>NC_133391.1:33636712-36136712 GCF_047511655.1 Castor canadensis
TCTATAGTTCCAAGGAAATTATTAGTATCAAACTCTCCTACATAAGTAGTCATTGTAAACAAAGTAACATTCAAGGATGATCTATAGCTATAATGATGGATATGATAAGTGAATTTAAAGTGATTATGAATAGGTCAGCCAAGAACTACAGTTTAAAAAAGTAAAGCAATGTATGTATTCTCCACATATAAATATTAAAAAATATTAACCAGAATGAACTTGGTGTACATGTTACAAGACAATCACTAGTGAATGGACATTTACTTTAATATATCCTAGAATCAAAGAAATACCTACCAGGAAAAAATGCCAACGCTATCATCTGTTCAGTCTGCTATAACGCAATACCTTATATTGGTTGTTTTATAAATAACAGAAATTTATTTCATGTAGTTGTAGATGCTGGAAGTCCGAGATCACTCAGATTTGGTGTCTGGTGAGGGCCACTTTCCGATTCATGGATGCAGCTTCTTATTGTAGCCCCAAATGTTTGAAGCGACAAGGCAGTTCTCTGGGGCCTCTTTTATAAGGGTCTGACTCACCTAAACACCTAACGGTCTAATCACCCCCAATGGTCCCACCTCTTAACATCATTACATTGGTGATTCGGACATTGGGGGCACAAATATTCAGACCATAGCACCTAAAAATAACAACTACTGATATATCAGAATTATACACTAAAATTATAATGTTTATATTATAAAATATAAACTAGTATGATAAGTATCAACAGTAACCAAACAATAAGCTAGTAAAAAATTTCAATCTGCCAAATAATAAAAAGCAAATGAGGAGTTTGTGACACATCCCTGGATGCATAATAAAATTCAAATTCTGTCAAAAATTATAGCACAATTGCCTTTATTACATTCATTTGAGTTCAGTTGCTTGCCATGGTGACTGTGATCTTTCTTTAAATGCAAGAAGGCATGTGAGTATTGGTGAATAGACACTTAGAGCAGAGCAGCTGGAAAGAAAGGGAGCATTTAGGTTATAGGGCAAACACATGGAGACATACACAAAAGTCCTCTCCCATAACTTCAATGGTGGCTTACTTCCTTAGCCACAGATAAAAGCTTAATTCCCTCATAAGCCCTGGCTTTGAATGTTTTGCATGGGACTATATGCAGATGTAAAATGCTTTAAGTAATCGTCATAAATATTATCGTGGAATTAAGTATGAGCAAGTTAACATCTGTATACCATATTGCCAACAAGAAAACTGAAAAAAAATTGTTGCTATGGATTACAGTTTGATGTATTAAATTTTGCTTTAGTTAATTTCCCGTTTTATCTGGCTCATAATACAGGTTCATTTATCTTCTTACTTCAAAATTGCAATTTAATTTTGTGAATTGCTTAATAGTTTATAGCAACTCTTCTTCCCCTTTTCTTTTCTTTCTTTTTTTATTGATATTTTATTTTATTTTTTTTGTTGTTCATTTATTCCATGTGCATACATTGTTTGGGTCATTTCTCCACCCTGTCCCCTCCCCCACCCTGCCCCTCTCCCCCCGTCAGTTCCAGGCAGGTCCTGTTCTGCCCTTATCACTGATTTTGTTGAAGAAAAGACATAAGCATAATAAGGAAGACAAAGTGTTTTTGCTAGTTGAGTTAAGGATAGCTGTACCGAAAGATTCCTACTATTGCTTTCATGTACCCATGTGTTACAACCCATGTTGATTCATCTCTAACTGATCTTTACATTGGTTCCTGATCCCCTTCTCATGATAACCTCTGTCACTTTAATGTTTCTGTATTAGTTCCTCTAGAGTGGGGATATCAAATGCTTTCATATTTTGGGTTTTCTACCTATTCCTATATCTCTTGTACGTGCTCTCCCCTTGTCTTGTGATCCAAGTCCAACCACATTGCTGCATTTGCCCTAGATCTAAAGTTCACATATGAGGGAGAACATATGATTTTTGGTTTTCTGAGTCTGGCTGACCTCACTCAGAATGATGTTCTCCAGTTCCATCCATTTACCTGCAAATGATAAGATTTAATTTTTCTTCATGGCTGAGTAAAATTTCACTGTGTACAAGTACCATATTTTCTTGATCCATTCATCAGTAGTGTGGCATCTTGGTTGTTTCCATAACTTGGCTATTGTGAATAGTGCTGCAGTAAACATGGGTGTGCAAGTACCTCTGAAGTAACCTGTGTTACATTCCTTTGGGTATATCCCCAGGAGTGGGAATTTCACAATTACTAAGACATATTTTTTCTGATGGCTTAGCATAAAATTCAAGCAACTTCTTGAAGGAGTTTAACAATTTCTTCACTTGTAGAATAGATACAAACTGTTGTATTTATTTTGAAATATGAATGAGTTTTGAATAAATGAAAGGAAAATATGAAATTTTATAGAGCATTTCAGTTTGAAAACTAGGGACACAGAACAGTTTTCAATTTAAAAGCAAGTAATGTTATAACATGACTTCAGATGGTCATCTCATACTTATAGCATTTTAGTAATATATTTTCAGTTATTTGATTTATCGTAACTGCTAATAAAGTTGGAAAGAAAGAACAGACTCAGAGAAGAGGCCAATGCATGTAAGCTACTATGCTTATATATTATGTATTATATGTGTTTATTTTTATTGCTATCAGTAAGAAATTATTTTAAGAAATTAAATTATATGTCCAGATAGAAATGATCTTATGATCAGCAAATATGACTTGAAGAAGAGTATCATGGGCTAAATGTAACTACATAAAACTTTGTATATATCCTTAACTCACTATATTCTGTTAGGGAAATCACTGCTAATGATGAAGCATATAATTTTACAGAAATATTTGAAAAGATCCATGGCAACAACAAACACCATGGAAGTCCAGGAAATCATCAGAGACTACTTTGAGAACCTATATTCAAATAAATTTGAAAATCTAAAAGAAATGGACAGATTTCTAGATACATATGATCATCCAAAACTGAACCAAGAGGAAATTAATCACCTGAATAGACCTATAACACAAAATGAAATTGAAGCAGCAATCAAGAGTCTCCCCAAAAAGAAAAGTCCAGGACCTGATGGATTCTCTGCTGAATTCCATCAGACCTTTAAAGAAGAACTGATACCAACCCTCCTTAAACTGTTCCATGAAATAGAAAGGGAAGGAAAACTGCCAAACACATTTTATGAAGCCAGTATTACACTTATCCCAAAACCAGGCAAAGACACCTCCAAAAAGGAGAACTATAGGCCAATCTCCTTAATGAACATTGATGCAAAAATCCTCAACAAAATAATAGCAAACCGAATTCAGCAACACATCAAAAAGATTATTCACCATGACCAAGTAGGCTTCATCCCAGAAATGCAGGGGTGGTTCAACATACGAAAATCAATAAACGTAATAAACCACATTAACAGAAGCAAAGACAAAAACCACTTGATCATCTCAATAGATGCAGAAAAAGCCTTTGATAAGATCCAACATCATTTCATGATAAAAGCTCTAAGAAAACTAGGAATAGAAGGAAAGTACCTCAACATTATAAAAGCTATATATGACAAACCTACAGCCAGCATTATACTTAATGGAGAAAAACTAAAACCATTCCCTCTAAAATCAGGAACCAGACAAGGACGCCCACTATCTCCACTCCTATTCAACATAGTACTGGAATTCCTAGCCAGAGCAATTAGGCAAGAAGAAGGAATAAAAGGAATACAAATAGGTAAAGAAACTGTCAAAATATCCCTATTTGCAGACGACATGATCCTATACCTTAAAGACCCAAAAAACTCTACTCAGAAGCTTCTAGACATCATCAATAGCTATAGCAAGGTAGCAGGATATAAAGTCAACATAGAAAAATCATTAGCATTTCTATACACTAACAATGAGCAAACTGAAAAAGAATGTATGAAAACAATTCCATTTACAATAGCCTCAAAAAAAATCAAATACCTAGGTGTAAACCTAACAAAAGACGTGAAAGACCTCTACAAGGAAAACTATACACTTCTGAAGAAAGAGATTGAGGAAGACTATAGAAAGTGGAGAGATCTCCCATGCTCATGGATTGGTAGAATCAACATAGTAAAAATGTCGATACTCCCCAAAGTAATCTACATGTTTAATGCAATTCCCATCAAAATTCCAATGACATTCATTAAAGAGATTGAAAAATCTACTGTGAAATTTATATGGAAACACAAGAGGCCACGAATAGCCAAGGCAATACTCAGTCAAAAGAACAATGCAGGAGGTATCACAATACCTGACTTCAAACTATATTACAAAGCAATAACAATAAAAACAGCATGGTACTGGCACAAAAACAGACATGAAGACCAGTGGAACAGAATAGAGGACCCAGATATGAAGCCACACAACTATAAGCAACTTATCTTTGACAAAGGAGCTAAAAATATACGATGGAGAAATAGCAGCCTCTTCAACAAAAACTGCTGGGAAAACTGGTTAGCAGTCTGCAAAAAACTGAAACTAGATCCATGTATATCACCCTATACCAAGATTAACTCAAAATGGATCAAGGATCTTAATATCAGACTCCAAACTCTTAAGTTGATACAAGAAAGAGTAGGTAATACTCTGGAGTTAGTAGTTATAGGTAAGAACTTTCTCAATGAAATCCCAGCAGCACAGCAACTAAGAGATAGCATAGATAAATGGGACCTCATAAAACTAAAAAGCTTCTGTTCATCAAAAGAAATGGTCTCTAAACTGAAGAGAACACCCACAGAGTGGGAGAAAATATTTGCCAACTATACATCAGACAAAGTACTGATAATCAGAATATACAGGGAACTTAAAAAACTAAATTCTCCCAAAACTAATGAACCAATAAAGAAATGGGCACATGAACTAAACAGAACTTTCTCAAAAGAAGAAATTCAAATGGCCAGAAAACACATGAGAAAATGCTCACCATCTCTAGCAATAAAGGAAATGCAAATTAAAACCACGCTAAGATTCCACCTCATCCCTGTTAGAATAGCCATCATCAGCAACACCACCAACAACAGGTGTTGGCGAGGATGCGGGGAAAAAGGAACCCTCTTACACTGTTGGTGGGAATGTAGACTACTACAACCACTCTGGAAAAAAATTTGGAGGCTACTTAAAAAGCTGGACATCGATCTACCATTTGATCCAGCAATACCACTCTTAGGGATATACCCAAAAGACTGTTACTCCAGAGGCACCTGCACATCCATGTTTATTGTGGCACTATTCACAATAGCCAAGTTGTGGAAACAGCCAAGATGCCCCAGCACTGATGAATGGATTAAGAAAATGTGGTATCTATACACAATGGAATTTTATGCAGCCATGAAGAAGACCGAAATGTTATCATTTGCTGGTAAATGGATGGAATTGGAGAACATCATTCTGAGTGAGGTTAGCCTGGCCCAAAAGACCAAAAATAGTATGTTCTCCCTCATATGTGGACATTAGATCAAGGGCAAGCACAACAATGGGATTGGACTATGAGCACATGATAAAAGCGAGAGCACACAAGGAAGGGGTGAGGATAGGTAAGACACCTAAAAAACTAGCTAGCATTTGTTGTCCTTAATGCAGAGAAACTAAAGCAGATACCTTAAAGCAACTGAGGCCAATAGGAAAAGGGGAACAAGTACTAGAGAAAAGGTCAGATGAAAAAGAATTAACCTAGAAGGTAACACCCACGCACAGGAAATCAATGTGAGTCAATGCCCTGTATAGCTATCCTTATCTCAACCAGCAAAAACCCTTGTCCTTCCTATTATTGCTTATACTCTCTCTACAACAAAATTAGAAATAAGGGCAAAATACTTTCTGCTGGGTATTGAGGGGGGGTAGAGGGAAGGGGAGGACTGGGTGGTAAGGGAGGGGGTGGGGGCAGGGGGGAGAAATGAACCAAGCCTAGTATGCACGTATGAATAATAAAAGAAAAGTGAAAAAAAAAAAGAAATGGGCAAATGAACTAAACAGAACTTTCTCAAAAGAAAAAATTCAAATGGCCAAAAAACACATGAAAAAATGTCACCATCTCTAGCAATAAAGGAAATGCAAATTAAAACCACACTAAGATTGCACCTCACCCCTGTTAGCATAGCCATCGTTAGCAACACCACCAACAACAGGTGTTGGCGAGGATGCGGGGAAAAAGGAACCCTCTTACACTGCTGGTGGGAATGCAAACTAGTACAACCACTCTGGAAAAAAATTTGGAGGCTTCTTAAAACTCTAAACATAGATCTACCATATGATCCAGCAATACTACTCTTGGGGATATACCCAAAAGAATGTGACACAGGTTACTCCAGAGGCACCTGCACACCCATGTTTATTGCAGCACTATTCACAATAGCCAAGTAATGGAAACAGCCAAGATGCCCCACTACTGACGAATGGATTAAGAAAATGTGGTATTTATACACAGTGGAATTTTATGCAGCCATGAAGAAGAATGAAATGTTATCATTCACAAGTAAATGGATGAAATTGGAGAACATCATTCTGAGTGAGGTTAGCCTGGCCCAAAAGACCAAAAATCGTATGTTCTCCCTCATATGCGGACATTAGATCAAGGGCAAACACAACAAAGGGATTGGACTTTGATCACAAGATAAAGCGAGAGCACACAAGGGAGGTGTGAGGATAGGTAAGACACCCAAAAAACTAGATAGCATTTGTTGCCCTCAATGCAGAGAAACTAAAGCAGATACTTTAAAGCAACAGAGGCCAATAGGAATAGGGGACCAGGAACTAGAGAAAAGGTTAGATCAAAAATAATTAACCTAGAAGGTAATACACACGGACAGGAAATCAATGTGAGTCAACTCCCTGTATAGTTATCCTTACCTCAACTAGCAAAACCCTTGTTCCTTCCTATTATTGCTTATACTCTCTCTTCAACAAAATTAGAGATAAGGGCAAAATAGTTTCTGCCTGGTAGCGAGGGGGTGGGTGGGGGAGGGAGAGGGTGGGAAGAAGGAGGGAGAAATGACCCAAACATTGTATGCACATATGAATAAAAGAAAAAAGAAAAGAAAAAAAAAGAAATATTTGAAAAGATCCATGGCAACTGGATTCTAATTTCAGCTATACCAATACACAGTTGTGTGCTAACATACAGGAGATATAGGAATAGGTAGAAAAATAAAAACATAAAAGCATTTGATGTCCCCACTCCAGAGGAACTAATACAGAAACCTTAAAACAACAGAGGTTATCATAAGCAGGAGATCAGGAACCAATGTAAAGATCAGTTAGAGTTGAATCAACATGGGTCATAACACATGGGTACACGAAAGCAATAGTAGGAATCTCTCTGTACAGCTATCCTTAACTCAACCAGCAAAAACACTTTGTCTTCCTTATTACGCTTATGTCTTTTCTTCAACAAAATTAGTGATAAGGGCAGAATGGGACCTGCTTGGAACTGAGGGAGGAAGGGGGGTAAAGGTGGGGGAGGGGAGCAGAGTGGAGAATTGACCCAAACAATGTATGCACATGTGAATAAATGAACAAACAAACAAACAAAATACATAGTTGTGTGCTAAAAGGTATAAAATGACTAATATACCTGCCAATTGATGATTCTAGAGAGGCTATTTACTCACTATTATTACTGAGAAGTTACCATTTAGACAAAATAAATCTACTATGCAGGTATTCATAGACTGCTCAAATAAGTACCACTGGAAAGCTGCAAAACACAATAAAAATACTCCAAATGTTTATGGTAGCCTGGTAAAACACTATAAATTGCAAACTTTGGATACTAATTGTGCAAAAATGTTACTGACTTAACTTGGCTTCAAGTGCTGTTTTCTACAATAAGAAGAAATGTGAAGATAAAGATGGATAGAAACAAGTGCTGAGCAACACTCTGTTAGTTGTTCTCTCACTTTATATAATAATAAGCACAGAGCTGATGTGTGGGTGGGCAGATTTGTAAGCATCTAGTATGCTATCTAATATCTATAAAACAGAGGAATCTGTTAAATGATATCATGGAGACATAAAAAGGAAAATCCAGAGTGTGAGAAATTATATTGAACCATGACCCATTTTTTTCTTTGAAAAATAAATAGCAAGGAAACAATAAGAGTAAGGAAAAGTGATCTATGGATTAAGAAAGACTCACAACATACCAACCAAACATAATTAGAATTGATTCTGATTCTAAGAAATCAAAGGAAGTGGAGAAAAAGGCATTTTAATGCTGACTATACAATGAATGCAAGAATAACTTCTTAAATGATATTTAGAAGTTATTGCCAATATTGATAGAAATCATGGTAGGTAAAACTCTTATATATCCCCAAAGATTCCAGAATCCTAGTATAGATGGTGTGTGCAAGTCTTTCTTGACTGTGGTATGGTAAGAGGAAGACCCTTTGCAGACAAAAGAAGGGTCCCCAGTTTGTCTATATTGAGTTCATCAAAACAGACATTATTCCAAATGAGCTCAACTTAATCAGATGCAACTCCTTAAAAGGGGACAAGGCTGGTCCTCAAGAGAGAGATCTGTCCTGTCATTTCTGAAGAGTTCAGTTTTCATGCTTTGAGACTGTGTGAAAGTGACTCATGACAAAGAGATGGAGAAGGCTCTAGGGACTAAGAGCATCCCTGGCCAGCAAAAAATCAGTATCTTCATCCTACAATCACAAGCAAGTGAATTGTACCATCTGTCATAAGAGCTTGGAAGAAGAACCTCGGCTCCAGAAAGGTATATCATCTGCCCAAAACCTGAACTGCATCCCCGTGGGACCCTGAGCAGAGAACTTAGTCAAACTATGCCCAGACACACAAGCATGGAAACTGTGATGTAATAAATGCATGTGGCTTTAAACTACTAAGCATGTGGTCATTTGTGACACACTGATAGAAAACAAATACTGTAGATTCAGTGATATTGTGGTTCTTTTAAGCAAAAGAAATCCTTACCTGTAAGAGTCACACATCTCAATATTAAGTGGTATATCTGGTAATCTAACTAGAGGGAGTGACGATGATGCGGACATAGATGAAAAATATTGATTATGTATTGCTAATTCTTAGTGCTGTTTGAAAGGTACATGGAGATTTACTATATAATTCCCCCTACTTTCACTTATGTTTTTATAACAAAAATTTCAGTATAGAATAAAATAAACCTTGTAAAAAATATTCTTATGACTCTCAATTTAAAGATGAGGAAATTGGTGCACATAAAGGTTATATATCTTTATATATTTCAGATAAATATCAGAACTGAAGTAACATCCCTGCTTCTTTGGCTCTATAGCCCATGTTTTTAACCACTGCACCCTACTGCCTCTATACTATGTTACATTAACCACAGTTCTACAGGGAAACAGAACCAATATTATTTACATATAGATATACATATACATACACATATATATCTCTTTATATATTTCTATATCTATCTGTATATTTAGAAATGTATCTATATCTATCCATATATCTCTATATATATAGATATATATTTCTAGATATATATATTTCTATATCTATATATATATATATCTGTAGCTGTAGCTATCTATCTATCATCTCTCTCTCTCTCTTTCTCTCTCTCTCTTAGAAAGACTTATTTGGAGGAACTAGCTCATGACATTGTGGGGGCAGGCAAGTTCAAAATGTGCTGAGCCAGGAAACCCTGGAGACAATTGATGCTGCAGCTGAAGTCTGAAGGCAGCCTGGAGGACAAAATGTGTCTTCCTTTGGGAGTCTCAGTATTTTTTTCCTATAAGGACTTCAATTGATCAGTTAGGAAATCACACACAGTATTCAGTATAGTCTGCTTTACTCAAAATCTATAGTTTTGAAAGCTAATTTCTTCTAAAAAAATATCCTCACATCAACATCTAGACTGGTATTTGATCAAATATCTAGGTTATAACCTAACCAAATCGACATGTAAAATTAACCATTGCAGTTGATCTACATTAAATATTCTATGCTGTAGTTGTTAGTATCCCCATTTGTAACATAAACTGAGGTCCAGTTTGTTAAGTCCACATGACCAGTTTGCTGAAGTCTCTTGATTCCAACACAGGTCTATTCCCAAAGCCACACTCTTTCCACTGCAACCCACAGCCATAGTGTATTACAACTTCAATGGACACTCAGTTAATGCTTGCCAAGTTGGGTATGCCAGGGAAGCCCCTACCATGTTAGATCACTAACATGCTATTTTTATTCTTCTTCAATTATGACAATCACCCTTTCTTGTAGCTTCATGTGCCATGCCACAGTCGCACTGTGGAAAGGCTGACATTTCCATTCCCATTCCTTTCTCTGCCAGTACTTCAGGCTCATTGTGTCACAAGGGTGATTGCAGGAGAGGTATTCAATGATCATCCCCATGAGTAGCTCATAACAGACAAAAGAACATTACTGATAGACTGTTGACATTTATGTTCTGATTAAAATCCATTTTTATCTGCACTCAGTGCAAAGGAAAGAATATCATGAGAAACATTTAAAAATTACAACTATCTACACTCCTTCAGATGTATGCCATGAAAAAAGAATAATGAAACCTGTTGAAATTGTTTTAGAAAGGGAGGGAAGGAGATTAAAAAGAGTGCCTAAGAAGAAACCATCTGCTCCTGAATTTTAAGAGCATTTTTACACTTGATCTTAGAAAAAAGGCCAAGAAATGATTAAGAGCATTTTATTTATTTATTTTTTAAGCTTTTATTAGGATGTATTCATTACACTAGTTGGTATTCAATTCCAACTAGATTTATATTGTACACTACTTACATCACCCCCATCGTTTCCCCCTCAACTCCTTCCCCACCTCACTTATAGCAATTGTAAGAGGTTTCTTAGTTCTATTTCATATAGGTAAATGAAATCCATGAACCATATACTCTCACCTTAATCTCCTTCATTCACTCTCCCCGCCTTAGCACATGCACTGTACCTATAGTCCTGTCTTTCGTTATTTATATTTAAGATGATGTCCAAAGGGGTATCTCAATGTATGTCCACTATAGGTAGTCTTTACTTTGGTCCATTTAATCCCTTCCATTACTCTCCCTTACCCCTTTACCTCCCACCCCTCATTTTTCAACAGCTTTCAATACATATGCTTATATCTTCTACCTCTACAGATGTATGTTCTACAATATTACTGGTGCTCTGTCATTCTCTTTTTCTTTTTCCCTGAGTTCCATAGAGCAGTTCCACTATTGCAATCATGTTCTACATCTGAGTTTGTATGTTTGTTTTTGTATAGATGTATACATCTGAGTTTGTATATGATCATGTTTGCTTTTGTATACATGTTTGTCTTTTGGATCTGCCTTCCACATATGACAGAAAACATGTAGCCTTTGTCTTTCTGAGCCTGGCTTTCTTCACTTAGCATGATGTCCTCCAAATGCATCCATTTACCTTCAAACCAACTGTCATTATTCCTTATGGCTGAATAGAACTCCACTGTGTACAAATACCACATTTTCTTGATCCATTCATCAGTTACAGGGCACTTGGGCTGTTTTCAAAGCTTGGCTATTGTGACTAATGCTGCAATGAACATTGGTGTACAGGTGTCTCTATTGTACCTAACTTTTAAAGCTATGGTAATTATTATTTCCTCAAATTACTGGCTGACAGAAAACAATGCTTACATGAAAACTAAGTTTAGCCACCTAGATTAGTATCACATGACAAGGGGAGAGCACTTACGGAAGATATATAACTAGGTAGAAAACCCAAAACATGAAAGCATTGGATGTCCCCACTGCAGAGGAACTAATACAGAAACCTTAGCGTGACAGAGGTTATCATGAGAAAGGGATCAGTAACCAGTGTAAAGATCAGTTAGAGATGAATCAACATGGGTCATAACACGTGTTCATGAAAGCAATGCTAGGAATATTTCTGTATAGCTATCCTTAACTCAACTAGCAAAAACTCTTTGTTTTCCTTATTATGCTTGTCTCTTTTCTTCAACAAAATTAGTGATAAAGGCAGAACAGAACCAGCCTGGAACTGAGGGAGGAAGGGTGGAGAGGTAGTGGAGGGGGGTCGGGGGGAGAAATGACCCAAACAATGTATACACATGTGAATAAATGAATAATAAAAAATAAATAAATAAATTTAGCTACCTAATACTAAATTATTAAATTGGTAGAAATTTTCATATTATTAGTAATTGATTTCAATATAAGCATTAGACACATTTGAATGGTATGATTAGTATTTAAGTATTAAGTATTTAGTATGATTAAGCAAATACTTATTTGGCATTAGAAACATGATATTTTCCCTTGTGTTAGAAAAAGCCCAAGAACAATTATAACTGCTCAATACAAAGAAACAGACTTTTTTACTTCTTTTTCCCTCTTAGAGAAGTTACATTAGAACTCACCTACATTTAGACATTTTGTGTCAATGATTCCAGGTAGCTCTGTTTCCATGTCAATGTTATATGTAAGACAATGCTCATTTTATCTCACAGTTTCAAGAACAAGAAAGATAATTATAGAAATCCAGAACTGATCTGGTTTTTTCAATAACAAGATTAAACACAATAAATACCACCTCATGAAAAAAAGTAATATAAATGAGGTGAATTTGAGCAAAGTACTTTATATGCATGCTGTAAATATCACAATGAAACTCCTTTTTACAGTTAACATGTGCCAATATAAAAGAAAAACGGTGCAGAAGTCTACTTAAAATGATTTTCAGAGACCTTTTTCTATCAGAATTGCTATGTGCTTGGTAAACAGGCACTCTACGACTCAAGCCATGCCCCCAGCCCTTTTAGCTTTACTCTCTAGTTTCAGATAGGGTTTCACACTTTTGCCTGGGCAGTCTTTTTGTTGTTGTTGTTCATTTATTCACATGTGCATACTTTGTTTGGGTCATTTCTCCACCATTCCCCCCAACCCTGTACTGCCATCCTCCTACCACTACCTTCCAGGTATCTAGGATTATAGGGATGGGCTACTAACCCTGTTCAGAGAGGTCCTTTAAAAAAAAAAAACTGCTCTATTCATGCATTTAGGTCATTAGCACTCAAAGTTTAAAAGTGAGAATATACTATTTCTGAACTAATGATTCAGTTGTTATTATAAAATGATGTCAACATTTTCCTGGATGTTCTTCAAATGCAGAATAAATACTAATTTCATATTTGAATTAATTTAATTTTTCTTAAATTTAAAATAAAATCATAATAGTATATATATGGCTAGTCAGTTTAATTAACCAATTTTGGGTGATATTGTTTAGCTTATCTTGGTATTAAAAACAATTAAGGATTAAACCTTTTCTTCTGCAAGTGAACCCCAAAAGTTCAGGCCAATCACAGTCATCATACAAACAAGGATCCCAGTGCATCCAAATACAAACATAAGACAGTAGTATTGAGGATATCAGGAGAAATCTGAACTAGTTAGATGTTTCTCATGAGTTTAAGAACTACTGTGATTATTCACAGTATAAACATTTTTCTGTTTTATTTTTACTGCAAATGTAATTCATGTTTATTTAGATATGGCTTTAAAACATATAATTAATTACAAATTAAAAAAAAACTACAGTTCAAAATGAAAGACATGCTACTGTTGCTAAATGTTTTTATTATCATTGTCTTGCCATTATGTTGTTCATTAATTATTTGGTGACATTTTTGATTAATTAGAACGTTTGATAATAAATGTAATGTATCTAGAGAATATACATACAGATTATCATTGACTTATTATGGTTTGAATTATGAGGTTTTTTTTCCCTTTGAAGTGATGTGAAAGTGGTATATTCCATAGAAACCATACCTGGAAATTTGAATTTTGATATTTTACTTATCGCAGCCCCAGTCAGCCATGTGACTATGAGGGTAAACAAACAATGACTCCATGATGTTGTACTATGCTGCCAGTGTGTTAGTCCATTTTCTGATCCCATAGCAAGATTTCTGAGACTCTGTACTTTAAAATGAAAACAGATTTGTTTAGCTCACTGCTTTGGAGGCTGAAAGTACAAGATGTGGCATCAACATTTGTTAGTCTCTGACTATTTTACAACCTGGTGAAGGGCATGACGTTGGAAACGGTGAGAAGGGAGAGCGGTCACACAGAGACATAAGAAGCAACAGAGATTTAGGATTTGGGTTGGATTTTTTTTTTATAATAAACAGCCTTAAAAATTACATTATACCCAAGGATAGTACCGCAAAGACCTAGCTTCCTAGAGGAAACTCTAGGAAGGCCCTACCTCTCAACACTACCACACTAGCCACCAAACTTCCAGCACATGGGAGCTACACTCAAATCCTATCCAAATCATAGCAGCCAGTGGTTTTCTGATATTGTGCTTGTGTGCTTGTATCCTATCATGTCTAGAAAATTCTTATCTCTTTGTGTACACAAGATATTCAACATTTTATTATAATATAGGGTTGTGGTACATGAGTTTGCCTAACTGTAAGCTAGTATAAGTGTTCTCAGCATTTTTAAGGTAGGCCAAGCCAGGCTATGATGCTTCGTAGGTTAGCTGTGTTATACGTATTTTTGACTTACGACTAACATCATCATAATTGAGGAACATTTGTGCTATTATATAAGTAATACACATAATATATCAATATATATTATAATTACAATACATATCAATATATAAAATGTGATATAAATGTTTAGCTTATCTATATAACGGTTATTCATATGAATATTTCTAGACTCTTTCTAGTCAATTTGCCATGCTAATGGCCAAAAAGAAGGTCAAGTAATTTGATATTCTGATAATTTCTCCTTGGTTTTTATTATTTTATAAGTGAGCAAGATTTTAACTCCATCATGTTGATTATACATTTCACAAATAGTTTGTCTTCTAAACCATAATGCAAGGTACTGTTGCTGAAATCTAAGTAATATGTGTCTACCTTACTTCAAAAGATTTTATGGATTTGTGCAGCTGATCATATCTATAGTGTTCACTTATAGGATTTGCAATAGATTGTAAAACTTTTAAAATTTACTATTTAATTATCTGTATTAAAGAATAAAACCAAAATAACTCCAATTTTTTTTGCCTGTGGGTATTCTCCTTAGGCAAAAGTGGAAAGATCTATACTCAGCCATAAACCCTCAAAATACACTTTGTAATTTATTAGGATATACCCATCATTTGCAGATGGAGCTAGAGTTAACTGGTACCAGGATACAGACATTCTCTCCATACTTGCCAGGGAAACATACTTTCAACTCATTGCCAAATATTTATAAAAATCATAACTTTGAATTAAAAATATTCTTTTTTATAAGCCAGCATTAACATACTGCATAAAGACAGGTGAACAGAGAGCCGAGTGCCTGGAGTGCACAACAAAGAATTACCACCCTAGAATTGCTTGTCTGGCCTTTTACCTACCCGGGATGACATTAATTTTGTCTCCACAAAATTAAGAATGTATTTATTATTTAGAACTGGTTAGCGACTGCTAGTGTCACTCACATCCTTACATTTGTAACAATTTGTTTTAAGAATGCCAGTAGTTTACCACACTTTTTGGTAGCGTTTAGAAGTGTTGACTACCTTAAGAAAAAAGCAATTTCTTTTAATAACAAATTACAAAATTGTAATTGTTAGTTAATGAAATAAAAATATTCCTGAGTATAAGTTAATACGATTTAAGGGGTGAAAATACTAAAGCCTGGAATTCAGTATGGCAGCATACGTAGCTGCTTACTCATCTGTGTTTTACGTTTTCTCACTTGTTTTTAAAAATCACTTTTGAGTATGTCAGCTAGACTTACTTACATATTTTAATTATGACTAATAATGGAACAGTCAAAGTAGTAAAGAATATGTTAATGGTGCTTATTTTTCAAATGTAATTCACGTTTACAGTATTGCTCAATGCCTCGTCACAGAATTGAATAGAGAAGCAAGGCTGGTGCACACCTGCGTTTGGAGAGCCCTTTGTAACTTCATATTAAGTGATGACAGAGTTTATTATGTCCTTACAGTTGTTAAAGTTGAGTGATTGACTTTGTGGTCCAAAATGCTGACCCTGTTCTTCATAAATGACTTGTCATTTATACAACATTGCAGCTATCAGTTGGAGAATATATTATAAAATTTTCACAGCATATCAGAAACAAAATGTTTTTATTTGTACTATAAAAATGTAACTTTGCTGTTAACTCTGTACTTTTTTATCGAAAATGTTTATAAGTTTGCTTTTAAACTTTGTTATGAAACCATTTGCAAATCACACACTTGATTTAATAAAATACTTTAGCCACAAAAAAAAAAAAAAAAGAAAATGCCCTATGAAACCAGCCACTATTTCAAGAAAACAAATTCATTACCTTTAACTACTTTATGAGAACTCTTGGGAGGAATTTCTTTCTGATTTTTTATCCAAACTAATTATCTACCTTCAGCAATATCCAATGGGAGTTTAACAACTGGTCAGATTTCCCTTATTTCATCAGTAAAAAGAAAGTTTTAAAGCAAATGTATGACAAAAATAAGTAAGATTACATCATGTCATTTTTTCAGGCCAAATTTATTTTCCCAGTCCTATCCTTCTTTCACCTATAAATGTTATTTTCTTGTGTCTTAACCTATATTTTACATATGAGTATATACTTGTCTATTGCAAGATGGCTTATAAATTAAAGAAAATAGTACAGTACATGCACAGGAAATTAATGTGAGTCAATTCCCTGTATAGCTATCCTTATCTCAACCAGCAAAAACCCTTGTTCCATCCTACTATTGCTTATACTCTCTCTTCAACAAAATTAGAGATAAGGACAAAATAGTTTCTGCCGGGTATTGAGGGGGTGGGGGGGAGAGGGAGGGGGCGAAGTGGGTGGTAAGGGAGGGGGTGGGGGCAGGGAGGAGAAATGACCCAAGCCTTGTATGCACATATGAATAATAAAACAATAAAAAAAGAAAATAGTATAGTTTAGTAATTACACAAAAAACATCACAAGATATATTTTCTACTCTAAATAACTATGAGCTTTCAGATGATGAAAAGTGTTTGCCAAGGCTACGTATTTAGTTTGTGGGGTTTGGAGTCCAACACAGTCAGTTTAACTCAAATAGTCTTAGATTTTACGGCATCAGACTAAGTTACTAGTGACAAAGGAAGTATCTGTTTCCTGATATTAAAACCAAAAAAACACCCTGAGCCTTTAATTGATCAGAAAAGTGCCAGTATTTTAAAACTCTAACTTACTAGATGTAAAGTGAGACAGTACCTAAGAATATTTAACAACAATACACATGGCAGAGCTATCTTTGTGACTGGAAACTGAATTTCTGGTCTATGTACTACTGATTTTCATTGTGGCTATTTCAACAAGATTGTTTTCAAAAGATTTTTATACAGACAGGATTCAGGCACCAGCAGGATTATTTGCTTTTTATTGTGTTCATCTAGAATAACTGTAACAGACTTAAACAAGCAAAAACAACCCATGCATCAGCTCTCCACAGCAAAGGTTAATGTTTTATTTTGCCTTCTCTCATTCCCAGTAGACTTTTCTACCAATTGCGTGAGGCTTTTGTGAAGATTAGAAAATTCTCTCTTTCTCTTTCTATCTATATAAATGTGTTTATATTTTTAAAACCATAAAACACTATTTAACCCCTGTTATTCTCACCATCTTACCTTCCAACTAGAAGACATTTTTGCTACTCATATGAACATCAATATCATGTCAACCTAAGTGTTTCCACAAACCTTGTGTTTTGTAGGAGAAACAATTTCTGTAAAAACACCATTTTTTTGCCTTTTATTTAGAAATTACTTTCTTATTCTCATGTTACCACATCATCCTATTAACATTTCTCTGACCTAATGGCTACAAAAGTACTGACTTTTTATTACTGATGTGTGCATGAGTTTAAACAGCCTTAACTAATTTACAACTTTTTTAAAAAATAACTTACAACCATTTTTGAAAAATCTGAGTGTGATCAACTTTAACACATTAAGCATATTTGAAGATAATTATCTTCCTTAGAGAATAATGTGATCTTAAACCATAGTCTTAATGAGAGAAGCCAATATTCTTATTATTATGTCTCTGCCTGAATTTCAAATGATTCTTGACATTCAGCCTCATACAGCCATCTTAATCTTCCATCTCCTCAAACATTTTCAGGTTTTATACTCTAGAAAATATTAAGAAGAAAATAAAGGCCGATCTTAACCTTCATAGCTTGCCCAGGTGCAATGTGCCAAAGGAAAACTAAAAAGAAGTCCCAAAATAGTCAAAATTAACTCATACATGGCTGTTTAAAGCCACACAGGATATACTGATAAATGAAAGTGGATAGACATGCTAATTTCTGGCTAAGTTCTGCATGTTTCAAGGTAAAAATGTAGCTATTTGTTCTATTCTTTACAACAAATAGTTATTGTGAACTTACTATGTACTGGGGATGTATTAGGAACATAGTAGTGAACAAGATAGACATAATTCCTTACCTTTATGTCTTTATTTTCTAGTGAGATAAAAAATTAAGTAAACCAAATTAAACACCAAATAAAACAAGTTTATGTATAGATTTAAAAATTAAAAGTAAGAAAATCATGCATATCTGATTATTACAGATAACAATGTTCAGATGAGCAAAACAGGAAAATAATACATCATTAAGTCTCAAATTGCTGAGAGGGGCATATCTAGAACAAGGAACCCTCATCTCAAGCCTGTAATATTCAGTGATCCATGTGAGTCTTCTGGTATACATGCTTGCCATGATCCGTCCCCTCTGACCCCCAGCATCCATTTCTGTTCTTGAGCCAGAGAAGTCTTTTTAGTTAAATTCATTCCACTGCTTTTTGTTTTGTTTTATGGTTGCGGTTGTTTTGGTTTTGAGACAGGGTCTCACTATGTAACACAAGCAGCTCAAACTCATGATCCTCCTGCCTCAGCCTCCCAGGGTCTGTGATTACAGGTATATACCACCATGTCTGCTTACAGACTCCTTTAATGAAGAACAAAATGCATAGCATGACAAAAGCACTTTTATTTTAAGGACCCACTCTCCTTTACAGTGGATAACTGCCATCAGCCATCACCTGTCTGATTCATGAAATTCACCTTCTCATCAAGGTTAAGGGAACAGCAGTCACCTAAGCTTTATGCTTCTCTTCTACATATTCCAGGCCAGATCTGACACAGCTGTTTTAAGGCTTTCAATAGTAAGCATAGCTTATGCCAACCATGTTAACCTTTACCAACAGACTCTGCACAAATCGAGATCTGAAATATGCTGGCAAAACCTTAAGCTTTGTTCACACAATATTTTTAAAGTATCTTAAAACTGAAATGTTGTTCAGTTGGTCTTTTGTTTTTCTTGTTGTTATTTTGTTTTTGAGACAGGGTCTTACTCTGTAGTCCATGCTGGCCCTCTTTAGTGAAAATCCCTCCTATTTTATCCTACTTTTAGTAGCTATGTATTTCCCAAATATAAAATTTGAATAGTTTGCCTTCAGTCCCAATCATCTTGTCTTGGTTTATTATATATTTCTGTTCTTCATTCCTTTCAAATGAATAATCATTGACAATCCTATTTAATTATCAGCAAAAATCAAAACAGTCATCACCTATAAACATTATACAGGTATCCCTTGAGCAAATCAGGTATCTCTGCTTTGATGACTTAATAAAGGGTGCTGAAAACAAAATCAGTCCTTCATATACTTTAATTTAAATATTTACCATGACTTTGATACAGAAATTATTGCCTTTATAGATTAATCAATTACTGTTCAGAAAGCTTAAGTAACACACACATATGAAAGCACACACACACACACACACTCACCTACTCATACTAATATCATAATAATATAATAACATCATAATTTCCATAACATCACTCAGCCCCAGAATGAACATTGGCTATCTTAAAGCTATACCTTGCATGGCACAGGATTTCTCCTCTAGAAGCCACATCTTAGAATTTAAATATTTTCACTAGATTCTTAGTGATCCTCATATATAAACAGAATAATTGACAGAGAAAAATAGAATGAAATTTTATAAAAATATATACACAGAAAATGAATCTAAATGCCTAAAAACAAATAAATCCTACCTGTATCTTTCAGAAATATTGGCACGTTAAGGCAAAACTAAAGGTTCATTTATGCTGCAAGGTAAAAACTGTATTTTATTCAGTTGTTTCAATCACAATCTTTGAAATCTAATTTACATTCCTACCAACAGTGTTGGTTTCTTTTTCCACATCCTCACCAGCATTTGTCATGATTTGAATTCTTGATGACAGCCATTCTGACTGGGGTAAGATGAAATCACATTGTTGTTTTGATTTGTGGCCAGATATGTTGAACATTTCTTCATGTATTTGTTGGCCATTTTTACTTCTTTCAAGTTAAGTTATCTAGCAAGTATTGCCAAGTAAACAGCACCCTTTTAGCTCCTAAAGGTCAGGAGGGTATCCCTCTGTTCATTATCCAACAAGCTGCTGAGCAAGAGGCTTTTTATAAAGGTTTCCTATTGGTTCATTGCCTAAATGGTTAAACCAGTGTGAAAATCAATTTGTAGTGCTCAGCTGTGGAAGGATCCAGGGCACATTTCTGGTTGCATATTAGGGATAGAAGTCCTTCCTGGTTAGCTAGTGTGTATCTTATTTTTAACTTTAGGTCCTCAGTGAAGGCACAGGATTACTATAATGAAATGAAAACCTTTGTGTGCAGAACTAACAACTAGTGCTGCAAACAAAACCCCTTCTCCTCTGCAATGATATCCAAGACAGTAGTTTGACAGGGCTGTAGGTATAGCTCAGTAATAGAGCATGCACAAGGCCACCAAGTAGAAGTTCTTCTGAAGTCCCTCAAACATATGCCCACTAAGGACTCCCCTTAGTATCTGCTATCAAATTAGTCCTTTAGGGATCTCACCTCACTTTTTTTTTTTTTTTTTAGCAGTACTGGGGTTTGAACTCAGGACTTCACACCTGGTAGGGGCTTTATCACTTGAGCCATACCTGCTGAAGAATGGCCTGTTCCATTCATTTGCCCATTTGTTAACTGAGTTGTAAGTCTTTGTGGAGTTTAGTTTTTTGAGCTACTGGTATATTCTAATTATTAATCCCTTGTTAGATGTATAGCTAGCAAAGTGTTTCTCCCATTATGTGGGTTGTCTCTTCATTTTAGTAATTATTTCCTTTGCTACACAGAAGCTTTTTAGTTTGATGCAAACCCATTTTCAATCCTTGCTCTTATTTGCTGAGCTATTGGAGGAAGTTGCTATCTATGCCTATGTTTTCAGGTGTTTCCTGTAGCTGTTTCAAAGTTTCAGGTCTTACATTAAAGTCTTTGGTCTACTTTGAATTAATTTTAGTACAGGGCAAGAGACAAAGATCTAATTTCAGGCTTCTGCACAATGACATTCAGTTTTCCCAGCACCATTTGCCCATTTGCTGAAGATACTTTCTTTTGTAATGTATGTTTTTGGCCACTTTGACAAAAATTAACTGGGCTTTAACTGTGTGGAATTATTTCTGGGTCTTCTATTCTATTCCATGTTTATGCCATGTGTAGTGCTATTTATACTACTATCCCTCTACATAGTTTGAAGTCAGGTGTTGTGATATCTCTAGTGTTGCTATTTTTATTCATAATTTCTTTGGCTATTTAAGGTCTTTTGTGTCTCCACATGAACTTTAAGATTTATATTTCCACCTCTGTAAAGAATGCTATTGGAATTTTGATGGGGATTTCATTGAATATATAGATTGCTTTTGGTAGCATATCCATTTTCACAATTTTGATTCTGTCAATCCATGAACATGGGAGAGACTTTCATATTCTGTGTCTTCATTGATTTCTTTCTTCAGTGTTTTCTAGTTTTCATTGTAGGGTTAGTTAAATTTATTCCTAGATATTTTATTTTTTAGGGACTGCCTGCTCATTGGTGGAACATAGAAATGCTACTGATTTTTATATATTGATTCTGTATCTTGGTACTTTGCTGAAGGTGTTTATGGGATCTAAGAGTCTTTCAGTGGAGTTTTTAAGATCTTTCAAATACAAGATCAAATAGGAATGATTTGACCTATTCCCTATTTTAATACTTTTAGATTCTTTCACTTGCCTTATTTCTCTGACTAGGAATTCAAGTAGTATATTGAGAAAGAATGAAGAAAGTGGACATCCCTGTGATATTCCTCACTTTAGAGGAAATTGTTTCAGTTCTGTCTTGCTTAGTATGATGTTGGCTAGAGATTTGTTCTATATAATCTTTATTTTGTTTAGGTATGTTACTTCTATTTCTAGCTTCTTCAGAATTTTTATCATGAAAAGATGTTGAATTTTGTAAAAGGCTTTCTGCAACTATTGAGATGATCATATAATTTCTGTCCTTAATTGTGTTTATGTGTTGTACATTTATTGTTTTGCTTATGTTGAACCATCCTTCCATCCCTGGGATGAAACCAACTTGATCTTGGCATACGATCTTTTTAATGTGTTGTTAGATTCTGTTTGCAAGTATATAATTGAGAATTTTTCCATCTATGTTCATCAAGGTAATTAGCCTATAACTTTTTGTTGTTTTGTTGGTTTTGGTAGTAGAATAATTCTGGGATTAATAGCATGAATTTAGTAGTATTCTTTCACTTTGGGTTTTTTCGAATACTTTGAGGAGCATTGGTGTTAGTTCTTTGAACTTTTGGTTGAATTCAGCAGGGAATCCATACAGTCTTGGCCTTTTCTATGTTAGAAGATTCTTTATTACTATTTCAATCTCATTCCTCATTATAGGCATGTTTAAGCTGTTTATATCATGTTGGTTCAATTTTGGTGGGTCATACATGTCAAGGGATCTAGTAATTTCTTCTTGATTTTCCAGTTTGATGGAGTATAAGTTTTCAAAATATTCCCTAAAGATTTTCTGAATTTCATTGGTATCTATTGTAATAACCACTTTTTAATCACTGATTTTATTAATTTGGGTCTTCTTTCTTCTTTTTCTGGTTGTTTTGCTAAAGGGTTGTCAATATTATTTATCTTTTCAAATAACCTAATCTTTGTTTCATTGATACATTGTATTATTCTTTTGGTCTCCATTTCATTAATTTCTGACCTAATTTTTATTACTTCCGTTGATCTGCTGGTTTTGTGATCAGCTTGTTCTTGTTTTTTAAATAGCTTTAGGTACATAAATAGGTTATTTGAGATCTTTCTGAATTTCTGATGTAGACACTTATGAGTATAAACTTTACTATTAGCAATACCTTTTCTGTGTTCCCCAGATTCTTGCAAGTTGTGTTTTCATTTTCATTTGAATTTAGAAATTTTTAAATTTGCCTTTTAATACCTTTAATGACCCACTAATATCTAAAACGTTTGTTACTCAATCTCTACATGCTTGAATAGTTTCTGTAATTTTCCTTCCTACCGATTTCTAGTTTTATTCCATTATTGTCTGTCAAGATACAGGAAATTGTTTTGATTTCTTTTTATTTGTTGAGATGTGTTATGGCCTAAGATATCATCTACATTGGGAGAAACTTCTATGGGCTGTTGAGAAGAATATGTAATCTTTTGTTGCAGGATAAAATACTCTATAGATGTCTGTTAAGTCCATTTCATCAACGATGTTGCTTGGTTCTCAGTTATCTTTGTGTATTTGATTGTCCAGATGTTCTATCTATTGATGAGAGCACAGTGTTGAGGTCAACTACTACTATTGTTTCAGATTTCATTGGTCCTTTTATGTTCATTAATGTTTATTTTATGAACTTGGGGACACAGACATATAGAAAGAGAATCATTATATCTTTTTGATGGATTGTTCCCTTCATTAATATGTAGTGATCTTTATCTTTTCTACTACTTTTTTTGTTTGAAATCTGCTTCGTGCAATGTAATTATAGCTGCTTCTACTTGTTTATCACTTCAGTATTCTTGGTATATCTTTTTCCATCCTTTCACTTTCAATCTTTAGTCTCTTTAGCTGTGAGGTTTGTTTCTTGTGGACAATAAATTGTCAGATCCTGTTTTTTAATCCAAAGAGACAATCTGTGTCTTTTGATTGGACAACTAAACTCATTTACACTTACAGATGTGATTAAGAGATATTTACTATTTCCTGTGCTTCTATTTTTCATGTTAATTCTAGTTTTGCTTGTTCTTTTCTTTCACCACTATTTATCATTGAGTTTTTCTAGCTTTCTGAGTTTGATGCTTTATTTAATACTTTTCCAGTCCTGTGTCTACCCATTCCCCTTTTGAATTTTATTCTTTTTTTTTCATTTTTTTATTTTATTATTCATATGTGCATTCAAGGCTTGGGTCATTTCTCCCCCCTGCCCTCACCCCCTCCCTTACCATCCACTCCGCCCCCTCTCTCCCCCCCACCCTCTCAATACCCAGCAGAAACTATTTTGCCCTTATTTCTAATTTTGTTGTAGAGAGAGTATAAGCCATAATAGGAAGGAACAAGGGTTTTTGCTGGTTGAGATAAGGATAGCTATACAGGGAGTTGACTCACATTGATTTCCTGTGCGTGTGTGTTACCTTCTAGGTTAATTCTTTTTGATCTCACCTTTTCTCTAGTTCCTGGTCCCCTTTTCCTATTGGCCTCAGTTGCTTTGAATTTTATTCTTTACTGGACTCTCATACTTGACTGTCTTTATTCCTCCTCTCTGTGTGAAATTTCCTTCAATATTTTCTACAATACAGGCTTGTTAGACATGAACAGCTGTAGCTTATTCTTGTACTGGAAGGTTTTAGTTCTCCTTTGAAATTGAATAATAACTTTGCTGGATATAGTATTCTTGTTTGGAGGTTATTTTCTTTTAGGGGTTGAAATATATTTTTCCATGCTTTCCTACCTTTTAAACTTTGTGATGAGAGGTCTGAAGTATCTTTATGTGCTTACCTCTGTCTGTAATCTTCATTTTTTTTCTTGCAGGTTTCAGTATTCTTTGTTCACTGTCTAATCTTGGCATTTTAACTATGATGTGATATGGAGATGTTTTTCTCTGGTCATGTCTATTTGGAGGTTGAAATGTCTCCTGTACATGAGTGTCTATATCTTTTCCAAGATTAGGAAAATTTCTTTGAATGGGTTTTCTATTCTTTTAGTTTTTTATTTCAGCTCCTTCTCCTACCCTTTTGATTCCTAAATTTGATCTCTTCATTGTGTCCCAGAGTTCTTAAAGATTGTAATTGTAGTTATCCATTTTCTTTGTTATTGTCAAATGCAGTATTTCCTCTATCTTATCTTCCATCACTGATATTCTTTCTTCTGCTTGATTTTGTCTTCTGATATTATCCACTGTGGTTTTTATTTGGCATATTGAGCTTTTCACTTCAAATATTTCTAAGTTTTTCCAGAATTTCCTTTGAATATTCTCTTTGAAAAATTTAAAAATAAGATTCTGAATTCTATATCTGACATTTCAGCCAACTAATTGTTTTTGGATTTGGTTGTTCAGTTTTTATCAGGTTTTGGAGATATGATGTTGCCTTACTTATTCATATTTGGGTTTCTATTCTGTTATTTTTATGTGTTAGGGTGAGTTTCTCTTTTACTTCCTCTTAGATGAGAGAGAGCTGTGGATAGAAGCTGGGCCCTGTCCAAATGTCCAGCATTCTTCTCCCATCTTTGACCCTCAAAGACCTATCTGTATCTTTCTAAAATATTTAAGTACTACAGCCCTCTGAACAGTTGCCTGAAGCAGATTCTCTCTAGTTGCAACCCAGAAGTTTGGGTCAGCTATGGGTGCTATAGCAATAGCTTCAGAAAGGCAGGGCTGCCAAATGACTGTATGCCTCCGAGATCAGAGCTCCTTTGGTAACATAGAATGAAGAAAGTGGTGCTTCCAAGTTCTGCAATTTTTCTGGTTGTGGGAATTCCTAACACTGCAAGTGGATGCCATGGTCCTTCCCAGCTCAATACAGCCTAGCAAGTTTCTTAGAATGTGGCTTTCAGCAGTTGGAGACTCTTATGTCTGTGCCAGGGATACTTCAGGATGGGATCATGCACACTAGTGAGTAGGATGTATGGGACTTTCTATTTCAATCTTCTGTTTGAGTGGGGCTGCTTCTTGTAATAACAGCTACAGATGCTGACAAGTCTGCTTCCAGCAAGCCATGACTAAAAAGTGGGTAATACATACTGCCTAAGGCTCATGCCATGGGAAGATTTCCCTTTTCTCCCAAATTGGTCAATTGGACTCTTCAGTCTACATGTAGCTCATGACCCTCTCCTTCCACTCAGTAGAACAGTGTTTGTGGTCATGCTTTAGTTACCCTTCCACAGTGTGCCCTGGATGCTGGGAAGTAGTTCTAGGATTGGATGGATGTACTGCTGGTATTCAGTTCTTACTTTGGGCCAATTCCTTTCTATTTCCCTAACCCCTACTTTTAGAATGGAGATATTTACACTGGAAATATGTAACTTTTATTTTATTTTATTTTATTTTATTTTTACAGGGATTCATAGCTGAGTTTGGCTGAATGTCAGTTTAAATTTGGACTTGGACTTTTCTTTTTTGGAGAAGGGTCTTACTGTGTAGTTCAGGCTGGCTTGAACTTTTGATCCTCCTAGACCAGCCACCCCAAGGCTGGGAGTACAGGGCTGCACCACCACACCTGGCTTAAATGATATTTTTCACACACCAATAAGTTCTTTTGACTCTTCTTTCAAAATATGCACAGAATCACCACTTTCTATTTCTACCACCATATCATAAGCTATCACCAACTCTTGCCTGCTATTGTCATAGGGCTCTAATTGTGATCTTTCTGCTTCTGTGTTTGTAGACATTGTAAAGCAAACCTCCTCTCCTGTTTATGTCTGGACTCTCTTTTATTTTTCTTCAAGGAACTTCCCTACCAGTTGTTTGGGTTTTTTGGTTGCTGTCATTTGCTTGTTTATTGCTTATCTCCCTCTATTTGGATGTAAGCAGTAGGAGAGCATCAGTTTTGTTGTATTCACTTCTATATCCCCAGTGCTTAGAATCCTGCCAGGCAGATAACAGATGCTAAATAGTTAATTATTAAATTTATAGTGGGATTTCTGGCCCCTTCCCACTTCTTATTTTGCTTCCCAGACACAGAGTGAAAACCTTTGCTCTGTCATGTGATCTTGAGATGATGTTCTGTCACAGCCCCAAAGCAATTGGGCCAGTTGATCATGAATGGAAACCTCCTAAAAAATGAATCTTTTCTTGTTATAAGTCAATTATTTTAGATATTTGTTAGAGTAATGGAAAGCTGGCTAACATACACACATATGTGTACATGAAATTTCAACACTGCCTTATGAATATAATGGTCTGTATAAATCCTCCCAACCAAATCAAGATGACTAGCAAGCTACACATTAGTTTCACACATGAGTAATTTAAAGAAAATACTTTAAAAAGTTAATATGAAACTTTGAACCAATTTATATGAGGATATTGATGGTGGTAGATTCAGTGGAAATGCTAGATGTAGGGAGATGGTGATTTTGACAATGTTATTGCTAATACTAATTTTTAAGCAGCTAGAAAAAGAAAGTAAATAAAGGGAGGGAAAGATTAATTCTTTCAAGTTCTTCTATAAAGTCCAGTAAGAAGAAAACTGAGAATTGAATGCAGAATACACCAACAGATCAATAACGACTTGCATTAAGAAAATGTTACTCTAAGACTTATCCTGAAGAACAATTTCAGCAGAAAAGGCAAGATTTTATTCTCCCTAGAAGAAGAACATAATAGTGTCTTTAGCCATCAGACATTAAATAAAAATGGCAACAATAATAATGGTATCTTCCCAAAGTAAAATACAATCACAGTCCAAATCTCATCTCAATTTTAATTTTTGCATAGTCGGATTGGATGTAACCACTAACAATGTCAATAAACAGTCCTGCCTAAAACCCTTGTAAATACCAACATGTTCATGCTTACAGTATCTCAGTAGTATATAGTCCAGGGCCCCTTGAATTTCTCACTTTTCTCCTATGGAGAAGATATGAGAAGTTTTGAGGACTTAAATCATGATACATTTGGGGTTAACAGAAGTAAGAGAAACCAACACAGTACAAACTACATGATATACTTTCATAGCTCAGACTAGATTCCCTGACAAAATGCCACCAATAGCACCTTCCCAGAAAGAAAAAAATGCATATTTTCAACAAACATAAGGGAGGGTTACAATTGAGTTACAATGGCATGGTACCTTTCAAAACAGGGTACAACTAAAGAGGATATATGCTACCCCAAACTTAGCAGGCTTATGCATCTTATTCTCAAACTTGATATCTTCACATCTATTTCTGCAGTGCCTAATTCTCTCAAGGACATTATTGTAGATATAAATAAAAAACTCCTGAGTTACATAAGTCCTCTCTGACTACCTTTTCCACTGTAAACACTTTCTATCTACTCACTATGTTACTTACTGTCACAAGATCATATTTTTTATTCATCATTTCAACAATGAAGTATTGAGCTTCTGGCAGAGTTCTAGAGATTCAGAAGTGAAGACAATAGAACTGAAGATTTCCTACTGTTCACATCCAAATGCAGGGAGATAAGCAATAAAGAAACAACAGCACCTACAACAAAACCCAAACACCTATATAATAATTTAGTTGATGGGGAATACCTTGAAGAAAAATAAAGCAGAGTCTAGGCATAGAAATGAGAGGGGGGGTTGCTTTACAATGTATATAAATGCAGAAGCAGAAAGATCTCAATTAGAACACTTACAGTAGCAGACAAGAGTTGATTAGCTTATAATGCAGTGGTATCAAAAGATGTGGTGATTCTATATCTTGAAAGAAGAACCAATAGGATTTACTGATATGTTAAAAGTAGTGTTTAAGCCAGGTGTGGTGGTGCACACATACAATTCCAACACATGGGAGGCTAAGGCAGAAGGATTGCCAGTTTGAGACCAGACTGAAGAAAAAATGGAGGAAGGAAGGAAGGAAGGAAGTGAGTTAGGGTGATTGCCAGTTCTAGGTCAGGCTGGACTACATAGTGAGACCCTATCTGAAGAAAGAATGAGACAGAAAGAGAGAGAGAGAGAGAAAAGAAAAAGAAGGAAAGGAAGAAAAGAAGTAGAGGGAGGGAAGGAAGGAAAGGAAGAAAAGATTGGGAAAGGAAAGAAAGAAAATGAAGAAGACTTAGTTTTTGGTCTGAGTTAATGAGACCATTAATATATTACCATTAATTGAGATATGAAAAAGTGGAGAATAAGCTGGTATGAAAGGCACAATTAGATTTCTTTTTTGGTGATACTGGGGTTTGAACTCAGGGCTTCACGCTTCTTAGGCCAGTACTCTACCACTTGAGCCACACCCCCAGAACAAAAGGCACAAGTAGAAAATGAAGTTTTAAATATTTTAAATTCAAGAAGTGAACTTAACACTCAAGTGAAGTGAGTAAATAGTTGATAGACATGTGAGAAACGCAAAAGAGAAGAGAGGTCTAAAAATATAATATGGATATAATTAATGCCATGGGCTGGGTGAGATAATGTCTGCTTATAGACAACAGTATAAAAAACATAGAATAATATAGAAAACAAAGGGGACAGAATGGATTCTTCAGATAAATATCCAGTGACACAGGATAAAGAGTTCCACACAAGCCAAACTGAAAAAGAGAAAGTTAAAGAAATCGAAACCCCAAAACCGATAAGTTGTAAGTGAACTATGTAAGATGACAACGGAGCAACAGTCATTGCTTTTGCACAATGAAGGTCATTGGTGATATTAACAGGAAAAGTTTCAGATGTAATATGTTTAGAGTGAGATATATTTTTTAAATGAGACCTTTCAGCATGGTTTTGTTTTGTTTCCCAGTTAGACACACCCATTCAGGTGCAACTATAGTATAGGCAGAGGAGTGGATTTAATTTCAGAGGGATATTGTGTAAACCAAATTATATTAATTAAGTCACATAACTGTGAGTGATTCTGCTATTATCAACAGAATTTATTACTACCAGTTTCTATTGGTGCTTATGTAGACATGAACACTTTAAGAAAAACAATTTCTTGCTTTACTGAGTTTTAAGGCACATTGAGGTTTATATTTACTGTCCTTGCAATATTCTCATTTTGTCTTCTTTTAAATCAACTGAGTTGTTTCTGAGTTTCAGTTATATATTTTGAATTTGTGAATTCTTATTTTAGAGTTGCAGACTATGACCTTACTTAGACATTTTTTTCTTAAACTTCGAATGAAATTGTAAACTTCTTATATTCCCCCCAAAATACCCTTGAAATTTGGAACTTTTTGTTTCTAAGAATAGAAGTTAAATTGACTTCCTATAAACTACGTAGCTTTTGTGGTGAGATGAAAAGAAACATGCAAAGGAAACAAATGTGTAGGAGCTACATCCTCATTTGGTTATAAATGAATTCTGAAATTTTAATGAAAAGTGAAAGGTGAGTTTTCCTAAAACTAGACTGCTTGTAAAAAAAAATCTTCCAATATTCAAAGCAAGATTGATAACCATATTACCTAAGGTATAGTTTATCATACAACCCCTTAGCAAACTTTATTAATTAACTTACTTCCTGTTATCACCTTATATAATTATAGTATTCTGCAGTGATGTTTTTGCAGGTAAAATGATTTACTTCTGAGGTTTATGTCTAAAATCAGACTACAGAAACCCAAGTGAGGTATTTAGCTTTCACCTCCCCTTGTTTCTTACTTTTCTAATATTTGAGGTGAAACATGGGACAAAAGTGTCTGTGGGTATTCAACCCTGGATAAAGAAAGGTATTTCCTATTTTATTCATCAATTTAATATCAGAAGTGCTCTGTTGTATTTCTAGCTATCAGATTCTCATAGTTCTACCATTTTGTCACTTTCAACTCAGTACACCTCTAATTCTATCTGATAATTTGATTAATGAAGAAACTACAGCTATGGTACCCAGATTAAAAAATTTTGTCTTCAAAATTTTGTCTTCCCAACATCTTCCTATCCATTTCTTTGAGGAAAAAAATCATCAGTATGCACAATATGGTCCCAGGAGGGTGTCAGTCAGATAAAATCCTGTGCCTGGTTAAAGTATTTACCTTCAAAGAGGTAGATGAAGTTTCTGATGAGATAAAATAAGAATCTACATACCATATTTTCTTTTCTTTTACATTAGCCATTTGGTGGTTTCTATAGATCTGATACGTTTTCTATAAAATGTTCACTTCTGTATGTCTAGTGAAAGTCAAAACATTCAGTATAATCTGTCCCCAAAATTCTACAGGGAAGGAGTTGGAAAAGTAGATATTCTGGAGGTACAGGCTGTGGAGAAGTTCTACATACCTTTGTAGCATTTGTTGATGTTGCTCTTAAGGAGTAAAGATTACATGCATCATCTAAAGAATAAATTGACAAAGGATGACACTCCACTGTTTGCTAGAATGTGTTCTAGGTATTTCTTTAGATTATGTTACAGTTTCCTCAAGAAAAACTCTCAGATGGAGCTCTGCATACAGGATGCTATTTAGGTAGGGTATTTCAAAATCAGCACCTGTGAGTGAGAAAGAAATGATCAGGCAAACGGAAATGTTGAATTGTGATATGGTCCCAACAAAAGTTTTAACTGATACTGTCAGGACATCTGGATATGAGTGACCTTGAAGGTTATCCTGGTAGAAAGCAAAAGTCCAGGCTTTTATAGTCCCAGATGAACCAGTCATTTGATGCAGATGGCCTTCAGAGAATATGTCTCTGGGAAGGCAATTCTTTTTAGCTGAGAACTGTGCCACTAAGGTTTAGATAAATGCTTTCAGAATAATACAGCAGCTGAGAGAACAAGTTCAGAGTGGAGATATACTACCATGGAAAATCACTTTCTAAATCAAAAGATAGAGAAGATAGCACATACACACACACACACACACACACACACACACACACACACACACAACATATTCTATCTGTTCTCTGCTTAGATAAGCATATCCAAGTACATGTATCCAAATAGTCATCTCAAAATGCCAGTTGAATTTCCCACAGTTTCCAGAAACTGAAATCATCAACTGTCTCTGTGAGTACCATAACTGACTATCTATCTATCTATCTATCTATCATCTCTATCTCCCCCTTCTCTCTTTAAATCCCCTTATTAAATCAATCAGAGACTATACTTCCTAATCCTGTCTTTTAATTCAACAATATTTCTTTGTCTGCAGTCACCACACTGGTCTTGAACACATACACCTCTCTGTGGTAACAACTTGGTCTAGTTGATCCATCATTAAATATCCTGAATGATGCTTCTAAAAATAAATATCAGATCTCAGTCAACCCCTGATTTGTAAACTCATATTGTTTTCTCACTGTTCTTAGAATGATTTTAAACTATTTAATAGATTTATTTAGCCTTTATTAATTCTTCTCTTCTTTTGCATCATTCTTCAATAGCAATTCACTCTCTGGAATTTCTTTTGGTTACTCTAATCAGCATTCCTTTCTTTCATTTATAAGACTTGTACCTTTAACCTTGTCTAAAAATTGTTTTTCTGCCCTATTCACCTAAAAAATTTTTGCTTATCACTCACTTCTTCAAATAAATAATACTTTTTACATAATCTTACCCTGAGACTAGTGTAAATTCCTCAGTGTATGTTCTTTAGCAACACATTTTTACCAAAATCTACACTTACACTGTCATAATCACACAATTAATTATCTGGCCAAATATGAACAAGAATGGTGAGATAAGGAGTTACAAAAGACCCCTTCATAAAATCAAGAAAATTGACAATTGTCAAAGCAAATTTCTCTGAATGTAGGACATTAATCAAGGATTTGCAAAACTATTACATGCATTTACTCAAAAATGTGAATCTAATTAAGAAAAGTAAGATTTATAAAATTTTTACTTCCTCTGTTACCATTCCTCTTTTCTCAGATTCACAACGACATTAAAATAAAAAAGATCTTTCATTTATAGTACCTGTGGAAAACTGGCTGAACAGGCACTTGAGGGGGTGGAAGGGTTTAGAAGACTTCAAAAAACAGTTTTCAGAGTGCTGTCATTATTTGGACTGCCTGGCATTTCCCTGGAAATTCCCACACCTGGAGCATAATTTTACTCAACCTGAAACAGATCTTACTCAGTGAAAACAGTCTTTTATCCCAAGGGTATTTGTCAGAAATAACCAGCACCAATATCTGAACATTGTAGTTCTCTGATGTGGTGCTATAATTTGATATGATTTAAGTGTACCTCCCATATGGTGGAAGCTTGGCTGCTAATGGGGTGATGTTCAGGGGTGATGGGACCTTTAAGAAGTTGGACTAAGTGCAAAATAATAAGCTATGATTGTACTGTTCTTAAAAGAGACTAATGTAATTCCCATGAGACACCAACTAATTCCCATGACAGCTGTTATAAAAAGAACAATCTTTTGGGGGAAGGTGTACAGTACTGGGGTTTTAACTCAGGGCTTCATGTGTGACATGCAGGCACACTACTGCTTGCACCAGACTTCCAGCCCTTTTTATTCCCTCTGGTTATTTTGAGATAGGGTCTTGCTTTTTGCCTGGGTTTATTTGTTGAGATGAGGGTTTCATGAGCTTTTTGTCCAGGCTGACCTCCAACCACAATCCTCTCCAACTCAGCTTCCCAAGTAACAAGTATTCTAGGCATGAGGTACCACACCCAGCTCTCATCACTGAATCTTTATGGCTTCCTGTCTCAGCATGTGATCAGTATTTGACATGATTTCACCATTGTGATGCTATCTGCCATGAGGCCTGCACCAAACACCAAACCAATGAAGTCACTGAATTTGGACTATCAAACCTCCAAAACTGAAAAATCAGTAAACCTTTTTAAAATTTATACATCGCCCAGTCTCAGTTATTTTTCTAAGTAGAAACAAAAATTGACTAAGACAGGTGGTAATAATAAGATAAAGGAAAAGTTGACCAAAACTCCTCAGAGGAAACCTGTGGAATGAGATGTCTGTAGAGTGTCTTTGAAAGATTCAATATATTGCTAAGAATACATAATACAGTATGTTTGTGCAGAGCTGTGCATATGCCCAAGAAAGGCCTGAAATGGTACTCAGTAATGAAAAGGCCCTTCTGTTGAATCGAGCTCTGAACAAACAGAGATTATGGCAGAGATTTTAAATTACCTATTTTAAATACTTACAAATGATTGAAGAAAACCATGTCTGAATAATGTCTCACCAAATAGAAATTATCAATAAAGAGATAGAAATCGTATGTTAAAAAGAGCCAAATGGAAATTTGGGAGTCGATAGTAAAATAGTTGAAATAATTTATCAGGGGCTCAACTGTAGATTTTGGGAGGCTGGAGAAAACCATCAGTGAATGTGAAGATAGATCAATTGAAATTATCAAGTCTGAAAAATACAAAAATGGAAAGAAAAAGAAATACAGCCTTGAAAAGTTGTGGGACACTGATAGTATATTGACATAGACATAATGGCAGTCGTGGAATAAAGGATAAAAAGGGGTAAGTAGAAAGAATATTTGAAAACCTAATGACCAGAACTTCTGAAATTTAGTGGTCTCCACATCTAACAAATTCAAAAAAATTGGGATAAGATTTAAATAGATTCATACAGAACATATAATCAAAGTATTAAAAATTGTATGAAAAGAATATCTTAAAGCTGGTCATGGTGGTTCATGCTTATAATACTAGCACTCAGGAGGCTGAGGCAAGAGGACTGAGAATTGGAGCCCAATCTGGGTTAAATAGTGAGATATTTTCTCTTAAAAAAGAAAAAAAGGATACTACATGCAGAGAGAAGTGATTCATCTATCATTAGAAACAATGAAAGCCAGAAGGCAATGAATCCAAAACATGAAGAGAACAAAAGACTACTTCAGAATTAGATGCTAGAAAAGAAATATCTATTTAACACAAAGGTTGTAATAGAGTCAGAGGAACCTGAAGATATGAAACCTGTAGAAAATGAACTGAGAAATGGTATACTTAAATTCTAATAAACTTGAATCCCACTAAATATAAATGGATTAAGCATTCCAATCAAAAGACAGAGGCTAGATGAATTGACAAAAAAAAATGACCTGTCTAAGAGCTGATCAAGAAACACATGTTAGATTAAGATGATAAAAAGTTGAAAAATATAGGAATGAAAAAGGCATATCATGAAAAGAGTAATGAAGACTGCAGTGGCAAATTAATATCAGATAAAATAGACTTGGAAAACAAAAATTGTCACTGGAGTCAAAAAAGATATTTTATAATAACAAAGTCAATCTATCATAAAGGCACAATTTTAAACCTATAACCATCCAAAATATTTGAAGCAAAAATTGATGATGTTGAAAGGAAAATAAGACAATTCAGCTATAGTGTCTGGATATTTCAGGACTCCACATTCAGTATTAGACAGAACTAGACAAAAGATCAACAAAGCAGAAGACTTGACCATCATTACAAACCAACTAGATACAGCAGACAACTATAGAAAGTTTTCCTTAACAAGAGGAAACACATTCTTTCCAATATGAAGCATTCTCCATATTAATGATATGTTAAGTCCAATTAAAACAAGTCTTTGTCAATTTAATATGACCAAGCTCATTTTCTGGCCAAAACAGTATAAAATTAGAAATCAATAATAGTAGAGCACATGGGAAATTCATAATATCTGGATATTAAATAACACACTTGTAAATAACCAAGAGATCACGTTAGCAATTACAAATTACTTTGACCTATGTGCAAACAAACAACATAAGCCAAACACATGGGATGTAGAGAAAGTATTACTTACAGAAAAATATATTGCTACAAACACCTAGATTAAAAACAAAAAATGTAAAGTCAATAATTACCCTTCCACTTTACACAACTAGAAAAAGAACAAATTAAAATCCATGACAAGAAAAAAGAAAGAAATGATAAACATATTAGAGAAAATAAACAGAATGGAGAGTAGAACAACAGAGAAAACCCCAGGTAAAAAGTTAGGTTCTTTTAAAGATCAACAAAACTGATAAAGCTTTATCTAAAAAGACAAATTAAAAAAAGAGAGTAGACTAAACTAGATCACAGAAACTAATTTTGTGGCCTACCTGCTAGATTGCACATTCCCTAAATGCACAGGTACAGGTTTGCTATTATTTTCTAGTCTGTGTATCCACTACAGATGGTCACTAAATAGATGTTGAAGGCAAAATGAGTAAATGCATGAATGAATGTGACTCAGTGAAATACAGACCCTTCCTTAAGTCTAGGCATATTGGCATTCAATCTTCAAATTCCATCAATTTATGACTTTTCAATACAGAGCTGTACCATTTGCACCATAAGATATCTGTGGACCTTCTCAATTTCAAAGCTTTCCTATCGATATGCATGTGTTTCTATTTTGTTTTCTTTTTATCTGATCCTGCTGCTCCCCACCCACTTCTTTACACTCTATATCATAAAAAAAAACTTATCTATGGGTTTGGATAAAAGCACTTGCAACAAGAAAAGAGTTCAAGTTACCTGAATGTGGTTTTAAAGTTTCCTGTTAAGAGGTTATGGTAATGTAAGTTAGGAACACAAAGTTCCAGAGATTGAATATGAAGATTAGTAACAAAGATATCTTTGGGGCAAAAAACTATTCAATAATTATTGCAGTTGCATTGATTTCCTACTGAGTAGGCAATCCTCCCTGACCCCATCCATCTTCCTAGCAGAAACTATATTCTACTCAGGCACTCACCAGCTTCCATGCAGACCCAGGAATTCAAAAGGAGTAGAATCCATCCTGAAACTCAGAAAGTAGATGCTAATTGGGTCACATAGTCAATTTTATGCCAACATTTAAGCTTTTTATAGCTTTTTTTATATTGTACCAGTAAGGCACAATACCTAACATTTGTTAAGCACACACTTTCAGCTGCACATTATTTTTAATGGTTTTCTTGTATTGATTCATTAAAATTTTACCATTGCCTTATATGATAAGTACAAATATTATATGCAATTTACTGTTAGGAGAACTGAGAAGGCCAGGCATGGCTGCTGACACCTGGCAAGTGGGAGAATCATGGTTTGAGGCCAGCATGGTCAAAAGTTAGACTCCATCTCAATCAACAAGCTTGCATGGTGGTTGCAAGCCTGTGATCCCAGCTATGTGGGAGACCACAGGAAGTCATAGGTAGTAGGATTGCAGTCTGAGGCCTGCCCCAGACAGAAATGTGAGCCCCTACCTGAAAAATATCTAAAGCAAATCAGGGGTGGGGGCATGAATCAAGTGATAGAGCACCTGCTTAGCAAGTGCAAGGCTCTGAGTTCAAACCCCAGTTACACCCTCCCTAAAAAAAGGAAAGGAAAAAGTAAATCAGGTAATAGTTAAAATAACCTGAGCTTGGTTATTCCAGACTCGATATCTGCTAACAAAGAATTGGATAGATTATCTGGAATGAGTTTTCTCAGAGATATGTTAAATGTAGGCTAGAACATTGAGATTAATGGTTTTGACTCGTGTGTGATGAACTTGAGGAAAACTTGAATAATAGTTAGAATATATGTTTTCTTATATTAAAAAATGAAGGAAGCAAGAAAACTGAGAAAAAAGGTAATTTCAAAGAATATGGTAGCAACAGTGGCCCAAATGCTGTATTCGAGCAGTCAAGGGAAAATAGAGATGCTTATAGATTTTTCTTAGGTTAGATGCTAGAGAACAATACATATACATACTTGTGTATTGTATACTGCCTCCATTCTCCTAATGGTAAATAGAGATAGAATTTGTACTTAACATATAAGGTAGTAGTGAAATCTTAATGAGTTAATACATAAAATGCTAAAAATGATGTGTATCTGAATGTTTGTACAGCTAGGTAATAAAATTTAAGCTCTGTTGAGTCATGTTATCTGCTATGTGCCTCCATGTATCATAATTGATGCAGATTTTTACTTCTCACTTTCTTGTTTCAGGCCATAGTAATTCCTTATTTTTTTCAGTTAACTCACATGGTCTTCTCCTTCTTCTTGGTATGCAAGGACAAAGTCAGAGATATTAAACATATAAAAACATGGAAAAAAAGCCCCATAGAAACAGCCTGAAGAGGAATCCCAGTGTTCAAGAAGTAACAGTTTGAGCACTAAGAAATAAGTCAATTTCTGCTTTCATTATGAAGTGTTACCTACTCTACCCTACAGCACATAAACACAAGGACCTGTACACTTACTAATTACAACTACACAGATTAAATAGAATGCAAAAACCAGTAATGTAAAGCTCTATGAGAATAATTAATAGTTTAAATTGCACAAGAGAACCAGTGTTTGGAGAAATAACTAGCATGAACATGAGTTTATTTATGTTATTATGGCTTTGTCTCAAGACATGCTGCAGAGTGTTTGGTTTTGGGTGATAAATTTCCAAAAGAAACTCTGCAACTTTTCAGATTAGAAAAGCCAGAGAAAATCTGTAAGTTTGAGTCCTCTGAGAAGCAGACATAAATAAAAAACTAGACATGCAAAATATTTGTTAAAGTAGAGTACAAGAAAAAGATGACAAGTCATCATATTACACTATGTGAAAGAAGAGGAAAGTAAGTCTGCCCAAAGCTGGGCATGGTGGCTCAAGCCTGTAATCCTAGTTACTCAGGAGGCCAAAATCAGAAGGATCATGGTTCAAAGCCAACCTGGGCAAAAAGAAAATGTTTATGAGATCTCCATCTCAACCAATAGCTGGGCACAGTGGTAAGCACCTGTCATCCCAGCTATGGCAGGAAGCTTAAAATAGGAGGATCACAATTCAGGCTGGCCAGACAAAAAGCGAGATCCTATATAAAAATAACCAGAGCAAAAAGGACTGGGTGCTCCAAGTGGTAGAGCCTCTGCCCAGCAAGTGTGAAACACTGAGTTCAAACCAGTATTGCAAAAAAAAAAAAAAAATCTGTCCAGGTTGATAAGGAGAACTCAAATCAAACTAGAGTTGCCTGTCAAATGAATTCCATGTCCTTAAGGAATAAGCCTGCTTCAGTAACTTTCTAAAAATATATGTTTAAGCATCATATGCAATATCACCTGACTCCTTACTTCGTGTCCATGATTGATTGGAAGTATTCAATGATATCTCTGAACAGTTCATGCTATGGGCTTTCACTGTTTTCTTTACTACTGGAAACGGAGTCATGAGTGTCTTATGTCTAATCATGAAGAGTTCAATTCCAGAAGCTCCACACCACTTAGGAAAACTCATTCTTTAAAACTCTGTTCATTTAGAACCATTCTCAATACCAAAATTTGAATGGAATGGTAATAGAAACAAAACATATCATAACTTGGGGGATAGATATAAAATACTTTTTTGATGGTATTAGGATTTGAACTCTATAGTACTTTTTTGAAGAAACTTTGTAACTTTTAAATCAACGATATTCAGGGGTGTGTGTGTGTGTGTGTGTGTGTGTGTCTGCATGTATGTCTGTGTGTAAATGTCCCATAGAACAGTTTTAAGTTTTACAGGACATAAAACATTGGTAACAAAAACTCAAATTTGGTCCTGTAGTCCAAAAACAGCCATGCAAAATATATAAACAAGTAGACATGATTGCATTCCAACAAAATTTCTTTTACTGACAGAGAGAATAGGAGGAATTTGGCCCATAGGCCACAGTTTATGTCTGCTTTGTGAATAATTATAAAAGAAGAAAGTATTTCTAAAGTCAACAACCTCAGGTTCCACCTTAAAAAAATGAGGAAAAAAATAAACAACCATATATTAGTAAATAAAAAGGTAAGATGAGAGCAGAAAGCAGCAAAAGAGATAACAGAATTTTTTTTAAAAATAAAAATCTGATTTTTAAAAATGGACAGTTTCCTAGATAAACTAATCAAGGAAAAAGGGAGAGAAAGATGGAGGAGGAAAGAGAGAGGAAGAGAAACTATAAATTTTACTACCTATTGTATAGATATCAAAGGCATATAATGAACAAATTAAGTGAAATGACTCTCAAATCCCTGAAGTTACAATTTATATTAATTCAAGGAGAAACACAGAATATATCCACAAAGAAAGTGAATCTTCCATACCAGTATGCCCTGGTTGAAACTATTGCTGGAATGGGGGAAGAAGGGATAAAAGAGAATGATGGACGGGTGAATTTAATTATGATATACTGTAAGAATTTTTGTGAATGTCACATTGTACCCCAGTACAAAAATAATTTAAAAATACATTCTCAACTTAGAACAAACACAAAGGTATAGAGTTAGGGGTGCATTCTGTATCATATTCTTAAATGATAACAAAATTATACATATGTAAACCTTTAATGGAAAAATGGGCCAAAGACATAAAAACAGAAATTCAAAAGGGCAACAAATTTATAAAGAAATATTCAACTTCATTAATCACCTCAGAATATAAAGTAACTATGAAACATCTTTGCCTTTTATCTATCTTATTGGTAAAAATTAAGGAGAATTACACAGATATTGGGTAAGAGGCATTTTTAAATTTAACTGGGTCAAGTTGAAACTAGCAACAAAGATTTTCTTCAGGGAGCACAGGGCAGTAGGTGACTTCACTGAAATTGCAAAGATAAATTGCACTCTGCTGTCTGTGCCCTTCTCATACAGCATGCTGCCTTGTCTCACACGAGCTTGTTTCTGAGCAGACCCAACTCAGAAACCGCGTTCCAAGTAAGCAGAATTTTACTGGCCACAAGCCAGCCAAAAGACTGTAGTTCATATTTGCTCTGATCAGCCAGGTGAAAATATTACAGCATAATGGATGTAGCTCACCACTGTGTTTTATCCACCTGAGTCATCAATCAGCAATTGGTGAGTAATTATTACAGCAAAAGCCAAGAAATGAACTTGTAGCATTGATGTAAAGGAATGTGTTGTCTCTTCACACCTGTTACTAGTGGACTTCCTGTGAGGAGGTTAGTTTTATTGTAATGAAATCCTTTTTTTGTTTTTTAAATCAGAATTCTCCTTCCTTCATCCTCCCAAAGTGTGCTTACTACATTCTTTAATTTAAATTATGTTTCTCCTTGTCTGTAAGAGGTGACCTGGTAGGGTGGGGTGGATGGTTTTTGGTTTTGTGTTGTTTCTTCTTTATTTAGGCATTTGTGGGCCTTGAAGGACCTTTACCTCTAGGTTACATTCCTCAGAAATTCTTCAATCCTCTTTTGCTTTTCTCAAAGAATATTTTTAAAGTTTAAATTTGTATAGTAATTTAGGACTTTTATTTAGAAGTATAGGCTGTCATTAGTGACAACAGTATATTCTGAAATGTCTCATAGATATATATTTTTGAATAAAGATGGTGTTGTTGAACAACAACAACAAAAGAAACCTCTTTTCAAAATATTCTGATCTCTCAGGAATCCCCCAACTGGGAATTTAACAAGTATGAAAAATGTTTATACAAGACTATTTATCTCAGAATTTTTTATAATGAAAGAAAATCTAAATGTTCAGTGCAGGAGGAATGGTTAAGTATGGAACTGGACCTCCATGTAATGGAGGTAGCCTCTTGAAATTCTAAGGGAAATCTATAGCCATTGACATAGAAAGGAATTCATGTTATATTTTAATTTAGGAAAAATGTGCTTTAAATAACAGTACACGCTGTACCTGCAATACCATTTTTTGAAAATGTGTGTTATTATGTATGCATTTTTAGATAACTACACTGTAATAATGTAAAAGAATATGTATCAAAATGTTATATATAATTTCCTCTAGAAAAAAAAAAAACAAAATAAGCAATGACATCCCTTCTGTGTCCAGAGGATTTCATGGGCATCTGTTTTAAAAACTCAAAGAAGTAATATTAACAAAAATACACAAATGCTTTCAGGAAAATGGCAATTGCAGAAACACTGACAAGGTTATTTTTCAAGACTAGCCAAATCTTTCATTATTTTAAGTAGAAGATTTCTTAGGAATATTGATAAGAAAAACTATAATGCCAAATCACATAGTCTCTGTTTTATTACTCATTATTAATATATTTGTTGTACAAGTTACAAATGAAATTCACAGTGATATTTTCTCATATGCATACATTGTGCATTGGTCATGTCCATCCATCCTCCTACCCTTGACCCTCCCTTCTCCCTTCCCCCAGCACCCTTCCCAGTTCCAGAAGTCCCTCAATTTCTTTCTGTCCTTCCTTTCCCTAATCCTTCACATCTCTAGCATCCATTATTCTGCTTTGTACTTCTATAAGAATGACTTACTAGTTTCCATAAATGAGTAAGAACATGGGGTACTTGTCTTTCTGTGTCTGGCATGTTCCACTCAAAATGATGTTTTCCAGTTTCATCCACATTGTTACAGATGTCACAATTTCATTCTTTTTATGGCAGAGTGATATTCCACTGTGTAAACATACTGCATTTTATTTGCTTATTATTCTGCTGTAGGGAATCCTTGTTAATTACGTATTTGGGATGTTTCATTAGTGTACCAATAAACATGGGGTACAAGTATCTGTATGGTACAAAGATGTCAAAGCCTTTGGGTTTATACCTGGTAGTGGTGTTGCTAGACATATCATGGTTTTACTTTTAGCTTTTATAAGGAATCTCAATACTGTTTTTCAAAATGGCTGGACCAATTTACAACCCCACCAGTACTCTATAAAAGCTCTGTATTCTCTGCATCCTTACCAGCATTTATTATTTTTTCTCTTTTCTGAGATAGCAATTATAACTAGCATGAGATGATAATCTCATTGCAGTGTTTGTTTGCCTTCCTCTGATGATAAGAGAAATTGAGCACTTTTTATGTATTTCTTGGCTATTTATGTTCTCTTGTCTGTTTACTTATTTAACTTATTTTTATATAAAAATTAAAAATAATTAATTTTGGTTTGGATTGTTTGGTTTTTTGGGGGGTGTTTAACTTTTTGAGTTACTTATATACTCTGGATTTCAATCCCTTGTCTGATGTATTGCTTTCAAATATTGTCTCCCTGGTTGCCTCAATCCTGTTTTGTTTTGTTTTTTTACTATGCAGAAACCACCACTGTCTTCAAGTGTTTTTCTGATATTTTCTTGTAGTAAATTTCACATTTAAGGCTTAGAGTTAGAACTTTGAAGGTTTTGACTTAGTTTTTATGTATGATAAGAAGTGATCTAATTTTATCTTCTTTATACAAATGTCAATTTTGCCAGCACCATTTATTGAAGAGACTTTTTTTCTCCACTGTAGTACTTTGTGTCTATGTTAAAAATTAGTTGGCTATGTGCACATAGATTAACTTCCAGATTCTCTATTCTGTTTCATTGGTCCATGTATGTGCTTGTATGTCCATACCATGCTGTTTTAGTAACTATAAGTTTGTAGTATATTTTGAAGTCAGGTTTTGTGATGCCTCCAAAATAGGCTCCTTTCAATAGGAAAATAAAAATTTAAATTGATCCATGCAACAGGTAGGGGAGAATTTTTTTCATTTTTATTAACATATTTCATTGTACAGGGAGCAGATTCTTGTGATACTCTTGAATAGCCCTACATTGTACATTGGTTTGATCACTTCCTCCATCTTCCCCCACACACCCCATCCCATTTAAAGCAATTACAAGAAGTTTCATCATTCTATTTCCTTTATGTTATGAAGCCTATCAATACTCTTCCTTCATCTTCATCTACTCCATTCTTCCCCTTCCCACAGGTAAACCCCCACCACATTGTACCTATTTTTCAGTGTTTCGTTATTGATTCCAAATTCAATGTTCAAAGGGGCTCTCAAGGTTTCCCACCTGTGAATATGCTTTGCTTTGGTCAGTTCAACCCCCCTTGTTACTCTCCCTTTTTTACCCCTTCCCTTCCACCTCCCCATTATTCAGTAGCATTCAGTATATATCGTTATATCCTCACCTGCACAGATGTGAAGTATTTTGATATTGTTAACTATTATTCTTTTTTCCTTTCCTTCCTCCCCTGAGTCACACAATGTAGGTCCACTATTATAAACTTGTTCTACATGTAGAAGTGTATATGATCATTTTTTTGTGTATACATTTATCTTTTGTCTCTGTTTTCTGCATTTAACAGAAAACATGTGGCCTTTGTCTTTCTGAACCTGTTTTACTCCACTTAATGTGATGCCCTATAATTCCATTCATTTACCTGCAAATGACAAAATTTCATTCTTTGTGGTTGAATGATATTCCATTGTATATAAATAGCACATTCTCTTAATCCATTCATCAGTAGTGGGATATCTTGGTTGTTTCCATAGCTTAGCTATTGTGAATAAAGCTGCAATAAACATCAGTGTGCAGGTACCTCTACTGTAACCTGACTTACATTCCTTTGTGTATATCCCTAGGACTGATATTGCTGGATCATATCTACCTTGGCATTTTGAGGAATCTCCATACTGGTTTCTATGATAGTTGTACTAATTTATATTCCCACCAGCAGTGTATAAGGATTCCTATTTCACTTCATCCTAGCCATCATTTGTTGCTGTTTTTATTCTTGAAGATGGCCATTCTTCAAGATGGTGAGATAAAATCTTAGTGTAGTTTTTATTTAAATTTCTTTAATAGCCAGAGAAGTTGGCTATTGTTTATTGATTATTGGCTACATGTATCTCTTCCTTTGAAAATTTCATGTTTAATTCATGTGCTCATTTCTTCATTGGGTTGTTGATTCTTTGGGGGTTGAGTTTTCTGAGTTCCCTGGAGGTTCTGGAGATTAGTTCCCTTATCAGATGAGCAGCTGGCAAAGATTCTCTCCCATTGGATCTAGTGACTCTCCCATTAGTCTCTTGGATCTAGTGACTGTTTCTTTTGCTGTGCAGAAGCTTTTTATTTGATGCAATCTTATTTGTTCATTCTTTCTCTTAATTACTGAGCTATTTAAGTTCTATTTAAGAAGTTTTTGCCTATGCCTATATGTTCTACTGTATTTCCTACTTTTTCTTGTAGGGTGGGGGGAGAATTATGACAGTTGACCAGAAGAGAATCTATGATATTGCCATGGGAAAAATAGCTCTATAAGATATATTTAGTTAAAGGATAAATAAGATGTGGATACACTTGTTCTTAGAAATGTTTTGTTTTATCACATTTGGAAAAACTAGAAAACATAAAGTTGTTCTGGTTATTAGCATCTATGAGGACATTAGCTAGGTAGGGAGAACTGTTTTTACTTCATTCTGAGTTTTTTAGTCATTTTTATTTTCTTCTATCACATTTTACTTTCTCAGCTCTTATCAGTTTTTTCCACATACACATTTTCTATGTCCTATTGATAACCTCACACTTAGAACACTGCAATGAAATACTTTGTTAAAATATTTCTACTTTCAGTTTCTACCTACTTCCCCTCAATCCTTTAAGGAGTGTCTCCTGCCACTTCAGCCTTTAATGATTTATTTCCTCCTTTAAAACTCCTAACTTAAACCTTTCCTTTGACAAATGACCTCACACTGGATTATATTTCTATCATTGTTTCCCCAGTATTTTGACCTTTATTGTATTTAAATTTTGGATTTCCTTCTCCTCTCTAGGCTATTGGGTCTTAAAGGAATAGAAAAAGTTACAAATTTCTCTGAGTCCTGTTCGGTATATCCACTACCATGCTCAGAACCTTGTCAGCAACCAAAAGTAATTGTTCAATGAACTGGTTTATTGAATTACTAATGGCATATTACTATATAAGACAATCATTATTCAACATAAGTAGAGGAAGTACAATATAATTCTTATTATCCACAATAAATTCACAACTTCCACAGATTTATATATACAAAAAGATTGATCATAAAATCCAATTTTCTACATTGGTACCTCAGCTATATTTGTTTTATTAGTATTAGACAACTATTTTACCTACAAACTTTAATTCACCTTTTTTTATAAATGTTTACAAAATCCCCTAAGTCTTTGTCATTGAGTTACTTATTTCAGAAGAGATTTTTCTTTTTATAAACATTGAATAAATTACATTTTCATTTTTATTGTTTTTTTATTAGCATATATTAATTGTACAAAATAATGGGTTTCACCATTATACATTTTATAATCACTTGGTAGCCCAGGTCTTGGCCTGTTTAAAATTTTTATGTTGCATTTGTCATTTCCATACCATTTACTTTGAGAGTCACCCCCCAAAATGTCTTATACATGTGAGAAGCCTGGTTTAATTTGTGGAATGTCCTAAGATATGGTTGAGCATTATGTCTCATTTTGTTATAGTTCTCCTTTCATGTATTTTACTTTCAAAAGTAGTCAGTTTTTTCAGAGTCTAAGTTTATGACTACATGAACATTATATTTTACCTTCACCATCTCAAATCAAGAAGAAACACAGCAGCTCATACTTTCCAATTCCTTTTTGTGTGTTAGGCGATGTTCTACTGAAGAGGAAGATAAAGTCCAACGCGTGAACTCAGAGGGGAGAGAAGATTGGAAAGTGTTGAAAACTGGAAATTCCCTACTTACTCATGGTTAGTTTACTGGCCCTTTACGGTAACCAATACAAAAACACACACACCTGTGATTTAAGAAAAAGGTTTACCAGTTTGCATTGCTTGTAGTTAATTTAATGAAGGATTATAAATTAAAGCTTTAATTCAGAAAAAGCGTAAAGGCAATTCAGAAACCTAATTCACCCACTGAAAGAAAAAAATAAATAAAAAAGATGAGCAGGTTGTCTCCGGAAATTGTCTTAGGTCGGAAGTTTGTGGTCTCTGTGAACATGTGCCACCAAGGCAGCTGCTGTCTGATGAGGACTGCACATCCTGCCTTCCTTGCACCACTTTGCATGGAGTTCACATTACTTCACTTCCTTTTTGAAACCTTCCGCCGGATTCTTCATATAAGGTCACACATGAGGGAGAGCTGCATTGAATTTGGGTCCTGAAGGACTTCTTCCAAGGTTGCTCAGCCATGAATTTCTCTAAGCCTCCGTTTTCTCAACTATGAAATGTCAATCATGACAGAACTCATCACTGACATTACCCTGTGGATGCCACTTAATCTTTTGACAGATTATTTGTGAAATAAGGCACATAAAGTATTTCTGAAAAAAAATGGGAATTTGAATAAGACATTATTGCCATGTGTGTTTTATAAGAAGACTGCAAGAGTATTTATCACAAATTTTGTTTCTTTGCTTTAGGCAATTAAATCCATCAGTGCTGAATATATAGTAAGTTTGCTTTCATATTTGAATGAAAATGGGGACAACTAGAAATCCCTGTCATGACAGAATCTCTCCCACAGTGAATACAGAACAACTGTATTTTATCTCCTTGAATTTCACATGTATTGGTACCTTCCCTTGGCTTAATAAATACAATTAGTATCGCAAGCATATAACTTGCTGCATCTAAGAGGACTCTCTTGCTTTTACTAATTAAAACATGCCAATGGCTGTCAGCCAGAAAGAAAGAGAGAGAGAGTGAGGGTAGAGGGAGAGGGTAGAGGGTAGAGGAAAGAAGAGAGAGGGGGAGGGAGAGGACAGAAGAGAGGAGGAGAGAGAGAGAGAGAAAATTGTGAAAAGGGAAGAAAGATCAGTGAAGACAGAATTCATTTTTTCACAAATTTCAGCCTATTGTGGAGGACTCTGAACAGCATGGGGGTCAAGGGAAACTAAGAGACCCACTGATCCATGCATTTTTGGGAAAACTGGCTGCTTTTTTCTTTGCAGTGACAGTCTTCTCCCAATTATTCAAGTGCTAACTTTAGTAAAATATTCTGTTTCCATAAAGACAAGCAAAGATAAATGACTTCAGAACAAAGATAACAGTTTGACCAATGTCATAATGCTTAAAGATATTTGTTTTCTTTCAAGATTTACAAGTTTCACCTGCCTATGGCTAATGTCATATATAAAATATATAAATAATATTCATAGCAAATATATATACTTGTATGCAAGCATATATACACATATACATAATGTATAATATATTTACCTGATTATGGTTAAGAAGAAACCTGGGGCACATAAGCAAGAGTTTCAGTGCAATGAAATCTGCTAGAGGTGGCTGTAGGAGAATGCAGCTTCCTCTGTCTGGTTCCTAGACAGACAACAGACACATTGCATTGCATCAGCAATTATTCTGTGACTTCTCAGTTATCATCTCATAGTGCCTTACATCAAATGAAGAACTTTCTCTTTAATCAAACCCTCACTCCTTTATGGTATCTACTATGTACCAAAAAGTGGTAGAATATTCATTTTCTAATTCACATTTTTCTTCAGAAATACCTTATAAATTAGTTGTAACATTTTTGGTTTACAGACAAAAAGGCTGAAGCTCAGCAGAGTTGTGTAGGTTTTCCAAAGCTACACTGTTGACAGATTTTTCAGTTAATACTCATATTCTTTTATGTATCACTCAATAACACATGTGGAGTTCCTTCTATATTCTAGGCCCTATTAGTTATACTAGAGATCCAACATTAAATAAGGTAGCCATGTCTCTAATCTCACACACCTTATTTTCTAGTAGCAGAGACAGACAGTAAAAATGTTTTTTAAAATTTATATAAATAGATGACCTACAAAATTCAGGTAACATACTCTATAAACAAGAAGAAAGAGAGTGGTAAATATTAGGTGTTAGAAGAAGGCAGTTTATATAAGAGCAAGGAAGGTCTTATTGAGGAGGTGATAATTGAGGAGGTAGAGTTAAATATAAATGAGCTGACTTAGCCATGAAAACAAAATCTGACAACAGAAAGAACAAAAGCAAGAACACACCCTACAAAATTAAGACAAGTGCAGCTTCCTCAAGGAACAAAATGAAGGTCAATGCAGTTGAGCTTGAAAAGCACGAAGGAAAAAGATGGAAGGTGATTTTCTGTCTGGAAATCCTACTTTTTAAAATATGTAATAGGTACCCACCTAACAGTCCTGGAATACTCAAATTTTAAAGACTAGCTACTATCTGGCTAGGGAAATTAATTTTCACATTTATATGGAAATCACCAGAGGGGAAGAGTGACATTAGTAATGTGAAACTAGATTATGATTTCCAATAGCTTAATTGGTTGTTGAAAGTACTACTTTGCCTATGGAAAAGACACATGGCAATCATTATCAGGGCATTTAAGGATATTTTCTTTCTCTATCTCTGCACCCTCTGAGTAGGATGAGGACAAATAATGTTGCAAATGTAGACTTATAACAGTAATATCATCTTTTGAATTCTTCCCAACAGAATGCGTGAAATTAGTGATAGTATGGATGTTATCCCAGATCTTTCAGGTCTACAAAGAAAAATAAACATCTAACACATATAAATTGTTTTAACCTAAAGTAATTAACCACTAGGAATAGGTCCTGCTATTCCTCCAATTATCAAACTTAAGTCATCCTTTGGCCTTCATCAGCAGTATTCACATACCCTTGGCTGCCCATTGGAAGTCCAAATTCATGCAGTCCTACAGACATCCCTGAGGTCATACTTAGGAATTTTTAGAAAGCTATACATGTTTTTTCATAAATTCATATTCATTCACTGATTCAATACAATGCATTGAAAACATGCTATTTTCTAGCTACCATGACAGATGATGTAGAGACACAGAAGGGCAAATCAGACAAAGTTCTTGACCTCAGGCAGCTTATGGTCTATTAAGGAAAATAGGTAATAAACAGTGGTGCAACATCAGTTATTAGTAGTGTGATAAAGAAGGTTAAAGATTTGTAAAAGCATAGGGTATGAGGTTCCATTTTACATATAATGGTAAGTGAAGAACTCACTGGGCCGGTAAGACTTGAACAGTGAGTGAATTAAATTAAAAGGAAAATTCACCTCTTCCCTTTCCATTGAGCTCACAGAGTCCAGGTGGCTGAGTTGCTTGTTCAGACTCAGAGGAAGTATGGGAAGACCCCAGAAGTGCTGCTACTCCATGTTGCCTCCAGGCCACACTAGGCCAGGCCTGTACCTATGTCCCTTGTCCATCACTCTCCTGGCAGAGGCCCAGCCATTGGCATGTTACCTTATCTGGAGATGACTCCAAGGATTCAAGATGACCAGCAAAGAATTTGTTCCCAAACAGCTTTGAAACAGACTTTTGAAGCAGAACCAAAATAGACTTCAAAGTTATTCCACAAAATGAGTTACTTCTAAGATAGAAACAATATGAAGCATATTTTCAAGCAAGTACATGATTCTTAAATTCAAACAATATAACTGGCTTAAGGCAGTCTGAAGAAACATTAAAGCAATAACAGCACAGAAAACGTCCTTGGAATGAGCCTAGTGACCAAGGAACAAGAGATGCCAGAGTGTGCTACTCAAATACTGTATCCCAAGTAGATCCAGCAGCCTGGTGTGGCCCCACTGAGATCAACGATGGTAATTTTTCCTAAAAATTAAAGGTAAAGTGGACTAGAGACAAACAGGAAGAGTCCCAAATGTACTGAGTGCCTAGAAATTTACACCTGATAGGAAAACAAATCACACTCCTCAGTCCAGATGTCCCTAACAGCTCCACTATGGGAAAGTCATGATGGGGGAGTCAGATGCTATTTTCACACCAAGACTCAAATTTTTTGAGCCAAAAAGGCTACGTTCTTTTACTGCCCAGCTCGTACTGGTTAATGTAGAACTTATCAGACAAACCTGGCACTCACCTTTTTTTTTTTTCTTTTTCCTTTCTTGTTTTAGAGGCCTAATGCCATCAGACCATTCTAAAACGAGGCTACCTCCAAAAAGTTCCCCTTCTAGAACATGTGGACACTTTGAGAAATGTTTCTGGTTGAAGAAAATAGAGGGAGAAAGAAAAGCCTGAATTCTGTGGCACACTGTGTCTTTAAACGATTTGAAAGATTGAAAAACCTAGAGATTTTAAATCATGAATTGAGCATATAGAATTCCAGAAAAATGTACAAATGGAGCATGCATTGCTCTTAACCTTGATTATAGTGACTTAGAGGCACTGTGGATTCATTGCCAATAAAACTGTGGACTCAATGATTGTCGTTAAATTCTGGGTCAAGATTCAAATGAGGTGAAGTCCGCCTTTAAGATATTTATGAAAGAATAAGTTTTAATAGTTATGAGAGAATCAAATAATAGATTTCAATACAAGTAATGAATTTAACCATTTAAGTTAGGGCTCTATATTACTTAATGGAACCTTAAATCAATGTGGTTTTAATCAATGGTGTATTATTTGAGTGATTGTGAAAAATGTAGGTAATCTTAACCGAGGACTTTACAAATATGAAAATGTGCTATCAAACATCAGTTTTAAACTGTTTGCAGCACTGTAATCATTCATCCCCCCTACTAGATTATGTAAGGATATTGAATGTGTTGAGACTCACTGTGGTATTTTTTTCAGTAGTGATCTTTATGAAACCCTCATCCCATTCAACAGGTCATACAAAAGAGCATTGTCTTGGTGCTAATGGAAGCATGTGTTCCTTCATTGTATTTTGGCCTTTTATTACAGTCTTGATATTAAATTAAGTATGCTTTGAGATAATTAACTAATTAATGAATTAAAAGAAAAGCAAGCCATGTAGGCAGATGGGAGAAGAGCTTCTAAGAGAAGCATGAGACCCTGGAGTGGTAGTATGCTGGACATTTTTGTGGAATAACAAGGAGGTTATGCTGGAGAGGGTAGTAACTAATAGGGAAAATGTTAGGGGAGGTGGCCAGGGGCCATACCATGTATAAATGTTTCTCAACTACAAGAAAGTCTTTGTGTTTTATGTACAATTGATAGGAGGTTTTCAGGGATTAAGGGGGTAAGAGTTCAATATCTCATCAAGATGATGTGACTTACTATAAAACATCATTCCAGTTGTTATATAGGAAAGGTACTAGGAAAATAGACTTTAGGATCAGCACGTGCCTCTATGTGTCTTAAGTAAACAAATGTACCTGATAACCCAACTAACTTCTCTTGATGCTAGTTTCCTAAGCCTTCATACTGTAAACAGAATGGCTTTACTCTAAAACATGTGATATTAATGATAAAATTTAGGGCACTGAGTTTATTGACTAGAGTGATATTTTCATTTTCCCCATTTCAGTCACCATACAGAGACATTCTGCAACTGTTTTGGTGTTGACTTAATAACTTAACCTAGATGAGATCAGTACTATAGCAATATATTTTTTATAATAATAATCCTCCAAATATCTGAATCTTCAAAGACCTGAACAGAATAACCTACAAGAGACAGGAAAAATAGAATAAAGGGGTAAAATAAAGCAATCTAAATGTCAGTAAAGTATGACAAGAAAATCAGCAGGAGATAATGAAACAGATAACTGAAGACAAATAATTTTAGAACATAGCAAGGATGTCTCAGACCACAAGCTTTCTATTTCCTGCATTAAAGCAACTACTTATTAAATGATACTTGAAAGAATATATCCCCAGAGAAGAAGTGAATGACACACTTCTAAAATTCACAACATTCTAAATAAAACTATTCCAGGCTGGAGTGAGATCCATAAGGATAAGATATTAAAATTCTTATTCAACAATAAATCCTCTGGCCCCACCAGTGCCAGGTATAGAGTGGATATTCAATAAAAACTAGTTGCTAAATGTATAAATGAATGATTGAATGAATAGAATTCCAGGAAAATGTTACATTCACCTCCAGTTTATTTCCATATTAAACCTAGAGATCACTAACTTTTAACCTTACTTAGATTGTGCCATCTCCTGAATTTATTTGCATTTTTTAAAAATCGAAGGGAGGATGTCTTTGATTCTGGGAAAATCCCATTTATCTCTTCTTGCTCTACCTACATTTGTGAGAAAGCACATTTCAGACAGAAGGGAAAACCCACACCTCACCACCACAACACACGATAAATTGTCTGGGCCACTGGAGCATAAATTAAAGAGAACTGGCATAGCCGAGCAAGTAGAGGGTAAGAGGAAGGGGGTGGAGACACCCTAGCTGAATATAAATGCAGAGATGCCTCAGAAACTCAGCAACTGATCAAGAGCTCCAGCAAAAGCTCACTGTACAGTGTGACTTGATCTGAGCTCACCAGGAAATCCAGAGAAGAAGGATGAATTCTGAAGATTGTTCTATAACAGAGAATAGCTCTTCACATCTGGAGAGAGGACAAAAAAGTAAGTCACATCTATCTGATTTCTTATGTCCTGGTAACATCCCTAAACATGATGTATAATGGTAGTTAGGAAAGAGAACAGGGCACTGCCTTTTAGAGAACCTGGTAAGGTCTTTCCTGGGAGCATAAAAGAGAAATGAGGAAGACGTAAAAATCTCTTTTTATCTGTGAGAACATAGGACATCTGAGATGAGAGGAAGCTACGAGAGTTAATTGCTGATGATCTTTAAAGATCTTTTCCTTTGAATTAATTTAGATCATCTCAATTTTTAGATTTAGATAGAATACTCCCCTCCCTAAGCCAGTGACTCTATCATTTTTCCATATCCACTGTTCATGTTCATAGTCCAGGAATTGTTGCATCTCTTTAGAGAAAATTTTGTTTTCTGAATAAATAATTGTGTTCTTGACTGACTTTCCTTGTGTCTTTGTCTGTTTTCCATGTACCTCACCTATGCTCTCGTGATAGCATTCTCCAGTTACTAGAAGTGTGTAGGTTTCCAATCTTTGAAAACACAGTTACAAAAGCACCTATATATTTATACTATCCAATGGTAATTTATTAGGAGAATGCAAAGAAAATTCTTAAAAATGCCATCTTATACACCTTTATGGGATTCTTTCCCTCTATTTCAACCTTTTATTTCATAATAACTTCAAATTCTATAAGAGCTAGATCCTGTATTTTGAGTTTCATCAAAATGTGATCAAATAAATTTTTCTAATTGTGCTATCCATATATCTATTCTATTTCTTATTACCAGAATTTTCCATTGCTTTTCTAGTTTATTTCTGTAAGAATTTCTTGATCTTGATATTTTTCATTTATCCCTCTTTGCCCCTGAATAATGAGGTACCATAAATCAGTAGCGCTTAGGAAACTGGAGTTTACTTGTAAGCAACAACCACTTCATTAATAAAGGGATGTTAGAAACAACAGAGCCAAAACAATCTCTAGGGGAGAGATTATTTTCTGCCTGTATCTCTGCATATGTCTCTTAGATTGGTTTACTGTAGAATACCATCAGTTACCATTGACAAACCCATTATTTGTTTAAGAAGATAAAATCAGGTGTGGATAAAAAGTACAAGACTTGTAAATTTTTAAACAACCTGGGTAAGCAGATAAATTACAACTTTATGACCTACCTGAGCATCTAAAAAGAAAAGATTGATAGTAATAAAATTATTCAACATATAAGCAAGTGAGTTGAAAGAAGGACCTAATTCAGACATTCATAAATCGACCTGAGATCATTTCAATTTGCCACTGAATGTTTAGTCTATGCCTCCACTCTAGTTTCTTTAGTAGTATGGTCATCACTTGTGGATGATTCAACCAGTAAATACATAGGTGGGTCTATTTTCAACTTCTCCCTTAATGGACAAGACCCAAAAGCATGCTGCTAGTGGAATGTTTTGTTGCGTAGGCAATAAATCAAAATGTGGTTAACAATAGCCCACTAATGGAAATAAAATGTCATCTGAGAGTTATCCCCACAGTTTACCCACTGACTGGGTGGATCAATGAACTGAGCTAGCTCTGAGGTTCCAGAGTTGTTTTCAAGTGGTAGACTTCCTTAAGTGGTCAGTGTTATTAACTGCATTAGTTCCAAGCAGCATGATTGACTTTCATATAGTGAGAAATGAAACTACACAGATCTCTGAACTTGCTATCTGACTACCAAAGGTTACTTCTGATAATAATTCTATGAGTGCAAAAAAGAATTACTTTGGGAAGATGAGGGAAATAGGATCAGACAGGGGTGCAATGAAGGCTTCTCTTGCAAAATCTGAACACAGAGCTATGTTAGATAAAAGAACCCCTTAGAAGAAGCAAAAATTGGTGTTAACACTAGCTACATGGTGAATTACTAGCAAGAAAACCAACATCTGTTTGCCAAGTATAGCTTTAGAGAAATGTTTTTTAAAAATACACAGATTTTAAGATATATCCTATATAGATGTCCTCTTTTTTACAGAAATCACCTGCATTGAAATACAAAGTACTGTTTTTTATTGTTATTATTTTGAGATAAGGTCTCACTACATGTCTGAGGCTGGCCTAGAAGACACTAACATAGCCTAGACTGGCCTTGAACTCATTATTCTTCTGCTTGCCTCCAGTATGTTGGAATCACAGGCCTGCATTACCTTACCTGGCTGGAGATTATTTTTCATTGTCAGTTATAATGTTTCAAGTAGTCATTTCACCTTTCTGCTTTGAGAACATAACAAGTTATCATAATAGGGAATTTGAGAACATATGAGGGAATTCTTGTGGGGCCAAATCTTTTAAATCCTGAGTGTTCACCCTGCAGAAATAAAATTCAATATCTGAATCACAAAATTTCCTCCCCTTTTCCAGTTATTAGCTTATATATTAAAAGGTACACTTCTACCTATTCTAAAATCCTTCCATATGCATATTTCTTATTGGATAAAGATTATTTTGATTTTCTTTTGTCTTTACTCTAAAGGGTAAACAAACAAACTTCCAGTCAATATTTGTTCTATAATATTGTTTTGTTTCCTTTATTATTTTAACTTCTCTTGATTATACAAATATGTTATTGCTCATTCACATTTCACCTTCAGTTGAAGGTGTACAGAATTTACATATGGTGAATGCAAAGATCATAGGTTCAATGAGTTAATTCAATTGTACAATAACAATTCCTATGAATATCTGAATATTCTTTTCATCCTAGATAGTTTCACTGTGTCCCATTCCAGTAAAATAACCATTCCTACTCACATAAATGTAAACACTGTTCTTATTTCTGTCACTATAGCTTAGGTAGCTACTTTAAAATGCCATATATATAGATATATATATCTATATATATATAAAACAAATATATTGTACAACCTTAATATATATTAACTTTACATATATAATCATGTGTATATCACGTAATCTTTTGTGGCTGAATTATTTTTCATTGAACAGTTTTTTTTCTTGAGATTCATCTGTTCGATTGTATGTGTCAGTTTTTAAAAAACATTGTCAAGAGTTTCCTTGTGTGGATAGGACATAATTAGTTTGTCCATTCTCTTGCTGGTAGATGTTTGGATTATTTCTAGGATTTGGCCTCAAGAATAAAGCTTCTGTGAACATTCTTGTACAAGGCATTTTGAGATCATATTTCATTTCTCTTGGAGATATGGGTAGGAATAAAAGGTTATATTATACAATAGGTATATATTTAATTTTTGTAACAAATAGTTTCCAAAGTAGTTTTCCAATTCACTCTCTTCCCAATAATGTATGAAAATTCCAATTGCTCCATTATCTGTACTAACTTCACCAAAAAGTACTACAGTTTTTATTTTTGTCATTCTAGTTTTATATCTTTACACAATTCAATATTTTACCATATTATTTGCTTATTTATCCCATTCATATAACTTCTTTCAAACAGTAACTGCAAGAATGCTAAGAGACTGTGCCTAGGATGTTCCTTGTGTATATCTTCTAGGGTATTGGGTGTTTAAAGAAGGTTGTATTGTGACTGAAACAATAATGATATAATTAAAACTTCCATAGCTATGAAGTACATCTGTTTTGCATATTACCTACATGTTCAAGTACAAAGTACCCTGTTGGGAACAATTATTAATGTCTCGATATTATGTCTAGACTTTCATTTCTAGTCAACAATATATTTTTCAAATTCACTCAAAATTTGGAGAAAATTAACTTAAACTTTGTGTAGGAAGTGGGAAAATGTATTACTTTTTAAAACAAATTTAAATGCTTCAAAAGAATTTCAAATGTCCTATCTTACAATTGGCCTAAATTCATCATCAGCTCTCTCCCTTTCAGATAATGCAACCAGCTCCCATTTTGGAACACATCATGAAGGGTCTCTTCAAGTTCCCATCCCATGTGCTGTATTGAATGTGGTCTTCATCACCATTTTAATCATAATTCCCATTGCCTTATCAGGTGGGTCTAAACTTCATGAATTCTCTCAAAGCCTCCTAGCTACAAGCATTCATACACAACCAAAGTCAACTAGCTTTGTATAGTTAATCAGATATTCTGATTAGTTCAGGATCATTTTATATACCATACATGGCCAACTTTCTACTGTATTAATTACATGTTCCTTGAAGGATTACTGAAATCATTTTGGAAGTATTAAAAGTATCTATTATTTATACATTACTGTAGAAGAAAATTACATTTGAGCAGAGTTTTACATATAGAAGGAAAGGGGTAAATTTGGATTCTAAATGAACAGACATTTAGCTAGAAAAAATGTGGACTTTCTATTGACTGTTGGCAGGAAAAAAAGTAACTAAGCCACAGATTAATCAAAAGAAGCTAGTCTTTTTCTTTTATCTGAAAACCACCAAATTCAATTTCTGGATTATTATGATGATAACTAGAAACCCCCAGAGAGTTAGCAGTGATATTGTGACAATACATTGTTGTATATTCTAGGACACATCTGTGTCTTTCACAAGATTTAGGAAACATTCCAAGTCATCGATTTTTCTGTACTTTCAATTAGTCACCCAGCAATTTCTCCCTCTTCATTTCCCAATGTAGTGTTACACTACTACTTCTTTAAATTCCTATTCCTCTGAACTTAGACTCAAAACCTTACTTGGAACTTACAATGTATACTATTCTTTCTAGTCCAAAGGCTCATTTCAGGATTTTTCTATTTTCCTGACAGTTTGGGGTATTATGATCAAAAGGACACCCCCTTACACTCATACCCCGTCTAGTGAGAATTAGGAACAATGGAACGATTAGGTATGTTAGCATTCTCTTTCTTCTTACCTTTCTCAAAATTCTCCTCCTTGAACCAAGAAGCATAGGATCCCTGGAGTAAGTCTATATTTAGAAGGGATTTGATTTTTCTTATTACTAAAATAAATCATTTTCCTTTTCACAGTTGGCCAATACAATTGTCCAGGTCATTATAACAGCCATGTTTCTTCATGCTCAGATGAGTGGGTTTTATACCAAAGGAAATGCTACTTTATTTCCAGCTCAACAAAAAATTGGACTGAGGCCCAACACTCTTGTTCTGAAGATGGTTCTACTCTTGCTGTCATTGATTCTGAAAAAGACATGGTAAGATTAAAAATGATTCATAAAATACTGCTACTTTATTTAGCCAATCTGTGGTTCCTTCTATCCTGTCCTAAGTGAAAACTTTGTATCTATCTTATATGTAGTAAATTTAGTCATAGAGAACTGTATGATCAGTCTAAATTCAATATGAGAGATCAATTTACTCTTTTTATTTTCCTGTTCGGGTTTGAACTAAGGACCTCTTGCTTTTTAGGCAAGCATTCTACCACTTAAGTCATACCCCAGCCCTTTCTTGCTTTTGTTATTTTTCACATAGGGTCTCATGGTTTTGCCCTGGGCCAGCCTCAGACCACAATCCTACCATGGCTTCCCACATGACTGGGATGACAGGTGCACATGATTACTGGGTTATTGATTGAGATAGGGTCTCACTAACTCCTTTTCTGGGCTGGCTTTGAACAGAGATCCTTTCAATCTCTACCTAGCAAGTAAATAGGTTACAGACGTGAGTCACTATGGCCAGCCCAATTTAGTCTTTTAAATGTGATATAATTGCTTAATTTCAAAGATCAGAAATTCAGATGATTTGATCCTATACAGAACTAACAAATAATCATTAGCTGTAATACTTCAAACAGCAATGTGTAAGAAACAGGTTTATTATATATATACTTACTTAGAGTTTTTAACATAACATCTTCATTGTGCTTTAAGGTCTTTCTAAAACGATATGCTGGTGGAACTGAACACTGGATTGGGCTGAAAAATGAAGTTGGTCAGACATGGAAATGGTCAAATGGCAAAAAATTTGATAACTGGTGAGTCTCAAAGGGTTTACTCCAAAGTAAACCTCCCCCCAGGAGCAGGGGAGCTCAGGAAAACGATTTCGCTTTCCTTCTTTTGCTTTTATTTTTTAAGTTTTTCCTCTTTTCTTCCTTCAAAGCTCTGTTGTATATGAAGGTTAAGCTCTTAATAAGCACAGCTCTAACAATTTCTTTTATATGCTTATACTCTTTTGAATTCTTCAAAGATATAGTCTTTATTATAGTCTTTTTTTCTTCATCCACTTAGAATTCATTTAATAACTGCTTATAATAGTTTTTTTTCCCAGCAAACTCTAATGTGAGTAATAGATTTTGGAAATTCTGCAAGAATAATTGATGAGGAAGGTGTTGGAAAAGAATTTCCTCTTTCACTTTCCCCATTTTCATCCCACAGTGATAAAGAACAATATTTTCAAGGCCTAATTATGAATTTCTACAAACCTAAAGAAAACTCGCTAAGTGGAGGAATGACTCAAGTGGTAGAGCACCTACTTTGCAAGTGTGAATCCCTGAGTTCAAACCCCAGTCCCACTAAAAAAATGAAAGAAAGGAAGAGAGAGAGAAGAAGGAAAGAGAGAAAGAAAATTTGCCCCATAACTAGACACTGATATTATTGTTATTACCTATAGTTCAATTACATTTAAATTTTGAAGAACATTTTATAAAATTGGCATTGTTCTTTGCCCTGTGAAAATTCAGAGTTGATTTTTTCACTCTGCTAATAGCTTCATGATAATTACTAATTCAATTTCAAGATTAAAATTTGGATTTCTAGTAAAGGGATGTGTCCTATGGCCTCATACCTACAGAGAAGCTGCAAGGGTCAGTCAGAGGCACCCTAAAACTGTATTCAATACGTGTGTGTGACTGTTAGATGCCTGTCAATTCTGAAGTGTTTCTTGAAGGAATCTATGAACTAAAAAGGATCAAGAATCACCCATCTGGTGACATGCCAACCAAATGAGTGGAGCAAGATGCCCTTAGCTCTATATCCTTCCTCCACATACTATTCTGTCCATATCTTCTCCACTATCTCTATAGGTCAGATTTTGATTATTTGACTGGCAGATTTGTGTCTCATATTTCCTACTAAGGAAACAACCAAACAAAAATAGCAGAGGTCACTACAGAGTTTATTCTCAAAGGAAATGATGCACTAAATATAATTCCAAGTATCTTCGTGATTTGACAGGTTCAACCTCACAGGGTCTGAGAAGTGTGCATTTCTGAACAGCATGGATGTTGGTAATGCAGCATGTGAGAAGAATTTACCTTGGATCTGTAGCAAACCCTCCAGATAATGAGGACATGTATTTATAAGGAAAGCTGTATCAATGGATGCTGCTCTGTGGTTAACATTTTCCATAAAGAGTTCATAAACAAACTCTGTGTTATCTTGGAAATCCTCTTCTAAACATGACTGTGGGACAGAAATTCCAGGAAAATCTGCATTGTGGGTTCTCTTTCTGCAACGAGATGAAAACTCATTGACTGACGGATCACGTCCAAGAATAAGAAGAGTGACTATAACCTCTTTCAGAAGCACTTTATATAATTTTTAAATCCAGAAATAGAACAACTAAACTTAGAGTTGTTATTTATTGTTGAACACTACCATCAGTGAGTGCCCTTCATGTGTTTTCACTAGTGGAAGGAATGAAATGATGGTAGGCAAAAGTGAATGTAAATAAAGGGAATTTTGACAAGTAACATGGATATTCAGTTTAAGTGGATTTCTTAAACTCTGAAGGCATTTTAAGTAGACAAATGTTTTGAAACTAAGCTTCATAATATTTCCATTTAGAGAAATTTGACAAGTTATTTTGTCATTTTTGTCCTTTCTCTGCTTCAATGTAGACAGGTCTTTTCCAATGTTATATATCTGTCTTTAAAATCTTCCATATAATGTTTTCAAAGAAGAAATAAAAGCAAGGAATAAGAGGAATATTTGTAAATCAGATAAAAATATTGAAAACGTGCAATATGTGATGTGGCAAATCTGTATAAGGAAGTATTTTGTATTGTAAATGCTGGAATATTAAGCCTCATCTGCTATTAAGCATATGCTTTTCCTTATCAGTTCTGTCATGTGCAATATGTCATGTCAAGTATTGTCTATGTGCAATATATGTGTTTGTATTTTGTATTCAGTACAATTATAAGCTGCTTTTACACATGTAAAAATAAAAATATACCAACACAATGGTTTCTAAGAAGTGTTCATTCAAAATACATTAAACTTTGTCATGTTAGAAAGCAGAACACAGAACCAGATGTTGTGGCACATGCTTACAATCCCAGCTATGTGGGCAGTGAAGATAGGTCAACTGTGGTCAGAGGACAACCCCACACACAAATGACAGATTCTTTCTGTAAAACAAACTAAAGCTAAAAAGGGCTGAGGATGTGCCTCAAGTGGTTAATCACTTGTCTAGTAAGTGCAAGGCCTTGAGTTCAAACCCCAGTATCACCAAAAGAAAGAAAAAATCAGAAAACAGAATACTGGGACTTTAAAAAGAAATCCTTTGTATAGTGAAACTTATATACTTTATAATTATTTACATAAAATAATACACTAAGTAGAAATGAGGTACTACATAAGCTTCACAGTCTTGCTCAACCAGGAAAATTTCTGATTACTTTCAAAAGTGTTTTATAAGTTTACCGGGCAGTAGTCTCCTTTCCTGAATATTGGACATGTATAATATCTTTGGTATCTTTAAACTGTTGTCACCACCAGGGCATATACAAAAGAAATGTGGGTTAAAATTAGCTCCTAATGAAAAATAACACATGTGTTTCTTAACCTTTAGGCTACTCCGTTCTCACTGCTGTAAAATGAGACCGGTAGCCTCCTAACCTGGATATTGTATCATTAATAACAGCAACTTACTCCTTCCATGCTGGAACACAATGCCTTGTGATTTGTGTTCTGTGTAAGTGGAGAGGGTAGCTGGTAAGAGCCAGAGCCAGATAACCTCAGCTTCATTTCTGCCACCTACTGGCTAACTATTTTAGAATTAATTAGAAATTGAGTTAAAACTAACTAGAAATTAAGTCAGTACATAAAAATGACCTAACACGGTGCCTGGTTCACAGTAAACACAGTAGATAAATTAAATATTAAAATGGTGTTTATAAATGTAAACACTATGTCAGAACACACTTAATATTGGCATAAGGCAACATTTATTCATAGCATGTCAGTTTCTACATAACACACATATTTTTGAGGAACCTTTTAAAAATTCATTAAACAAGCTATTGTAATTGCCTACTACTGTGGTGGATTTAGAGTTAAAGGATGAGCCAATTTAGAATGAAACTCGCCCTTGTTGAATTCAGAATCTACTTGTACAATAATAAAATAAAGTAAGTAATTATGATGTGATATCATAAAGATAATGATAGAGGAAATGTGGGTAGTATGGAAGCTTATTACATGTATAGAACTCTATTTTTTCCTGTAGCCAAACTTTTGGCTAGTTTTCAAAATGTGTCTGTAAGCTATGCTCATCTTAGATAATTACAGTAATACGTGCTGAAATATCTATCAGTTTGCTGTGTTTTATGTTGATTTTCTAGTACAATTTCAGTATCATCCACCAAAAAGGGGAATGTTTTACTTGCTTATTTCACACAATTGTAGAGGTACAATGACATTTTTTTAAAGTTTTTATTGTATATAATAGTTGTATAGGGGATTTCATTATGACATTTGCATATGTGTACAATGTATCATGGTTTAGTTCATCCTCTCCATTAATCTCCCCCTCCCTCTTTTTAAAATGACTTCAACAGGTTTTAATGTTCTGTATTCATACTTGTATAGAAAATGTATCAACCATATTTACTTTCCTTTACCCTCTGCAGTAACATTATTCTTTAAAAGATATTATTTTAAGGACCATTGAAATATTAGATGCTCCAGTAAGAATTGAATAATTCAAAATATTTACAATATTAATGATGAAATAATCCTTTATGACCTTGTTCTCAAATTTCATAATTTTGATTAGATTTCCAACATGAATATACAACTGAAGTTAAATTCAAATAGATTCCTACAGGAAAATATTGGAAAACATAACCAGAAAGATTACTAGCAATAGTGTGGATTGGTTTAGTTTAACCTTTGGAAGCAGTTTGATAATGCTTACCAAAAACTGTAAAATGATCCATATGTTTCCTTTGAAGTGGCTACTTTGGGGTAAGGGGAAAGGACTTAAAAGGAATAATCTTTAAGGTGCAAAACATATTTAATATTAAATATGTAAAAAATATTTTATGCTTCTATTTGCTGAGAAAGAGAAAGACTACTAAAGTAAACACAGTGGTTTTCCCTGAGTGTTAGAAATATAGGGAATATTTATTTTCTATATTTCTTTATAATTTCAAATTTTTTCTATGACATAATTTTGTTCTTAAGAAAAATATTTCTTGGATGCAATTGAAGGACATCACATTAAATGAAGTAAGCCAGTTCAGAAAGACAAAGACAGCATGTTTTCTCTCATACTGGGAAGATAGATCCAAATGATAAACGTATACACAAAAGCAAACATGATCATATACAAACTCAGATGTAGAACATGTTTTTAATAGTGGAACTACTCTATGGAACTCAGGGGCAGAGATAAAGGAAAAGAGAATAGAGCATCAGCATATCGAAATACACAACATTTGTGAAGGTAGAAGATATAAGGCTATGCAGTGAAAGCTGCTAAATAATGGGAAGTGGAAGGGAAGGGATAAGGGAGAGAAATGGAGGGAGTTGAACCGAGCAAAGTAAAGTAGACTCACAGTGGGGATACATCAAGAAACCCCTAGTGAACATTGACTTTGGAATTAAAAATGAAAGACAGGACTGTAAAATGGGCACAGTGTGTGTGTGCAGGGATACTGGTGGGAGAGGGAGGGGAATGAAGAAAATTAAGGTGAGGGAATATGGTTGATGGACTTCATATGCATATAAGAAGTAGAACAATGAAACTTCTTGCAATTGCTTTAAGTGGGCAGGAACAGGGAGGAAAAGGGGAAAGATGGTGGAGGTGATCTACCAATATACCTATTCAGAATTGTCACAATGAATCCACCCTGAACAATGAATATATTCTAATAAAAATTTAAAAAGAAAAACATGTTTTTAAGTAAATGGAAATAATCCCATTAACAAACATTAAAATGGAGTTTGCTTTAAGAACGTCTCCTGTGGACAGGAAGGTATGTTGGGAAAACTGTTTCTGGAAAAGAAGACAGAAATGGGAGGCTTGGTTCAACAGTAGAGGCAGGTTTATTTTGGGATAAACCTGAGGAGGACTCTGGTCAGAAAGAAAAACCAGAGTACTGCCTCTTATAGGCTTGGGATTTTATAGGGTTATAGGGGCTGTTTTTCTGGGGCAGGTATGTGGGAGTTCATTGTTAATGCAGGCTTGTTAAGAAGGGGATTGACTCTTTTGGCTCGGGGGCAATTGACTGCATCATGTGGCTGTGTCACTTCAGAGAAAAGAAAAATTACTACAGGAAGTTACTGTGGGGAAATAGAAGGCAATGTAAGGTGATGTAAGAAATAGCAGACTAGGGTGGGCCAGCTGGTGAGCCATTAGGTGGCTGCCTGGTGTTTAGATAAACATACTCTTGCTCCAACATTACTGACTCTATGGTTAAATAGGAGAGGAGTGACAGTGTTCCCGTTGCCACTTCTTGCTGAGTGGGTCAGTCTAGTCCCAGAGCATAGCAGTTGTAGGAGCAAAACAGCTTGAACTTGTTCCTGGGATGAGTCAGGAGAGATGGCAATGATCCTGTCATAAGGAATCTTTGGAAGAGATTAATAAAGCAAGAAGAAAGAACAGGCCAGTGACTACGAACAGGAAGGGGGTTAAGACTGGCCAAAAGTACTAGTTATTTAAGTCTAAAATTAGAAACACCTTTAAAAAGTAAAATAGAGGTAAAGCAAAAGTCAGAATAGTCCCAATTAGAGTAGGGGAAAATAACTCTATGAGCATGGACTACTAAAAAAAGGTAAGTTTGGAGCCAGCAAATATAATTTGTCTTTACTTAAATAGAAGGCTTTGGCCAAAAATATAAATCTGCCTTTGGTCAGAGATGCCTGCAAGGACTTGGATGTCTAGTAGCTCTGTGTAAGATCACTTCTTTAAAACTCTTGGCTTTTATAACTTTTATGAGGTCTGGCACAGGTGACTCCATCTGGATTGTGACAGATTTTCCTGCTTGTCTAATGACAAGCAGGTTAATGAAACTCCTTTGTTATAGGAATAGCTTTTCCCAGATCTTTTCCACATTGGAGGAGAAGCATCGGGAGGGTCAGGTAGGAATCAGTGCCAATTAAGACATATTTCGCCAAATTATAAGCAATAAAAGAGGTTTAGAAAAAGCAGGCTTACCCAGCATCCATTTTTAGTTCTATGTGGACTATGGATGAATTCCTGATGACTTAAAAATGTTGCAGAATGTCAACAGACAACAGTTAAAGGTTTTTACAAGGAAAATACAAAAGCCACCAAAAGCAAATATCTAAAAGGCTAACTCAACTGAAAAAAGGTACATGTTAGAGTCATTTTGGGGGCTTTGATTACAAACGCTCCAGAGAAGGACCCAGACTGAGAATGACAAGATTTAGAATAACTATGCTTAAAATAGACAACATTTTGACTGACATAATTAAAGAAGCAACACTAAGTGCTTCTTGTTACAATTAGGAACACATGGACTCAAACCTACAAAAGTTTAATATCATTAAAAGTTTTAATTTGGAGAACAGCTAAGCTTTGTATTATTTTAAAAGGCTTATATATTTGAGGAACATAAGTACATTTTAATATATAAAGGAAGAAGCAACAATTAGCATCATAGCTACACAGATGTCATATATACATATTAAGTAACTTTTTTCTTGGACTAAAATTTATTTTTTTCTTTATTCATTTATTCATATGTGCATGCATTGCTTGGGCCATTTCTCCCTCCTCCCCTGGCTCCCTCCCTCTCTCCCGCACACCCCTCTCTTCCAGGCAGAACCTGTTCTGCCTTTTTCTCCAATTTTGTTGAAGAGTAGACATAAGCAATAATAAGAAAGCTGTAGCGTTTTTGCTAATTGTGATAAGGACAGCTATACAGAGAGATTCCTAGCATTGCTTCCATGCACAAGTGTATTACAACCGGAATTGATTCATCTCTACCAGACCTCTTCACTACTTCCCGATTGGACTAAAATTTAGATTTTTGGCTCATCAAAACTTTAGATTCCTTACAAGTTAGGAGGACAGTGCTAGTGATCCCAAATAGCTTCATTTCCTAATGTACAAGTACATTTCATATATATATAGTAACACTTATTTGGCTAAAACAAATGTAGGCCAGGTTTTAAATAGCAGGATTGCACAAATGGCAGGATTTTTCTGAATGTTACTGATTACAAACAGCACAACTGACAAAAGTTTCATTAATCATTTTACATACCAGAGGTTTAAATGTAAACACTTTTAACTTTGTCAATGTTTGTACTATATTTAGATACAGTCTAGACACAGAACACTGTTAGAAGGTGGTCATTTAAGAGAACTTTACATGAGCAAGCACTTAAACGCACTCTGATTTAATTAAGGCTTAGTTGTGTTTTTTTTTTAAGTATTTAAAGGCTTGACAAGATCAACAGATAGCATGAGTAATTATTTTGATAAATTCTTATGTTACAACAGTTTCTTACTGATGTTACTCAGAGCAGAACAATATACTAAGATTGATTTGTTGTTATCCACATAGAGATTCAGGTTGTAGTTCAACCTGACCCTAGAAAATCTTTCAGGAGACCCTGAAAAAAGGCAACCTTAAACTGTTTGTCTATACAATAAGTAACTTATAAAGACACATTTGTTAACAGATCTAATTATAAAAGCATTGAATGTAAATTACACTGACGACAAAATGAAACAGATAAAGGTTACTGTCCATAAAATCCCTGTATTTTAGTTAGACCTAACTGACATAAAACTTTGAAAAACAGGTTTTTCTTAAAAGTAAGAGCAGGGGAGGTGGGGGAGACAAAAGAACAGAAACCTTTCATTTGTTTACATTAACTCCATAATAAGAATCATTATAAAGATGTTCAAACACACACATGTGCAAAAAAGGTTGTAAATTAGGCATTCCATAAATGTCAATTTAAGCACATAAAGATTTAAGAGCTCAAGAACATGTAAAAATGAACTAAGTGGCCACAAGTATGTTGATCAGTTTTTTGGTTTTTTTTAATATTTAGGAGCAGATTGAGATGTCCCATTCTGTTCTTTTAAGATTCATTTTGGGCAGCTTGATAGCTAAAGCAAGAGTCAATTCTAGGAAAGTGTTTTGAGTCAGTCTCAATCTCCAATAAGACTGTTGTCATAGCTATCAGATTTGTCTCTAATAAGTCAATTGTACAATAGACATACACAGAATTCACACAATGACACACGAAACAATTGCATTAATTCCATGTGCACTCTTAAGTCTTAAAGGCTTTAGATTTACCTCGAGGGCGTTTTTAATAATTTCTAATAATAGTTTACCTTGGACTACAGTAGCTTTATTATTAGCCAAACCTTTAAGTAAATTTAGGGACACAATTCTTTGGTGTAGGGTTGGCATCCCATATCCTTATCCAGAAAGGATATGGGATGCAAAAGTCCAAACTCTTGTATTATACTAAGAATTGATTTTTAAATTAGAATTTGTATGACAGGCTGGGAAAGGGGCAAACTGTTGTGGTAAAAAGGATTATGTCTCCATTGAAACTGGTGCTATCTGGCCATCATAATAAGCATGGAAAAGGTAGAATGAATTATCTCTTCAAGACTTAATTTTAGGCAAGGGGGCCTAATAAAAAGAATCCAAATGCCTTATTGAATCCATAGCAGAACTCAGGTTATGCCATAACCTGGAGAACTAAGATTTTAATTTTAAATATATGGGGCATTTGTAGGAAATAAAATTTTAGACAGAGAATCAGAATTCTGTCTTTGATCTCTCAGCCCGTGCGCATGTGAGGCTGATGGTTTGGATCCATAATACAGACCTCATGGTGCCTTGGCCAGGAGAGCGAACTACCAGCCCAGGGGATATGGCCTATTCCCTGCCCTGGTCTTGACATATCTGTAATGGGAAAATGGCCCATCTCAAAAGCAAGACTTACAGGAGAAAACTGTTAGTAGAGTGTTTAGGGAGACTTAGAGGCTAAGTTTTAGGTGCAAGACCAAGAGGTCAAGACAGAAAAGCAGGTCCAAACATCAGTCACATACATTTTAGATGTTCAATTGCTTGTTTGTGGTCCTGGGACTGTGTGAGTCACACAGGAGGCTGAGAGAACTGACAATGTGACTGGAGCAGGACTTTGCTTTCCCTTTCTCCCTGTCCATTTCTGTCTCTGTTGTCCTCACTTGGATGACCAGTCCAGGAGAGGAAACAGAAGCAGGCTGTGGATTAGAAAGAGTAAAAGAAACCTCTTTCATGACTGAGACAGATTGCAGAGAAGAGTTTCAAGTTAAACACTTCATACCTTGTGAGATGAGGGAATAGGAAAGGATGACACAGAGCTGGTGAAAGTCAGAGGAAGAGGTTTTTAATGGAAGGTGCTCATTAAGGAGAAAAATTGGGGTGAGAGAGCAGGATTGGCAGAGGGAAGGACAGGAGTGAAAGTAAAAGAAAGCTTGGATGTAGGGTATCTCATGTCATTAGCCATTTCTGGTTATGAAATTATTTAAATCGTGAAGAATTTGGAAATTGAAAATGCCATTTTCTGGCCATTGTGCGTCATTTGTCTAATTTATATTGAGGCCAAACAGTGTTGCAAAGCAAAATGAGTCTTTTGGATTTTAGACAATTGAGAACCTATAATGGGGTGAGAGAATGTGGAAGCTTTGAGCCAAGGTGTCTGTCAGGAGATCAGGTGTCCCCAATCCCCAAGACAGAGGACAGAGAGCCCTCTCCCATAGAGGACAGGAGGACCAAAGGAGAATGGGCATCCCCAGTGTTCTGACCTTGGTCTCAAGGCAACCTGCCCTGGGTGAGATGCCAGTACATTCTACCTGGGTACCACAGGGAGGACAGATATGAAGGCACTCACACCTTTAGGATTGAGTTCTGGTTCTTTAGGAGGATGCTCTGGTGTTGGATGCCAGGAGGAAAGCTGAGAATGACCCTCCAAGCTGGAGCAAAGCTTTTAGAGACAAAGAGAGGAAACAGAGAGGGAGAGAGGGGAGAGGGAAAGAGGGAGAAAGAGAAAAGGAGAGAGAGAGAGAGAGAGAGAGAGAGAGAGAGAGATTGACAGAGAGAATGGGGAGACGTTCAGGAAGGGGGAGAAAGGCCAGGGAGCTCTTAGGGTCTTGGAATTCTTCCCAAGTTGCAAGAGAGTCTGCCTCCAACACCCCTCCTGGGTTTTGGCACCATATGTCAGGAAAAATGTGTCCAGGAAAGAAGACAGAAATGGGAGGCTTGGCTCAATAGCAGAGGCAGGTTTATTTCAGGATAAACCTGAGGCAGGCTCTGGTCAGATAGAGAAAAACCAGACTACCGCCTCTTACAGGCTTGGAATTTTATAAGACCATTTGGCTGCTTTTCCAGGGCAGGTGTGCGGGAGTTCATTGTTAATGCGGGCTTTTTAGGGAGGGAGTTTACTCTTTCCGCTTGGGGGAGATGACTACATCGCTTAATGGAAACTAATCGCTGGCCTGTATAGGGGTTGCTGGCATTGGGAGAAGAGAGGATATAAGGAAAGAGTGTAAGGAAAGTGAATATGGTGGAAATATTATATTCTTGTGCCTGAAAATGGAAAAATGAGACTTATTGAAACCATTCTATGAATGGGAAGGGGGGATAAAGGAGAATGAGGAAGGAGGTGAATTTAGCTAAGATATATTGTAAGCATTTTTGTAAATGTCAAAGGGTACTCCCCATGCAGCAGTAAAATGATAGTAAAAAAAAATAAATTTAAAAAGTCAGTGTCAAATTTAAGATCATTGACCATGACTGCATCTGGGGGACTGTCTAGGAGGCCATCAGGAGACAGGGCAGAGGGAAAGGAAAGGATGTTGAGGAGTAAAGAGGGCTGAAGTTTGCTACATCTACACGTAAGAAGACAGTGTAACAAAACCCACCAAACACTCTTTGAAGGGAGGGAGGGGAGAAACAGAGAGAGAAGGAATGGAAATGTAATGGAGGGGACTATCATGTCCAAAGTACACTGTACACACATGTGGAATTATCACAATGAAACCCTCTTGTATTGTTAGTGTATGCTAATTCAAAAATAAAATAATATTTTAAAAATCTAAGATGATGAAAAAAGTGTCCTTTGCTAAAGTCTTGAAGTCCCAGATTTGTTGTGACCTCCTCTGTGCACACAGCTGCACTGCCATCTAGTGGCTACATAAAATCACTGTACTTTTACTATAAATAGCTCACTGTCAAATTACATGAAAAGATTGTGGGTGACTATGATTGATGGGAATGTACGGTACATTTCAAAATGAATACATTTCAAATGTTCTCGCCACAAAAATGATAAAGGTTTGAGGTTATGGATATGTCAATTAGCTTTATTTAATCAATACACACACACGCATATTTATATAATGTGCCAATTTGCAATAAAATTTTAAAAGGTTAAGTATGGGGTTGTTTTGGGCTTTTTAAGACAGGGTTCAGTTGACCTGGAATTCTCAATCCTCCTGCCTCTGCCACCCTAATGCTAGGATTGCAGGCATGACCCACCATGCCCAGCTTATCCAACAACTTTTTTAAGATGAAGCAGCACATAAAAAAGTACACACATCATACGGAGTTCAGCCAGTGATTGTTCATGAATCAAACACCTATAATGTTGTTACCCAAATCATGAAGCAGACATTCTCAGCACCAAAGACACGCTCCTTAACACCGCTCAGTCACTCTCCCTTGCCTCCTCCTGAAAGATGCAGAGATACCTGTTTGAAATAATTGCATTTTGTTATCATTATCTTTTTCTACTGGAGCATTCACAGGTGCACAATATAATTAAAATATCTTTCCTCCTAAGAACTTAAGGTCGTTGCAGTAAGGTTTCTTTCTTTCTTTCTTTTTCTTATGGCAGTACTGCGGTTTGAACCGAGGACTTTGGGTTTTGTAGGCTAGTGCTTTACCAGTTGAGCCACACCTCCAGCCCTTTTTTGCTCTGGTTATTCTTGAGATAGGGTCTCACTTCTTGTCCAAGCCAGCCTGGACCACAATCTTCCTATTTTACCTTTCTCATCATTGCTGAGATGACCAGCATCCACCATTACATCCAACTTTTTTCTCCTGAAAGATTGTCTCACACAATTCTGTCCAGGCTGGCTTGGAACTGTGATCTTTCCAATCTCAGTCTCTCACCTAACCTGGTATGACAGGTGTGTGATATACCATGCCCAGCCATTGCTTGTGATAGGATCTTGTGAACTTTTTGCCCAGGCTGGGTTCAAATTGTGATCCTCCTGATCGTCTCTCAAGTAGTTTAATGATGGAAGGGTGAATTCATCTGTAATATATTGGAAGACCGTTTATAAATATCACAATGTACCCCTAGCACAACAGTAATTTTAAAAATTAAAAATAATAAGATTACAGGGAACACTTTTTTTTTTTTTTTTTGGAGGCACTGGTGTCTGAACTCAAGGCTTCACACTTGCTAGGAAGGTGCTCTTACCACTGGAGCCACTCCGCCAGCCCTATCACATTTTTAATGCAACTACATGGGGGGAAATGTAAATGTTGGATTCTGTTGGGCTTTCTCTTGCTCCTTCATATGAATCACTTTGATCTTTTTAAAAGGCAAAAAACACACCACTTGATGGCCTTGTTGTTTTCTTAGAGTATTCGTATTTATTTAATTCACATTTTAATTCTAAATTGAAAAACTGCATATCTTTCTTCTTTTGAATGCCCTGCTAGAATTCTGTTAGAAAGATTTCCATGCACATTAAATTCTGGGAATTCTCGAAGACTTTAGCTTGGATTTGGATGTTTCCAACCCCTCTCAAATACAACAATCTAAAAACTATCTCATACAACCTATACTGATATTTTTCTTTGATGGGTAGGGAGGCCATGAGGTCTGATTTTGTGGGACATTAACCCCAAAGCAAAGACAGTTTACTGGAGTCCCCATAGTTTTGGCAGGGTGGCAATAAATAAAAATCTAGCTTAAATTCTCTCAAGTATGCTCTAATCAACATTCTGTTGCTATATGTATATAAATCACCATTCTTTTTTTTTTTTTTCATTTTTCTTTTATTATTCATATGTGCATACAAGGCTTGGTTTATTTCTCCCCCCTGCCCCCACCCCCTCCCTTACCACCCACTCCACCCCCTCCCGCTCCCCCCCTCAATACCCCGCAGAAACTATTTTGCCCTTATCTCTAATTTTGTTGTAGAGAGAGTATAAGCAATAATAGGAAGGAACAAGGGGTTTTGCTGGTTGAGATAAGGATAGCTATACAGGGCATTGACTCACATTGATTTCCTGCGCGTGGGTAAATCACCATTCTTAAAGTTTGAGTTTCAATTCATTAGTAATGTGTCTCGAATGTGAATGGATTTGATGTTTGTAAAATAGACTTGATAGGAAAATAAAAGTTAATATATCTGTTCAGCCCTTATAATTAATTTTTTTTCTACTTTCTTTTTCAGATATATTTCTAAGTTCATAAATTATCTCTTTTCTTTATCTAATCTGTTGATTTATCTAACATGGTTTTTTTTCAATTTGTTTGTCTTTTTGTTTTGTTTTGTTTATTTGAAATGGGGTCTATGTAGCCTAGGCTGGCCTCAAACTCAAGGTCCTCCCTCCTCAACCTTTCAAGTGCTAGCATTGCAGATGTGATTTCACTGGATAGAAAATCATCTTTTGTTATGCAATTTAAAGATATTTTCCACTGTATTCTAGCCCCCATAGTTTATAATAAGAATGAAGGATTGTTGAACAATTGTTTCCTTTCAAATAATGTGCGATTTTCCTCTGACTGCTTCCAATGTTTTTTCTATATCAATTGATTTTAGGAGCATGATTATTTTCTTCCTATGTGTGATTTTCCTCAGATATACTTTCTTATGATGTGTTGACCTTGAAAGTAAAAGCTTATGAATTTAAACAATTTGGGGAAATTTTAGGCATTATCCTTTCAACCCTTTTTACTTTATTCTTTTCCTCCTCTGGTTTTAGGATTTCCATTTCAGGCACATCAAATATTTTAATGTTGTCTTACAAGTCCCTGAAGCTCTGTACATTTTTTAAAACATTTTTCTCTTTTTTAATGTAGGACAATTTTAAGTTCACTAACTGGTTTATCTGTTACTTCTGTGTTTTCAAGCTTGTCCAATGACATTTTGGTAGGAGATATTGTACTGTATTTCTCAACTCTGAGTTTCTCTTCCTTTCACTATACTTCTTAGGTGAGGTACCCTGTCTTTTCATTGATGGCAGCAAGTTTTGCTTCACATCTTTGAGCATAGGTGTAAAATCTACTTTAAAATATTTATCTAACAGTTCCCACATATGCAGCATCTTCATCTTGGGCTTCACTGATTACCTTTCTTATTTAGAATTAGTCAAATTTTCCTGATTTTTCATGTCAAGTAGTTTGAGTTGGTGTCATGGACATTATAAAAGTATTTTTGATATTCTCCATTTCCTCATATATTTGTCTCAAACATTGATTTTTCTTTTCTTAGCAGGCAAAGTGGTGCAGTGACACTTAAATTTAAGTCTCTGCCTTTTGGGCAGCAACTCAAATGCCAATTCAGTTCTCTTATCCTTAGCTATAATTTATAATAAATTTATAATTTATCCCTAGCATATACATCAGCTAAGGATTTGGGAAAAATTATATTCAGATGTAAGAGTCAACCTTCATTGCTGTCTATTTTATAGGATTCGTTTTTCAATTGTTAACATCTTTATTTGACTGAAACTCTATTCTCCAGTTATTCAGATTAGAAAGACCATAGGTTTTCTGCTGAAGGTTTGCTCACCCCATGTGACACCATTATTTCTCTAAGGCTAATTATAGAAATGGGAAACTTTCACCTTGCCATGCCTGTTGTAAGTGTCATCTCACCTTCAAAATCTGACTGTTTGTCTATTCTTTAATGGCTTCAGGTCACATTTGTGTGTGAGAATTTCCATTTACAGGGACACTAAATTATTGATTTATGGTCAATACACTTTGTATCATGATCTAAATATGTTGGCAAATACTGAAAATTAGAACTACTTGCCATGAACACAATTTGGATGCCAGGACCTTTTGAGTAATGAGAGAAATCAATTCATGTGTGTTTGGGAAACACTTAAGTCAACTTTTGCTTATTGCAGTGTGACATATAACTTTTCAAATTTTTATCTGTTTGTGGACCACTGAGTAAAATCTGTAATTTCTAACTTGTTCTTAATGTTTCGAGTCTCATTGAGCTTGGATGTTCACTGTTTCATTATAATGCCAGGTGCATTACTTTGTTTTTAAAGAATATGATACTTTTTTAACAGGTAAATCAAATAGGGAAGGAAGGAAGGAAGAAAGAAAGAAAGGAAGAAAAGAAGGAAGGAAGAAAGAGAGGGAAGGAAGGATGGAGGAATGGAAGAAAGAAAAACAGATACATGATTGCAATTCTGTTGATCTTTATTTCTCCAAATCTGCTCTGGAGAAAAGCACATATTTTTGTCCAAGAAAGCTTAGTGGATATTTGATAAGTTTTGAGGGCCTTTAATCAATACGCATTTACTAATATATGATTTTGTATTTCTTTTAATCATATACCATTTTTTTCTTCCAGCTTTTTGCAACTCCTCTACTGCCCACAAATCATGCCCCTCCAAAGACTGGAAGCTGCATGCAGGAAATTGCTGCTCGGTGACTTCATTAAGAAATCTTGGGAAGGAGGTTCTAAGGTGTGATATTGTGGACAGGCACCACCTTTCCATGTCTCCACAAGGCTCCTCAATGTTTGCAAGGAGAGGCAGATAAGTTAGCAAGCTAAAGAAAGATACCAGAATAAGAACAAATAGTAGCTAGAAATACAGCGAACTGTAATTTAACACTGACAGCAGAGGTGGGGGAGGAGGGCTGAATCTGCCCCAGAGAATGGGGGTGGAACAAGAAACCAAACTGTCAGTGAATTAATGCTTGTAAAGTAACAAAGGCTGAGAGCAGGGGCAGGGTAACAACCAAACCTCCCAAAGCAGGACAGGTGGAGTTGATCTTGTGGGACAGAGGACAGTATTCAAAACTTTTTTTTTTTTTGTCCCACCGTGGTGGGAAAGGAGCTGACCAAACATAGTTGCACCTTAAGGGCAACACAACAGCCACCTGTTGAAAACAACAGCATTTCTGACCACCCTGCATGAACTGGCAGAATTACCTCACCTCCCATTTGAAACTAACCCTCTGGACAAAAGAAACAAAATCCTACTCACAAGCCAGTCACCTGGTAAGACCATATTAGAGCTCCTACTTGTATGCCAATATCAGGATTGGATGCCTAAGGAATAACTCCAGAACTTTTATAGAAAGACTGAACTCTTTGTTGTTCCTACACCTGGTGTTTTCTGTTGTGTTTTTTGTGGTTATTTTTCTTCTGTGTTTTTAACTTCACCATCACTATTTTCTTATCCCTATTCTTACCCCCCTTCAACTTTCCCTCTTTTTCTTGTGGTACGATCCATTGTTCTCCCACCAAACTACTCTTTCTGCCCCTTCTCATCCACTCTTTCCCCTGTTTTTCACCTCTGCCTCCTATCCTCCCTAAATCTGTCACCAAACTATCCCTCCCTCCTACACACTCACTACCTGCTGACTAACCTACTGTACCAACTACACATACCCCTAGCCCCTGCAATCTCTGACACAAGAACCCTCAACTACAAGAGAAACACGCCAAAACATACACAAGGGCCACAAAACCCAGCATCCTCCATAACTATTCTCCCAACCACCCACCCCTTTTTTAGTGCCACCATTACCAATTACCCAAATTTCTATGTCTAGCCTAATAACCACTACTCCCCCAACTCCCACAGTTTATAGATATTTTCACCAAGGAGTTTTCTATATATGTAAAAACTGGTCTGACATCTAATCTGTAAATTTGTTATTGCTAAATTATACCTCCAGACCAGGGAAGAAAGAGTACATCAATCTACCTAACAACCAAGTTAGTCACAACACAAAATTAAATCAAGAAAAAGAAAACAGGACATTAAAACCACCAACTAGTTTAGCAAGAACATAGTTGCACAGCACTAAGTGGAATGATGGGAAGAAGAAGAAGGGATGGAAACCACTCTCCTCAAAAAAATAATTCGATACAAGATTCAGTGGGAAATGAAGAAAATGGATACCCAGTTTCTGACCCCAACAAAACAATGATAAATGTCACTAAGGAGACTAGTGATGCCCACAAAAGAGGAAATCACTGAGAAATTCAAGAAGAAGATACTAGACATGGCTAACCAGAATGTATAAACATACTCAAGAAATTTCTAGATGCCAAAAATAAGGAACATAGAAAACACAGAAACAAATAAATGAACTGAGAGAAGACTTCAACAAACACCAAAGTGAAACAATGAACTATAAAATTGGAGATAAATGAATTAAAAATGACAACACAAAATACAAAAAAGAAGTTGAACAAAGATATGCAAACCTCAGAAAAATGAATCAAATAGAAATCTGAGAAATAATAAGTCTCTTTAATCAAACAAACAAACAAAAAAAACACAGTGGAAGGCCACTCCAGCAGACTAGAAGTGGAGGACAGAATCTCAGAACTCAAGCTAAAGTAGAAATTAAAGAAAAAACAGAAGAAATTTTAGTCAAACAACTCAAAAGCTGTGAAAGGCATATGCAAGAACTCAGTGACTCCTTCAGAAGACCAAATCTGAGAATCATAGGCATTGGATAAGGAGAAGACTTTAATGCCAAAGTGATAAGTAATATATTCAATAAAATACAGAAAATTTCCAAAATCTTGAGAAAGCTTTGTCCACTCAGGTACAGGAAGATTCCAGCACAGCAAACTGACTTGACCAAAATACAACCTTCCCATGGCATATTATCATTAAAACAACAAGCACAGAGAACAGAGAAAGATTATTGAAGGCTGTAAAAGAGAAAAAACAAATAATGTATAAAGTAAACCCATCAAAGTAATAGCAGATTTCCTAAAGGAAACTTTCAAAACAAGAAGGGAATGGACTGAGGTATTTGTTGCACTTAATGAAAACAATTTCAGCCCTAGGATAGCTATCCAGCAAAACGATCATTCAAAATTGATGGAACAATAAAAATCTTCCACAATAAATGGAAACTAAAATAATAAGGGGGGAGAAATGACTCAAACATTGTATGCACATATGAATAAAATTAAATAAAAAAATAATAGTTACAGCCACAACACTGGGCACATTTGAAAAAAAAATAATAATAATATATGACCACTAAGCCATGACAACAGAAGATTCTACAAGGAATTCTGCACACAGAAGATAAAAGCAACCAGTACCAAGAGAGGATGGAAAGCATCAAATCACAGAAGAAAAGACAAGTAATGAGAGAGTAGCATTGATTCAGCTGCATACAATCAAATCCTTAAACAACAAAAACAACTGAGTGTCAGGAATTACCACATACCTATCAATATGAACACTGAATGTTAATGGATTCAACTCCCTCATCAAAAGACACCGTTTGGCAAACTTGATTAAAAAGGAAGATCCATCAATCTGTTGTTTACAAGAGACCCATCTTATTGACAGAAATAAACACTGGCTTAGGGTGAAAGGGTAGAAGATCATTTACCAAGCCAATGCCCCCCCCAAAACAGACAAGAGTAGCAATACTTATATCGGACAAAGTAGACTTCAAACTTACATTTATCAAACGAGATAAAGAAAGGCACTTCATACTAATAAAAGGTGGAATACACCAAAAGGAAATAACAATTATCAACCTATAGTCACCCAATGTCTGTGCACCCAATTTCATCAAACATACACTAAAGGACTTAAAAGCACATATAAACTCCAAAACAGTGATAATGGGAGACTTTAATACCCCTCTATCACCAATAGATTGGTCATCCAAACAAAAATCAACAAATAAATCTTAGAACTAAATGACACCATAGATCAAATGGACCTAACAGATGTCTACAGAATATGTCATCCAACAACAACACAAAATTCCCAGAAGTCCATGGAACTTTCTCCAAAATAGATCATATCTTAGGACACAAAGCAAGCCTCAGCAAATACAAGAAAATAGAAATAACCCCTGCATTCTATCTGATGACAATGCAGTAAAACTAGAACTCAACCACAAAAACAACAGCAGAAAGCAGGCAAATAATTAGAGGCTGAATAACACATTGCTCAACAATCAGTGGGTCATAGCAGAAATAAGAGAGGAAATAAAACGTTTCCTGGAAATTAATGAAAATGAAAACACCACCTACCAGAACCTATGGTACACAGTCCTAAGAAGAAAGTTTATAGCCATGACAATCTATATTAAAAGGACAGAAAGATCTCAGATAAATGACCTAAGGCTACATCTCAAACTCTGAGATAAGAATAAGCAGAACCCAAAACAAGCAAGAGGAGACAAATAATAAAAATAAGGGCTGAAATTAATGAAATAAAGACCAAAAAACCACATAAAGAATCAATGAAACAAGAAAAAGCTGGTTCTTTGAAAAAACAAATAAGACTGACAAATTCCTGGCAAATCTTACCAAAATGAGGAGGGGAAAGACCCAAACAAGTAAAATCAAAAATGAAAAACAGGAGCTAAATAACAAACACCAAGGAAATCCAGGGACTCCGCAGAGACTACTTTGAGAAACTATATTTTAATAAATTGGAAAATCTTGAAAAAAATGAGCAAAGTTTTAGATATTTATGACCAACCAAAACTGAACCTAGAAGATATTAACCACCTAAACAGATTTATAACACGAAATGAAATTAAAGAAGCAATAAAGAGTCTCCCAAAAGGAAAAGTCCAGGAACTGATGGATTCTCTGCTGAATTCTATCAGACCTTTAAAGAAAAACTAATACCAACTCTCCTTAAACTTTTCCACGAAATAGAAAGGGAAGGACAATTGCCTAACTCATTCTATGAAGCCAATATCACACTAATCCCAAAACCAGACAAGGACACATACAAAAAAGAGAACTACAAGCCAATCTCATTAATTAACAATGATGCAAAAATCTTCAATAAAATAATGATGGTAAACTGAATCCAACAACACATCAAAAAGATCATTCACTATGACCAAATCAGCTTCATCCCAGGGATGCAGGGGTAGTTCAACATATGCAAATCAAAAAATGTAATACAGCACATTAATAGAAGCAAAGATAAAAACCAGTTGATCATCTCAAGATGCAGAAAAAGCCTTTGATAAGATTCAGCACCATTTCATGATAAAAAGCTCTAAGAAAACTAGGAATAGAAAGAATGTACCTCAACATTATAAAGGATATATATGACCAACCTATAGCCAACATCATACTTAATGGGGAAAAATTGAAACTATTTCCCTAAAATCAGGAATGAGGCATGGATACCCACTCTCCCCACTCCTATTCAACATAGTCTTAGAATTCCTACCCAGAGCAATTAGGCAAAAAGAAGAAATAAAAGAAATGCTAATAGGTAAAGTATCCCTATGAATAGGTCAAAGTATCTTTATTTGCAGACAACATGATCTTATACCTTAAAGGCCAAAAAAACTCTACCCCAAAACTCCTAGACACCATAAACAGCGTCAGCAATGTAGCAGAATACGAAATCAACTTACAAAAATCAGTAGCCTTTCTATACACCAACAATGAACAAATTGGGAAAGAATATAGAAAACAATTTCATTTACAATAGCCTGAAAAAATAAAATACCTAGGAGTAAACTTAACAAAGAATGTAAATGACCTCTACAAGAAGAACTACAAACCACTGAAGAAAGAGATTGTGGAAGACTACAGAAGGCAGAAAGATCTCCCATGTTTATGGACTGGTAGAATCAACATAGTAAAAACAGCTACACCACCAAAAGCAACCTACATGCTCAACACAATTCCCATCAAAACCCAATGACATTCATCACAAAGAATGAAAAATCTACTCTAAAGTTCATTTGGAAACACAAAAGACCATGAATAACCAAGACAATACTGAGCAAAAAGAACAACGCTGAAGATATCACAATACCTGACTTCAAACAATACTACAGAGCCATAGCAATCAAAACAGCATGGTACTGGCACAAAAACAGATATGAATACCAGTGGAACAGAATAGAGGACCTGGATATGAACCCACACAGTTATGTCCACCTTATTTTTGACAAAGGTACCAAAAACATATGATAGAGAAAAGACAGCTCTTCAAAAATATTTCTGAGAAAAGTGGTTATCTGCAGAAAACTGAAACTAGATCCATGTTTATCACCCTGTATTAGAATCAACTCAAAGTGGATTAAGGACCTTAAATTAATATCAGACCTAAAACCTTGCAGTTGCTACAGGAAAAAGCAGAGAGTACTCTAGAAGCAATAAGTATAGGCAAGGACTGTATTTGTCCTCAGTAGAACTTCAGCAGCCCAGCAACTAAGAGAAAGGATGGACAAATGGGATTACATGAAATTAAAAAGCTTCTGCATAGCAAAAGAAATGGTCTCTAAACCGAAGAGACTACCCACAGAGTAGGAGAAAATATTTGCTAGCTATACATCAGACAAAGAACTGGTAACCAGAATATACAGGGAGCACAAAAAACACCAGCTTTATATCAGACAATGAATGGGCTGATAGCCAGAATATACAGGGAACTCAAAATACTAAACTCCCCTGAATCAATGAACCAATAAAGAAGTGGAAAACTTAACTAAACAGAAATGTTTTCAAAGGAAGAAGTCCAAATGACTGAAAAACAAAGGAAAAAATTCTCCCTATCTCTGGCCATAAAGGAAATGCAAATCAAAACCACACTAAGATTCCACCTCACTCCTGTTTGAATAGCTAGCATCAAGAACACCACCTCCAACAAATGCTGGTAAGGATGCAGGAAAAAATGAACTCTCATACACTGCTGGTGGGAATGTAAGCTGGTACAACAGCTTTGGGAAAAAATGAAGACATTAAAAAACTAAACATAGATCTGCCATATGATTCAACAATGCCACTTCTAGGGTATAACCAAAGGAATGTGACTCAGGTTATTACAAACGTACCTGCACATCCATGTTTATTGCAGGACTATCCACAATAGCCAAGGTAGAGAAACACCCAAGATGCCCTACTCCAATAAATGGATTTTTAAAATGTGATATTTATACACGATGGCATTGTATTCAGGCACAAAGAAGAATGAAATTTTGTCATTTGTGAGTAAATGGATAGATCTGGAGAATATCATCTTAAACAAAGTTAGCCAGGCTCAGAAGTCCAAAAATTGCATGTTCTCCTTCATATGTGGATTATAGAACTAAAACAAATGCAGTAATATTACTGGATATGAGTCACACACTAAGGGGAGAATACACACAGGAGGAATAGAGGAAGGGAAGGAAACCTAAAACTTGAATTGGGTTGATGAGCTTACTGTAGAGGAGCAAATAAAGTAAACTTAAACTGAAAGAGGACACTATGGGAAATGGACTAGGAAGTAGTGAAGAAGTCTGGCAGAGACAAACCCATGTGGGTTGCAGTACACAAGTGCATGGAAATAGTGCTAGGAATCTCTCTATATAGTTATGTTTATCTTAAACTAGCAAAAATGCTGTCTTTCTTATTATCTCTTATGTTTTCTCTTCAGCAAAATTAGAGAACAAGAGGGTGGAACACATTCTGCCTGGAAGGGAGGGAGAGGTGGCCCAAATAATGTATACACATGTGAGTAAATGTAAAAATAATAAGATTTAAAGAAGAAGAAGAAGAAGAAGAAGAAGAAGAAGAAGAAGAAGAAGAAGAAGAAGAAGAAGAAGAAGAAGAAGAAGAAACACAACTCACTGACATAAACATTGTCTTAGGGTGAAAGACTGAAAAAGATTTTACAAGTCAATGGTCTCTGAAAGCAGACAAGAGTAGCTGTACTCATATCTAACAAAGTAGACTATAAGCTAAAATAGCCAGAAGAGATAAAGATCATATCAATAAAGGGAATAATATACCAAAAGGAAATAATTATTTGCACATAAGCACTGAATGTCAGTGCACCCAGCCTTATTAAACAAGTACTACTAGACTTAAAATCACAAATATACCTCAACACAATGATAGAAGAGACATTAATACCCAACTGTCACCAATAGATAGGTCATGCAGGTAAAAAATCAACAAAGAAACATCAGAATTGTGACAACATTGCCCAAACAGGTTTAACAGACATCAGCAGAGTACTTCATCCAGCAGCTGCACAACATACATTCTTCTCAGTAGCTCATGGAACTTTCTCTAAAATAGATAATTTTAAGACACAAACAGGTCTGAGAAAACAAGGTCATTGAAACAATTCCCTGTATCAGACCACAATGGACTAAAACTAGAACTCAACAGTAAAAGAAACTATGGAAAATATTCATACACATGGAGACTGAACAACAAGCTGTTGAGTGACCAGTGGATCATTTAAGAAATAAGGGGGGGGGGGGTATGCATAAGTTCCTAAAATCTAATAAAAATGAGAACACAATCTACAATGGGATATAGCGAAGGAAGTGATGAGGGAAATTTTATAGCTATGAGTACCTGCATAAAAATAAACAAACAACAAAAAAACAGAGATTAAAAAAAAACACCTTAACAATGCAGCTCAAGCTCCTAGAAAAACAAGAACCAAACCAAACCAAACCTAAAATTATCAGATAGAAAGAAATAAACATTAGGGCAGAAATTAATTAAATAAAGACCAGAAAAAACTATACAAAGAATCAATAAAACAAAAAGTTAGTTCTTCAAACCAACTTATCCAATCTGGCTAATTAATTTGGGAAAAGACCCAAATTAACAAAATTGGGGATGAAGAAAAGGGCTATCACAACAAATATCACTGAAATGTAGAGGAACATAAGGAACACTTGAAATCCTATATTCAGATAAACTGGAAATATAGAAGAAATGAATGAATTTCTACATGTACTTTACCTACCTATTGAACAAAGAAGATATAAATCAGTTATAGCTACAAAAAGCAGTGAGATTGAAGCAGTAATAGTTTCCCAACAAAGAAAATTTTAATACCCAATGGATTCCACTGCTGAAGTCTACCAGATCTTTAAAGAAAAACAAATACAATATTCCTTAAACTTTTTCATGATTAAAAAAGGAAGAAACACTATCTTGAATAAACATGGATGCAAAATTTCTCAGTAAAATACTTGCAAACAGAATTCAACAACATGTTTAAAAGAAAAAGTCATACACAATGGTCAAGCTGGTTTGATTCCAGGGATACAAGAATAGTTTGAGATATATAAATCAATAAATATAGTACAGTACATAAATAGAATCAAGGCCAAAAGTAATATGATCATCTCAACTGATACAGGAAAAGCCTGTGATAAAATGTAACATCCTTTTATGGTAAAAGTTCTGAAGAAGCTAGAAATCAAAGGAAAGTACCTCAAAATAAGAAATGCTATATATAACAAACCTATAGCCAACACCATACTAACTAGCAAAAAACTAAAACCATTTTCTCTAAAGTCAGGAATGAGGCAAGAGTGTTCACTGTCCCTGCTCTTAATTAATATAGTACTCAAATTCTTAGCCAGAGCAATAAAGAAAGATAAAGAAATAAAAGGGATTCAAATAGGGAAGGAAAAAGTCAAATTATCCTTATGTGCTTATGATGTGATTCTATATTTAAAAAACCCTAAAGATTCCCAAAAAATCCTAGATCTGATAAACACTTTCAGAAATATAGCAGGATATAAAATCAACATACAAAAATCAGTAGCTTTTTTTTTCCTTCTTTTTTTTTTTCTTTTATTATTCATATGTGCATACAAGGCTTGGTTCATTTCTCCCCCCTGCCCCCACCCCCTCCCTTACCACCCACTCCACCCCCTCCCGCTCCCCCCCCCTCAATACACAGCAGAAACTATTTTCCCCTTATCTCTAATTTTGTTGTAGAGACAGTATAAGCATTAATAGGAAGGAACAAGGAGTTTTGCTGGTTGAGATAAGGATAGCTATGCAGGGCATTGACTCACATTGATTTCCTGTGTGTGTGTGTTACCTTTTAGGTTAATTCTTTTTGATCTAACCTTTTCTCTAGTTCCTGGTCCCCTTTTCCTATTGGCCTCAGTTGCTTTAAGGTATCTGCTTTAGTTTCTCTGCATTAAGGGCAACAAATGCTAGCTAGTTTTTTAGGTGTCTTACCTATCCTCACCCCTCCCTTGTGTGCTCTCGCTTTTATCATGTGCTCATAGTCCAATCCCCTTGTTGTGTTTGCCCTTGATCTAATGTCCACATACGAGGGAGAACATACGATTTTTGGTCTTTTGAGCCAGGCTAACCTCACTCAGAATGATGTTCTCCAATTCCATCCATTTACCAGCGAATGATAACATTTCGTTCTTCTTCATGGCTGCATAAAATTCCATTGTGTATAGATACCACATTTTCTTAATCCATTCGTCAGTGCTGGGGCATCTTGGCTGTTTCCATAAATTGGCTATTGTGAATAGTGCCGCAATAAACATGGATGTGCAGGTGCCTCTGGAGTAACAGTCTTTTGGGTATATCCCCAAGAGTGGTATTGCTGGATCAAATGGTAGATCGATGTCCAGCTTTTTAAGTAGCCTCCAAATTTTTTTCCAGAGTGGTTGTACTAGTCTACATTCCCACCAACAGTGTAAGAGGGTTCCTTTTTCCCCGCATCCTCGCCAACACCTGTTGTTGGTGGTGTTGCTGATGATGGCTATTCTAACAGGGGTGAGGTGGAATCTTAGTGTGGTTTTAATTTGCATTTCCTTTATTGCTAGAGATGGGGAGCATTTTTTCATGTGTTTTCTGGCCATTTGAATTTCTTCTTTTGAGAAAGTTCTGTGTAGTTCACATGCCCATTTCTTTATTGGTTCATTAGTTTTGGGAGAATTTAGTTTTTTAAGTTCCCTGTATATTCTGGTTATCAGTCCTTTGTCTGATGTATAATTGGCAAATATTTTCTCCCACTCTGTGGGTGTTCTCTTCAGTTTAGAGACCATTTCTTTTGATGAACAGAAGCTTTTTAGTTTTATGAGGTCCCATTTATCTATGCTATCTCTTAGTTGCTGTGCTGCTGGGGTTTCATTGAGAAAGTTCTTACCTATACCTACTAACTCCAGAGTATTTCCTACTCTTTCTTGTATCAACTTAAGAGTTTGGGGTCTGATATTAAGATCCTTGATCCATTTTGAGTTAATCTTGGTATAGGGTGATATACATGGATCTAGTTTCAGTTTTTTGCAGACTGCTAACCAGTTTTCCCAGCAGTTTTTGTTGAAGAGGCTGCTATTTCTCCATCGTATATTTTTAGCTCCTTTGTCAAAGATAAGTTGCTAATAGTTGTGTGGCTTCATATCTGGATCCTCTATTCTGTTCCACTGGTCTTCATGTCTGTTTTTGTGCCAGTACCATGCTGTTTTTATTGTTATTGCTTTGTAATATAGTTTGAAGTCAGGTATCGTGATACCTCCTGCATTGTTCTTTTGACTGAGTATTGCCTTGGCTATTCGTGGCCTCTTGTGTTTCCATATAAATTTCACAGTAGATTTTTCAATCTCTTTAATGAATGTCATTGGAATTTTGATGGGAATTGCATTAAACATGTAGATTACTTTGGGGAGTATCGACATTTTTACTATGTTGATTCTACCAATCCATGAGCATGGGAGATCTCTCCACTTTCTATAGTCTTCCTCAATCTCTTTCTTCAGAAGTGTATAGTTTTCCTTGTAGAGGTCTTTCACGTCTTTTGTTAGGTTTACACCTAGGTATTTGATTTTTTTTGAGGCTATTGTAAATGGAATTGTTTTCATACATTCTTTTTCCGTTTGCTCATTGTTAGTGTATAGAAATGCTAATGATTTTTCTATGTTGATTTTATATCCTGCTACCTTGCTATAGCTATTGATGATGTCTAGAAGCTTCTGAGTAGAGTTTTTTGGGTCTTTAAGGTATAGGATCATGTCGTCTGCAAATAGGGATATTTTGACAGTTTCTTTACCTATTTGTATTCCTTTTATTCCTTCTTCTTGCCTAATTGCTCTGGCTAGGAATTCCAGTACTATGTTGAATAGGAGTGGAGATAGTGGGCGTCCTTGTCTGGTTCCTGATTTTAGAGGGAATGGTTTTAGTTTTTCTCCATTAAGTATAATGCTGGCTGTAGGTTTGTCATATATAGCTTTTATAATGTTGAGGAACTTTCCTTCTATTCCTAGTTTTCTTAGAGCTTTTATCATGAAATGATGTTGGATCTTATCAAAGGCTTTTTCTGCATCTATTGAGATGATCAAGTGGTTTTTGTCTTTGCTTCTGTTAATGTGGTTTATTACGTTTATTGATTTTCGAATGTTGAACCACCCCTGCATCCCTGGGATGAAGCCTACCTGGTCGTGGTGAATAATCTTTTTGATGTGTTGCTGAATTCGATTTGCCATTATTTTGTTGAGGATTTTTGCATCAATGTTCATTAAGGAGATTGGCCTATAGTTCTCCTTTTTGGAGGTGTCTTTGCCTGGTTTTGGGATAAGTGTAATAGTGGCTTCATAAAATGTGTTTGGCAGTTTTCCTTCCCTTTCTATTTCATGGAACAGTTTAAGGAGGGTTGGTATCAGTTCTTCTTTAAAGGTCTGATAGAATTCAGCAGAGAATCCATCAGGTCCTGGACTTTTCTTTTTGGGGAGACTCTTGATTGCTGCTTCAATTTCATTTTGTGTTATAGGTCTATTCGGGTGATTAATTTCCTCTTGGTTCAGTTTTGGATGATCATATGTATCTAGAAATCTGTCCATTTCTTTTAGATTTTCAAATTTATTTGAATATAGGTTCTCAAAGTAGTCTCTGATGATTTCCTGGACTTCCATGGTGTTTGTTGTTATCTCCCCTTTTGCATTCCTGATTCTACTAATTTGGGTTTTTTCTCTCCTCATTTTAGTCAGGTTTGCCAGGGGTCTATCGATCTTATTTATTTTTTCAAAGAACCAACTTTTTGTTTCATTAATTCTTTGTATGGTTTTTTTGGTTTCTATTTCGTTGATTTCAGCTCTTATTTTTATTATTTCTCTCCTTCTATTTGTTTTGGGATTTGCTTGTTCTTGTTTTTCTAGGAGTTTGAGATGTATCATTAGGTCATTGATTTGGGATCTTTCAATCTTTTTAATATATGCACTCATGGCTGTAAACTTTCCTCTCAAGACTGCATTAGCTGTGTCCCATAGGTTCCGGTAGGTTGTGTTTTCATTTTCATTGACTTCTAGGAACTTTTTAATTTCCTCCTTTATTGCATCGATGATCCATTCTTCATTAAGTAATGAGTTATTTAGTTTCCAGCTGTTTGCATGTTTTTTGTCTTTACTTTTGTTGTTGAGTTCTACTTTTACTGCATTGTGGTCAGATAGTATGCATGGTATTATTTCTATTTTCTTATATTTGCTGAGGCTTGCTTTGTGCCCTAGGATATGATCTATTTTGGAGAAGGTTCCATGGGTTGCTGAGAAGAATGTATATTGTGTAGAGGTTGGATGAAATGTTCTGTAGACATCTACTAGGTCCACTTGATCTATTGCATATTTTAGATCTTGGATTTCTTTATTGAGTTTTTGTTTGGATGACCTATCTATTGTTGCTAATGGAGTGTTAAAGTCTCCCACAACCACTGTGTTGGCGTTTATATATGCTTTTAGGTCTTTCAGGGTATGTTTGATGAAATTGGGTGCATTGACATTGGGTGCATACAGATTGATGATTATTATTTCCTTTTGGTCTATTTCCCCTTTTATTAGTATGGAATGTCCTTCTTTATCTCATTTGATCAATGTAGGTTTGAAGTCTACTTTGTCAGAGATAAGTATTGCTACTCCTGCTTGTTTTCGGGGGCCATTGGCTTGGTAAATCTTCTTCCAGCCTTTCATCCTAAGCATATGCTTATTTCTGTAGGTGAGATGAGTCTCCTGTAAGCAACAAATTGTTGGATCTTCTTTTTTAATCCATTTTGTCAAACGGTGTCTTTTGATGGGTGAATTAAGTCCATTAACATTAAGTGTTAGTACTGATAGGTATGTGGTGATTCCTGCCATTTAGTTATCTTAGTTGTTTGAAGGTTTGATTGTGTGTACCTAACTTGATGTTACTCTCTACTGTCTTGCTTTTTCTTATCCTGTGGTTTGGTGCTGCCTGCCTTTTCATGGTTAAGTTGGGTGTCACTTTCTGTGTGCAGGATCCCTTGCAGAATCTTTTGTAATGGTGGCTTTGTGGTCACATATTGTTTTAGTTTCTGCTTATCATGGAAGACTTTTATTGCTCCATCTATTTTGAATGATAGCTTTGCTGGGTAGAGTATCCTGGGGTTGAAGTTATTTTCATTCAGTGCCGGAAGATCTCACCCCACGCTCTTCTTGCTTTTAATGTTTCTGTTGAGAAGTCTGCTGTGATTTTGATGGGTTTACCTTTGTATGTTACTTGTTTTTTCTCTCTTACAGCCTTCAATATTCTTTCCTTAGTTTCTGAACTTGTTGTTTTAATGATGATATGTCGTGGAGTAGTTCTATTTTGATCTGGTCTGTTTGGTGTCCTGGAGGCCTCTTGCATGTGTATGGGAATATCTTTCTCTAGATTTGGGAAATTTTCCATTATTATTTTGTTGAATATATTACGCATTCCCTTCGCTTGCACCTCTTCTCCTTCTTCGATGCCCATGATTCTCAAGTTTGGTCTTTTGATGAAGTCAGTGAGTTCTTGCATTTTCTTTTCACAGGTCTTGAGTTGTTTAATTAATAGTTCTTCAGTTTTTCCTTTAATTACCATTTCATCTTCAAGTTCTGAGATTCTGTCTTCTGTTTGTTCTATTCTGCTGGATTGGCCTTCCGTTTTGTTTTGCAGTTCTGTTTCGTTCTTTTTTCTGAGGTTTTCCATATCCTGGCTGTTTTCTTCTTTATTGTTGTCTATTTTTGTCCTGAGTTCATTTATCCATTTATTCATTGTGTTCTCTCTTTCACTTTGGTGTTTATACAGTGCTTCTATGGTTTCCTTTATTTCTTCTTTTGCTTTTTCAAATTCTCTATTTTTATTGTCTTGGAATTTCTTGAGTGTCTCCTGTACATTTTGGTTGACCCTATCCAGTATCATCTCTAAAAAATTGTCATTGAGTACTTGTAGTATGTCTTCTTTTAAATTATTCTTGTGGGCTTCATTGGGTCCTTTGGCATAGTTTATCTTCATTTTGTTGGAGTCTGGATCTGAGTTTCTGTTCTCTTCATTCCCCTCTGGTTCCTGTACTAATTTTTTGCTGTGGGGAAACTGGTTTCCCTGTTTTTTCTGTCTTCCCGTCATTGTCCTTGGTGTTGTTACTGTCCCTGTACTGTGTGTAATTAAGTATTTTCTAGCTTGTAATAATAACAATGGTAATATTGAGAATGGAAGAGTGAGCTGAGATGGAAAACAAGAAGTTAAAGAAAAGGGGAAAACAAATATACAAACAAGAGGGAGAAAGCAGAACAAGGTATCAGACAAGAGAGTTTCAAAGGTATAAACAGGGAGTGTTAATGTACTAATCGACAGTAAGCTGAACAGACAATAGAGAGACAGAGAGAGGATTGAAAATCAAAGATAAAAAAATAAAAAATAAGTATATGAAAGTAATATCTATTTATAAAAATGAATTAAAATAAAATGGAAAATAGAAAATTAAAACAAAAAAACAAAAAAACAAAAAACTTCCAAGTTTATATGCAATGTAGTTTCAGTCTTAATAATTTGGATGTCCGTCTCAATCTCCAGTCCTGGAGTTGGTGCCTCAGATGTTGTTCTGTAGTTGTCTCATCAAAGGGGATGCATAAAGTAGAACAAAACTACACACTCACACACACACAGAGGATTAAAAAAAAAAAAACCCACCAAGTGTCCCCAGTTCAAATGCAATACAGTTTCAGTAAGTTTTTTGGCTTGCAGGTGTAATTCGGTTGTTCTCTCATCAAAGGTAGGGAGAAAAAGAAAAAAAAGCGTCTGGAGGCAGTTCTGAGAGTGGTATCTGAAACTGTGGCTTGCCTGCCTGCTGCTCTCAGCCTGTAGCTGGCGGCGTTATTTATGCAGATCTCTGGGGTGAGCTAGCACTCACCTGGTCCCACAGGCTTTGTTTGCTCAGAGTTCTCCTGTGGGGGGGATGGGGGGGCCTCTGCTACAGGCTTTTCCCTTTCCAAGCACTGGGAAAGGTGCCACTGCCCCACGTTGTCAGGCCTGCGTGTTTATTTACAGTTCACGTGGGAAGTGGGTCTTCCCTCCTCTCACAAGCATCCCCACTCCTGGTTGCTGGGCGCGCCCCGCTCCCGCCAGAGCCTCTCCAGCCCGCCTGGCTCGTTTATTTACAGTCCTGGGAAGGATTCCCTTCCCCCAATCTTCAGCGCTCAGGGCGCCCCTCCCTCTTTCCAGCGTGTCTTAACTGTTCTTATTGCTTATTACTCAATTTCTCTTTTTTTTCCCGGGTGGAGGTCAGTCTGTCCAGGGGGCTATGCTGCTCTGGCCCAGGCTTGTCTGTGGGGCTACCGCGGTACCGCGAAGCTCACCTGGTCCGCGTCTTCCCAAGCCGTATGGGCGCCGGCCACTGGCAGCCCCGGGGGCCCTCCTCGGTTCTCCATTTAAGGTGAAGTGGAGATTCTCTGCACCGGCTGGAGATGTGGAGGAGTCAAAGTTATGCCTTTTCTCAGTGATTATGCCTGCAAAGTGTGTCTCCAGTGTCTCTCCAAGATTTCACTATAGGAGGGTCGCTTTCTGCTTCCTACCTCTAGCCGCCATCTTGGAATTTCTTTTCAATCAGTAGCTTTTTTATACTAGTTATGAAAAGGCTGAGAAAGAAATCAGGAAAAGAGTTCCATTTACAAAAGACTCAAAACAAAATAAAATGTCCAGTTTTCAACCTAGCCAAGAAGATGAAAGTCCTCTACAATGAAAATGCCAAAACCCTGAAAGAAGAAATTGAAGAAGACAACAAAATATGGAAAGATTTCCCATGCTCATGAATTGATAGAATTAATATCATGAAAATGGATATACTACAGAAAGCAATCTACAGATTCTATGCAATGCCCATTAAAATTCCAATATCATTTTTTGCAGAAATAGAAATATCAATCCTAAAATTAATATGAAAGAATGAAAGACCTCAAAAAAACAAAAGTAATCCAGAGCAAAAAGAGCAACTTTTGGAAGTATCACAATGCTGGACTTTAAATTACACCACAGAGTTTTAGTAACAAAAATAGCACAGTACAGACACCATAACAGACAAGAAAACCAATGAAACAGAATAGAAGACCATAAATAAAACTGCACAACCACATCCCTGTGATCTTTCACAAAGGAGCTAAAAACATACCCTGAAAATAGGCAGCCTTTTCAACAAATGCTGCCAGGAAAAAAAGTTATCTACATACAAAAGGCCAAAACTAGACCCCTATCTCTCATCCTGGACAAAAATCAACTCCAAATGGATAAAAGATCTTTATGTGAGACTTAAAACTTTGAAACAACTACATGGGAAACTCTGGAAGGCATACACCTAGGTAATCACTTCCTGAATAGGTCACCAATTACCCAAGAAATAAAATCAGAAATTAACAAAAGGGACTGCACCAAATTAAAAACTTTCTGTATGTCAAAAGAAACAATTATCAGCATGAGAACAACCCACAGAATGGGAGAAAATCTTCACCAGCTATTCAACACATAAAAAATTTATATCCAGAATATATAGAGCTCAAAAACTAAACAAAATAAACAAACCAATTAACAAATGGGAAAATGAATTGAACAGACAGTTCTCAGATGAAGAAATTCAAAAGGCTAATAAATACATGAAGAAATGTTCAATATCTTTAGCCATAAAGGAAATGCAAATCAAAACTACACTAAGATTCCATTTAACCCCAGTCAGATGGCTATCATTAAGAAAGTAAAAAACAAATGCTGGTGAAGATGGGGTGTAAACTGGTGCAGCCACTATGACAATCAATATGGAGTTTCCTCAAAAAACTAAAAATAGACCTATCTTATGACCCTGCATTACTACTCTGGGCATATATTCAAAGGAATGTAAATCACTATACAAAGGAGACATCTGCATACAGATGGCAGTTGTGTTCACAGTACTAAACTGTGGATCATCCAAGGAACCCAACAACTGATAAATGGGTAAGGAAAATACGTGTATATATTATGGAATATTGTTCAGCCTTTAAGAAAAATGAAATGTTGTCATTTGCAGGAAATAGGTAAAACTGGAGATCATCATGATGAGTGAGATGAACCAAGCTCCAAAAGCCAAATATCACATGTTCTTGATCATTTGTGGAACCTAGACTTAAAACAACAACAGTGATGATGATAATCATGAGACATGAATGAAAAATGTATATGGTCTGGAGATGTTCAACGGAGGGAAAAGGGAAAGGAAAGAATACTGAGGCTGGATGAGCATCAAAATACACTACATTTATATGTTTGAAGATTGCATAATGCAATCCACCAAACACTTTGGAAAAGGGTGAGAGAAGAATGGAAATATAATGGAGAGGGTAAAATTGTTCAAAGTACATGGTATACATGTATGAAATTATCACAATGAAACCTCCTTATTTTACTAGTGCATAGTAATTCAAAAAATAACTATTGAAAATAAAGAGCACATGCTCATTTGAAAAAAAAAAGAAATCTGGAACAAAAGACAAAATGACTGCACCATGAACACCTTGTATCTTATGGCAAGATTACTATTTAGAGAGTACAGCATTTTTGACATTGGTAATGGGATTTTTTTGTGTTACAAACTTGGCAAATGCTGTTGAAAAGATAGAATGAACTTCATTTGGAAGAAATAAAATTAACTTCATATTAACAAATATTGGTTGCATAAATTATTGGTCTACATCATAATTTCAGACTTGTTTTTGGGTAGGTGGAGAAGAAATTCATTTGGTGTTACATACCTAAGTTCTCCTCAAGGAATCCCTGCCACGCATCAGATCCCACAGTATAATGTAAGAGATTAAATGTTATATTTCATCTCTCATATTTATGAAGCACCCACAAAAATTGCAGCCAGATGTTATTTGAAAAACAAAATACACAAAAGTCCATCTTACTTAGATTTAGTTCTTTCCTAAGACAAATTATTACATTTATCTAACTCTGGTTTAATTTAAATTGAAATTTTGCTAAATGAACTTTGAATACTACATAAATATTTTGGTTGATAGGGTTAATATATATGTTAGTTGATAAATATGAAATAAGGGTTCTGAACACAAGATTTCACATGTTAGAATCACAAGCCTTTTCAATGGCTCATCTTCTGCAAACTCAGTGACAGAGTGCTTGTAACACTGGCTGAACATCAGTTATTTAAGATGATTTGCAAAAAAGTCATGACTTTTGAGACTTCTAAGAGTTTTGTTTTTTTTTTTATAAAACCATTCTGAGTTTCTCAGAACTCAACCAGAGAAAGAAGAAGAAAATGAGAAGTAAATTCAGTGTAACCAAGGTAACTCCAACCATCAAACTGTAAGACTGTCAGGCATAACAAAATATGAGCTCAGGAATGGAATTAAGAATTCAGAAGAGAACTTTGTTGTCATCTTGGAGTTTAATTTTAATGGAGCAGAAAGGTGAGGCAGGGATCAACTGAAAATCTTCAACCAAGAATGTTCTGAGAGGAATCAACAGTTTTGCATGGAGAACTTGTACAATGAGTGGTTTTACTAAGACTATCATCTACCCACAAAATTGTAGAAAAATTAGGGCCCTTGGACAATAGTTAAATTTTAGAGAATAGGAGTCTAAGAAAACATATTTTAATGGAATCTTACTTCCTCCAGTCAAATTATAGCTCTTTACATTATTACTAAGGAAATAAATGAGTCAGACACACTTTTAAAAACCTAAAAGGAATTAGCATAAAATTTATGTTCATATCTCTATTTCCAAACCTCTCCAATACAGGACAAATGAAAGACAGATAAAATATATACTATAGAAGAATAGTTAATCCAGAAAACAGAAAATAATTTTGTATCAAATTTTTCTCAAACTCTCCACTAAATTAAAGATAAAATGGCAAAACATTATTTGTCCTTCTAGGACCCGATGTGTTATCACATGGGAAAAAAGAGGAAGAAAAAAGTATTAAAACACAAGAGAGGTTTATAGCTTTTATTCCATATTATAGATATCTCAAAAAAGAAGTTACAATGAAAGATACCTGAATTAACTTCAAAATATCAACTTTTTTTTTCAAATCTACTGGTGAGTAAAGTTTGTAGAGCAATCAGCTAGTTGAAATCTATGAAGAAGCAGGTATCCAGAGGATAGACAAACCAGACTCCAGACACCAGGAAGAAGCATCCAGCCAGAATCACTGATAAGTGGAGAAAGAACAGTGTAAAGCTCCTAGGGACTGCAGAAATTGGGGAATTCCAATATGTCTGGCTGGTATTTCTCCACAAAACCCACTGGGCTCTCATAGAAACAACCCATAAGAAAATATTGTCTGTAATGTTGACATTGGAAAGGGAAACAGCAACAAATCAGAAGTGGCAAGGAATTCCTCAGAGCCTATCTCACTTCTCAGTTGTCCTCATTATGGAACAAAAGATCTAACACATGTGTTGGGGAGGAGAAGGACAAACAATAACACTATTAAGAAACTGGTAAAACAACATTGCAGGTGGCTGGAAGGGTCAGGAAAGAGTCTACTCTTGTAAGAAGGGCAGTAATGCACCCTGGTCCCACTACGTCCAGGATAGAGGCAGCAGAACTGAGAAGGCCACACTCCAAATATATAGAAACACAGGGTAGAAGCCTGAGTCATCATCAGAATGACAAAAGTAACCACTCCCTCCCGCCCACACACACACACTATCTTCTAGCACCAAGTTAACGTGTTTCTAGTAAGAAGTAAAGAAAAACTGCTGGAATTGCAATAGAAGAGGAATATAAATGTGCCAAGAGAGCCACTCCAGACATGGTGCAAAGGGAAAACTAAAATGTTTTTCTGATTAATAAACCCCATATTAAATATCAGATATCATTTTAGGAATTTGAAACCTAAGAAACAGTGAGGATAACCACAGCAACAATAAATCATAAACCCAATCCAATTTTTAATGATTAACTCAACCCAACAATAAAGACCTAGGGGGAGAACCTGCATAATGCTTCAAGCACAAAACTAAATCAGTCTCTGCTGTCCTAAACAAAGTGTCCAACTTTCAACAAACAAGCATGAAATAAGAAACAGGAGGTGAGAAAAAATGACATTCCCAAGAATAAATCACCTAATGGTAAAGGAGCCATATTAGTTAGCTAAGATTACCATAACAAAATGCCACAGACTAGAAGGCTTAAACACCAGAAATTTATTTCTCACACTTTTAAAGACTAGAAGTCCAGGTGAAGATGTTCACAGGTCTCATTTCTTCTGAGCCTCAGTCCTTCATTGGCAGATGGCTGCCTTCTTGCTTTGTATTCTCATGGTCTTTCGTTACTCTGTGAATTTCCCTGGTATCTCTCTAGGTGTCCAAATTTCTTCTTTTTATAAGATCACTAATCAGATTGGATTAGGGTTAACCCTAATGGTTTCATTTTGACTTAATCATATCTTTAAAGTCCCTGTCTCCAAACATGGTCACATTCTAAGATTTCTGGGGCTTATGGTTTCAACATAAAGATTTGTGGGGACACAATTTGGCTCACAATATTCTATTGTGTGGACTTCACAGTCCACAGTAGAGATCAACTACAAAAGTGAATGCAGAAAAGCAAACTCCAAGAGAAATGAAAGGAGAAATGCACAAATCCACAGGTTTAGTTGGAGATGGAAATGTTCCTTTCTGACTGAGAAAAACAGCAGACCAAAGGGAAAGAAATTGTTGAAGGATGTAGAAGACTAAAGAACACTATCAACCAACTGGCTCTAACCAACATTACAGAAAACTCTATCCAACAACGACAGAATATACATTCTTTTCAAGTGCACATATAACTTTAATAAAAAACAGATGTTTGGGACATAAAATCTATAAATATTTACAATTATAGATATCATATTTGTAAGTATAGATTTACAAATATATCTCATAACAAAATTAATGCCTTACATGAAGTTAGCTGTCTCAGAAGTCCAAAAACTGCATGTTCTCTCTCATTTGTGAAATACAGACCTAACACAAATGTAGCAATATTTTGAAACACTGGTTACACCAAGGGAAGATCAAGTGCAAGAGGGGTAGGGAAACTAAGAACTTGAATAGGGTTGATATGCAAGAATGAATATAGAAATATTAAACTGGCTGAAACTACCATAAGAAAGGGACTAAGGTGGAATGAAGAAAATTAGAGGAGATAAATCAAATGGGGTTATAATACATGGAAATATAGCAAGGAAACTCCCATGTATCTACTTTTATCTCAAGCTAAAATGTCATGTTTTTCATTTTATCTTTTCTATTTTTTCTCCCACAAAATCAGAGAGCAAGAGAACAGAACACGTCCTGCCAAGTGGGGCAGGCTAGCACCAGTGGGAGGGAGGAGGTGTTGGGGAAAAGGGGTAAGAGGGTGAATATGGTGCAGTACAATGTGTACACATGTAAGTAAATGCAAAAATGATACCTGTTGTAACTGCTGAGGAATCTGAGGAGGAGATGAAGGAGAATGGTTGAGGTGAATTCATACATGATATATTTGATACATTGTAAGAACCTGTGTAAATGCCACAATGTACCCCCACCAATCATAACAATAAAGGGAAAAAAAGGTACTTGGTGTTTGGCCGGTGGGCAGCCACCCCATGGCCATTAGGGACTCTCCGCTGGACTTTCCACTCCACCCCCTCCTTCCTTTCATGGTTACCATGGCAACTCCTACGCATGCTCATTAGAGACTTCCCTTTTCACCCTCCTCCTTCCTCTTCCCCTCTAATTACCATGGCAACTCCCACTGGCGGCCAATGGGTCCCGACCTATCCTACAGATCCATATTACCCTGAGCTGCTCCCCACCAAACCTCGACCTATCCCAATGCCCCATAATACCTTAAGCTCTTGACTTCACCCAGGCTATAAAACCTGGGCTGCCATTTCTCTGCGTGACTTCTCGGGCCCTGCTCTTTGGGGATGGTGAACCTTGCCCGAGAGCGTGCTCTCAATAAAACTTGCTTTAAGCCTATTTGCTTTATCATTTGGCTCCAATTTGGCCTCCCCATCCATGTTGACCTAACACTTGGGAACCTCAAAATAACTTACAGGTCAAAGAGGAAGTATCGGAGAAAATTTTTAGAAATGTATTTTAAACCAAATGAAGCCAGGCATGGTGGCTCACATCTGTAATCCCAGATAGTCAACAGGCAGAGATTAGGAAGATCATTGTTCAACACCAGCCCAGGGAAAAACTTAGCAAGATCTCTTCTTGACAAAAAAAGGTGGATGTGGTGATACACTCCCATAATCTCAAATATGTAGGAGGCATAAGTAGGAGGATTGAGGTCTGAGGCCAGTTGTGGGCAAATGAAACACCTTATTTGAAAATAATTTAAACAGAAAGGGCTGGAGGCATGGCTTAAGTGACAGAGAACTTTCCTAGCAATGCAAGACTCTGAGTTCAAACCTCAGTACTGCCAAAAAAATAAAAAGTAACTGAATGAAAAAGCATGTCAAAATTAGTGGTTTCGCTTAAGCAAAGTTTGGAGAGTATATTATATTAGTATAATTATATTAGTTATTATATATAATTATGTATAATTATATTAGTATAATTGAATGCTTATACTTGAAAGGAAATAATGTAGCATAAATAGTCTAAGCTTTTATTTTAAAAAGTAGAAAAAGAAACTAAATCCAAAGACAGCAGGAGAATGGAAGATTTACACTACTCAATTTCATGTCTAATAAAGTTAAATTAATTAAGATGAAATATAGCATTAGCAAAGAAAGGATATGTAGATTGCTAAAAAGAGAGAGGCCAGAAATAGATGTACACAAATACAGTCAAGTGATTAACACAGTGCAAAGATGATTCAATGGAGAAACATTGTTCTCTGCCTCCAATGTCTAATGACCATGTTTTCCAACAGTGTATCTTTTAGAAAATGAGTTAGCTACATGTGACTGAACCACATTGTTGTTGCAGCTGAAACAAGACAAACATTTACTTCTGTCACTGAATCTTTTCTTTCATTAGTATCTTCTTAACAGTATCAGTTAGAAAGCAAACATAAACTTGCCACTTAGACTACCACATGTCACTGATTCTATTTCTAATTCCAAAGTGTTAAAATTGGAAGAAAATATGTCTTCAAATATGTGCAGCAGGTCTTCTGTCTCACATGGTAATCAGTTCTCCTAGGAGGTTCAACTCATCACCCTCATCTGCAGAGTACTTACTGCCCTTGGCTACCTAATCCTGATTTGGTTCACCACCATGTCCACATTTTTGCCATTAGAAAAGAAGAAAATGATTAATGAAAAGGTATAGGCCTATGTTCTAAGTGCATGATTAGAATTGCAATATTACTTTCTTCTATTTCCTTAGTCAGGAACTAGGTGAATCGTACTGCCATACCAGGCACAAGGTAAGCTGGAAAATGTAGCCTTTATTATATGGCTGTGCAAATGCTTTGACTCAGGGGTTGGATTATTATAGAAGAGGAGAAAAATGAAGAGAGAGAGAAAGAGAGAGAGAGAGTTTAGGGAACTACTAGCAGTATGTGTCACTTCAGCTCAAATACTACTTTCTCCTTTAAATTTTCCTCAGATATTTTCTTGTTTCTATATATTATTTCAGTTTTGTTGAATAATGACTAACATTTATGTACTGAGTAGTTATTATGAGCCAAGCAATGCTTATTAATATTAACATTGTTTAATAACAAGCAGAAACAACCTCCCTAAAACAGTTACTTCTCTTTCTTCCTTTCTTCCTTCCTTCCTTTCTTCCTTCCTTCCTTCCTTCCTTTCTCTTCCTCTTTCTTTCGAGATACGGTCTTGCTATGCTCCAACTTATGCTCTTTCTGCCTCAGCTCCCAAATGCCCAGCAAGACAGGTACTTTTCATATCTGTTTTTTAAACACGTGTCAGATGTAATCACTTTTGCTTCACCTTAGAAGACATATGATATCAATGGACCCACATCTATTGACCCCTAAAAATTCCACTGAGGAGGAAGGCCCTAAATTTTTATGAGATTTATCCCCCAAAATTGTCTCACAAATATGACTATAGAGTAGTTGCTACTTCTTTCTCACTAGGTACACTCTCTAGGTCTAATATTATCCATATGGTAAACTTGAGTGCTGTCTTGTAGAACAGAAACGTGATCACAGTTTCTGTGGATTAAATTATGACATAGGGCTGGAGAGTTGGTATGTTCTTGAACAGGTCAATGAGTTATATTGTTGGCCTTCCATTTAGAAATACACTACTTCCGGTGGTCTTTGCCAGCAGATATTGAGACGAACACATTTTTCAGATCAGTAGATCCATACCAGTACAGGATATGGGTTAAGCAATTAAATCACCTCTGGAACAGCACCTGCAGTTGGAGTCAAGCTGGCTAAATTTGTGATAATCCATTTTCAGTTTATAAAATCCATTCCTTCTCTGAATAGGACAAATAGGTAAATTAAATGAGGATTAATGGAAATCAACATCCATACTTATTTTGAGTCTTTGGCCTTGATACTAATCTTTGAAATCCCTTTAGGAATGTGGTGTTGTTCTTTATTTTCCTTGATAGAGGCAGCTCTGGTGGCTCCTTTTTTGCCTTTCCTATGTAATAGCTTTCACTTCAAAGATCAGAGTCTATATGGAGATTTTGTCCATTGCTGAATATCTCTATTCCCATCATGCATTCCAAAACTAAGTGACTAACCAGAAGATGGGATTCAAAACCCAATGGACTCACTGTGAGAGCAACATCTAAGCCATTGATTATCTGACCTCCAAAAGCCCCTACTCTGATGGGTGATAGATGCTTTGAGTTTTCTAATATTAGTATAAATTCACAACCAGTGTTCCATAATCCCCCCAAGGTTGGATTCTTTCCTTTTTTTCAAATGCACAATCACCCAGGCAAATGCCCACATGGTTGTTTGGGAAAGAAATAAAGATTGTAGAATTTCCTAGTTAATCTAGACCTTAACTCAGCTTAATTGAAGGGGTTCTAGGTCTATAAACTGGTTAAAGTCTCGGAATTGAAGAGTCACAACTCTGTTTTGGTGATTCTAATTATACTTCACTTCACTAGACCTAGAGTTCTTTTACTCAACAAAGGCCATTACAAGGTAGGCACAGTGGATCACACCTGTAATCTCTCAAGAGGCTGAGGTGATGGATTTCATATTGATAGCCAACCAGCCATACATGGTAAGACCCTGTCTAAAACCAAAATAACAGCAACAACAAAAGCTCACCAAGACCATTGAAATTTCTTCAAACACAGCAGAATTAACTTCCTCAGACAGTGGTGGAAGGACCACTTCTATTGACAAAAAGGACTCAGCAGAATTTAGGGTTCCAATGTCTTTAGCTTGATTAGGGTCTTTCCATACATCCGGATCTGATTTTCAGGACTGTTTCTTCCTTATCAATGCCTAAATATCCTAAGATGTCAAATACATGGCTAATCAAACCTTGTATTTTATTTGTTTCATTAGGAGTATCCAATGGTGATATATTGTCTTTTTCTGTTGCCACAAATGTTATAAACCAGCAAAGCCCTATTTATACTGAAATAAGGTCATTGGTGCATTTAAAACTAAACAGATTAGAAAATCAATTTCAGAAAACTGATAATAAATTCATAAAATTTGTCTTCATACTTTTGTTCCTCTAGAATTGCTCACAGGTTCAAATCTTTATCAGTGAGTTTAGACTGATCTGACAAAAACAACCACTATTTGTATGAGTGTGCTGTCCCAGAGTTGTTATAACTCTGAAAGGATAGATGGTTTCACCAAGAAGAGTCAAGTAGCCAGTAACAACAATTGCTTATCTGCCTGCAAGATTTGGACATTCAGGAGCAGACTCAGTCCCTCAGCAATCCAAAACAGAACATGAAGATACAAAGGTCATTTAGCCACATTTAGTGGACCAGGAGCCCTGTCACCAAAGTAGGCTGAAGGGCATAGGCATAGCTGAAGGATTGCTTCATTGAGGGTCACCAAGCATCTCAGGGTAAAAGATTCATACTAAGAAAATAACCTGGAAGGAAAACTTCCATCTGTTCTCTTCAAGATGGCTGGCTCTCCTGTTAGTCAATTCCTCAGGATTCTGTAAGTCATGGAAGTCATTAGTGTATAAAAGAAATGGTCTAAAGAAAATCAGTTGCCACTACCAACAGAGCAACAGGAACAGACTAAACTCTTACAGACTTCCCAAGAGTTTTTTAGAAAAATCCAATGCAGATAAGAAAGTGGAAACCCAGGAGGAAACAACCACTTTTCCTCCAAATCCACTGCTAAGTAGCCTGGGCTTACTGATTTCCTTTTCATGCAAAAATGCATGCATTCCTATAGCTAAGTAAAACAAGATGGCAACAGACAGTGGATAAGTTCTAGCACAGGGCTTTGTACTGGAAAATTAATTGCTATACTAGACATAGTCTCTTTGGCAGCTGGAATGTCCAGAAAATTAATATCCTTATGAGGGACAGGAGTGAGTAGCAAGTGCAGAGTAACAAAGAAAGGAAAAGTTCAGAGAACCTGAACTTTCCCCAGTGCAGCTTTCTTATGACGTAACTAACAGTGGTTTCATCTGGGTGCCAAATTTCCTGGAAACTTTCCAGAAATTTCTAGGAACTTGTCTAACCTGTCTTTGTGCACGTTGTGTCTTCTACTAAAAACAACTAGTGCACAATTCTTCCAGCAGATGGAGCCATTAAACAAAGGTGTTCTTAGAGATCAGAACAAAAAAATTTTTTTTCTTATTGTCTCTGGTGTTCTAAGACACTGAGAGCAACTGCTGACATCAATAGCCCACTTACCTACTGCAGCATACTGATGCAAAAGAAAAAAATTGAAATGATTAGACAACTACAGGAAGCTTAGGGAATGAAAGAAATGAAGTTTCTGTTTTAAAATCCCAACATCAACAGAAGCAAATTTGTATGAAAGTGGAGCACAGAAACATGAGCTGCATGTCTCTAGGACTTGGTGAGACACCATGATTACTAGTGTTGTACATAAATAAGAAGGGGGATGTGTATCCTAGGGACTGAGAAGTACGAGACACGGGGAAACATTCCAAAGTTCCTGTGGCCAGGCAAGCTGTTGATTAGTATTTCTGAAAGAGAGCTGATACTCAGAAACTGAAAACGAGACACCTGAAGATTCTCAATGAAGTTCACAGAATGCAACAGAAGAACACCAATGTGCCAAAATAATTGTGTGTTCTCCTCCCTCACAATGTTTCAAAGATTTATTCCATATTTCTGTTCAATGTCAATATTTTTCCATTTTGTTGGTATATTAGATGATGACCAAAACATTATATTATCATTCATCTCTTTTTGAAAACATTGATGTTAGCACTTTTTTACTATAGAGAGCTAAAATTAAAACAATGCAAGATCAGTTAAGTTTCTACTAATATAAAGCATTGCTCTCAAATGCTTTATAAAAAAAAAAACTGATTTGACCATATGGTCTAAACTGACTAATGAATTTACTAAATACAAACAGATTGTAAGATTAACAGTAGAACATGACCTAAAAATCAAATTTTATTAATTCAGTCTCATGTATTGTGTGTGTGTGTGTGTGTGTGTGTGTGTGTGTGTAACATGTTAAATAAATGAAAGTACGGAAGAAATGTGGCTTTAAAAGAATCTCATAAGTGACAATTACCAGCAGCAATGTAATTTTTTATATTAGGGAACTATCAAATGGACATAACACATCAAATATCTATTGCAAAGAAATAAGTAACACAATTTGGGGTTTTTAAGGAATTTGCATTCAATTACATTATAGTAGAGTATGTGCATGATTGTCACTTGTACACAACCATTTGGGTATATGATCACCTCAAAGGATACTCAGAGATATCAAGTCCTTAGCAAGCTTAATATCAATTTACAATAGCTTCAAAAAAAAATTTTCAACTTGACAATTTACCAAGATTTGTAGACAGATGATTGTGGACTCCAAGTTATAGAAATGTGATAAACACACAGAGTTTATGTGTCAGTAGTTAGGTCACTACTATTAGTTCATCTCCACAATTTATGTGATTCATTGAACAGATCAATCAAATAGTTATATTAGCCTCAATAAATAAAAAAAATCCAAGCATTATTAGAGATGGTAAGCAGAGTTTATTGAAGGGAGGCCATGGCAATAGGTATAGGATTTTGTGGTGGGGGAGAGATTGAATTCCAATAAGAACAAATGCAGGTTTACAACCAAGAGCAGAGTGAGAGTCAGTGGATGGAAAATTAATAAGAGGAAACATCAAGGATAAAGGGCTTCTGGTAAGTGACTTAATAGGATTACTGCAGAAGGTAATAAGAGAGCTATTATAGTTGATACCAAGAGGAAGGAATTTCCATTAAGCTGATTTTACCAAGATTTTTGCCCAGATTGAGTTCTACAAGGACAAAGAAGGAATACCACGGATAGATCTAGTCAAAAAGGACTTGAGCCTGGTTAAAGTTTTGGTCAAAGGAGGGAGTTTTGGTAAAAGACTTTGTTAGTCTTAGATTTGGGGGGAAAATACAAGCATCTCATTTTGCAGTTTCTATTAACTAGACAATCATCTGACTGCCCTGTTCTAAAATACAGATGTGAACTATAAAATTGACACACAGTCAGTGAGAATAGGGTTACTAAAGCAAGAGTAACAGTGGCAACAGAACCTGGAATGAGAATCTGAGCTATGCCAGTTGAGGGGTAAAAACTCAAAAAAAGTTCAGGCACTTCTAGATCAACATGGCTGCATTGGAGACTTATTTTAAAAACTGGCTACAGAGATATGAGTTAGAAATTAATTTCATTGGAATGTATGAACTTTTTTACTCACAGTGTTTCCTTTCACCAAACTGGTGAGGTTTTCATACCGACTTCTTCAGTTCCTTGAACACCACCTAGTGTTCAGTGATTCGATTCAATTCTGATACTAACTACCTAGGCAAGAATGGCCTCCAGTACTTCTGACCAACAAACCATAAGATGGAGCTTCCCGTCCTCCTCTCTTTGGGTTCAATAATTTGCTAGAATAACTCACAGAACTTGGGAAAACAGTTTACTTACTTTACTATTTTATTTGTTATAAAGATACAAATGAACAGATGCAGAAGTCTTTAGGGTGAGGTCTGGAGGTACCACAAGTGTGGAAGTTTCTGTCTTTGTTGGAGTTAGGGGACACTAGCCCCTGGCACATGGATGTGTTTGCCATCTCATAAACTCTGTAAGCCCTGAATTTAGGTGGTTGTTGTTGTTGTTGTTATTGTTTTGTGTTTTTTGGTGCTGGGAATTAAGTTCAGGACCTCACACTTGGTAGACAAGTGCAAGCTATATCACCAACATTATTTACAGCTTTTTTAAAATTGATGTTCCATTTCATAAGCATGGTTGATTAAACGGGCATGATCTTTGCCCAGTAGGAATTACCTCAGTCTCTGGCTTGCTTTCCCTTCCTAGAGTTCAGGAATTGGCAATACTACTCATTTGGTTTTGTTGGTGGTGCTGTCCTGAAAATCATTGTCAAGGTAATTTTTCCTTATGTTTTCTTCTAGGAGTTTTAAGATTTCAAGTTGTATGTGCTAGTCTTTAAATCTATAGCTTCAAACAAAAAGATCTTTTACCTCCTTGATTAAAATTATTCCTCAGTAGTTTACTCTTTTTGTTGCTATCAAAAATACAATTTTTAAATTTCATTTTCAGAAGGTCATTATTGATTTACAGAAATGCAACTGGTTTTGTGTTGATTTTGTGTCCTGCAATGTTGCTGAATTTATTAGTTCTATGAGGATTATTTCTGAGTCTATAGGGTTTTCTATGTGTATTGTCATGTCAACTACAACTCAGGATAATTTTATCTTCTTTTTGGTTTGGATGCCATTTATTAATTGATTGATTGGTTTGTCAGATTATTCTTCTTATTTCTTCCTGTGATAGCTTTTCATTTCTGTTACATAATAACTGAGATAATCAACTTAAAAGGAGGAAAAATTTATTTTGAGCTCTGTGCTAGCAGCTTACATCTGTAATTCTATCCACTTGAGAGGTTGAGATTGGGAGGCTCACAGTTCGAGACCAGCCCAGGAGAATAGTTCGGGAGACCCCCATCTCCAAGATAACCAGAACAAAATGGACTGAAGATGTGGCTCAAGCAGTGGAGTGCCTGCTTTGCAAATACAAAGCCCTGAGTTCAAACCCCCGTCTTGACCCCCCTCAAAAAAGTCTATTTTGGCCCACAGTTTCAGACATTTCAGTCCATAGTCAGTTGACTATGTTGTTTTGGAGCCTAGGGTGAGGCAGAACATCATGATGTCAAGTGCATAATATAGGAAGCTGCTCACATCATGGCAGCCAGGTACTAATCAGAGGCACAAAAGACCAGGGTCCCAATATCCCCTTCAAGGGCATGTTTCCAATGACTTAACTTCTTTCCATTAACCCCATAGCATCACAGGTTTGTGACCAAACTTTTAACCCTTGGCCTTTGGGAAAATTTAAGATCCAAACTATAACATTTCCAGCATTATGTTGAATGTAAGTGTTGAGAGTGGGCATCTTTCCTTCTGTATCTTATAAGAGAAGCTTTGAGTTTTTTCTCTAGTGACCATGATATTACCTGTGTGGTCAATGGTCTTCATAAACAGCTTTTATTGTGTTGAAGAAGTTGCCTTCTATACCTAAGTTGTTGAAGGTTTTTTATCAAGAAAGGATTTTGATGTTGAAACTATTCCAGGAATGGGGGGGTGGATAAAGGAGTATGATAGAGGGAGTGAATCCAACTATGACATATTGTAAGAACTTTTGTGAATATCACAATGTACCCCCAGTATAACAATAATACAAAAAAGAAAGGATGTTGATCTTTGTCAAAAGCTTTACCTGCATCAGTAGAAATGATCATTTATTTAAATCTTTCTTTTATCATTTTATCTTTCATTCTATTACTGTGTTATAGCACATTGATTAATGTATATTTGCATGCCAGGGATGAATCTTAGTCATGATGTAGAATAATTTTGATATGTTATTCAATTCAGTTTGATAGTTTTCTACAGAGGATTTTGCATCTATGTTCATCAAAGATATTGGCTTATAATTTTCTTTTCTTGAAATATATTGCCTAGCTTTGGTGTCAGGGTAATTGCCTCATAAAATGAATTTGGAAGTAGCTCTCTAGTTCTATTTTAAAGGACCTTAAAATGGATTGATATTAATTCTTCTTTAATTGTTTGATAGAATTCAGCCATGAAGTCATCTCACACTGGGCTTTTCTTTTTGAAGGATTTATAATTAGTACCACAATCTCTTTCTTAGTGATCTCTTCTGATTTTTATTTTTCCCAGATTCAATCTTTGTAGCTTTTATGTTTCTAGGAGTTCTCCTACTTCCTCCAGGTTAACCAATTTGCTGGAAAATTATTTTAAAAAATAGTCAGCTGGGTAAGGTGGCACATGTCTGTAATTTTTGCTGCTCAGGAGGCAAAGACAAGAGCATCATGACTATAAGGCAAGCCCAGGGAAAGTTAGGGAGATCCTATCTTGGAAACAAAAGAACTAGAGGCATGGTTCAAGAAGTAGACCACTTACTTAGCATATGCAAGACCCTAAATTTAACCCTAATGCAGAAAAAAAAAAGAAAAAAGTTAACAAAACTAAGACTTGTTTTTTTAAATGAACAAATTAATGAGACATTAGCTAGTCTAAAGAAAAGACTCAATAAAATCAGAAAGGAAAGTGGAGAGAGACATTACAACAGGTGAAATAACAGTTTATTCATATCACTGGTGGAATATTCCAGGTGTCTCCTATTCAACATTCTTTTCCAAAATTCACCTCTTGGGTAGGCCCTTAGATCTTTACTGAATTTATCGATCAGCTTTGTATGTCACGTTGAGTCACTATCATATTCAAGTCAGCCTTAGCTTGTCTATATTATCAATATACTGCATTATTATTATCAATATACTGGGAATTGCTTCAAATCCAAGTACTTTCTGGCTAAATTATGACAATAATCTGGTGAGTTCAGATAACCTTGGGCCCACTAGGATCCAAGGCTGAGAGAGAGAGGAAAGAATTTGCATGATCAGTCTCTGAATGTCAAGTTCCTTCCGTCTGTTATATTTTTTTTTGAACTGCTGAAAACATGTCTACTACTGCTTTATTAAAGCCCTGATAGAATTATTATTAGTCTCTTTAAACCATCTGCCTTTTTCTCAGGTCAAACAAAGCTGTGACACAGAGTTCATTAGTAATAACAGCACTCTAGCTTCCAGCATGGCATTAAAATGGTAATCTCTTTTGACAACCAAGTTGTCAAAAGATGCCTACACAGTCATCTCTGGGTGTCTATGGATGATTGGCTCCAGGATCCTCCAGGGATACTAAAATCTTTAGTCACTCAAGTTCATTACATGAAATGCTATAATAATTTCACATAACGATGCATATCCTCCTGTATACTTCAAGTCACCTCGATTACTTTTAATTCTTACAATAACATAAATACTTTGTAATAGTTATTACATTTATTTATTTAGGGAATAATGACAAAATGGAAGTCTGAACATAATCAAAACCTATACAACCATCATAGGTCTAACTATACAATATATATCAACCCAGGTGTAACATTTTTGATTCACGGTTAGTTAATCCATGAGTGTGGAGTCCATAGATATGAAGGGACAACTGTTTGTTCTACACTAACCACATGCAGACAATTCTAGGGGCCCCCATACAGCAAATCTAATTAAAAATGGCATCAGAGCCACTTTGCAAGCTTTCTGTCTTGTAATATTTGATACAGGAAGAAATTTCCAGTCTGCTGCACTATCTATCACACATCTTCAGCTCAAGGAAAAACCAAGTATTTCTTGTAAAGTCTCCTCAAACAGTCCAGTTTTCATCCAAATTTATACCTTAATACTATCAAGCACTGCATCTCCATATATCCCCAATATAACTTTAGTATCTATTAAGACTTCAAAAACATGTTTCCAAATTATAGGAAACTCATGTCAAGGAGTATCACAAAAGCCACCACCAACTGCCGTTTTACCTATACATATTCATATGATCTCTGTCCCTGAGCCTTGGATTTCATTAGAAGACTATGGCCCTCATCAATCTCTACTTAGATTGATCTATCTCACTATTACTCTGGATGATTCTGGTAGGATTTCTCATTGTAATCTCAGTCTTCCATTTTTTAAATATCCCCAAACAGGAAAAAGGGAGCAGACCTATTTGGAGGCCTTTAATATTGAGAGATCATAAAGTTGTTCCTCCCAATCTCTGATAATGCTGTACCCAACACCTATTTTTTTATTGTTTTATTATTCATATATGCATACAAGGCTTGGGTCATTTCTCCCCCCTGCCCCCACCTCCTCCCTTATCACCCTCTCCACCCCCTCCCTCTCCCCCTGACCCCCTCAATACCTGGCAGAAACTATTTTGCCCTTATCTCTAATTTTGTTGAAGAGAGAGTATAAGAAATAATAGGAAGGAACGAGTGTTTTTGCTGGTTGAAATAAGGATAGCTATACAGGGAGTTGACTCACATTACCAACACTTATTTTTGATGCTAGCAATGTCTTTCATATTGTCCCCATATTACAACAATCATCTAAAGACTACCACACTGCTAAGATAAGTCCTTTAACACTCTACTCTATGAATCCCCAGTTCATTGTTAGTTTCCTAACTGAGACACAAAATCCAGTAAGTCTTCAATTGTTTGCTTTTTCAGCATTAAGATTACATTGAGTGCCCACACAAAGACAGTCCCTTAATTACAGCATTTATCATAACCTGAGAACTAGAAATATTCAGCATTCACATGATTTGCACATGAAACACATGCTGTTTATCTGGTGACTTGTGTAGGGTATTCCACTTGGCATATATAGAGAGAGTTGAGCTGTCCACCTTCTCATTATAAATGCACTTCGGAGTTCACAGACTGACTGTTCCCTCAGGAATAGCCCTCCTATGTGTGTGAATCATGTATAGCCACCTATTTTCAGTTAGTAGTGGACTATCGAGTCCTATATCAATACAAACATGTTCTTCAACTACAGCACTTAAAGGCAATATTTTTAAATGAGTCATTTATTTAAATCCATTTCATTAAAACTTCTTCAGAAGTCTTTTGAAACCAATCTAAAAGTGATGCAAGATTTCAGATTACATCTTCTGGTTTCAAGTGGTTTGTGGTTTTGATCTTCCACCACAGAGACTACCTTGCTGGTCACTAGAGGACTTAGAAATACCTTCTGCCATCAGAGCACAGTTTTTCCATTTGTGGGTGGCTTTGAGGTTAGTGGTTAAAGCTTAGATCAACTGAAATCTGAGCGTGGTTCAACGTCAAGATCTGATCCAGCACTTTTTTTTCCTTATACTTTCACTTTAGCTATTATAGTCAAGAGATTGTTGTTTAGCTTTTTATTTTTCATTTTTCTCTTGTACCTAAAGAGTCACTTTTTCAGGAATCAGATTTACCACTATTTGTAATTTCCACTGGAAATTTTACCTTGAGAAACCAATCATATTATATCATTTTATTTTTCAGGTGAGTAGGTGCCCATCCAGAGATCAGAGGGCCCTCCTCCATTCTCTCATTACTTCTCTCTCTAAATCATGTTTCCATGAGCCAGGACCTTACAAGCAAATTCCACTTTTGACATCAGTTATGAACTATTTGTGCTCACAACATTTCTGATATGTAACGTATAGATTTTTTTTTTTACACATCATGGACCAATTCTCCAACTCTCTGGACATCAACAGGATGTCCAATGACTCAGTGAATTCAGTCTCATGTATTGTGTTTGTGTGTGTGTATGACATGATTGCTTTTGACTGTCAATGTGGAATCCTAAAGAAAACTGTGTCTATGCTGAACCTACACACCTGCCAATCTAAAAGGCCCCATCTTCCTTGCTCATGATACTAGAGGTATTGCTAGAAGTTGGTAATGCTTGCATGAGTACCTCCTAGAGCTTCTACTTCCTCTCCAAGAGCTAATATGAAAGGATAGCATCAATTATAAATGAATCTGAGTTGCAAACTCAGATTTATCATTTATCTGCAGAGAAAACTGGCCAAGTTATCCACCCTGTGAATATTTGCAGAGTCCCCAGTGGAGATGGGGAAAATTATACCCATTTAACAAGTTTATTCTGAGCACTAAGTAATTTAACAGTTTTAAAATGCATAACACAGTGCCTACCACATGGTAGAGATTCAACAAATGGCAGTGATTAATAGTTACATTATTATTATCATAAAATTACCTATTTCTCCAGGTTTTGAAAGGGCCAATTTTCATGGCAGATTACCAGATCTTACCTCCTCTGCCTTGTCTTGGATCACTAAGAAATGTGATTTTTTTGCTGAACAAGATTTTTGGCTTTTGATCCATGACTTAAAGTTCATAAAAAATTTATAACATTTCCCTTTCTTCTGCAACCAATCATTTGGGCATAAGTTTGCTGAAATGGAAAAACAGGAAGAAATAGAATCGAGAAAGAAGTTTTGCTATGAAGTGCAATTTTTGCACTATTTTTTAAGCTGCTTCCTTAAAAGTAAAAACCTTGTCCCACTTTTAGGAAAAGAACTCCCCTTTCACTAACAAAAAGTCTTTAGAAGAGATAAATGTTAGACATACTTGTAATTTTCATTGAGTAACTATGATATATAAAATATATAACTACTATAGATGAAATAATTTTCTGAATTCTGAATGTGTATGAGTGTAGGATATATTTTTCTTTACAAGAAACTTATGAGAGGTATAAAACTGTTAACTTCAAACTCTTCATAGTGTAGATAGAGATACTAAAGTCCAGGTTAAGTAAACTATAATGAGGGAAAGTGAAGCAAAAACTAAGTAACTGATTCAAGGTCGGGAAGCTAATAAGTGGTAAGGCAGAAGGAAACAAAGCAAAGGTAATGTTAATATATGCAGATCTACTAGAAGAGAGACAGAAGGTGGTAGACTTTTCAGTACTAAAAGGGTAGATTTTCAGCAATCTGATATCCACTTCTTGGTCCCTGTCCTGAATATAAGAAGCTGTCTGTCAGGATGCAGAGCAACCCAAGGTTTGAATGACAAAAAAAATTCTTGAGAAAAAATGACCAGAGTGAAGTATTAGTTTGATAATTTTAGCAATCAAAATCTAACAAGCCCACTTAGTAAAAGAAATATTTTATACTAATGGAATTAATAAAAATATTTCATAGCAGACAACCACCTTTAATATTCTAACAGCAATCCTCAAGTAAGTTTTTGAGGAAATATCAAAGAGAATGAGAGTTCTTTTTAAAATGACAGCCTAAAGGGGATTAGGAAAAAAATTTCTGTGGGGAGAAGTTCTTTTTAAAGTTTCCTTTTGATGAAGAAAAATATATTTTATGCACACAATGTCAAAACTTTGTAAAATAAATTATTTACAATTATCTTAGTATCTATATGCCTCAATGACCACCAGATTTATCTTTATGAAAAGAAAATACTTGAAATAAATATTAGAACAAAACTGTATTCAGAAATGCATCACACAGATTACAATTGAAATAATGATTTATACCTTAAAATGAGTAGTAGGTCTAGAAGGTTTTATTTTATTTAATTTTATTTATTTTTATTATTTAAATATTACATATTTTAAATGTTTGCAAATTTGTGCAAAAACTTATCTGATAGATCAAATGAGATGAACACGAAAATATAAACTATAAAGCATGCTTCACAAAAGTTAGTTAATTCCACTGGAGCCTCTAGGAACTCTTTGAGAGAGAAGAATAAAAGTATGCAGGAAAAATACTGCACACTAAGTTTCTATTTTACATCAACAAAGAATCCTGGCTTCTGTGAACCACTGCCCAGGGCATTTACTTTTATTTATCACACTGAAATAGTGTGTTCATGAATGATGTTTTAACTGTCTTTGCCTAAAAGCCACTAGTTCATGCCAGACCAAAGCTGAGGACAAATTTTTGCTAGAAGAACCAGATTCTTTAATTTTGCTGAAACTCAGTAAATAAGTTATTGACAGAAATAAATGACTTCAAGCTTTTGTGCTTATTCACCAGTTTACTTTGACATACCCTTTGCTATGGTAGCATTTGGCCTCTAAAATAAAGCATGAATTATTCACCTCACTATTCTCTTTATTTGCCTAAAAGCCATATACCACAGCAGTAAAAAAAAGTGCAGCTCTCCATAAGTGCAGTAAAATGAAAAGAAATCCAGCCATGGAAAATTATAGTTATTCAGAGTATGAAGAGCTATTACACAAACAGCTTTGTGTAACACAGTTCTAGGACCCTCAATGAAACAAGGCCTGCAAATGATTTAGAAAAGTGCACTAAGCTAACCTAATAAAGAGATGTGAAAGAAAAACTAAAGCCTTAATCCAAGTGCCGTCATAAGCATTCACGTTGACTTCTGTTTTTCATGTTGCATCCTATTGCTTTGTCACGATCATCAATATATGATTAACAGGTTTTGACTAATGATGTGAACTTCACAAAAGGACAGAAATGTATTTTAGTGTAATTTATGAAGTTTAAAGTACATAAAACTTTATTACTCTTGTTAAAGTTTATACTTAGGAAATTATGTCTTGCAAGAACTTCTTATTCTGTAATAAAACTCAGCAAATAAAAAATAAACATCCTAAATTTTGAAAGGGGGCCAAGAAGATAAATTGTTTAAAAAATATGTGTCTAATATAAATGGTTTTAGATAGAATTTCACTATTACGCAAAAAATACAACTAAAATCAATTATAAGTGTTTTTATTGTATATTATTAGAAGGAATTGTATCTCATTTTTGTGATCAAGCTAAAATTTTGAATGAATTTTGATATAAATAATATGCCAATGCAAAACTAGAGTTTGGTTTTCCTTTTGTTAAAATGACAAGTTTTCTTAGAATTTTTTTTGTCTGCTATTAAAGAGAGATTGTGAAAAGCTTTTCCTTTACTCTTTGAGTGATGTGTCTAGGAAACAGATTCTGTACCTTATCAACATAATTTCCTGTGTTTCATGTGTTTTTTTATCATGCCTTTGGTTACTTATGAAAACCAGGTCTTCTCAATACTGAGAAGAAACAAAGCTTTTTTCACATTCAAGTTCTCTTCTATATTTACTTTTTAAAATGTTTATCATCATCTTGGTAAACTATGTAACTACATACTGGTTCATAGTGGTTTATGATCCTATTTAAGTACTAAAATCTTTAGATTTTTTGCATCTCAAAAATCAAATTATAAGTAAGGTCTTCTTGCAGTGAACACCTGGAAAATCCCAAAGGCTTTGTTCTTTCACTTTGTAAAAAGAGTGATGTTAAACTTATTAGATTTGTTCGATATTCTAAATTGCATGGGAAACATTGTCAAATATGATCCAGTGCTTAAAGACGTTTTTAGAATGATATTTGTTTATTTATTAGCATAAGTATTTCAGAGATTGTACGAGGCTCCTGGAAATTTGTCAGTGCCTCTACTGTCCATAAATTCCCTATAAGTCATGATTTCAGTTTTCTTAAAATGTATGTCAGAGAGACAACCAAATGTCTTTGTCAATTGCCTTGCCCTTCTCAGATCTTTAACCAAGGCCATTTTAAGCCTTTGTCAACCACAAGGAGTTACTATTTAACTTTTACACTTTCCTGAAAGCTTTTGCAGTCAGCTGCAGGCCAACGAGCTTTGTCTTCAAAGAAACTTATGAAAAAGGACCACAATGTTGCTGCTGGTGACATTGCAGAAATGACTTTAAGGTCACAGCACTGACCTGGGTAATGAATTATAGAACTAATGAAATAGATGATGGAGTCATAAGACTGACAGCTCTAGATTGGGAAGAAAAATAAGTCATTACACAAGACTGAATTAATTCATAAAGGGTGGCTATAGCTTATTTTACGAATTTGGCCCAAGATATTGCTAGTGTTTTAGTGTTCTATTTTCTTCATATGGAAGGAAATTCTTTTTTCCTTTCTCTTAGCCTGTGTATAACTTATGCAATTTAGTAGATTATGACTTTGTAAACAAATAAGAAACATTTATCTTGTCTCTTTTCCTGATCCATTCAAAATATGGAAAATCGTTGAATATTCTTATCTTCACAGTAATGTAGTTATTGGCATTAGTTTAATAGTAATCTCTTGTCCTTATAATGGGACATAATTAAAAGCATTGATTGTGAGGCTTTGTCTGGAACTGACATATTTGAGAAGCTGTCCCTAAAGTGAGACATGACCAGACAGTTTAAGGACACTGTGGTTGATTTATGGAGCCAACTGAAGAAAGCCTGGTTTGGCACCTGGCTTACAGAATTGTCAACCTTATAAAAGAATTAGCACTTCTGAGCAGGCCTATGAGCCTTCAGATATATGTGGGTCTCAAGAAGAGGAGAATTCACCCAAATCTATAAATATAGAAAATCTAGTCTGATGGGGAGTTTGTGATTTGGCTTCCTAGCTTCAAAGAGTCTTCCACAAGTCCAATCTGCCATTCCTTATATCAAAGCCACTTATTCTTTACTTATGCAATAAGTACTATTCTTGTACTTATGCAAATAGGTCAAGTCTAATGAGATTACACTTATTTTTGCAAACAAAACCAGTCTTACTTTATCTTTGCTAGAAATGGAGGTGACTGCAGACAGAACATGTATATTTCAATGGAAAACCATAGAGCACTCTTGTGAGTTCTCAACCCTTTCACGTTCCTCTAAAATCTGGCTACAACTCTTCAAACAAACAGTTCCCATTTCACTTACTCTCCTTATCTGAAACCACTAGGAACTAAATAAACCCTGACTGCCTGGATCCTTACCGGACTGTCTGAAGAAACTCCTAAAAAAGCTGCAGGGAGCTTCTCACCTGCTCTATTCAAAAAAATAACTATGGCTGTGACATCAATGCATGTACTTCAGTAAAGACATTTAACCTATAAACCAGAAAATCCATTGAGCTGTCCCCGCTGTCTTCATTTTACCAGATAAATACACTTCAACCCTGATATCCAGTAATTTTCTTCTTTGACTGCCCTCTGGGCACAAAAGCTGGGTTTACAGTGCTTTCTGCCCATTAATTCTTGTCTTTTCCTCTTACCTTATATCTTCTAACCTTAATTTCTCTTCACAGCTACCAATTTAGCTTTTGATATCAAATGAGGAAGATTAGAATATGCTGCTTCAACACCAAGCACTGGTTGCCTATAATCCCAGCTACATGGGAGGCTGAGATCAGGAGGATTTCAGTTCAAGGCCAACCCAGGGGAAAAAGTTCAGAGACCTGCACCTGCCATCTCAGCTAAACAAGAGTGTCCAGGCAGGCCTGGGCAAAAAAGTGAGTCTCTATCTCCAAAAAGGGCTGGAATCACAGTTCAAGCAGTATAGAGACTACACAACAAGTGCAAAGCCCTGAATTCAAACCTCAGTAATGCTTGGGGGAAAAAAAGAAGATGCCACCTCAAAATACTCTAGTTTGGAATAAGAATTATTTTAATGTGAAGACTTGAGGTTCAATGTGTACAGAAAGAAGACTCCTTGAGGGTCCCCTTACATGACCAAAACAGAAACCTCCATAAAGTAGGGCTGCCATGCATTCTTTCTTCACATAGATTTACGTCCAGGAAAAAGAAAAGAGTATGTCTGTCACCAATCCTCTCTCTGAGGGAGTTTATGGCCATGAAAAAGACAGAATGACCAGTCTCACAAGTATAAGCAAAAGACATTATTACAAATTTTCTTATCTCTAATTTGTTCTCCTGAAAAATCTATTTGTCTTTCCTGAAAAATCTTATTCTCACAGAGACCTTTCTTTCTCCCCCACTTCTTTCCACTAACTGAATCAGGTAGTGATTTAGCCATTTATTTCCTTACCTCCTTTATACATCAAATAAACCCTTTTCTTTTTTTACTCTGTTCTTGTCAGTGAATTTGCTGGCCCCTAGTAACAGTACCCAAGAGAATAGCCAAAAAAAGTTTTCCATCTCAAAAATACAATTAAATAAAACCACTTACCTATGGAATGTGTATTGCCCTGTTGTTTCCTGGGAGGAGTTTGAATACAATTGTAATATTTGGTTCCATTCTCATTACAAAATATTGTCTCACTATTATCGTCACTTAAGGTATATATGCTTAGGTGACTTATTAAGAATATTAAAATCAGAAACATTAATTATATTTTTACAAATATAAGCCTATGCCTTTAATTAATTATTTAAATAAAGTGCAGTTGAGGGTGGAGATGTGGCTCAAGTGGTAGACAGCTTACCTCACAAGCACAAAGCTCTGAGTTCAAACTCCAGTACTACTAAAAAATAAACAAAGATAAGGAAAGATAGAATAAATAAATAGGGTAAAACTGCATTCAAATGAACAAACTGCTTATCAACAGATTGGTCCTTAGTATTTCCAGGATATGTGAACTTAGTAATTGGAAACTTGTTCTTATAAAAACTTATGTAGAGATTTGGATCCAAGATGGCAACATGGTAAACAAATGGCTGGAAAGGCAGGAAGGCCAACAACAGTGGGTGATAAGCCACTGCCTGAAGTAGGGCAGGTGGCAGACCACAAAGCTCATCTCCTGAGCCAGTGAGCAACACCCAAAGTCAAACAGTTCTGCAAAATTGAAAAACAAACAGTGACCCATAGCAACATGCTGAGAGCAGGGGGCTGGGTGACATTGCCCCAGAGAAAGGAGGTGAGGCAAAGAAACAAGCCCCCAGTAAACAGCACAGCAAAAAGCCAACTCCAAAGCAGGACAACTGTAGAGCAGATCTCCTGAACCTGAGGACAGCACTCAGACTTAAACTGTCACACATCACTGAGGGAGGAAACGACCAAGTAGCTGCCACTGAAAGACAGAAGAAAAAAAAAAAAAACTACCAAACCACCTGGAGAGACTACAACAGAGAGTCTGCTTAAATACCTGCACTAGGACTGCATGCTGGAGGAGTAACACCAGAACTTAAACTAAGACTGAGATTCTATTGTTCCTGAACCTGGAGATTTTTTGTTTGTTTGTTTGTTTTATTTCTTGTTTGCTTGTTCATCTCTCCCTAATGATTTCTTTGTTTTTTTGTTGTTGTTGTTGTGTTACTTTTCTAATTATGAATTAGTTAATACTAAATTACACCCAGACTAGGGACAGAAATAGCATGCACACACACTTAGATAAAAACCCAATACAGCCACAAAAAAATATTAAACCAAGGGAAAGAAAACAGTTGACTGAAACCACCAACTACCCTATCAAGAACATAGTTGCACAGAACCAAGTGGAATGATAGGAAGAAGAAAAAAGGATGGACACCATTCTCTCCCCCAAAATAATTTAATTCAGGATTCAGAGGGAAATGAAGAAAATGGATACCCAGTACTGGACTCCAACAAAACAAAGAAAAATGATGCCAAGGAACCCAAGGATGGCCACAAGAACAACCTCAAAGAAGAAATCCTGCAAGTAATCACTGAGAATTTCATGCAGATGTTACTAGACATGGTTAACCAAAATGCACAAGAGGCACTCAAGAAATTTCCAAGCATAAAAAATAAGGAATATGAGAAGACACAGAAACAAATAAACTGAGAGGAGTCCTAAATAAACACGAAAGTGAAATAGAGAACACTATAAATAGAAAGATAAATGAATTAAAGATGAAAATAGACAACATTAAAGAGGAAGTGACCCATGATATGGAAAATCTCAGAAAAAAGAATCAAACAGAAACACAAAGCACAATGTAAGGCCACTCCAACAGCCTAAAACAAGCAAAAGGCAGAATCTCAGAATTTGAAGATAAAATGGAAACTAAAGAAAAAACTGAAGAACTCTTACTCAAACAACTCAAGATCTAGGAAAGGAATACACAAGAACTCAGGGACTCCTTCAAAAGAACAAACCTAAGAATCATGGGAATTGAAGAAGGAGAAGAGGTGCAAGCAAAAGGGATTCATAATATATTCAATAAAATCATAACAGAAAATTTCCCAAATCTAGAGAAAGTTGTGCCCATTGAGGTACAGGAAGCCTCCAGGACACCAAACAGACTTCACCTAAATAGACCTACCCCATGACATATTATAATTAAAACAACAAGCACAGAGAATAGAGAAAGAATATTGAAGACTGTAAGAGTGCAAAAACAAATAACATAAAAAGGTAAAACCATCAAAATCACAGCAGATTTCTCAACAGATACCTTAAAAAGCAAGAAGGGCATAGATTGAGGAATTCTGGGCACTGAATAATAACTTCAACCCTAGGATACTCTACCCAGCAAAACTATCACTCAAAATAGGTGGAGCAATAAAAGTCTTCAATAATAAGCAGAAACTAAAACAATATATGACCATTGAGTCACCACTACAGAAGATTCTCCAAGGAATTCTGCACACAGAAAATGAAATCAAACAAAACCATGAGAGAACAGGCAGAACTAAACCACAGGAGAAAAAAGACAAGGAATCAGAGAGTAACATTGATTCAGCTGCACACAATCAAACCCTTAAACAATAAAAGCAACTAACTGACAGGAACCACCACATACTTGTCAATACTAACACTGAATGTTAACAGACTTAACTCCCCCATCAAAAGACACCATTCGGCAAACTGGATTAAAAAGGAAGATCCAACAATCTGTTGTTTACAAGAGACCCATCTCATTGACAGAAAAAAGCACTGGCTTAGAGTGAAAGGCTGGAAGAAGATTTACCAAGCCAATGGCCACCAAAACAGGGCAGGAATAGCAATACTTATATTGGACAAACCCACACCAATAGATCAAATGGACCTAGCTAATGTCTACAGAATTCTTTATTCAACTTCTGCACAATATATATTCTTTTCATCAGCCCATGAAACCTTCTCCAAAATTGATCATATCTTAGGGCACAAGGCAAGCCTCAGCAAACATAAGAAAATATAAATAATCCCATGAATTCTATCTGATCACAATGCATTAAAACTAGAACTCAACAACAAAAACAAGAGCAGAAAATATGCAAACAATTGCAAGCTGAACAACACATTGCTCAATGATCAATGCGTCATTGACAAAAGAGGAAATTAGAAAGTTCCTGGAAGTTAATGAAAATGAAAACACAACCTACCAGAAACTATGGGACACAGCAAAGGCAGTCCTACAAGGAAAGTTTATAGTCATGAGAGCATATATTAAAAGGACAGAAAGATCTCAATTCAATGACCAAATGCTACATCTCAAACTCCTAGAAAAACATGAACAAGCAAAATCCAAAACATGCAGAATGAGAGAAATAATAAAAATAAGGGCTGAAATTAATGAAAAAGAAACAGAAAAAAACATACAAAGAATCAATGAACAAAAACCTGGTTCTTTAAAAAAATAAACAAGATTGACAGTCCCCTGGAAAATCTGACTAAAATATTGAGAGAAAAAAACCCAAATCAGTAAAATGAGAAATGCAAAAGGGGAGAAAAAAATAAACACCACGGAAATCCAGTGAATTAGCAGAGACTACTTTGAGAACCTAAATTCCAATAAATTTGAAAATCTTGAAGAAATGGACAAATTTCTAGATATGTATGACCATCAAAGATTGAACCAAGAGGATATTAATCACCTGAATAGATCTATAACACAAAATGGAATTGAAGCAGCAATAAAGAGTCTCCCAAAAAAAAAAAAAAAAAAGTTCAGGACCTGATGGATTCTCTGCTGAATTCTATCAGACCTTTAAAGAAGAACTAATTCAACTCTCCTTAAACTTTTCCACGAAACAGAAAGGGAAGGAACACTGCCTATGCTTCTATGAAGCCAGTATACACTCATCCCAAAACCAGACAAAGACACCTCCAAAAAGGAGAACTACATACCAATTTTCTTAATGAATATCAATGCAAAATTCCTCAATTAAATAATGGCAAACCGAATCCAACGACACATCAGAAAGATCATTCACAATGACCAAGTTGGCTTCATCCCAGGGATGCAGGGGTGATTCAACATATGCAAAGCTATAAATGCAATACAGCACATTAATAGAAGCAAAGACAAAAACCACTTGATCATCTCAATAGATGCAGAAAAAGCCTTTGATAAGACCCAACACCATTTCATGATAAAAGCTTTAAGAGAACTAAGAATAGAGTGAATGTACCCCAACATTATAAAGGCTATATTAACAAACCTATAACCAACATCATACTTAATGGAGAAAAACTGAAAAGATTTCCCCTAAAATCAAGAATAAGGCAACTGTGCCCACTATCCCCACTCCTATTCAACATTGTCCTGGAATTCTTAGCTAAAGCAATTAGGCAAGAAGAAGAAATAAAAGGAATAGAAATAGGTAAAGAAACGGTCAAAATATCTCCATTTGCAGATGACATGATCCTGTATTGTAAAGACCCAAAAAACTCTACCCAAAAAATCTTAGACACCAGAAACAGCTATAGCAAGGTGGCAGGATACAAAATCAACTTACAATTATTAGCTTTTCTATACACAAACAATGAACAAATTGAGAAAGAATATATGGAAACAATTCCATTTACAATAGCCTCAAAAAAAAAAAAATCAAATGCCTAGGAGTAAACTTAACCAATGATGTGAGTGACCTCTACAAGGAGAACTACAAACCTCTGAAGAAAGAGATTGAGGAGGACTACAGAATGTGGAAAGATCTCTCGTGCTCATGGATTGGTAGAATAAACATAGTAAAAATGACTATACTACCAAAAGCAAAGTACATGTTTAATGCAGTTCCCATCAAAATCCCAATGACATTCATCACAGAGATTAAAAAATCTACCCTACTTCATTTGGAAACACAAGAGACCACGAATAGCCAAGGCAATACTCAGCAAAAAGAGTAATGCTGGAGGTATCACAATACCCAACTTCAAACAATATTGCAAAGCAATAACAATAAAAACAGCATGGAACTGGCACAAAAACAGATATGAAGACCAGTGGAACAGAATAGAGGACCCGGATATGAATACACACAGCTAAGCCCACTTTATTTTTGACAAAGGTGCCAAAAACATACGCTGGAGAAATGACAGCCTCTTCAACAAATGTTGCTGGGAAAAGTGGTTATCTGCCTGCAGAAAACTGAAACTAGATCCATGTTTATCACCCTGTACTAGTATCAACTCAGAATGGATCAAGACCTTAACATTAGACCCAAAACTTGAAGTTAGTACGGGAAAGAGCAGAGAATACTCTGGAAGTAATAGGTACAGGCAATGACTTCCTCAATAGAAACCAGCAGCTCAGCAACTAAGAGAAAGGATGGACAAATGGAACTTAATAAAATTAAAAAGCTTCTGCGCAACAAAAGAAATGGTCTCTAAACTGAAGAGACCATCCACAGAGTGGGAGAAAATATTTGCCAGATATACGTCAGTTAAAGGACTGATAACCAGAATATACAGGGAGCTCAAACAACTAAACTCCCCCGAAATCAATGAACCAATAAAGAAATGGGCACCTGAACTGAACAGAACTTATTCAAAACAAGAAATTCAAATGCCAAAAAAACACATGAAAAAATGCTCACTATCTCTGGCCATAAAAGGAAATTCAAATCAAAACCACACTAAAATTCCACCTCAGCCCTGTTAGAAAAGCCATCATCAAAAACACCACCAACAACAGGTGTTGGTGAGGATGTGGGGAAAAGGGAACATTTGGACACTGCTGGTGGGAATGCAACCTAGTACAACCACTCTGAAAAAATATTTGGAGGCTTTTTTAAAAAGTAAACATAGATCTACCATATGATCCACCAATCCCACTCCTAGGGATATACCCAAAGCAATGCAACTCAGGTTACTCCAGAGCACCTGCACATCCATGTTAACTGCAGCACTATTCACAATAGCCAAGTTATGGAAACAGCCAAGATGCCCCAGTATTGATAAATGGATCAAGAAAATGTGGTATTTATACACAATGGAATTTTACTCAGCCATGAAGAAAAATGAAATCTTATCATTTTCAAGTAAATAGATGGAACTGGAGAACATCATTCTGAGCAAGGTTAGGTAGGCTCAGAAGACCAAAAATCATGTTTTCCCTTATATGAGGACTTTAGATCTAGGGCAAATGCAGCAATGTTGTTGGACTTGGGTCACACACTAAGGAGAGAACACATACGGAGGAATGGGGATAGGTAGGAAACCCAAAACATGAAAGTGTTGATGTCCCCACTGCAGAGGAGCTTAGACAGTTACCTTAAAATGACAGAGGTCAATTTGGGAAGGTGACTGGGAAGTAGTGAAGAAGTTAGGTAGAGATGAATCAATTGGGTTGTAACACATTTGTACATGAAAGCAATGCTAGGAATCTCTCTGTATAGCTATCCTTAACTCAGCTAGCAAAAATGCTTTGTCTTTCTTATTATTGCTTACGTTCTCTTCAACAGAATTGGAGAAAAGAGCCAAACTGGTTCTGCCTGGAAGCCAGGTTGGTTGGGTGGGAGAGGGAAGGGAAGGGAGATGGGGGGAGAAATGGCCCAAACAATGTGTGCACACATGAATAAATGAATAAAGATGAAAAATTTAAAAATAAAAATAAATAAATATGTAAATTTTAAAAAACTTATGTAGAAATAAGAAAATAATATCTAAAAATTAAGATATCTTTCGATTTTCATCTTTTTAGTGTGATAGATCAGAGCTGTATGTGATTTTAAACTGGTTGCACAGCCACAACTCCTAAGTTGCAGTAGATAGCTATCAACAATTCTACATAGCTCTTAATTACATAAGTCCACTTTAGGAAAAGGTCTTAAATTTAATTTGGACTTAAATTTTCAAGGAACTGATAAATTTTAGTCAAAACTTCAAAATATCTTATCACTTGTAATGTTCATAAATTTTACTGAAAAAGCTAAATCAGCTTGCATAAAACTGAATTCAATCAGCAAAATATACTACTTCAATTCATAGAATAGTGTTGGCCAAAGACACATTTGCCAAATAGTTAAAGCTATGAGCAGAATAGACCTTAACAATTTGCATACTTGTTTTTTTTTTTTTGCCTTGTAAGGGGAAAACTACTAGCTATAATGGAATTACCAAAGGCATTACTTAATGTTAATGTAACTAAAACAATTATGAAAAATAGTAGGATAACAAAAATGATGTAGAAGTTAGAGAAGTAAAGGTAAACTCCAGAGGAAATACTTTTATTTCTAGAACTGAACATGTAGCATTCAGTTTACTCACTTCAAATGGCAAGTCCTATCGCCATGGCCACAGATACAACTAGTCCAATGCTGATTAGTTTCAGAGCTGACTGATGCCACTTTGGACACTCAGAGAATTCTGTAATGATTAATTTTCTTTGGAAACATTTAGGTATCTAAAATGATCTGAAAATATATCATAGAAAATTCTGATGGTAAACACTGTCTTAATCTGGGTAAAGGAACCTATAGTTTCTGCTAAATTACCTTAAGATGAACATATAATTAATTATTATTACAGAGTTGTATTACTTGATTGTAACTAGGAGATTAATATACTCTATTTTCTAATTATTAAATATACTTCTTACATTACCACTTTTGTTCCAACCCTCTTACAGTGAATGGATGAGTATTATTTGATCAAACAAAACATTCCCACTAAAATTTATCATTTACTTTCATTTACATATTGACAAAATTACTCAGGTAATATTCAATGTGATTGAATTCTAGGAAGGAAGAATATAAGTAATCCAAAATAATTGAAAGTAAAAAAGACTGTCTCAGGAGATACATAAGCAAAACTAAGTGTTGTACTCATCTTCTTAAAGTGTTTAAAATAAAATATATATTTATGTTGCTTCATGAAACAAAACTCACCTGCTAATCTTTATTATTGTATAGTTTACTTTGACCAAAAAAAGCATTATAGCACTTTTATAGTCTTTAACCCAGAGTAAAATCTGCTTAATCACATTCAATTTAACAATATTTGGAAGCATATTTTATATGCTAATAACTGGGATGGGTAGAAAGATTGCAGAGACAGATAACTATGCCATCTAGTAAGGAGACAAATATGTAAATATGTCAAAGTAAGTAAAACATTTCCTGATAATAGTTCTTAAGTATTCTCATTGAAAACAAAAATTCTGGATGTACGGTTGGTAACCTAATGTAAGATTAGAGATCCCTACCTCTGTATTGCACCTGTGTTGGCAATGGTGGGAATGTTTCCTTGGTTTTTGCATTATCGATCTTTCTGTGTCTTGAATCTGTACAACCATCCCATAAATGGAATAATCCATTTTTGAATGAGATGGAAATAGAGACATCATTTGAAAAACAAAACAAAACAAAGCAGTCAGTACACATTAACTGTGGCATGGAAACAAGCCTACAGCTGTAAAACCACAAAGGATGTGGCTTAAGAAGTGAAAGGAACTTCACTTCTATTTTTATTATTATTCATTATCATCATTATTATTGACAGTGTGGGATTTGAACCCACCGCCTTGTGTTTGCTAGACAGGCAGTCACCTCTTGAGTTATGTTCCCACCCCAGGAATTTTTTAAATTCAAATTTTCTTTTAGTTTTAAATCTACAGAAAAATTATAGTACAGAAAGTGGTCATATACCCAACACCAGTTTTCCCTATCATTACCACCTTATGTTAGTGTGAACATTTGTCAAAATTAATGAGTCAGTATTGACACATTGCTATCAATTACAGTCCATTCTTTATTCAGAGTTCCTCAGATCTTACCTGTTACCTTCTCTTCACTTGAGGGTCCAATCCAGCTTACCACAGTACATTTATTACTTACATCTCTTTAATTTATTCTTGGCCATGAGAGTTTCTTTTCCTTAACTGTTGTGCTGAGTCAGAATACAAAAGAGAGACTATTGTTTTCATTTCAATATGTATTAGCGTCAAATACAACCAACATTTTTTCATCAAAACTGCCAGCAGGTTAAGATACCTGTCACAAATCACTTAACTCCAACTTTTCAAAATGTTTTAAGGAAGGTGAGAAAGCTATGAATTTGTAAACTTACAGAATTCAGAGGGTAAGTTTTGAAGCACACAAAATTGATCATCAGGTAGAGCTTAATTTCCTGGTGTGTGTTTTGGAGGGGGAGGAACTAATAAAGACCATTCTGAAATTGGTTTGGCAAAAGCATTTCCTGGTTTTGGGTGAATTTGTTAATGCAAACATGGGCTCTCATAATTCAAGGCCATGAAGACAGCCTTTTGGATACAGTTCAAGAATTACCAGTTTTTTGACCAAAATGCAATTTTGAATGAAAATAATGGAGAACATGAAGTTTCCCACTTTCACACATTTCCTGTGCTGATGTGACAAGTCATTTGACATTTAAAAAAATACTTTAAAGAGAAAAAATACCTTAAATTTGAAAAACCTAAAGACCTCTATTAAAGTAAACTGTCATATTCTTAGATAATTGTAACGTATATTTATAGTTTTTGCAAAGACATTTGAGCTTACCAAACAAATAGGTAACAGCAACAATAAAATTATTCCCTGGAGGACATAACTCCAATAGGAGAATATTAAATAACATTTATTTTATTTGACACAAATTAGTTTTTGTCCATAATATGAGTCATCAATTTTAAATTCTGCTTAGTATTATTTTCATATTTCTGGTTTAGTTTCTTGTCTGTATTACAAAACAATAAAATACCTTATTTTATTCCTATTGCAACAATTGTTTTCTTTTATAGTTATTTGGGAGAGAATGTCTTCCTAATTATTTTTTAAAACAATTCTTTCAGAAAACAGAATGTATCTAAACAGTGGATACAAACAATTCAATATAAATAAATATCAACATAACATTATATAAATAAGTTAAATTTTAACATAATACTCAAATTTTGGCAGGTAATTGTTTATGTGAATTTTTCTATAAACATTCATAATTTTGTTGATTCACAGAGTAGTGTGGTGCTATTGATATTAATTTGATCACTTTGTCTGGTTTATTTACTCTAAAGTTCCTCTTTTTTCCTCTCTCCATGATATACTCTCTGTGTAGTCCATACCAAGGATTGGTAAATTAGGCTTCAGTTGCTTGAGGACAAAGTATCTATTTCGAATTCTCTTGTAGGGAATATTTTTCTGCTTTTCCATTTACTTATTTGTTCAACAATTTATATCAGGATATACTCATTCATATTAATTTTATATTTCCAATCATCCTTTGTACCATAGCCTTGGTTTCTCTAGTTTTGGATATTGGGAACTCCTTCACCTGAGTTCATGAGTTGATACTGAAGTCTCCAATTCTGACACTTGGAAATCATTCTAGCCTCCTTCCTTCTAATTCTGTAACTTCCCCCTGCACGGTGAGAAACATACATGGCCATCACCATCACCTATCATTGACTTCAGTTGTTATGTTCTAATATATATATTTAATGGCTTCAAAATTGTTTTCCTAAACCTGTGGGAAACTACCTTATTGATCAGAGTATAATGCTATGCTCAGCAATTTTTGTCTTTAGTCTTACAGGTTCCACTCATTTCTGGAGTTACTGGGATCAACAGACTTTTCCCTCATGTTTTCATATATTTGTAATATGGTTAGAATATTTTGCCACTTTCTGAATTTCACCCTGGTGTCCTTCAGTTTCCACAATGATTTTTTTTAATCCAGTACATTAAGACCCTCTTTTTCTGCCATAGTCTTCAATTAGTTTTCACAAAGGAATGATATCATGAACCTAAAATCATAACACACACTTCTCTAAATAAGAATATTCTTACTTACTGGAGATTTGAGCTTTCAACCCTATACGCTTCCCCTACCTTGATAACTCCTAAAAACGTAATCATTTCTACATTTTGTCTTATCCAAATGTCATATAAATGGGATCACGTATTATATAGTTTCTCAGACTTACTTCTTGTAATATGCAATATGCATTTAATATTTATCCATATGTGTTAGTGCTTAAAGCCTGTATACCTTTTATTTTCTTTTTTATATTCTTGTATAAGCTGGGACTTCCAATACAATGTGGAAAAGGAGTAGCAAAGGCTGGAGGAGTGGCTCAAGTGGTACAGCATGCCTGCTTAGCAAGCATGAGGTCCTGAGTTCAAATTCCAGTATGACCAAAAACTTACAACAACAAAAAGAAGTGGTAAGAGTAGACATCTTTGCCTTATTCCTGATCCTAAGGGAAGAAGCATCTTGTCTCTTGTCATGAAGTATGATTTTAGTAGTAGAGTTTTGTCAGTTTTGTTCTTTTCCTTTTTCTTTCATTTGAAGAGGTGTGTGTGCGTGCGTGTGTGTGTGTGTGTGTGTGTGTGTGTGTGTTTCTGGGGATTAAATCCAGTGCACTGAGCTATATCCATAGCATAAATTTTGTTGCTCACAGTTTTTATTCACTAGTGGATATTAAGTTTTGTCAATTTTTTTCTGTCAGGTGACATGATCATATACTTTTTATTCTTTGACTGTTGACATAATGGATTACATTCATTGATTTTAAAATGTTAAACCAGCCTTGTTACATGGAATAAAGCCCACTTAATCATGTTATATAATTACTTTATACATGTTTGGATTCAGTTTGCTGGGGATTTTGTATATCTATGAGAGATATTAATCTATACTTTTCCTTGATTTTTATGATTCTATCTGCTCTTCCAGATTTCTAGTAATTCAGGGTCCATGAAAAGTTCTATTTTTGGTAAGCAATTGTGGAGAATTGATATACTTACCTTACATTTTCTAGAGAATTGACCAGTAAAATATTTGTCTTTGATTCCATTTGCTTTGGAAAGTTACTAATTATAGATTCAACTTCCTTAATATTGGCTATTCCACTATTTATTTCTGCTTATCTTAGTTTTGATAATTTGTGTATTTCAAACAATTGATTTATTTGATCTGCAACCAAATTTGTGGGAGTAAGGTTGTATTATTCCCATATGTATCTTGTAAATGTCTGTGAAATCTGTCATTTCTGGTAAATGTCTGTGAAAATTGTCATTTCTGGTCTCAATAATTTCTGTCATTTTCTTTCTTAGCTTGTCTTGAATTTAATAATTTTTATTGATATTTTTCAACAGATCAACATTTGGTTTCCTGGATTTTCTATATTGTTTTCCTGTTCTCAATTTAATTGATTCCCACTCTAACATTTATAATCTTTTTTCTTCTGCTTTTTTTTTGGGTTTAAATTGCTGTCCTTTATCTAATTTCCTAAGGAGAACTTCCAATTGTAATTTTAGATCTTTCTTCTTTTCTAATATGCTCATTTAGTAATATAAATTTCCCTTTAAGCACTGCCTTGTTGCAACAGAATTTATAAGTTGCATATTTTGACAAAGTTCATAATAATTTTAAACATCTCTTGAGAATTCTTCCTTGATCCTTGCATTATATAAAAGTGTATTCTTTAAGTTTCAAATATTTAAGTATCCTCAGGCTATATTTTTATTACTGACATCCTATTTAACTCCTTTTCCTCCTGAATATTAGTGTTTTAAAATCTATTACTGTGTATTTTATGAATCAAGATGAACTCTATCTTGGTGAATCTTCCATGTGAACTTGAGAACAATGTGTGGATTCTGGTACTATTAGAAAGAAAATCCCATAAATCCCAACTTAATCAAGGGGAATTTCATTTTATATTGAGGGCCTGACACTACAAAAAGAAATAAAGGATTTCATGTGAAAGGAGACTTTTTGGGGAAATCACTTTTAGAATATACTTCATGTTCCAGAGCTTTTAATTTCCCTAGTAGAGCTGAAAAAAAAAGAATGAGACTATGAATAAAGAAGAGTTAAATTAATGCAACTTTTTGTTTGTTTGTTTGTTTTTGAGACAGGGTCCTCCCTGTAGTGTAGTTAAGATCAATTCTTGATCTCCCTGCCTCATCTTCTAGAGTGCTGGATTAAAGCTGTGCAACACCACACCTGGCCTGATTAATGTAATGTTTGAAACTCACTGTGATACCTGCTTTGTACATCTCTATAGTATAAAATATTTCCAGTAAATTCTTAGTGTGAGAATCAACTAAAGTCTGGTCTTTTCTGCCATAGGGGTTACTTTATAATATAACTATCGTGGTGTAGATGCCAGACAACTTCCCTGAATTGCTGCTTACATCATATGCGTGCTTAACCTTATAGGGTCCCTGTCCTTAAACAAATGGCTGTTGGTTTGTTTTTTCCTTCTTAGCTGAGTAAGTTGCTATTATCACCAGATGTCCTATCTTAAAAATGCTTGTTTAACATGACTAATGTTCAGAGGAATTTCCTTGCTCCCTCTGACCCAAGGTCTTCTGCCTCACAGGTCCCCTTTTCAAATTAGCCAATCATGAAGACTGTGAACCCAAACCTTTTCAATCAGGGAGAGGGGTAAACTTGAGTTAGAAACAAAAAATGGGTGAATTTCCCACTTGGTGTGCTTGGCAGCCAGACTCTTTGTGGCACACTCTTCTGCAGAAGTAAATTTTGCCTTGCCTAATGATTTCTGGGTTGTGTCATCTCTCTTGTGACACCCTAGAATCCCAAATCTATTTCTAACATTAGATACCTTAAAATGTTTTAATCATAGACATTACCACTTAAAAACATGCTGTTTTCCACTTATTTCCCCACATTATTGGTGCAATTTTACCTGGGGCTCTTTTGTATTTACAGAAACCTCATCTTGCTAAAAATCATTCTTAGTGACTCAGCTAAACATTTGAGGAATGTATTTTGGCTAGGAATATAAGAAAGATTGTAATCTTTGCCAAACATCTGAAATGCAGTTATTCTTTTCCACAATAAAAAAATCAAAATTTTCACAGAAGAAAAATAATGGGGAAGTGAAAATGAGAAAAAGCTAAAATCTTGAAGTTAATCTGGACAAAAGCATCGTCATTTATCACATGAACCACCAACTGAGGTCATCTTTAGATTGCATTTTTTTCATATAAGGAAACTGTTTTTATCTTTGAAATCTATTTTTGAGGAAAAGCCCAGGAAATTACAGAAAGATTGAATATGAAATGTGACATAAGAGAAATCACACATGCCATTTTTGAAATGAAGAAGAGAGGGAAGAAAGAACTCAAGAAGTATATTTGGGAAAGGGGGGATTTCTAATTAAAGAAACAATAACTTTGAGACACCTTTTATAAATAGAAATGGAGGTGTCAAGTAGGACTCTAACATTTGTGTCTGGAGCTCAAGAAAAAGAAGTGAATATTAAATAGAGTGAGCTCACTTCGTTAGTGAATGGACATTCATGGCTGTGTCCTACACTTTAAGGGGCTTCAGTGATGAGAGTTAAAACAAAGGGAGAGAAGCGAGTCAATGACATTAAGAAGGGATATCTAAGAATCTAGGAGAGAAATAGGGAAATATTCAGAAATCCATAAAAGAAAATATGTGTTAAGTAACTGGCAGGAAGATCAATAAATATAAACCCAGTGAGATATCCACTGGTTTGGCATATTTTGACAGTGACCAACAGTGAGTTAGTGAGAAGAGAATAAAAGTATAGAATTTGTATGTGTGTGCTTTTAGCCAAAACTGTTTATAAGCATTTTATGGAGGTGTGAAGACTGCTGGGATCGTAACTAGAGGAATGTGAACATTAAGAAAGATGAATACGAGACCCAGAGCTTTTTTTTTTTTTCTCTCTCTTTTTGAGACAGGGCCTCAGTATGTAACCCAGTCAGGCCTTGAAGTCTCAACCTCCTGTCTCAGTCCCTCAAGTGCTAAGATTACAGACAGACATCGCCATACCTGACTCACAGAAAGCATTTTTATGTGTCATTGAAAAGGAAAAGATGAGAGAGGATGTGGTGGTGGATACCTGCAATCTCAGCTACCTAGGAGGTAAAGGTAGGAGGATTGTGGTTTGCGGACAGCCCAAACAAACTTAGCACAACATCCTATATGAAAAAGAAATTGAAAAAGCAAATGAACTGAGCTCAAATTAGGCCTTGAGTTCAATCCACAGTACCTCAAAAACTGAAAGACAGAAAGAAAGGGGAAAAATTGTTGGTGCAAGAAAGGATGGAAGAGAAAAACTTATATAATAACTTTTGAAGAAGTCAAGACAGATAAATTCCAGAGTACAAGTGCTAGGTTGTACGCTTTTCATAAGAGCAAAGACTCTATTTCTACTGTAACAGAAAAGAAAACAAATGGAGGTAATGTTTTTAAATAGAAGCCAGGCATGGTGGCACTCATGGGTGATCCCACCGTGGGTGACGCAGGAGGATAGTGATTTCTGGGGCCAAACTGGGCTGCACTACAAGATCGGGTCTCAAAAGAACAAAATGTAAACAAAAAAAATTTAAGTAGATATGTTTGGTGCATAGAAGAACAATTATTCTATGCCTTGAATTCTAGACACATTTAGTTCCATCCACTAAGAGTTGGGCGTATCTGTCTAAATTGATTTTTTTACATCAAAGGAAAGCAGGGTGGGAGGACAACCATAGGTCTGCACCTTATCAGCAGCTTATTTCCTCTCAGTAGTGGTTTTGACATTTCTTAGGCTTATTGTGAAGGTTGTGGCTTCCGTGGACTTTTATCATATATATATCCTGGGCCTTCCTGATCTGATTTAAATTTTGCACAAAAACTAATCATTTAGACCAGCATGCATGCAAGTAGATCTAAAGCATCCATCTGACTGCTTGAGAGCTGGAAATATTACCATAAAAATTGTTATGAAATGCTTGGAATCAAGGGAAATTCTTCACCAGTATCTTTACTATTCCTTGAGAGGTTGGAGGGAATGGAGGAATAGAGCACAGAATTCGAAATCTAAGTAAATAAAAAAGGAAAATGACATAGAACAGAAATGATAACATTACAGCCACATGCTTTATAGCAATTAAGAGAGCAAAATGAAAAGCTAAGGTTGAACACAAAATCGCTCAGTAACTATGAACTTTTATGTCCTTCCACTTACAGCATGAGTATTGAAGTTATTTTTGTAAATATCTATGATAGCTTCTTTTTCATTTTCAATTTACATCTCTTGACAAATACAGCTTTGAAACATGTGTTGAGAGCTGAGGATGTAAACAGAAGAGTTACCTAGCATGTGCAAGGCCCTGGATTTGATTCCCAGAATACATGCGCGCGCACACACACACACACACACACACACACGTGCACACACACACACACACACACACACACACAAACACACAAATTCTTGCATGTTTACTTTTACCCCTTTGTTATCTTCCCAAATTTCTACCCCTGCCCCTCCTCTGCCACCAAGCTGAAATATTTTATGCCACTAGAGTTTAGGTTTGAATTTCCTGGAATTCCATATAAATTGAATCACATAGAAGATATCACTTCTATGTGATATCTTTCATTTGTTGTAATCATTTTAAAATTCAGTAACGATATTTGTATATCATATGTCATTTCATGAATGCAGTATACTTTACTTTAACCATTCACTCGCTGGTAGACATCTGGTGTATTTCCAGCTCTGACTATTACAAATAAAGGTGTTATGAATACTTGTATACAATTTCCAGTGCGACCATATGCTTCCATTACTCTTTAATTTTACTTAAGCCTGGAATGGCTAACTCATATGCTATGTGTATTTCACATTTATAAAAATAGCTTTGCTGAGATATTTTTATTGACCTATCATAAAATTCATCAGATCAAAGGATTCAATTAAATGTTTTTCTTTCTTTTTTTTTTAAAAAACATGAAGGGCTGCAAACTATGCAAAAAGTCTTGTAACCATTTGTAGTCCCTTCTCTTCTCTATCCTCTTCCTCCCACCTGGAACCCTGGACCAATTGTTTACATACTATCTCCACAGAGTTGCTTATGCTGGAAATTCCATGTAAATCCTATCTTATAATAATATTATATAATAAAATCTTATATTATAAAAAAAGTCTTCTATCACTTTTCTCACATAGTACAACTTTTCTTTCTTTCTAAAGAGATTGTATCATTTTCCATTCCCCACCAATACCCACAACCTGATGTGGGCCATCTTTATAATTTTGGTTATTGGAGTTTCATTAGTTTCAAGAATTTCATTTCCTGAATTATTAATGGTGAGAGTCACCTTTTCATGTATTTATTTACTACTCATATATCTTTCCTAGTGAAGGGCCTCTTCCAATCTTTTCCCTTTTTAGTTAATTATCACTAAATTTTGTATTTTATTCATTTAATGTTGTGTCTAAAAAAAACTTAACCCAAGTTCACAACAAGTTTTTCCTATACTTTCTCCTACAACTGCTAGTATTTTAGGCTTTTATTATGTTTATGAGTCTTTGTAGATTTTTGAAGATAATTGACTTTTTGCCAGGCTAATATTTGTATATATGGTATGAGTCACAGAATGAAATTCTGTGGGTTTTTTTTTTTTGTATTGGTGTTATTACCTACATCCTTGGTCAACTCATTTGTTATTTGTAGCAAAATTTTTTTCGTATATTTTCATTGGTATTCTTTGCAAAGTCATCAGTGGAAAAGAGTATTAATTCCCCCTTGCCAAGGTGAATAGGTTTCTTCCTTTTCTTGACTTATTGAACTTACTAGCAAACATTTGGTGAAAGTAGTGATAGCAAACATCCTTGATTTTTCATGATTTTGGAGAGAAATCATTCAGTATTTAACAATTATGTATGTACATGGTATGTGTTGGTTTTTCATAGATGCCCTGTCCCAGGTTAAAGAAATCCCTTTGCAATCCTAATTTTCTGCCAGGTTTTATCAACAATGGATGTGAAATTTCACCCAATGTTCTTATTTCTGCATCAATTAAAAGTATCATGTGGTTTTTTTCTTTATTAGCTTAATCACATACTGATGAATAGCTTAATCACATACTGATGAATTGTGTGTGTGTGTGTGTGTGTGTGTGTGTGTGTGTGTTTGTGGTACTGGGATTTAAACCCAGGGCTTACACCTTGAGCCACTACACCAGCCCTTTTTTGTGATGGGATTTTTTGAGATAGGGTCTCAAGAACAACTTGCCTGGGCTGGCTTCAAACCACTGTCTTGATTTCTACTTTCTAAGTAGCTAGGATTATAGGTGAGACCCACCAGTGCCTGATTACACTGATGAAATTTTGGATGTTAAACAAGCCTTGCTTTTCTGCATAAATTCTGTGACAATAATGTTTAACTCTACTTATTTATTTATTTATCTATGCATATATTCAATTAGTTCAAAATTTTTGTATCTATGTTTATGAGAATCAATAATAATTTCAGTTCTTTTTGTATGTGGCTTAGATTTTGCTACTAGTGTAATGCTGGCTGCAGAGAATAAATTGAGAAGCCTTCCCTCCCTTTCAGTTTTCTGGAAGAACTGCTTTTATTTCTTTCTTAGATATTAGATAAAGTCTTTTAGTAAAAACATATGAGCCTGCAGTTTCTTGGGGCGGAAATACCTTCTGAGGACATAGCAGCATGGGAAAGAGATATGTATATATTGTGATGAGGAAAACAAACTTCACAGAGAACACAAGTGAAAGAATGAATAATCTGGTGCTCTTGAGACTAAAAGAGTGGCTTACCAGAGTATGAAATATATACTAACCTAATTCTTTAGAGAATCCTTTTAGATCTGAAGGAAAAATCAACAATTGTTACAAATGGTTTGTATAGAAGAGTTAGGAAGATAGAGGGCTGAATCAATTAAAAGTGCAGTGAGATAAAGTATATTTAGCAAGAACTTGTATTAGATATTAAAATATCCAGAGATGTGAAAGCTCCACTTGCTCTTGATTGTGAGAGCTTATGCTTAATTTGAGACCTGAGAAATGTATCATACTACTATGTCAATGTTTAGATTATGTCCTGTTCATGTATTTCTCAACATTTCTTTACATTTATTTTAATCAAATCATTAAGGAGCTTGAGTCCTTAAAAATGTATTATTAATTCCAAATAAATCTGTTAGAATAATTAAATGTTCTTTCTGTCACACAATTATTAAAATATTTGCTATTTATTTTTCTAGTATGAACACCAGTTATCAGCTCTTATGTAAATAGAATTACTGTCTTAGTTATTGATCTAGGTTGAGGAAATATTTTAGAACTGTTTTGCTTAAAATGCTTATTCAAAGTCTTGATACATTTATACATATTTCAGTAATATTTTATGATTTGAAGAAAAAATGATGGATCTATAAATCTGATGGCAAAAATATAGCAATTGAAAAATTAATTTAATTTTTTTCTAAAAGCAACTGTAAATGACCTCAGTGGTGTTCATATGGTCATTTTTGAATCAATGCTATTTCTGTATCAGAGTATTGATTTCTGGAGATCCAAGATGGGGACTAGAGTACAGAAGCAGAAAGCTTAAGCACCGTGACTCCAAAACCTGAGATATTGGAGACACACTTGGGTAATTCAGACTGCTTCTACAAAAATGCTAACTGCCATCACACTAGGTTAGAAAAAATTCAAAGTTGATCCATGAATCAGATTTTAATTGCACCTAACACCTGTGACCCACTGTACAGTAAGCAAGACAGGGCCAGCCCTGGGGAAACCCTCTTTCCCTATGGTGATTTTTTTCTCTTCTTTTCTTTTTTGTTTCCTACTCTTCTCTTTCTTCCATCAAGCAGAAATAAAGCACCAACCAAAATCAAATTTTCAACATCCCAAATCCCTGGCCCATGGAAAGTCTCCCCATGACACATTATACTGAGAAAATTTAGTGCTAATTCTTGCCACAGCTGCTGGCTCCAAACCTGCCTGTGCTTCAATTGATAGAACAAACAGGATTCAGAGGGAAATTAAGAAAATGGATACCCAGTTCCTGACCCCAAGAAAACAAAGATAAATGACACCAAGGAACCGCAATGCTCACAAAAATAACCTCAAATAAGAAATCCTGCAAGTAATCACTGAGAATTTCAGTGAGATGTTACTAGATACAGTTTACCAAAATGTACAAGAGGCACTCAAGATATTTCAAGACACCAAAAATAAAGACTATGAGAAGACACAAACAAATAAATGAACTGGAGGAGCCCTAAATGAACACTAAAATGAAACAGAAAACACTAGAGAAATAAATGAATTAAAGATGAAAATAAAAACTATTAAAGAGGAAGTGACCCATGATATGGAAAACCTCAAAAAAAAAAAGAATCAAACAGAAACACAAAACACAGTGGAAGGACCCTATAGCAGACTAGAACAAGCAGAAGACAGAATCTCAGAACTTGAAGATAAAATGGAAATTAGAGAAAAAACTGAAGTATTCTTACTCAACAACTCAGAACTGTGCAAGGAATATGTAAGAATTAACCAACTCCATCAAAAGACCAAAGGGAGTCATGGGCATTGAAAAGAAGAGTTCCAAGTAAAAGGGATTCATAGTATATTCAATAAGTTAATAGCAGAAAGATTCCCAAATCTCAAGAAACTTTTGCCTATTCAGGTACCGGAAGCTTCCAGGATACCAAACAGACTTCACCTAAATAGACCTACCCCATGACATATTATAATTAAAACAACAAGCATAGAGAAAAGAGAAAGAATATTGAAGTCTGTAAGAATGAAAAAACAAATAACATATAAAGGTAAACCCATCAAAATCACAGCAGATTTCTCAACAGACACCTTAAAAGCAAGAAGGGCATGGAGTGAGATATTCTGGGCACTGAATGAAAATAACTTCAACCCTAGGATACTCTACCCAGCAAAACTATCATTCAACATAGATGGAGCAATAAAAGTCTTCCACAACAAGCAGAAACTAAAACAATATATGACCATTGAGTCACCACTACAGAAGATTCTCCAAGGAATTCTGCACACAGAAAATGAAATCAAACAAAACCATGAGAGGACAGGCAGAACCAAACCACAGGAGAAAAAAGACAAGGAATCAGAGAGTAACATTGATTCAGCTGCACACAATCAAACCCTTAAACAACAAAAGCAACTAACTGACAGGAACCACCACATACTTGTCAATACTAACACTGAATGTTAACAGACTTAACTTCCCCATCAAAAGACACTGTTTGGCAAACTGGATTAAAAAGGAAGATCCAACAATCTGTTGTTTACAAGAGACCCATCTCATTGAAAGAAGAAAGCACTGGCTTAGAGTGAAAGGCTGGAAGATTTACCAAGCCAATGGCCACCAAAACAGGGCAGGAATAGCAATACTTATATTGGACAAAGTAGACTTCAAACTTACATTGATCAAACAAGATATAGAGGACACTTCACACTAATAAAAGGGGAAATACATCAAAAGGAAATAACAATTATCAACCCATATGTACCCCATGTCAGGCACCCAATTTCATCAAACATACCCTAAAGTACTTGAAAACACATGTAGACTCTGACACAGTAGTAGTGGGAGACTTTATATCCCCTTATCACCAATAGATAGGTCATCCAAACAAAAAAATCAATAAAGAAATTCTAGAACTAAATCACACCAATAGATCAAATGGACCTAGCTAATGTCTACAGAATTCTTCATTCAACTTCTGCACAATATATATTCTTTTCAGCAGTCCCATGGAACCTTCTCCAAAATTGATCATATCTTAGGGCACAAGGCAAGCCTCAGCAAACATAAGAAAATATAAATAATCCCATGAATTCTATCTGATCACAATGCATTAAAACTAGAACTCAACAACAAAAACAAGAGCAGAAAATATGCAAACAATTGCAAGCTGAACAACACATTGCTCAATGATCAATGCGTGATTGACAAAAGAGGAAATTAGAAGGTTCCTGGAAGTTAATGAAAATGAAAACACAATCTACCAGAACCTATGGGACACAGCTAAGGCAGTCCTATGAGGAAAGTTTATAGTCATGAGCACATATATTAAAAGGACAGAAAGATCTCAAATCAATGACCTAATGCTACATCTCAAACTCCTAGAAAAAAAGAACAAGCAAATCCCAAAACAAGCAGAAGGAGAGAAATAATAAAAATAGTAACCAAATAGAGGCCAAAAAAAATACAAAGAATCAATGAAACAAAAAGCTGGTTCTTGGAAAAAATAAATAAGATTGATAGAACTCTGGCAAATCTGACTAAAATGAGGAGGGAAAAGACACAAATCAGTAAAATCAGAAACACAAAAGGGGAGATAAGAACAAACACCAAGGAAATCCAGGGAATCATCAGAGACTACTTTGAGAACGTATAGTCCAATAAATTTGAAAATCTTGAAGAAATGGACAAATTTCTAGATACTTTGACCATCCAGAACTGAACCAAGAGGATATTAACCACATAAAAATATCTATAACACATAATAAAGTTGAATCAGCAATAAAGAGTCTCCCAAAAAGAAAAGTCCAGGACCTGATGAATTCTCTGCCGAATTCTATCAGACCTTTAAAGAAGAACTAATACCAACTCTCCTTAAACTTTTCCACAACATAGAAAGGGAAGGAATACTGCCTAAATCATTTTATGGAACCAGTATTACACTCATCCCAAAAACCAGACAAAGTCACCTCCAAAAAGGAGAATGATAGGCCAATCTCCTTAATGAACATGGATGCAAAAATCTTCAATAAAATAATGGCAAACTGAATCCAACAGCATATCAGAAAGATCATTCACCATGACCAAGTCGGCTTCCTCTCAGGGATGCAGGGGTGGTTCAACATACACAAATCTATAAATGTAATACAGCACATTAATAGAAGAAAGGACAAAAACCACTTGATCATCTCAATAAAAGCAGAAAAAGCCAATAAGATTCAACACCACTTCATGATAAATGCTCTAAGAATACTAGGAATAGAAAGAATGTACCACAATATTATAAAGGCTATATATGACAAACCTATAGCCAACTTCATACTTAATAGAGAAAAACTGAAACTATTTCCACTAAAATCAGAATAAGACAGGGTGCCCACTCTTCCCACTCCTATTCAACATAGTCCTGTAATTTCTAGCCAGAGCAATAAGGCAAGAAGAAGAAATAAAAGGAAAACAAATAAATAAAGAAACTGTCAAAGTATCCCTATTTGCAGACAACATGATCCTATACCTCAAAGACCAAAAAAACTCTACCAAAAAACTCCTAGACACCATAAACAGCTTCAGCAATGTAGCAGGATACAAAACCAACTTGCAAAAATCGGTAGCTTTTCTATACACCAACAATTAACAAATTGAAAAAGAATGTGCGAAAACAATTTCATTTACAATAGCCTCAAAAAAAATCAAATATCTAGGAGTAAACTTAACAATGTGTGTGAATGACCTCTTCAAAGAGAACTACAAACCTCTGAAGAAAGAGATTGAGGAAGTCTACAGAAGGTGGAAAGATCTCCTGTGCTCATGGGTTGGTAGAATCAACATAGTAAAAATAGCTATATTACCAAAAACAATCTATATGTTCAAAGCAATTCCCATCAAAATCCCAATGACATTCATCACAGAGATTGAAAAATCTACCCTAAAGTTCATTTGGAAACACAAGAGACCATGAATAGCCAAGGCAATACTCAGCAAATAGAGCAATGCTAGAGGTATCACATACCCAACTTCAAACTATATTACAGAGCCATGGTATTAAAAACAGCATGGTACTGGCACAAAAACAGATATGAAGACCAATGGAACACAATAGAGGACCTGGATATGAATCCACATAGCTATATCCACTTTATTTTTGACAAAGGAACCAAATACATACAATAGAGAATAGACAGCCTCTTCAACAAATGTTGCTGGGAAAAGTGACTGTCTGCCTGAAACTAGATCCATGTTTATCACCCTGTATTAGTATCAACTCAAAATGTCTCAAGGACCTTAACAGCAGACCTGAAACTCTGAAGTTAGTACAGGAAAGAGCAGAGAATACTCTGGAAGCAATAGATATAGGCAAGGACTTCCTCAATAGAACTCCAGCAGCATATCAACTAAGAGATAGGATGGACAAATGGTACTAAATGAAATTAAAAAGCTTCTGCACAACAAAAGAAATGGTCTGTAAACTGAAGAGACCACCCACAAAGTGAGAGAAAATATTTGTCAGTTATATATCAAAGGACTGATAACCAGAATATACAGGGAGCTCAAAAAACTAAACTCCCCTCAAATCAATGAACCAATGAAGAAGTGGGCAATTGAACTAAACAGAACTTTTTCAAAGGAAGAAATCCAAATTGCCAAAAAACACATGAAAAAATGCTCACCATCCTTGGCTATAAAGGAAATGCAAATCAAAACCACACTAAGATTCCACCTCACTCTTGTTAAGAGTAGCTATCATCAAAAACACCAACAACAAATGTTGGCAAGGATGCAGGGAAAAAGGAACCCTCATATACTGTTGGTGGGAATGTATGCTAGTACAACCAATTTGGAAAACACTATGGAGGCTTCTTAAAACACTAAACATAGATCTGCCTATGATCCACCAATAGTATTCCTAGGGATGTAACCAAAGGAATGTGACTCAGGTTATTCCAGAGGCACCTGCATACCCATGTTTATTGTAGCACTATTCACAATAGCCAAGTTATGGAAATAACCAAGATGCCCCACTACCAACTAACGGATCAAGAAAATGTAGTATTTATTCACAATAGAATTTTACTCAGCCACAAAGAATAATGAAATTTTGTCACTTGCAAGTAAATAGATGGAACTGGAGAACATCATCTTAAGTGAAGTTAGCAGGCTCAGAAGGCCAAAAATCATATGTTCTCCCTCATATGTGGACTTTAGACCTAAAACAAATGCAGTAATATTATTGGACATGGGTTACATGTTAAGGGGAGAAAGCATACAAGAGGAATAGGGAAAGGTAGGAAACCCAAAACTTGAAAGTGTTTGATGTGCCCACTGCAGAGGAGTGAATCAAGTAATCTTAAACTGATAGAGGCCACTATGGGAAGGTGACTGGGAAGTAGTGAAGAGGTCTGGTAGAGATGAACCAGTTCAGGTTGTAATAGACATGTGCATGGAAGCAATGCTAGGAAGCTCTCTGTTTAGCTGTCCTTATCTCAAACTAGCAAAAACACTGTCTTTCTTATTATAGGTTATGTTTTCTCTGTAACAAAATCGGAGGAGAGGGCAGAACAGGTTCTGCCTGGAAGCGAGAGGGGTGGGGGAAGAAAGGTGGTTGGGGGCAGGAGGGAAAAATAGCCCAAATAATGTATGCACATATGAATAAATAATTAAAAAAAGAGTATTGATTTCTGAGGAATATCAGAAAGGAAACTCAAAGATTGCATCTCTCATTCACCCATCCAACATCATCTGCTGTTATTCTTACCTGATCATTAAGAAAAGCAGTGCTTATCCACAGTCGTGCAGGATTTGGTCAAGTTGTAAAAATTGTTCTTCTTTTTATTTATACTAATAAAAACTCAACAGAATTGAAAAACAATTGTGAATTCCTAGAACTGAAGCATTTTAGGGCTATGCCTGATAAATAATATAATAATAATCCATTAACATAAAAATTGGAATCATCAACCCTGATATGCCTTAGAAAGTGGCATATGGCAGTGTGTTTGTGTATGTGTGTACAATGTAGAAATAGTTGCAATGTTCTAAGAAGTGTTTCTGTAACTAGTAAAATACAAAAATGTGAATCATATCATTTGGATTCTATGTACAAAGAAATAATGAAATGAGCTAAATTTATCACTTTGAGGCTGAAATCAACTATAGACACAAGCATTTTTCTTGACCTGTCATGTGAACTTTGAAAACATGCATATTCCTAACCATAATGCAAAGGTTTTAACCCAACATATGAGATAGTGTGTGAAAATGTGTATTTTAAAGAAAAAGCTCAGGTACCCTTTTGTAAACTAAAGACCCAATAAGAGAAAAAATATCTGGAGAAGTTAATTGCTTACCGAGATAATAGGAGGAAACTGAATCACACAAACTTGATTCTGCATTCTTCCCAGAATACAGTACGATTCTACTTAGAATATCTGCCTAGCAGATGTAAAGCCCTGACTTCAAACTGCAGTACTGCCATGAAGGAAAGAAAAAGAATGACCAAAAGAAAGAAAGAGAGAGAGAAAGGGAGGAAGGGAGAAAGGGAAGAAGGAAGGGAGAGAAAAGGAAGGAAGGAAGGAAGGAAGGAAGGAAGGAAGGAAGGAAGGAAGGAAGGAAGGAAGGAAGGAAGGAAGGAAGGAAGGAAGGAAGGAAGTTGATCCTTATGGCTTTCTAAAAAATAAATGTATTTTGAGTAAAATCAAGAAGATGTCAACTGAGGTTGAGTATCGTGTAATATTTTTTACCCTAAATATTTAAGAGTTTACTAGCCAAGTCCTATTTCTCTTTTGTGCACAATAGTTTTAAGTCAATGTTTATCAGCTTGCCCTCCAATAATCCGATAAATCCAGACAGATATTGACTGTTTTTATGAATATACATAAAGTTGTTTATTACTACAGTCATTTGAACAGTTCCTTTTTTATTAAGCATCCATCAAGTGCATTCTTCTAAGTATTGTTGCCTTGCCCAGAATTTGTCAATTCTCTTCTCCTTAAAATGCCCTGTAATACAGCACATAACAGATTGAATATTTGATAAAACTCATTAATTTTTTAATATTTTATTAGCTTATATTAGTTTACAGGGGCTTTCATTGTTACATTCCATATATGTTTACAAAGTAACTTGGTAAGATTCACTGTTCTGTTTCCATACAGGCATATAAAGTGAATCAATCAATCCTTTGCCCTCTCCATTCCCCCTCCCCCTCCCACTAGTACCCACACCAAACAGGACCTATTTTACATTCTTATCCTTCAATATTTTTTAGTATGTTTACTATTCAAATGGGTTTGGCCATGGTATTCCACACATGAATACATTTTACTTTAATCAGATTAACCCCTCTTTACTCTTTTTCTCTCCCCTCAGCCAGTTTTCAACAGCTTTCCATGTATTTCCATATACCACCTTCATACACAGATGCAATGTATCTCAGTATTGCTTACTTTCTATCATTCTCTTTGTCTCTCCTGCCTCCCCCAGTCCTTTCAAACAGTTCCACTAGTTCATGCATGTTCTATCTCTCTCTATATATATGTACATATGACCATGTATTTATGTATATATTTATCTTTTATGTCTACCTTCCACATATGAGAGAAAACATATGACCTTTGTCTCTCTGAAACTGGCTTACTTTCCTTATCATGATGGTCTCTAGTTACATCCATTCACCTGCAGATGGTATACTTTCATTCTTCTCTATGGTTGAATAATACTCCATTATGTATTTTTAATGTATTTTTAATCCATTCATCAGTATCCATGATGTTTCTGTAGCTTGGCTATTGTGAATAGTGCTGCAATAAACATGGGTGTGCAATTGTCTCTATTTTTTCCTAATTACATTCCCTCAGGGATGGTATGGCTGGATCCTATGACAGTTCTATTTTTGAGGAAACTCCATCCTGCTTCCCATTGTGGGTACACTAATTTACATTGCAACCAACAGTGTATAAGTGTTCCTTTTTCCCCCTGCATCCTCACTGGCATTTATTGCTTGTGTTCTTGAGTTATATCCATTCTGATTTGAGTGAGGTGAATCTAAATGTCATTTTGGTTTGCATTTCCTCTATGGTCAGGAATGTTGAACATTTCTTCATTCGAACTTCTTTTGAGAATTATCTTTTCACTTCTTTGCCCATTTATAAATTGAGTTGCTAATTCTTTGGGAGTTTAGTTTTTTGAGCTCCCTATATATTCTTTGTCAAATGCATCCCTAGCAAACATTATCTTAAATTCTGTGGGCTAGCTCTTCAATGTATTGACCGTTTCCTTTGCTGTGCAGAAGCTTTTTAGTTTGATGCAGTCCCATTTGTCAATCCTTTGTCTTATTTACTGAGCAAGTAGAGTTCTATTCAAGAAGTTATTGCTTACGCCTATGTGCTCTAGTGTTTTCCCTATTTTTCCCTGTCATCTCACAGTTTTGGTCTTGCATTGAGATCTTTGATCCACTTTGAACTGATACTAGTACAAGGTGAGACATTGGGATCTAGTTTCACCTTCTGTAGTTAGATACCCAGTTTTCTTAGCACCATTTGTTGAAGAGGCTATCTTTTCTCCAACATGTTTTGGTCTACTTTGTTGAAAACCTAATGGCTGCAGCTATGTGAATTTGTGTCTTGGTCTGCTGTTTCATTGGTTTTTTTTTTTTTCTTTTTAAAACATTATTTATTTATTCACATGTGCATACATTGTTTGGGTCATTTCTCCCCCACCCTCTTCCACTACCCTCTCCCCCCTTCCCCTCTCTTAGTTCCAGGCAGGTCCTGTTCTGCCTTTATCACTAATTTTGTTGAAGAAAAGAGACAAGCCTAATAAGGAAGACAAAGCATTTTTGCTAGTTGAGTTGAGGATAGCTATACAGAAATATTCCTAGGATTGCTTTCATGTACACATGTGTTATGACCCATGTTAATTCATCTCTAACTGATCTTTGCACTGGTTACTGATCCCCTACTCATAATAACCTCTGTCACTTTAAGGTTTCTTTATTAGCTCCTCTGGAGTGGGGACATCAAACGCTTTCATGTTTTGGGTTTTCTTTTTTTTTTTTCTTTTATTATTCATATGTGCATACAAGGCTTGGGTCATTTCTCCCCCCCTGCCCTACCCCCTCCCTTACCACCCACTCTGCCCCCTCCCTCTCCCCCCCACCCCCTCAATACCCAGCAGAAACTATTTTGCCCTTATTTCTAATTTTGTTGTAGAGAGAGTATAAGCAATAATAGGAAGGAACAAGGGTTATTGCTGGTTGAGATAAGGATAGCTATACAGGGCATTGACTCACAGTGATTTCCTGTGCGTGGGTGTTACCTTCTAGGTTAATTCTTTTTGATCTAACCTTTTCTCTAGTTCCTGTTCTCCTTTTCATTGGTTTTTGTGCCAGTACCATGCTGTTTCTATTACTATAGCTCTGTAGTATATAGTTTGAGGTCAAGTATTGTTCGTACTGCTCAGGATTGCTCTGAATATTTGAGGTCTTTTGTGTTTTCATATGAATTTTAGGATGGATTTTTCTATTTCTGCAAAAACTGCCATTGGAATTTTTAAAAAGATTGCATTCAACATGTGGATTGCTTTTGGTAGTACAGCCATTTTTACTATATTGACTCTGCCAATCCATGAGCACGGGAGGTCTTTCCATCTTCTGATATCTTTTCAATTTCTTCAGTGATTTGCAGATTTTATTATAGAGGTTCTTCACTTCTTTCATTAAATTTATTTCTAGATTGTTTTGAGGCCATCATAAATGTAATTGTTTTCCCTGATTTCTTTCTCAGTCTGTTCATTGTAAATATATTAAAAGCTACTATTTTTGTATCCTGCTTTTTTGCTAAAATACAAGAGTTTTTAGTGCCTTTTAGGTATACTACCATATCATTGGCAAATGGAGATAATTTGACTTCTTTCTTCCCTATTTGAATCCATTTTATTTCTTTGTTCTGTATTTTGCTCTGGTTAGGAATTTAAGTACTATATAGAATAAGATTAGGAAAATGAACACCCTTTTCTCATTCCTGACTTTAGTGGAAAGGATTTTCCACAAAATATTTTAGGATAAAGAAATAACAAGAAAACTCTTGGACCACTTAAACAGGGATAAAGCCATCCTAAAATGACCAGTCTGCCCCATATCATCAACAGCACACCCTCCCCCCTCCTCCTCACAACCTCAGGATAGCCTCAAGCATCTACACTCTCTATAATAGAAGCCAAAATACCCAGACTCCAAAACCAAGATGGGGTTTTCTTTCATTTAAAAGGGAGACAGTGCTTCCAAATGTTTGTCTCTAAATTAGTTTCATCTTAATTTGGACAATCATGAAATAATCATTCCCACAATCATATAATGGTGTGCAGTTAATAAATTTCTCAAGATACGAGTTCTCCAACTTTTATATGATCCAACAAGAAAATCACAGCAGTATGGTCTGATTACAATGTCACAGCTTAGTCCAGAACTTTTCTCAAAGCTTGAATTGTCAATTCTTCCAATACTATCCTATTTTTTTTTAAATTCCATACATTTCTCGATAATTCAACTCTCCTAACTATAATTATCTCTACAAGTATTCTTTTAAATTTCTACATTAGACACATTTTTCATTCGTTCAAACAAATACAATATCTAATGAATCTTATCCATTATTAGTGGATTAATGCGGCTACTGTAGGAGTGGGTTTCTTATTGTGAAAATAGGCTTGTTACAAAAAGGGGCCCCTCTTGCCCTCTGCCTTTCTCTTGCATCAGCTGTCCTGACCTTCTGCCTTCTGCCATCAGATGATATGGTAAGAAGGGCCTCAGCTGATGCCAGCATCATGCTTTCAGGCTTCCCAGCCTCCAGATCCACCATCCACATGAACTTCTCTTGCCTATAAGTGGAGGAGAAGCAGGAGAATAATAATTTCAAGGACAATCTGGGCTACAGAGAGAGTTCCAGGCCAGCCTGGACTACAAAAAAGTGACTAAAGTATAAAGAATAAAGAAAACCAAAAGCTAGGAAAATCATGATAAAATTTAGAAAAGTGGTAAATGTGAGAGCAAGCACAGAGTAGAAAGAACAAGGATATATTTAATCATGTCAAACTATGTTTATCAGCTTCAAAATCCTATTTATTTTCTTCCTTAATAAATTACCTCAATAAATTAAGTCATTTTTATCTGAAAAAAAAAGCCAAATACTTTGGTAAATAAGTTTATCTTATACTTAAGTTTAATTACTATCATTTATATTCAGCGATTTTTATAGCAAGGGAAGAATCAAATATTGAAGTTTTGTGGGTCTATCATTTTTACACATAATTTTATGAGAGTGCAACACACACAGTGCCTTGTGTTTGACTTAATTCATTCTCCTTTGAAATGCCTTTCAATCTTTTATGTCCCTGTTGATTTTCTGCTTTTGAATCATGAGTTTGTCTACTCCAATGTTCACCTATTTGCTGGTGACTTTGTAATGTAAACAAGTATTTAATTTATTTCCATGGCTCTTTAGAATCCTGAATGTTTTGCATGTGACTTTAATTTGTACAGTGCATCACGTTTGCAATATGTTATTAAGCATTACCATCAAGCGACCCATAGATAGGCAGTTTACAGTTACCTGGATGTCAAGGCAGAAATGGAGGCTAATGCAAGGTGCAGAGAGAAGGTGAGTGGGAGCCAATTCTGTAGGAGTCAGCTCAACAGTGAATAAGTTTTTTTCTACTGCTCTTAATGTTTGTTGCCTTCTTTTTTTTTTTAAACACATTTTTATTAGTATATAATAGTTGTACAGGAAGTTTCATTGCTGTATTTGCATATAGGCATTCAATGTATCCTAGTTTGGTTCATTCCCTCCATTATTCTCCCTGTTCCCCTCACCACCTATTAAAATGACTTTGACATTTCAGTGTTCCATATTCATACAAGTATAGAAAGAACATTGACCGTATTCACCCTTCCTTACCCACTTCATTTATCCCTCTCCTTCCCTCTAGTACGTCCCCCTTAACATGACCTGTTTTGCGTTCCTTTCCTTCATTGTCTGTTTCCTTCAAGTGTCTATTTATTGTTCTGTGGGGCTTTGCCTTGTTATTTTACTGGTAAATACATTTTATTTTGATCAGTCTAACCCCCGCTCTTACTCTTCCTTACCCTTTTCCCCCATTCCATATGATGCAACAGTTTTCAGTGCATTTCACTGTGTCTTGTTCCTGCACAAATGCGACGTATTTCAATATCATTCACTCTCTATAATTCTTCTTTCCCTCCTACTCTAACAGTCCCACTATTGGAAACATGTTCTTTCTGTGTATACACATGATAAATGTGTATGTGTGTGTGTGTGTGTGTGTGTGATAATGTTTGTATTTGTACTTGGGCCTATTGTCTTACTGAACCTCGTGGCTGCAGTGCTTCTGCAAATGAAAGTTTGGACAATAATAAGTTTCCAAATGAGAGCATGTTAAAATAAAAGATACTTTAACATATTTCTTAAGTAGTTCTCACAGCTCTTGTATCATTTAGGAAACATAGGCTGCATTGTTTCCTGAAACTCTTGATTTATGAAGTTTGCTTGATTTGTACAAAGCCAAAGAATGACTGACATATCTGACACTTGACCCCAAATGTATCATGTACTGTGGTGATGTTTTAGTTAATGTATCGTGCTGCCCCCAAGTGGCAACAACTTACATTCACAAGTACCTATAACACTTCCTTTTCTTAGGGATTTGAGATTAAAGATCTATTTCACTTGTCCATCATTAAAATATTTTTTGCTGTAAAATAGATATGATATGAAAATATTAGAGTCTTTATTTGTTAAATTTCATTTTTTTGCTAGAAGTTAGTTATATGAGTAGTTAACATGTAGAGAGTGCTTATGCTATCCCAGGCATAATTCCTGCTATAGTACCAAAATAAGTGAATTTTCTAAGTTAAAGCATCTTGCCAATAGAACATGGACAGTAGTGACCAAACCAAGGCTCACATACTTCTCTCTTTGAAAGCCTATCCTTTTAACCAGGACTTATACTTTCTCCCTAATTAAAATTTTTGTTGTAAAAATATTCTTTCACTGTTTACTGCATCTAAAGGATAATATCTTTGACTCACCACAAGTATCAGATGTTTTGAAATCAGTCTTTGACTTACACAATGATCAAGTGCTAATTTAGGTGAATCTAACAAATTATTGTCTGATTAGTTTCTATAATCCACAAATATACCAGGTTTTCACAAAAAGCCATAAAGAACTTATTCTTGAAATATATATTGACTTGACACACAATTTGTGACATTTGATGATGAAAAAATTGCTTTAAGCCTGGATCCAAACCAGACATCTATAATGCTTCTTCCCTAGATAGTGCTATTAATCGGAAGTGGTTATTTATAATTAAATGCATGACAATTAAATAAAATTAAAATCCAGTCACATGTGACTAATGGCTGATTTTGGGTACACTGATAAAACTTTCTCTATCATTGCAGAAAGTTGACTGGACAGAGCTGTTCTAGAATAAATATAACAGTTTTCTTCCAGATGTTGAACACAAGGAACTATATTTAATTTGTTTACAAACAATGAAAAATATTTAACTCAATAACTTTTAAAGCAGTAACCTTCATCAATGTGTCAGAGGTATAAACACTAAGAGCCAACTGAAGTAAAACTGAATGGGAGGGCAGTGTTTAAAGTGAACCTGAAAATAGGGCTTCTTATTTTCAGTAGTGTGGTCACCTTTGAAACCTTATAAATGAGATCAAGTTCATAGTCTGAAAGACAAATGGTAGCATGCATCAGAAATGACAGACATCAGATTCAAGATAACTTGACTATTCTTCCCACTTCTCATTAAAATATCCTGCAATACATATGACTTAGGGAAAGCCCAAATGGTACCATAAATTATAAAATGAATACACATGAAATATGAGAGAAATTCCTACCACTGTATTAATTTATGAGATTTACAAAGCCCCCTAATGGCAGCTCTGCTACCTGAGCTGAATGTGGAAGAAACTAAAAAGAGGTTATGGACCTCGACCTCTTCTAATGACTGTCTCCAAAATCGACATGGAGAGCATAAAAGACAAATGCAAAAAGGAGCAAAGCCATCCTAATTTAAGAAATTACATCAGAAGTAGTGAAGGAAGCCAGCAAAGACCCTCTACTTGAGGTGAGGATTCCTTTGACTTGTGTAGATTGGCTGCACCACAACTCTAAGTCTGTAATAAAGAAGTCATAGAATTCTCACAGCTGAAGTAGGAGAGAGGTTTACCTTCACCATGGGACTGAAATAATGAGCACAACAAAAAGGCCTTATTTATAACTTTTGGGTGGAGTACCAGTCTTCTTAGAGTCTTGTCAACAGCAGCAGTATCAAGAGTCTGAGTTGTCACCACACACGCCTCCTGGTGGACTGAGCTGGAAGTGCATTTTGTGGCCCTCTTCCTCTGGTCTCTAGGGTTTACTAAGGGATGAGAGTAGTAGCATTTGGCAACACGAAGAGCTAGAAATAGTAATATCACTATTTAAACAAAGTGCTCTCCCATTTTATATTACAGATAGGTATCTGAAAATTGCCAGCTCTTTAATGAAAATGCCCAGAAACTGAGAGCTCTCTTTTAGACTGAATGATACCTTGTTCTATAGCAGGCTTTTCTCTTTTTTTTCCTACTCCCAAGGTTGTCTCCATCTGAACTGGATATCCATATGAAGAATGTGACCCTGTGATTTAAAGATATGAAGTTTTCTCTGTGCCTACAAAATCTAACTTGTGTAAACAAAATATTCTGATAAACATGGTAACACAAAAGTACCTACAGAAAAACAAAAATGTGAGTCTTCCACTATTGTGATTCTCTTCCAGCTGTTAATCTATGCAAGAAAGAATTGTGAGAATGTTTTTAAAATTCCCTCCTGAGCATGGTGGTGCATGTCTGTAGTCCCAGCACTTGGGAGGTGAAGGCAGGAGGATGACAAGTTCAAGGCCAGCCTAAAATACATAGAAAGACCATGTCTAAATAAATAAAATATTACCTATGTCTCTCATCTGTATCATCACCAAGGGACAAATCTCTCTGTTTGACAAGAAACTGGACACAGGCTATATAGATTGGAGGGGGAAAAATGCAAAACCTCTATGTGTAGAGATTACTGATGAGGTTGTGGTAATGGAATTCATTGGCTAAGAGTTCTCTCTTCTATAGAAGATCAGCTGACCAAAATATTGGTTGAGTTTTGCACTGTTTGCTCCTTTTCTGCTTATTTGCATTTCTCTGCCTCTACTATAAAATAAATTAGGTTTAACAATATTTTTTCATACAAATGTCTAAATTTACCTGGAACTAGTTTTTGGCTCCTTTTTCCCAAAAGAAGTCAATTTTAGTATCCCAAGAATTAAGGAATTTATCAGCAGCTCACTTTATAAATTTAATTTATTAACAAGAAAAATCAACATTTCTAATAACTTGAACATTTATTCTTTTCTTTGTCTTTTTCCAGAAGCTCAAGTTTATCTTTGAAAAAAGAACATTTTCCAAATATTTATAAATTGCAGAGCTGGAGAGATTTGATGTGCTGATTTGATGTTCTCAGACTATATCTTACCAATTGGAGAATCTCCCCCACATCAACTAATGGGGTAAGTCTGCCACATACATAATAAGCCATGGGTCGTGCTAGACAAAGCTGGCATTGCCCCATTTTGATAGGGCTTCCTTTAACTTCTATAGCTACTTAAGGAGGTAGGCCTTTATTGTTTTGTGTTATACTAGAATAACTTGTTTGTAGCCAACAGACACTGAACTAGATTTACAGTTTATTAAATAATGTTTACAGAAAAAAGTGAGCACATGGAAGTAAGTTGTTTTTTTTTTCCATAACCCTTGCTCCTTTCCCTAGTTTATATCCAGGAAATATGAAGGCCTTGGGTGACAACCCTTTCCTGAGGCCACTAAAGATGTTTTAACACAGACTCATTGTGACTTTTATGTTGAGGTATGTATTTGCTTTATTTAACTCTCTTTTCTTTGTGAAGTAGTAATACGAGGTGAATATCTACATAATTTGAGAAGGTTGACTATTAGCTAATTTAACTATTATAATTAATAGCAGGATCTTTTTTAGTCACCGATTCTAAGGTTCTTTTAGGCAAGTATTCCATTCTAGTGGAGTAAGCCACTCCACTATCCCCAATTCTAGGTTTTAATTGTATTTAAACCAGAAGTTTGATGTAATCCTATCAATTGATACAGAAAATATAGTTGAAAATATCTAGCTACCATTCATGATTAAAACTGTTAAAAACCTAGGAATAGAGGGGGAATTTCCTTAACTTGAAAAAAGTCATGTATAATAAAACAACAGATAACCTCTTACTTAATGGTCAAAGACTTGAATGTTTTCCAGCTCTCATCACTTTTATTCAACATCATACTGAAGGTTTAGTCAATGCAACAAGACAAGAAAAAGAAATTAATTATGTTAATTATGAAGGAAGAAAAAGACTTTATTAATAAATGGCATGTTTTCTATATCAACAATTCCAATTAATCACAAAAATAATAAAATAACTAGAAGTAATTAATGAGTTTGGCAAATTGGAAGATATAAGATTATAAGATCAAGACATAAACACATTGTATTTCTGTGCAACAGCAAACATGTGGACACTGAAAATATTATTTATAATCCCTCCAAAGAAAATGAAATTCTTAAATTTAAAATTAATAGTATGGGTGTAAGATATGTATCAAATTACAAAGTGATGATTAAAATAATATTAAGGTGGCATGCATGGTGTCCCATACCAGTAATCACAGTACTTGGGATGCTGAGCCAGGAGGATCACTAGTTTAAGGTCAGCATGAACTATGTTATCAGACACTATCTCAAAAACAATAACTATGTATAGGTATAAGTACATGTATGTAACATGAAATAGTGCTCATACATAAAGAAAAATGAAATTATGTCATTGGCAGGAAAATGGATGGAACTAGAGTTCATCTCATTTGGTTAGACAAGCTAAGTTCAGAGGGCAAAAAATTGCGGGAATGAAAAGGAAAGAAGGGAGGAAGGAAGGAAAAAAGGGAAAAGGAGGGAAAGTTGGAATGGAAGAAAAGTGAGGTAAAGAGATAGGAGGAAGGAAAAAAGGAAGGAAGGAAGGAAAAAGAAGGCAGAAAGAGAGAGAGGGAGGAAAGAAAGGGAAGGAAGGAGGGAAAGAAAGAGGGAGAAGAAAAAAGGAAGGGGATAGAACAGCAGAAAAGAGGGAATAGAGGGAGGAAGGGAGGGAAGAGGTGACAGAAAAATGGAGGAGAGAGAGAATGAAAGGAAGAAATAAAGGATGAGAAAAAGAGAGAAAGAAAGAAGAAGGGAGGAAAGGAATAAGTGGGAGGAAGGAGGAAAGAAAGGAAGGTGATGGGAGAAAGGATGGAAGAAAAGAAGAAAGGAGAAAGAAACAAGGGAAGAAGGAAAGAAAAAAGAAGAAAGGAAGGAAAGACACTGAATGAAGGAGGGAAAGAAAAGAAAAGGAAGGAAAGGAGGAGGAGGAAGGAAGGAAGAAAGGAGAAGGAAAAAACAAAGGAGATGGAAGGAAGGAGAAGAAAGGAGGAAAGAAAGAAGAAGGAAGGAATGAGAAACAATGGATAAAGGGAAGGAGGAAGGAAGTAAAGGAAAGAGGAGAAGGAAGGAAAGAACAAATGAATAAAAGAGAAGGAAGGAAAGAAAAAAGGAAGGAAGAAAGGATGGAAATAAGGAATGAATGATGAAGAAGAAAGACAGGAAAGAGGAGGAAGGAGAAAAAAGAAGGGAAGTAATGGGAGACAGGCAGTGAAGAAGAGAGGGAGGAAGGAAAGAGAAAGAAAGAAATGAAGGATAAGGAATGAAGAACAGAAGAAAGGAAGGAAGGAAGAAGAAAAAAAGGAAGGGTGGGAGAAAGGAAGTCAGGGAGGGAGAGAGGAAGGAAGGAAGAAAGGAAGAAAGGGAAGGAGGAAAGGAGAAAGAAGAAATAAAGGAAAGAAGAAAGGAGAAGGACAGAAGGAATAGGTTGGAAGGAAGGCACAAGCAAGGAAGGAAGGGTAAGAAAGGAAGGAAGGAAGAATGAAGAAGGAAGGAGAAAGAAAGAAGCAATGGAGGAAAGGAGGAAGGAAGGAGAGAAAGAATAAGGGAGGGAAGGAATGAATGAGGGAGGAAAGAAAAAAGTGAGGCAAAAAAGGAAGACAAACCTTGAATACTAAATAGTTTATCATTTAAAATTAGTGTGCAATTATACCCATTACTTGATAACACTAATTTTGTAGTTCTTTCTTTCAGCATAAAATAAACTTTAGAGCTTATAATTATTTCCAAATGTATTTTCACCTACCTATTAATATACCAGATATAAGCTTAACTTATCCTTTTGTCAAGTTTGCCATTGCAGAATATGCAAGCCAATCTATAAAATAAACAAAAGGAAATTATTTCTCATTTTAAAACAGAAAGACATTTACATCTTTAAAAGAAAAGTTCTAAACCAGGATATGCATGTTTTAGGACAAAATAGATAAAATATTATAAATTATAAATACTGGTAATTCTTCTCTGGACATTAAAATACTTAGAACAAATTCTTAAATCTTGAAGATAGATAGATAGATAGATAGATAGATAGATAGATAGATAGATAGATAGACAGATGGATGATCTGTGATAGAATGCACACTCACATATGAATATACATTTGCAAACATGCTGTAGTACTGTGAAGTTGATTAGGAACATGAAGGCACAGTATTTAACAATTGTCCCCATGCATCAGATTCGTGGATCTTGTTTGTCCATTCATAAATATTGTATTTGAGTGAACAACAGTAACTTCATTGAATTTGGCAGCAACTTCTCTAGAATGAATTACACACTACATGCCTTTAGCTGTTATTTTCAAGTGCCTCATTAATGTTTGGATAAAAAACAAAAGCCAAAACAACAAAAAATATCCACCCATTCTGTTCTCCTCAGGCTAATCTGCTTTGCTGGCAGTGATAGGTCTCCAAGATAGCAAAATTGAATAATTGGCATTTCTTGCTTATCAACCTATTTATTGGACTCTGTCATGCTGGGAATAAATATGGGAGGTCAGAGGGAGTTTTACCTTTGAGTATTATCTCTCAGTTTTAGATAGCTACCATTTTTTTATATACTCAATTGGTTTTCTTTGAATAAATGTGGTTGTCACCAGTATACAACTATGAAGTGACCCTAAGTACACAGACATGAGCCAGCTAGTAGACTGGGTTTCAGAAAGAAAGAAGGTACTCAGTCATTCAGATAATGTTTTATTGAACACCCATTATGTCCTAAGCACATGTTAGGTACTGAAATAGAGCAGCAACAGTCTAATTTCACAGACTTATTTTTAAAAAGAAAGATTAATGATGAATGAATAATTATGTAGCTGATAGATTTTATATGCCCTTAGGTAGACTGCCCCAGTTCCCACCCACTCCTGCTTATTTCTGTATCCTGACTGAAAACTGCAGAATGACTTGACTGCTCTGTGACCAAGGCAGAGCAGGCTTTTCCAGCAGGGTTGAGCTCAAGCCCAGCCTTGAGCAATTCCAGGGCACTAGCAAGGTGTTCATGTTGTTGCTCAAAACACTGAAAAAAATTAGCCTTGGTCCTGAGCCAAAATTTCTTGAACCTTCATAAAAGCCCCACACCTTGCTACAGAATACCCAGGCAGAAAAATCACTTTTGTCTCTGTCTGCCCAAGGATCAGCCACAACAGACTGTCTGTCCCTCTGACAAAAGTTGTGAACTGCTCACCCTCGAGTTCAGTGCTTCTCTTTTTGGAATCCCAACTGGCCACATCTTGGGATGATTTGGAGCATCCCTTGTGAGCTCTCCCTTTCTGCTACTTTTAGGGTGCCTTGGGTTCTGGGGGATGAAAGACTGTATTAAATTTCAGTCTTTTCTTCTCTTTGTTTTTTTCTTTCTTTTTTTTTTTTTTTGCCTTACTGAGATTTGAACTCAGGGCTTTGTGCTTGCTAGGCAGGCAAACTACCAGTTGAGCAACACTGGTATGGTCATTTTGGACAAAGTTTTGCTTTTTGCTCAGGCTGTCCCAAAGCAAGATCCTCCTGTATTAGGCTTCCTGCCATAGATGGATGACAGGCACTTGTTGAGTCTGGAGACCTAAAGCAGATGAGTGAGAATCCCATCCCCCAATCATGGAGAGCACTATCATTCCTGCATCCTGAGAAGGAGTTGTAAATCTGCATTTCTGCATCGTGAAGAGGAGATACAGGGTCTGACAGATCTGCCACAGGGCTGATGAGCAAAATACTGTCAAGATTGTCCACCCCCCAATAAGGGGCAAACAAACCAGTTTGTCTAAGAAAGCCCATGAATCCACAGCCAATGAAAAGAATCCACCAAACCCAGAGTTAAAACATCCATAAAATCCCCAGGCTTCACTTGAGCAGTGAGCCACTGGTTTCCAGGCTCCGCTGCACTGCTCTATCTGTAGCCTTTCCTTTCTCTCCAATAAATCCTAGTTCATGCATCACCTTTGCCTCGTCAATCAACTGCCTCATGAGCCAATTCTCTATGAATGCAAGAACCCTTGACACCAGCCCACAACACTTCAAACTGGCACATAACACACACATCATCACAGCCAATATTTTGAGATGGTCCTAGTGATTTTTTTCCCTGACCTGTCCTCAAACCCTGATCCTCCCAATCTCAGCCTCCCATGTAGCTAGGATTGTAAGTATGAGGCACTGGCTCCCAGATTAAAGATCCATTTTTAAGAAAGGCTCACATTCTGTGCACTTGTGAGCATCATGTGCCCAGCTTTTAGACTTCTCCATGGACAGAAATGTCAGTCCAAATATATTGTTTATCCTAAATTGTAATAGAATTGAATCTCTAAAACTGGCCTGAGAGAAACAGCTTTAGAGAAAAAAAAATTACTGAAAAATGTGGAAGAAATTGCTCAGATAAATATGTGACTTAGTATCGAAATGAGCATCTTAGAATTTGAGCTAAAAGACATCAAAATTAAAAGAAAAAATTCATTGCTTTTTTGACCCAGAGCAACTAAATTGTTTTGAAATGCCTATTGCCCTCAAGCGAGGTCACAAGGCATCTGTTTAATGTTATCTGAAAACATTATTACCTTGAGTTGGGAAAGGAGGCTATAAGATTGAAGGTAAGAACTTTAGCAGAGCTACTTTTTCTTCCTGAAAACAGAATTAGGAAATCTGGAAAAGACCCAGAAATGGGGAAGGTGGAATCTCAGATGCTGGGGACAAAGGTGAAATAAAAGAAACAGCTGTCACTGTGCAGTAAAGAAGTACAAAATGATATGTGGAGTATGCTTCTGGAGAAATAAAACCTCGTGGTAGAGAAACTGTGGAACCCTGCATTGACACACACCTGTGCTTATAATGGTTTGGAATCAATGCATTTGCTTTACAGCTTGGGAATGGGGCCAAGTCCTGCCTCAGGATGTCACAGTGTAAAAGTAAAAACTACATACAGGTATAATAAGAGCCAACTTTAGTCAATGTTCTGTCATAAGTCCAGAGAGTTTCAGGTTGAAGCCCTGTGTGAAAAGGAGGTTACTCCCTCTCAGAAAGGAAAAAAATAAACCTTCTAAACTCCAAAAAAAAAAAAAAAAGCAAAATTATATTCTCAACACTTCAAGCCTGGGGATTTCCTGGTAAAAGAAAAAAAAAAAAAGAAGGTTCTACAGAAGAACAATAGGTCAGGAAGACCAGGATATTCATGCCAGAGGAATATGGGATTAAAATTATTTAGAAAAGGCAGTTCTATTAGTTTTTTATTACTGTAACAAAATACCCAATACAGTGAACTTCAAAAGAGAAAAGATTTATTTGGGACAATTGTTGCACAGGTTTCAGACCATGGATGGTTGGAAGTGGTGCTTTTGGACCTGGATTGAGGCAACATACCAAAATGAGGAGATGATGGAATAAAAGTGCTCACATCATGGCAGCAAAGGAGTAAAAGAGTGGGAACAAAACAGTCTCCTCCAAGGACATATCTCTCATGATCTACTACTTCTCATTAGGACCACATCTTAAAGATTCTGCCACTTCCAATAGTGCCACAGGTAGGACTAAACCTTTAGCACGTGGGCCTTTGGTGGACTCAGAATTGCACAAAATGCAATTTATTGAGGGCAACATATATACACACATCTTAGAACCTGGGGCAGGAGGAAGGAGGTTATATGCTAGGTTGGACAAAGGTGAACTATGGTGAACCGGGATGTACCTATATGACTGCAGTTAAATCACTTACATGCTCAAAGATTAGAACACCATGCTCCACTGATTTCTTAACGACTTTGTTTTCTTTATGGAGAGTGGGATGTGTGCCATGGTTACAACCATGGTTACATGGTTGGCTAAGTTAAGTCTTGCTAGATTTTGTGTCTTCTTGTAATAGATTATTATTTGTTTGTTTTTGTATTGCACAGAAGGGAAAAACACAAGAACATAATGGCAAAGAAAATTCTGATCAGTTAAATAAAGAGGCTGGACATTTCCAGATATGGATTCAAGTACTCACCTGTTCATTTGAATCCCCGACTGCAACTGTAGTCACATATTTCTCTTTATAGATTTTCTGTTTTTTAGTCTGGTTTTATTTCTTTGTAAATCATCAGGCATTGTCTCTGATCTGCCCTAGCTCTCACGAAGCAAAATGCAGATAATATGAGATGGTTACCATGTTGTACCTTGTGCAAAACATCTAGTCAATTTCTATTTTCTTTCTTCACAATCATTTCAGTTCTCCAATCATCCTTGATCTCCCTCTGAAACACTGAGGTCCAGTCCTGCCTAGTCCTCTGTGAGGCCCATCCTTTCCAGCAGTGTTCCACATATCTGATTTTTCTGCATCAGAAGACATTTCACTCAAACTAATTTTCTTGTTTACCACTTGTCTTGTGGCCTATTACCTAAAAGCCTAGTTCACAAGTACAAAATAATAAAGGGGTTCAAGATAAATTATTTAAGTCCTAAAGAAGTTAACCAAAAGCAGTGTTTTTTAAAGTTAAGAATTCCTTTGTGTTAAAGATACATAGCTTTGGACACAATTGTACTTTAACCATTAGACTTATAGCCTATTTCTCTGCAACATTTATATCAAATTATTCAACTGAGTTGTCTATAATTCTGGTCTTCACTGAATCTTCTTCAGGCCCTCTCTCTCTCTCAGCTGGGGATCAAAACCAGGGCCTCCATATATACTAGGCAGGCACTCTATCAGTGAACTTTATCCCCAGCACCCTTCATTTTCTCTTAAACACATTTGGGTAAGTTGTTTGTTACTTTTGTTGTTGTTTTCCTTCTGTAAGTGGAGAATGAATGGCAGATTCTTGGTGTCACTGAAAAATGAATTTGGGGATGGACACAGAGTGAATTTTAGCAGAGAAAGATTTATTGAAAGAAAAGCAAAAGTATAGCTTCAGATAGGATGAGGACAGGAAACCAAACCAAAGAGTCAAATGCTTTGAGCTCTTGGGTCTTTAGAATTTTTATTGCATGCAAGATATTAGAAATGTTGATTTTATGTAGATAATTTTGAAGATTTATGAGAAATGGAAGGGAACTTCTAAGAACCAGAGTACAAGAAGTGGTTTTACTGAGTAGGGTGTTTCAGAGCCAAGATGGTGAGATAAAGCAATGTTTATGCATAAAAGCCCAAGTATAATGAACTGTAATGAGGTCTTTAGATAATCTTTAGCATGAGGGTGTTACCAGAGGTAACAAAGCATTGGACTGAGACACAGAATGCAAAGCCTAAGTAAAGTTTTATTGAAAAGAAAATGAAAGTGTGAGTATCACAAAAGAAACAGTGGTGGGCTCTTGCCAGGTGAAACAGATGCCCTGATTGTTGTTCAAAGGGTAATTTATAGGCTGTAGGGAAAACAGGTAGGAAAAATCTGGGTGGTCTTTACAAGAGGGGCTAGGGTTATTGACAGATTAGATTGACAGGGTTTTATTATACACCATGAAGCCTTCTGCACATGTGCCTGTCCTGATTCCCAGGTTTTTAATCATATGTATGAAATTCAAACAATATTCATAAGGTCTTAATAGAGGGTTTTACCTGAGAAGTCTAATTGACAGCTGATTTCCCTGTACTGGCCCTGTGCCATTTTTGGGTCTGAACCGGCCAAGAGACTCCTTTGTCTTTTGGGGAACTTACATTCAGAGGAATTTACAATTGAAAAAGGAATTTACAACTGAGGGGATATCCAAAGGTGGTGTTGGGTGGGGACAAGGAGGAATTTAGCATGGAGGTGACCTTTTGCTGAGGAGGGTGGAGTCCCATGGCAGGGTTCTTCTTTCCATTTTACTAGCCTTCCTCAACTTTGCCCAAGACAATATCCTGAAAAATTTGGGGTAGTGGTTTACTAAGGTCGAGGAGGCCTCTATCTTTGGTATCTGCCTTGATATGATATGTAGGGCTGCAGACCCTACATATCAGTGTAATTGTCTCTCCTGTCTCTTTCCCTGGTGACTCATCTGGTCACCCATGGCTCTTGTTAGCTGAATGTTTGCCCAGCGTGATCAAGGTTGCTCATGGGGATCTTGTCCATTTGCAGAAGTCAGTTGCATCAAGTACAGCCCTGTTTCATCAAGACTTGAATCTTAAAGGCCTTAATCTTGGAAGAGATAAATCTGTTTAACAAGTTCAGGAAGCAAGGTTTGAACATGAATGCCAACAGCAGTATTAGAAGGGGCCCTGTCAGAGGCAGCCAGGATGCCCATTTCCACACCTTAAACCATGATTCCCAGTATTCAGATAATTGTTGTATTTGGGAAGATCTGTCAGCTAATTTTTTTGCTGAATCTCTGACCAGATCTAGCTAATTTACATAAAAACAACACTCTCCTTCTAAGGAAAGACAAAGCCTGCATATTTCAGATGTCAGAGATCTGATTCTCTCCTGTTTTGAAGAGTGACAACTGCCAGAGAGTCTATTCAACTCTGAAGCATGATCATGGTTTTTCCTATTCTTTTTCCAGGCTTTTGGATAATTTTTAGTAATATAAGAGAAAGTTAGTCAGTCCTCCTACCCCACTACCTAATGCATACTTAAAACCTAGCATTTATTAGTTTTAGTCAAGTAAGTGTTACTGTATATGTATAGCATGTAACTGTACATCAAAAAATAAGGCTATTTGGGATCACAGGCATTGGCCCCATAACTTAAAGAGATCTAAAGTTAACAATGCTAGACTTTTACAAGCTTGTGTCCACGTGTTCCTAACTTTAACAAGAAGCATTAGTGCTGCTGTTTTAATACTACCAGTCATAATTATTTTCCTAAAAATACAGTCTGCAATGGAAATAACTAAATGTTCTGACAATTCCCAAACTACTTCTCAGTATTTTAGCCATAGCTGTTCTAAGTGTTTTCATTCTCAGTCTGGTCCTTCTTCAGAGCATTTGCAATTACCCAGTACCTATTTTCAATTGAGTTTGGCCTTCTAAATATTGTTGGCTTTTTTCAAAATCTTTAGATGTTGTTTGTTGACATTCTGCAGCATTTTTAAGCTGTCAGGATCTCATCTATAGTCCAGACAGAACTAAAAAATGGATGCCAGGTAAGCCCACTTCTTCTAAACTTCTTTTGTTGTTTATAACTTGGCCAAATGGGCCTTACTGTAGCTCCAGATAAGGGACAAAAGCAACCTCCCTTTTCATATTTGGGACGGCTTATTGAGGACGGACTATCCACCCCCCAAAAATAGAAATCTGTAGATAATTTAAAACTTTAAATGATTTTCAAAAATTATTAGATGATATAAATTGGCTACGTCCTGCCTTAAAACTTACCACCCGTGAACTGTCTCCTCTCGTTAAAATTTTACAGGGAGACACTCAACCATCTTCTCCTAGATATCTTACACCAGAGGGTCGTATGGCCCTGGCTAAGGTTGAAGAAGCTCATCAGACTGTTAAGTCATGTTCAAAATGTGCTCCTCATTTGCCTGTGCCCAGTGAGGGATTAGCCCCCGTGGTTTTCATCCTCTATCATTATGGCAGATGGATGTTACTCACATTCCATCTTTTGGATGACAGTGTTATGTCCCTGTTGTTATTGATACTTACTCTGGTTTTGTTTTTACCTCTCCAAGATCAGGAGAAGCAGCACGCCATGACATAGATCACTGTTTAGCCGCCTTTGCTGTGATTGGCAAACCGCTCCATGTTAAAACTGATAATGGTCCAGCCTATACATCTACTGCCTTCAAGGCTTTTTGTCCCTCCTGCAAAATTCTTCATACCCACAGGCATACCCTACAATCCAAAAGGCCAAGTTATATTGGAACAAGCTCAACAAATATTAAAGTTCAGTTACAAAAACAAGAAGGGGAGACAGCTCCCCAGCCACTCAAATTGACAAAGCTCTTTTACTTTAAATTTTTTAAATTGCTCTGAATCTGGCTTTACTGCAGCTGAAAAACATTGGGAACATTGCAATAAACAACATTTGCCACAGGTATGGTGGAAAGATGTAATGACTGGGGGGCCTGGCAAGAGCCTAGCCTGGTCTTGTTTTGGGGCCAAACCATGCTTGTGTTTTTCCTGAAGGTGCAGAAAGCCCAACTTGGGTACCCTCACGGTTTGTGCAAACCCATGGAACCCATCAGCCATCAGATGCAGAAGCTCCACCTGATGGAGGAGGAGAGGAGCTCAAGCCCACCGAAAACCAAACAAACAGAAATTCTATCACTGAAAGCAATAAGGAACCACCCTAGTGGGTCCTACAAGAGGCAACATTATCACCTTGACAAATGCAGTAAAATAATCTGGGGATCTGCTCCCCCAACTTGGGGTCAAATAAAATGCTTGGTGGATATGGCGATGAATGCCATTAAGGGGTGGGGACAGGGAGAAACTCCTGCTGTTCTTCTGCTAGCTATGATTACCATCGTTAGTCAACAGGTGAATGCTGCAGAAGCCCAGACCTTAGTACATTGGGCTTTTGTGCCTCATCCACCTCGGCTTCATGCAGTTACATGGAAAGCCTATAAGAACTTGACATAAGCAAAGCTGTGTCAAATAATCTGCAGGCTGAGTTTGGCCTCGCCCCAGCTGCAGAAGAGAGTGAGGGCAAAATGTAGCATAGTTGCTTTTCTTAAGATGTTTATCATCAGAGAATAGCAGTTGCAGGTTTCTCTTGTTACAATGTCACTCCCCTCCCAGAGAACTGTTGCTCCACCTCCTTGTTTGCAACTGTATGTAAAAGACTAGCTGAAGGAGGATGGGTGGGGATTGTTTGGTTGCTGGTTGGTTGGTTGGCTGCTTGTGGGGGCGGAAGCTACTGCCGGGGTGGCTTGCAGGGGGGTTTATTGGTTGGCTGGCTGCTAAGTTGGCTCTGCTACCACTGGTGGCTGCTGTTTGTGTGTTTGCAAGTCTAAGGACCAAGACTTTCAGAGTTATGTTAGAGATTAGAGGAAACATGGGACAGTGCAAGTCTGAGGACCAAGACTTTAAGAGAGATTAAAGAAAACATGGAACAGTGTGAGTCTAAGGACTGAGACTTTAAAGAATAGAAAAGAAGTAAGGTTTTAAAGAAAGAGAAAAGAAATAAGGTTTTAAAGAATAGAGAAAAGAAGCAAAGTAAAAGAAGAGAAGTAAAAAGGCAACGAGGCTGTTGTGCATCTCCATCCGAGTACCCAGCATACCTGGCCCCAGCTTTGTGCATGTTTATCTTCTATCTTTTGTCCTTTTTGCAACTCCAGTCACCCCCAGTTAGGTCAGTAGGACAGGGACTCTTGAAGCTTATGAGAGATATATATATTGAAAACTGTTGAATAGTGGGGAATGAGAGGGAAGCAGTAAGGAAGAGTAATGGAACAGGTTGAATGGACCAAAGTAAAGCATACTTACAGCAGGGACACACTGAGAAATCTCTTTGAACATTGACTTTGAAATTAATAACAGAAGACAGGACTATAAAATAGATATGGTTGGGGGAGTACTTTGGGAAAGAGGAGAGTGAATGAAGGAGATTAAGGTGAGGGAATATGGTTGATTGACATCATATATGAAATAGAGCAATGAAACCTCTTGAAATTACTTGAAGGGGGCTGGGGAGAGGGTTGAGGGGGAGATTTGGTGGGGGTGATCTAATCAATGTACAATATAAGCCTATAAGCCTATTTGTAATTGTCATGATGAACCCCCCCTGTACAATGAATATACCTTAATAAAAAATATGCCCTCCCCCAAAAAAAGCAAATGGAAAAGCAAAAGTACATTCTTTAGGTAGAATGAGAGCAGGCAACTTAAGCCAGCAGTCAAGTGCATTGAGCTCTGGGTTTTTGACATTTTTATGGGATGCAAGATTTAGATATTTATTTTATGCACATCAATATGCAAGATTCTCTGCAAGAATCAGGACACAGGATGTAGTTTTACTTAGAAATTTGTCGCAGAGCCGCAATGATGAATTAAGGTGGGGTGCATGCATGAAGCCACTAGCTAATTCTTAGAATGGGATAACTTCCTTCTGGGAGACTGTGGCCTAAGCTGTGGTCTGTAACTCCAAGACAAAAGTGCAGCAGGCACTTCACCTGTTCTTTGGCTCCTTTTGATACACTCCTCCCTTTCTGCTTACCTATACCCATCTTACTACCACTTCCCCAAAATGGCTCTTGTCAAGGTCAACAGGGATCCACACTTACTGGAAGTCAAGGGTCAGAATTCATCCTATCCTAATTTTCTCTCTGGCCACTGTCCCTGTGCTAAAATGTGATCAGTCTTGGTCAGTCTAGAGGAGACAATGAGGCCTGGCTAGAGTCCAAGCAGGAAAATGCATCAAAAGCAGGGAAAGGCACACACCTCAGCACTAAGCTATGGAACAGATCAGTTCTTTGAGGAGCTGTCCTTGGAAAACTTCCGCAAGGTTATTACTCTTGCCTAATCCTTTTATGTTTCTTTTTTTACCTGGTGTTCTGAATTCCAAAGAGAAGCCATACCTAAATGGTTAAGATGTTAACTGTTAAACTTTTCTTTAGATTCACAGAACCCAGAATATCCGATGGACTTTGTAGCACCCCTTCTTGGTCCTCTCCTTAGTTTGCAGGATGTAAAGTCCCCTGTGAGATTTGGGTTAGAGAAAAAGAAAGGAAACAAGAGTTCTGAATTCTTGCTCCTCCTTTTTCTTCCAGTACCATCCCTTTGTGCCCCTGACACCTATACCCCCCCAGGACTTTGTGACAGGAGCACCCTTTTCTTCTTGTTGAGCCATTTCAAATAAAGTAACCCTCCCTGCCTTAACACCTTTTCTCTTGACTTAATTAGCTGGCAGTGAGGCAAAAAGCCATACCTTTAATCTGGTAACACAGAGAGCTCTGGGAAGCTGGTCAGAGGTTGTTGGAGGAGGAAGTACTAGGCTGAGCTAAGGAGAAGTTGCTATTTCCTCTTTTTTTTTTTTTTTTTTGCATATGTGAAAGTTTAATTTTTGACTTGGGCACAGAGAGCGATTAACAACAAATAATAATGAAGTAGAACAATTTGAACAAAAAAATTCTCCTCTGCTTCTGATCGCAGCATGAGTTTACCTGAGTCTGTGTAGATTGACAGTTCTGTTCATCTTTGCTGGGTCTTAATGGGAGGCACCAAATGTCTGTCCAGCCTCTGGGTTCAACAGTCCCTCCACCACCTCTATGCACCTGCAGGAAGCTGCTCCCCAGTCTCTGGAACCCACAGTGGTCACCATCGTGGTCACTTTGGGGGTGGTCTCCTTAGCAGAACTTGAGTGTCAGAGCCTGGGAGTCCATCCAGCACAAGGGCATGGGGAATGGCCTGGTGCTGGCTGGCTTCCAAAAGCTGTTTGCTGAAACTGACTTCAACCAAACCTTCTTAGGCAACTTGGAAATGAGGATTCAAAGATGGGGCTCTTCTGATTCTCCGAGGTTCTAGAGGTGGAGGTGCAGCAGTTCTGAGGGAGGCTTTGGAGTCTGGCAGAGACAAATTTATCTTCTGCCTCCCTGGCTCATCAGTTGAGCCCTGCCTGGACCTCGGCTGGGTCTTCTACTGCAAATTGTTCTCACAGGAACAACAAAGCCACGTGCCTGTGGCCTTGAGCAGAGAGCCTGCTGAGCCAAAATGCTCTATAAACAACAGCAGTTATTGTAAGTGTTATTATTACTCTTGGCACTTTTATTAGGAGTTTGCTGTTCTTCAAATAGCATCCTTTCTTCCATTCCTTAGCCCCAGGTGCCTTTGGTCTGCCAGCTGCCCTTCAGGGAGCACTGTCAAGGGTTCCAGAAGTTGAGGTAACCCTCATTCTCCGCGATTCACTTTCAGTTGCCTTTTTTTTAAAAATTTCTTTTATTCATATGTCCATACAATGTTTGGGTCATTTCTCCCTCCTTCCCCCCACCCCCTTCCTCTCCCCCCACCCCCTCGCTACCAGGCAGAAACTATTCTGCCCTTATCTCTAATTTTGTTGAAGAGAGAGTATAAACAATAATAGGAAGGACCAAGGGTTTTTGCTAGTTGAGATAAGGATAGCTATACAGGGAGTTTACTCGCATTGCTTTCCTGTGCATGTGTGTTACCTTCTAGGTTAATTCTTCTTGATCTAACCTTTTTTCTAGTTCCTGATCCCCTTCTCCTATTGGCTTCTGTTGCTTTAAAGTTTCTGCATTAGTTCCTTTGCATTGAGGACATCAAATGCTATCTTGTTTTTTGGGGGTTTCTTGCCTGTCCTCATACCTCCCTTGTGTGCTATTTCCTCTTGATTCAAGACCTGGCCTGAGGGCTGAGCTGTGCAGAGATGTGGCAGAAGAATTGGGAAGAGACTCCATGTAGGTGTGCACACCACCCAGCAGGGTGATGGACTATTGAAGTCCCAGAGCACAGGATGTCTCCCTGCCCTGACTCCCTCCTGTATCCCTTGCTGCCTCTACAGATTATGAAAAAATAAAACAGAGCAAAACAAGATGAAAAAAGAAAAAAAAAACCACTTTCAGCTTTACACTTCCTCCAACTGAAACCAAATATGTTGTTCGTTCTGTTGATGGTTTTGTAGAAACCACTACTTTCATCATGGAACAGAAAGAAGTGTGATAAGGATTTTGAGTTCTGTAGTATCTGTGGGAGATGTTATATCTACTTCTGTATATGGCCTTAACTCTATGATGAACTTGGTGTTCCTGCAGGCACAGTGTCATTAAATCCATTAAGGTATACAGCTGATCCAGTAAAGATAATCTTGGTAAGCTTAATAGGAGAGTTTAAGTGCTAGAAGTGAAGAAGGTAATTTAAAAATTTTAAAAATGGAATAAGATATAATAGAAGTATATGATAAAATATATATAATATATAATATTATATATATAATAGAAGAAAAGTAGAGAATAGAGAAGAGTGATCAATATTAAGAAAATCCAGAAGTTCTGCTTCTCTGGTAGGTTGGAATGGCAACATCTCAGTCTTGGAAAAGGGACTTTTGTAGTTCTTTAATTCAGGTGTAGATGTGATACCTTTATATAAAAAAGTAGGCTCCTGCCCACCCCAGGGGTATTTTTCCTCATATATATGCACGACACCAGAGAGCTAGCAAGGATCTCGTTTTGGCTCCTAATGAGAATTCACCAGAAGCAAATGTGGAGTGAAGTTCTTTGCAGTCATATCTGGCAAAAGAGCTGCAAACAACAGGCTTCCTGAGGCTTACTTTGAAGCAGGTGCATCAACAGCAAAATGCGAGGAGGAGGAGGAGAAGGGAGATTGGTTTTGTTATCTCCATCTTTGGTTTGGCTTTGGAGAAAAGTGACCACCTACAGCATCCAACACTCAGGACCGGTTACCTGATGGGAACCATGAACTCTTGATTATTACTTCTTTAACTCTGGGCAAGCTACTCAACTTCTTTGTATCTCAATTTTGTCTTCTGTAAACTGAATAAAAACATGTATCTGTCACCTACAGTGTTGTTCTGATGCTTCTCTGAAAGCTCAACAATCATCAGAGTTTGTGACTTCACTGCAGGGAGGAACCACCTCAGAGCCCCGTACAAAAGAACAGCACTGAGTATCTCAGACGGCTTCATTAGACAACTAGGGACAGACCTTGCTTAAAACAGTTGACAAGAACTCTCTTGTTGACAAACAGATGACTTCATGAGGCTGGTAACCCAAAACCCTGTGGAAAAAAGAGTTAATTAAAAAGGACCAATTGAACTGATCAGAGATATTTTGTAGTGATTCTTTGGAATATTATTGATGCTGTTTTAATGTTTAGTTTTCTATACCTATGAGGAAGTCCTTTGTCTTTTTTTCTTAAGCTATCTATAATTTTTGTCAATCTAGCAAATTCTTTGGTAAACAAAAGTGAAAAAATTTGAAATATCTGAGTTCTATTATGGTTTTTCCTCTCCCTAAATTCAGAAATTTTTATTTACTTTTCATGACAATATAGTAATTTGCAAAGATTTTTTTTTTAATTAAGTAAAGGAAAAGAAGATTATAAACCAGAAGATAATAGTGTGAGTTAGCCTGCTTTTCACTTTGGTCAAAAATTTGTCATTGTTACCAGGCACCGTGACATGTGCCTGTGACCCCAGCTAACCCGTGTAGCAGTAGGTATGAGGAACACGGTCTGAGCTGGCCCTGGGAAAAAAATGTAAAACCTTCCCTGAATAATAACTAATCCAAATTTTTTTAAATGCAGGAGTTGGGGAGGCCTGGAGGCATGCTCAAGTGAAAAAGCGTAAGACCCTTAGTTCAAACCCCAGTACTTCCAAAAAAGAAATTTTTCAAGCTTATGTGAAGCAAATGTGAATTTGATCCATATATACCCTATACATATGAATAATACTGTGGAGTTAACAACTTAAACACTTTAAATCTCCATAACAAATTGAATTTTTTTTTTTGTACAAAAGCAGAAAAGTAAGGGAAAGCTATATCTGCCAAGAGTGTCAACACTGCTCTGGAGCTTACTCAAAATGAACAATACTACATAGAGGTAGAAATTGTATGCTGCTTCGCTTAGAGAAAACTCTTTCTATTTTATTTTTATATAAAATAACTCTTGTCCATGTCTTCAGATTAGTTTCTGAAACATGTAGAAAGCTCTATTTCTCCAACAACTCTAAAAACCACCCCTTCTCATTAGTTAGTTAGTTGTGCTAAATCCGGAGACTGAAAAATTTCAGTTCCTCACAGATTTGCTTGAGAACTGCACCTGTCTCTTTTACTATAGGGGAAAGATCACACCATGTGATCTTTAGCAAATATGCTGTCCCTCATCAGTCATCAGTGAGTATATCTGCCAAACCTCCAAGCAGCACAAGGAAGACAAAACTAGTTTAATAATAAACTATCAATAAACAAATTCTCAGAGGAATTAACTCTGCTTATAATGAACAGATATTAAAATTACTTGCATCCAACAACATGCTTATCATTCATCCTTAAGAAACATATTTCTTTAACATTCCATAGTTCTGGCTCAGAGCAGATCTGATGGCTTGTGGTATGCAATTCATTCTGGAGAGGTTGTTGCCAATTGAATGAAGTTACTGTTCACTCAAATACAATATCTATGAATGGACAGTCAAGACCCACGAACCTGATGCATTGGGACAATTGTTAAATACCATGCCTTCACATGTACTAGAGCATCTTTGCAAATGTATGGTGGTATGTGAGTGGGTATTCTTTCTATCATCTATCTATAATCTATCTATCTATTATCTATCATCTATGTGTATCATCTATCTTCAAGATTTAAAAATTTGTTCTTAGTATTTTAATGTCCAAGGAAGAACTATCAGTACTCATAATTTATAATATTTTTATTTTTTGCTTTACAATGTTTACTTTAAAGATGTAAATGACTTTTTTTTAATGAGGAATAATCTCTTTTTGTTTATTTAACTTTATGATTTATAGTTAGTCTTCCATAATCTACAACAGAAAACTTGACAAAGGATAAGTTAAGCTTATATTTGTATGGTATGTTAATAGCTAGGTGAACATATATCTGCTATTTAATACCTCATTCATATTCTTTTGCTGAAAATAATTATGTTATTCTAAAGCTTATTGTATACTGAAAGAAGGAACTACAAAACTAGTGATATAAAGTAATGTGTATAGCTTCACAGTAATTTTAATGTTGAATTATTTAGCATGCAAGATTGATCTCCCTTACTCCCACCCTTCCTTTTGCTCTCCCTCCTTCTTTCTATGCAACCTTCCTTCCTTCTTTTTCCTTTTCTCATCCCTTCCTTCCTTCCTTTCTTTCCTTGTCCTTCCATCATTCCTCTTACTTCATTGTTTTCTTTCCATCCTTCTTTCCTTTCTTATCCTTCCCATCCTTACTTCATTTTTCTTCCTTCCTTCCTTGTTCTTCCCATTTTTAATTCATTTTCCTTCCTTCCTTGTCCTTCCCACCTTACTTTGTTTTCCTTTCTTTCATCCTTGTTCTTACTTTCCTTTCATCCTTCCTTCCTTTCCTCCATCTTTCCTTGTCCTTCCCTTACTTCCCTTTCCTGCCTTCTTTCCATCCTTCCTTCCTTCCTTGTCCTTCATTTTCATTTCTTCCTTCATTCCTTCCTTATCCTTACCTTTCTTCCTTCTCCTTTCTTCATTCCTTCATACCTTCTTTCTTTCCTTTTCCTTCCTTCCTCCCATCCTTCCTTTCTTGTCCTTCCCATTCTTACATCATTTTCCTTCCTTCCATCCTTGTCCTTTATTCCTTATCCTTTCTTCCTCCCTTCATCCCTTCCTTTCTTCCTTCATTTTCATTCTTTCATTTCTTCTTTCCTTGCCCTTCCTTTCTTCCTTCCTTGTGCTTTCTTCATTCCTTCTTTCTTAGGTCTTCTTTTTTTGTTTGCTTGCTTTCTTCCTACTTTGTCCTTCCATTTTCTTCCTTCCTTTTACTTCCTTCATGTCCTTATCTTCCTTCCTTTTCATTCCTTTATCCTTCCTTCCTTTTCCTTCTTTCCTTCCTTCTCCTTCCTTTCTTCCTTTCTTCTATTCTTCCTTCCTTGTCCATCAATCCATACTTCATTTTCCTTTCTTCCTTCCTTGTCCTTCCCTTGTTTCCCCTTCCTTCCTTCCTTATCCTTCATTCTCATTTATTCCTTCATTCCTTCCTTCCTTATCCTTACCTTCCTTCTCCTTTCTTCATTCCACCCTCCTTCCATCCTTGTGCTTCCCTTCCTCCTTCCTTCCTTCCTTTCTTCCTCCAATCCTTCCTTCTTTGTCTTTCCCATTCTTACATCATTTCCTTCCTCCCACCCTTGTCTTTATTTCCTTATCCTTCCTTCCTTGTCCTTCTTCATTCCTTCCTTGTTGTTCCTTCCTTCTTTCCTTCCTTCCTTCCTTCTTTCCTTTCTTCCTTCCCCTTTCTTCATTTCTTCTTTCCTTAGTCTACCTTCCTACCTTCCTTTCTTCCTGCTTTGTCCTTCCTTTTTCTTCCTTCCTTTTACTTCCTTCCTTTCATGTCCTCATCTTCCATCCTTCATTCCTTGTCCTTTCTTTAACCTTTCCTTCCTTGTCCATCTTTCTTCCCTCCTTCCATCCCCTTATCTTCCTTACTTCCTTTTTCTTCCCTCTTTCCTTCCTTCTCCTTCATTTCTTCCCTCCTTCCTTCCTTCTCCTTCATTTCTTCCCTCCTTCCTTTCTCCCTTCCTTCTTTCATTTCCTCTCTCCCCCTTTCACTCCCTCTCATCCTTATTGTCCACCTTTTCTTTCCTTCCTCCCTTTCTCCCTCTATCTCTCTTCCTCTCTTTTAACAGCTTCCTTGCTCCCTTCCATCTCTCCTTCCTTCCTTCTTTTCCTTCTGTCTTTCCTTCCTTCCTTCCTTTCTTCCTTCCTTCCTCCCTCCCTCCCTTCCTTTCCCTTCCTTCCATTCTTCCACAACTGGAAGAATGTGTTTTAAGAGAGAATGCAGGGTGATGTAGATAAAGTTCAGTAATAGAGTGCTTGCTTAGCATATATGGAAGTCCTGGCAAAGAAAAAGAAAGAGAGAGAGAGAGGGAGAGAGAGAGAGAGAGAAGATTAACTGAAGACTAGGATTATAGACAACTCACTTGAAATAATTTTCTATAAAAAGAGCAGAAAAATACATGGTAAGTCTAACAATTAAAGTACAATTGTGACCAGAGCTAGGTATCTTCAACATAAAGGAATCCTTAACTTTTAAAAAATTTTCTTTGGTTAACTTCTTTAGGACTTAAATAATTTTATCCTGAACCCCTTGATTGTTTTACTCCTGAGAGCCAGGCTTTCATTAATTGGCCACAAGACACGTTAGTTTGAGTGGAATGATTAATGATAGAAAAAAATGGATTTGTGGAACATTGCTGAAAAGGGTGGGCCTGATAGAGAACAACAGAGGCAGGACTAGACCTCAGTGTTTCAGAGGGAGATCAAGGATGGGTGGAGAATTGAAATGATGGTGTAAAAAAGAAATAGCAATTGACTTGATGTTCTTCACTATTTTGTACAAGGCACACCATACTAACCATCTCATCTTATTTTCATTTTGCTTCCTGAGAGCTAGGGCACATCAGAGACAAGGCCTGAGGATATACAAAGAAATGAAACCAGACTAAAGAACAGAAAATCTGTAAAGAAAATCATGCTACTGCAATCACAGTGTGGTATCCAAATGAACGAGTGAGGACTTGAATACATACCTAGTAATGTCCATCTTCTTCACTTAACTGATTAGAATTTTCTTTGTCATTATGTTTTTATGCTTTCCCCTTTTGTGGCATATAAAAAACAAATAATAATCCATTATAAGAAGACACAAAATCCAAGTAAGCCAAATTTAAGCAAGCCAAAATTAAGTAAGCCAACCTCGTTGTAAATGATGTTTCATCTGCCAGGTAACCATGGCACACATCCCACTCTCCACGAAGAAAACAAAGTCATTAAGAAATCAGTGGAGCATGGTGTTCTAAGCTACTAAGAACAACCTTTGAACATGTTAGTGATTTCACTCCAAGTCAAATAAGTACATCCTAGTTTACCACAGTTCACCTTTGTCCAACCTAGCATATAACCTTCTTCCTACTTCCCCAAGGTGTGGAACTCTACTTATTTTGCTGTATTCTAAGACATGTGTTTGTCTGTAAGCCCTTGATAAATTATATTTTGTACAACCCTGAGTCCTTCTGTCGCTTTGGTCATCAGGCACATTCTGCCTGTGGCAACTGGTCTCAAACACCAGAATTCCCCAGAAGCAGAAGAGTATTTTGAATCATTCATGGAGAAACTTACATGTTTAGTATTCTTGGTTCCTGGAAAACAGAACAGGAATTTCCCTCTGCTTAACCTGCTCAACCTGGGAAATTCCTCTGTCTGGTCATGGACAGATGTTTTTGTGGTAGCTATTGTTTCTTATAATAATAAAAACAATGCAAAGGAAGTCTGAATGTGGTTGTTTTAGAATGCATGTAGTTTCCAAATGGCATCAGCTATAGTTTGGATCTTAAGTATCCCCCAAAATGCCCATGTGTTTTGTAGCTTGGTCCCCACATATTGGAACCTTTAAGATGTGGTCTTAATGAGAAGTAATAGGATATTAGGGATGTGTCCTTGGAGGAGACTGTGTGATTTGGGGGCTCTTGCTCTCTCTCTTTCACTTTTGGTTGCCATGAGTTGAGCACTTTTGATCCATCACCTGCTCCCCATCATAGTATGATACCTCAACCCAGGCCCAAAAAGCATCACTGCCAAACAACCATGGCCTAAAACTTTTGTCTAATACCATTACCTAAAATAAACATTTCCTCTTTTTAAGTTAATTATCTCTGGTATTTTCTTACAGTAATAGAAAACTAATACAACTTTTTTTTCTAAATAATTTTCCCCATATTTCCCTGACACAAATTTCCCTTTCTTCCTTTCCTATTGTTCTTCTGTAGAGCATCTTTCTCTTTTGTTTCTTCTTCCAGGAAGTTCCCAGGATTTAACTCCATAGATCTATTAAATAGGCATATAATAAAGTATGATCTCCTGGGAGTTTTAGAGCTCTATTGCAATAATATTTAGTGAATTTTTCTTTCAGAAAATTGCTTTAGCATGTTATTAGAAGTGTTGAGAATATAATTTTACTTTTTTTTTGAAGTTTAGAATGTTCATCATTTTTTTCCTTTCTCAAGAGGGAGTGACCTGCTCTTCACACAGGGCTTTTATCTGAATCTCGTTGGGCTTATGACAGAACATATTGACTAGAGTTGGCTCTTAGTTGTACCTGCAAGTAATTTTTAGTTTTACACTGTGACATTCTGAAGCAGGACTTGGCCCAGTTCCCAAGCTGTACAGTTAATGCATTGACTCCAAAGCATTATCAGCACATGTGCACTACTGCAGGGTTCCACAGTTTCTCTACCACGAGGTTTTATTTCTCCAGAATCATGCTCCACATATCACTTCATATTTCTTTACAACACAGTGACAACTGTTTCCTTTATTTCACCTTTGTGAAATCTCAGTTTCTGAGATTCCACCTTCCCCATTTCTGGTCTTTCCCAGATTTTCCAATCCTGTTTTCAAGAAAAAAAAAAAAACTAGCTCTGTCAAAATTGTTATCCTCAATCTTGTAGAAGAATGCTCTCCCAACTCAAGGTATTAATGACTTCACATAATATTAAACAAACACATGTGACCATGCATGAGGGCAATAAACATTTCTACATAAGAACTGTGAATCAAAAAGGCTATTAATTTTCTCTTTCAATTCTGATGATTTTTGCTCAAAGTATAAGATGCTCATTTAGATACTGAGTCACCTATTTATTCAAGCAATTTCTTCCACATTTTTCAGTAATTTTTTTTTCTCTGAAGCTGTTTCTCTTGGGCCATTTCTAGAGCCTCAATCTTACACAATTAAAGATAAAGAAGACATCTAGACTGACCTTTCTGTCAGAAGACAAATACCTGTGGGTATGGTGCTCACAACTACACAGATCTTTAAGCCAGGAGCCAGTGCCTCACACCTATAATCCTAGCTACTTGGGAAGTTGAAATTGGGAGGATCAGGGGTTAAGGACAGGCTAGGGGAAAAAAAATCACAAGAACACATCTCAACAGAAAATAGTCAGATGTGATGATGCATACCTGCCATCCCAGCTATGGTGAGAAGCCTAATATAAGAACATCTTGGTCCAGAATGGCCTGGGCAAAAACCAAGACTCTATCTCTAAAATAACCAGAGCAATGTGGCTCAAGTGGTACAGGAACTGCTTAGCAAATGTGAAGCCATGCACTCAAACCAGTATAAAAAAAAAGACTGATCATTAATACAGTGTTTCATCCCACAGTCTCTAAGGCTGGAGTCACCCAAAAATGGCAGTAGGGAACAGCCCACTAGGTAGAGCTCCAAACCATCCTGAGATGGGGCCAATTGGCATTCCAAAAAGAGAAACATTGAACTCAGAGGGTAAGCAGTCCACAGCATTTGTCAGGGGGACTGGCAGTTGGCTGCAGCTGATCCTTGGGCAGAGAGAGAAAACAGTGATTTTCTGTCTAGGTGCTCTGTAGTGAAAGTCAAGGTGTGGGGCTTGTATTAAGGTTTAAGGAATTTGAAGTCATGGCCAGGGCCAATTTCTTTTGGTGTTTTTGGCAACAACCTGAGCGCCTTGCCAGTACCCTGGAATTGTTCAAAGCTTGGCTTGAGCTCAACCCTGCTGGAAAAACCCTGTCTCTGTTTAGGTCACAGAACAGTCAAGCCATTGTGTTATTTTCTCTCAGGATACAGAGATAAGCAGGGGTGGGTAGGGACCTTTACCTAAGGGCATATAAAATCTATCAGCTATGTAATTATTCATCCACCAATCTTATATTCTTTTTAAAAATTAGTCTGTGAAAGTAGACTGTCTCTCATTGCTGTATTTCTAGTGCTTAACACATGCTTTAGCACACAATAAGTGTTCAGTAGAACATTATCTAAATGACTGAGTGCCTTTGTTCTTTCTGAAACCCACTCTGTTAGCTTGCTCATGTCCGTGCACAGAGGGCCACATCACAGCTGTATCCTGGTGACAACCATGGTGTTTATTCAAGGAAAATCAATTCAGTGTATAAAAAAGTACTGTCAATCTGAAACAGAAAGTTAGTTCTGATCTTCGATGTTTAAGAGAGGACTCAAAGGTAGAACACCTTCCAATCTTCCATATTTTCCCCCAGCATGACAGAGTCCAATAAATATAATGACTGGCAAGAAATGCCCATTATTCACTTTTGCTATCATAATGACCTGTACAGGAAAGATATGTCTCTGCCAACCATTCAGGTTAGCCAGGAAAGAACAGAGTGGCGGGGTTTTGTTTGTTACTTTGTCTTTGGCTTCTTATCCAAACAGTAATGAGTCAATTGCAAACCCCTAAAGCTCCTCCTGTACAAAAGATTTAGTTGTTTAAAATGAAGGGACAGCAAAAGGTCACAGCCAACAGGAGCTAAAGGGGGCGTGATGAGTGATTGTAATGTAATATCCCAAATAGGATCCTGGAACAGGCAGTAGGTAAAAACTGATGCAATATGAAGAAAGTATGGACTTCAGTTAATAACATTAGTACTGATTCATTAATTGTACAAATGCATCCTATTAATGTGAGATGCTCATAACAGAGGAAATTGAATGTAGAGTATGTGCAAACTCTCTGCTGTTGTCATAATTTTTCTGTAACTAAAAAACTGTTCTATAATAAAAAGGTTGTTTTTATAAAGGAGTTGATGGATCAGGTGCAGTGGCTCAGACCTACAATCCCAGCTACTTGGGAGGCGGAGATAGGGAGGATTGTGGGTAAAAATTTAGTGAGACCCCATTTCTATCAATAAGCCAGGAATGGTAGTTCATGCCTGTGATTCCAGTTATAGGTAAGATAGCAACCTATGGTTGACCCCAGGCAAATACACAAGATTCTATCTGAAAATAACTACAGCAAAAAAAAGTTGGGGTGTTGCTTGAGTGGTAGAGCACTGACCTAGCAAACATGAGGCCCTAAATCCAAACACCATTACCACCAAAAAAAAAAGAGATGACATTTTTTTAAAAAAGGGAAATACAGCAGTCAAACCCTGCCAGAAGTAGAGGGGGATCTCCATCTCTAAACACTAATGCTTTTATCCATTTTCAGTTTGTAGGTTCAACATCACGGGTCCAGCTCACAAGAAGGGCTGTGCTGCGTCTCAACTGAAGGTGCCTATTCTGCAAGATGTCAAAGTGAGCTTAACTGAACATTAATGGATTTTCAAGAAGTAAACTCTGGTCTAAGAAAAGCACAATGTTTTTTAAGAGTATGGCTCCTGAAGTTATTCTATCCTACAGCATGTCTTGGGTTTGAACCTTAATTATATCCACTGAAACTTTCTCCTTTTTTTCACAACTATAATCAGATTTTAATACTATTTTTGCCTATTTTATGTGCTACTCTTTTTCTCTTTAGGAATAATAAATGCAATCATTTTTAAAAAGCTTTTATTTTTGAGGGAAGTAAGGTTGATTTTCTTTATGTATTACAAATTGTTTTATTAGCTTATGTGTTGTTCAACTTTCTTTAATTAAATATTGTGGATAATCAACTAAAAAAGAGGAAACATTTATTTCAGCTCAGTGTTTTGAAGGTTTAAGTCACTGATTGGCTGACCCCATTACTCTTGGCCCTACAGAAATACAGTATCTCATAACCAGGGAATGTGGCAGAAGAAGAAGCTGATGCCACAGTGTCCAGAAAGTAAAGGGGGACAAAGATCAGAAGCTGTGGACCCAAGATTCCCTTCAAGGACACACTTCCAATCACCTAATTTCCTTCCTCTAGGCCCCATTCTAAAGACCCCATTACCTCCCAACATTGCTGTGGATCAAGCATTCAAGACATGGACCATCAAGGGACATTCAGGATCCAAACTATAACATTGTGCCTCTGACCCCCAAAGGCACATGCCCATCTCAATATGCACAATGCATTTAGTCCACCCCAAGAGTCTTAACAGTTCCAGAATTATTCAAAGACTTCCAAGTGAAGTCTCCATCAAGACTCAAGGCAACTTATCACTGAGCCCCTGTGAAAATCAAATAGAATTTTTTTTTTATTTCTAAGATACTACGGCCAGGATAAATGTTACTATTCCAAAAGAGAGGACCAGAAAAAATAGTAAGGGGTGATGGAACTGAAGGGAGACTGAAACTCTGTAGCAGAGACATCAAACCCCAAGAGAGATGCAGGATGTGGGTAACATTATAGGATGATGTGGGCTTCAAAGGCCTTGAGCAGCACACCCTAAGGCTGCAGGCCACCTGGTTCCTCTCTTAGGCTGGCTCTCCCCACTGGCTCCATCTTCCTTCAGCAGTTATTCATATTTCAGTCCCCAGGATCCGCACTGCAGCTTTGATTTCATTCTCACATCCGCATGCATTAACCAGTCAAGGGTTACCTACTATACACTGCCTGACCTTCCAGGTTTTCCTCTGAAATCTTGGTGGAACGCTCCATGACTCTGAACTCTTGCATTCTGCATCTCTGCAGAGCTAGCATCTCATCAACACCACCAGGGTCGGCCACCAGCATGAGCTAATCTTGGGCTATCTTGAACAATGACAAGGTATCACAAAACACTGATCATCACAAGTCCACTCCCTTTCAAATAAGCCATGTCATCTCTAAATATAAAACGCATTACACATACAATCTATTTAATACTTATTCTTACTCGTCTATAACTATTTGCTTTTATAATCAAGGAAACTGGATTTTCCAGTGTTGTCAAAAGTAAAACTATGATTCATCCCTGAGTCCATGAGATTACAGAACATAGGCTACTTCCAGTTTCTGCCTGTTGGGAAAGTGACAGGCAATTTTGTCATGGTTCATAGGGCCTGGTTTCCTCATGGCTAAATAGGGCATTTCCTACCAGGAGAAATAATAAATTAGCTATTGGGAAAATGTAGAATCCTAAATCAAACACACCTTATATTTATAAGCACAGTGTTCATTCAATTACAACCATAGCCTCACATGATTGGTAAGGCCTATGACACCTGCTTTCTCTTCACAATTGCAGAAAATTCCTCTTCCTTCAATAATTGAAGATCTTAACAGCTTTTCCTCAGCTCATGTTTCATCATTATAGTCTCTCAACTTCCCCAGTTATTCTAGTGCTAAATCCATTGTGCTATTCAGCTGAGTGTAAGTGGACTGAAAGACATTTTGGGTGTGTTCAGGTTATAAATTTCTCCTCTTTATAATGAAATTGCTGTGGTCTGATAAGATGTGTTCATCAGTAAAATGCCAGAATTTAATAATATTGTGTTTCACCTTGCTTTAAGTGATTCATAGTTTTCCACAACTAGATAATTACCAATAAATTTGATTCATAAAACACCTTGAGAATTAGGCAGAGTAAATATAAATAGTATTGTATTGCAAAAGGGAAAAAAAGTTAATTATATAAATATTTACCAAGTATTCATTATGTGCTAGAATGGCAAACACAAAAGTGTATAAATGTATATATTCTCTAACTCCTAAAAGTTACCATCCTGTCCAAGATAAAAAGCTAATAGAAGGACTGGAGATGTAGCTCCATGGTGGAGCACTTATCAAGTATATGCAAGACCCTGGGTTCTATATTCAGCACCACAAGAAAAATAAAAAAGGAGGAGGAGGAGAAGCTAATGAGAAAGAAATTTTGTTTTCAAACCTGACAATGTCCACTCCATTACTATTCTCCCTAAGTAGTTATATTTCCAGCATCGATGATTTTATTATCACAAAATAACTCTAAACTCCATCTGCTCCAACAAGCAAACATTTAATGAAATTGTGTCAGCCTGGCTTCCAGCATTATACAAAATCTTTCCAGTAACATAAAGATATCATCAATAAACAACTGAGATTAAATTCTGTAGCTTCAAATATTTACTCATCCTAAATACTTGAAAACTATTATTTTATCATGAATAATAACTATTATTAATAAATAATAAATAAAATAACTTATTTTATTACTCATAATCCCTATGTAAATGTCATAAGGTTGATGCAAGTATAGTTTTATGTAGCAAATTTACTACATATATGAATTTTTCAAACTTGAAAAGTGCAATCATATATATGTGAGTCTCTGAGCCTCACATCAGTCCTACGAGATCAACAGGACAAGAAAAACTTGATTTTGTTGTGGTAAGAAACAGACTTACAGGTGTCGTATGGTTTGCTCAAAATTAACAAAATCATAATTCATGTTCATACATGACATAGAGAAGGATGGAATCAAGTTCATAACCATTCTACCTTACCATAACAGGCTTTGGACTAATTCCAGGAGCTTCCAAAACCTTTGCAACACACAATTTAGCAATACCTAAATTAGTATGGGGGATTAATATGGGGATTAAACCCAAGGCCTTGCATTTCCTAGCAAATACTCTTTCACTTGAATCCTTTTGTTTTTATTTTGTTTTTGAGACAGGGTCTTGTTAACTTTGCTGAGGCTGCACTAGAATTCATGATACTCTGTCTGTGCCTCCTGAGTAGCTGGGATTACAGAAAGGTGACACCATGCACAGCCTTATCTTCCACCTTAAGAATTTTGAAATATATTGCTAGAAAATACTTTAAGTTTCATGTGAAGTAAATTTAAATACAAAAATTATTGCTTTATTTTTCAGAACTCACCATCTTGTCCATTCGGTATCATTAATCCATTGCTAGGATTGGTCTTGCTCTCCTCAACACAGTCCCATGGTAAGGAGGGCCTTTGTGACTCAATAGGAAATCTCTTCAGAAAAGAGATAAAAGTCACTAATCTGACATAACACAGCTTCTCTCGGTATTACTTCTATGACATGTTCTTAATTGCTTTTGAAAGTGTCTTCTTTTTTTTTATTCATTTATTCACATGTGCATGCATTGTTTGGACCATTTCTCCCCCTCCCCCCCTCCCCCACTCTCTCTTCTCCCACCTCCCTCACTTCCAGGTAGAAACTTTTCTGCCCTTTTCTCTAATTTTGTTGAAGAGAAGACATAAGCATAGTAAGAAAGACAAAGCATTTTGCTAGTTGAGTTAAGGATAGCTATACGGAGAGATTCCTAGCATTGCTTCCATGTACAAATATGTTACAACCCAAGTTGATTCATCTCTCACTGACCTTTTCTCTAGTTCCTGATCCCCTTCCCATATTGACCTCTGTTGCTTTACGGTTTCTGTGCTAGCTCCTCTGCAGTAGGGACATCAGACACTTTCATGTTTTTGGGTTTCCTACCTATCCCCATTCCTCCCATATGTGCTTTCCCCTTAGCGTGTGACCCAAGTCCTACAACATTGCTGCATTTGCCCTAGATCTAAAGTCCGCATATGAGGGAGAACATATAATTCTTGGTCTTCTGAGCCTGGCTAACCTCGCTCAGAATGATCTTCTCCAGTTTCATACACTTACTTGAGAATAATAAGATATCATTCTACTTTATGGCTGAGTAAAACTCCATTTTGTATAAATACCACATTTTCTTAATCCATTCATCAGTAGTGGGGCATCTTGGCTGTTTCCATAACTTGGCTATTGTGAATAGTGCTACAATAAACATGAGTGTGCAGGTGCCTGTGGAATAACCTGTGTCTCAATCCTTGGGGTATATACCTAGGAGTGGGATTGCTGGATCATATGGCAGATCTATGTTTAGATTTTTAAGAAGCATCCATATTTTTTTTCCAGAGTAGTTTCACTAACTTGCATTCCCACCAGCAGTGTACAAGTGTTCTTTTTTCCCTGCATCCTTGCCAACACCTGTGGTTGGTGGTGTTTTTGATGATGGCTATTCTAACAGGGGTAGGTGGAATCTTAGTGTGGTATTGATTTGCATTTCCTTTATGGCTAGAGATGGTGAGCATTTGTTCATTTGTTTTTTGGCCATTTGAATTTCTTCCTTTGAGAAAGTTCTGTTTAGTTCAGCTGCCCATTTCTTTATTGGTTCATAGATTCAGGGAGACTTCAGTTTTTTAAGTTCCTTGTATATTCTGGTTATCAGTCATTTGTCTTATGTATAGCTGGCAAATATTTTCTCCCATTTTGTGGGTGGTCCCTTTATAGACCATTTTTTTGTTGTGTAGAAGTTTTTCAATTTTATGAAGTCCTATTTGTCCATCCTTTCTCTTAGTTGCTGAGCTGCTAGGGTTCTATTGAGGAAGTCCTTGCTATACCTATTACTTCCAGAGTATTCCCTGCTCTTTCCTGCACTAACACCAAGAGTTTTGGGTCTGATATTAAGGTCTTTGATCCATTTTGAGTTCACGCTAGTATAGGATGATAAGCATGGATCTAATTTCAGTTTTTTGCATACAGATAATCATTTTTCCCAGAAACATTTGTTGAAGAGGCTGTCTTTTCTTCATCATATATTTTTGGCACCTTTGTCAAAAATTAGGTGGGCATAGCTGTGTAGATTCATATCTGGGTCTTCTATTCTGTTCCACTGGTCTCAGGCCTGTTTTTGTGCCAGTACCGTGCTGTTTTTATTGCTATGGCTTTGTAATATAGTTTGAAGTTGGGTATTGCAATACCTCCACCTTGCTCTTTTTGCTGAGTATTGCCTTGGCTATTCACGGTCTCTTGTGTTTGCAAATGAACTGTAGGGTAGATTTTTCAATCTCTGTGATGAATATCATTGGGATTTTGATGGGAATTGCATTAAACATGTAGATTGCTTTTGTAGTATAGTCATTTTTACTGTGTTGATTCTACCAATCCATAAGCACAGGAGATCTTTCCATCTTCTCTAGTCTTCCTTGATCTCTTTCTTCAGGGGTTTGTAGCTCTCCTTGTACAGGTTATTCACATCCTTTGTTAAGTTTAATCCTAGGTATTTGATTTCTTTTAGAAGCTATTATAATTGGAATTGTTTCCATATATTCTATCTCAGTTTGTTCTTTATTGGTGTATAGAAAAGCTAATCATTTTTGCAAATTGATTTTGTATCCTGCCACCTTGTTGCAGCTGTTTATGGTGTCTAGGAGTTTTTGGATAGAGTTTTTTCAGTCTTGAAGGATCTTGCCATCTGCAAATAGGGATATTTTGACAGTTTCTTTACCTATTTGTATTCCTTTTATTTCTTCTTCTTGCCTAATTGCTCTGGCTAGGAATTCCAGTACTATGTTGAATAGGAGTGGGGATAATGGGCACCTTTGTCTTGTTCCTGATTTTAGGGGATATGGTTTCAGTTTTTCACCATTAGGTATGATGTTGACTGTAGGTTTTTCAGATATAGCCTCTACAGTGTTAATGTACATTCCTTCTATTCCTAGTTTTCTTAGAGCTTTTCCCATCATGAAGTGTTGTTGGATCTTATCAAAGGCTTTTTCTGTATCTATTGAGATGATTGAGTGGTTTTTGTCTTTGCTTCTATTAATGTGTTGTATTACATTTATTGATTTGCATATATTGAACCACCCTTGCATCCCTGGGATGAAGCCAACTTGGTCATTGTGAATGATCTTTCTGATGTGTTGCTGGATTCGGTTTGCCATTATTTAATTGAGGAATTTTGCATTGATATTCATTAAGAAAATTGGTATGTAGTTCTCCTTTTTGGAGGTATCTTTGTCTGGTTTTGGGATAAGTGTAATACTGGCTTCATAAAATGAGTTAGGCAGTGTTCCTTCTCTTTCTATTTTGTGGAATAGTTTAAGGAGGGTTGATATTAGTTCTTTTTTAAAGGTCTGATAGAATTCAGCAGAGAATCCATCAGATCCTGGACTTTTCTTTTTTGGGAGACTCTTTATGGCTGCTTCCATTTCATTTTGTGTAATAGATCTTTTCAGGTGATTAGTATCTTCTTGCTTCAGTTTTGGATGGTTGTAAGTATCTAGGAATTTGTAAGTATCTAGGAATTTGTCCATATCTTCAAGATTTTCAAATTTATTAGAATATAGGTTCTCAAAGTAGTCTCTGATTATTTCCTGGACTTCCATGGTGTTTGTTGTTATCTCCCCTTTTGCATTTCTCATTTTACTGATCTGGGTTTTTCTCCCCTCATTTTAGTCAGGTTTTCCAGGGGTCTGTCAGTCTAATCTATTTTTTCAAAGAACCAGCTTTTTGTTTCACTGATTCTTTGTATGGTTTTTTTTGTTTGTTTGTTTCTATTTCGTTGATTTCAGCCCTTATTTTTATTATTTCTCTCCTTCTGCTTATTTAGGGATTTGCTTGTTCTTGTTTTTCTAGGAATTTGAGATATAGCTTTATGTCATTGATTTGAAATCTTTCTATCCTTTTAATATATGCACTCATGGCTATAAACTTTCCTTGTAGGACTGCCTTTGCTGTGTCCCATAGGTTCTGGCAGGTTGTGTTTTTATTTTCATTAACTTCCAGGAACCTTTTAGTTTCCTCTTTTATTTGATCAATGACCCATTGATCATTGAGCAGTGTGGTTTTTTAGCCTCCAATTGTTTGCATGTTTTTTACTGTTGTTTTTGTTGTTGATTTCTAGTTTTAATGCATTATGATCAGATAGAATACATGGGATTACTTCTATTTTCTTATATTTGCTGAGGCTTGCTTTGTGCCCTAAGATATGATCAATTTTGGAGAAGGTTCCATGAGCTGCTGAGAAGAATGCATATTGTGCTGAAGTTGGATGAAATATTCTGTAGATATCAGCTAGATCCATTTGATCTATTATTGTGATTTAATTCTAGAATTTCTTTACTGATTTTTTTGTTTGGATGACCTATCCATTGGTGATAGGGGGGTATTAAAGTCTCCCCCTATCACTGTGTTGGAGTCTATTTATGATTTAAGTCCTTCAGGGTATATCTGATGAAAGTGGGTGCATTGACGTTGGGTGCATACAGTTTGATAACTGTTATTTCCTTTTGGTGTGTTTCCCCTTTTATAAGTATGGAGTGTCCTTCTTTATCACCTTTGATCAATGTAGGTTGAAGTCTACTTTGTCCAAGATACGTATTGCTACTCCTGCCTGTTTTCAGGAGCCATGATTTTGGGAGCCATATATTGACAATTAATATTGTCAATTTTCATCCTTAATTCATTTCTCTCTCTATTTATAATGGTTTTTGTTTCATTTTGGTGTTCATTTAGGGCTCCTATGAGTTCATTTATTTGTTTATGTGTTTTCTCATATTCTTTATTTTTGTTGTATGGAATTTTTTGAGTCCCTCTTGTATGTTTTGGTTGACCATGTCTAGTAACATCTCCATGAAATTCTCAGTGATTACTTGCAGGATTTCTTCTTTTAGAGTGTTCTTGTGGCCTTCATTGGGTTCCTTAGCATAGTTATCTTTGTTTTGTTAGTGTCTGGAACTGGGTATCTGTTTTCTTCATTTCCCTCTGAATTTTGTATTAATTTATTTTGGGTAGCAGAATGGTTTCCATCCCTTTTTTGTCTTCCCATCATTCCACTTGGTGCTGTTTCTGTCCCTAGTCTGTGTGTAATTTAATATTAGCTAACTTACAATGGTAAAACTAACAAAACAAAGAAAGTAAGAGAAAAAAAGAAAGAAAAAAAAGATGAAGAAAACCAAAGAAATCAACAGGGAGAGGTGGCAGACAAACAATCAAGGAACAAAACAAACAAGCAAACAAACAATATAAAAATTCCATTTTCAGGAACAATAGAAGTTCAGTCTTAGTAGTTCTGGTGTTACATCTTCAGCATCCAGTCCTGGTGTTAGTATTTAAGCAGTAGCTCTGTCTTAGTCTCACCAGGTGGTTAGTGAGATCACCAACCACCAGTTCTTTTCCCCATCTTTCAGTGGCAGCTGCTTTGTCAGCTCCTCCCTCTGAGGTTTAGCAGCCGATTTGCTTTTGCCTCACCCCTCTTCCACTGGGGCAAGTTTGGAGATCCTTTTGCTGGCTCCCTGCTGTCAGTGTGCTATGCTGGTTTGCTGATTATTTTTTCAGTTTTGTAACGTTGTTTGACTTTGGGTGTTGCTCACTGGCTCAGGATATGAGCTTTGTGGGCCACTATCTGCCCTATTTCAGGCAGTAGCTATCGCCCTCCCACTGTTGGCCCTTCTGCCTTTCTAGTCTTTGTTTACTGAAAGTTCCCATGGAGATCAGCTCCTTGCATCTCCCTCCTTTTCTGGTGTGCTTACAACACCCCAACCCCTCTGCTGCATGCTCCTTTTTAGTTCCTTGTTCATTATTCAGTTTTCTTTTCTTTTCTTTTCTTTTTTTTTTGTGGGGCAGGGGGTCAGTCTGTCCAGGGGGCTATGCTGGTTTACCCCAGGGGTGGCTTTGGGAATACTATGTGCCTCTTATTTGCTCACCTGTTGGTCTGCATCTCCCAAGCCGGTTTGGAGCTAGGATCTGGCAGCTCAGAAGCCCTCCTGTTTTCTCAGTGTAATGTGGTACAGAGAAGCTTTGTATGGGCTGGGGGTTCACTGTGTCAAAGCCTTTTTTTTCTGCCAAGGGTGGCTCCAGAGTCTCAGCAAAGTTTTGATTTATGGAGCTCACACTGCCTGCTTCTGCATTCTAGTTGCCATCTTGGATCCTCTGAAAGTGTCTTCTTTTTATATGGTGTTGTGTGTTTATACATAGTGAATATGTACGCTGTTTATCATAGCTAAAAACAATAACTTAAATCAGAGTGAAATTGTTGGCAATATATTTCCTTTTCTTTCTACATATTACCCCTTTGTAGACTGTCCACAAGTTGTTCATCAGTTCTGTTGGTTGATATTGGCTTGTTTCCCATTTGGAGTCACTATGGATGTTGTTATAGCATTCTTGTCACCTTCCCTAGAATGAGTGTTTTAGACCACAGGTGATGCACATTGTAAAATTTGAGAAATGACATTGAACTAATGTAACTGTACCAAATTATCCTCACACCAGCAGGCCAATTCCTTCTGCTTGCATCCTCATCACCACACTGAACACCTTTTTATGAATGCAGGCTTTGAATTTTAATGTAATTTAAAATATAAATATTTTCTCTTATGATTAACAAATGTAATGACCACTGGAAACCTTTTGCTCTTTTGAGGTCATAAGAATAACTTTCAATTTTGCTCTACATTTTTTTAGTTCTCTCAGGTGTATGATAGGTTATTTGTTTGAGAACTTTCAGTGTTTTTTGTCATTTTCTTTTGTTCTTTTGAGACAAGGTCTTGTTAGGTAGTCCACGCTGACCTAGAACTCACTATATAAAGCAAGGTTAGCCTTGAACTTGCAATCCTCTGCCTCAGCCTCTTCAGTGCTGGGATTACAGGTCTATACCACTATGCCCAGTTGCAAAATCTTTCAGCTTCTTTGTATGTTCTTTTATTAGGATATATTCATTCTGCAGGGGGCATTCATTGTGACAGTTCCAAAGAGTCTTACATTGTACATTGGTTAGATTGCCCCCACTGTCTCTCCCATTGTACCCTCTTCCTGCCCCACTTAAAGCATTTTCAAGTGGTTTCTTTATTCTGTTCCATATTAGTATATGAAATCCATCTACCATTTGCCATCACCTTAATCTCCTTCTCCCTCCTCTCTCTCCCTCAAGTAACCCGCCCACATTCTACCTGTTTTACAGTCCTGTCTTTCTTTAATAATATTGAAGTCAATGTTCCAAGGGGTTTCATCCATGTGTTCCTGTTGTGAGTCTACTTTACTTTGGTGCAGTCACTCTCTTCCATTGCTCTCCCTTAGCCTTTTACCTTCTAGCCCCCAGTTTTCAATAGCTTTCAATACACATCTTTATATACTCTACCTTCACAGATGTTGCATTTTATGATATTATTGATGTTCGGTCATTCCCTTTTCTTTTCCCTCCTTCCCAGAGTTCCATAGAGTATTTCCACTATTACAGACATGTTCTACATATGAGTTCATATATGATCATGTCTGTTTCTGTGTGTATGTTTACCTTTTGGATCTATCTTCCACATATAAGACAAAAAAAATTGTCCTTTGTCTTTCTGATCCTGGCTTAATTCAGCTTCTTAAAGGTAGGTTTTATAGTTGTAAGCTTCTCTCTCAGCACTGCTTCCACTGTATACCATAAATTATGGTATTTGAATTTTTCACTTCATTTCTCTTTTACTTTTCTTTAACCATTGGCTGTTTAAGAGTGGGCTAATGTCCATATATTTATGAAATTTCAAGGTTGTTTTGCTACTAATTGCTAGTTTGAATCCATTAGCATGGTTTCAAACTCAAAAAATTTATTAAAACAAATAAGAAGAAAATTTTAACAGATTTGTAATTATTTTGTGCATGTGCTAATATATAAATTTACATGTATAAATACCTATATTTATAAATATTTACATATGAATATAGAATATATATAATTCTACATATAATGTTTACATATATATGTGTATATAAATGTACATATTTATACACATGAAAAGAGAATATATATATAATTAACATATATTTATAGATATGAATATAAATATATACTTATACATAAAGAGAGAGCATATATATTTATAAATGTATGATGTAGGCATATATTTATATATATATGAAGAGTGAGTTACATATGTATTTATATATATTTATATATAAATGAATTTATATATTTACATTTATAGATATAAATATATTTATAAGGACAGAGTACATATATTTACAGATATATGTACACAGGTACTGTATATATATATAGCATGCTTATAAATAAATATTTTATATTTTATATTTATATGTATTTATATACATAATGAAGTTATATACTTATACATGTAATTCATATACATTTATATATGTTATTATATCTATATTTCTATATTATACATGAATATATTTATATATTTATATAGAAAGAGAATTTGTATTTATGTTACATATATTTATGGATATATGCTCATATATATGAAGACAGAATACTTATATGTACAATTAAAATACATGTATATTTAAATATGCATATTTGCATATAGAGAGAGAATGTATATTTATAAATATATAAAATTTAAAAATACATATTTGTATAGAGACAGAAGTTACATAAAAATTTATGTAAATATATTTATTATCTGTATAGATATTCATATAAAATGAAAAAAAATGTATATAGTCATACATATATAATTTATATATGTTCATTTGTAGATTATATAGATATATTTATATCTAAATATATATATATTCATATATACATAGGGAATGTATTATTTGTATACATATATTTATATATATACTTGTATATATGAAGAGAATACTTTCTTTAACCAATGGTTATTTAAAAGTGCGTTAATTTCCACATATTTGTGAAATTTCCAATTTTTCTTGCTACTAATTGCTGGTTTTATTCCACATTGTATGGTTTCAAACTTTTAAAAATATACTAACAAAAAGAAATTTTTTTCTGTAAAACCCACAAGTAATCAAAGATAAGTTGAATGTCAGTAAATTTACCACCCATCCAAAGAACTCGTTTAACAGAATCTCACTTCTACCACTATGTTGATCCTCTATCACATCTACCATATCTTTTCTGGCCCTTCCTCCAAAATTATCTTGAAATGTGTAGTTGAAATTTTATTTTTCCTTTCAACTTAAAGAAGAATGCTTGAAGAATAAATTATTTACTCTTATTAATTTGTAAATGTCTCAAAGGAGACATTCACTTTGATGGTAAAAAGTAAAATTCTTTAAAGCCTGGTTTTGTTGTCTAAAGATGGTTTATCCTGCAGAATGTTCCCATGCTTTTGAAAAGAAGGTGCATTCTGAGTGGTCTGTGTGTGCCTGTGGGGAGAATTGGGTTACAATTTATTCAAATCCTTGGTTTTCTTAATGATATTCTGTTTATTCTCTCCATTATTGAAAGTTGAAAACTGAGTTCTTCAGCTCTTAGTGGAGCTATCCATTTCTCTCTTCAGTTCTGTTAATTGTTGTTTCATATATTTGGGTGATGTGGTACTAAAGAAATATAATAAATCAATATGTAAATATAAATATATAAATGTATGTATGTGTGTTTGTTAGATTATCATACTATGACAAACTTTTATCAATATATAATGCCTATCTTGTCTCTTGTAAAGGTATATATACATATGAAGAAAAAATATGTATATTTTATATAGATAACATTTAATATATCATATATATTTTATGTATATAATGAAGTTACATTATATTCATATAAATAAACATAGTTATATATTTACTTTTTTTAGATTCATATTAACTTATATATAAAGAGAATATATTTTCATATATATGAAATTAATATATATATCCATACATATATGTATATGTAAATATACATACTTATATATTCATATTTATTTACAATTATATATACATATATAGAGAATATAGAGATATAAAAGTTATAAATACATTTATATTTATACAGTCATATAGATTGATATATAAATCCATCAATATGTTAAATATGTATTTATTTTATATATAATTTGAGAATATTGTGTATATATATAATTCATATACATTAATATATTAATGTCTTTATATATAAATATACATATTGACATATGCATATTTTTATACAAATATATATACATATATAAATACATGAACATATATATGTAAAGGGAGAATATATATGTGTAAATATATGAAATGTATGCATTCATATTCATATATTTTATATATATTTACATATAAAAAGGGAATATATGTTTATATGAATGTATAAAATTTATACACAAATATATATTTAAATATTTTATATAAGTGCATATATAAATGAGTATATACTTATATTTTCTTATTTATTTATATCTACATATTTATATATAAAGTTATGTCTATGCATATACATATGTATTTATAATTATTCATACATAGGGAGACAATAAATAAATGTATAAAATACATAATTTGTAAATTATATAAAATGTATAAAATATATTATTTGTAGAACAAATGTCAAAAAATAAGTCTGTGGAATCATAAAAAGATTTTGCAAAACAGTTTATTATCTATGTGTGGAGTGTTTCAGGTGTTGCTGACTCTAATCTGAAAGCAGCACTTGGACATCTGTCTAGTTTTATTCTGAATGTACTCACCTAGAGTGGACACTGTCCAGGGTGTCGTGATCGCCAGGGGAAGAGTGTCCATAGGTTTCTACGGCACAATTTGCAGTATGTAATATGCATCGTAACGTGTGCCTTTAGCTATAAAAATCCCTTAATGGTGTTCCTCAGACATGCCTATCATGAAGGAATTTGCTTTCTAGGAAGGCAGTCTAGCACATTGATTTAAAAAAAAGCCTGAGATCTATCCTGGTGGTCCACGTCTGTAGTCCCAACTACTCAGGAAGTGGAGGCTGAAGGAACATAAGTTTGAGGTTTGCTTGGGAAAAGGTAGCAGACCAAAATTTCAAAAAGGCCTAAGGACATAGCTCAAGTAGCAGAACACTTGCCTAGTGTGTGTGAGGCCCTGGGATCAATCCCCAGATCAAGAAAAAAGGCGGAGGAGCTAGAATAGCTAGAAAAGAAGACCATGATACCCCTGAAACGGAGTGCAATACAGCACTTAGTAGTTTTTATTTCTTTTCAACCATCTGTCCTATGTTTATTCATGCATGTGTGTTTACTGAAACAAAATCAAATGTTTCCTTAACAAACTAGTTCCAAACAAGACTTCCTTCCTCAAATTTGCTTTACAAAGTTCAAGTGTAGATAAAATGAAAAGTAAACACTTTGTCCAGGCTTTTTGTCCAAAGGTCATTCTGAGAGCATATCATGCTAAGAAATTATTAAACTCAGTGTGATTAGAGAAGGTTAATTATTACTTTTTATATCTTACATTACTATAATCTAGAGAATTCCGTTTTATTATAATAATTATGGTTGAGGTGGATTCCCAGAAAGCAGTTGTCAAATGCTATTCCTTGGACTAGTTATGTTCTCAGTACTTTATGTATGTGAAATTATCTAATCCTAATAGTACTTTAGTGCATTAAATTTACAATGATATCTTTCATTACTTGCCATTATAGAGCAAGGATGAGTTCTATGTCTCTTGTATACTAGTGGTCTTTCACAGTCTAGACAACTAAAAGGTAGACGTTTTTCAAGTCAAAACCTATGGACAGTGTTATATTGATAACAGAGAGCAAAGTCAACAGATTTCAAAACAGGTAAATAAGGGCAAAGTCACAGGCCAACACGAAGACTGCTAAGAGGCAGTTTTATAAAGGTTCACGTTTACTGGTCAATACCACAGGTCCTGAAAAAAGTTTTAGTGAAAATTTAAGAAAAACAAAATAATAAGCTACACAGGATTGAAAATTAGTCCTTCAGATATTAGCCAAAGTGATTTTACAGCATACAGAAGACACAGAAATACATCTGTTAATGCCAGACACCAGATTAGGTACCTCTTATGTTCTGGTTTAATTATCCTCACAGAAACCCATGAGATGGGATTGTCATGTCCAACTAACAGGAGAAATTTAGGAATGGGATTTAAAGTAATTTTCCAGAAGTTCATCTCACACACTGGAAGACTGGGGATTTAAACATAGGAACTTTATGGGTAAAAAAAAAATTGTCTTTGTACTTAACTGCTGAATTGCAGTCTCTTTACAACTTCTGTTTTTGTTTGTTTGTTTGTTTATTAGTAGTAGTAGTACTAGTAGTGTTTTGGTGGGACTGAGGTTTAAACTCAGGGCTTCACACTTGCAAAGCAAGCACTCTACTGCCTGAACCACACCTCCAGTCCATTTTGCTCTGGTTATTTTGGAGATGGAGGCCCACAAACTATTTGCCCGGACTGGCCTCAAATCTCGAAACTCCGAATCTCAGTCTCCCAAGTAACAATGGTTACAAGCTTGAGTCCTAAGTGCCCAGCTTCTTTGTAACTTTTAGAGGGAAAAAAATCTTCTCTCTCACTGTTTTCTTTCTTTCCTTCCTTCCTTCCTTCCATTTTTTTCCTTTCTTTCTGTTAGCAACACTGGGAATTGAACCCAGAACCTTACACATGCTAGACAATCTTCCACCACATGGATCATACCCCTAGCCCTTTTATTATTATTTTGTTTTTAAGACAGGGTCTTGTTGCTACCTCAGCTTGGGCTGACCTCCAACTTGATATCCTTTTTTCTCAGTAGCTGGAATTACAGGCACACACCACCATACCTGGCTCTTTCTGAAATTTGAACATGGAAATAAAGGTTATAGAAGCTGGAAAATAAAGCTCAAATGCTCTGAATTATACACAAAAGGATAAAGTGATATTAGAAACTCCTTCAGTCCAAAATTATAGAGCATCTATGTCATCTAAGGCACTGGGCTAAGGGTTTAAGATACAGAAAAACATTCCCCTCGAGAAGCTCATAAAGAATGTGGATTTATTAGAAATTTTTATGCTTTTAGCAAGATACTCAGAGCTTAAGTTGTATTTCAGATAAAAAAGTTGAGTTGTTAGCCAAATAATATTCTCTCTACGTTTACTATGCTCCAAGCACTGTTCACATGAATCATGTGACATTCCGTTTCATTTTTATACAGGCCCACAGCAAATCGGAACAGCTTTGAGTTGTGCAAGGTTATGAATGTTCTTTGGTAAAAGAGCCAAATTCAAACCCAGGTAGTATACACACACACACACACACACTGCTCAATATGTGCTCCTAGACTCTAATCACTAATGTGCAATGAATGAAATGTAATTTGTCTGGCAACTTGGTGACCTGAGTGGATAAGAGAGTATGTACTTAGGTATGACAAGCATAAGAAAAGACAAGGAAATACCAGACCTGAATACACATACCAATGTGTTATCTGTGTTTAAATAAAGCCATGAAGTTTGTTTTAAATGACGTGGGGAGCACTTTCCTCATTGTTCTGTTAACGTCAAGGTTCGTCAGAAAGGTTCATCATCTAGTGTAAGTATCACCATCTCCTGAGCGTTTCAGATTCAAGGAGAGAACTTTTCCTGAAAGACAAATATAGTAATGTAATAGACTGTTTTTGTAGTAGAGCAATTCTTACCTATTTCTGGTATATAAGGAGAATAACTACAGAGAATTTATACTTGCACATTCCCCTCAAAAGCACCTTTACTGGGATGAGAAGGCAAAAGACAAAACAAACAAAAAGTAGGTTTAAAAGGTCAAAGTGCTCGTTCTGTTTCAGAAATATATTTACAAAGAGAAAGAAACCCTCTAAAACAAAGAGAGGGGCCTAGTCATAGTCACACACATGGTCAGAGAACATCTCAGGGAAGGCCTCAGCTTCCTCTGCACGATAGCTCCTACTCTAAGGAATTCAAGATAAGGGATGAAACAAGGACAACCTTCAAGTCCTGAGAGGCTGGCAGATTTCCACAATCCAAATTTCAACAAAAAGTCATGAGATACACAATGGAACATGAAATTGTAACATAGTCACAGGTGAGTGACAGAAACAAGCATGAGAACACCCAGGTATTGGACTTGCTAGACAGAGTATTAAAACCAACTTTCCTGAATATCCTCCAGAGCCAAGAAAACACACACTAATATAAAAACTAAAACATGTATATGAATAAAATGAGAATGTCAAAACAATTAGAAATTTAAAAAAACAGTCAAATAGGTATCTGGAACTGAAAAGAACAATAATTGAAATTTAAAAAAAATTAATACAAGGGTTAAGTAGAAGATCTGAGCATCAGAATAAAAGGACTCAAGAGTTAAAGATGAAGGACTAGAAATGTTCAAATATTAGTAACAGAGTGAATAAAATAATCAAGAACAGTGAAGAGCTCTTGAAAGATTTATAGGAAGATATCAAGGCAAACATCATAGGACTCTCAAAAGCAGAGAGGAGATGGGAATTTTCATGCATACAAAGGGTGGTCATTATAAACTAATTTATTAACAGAAATGTTTAAGCAAGAAGGCAATGAGATGACATATTTAAAGTGCTAAAAGCAACTATTAACAAAAAATCTATATATAGCAAAAGAGTCTTACAAAATTGAGGAAGAAGTAAAGAATTTCCCTATATGCAAAAGATGAGAGAGGTCATTACCAATGAACCTATTGTAATAACTTTGTAAATGTCACAATGTACTCCAAATATAACAATAGTTCAAAAAAAGAGGAAGAGAAAGAAAACTAATGTGAAAAAAAGAAATACTAAGATGAAAAACAGTAACAAGAATATATGTAATGGAGAACAAAGACCTACAGTAAAGGTAATTATAAAATCCAGCATAACCATAATTTTGATTTGCAATTCCATTTTTTATTTTCTACAGAATTTAAAAGATAAGTGAATAAAATTATGAACCCACATTAATGGGTACATAATATATAAATACATAATTAGAGACATCAACAATGTAAAATGTAGCAGGGAGACAGAACTGTATAGGAATATAAACTTTAGCATGTGATTGAGTCAAGTTGCTGTCAACTCAAAAGGGATTTTTGCAATTATAGAGATATTATATGTAATCCATATGGTAACAAGAAAAGAAAACACCTCCTAGAACATTCATAAGATGAGATGAGAGGGGAATCAAAATATGTCACAACAAAAAATATAATCACTAAACACAAAAGAAAGTAGAAAGGAGGAGATGCAAGACAAAAATAATTAATACATTTATGAAACGTCACAAAATGGTGAAGATAAATACTTGTTCTCAGGAATCACACCCAGTGTAATTATATTAAATTCTGCAGGGAACACTTGAAACTATCACTAAGAAGACAAATAACCAAGTGAAAACTGCGCCAACAGTCTCAGTAGACATCTCACCAAAGAAGATACACCGATGGAAAATAAATACATGAAAATACTCCACACCACACGTCACCATTGAAGCACAAATTAAAATGACATCACTGTAAATCTGGTGGACTTACAAAAATTCAGACCTGTGACACCAGTAAATGCTCTTGAGGACATGTCATAATAGAACTCTTATTTATTGCTGGTGGGAATGTGAAAAGTGAAGCCACTGTGGAAGAGAATTTGGCAGCTTTTTTTACAAACATCTGTATACCCTTGGATATGCCCCATCAATTGTGCTGCTTGGTATTTACCCAAAAGACTTAATATTATGTCCACATAAAAAGCTGCAAATAGATGTTTACATCAGCTTTATTCATACTTGTCCAAACTTGAAAGGAGCTAAGTTGTCCTTAAGTAGGTGGGTGGGTAAATAAACTGTAGAATATCTGGATATTGGAATATTATTGAGCACTAAAAATAGAGAAGCACCATCAGGCCATAAAAAGAAATTGAGGAAACTAAGATGTTTATTACTAAAAAAATAAATCAATGTGACAAGTTATACATTACAAATTTCCAACTATGTATCCTTTTGGGAAATGAAAAATCCTATAGAAAAAGATCAGGATTTTCAGGACTTGGAGATGGAGGGAAGGATGAAGGAAAAGAACATGGAGAATTTTCAGGACAGTTATAATAGTTGCACATAACATCATAAGTGGTAAGTAAACACCCAATGTAAACTATGTGACTACACAAGTTCACAAATGGCAAATGTCCCCTTATGTTCAGGATGATGGTAAATGAGGAAGTTGTGCAACTGTGGAGACAGGGTGACATGAGAATTCTCTGCACCTTCCTCTTTACTGTGTATGAATGTTTTTATTGGGTTTTTCATTGGGCAATAATAACTTGGGTTATGCCTCTTGCCCTAGGGAATGTCCATTCTAATCCTTTATGGTTTATGAAACTCTTTTGGGGTGTGACTGGGGTTTTCTCAGAGCCTCACTCAAACAAAACAAGTGCTCTAGTGCTTGAACCACTCCTCCAGTCCATTTTGCTCTGGTATTTTGGAGACCGGGTCTCAAACACTATTTGCCTGGGCTGGCATCAAACCTTATTTCTCCCAACCTCAGTCTCTCTGTTAGCTAGGATTACAGGTCCAAGGCACTGGCCCCCAGGGTTTTTTGTAACTTTTTATAAGGGATAATCTCTCTCCTTCCTTCCTTTCATCCTTCCTTCTCCATCCTTCCCTCTCTTTCTTTTATTTCTTTCTTTCTTTTTTCAACACTGGGGATGGAACTTAATGCCTTGCATATGCTACATGAGCCTTCTACCTCTTGTGTCACACCTCAAGCCCTTTTGTTTTTATTATTTTTGTTTTGTTTTGTTTTTGTTTTTGCTGTTACCTTTGCCTATGCCGGCCTCCAACTTGTGATCTTGCCTATTCCTTCTGAGTAGCTGGGGTTACACACATGCACCATCACACCTGGATCACTCTGAAATTTGAATTTGGAAATCATGGTTAAAGACTTTGGAAAATAAAGCTCAGAATTATTAAATTATATATGAAAGGATAAAATGACATTGGAAACACTTTCAGCCCCAAATTATACATTATAATTATACATACAGCATCTATGTTATGTAACATTTAGAGATAAGGGTTGAAAGTACAGAAAACATTCCCTGAAAGAAGCTCACAACAAACATGAATGCTTCAAAATATTTAAGCTTTTAGAAATATGTTCATAGTGTAACTTTTATTTTAGTGAAAAAATAAAATAGTGGATAAATAATATTCACTATACATTGACTCTGTTCCAAATACTGTCCACATTCAGACATGTGAAATTTCATACCATTTTTATAATAGCCATCAGTAAATTTAAATACAATTTTGAAGTATTCAGGGTTATGAATCTTTTTAAGTAAAAGAGCCAGAATTCAACCCGAGTAGTGTACACACACACACACCCTCTGCTCAATATGTGCTTCTAGACTCTAACCACTAATGTGCAATGTATAAAGTGTAACTTGTCTGGAAACTGGGTGACATGAGTGGAATTTAATAAAGGGTAAAACAAGTTTCAATTTAGGTGTATTGAGGATAAGAAAAGATAAGAATATACCACACTTGATTAGACATTCCAATTATTTACCTGTGTTTCAATTAAGTCATAAATTTTGTCTTAGATGACAGGAGACACTTACCCCATTGTTCTGGTAATGTCAAGGCTCATCAAAAAATCATATCTACTATTAAGTACCATCATCTACTGAGCATTAAACTTTGAAGGACTGAACTCTTCCTGAGAGACAAATATAGCAACCCAATAGACTTCTTGCTTTAGAGGAATTCTTACCTATTCCTTGTAGTTATAAGAAGAATAATTACAGAAAGTATATTTGCATGTTCCCCTCAAAAGCGCCTTTGCTAGGATGAAAAGGCAAAAAAAAGTAGATTAAAAAGGTCAAAGCTTTCATTCTGCCACAGAAATATATTTAAAAAGAGAAAGTAATCCCCCTAAAGCAAACAGACACATCCAGTCACATACATGATCAGAAAATATCTCAGAGAAGCCTAAGCTTTCACAGCAGGAAGGCTTCTGACCTAAGAGAAATTCATGTGAGGGAATAAAACAGGGACATTCTTTAGATCCTGAGAGACTGGCAGATTTTCAATTTCCAAATTTCAACAAAAAGTCACATGATACATAATGAAACAGGAAAATGTGACACATTCACAGGTAAGTGACAGAAATTAGGGCTGAGAACACCCAGGTATTGGACTTCCTAGGTAAGTATTAAAACCAACTTTCCTAAATATCCTCCAGGCCAAATTAAAACACACACTAAAATAAAAAACAAAACAGGTATATGAGCAAAATGAGAATATCAAAACAGAAGATATATAAAGGATTCAACAGATATCTGGACTGTTATGAAATAATGAAAGCAGTGAAGGGATCTTGATAGACTTATAGGAAGCCATCAAGGCAAACATCATAAACATAGGATTCTAGAAAGCAGAGAAGAGAGGGGATTACCACATACATAAAAGGATGCTCATTATAAACTAATGTCTAAACAGAAATGTTTAAGCAAGAAGACTATGAGATGACATACTTAAAGTGCTAAAAGGAAATAAGCTAACAAAAAATCTATAGATAACAAAAGTGTACAAAATTGAGGAAGAAATTAAGATGTTTCCACATAATCAAAGGATTAGAATTCATGACCACTGAACCTATTGCAAGAACTTTGTTAGTATCACTATGTACCCCTAATACACCAATAATTTTTTAAAAGAAAGAAAAATAATATGAAAAAATGCTGAGATGAAAGACAGTAGCAAGAATACATATGATGGAGATACAAAGACCTACAGTAAAAATAATGTGTGATAATTATAAAGTCCAAGACTTTGTATTTTTTATTTATAATTCTACTTTTAATTTTCTACAGAATTTTAAAGATAAATGAACAATATAATGACCGCCCCCCCATTACTGGGTACATGATAAATAAACATACAATTAGAGACACCAACAGTGTAGCAGGGAAACAGAGCAGTATGTAGGAATAGAAACTTGAGCATGTGATCGAGTCAAGTTGCTGTCAACTCAAAAAGGATTCTTGCAATTGTAGAATAATATTATATGCAATCCACATGGTAACAAAAAAAGGAAACACCTCCTAGAACATTTACAAGATGAGATGAGAAGGAAATCAAAATATGTGACAACAAAATAATAATCCACTAAACACAAAAGCAAGTAGAAATGGAGGAAATGCAAGACAAAAATAAATTAAGACCTTAGGAAACACGTCACAAAGTGGCTTAGGGTAAGTACTTGTTCTCAGGAATCACACCCAGTGTAATTGTTTTAAATTCTACAGGGAACACTTAAAACTATCACTAAGAAGACAAACAACCCAAGTGAAAACTGGGCCAACATTCTCAGTATACATCTCACCAAAGAAGATAAACCGATGGAAAATAAGTACATAAAAATACTCCACATCACATGTCACCATGGAAACACAAATTAAAGTGTAAATCTGGTGGACTTAATAAATTCAGACCTGTGACACCAATAAATGCTCTTGAGGATATGTCACAATGGAATGCTTATTTATTGCTGGTTGGAATATGAAAAGTGAAGCCACTGTGGAAGAGAATTTGGTGGCTTTTTTACAAAAGTAAATGTGCCCTTGCATATGACCCATCAGTTGTGCTGCTTGGTGTTTACTCAAAAGATTAATACTTATGTCCACATAAAAAGCTGCAAATAGATGTTTATATCAGCTTTATTCATACCTGTCCAAACTTGAAGGCAACCAAGATGTCCTTAAGTAAGTAGGTGGGTAAGAAAACTGTGGAACATCTGCACATTGGAATATTCTTGGGCACTAAAAAAGAAAAGAGTTATCAGGCCATAAAAAGAAATTGAGGGAACTAAAATGTATATTCCTAAGAAAGGAAGTCCATGTGAAAGGTAGTATGCTGTAAAATTCCAACTATATTTCAGTTTGGAAAATGAAAACTCCTATAAGAAAAAGATCAGTTGTCAGTATTTGGAGGTGGAGGGAAAGGTAGATGAACAGAACATGGAGTCTTTAGGACAGTTAAAATGTTCCATGCAACATCATAATTAGAAAGTAAACACCAGGGTGAACCTAATGTAAACTGTGGCCTTTGGAAGATTATCCTGTGTCAACACAGGTTCACCAATGGTAAGTGCCCCCTTACATTCAGGAATGGTGGTGAATGAGGAAGTTGTGCAACTCTGGAGACAGGGTGACATGAGAAATCTCTGCACCTTCCTCTTTTTTGTGTGTATGTTTTTATTGGGGGTTGGGGCATGGGATGGGAAATGTCACATTGGTTTGCATCCTTCAACACAAGGAATGTCCATTTTAATCCTCCGAGGATGTTCTTTGGAACTTTTATTTGGGGAACTTTTATAAGGGCTTTTGTGCTTATAAAGCAGCACTCTACTGCTACAACTATAACTCCAGCCCATTTTGCTCTGGTTATTTTGGAGATTGGGTCCTGTGAACTATTTGGCTGAGGCATCTTTGCACCTCAATCTTCCTGATCTCAGCCTTCTAAGTTCTAGATTTAGAGGCATGAGCCGCTGACTCCTATCTGGAAATTTTTCCTTTCTTAGTGCTTCCTTCTCTTGCTGCTAGCAGCCTCTTCAGGTCCACTGCTGACAAGACTACTCCTTGGAAGAAATTTTTTTTTCCTTGTGAACACTCTTATTGGCTGCCTCTTCAGGTTCACTAGATGTTCATGCATGGATAAGGACTTCTTCCTTTTAGGAAGACGTAAAACTGCTGTTAAATATTATCTTAAAACTTAAAAATCATGAAAAAGATTGTGACAATCACCTACACAAAACATCTTTTTGATAACCAAATAGAGAGAAATGAAAGAATGAAAACTACAATTCATACACATGAATTCTTAAATAACCGAAGGGTCAAAGGAAAACAAGAAAACACCTTAAGGCAAATGAAAACCCACCATACCAAAGTTATGTGATGAAAAAAATGTGGTGCTAAGAGGGAAATTCACTATTGTAAATATATTTAAAAAGAAGGAAGAATCAGGAATGGTGTTATAGGCCTGTAATCCCAGCACTCAAGAGGCTTAGGCAGGATTTCATATTTGGTATTTGCCTGGTCTACATAGTGCATTTGACTCCGGACGGTGCTACATATAAGGAAATCCAGTTTCAATAAAAGGAAAGGAGAGAGACAGAGTGAGGGATGGAGAGAGAAAGATCCCATAATCTCACATTATGATATGTGGAACTGGAGAAAGTAGAACAAAATAAATTCATAGCCAACAGAAGGAATAAAAGATTAGAGCATCATTTATGGTAGACATGTCCTATGAATTAACTTTCACTGAAAATACTGCGTTAGTGAATACTGAGCCATTGCTCCTAGAAGTACAGGGTTATAAGGTTAGGTTACTACAATTTTCTGGACGCATTTTCATCAACCAATTAATACTTTTTGAAAGAGGGTTTTATTATGTTACCCAGGCTGGCCTTAAATTCACAATCTTCTTGCCTCAGTGTTGCTGGTATTACACACAGGCATCACTGTGCCCATCAACCAATCAATGCAAAATCTTATTTCCTGTGTGTTTCTGTTTAAGGACATCTTATTAAATAAATACTGTTAAGTAATTAGCATTGAATTCAATGCCAGCAGCCCTGTATGTCACTCATGCATGAACAAAGCTTTTCTCATGTACAGGTTTTATTTGTGATATGTGTCCCAGTGTTCTTTCATTGGTAACACCAAATAGTCCTTCACTACTACACTTGGGGGCCATTTTTAACAGTGAAGTCAGCAAAAAGAGGGACAAAAGTACAAAAAAATAAACCCAAGTATCACTAAATAGGGCCAAAAGAATGCAGAGCATCCCCTCACTCAGGATAGTGATCAGATTTTTCATGGCTGTGAGAGAGTACCTAACATGAACGCTCAAAATATGTGTGATTGCCAGGTGCCAGTGACTCATGCCTGTAATCCTAGACACTTGGGAGGCTGAGATCAGGAAGATCGGGAGGATCCTTGTTTGAGGCCAACTCAGGCAAATAGCCTGTGAGACCTCATCTCCAAAATAACCAGAGCAAAATGTTCTGTGGGTGTGGCTCAAGCAGTAGAACATTTGCATTACAAGTTCAGAGTGCTAAGTTCAAACCCCAGTCTCACCAGGAAAAAAAAAAAAAGGAAAAGAAACGATGAACGATTTCTTTTGCTCATGGCTTCAGAGGTTTCAGTCCCTTGTGGCAGGGAACTTATAGCAGATCAGCTCACATCATGAGGCAGAAAGCAGAGTGGAACAGTAACAGGAAGTGTCCAGGGAAAGACATAGCCCCTGAGGACACACCCCAAGATCATGTCCCCCATGACCTACTTCCTCTGTCCAGGCCTCACCTTCCACAATTCCACCACTTCACAATAATCTATTCAAATTTTGAATTAATCAATGAATTAAACCCTTTATTAGGTCAGAACATTTAGATCTAATTATCTCTGGAAATATTCTCACATACACACCCAGAGGTACTTTCCTAATCTCCTGGACAATCCAATCAAGTAGTCCAATCAAGTAGATAATCAAGATTACTCATCTCAAGGTCACCCTTTGTCACTGACACCCAAATGCATCTTTTTTACACCATAACATTCCACTGCAGAACCCCAAAAGTTCATGCTTATCTCATAATGCAAAATGCGTTCAGTCTGTCTCCATGAGTCCCTGCAGTCCTGACAGTTCCACTAGTATTCAAAAGCTCAAGTTCAGAGTCTTCTCTGAGACTTAAGCCAACTCTTAGCAGTGAGCCCCTGTGAAGATCAAGAACAAGTTACATACTTCCAACATACAATGGCATACAGTCAATATTCCTTTTCCAAAAGGAAGGAATAAGAGAACATCAAGGAAAGATAGCACTTATACAATCAGAACCCAGCAAGGCAAGCATTAAATACTATAGCTCTGTGCCCAGCATCTGGGATATCTTGTGGCATGATGTGACCTCCAGCAGGGTAGGCATGCTGTTTGCAACCCACATGGCTGCCTTCTGGCACTGACTCTGTTCCCTGCAAATGTTCTTCCACTCATCCCTAACTTCCTGGAATCTCCATTTTAACTTCTGAATCACCATCATAATTTCACACATCACACATTTAGTACCTGTCTGCAGGAATCCTGTCCCTGGCACACATTGTCTGGCTTCCTTGTCCTTCCTTTGAAACCGGGGGGGGCATGTCCCATTGGCCCCCATAACTCTTATGTTCTACATGTCTTCAAAACTAGTAGCACATAGACAGTGCTAGAGTCTGCTCCCAGCCTGAGGAGTAGCTCAGAACACTTGAACCACAATGGCCTATAACAGCCTAGATGGCTCAATGTGAAGAAATAACTCCCTAGGTATTCCAGTGCTTTCTTCTCAAAGCAAAGTCTTTCAATTAGTTAAAACCTTTACAGCCTTGAGCCTGTGAAGGGTAAGGTAATTCTCCCATCAAAAGACATAGGATAGCTGGTTGGATCAAAAAGCGAGACCCAACCATTTTTTGCCTCAGGAAACACATGGAGACAAAGAAAACCTCATACACTATTGGTGGTATAACCTCTAGTGCAAGCACTCTTTGAATTCATTAAACATTTTAAGCATGTCCTCTTTCATTTTGTTGATCATTCTTTTAAGCATGCTTTTCGAGTTCTTTGGGCTTTCTTCCTTTTCACTAATCCTGAGGGTCTGCTACATTGGGGTTGTTGACCTTTAGGAGTCTCATAGTGTGCTGTTTTTTTTTTCACATTTCTGTGTTTCTTCATTGAGATTTATGCATGTGAGGCCAAATTCATTGGTTAGAACTTTTAAATCACCAGAGATCTACAGTGGAAGCATTCTGTGTTCAGGCAGTATTGTGTAGTGAGAGGGTTACAATTTAGTTTCTTACTACCAGACTGTCTCTATAGTAAAGCTTTTTCTTGCATACCCAAGGCACCAGGCTAGGTTCCTAGAACTACTCAGAGAGAGGAGAAGTAGCTAGAGTGTCTCTGCATTACCTTGCATATAGGTTGGTGTTACATGTGAATTGAGGGTGGGGCTGGTCCAGTTCAGTTTTGGACATCTAGCTGTTTGTACTTTAAATGCTTCCCTTCTTTGTGAACCAGAAGCTACTGCCTGGCACTTTTTAGTCTATAGACTGAAAATGATTGATCTCACTTCTTTGACCCTCCCCCTTTCTAAGGATCTTGGCTCTGCAAGTTATTTGTCAGAAATTTTTCTCTCCCAAGAGAAGACCACTTAGGCGTGACCATTGTCCCAGATTCTTAGCAACTAACTCACTGCCAAGATGTCCCAGGGGGAAAGCAGCTACCAGTGATCTCTTTCTGGAATCTTTGCTTTTTTTCCAGTTTCCCTAAATACTCTCCAATACCTTAAAATGGACTTTTTTTCCTGGTTCTAGGGATCAAACCCAGGGCTTTGTACATTCCAGGTAAGCACAACCTGACTTAGCTATATCTCCAATCCCAACTGTTTTATGTTTTAAATCTGACTTTTCCAATGTTCTTAGCATGCGTTTGGTCTCTTTCTCATCCATTATCATAATATGACTGTCAGGTTCATCCTATTTATATTATATTAGGGGTTTTTGTCAATTTAGTGAGAACAGAATGCATGTCTGGATGAATATCATTGCACCTTCGAATTCCCACACTGGTGGCAAAACTAGTGATATTATATGTATAGTACTAGCATGGCATGACCACACAAAACTGTAGTTTATCTTTACTTACTACAATCCAGACATATTTAAGAGTTTAAGTAGATATTCTCATTTAATTGGCAAAATTATGTGAAGAAACTGATAGCAATACTTTTAATTTTCAGATGTTCTCTGTGCATCTAAGTGACTAAGTGATATGTCTGAAATAACTAAATGACACAGCTCACAACTAAATAACTACTTTGGAAACTTCTTTATTAAAATCAAGGCTCTGAGGAATCAAAAAATAAAGGTCAAGTGTTCACTATATGACACAGACAGTCACACAGTCTTCTAATATAAATCTCTATATCGTTTTCTCATTCTGAGAAAACTAAACTTAAAAAGAGTTCATGGAGTCACAATGCTGTAGACACTCATTTGTCATTTCAAAGCTTACTTTCAAGATCTGTATCTTTCAATTGTCAAGCCACATGTGTCCTGAGTTTACAATAAGGAGGAACATAAAACTCCTTTATAAAAGAACTTTTATCTTGAGCCTGAAGAGTAAGTATGATTCATTTTAATAAGCTGTGAAACACAATAGAATTTATTGTGAAAGCACTAAACCTTTAGGATAAAAATTCCCATGGAAGTGCTAACTAAATTCAGTGCTAACTGAAGAATGAGCAAGTTAGCTAAATGACAAAGGAAAACATTTGAAGTGAAAGAAGTCTTCCTGTTGAAGGAAACTGCTTTTGGTTAGGTTCATAGAGAAGAAAATATGTAGTATACTTTGATAACTGCCAAAAAACTTAAAACAGCTGGAAAACAAATTATGAAAAGAGTAAGTAGGAAAATAACTTTCCAATTTTCACAAAGGCTCTATATAAAACTGTGAATTCCATTACTTCTCAGCTAATTTACAATTATTCAAACTTTAACAAAATATTAATTAAACTTTCTCAGTTTCAAGAGCTATATGGATAAGACCTTTGACAGGCCTGTTCTGAGAAATGAAATCAATGATTCCAGTAAAGATGTCAAATTATTACTTCATATCTGCTTCAGTAAATATTATGAAACAATCATTTAAAGTCTTTTTGGGGAAGCTTTGATCTAGAGAATGCCTGAAGCTTTTCCCACACATCCAGCATTTTCTCCTACCTGTAGAACTCTGACTGTTCTGACTGGCCAGTGACTGGGTTTGCAAACACTGAATATCAGCACTTCATCAGAGAGAAGAGAGACAGTGTACCTCATCCCAGTAGCACATGAAAGAGGCCTGAGGAAAATAGATGAAGCCCATTTAGCAAAGCCCCATACGTAGCCCAGCAAAGAAAGCACAGGAAATTACCCTCTGCAAGAAGCAAATACAGTAAGGCTGATGTGTCCACTGTGGGAGAAGAGTCCAGGGCCTCCTATTCTACCATTGTGACTCCCATTGTGACTCCAACAGTTTCTTTTAAACTGAAGATGCAATCACCACACAACCTTGCTATTCCATCCTCGGGCATTCATTGCACAGATACAACAGCTTATGTTTACACAAAAACCTACACTTGAATGTTCGTAGCAGCCTTATTTACAATAGCAGATTCCTGTTAACAAACAGATATTTTACAGTGGATGAATGATTAAATACTTTTTTGCTAGCATAAAATGAAATACTACTCAGCAATGAAAAGCAATGGACTATTGACATATGCAATTATGTACAGTGGAAAAACATGTAATTTACAGCAAGATATCATCTATATAAAGTTCTTGAAATGGCAATTTTTTGGTTGGGCTGTACTTTGAACAGAGGGTTTCACACCAGCAAAGCAGGTGCTTTATACTTGACTCACACCTCCAGTCCACTTTACTCTGGTTATTTTGAAGATGAGGTCTGTTGAACTAGTTGGCCAGGCTGACCTCAAACTGCAACCCTCCTGATCTCAGCCTCCTGAGTTGCTAGGATTACAGGTGTGAACCACTGGTGCCCTATGAAATGACAAAATTTTATGGTTGGGAAACTGGCTTAATAGATGGGTGAGGAGAAAAGAAAGGGTGACGTGTGTAGAAAAGAACTGAAGGATAAGTCCTTGTATTAATGAAACAGTTGTTTTTATAAGTTAATCATACATAGTTTAACCTATAAACTAAGCAAATAGTGCAGGCACAGAGTAAGGAAGACATTCCTTCATTCCATAAGTATATTTTGAGGTGTACTTGATGCACTGTGCTAGGGTACAGCAGTGAATTAGAAATAATTCCTGAAATATCAGTCTTCCCAAAAAGTTAGCAAGATCACATCTCAATGAATAAGCCAGGCACAATGGTACACACCTGTGATCCAGGAGGAGGAGCATAGTCCAAGGTTGTCCCTAGAAAAAACCAAGATCCTATCTGAAAATAACTAAAGCAAAAATGGACCAGGGCATGGCTCAAGTGGTAGAACACCTGCCTAGCAAGCATAGACCCTGAGTTAAAATCCTCCTGCCACTCCCACACATAAAATCTACAATAGATTACAAATAGATTAAAAGGCAAAAGCATTGTTAATGCTAAATAAAGTAGAAAAAGCTACTAAGCAAAATACATTTCTTGAATGAACTATGCTTGCATATTTACATAATGACAAGAACATAAAGCTCATTTTGTACAAATCATTATATCAACAAATAATGGATAGGCATATTGACAAAGCAGAAATGGATATCCACATATTCAAAATAGGACAGATGGATGTTCACAGGGGAAGAGACACACTCTAACTTATTATTTCATCCTTTTTGGGACTCATCAGTACAGTGTAGCTGCTGCTATAAAAATTTTAAATTTTGTTTTCAAAACTCAATATTATATAAAATATTGTGAGTTTAGGTATCAAATGTTAAAGAGTTCCCACAATTAACATCACTTAATGTGAAATAAAAGAAGAATTTAATTTGAATAAAGGGTAAAATTAAAATGACATTAGTTTATACATTTAATGTGTATTTAGTGGACTGACACTGAAAACGTGAACATGAGAACTGAAGGGTGATACCTCTGTCCAAGGTCCTAATTAATATTTTAAATTACAGAGCATAAAATAAATGTTAGTTTTAGTAGTTTTAAATTTTTCCTTTATTGGTAATTGAATTTTGTAAAAGATTTTGAAAGTGTTTAAAAATTTTAAAGCTCTTGGTCCAATTTTGTAATCTTTCTTGTTGATTGTTAAAATCATATGCATATTTTTAGTAGCCACCATTTTCTTACCACTGTTTAGGTAGGAAAATATAATGTATCTATTTGTTTGCAGCTCTGGGATTTGAATTCAGGGCCTACACCTTGAGCCACTCCACCAGCCATTTTTTGCAATGGGTTTTTTAAAATGGGGCTCATAACTATCTGCCAAGGTTGGCTTTGAACTATGATCCTCCTAATCCTAATCTCTGCCTCCTGAGTAGCTAGGATTAGAGGAATTGAGCACCAGGCTAGGTAAGAAAAGTTTTATATCTGATCACAGGAGTGTAATTCAATTTCTTTGTTATAACCATAATAAAATAGTCTGTATATTTTCATATATTATGACTGCATTTCGGTAATTCTTTTTTAGTTTTTATAGTAGTGGTATTTGAACTCAGGGGCTTGAGCTTGGTAGGCAGATGCTCTACCACTTGAGCCCTGCACCATTATGACTGCATTTTGATAAAAATTTTGGTAGCCAAAAAATCTACCACTGCAGCAACTGTATATAATAAGTTACAATGTGTCTCTCCCACCTGTTTTTTAAAAGGAATTTAATGTAATTTGGCATTCTTCCATATAGCTGCATGGCTTGCTGCAAATCCATTTCCTATCTGTGTAGATACCGGCACTGCTGATTCCATTCTCATTCAGGTAGGCACATTGTCCAGATCCTCTGATGGCAAACCTAACACCAAACACAAAACTATTAAGCATTCATAGGTTGAGTGTTGTTTGACTATAATCTCTAGCACCTCCACTCCATATTTTGTATGCAAACAAGAAACAGTTCCTTTTCTGTTCTCAAGGTCTTTGTTTAAATATCACAAGTGTCTCATCCCTCACTACCAAGCCCATGCATGTTGTTGACAGGTATTTAGCTCATGCATGCTGACATATGCAAATGAGTTGCTGCCATCAGTGGCTAAAAACAAAGAAAATCTTACTAGCAAATTCCTAGAAAGCTTAGCTTTGATTGATGGAAGTGATTGGGTTCCTACATTTAATTTTCCAATGAAATGGTTATGTTCAAAATTCCCCCGCTGACATGTTCACAGCCTAGTCACTGTTTCTGGGTTGCTGTTGATGATAAAATTTTAGGAGTGATTCTTAAGGTTTTCCTGGAGACTTTGCTTTTGTGAATAAGAGCAGCAATATCAAGAATGGACTTCAGAGTGTTAAAGATCCCAGTTCCTCATGGACTTCTTTGGGATTTCTCAACCCTCTCTTTGCATCAAAGGCTCTGCATAAGGAACACATTCTACATAAGGAACTTTTCAGCAAGGAAGTTTTAAATCAGTACAAGTGATTGCAAAAACTAGGCCAGACTTCATCATTCATCATGCTAGATTTTGAGTGAAATCATAACTAAAGTTTTCCTAAGACACAGATAATCAATGGAAGAACATGAAAAGGATTTAATTTGGGGGTCCAGGGGTGGAATTTGCTAGGGATTGAATCAAGGGCTTCATGTATGCCAAGCACTCACTGTATCAGCTAGCTGCCCTACAGCCCAAGAATTTATGTTTCTTATTTTCTAGTACAGGAAACTTTCCATAATCTTACCTTTCTCATCTCATAAACACAATTCACACACTTCACAACACATGGACATAAAAGAAAAAGAAGCCTGAAAACATACGAGGCATTGTATTCAGTGTTGTCTGCCCACTTCCAAGTGTGATGTGGTGAGTCTCTGTTGAGGCCAACCCAGTGGTCAGAAGAGCCTTTGTATCTCTTCAGGAAATTCTGTTATCAAACATGGAAATTGGAAACATGAGTGTCTTTCTTTCAGATGGCGCTGGAGTCTGCTGTTCTATAATCTTGTTTCTTAGGATGGCAGCATGGTTAACTAGAAGCGTAGACTTCAATTCTCAGTGAAGTCATTTGATGGCTACATTGCTAAAGTATTTTATTTTAAGTGACCATGTATACAAGATTATCCCAGTTTATTTCTGTCATTCCAGCATACTATTAATAGTGCCCACTTTCAAGTACACATGATACACATAATACATATATATATAATACATGATAATATCATTTGTATGACAAATTATATGGAAACAGCACATCTAATCTTGTAGGTTAAACTTCATGACAGAATGTGTCTGGTCTCATAGGGTTCTAAGCAGAGAAGATAGAATAAACAAGAGGCTAGTATACATCTCACACCCAAATTCTGCCTAGGATGGGATCCTTCATCATGTTTCAGCTTTCACTTCATGCAGCCTCTCAACTATAAGGGGCTAAGGATTCAACTGAAAAAAAGAATACTAAACATTTCATACCAATTCCTCCATGCTTGCAAACTGAGCAAGATTGGCTTCCAGTGAGGCACAGAAAGTCTGGCTGAATGTCCAATTCCTTGTGTCTTCAGAAAAATAGAAACATTTATGTCCAAATCCAATCCAGTTTCTTGGGCAGGAAGCATACGTACTGCTCTTTATGACCAGTTCTGTCTTTCTCACTAAAATTTAGAAAATATAATCAATTGTAGGAAATAAACTTTTTCATGTTTTTATCTTTTTTCTGCTTGCCATCCTGCATCCTGAGCCCAGGTTTTTGAGGTATGTATTCAGATTGTGGCTTTCCTAAGCCATCACTGAGAGTGTCATCCTGAGCACCATAGTCCTCTGTCCTGCAGACTCCAAGCTGGGACCTCTCCCCCTTCCTTTCTGAGGTGTCCATGGACACAAGTGGTTCTGAGCAATTGCACCAACTCCATAGGAATGATTTACTGTATCCTTGAATCATATATGTTCTCTTTTTCCATATCATCCTTCATGTTAGTTCTTCTTTCTCTTGATGAAAGAAAGGAAAACTCCTTATCTACCCTGGATTTTACTATGGTGAAACTTCAAGTGCAAAAAACAATTCATAACATTGTTTTCAACACCCAACCTACAATCTACTGCATTCTATAATTTTCTTTTTCACATAAGCACACACACATTATCATCATCTTTTACACTAATTTCTGTATAATTTCCCATATAGGACTTCTTGCTGCTACCCTTGTCTCTGGATAATCTATTCTCAACATTTTGCAGCAATGAATGTCCTCCTAATTTTGTTCTTTCTTCCTCCTAATCTTTCCACTTACACTTGAAGTGAAAAACAAGGTTTTTAAATAACCTGCAAGGCTATTACAGTATCTTTACCTCCCTCCATCCATAGGATATATGTTCCTAGTCCCCCAGTAGATGTTTGATACCACAGTTACTACTGTATATATGTATATGTATATGTATGTGTGTATACGTATATCTATGTATATACATATACATATAAATACACACTCCATGCTTTTTCCTATACATACAGATGATAAAATTTCATTTTTTTACTTAAAGGACACTTTATGGCTTCTCTGTGGCATATCCAAATTACCACCACAGTGTATTTGTACATTGGGACCATTGTTAAGTTAAAGAAGGCTTAATACTAAACAAACCCTACAGGGATACCATGACAGTCTATCTGATAACGTGACAGCTACTGGGTAACTATGGGCAGGTAGTGTACACAGTATGGGTACACTGATTCTTGTACCAGCGAGGACAGGACAGAGTGATGCAAGATTTTATCACACTAGAAACATATAAACTGCTTGCCTTCAGAATTTTACACTTAATATTATTAAACCATGGTTGGAATATCGGTAACTGAAATCACGGGTAACAGGAGATCAGTGCTCCTTCTCCTACCAGGTTACTCTTCTCTATCCTCACTCTCCTGTAACTACAGTAGCCACTCTGATATCCCTCAAATAATTCCTCCTTAGGGTTTTGATCTCTTGTTCTCTCTCTGGAGGTTTCCCCAGAGATAGATGGCTTCTTTGTCTTCCTGAAGAAGTCACGGAAATGTCATCTTCCCCAGAAGGCTTACCATGGCCACCCTATGTAAACTGCAACCTGCTCCACCTCAGCCCTTATTTATCATTACCAGCATCTTCCTGCTAGAATGTATGTTCCCAGGATTATCTGTGTTTTATTTACTGATATATCTCAAGCACTTTACACTCAATAAATATTTATTGACAATATGTACGTTTCCAGAACTTTGCAATTCTGTTAGGTAAGTAACTTACCCAACAAAGCAACAGAAAGTCCAATTACATGTGCAAGCAGGAAAGCAATGAGGAGAACACAGCAATAAACTTTGACAGGAGTTACAGGTGATATAAGTGCTAGAAATTTTCCTTGAAGATCTTTAGCTGTAAAATATAAATATCAGGGTGTCAATGTCATAAAATCCTTATGGAGGAAAAAACCCTTAAGTTTAGCACAGAATAAACGCTTGTACACTACTACTGAAAACCACTTTCACAAAATTTCCTGGTCCATAAACTATACCCATGGCCCAGAGATGGCTAGAAATAAAGGAAACATACTTTCCCCTTTAAGGAATCTTTGAGTTATTAGAAGTGTGAATGAAAGAACAAGCACAAAAAGAGAAAAAATCAGGATGAAGAAGACACACATAAATGATCCAAATTTATCTCCTTAGTAAGAGACCTGGGGACAAGCACTGAGGGAAACATTAGAAAATAAATCAGTGTAATTCAACAGAGTAAGAGAAGGAAAACATAGAAACCCCTCAATTGCAGCAAAAGCATGCAAAATGTTTAATATGAATCCCCAATAATAGCTTTCAACAATTAGGGCCTGAAGTAGCTTCCTCAACCTGAGGAAATGCATCTATAAAAAATTAAATAGATATTGTAAAAAACAATAGCCAGCCTCATTCTTAATGGTGAAAGAATGAATATTTTCCCTCAATGATCAGAGGCTAGGCTAAGTTGTCTGGTTACATCCAATTTGGCTTTTATTGGAGGTACTATCCAACAATAAGCCATAAAAAGGAACCAACAGTCATATAGTAACTTAGAAAGGTGTATAAGTGTTTCTGTTCACAGACAACATGATCATTAGCACATTAAATTCTAAGGAACCTACTAAAAGTCTACTAGAATAAGTCTACAGATACTGGTCTGCAGAATACAATATTAACATAAAAATACTTATATTTTTAATAAGCTAGCAATTATCAAATAGAAATTAATATACAGAACTTACAGCAACAACAAAAAATATAAAATGTTTAACTATAAATGTATCAAACATATCACAATTTGAGGAAAAGTAGAAGCAAAACTCATAAGGAAATCAAAAAGATCTAAGTCAATAGAGATGATCATGGAGGGAAATGTTCAGTATTGTAGTGTATCAACTCTTTTTAAGCAAGTTCACAGATCCAGTGCAAGTTGGACAAATACTGAAGTGTGATTTATTTTTTTTTAGAAATCCCCAAGGTAATTTATAAATTATATAAAAAGGGGGAAAAAGTGAATTTCTCAAATCATTTTGAAAAAGAAAAGGCCAAATTTGGAGAAATTGTGCCATCTGATTCCATGACTTATATAATAACAGAAATAAAGACAATGTGACTTTGAGAAAGGGGAGGCATATACATAGAGGGGACAGAAATGCAAACGTGTAGTCAAGAGAATTTGATGTAAAATGAAGGACAGGAGGATAAGTCAGGTCTTTTCTGGGGGTGGGTCTCGCGAGAGCTGTGTGTGTAAGGAAAGGAAGAATGAATGTCAATAGCGTGAATGTATTTTGTAGTCACATATGAAAATGGAAGAATGAAACCTGTTGAAATTGTATTAACGAGTGAGGAGGGCAGCTGAGGGAGAATGATGAAGGGGGAGAATCTAAGATATATCGTAAACAAGCATGAAAGTATCACACTGTACCCTCTATACAACTATTATATGCAAACTACAAAGAGGCATTTGATGGGGGTGGGCAGTGATCAGGTGGAGAAAGGGCAATACCTTTTCAACAAATGGTGATAAAATGTGAATGTCAACTAACACTTCATACTCTATAGAGAAACTGAAATTCACTCAAGCAAGAAGCTTAGAACTATAAAATATGTGATGAAAAAAAAAAGTATCTTTGAGTATCTTTGAACTCATCTTAAGCAAAGACTCTTAGATAACTTAGATACCATACCAAAAGCATTACCTGTAAGAGAAAACTGATAAACTGTACATTAATATAATTAAAACATTTTGCTCTGAAAAAGCAATAAAAGGTAAACAATGGGTTGGGTTTTTTTTTTTTTGCATGACACAGATCTAATAAAGAATTTGTATCTAGACTATTTTAAAAATTTCAAAAAGTCAAGGATACAAAAAATGTATTAAAAATGAGCCAAAGATTTGAATATATGCTTCACTAAAGAAGATAAATGATTGATAGATACATACACAAATTATGTTCAATATTACCTGGCATTTTGGAAAAATAAAAACATAATTAGCAATCATTATGTGAGAATATGAGTGGCAAATAAATCTTATGGAATTCTAAAGCCACAGGCTGGTGAGGAACCCAGGGAATTGAAGTTTTTATGCATTTTTTTGGAAAAACAAGTGGTACAGACACTTTGGAAAGCTGCTTAGCACTTTGTTACAATAAACATGCGTTTACCTTATGTCCCGGCCTAGTATTTACCTAATGGAAATGAAACCCCATGTCTATGTGAATACCTACGTGTTTGTGAATATTTGTAGCTGCTTGACTACAAATTAACTATTATAAAAAAAACAGAAAATTGTGCAACAATTCAAATAACCTTCAGCTGCTGATGAGCTAAGTCAATACTACTCAGAATTAGGGGGGAGGCGAGGAAAAACCCTGACCATGTGCTCCCACTTGTCATGTTCCACCCTCCTTTGGCTCAATTTGTCAGACTTCTGTTGCAAAAGCTCCTAAACTCTGGCTTGCCTGCATGATTAATACAGCACTGAGCAGTAAAGTGCAGAAAAATAGCCCCTTTGCAGCTTATTTTGAGAATCTGACCACAAAAGAGCAACGGTTTTCTTGTTGAAAGAGAACTACCGTTGACACATGGTCTCTTTCCCTCACACCTGACACCTACAAGTTCCTGCTAGCTTTTCTAAACCATTTTATCAGATAAAAAAAAAAAGTTGTCTTGATTTTGAAAGGCTTGCATATTTTTTTAAAATGAAAACATTATTCCTAGTTTCCTAGAATAGATTTTTTTTCCTTTTTTTTAAATAAAGTCTCCCCTAATCTAAGTGTGATGGTGTTTGCAAACTATAGACACATTGCTCCACTATGGAAGAATCCCAAAACCATGTAAGTAAGTGAAGGAAGCCAGACTCTCCAGGGACCAACTGTAGGATCCCATTTCTATGACCTTCTGGAAGGCAAAGGTATAAGGACAGAAAACTGGTCACTTATTGCCAAGAGCTGGGGTCAGAGGAAGGGAACATCTACAAAGAGGATGGGAGAGCTTGGGTGGGATATGGTCATATTTCATGATTACATACATTTTTACAACTCCCAGAAATGTAAGCCAAAAGAATGAATTTTACTGAATAAACCATACCTTTAAAAATGTTCCTGCTGACTTGCTGGTCAGACACTACATTTTGGTCATCTTACATATAACATACATAACATTTCATTTAATGAAAGGCTTTCCAGATCCATATGTTATAACAACGACATTTTTTCATCCTTTTCTATGGCTATATAACACTCCATTATATGTATATATATGCATATATGTAAGAATATATACATATAAGTATGTATATATTTTTTTCTTTATCTATTTACTATTGATGATGTTGATTAAACATAAGATTTTCCCAGGCCCAAACTTTGTCACAAATTACTTTTTTTTATACTTTTCTGTATTTTCATAGCATTCCTTTGTATGTATATGTGTAAGTATATATATATATACGAATAGATATATATATGTAGATCACATTTTCTTCATTTATCATTTGATAATTTATGTTGATTCCTTACACTGGTCTATGGTGACTAATGCTACAAAACACATGGTAGTCCAGATGTCTCTCAGTACATACTGAGGAGAGCAGAAGGGAGGAAGAAAGACAGGTTAATACAACCTTTCCTTTATACAATGTTACAGCTGCATAAGAGGAACAAATCCTAGTGTTTAAATTCACAGTAGGGTGAATATAGCCAACAATAACACATAGTGTATCTCAAAATCCCCTTTTTCAAAATTCCCTCAAAGAGGGGATTTTGAATGTATTCACCAACAATAAATGTTCAAAGTTTAGGCGATGAATATGCTCATTATTGTGATTTTATTTTCCCAAAGTATAGAGGAATCAAAACATCCCACTGTATCTCATAAGTGCATATAATTGCTCTGGGTCAATCACAAAAACAAAACAAAACTGTAGGATTTGGGGTGCACATTTCTGGTACCTGAAATGTCAGAATTGCATCCAACAGGACTCAGCAACACAACTTTTCTACATGTTACTAAACAGTGCAAGATTCTTACTGTAACTGTTTGTATTTATACCAGCTGATATTCATATTTGGCATTAGCTTTTTATTTTTAATTGGTATGTGAGAATTGTAGATATTTATTTTTCTTCTACCTTTCTTATGTGTCTACTCTATCTCCCTCCAAATTCATATCCCTCTCATCATGGTGCACTTGGAACATAATCGCCTGTCCATTCTTAGTTAGAAAACACTAAATCTTCTCTGCTGAACAAGGAAATGCAACATACCTGGCCTCATTTTAACTTTGTTTCAGCTTTCTGAAAACTTGTTTAACTTGCAAAAGAACTTCTTGGTTTAGTAATCATAGACTTAACAAAACAGTTTTGTAACAAAGAGAGTGAACTACAAGCATTTTTCAAAATGCAGAAGACACAGTTCCTGTTCTAAAGTGGAAAGACCCAGGATGTTCTTCTTTTTTACATAAACTGAAATTGCCACAGGATTTGCAGCTGGAGGAGCTCAGCCTCTCACCCCCCACCCCGCCTCCATCCCTACCCCCACCCCCAAATCCATAAAGTTCATTTTAATGACAAAGAATATATAACAAGTCCTAGCTTTTGCAGGCAACTTCTGTTAGCAAGGGCATTACACCAAAATGGTAGCAACTGAGTGCCATCTTGCTAGGAGAGACTGTGTGTTAATTAACAGCACAATAAAATTTACAGGCACCTGAGGAAAAGGTGCACTTGAAACATAATCACCTGTACATTCTTAGAAAACACTACATCATCTCTCAGCCGAACAAGGAAATGCAACACACCTGGCTTCGTTTTAACTTAGTTTCAGCTTCCTGAAAACTTCTTTAACTTGTGAAAGAACTTCTCGGTTTAGTAACCATGGACTTACAAAAACAGTTTTGCAACAGCTGCACGGAGAAACATTTGCACACATTTGGAACCTTCTCATTGGTCAAATACTAATTTCAGTTCTGAGAACGCTTAGCTGATAACTATTAATAAACATTGATGAACTTAATTTTTGGTTAAATGGGAATCCTGTTTGCCAGACTATCCAATATGTAGTCCTCCCTAACAAAAGATAAAAGGAATAAACTTAAGGGAGGAAGAGAGAAGGAAACAAAAAGAGAATGAAACAGAAGCATTTTTCAAAATACAGAAGATGCAGTTCCTGTTCTTTGGGAGGAACGAAAGTGGAAAGACCCAGGATGCTCTTCTTTTTCACATGAACTGAAAATGCCACAGAACTTGCAGTTGGAGAAGCTCAGCCTCCCACCCCGACCCCACCTCCACCTCCATCCCTACCCCCACCCCAAATCCATACATGTCATTTTAATGACAAAGGGTCTATGACAAGTCCCAGCTTTTGCAGGCAACTTCTGTTATCAAGGGCATTATACCAAGTTGTTAGCAATGAAGTCTGCCATCTTGCTGGGAGAGAGACAGCACCTTAGTATCAGAATAAGGCAGGACTAAAAATCTAAACACAAAGAACATTTTGTTCTCCAAGCTCTTGTAATATACTTCACTGTCCATATCTCTTGCCCAGAAATATTTAAATAACACACCTTAAAACATTAACTCTTGTAACAAGCACAGATTTAACTCCTGCCACCCTCATTTGCCCCAGACGGTCTTCTATGGAGACTGTCAGGGAAGCACTGTTTATTATGCCCATAGCTCTGCTTCTCTTGTGAGTCCCTGGAAAAACTCCCCACCCTTTAATTTAAAAAAAGAAAAAAGTCATTACCAGATGCTCTCTTCTTGGTGCCATCTAAGAAAGTAACGTCTGGCTTTGATATTTCCATCGAAGCCTCTGGAGTAGACATCTTTCAGCGTTTTGCGTCTAACAGAGACTACTGGATCGACAAGGAAATTCAAGCTGCAAGGAAATTGGAACACAGTCAAAGCATTGTGCAAACAGCTCTGTGAAGCATTAACAAGCTGTCTGTGACTGTGAATTAACTCCTCATGATCTGTTCCTAAGAGAAAAAGCAGTGCAAAATAGAAAGGGACCATGATGCTAAATGAAGTGGGCTATAAGCATAATTGATGAAATCAAGAAATGCTCTGGAAATTTTAAAATGAAAGTGCATTTTAATTTAAGAAAAGGTCAACTTCACACACTTCTGTCTTCTGCTGGGATGGAACAGTAAGGAGAAGTTTGACTCTCCTGGAATCAACTAAGAACAGTATAAAACTATATTTAGATATACTTTCAAGACTGGGCATTAGGTAATCAAAAACAGTGATTCTCTGTGAACAACACAGGTGAGCCCTGGTTCTCCCAGCTCACTTATCCTGAGGGTGTCAAGTCTGTGGTTTGAAAAGTGAACCCCAATTTGATGCCAGTGGGTTCCATGAAGTGAGATGGAGGAACTCCACCTCCTCTGTCTCCAGAAGACAAAGCAACAATGGCAAAAAAAGCACAGCAGTTCAGGGTCCTCTGAGAACTCAACTAGGGGCTGAGCAGCACTGTTGAAAGAGAATAGGACCAGGCTGGAGAAACACAACCCACCTAAGAGGGCTGGAGGAAATAACAGCTAGCACTGCCAGGTGAGGTGGCTCAAACTTGGATTGCAGAGATGGGAAGATGATGGTTCCAGTCTTGTTTGTATAAGAAAAGCTACCAAAACCTTATCTCAAAGAACAAGCCAGTTGTGGTGGTGTCTGCCTGTAATCCCAGCTACATGGGGGACATGGGTAGGAGGAATGTAGTTTGAGGCTGTAAGAGTTACTCAAACTGCTTTTGCTGAAAAACATTGACTCTTTACTCAGGCGCATAAAATAACTAAAAATAGGAGAAAAGCTTGATATCTCTGTCTCCATTTTGTACCTATCTGTTTTGCTCTAAATCATTCTCTCTGCAGTCATTTTTCAATCATTTTGGATTCTAGTAAAGACAGAACTGATAACATCTTCATGACAAGGGACAGAAACTACCTCCAACCATAGAGCTCCTCATTATGGACCTCCTGCCAGGTGACAATGAATGTGGATAACAACTCCAGATAAGAAGCAGCCAGACCACACCTGTGACTCAGCTGCTTAACTATGCATACTTGTCCCCTGTCCTCAGTTATTTGTCTATTTAAAGCTAAAGCTCATCTCTGTACCCCAAAGATGGCTGAAGATGCACTGAGTGCTTTCTCTGTTTCTTCCCATGGTGTGGACCAAGTCAAGCCATGTAAGAAGTCTCATTTTTCTCCCCTTCACCAGGTGTCTTTATGGACCTGACATGTGAAAATCCCAGAAGTGTTGGGCCTAGGGTCTAAAAACTTTGGTTTCAAGGCCAGCCTATGCAGAAAGTGAGACTCTACCTGAGGAATAACTAAAGCAAAAAGGTTCGGGGGAGTGGCTCAAGTGGAGAAGTGCTTGTCTAGCAGGGCAGGGTCCTGAGTTCAACCCCCAGTACTGCACCAAAAAACCCAAAAAATATGTAACATTTGAGAACAGCCAAAAGGAGACCTCATCACTAAGGATATTTCAGAGTATCAGAAATGTCCTGCTACAGTGCTGAGAAGTACCAGACTAGTGCTAGACTGGAGCTCTAGTCCCTTATAACACATATTATTAAGGAAGACCCAAAAAGGCAGAACTATTTTCAAATAATTGTGTTCTAGAGTAAGTTTAAAATGTCTAGAATAAAAACAAACACATCCATCACCCAATAAGATAGCATTTGCAGTGTCTGTAGTGCAATTAATGTTTGCAAAGAAGTCAGAAAGTTATGACCCAATCAACACATAGAAACAGATTTAGGGCTGGGCATGGGGGTTCATGTCTGTGATCACAGATACTCAGGAGGTGGAGATTAGGAAGATAGCAGTTTGAATCCAGACCAGGCAAAAAGATAATCGAGATCACATTCCCACAAACAAGCTAGGTGTAGTACCAGGTACCTGCAGTTTTAGCTACACAGGAGGCAGAGGTAAGAGGATTGCAGTCAGGCTAGCCTGGACAAAAAGACGAGACCCTGTCTTTAAAAATAACCTAAAGCAAAAGAACTGGAGATGTGGCTGAAGTGGTAGAATGATGCCTTGCAAGTGCAGGGTCCTGAGTTCAAATCCTGATACCACCAAAAAGAAAGAGAGAGAGATCTGGGTATAGTAGGGATGTTACAATTAGCAATTAAGAAATGGTCCAGAAAAACTGGTTCCCAGTGCCACAGAACTGGCTTTAAGGGTCCCTGAGACCCAAGAAAAGAGGCCCAAGGCTGCAGGACTGCACAGAGCATAGTCACTGTGACTTACAGAGAGGAACATGGTCCTGAGTAGCAGCACAGAGGAGTGGGTCCCAGAGGTGGGAGGCCAAGGGTGGGACTCAGGCCTCTTCCAAGGCCCTTAGCAAGTTCCAGCTGATCCAAGAATCAGGCACAGCCTGAGCTCAGAATCCAGTCAGTCCAGAAACAAGACACACTATGTTGCAATGACTTGACCTATTGTCTACTTCTTATATATATTGAGCTACGAAACCGGGGTGGAGCCACACAGGCCCCAGGTGACCTTGTGGATTCCACTTTTAAAGATAACACAGTCATAGCAGAATGACTGAATCTATGTCTGGCATTCCTATGCCTGCATAAACTAATAAAAAGACTCAAACCATAGCAACAAAATCTCCAATCTTGCTGAGTGCCAGTGACTGGAGGATTGTGATTTGAGGCCAGTCCTGGCCAATAGTTCAAAAAACCCATCTTCAAAGTAAGCAGACCAAACTGGACTGTCGGTAGATCCCCTGCTTTGCAAGCACAATGTCTTGAGTTTGAATGCCAGTCCCACCAAAAACACTCAGATCTCAGGGCCGGGGGTGTGGCCCCAGCTGTAGAGCAAGCATGGGGCCCTGAGTTCAAATCCCAACACCACCAAAAATAAAAAATTGCAATGGCTGAGATTAAAAATTTCACTAGATAAGAATAATGTCAAATTAGACTTCCAGAAGAAAAAAGTTAATGAGCTCAAAGGCAGAGTAAAAAGTGTTTAATATAATAAATTATCACTGAATGTGTAAAAAATATTACTCACCTTGAGGAAAGCTACTATTATGAGTTTTAAGAATTATTTTAAATAATTATTTGTGGAGCTTCTAGCCTTGGGGGATTCTGATAATACTTCATAATTCTGATAACTGTTAGAAGGAGGTACATGAGTTAGAAGTAAATTAATACATATATCGCTATAACTAGATCTCCTAACATATCCTTTGACCAAGAATCCCACTCCAATATAACCCCAGGGAAACGAATACAGAAAGAGACGTGAGTTGGGCACCAGTGGCTCACTCCTGTAATCCTAGCTAGTTGGGAGGATGAGATTGGGAGGATTGCAGTTTGAAGCCAGTCCAGGCAAACAGTTCAAGAGAGCCCATCTCCAAAACAACCAGAGCAAAATGGATTGAAGGTATGGCTCAGGCAGCAGAGTACCTGCTTTGCAAGTGTGAAGCCCTGATTTCGAACAACACTCAAGAAAAAGAAAAAGAGAAAAAAGAGATATGCATGAGTATTTCAATTGCATTACTATTTATAGTAAGAAAACAGACAATATAACAGAATATAATAGAGATATAAAGATACAGTATATGTAAAGAAATACACAGAGTATGAAAAAGAAATGAATTGCTGCAAATTTCCACAATGGACATGGTCATGGTAATTAATAAAGAGCAAATTCCTACATGTGTTGGTGACGTGTGCAAACATCACCATCAACACTGGTGACGTATGCTTATGCACTGACCTGAATTCTAAAGAATTGAGGAGCTGGGCAAGGTGGCTCATGCCTGTAATCCTAACTACTTGGGAGGCAGATCAAGAGGATCAAGGTTCAAAACCAGTTCCAGGCAAATAAGGCCCTATTTTGAAAACACCCAACACAAAAACCAGGGCTGGCAGAGTGGCTCTGGTGGTAGAGCACCTACCTGTCAAGTGGGAGGAGGTTTGAGTTCAAACCCTAGTATCAACCTCCAAAAATGAAGGTATGGCAAACGCCTTATGGCTAACACTAAGTGTTCACTATCCTGGCTAAAATGAAAAATCTAGTATGTAGTTTTTTGAGGGTGATACATTACAATCGATAGAGAATAAACAGTTTTAACAAATTCCTAAGATTCCTTGACACAACTGCTGAGGTTGAACAGAACCAAATCATGATCTGATAGGTCTATGCATAACATTTTCCCCAAAAGACATATATGTCAACAAAAGAGCATGTATAAGATGGTTATAGTAGCATTCTGTGTGATAGCCAATTTGGAAAATGAGATGCCAATCAACAGTAGAATGGAAATCAGTTACAATGTCTCATAATAGGTTATGATGTATTAACACAGTGGAATAGTATTCAGCACTGAATAAGAATACATGGCTGGATTTCAAGGACATAATATTTAACACAAGAAGTCACACGTCTTAGAGGACACAGCTTAAACAGTTCCAATTTATATAAAGTTCAAAAAGCAGGCATTTAATCACACCATTTTATGAGAACAGTGGCTTACCTCTCTAGACATGTCTCCAGAGGATTGTTGAGCATTTGTATTCCAGGAAAATAAGGAGACGTGGGCCAGCTCCCGATTGATCCTGATCTTGCCAATCAAAGCTACCAACTCTTCTTACACACATATGCTGTACTTCAAACTTATTAACCCTGACCTCCTCCATCTACTGGTCCCCCCTGCAGCCTCCACTCCACATTCATGCACTATTATCATTATTATTACTTTAGGTTTGGATTCTGCATATGAGAGCAAACGTGCCATTATTTGTCCTGTTGAGTTTGCCTTATCTCATACAATGTGTTCCATCCATGTTCCTGCAAACGACGTAATGTCATTCTTTATAGCCGAATAGTACTCCGCTGTGGGTATATGCCACAATTTTGTTATCCATTCATCAGTCATTAGGTGCCTACGCTGATTCCATAGGTTGGCCATTGTGACTAATGCTGCAATAAACATGGATGTGCAGATATCACCACTGACAGCATGAGTATTTCTCGAGGCCACAGTTTTGACAGGTTTCCACCTGAAGGGAGATAAACTGCATAAACCCTGCAGGTTCACTTGCTCTTGATTAACTTAGCAAACACTAATTTTGGAGACCACACAGCTGGGAAATGCATTGTCAGTGACCCAGCAGCCTTGCTGTATGTGACATCTCTGACATGTAGGTCTTAACAATTGTGCCCTACCTTACTTTTCAGGGACTGAAACACTGACTCTGGACAGGGCCTGCAGACCTGACAAACCAGCTGAAAAGGCATGGTGTCTCTGCCTTTGTGTTGTGGCCTGTGACAGTCTAACATGGCTGTGCTTGTCCAGTCTCTCATCCTAATCAGGTTAAAGACATGGGAGCTGCCAGGACTGGAGACCTCAGATCCCAGAGGAATCAGATCCCAAGTCCAGTAAGGTCTCTGACTTTTCCCAGAAAAGGCTGGGCCTTGCTTGGCTCTCTCCCACATCCTCTGTCTGTAACTTCTCAGGTTCCCATTTCTGAACAAAGTTCCTGTTTGTCCAGTGTTGGCTGCTGAATGCAGCTTTTGCTTCTGCCTTCACTCTAGCTCTGAGTCGTGGGTCTTATCAGGGGGTTTCTGAGGTTGGCCTTATCAAGGGGCCTCAGAAGTGTCTGTTATCCTGATGACAGCAAGGGAAAGCAGTTGGGGCCTGGTGTGGGGTGAGTTGTTGGCCCTGAAGCAGGCCACTAAGATAACCTGTTTCTTTCCCTTTAACCCAGAGATCAAGGGCTCCTAGCCCTGGTAATTCCCCACTTTGACCCCTAAAAGTGCCACTCATTGCAAAGAGGGTGAATCAGGGGCCATGACATCTGGGGGAAACACCAGATAGATTTTTCCCACAGGCCAGAAACTCACCCACTGGAAGCCCCTGGAGAATACATACTGGGCCAGTCCCTAAGAAGTTGCTTTCTTCGGGATTTTAGGCTCACTTTATCCCAACCAGGATACTGGGAAAAGAAAAGTATGTGGGGGGAGGCGGGATGGACTGCCAAAGATCTGGTAGCATTGCTCCAACTCTTCCTCAAGCCAGCTGGCCTTAGACCTCCATCCACCTCCCTGTCCCACATCTGAGAACCCCTCCTGGGCCTCACCCTAGGGGTCCCAGTGAGGCCCAGCCTTTCCCACCCCCACCCCCAGCACTGAACTTTGTTTTGATTCTTTTTGAGTTTCTGTTCTCTGGGAGCCATGAAAACAGGAAGGCAGGGTCACTGTGTGATAATGGAAAATCCTGCCTGTAGCTGCTTCCTCCTCTTGAGCCTGAATATCCCTGCAGGAAGTCCTCTTTTCCCAGAGGAAGAGCCTGGGGGAGTCAGGGGCATGGGGCAGGCAAGGGAAGTAGGGGAGGAGGAAAGATGGGCAGATGGAGCACAGGGGACTTTCAGGGTGCTATTCTGCCTTTATGGTAAAGTCCAGCTCAACACCCTGAAGGAGCCCGTTCTACTTAATAAAACCTATCCATCCATCAATACTTTTTCATCTGTTACAGCAATTGTATAATGCCCAGGCAAGATGTTAATCATAGGGGAAATTGTGTGGGAGAAAGAACCCGTACAGAACTCTCTGGACTTTCCACTCAATTTTCCTATGACCTTAAGAATAATTTCAAAGTCTAGGAAAACAGTAGTGGTGTTAATAACTACCTTATTCCCTGTGGAACAAGTACTTTGCTATGTTAAATATGCTTAATAGTAATTTTTCCAACAGTTTAACTCACTACCTATTTGTGACACAGATTTTTGCTCCATTTTTTAAAACTGTAACTTAGTTATTCTTTTCTGTTTTAGTTACTTTTTAGAAGTAGGAAAGATAGCTGCTCATTATTTCATATATACAAATATAGTTCTGCTTCATTATTGCTTGTTAGAGAAATTTCGATTTTTTACTTTGAGTGAAAAAATAGGAGGGAAACTCATGCATTTCTCTGGAAAAATAATAAAATTGGACAGCTAGACCTATCGTAAAATACCCTTTAAGAAGAAAAGTGTCTGAAAGAAATGATTGCTTTTGACTCCATCATAATAGTTTTAAACTAATCATTTCTGTTTTATTCTTTTTTTGGGGGTGGGGGAGATGACTGTTTCAACTTCATTGAAACCTGTTACAGAAGATGGAAATCCACTGTCTGATTTCAAGGCCTGTAGAAATCTGAGAGATGTTTTGCTACAAAGGAATACAGAATGCATTAGTTCAAACTACAGTTTAAAGCAAATTTTAAAACTGACTAATATGTCCTCATTAAATGTTTGCAAATAGTTTTTCCTAAGCATTACAACTCATACAGCTCTTTTAAAATTCAAATAACCAGCCAGTGGCTCAAGCCTGTAATCCTAGCTATTAAGTAGGCAGAGATCGGGAGAATTGTGGGTTCGAAGCTAACCCTAGGCAAATCGTTCTCAAGACCCTCTCTCAAAAAAAAAAAAAAAAAAAAAACCCATCACAAAAAAAGTTTGGTGGAGTGGCTCAAGGTGAAGGGCTAGTACTACAAAAAAAAAAAAAAGAAAGAAAGAAAGAAAAGAAAAAAATCAAATAACCAGGTTGAAATTTGAGAAAGCCTAACTTACTATAACATAAAAGAAGTTTTCATTGACATAATTCAACCCCAACCATCACAAATTAGTGAAATTGAAAAGATACATTGTTGCTAAAAGACTCACTTTTTTTTTTAATTAGTATCAGAGAAAACTATACTCAGAAGATTTACATATTGTTAGGTGCTGGTGTCAAGGGTGTTGCAGGACGGTGTCGAGGGTCCTTGCCTTCACAGACAGAGAACTGGCTCGTGAGGCAGCTGAGTGATGAGTCAAAGCCGGTGTATCAAGTAGGATTTATCAGAGAGAAAGGAAAGGCTACAGCTAGAGAAGCACAGCGGAGCCCGGAAGCCGGTCGCTCCCTGCTCAGGTGAAGGCTGGGGTTTTAAAGGATGTTCTAACTCTGGGTTAGGTGGGTTTTTCTCATTGGCCATGGATTCGCGGGCTTTCTTAGGTGAACCGGTTTGGTTTTCACCTTTATTGGGGGAGGGGAAACAATCTGGAGAGCGTTTTGCTCATCAGCCCTGTGGCAGATCTACCAGACCCTGCATCTCTCCTTTAGGATGCAGGAATGCAGTTTACCACTTCCTCTCAGGGTGCAGGAATGATATGACTCTCCAGGGGGTATGGGATACCCATTCATCTGCCTTAGGTCTCCAGACCCAACAATATCAGAGGAAACAAGGAAAAGAATTTTCAAAGACAAAATTTCTAAAGTAAATTATCATAGCACAGAGAGGTGAAGGGGACTGTAATTACAAAGAAACTTGTCTAAAGGTAAGGTGAGGGAACACCAAGCTGTCCTTACTATCATGTCCATATACAAATCTTGTTCCAAGTTACTTTGGTATGAATTCACCCTCAGTATTTCTATAAATGATATAACAGAATATTTTACTTACGCTTTCTAAGTCTACACAACATGGATTACATTGTCTATTGCAAACACCTGAAAGGCTCTTACCAAAAGACTGCAATAAATATTGTTTTGATCTACTTTTATTCAACCAGACTATTTAACCAGGGCCAGAGATGCCATTTTAAATATTAGGCCCAGCTTTTGGCACAACTGTGAAGTAGGTAACATCTTTCTTTAGTTTTTCTTTCTTCATATATGTTGGTATTTCTGTTGTTTTAACAGCATCCAGCCACTCTGCATCCAGCCTGAATTTTAGAGTTAGTTATTATAAATTCATTATTACTCTATACTTACTTAACAATCAATAAAACATTCATTTTGAAGTTACTGGTGCCTCAACTGAAATAATGTAGATGTAAATGTTTCACCAATAGCTTCAATCACGTGGACAAAAAGGAAAGTCATTGCAGCGCCCTCTGCTGGCAATTTTCGGTACATTAACAGATCCCAAAGAGATATTACCACTCCTATACTCATTGTAGCACTATTAAAATATTCCAAGATGTGGAAATAAACTTGTAGGCAAATGTAGGCCCCAAAAGTGACCACACGGAGAGGAGTGATCTGGCCAAGAGATTCTTTATTGCCGAGTGGGAGAGGGAGAGAGCCAAAAGATAGATAGAGAGAGAGAGAGAGAGAAAAGACAGGGGCTTAAATACCCCTCAGTGAGATTTGGCATATTCTGATTGGTTAAGACCTTGTGGTTCATTCTGATTGGAGGTTGGGAAGTAAGGCAGTCCATGCCAGGTGGTATTATGACCTTTGGGAAACTGAAACCCAAGGGCCCTGGGAAATTGAAACTTAAGGGTGCAGTAAGAAAAAGAAACCTATCGATGCCATTATTGCCAACAAAACTAAATGGCCATCAAAAATGAATGGATTAAGAAAATACACTGTATATACACTGTTGTATATACATACAGTGGAATAGTGTGCAGCCTTTTAAAAAGAAGGGAATTCTGCAGTATGAGACAACATGGGTGAAAATAGTAATAAGTCAATCACAGAGATAAATGCTGCATGGCTCACATTGTATGAGGCATCTAAGATACATTCATACAACCAAAAAAGGGAAGAGTGGTCGCCAGGAATTGGGTGGAAGGTCAATGGGAAATTATTAATCAATGAGCTTAAAGTTGTTCCAGCAAATTCAGTGAGCACTAGAGATCTGTTGTACAACACAGAACCTACAGCTAACAATAATCTGTTTCATAAGCTAAAGGGGAGTTGTATGCACAATGTAGATGTATACATGTATTCTTACCACTCTAAAGGAAATAGAACTAAAAGAAAATTGGAGTTACACATAATTAAAATCTGCTTGAATTAATGAAAACGTTTTCAAAGTAGTTGGCAAGATGTTAAAAATGTTAAAATATATCTACAGCCATACAACCCTGAATGCATCTGATCTCAGAAGCCCTATGAATATTAAAATTTTTCAGATCTTTGAGTTTCAAGAATAACAGCATTGGCAAAAATCTATCTCTTCTTATTTGTTTCATAGATGGTGTAAAGATTGTATTACTTAAAAGCTTGAAAAAGTTTTTCATTGAGCATATGTTCTGAAATATTAAATATTATGTTCTGGATTCTGAAATGATTTGTGGTAGTGTTGGAAGTGTTTATGCTGGTCACAAATACATTCTGGTTTTCCTTTTTCCAGAGATGTACTAATCAGACTTTGTGTCCTTGTGACAAATACCCATGAGGAACAGTTAATGGAAGACACACTTTCTTTGGCTTATGGTTTCAGAGGTCTCAATTCATGGTCACTTGATTGTTATTTCTGGGCCAGTGGCAAGGTAGAAAGGATATCATGGTGGCAGAGCAAAGTTTCTTCCTTCATAGTGGCCAAGAATCCAAGAGAATATGTTAGAGAGGGTTCTGGGAGAAGATTTTGCCCTCAAAGACATGCCTCCAGTACATCACCTCCTCCAACTGGACTTCACCTTTGAAAGATTACAAAAGCTTCCAAATTTCCAAAAGACTCATGTGGACCTTACACACTATGCACATAAGTAAAACAGGGATCATATACCAAAAGATAACTGGAACACACACATGCATTCTAGCACACACAAAATATGGTGATAAAATTGAGGGTAAACTGTCATATCAACAAAAGTAAATGGAATAAAATCACATAGTAATTTAACTTATGCTTATATCAAGTGAGCATTGATACAAGCATTAACTGCATTAAGCAAAATGACTAAAGAGGGTGAAAATGAAATAACAGTCAAGTACATACTTGAGACATAAAGAAAACTAAACAGCGATAAATGCTTTGTTTAAAATAATATGGTCCCCACATATAAAATGAAAACAACACTTTGGCACACATTTCATATATGTAAGGCTAAAACACAAGCACAAAGATATATACAAGTACAGTAATTTTCCTCTTTACTTTTATTAAAAATAACATCTAATCTGAGATTCCTCAGATTACTTGATGCTTTGTATGCATTACTATACTTACTCATTAAAAAACAGCATAAATAATTGTTTTATGTTATTTGCTATTTTGCATGATGTTCAAAACCCAAGCCTCTTGACCCCTAGTTTGGGGACCCACTGTGTTTCAAATAAATTCTCATATTTTCCCCTCCACCCCAACACAACCTTCCAAATGACATCTGGTAGGAATTTACCCTACCCTAATTTTTTTTTTAATGTTGAACACCCAGCATGATACATTTGTTGGTGTTAAGTTTGTATTGTGCATTCTGATTTAATGTTTAATATTTTTTTAATGTACAGGGCTTTTTCTTGTTGTTTTGATTTTGGTGGGACTAGGGTTTGGTCTCAGGGCTTTGCACTTGCAAGCAGGCACTCTGATCACTTGAGCCACACCGCCAGTCAATCTTTCTGTGGTTACTTTGGAGATGGGTTGTCTCTCAAGCTCTTTCCCCAGACTGGCCTTGAACTGTGATCCTTCAGATACCAACTTCCTAAGTAGCTAAGATTACAGGCACGATTCCCCAGTGCCAGTGATTTTATTTTGTTTTCTGCAGTGCTAGACAAGCACTCTATCACTAAGCTACATCTCCAGCACCCATATTTCAATTTTAATACATAACTTCCCAACTAATGACACGAAGTGTAACATGAGCAAATGTTTTATGAATATTAACTGAATGACTGAGTTGGAATAACTCTATAATAAAGAGGCATCTTACTTTGTTAAAGAGGACTTTGAGAATTTAACTTCTGGCAACTTACCTGATCCTCTGCCCACAATATTTGTATTTGATAACTCAAAATGATAAGAAAACTAAGATGTTCTAAAAATAAACCCAATTCTTAAAGTATGAAAGAGAGTTTTTTTAAATATCTGTTCCTATTTTAGTGGATGAACTTCACACAAATGCTAATAGGCCCACCAATCCACTAATACCTGATATATGCCTATTGATTGAATATTAAATGCATTTACTATTTATGCTCTTTGTGGTGAGTATTTCCTGTGTGTAAAGGCAACTGACCTAATTTTGTTTGCAGTAGAAACTTCTAAGGATTGACAACCAAAAACTTTTGGGCAACGTCTTTGCTACACTACGATTTTGAGAGTTTTCTGAGTATTTGTATAATCTATTATGGACAAACTTTAGAAAAAGCATTTATATTTGAAAGAGTTTGCATTTTAAATCTTGTATTAATCAGAAGGTTGAGTTTTGCTGGGTAAAGTATCCTAGGGTTAAAGTTATTTTCATTCAGTGTCCGGAATACCTCACTCCATGCCTTTCTTGCTTTTAAAGTTTCTGTTGAGAAATATGCTGTGATTTTGATGGGTTTACCTTTGTATGTTCCCAACTTCCTCACTGCAACATTCCCCAACATGTGGACACATTTACCATTGGTGAACCTGTGTGAACACAGGATTTTCATCCAAAGGCCAGTTTTCATTAGGTTCACCCTGGTGTTTACTTTCTAATTATGACATTACCTGGAACATTTTAAGTGTCCTAAAAACTCTGTTCGTCCACCTATCCCTCCATCTCCAAATACTGAAAACCCTGATCTTTTTCCTGTAGGATTTTTCATTTTCCAAAATGATGTATAGGTAGAATATTACAGTATACAATCTTTCACATTGACTTATTTTCTTAGGAATATACATTTTAGTTTCCTCAATTTCTTCTTATGGCCTGATAGCGCTTTTCTTTTTTAGTGCCCAATAATATTCCAATGAGCAGATGTTCCACAGTTTACTTATCCACCTACCTACTTAAGGATATCTTAGCTGCTTTCAAGTTTGGACAGGTATGAATCAACTGATACAAAAATCTATTTGCAGTCTTTTGTGTGGACAAAAGTATTAATCTTTTGAGTAAATACCAAGCAGCAGAACTGATGGGTCATATGCAAGGATATACAGATGTTCCTAAAAAAGCTGCCAAATTCTCTTCCACAGTGGCTTCACTTTTCACATTCCAACCAGCAATAAATAAGAGTTCCACTGTGACACATGCTCAAGAGCGTTTACTGGTGTCACAGGTTTGAATTTTGGTAAATCCACCAGATTTACAGTGATGTCATTTTAATTTGCATTTCCATGGTGACATGTGATGTGGAGTATTTTCAATATGTGTATCTTCTTTGGTGAGTTGTCTACTGAGACTGATGACCCAGTTTTCACTTGGATTATTAGTCTTCTTAGTGATGGTTTCAAGTGTTCCCTGAAGAATTTAGTATGGTTACACTGGGTTTGATTCCTGAGAACAAGTACTTATCTTCACCACTTTGTGACATGTTTCCTAAATGTCTTAATTTATTTTTCAAAAAGAAGTTGGGTAATGGTGGTTCATGCCTGCAATCCTAGCTACTTGGGAGGCTGAGATGGAGAGGAATATGTTTTGAGGCCAGACTGGGCAAATAATTCATGAGACCCCCATCTCCAATATAACTAGAGCAAAATGGACTGGAGGTAGAAATTGTCAACAATCTGTCTGTTTTAAGTTATCTTTCTTACCTATGACAAAAAGTATATATATTCACTATGTATAAACAAACAGGACAACATAAAAACAAGACACTTTTGAGAACAATTAAGAACGTATCATAGAAGCAACACTGAGAGAGGCTGGGTTATGTCAGATTAGTGACTTTTATCTCTTTTCTGAAGGGATTTCCTATTGAGTCACAATGGCCCTCCTTACCATGGGATTGTGTTGAAGAGAGCAAGACCAATCTTGGCAATGGATAAATGGTACTGAATGGACAAGATGGTGAGTTCTGAAAAATAAAGCAATAATTTTTTTATCTAAATTTACTTCACATGAAACTTAAAGTATTTTCTAGCAATATATTTAAAATTTCTTAGCGTGGATCATAAGGCTGTGCATGGTGTCACCTTTCTGTAATCCCAGCCACTCAGGAGGGCAGAGATAGAGTATTATGAGTTCAAGGGCAGTCTCAAAACAAAATAAAAACAAATGGACTCAAGTGGAAGAGCATTTGCCTAGGAAGTGCAAAGCCCTGGGTTCAATCCCCTGTGTCCCTCCCCCTAAATTAAATAATAATAAGGGAAGACCACAGAGAATTATATGTTCAGATGGTTTTGCAAGCTCCTGGAATTAGTTCCAAGCCTGTTATGACAAGGTAGAATGATTGTGAACTTGGTTCCAGTCTTGCCTATGTCATATACGAACATGAATTATGATTTTGCTAACTTTGAGCAAAGCACACAATATATTTAAGTCTGTTTCTTACCACCACAACAAAATCAAGTTTTTCTTGTCCTGTTGATCTCACAAGACTGATGTGAGATCAGAAGGTTTGATACATATGATTTTTTTAAGTTTTCAAAGATGATATAAATGCAGTCAGTTTGCTACACAAAACTACCATAGCATCAATCTTAAGACATTTACATAGAGACTATGAGTGACAGCAGAAATGCCTATTATTCATGATAAAATAATAATTTTCAGATGTTTAGGATGAATAAATATTTGAGACTATTTAATCTAAACTGATTATTGATATTGTTATATTACTGGAAAGATTTTGGATAGTGCTGAAAGATTGAGGTTGACACAATTTCACTAAATGTTTGCTTGTCAGAGCAGATGAGGTTTAGAATATTTGGAAATATAACTATGTAGGAAGAATAGTACAGGACTGGACATTGTCAGGTTGTAAAACAAAATTTCTTTCCCACTAGCTCCTCCCCCTCCTCCCTTTTCGTGGTGCTGGGGATAGAACCCAGGGTCTGGCTCATGCTAGGCAAGTGCTTTCCTACTGAGTCACATGTCCAGCCCGTCTATCAACTTTTTATTTTGAACAGGATGGTAAGTTTAGGAGTCAGAAAATATATATATTTATACACTTTTGTGTTCCTAGCACATAATGCTTACTTGGTAAATAATTCTAATTAACTTTTGGTTTTCCCTTTACAATACAGAACTACTAATTTTTACTCTGTTTAATATTCAAAGTGTTTTATGAATCAAATATATTGCTATCTAGGTGTTGGAAACTACTGATCACATAAAGCAATGCAAAATACAATATTATTAAGTTCTAGCATTTTCTTAACATCAGATATCAGGCCACAGCAATTTCATTGTAAAGAAGAGACTTTTGTAACCTGAACACGAACCCAAAATGTCTGTCAGTCCACTTAAACTCACCTAAATAGCACAATGGATTTAGTACTAGAATAACAGGGGAAGTTGGAAGACTATGATGATGAAACATGATCTTAGGAAAACTGTTGAGATCTTCAGTTATTTAAGGAAGAAGAATTTTCTACAATTGTGAAGAGGAAGCAGGTATAATATGTCTCTCACCAGCCATGTGAGTCTTTGGTTGTAGTTGAATGAACACCATGCTTACACAGTTCAAGGATAAGAATTTTGACAGAGCTAATTTTTCTTTTTGTTTATTTTTGTTTGCCACCTGAGTCCTTATTTTATTTTATTTTATTCACATGTGCATACTTATTTGGGCCATTTCTTCCCTCCCGTCCCCTGCTCCCACCATTTCCCCTCCCCTCACTTCCAGACAGAACCTGTTCTGCCCTTTTCTCCAATTTTGTTGAAGAGAAGACATAAGCATAATAAGAAAGACAAAGTGTTTTTGCTAGTTGAGTTAAGGATACCTATACAGAGAGATTCTTAGCTTTGCTTCCATGTACAAATGTGTTACAACCCAAGTTGATTCATCTCTAACTGATCTTTTCACTAGTTCCTGATCCCCTTCTCATATTGACCTCTGTCACTTTAAAGTTTCTGTATTAGTTCCTCTGAAGTGGGGACATCAAACACTTTTTTGTTTTGGGTTTCCTACCTATCCCCATACTTCCCGTATGTGCTCTACCCTTGTCATGTGACCTAAGTCCAACAACATTGTTGCATTTGCCCTAGATGTAAAGTGCACATATGAGGGAAAACATGATTTTTGGTCTTCTGAGCCTTACTAACCTTTCTCAGAATGATGTTCTCCAGTTTCATCCATTTACTTGCGAATGATCAGATTTCATTCTTCTTCATGGCTGAGTAAAATTCCATTGTGTATAAATACCACATTTTCTTAATCTATTTGTCATTAGTGGGGCATCTTGGCTGTTTCCATAACTTGGCTATTGTGAACAGCACTGCAATAAACATGGGTGTGTAGGTGCCTTTGGGGTGACCTGTGTTGCATTCCGTTGGATACATCCCCAGGACTGAGATTGCTGGATCATATGGCAGATCTATGTTTAGTTTTTTAAGAAGCCTCCATATTGTTTTCCAGAGTGGATGTACTAGTTTACATTCCCACCAGCAGTGTACATGTGTTCCTTTTTCTCCATATCCTCCCCAACACCTGTTGTTGATGGTGTTTTTGATTATAGCTATTCTAACAGGGATGAAGTGGAATCTTAGTGAGGTTTTGATTTGCATTTCCTTTATGGCTAGAGATGGAGAGCATTTTTTCATATGTTTTTTGGCCATTTGAATTTCTTCTTTGAGATAGTTCTATTTAGTTCAGTTGCCTATTTCTTAATTGGTTCATTAATTTTAGGAGAGTTTAGTTTCTTAAGTTCCCTATATATTCTGGTTATCAGTCTGATATAGCTGGCAAATATTTTCTCCCACTCTGTGGGTGGTCTCTTCAGTTTAGACAACATTTCTTTTGTTGTGCTGAAGCTTTATACTTTTATGAAGTCCCATTTGTCCATCCTTTCTCTAAGTTGCTGAGCTGCTGGGGTTCTATTGAGGAAGTCCTTGCTTATACCTATTATTTCCAAAGTGTTTCCTGCTCTTTCCTGTACCAACTTCAGAGTTTCGCGTCTGATATTAAGGCCCTTGATCCATTTTGAGTTGATTCTTGTACAGGGTGATAAACATGGATCTAGTTTCAGTTTTTTTCAGACAGATAACCACTTTCCCAAAAACATTTGTCAAAGAAGCTGTCTTTTCTCCTTTGAATATTTTTAGCACCTTTGTCAAAATTAAGGTAGGCATAGCTGATTCATATCGGGGTCCTCTATTCTGCTCCACTGGTCTTCATGTCTGTTTTTGTGCCATTACGATGCTGTTTTTATTGCTATTGCTTTGTAATATAGTTTGAGGTCAGGTACCATGATACCTCCAGCATTGCTCTTTTTGCTGAGTATTGCTTTGTCTATTTGCAGTCTCTTGTGTTTCCAAATGAATTTAAGGGTAGATTTTTCAATCTCTGTGATGAATGTCACTGGGATTTTGATGGGAATTTCATTAAAGATGTAGACTGTTTTGTGTAGCATAGCCATTTTTACTATGTTGATTCTACCAATCCATGATCATGGGAGATCTCTCCACCTTCTGTAGTCTTCCTCGATCTTTTTCTTCAGGAGTTTGTAGTTCTCCTTGTAGAGGTCATTCACAACCCTTGTTTAGTTTACTCCTAGGTATTTGATTGTTTTTGAGGCTATTGTAAATGGAATTGTTTTGATATATTCTTTCTCAGTTTGTTTGTTATTGGTGTATAGAAAAGCTAATGATTTTTGTAAGTTGATTTTGTATTCTGCCACCTTGCAGTAGCTGTTTATGGTGTCTAGGAGCTTTTGGGTAGAGTTTTTTTGGGTCTTTAAGGTATAGGATCATGTTGTCTGCAAATAGGGATATTTTGACAGTTTCTTTACCTATTTGTATTCCTTTTATTTTTTCTTCTTGCCTAATTGCTCTGGCTAGGAATTCCAGCATTATGTTGAATAGGAGTGAGGATAGTGGGCACCCTTGTCTCATTCCAGATTTTGGGAGAAATGGCTTCAGTTTTTCACCTTTAAGTATGTTGTTGGCTGTAAATTTGTCATATATAGCCTTTACAATGTTGAGATACATTCCTTCTATTCCTAGTTTTCTTAGAGCTTTTATCATGAAGTGGTGTTGGATCTTGTTGAAGGCTTTTTCTGCATCTATTGAGATTATCAAGTATATTTTGTCTTGCTTCTATTAATGTGCTGTATTACAATTATAGATTTGCATATGTTTAACCACCCCTGCATCCCTGGGATGAAGCCTACTTGCTCGTGGTGAATGATCTTTCTGATATGTTGTTGGATTCAGTTTGCCAATATTGTATTGAGGAATTTTGCATCGATGTTTATTAAGGAGATTGGCCCATAGTTCTCCTTTTTGGAGGTGTCTTTGTCTGGTTTTGGGATGAGTATAACACTGGCTTCATAAAATGAGTTAGGCAGTGTTTCTTCTCTTCTATTTTGTGGAACAGTTTAAGGAGGGTTGGTATTAGTTCTTCTTTAAATGTCCGATAGAATAGAGCAGAGAATCCATCAGGTCCTGGACTTTTCTTTTTTGGGAGACTCTTGATTGATGCCTCAATTTCATTTTGTGTTATAGATCTATTCAGATGATTAATATCCTCTTGGTTCAACTTTGCATGGTCATAATTATCTAGAAATCTGTCCATTTCTTCAAATTTTCAAATTTATTGGAATATAGATTCTCTGATGATTTTCTGGATTTCCATGGTGTTTGTTGTTATCTCCCCTTTTGCATTTCTGATTTTACTGATTTTGTTTTTTTCTCTCCTCATTTTAGTCAGGCTTGCTAGGGGCTGTCAAATCTCTTATTTTTTTCAAATAACCAACTTTTTGTTTCATTGATTCTTTTTATGGTTTTTTTTTTTTGTTTATTTCTATTTCATTGATTTTTGCCCTTATTTTTATTATTTCTGTCCTTCTTCTTGTTTTGGGATTTGCTTCTTATTGTTTTTCTAGGAGTTTGAGATGAAGCATTAAGTCATTGATTTGAGATCTTTTTGTCCTTTTAATGTATGCACTCATGGCTATAAAACTTTCCTCTTTGGACTCCCTTTGCTGTGCCCCATAGGTTCCAGTAGGTCATGTTATACTTTCATTAACTTCCAGGAATCTTTTTAATTTCCTCTTTTATTTCATCAATGACTCATTGATCATTGAGCAATGTGTTGTGCAGCTTCCAACTGCTTGCATGTTTTCTACTGTTGTTTTTGTTGTTGAGTTCTAGTTTTAATGCATTGTGATCAGATAGAATGCATGGTATTATTTCTATTTTCTTATATTACCTGAGGCTTGCTTTGTGCCCTAAGATATGATTAATTTTGGAGAAGGTTCCATGAGCTGCTGAGAAGAATGTATATTGTGTGGATGTTGGATGAAATATTCTGTAGACATTAGCTGGGTCCATTTGATCTATGGTGTCATTTAGTTCTAGGATTTCTTTATTGATTTTTTGTTTAGATGACCAATCTATTGGTGATAGGGAGGTATTAAGGTCTCCCACTACCACTGTATTGGAGTTTATATATGTTTTTAGGTCCTTCAAAGTATGTTTGATGAAATTGGGTGCATTTACATTGGGTTCATACAGGTTGATAGTTGTTATTTCCTTTTGGTGTATCTCCCCTTTTATTAGTATGGAGTGCCCTTCTTTGTCTCCTTTGATCAATGTAGGTTTGAAGTCTACTTTGTCCAAGATAAGTATTGCTATTCCTGCCTGTTTTGGGGGGCCATTGGCTTAGTAAATCTTCTTCCAGCCTTTCACCCTAAGCCAGTGCTTGTTTATGTCAATGAGATGGGTCTCCTGTAAGCAACAGATCCTTGGATCTTCCTTTTTAATCCAATTTGCCAAATGGTATCTTTTGATGGGGGAATTAAGTCTGTTAACATTCAGTGGTTAGTATTGATAGGTATGTGGTGATTCCTGTCATTTAGTTGTCTTTGTTGTTTAAGGGTTTGATGGTGTGTAGCTGAATCAATTTTACTCTCTACTTTCTTGCCTTTTCTTCTCCTGTGCTTTGGTACTGCCTGTCTTTTCATGGTTTTGTTTGCTTTCATTTTCCATGTGCAGAATTTCTTGAAGAATCTTTTGTAGTGGTGCCTTGGTGGTCATATGTTGTTTTAGTTTCTGCTTATCATGGAAGACTTTTATTGCTCCGTCTGTTTTGAATGATAGTTTTGCTGGGTAGAGTATCCTAGGGTTGAAGTTATTTTCATTCAGTGTCCGGAATACCTCACTCCATGCCTTTCTTGCTTTTAAAGTTTCTGTTGAGAAATCTGCTGTGATTTTGATGGGTTTACCTTTGTATGTTTTTTTTTTCCCCTGTCTTACAGCCTTAAATATTTTTTCTCTCTTCTCTGTGCTTGTTGTTTTAATGATAATATGTCATGGGGTAGTTCTATTTTGGTCAAGTCTGTTTGGTGTCCTGAAGACTTCCTGTACCTGAATGGGCATAGTTTTCCTTTAGATTTTGGAAATTTTCTTTTATTATTTTGTTGAATATGTTATGAATTCCTTTTTCTTGCACCTCTTCTCCTTCTTCAATGCCCATGAAGAGTCAGTGAGTTCTAGCATATTCCTTTCACATGACTTGAGTTGTCTAATAGTTCTTCAGTTTTTCCTTTAATTTCCATTTCATCTTCAAGTTCTGAGTTTCTGTCTTCTGCTTGTTCTAGTGCTGGAGTGCCCTTCCATTATGCTTTGTATTTCTGTTTCTATTTTTTTTTCTGAGGTTTTCCATATCATGGGTCACTTCATCTTTAATATTGTCAATTTTTGTCCTTAATTCATTTATCCCTCTATGTAGGGTGTTCTCTGTTTCACTTTGGTATTTATTTAGGACTCTTATGAGTTCATTTATTTGTTTTTGTGTCTTCTCATATTCCTTATTTTTATTGTCTTTGAATTTCTTGAGTGCCTCCTGTATGTTTTGGTTGACCATGTGTAGTAACATCTCCATGAAATTCTCAGTGATTTTTCCTTTCAGGGTGTTCTTGTTGGTTTGTTGGGTTCCTTGGGTTAATCTGTCTTTTTTTTTGTTTGAGTCTGGAACTGGGTATCCATTTTCTTCACTTCCCTCTGAATCCTGTACTAAAATATTTTTGGAGGGAGAATGGTTTCCATCCCTTTTTCATCTTCCCATCATTCCATTTGGTGCTGTTTCTGTCTCTGGTGTGTGTGTAATTTAGTATAAGCTAACTTACAACAGTAAAACTAATGAAACCAAGAGAAAAGAGAAAAAGAAAGAAAAAAATATACAGAATCAAAGAAATCAACAGGGAAAGAGATGGTGGACAAACAAGCAGTGAACAAGAAAAACACTTAGAGAGAAAGAGAAAAAAAAATTCCAGGTTCAGGAAGAATAGAATTTCAGTCTTAGTATTTCTGATGTTACTCCTTCAGTAGTAGCTCTGTTGTAGTCTCACCAGTTGGTTGGGTCAGTAGACAAGCTTTTTAGACCACTATCTGCCCTATTTCAGGCAGTGACTCATCACGCCCCTACTGTCAGCCCATCTGCCTTTCTAGGCTTTGTTTACTGAAAGTTTGCACGGAGTTCAGCTCCTTGTTCCTCCCTCCTTCTCCGGTGTGCTTAGTGTACCCCATCTCCTCTGCTGTGTGTCATTTTCAGTTCCTTGTTTATTATCAAGTTTTTTTTTGCTTGGCAGTGGTCAGACTGTCCAGAGGGCTATGCTGGTCTCTCCCAGGGGTGGCTGTGGGAATACCACATGCCGCTTATTTGCTCACCTGTTGGTCTGCATCTCCAAAGCAGGTTAGCTGGTGTCTGGCAGTGCAGGAGCCCTCTGTTTTCTCAGTGTAACATGGCATGGAGAAGCTTTGTATGGGCCAGAGGTTTGGGGTGTCTGAGTTTTGCTTCTTCTTGGTGGTTTTTTTCTGCCAAGTGTGGCTCCAGCATCTCAGCAAATTTTTTTATTTATGGAGTGCACACTGTCTGTTTCCTCCCTCTAGTCACCACCCACTAATTTTTCTTCTTGAAAATTGGATTGGAAAATCTGAGGAAGTGGGGAAGGTGGCATCTCAGAGGCTGAAGACAGAAGTGAACTAAAGGAAACAGCTGTCACTGTGCTGTAAAGAAATATGAAATGATATGTGGAGCATACTTCTAGAAAAACAAAATCTCATGGTAGAGAAACTCTGGAACCCTGTAATGACAAATGCCTGTGCTCATAATGATTTAGAATTAATACATTTTCTGTACAGCTTGGAAACAGGCCAAATCCTGCTTCAGGATGTCACAGTGTAAAAGTGAAAACTAGTTGCAGGTATAACTAAGCCAACTTTAGTCAGTGATTTGTCATAAGCCCAATGAGAGTGAGACAAAAGCCCTGTATGAAGAGCAGGTTACTACCTCTTGAGAAAGGGAAAAATTATGAACCTTCTAAACGTCAATAAAAATGTAGAATTTATTCTCAACACTTCAAATAGCATGCTTAACCAACTTTTGAAAGAAAAAAATCACTATATTCCTGAAGATGATCTCAAATACACCTAGGAGATCATGCTTTATTATATCTTTATTTGATAGCTCTTTGGAGTTAAATGTCTGGGAATTTCCTGGAAAAAGAAAGAAAAGAGGAAGATGTTTCTATATAAGAACAATAGGATAGGAGACAGTGAAATTTCTCTCAGAAAGAATATCTGGTAAAATTATTTGGAAAAGGCAGTTCTTTTAGTTTTCTATTACTGCAATAAAGTGTCTGAGATAATGAAGTTGAAAAGAGGAATGTTATATTTATGGTAATGGTTGCACAGGTTTCAGACCATAGGGTTTGACTGTGGTGCTTTTGGGCCTGGGTTGAGGCAACAAACCATGTTGGGAAGTAGGTGATAGAGCAAAAGTGCTCACCTCATAGCAGCCAAGAAATGAAAGAGAGAAAGCGAGAAACCCACATCATGTAGTCTCCTCCAAGGACAAATCTCTGTTGACCTACTACTTCTCATTAGGACCACATCATAAAGGTTGTACCATTTTTCAATGGTGACATAGGTATAGACCAAGCCTTTAGGACATGGGTCTTTGGAGGATATTTAAGATCCAAACTATAGTAGATGTTTAGAAACTACATGACTTCTTTCTCCCTAAAACAACCACATTCAGACTCTCTTTGTATTGCTCTATCTTCTGTATCTGCCTTGATATGGTCTTATTATACAACATGAGGCATTCTGAACATATGCTTGTGCTGATTCCCAGATTTTTAGTCATATGTATGAAATTCAAACAATATTAGTAAGATCTTAAGTAGAGGGTTTTACCTGAGAGATCTAATTGAGGACTTATTTCCCTTTACTGGGCTTGTGCCATTTTTGGGTCAGAATCATCCAAGAGACTCCTTTGTCTTTGCCTAGCATGATCAAGTTTACTCATGGTGATCCTTCCATTTGCAGAAGTCTGTTGCATCAAATAGAGCCCTGTTTCATCAAGACTTGAATCTTTAAGGTCTTGATCCTGGAAAAGATAAATCTGGCTAACAAGTTCAGCAGGCAAGGCCTGAACATGAATGCCAACAGAAGGATTAGAAGGGGCCCGTCAGAGGCAGCCTGGATGCCCAATTCTACATCTTAAGCCATGATCCCCAGAACTTGGATAATTGTTGTCATATGTGGGAAGCTCTCTCAACTACTTTATTTTGCTTCTTCTGACCAGACCCAACTGATTTACATAGAAAAAAATACACTCTTCTTCTAGGAAAAGACAAAGTGCATATACTTCAGCTGTCAAAAGACCTAATCCTCTCTTATTTTGAAGACTGACAGCTGCCAGAGAATCTATTTGACTTTGGAGAATGGTCATGATTTTTGCTTTTTTTTTCCCAGGTTTTTCAGAGAGGTCTTTGGATAATTTCTAGTAATATTAAATGGACGTGTTTAGTCCTAACCCAGTACTTATTCCTGCAGCTGAATTAGAGATATATAAATTGAATAGCCATTTTGTCTGGACTGCCATGGTAAGTGGTGCAGTTAGGAAGTGATTATTTGGGGCAATATCTATATAAGGGGTCAAGTGTACCAGGGTGCAGGTGCTAGTCCGGTAAGAAGGTAAACATCAGTAGGAGTTAGTCCCACATAGAAAGAAGACTCCCAGTGTCTCCAAGCAAAAATTAAATCCTATTACAAAGCTGAACACAAGAGATGGTAAATAACTCCATAAGCATGGACTATTAAAAGAAAATGTCTGGAACCAGTAGAAATAGATAGTTACATTGTCTCTGCTTAAGTAAGAGTTTGCCTTCTGTCAAAGGTCCCTAGAAGGACTTTAAAGCAGGTAGTCATATATGCATAAGAACTCCTTCTTTAAATCTCTTGGTATTAGTTATTTTTATTGAAAGGTCTGGCATTAGTGACTCCATTTGGATTCTGACAATGTCTCCCCTTTTCTGTTTGTCTCTGAACAATCTTCTCTGAAGATTTTGCTAGTTAGCCATTCTGTTCCATCTTTGCAAGCATTGGTTTTCTCCCAGATGGTCTGATCTGAACCCATATCAGAGGGGGAGTCAAGTACAGAAGGATTAGTTTTTAGGCTGAGCTTACCTGGAGTCCAGTTTTAAGTCTAAATATGTGTGCCATATGCATTAAGTCCTGGCATCTTAAAAATTTTGAGGCTGTTTATTGGAAGGTGTACTTCAGCAGAATCTTAATAGTCAACAGTCACAATGTTTTACCAGGATAATTCAATACAGAAAAAAAAGAAGACATTTAAAAAGCTTAACTAATTGGTTAGTCATTTTTCAGTCATTTGATTGCAAGTGCAACAGAAGGACCAAGACTGAATGGCAAGACTTACTAGCACTGGCCAAAAAATTTTAAAATCACTTTAGAAATTGATAGACCAGTCTATCTGTATCATTGATACAGCATTTTAGGAAAATTGACAGAATTACATCAGCATATTAAGGTCTCTTTGTTGCAGTTAGGAACATATGCATGTATACCTTTAAGAGGCTCACATTTCTACTAACAGTTTAAATTTCTGGGACACCTGTCTGGTATAGAGTATTTCCTAAACTTTGCATTTTGGAAGTCTTTATATGCATAGAGAACACAAATACATGTAACATACAAAGGAGCTAGCAACAGTTAGCATCAGTTTTACAGATGTCATATATATGTATTTATTCAGTTGTTATCCTTGGATTAAAACCTTGAATTTTTTGATAGGTTAGGAAACAAGTGTACAGCACTGGCAAAAGTCAAAACCCTACATCTCCCACAAGTAAAGGAAATAGTGCTAGTGACCACATCAACCCCCTTTTAAATTGCATGTGTGGATGCGGTAAGGCTGGCAATTTGTCAGTACAATCTCCAGAGATCCTACTTAGATCTACAAACACCCCCTTCTTCCTAGCAATTGTCATCAATCCAGAGTCAGGTATCCAATCTAGCCTGCCATCTAATGGACCGAAAGACTCAGACACAGAGGAGCAGGGGAAGGGAAAACACAATAGAAAAACTTCAATTTTTATGTAAAATTTATGTCCATGTATAAGAAAAACAATCTTTTCTATCAAAGTATATGTCACCCTCTTAAAATTCCTCATATCACCATTTTAGGTGACTTATGTTGTTTAAAAAGCTCCTGTTTCTTCTTCCAGATTCTTGTACAGTCCCATTGCCTTGAAAATTGCCCACCAAATTATGTATCCTAACCCATCCCCTCAGCCTTTTAGCCAATCAAGAAAGATTGTGAACCTTTGACCTGGACGAATCCCAGGTGAGGGGCAGGTACAACTGCATCAGGTACATAAGTACTGTCAGCCTTTTTGTGCTCATGTATCTGTTCAGCTGAAGTGAGCACATGCTTGCACACTTTTGATCAAAAGAAGTGTCTTGTCAAGATTTTCCATCCCTTGTGTGTCTGTTTTCGGCACCAGAGGGTCTTTAATTCCAACAATTTGGGTGCTCGGTCCAGGATTTTACACTCTGGCCTTTCTCCAGGGAGATGCATCCTGCTGCCTGGTTGCAGCAACCCTGAGGTTTGACTGACAGCAACTTTTCAGATCTGTGAATGAATTCGAACTCCAGAATTTCTTGACAATGCAGGTAAAAGAGCTCTGAAGGCAGGGACCATGGTGACATAAGTTTTGTGCACAAACCAAGACAAGAAACATCATGTGAGTGACCAAGTAATGTCTTGGTGGCCGGGATATTAGAGGTTGTGTGATGTGTCAGGTGAGAGATGAATGAGACATGTCGAGTGATGAAAAGGGAAAGAGGAGTCCTGATCTGCAGTTCTGAGGCAACCTCATACCGTTTAAGGTGGAATTAGATTCTTGAATCTAATCCAGGTCAGGAACTTATACTGATCTACCAGACACCAAGAGGTGCCTCAAGCTCCCTTGAGGATGCTGCCAGAGATGGACAAAGTGAAAGAGAATCAGAGTGCAAGAAACCTCCAAGGCAAAAGGGGAGTTGAGCTCCTGCTAGACAGAACATAATCAACCAGAAGGGAAAAATGGTAAAGTCAGGGAAGCCAACAAACAAAGGTCCTGGATAAAATAACCTCTGAGAGCCCCCTAGGAAAGATGTTAAAATATTGGGATGATAGCCTCCATACTAGAGGGAAAAAGAAACAAAAAATGGTCAAATACTGTTGTTTTATCTGGACCCAAGAACCGATCTTAAAGCCAAAACATGGGTCTGATGAGGACTGGCTCTGCCAACTACTAATTCAACATATAAACAACAACAGCCCAGTCACTCAAGAGGAGACAGAATATGCCCAAGGTTGGAGCAGAGTCCCATAGTCCTGTTTCCACTTGAAGAAAATAAATAAATAAATAAATAAACTCCTTCTAACTGGGATTTACTCTCCTCTCTACTCCCCCACCCCATAGCCTTACTGGTCCTCCTGCTCAGGTGCCAGAGCAAACTCCTGTTTCCCCACCTCCCTTTCCAGTCCTTCCACCTCTACCTCCCTTTAACTTCCTGCCCCTTCCCTCCTTCCTCTTAGGGAAGTTCCCTCAGAGGGGGTGAAATTGGGTTTGTAAACGCCCCTCTTATCAGCTCTGAGGTCCAAAATTTTAAAAAGGAGTTGTGACCTCTTCTCGAGGATCCCTTCAGGGGTCTTGGAACAGGTTGATCAATTTCTGGGACCACAGATATATACTTGGGCTGAGTTAATGTCAATTTTGGGAATTCTCTTCTCAGGGGAGGAAAGAACCATGATCTGTAAAGCAGCAACAGCTATCTGGGAGCACAAACGTCCCCGGAGAGAGAATGTCCCAGTGGCTGATGTTAAGTTTCCTAATCAAGATCCCCAATGGGATAACAACACCCCAGGTCACTAAGAAAATATAAGAGACTTGAGAGATTTGATGATAAGGGTATAATCAGGAGGAGGTAATTAACACAACCATTAGCTTTACAAATTTCTTGGGAAGCCCGGGACTTCATATTTCAAAGAATAATTTACAATTTGCTGAGACTGAAATAAAATATCTGGGACATTTGATCAGTAAGGGCCAATAAAAGATTGGTCCAGAAAGAGTAGAAGGAATCACTGGTCTCCTGCTCCCAGGAACAAAACAAGAATTAAGAAATTTCCTTAATTTAGTGGGGTACTGCTCGTTGTGGATAGATTCATATGCCCTTAAAACTAAATCTTTATTTCTCAAATTGATGCAGGAAGGACCAGACCTCCTTCCTTGGACCCCTGAGGAGATAAAACAAGTAGATGAGCTAAAACAAGCCCTTATCATAGCCCCATGCTAGTCTTGCCCTCTCTTGAACAGCCTTTTCACCCCTGTAAATGTAAACAAGGAAGTTTCCCTTGGGGTGCTAACTCCAAAACATGGGGGTCAATGTCAACCTGTGTCCTTCTTATCTAAATTCCGAGACCCTGTCACCCAAGTTTGGCCTGAGTGCATTCAGGCAATAGCAGCTACAGCCCTTCTAACCAAAGAAAGAAAAATCACCTGTGGGGGAAACCTAGTTATTAGCACTCCCCATCAAGTTAAAATGATTTTAAACCAAAAGATGGGCAGATGGCTGACAGACTAGGATCCCAAAGTATGAGGCTATCTTGCTAGAAAAGGACAACCTAACTTTAACTACTGATGAGGCCTTAAATCCACCCACTTTCTTGGAAAGGGAAGCAGGAAGGAGGAGTCTGCAAATAAATGTTTCGATATTATTAAATACCAAGCAAAAGTAAGGCCAGACCTCAGGGAAACTCCTTTCCAAACTGGGTTCCATTTCTTTGTGGGTGGATCCTCTCAAGTAATTGAGGGAAAAAGACATAATGAGGAAGCCTTGACTATAATATAATCAGGCTGACTCCCTAACAATTGGTCAGCACAAACTTGCAAATTGTTTGATGTAAATCAGACTTAGAAATCAGCCCATAAATTAGTCTTAGAGGCCAGATTATCTTGTATTAAATGCTTTCCCATAGCACTACTCAGCAATAGGATGGCTCCTCAAAAGGACGTTGGTCTCTCCCTTTATGAACTGCTTTATGGTCTTCCTTACCTTAGCTGTGTTACTGATGTGTCTACCTTTGAAACCAGACTGTTTCCTCAAAAATTATATACTTGGATTATCCTCTACCTTACTTTTTCTTAGGAAAAAGGGGTTGTTAGCACAGGCTCCTCCACTTGACTTTCCTGTTCGCCAGCACCAACCTGGTGATTATGTGCTAATCAAGACCTGGAAAGAAAATAAGCTTGAACCATCTTGGGAAGGACCCTTCCTGGTCCTGCTGTCCACAGAAACAGCCTTTTGGACCACGGAGAGGGGGTAGACTCATCACACAGGGGTAAAGAAGGCACCCCCACCTAACCAGAAGGAACAATGGACCATGCTCTTACATCCAGGAGACACCAGAGTAATCTTAAAAAGACTATAATGAAATTATTCTTTCTCTTTCATCTGAGAAATGGTATGTTTATTATTAATGTAACTCACAGTACTTTTCCCTTAACTGTTGAATTCAATGCAAGTCAGATCCTTCCTTGTAGAGACCTTATGTCCCAACTCCAGCTCTAAGGATACTCCTTTTATATGTATCCCATCTGGGGACCCACAGGGAAGCCTGGTATCCATCCAGATTGGATGGATGTGGGGTGAAACACTGGGTATAAAGGATATACTTCTTTCTTTTATGACGATCCTAAGGGCTGGACCAGACCCTGAAGCACTTGTAAGACTCCAATTTCCACCATCCAGAATAATTGACAGTCTTTTAACAGAATATAGTCAAAAGTATAGCTGTTTCAGACACACCCCTCTCCTTCTTGCAAAGACAGACAGTATGACCCCCTTAGATTGGTCATAGAAAGCTCTTGGAGTAGGACAAAAGAACCATCCATATTTTGTAAATATGGGTTGGGGTAGATGTCTCAGGAACAGACCCTTTAGGTGCCTTGAGCTCCATCTAGCTCCCAAACCCTCTCAAGGGACATCCAGTTCTATCTCTGCTCCAATGTAACCTCCATGTTTATACAATACTTGAATTCAGGTAACCATAGTAGATGTCAAGGACCTAAGACAAACTGTGTCTATTGAAATTGGGTACGGGATACAAATTCTTGGATGAAATGGATAAAATATTCTGTCCAGACATTAAATAAGACCGATTGTTACTATTGGGAGGTCAGAGTCACAGTGGTTCCATTTCTATTAGGATGGTCCTCAGATTCAGATGGAATGTACTACATGTTGGCTCTGTTTCAGGATGCTATAGCTTGGGGTAATGAATCTTGCTGGACATCATCACTACTGTTTCCAGAGGTCAGAGGTCCTGCAGGTCAGCCCCCAAGGACTGTAAAACCACCCACCCCAGATGTCAATTATACCTCATGTCTTAGCAGGCAGGGGGATGATTGATAAATGTCAAAAACCTGATGGGATACAGTGAAAGCCGGTCATTCAACAGCCTCACAAACCAGTCCACACTCTCAATGGGCAGAGCTGATGTCTGGCGGTACTGCAGAGGACCTTTACTTGAGACTCTCCCAGGTAACTGGGCAGGCACCTGTGCTTTGGTGCAGATGGCAGTCCCTTTCACACATAGATCCCCAGCCCATGCCACAACACCTAGAAAAAGATGGAACATAGGCATAGACATTGCAGCCAGCCACAGAGGCTCCTTGGATCCCCAGGTTTATATTGATGCCATTGGGGTTCCTAGAGGGGTGCCAAATGAATTTAAAGCCAGAAATCAAATTATAGCAGGATTTGAATCACTATTCTTTTGGTGGTCCACCATAAATAAAAATGTCAATTGGATTAATTATATTTACTATAACCAACAAAGGTTTGTTAACTATACCAGGGATGCTATCAAAGGAATAGCAGAGCAATTGAAACCAACTAGTCATATGGCTTGAGAGAACAGGCTAGCATTAGACATGATGTTGGCTGAAAAGGGAGGGGTTTGCATAATGATTGGAGTTTCATGTTGCACATATCTACCAAATAATACAGCCCCTGATGGAACTATTACTAATCCCTACAGGGATTAGCTACCCTATCCAATGAGCTAGCTGAAAATTCAGGTATAAATGATCCCTTCACTGACTTAATGGAAAATTGTTTTGGGAGGTGGAAGGGCTGGATGATCTCAATCTTAAACTCCTTGTTCTTAGTGGCTGGAGTTTTAATTTTAGTAAGATACAGGGTGAAAGGGATTGTCAACTGCACCTTGTGTCTGAGGACTAATACAGCAGTTAATTGAGACAGTTGGAGTGAGCACATGCTTGCACCCTTTTGATCAAAAGAAATTGCCTTGTCAAGATTTTCTGTCTCTCATGTTTCTGCTTTTGGCACTGGAGTGTCTTTAATTCCAACACATGGATACTGAATCTGTGATGTAGAGGCATTACTCATTTGCTTGCAGTTTTTTTCCTGTACATTTCAACAGCAATTTTGCATTCTCACTCCCCAATTTTCTCTTTAGCCATACCTCCTCCCTTTCTTCTCACTGTAGTGAGAGCCCCATTAAACTACCTTTAAGTTTGCAACCCTAAATCATTTCTTCTACCACTCTCCACAATTTATGCTTTCTACTTGTCAACCACCAAAATTACTTCCTAGCTCTCAATTTCCTTTCTCTGTCTACCCAACCACAAACCTCCTCGACTACCAATACTTTCAATAGATAGATTCTCTCAGATTTTCCTTTTTAGTTCTGTGGAGTTTATAATTATTTGTCTGTCTGTTCAATTTTCTGTGTTATTCTACCCTTTTTCTCCCCTATTTTATTACCACCCCTGTGAGAAACCCTCAGGACCCACAAAGCCTCTTGGAAATGAGCAGAGTCACTGTAGCTTTTGTGCAACAGCCCTAAGAAAGATTGCAACAGTCCAAAAGGATAGTTGCTGAACTCCCCTGTTCTCTCTCTGTGTGGAACTTGGAAAACCTGGTCCGGAGAACTTGATGTTCCGCACTTGGGCTGGTAGCCATAGCAACGTGACAGCCAATCCCAGTACAGAGGTCAAGGGAAACCTGGGGACTGCCATGAACTCCTTCCTGCTTGTCTTCACTGCTTAAATACAGTCTTCAGAAAATAAACTATGTCAATGCTGCCTGGCACAACCCCGAGATTGTGTCATTATTTGCCACTCAAGCACCCAAGGCCAGACTTGGAGCCCCTGCTGCAGCTGGACTGTGGCACCACCCCCTTCTGCTAAGAACTTTTCACCTCATGTTACCCACAAGAGCTTTCCCCCATTCCCTCCCACCACAACCCATATGACCTTTAGCTTTCCAGGACCACAAAGATTCATCTTTGCTCCAACAGAAAACCAAACATATGGGAATGGAAGCAATAATTGATCTTCATTAGGGATTACTATAACTTCAAGAAGTAGTTTAATTACTGTGACAGCCTTACATACTAAGACTCCTTGGACTATGTGGAACAGGGGGTAGAATACAGCATCTTCAGAATATGAAGTTGAAGGAATAAATATTGAGCCACTACCCACCCCCCAAATCAGGAGACAAGAAAATACACCAGAGCTCAATCAACTCCCACTCCTGTACAATCTTCCAGAAAACCTTATCTCAAAGGGTTCCGGGGATTGGTGACTAGAGCCAAAATCAACCCCAGATGTTTACATTTCAATGCAGAAAGATGAAGCAGCAAGGCAACCCCTTGATAGCCTGCTCCATTACTACAGATGTACAACAGCAAAGAGGAGAAAATATCAAATATTGGATTGCAAAAATTAATAGCAAGAATGATTAATGAGCTAAAAGAGTAGACACATAAGCTAGTGTCTGAACTCAAAGGGGATCTGAATAAACAATGAAAAGAACTCAAAGAGAATTCAAACAAAAGATGAATGAAATTTTAAAAACTATGCAAGATATGAAAGAGAAAATCAATCAAGATATAGAAATCTTGAAAAATAATCAAGTTGAAATGAACTGATCATTTTCCCAAATAAAAACCTCAATTGAAAGCTGGAGGAACAGAGAGCATCAGGTTGAAAATAGAATACTAGAAAGAGAAGACAAAGTAGAGGAATTAGGTCAAACAGTAAATGACCATGAAAAAGAAAAATGCTAAGAAAAAAAATAAAGAGAACATGCAACAAGTCTGAGATACCATCAAAAGATAAAATCTATGAATCATGGCTATAGAACAAGAAGAAGAGCTACAAACTAAAGGCATAGATAAGTTAGTCAATAACATAGTAGCTGAAAACTTCCATACCCTTGAGAAAGGCAGGGACATCCAGGTCGAGGAAGATTACAGAATATCAAAGCTTCAGGGGCATAAAAAGAAAAAAACCCAGATATATCATAATCAAAACACTTAACATACAGAACAAGGAAAAAATATTGAAAACTGCAAAAGAAAAAAGACAAGTTACATACAAGATAAAATCATTAAAATAACTACAGATTTCTCATTACAAACTCTAATCACAAGAGGGTCAGGGAAAGACATATTTCAAGCCCTGAAAGAAAAGAACTGTCAACCTAAACTAGTCTATTCAGCAAAATTATCTTTCCTAATTGAAGGAGAAATGAAAAATAACTAAAAGACTAAAGAAATTCATGATCACCAAACCAGCACTGTAAAACATACTTAAAGAACTGTTACATACAGAAGAAGGAACTAGAGTCAGACAGGAAGATGGGAAAAAGTGTAAAGCATTTTGACTAAGAAGTCTAGTAAACAAGGACTAGGGGAATAGTAAACATCAGGGGAATAAAAATAACTGGAAAATGCCCATACCTCCCAATACTAACGATGAATGTTAACGACCTTAGTGCCATAACCAAAAGACATAGAATAGCAAATTATATTAAAAACAAGACCCAATTATATGTTGCTTACAAAAGACAAATCTCAATGAGAAAATCAAATACTGGCTTAGAGTGCAGAGGTGGCAACAAGTTTTCTAAGCAAATGGACCCCATTAATAGGCAGGAGTAGCAATAATTATCTGACAAAGTAGACTCCAGACTAACATCAGTTAGAAGAGATAATGTAGGTCACTTCATATTAATTAAAGGAACAATTCACTGAGAAGAAATTTGAACTCTTAATATATATGCACCAAATGTAGAAACAAAACTATATTTAAAAACACAAATGTACTTAAAAATACGGATAGATTTCAACACAGTGATAAAAATAGAGCTGAATACCTCACTCTTACCAAAAGATAGGTCATACAAGCAAAAAACTAACAAAAAAACTTGAGAACTAATATATATGTTAGACCAAATGGACATTATAGACATCTGCAGACTATGTCACCCAATCAATATGCGATGCAGGCTCTTTTCAGCAGCTCATGGAACTTACTTCAAAATGGATCATATTTTAGGACACGAAGCAAATTTCAACAAATTTAAGAAAATTGAAATAACTCCTTATATCATATTGGATTATAATGGAATAAAACTAGAACTCAACAAAAAAAGAAACAACAGAAAATATTCAAACATAAGGGTATTGAACAGCACAATGGTGAATGGCAGGTGCATCATCAAACACATATGGGAAGAAGTAAAAAAGTTCTTAAAATCTAATGAAAATGAAGATATAACTTACCAGAATCTGTGGGACACAATAAAGGCCATGCTACAGGAAAGTTCACAGCTAAAAGTGCCTACATTAAAAAAACAGAGACATCCCAAATAAACAATTTAATGATGACCTTAAGTTTTTTGACAAGCAAGAGACCAAATCCAAAACTAGCAGATGGAGAGAAATAATAAAGATCAGGGTTGAGACCAATGAGATTGTGACAAAAAAAAAAAAAAAAAAAAAAACCTACACAAAGAATTAACAAAACAAAAAGTTGGTTCTTTGAAAACAGAAACCCTTAGCTAACATGCAGTATGGAGGAGGGAAAAGACCCCAAATAATAAAATAAAAAATGAAAAGGGGGACATAGCCACAAATACTAAGGAAACCTAGAGGATCATTAGGGTATCCTTTGAAAAAATTATATTCAAGTAAAGTGGAAAATCAAGAAGAAATGGGTAAATATCTATATACATATAACCAAAAAAATTGATCCAAGAAGACCATCTAAATAGATCTATAACAAGCAATGAGATTGAAGCAGTAATAGTCTCCCTTAAAGAATAGCTCAGGACTCAATGGGTTCATGGCTGAATTCTACTAGACCTTTAAACAAGAACTAATAACAACACTACTCAAACCTTTCCAGAAATAGAAAGGGAAGAAATGCTACCAAACTCATTTTAGAAATCAGTACTACACTCATTCTAAAACCAAATAAAAATGAAACAAAAAAAACCCCCAGAATTATAAATGAACATCTTTAATGAACATATAGGCAAAAATCCTTAATAAAATACTGGCAAAGCAAATTCTACAACACATCAAAAAGATCATACACCATGTCCAAGTTGGTTTCACTCCAGGGATGCAAGGATGGTTCAGCATATGCAAAGCTACAAATGTAGTATAGCAAATGAACAGAAGCAAGGACAAACATCACATGATCATATCAATAGATGCAGAAAATGTCTTTGACAAAATTCAGCACCATTTCCTGATGAAAACAATGAAGAAACTAAGAATGAAAAGAATGTTCCTCAACATAATAAAAACTGTGTACAACAAATCTATAGCCAACATTATAGCAAATGAAGAAGAGCTGAAAGGTTTCCCTCTAAAGCCAGGAAGGAGACAGGGATGCCCACTTTCCCAACTCTTATTCAACATACTTTTGCAATTCTCAGCCAGAGGAATAAGACAAGAGCAAAAAATAAAAGGCACTCAAATAGGTAAGGAAGAAATCATTCTATCCCTATTAGTCAATGATATAATCCTATACCTAAATACCATAAAAACTCCTTAGAAATTTTAAACTCTTTGGTAAGGTATCAGAATACAGAATTTACTATAAAGAAATAAGTAACCTTCCTACATACCAAGAATAAACAGAGTGAGGAAGAAATCAGGAAAACAATCTCATTTACAATAGGCAAAAAATAATATATCTAAGAATAAATTTAATGTCAGGAACCAGAGGTCTTTTTAAGGAAACTATAAGTCACTGAAGAGAGAAATCAAAGAAGTCATCAGAAGATGGAATGATCATAATGTTGACAGAATCAACATTATGAAAATGGTTATACTATTGAAAGCAATTTACATGTTCAATGAAATTCCTATCAAAATCCCAAAGACACTCTTCACAGAGATAGAAAAATCAATCCTAAAATTCATATGGAAGCACAAAAGTCCTAAGCTATTCAGAGCAATTCTGAGCACAATGTCCAAAGCTGGAGGGATCACAATTCCCGATTTCAAACTATACTACAGAATCAAAACAATAAAAACAGCATGGTATTGTCACAAAAACAGATATGAAGACAAATGGATTAGAAAACACACTTAGCTATAGCCAACTGATATTCAGCAAAGGACCCCAAAGCATACGTTGGAGATAGAGAAAAGTCAACCTCTTCAACAAATTTTGCTGGGCACTGATGAATGGATTAAGAAAATGTGGTATCTATACACAATGGAATTTTATGCAGCCATGAAGAAGAATGAAATGTTATCATTCGCTGGTAAATGGATGGAATTGGAGAACATCATTCTGAGTGAGGTTAGCCTGGCCCAAAAGACCAAAAATCGTATGTTCTCCCTCATATGTGGACATTAGATCGAGGGCAAACACAACAAGGGGATTGGACTATGAGCACAGGATAAAAGCGAGAGCACACAAGGGAGGGGTGAGGATAGGTAAGACACCTAAAAAACTAGCTAGCATTTGTTGCCCTTAACGCAGAGAAACTAAAGCAGATACCTTAAAGCAACTGAGGCCAATAGGAAAAGGGGACCAGGAACTAGAGAAAAGGTTAGATCAAAAAGAATTAACCTAGAAGGTAACACCCACGCACAGGAAATCAATGTGAGTCAATGCCCTGTATAGCTATCCTTATCTCAACCAGCAAAAACCCTTGTTCCTTCCTATTACTGCTTATACTCTCTCTACAACAAAATTAGAAATAAGGGCAAAATAGTTTCTGCTGGGTATTGGGGGGGGAGAGAGAGGGGGCAGAGTGGGTGGTAAGGGAGGGGGTGGGGGCAGGGGGGAGAAATGAACCAAGCCTTGTATGCACATATGAATAATAAAAGAAAAATGAAAAACAAAAAAAAAACAAATGTTGCTGGGAAAATTGGATATCCACATAAAGAAGACTGAAACAAGATCTATGTCTCAAACTCTGTACCCAACAATAGTAACACAAAATGGATCAAAGACCTTAGTAAATGGCCTAAAAGTTTGAAAGAACTATAGGAAGCAGTAGTAATACACCAGAACATATAGGCATGGGGAAAGACATCCTAAATAGAACTCACTGGTTTCCACTCAAGAGAAAGACTGAACAAATGGGACTGCATCAAACTTAAAAGCTTCTATACAGCAAGTGAAACAGTCACTAGACTTAAGATACTGCCCACAGAATGGGAGAAAATCCTTGCCAGCTATTCATCTGAGAAAAGACTAATATCCAGAATCTATAGGGAACCGAAAAAAACCTCAACCCCCAAAGAATCAATATCCCAATGAAGAAATGGGCACATGAATTGAATAAGGAATTTTCAAAGGTAGAGGTACAAATGACTAATAAATACATGAAGAAGTGTTCAACTTTCTTAGCTATATAAGATATGCAAATCAAAGCTATACTAAGATTTCATCTCACCTCTGTTAGAATGGCCATTTTCAAGAGCAAAAAACAACATATACTGGCAAGGTTGCAGGAAAACAAGAACCCTTATATACTGCTTGTGGGAATGCAAATTAGTACAACCACTATGGAAAGCAGTATGAAGATTCCTCAAAAAGTCAGAGAGAACTGGCATATGATCTTAATTGATACTCAAGGTAATGTATGTCAGGTGATACACAGGTGTCTGTGTACCAACGTTCATTGTTTCATTATTCACAGCAGCCAAGCTATGGGAAAAACCAATGAGCTACCACTGATTCATGAATCTAGAAAACATAGTATATATACACAAAGGAGTTTTACTCGCCCATAAGGAAGAATGACACCATATGGTCATATGTCATATTGTAAAGGATACAATTGGAGGACATCATGTTAAGTGAAGTAAGCCAGTCTCAGAAAGACAAAGGCCACATGTTTTCTTTCATGTGTGGAAGGTAGATCAAAAAGATAAACATATACACAAAAGAAAACATGATCATATACAAACTCAGATGCAGAACATGTTTGTAATAGTGCAACTAATCTATAGAATTTGGGAAGAGAGGGAAAGGAAAAGAGAATGATAGAGCATCAGTAATATTGTAAAACATAACATCTGTGAAGGTAGAGGATAAAAGGATCGGTATTGAAAGCTGTTAAAAAATAGGGAGTGGAAGATAAAAGGGTAAAGGAGAGCAATGGAAGGGGTTGAATGAACCAAAGTAAAGTACCCACAGTGGGGATACATTGTGAAATCCCTGTGAACATCAACTTAAGTATTAATAATGAAAGACAGAACTGTAAAATAGATACCGTGTGTGTGTGTGTGTGTGTGTGTGTGTGTATGTGAGTGTGAGTGTGAGTGTGTGCAGGGGGACTAGTGGGATGGGGGAGGGTGAATGAAGGAGATTAAGGTGAGGTTATATGGTTAATGGACTTCATATACTTAGAACAAAGAAACCTCTTGCATTTGCTTGAAGTCGGGAGGGAAGGGGGTTAAAAAACAATGGGGGCAATGTAACTAATGTACAATATATGCATAATTGTCACTATAAATCTGCCCATGTATAATGAATGCATCCTAAAAAATTTGTAAAAAATAAAGTAACTTATAATATAGAGATGTCAAGGGGACTGTAGTTAACACAGAAACGTCTAAAGGTAAGGTGAGGGAACACCAAGGCCATCCTCATTATTTCTATCAAATAATGTAACTGAGGGCTGGAGATGTAGCTCAAGTGGTTGAGTACCTGCATAGGAAGCTCAAGGCCCTGAGTTCAAACCCCAGGCCCACCAAAAAAAAAAAAAAATCAAATAATGTAACAGAATATTTTACTTACGTTTTCTAAGTCTATACAATATGTATTACACTGTATTGCAAACAGCTGAAAGACTTATCAAAAGAACACAATAAATATTGTTTTTATCTACTTTAATTTATCCAAAGTATGTAACAAGGACAAGAAATGCCTTTTTAAGTATTAGGTCTTTCTTCATATCTTGGAAATATGTCTTGGTATTTCTGACATTTTAACAGCATCCAGCCATACTGCAGGTTGAAATCCAGCCTGAATTTTAGAGCTAGTTATCATAAATTTGTTATTACTCTAAACTTACTTAAAAATCAATAAAACAGTCCTATTGAAGGATTGGTACATCAAATGAAATAATGTAGATTTAAATGTTTTACCAATACCTTCAACATACAATCCTATGGGCAAAAAAAAGTAAATACGTTCCCCCCTGCAGGCATTTTCTAGTATATTAACTTGGGTAGATGAAAACACTGATTTATAGGTTCTGAAGAGATATTACCACCCTATAATCATTAAAAATACATACTATTAAAAATATCCAAGATGTGAAAATAACCTAAATGGCAATCAAAAATGAATGGATTAAGAAAATGTTATATGTACATACAGTGCAATAGTGTGCAACCTTTTAAAAAGAAGGAAATTCTGCAATATGAGACACCATGGGTGAAACTGCTAAGAAGCCAATCACAGAGAGATAAATGCTGCATGGCTCCCATTTCATGAGGCATCTAAGATACTCACATTCCTACAACCAAAGAAAGGAAGGGTGGTCACCAGGAACTGGGTAAGGTCAATGAGAAATTACTAGTCAATGGGCTTAAAGTTGGTCCAGCAAGTTTGGTGAGCACTAGAGATCTGTTGTACAACACTGAACCTATAGCCACAATAATCTGTTTCATAGCTGAAAGGGTAATTGTATGCACTACATATATGTGTATGCATTTTTACACATGTAATTTGTATTCTTACCACTATAAAGTAGATAGAACATGATTAGCATCTGATTAAATCAATGAGATCTTTTTGCAAAGTATTTAGCAAGATGTTAAGAATGTTAAAATTTGTCCACAGCTACACCACCCTAAATACATCTGAACTCAAAAGCCCTAGGAATATTACAATTTTTCAGATCTTTAAATCCAAAGTTTAGCAGCATTGGCAAAAATCCATCTCTCATTATTTGTTTCATAGATGGTGTAAAGATTATATTACTTGAAAGGATAACAAACTTATTCACTGAGCATATGCTTTAAAATATTAAATATTATATTGCTCTAGATTCTGGAATGAATTATGGAAGTATTAGAACTGTTAATGCTGTTCAAAAATACGTTCTAGTTTTCCTCTTTCCAGCAGTATGTTAATCAGACTTTGTATCCTAGTGACAAATATCCGAGAGAAGCAGTTAACAGGAGACATCTTGTCTCATGACTTCAGAGGTCTCAGTCCATAGTCCATGACTCTATAATTTCTGGGCCAGTGGCAAGGTAGAAAGAACATCATGGTGGCAGAGCAAAGTTGCTTTTCTCACAGTGGCCAGAATGCAGAGAGAATGAGTTAGAGGAGGACCTAGGACAAGATACTGCCTTCAAAGACATGTCCCCAGTTACCCAACTCCTCCAATGTACCCACCTTTAAGAGATTCTATAACCTCCTGATAAAGGTATCAAATTATCAATCCATCAATGAGCTGATCCATTGATGAAGTCAGATATGCTCCAATCACCTCTCAGTGGTTAGATGCAGAAGCTGGGGACCAAGCGTTCAAATCCTGAGCTGTTAGGTATACACATCATTTCCACACCATGACAAGGACAGAATTGTAGCAGTCATTCCTCTGCTCCTTGAATTCAGTCATGGCTACATGACTGGTTGCAGTCAGTTCAGTGTGTGACGTGTTACTATTGTAATTTGCCACGTTCTCTTTCCCCCAGCATGATAGACAACACCATTCCTAATACCTTCTCTGTGCCTCCAGATGCTACAGTAAAGTAGTTTCGTAGCAGAACCTCCAACACCTTCCAGTGTGGCGTGTTATAAATTGTTCTTATGTGGCAAGGAAAAGCCTTTTTTTTTTTTTTTTGGCTTTGTTTTACAGTGCTGGGGATCAAACTCAAGGCCTAACACATATTACATAGGTTGTCTAACACTAGAGCTGCACCCTAAACACTAAGGAGCTGATTTCTGTACCAACTTTAGGCCTACCAACTTCCATGTGAAGTGATCCAGCCCTGGCTAGAACTTCAGTTGAAGTCTTGTGAAAAACCTTGGATCAAACCACCTGTTTATGCCACCCCAGAGTCCTGACCTACAGAAAACTTGACATAAAAATTGCATGTTGCATGAAACCACTAAGATTAGGAATAATTAGTTAAACTATAATAAAAAGCCAATATGGCACCAAAATTGAATCAACTAATGGAAATATGAAGTGTGGTTAGGAGAGGGTTAAGTGTAAACAATAAGGAGATAACCTGCTAACACTCACAAATTGTAATAGCATTATCATTACTGGTTCAAGTACTATTCTCATGGGTGATGCTAAGTTGCAAAGTCTTTTCTTAAAAGCAGCTGAATTAAGTAGTTCTACATGATTGGGTAGAGTCAGATAGATTTTCCTTCTTTGGTTGCTTGACATACTGTCTTACTAATTTATTATTTTTGCTTTCATATTTCACAATAATTATTTGCAATGTTCTCAATGTTTGCATATGGAGTTTCTCTCTTAAAATCCTTTGATAGTTTCATAGGGTACCTGGCATAAAACTGATAATTTGTGGCTTATAATTTTGACCTTTCCTTTTCCTCCCATAGCTATATTTGATGAATGAGCTGCTAGCCTTGGTAGTGGCTTCTGTACAAATTGCTTATTTGTAGGTAAACCTGCTGGTGATGTGTGTAGACACCACCCTTGCACTGTTTTTCCACTGTTCTTCCCCAAGTTAGGCGAAAACAAATGAAACACAGATGAATAACAATCTCTTATAAATATGTCTTCATTTCAAATAAACTATGGACAACTTTAACACTGATAAAAACTCCTACAACAGATAACAATAAAACATGGTGCTAGAGAGAGAAAGAATGAGCTTGCAGGACTTAGCATACCTCTTAGAGAAATGAGACAGCAAAGACTAAAGAAGGGAAAACTTCTTTAGAAATATTACAATATAAAGTTGACCCTGCCAGTCAAGTGAAAGAGATTGTTGAAGATGAGGGAATAAAGAAATCTGCTATACATAAAATTGTGTTCCTTAAGACCAGACCAGAATAGAAAAGAAGTTAAGCATTAATAAAGTCTAACTTCACAGAAATAATTTCCTGGCTAATTCTGAGCTATCCAGGGAAAATAACATAGTCTCACGAAATTCATTATTTTCTGTATTAAGAAAAAAACATGCTTGAGAAACCGGGCAAAATGTGTGCATAGTTATGATGGAAAAAAACTGAAGAGTCAAATCCAAGATTATTTTCCAGTACATCAGAAAGTTGAGGTCACAGTCTGAATTCCAGGGAGAAATAGGTCTTTCCAAGAAGTGACTCCTAGTGTGGCTCATGTGTGGCAGAGTATGTAGACTCTCCCTGCCTTTGATGAACCAAGTAGCCATGCTGTGAGCTGTCAGTGGTGAGATCTATGTGGCAAGAAACTGAGGGCAGCTTTTAGCTGACAGTGAGCAAAATGAAGCCCAAGGGACTGAGTCTGCCAAGAAATGATTCCTGCCATTAACAAAAGAAGCTAACTTGGAAGCAGATATTCCCCCATTCAAGTCTTCAGATGAGACCTCAGCACTGGCTGACATCTTGGTTTCATCCTCATGAGAGACCCTGAACCAGAGAATGCTGTTCAGCAGTGTCCAGATCAGCAGGGCCAGACTTTTGACACACTGACATTGAGAGATAATGAGCCACTAAGTTTATTTTGCAGCAGTAGAAAATTAACGTATCTGCATGCTCAGATTTTAATTTGAATTATTCTATCTATCAGTATTTAATAAAATTAAAACCATGCTGTGTAATGAGAAACACTGGTCATGGCTGAGGCTTTTCCACACAGCTGGATTAGTGCTGTAAATAGAAGAGTAATGTTGTATTGTCTGAGGAAACAGTGAGCAACCCAAGTTCTTATGACTATCTTGTTCTAGATAAATGTAAATAACACTGCATGGTGGAAATGTATTCAATACTGTGTGAAGAAATCTAGTGAAACAATAGGTAGTTGAAAAATACCTCAGAAAGAAGACATCTATGAAATGGCAGAAGGCACAGATTCTCCATTAAAGTTTAAACTAAGTAGTACACACTAAGGCTAAATGACAACTGATTAATATCATTACCTAAAAAGGACTTAAAACAGAAAAGTAAATATGGACAAGATGTTCCTCTGACAGATTTTTTTCATGAGCAAAGAAATATAACATTAAGTACATTAATCTGAGTTGTAAAAGTTAACACCAAAAGACATTTACAAGATTACATAAACTTCCAAATTTCTGAAAGAACGATGTGGACCCAACACACTATGCACATGAAGAAAATAGGGTCATATAACAAAAGATAACTAGAATACACATATTCATTCAAGCACACACAAAATATGGTGATAAAGTTCTGGGTAAGCTATCATATCAACAAAAGTAAATGGAACAAAGTCACATATGAATTTAAAGTGAGGCATAAAGAAAAATAAACGGCAGATAAATTAATGGTTTAAAATAATATGGCCCCAACATATAACATAAAAGAACACTTTAGATCTTTCCAAAATAGTGACTGGGACACAGACGCAGACTGCATGAGCTCCGGAAATCAGGGATCTTGCTGAGATGCTGGAGACACACTTGGCTGAAGTAAAGCACAAGGGAGAGATGAAATGTTGGCACCCTGAACCCCTAGCCCATGGAAGGCTCCTCCACAGGACGATACACGGCCTGCCCATTGGCCCACTGGGCCTCGGCCCCACAGGCCCACCAGGCCTCCACATCACTGGCACGCCAGGATGCCTGCACACCAGCCACCACCTGCCACAGGAGGGCTCCAGCACCACCAGACATGGTTTCCAAACCTGCCTAGGAGACGAAGACAAAACAGGACTGGAGGCTAATGGAGTAACACCAGAACTACTAAGACTGAAATTCTACTGTTCCTGAACCAGGATTTTTTTATTTTTTATTTATTTTATTTTTTCTTTTCTTTTCTTTTTTCTTTTCTTTGTTTGTCTCGTTAGCTGTTTTATTGTCCACCATCTCTCCCTGTCAATTTCTTTGGTTCTCCATTTTTTTTAATCTTTGTTTTTCTTCTTCTTTCTTGGTTTTGTTAATGTTACTATTTTAAGTTAGCTAATACTAAACTACACATAGACCAGGGACAGAAACAGTACCAAGTAGAATCATGGGAAGAGGAAAAAGGAATGGAAACTATTCTCCCCACAAAAATAAATTAGTACAGGATTCAGAGGGAAGTGAAGAAAACAGATACCCAGTTCCAAACTCCAACAAAACAAAGATAAACTATACCAAGGAACCCAACGTAGCCCAACAAAACATTCTGAAAGAAGAAATCCTGCAAGTAATCAATGAGAATTTCATAGAGTGTTACCAGACATGGTCAACCAAAACATACAGGAGGAACTCAAGAAACTCTAAGACAAGAAAAATAAAGAATATGAGAAAACAAAGAAACAAATAAATGAAATCATAGGAGCCCTAAATAAACACCAAAGTGAAACAGAAAACACCATAAATAGAGAGATAAATGAATTAAGGGTGAAAATTGATAATATTAAAGAGGAAGAGACCCATGATATGGAAAACCTCAGAAAAAAGAATGAAACAGAAATACAAAAAAAAAAAAAAAAAAGGAAGGCCAACCAGCAGACTTGAACAAGCAGAAGACAGAATTTCAGAACTTGAAGATGGAATGGTAATTAAAGGAAAAACTAAGGAACTATTAGCCAGACAACTCAAGTCATGTGAAAGAAATAGGCAAGAACTCACCAACTCCAATAAAAGATGAAAGCTGAAAATCATGGGCATGAAGAAGGAGAATAGGTACAAGCAAAAGGAATTCATAATATATTTAACAAACTAATAACAGAAAATTACCCAGATTTAGAGAAAACTATGCCCATTAGGGAACAGGAAGCCTCCAGGACACCAAACAGACTTGACTAAAATAGAACTACTCCACGACATATTATCATTAAAACAACTAAAACAACAAGCACAGAGAAGAGAGAAAGAATATTGAAGGCTGTAAGAGAGAAAAAAACATTAACATACTAAGGTAAACCCATCAAAATCACAGCAGATTTCTCAACAGAAACCAAAACAGCAAGAATAGCATGGAGTGAGGTATTCCGGGCACTGAATGAAAATAACTTCAACCCTAGGATATACTACCTAGCAAAACTATCATTCAAAATAGATGGAGCAATAAAAGTCTTCCATGATAAGCAGAAACCAAAACAATATATGACCACCAAGCCACCACTATGAAAGATTCTCCAAGGAATTCTGCATACAGAAAGTGAAAGCAAACAAAACCATGAAAGGACAGGCAGTACCAAAGCACAGGAGAAGAAAAGGCAATAAAGTAGAGAGTAACATTGATTTAGCTGCACACAATCGAACTTTTAAACAACAAAGACAACTAAATGAGAGGAATCACCATGTATTATCAATAATAACATTCAATGTTAACAGACTAAATTCCCCCATCAAAAGACAATGTTTGGCAAACTGGAATAAAAAGGAAGATCCAACAATCTGAAGCCTATAGGAAACCACTTCATTGACAGAAACAAGCACTGGCTCAGGGTGAAAGGCTGAATGAAGATTTACCAAGCCAATGGTCCCCCAAAACAGGCAGGGGTAGCAATACTTAATTCAGACAAAGTAGACTTCAAACTTACATTGATCAAACGAGATAAAGAAGGACACTCCATACTAATAAAAGGGGAAATACATCAAAAGGAAATAACAATTATCAACCAATATACACCCAACATCAATGCACCCAATTTCATCAAACATACTTTGAAGGACCTAAAAACATATAGACTCCAATGCACTGGTAGTGGGAGACTTTAATATCCCCCTATCACCAATAGATAGGTGATCCAAATGAAAAATCAATAAAGAAATCCTAGAAACAATCACACTGTAGATGAAATGGACCTAGTTGATGTCTACAGAATATTTCATCCAACTTCCACACAAAATACAGTCTTCTCAGCACCCACAGAACTTTCTCCAAAATTGATCATATCTTAGGGCACAAAGCAAGCCTCAGCAAATATAAAAAAATAGAAAGTATCCCATGCATTCCATCTGATCACAATGCATTAAAACTAGAAATCAACAACAAAAACAATAGTAAAAAACATGCAGACAATAGTAAAAAACATGCAGACAATTGAAGCTGAACAACACATTGTGCAATGATCATGGGTCATTGATGAAATAAAAGAGGAAATTAAAAGGTTCCAGGAAGTTAATGAAAATGAAAACATGACCTACCAGAACCTACGGGACACAGCAAAGGCAGTCCCAAGAGGAAATTTTATAGCCATGAGTGCATTCATTAAAATGTCAGAAAGATCTCAAATCTAATGCTACATCTCCAACTCTTAGAAAAACACGAACAAGCAAATCCCAAAACAAGCAGGAGAGAAATGTTAAAAATAAAGACCGAATCAATGAAATAGAAACAACAACAAAAAAACCATACAAAGACTCAATGAAACAAAAAGCTGGTTCTTTGAAAAAATAAAGAAGATTGACAGCCCCTGTCAAACCTAACTAAAATGAGGAGAGAAAAAACCCAAATCAGTAAAATCAGAAATGCAAAAGGGGAAATAACAACAAACACCAAGGAAATCCAGGGAATCACCAGAGACTACTTTGAGAATCTATATTCCAATAAATTTGAAAATCTTGAAGAAATGGACAGATTTCTAAATACTTATGATCATCCAAAATTGAATCAAGAGGATGTTAATCACCTGAATAAATCTATAACAGAAAATGAAATGGAAGAATCAATAAAGAGTCTCCCAAAAAAGAAAAATCCAGGACCTGCTGGATTCTCTGCTGAATTATATCAGACCTTTAAAGAAGAGCAAACACTAACTCTCATTAAAATTTTCCATGAAGTAGAAAGGAAGGAATACTGCCTAACTCATTCTAGGAACCCAGTATTACACTCATCCTAAAACCAGACAAAGATACCTCCAAAAAGGAGAATGATAGGCCAATCTCCTTATTGAACATTGATGCAAAAATCCTCAATAAAATAATGGCAAACCAAATCCAACAACATATCAGAAAGAGCACTCACCATGACCAAGTTGGCTTCATCCCAGGGACACAGGGTTGGTTCAACATATGCAAATCTATAAATACAATACAGCACATTAATAGAAGCAAAGACATAAACCACTTGATTATCTCAATAGATGCAGAAAAAGCCTTTGATAAGATACAACATCACTTCATGATAAAAGCTCTAAGAAAACTAGGAATAGAAGGAATGTACCTCAACATTGTAAAGGCTATATATGACAATCCTATAGCCAACATCATAATTAATGGAGAAAAGCTGAAACCATTTCCCCTAAAATCAGGAAAGAGACTAGGGTGCCCACTATCCCACTCCTAATCCTAGAATTCCTAGCCAGTGCCATTAGGCAAGAAGAAGAAATAAAAGGAATAGAAATGAGTAAAGAAACTTTCAAAATATCCCTATTTGCAGATGACATGATCCTAGATCTTAAAGAACCAACAAACTACCCAAAAACTCCTAGACAGCATAAACAGCTACAGCAAGGTGGCAGGATACAAAATCAATTTACAAAAATCATTAGCTTTTCTATAATACATCAACAATGAACAAGTTGAGAAAGAATATATGGAAACAATTCCATTTATGATAGCCTCAAAAATATCAAATACCTAGGACCAAACATAACAAAGGATGTGAATGACCTCTACAAGGACAACTACAAACCCATGAAGAAAGAGATGGAGGAATACTACAGAAGATGGAAAGATCTCCTGTGTTCATGTATTGGTAGAATCAACATAGTAAAAATGGCTATACTACCAAAAACAATTTACATGTTTAATGCAATTCCCATCAAAATCCCAATGACATTCATCACAGAGACTGAAAAATCTACTCTAAAGTTCATTTAAAAACACAACAGACCATGAATAGCCAAGGCAATACCTGGCCATAAAGGAAATGCAAATCAAAACTATACTAAGATTCCACCTCATCCCTGTTAGGATAGCCATCACTAAAAACACCACTAACAGCAGGTATTGGAGAGGATGTGGGGAAAAAGGAACCCATGTACACTGCTGGTGGGAATGCAAGCTAGTGCAACTACTCTGGAAAAAAATATGGAGGTTTCTTAAAAATCTAAACATTGATCTGCCATATGATTCAGCAATCGCATTCCTGGGGATATACCCAAAGGAATGTGACACAGGTTACTTCAAAGGCACTTGCACACCCATGTTTATTGCAGTACTATTCACAATAGCCAACTTTGGAAACAGACAAGATGCCCCACTACTGATGTATGGATTAAGAAAATATGGTATTTATACACAATGGAATTCTACTCAGCCATGAAGAAGAATAAAATCTTATCATTTGCAAGTAAATGGATGGAACTGGAGAACATCATTCTGAACAAGGCTCAGAATACCAAAAGTTGTGTGTTCTCCTTCATATTAGGACTTTAGATCTAGGATAAACGCAGCAATGTGGTTGGACTTTGGTCACATGATAAGGGAAGAGCACATATGGGAGTTATGGGGATAGGTAAGAAACCCAAAACATGAAAGTGTATGATGTCCCCACTGCAAAGGAACTAATACAGAAACCTTAAAGTGACAAAGGTCAAAATGGGACGGGGATTAGGAACTAGTGAAAAGGTCAGTTAGAGATGAATCAACTTGGTATGTAACATATTTGTACATGGAAGCAATGCTAGGACTCTCTCTGTATAGCTATCTGCATCTAGACTAGCAAAAAATGCTTTGTCTTTCTTATTATTGCTTATGTTTTCTCTTCAACAAAATTAGAGATAGGGGCAGAACAGGTTCTGCCTGGAAGTGAGGAGGAGTGAGAGGGAAATAGAGGGGAGGGCGGCAGGAGGACAAAATGGCCCAAACCATGTAGGCACATGTGAAAAAAAGAATTTAAACATGCCATTAATTTTCTCTTTCAATTTTGATGATTTTCATTTAACTCAAAGTATGAAATTCTTGTTTAGATACTAATTCACATATTTATTCTAGCAATTTCTTTCTTATTTTTTAGCAATTTATTTTATACTGAAGCTATTTTCATGGACCTTTTGTATAGATTCAATTTTATCACAATTAAAGATAAACAAGACTGAAACTCAGTAGGGTAGGCACCAAATCCTAAATTATGTCCAGGATTTCAGGCACATTATAGGATGGTATGAGCTCCAAAGGCCTTGGGCAGCCCACCCTAAGGCTGCAGGCCACCTGGTCCCTCTCTTAGGCTGGCTCTCCCCACTGGCTGCAGCTTCCTTCAGCAGTTATTCCATGTTCCTGGCCTAGTTCAGTCCCCAGGGACTGCAGCTTTGCCTTCTTTCTTGCATCTTCACACATTAACCTGTCAAGGGTTACCTGCTTATAGACTACCTGACATTCCAGGTCTTCCTCAGAAATCTTGATGGAAGCCTCCATGACTCCAAAACTCTTTCATTCTGCATGCCTTCAGAGCTAGCACCGCATAAATGACACCAGGGTCCTGCCACCAGCGTGAGCTATTCTTGGGCTTGTTTGAACAATGGCCACAATAAGGTTTCACATAACACTGACCATCACAAGTCCACTCCTTTTCAAATAAGCACCATTGTCATCTTTAAAGATAAAATGCATTACACATTCCATCTATTTAATAATTATGATTACCCTTTTAAAACTATTAGCTTTCATAATCCAGGATACTGGATTTTCCAATGTTGTCTGGAAAGTAAAACAATGATTCATCCCTGGGTCCATGAGATTACAGGACCTGGGCTACTTTCACTGTCTGCCTGTTGGGAAAGGCAAGAATGAAGAAATTCTGTTCTGTGACAGGCAATTTTGTCATGGCTAATAGGACGTGGTTTTCTCATGGCTAAATAGTCAGTGGCATTTCCTAGCAGGAGGAAATAATAAAGTAGATATTGGGAAAATGTAGATCCTGAATCCAACGCACTTCATATGTGTAAGCACAATGTTCATTCAACAACCAAAGCTTCATATGGCTAGTGGGAGATGTATAACACCAGCCTTCTCTTCACAATTGCAGAAAATTTTTCTTTCTTAAATATTAACTGAAGATCTCAACAGTTTTCCCTAAGCACATGTTTCATCATCATAGTCTTCCAACTTCCCCAGTTTTATTGTTGATGTAAGAAACAGACTTAAAGATGTCGTGTGCTTTTCTCAAAGTTAGCAAAATTATAATTCATGTTCGTACATGATGGAGACAAAACTGGAATCAAGTTCACAACCATTCTGCCTTACCATAGCAGGTTTGGATTGATTCCAGGAGTTTGCAAAACCTTTGCAACATGTAATTTGGTGTTATCTTCCCTTATTATTGTTTAATTAATTTAGGGGGAGGGACACTGGGGATTGAACCCAGGGCTTTGCACTTCCTAGGCAAATGCTCTTCCACTTGAGTCCTTTAGTCTCTACTTTCTTTTGAGACAGGGCCTTGTTAACTTTGCTGAGTCTGCCCTTGAACTCATGATACCCTGCCTTTGCCTCCTGAGTAGGTGGGATTATATATATATTTTAATATATATTAGTAGAGAACATGTATTTATAAAAGTTATATGTATTTATAGATATAATACATATAATAGGTATATTCTTATGTATATATGAAGAAAGAATATGTTTGTATATATAAAATGTATATATATACATATACATAGAGAATATATATGTATTATTAATATGCATGTACATTTAGATAAGCATATTTGAATATATAGAGAATGTATATTTATAAATATATAAAATGTATAAATGTACATTTATAGAGAGAGAGAAGTTACATAAAATTTATGTAAATAAGCATACACATTATATCTATACATACATATATATTTATATATAATTGAAGAGAAAATTTATATATTCATACATTATGTATGCTCATTTGCATATTTATATAAGTAGATGTATATCTAAATATATATTAATATATATGGAGTGATTGTATCTATTTGTATACATATATTTGCATATGTATTCATATATATGTAAAAAGGTTACTTTCTTTAACTTATGATTATTTAAGAGTAGGCAAATTTCCACATATTTCCAATTTTTCTTGCTACTAATTACTAGTTTTATTCCACTTTATATGATTTCAAATTTTTAAAATGTATTGAAAATGAAAGATCTTTTTCATAAAACCCACTATGATACGATGAATGTCAGTTAATTTACCATTCAACTAAAGAATTCGTTTAACAGAATCTCACTTCACTACATTGCTCGTCTATCACATCTATCGTATCTCTGCTACTCCTTCCCCAAAAATTATCTTGAAATTTGTAGTTGTGATTTATTTGTTTATTTTTTCTTTCAACTTAAAGAAGAATGCTTAAAGAATTTACTCTTATTAATTTGTGAATGTCTCAAAGGAGTATAATAAATATAGTTTGATGACAAAATATAAAATTTGTCAAAGCCTGGCTTTGTTGTCTAAAGATGGTTTATCCTGGAGAATGTTGCCGTGCTCTGGAGAAGAATGTGCATTCTGAGTGGTCTGTGTGTGCCTGTGGGAAGAATTGGGTCACCATGCTGCTCAAGTCCTCTATTTATTCTACCCATTATCGAAAGTTGAATACCGACTTCTTCTACCTTTTGTAGAATCATCCATTTCTGTCTTCAGTTCTGTTGATTATTGTTTCATATATTTGGGTGCTGTATCATTAGAGCAATATAATAAAGCAATATATGAATATGTGTATGTGTATTCAAATATGTTTGTTAGATTGTCACAGTATGACAAATTTCATGAATAGATGATGCCCGTTTTGACTCTTGTAAAGGTTTTTTGTACTTCAGTTCACTTGATGGTAAGGTAGTATTCATCTTATGTTTGATTACTGTTTGCATGGAATATCTTTGCATTCCTTTTTCCTTTCATCCACTTCATGTCTTATATATAAAGTGAGTGTCTGAAAGAGTGGTAATTTTTATTGCACATTTCATTCTTTGCCTTCTAACTGGACAGTTTCATTCTTTTATGCTTGGACTGATTACTGATGAAGGATTTGATCCTACCCTTTTTCCACTTGTTTTCTATGTTGTACATGGTTGTACTATAATTTCTGTATTTCTGCCATCTTTTGTATTTGCATGATTTTGAGGCATAACATTCATATTCTGCTTTTCACTTTCTGCATATTTTCAGTTATTTTGTTAGTGGCTATCTTGAAGAGTATAATTAATATCTTACATTTATAACAACCTAGTTTAACAACATCTACATACGTTCAATAAGTATGCATATATTTTTTTTTCTTTTCTCTTAGTATGCATATATTTTGATATGTGCAGCTGTATCCCCATCTTTAGATTGTGATCGCTTGCTTTTTTAAACATAGGTTTACAATTATATTCTTTTACATAGATTTATAATTATTTTGTGCATGTGCTAATAAATATGTTTGTTTGCATATATTTGCATAAATGAAGGTAGAGTATATAGAGAGAAATATATTATGTATATAGGTAGACAGAATATATATTTGCATGCATAAACTTTATATATGTATCTATATACATAAAGACAGAGCACATATTTATATATATAACAGACATATGATTATATTTTTATATATGTATATTTATACATGAATATATGTATGCTTATATGTATTTATATATTCAGAGAATATATACTTACATATGTAAAATGTATATATGCATGCATTTATATATAAAACAGAATTTACATATATATCTGTATACTTATATTTATGTGTATATACAAATTCTATATGCATTATTTATGTATATTATATATTATTACATATACAATGAAAGAATTTACATATATATTTATGTACATGAATATATTTATGTATCCATAAGGAGAGAATATATGTATTCATATATGCAAAACATATATATATTTGTATGTAATTATATATTTATATGTCTATGTATTTATATGTATAAATATATATCTTTATATGCTTTTGTATACTTATATACACAAAGAAGAGGAAAATATATATTTTTATATATTAGTATATTTGTTTGTTTTATAATTATTTATATCTTTATATTCGTCTATATACATAGAGAATACAGATATGTTCATATATATCAATATATTTAAATATAATATTGATATATATTTATATCTGTGTAATTATATATATCTTTTTATATACATATGAAAATAGAATATATTTGTAAGTACATACAATTTATAAGTATATCTTTTGGAATAGAGAGAAGTTGCATATATTTATACAAATGTAAATATATATAGTTTACATATTTAAATAAATACATATATATAAAGAAGGAATATGCAATTTATATATATTCATTTATGTATTGATATAGGTATATTTACATATATGTATATGAAGAGAATATATATATTTATGTCTATACATACATGCAGAGTTTACCTTCTTTAACCACTGGATACTTAAGAGTGGGTTAACTTTCACCTATCTGTGAAATATCCAGCTGTTCTTGCCACCAAGTACTAATTTTATTCTACTTTGTATGTTCTAAAAAATTTTAAATATATTTTAGAAAAATGACAGAAAATAAATAAAACCCCACAGATAATCATCAATAGGATGAATGTCAGTGAATTTACCTCTTAGCCAAAGAACTCCATTAATAGAAACTCATTTATCACTATGTTGCTCCTCTATCACATCTCTGGCTCTTCCTCCAAATTATTTTGAAATTTGTATTAGTAACTTATTTGTTTATTTTACCTTTCAACTTAAAGAAGATTGCTTAAAGTGTACATTATTTATACTTATTAACTTGTTTAATACATATAGTTTGATGGTAAAAAGTAAAATTCATAGAACCTGGTTTTGTTGTCTAAAGATGGTTCATCCTGCAGAATGTTCCCATGCTCTTGAGAAGAAGATGCATTCTGAGTGGTCTGTGTGTGCCTGTGGGGAGAATTGGGTCACAATTTGTTCAAATCCTTGGTTTTCTTAATGACATTCTGTTTATTCTCTCCATTATTGAAAGTTGAGTATTGAGTTCTTCAGCTTTTAGTAGAACTATCTATTTCTCTCTTCAGTTCTGTTAATTGTTGTTTCATATATATGGGTGATGTAGAAATATAATAAAGCAAAGTATAAATATATATATATGTTTGTTAGATTGTCACACTATGACAAACTTTTGTCAATATATGATGCCTATTTTGTATCTTGTAAAGGTTATATATATATATATATATTTAAAGAGAAAATATACATATATGATACATATGTAAAATTTTATATACATCTCATATATTTTATGGATATAAAGAAGTTACTCATATACTTATATATAAGCATATATATATAAATATATTTATATCTTTACATTTATTCATATTCATATATATTTATATAGAGAGATAATATATATTCATATATAAATGAAAGTAATATATGCATGTGTAAATTTACATATATAAATATTCATATATATGTAAATATATGTACAATAAAAATACATATTTATATATTCAATATACTCATCTTTATATTTAAATATATATACATATAAAAACAAATTATGAGAGAATATCAAAATATAAGTTATAAATCTATTAATCTTCACATATTCATATATATTTATTTATTATCTATGCATTTACATATAAATCCATAAACATATCAAGTATATGTTATATATAAGAGAATATTATTACTGTGTATATACACAATTTAGACACATTCCTATATTATATACCTTATATATCAATATACATATTTCTGTATGTATATTTTATACAAATATATACATATATAAATATATGAGTATGTATAAAGTGAGAATATATATATGTATATATAAGATTTATGTATATATGTGTATGTGTTTGCATTCATATATATGTAGATATATATTTATTTAGAGGGCATATATATTTATATGTATTATGAAATTTTTATATAGCTTTATATATATTTAACTATATAATAAATTCATATATATTTACATATTTATATATAAAGTTATGGCTATAAAAACATCATATATAAATATTCATATATATTCATATGTATAAACAGAGAATATTTATACTTATTCATATGTATCTAATTTTGGATATATTTATATATTTCCAAGTTTACTTGTGTATGTTTATATTATATTGATATATAAATATATATATACACACATATCCATATATAAAGAATACACATATACTTATATATATTATATATTCATATTATTATATATACTTATATTTATATTTATACATATATTTATAGTTATAAATTGAGAAGGTATTAACATAGCTTTTTATATTTTAATATATTTATTTTTATGTATTTGTAGAGAGATGGTACAAAGTATATATATATATATATATATATATATATATAAATATGTGTGTGTATGCAAAGAGAGAAGTAACAAGCTATACAAAAGTGCAGCCATTCTAAATTTTTTATTTGCCTGTGTTGTTTCTCTATGAGCATTCTTTACCCTTTGGCCTGAATTACTTATCTTTCTTTTTCACTTCAGCCTGAAGGTTTTCTTTCAGCATTTCTTATAGAATAATTCTACTTGCAATAAATACATTAAGTACTAATTATACAGAAATGTTTTTATTTCCTTCATTTTTGAAAGGTATTTTTGTCAAATAAAATATTATTTTTTGTGGTACTAGGATTTGAACTCAGAATCTCACACTTACTAGGCAAGTGCTCTTCTCCTTGAGACACTCCCTCAACCCTTTTTGCTTTAGTTATTTTTCACATGGGATCCCTGTCAGTTTTTCCTTTATTAAATAAGTATTGTTGATTCAAATATCTATAATCTTGATTCATTTTTGCCTCATCAAAATATAAAATATATTATTTGTAAAATGAATGTCAAAAAATAAGTCTGTGGAATCATAAAAAGGTTTTGCAAAACTGTTAATTATCTATGTGTGGAGTGTTTCAGGTGTTGCTGACTCTAATCTGAAAGCAGCACTTGGACATCTGTCTAGTTTTATTCTGAATGTACTCACCTAGAGTGGACACTGTCCAGGGTGTCGGGATCACCGAGGAAAGAGTGTCCATAGGCTTCTACGGCACAATTTGTAGTATTGTAACGTGTGCCTTTAGCTATAAAAATCCCTTTATAGTGCTCCTAGGACATGCCTATCATGAAGGAATTTGCTTTCTAGGAAGACAGTCTAGAACATTCATTAAAAAAAAGCCTAACAAAATAGTTTCTGCTGGGCATTGAGGGGGTGGGGGGGAGACGGAGGGGGCGGAGTGGGTGGTAAGGGAGGGGGTGGGGGCAGGGGGGAGAAATGACCCAAGCATTGTATGCACATATGAATAATAAAATAAATAAAATAAAATAAAAAGCCTGAGACCTATCCTGGTGGTCCACATCTGTAGTCCCAACTATTCAGGAAGTGGAGGCTGAAGGAACGTAAGTTTGAGGTCTGCTTGGGAAAAGGTAGCACAATCCTGTCTCAAAACCAAAATTTCAAAAAGGCCTAAGGACATAGCTCAAGTAGCAGAACACTTGCCTAGTGTGTGTGAGGCCCTGGGATCAATCCCCAGATCAAGAAAAAAGGCGGAGGAGCTACAATAGCTGGAAAAGAAGACCATGATACCCCTGAAACGGAGTGCAATACAGCACTTAGTTTTTCTTTTCTTTTTTTTCTCTTTTTTCTTTTTTTTGTTTTCCAGAACTGGGGCTTGAACTCAGGGCCTTCCCCTTCAGCCACTCCACCAACCCTTTCTTGTGATGGGTTTTTTTTGAGATAGGATCTTATGAACTATTTGCTGGTGTCCTGTGTTTATTCATGCATATGTGTTTATTGAAGCAAAATCAAATGTTCCATGACAAACACTGGCTAATTCCAAACAAGCCTTCCCTCTTCATGTTTTCTTTACAAAGTTCAAATGTAGATAAAATTAAGAGGAAACACAATTCATGATTTTTGCCCAAAGATCATTCTGAGTGAACACCACATTAAGAAATCTTTAAAACCAGACTGAATATAAAAGGTCAATTTATTACCTTTTCCATATTATTATTACTGTAATCTAGAGAATTTCCTCTAAGTATAATAATACTGATGAAGAGGATGCAGATTCCCAGAAAATATTGTTAAATGCTTTCTTTGAATTAGGTTTGAGCTTGATAGTTTATATATGAAATTGTTTAGTCCTAATTGTACTTTAGTACAGTAAATTTACAATGAAATTTCATTACCTTTCCTTTATAGAGCTAAGGGTCAGCTCTATGTCTCTTATATACTAATGGCCTTTCATGATCCGGACTACTAAAAAAGTAGACATTTTTCAAATAGAAGTCCATGAATAATGTCCTATTGATACAAGACAGCAGAATCAACAGATTTCAAAACAGGTAAATAAGGGGAAAAAAAAAGCTTAAAAAGCTTAAACTCTCATTCTGCCACAGAAATATATTTAGAAAGAGAAAGCAGCTGCCTAAAACAAACAGACAGCTTCAGCCACATACAGAAAACATCTCAGCTAGAAAACATCTCAATTAGAAAACATCTCAGTTGTGGAAACAGCCAAAATGCCCCACCACTGACAAATGGATTAAGAAAATGTGGTATCTATACACAATGGATTTTTAGGCAGCCATGAAGAAGAATGAAATGTTATCATTCGCTGGGAAATGGATGGAATTGGAGAACATCATTCTGAGTGAGGTTAGCCTGGCCCAAAAGACCAAAAAATCATACGTTCTCCCTCATATGTGGACATTAGATCAAGGGCAAACACAACAATGGGATTGGACTATGAGCACATGATAAAAGCGAGAGCACACAAGGGAGGGGTGAGGATAGGTAAAACACCTAAAAAATTAGTTAGCATTTGTTGCCCTTAACACAGAGAAACTAAAGCAGATACCTTAAAAGCAACTGAGGCCAATAGGAAAAGGGGACCAGGAACTAGAGAAAAGATTAGATTAAAAAGAATTAACCTAGAAGGTAACACACACACACACAGGAAATTAATGTGAGTCAACTCCCTGTATAGCTATCCTTATTTTAACTAGCAAAAACCCTTGTTCCTTCCTATTATTGCTTATACTCTCTCTTCAACAAAATTAGAAATAAGGGCAAAATAGTTTCTGCCGGGTATTGAGGCGGGGGTGGGGGGTGGGGGGGAAGGGAGGGGGCGGAGTGGGTGGTAAGGGAGGAGGTGGGGGCAGGGGGGAGAAATGACCCAAGCATTGTATGCACATATGAAATAAAACAATAAAAAAAAAGTATTACGAAGTAAATGTGGTAGCAAGTTAAAAAAAAAAAAAAAGAAAACATCTCAGAGAAGGTCGAAACTTTCACTGCAAGATGGCTCCTAAGCTAAGAGAAATTCAACATAAGGGATGAAACGAGGACAACCTTCAAGTCCTGAGAGACTGGCAGATTTCCAAATTCCCAATTTCAGTAAAAAGTCATAAGATACACCATGAAACAGGAAAATGTGACACATTCAAAGGTAAGTGACAGAAATTAGCCGTGAGAACAGCCAGGTATTGGACTTGCTAGACAGAGTATTAAAACTCTCCAGGGCCAAGAAAACACACCCTAAAATAAAAATGTAAAACGTGTATATTAACAAAATGAGACTATCAAAGCAGAAGTTATAAAAAGGATTCAAAAGATATCTGGAGTGAATAAAATCATCAAGAAAAGTGAAGAGATCTTAAAGGACTTATAAGAAACCATGAAGGCAAATATTATTAACATTATAGGATTCTCGAGAGCAGAGAAGACAAGGGAATTATCACACACAAAAGATGCTCATTATAAACTAATTTCTCAACAGAAATGTTTAAGCAAGAAGGCTATGAGGTTGACATATTTAAAGTGCTAAAAAAGTAACTGTTAACAAAAAATCTATATATACCAAAAGTGCCCTACAAAATTGAGGAAGAAATTAAGATATTTCTACATAAGCAAAAGATGACAATTCATTACCACTGAACCTATTGAAAGAACTTTCGTTAATGTCACAATATACCCCTAATGCAACAATAATTTAAAAAAAAAAAAAGAGGAAAAGAAAGAAAAATAATATGAAAAAAAGAAATGCTAAGATGAAGGACGGTAATAAGTGTACACAAGATGGAAACCAAAGACCACCACTAAAGTAATGTGTAAGAAATTCTAAAGTCCAAGATAACTAAAATTTTGACTTGTAATTCCATTTTTAATTTTCTACAGAATTTAAAAGATGAATGAATAATATTATGAAATCACATTAATGGGTACATGATATATAAACATGTAATTAGAGATATTAACAATGTAAAATGTAGTAGGGAGACAGAACTATATAGGAAGAGAAGCTTTAGCATGTCATTGAGTCATGGTGCTGCCAACACAAAAAGGATATTTTCACTTGTAGAATACTATATATAATCCACATGGTAACAAAAAACAAAGCACCTCCTAGAACATTCACAAGATAAGATGAGAAGGGAAGCAACATATGTCACAGCAACAAAATCCACTGAACACAAAAGCAAGTAGAAATGGAGGAAATGCAGGACAAAAATAATTTAAGACACTTAAGAAACACATCACAAAGTGGCTAAGGTAAGTACTTGTTCTCAGAAATCACACCCAGTATAATTGTATTAAATTCTGGAGAGAACACTTAAAATCATCACTAAGAAGACTAATAATCCAAGTAAAAACTGGGCCATCAGTCTCAATAGACATTTCACCAAGGAAGATACATAGACAGAAAATAAATACATGAAAAATACTCCACATCACATGTCACCATGGAAATGCAAATTTAAATGACATCACTATAAATCTGGTGGACTTACCAAAATTCAAACCTGTGACACCAGTAAACACTCTTGATCGTGTGTCACAATGGAACTCTTATTTATTGCTGGTGGAAATGTGACAAGTGACGCCACTGTGAAAGAGAATTTGGCAGCTTTTTTAGGAACATCTGTATACCCTTGCATATGACCCATCAATTGTGCTGCTTGATGTTTACTCAAAAGACTTAATACTTATGTCCATATAAAAAGCTGCAAATATATGTTTATATCAGCTTTATTCATACCTGTCCAAACTTGAAAGTAATCAAGATGTCCATATGTAAATAGGTGGATAAGTAAACTGTGGAACATCTCACATTGGAATATTAATGGGCACTAAAAATGAAAAGAGCTATCAGGCCATAAAAAGAAACTGAGGAAATGAAAATATACATTCCTGAGAATATAAGTCAATGTGAATGGCGGTATACTGTAAAATTCCAATATATATATCACTTTGGAAAATGAAAAATCCTATAGGAAATAGATCAGTGGCTGTCAGGATTTGGGGATGGAGGTGGGTGGATGAACAGAACATGGAGAGTTTTTAAAATGTTCCATGTAACATCATAATTAGAAAGTAAAAACCAGCGCAAACCTAATGTAAACTGTGGCCTTTGGATGATTATCCTGTGTCAACACAGGTTCACCAATGGTAAATGTGCCCATGTGTTGGGGAATGTTGCAGTGAGGAAGTTGGTGACATGAGAAATCTCTGCACCTTCCTCTGTTTTGTGTGGATGTTTTCATTGGGGTTTAGGTCATGGGATGGGAAATGTGCTCCTGGGTTATGCCCTTTGCCCCAGGGAATGCCCATTCTAATCCTTCAGGGATTTTTTATGGAACTTTTTTTTTGAGTGACTGGAATTTGAACTCAAGGCATCATGCTTGCACAGCAGGTGCTCTACTGCTTGAGCAGCACCTCCAGTTCATTATGCTGTGGTTATTTCAGAGATGGAGTCTCCAACACTATTTGACTGAGCTACCCTTGAAACTTGATCTTACTGATTTCAGCCTCCCAAGTTGCTAAGATTACAGACTGAATCACTGGCTGATAGCTTCTTTAAAACTTTTGTAAGGGAAGATCTCTCTCTGAATATTTCCCTTCCTTTCCTCCCTCCCCTCTTCCCTCCCTCCCTCCCTCCCTTCCTTCCTTCTCTCTTCCTTCTCTTTCTAACTTTCCGTTTTCAATACTGCAGATTGAACCTACAGCCTTATACATGGTAGACAAGCTTTCTACCTCTTGAGCCATAGCCCTAGTCCTTTTGTTTTTATTTTGTTTTTGAGACAGGGCATGAGATGGGCAATGTCACCTTTGGGTACATCCCTTACCCCAGAGAATGTCTATTCTAATCCTCTGAGGATGTTCTTTGGTCCTTTTTTTATTTTTTGAAGGGGGTTGACTGGAGTTTGAACTCAGGGCTTCATGCTCATAAAGCAGGTGCTCTATTGTTTGAGCAACACCTCCAGCCCATTTTGCTGTAGTTATTTTGGAGATGGGATCCTATGAATTATTTGACTGGACTGACCTCATAACTCAATCCTCCTGATCTCAGTCTTCCAAGTAGCTTGGATTATAGGCATGAGCTACTGGCATCCAACTGGAACTTTTCCTTAGTGCTTCTTTTGCTGGTAGCAGCCTCTTCAGGCCCACTGTTGACAAGACTCCTCCTTGGAAGAAAATTTTTCCTTTTTTGGGGGAACACTTCTACTGGCTGCCTCTTCAGGTTCACTAGCTGTCTCATCCATGGGTAAGGACTTCTTCCTTTTAGGAAGACCTAAAACTACTGTCAAACATTATCTTAAAAATTTAAAAATCATGAAAAAGATTGTGACGATCACCTACACAAAAAATCTTTTTGGTAACGAAATAGACAGCAATAAAAGAGGGAATTCACACATAGAATTCTTAAATAACAGAAGGGTCAAAGGAGAAAGCACAAGGATCAGCATGAGTTTGATCTCTATTGATTATTATATGCCAAATGGACATGACTGTCAGGTTTATCCTATTTATCTTATGTATTTTTTTCAGTTTAATGAGAACTGAGTTCATATCTGGGTGATTTTCACATCACCTTGAAATTCCCATGCTGGTGACAGAACTAGTGATATTATTTGTGTATTACTAGTATGGCATGACCACACAAAACTGTAGTTTATTTTTACTTACTACAATCCAGACATATTTAAGAGTTTAAATGGATAGATGTTCTCATTTAATTGGCAAAATTAGCTGAAGAAGGTGATAGCAATAATTTTAATTTTCAGATGTTCTCTGTGCATCTGACTAAGTGACTAAGTGGTATGTCTGAAATAACTAAGTGTCACAGCTCACAACTAAATGACCACTTTGGAAACTTCCTTATTAAAATCAAGGCTTTGAAGAACCAAAAAACAAAGGTCAAGTATTCACTATATGACACATACAGACAGTCACACAGTCTTCTAATATAAATCTCTATATAGTTTTCTCATTCTGAGAAAACTAAACCTAAAAAGAGTTCATGAAGTCACAATGGTGTGGACACTCATTTGTCATTTCAAGCTTACTTTCAAAATCTGTATCTTTCAACTGTCAAGCCAGGTGTGTCCTAAGTTTACAATAAGGAGGAATATAAAACTCCTTTATAAAATAACTTATTGTGAACCTGAAGAGTAAGTAGATTTATTTTAATAAGCTCTGAAACACAAAATAATTTATTGTGAAAGCACTAAACCATTAGGATAAAAATTCCTGGGGAAATACAAACTAAATTCAGTGCTAACTGAAGAATGAGCAAGTTAGCTAAATGACAAAGGAAGTCATTTGAAGTGAAAGTCTTCCTGTTGAAGGAAAAGGCTTTCAGTTAGGTCCAGTGAAGAGAAAATATGTAGCATTCTTGGGAAACTGCCTAAAATTTAAGATGGCTTGAATTCAAATTATGATAAAAGGAAGCAGGAAAATAACTTCAATTTTCAAAAATAGAATTCAACTGTGTGAATTCCATTACTTCTCAGCTATGTCATCCTGTTTAATTCTTTATGCATTCCTGTGAAAGCAGATTGTTGCATGTTTTTGCAGTGCTGGAGATTGAATCCAGAACCTTGTACATGACAGGCAAGCACTGTACCACTGAACCACATGCTCAATCCGATACCTTCTATAAGATACTGTGCCATGTATTCACTTATCTTGAGGGAGAAAGGGGGGAGCAGGAAGGGAGGGAGTACACACATGGAGTAGACTTAATTTTACTTATGAAAGGGATTTGTTTCTCCCATTTTTTAAAAAAAATTAAGGCTATAAACCAAACACTGTAATCCTAGCTACTCAGGAACTCAGAGATCTGGAGGATCATACTTCTAAGCCAGCCCCAGGCAAATAGTTTGTGAGACATTATCTCAAAAAATACCATCATAAAGATGGGCTGGTGGAATGGGTTCAAGGTGTAGGCCTTGAGTTCAAACCCCAGCACCACAAAAAAAAAAAATTAAGGTTATATTTAGGAGGCAGAAATTGGTGACTAACTGGACATAAAAGGACTGGAAAAACCTACTTCAAAGCAGCCGTTAGAAGTGAATATATCAACTGACTGTTGGAAAAGTAATGTAAGATTCTTTAATTGGAACAGTTGATCAAAAGAAAGACATATAAAGTAAAACTCATAGAAATTATTTGTTCCTACTTGATCTCTGCCCATCATACTTGGGCCCTTTGGCCTTTGAAGACAGGGTGGATGGTGGAGATACTGAATGAGAGAAGAATACAACAGACAGTGAACCTGGTGGCATGGTTAAAGTGGTGAGTGTCTGCCTAGAAAGAGTAAAGTCCTGAGTTCAAACCCTACTACTGTTGGGGGCAGGGAGGAATGGCATTATTGTGATTCAAAAGTACACAGCCTTTGAAACAAAGCAAGGCCAAAAATGATTTAACTTTGCCCATATGTAGTAAGCAGAATAATGACCTTTGAAGGCATCCTCACCATCATCTCCCAAATATGTCAATATGTTATCTTACATAGGAAAAGAGACTTCACAGAGATGAAGAGATTGTTCTAGATTAACCAAGTAGTTTGATCTAATCATGGGGTTCCTTATAAGAGAAGGCAGGAGTACCATGATCAGAAAAATTTGAAGATGCTATACAGTTGGCTTTTAAGAAAGAACCAGTGGCCATACCCATATACAAGCAAGTGGCTTCTACAGACTGTGAATGCCAGGACACAGGTTCTGCCATAGACTTTCCAGAGAACATAACCCTATGTGCTGATTTTAGCCCAGGAAGATCCATTTTGAACCTGTGGCCTTCCTAACTATATAATAATTTATGCTGTATTTAAACTAATTGTCTAGTCCATTCAGGCTGCTGTAACAAAATATCATATGCTACGTAGTTTATAAACATTTCTCACATTCAGGAGACTCAAAGTCCATGAGCAGTGCAACAGCACACTTGGTGGCGTTTGATTTTTAGATGGCACCTTCTAGCTGTGTTCTCAAAGGTAGAAGGAACAACAAAGCTTCTGGGGACCACTTTTACAAAGGTTCCAATCCCAGTTATGAGTTTTCCCCTCATAACCTCCTGAAGGCCTCACCTTTCAACACCATCACTTTAGGGTTAGGATTTCAATATATGAATTTGAGGTGACACAAACACTCAGACCATAACACCATTGATTTGTGTTAATTTACTGTTATTGAAACTGTTACAAAATATTAATTAAACTTTCTCTATTTCAAGATCTATATGGATAATATCCTTGAAATGCCTGTTCTGAGAAATGAAATCTGTGATTCAGATAAAGATGTCAATTATTATTTCATATCTGCATCAGTAAATACTATGAAGCCATCATTTAAAGTCTTTTGGAGAAAGCCGTGATCTAGAAAATGACTGAAGCTTTTTCTTCAGATCCAGCATCTTCCCCACGTGCAGAACACTGATTGTTCTGATTGGCCATTGACTGGATTTATAAATACTGAGTATCAGCACTTCTTCAGAGAGAAGAGAAACAGTGTGCTTCGTCTCAGTAGACTGATGGAAATAGATGAAGCTCACTCAACAAAACCCCGTAAGTAGCCCAGCAAAGAAAGCACAGGAAATTACCCTCTTCAAGAAGCAAATACAGTGAGGCTGATGTGTCCATTGCGGGAGAAGAGTCCAGGGCCTCCTATTCTACCATTGTGACTCCCATTGTGACTCCAACAGTTTCTTTTAAACTGAAGATGCAATCACCACACAACCTTGCTATTCCATCCTCGGGCATTCATTGCACAGATACAATAGCTTATGTTTTCACAAAAACCTACACTTGAATGTTCATAGCAGCCTTACTTACAGTAGCAGACACCTGTTAACAAACAGATATTTTACAGTGGATGAATGATTAAGTACATTTTCGTTAACATACAATGAAGTACTACTCAGCGATGAAAAGCAAAGGACTATAGACATATGTAATTATTTATAGTGAAAAGTGTAATGTTATTTACAGTAATATTTCATCTCTATAACATTCTTCAAATGACAGTTTTTTTGGTTGAACTGTACTTTGAACAGAGGACTTTACACCAGCAAAGCAGGTGCTTTATTGCTTGACTCACACCTTCAGTCCACTTTACTCTGCTTATTTGGAAGATGAGGTATCTTGAACTAGTTGTCCAGTCTGACCTCAAACTGTGATCTTCCTGATCTCAGCCTCCTGAGTTGCTAGGATTACAGGTGTGAACCACTGGTGCCCTACAAAATAACAAAATTTTATGGGTGGGAAACTGGGTTAATGGATGGGTGAGGAGAAAAGGAATGGTGGTGTGAATATAAAAGAACCGAAGGATAAGTCCTTGTATTAACGAAACAGTTGCTTTTATAAGTTAATCATACATAGTTTAACCTATAAACTAAGCAAATAGTGCAGGCACAGAGTAAGGAAGACATTCCTTCATTCCAAAAGTATGTTTTGAGGTGTACTTGATTCACTGTGCTAGGGTACAGCAGTGAATTAGAAATAATGCCTGAAATATCAGTCTTGCCAAAAAGTTAGCAAGATCACATCTCAATGAATAAGCCAGGCACAATGGTACACACCTGTGATCCAGGAGGAGGAGCATAGTCCAAGGCTGTCCCCAGACAAAACCAAGATCCTATCTGAAAATAACTAAAACAAAAATGGACCAGGGCATGGCTCAAGTGGTAGAACACCTGCCTAGCAAGCATAGACCCTGAGTTAAAATCCTACTGCCACTCCCACACATAAAAACTACAATAGATTACAAATAGATTAAATGGCAAAAGCATTGTTAATGCTAAATGAAGTAGAAAAAGCTACTAAGCAAAATTCATTTCTTGAATGAACTATGCTTGCATATTTACATGATAACAAGAACAGAAAGCTCATTTTGTACAAATCATTATATCAAAAAATAGGCACATTGACAAAGCAGAAATGGATATCTACATATTCAATATAGGACAGATGGAAGTTCACCAGGGAAGAGACACACTGTAACTTATTATTTCGTCCTTTTTGGGACTCATCAGTACAGTGTAGCTGTTGGTATAAAAATTTCAAGTTTTGTTTTCAAAACTCAATACCATATAAAATATTGTGAAATTAGGTATCAAATGTTAAAGAGGTCACATAATTAACATCACTTGATGTGAAATATAAGCAATTTAAAATTCAATAAAGGGTAAAATTAAAATGACATTAGTTTATACATTTAATGTGTATTTAGTGGACTGACACTGAAAATGTGAACATGAGAATTGAAGGGTGATGTCCTCTGTCCAAGTTCCTAATGTACTAAATTACAGAGCATAAAATGAATGTTAGTTTCAGTACTTTTTAGATTTTCCTTTATTGATAATTGAATTTTGTAAAAGATTTTTGAATGTGTCAAAAAATTTCAAAGCTCTTGGACCAATTATGTATCTTTCTTGTTGATTGTTAAAATCACACGCATATTTTCAGTGGCTACCATTTTCTTACCACTGACTAGGTAGGAAAGTTTTATTTATCTATTTATTTCTAGTACTGGGGTTTGAACTGAAGGCCTACACCTTGAGCCACTCCACCAGCCATTTGTTTTGTGAAGGGTTTTGCCCAAGCTGGCTTCGAACCACGATTCTCCTGATCTCTGCCTTCTGAGTAGCTAGGATTACAGGCATGAGCCACCAGTGCCCATCTAGGTAAGAAAAGTTTTACATCAGATCACAGAAATGCAATTCAATGTCTTTGTTATAATATAACTCTTTAAGATAGTCTGCATATTTGCAAATAATTATGACTGCATTTTGGTAATTCACTTTGGGTTTTAGTAGTAATGGTATTTGAACTCAGGGCCTTGCACTCTACTTGAGTCTTGCCCCATTATGACTGCATTTTGATAAAAATTTAGGTAGCCAAAAAATCTACCACTGCAGCAACTGTATATAATGTTACAATGTGTCTCTCCCACCTGCTTCCTAAAAAGAATTTAATGTAATTTGGCATTCTTCCATATAGCTGCATGGCTTGCTGCAAATCCATTTCCTATCTGTGAAGATACCGGCACTGCTGATTCCATTCTCATTCAGGTAGGCACATTGTCCAGATCCTCTGATGGCAAACCTAACACCAAACACAAAATTATTAAGCATTTATAGTTTGAGTATATATTTGTTTTGTTCCATTATAATCTAAAGCACCTCCACTCCGTATTTTTATGCAAACAAGAAAGTTTTTTTTTATGTTCTCAAGGTCTTTGTTTGAATTTCACAAGTGTCTCATCCCTCACTACCAAGCCCATCCATGTTGTTGACAGGTATTTAGCTCATGCATGCTGACATATGCAAATAAGCTGCTGCTATCAGTGGCTAAAAACAAAGAAAATCTTACTAGTAAATTCCTAGAAAGTTTAGCTTTGACTGATGGAAGTGATTGGGTTCCTACATTTAATTTGCCAATGAAATGGTTATGTTCAAAATGTTCACAGTACAATCACTGTTGCTGGGTTGCTGTTGATGATAAAATTTTAAGAGTGATTCTTAAGGTTTTCCTGGAGACTTTGCTTTTGTAAACAGGTGCAGCAATGCCAAGAATGGACTTCAAAAGTGTTACAGATTCCAGTTCTTCAGGGGCTTCCTTGGGATTTCAGAACCCTCTCTATGCATCAGGTGTTCTGCCTACATTCTACATAAGAAACTTTTCTGCAAGGAAGTTTGAAGTCAGCAGAAGCAAGGGCAAAAACTAGGCCAGACCTCATCATTCATCATGCTAGATTTTGAGTGAAATCACAACTAAAGTTTTCCTAAGATACAGATAATCAATGGAAGAACATGAAAAGGATTTAATTTGGGGGTCCGGGGGTGGAATTTGCTAGGGATTGAATCAAGGGCCTCATGTATGCCAAGCACTCACTGTATCAGCTAGCTGCCCTACAGCCCAAGGTTCTATGTTTCTTATTTTCTAGTACAGGAAACTTTCTGTAATCTTACCTTTCTCATCTCAAAAACACAATTCACACACTTCACAACACATGGACATAAAAGAAAAAGAAGCCTGAAAACATACAAGGCATCGTATTCAGTGTTGTCTGCCCACTTCCAAGTGTGATGTCGTGAGTCTCTGTTGAGGCCAACCCAATGGTCAGAAGAGCCTTTGTATCTCTTCAGGAAATTCTGTTATCAAACATGGAAATTGGAAACATGAGTGTCTTTCTTTCAGATGGCGCTGGAGTCCGCTGTTCTATAGTCTTGTCTCTTGGGATGGCAGCATGGTTAACTGAGAAGCAGAGACTTTGGAGCTAGGGTAGTCCTCAATTCTCAGTGAAGTCATTTGATGGCTATGTTGCTAAAGTATTTTATTTTGAGTGATCCTATATACAAGATTATCCCAGTTCACGGCTGACATTCCAGCATACTATTAATATGCCTACTTTCAAGTGCAACATGTTACACATAATACATATACATATAATACATGTAATGATAACATAATTTGTATGACAAATTATATGGAAACAACACTAATCTTGTAGGTTGACTATCACAATTTCATGACAGAATGTGTCTAGTCTCACAGGATTCCAGGCAGAGAAGGTAATCTAAACAAGTGATACACCCTAGTATACATCTCACGCCTAAACTCTGCCTGGGATGGGATCCTTCGGCATATTTCAGCTTTCACCTTATACAGCCCCTACCTTAAGGGACTAAGTATTCAACTGAAAAAAAAATCCCAAACATTTCTTACCAATTCTTCCATGCTTGCAAACTGAGCAAGATTGGCTTCCAGTGAGGCACAGAAAGTCTGGCTGAATGTCCAATTCCTTGTGTCTTCAGAAAAATAGAAACACTTATGTCCAAATCCAATCCAGTTTCTTGGGCAGGAAGCATACATCCTGCTCTCTACGACAGGCTCTGTGTTTCTCACTAAAATTTAGACAATATAATCAATTGTAGAAAATAAACTTTTTTCATGTCTTTTTCTTTTTTCTGTTTGCCATCCTGCACTTAGCTTTTTGAGGTATGTATATGGATTTTGGCTTTCCTAATTCATCATTTAGAGTGCCATCCTGAACACAATAGTCCTCTGTCTTGCAGACTCCAAGCTGGGACCTCTTCCCCTTCCTTTCTGAGGTGCCCATGGACACAAGTGATTGTAAGGAGTTGCTTTACTATAGCACCAACTCCATAGGAATGGTTTACTGTATCCTTGAATCATATATGTTCTCTTTTTCCACATCATCCTTCATATTAGTTCTCCTTCCTCTTAATGAAAGAAAGAAAAACTCTTTCTTTACCCTGGATTTTACTGTGGTGAAAATTTAGGTGCAAAAACATGACACAATTCATAACACTGTTTTCAAAACCCAACCTACAATCTAGTACATTCTATAATTTTTTTTCACATAAACACACACACACACACATCATCATCATCATCATCATCTTTTGCACTGATTTCTATACAATTTCCCAAGTAGGTTTTCCTGGTGCTATCTTTGTCTCTGGACAATCTGTTCTCAACATTTTGCAGCAGTGATCTTCCTCCTAATTTTGTTCCTTCTTCCTCCTAATCTTTCCATTTACACTTGAAGTGAAAAACAAAGTTTTTAAATAACATGCAAGGCTATTACAGTATCTTTACCTCCCTCCATCCATAGGATATATGTTCCTAGTCCCCCAGTAGATGCTTGATACCACAGACACTGCCGTATATATGTATATAAATATGTGTGTATATGTGTATACACTCCATACCTTTCCCTATACATACAAATGATAAAGTTTCATTTTTTTACTTAAAAGATATACTTTATAGCTTCTCTGTAACATATCCAAATTGCCATCACACTGTATTTGTACTTTGGGACCATTGTTAAGTAAAATAAGGCTTAGTACTAAACAAACCCTACAGGGACATCACAACAGTCTATCTGATAACTGAGACAGCTACTGGGTTACTATGGACATGTAGTGTACACAGTGTGGGTACAATGGATAAAGAGATGATTCATATACCAAGCAACAGATGCAAGATTTAATCACACTAAGAAGTTATAAATTGCTTCCCTCTAGAATTTTAATATTCTATTAAATAATATTAACTTAATATTATTGAACTATGGTTGAACATTGGTAACTGAAATCGTGGATCATGGGAGATTGGTGCTCCTCCTAACATATTACTCTTTTCTACCCTCACTCTTTTTTAACTACAGCAGCCTCTTTGATGTCCTCAAACAATTCCTCCTAAGGGTTTTGCTCTCTTGTTCTCTCTCTGGAGGATTTCCCAGAGATAGATGGCTCCTTCATGTTCTTCAAGAAGTCACTGAAATGTCATCTTCCCCTGCTGGCTTACCATGGCCACCCTATGTAAACTGAAACCTGCTCCACCTCAACCCTTATTTGTCATTACCTGCATCTTCCTGCTAGAATGTATGTTCCCAGGGATTTTCTGTGTTTTATTTACTGACATGTCTCAAGCACTTCAAACTCAATAAGTATTTATAGAAAACATGAATGTGTCCAGAATACTGTGCAATTCTGATTGGTAAGTAACTTACCGAACAAAGCAACAGAAAGTCCAGTTACAAGCATAAGCAGGAAAGAAATGATGAAAACACTGCAATAAACTTTGGCAGGAGTTACAGGTGATACAAGTGCTAGAAATTTTCCTTGGAGATCTTTAGCTGCAAAATACAAATATCAGGGTGTCAATGTCATAAAATTCTTATGAAGGAAAAAATCCCTTGTACGCTACTACTGCAAATCACTTTCACAAAACTTCCTGGTCCATAAATTATATCCATGGCCCAGAGGTAGCTAGAGAGAAAGGAAACATACTTTCCCCCTTAGGGAATCTTTGAGTTATTGGGAGAAGAGTTAACAAAAGAGCAAGAAATAAAAAAAGGGAAAAAAACAGGATGAAGAAGACACATATAAATGCTCAAATTTATCTCCCTAATAAGAGACCTGGCTAGAAGCACTGAGGGAAACATCAGAAAATAAATCAGTGCAATTCAACATATTAATAGAATAAGAGAAAGAAAATCATAGGAACACCTCAAATGCAGCAAATGCAAGCAAAAAGTTTAATGTGAATCTACAATAATAGCTCTGAACAAGTTACAGATTGAACTGGTTTCCTCAACCTGAGAAAATGCCTGTGTAAAAAATTAAATAGATATTGTAAAAAACATAGCCAGCCTCATTCTTAATGGTGAAAGAATGAATATTTCCCCCCAATGATCAGAGGCTAGGCTAGGTTGTCTGTTCAAATCCAATTTGGCATGTACTGGAGGTGCTGTCCAACAATAAGGCAAAAAAGGAGCTAACAATCAGTAACTTAGAAAGGTGTAATAGTATTTCTATTCCTGGACAACATAATCATTGCATATTAAATTCTAAGGTACTGACTAAAAAGTCTACTAGAATAACTCTACAGATACCAGTCTGCAGAATATAATACTAACATATAAAAATAATTATATTTTTAATATGCTAGCAATTATCAGATGGGAATTAATATACAAAACTTATAGTAACACCAAAAAATATAAAATGCTTAACTATAAATATATCAAATACATGATCACAATTTGTATGAGGAAAACTAGATGCAAAAGTCATAAAGAAATCAAAAAGATCTGAGTCAATATATTATATTGCTAGTGTATCAACTCTTTTTAAGCAAGTTCACAGATGCAGTGCAGGTTGGATAAATACTGAAGTGTGATTTTTGTTTGTAAAATCTCCAAGGCGATTTACAAATTATATGAAAAGGCAAAAAAAAGTAGAATAGTGAAAATGATTTTGAAAAAGAAAAGGCCAACTTTGGAGAAATTGTGCCATCTGATTCCATGACTTATATAATAACAGAAATAAAGACAATGTGATATTGGAGAAGGGTAGACATATACACCAAGGGGACAGAAATGTAAACATGTGGTCAAGAGACTTTGATATGAAATGAAGGACAGGAGGGTAAAGAAGGTCTTTTCTGGGGGTGGGCATCAGTCAGAGGCATGTGGGTGTAAGGAAAGGGTGAATGAATGTCAATAGCGTGAATGTATTTTGTATTCACATATGAAAATGGAAGAATGAAACCTGTTGAAATTGTATTAACGAGTGAGGAAGGCAGCTGAGGGAGAATGATGAAGGGGGAGAATCTAAGATATATTGTAAACAAGCATGAAAGTATCACACTGTACCCTCTATACAACTATTATATGCAAATTACAAAGAGGCATTTGATGGGGGTGGGCAGTGATCAGGTGGAGAAAGGGCAATACCTTTTCAACAAATGGTGATAAAATGTGAATGTCAACTAACACCTCATACTCTATAGAGAAACTGAAATTCACTCAAGCAAGAAGCTTAGAACTATAAAATATGTGATGAAAAAAGAAGTATCTTTGAGTATCTTTGAACTCATCTTAAGCAAAGACTCTTAGATAACTTAGATACCATACCAAAAGCATTACCTGTAAGAGAAAACTGATTAACTGTACATTAACATAATTAAAACATTTTGCTATGAAAACTTCCTGAAAAAGCAATAAAAGGTAAACAATAGATTGGGACTTTTTTTTTTTCATGATACGTATCATAAAGAATTTGTATCTAGAATGCTTTAAGAATTTCAAAAATTCAATGATACAAAAAAAGGGATTAAAAAATGAGCCAAAGATTTGAATATATGCTCCACTAAAGAAGGTAAATATTCAATAAATACAGATAAATACATACACAAATTATGTTCAATATTACATGGCATTTTAGAAAAATAAAAACATAATTAGCAATCATTATGTGGCAAATAAATCTTATGGAATTCTAAAGCCACAGGCTGGTGAGGAACCCAAGGAATTAAAGTTTTTATGCATTTTTTGGAATGGCAAATGGTACAGACAATTTGGAAAACTGCTTAGCATTTTGTTACAATAAAAATGCATTTACCTTATGTCATGGCCTAGGTATTTACCTAGGGGAAATGAAACCCTGTGTTTATATGAACACCTACCTGTTTGTGAGTATTTGTAGTTGCTTTATTGATTATTATAAAAAACAGAAAATTGTGCAACAATTCTAATAACCTTCAGTTGCTGATGAGCTAAACCAATACTACTCAGAATTAGGGGGGCAGGGGAGGAAAAACCCTGACCATGTGCTCCCACTTGTCATGTCCCACCCTGCTTTGACTGGCCACATTTTTGTCAGACTTCTGTTGCAAAAGCTCCTAAACTCTGGCTTTTTTTCATAATTAATACAGCACTGAGCAATAAAGTGCAGAAAAACAGCCTCTTTGTGGCTTATTTTGAGAACCTGATGATAAAAGAGCAACGGTTTTCCTGTTGAGAGAACTACCGTTGACACATGCTCTCTTTCCGTCACATCTGCCACCACAACTTCCTGCTAGTTTTTCTAAGCCACCTTATCAGACAAAAACATTTTTGGCTTGATTCTGAAAGACTTGATATTTTTTTAAATTAAAACATTATTCCTGTATCAACATTTTTTTTTAAAGAAAGTGTTTCCTAATCTAAGTGTGATGGTGTTTGGCAAACCATAGACACATTGCTCCACTATGAGAGAACCTCAAAAGCATGTAAGTAAGTGAAGAAACCCAGATTCCACAGGGATCGATTGCAGGATCCCATTTCTATGACATTCTGGAAAAGCAAAGGTATAAGGACAGAAAATTGGTCACTGGTTGCCAAGGGCTGGGGACAGAGGAAGGGAATGTCTACAAGGGGAATGGGAGAGCTTGGGTGGGGTATGGTGGTATTTCATAATTACATACATTTTTACAACTCCCAGAAATGTAAACCAAAAGAATGAATTTTACTGAATAAACCATACCTTTAAAAATGTTCCTGCTGACTTGCTCTCAGGCACCACATTTTGGTCATCTTACATATAACATATATAACATTTCATTTAACAAAAGATTTTCCAGGTCCACACGTTGTCACAATGACATTTTTCTATCCTTTTCTATAGCTGCATAGTATTCCATTGTGTGTGTGTGTGTGTGTGTGTGTGTGTGTGTGTATATGTGCAAATATATGAAAGTATATATATGAATATATGGGTATCTATATCACATTATCTTTACTTATCCATTGATGATAATTTACATTGATTTAACATAAAGTTAAAAAATTACATTTTTTTCATCCTTTTCTCTACCTGCATAGCATTCTATTACATGTATATATGAAAATATATATCATATTTTCTTTATCCACTTATCCATTCATGATAATTTGTGATTAAACATAAGGCTTTTCAGATCCACACATTGTCACAAATAACGTTTTCTCATCCTTTTCCATATCGTACAGCATTCCATTGTATGTATAAATGTAAGTATACATATGAATAGATATGTATATGTAGAGCACATTTTCTTCATTTATCAATTGATAATTTATGTTAATTCCTTACACTGGTCTATGGTGACTAATGCTACAAAACACATGGTAGTCCAGATGTCTCTCACTACATACTGAGGAGAGCAGAAGGGAGGAAGAAAGACAGGTTAATACAACCTTTCCTTTATACAATGTTACAGCTGCATAAGAGGAACAAATCCTAGTGTTTAAATTCACAGTAGGGTGAATATAGCCAACAATAACACATAGTGTATCTCAAAATCCCCTTTTTCAAAATTCCCTCAAAGAGGGGATTTTGAATGTATTCACCAACAAGAAATGTTCAAAGTTTAGGCGATGAATATGCTCATTATTGTGATTTTATTTTCCCAAAGCATAGAGGAATCAAAACATCCCACTGTATCTCATAAATGCATATAATTGCTCTGGGTCAATCACAAAAACAAAACAAAACTGGAGGATTTGGGGTGCACATTTCTGGTACCTGAAATGTCAGAATTGCATCCAACAGGACTCAGCAACAAAACTTTTCTACATGTTACTAAACAGTGCAAGATTCTTACTGTAACTGTTTGTATTTATACCAGCTGATATTCATATTTGGCATTAGCTTTTTATTTTTAATTGGTATGTGAGAATTGTAGATATTTATTTTTCTTCTACCTTTCTTATGTGTCTACTCTATCTCCCTCCAAATTCATATCCCTCTCATCATGGTGCACTTGGAACATAATCGCCTGTCCATTCTTAGTTAGAAAACACTAAATCTTCTCTGCTGAACAAGGAAATGCAACATACCTGGCCTCATTTTAACTTTGTTTCAGCTTTCTGAAAACTTGTTTAACTTGCAAAAGAACTTCTTGGTTTAGTAATCATAGACTTAACAAAACAGTTTTGTAACAAAGAGAGTGAACTACAAGCATTTTTCAAAATGCAGAAGACACAGTTCCTGTTCTAAAGCGGAAAGACCCAGGATGTTCTTCTTTTTCACATAAACTGAAATTGCCACAGGATTTGCAGCTGAAGGAGCTCAGCCTCTCACCCCCACCCCCACCTCCACCCCCAAATCCATAAAGGTCGTTTTAATGACAAAGAATATATAACAAACCCCGGCTTTTGCAGGCAACTTCTGATAGCAAGGGCATTACACCAAGATGGTAGCAACTGAGTGCCATCTTGCTGGGAGAGACTGTGTGTTAATTAACAGCACAATAAAATTTACAGGCACCTCAGGAAAAGGCAGGACTAAAAATAGAAACACAAAGAACATTTTGTCCCCAAGCTCTTGTAATCTACTTCACTGTCCATATCTCTTACCCAGAAATGTTTAAATAACACACCTTAAAACATTAACTCTTGTAACAAGCACAAATTTAACTCCTGCCCACCCTCATGTCCCCCAGATGGTCTTCATGGAGACTGTCAGGGAAGCACTGTTTATTATGCCCATAGCTCTGCTTCTCTTATGAGTCCCTGGAAAAACTCCCCACCCTTTAATTAAAAAAAAAAAAAAATTCATTACCAGGTGCTCTCTTCTTGGTGCCATCTAAGAAAGTAATATCTGGCTTTGGTATTTTCACTGAAAACTCTGGAGCAGACATCTTTCAGCGTTTTGGGTCTAACAGACACTATGGGATCCACAAGGAAATTCAAGCTGCAAGGAAATTGGAACACAGTCAAAGCATTGTGCAAACAGCTCTGTGAAGCATTAAGCTGTCTGTGACTGTGAATTAACTCCTCATGATCTGTTCCTAAGAGAAAAAGCAGTGCGAAATAGAAAGGGACCATGATGCTAAATTAAGTGCATTATAAGCATAATTAATGAAATTAAGAAATGCTCTGGAAATTTTAAAATGAAAGTGCATTTTAATTTAAGAAAAGGTCAACTTCACACAGTTCTGTCTCCTGCTGGGATGGAATAGTAAGGAGAAATTTGACTCTCCTGGAATCAAATAAGAACAGGATAAAACTATAATCAGATAGACTGGAGTTTTAGTCCCTTATAACACATATTAAGGAAGACCCAAAAAGATAGAACTCTTTTCAAATACTTTAATTGTGTTCCAGACACAATTTAAAAATGTCTAGAAGAATGCAAATACATTTATCAGCCAGTAAGGTAGAATTTGCAATGTGTGTAGTGCAATTAAGGTTTGCAAAGAAGTCAGAATGTTATGACCCAAGATGAGGAGAAAATCAATACACAGAAACAGATCCAGAGCTGGGCACGGGAATTCCCAGACACTGAGGAGACAGAGATTAGGAAGATAGCAGTCTGAAGCCAGATCAGGCAAAAAGATAGTTAAGACCACATCAAAAGCAAGCTGGGACCAGAAAAAAAAAAAAACAAGCTATGTGGAGTGGCATGTGCCTGCAATTTCAGCTACACAGGAGACAGAGTTAAGAGGATTACAGTCAGAGGCTGACCTGAGCAAAAAAAAAAACCACATGAGACCCTATCTGAAAACAGAACCTAAAGGAAAAAGAACTAGAGATGCTGCCTGGAATTGCAGGGTCCCTAGTTCAAATCCTCATACGAAGGAAGGAAGGAAGGAAAGAGAGAGAGAGGCAAAGAGATGAGAAACAAAAAGAGATAGACATAGAGATCAGAGAGAGAGAGAGGGAGAAACAGCAGAGAGAGAAGGAGAGAGGGAGTAGGGCAGGGGAGAGAAGTGGAGAGAAGAGGAGGAGAAAGAAGTGGAGGGAGAGAAAGAGAGAGAGAGAGAAAGAGAGAGTTCTGGGTATAGCAGGAATGTTACAACTAGCAATTAAGGAATGTCCAGAACAACTGGTTACCAGTGTAAGAGAACTGGCCTGAGGGACCCAGAGACCAAAAAAAAGAGACCCACAGCTCAGGATGCACAGAGCACAGTCACTGGGACTTACAGAGAGGAACATGGTCCTGAGCAGCAGCACAGAGGAGTGGGTCCCTGAGATGGGAGGCCAAGGGTGAAACCCAGCCCTCCTCAGGGCACTTAGCAAGGTCCAGCTGATCCAAGAATCAGGCACATTCTGAGCTCAGAATCCAGTCAGTCCAGAAGCAGGACACACCCCCTTGCAATGACTTGGTCTACTGCCTTCTTCTTCTTATATATATTGAGCTGAGATACCGGGGGCGGGACCACACAGGCCCCAGGCTTCTGCAGAACGAATCTAGAATCTATGTCTGCATTCCTATGCCTTCCTGAAGTAACAAAAGGATTGAAACCAAAGCAGAAAGCTCTCCAGTCTTGCTGAGTGCCAGTGACTCATGGCTAAATTCCCAGCTGCTTGGGGGGCTACAATCTGGAGAACTGTGGTTTGAGGCCAAAAAACTGCAGTCTCAGGGCTGGGGGCATGACTACAGCTGTAGAGCAAGCATGGGGCCCTGAGTTCAAATTCTGACACCACCAAAATTAAAAAATTGTGATGGCTGAGACTAAAATTTTCATCAGAGAAGAGTAACAGCAAATTAGATTTTCAGAAGAAAAAAAAATCAATGAACTCATAGGCATAGAACTGTTTAGTATCATAATAAGTTATCACTGAATCTCTAAAATATTACTCACCTTGAGGAAAGCTACTATTATGAGTTTTTAGAATTATTTTAAATAATTAATTGTGGAGCTTCTAGCATTGGGGTATTCTGATAATACTTCATAATTCTGATAGCTGTTAGAAGGAGGTACATGAGTTAGAGGTAAATTAATACATATATCACTATAACTAGATTTCCTAACATATCCTTTGACCAGAAATCATACTGCAATATAACCCAAGGGAAATGAATACAGAAAGAAAGGTGAGCTGGGCACCAGTGGCTCACTCCTGTAATCCCAGCTACTTGGGAGGCTGGGATTGGGAGGATCGCAGTTTGAGGCCAGTCCTGGCAAATAGCTCAAAAGATCCCATCTCTAAAATAACCAGAACAAAATTGGCTTGAGCGGCTCAAGTGGTAGAGCACCTGTTTTGCAAGTGTGAAGCCCTGAGTTCAAACCCCAGTTTCACACCCTACCCCAGAAAAACAGAAACAAAGAAGAAAAAAAGGAGTTATGTATGAAAATTTCAATTGTATTATTATTTATAGTAATAAAATAGAAAGATACAATGTGACAGAGTATAGTAGAGAGAAGAAGACACAGCGTATGTAAAGAAATATACAGAACTTGAGAGAGAATTAAATTGCCCCCTCCCTCTCCCCCCATCCCCTCAATACCCGCCAGAAACTATTTTGCCCTTATCTCCAATTTTGTTGAAGAGAGAATATAAGCAATAATAGGAAGGACCAAGGGTTTTTGCTAGTTGAGATAAGGATAGCTATACAGGGAGTTGACTCACATTAATTTCCTGTGCGTGGGTGTTACCTTCTAGGTTAATTCTTTTTGATCTAACCTTTTCTCTAGTTCCTGGTCCCCTTTTCCTATTGGCCTCAGTTGCTTTTAAGGTATCTGCTTTAGTTTCTCTGTGTTAAGGGCAATAAATGCTAGCTAATTTTTTAGGTGTCTTACCTATCTTCACCCCTCCCTTGTGTGCTCTCGCTTTTATCATGTGCTCAAAGTCCAATCCCCTTGTTGTGTTTGCCCTTGATCTAATGTCTGCATATGAAGGAGAACATACGATTTTTGGTCTTTTGGGCCAGGCTAACATCACTCAGAATGATGTTCTCCAGTTCTATGCATTTACCAGCGAATGATAACATTTCATTCTTCTTCATGGCTGCATAAAATTCCATTGTGCTACCGACTCTTCTTACACACATATGCTGTACTTCAAACTTATTAACCCTGACCTCCTCCATCTACTGGTCCCCCCTGCAGCCTCCACTCCACATTCATGCACTATTATCATTATTATTACTTTAGGTTTGGATTCTGCATATGAAAGCAAACATGCCATTATTTGTCCTGTTGAGTTTGCCTTATCTCATACAATGTGTTCCATCCATGTTCCTGCAAAGGACGTAATGTCATTCTTTATAGCCGTGTAGTACTCCTCTGTGGGTATATGCCACACTTTTGTTATCCATTCATCAGTCATTAGGTGCCTATGCTGATTCCATAGGTTGGCTATTGTGACTAATGCTGCAATAAACATGGATGTGCAGATGTCACCACTGACAGCATGAGTATTTCTCGAGGCCACAGTTTTGACAGGTTTCCACCTGAAGGGAGATAAACTGCATAAACCCTGCAGGTTCACTTGCTCTTGATTGACTTAGCAATCACTAATTTTGGAGACCACACAGCTGGGAAATGCATTGTCAGTGACCCAGCAGCCTTGCTGTATGTGACACCTCTGACATGTAGGTCTTAACAACTGTGCCCTACCTTACTTTTCAGGGACTGAAACACTGACTCTGGACAGGGCCTGCAGATCTGACAAACCAGCTGAAAAGGCATGGTGTCTCTGCCTTTGTGTTGTGGCCTGTGACAGTCTAACATGGCTGTGCTTGTCCAGTCTCTCATCCTAATCAGGTTAAAGACATGGGAACTGCCAGGACTGGAGACCTCAGATCCCAGAGGAATCAGATCCCAAGTCCAGTAAAGTCTCTGACTTTTCCCAGAAAAGGCTGGGCCTTGCTTGGCTCTCTCCCACATCCTCTGTCTGTAACTTCTCAAGTTCCCATTTCTGAACAAAGTTTCTGTTTGCCCAGTGTTGGCTGCTGAATGCAGCTTTTGCTTCTGCCTTCACTCTAGCTCTGAGTCATGGGTCTTATCAGGGGGTTTCTGAAGTTGGCCTTATCAAGGGGTCTCAGAAGTGTCTGTTATCCTGATGACAGCAAGGGAAAGCAGTTGGGGCCTGGTGTGGGGTGAGTTGTTGGCCCTGAAGCAGGCCACTAAGATAACCTGTTTCTTTCCCTTTAACCCAGAGATCAAGGGCTCCTAGCCCTGGTAATTCCCCACTTTGACCCCTAAAAGTGCCACTCATTGCAAAGAGGGTGAATCAGGGGCCATGACATCTGGGGGAAACACCAGATAGATTTTTCCCACAGGCCAGAAACTCACCCACTGGAAGCCCCTGGAGAATACATACTGGGCCAGTCCCTAAGAAGTTGCTTTCTTTGGGATTTTAGGCTCACTTTATCCCAACCAGGATACTGGGAAAAGAAAAGTATGTGGGGGGAGGCGGGATGGACTGCCAAAGATCTGGTAGCATTGCTCCAACTCTTCCTCAAGCCAGCTGGCCTTAGACCTCCATCCACCTCCCTGTCCCACATCTGAGAACCCCTCCTGGGCCTCACCCTAGGGGTCCCAGTGAGGCCCAGCCTTTCCCACCCCCACCCCCAGCACTGAGTTTCTGTTTCTCTTTCCTTAAGTTTTGATTCTTGGAGTTTCTGTTCTCTGGGGAGCCATGAAAACAGGAAGGCAGGGTCACTGTGTGATAATGGAACATCCTGCCCATATCTGCTTTTTCCTCCTAAGCCCAAATATCCCTGTAGGAAGTCCTCTTTTCCCTGAGAAAGAGCCTGGGGGAGTCAGGGGCATGGGGCAGGCAAGGGAAGTAGGGGAGGAGGAAAGATGGGCAGATGGAGCACAGGGGACTTTCAGACAGGGTGCTATTCTGCTTATATGGTAACAGTCCAGCTCAACACCCTGAGGGAGCCGAAATGTTGTGGGAAATTACAAACTGAGATAAGGGAAACTGGGGCAGTTTAGCATGAAGCAGCAATTTATTGTGCTGACACAGACCCAGAGTACTTGTGTCCAAAGGCTGAGCCTGAAGAACAAAGCGGTCTCACATTACATATCCTTATAAGTAGGTTACAAAAGCAAAAAGCAAGATCTAATCCATATATGGTTATGTTCAATTCTATAGGCTATGTTACCCTAGTGCTAGGTAACTTTTCCCCCTACCCTGTGTTACATGACCCTCTCCACATTCAGATTTCTCAGGTTTTATCTCTCTGCTATGCTATCCCTACCTCCCAGCTACTTTATCGGGACTCAGGCCTAGTCTGTTTTCTTCTGGTCCTTCCTACCTGCTACATTATTTCCCCCTTTGATGTTCGGACCCACCTAGGGTCAAAGAGCATCATCTTAATCTAGGGGTTTGTATTTCCATAGCATCATTATATGCGTGGCCATTTTCCTTTCTATAATGGCCTCCATAATAGTCCTGATAGACCTCAATACCAGGGGAACCAGGCAGGGCAGTATTAAGCATCTTCCTGGGATTAGGCCTATTGCCCCTGTCAAAGTTTTGAATCCACCTAAGGCAGAAAACCACCCTCCAAACTGGTCATTGAGTTCCCATCTTTTCCAAGTCTGGACAGAGACAGGGGCAAGCTTCTATGCCCTTTCCTTCATCATCAATCCATAAGCAGCTGTTGCTCAGGTTAAATTTTCCACAAACTCCTCCCTCAGAAGCCAGCAAATAGTCTAAAACCAAGCAGTTCTGATAGATAGCATTGCACATCTTAGTGCTTTGTTTTGTCAGCAAATTGAGAGCTCTTGCAGCTTCATTAGTTATAATTTTAACAACAGCCTACAGCCTGATGATGCATTTGAGCATATATATAGGGGTGCGATAGCCCCAGGACTCATCTTCTGTCCAGGTGGCAGGACCATAGTACTGGATGATTTGCTTGGGAGACCATGCATCATCTTTCCAATTGCCAATTTATAAGGCACTCCATTTTTGTCTACTTAATCTTTCTTCATATATGGGGACTCCCAGTTTTTACCTTGTCTAAGGGGAAGCAAGAAGGATGGTCTTATTGAGCCTAGCACACAAGACCCAAACCAGCTTCTAGGTAGCACCATATAAACTTGCCTCCCACAGATCTAATACAGCTCCCTGCAAGCCCACCAATCTACATTTGCAGTAAGATTGTCCCACCTGCCAACTTTTGTAATCTCCAGAAAGTGTGGGGCTGGGGTTCTGTGTGATTTGAAGCTCCCCACCATTGGGTCTCTTGGCTAGTGTCATTGTAAAACTTCTGTCCTGAACAAGTTAAATCCCCCTCCCCAGGTGGAGAATTGGCCTTCTGGGTGGGAGATACAATAATTTCCTATGATGGAAGTTTTTAGGAGCCAGATGTCTTTCCTGTGTTTTGGGAAAGCAGTCTCATTTAAAGGCTCCCATGGGTTCAGCTCCCTTGTTTCCTAAGGCCAATGGTCTCGCATGTTGGTCCCCCAACAAACATAGCATGAAGTGACATTCAGTGTCTGGGCTATAGACTCAGCCAATGAGAGGAACAGGTTTTAGCTATGGCAGAGATTCACTCCTCATCTCCTCATAAAAGGAGTGAAAAACTTGGTATGAGGAACTGTCATGGGTAACAGTTACTAATTTGTGTACATCAGACTCCCAGGGTCAAGGCCCTTTCCATCTATACTTATGCTAATTACTTGTCCCTGTGTCCAATCAGATGGCTTAAGTACAGTGGAACTTACAGGGTTACAGGTGTGGCAGGTGCTGTCAGGGACAGTTTCCCCTTGTGAAGGAGAGCTGCATATTTAGCCCTCTGCCATGTGAAACACAATCCCAATAAGGGCAATAATAAGAACCCACATCATCACATGGCCAGGAGTTGTCTCCCCAGCATGTACACTTATCATCTGATGTATAGGCTCTTCCCAAGCTAGGCACACAGCCACGGCCTATACCTCCACATCCACCCTTATCTATGGCTGCACATGCATCAAAGAGCATAAACACTGGTTTATCAGGACTAAACAACTGGGTGCGGCTGACAAGGTTCCAGCATTGCAGACACTCCTGATCTGTAACCATTGCTCCTGAGGGCGGTAAGTGGGGTTGAAACAGATATGCTGATTACCATGGGAGCACACTAGCTAGGTGGTATGGTTGTGAGTGCATGACCCAATGACAGTGCCTGCACAAGAATACTAAATATGGAAAAATAAAGTCCTAGTGACAACAATTCCTTCCTGAGTAGTGTGCATACATAGGTCCCAAGGTGAGGGTTCTGGGACCACAAAGGGAAACCACATCAGTAACAATAAACAGTAATTATGCATCCTGCCCAAAAGAGATAGAAGAGAGTAAATAAAAACTTTTCACTGTGAGTCCAATCAGCACGGGCGGTTTCTGCCAAACCTATGGAGAAGACTAGGGTGAAAACTACAGCAACAGATACAGACAAGGGGTGACAATGCATTACAGTGAAATAACTGGTGTGAAAAACAGTCCATTTGTCCCATGGGGGAGTCAATTCCTCAAGCTTCTGCCATGCATAGACAAGTCACCTTCCAAGGGTGAAGAAAGCAGTGCTGTCATCCCACCATTCTTGGTTCCCTGTTGTTTCCTGGGAAGCAGAGTCCGGCTGAGGGAGAGTGTTGACGTTCTGTAAGGTGATCCTACACAGTGAAGCTGGATCAGGGATGCACTCCCACTCAAGAGAAGCTGGCTTGACTCGATTGTTGTGGATCCAAGGAACAATCTCTTCTACTTTAACTGTGATGGGAGTAGACAAAACAAAAACAAAAGGGCCTCTCCAATGAGGCTTTAATGGTTGGACATTCCATTCCTTTATCCAGAGGGGCATCCCCTGGCCTGTGTGGGTGTTGGGAGTTGTTAGGCTAACAGGAATTCTCTTCTGGACCCAGTCATTAATCTTTGAAAGAGTTAACTCAAGCGTCTGCATCTGCTGCCTCAGGGTGAGGTCAACTATTTCCTTAAGGTCTCCCTGTATGCCCTTGCTTAAGGGGGTGTGCATCCATAAAGGACTTCAAAGGGTGAGAGCCCCATCCATTTTATGGTGCCTGACCTAATCCTTAGAAATTCTCTGGGCAGTAATTGGTCCTACTGCAGATGGGTCTCCTGACACAGTTTTCCTAACTGCGATTTTAGGGTTCTATTCCTGCACTCCACTTTTCCTGACCTTTTGGGGGAGTAGGCTGTGTGCAGCTTCCACATGTTTCTTACGGCCTTAGCAATTAGGTGTACCACCTTTGCTACAAAGGCTGGCCCATTATCTGACCCAATAGACACAGGTATTCCAAACTGAGAGATGATTCCCTTTAACAGACATCTGGCCACCTCCTGGGCTTTTTCAGTTCGTGTGGGGAAAGCTTCCATCCATCCTGAGAAGGTACAGACAAACACCAACAGACATTTGCTTCCTTAAACTCATGGCATTTCACTGAAGTTCACAATCAAGTTTTCAAGAGGAGCTCCACCAACACTGTGCGCATGAGGAGGTGCTCTTGGCCCTTGTCTGAGGTTGTTTTTGGCACATAATGTACATCTCTCACGTACTGTCTTAGTTATGCTGGAGAGCCTGGGGACATAAAAATGCTGGGCCAGGAGGTCTTAAGGGCTGCTCACCCTGAGTGAGTTCCTTCATGGAACTGTTTGACAAGTGTAGGGACCAGTGACTCAGATATGGCAATACAGTTGTCACCAACTTTCCACCATCCATTTGGTAGAAAATTTCCCTCCTCAGTGTTAAGCCATGCCCATTCTTGTGGTGTGTACTGTGGGCCCCAGTCAGCTAAGGAGCATGGGAACAAGGCAGCTGTCAGAACAGTTGGGGCTGGTACCCTTGTGAGGGCCACTTATTTGACTTCCCTGTTAGCTTTCCAGTTTCCCTAAGCAACTGTTGTTCCTTTTGGTGCCCTCGTCAGTGTATAACTCCCACCTGTTAGGAGCCCACACAGCATCCAGCAGTTCAAGGATTTCCTGCCCATATTTGATACTTTTTCCTCCTGAGTTAATGAGTCCCTTCTCTTTATATAAGGCCCTGTGAACATGAATGGTTGTGAAGGAATATTTAGAGTCAGTGTAAATATTTACTACAGGGAGCTGCAGTACCCACATGAGGGTGACAAGTTCAGCCTTTTGTGCAGAAGTCCCTACTGGCAGCAAATGAGCCTCAATTACTGAGTCCAAAGTTACCACCACATATCGTGTGGTGACAAAGCATGTGCCACCCCAGACAAAACTGCTGCCATCTGTGAAATACTCAACATCTGGATTGCTGATTGGTTGATCAGTTAAATCTGTCTGGCACAAGAAAACCTCATCCATTACCTCTAAGCTGTCATGCTCCAGGTGACCATAGTCAATTGGCAATAGAGTAGCCAGGTTTAGAGTCTTAACAACCTCCAGCTGGATGCGTGAGTTTGCACATATCACGCTCTGGAATTTGACCATCTGAGAGTTAGTCAGTCAATAATTTCCCTTATACTAACTTTATGAGTGTCAAGATAGAGTGGGGAACTTGGACAGTGAGTTCTTGCCCTAGGGTGAGCTTATCTGCTTCTTTTACCATGGCAATGGTTGCTGCCAAAGCACTCTGGCAGGGTGGCCAGCCTCTGGACATGGCATCAAGTTGGTTTGATAAATAGGCTACTGGGCAGTGCCAGGAACCTAGTAGCTGGGTCAAGACTCCTACAGCTGTCCCCAGTCTTTCACGTACATATAGGAAGAAGGGCTTCATCACATCTGGCAGGCCCAGAGCAGGGGCATTTGTGAGTGCCTTTTGATTTCTTTAAAGGCTTTCTCTTGTTTCTTTCCATACCAAGCCTCTTGTTCTCCCCCCTTTGTGCCCTCATAGAGGGGTTTGGTCAAGAGGGAGTAGTTAGGGATCCAGATCCGACAGAAACCTGCGGCTCCCCAAAATTTTCTGATTTGCTTGCGGGTCTTAGGGGCCAGGATGGAACATACAGCCTGTTTCCTCTCAGGGCTGAGCTTGTGCTGCCCCTGGGACAGATGAAAGCTGAGGCATTTGACAGTATTTTGGCAAATCTGGGCCATTTTCCTAGAGACTTTGTATCCTGCATCCCATAAAAGAGTGGTCCAGTCAGCAGAGGTCATCTACAACTGGTGGAGTGTGCAGCTGTGCTGGTCAGCTGAGAAAGCTTTTAGGTCAGATGCAAGGGCAGTTCCATTACCAGTGGGTGAATTTTTGAAACTTCGTGGCAACCAAGTCCAGGTTAGCTGTCGCTTTCCCCAGTGTTGAGATTTTCCTATTGGAAGGCAAAACTGGGCTGTCTCTGTGGGGCCAGGCAGATGTAGAAGAATGCATCTTTAAGATCTAGGATGTAAAAAATTTTGTCTCAGCTGGGACAAGTCCTAAAAGCATGTGTGGATTCGGGATTACAGGATGCAAAGTGACAGTTGCTGAATTTACTGCCAGGAGGTCAAGAAATGACCTGAAATCCTCAGTCCCCAGTTTTTGGACTGGTAATAAGGGTGTGCTCCAGGGCGACAGATAAGATTGAAGGATCCCATATTTTAAGAGTCTGTCAAAGTTTTTTGAATTCCAATCTGGGACATTCAAGGAATGAAGTATTGTTTCTGGCTGATGGGGATGACCCCCAGCTTTAATTGTACCACTACTGGGGGCACATTTCAGACCAGACCTGGGAGGTTATCTTCAACCCATACACCTGGAATCTTGAAGGGAAGTTCAAGGATCTCAAGAGGCCTCCCTTAAGGGGCATAGAGCTGCCATTCCTCCTTTTGTGCAACCGTGAGGATTAAAGTCTTTGCCTCGGGTCCTCTCAACTTTAAGACTGTTGTGCCATCTGAATCAAGTTATCTGTGCCCACAATTTGCATAGCAAGTCCCTGCCCATCAGGCCCACCGGACAATCAGGGAGATAGAGAAATTCATGCCTTACTACATGACTCTCTATATTGCATTGTCTAGCCATTAGGAAGGAGCAGTGGACTCAGTCCCCTGTAGCCCCAATAACAGTGGCATACTTGTTGGAAAGAGGACCTTTATTGGTTGGGTCACAACTGAATGTTCTGTGCCCTTGTCCACCATAAGATCAATGGGATATCACCCTATTTTCATTTGGACCATAGGCTCCTGGGGGCCCAGTAGAATGGAGACCAGTCTGTCCTATCTTCCTCATACCCTTCCAGGCCTGCCAGACTGACAGTGTTTTCCTCCCAGCAGGTTCCCCTGCAGGTGGGCTAATCTTTTCCTTTGATGACCTGGCTTCTGGCTCTAGTCTGGAGTGGTTTCTGGGAGTCCCTGGCACACTTGGAACATTCATTCTTCCAATGCCCTTCCTGATGACAGTAGGCACATTGATTTTGCCCCAGTTCCTCCCCAGGGTGGGAGTGTCCTGGGAGCATTTGCCATCACTCTCAGGGATTGCCTCTGCCTCTGCCTGGATTTTCTCACTGGGGCCCACCAGACTGTCCAGCAAGGACTGCTGCAAGGAGGTCCATGTTCCTTTTCATCTTCCTGTCAGCCTCCTGCTTAGCCTCCAGAAGTTGGCTAGCATTCATTTCAGCGAATCCCTCCAGCTTCTGCAACTTTCACCTTATGTCTCCCTGGGCCTGGCTGACAAAAGCAGCATTAATCATCTTCTGGTTCTCAGTGTCTTCCAGGTCAGAGGGGGTGTACAATTGGAAAGCCTCACATAAACGCTCATAGAACTGGCTGGGATTCTCATCTGGCTTTTGGAGGACTTCTGATGTTTTGTTCATGTTCATGTCCTTTTTCCTTCCTCCCTTCATGCCTCCCAATAATGCCTCTTGATACCGTTCAAGTCTCTGGTAATGTTGGCTATTACTGGGGTCCTAGTAGGGGTCTTGTTCAGGGAAATAGTCCTGAACATATACTTGGGCATTTAGGGTGCCCTCAGGGGCATGATCTTCTAGCCACTTTAGAGCTGCCTGCGTTATATGGTGCCACTCTTCCATATTAAACAGTGAGTCACCCCGACTCACCAGGGGGATGAATCCCCTCTAGATCCAGCTGTCCATTGGCACATGGTGGGGTCATCTCCCAGTGGTCCAGAGATGCACCCTGGTGATAAGGGAGGTATTAACTCACTGTCTCCACAATCCCAGCAACAAGCCTCCAAGAAATGTGGGAAATTACAAACTGAGATACAGGACACTGAGGCAGTTAAACAGGAAGCAGTGATTTATTGTGCTGGCACAGACCCAGTGGACTCATGTCCAAAGGCTGAGCCCTGAGAACAAAGGGGTCTCACCTTTGTTCTGTAACCTTAAAAGCAGGTTACAGAAGCAAAAAGCAAGGTATAATCCATATATGGTTATATTCAATTCTATAGGCTACTTTACCCTAGTGCTATGAAACTTTCCTACTCCCCAGTATTATGTGACCTTCCCTACATTCAGATTTCTCAGGTTTTATCTCCTGCTATGTCATTCCTACCTCCCCACTACTTTATCAGATCTCAGGCTTAATCTGTTTTCTTCTGATTCTCCTCCCTGCTACACTAAGACATGGGTTCTACTTAATTAAAACTTATGCATCCATCAATACTTGTTCATCAGTTACAGTAATTGTACAACGCCCAGGCAAGATGTTAATCATCAGGGAAACTGTGTGGGAGAAAGAACCTGTACAGAACTCTCTGGGCTTTCCACTCAATTTTTCTAAGACCTTAAGAATACTTTCAAACTCTAGGACAGCAATGTTGGTGTTAATAACTACCTTATTCCCTGTGGAACAAGTACTTTGCTATGTTACATATGTATAATATTAGTTTTTCCAACAGTTTAACTCATTACCTATTTGTGACACAGATTTTTGCTACATTTTTTTAAACTGTAACTTAGTTATTCCTTTCTGTTTTAGTTACTTTTTAGAACTAGGAAAGATACCTGTTCATTACTTTATATATGCAAATATAGTTGTGTTTCATTATTTCTTGTTAGAGATTTTTCACTTTGAGTGAAAAAATAGGAGGGAAACTCATGTATTTCTTTTGAAAAATAATAAAATTGGACAGCTAGATCTATCCTAAAATACCCTCTAAAGAACTGTCTAAAAGAAATGACTGAGTTTGACTGCATCATAATAGTTTTAAACTGACCCTTTTTGTTTTATTCTTTTTGATTGGCCCAACATATTGAAACCTGTTACAGAAGATGCAATTCAATTAAAATCCGCTGTCTAATTTCAAGACCTGTAGAAATCTGAGTGATGTTTTTATACAAAAGAATATAGAATGCATTATTTCAAACTACAGTTTAAAAGCAAATTTTAGAATTGACTAATGTGTCCTCATTAAATGTTTGCAAATGTTTTTTTCCAAAGCATTACAACTCATTTAGCCCTTATAAAATTCAAATAACCAGGTTGAAATTTGAGAAAGCCCACACTTACTTTAACATGAAAGATGTTCTCATTGAGAGAATTCAGCCCAAAACATTGCAAATTATGGAATGAGAACTGAGAAGATACATTGTTGTTAGAAGATTCACATTTTTTTTTAGTATCAGGGAAAATTATACTCATGTAGTACTAGAGAAAAGTTTTAAATATCAAAGGAAACAAGAAAAAGAATTTCCAATGACAAATTTTCTACAGTAAATGATAGAAAGGTCAGGAGGACTGACATTACAAAGAAACACATCTAACAGTAAGGTGAGGGAACACCAACGCCATCCTTACCATCATGTCCATATACAAATCATGTTCAAGTTACTTTGGTATTAACTCATTCCCAAAATTACTATCAAATGATGCAACAGAATATTTTACTTACTTTTTCAAAGTCTAAACAATATGGATTACATTTTTATTGCAAGCAGCTAAAAGACTTTTACCAAAAGAACACAATAAATATTGTTTTGATCTACTTTAACTTAACCAGACTATTTAACCAGGAGAGAGATACATTTTTAAGTATTAGGCCCAGCCTTAGGCAACACTGTGAAGCAGGTCACATTTTCTTTAGTTTTTTTTTCCCTCCATATGTTTTGGTATTTCTGGTATTTAACAGCATCCAGCTACTCTGCAGTTTGAAATCCAGCCTGAATTTTGGACATAGGAATTACGAATTCATTATTACTCATTATGCACTTAAAAAAATCAATGAAACAGTCCTTTTGAATGTATTGGTGCATCAAATGAAATAATATAGATTTAAATGTTTTACCAATAGCTTCAACTACAATTTATGGACAAAAAGGAAAAAGTCATTGCAGTGCCATCTGCAGTACATTAACTCAGGTAGGTTACAACACTGATCTACAGATCCCAAAGAAATATTACCATGCTAATATTCATTGTAGCACTGTTAAAATATCCAAGATGTGGAAATAACCTAAGAGGCCATATAAAATGAATGGATTAAGAAAATGTTGTATATACATATAGTGAAATAGCCTTTTTAAAAGACGGAAATTCTACAGGTTTAAACAACATGGTTAAAACTACTAATAAATAAGCTGATCACAGAGATATCAATGCTGCATGGCTCCCATTGCATGAGGCATCTAAGATACTCACATTCATATAACCAAAGGAAGGAAGGGTGTCAACAGGAACTGGGTGGGGGAGTCAATGAGAAATTACTGATCATGGGTTTAAAGTTGACCCAGCAAGTTCAGTGAGCACTAAAGACCTGCTGTACAACACAGATCCTACAGCTGACAATGATCTGTTTCATAATTTATGTATGTTTGCAGTATTATACATGTATATTGTATTCTTATGACTATAAAGTAAACAGAAAAAACTGGCATTGTTATACATTATTAGCATCTGATTAAATCAATGAAAACGTTTTGCAAAGTAGTTGCCAAGATGGTAAGAATGTTAAAATTTGCTTACATCTATACCACCCTGAATGCATAGGGCATCAGAAGCCCTATGAATATTGCAATTTTTCATATCTTTGAATCCAAAGATTTTGCATTGGCAAAAATCCACCTCTTCTTATTTGTTTCATAGATGGTGTAAAGATTGTATTACTTAAAAGCTTAAAAAAGTTTTTCATTGAGCATCCTGAATGCATCTGAAATCAGAAGCCCTATGAATATTATAATTTTTCATATCTTTAAATCCAAAGATTTTGCATTGGCAAAAATCCACCTCTTCTTATATGTTTCATAGATGGTGTAAAGATTGTATTACTTAAAAGCTTTAAAAAGTTTTTCATTGAGCTTCCTGAATGCATCTGAAATCAGAAGCCCTATGAATATTATAATTTTTCATATCTTTAAATCCAAAGATTTTGCATTGGCAAAAATCCACCTCTTCTTATTTGTTTCATAGATGGTGTAAAGATTGTATTACTTAAAAGCTTAAAAAAGTTTTTCATTGAGCATATGTTCTGAAATATTAAATATTATGTTGTTCTGGATTCTGAAATGATTTGCAAGAGGTTAGAAGTGTTAATGCTGTTCAAAAATACATTCTGATTTTCCTCTTCCCAAGGATGTATTAATCAAACTTTGTGTCCCTGTGACAAATACCTGAGAGGAACAGTTAAGGAAAGACAGACTTACCTTGGCTCATGGTTTTAGACATCTCAATCCATGATCACTTGATTCTATTATTTCTGAGCCAGTAGCAAGGTACAAAGAACTTCATGGTGCAGAGCAAAGTTGCTTCCCTCATAATGGCCATGAAGCAGAATGAATGATTTAGAGGGAGACTTGGGACAAGATATTACCCTCCAAGGCATGCACCCAGTGAACCACCTCCTCCAACTGGGTCCTACCTTAAAAGCTTCTATCACCTCTTAATAAAGCCATCAAATTATCAACCCATCAATGAGTTACTCTATTGATGAAGTCAGAGACCTCATGCTCCTATCACCTCTTAGTGGTTAGATCAAACAGCTGGGGCCCAAGTTTTCAACACCTGAGCCATTGGGCATACACTTCATATATACACCAGGACAAAGGACAGAATTGTTCCATTCCTCTGCTCCTTGAATTCAGGTATGGCTATGTGACTGGTTGCTGTCAGTTCAGTGTGTGTGACATGTGTTACTATTGTAATTTGCCACATTCTCTTTCCACCACTATGGTAAACTAAGCATTCCTGATACCTTTTCTGACTCCAGATCCTAAAGTAAATTTGCACCCCACAACTTTTTTGGATTTTGAGATTGTTGTTTATTGGCAAGGAAATGCCTTTTTTTTTTTTTTTTTTTTTTTGCTTTATTTTGCAGTGCTGGGGCAACTCAAGGCCTCACACATGCTAGGCAGGAGGTCTAGTCCTAGCGTTCAATTCCCATCCCTAAGAAACTGATTTCTCTGCCTACCTTAGACCTATCAACTTCTGGGTAAAGTGACTCCAGCCCTGGCTAGAAGCTCAGCTGAAGTCATAAAAAACCTTGAATCAAAGCACCTGGCTAAGCTACCCACAGAGTCCTGACCTACAAAGAATGTGACATAAAAATTACGTTTTGTATGAAGCCACTAAGATTTGGAATAATTAGTTAAGAAGCAATAAAAAGCCAATATAGGCATCAAAATTGAATCAACTAATAGAAATGTGAAGTGTGGTTAGGAGAGGTTTAAATGTAAACAACAAGGAGATAGCCTGCTAACACTCACACATTGTAGCAGTATTATCATTACTGGTTCACATACTTTTCTCATGGGTGACAAGTTTTAAAGTCTTAAAAGCAGCTAATTGAAGAGTTCTACATGACTGTGTATAGACAGATCTTTTCTTTGGTTGCTTGACATAGTACTACACTAGTTTATTATTTTCACTTTTATATTTAACACTAATTCTACTTGCAATGTTCTTAATGTTTACATACAGAGTTTTCCTCCTAAAAATTTTTAATGGCTTCATATGACATTCAGCATAAAATTAAAAATGTGTGGCTTATCATTTTTACTTTTCCTGCTCTTCTCAAAACTATTTTTGATGAATGAGTTGCTGGCCTGGTAGTGGTTTCTATACACACTGAGCATTCACAGGAACTTGGTGACATGGGACACCCACTGATGTGTGTGTGGACACCACCCTCACACTGCTTTACCACTATCCCCAACCAACTCAGGGGAAAACAAAACCAAAGGCAGATGAAAGAAAATCTTATAGAAGTATCTCTTCAACTCAAATAAATTACAGACAATTTTGACCCTGAAAAAGAACTCCAACAACAGATGAAATTAAAACAATAAAACATGGTTCTAGAGACAGAAAGAATGACCTGGCAGGACTTAGCACACCTCTCATTATAGAAATGAGACAACAAAGACTAAAGGGGGAAAACTTCTTTAGAAATAATATAGTATACAATTGAACCTGCCAGTCAAGTGAAAACAATTATTGAAGATGGAGTACAGAAATTTGTTATATAGATAGATAGATATAGATGTATATATATAATATAAATTATGTTCCTTAAGACCAGACCAGAATATCAAAGAAGTTAAGCATTAATACAAGGTAATTTACAGAAATAATTTTACAGCTAATTCTGAACTATCCAGGATGCAAACACATCCTTCTGAAATTCTTTATTTTCTGTATAAAGAAAAACCATGGCTCAATAGAAGACATCACATGGCTCAGGCTTTAACACAGGCAGATCAGTGCTGGAAATAGAAGAGTAATGCCCATACTATTTGAGGAAACAGTGGGAGGTTCAAGTTCTTATGGCTCTCTAGTTCTAGATCAACATACAACACTTCACGTAGGGAATGTATTCAATACTGTGCAATGAAATCCAGTGAAACAACAGATAGTTGAAATATCTCAGGAAAGGAGAAGACATTCTACAAAATGGTAGGATCTACAGATTTTTCATTGAAGATTGACCTCTAGTTTTAGGACTTACTGCATTTCAAGTAAATTCTCATATTTTCACATCCATCCCAAACACAACCATCCACATGACATCAAGTAGGAATTTATCCTACCATAATTTTTTAAACTTTTGAAGGCTGAGCATGTTACATTTGTTGTTGCTAACTTTGTCTTGTACACTTGGGTTTAATATTCAATTTTTTTTAGCACACAAGACTTTTTCTTCTTCTTACCATTTTGATTTTGGTGGGACTGGGGTTTGATCTCAGTACTTTGCACTTGTTAAGCAGGCACTCTAACCACTTAAGCCACACCTCCAATTTTTCTCTGGTTGTTTTGGAAACAGGTTATCTTTGAAACTATTTCCCCAGGCTGGCCTTGAACTGCCATCCTTCAGATATCAGCTTCCCAAGTGCCTGGTTGTTTTGTTTTGTTGTCTTCAGTGCTAGGCAAGCACTCTACCACTAAGCTATAACTCCAGCATTCATATTTCAATTTTTAACACATAACACTCACAGCTAGTAACATGAAGTGAAACATGAGCAGATGTTTTACAAATAGTAACTGAATGACTGAATTAGAGTAACCTGTAATAAATGCACATGCTGCTATGTAAAAGGGGACTTTGAGAATTTGACTTCAGCAGATACCTAATCCTCTGTCCACAACATTTTTATTTGATAAGCAATATGATAAAAGAACTGAACTACTCTAAAAATAAACCCAATGCTTAAAGTATGAAGGAGAGTCTTCAAATATCTGTTCTTATTTTAGTGGATGAAATTCACACAAATGCTAATAGGCCCACTAATTCACTAATACATGATATGCACCTACTGATTGAATTAAATATATTTGTTACTATCCATGCACTTTGTGGTGAGAATTTCCTGTGTGTAATGGAAACTGATCTAATTTTGTTTGCAGTGGAAACTTGTGAGCATTGACCACCAAAAACTTTTAGACAATGTCTTTGTCACATCACAATTTTGAGAGTTTTCTGAGTATATATATATAAAATCTACTATGGGCCAAGCTTTAGAACAAGCATTTATATTTGAAAGAGTTTTCATTTTAAATCTTGTATTAATCAGTAGACAGTCACAAGAACTTGGATGTCTCACTGTTTCCTCAGGCAGTACAGACATTACTCTTCTATTTCCAGAACTGATCTGCCTGTGTTAAAGCCTAAGCCATGGGTTGTTTCCTATTTTACACACCATGGTTTTTCTTTATAGAGATCCTGCTGTATCCTTACATGATGGGATGTGTTGCCGTTTATCAGCTGGACCTGGGTGATGGGAGCCATAAAAGATGAGGGAACTACTGAGTCTTGCTCAATAGCCACTTTAATGAATATCACTTCTGCTTTGTATAAACTCCTTTTTTTCCACAGAGAGCATTTGGTCAGAAAAATCATGCCAAGTATTATGTGTTAAGGTTACATTAGCACAGGGAAGCACAGTGAAAATTAACTCTTTGTTATGTCTCCTTTAAAACGGGAACAGAGAAGCAGGAGAAGCACATGGTCAACATAACCTTCTTATTTACATCTGAAGGACACGAAGCCAGCTGGGGAAACTTGAGCCCTGTTGTTTTTCTGAATGTTTGGTTCTGAGACTTTTGCTTCAGTTCCTTGGAGTTTTCTCACAAGGCCAGATACCAACTCACACAGGCAAGGTCCCACAGCTGGCTCCGACAATTCCCTCCTTTTTATTTTTTAAATGTAGCAATCCCAGCATCAACATGGCTTCAGAAGTTTTGTAAGATTTTAATTGTCATTGGAGACAGGAGACAAGAGTATCCTATACAAAAACTGACAAGATAAGCAATAAAAGTAGTGTTGGCTCCTAATAGACTATGCATAATGCTTTGAAGTCAACACCTAGGATCCATACTTTCTGAAGCTTCTGTAATGCCTTTTGCCAAGGCTTCATAAGAAATACCAGGCAATTTACTTTTAAATGTGTTAAAAATGTCCCTTTTTAATTCTTCCACATCTAAAGTGATATTACCTCTAAGATCTTGTAAATTATATTTTATTTGTTCCCAACTATATTGGAAAGCATTATATTTTGCTGGAGTAACACAATACATAGTAACATTCCAATCACAAGAAAGCATTAGTTGGTGTTGTATGCTAACTGATTCACTAGCCATGTTACAGCTTGTTGTAGGTCTTCTATTTTTCTTTTTATCGCTTTACTGATTTTAGATTGGGAAGTCCATGACATATGTGATTGATTTTGCCATTGTGCAACAAACTCATGTGTTTGAATGGAAGTCTGTAACACTACTCCTGCCATGGCAGCAATGGCAATCAGACTAATGATAGCAAGAATAAGCCATTTGATAAATCTTTTTGATCATGTCAATAATTTAGACACTACTTTAGTCATTAAACCTTCTAAGGGATAGTGTTATCAATCTCTTGTTAAGTTTACAGGTAACCAGACATCACTTCTTGCCCTAAAGCTCTAACTCTTTCATGGACTTCATCAGAAAACCACATTTTCCATTGCAAAAACTCTACTGACAATAATGTCATTTTTGTCACAATATGAAAATCATAGGGAATCCACCCAGCGTCATTACTCCATCTTGCCAAATATTCTCTACAAAAAGAAGCAGGACCATAAGTTGCACAAGCCTTTTTAAAGTCTTTTATAAGATTCATATCCAATCCATTGTAAGAGTTATTGCCATTCATATTAAACATAACAGGAAATAGCAGTCACAATTCATGTGGCCGTGGGGGGGATGGGAATGCAAGCTGCTAATGAAGGGTCATTTTTTCTTTCCAAGCCCTTGTCAGGATGAATATATAAATAATGCACTTCCTCTTCAATGTTTCCCATTTCAGGATGTTCATCCCAATCCTTGTCCTCTGGAGGAGGAGGATAAAGATCATCAATTTCTCTTGGAGGAGCCATTGCAATTGCCGGTGCTGCAAGTGGCAGCAGTTTACTTTCAGTTTCCACCGGCACAGTAAAGCCATGACTAAAGCACCTTTTACTTTCCTTAGTGATTTTTTCCATATCTCCTGCATCTAGATCATGAAGGGATGCAACAGTCTTTTTTTCTAAATTTTCTTCCCTTCTCTGTCCCCCAAGTATAAGAATTACAGATTTAACCAGACCCATGTTGTCCAAAAATGAACAGGTATCTTTTCTCCCTGTTTGTATGCCTTTTCAACATTTTTACGAGCTCACTCCCAAACTTCTTCGCCTAAAGTACCTTCCTCAGGAAACCAAGGATTATACTCACAAATTACTTCTAAACAGTTCTTTAATTGCTGTTTGGAAACTTGAGTTCCTCTTCATAATAAAAAATGATGCACAAGTGAAAGAAAAGGCTGGGCTCTGCACTGATTTTGTCCCATCTTGTCTCACTTACCTCCTTCTGTGAGGGTCTTCACATCACTTTCAAAATTATCCTTCAGGTCCCTGTTTGGGCACCAACTTTTGCCATTTATCAGTTGGACCTGGGTGACCAGAGTCATAAAAGATGAGGGGACTACTGAGTCTTACTCAATAGCCACTTTCATATAATAATTCTAATTTTACTTTCCCAACACCTACACTTGTCATTCTCTCTCTTTCCTTCCTTCCTCCCTTCATCTCTCTTTCTTCCTCTTTCTCTCTTTCTTTCATTTTTACTTCTCTCTCTCTCTCTTTCTCTCTCACAATGGAAGTGCTTGAGAGTAGTCATCACTGTAAATGTGAGATAATATCTCATTTTGGTTTTAATTGCAAAATCTCTGGCTAGTCCAGTTCTGATGGTTACTCTGTCTCTTAAATTGTTATAGTTTGGTTGGTTTTTGTTTTTTGATATGCCTTGTAATTTTTTACTGATAACCAGATGATGTACCATGTAAGGAACTCCTATCATTAAACCTTTAGTTGTGTGTTGGTGAGATGTGAGGACATGGGAAGTGTGATGAGGTCCTGGGGTGTTAGGTGAGCTCTAACCTCTAGGGAATTGCACCAGTGTTCCTAATTATTTTCTTCCCCCATTAGATGGGAGAGGATTACCAGTGTAGGCTGTACCACTGCACCTGACAGTTTGTTTGATTTTTCTTGATACATAACAGTCCTTCCATATGCTAGACAATAATGCTTTATCAGACATATGAATTGACATCATTTTCCCTTATTCTATAGCTTGTCTTTCTACTTTATCTACTGTGATCTTTGCTGTAAAACAGCTTTAATATTCTTATAGTCTCATTTGACTTTTTTGCTTTTGTTTCCTATGCTTTTGGTGTCATATTCAAGAAATCACTGCTATGGCCAATGTCAGGTAGAGATCCCCAAATATTTTCTTGTGGTAATTTTATAATCTCAAATTTTTATTTAGATCTTTAATTCGTTTGCATTTAATTTTTGTATGTGGTATAAGATTCAGATCCAACCTCATTCTTGAATGTTGAAATCCAGTTTTTCAACAGTATTAGTCAAAAAGACTGTTTTTCCCCATTGGTCTTTTATGAAAATTACTTGAACACGTATATGAAAATTCAGTCATGGGTTCTGTATTCTTCACTCTTGGTCTATTGTTTTGTGTCTAGGTGGTCAGTACCACCCTGGATTTATTGCTGTATCATTTTAATATGTTTTGAAATAACCAACATGAATCCTCCAACTTTGGATTTTCTTTCTTTTCAATTTTTTTATGGTACTGGGGTTCGAACTCAGGGCCTCATGCTTGTAAGGCAGGCACTCTACTTCTTGAGCCACTCTGCCAGACTAGAAATAAATCTTACAAAATTGTTTAGGTTGCCTTCTGGCTGGTCTCCCTGGAGTCTCCAACTTTTAAAGCTATCCACACTGCATCTTCAGTACTTTGTTAGATTACAGTTCAGGCTTTCCTAATCTGGAACTGGAACCAAGTGGGAGAGCAGAACTGAGTCTTCATTCCAACGCTTCCTATATTGCTGGTTTGCCCTATGTCCTTACTTCTCTTATACAACCTACAAGAGCTGTTGATTTGTCCTCTTCATCTTTTTGTTGTTGTTGTTGTCAGGGTGAAATGGCAACTCCAAGCTCCTCATATGCAGAACTAGAAACTAGGAACCATTTCTCATTGTGGTTTCAATTTGAGTCTCATGATGATTAGTGGTTCTGAGCATTTTTTCATGTGCTTGTCAGTCACTTGTGTGTTATTCTTGGAGAAATGTCTACATAAGCTTTTTTTGGTGTCAAAAATTATTTCATTTCATTTTCTATTTTGTTGTGATTTTGTTTGCTTTTGAGACAGGGTCTTGCTATGTAAGTCAGTCTGGCTTCAAACCTGCAAGCATTCTACCTCAGCCTCCTGGGATTACAGGCTTTTGCCACCTCACCTGACAGTTTGTTTGATTTTTCTTGATACATTTTAGTCCTTACATATACTAGAAAGTAATCCTTTATCAGATATGTGAATTAATGACATTTTCCCTTCATCTATAGCTTCTCTTTCTACTTTGGCAACTCTGACGTCTGTTGTAAAACAGCTTTAAGGTACTTGTAGTCTCATTTGTCTGTCTTGCTTGTTTCCTTGCTTTTTGTGTCATATTCAGGAAATCACTACCAAGGCCAATGTCATGAAGTTGTCCCTGTGTATTTTCTTATAGGAATTTTAACTCACTCCACATAAAGCAATTGCAAGAGAATTCATTGTTCTATTTCATATAGGTATATGAAGTCCACCAATCATATTCTCACAACTTAATCTCCTTTATTCACCCTCCCCCTACCACAAGTACCACCACACACACACTGTACATATTTTATAGTCTTGTCTTTTATTATTAATATCTAAGTCAGTATTCAAAGGGGTTTCTCAATGTATTCCCACTGTGACTATACTTTGGTCCATTCAACCCCTTCCATTATTTTCCCTTACTCCTTACCTCCCACCACCCCTTTGTCAACAGCTTTCAATAAATATCCTTCTATCCTCTACCTTAACAGATGCTATGTATTACAATATTGTTCACACATTATCATTCTCATTTTCTTTCCTCCTTCTCAAAGTCCCATAGTAGAGTTCTACTGTTACAAACATGTTCTACATCTGAGTTTGTATATGATCATGTTTGGTTTTCTGTATATGTTTATCTTTTGGATCTATCTTCCACATATGAAAGAAAACATGTGGACTTAATCTTTCTGAACCTGCAATTGCATCCATTTACCTTCAAAACACATGGTGTCATTTTTTTCTTATGGCTGACTAAAACTCCATGGATATATATGTATATATATGGATATACATGTGTATACACATGGATATATACATGAATATACATATATATAGGATCCATTTTCTTGATCCATTCATCAGTTGTAGGACATCTGGTTTGTTTCCATGGCTATTGTAAACAGTGCTATGATAAACATGGGTGTGCAAATGTCTCTATTATATTTTGACTTATGTTCCTTTAGATATATGCACAGGAGCAGTATCACAGGATCATATAGCAGTTCTATTTTTAATGTTTTGAGGAATATCTATACTTTTTCCACAATGTTTATACTCATTTGCATTCTCACCATCAGTGTATAAGGGTTCCTCTTTCACTGCACCATTACCAGCATTTGTTGTTGTTTTTGCCCTTGAACATGGCCATTCTAACTGGGGTGAGATGAATCTAAGTGGGTTTCTGATTCACATTTCTTTTATAACCAGTAAGTTGAACACTTATTCATATATTTATTGGTCATTTGTATTTCTTCCTTTAAAAATTACCTATTCAATTCATGTGCCCATTGCTTCATTGGGATGTTGATTCTCAGGGGTTGAGTTTTTTGAGTTGTCTGTAGACTCTGAATATTAGTCCCGTATCAGATGACTAGTTGGCATAGATGTTCTTCCATTCTGTGGGTTGTCTTTTAAGTCTAGTCACTATTTCATTTGCAGTGAAGAAGCTTTTTAGTTTGATGCAGTCCCATTTATTCATTCTTTCTCTTAGATGCTGAGCCATTGGAGTCCAATTTAGGAAGCCATTCCCAAGGCCTATATGTTCCAGTGTATTTCTTACTACTTCCTATAGTTGTTTCAAAATGCCAGGCCTTATATTATGGTTTTTGATTCACTTTGAGTTGATATTGGTACAGTATGAGAGACAAGGATCTAGTTTAAATCTTCCACATATAGATATCCAGTATTCCCAGCAACATTTGTTGAAGGGTCTCTTTTCTTCTTCATGTGCTTTGAGCTCCTTTGTCAAAAATCAGTTGACTGTAACTGCATGAGTTTATGATTTGATCTTCTATTCCAGTCCATTGGTCTTCTTCTCTGTTTTTGTTCCAATGCCATGCTATTTTTATTGTTATGGCTCTGTAGTATAGTTTGACATTGAAAATTGTGATACCTCCAACATTTTGCTCATAATTGCTGTCTTTGGCTATTCAAGGTCTTTTGTGTTTCCATAGAAATTTTAGGATTGATTTTTCTATATGTATGAAGAATGTCATGGGGATTTTGATAGGGATTGCATTGAACATGTAGTTTTACTTTTGGTAGCATGGTCATTTTCACAATATTGTTTCTGCCAATCCACAAACACAGTAGATATTTCCATAATCTGATGTCTTCTTCAATTTCTCTCTTCAGTGGTTTATGGTTTTCATCGAATAAGTTTTTGGTTTCCTCTGCTAAATTTTTTCCTAGGTATTTCTTTTTGAAGCTATTGTAAATGGGATCATTTCCCTGATTTCTTTCTCAGTCTGTTCATTGTTGGAATATAGGAAGGCTACTGATTTCTGTATATTAACTTTGTATCTGCTACTTTGCTGAAAGAATTTATGATCTGTAAGAGTTTTTGGTGGAGTACTTAGGTTCTTTTAGGTACAGGATCCTGTCATCTGCAAATGGGGATAGTTTGACTTCTTCCTCTCTTATTTGAATCACTTTAATTTCTTGCTCTTGTGTTATTGCTGTGGCAAGGAATCCAAAAATATACTGAATAAAAGTGGGGAAAGTGGGCATCCATGTCTTGTCCCTGACTTTAGCGGGAAAGGTTTCAGCTCTTCTCCATTTAGCATAATGTTGGCTCTAGGTTTGTCAAATATAATCTTCATTATGCTGAAGAATATTCCTTTATTCCTAATTTCTTCAGAGCTTTTATCATGAAAGTTTGCTGAATTATGTCAAAGGCTTTTGTGCATCTATTGAGCAGATCATGTGATTTTTGTCTTTGCTTCTGTTTATACGTTATTTTTGCATTATAGATTTTTGTATGTTGAACCATCCTTGCATCCCTAGAATGAAACCAACTTGGTCATGTTATATAATCTTTTTGATGTGTTGTTGAACCCAGTTTCTCAGTATTTTGTTGAGAATTTTTGCATCTATATTAGTTGGAGATATTGGTCTATAATATTCTATTTTTGTTTTGCCTCTTAACTGGGTTTTGGGATGAGTATAATTCTGGTTTCAAAAAATGAGTTTGGTGGTGTTCTTTCCATTTCTATTTCTGGAAAATTTAAGGAATATTGGTATTAGTTCTTCTTTAAAAGTCTGGTAGAATTCAGCCATGAATCCATTGAGTCCTGAGCTCTTCATTGTAGGGAGACTCTTTATTATTGCTTAAATCTTATTGCTTGTTATAGACCTATTTGGGTGGTTAATATCTTCTTGATTCAATTTTAGTTGCTTATTAGCATCTATACATTTACCCATTTCTTCTAGATTTTCCAGTTTATGTGAACATAAGTTTCCAAACTATTCCCTGACGATCCTCTGGATTTCATTAGTGTTTGGGTTTATGTCCCCTTTTTCATCTTTGATTTTGTTAATTTGGGTCTTTTCCTTCCTCCCTCTTATCATGTTGGCTAAGGTTTTGTCTATCTTGTTAATCTTTTCAAAGAACCAACTTCTCATTTCCATTTCATTGATTGTTTATGTAGTGTTTTTGGTCTCAATCTCATTGATCTCAGCCCTGATCTTTGTTATTTCTGTCTGTAAGTTTTTGGTATAGGTTTGTTCTTGTTTTTCTAGAAGCTTAAGGTTCATAATTAGGTTATTTATTTGGGAGTGTCTGTTTTTTCAATGTAGGCACTTTTAGCTAAATACTTTCATCTTCACATGGCATTTGGTCTGTCCCACAGATTCTGGTAGGTTGTATTTTCATTCCATTAGATTTTAGGAACTTTTTGATCTCTGCCTTCATTTCTTTGATGATTCCCCAGTCATTCAGCAGTGTTGTTCAGTCTCCATGTGTTTGAATATTTTCTGTGATTTCTTTTGTTGTCAAGTTCTACTTTTAATCCATTGTGATCTAATACAATACAAATTGTCAAATTTGTTGAAATTTGTATCCTAAAATATGTTTTATCTTGGAGAAATTTCCATGAGCTGTTGAAGATAATTTGTATTTCATGATGGTTGGGTGAAGTACTTTGTAGATGTCTATTATGTCTATTTGGTCTAACATGTGCATTAGTTCTAAAGTTTCCTATCATTCACAAGTAAATGGATGGATCTGGAGAACATCATTCTGAGTGAGGTTAGCCGGGCCCAGAAGACCAAAAATAGTATGTTCTCCTTCATATGCAGACTTTAGACCAAGGGTAAACACAACAAGGGGATTGGACTTTGATCACATGATAAGGTGAGAGCACACAAGGGAGGTATAAAAATAGACAAGACACCCGAAAAACAAGATACCTTTAGATGTCCTCAATTCAAAGAAACTAATGCAGAAACTTTAAAGTGACAGAGGCCAATAGGAGAAGGGGATCAGGAACTAGAGAAAAGGTTAGTTCAAGAAGAATCAATTTAGAATGTAACACATATGTACAGGAAAGCAATGCGAGGGATCTCCCCCTATAGCTATCTTTTTCTCAAATAGCAAAAACCCTCGGTCCTACTTATTAATATTTATACTCTTTCTTCAACAAAATTAGAGATAAGGGCAGCACTGTTTCTGCTCAGAGGTCGGGGAGTAGGGGGAGAGATGACCCAGACATTTTATGCACATATGAATAAAAGAAATTTTTAAAAATATTGGGGAAAAAATTGACCAAAAGGGTCTTACAGGTATTGACTCCCACCTGACCTATTACTTCCCCTCTGACATGGGACCAGATAAGACCATTTGGGAGAAAATCAATGTTGACAACATGGACCAGAATGGCCAATTGGCAAAATCTTCAGAGAAGATTGTTCAGAGACAAACGGAAAAGGGAGGCATTGTCAGAATCCAAATGGATTAATTTATTCCAGAACTTTCCAAAAAAAATACTGAAAGCCCAGAGGTTTAAAGAAGAAGTTCTTATGCACATATGGCCACTTGTCATTAATACCCTTCTAGGCACTTCTGACAGAATGCAAACTCCTACTTAAGCAGGGATAATATGACTATTTCTACTGGCTCCAGATATATCCTTTTAATAGTCCATGCTCATTGAGTTATTTATTCTCTCTTGTGTTCTATTTTGTAATGATGTTTAACTTTTGCTTAGAGATACCAGGAGCCTTCTTTCTGTGTGGGACTAACTCCTATTGATGTTTATCCTCTAACTCATCTGGCACCTACACCCTGCTACACCTGGCTCCTAATATAGATATTGCCCCAAATAATCATTCCTTAACTGCCCCATTTATAATGGTACCCCAGACCTAATTGGGCTGGGGATAGCTGCATAAATAGGTACTTTGATAGGAGGACTAACCACTTTCTTCTTATATTATTCAAAATTGTCCAAGGATCTTTCTGACAGCCTGGAAAATAATAGAAAAATCAAGGTCAAGCTTCAAAGTCAAACAGACTCTGTCAATTGTCACTCTTCAAAGCAAGAGAAGATTAGATCTTCTGAGAGCTGAAAAATGTGGGCTTTGTTTTTTCCTAGAAGAAGAGTGTTGTTTTTAATGTAAATCATTGGGTCTGGTCAGAGAAGCAGCAAAAAAAAGTTAGCTGACAGAGCTTCACAAATTCAACAACAATTACTGGAGTCCTGGGGATCACGGTTTAAGATTTGGAATTGGGTATCCAGGCTGCCTCTGACAGGGTCTCCTTTAGAAAAACAAAAGGAGAGAAGGAGAAAGAGAAAGAGAGAGAGAGAGAGAAAATATCAGCAAGCCAAATTCATTAACACATTAAAAGGATTATACAACCTGACATAGTTCATTTTACTCCTGGAATACAAGGGTGTGTCAGAGATCAAGAGGATCCCACTTTGAAGCCATCTCTGGACAAACATTTCACAAGACTATCTCAAAAATATCTAACACAAAAAAGGATTGGCAGAGTGGCTCAAGCAGTAGAGTGCCTGCCTTATAAGCGTGAGGCCCTGAGTTCAAACCCCAGTACCATCAAAAAAAGAAAAAATTTTTGAAAAAAATGAAAATCCAAAGTTGGAGGATTCATGTTGATTATTTCAAAACATATTAAAATGATACAACAATAAATCCAAGGTGGTACTGACACAAAACAATAGACTAAGAGAGGAGAATACAGAACCCGTGACTGAATTTTTATGTATAGCAGATTTCTTACTCCTTTGTCTTCTGCTATTGCTTTTTTAATCACTTTCACATGATTGGCAGGGTCAATTTATATTGTAATATTTCTAGAGAAGTTTCCCTTCTTTAGTCTTTGTTGTCTCATTTCTCTATTGAGATGTGTGCTAAGTTCTGCTAGCTCATTCTTTCTCTCTCTAGTACTATGTTTTATTTTTTTAATTTCATCTGTTGTAGGAGTTTTTTCTATCAGTCTCAAAGTTGTCCGTAATTTATTTGAGATGAAGAGATACTTATATGAGATTGTTTTTCATCTGTGTTTAGTTTTGCTTTCTCCTAAGTTAATAGAGAATAGTGGTAAAGCAGTGTGAGCATGGTGTCTACATGCAGGTCATCAGCAGGTTTGCCTGTGAATACACAATGTGTATAGAAACCACTACCCAGACCAAAAACTCATTCATCAAAAATAGTTTGGGGAAGAACGGGAAAAGTAAGAATGATAAGCCATGAATTTTCAGTATTATACTAGGTATTATTTGAAACCATCAAAAGATTTCAAGAGGTAAACTCTATATGCAAACATTAAGAACATTGCAAGTAGAATTGGTGTGAAATACAAAAGTGAAAATAATAAATTAGTATGATACTATGTCAAACAACCAAAGGAAAAAAAACTCTGTCTCTATACAACCATGCAGAACTCTTCAATTCAGCCAGCTACTTTTAAGAAAAGACTTTAAACTTGTCACCCATGAGAAAAGTACTTGAACCAGCAATGATAATACTGTTAAAATTTGTGTTAGTAGGCTATCTCCTTATTGTTTACATTTAACCCTCTCCTAACCACACTTCACATTTCCATTAGTTGACTCAATTTTGATGCCTACACTGGTTTTTTATTGCTTCTTAACAAAGTATTCCAAATCTTAGTGACTTCATATAACACACAACTTTTATGTCACATTCTCTGTAGGTCAGAATTCTGGGGATAGCTTAGCCCGGTGCTTTGACCCAAGGCTTTTCATAAGACTTCAGCTGAGGTTCTAGCCAGGGCTAGAGTCACTTCACATGGAAATTGGTAGGTCTAAGGTAGGCAGAGAAATGAATTCCTTAGGGCTGGGGGTGCAGCTCTATTGTTAGACCACCTACCTAGCATGGTGAGGTCTTGGGTTTGACCCCCAACAGTGCAAAAAAAAAAAAAAAAAAGAATGCATTTCCTTGCCAAATAAGGACAATTTATAACACCCCCTACTGGGTGTTGCTGTAGGTTCTGCTATGCAACAGCTTTACCCTAGGATCTGGAGGCACAGAAAAGGTACTGGGAATGTTGTTGTATACCATGATGAGGGAAAGAGAATGTGGAAAATTACAATAATAACATTTCACACACACTGAACTGACTGTAACCAGTCACGTAGCTGTTCCTGAATTCAAGAGCAGAGGAGTGAAACAATCCTGTCCCTTGTCATGGTGTAGATGTGAAGTGTACACCCAACGGCTCAGATGTTAAAGGTTTGGTCCCCAACTGCTGCATCTAACCACTGAGACGTGATTAGAGCATGAGGTCTCTGACTTCATCAATGGATAAACTCATTGATGATTGATAATATGAGGACTTTATTAGGTGGATAGAATTGTTCAAAGGTGGGGCTCAGCTAGGGGAGGTGGGTCAGTGGGGGCATGCCTTAGAAGGCAATACCTTGTCCTAGGTCCCCCTGTAACTCATACTCTTGGTTTCCTGGCCACCATGAGGGAAGCAACATTTTTTTTGCCACCATGATGTTCTACATTACCACTGGCCCAGAAACAATAAAGTCACGTGACCATGGATTGACACCTTTGAAACCAGGAGCCAAGTCTGTCTTCCATTAATTGTTTCTCTCAGGTATCTGCCACAGGGTCACAAAGTCTGATTAACACACCCCTGGCAAGAGGAAAGCCAGAGTATATTTTAGAAGAGCATCAACAGTTCAAACATCCACAAATCATCCCACAACAATATAATGTTTAATATTTTAGAGCATATGCACAATGTATAACTTTTTTAACCTTTCAAATAATGCAATCTAGCAATCTATACACCATACCTGAAACAAGCAGTGAGGGGTGGATTTTTGTCAATGATGTTAATCTGTGAATTTAAAAGTGTGAAAAATTTAAATATACATAGGGCTTCTGAGATCAGATATATTCAGGGTTGCATGGCTGTAGACAAATTATAACATTCTTAAAATCTTGCCAACTACTTTGCAAAAAGTTTTCATTGACTTAATCAGATGTTAGTCATGTAAAACAATGCCAATTCTTTCTTTTCTATTTACTATATAGGGATAAGAATACAATATACATGTATAATAATGCAAACACATATACATAGTGCATACAATTACCCTTTAAATTATGAAACATATTATTGTTGACTGTAGGTTCAGTGTTGTACAACAGATCTCTAGTGCTCACCAAACTTGCTGGACTAATCAAAACCCATTGACTAGTAATTTCTCATTGATCATTTCCCCCCAGTTCCTGGTGACCACCCTTCCCTTCTTTGGTTATATGAATGTGAGTATGGGAGCCATGCAACATTTATTTCTCTGTCATTGGCTTATTAGCAGCTTCACCCATGTTGTCTCATACTGCAGAATTTCCTTTCTTTAAAAGGCTGCACACTATTCCACTGCATGTATATACAACATTTTAACCCATTAATTTCTGATGCTCATTTAGGTTATTTCCACATCTTTAATATTTTTAATAGTGCTAAAATGAATATAGGAGTGGTAATACCTCCTCAGTACTTGTGGATCAGTGTTTTCATCTATCTGAGTTAATATACTGAAAATTGCCAGCAGAGGGCCCAGCCATGCCTTTTTTTTTCCCCCTTAGGATTATATGTTGATGCTATTGGTAAAACATTTAAATCTATATTGTTTAATTTGATGCATCAATACTTCAAAAGGACCATTTTATTGATATTTTAAGTAGGTCATGAGTAATAATGGATTTATGATTCCTAACTCCAAAATCCAGGCTGGTTTTCAAACTGCAGTATGGCTGGATGCTATTAAAATAGCAGAAATATGAAGATATATGAAAAAAGAAAAACTAAAGAAAGATGTTACCTAATCCACAGTTATGCCAAAAGCTGGACCTACTACTTAAAAAGGCATCTCTGCTCCTCGTTAAATAGTCTGGATAAATTAAATTAGGTGAAAACAACATTTATTGTGTTTTGTGGCTAAGAGTCTTTCAGCTGCTTGCAATACAAAATGTAATCCATATTCTGTAGACTTAGGAAGCATAAGTAAAATATTCTATCATTTATAGAAATACTGGGGTTAATACCAAAAGTAACTTTGAGGAAGATTTGTATATGGACCTGATAGTGAGGGCGGCTTGGTGTCCCTTATCTTACAGTTAGACAAGTTTCTTTGTAATTACAGTCCCCTTGACCTTTCTGTACTATCACAACTTACTTTTTAAAAAATAAGTTTTATTAGGATATATACATTTTACACAGTGGGGTTCATATTGACAATTCCTGTTAGCCATATATTGTACACATTAGATACATAACCCCCATTGTCTTTTTCCCCTCAACCCCTTCCCACGCCTTTGTTCTTTATCTTGTAAGTATATGAAGTCCATCAACCACATATCATTACCTAATCTCTTTCATGCACCCTCCCTCCTCTCACTAATACCCCACCTCAGACTATTTTACAGTCTGTCTTTTGTTATTAATATTTAAGTTGATGTTCAAAGGAGTTTCACAGTGTATCCCCACTGTGAGTATACTTTACTTTGGTCTGCTCCACCTCTTCCATTGATCTCCCTTACCCTTTTGCCTCCCACCAGCCATTTTTTAACAGCTTTCAGTATACATTGTTATGCACTCTACTTTCACAGATGTTACATTTTATGATACAACTAATGCTCTGTCATTCTCTTTTCCTTTCCCTCTTTCCCCGAGTTCCATAGATTAGTTCTACTATTACAAATCTGTTCTACATCAAAGTTTGTATATGATCACATTTGTTTTTGTGAATACGTTTACCTTTTGGATCTATTGTTCACATATGAGAGAAAACATGCAGCTTGTGTCTTTCTGAGCCTGGCTTACTTCATTTAATATTATGTTCTCCAACTGCATCCATTTACCTTTAAACCATATGGTGTCACTCTTTGTGTATATATACAATATTTTCTTGATCAATTCATCAGCAGTAGGTCATCTGGGTTGTTTCTATAGCTTGGCTATTGTGAATAGTGCTGCTAGGAACATTAGTGTACAGGTGTCTCTACTATATCCTGGCTTATCTTCCTTTGGGTATATACCCAGGAGTGGTATCACTGAATCATATGGCAGTTTTCTCTTTGGCTTTTTGAGAAATCTCCATACTTCTTTCCATAATGGTTATACTAATTTGCATTCCCACCAACAGTGTATAAGGGTTCTTGTTGCATTGCCTCATTGCCAGCATTTGTTGCTATTTTGCTCTTGAAGATGGCCATTCTAACTGGGGTGAGATGAAATCTTAGTGTAGTTTTAATTCACATATCTATTTTATCCATGGAAGTTAAACACTTCTTCATGCACTTACTGGCCATTGCTAACTCTTCCTTTGAGAATTTCCTGCTTAATTCATGTGCCCATTTCTTCATCTGGATGTTGATTCTTTGAGGGTTGAATTTTTTCAATTCCCTGTAGATTCTGAGCATTAGTCTTTTATCAGATGAATAACTGAAAAGAATTTTCTCCTATTGTGTGGGCAATCTCTGAACTCTAGTGACTGTTTCATTAGCTATGCAGAAGCTTTTAAGTGTGATGCAGTCCTATTTGTTCATTCTTTCTTTTAGATGCTGAGCCATTGTAGTTCTATTTAGGAAGTTGTTCCCTATGACTATGTGTTCCAGAATATTTCCTACTCCTTGCTTTAATTGTTTCAAAGTTTCAGGTCTTATACTAAGGTATTTGATCCACATTGAGCTAATATTGGTACAGGGAGAGAGACAGTGATCTAGTTTCAGTCATGGGGATATCCAGTTATCCAGCAACATTTGTTGAAAAGGCTGAACCATCCTTGCATCCCTGAAATGAAACTGACATGGCCATGGTATATGTTTTTTGATGTGTTGTTGAATTTGGTTTGCCAGTATTTGGTTAAGAATTTTTGAGTCTATATTCATCAGCAATATTGGTTTTTATTCTCTTTTTTTGTTACATCTTTATTGGGTTTTGGAATGAGTATAATACTGGCTTCTAGAATGAGTTTGGTAATAATCCTTCCCTTCCTATTTCCTAGAAAAGTTTGAGGAGTATTGGTATTAGTTAATCTTTAAAAGTCTGGTAGAATTCAACTATGAATCCACTGGGTATTGACTCTTCTTTGTAGAGAGACTCTTCATTACTGCTTCAATCTCATTACTTGTTATAGACCTATTTGTGTGGTCAGTATCTTCATGGCTCAGTTTTCTTTTGTTACATGTGTCTAGATATTCATCCATTTCTTTTTGGTTTTCCACTTCCCTTGAAAATAAGTTTTCAAAGATTTCTCTAATGATACTCTGGGTTTTTATTAGTGCTTGTGGTTATAACCCCTTTTTCATTTTTGATTTTATTAATTTGGGTCTTTCCCTCCTCCATCTTGTCATGTTGGCTAAAGTTTTGTCGATGTTTTTAATCTTTTCAAAGAACCAATTCTTTTTTATTGTTGTTGTTGATTCTTTGTGTAATTATTTTGGTCATGAGCTCATTGATCTCAGCCCTGATCTTTGTTATTTCTCTCTGTCTGCTAGTTTGGGGTATGGTTTGTTCTTGTTTTTCTAGAAGCTTAAGGTGCATTATTATGTTGTTTATTTGATACATCTCTTTTTTTAAATGTAGGCACTTGTAGCTATAAAGTTTCCCTTAGCACGGCCTTTGCTGTGTCCCACAGATTCTTGTAGGTTGTATTTTCATTTTGGTTAGATTATGGGAATTCTTTGATGTCTTCTCTTATTTACTTGATGGCCTACCCGTCATCAATGTCATTCAGCATTGTGTTGTTCAATATCTGTGTGTTTAATAGTGTCTGTGGTTTCTTTTGTTGTTGAGTTCTAGTTTTATTCCATTGTGATCTGATATGATAAGGAAGGTTTTTTTGGTCCTAAAATATGATCTATTTTGAAGTAAATTCCATGAGCTGATGAAAAGAATCTGTACTGCATGGTGGTTGGGTGAAATACTCTTTATATCTCCATTATGTCCTTTTGGTCTAATATTTATTAGCTCTGAAGCTTCTGTGTTAATTGTTCCCCTAGATGACATACCTATTAGTGACAGTGGGGTATTCAGGTCTCCCACTATCACTGTCTTAAGGTCTATCTGTGCTTTTAAATTCACTAGTGTTTTTTAAATGTAGTTGGATACATCTATGTTTGGCACATATATGTTAAGAATTGATATTTCTTCTCAATGAATTGTTCCTTTAATTAATATGAAGTGACCTACATTGTCTCTTCTGACTGATGTTAGACTGAAGTCTACTTTGACAGATATAAGTAGAGCTACTCCTGCCTGTTTATGGGATCTATTTGCTTGGAAAACTTTTGCTACCCTTTCATTCTAAACAGTGGTTGTTTTTCTCAATGAAATGTATCTCAATGAAATGTAAATAGCATATGATGGGATCTTGTGTTTTAATCCAATTTATAATTCTATGTCTTTTGATTGTGGCCCTGAGGCCATTAACATTTAGTTTTAGTGAATGGTGTGGAGAGGTATGTGGTATTTCCAGTCTATTTTATTCCTCTGTTGTTCACTGTTTCCATAACCCTTATTTACTAGTCTGCTTGGTCAAAATGTTTGCTTTTTTCTTGCATCTTCCTGTCTGATTTTAACTTCTTCTGTGTTTAAGAGTCTGTTAAGTATTTTTTTGCAATGCTGGTTTGGTGGTCATGAATTCCTTTAGTTTTTGTTTATTGTGGAAAGTTTTCAATTCTCCTTCAATTAGGTTGGATAGTTTTGCTGGATTGACTAGTCTAAGTTGGCAGTTGTTTCCTTTCAGGGTCTGTAATATCTTCCCATGCCCCTGTAGGATTTAGAGTCTGTATTGAGAAATCTTCTGTTACTTTAATGGGTTTCCTTATGTATGTGACCTATATTGTCTCTTTTGCCTCTTTCAGTATTCATTCTTTTTTCTGTACATTGAGTGTTTTGATTATTATATGTCTGCAGTTGTTTCTTTTCTGTTCCTGAAGGTTCAGTGTTCTGAAAGCCTCCTGAACCTGGACTTCCTTCTCTTTCTCATTTTTGAGGAAGTTTTTAACTATTATGTTGTAGAATAAGTTTTCCATGCTTTAGTTTGTATCTGTTCTTCTATATCCATAATTCATTGATTTGGCCTTTTGATACTGTCTTAGAAATCTTACATATTCCATTGATATTTTCTTAGCATTTTTTCATGGTCTCTGACCGTTTGATGTAATTCTTCTGCTTTGACTTCTATTCCTGATACTCTGTATTCAATTTGCAACTTTCTGTTCAGCAAGCTTTCAAGTGAGGTTTTTATTTGGGACACTGAGGTCTTCATTTCAACTTGATTCTTTTTTCAGGAATTCTAAAACTTTGTTGATTTCCTCTTTCATATCCTGCATAGTTTTCTTAATTTCATTCATCTACTTGTTTGAATTCTCTTTGAATTGTTTTATGTGTTTATTCATATCCTCTTGAGTTCAAACCCTAGCTTATGGGTCTCTTCTTTGCACTCATTAATCATTCTTACTATTTTTTTTGTGGAGTTCAGCATTTGATATTTCCTTCTCTTTGTTTAAGTACTTAGTAATGGAGTTGACTTTTGAAGGAGAGTTTCCACCTTGCTATTTCATGGTTCTGCTTTCAGATTTACACATCTAGGATGTGAGGGGTTTTTTGTTCAAGTTTCCACTCTTCTGTCACCTTTAGTTGGAGTTTTATGCAAGATTGTGCAGGAGTAGGTGGTGATTGAACTCTGGTGTGTTTTCTTATCTCTAGGTAGGGATAGGGTAATGGCACAATATTAATCCCTTCAGCTTCTCATTCTCAAGATTCTGGATTCTACATCTGTTCCACATAGGCCAAGGAGACTTAACTAGCAAAGATCTCACAGTAATTAAACTACAGCCTTGAAGCTACAGTAATCCCTAATGAAGATCAGTTATTGCTAGTGTTCCCATGTGTTTGGTTTTCTATTGGAGAAAAAATGAATCTTTGTGGTCCTGAAAGGCTAAAGGTCATAAGGGTTGTGATGGGAGGGAGCCAGGGGAAAACTTTAGTTGGTAATACAGGGTGAAAAGTTTATGGATCAGAAGGGGGTAGTAGCTAAGCTAATATAAGGGATAATTATGAGGGAGACTAGGCTAGGTAGAAACCATAAAGTAGATAATAAAATAGAGGAGACAGAAGGGAGAACAATGGAGAAAATTGAACAGACAGACAAACAAATATAAACTTCACGGAACTGGAAAAAAAAAGAAAATATGAGACTCCCTTTATCTATTCAAAGTACTGGTAGTGAAGGAGAATTGTGGGTGGGTAGACAGAGAGAGGAGAAATTTTAGCTAGGAAGTTGTTCTGCTGGTTGACTGGTAGGAAGTATAAATTGGGAAGGGTGATAGAAAAGGGGAGGAGAAGAAATGATTTAAGGTTGCAAACTTAAGGGTGGTATGGGGCTCTCATATGATGACTACAGTGAGAGGGAAGGGAGGGAGATAGGGCTAAAGAGAAAATTGGGGAACAAGAATGCAAAACTACTGTTGGAATGTACAGAAAAAAACTGCAAGCAAACAAGTAAAGGGTCTATATCACAGATTCAACAACAATGGATGTAAGTTTTACATAGAGTTGCAAATTTTCTATTGCTTTTTCCCTTCTCCTACCCCTCTGTGTCTGAGTCTTTCAGTCCACTAGATGGCAGGCTAAATTGGATACTGTCTCTACTTTGGTGAGTGATGTGGGGAGAAGGGGGTGTTTATAGATCTAAATAGGATCTCTGGAGATTGTGCTGACAACTTGTCAGCCTCACCCTATTTACACTTGCAATTTAAAAGGAGCTCTGAGGGTCACTGGCATTGTTCCCCTATCTTGTGAGAGATACAGGGATTTGACTTTTTTTAGTGCTGTACTCCTGTTATCTAACCTATCCAAAAATTCAAGATTTTACTCAAAGGCTAACAACTAAATATGCACATATGACAACTGTAAAGCTGATTCTAACTGTTGCTGCCTCCTTTGTATATTAAATGTATTTGTGTTCTGCAACTATATAAAGCCTTCTAAAAGGCAAAGTTTAGGAAACTGTACCAAGCCTGTGTCTTCCATATTGAAATTGTTAGTGATGTTAGTCTTTTACAGGTATACATGCATATGTTCCTAACTGCGACAAAGAGATTTTAATAATGCTGATTTAATGCTTTCAGTCATAATTGTCTTCCTAAACTGCTGTATGAAATAAAATAACTAGACCGGTCTGTCAATTGCTAAAGCGTTATAAAAAACTTTTAACCTCTGCTATTAAGTCTTGTCATTCAGCCTGGGTTCTTCTGGAGCATTTGCAATCAAACTACTTTAAAAGGAGTCTAACAAGAGCTTTTTGTTCAATTAGTTAAGCTTTGTAAATATCTTCTCGCTTTTGTTCCATTTTCTTTGTATTGTCATTGCAAAACTTTTGAACTGCTGCCTGTTATAATCCTGTAGAAGTATACTTTCTAACAAACAGCTTTAAAAATTTTAATATGGCAGGACATCATGTAAAGAACAGACAGAATTAGACTTAAAAATGGATTCTAGGTAAGCTCAGCCTAAGAACCACTCCTTCTAAATCTGTTTGTTGCTTAAATTTGGCCAAAAGTGTCTTATAGGCATGGGACCAGATCAAACCATCTGGGAGAAAATTAATACTGGCAATGAGGGATTAGAATGGCCAACTGTCAAAATCTTCAGAGAAGATTGTTCACAGTAAAACAGAAAAGGGGAGGCATTGTCGGAAATAAATGGAGTTACTTATGCCAGACTTTAAAAATAATAATAATAATAATAACCATTGCCCAGAGGTTTAAAGAAGGAGCAGTTATGCATGTATGGCTACCTGGCACTAATACTCTACTAGGCACTTATGACAGAATGCAAACTCCTGCTTACACAGAGACAATATGACTATTTCTAATAATTCCAGACATGACTTGTTAATAGTCCATGGTCATGGAGTTATTTACTCTCTCTTGTGTTCTGCTTTGTAGTGGTGTTTAACTTTTGCTTAGAGACACCAGGAGCCTTCTTTTGCTGTGCAACTAACTCCTTTTGATGTTTACCTGGTACCTGCACCATGGTAAACTTGGCCCCTAATAGAGTGTATTGCCCTAATAATCAGTCCTAAACTGCCCCACTAGCAATGGTAATCCATTAATTCCTATCTCTCCTAATTGGGTTGGGGATAGCTACAGAAATAGGCACTGGGTTAGGAAGACTAACCACCTGTCTTACATTACTAAAAACTATCCAAAGACCTTTCTTACATCCTGAAGAAAAAAATGAGTACTGAGGGACAGAAATAGGAGAGACAATTTCCTTAATATGTGGGATCTTCAGCCCTACATATGTTATCAAGGCAGTACAGAAGATAGAGACATCCCCTCCTGCAGCAAACTTCCCTCCAAATTTTTGCAAGAAATTTTGTCTCAGGGAGAAGTCAAGGCAGACTAATAACAGGGAAAAAAAGAAACCCACTATGGGATTCCACCCTCCTCAGCAAAAAGGTCATTTTCATGATGAATTCCTCCTTGAACTCATCCTATACCACCCTGGGACATCCCCCCAGTTGTAAATTCCTGTTCAATTGTACATTCCTCAGTAGTTGTAAGTTCCTCCAAAAGGCAAAGGAGTCTCTTGGCTAGTTCTCACCCAAAAATGTCACAGGCCCAGAAAAGGGAAATAAGTCCTCAATTAGACCTCTCAGGTAAAACTCTTCTACATAAGATCTTAATATTGTTTGAATTTCATACATACAATTAAAAATCTGGGAATCAGCACAAGCACATATGCAGAATGCCCCATGGTATATAGTAAGACCCTGTCAATCAAACCTGTCAATCACCCTAGTCCCACCTTTAAAGACCACCCAGATTTTTCCCATCATTTGCCTGTACAACCTATAAATTACCCTTTGAACAAAGATCAGGGAGGCTGTGTCATCTGGCCAGAGCCCACCACTGTTTCTTTCGTGATACTCATACTTCATTTTTTTTTCAATAAAACTTTACTTTTGCTTTGCAATCTGTGTCTCGGTCCAGTGCTTTGTCCCAAGATGCAAGAACCTGAGATCTTTTTAACTGGGGTCAACTGAGACCAACCTCTGGTAACACCTTCATGCTAAAGTTTATCTAAAGAATTCATCTATAGCTCATTTATACTTGTGCTTTCATGCATAGACCTTGCTTTAACTCACCATCTTGGCTGTGAGAGCACCTTACTAAGTAAAACCACTTCCTGCACTTGGGTTCTTAGAAATTCCCTTCCATTTCTCATAAGTCTCCAAAATTACCTACATAAAATCAACATTTCTAATATCTTGCATGCAACAAAAATACATAAGACCCAAGAGCTCAAATACTTTAGTCCTTTGTTTAGTTGCCTGCCATCATCCTATCTGAAGCTATACTTTTGCTTTTCTTTGAATAAATCTGTCTCTGCTAAAATTAATTTCTGTGTTTGCCCCCATGTTCATTCTTCAATGAATCAAGAACCTGCCATTCACCTCCAATGACAATAGGAAAACAACAATAGGAACAACTTACCCGAATGTGTTTAAGAGAGAATGAAGAGGGCTGGAGATAAAGTTCACTGACAGAGTGCTTGCCTAGCATGTATGGAGACCCTGATTTTGATCCTAAGGAGAGAGAGAGAAAGAGAGAGAGAGAGAGAGAGAGAGAGAGAGAGAGAGAGAGAGAGCTTGAAGAAGACTAAGTGAAGACCAGGATTATAAACATCTCAGTTGAAATGATTTGGTATAAAAAGAGCAGAGAAGTAGATGGTAAGCCTAGTGATTAAAGTGCAATTGCGGCCAAAGCTATGAAACCTTAACACAAAGGAATCTTCAACTTTTAAAAATACTTCTTTTGGTTAACTTCTTTAGGACTTAAATAATTTATCTTGAACTCCTTGATTGTTTTATTCCTGAGAGCCAGGCTTTTTGGTATTTGGCCGCAAGACAAGTTAGTTTGAGTAGAATGACTAATGATGGAGATATGTGGAACATAGCAGATAAGGATGGGCCTGATAAGGACAACAGAGGCAGGACTGGACCTCAGTGTTTCAGAAGGAAATCAAGGATGAGCAGAGAACTGAAATGATGATGTAGAAAGGAAATAGAAATTGACTTGATGCTCTTCACACTTTGTACAAGGTGCAACATGGTAACCATCTCATCTTATCTGTATTTTGCCTCCTGAGAGCTAGGGCAGATCAGAAACAAGGTCCGATGATTTATAAAGAAGTGAAACCAGACTAAAGAGCAGAAAATCTGTAAAGAAAAACATGCTGCTGCAATTGCAGTCTGGGATCCTGATGAACAGGTGAGTACTTGAATCCGTATCTGGAAATGTCCAGCATCTTTATTTAACTGAATAGAATTTTCTTTGCCATTATGTTCTTATGTCTCCCCTTTGAGTCATATAACAAATTATAATCTATAATAAGAAGATCAAGAATCCAACTAGATTTAACTAACCAATCTGGTTGTATTGCTATTTTACCCACCAGGTGAACATGGCACACATTCCAGTCTCTATAAGGAAAACAGTCATTAAGAAATCAGTGGAGTGTGGTGTTCTGGCTATTAAGGACCACCTTTGAACATGTTAGTGATATTACTTTTCCTTTTCAAAAGAAGTCCAAATGATGAAAAAACACATGAAAAAATGCTCACCATCCCTGACCCTAAAGGAAATGTAAATCAAAACCATCAACTTCACTCCTGTTAGAATAGCTATCATCAAGAACACCACCAACAACAAATGTTGCCAAATATGTAGGAGAAAAAAGAACCCTCATACACTGCTGGTTGTATGGAAATTAGTACATCTACTATGGAAAACAGCATGGAGGCTTCTTAAAACACTAAACATAGAACTGCCATATGCTCCAGCAACACTAGTCCTAGGGATATATCTGAAGGAATAGGAGACAGGTTACAACAAAGGCAACTGCAGACCCATGTTTATTGCAGCACTATTCACAATAGTTAAGCTATGGAAACAACCAAGATGCTCCACTACTGATGAATAGATTAAGAAAATGTGGTATTTATACAAAATGGAATTTTACTCAGCCACAAAGATGAATGAAATTTTGTCATTTGCAAGTAAATGGATGGAAATAGAGAAAATTATCAAGTGAAATTAGCCTTCTTTCCTTCCTTCATCCCTTTATCCCTTCCTCCCTCCTTCTCTCCCTTCCTCCCTCCCTCCTTCTCTCTTTCAGATGTATGGAATTATATACAAAAGGATAAAATGATATTGGAACCTCTTTCAGCCCAAACTGATACAGCATCTATGTTGTATACGGCACTGAGATAAGGGTTTAAAATACAGAAAATATTCCCCTCAAGAAGCTCAAAAAGAATGTGGATATTTTAGAAATTTTATGCTTTTAGCAAGATACTCATGACTCAAGTTGTATTTCAGCTACAAAATTTTGAGATATTGTCCACATCAATCATGTGAAATTTCATGTCATTTTTACAGTGACCCTCAGTAAATTGAAACATAAGTTAGAGCTGTACAAGCTTATGAATCTTCTTAACTAAAAGTGTCAGAATTTAAACCCATGTAGTCTATGTAAGGAACTGCCAAACAAAGACCACACTGTGTGTAGAAAAGAAAGATTTATGGAAGCACAGAATGCTGAGCTACCCTCTCGGGTTCAGAGTGCAGCAGCTTGGCTGGAATGGGTAGGGGACTTTATAGGAGGGGCCACACTGTGAGGGAGGGGAGAGCGTTCCTCCCAGAGAACAACTGTGCTGCTGGCCTCAGTTTATTCGTGATCACCAGATGGAATGTGTTGACATGCATAGCTAGTCGAGAAACAGGAAGTTCCTGCAGTTTTGCAAGCAGGGAAACAAGCAGAAAAGTTTTGCAAGCAGTCATAAATCAGGGGTCTGGTTTTGGTGTTAGCCTCAGGACCCTCTTCTCACCCCAAGAATGCCAGGGACCTAACATTTCAGCCTTTTGTTAGTATTATGGGCACCAATCAATCTAGCTGCTTCGTGCTGAGTGGGGGCATCATTAAGGGGGGGTTGGCTGGAATTTGGAAATTTGTGAGGTCCCCAGGAGCAGAGGCAGATGGTTTTCCCCAGGCTTCATTTGCAGACAAGGCCAGTTGTTGGTAGTAGCATCTGGTGGATAGTCTGTCTGCTGAGCTCCCCAAATGATCCTGGAAGCATCTAAAAAGTCAAAGGATGATAAGAAGTAGGGAGAAAATAGCTGCTAATGATCACAACTGACAGAGCATGCCTTTGATATACCAAAGGTAAGGAAGATAGAAGATTGGCATCACTTAGTTGGACAGAATGTGGAGTTAAGCAGAGTATGTGGATAAAATAGAACTGCCAGTCTTCTCCAGGTGGTGGGCTGAGAAGGCTGGGGGTGGTCTGGTGTAGTGGATTTTTCTCATTGGCCATGGATTCGTGAGCTTTCTCAGGTCAACTGGTTTGGTTTGCACCTTTACTGGGGGAGGGGAAACAATCTTGAGAACATTTATTATGTAAGACCCAAATAGGAATATTAGAAGGAGCATAAAAAGTGTCTGCTAAGGGATGCATATCTAGGGATCCAGATTCTGCAAAATCCTGTATCTCCCAAGAAAGCTCTATGCTGCTTTGTGGTATGGAGGAGTGGGAAACAGAGGATTGGGTCGATTCCCTCATGACTCAGGGAGTGAGTCTACCCCTTTAAGACCACACCTAGGTAGGTAACCTGTGGGAGGTATAATTGAGCCTTCTCCTTAGAGACTTTGTATCCCCAGATGCCAGAAATTATTAAAAAGGGCTCAGTCGCCTAGCAGATGAAGGGCTCTGTGGCTCTGCACAGAAGTACGTCATCAACGTATTGAAGAAGGCTGGCCTCTGGATAGTGCCAGTCTAATAAGTCCCTGGTTAGGGCCTGTCCACAAAGATGAGGGCTGTCCTTAAACCCTGTGGCAAAACTGACCAGGTTAGTTGCTGTGAAGGGTTTGCGGGATCTTCAAAGGCAAATGGGGGCTGACTGTCAGGATGCAGGTTAAATGTAACACTTTTGGATAAAAGAGAGCTTTAGCTCATTATTTTATATAAATTTACACTTTTAATTTTGTAAATGTTTGTACCATATTTAGATAAAATATAGACACAACACTGTAATAAGGTGGTCATTCAAGACACATGAGCAAATACATAAATGAACTCTGATTTGGTAGTACTTAAAGCTTGACAAGATCAACAGAAAATGCAAGTAATTTCTTTGATAAAACCTTTCCCTGTAACAGTTTTTTGTAGATGTTACTCAGAGCAGAGCAATATTAAGATAACCTTGTTATTTTATAGACATAGAGAATTTGATTTTAGTTTGACATGACACTAAAAATCTTTTAGGCAACTCTTAAATTATAGTTAACTTTAACTTTATTACACATGGAAGCATTTTATACACTTTTAAAACTTACTCAGACCCTTATGCAATATTCTCAATGCTTTGATGGTTTGTCCTTATCCCTCCTATCCCCTCCTATCCATATTTGAAACAATCTTTAGGACAAACCATGCTTTACAAAATCCTTTCTCATCCAAAAAACAAAAAATTCCTTTTTTCCTTTAATTTCTCAAAAAATACACTCAATACTTATCTATATCCTTTCTACTTGTTTATTTTGTAACTTGTATTTTAAAATTAAATTTTATAAGAATTTTAAATTTAAATAAAATTGTTTTCTTTTCTTTTCTTTTTTTTTTTTTCTGGCTGGTAGAGGAGACCATCCACCCCCACCATTGAGATCTGTGAAGGATCAAGCTTACTCAAGAAGTCAGGTAGCACCAGGTAGGTGATTGAGGCCTGCCTGCTACTTGGATGGTTACCCTGTACTCCTCCAAGGTGGTCTTGAAGGGGGCTGAAGTCCCAGGGCCGCGTCAGTCTTCTGCTGCCAGGCCCAAGAGGTCCATGAGGACTTCAGTCAGGTGGGAATGGGGATGGGAGACTGACCTACCTTGTAGAGGCAAAGAGGAGCAGTCACCCCTCCAGTGTCCATTCTGGCACATTGTGGACAGGGTCCTGGCAACAGGCGAGGTGAAGGGCAGTTTTTTTTGAAGCAGGCCCCTGGAGGCATGTTATTGCCCATCCCTCTCAGAGTCAGAGGAGGTGGCCTCAGGGCAGCCATCAAGAGCTGGATCTTTCGCTGATCTCAAGCCTCATCTCAGTTATTAAATACCTTAAATGCCATTTTCACAAGATCTCCTTGGAGGGTTTGAGGGCCGTGGGCTGCCTGTTTAAGTTTTTTTTTTTTTTTTTTTTTTTTTTTAAATATCAGGGAAGGATTGGGAAATAAAGTGGGAGTTGAAAATAAGTATAGCGGGTTAGGATTTCTGTCAGGCATTCCAAAAAGTTGGCTGGGTTTTCAGTTGGATGCTGGATAATTTCTCTAAGTTTGTCAAAATTGAATGCCCTATGTGAAGCAGTCTGTAGCCCCACAAGGAGGCAGGTGAGCATATAATTCTGGGCAGCTAGCATGGCAGGGTCCTGATAGTCCCAATGTGGGTCCTCACGTGGCACAGCCATAGATCCCACTGGGATTGTGAGATCAGTGTTGTGGACATCATAGGCATGTGCCTGGGCTGCCAACCAAACTCTTTCCTTCTCATCTGAAGTTAAAGTAGAGGAAAAAATAACATATATATCCTGCCAAGTCATATCATATGCTTGGGTTAGGTATTTTAATTCTTTAATATAGGAGGCTGAGTCATTAGAGAAGGAGCCAAGTCTCTTCAATTTGAGAGAGATCAGTCATGGAAAAGGGCACATGCACTCTGACAATGACATCCCCTCCCAAAGTGGATATAGATGGGCTGGACATACATGGGAGGAGGTATGGGAGTGGGTATGGGATGCGGGTGGGGAGGAGAAGGATGAAGGTGTAGCAGGGGCTGAAGGCAGTGTTGGTGGTGTTGGTCCCTGAGGAGCCGATGGCTCAGGATCAATTGTAACTACTGTAGAAGGGGAATATGGTGGCAGAAGTTTAGGAGAGCAAGCAGGGGCTGAAGATGGGGGTTCTGAGCCATGGGAAGATGGGGTGGGAGAAGAAATTGATGTAGAGGATTGGCAGGAAGAGGAGTTGGGAGGAGGGCAGACAGAGACCCTGAGGTCACAAGTAAGGGAAGAATCTTCAGGAGAGGAGTCAGGAAGAGTTTTTAATTTTGAGGAGAGTTTGAATGGCTTTATAAGATTGGAGCAGGGAGGGTCAAGAGCAGAGAGAGAGAAAAGCTTGGACCTATGGAAGTTCAGACCACTTGCCATTGCAATGGCAGAAATTGTCAAGTTCTATAAGTGTGTGAAAATCAAAAGTACCATTTTCAGGCCATTGGGATTGATTGTCTAGCTTGTACTGAGGCTAAATTGTGTTGCAGTAATAAATAAGTCACTTAGGTTTTATATCATGTTGGAGACAAAGGGGAAGGTCTCAAGGGAGTGGAGAAGGCATCCCAGGGGTGTGGATGCATCTAATTTAGTGTGTGGTCCCCATAATGTAGTTGGACAAAGAGAGAGAGAGAGAAATCAAAAGAGAGAGAGAGAGGAAGAGAGTGAGAGAGTGAGGTAGGTACTTCAGTGAGTTTACTCTTCAGGCCAATATAGATCTAGGTCAAGGTCTAGCCTCCCTACGTGACTCAGTCAAGGAGAGCAGAATCGTTTGGTCAAAGTAAGCTGGAGAGGCTGTTGAGCTCTCACCCTAGGCAGAGGAAAGGAAGACAGAGAGGGAGAGCAAGAGAGAGAGAGTGAGAGGGAGGGGAAAGTGTCACCCAAATGGGTTCCCAAGGGTGGGCATCCCCAGCCTCGGTCACCATCCAAAAAGAATGCCCAACCAGTTAGCCAGGTGTCCCCATGCTAAGCAGAGGGGCACCCTAGTGGGTATGGGAGGCACAGCCCTGTGACTTCCAAGAATGAGAGAGAGAGAGCAGGCAGCCCCGAGAAGGGTGACACTTACCGAGGCTGAGGACAGGAGTAGGTCAGGTGGAGAGCAGTGGAAGAGAAAGGCTAATGATGGATGGGAAAGCTGGCAAGACAGTAACATCCAAAATCCACAGTCCATAGACGCGTGGGGTCAATTCACCAGTCTGGGTTTGGGAGAGGGCAGGACATGAAGGCCAAGGGAGCAGTCCTGGGCTAGAGCATCCTGTTAACCTCTCCCGGGTTTTGGCACCAGATATAAGGAACTGCCAAATAAAGACCATGCCATGTGTAGAAAAGAAAGATTTATTGAAACACAGACTGCTGGGCTGCCCCTCTAGGGTTCAAGAGTATAGCAGCTTGGCTGGAATGGGTAGGGGGCTTTAGAGGAGGGGCCATACCATGAGGGAGGGAGGGTGTTCCTCCCAGTGAACAACTGTGCTGCTGGCCTCAGTTTATCTGTGATCACCAGATGGAATGTGTCAACATGCATAGCTAGTTGAGAAAGAGGAAGTTCCTGCAGTTTTGCAAGCAGGGAAACAAGCAGGAAAGTTTTGCAAGCAGTCATAAATCAGGGGTCTGGTTTTGGTGTTAGCCTTGGTACCCTCTGCCCACCCCAAGAATGCCAGGGACCTAACAGTCTACATACACATGCTGTGCTCAATATGTGCTCCCAAATCTAAGCACTAATGTGTAATGTCACATTTGTCTGGCAACTCGGTGACCTGAACAACATTTATCAAAGGATGAGCAAGTGTGAACTTATGTGTGTAAGGATAAGAAAAGGCAAGGAAATACCAGACTTGATTAGACATTCCAATTAGCTATTACTTGTGTTTAAATTAAATCACAAATGTTTAAAATGATGTGGGGAGCACTTTCCATGTTGTTCTGTTAATATCAAGGCTCATAAAAAGTCAGACATAATATGAAGTATCTCTATCTCCTGAGCAGCTATGTTCGAAGGAGTAAATTGTTCCTGAAAGATAAATATAGTAATCTAATAGACTGTTCTCATATTAGAGCAGTGGTACTTAGTCCTTATTAAAAGGAAAATAATTACAGAGAAAGTATACTTGCCTGTTCCTCTCATAAGCACCTTCGCTGGAATTAGAAGGAAAAAAAAAAAACCCAAAAAAATAGATTAAAAAGGTCAAAGCTCTCATTCTGCCACAGAAATATATTTAAAAAGAAAAAGCAGCCCCTTAAAGCAAACAGAGAGGCCCAGTCACACATATAATCAGAAAACATCTCAGAGAAGGCTGAAAACTTTCACTGCAGGATGGCTCCTAACCTAAGAGAAATTCAATATAAGAGATGAAACGAGGACAATTATCAGGTCCTGAGAGACTGGCAGATTTCCAAATTCCCAATTTCAACAAAAAAGTCACAAGATACACAGAGAAATAGGAAAATGTGACACATTCACACATAAGTGACAGAAACTAGCCCTGAGGACACCCAGTATTGGACTTGCAAGGCAGAGTATTAAAACCAACTTTTCTAAATATCCTCCAAAGCCAAATGAAAACATACAATAAAATGAAAAGCAAAACATGTATATGAGCAAAATGAGACTATCAAAACAGAAGTTACAAAAAGGATTCAAAAGGTAACTGAAGTTAAAAGTATAATGATTGAAATTTTTAAAAATTACTATAGGAGTTAAATAGAAAATTTGAAATTAAAAAAAAAAGGGACTCTGGAACTGATAAGAGATTTTGAATGCAATAAAGTATGATTGCTAATGGATCACAAAAGAAGACCCATGCATAAACCCACACATCTACAGCCACCTGATCTTCCACAAAGGAGCCCAAAACACACAACGGAGAAAAGACAGCCTCTTCAACAAATGCTGCTAGGAAAACTGGATATCCACATGCAGAAGATTGAAACTAGGTCCCTGTCTTTCACCCTGTACCAAAATCAACTCAAAGTGGATTAAAGACCTTGATATAAAGCTTGACACTTTGAAACGACTTCAGGAAGTAGTAGGCAATACTACTTCCAGGAAAAACCTGGAACATATAGGTACAGGGAACAACTTCCTAAGTAGAATTCAAAAGGCTTAGCATCTAAGAGGAAGAGTGAACAAATAGGACTGCATCAAACTAAAGAGCTTCTGCACAGTTACCATACTCAACAGACAACAACAGAATGGGAGAAAATCTTTGCCAGCTACTCATCTGACAAGGGACTAATATCCAGAATCTATAGGAAACACAAAAAACTCATCCCCCAAAGAATCAACATCCCAATGAAGAAATGCACACATGAATTAAATAGGGAATTCTCAAAGGAAGAGGTACAAATGGCCAGTTGAAGATGTGTTCAACTTCCCTGGTCACAAAAGAGATGCAAATCAAAACAACACTTAGATCTTATCTCACCCCAGTTAGAATGGCCATATGCAAGGGCAATAACAACAACAAATGATGGTGAGGATGTAGCAAAACAGGAACATTTATACTCTGTTGGTGGGAATGCAAATTAGTACAACCACTATGAAAAGCAATATGGAGATTCCTCAAAAAGCTAATGATAGAACTGCCATGTGATCCCATGATACCTCTTTTGGGTATCTATCCAAAAGAACATAAGTCAGAATACAACAGAGACACCTGTACACTGATGTTCATCACAGCACTATTCACAATAGCCAAGCTTTGGAAACAACCCAGGTGACATACAGCTGATGAATGGATGAAGAAAATGTGGTATGTATACACAAAGGAGTTTTACTCAGCCATAAGGAATAATGATGTGTTTGGAAAGTAAATGGATGCAATTGGAGGACATCATGTAAAGACAATTTACTTTAGAAAATTTGCCAGTGACAGAAGGGAGTTGAGGGTGAATACAATTGAAGTACATTATATGAGTGTATGAAAATGCCATAATAATAAATGCAGGGTAGAGGAACAAAAAAACAGAGAAGAAGAGGAAGAAGAATTAGTAGTTGCAATTGAAAAGATCAAGATCAATCAGGAGCTGGCTCAAGTCTCCTTATTTTCCTGGAATACAAATGCTCCAACATTCCTGGAGAGACATGTCTAGAGAAGTAAGCCTCTGTTCTCGTAAAAAATGATGTGCTTTTAGCTCTTAGTTTTCAAGGTGCTATAAAATCATGTTATGTTTAAATGGCTGCTTTTTGAATTTATATACATGGAACTTTTTAAGATGTGTCCTCTAAGACGTGCCCAACTTCCTGTGTTGAACATGATGTCCTTGAAATATGTATTCTTATTCAATGTTGAATACTATTCCATTGTCTTAATACATTATTACTTATTATGACACAGAAATGATTTCCATTCTATTATTGAATGGTATGTAATTTTCCAAATTGGTTATCACAAATAATGTTACTATGACTGTCATATACATGTTCTTGTGTTTACACATAAGTGTTTTTGGCAAAATATTATGAAAAAACCTACCAGATCATGATTCGGTTATGTTCAACTTCAGCAATTTTGCCAAGAATCATAAAATTGTTATAACCATTTATTCTCCTATCGGTTATAACATATCACCCTACTCTTTTTCATTTTATCAGAGATAGTGAATATTTATTTAGTGTTACCTATGGGACTTTTTGCCTTACCTTCATTTTTGGGGGAGCTATACTGACGTTTGAACTCATGGCCTCCACCCACTTGCTAGGGAGGTTCTCTACCACTTGAGCCACTCCATCAGCCCTTCTTTGTGTTGGGTTTTTTTAAGATAGGAACTTGTTTTTTGTCCAAGTTGGCTTTGAACTTTGATCCTCCTGAGTAGCTAGGATTACAGGTATGACCCAGCAGCACCCAGCTCCTCAATTCTTTTGAAGTGAGGTACAGTACATAAGTGTATTTCACCAGTGTTGATGGTGATTTATGCACATGTCACCAACATATGTATGAATTTGCTCTTTATTAATGACCATGAGGGTGTCCATTGTGGAAATATACAGCAATTTATTTCTCTCTCATGCTCTGCATATTTCTTTACATATACTGTATCTTTATTTCTCTACTATATTCTGTTATAGTGTATCTTTCTATTTTCTTAGTATAAATAATAATGCAATTAAAATTCTCATACATAGCTCTATTTTTCTTTCATTTTTATTTTTTCTTTCTTTTCTTGTAGGGAGGTGTGTGACTGGGGTTTGAACTCAGGGCATCACACTTGCAAACCAGACGGTCTACTGCTTGAGCCACACCTCCATTCCATTTTGCTGTGGTTACTTTGGAGATGGGGGTCTCTTGAACTATTTGCCTGGGCTGGCCTCAAACTGCAATCCTCCTGATTACAGGTGTGAGCCACCACACCCAGCTCATGTCTGTTTCTGGAATCATTTCCCTGGAGTTACATTGCAGTGGGATTGTTGGACAATGGATATGTTAGGAGTTCTAATTATAGCTACAAATATATCAATTTATCTATATCTCATGTACCTCCTTCTAACAACTATCAGAAATATGAAATAATATCAGAATCCCCAAATGCTAAGAGTTCCACATTTAATTATGTAAAATAATTCTTAGTACTTATAATAGTAACTTTCCTCAAGGTGAGTAATATTTTTTACAGATTCAGTGATAATTTATTATATTAAACACTTATTGCTATGCATTTGAGATCATTGATTTTTTTTCTTTTGCAAGTCTAATTTGCTGTTAATCTTATCCAATAAACTTTTATATCTCAGACATTGCAGGGTTTTTTTTTTTGGTGGTGTCAGGATTTGAACTCAGGGCTCCATGCTTGCTCTACAGCTGAAGCCATGCCCCCAGCCCAGAGATTACAGGGGTTTTTTTGGTGGAACTGGGATTTAAACTCAGGACTTTGATCTTGCAAAAACGATGCTCTACCACCAGTCTATTTTGCTGAGTTACTTTGGAGACGGGTTCTCTTAACTATTCACCAGGACTGGCCTTGAACCATAATCCTACAGATTTCAGCCTCCCAAGTAGCTTAGTCAAGAATATAGCCATGAGTCACTGGCACTCAGCAAGACTGGAGATTTTGTTGCTTTAGTTTGAATCTTTTTATTAGTTCAGGCAGGCATAGGAATGCCAGATACAGATTCGTTCTGCTATGACTGTGAGTCATCTTTAAAAGTGCAACCCACAAGGTTGCCTGAGACCTGTGTGGCCCCACCCCCAGTTTCTTAGCTCAATAAATATAAGAAGAAGGCAGTAGACCAAGTCATCACAAGGGGGTGTGTCTTGCTTCTGGACTGACTGGATTCTGAGGTCAGGCTATGCCTGACTCTTGGATCAGCTGGACCTTGCTAAGTGCCTTGAGGATTGGAAGTGGCCTGAGTCCCACCCTCCACCTCCCATCTCTGGGACCCTCTCCTCTGTGCTGCTGCTCAGGACCATGTTCCTCTCTGTAAGTCCCAGTGACTGTGCTCTGTGAGGTCCTGAGCTGTGGGTCTCTTTTCTTTGATCTTAGGGCCCATTAGGGCTAGTTCTTCTGCACTGGAACCAGTTGTTCTGGATATTCCTTAATTGCTAATTGTAACATTCCTACTCTACCCAGATCTCTCTCTCCCTCTCCCCCCACTCTTTTCTTTCATTTTCTTTTTTATTTGTACTAGGATTATATGATCTCAGAACTCTGTATTTGATAGGCAACACCTCCAGTTCTTTCTACTTTAGGTTATTTTTTCAGATAGGGTCTTGTGGTGTTTTTTGCCCAGGTCAGCCTCTGAATGCAGTCCTCTTACCTCTGCCTCCTGTGTAGCTGAAATTGCAGGCACGTATCACTACACCTAACATGCTTGTGGGGATGTGATCTCAACTATCTTTTGCCTGGTCTGTCTTCAAACTGCGTTCATTTTAATCTCTGCCTCCTGAGTGTCTGGGTTCACAGACATGAGTCACTACGCCCAGTCCTACATGTGTTTCTATATATTGATTTTCTCCTCATCTTGGATCATAACTTCCCAAGTTCTTTGCAAAACTTAATTGCACTGCAAGCACTGCAAATGCTATCTTATTGATTGATGGATGTGTTTTCTTTCTTCTAGACACTTTAAACTTTATTCTGGGACACAATTAAGATATTAGACAATAGTTCTTTTTGGGCCTTCCTTAATATGTGTTATAAGGGACTAGAATTCCAGTAGCACTAGTCTGGTACTTCTCACCACTGGAGCAAGTTTCTGATACTCTGAAATATCCTTAGTGATGAGATTTCCTTTTTGGCTGTTCTCAAAGGTTACTTGTGTGTGTGTGTGTGTGTGTGTGTGTGTGTGTGTGCAGTACTGGAGATTGAACTCAGGGCCCTGCCCTGCTAGACAGTCACTTTGCCACTCAAGCCACACCCCCATCCCTTTTTGCTTTAGTTATTCTTCAGGTAAAGTCTCATACTTTGTACAGGGTGGCCTTGAAACCAGAGTTTTTAAACCCCATACCCAAAACTCCTGGGTTTCCACTGGTACCTATAAGCCAAATAAAGAGACATAGTAAAGGGCAGAGGAATGAGATTTATTACATGTCCTGGGGCACACCATGGGAAGAGGCAGCGTAAACACTCAGCCCATCTTCAGCCATCTTTGGAGCACAGAGATGAGCTTTAGCTTTAAATAGACAAATAACTGAGGACAGGGGACAAGTATGCATAGTTAAGCAGCTGAGTCACAGGTGTGGTCTGGCTGCTTCTTATCTGGAGTTGTTATCCACATTCATTGTCACCTGGCAGGAGGTCCATAATGAGGAGCTCTGTGGTTGGGGATAGTTTCTGTCCCTTGTCACGAAGATGTTATCAGTTCTGTCTTTACTGGAATCCAAAATGATTGTAAAATGACCACAGAGAGAATGACTTAGAACAAAGACAGATAGGTACAAAATGGAGGTAGAGATACCAAGCTTTTCTCCTGTTTTTAGTTAATTTGTGGGCCTGAGTAAAGAATCCATGATTTTAGCAAAAGCAGTTTGAGTAACTCTTATAGCCTCAAACTACAATCCCCCAACGTATGCTTCCGATGTACTTGGAATTACAGGCATGTACCACCATAACTGGCTTGTTCTTTGAGATAGGTCTTGCTAGGTTTCTTTTTGTCTAGGCTAGCCTGGAACCATCATCCTCCATCTCTGCCATCCATGTAGCTGGGACTACAGATCTGAGCCACCTCACCTAGCAGTGCTAGCTGTTGTTTTCTCCAGCCCTCTTATGTGGTTTTTGTTTCTCCAGCCTGATTTTGTTTCCTCAAAACAGTGCAACTTAGCCCTCAACTGAGTTCTCAGAGTACCCTGCACTGCTGTGTGTTTTTTGCCATTGTTGCTCCGTCTTCTGGAGACAGAGGAGGTGGAGTTCCTCCATCTCAATTCATGGAACCCACTTGCATCAACTTGGGGTTCACTTTTCAAACCGCAGACTTGACACCCTCAGGATAAGTGAGCTGGGAGAGCCAGGGCTCACCTGTGCTGTTCACAGAGAACCACTGTCTTTGATTGGCTAATACCCAGGCTTGAAAGGATTTCTAGATATATTTTTATACTGCTTTTAGTTGATTTCAGAAGAACCAAACTTGTCCCTACTGTTCTATCCTAGGAGGAGACAGGAGTGGGTGAAGTTGACTTTTACTTAAGTTAAAATGCACTTGCATTTTAAGATTTCCAAAGCATTTCTTGGTTTCATTTATTATGCTAATAACCCACTTAATTTAGCATCATGATCCCTTTCTATTTTGTACTGCTTTTACACTTAGGAACAGTTCTTAAGAACAGATCATGAGGAGTTAATACACAGTCACAGAAAGCTTGTTAATGTTTCACAGAGCTGTTTGCACAATGCCATTGACTGTGTTCCAAATTCCTTGCAGCTTGAATTTCCTTGTGGATCCAGTAGTCCCTGCTAGACTGAAAGATGTCTGCTCCAGAGGCTTCAGTGGAAATACCAAAGCCAGATGTTACTTTCTTAGATGGCACCAAGAAGAGACCATCTGGTAATGAGGTTTTTTTAGAAATTTTTAATTGGGTATGTTCATGATACAGGGGCATTCATAGTGACAATTACGATCAGAATTATATTGTACATTTTTTACATTGCCCCCATCATCTCTCCCCCTCAACCCATCCCCAACCCACTTAAAGCAATTTTAAGAGGTTCCTTCGTTCTGTTTCAAATAAGTATATGAAATCCATTACCATATACTGTAACCTTAATCTCCTTCATTCACCTTCTTCCCTCTCACTAATGTCTCCCCCACACGGTACCTGCTATTCAGTCCTATTTTTCATTATTAATAATTAAGTTGATACTCAAAGGGTGTCGCAAAGTGCACCAATTGTGTGTATACTTTACTTCGATCTATTCAACCACTTCTATTACTCTTCCTTACCCTTTTACCTCCCACCCCCATTTTTCAACAGCTTTCAATACACAGCCTTATATCCTAAACCTTCACATCTTATGTTATGCAATATTGCAAGTGCTGTATTATTCTCTTTTCCTTTCCCTCTTTCCCCAAGTTCCATAGAGTAGTTCCACTGTTACAAACATGTTCTATATCTGAGATTTTATATGATCATGCTTGTTTTTATGTATATGTTTATCTTTGGATCTGTCTTTCATATATGAGAGAAAACATGACTTTTGTGTTTCTGAGGCTGGCTTACTTCACTTAACATGATGTCCTCTGATTGCATCCATTTACCTTCAAACCACATGTCATTATTCCTTATGGCTGAGTAATACTCTGTTGTATATGTATACTACATTTTCTTGATTCATTCATCAGTTATAGGGAACCTGGGTTGTTTCCAAAGCTTGGCTATTGTGAATAGTGCTGCAATGAACAGTGTACAGGTGTCTGTTGTTTCCTGACTTACATTCCTTTGAGTAGCTACACAACAGCAGTATCATTGGATCATATGCAGTTCTATTTTTAACTTTTTGAGGAATCTCCCTACTGCTTTCTATAGTGGTTGTACTAACTTGCATTCCTGCCAACAGAGTATAAGGGTTCCTATTTCATCACATCCTTGCCAGCATTTGTTGTTGTTATTGCTCTTGAAATGGCCATTCTAGCTGGGATGAGATGAAATCTGAGTGTTGTTTTGATTTGCATCTCTTTTATGACCAGGGAAGTTGAACACTCTTCATGTATTTGCTGGCTATTTGTACCTCTTCCTTTGAGAATTCCCTGTTTAATTCATGTGTGCATTTCTTCATTGGAATGTCAATTCTTTGAGGGATGAGGTCTTGTGTTCCCTGTAGATTCTAGATATTAGCCCTTTATTGAATGTGTAGCTGGCAAAGATTTTCTCCCATTCCATAGGCTGTCTCTTGAGTCTGGTGACTGTTTCTTTGCTGTGCAGAAGCTCTTTAGTGTGATGAAGTCCCATTTATTCATTCTTTCTCTTAGACGCTAAGCCTTTTGAGTTCTGTTTAGGAAGTCATTTTCTATCTCTTTCGGGGTATTTCCTACTTATTCCTGGAGTTGTTTCAAAGTGTCAGGCTTTATATCAAGGTCTTTAATCCACTTTGAGTTGGTTTTGGTACAGGGTGAAAGACAGGGATCTACTTTCAGTCTTCTGCATATAGATATCCAGTTTTCCCAGCAACATTTGTTGAAGAAGCTGTCTTTTCTCCATTGTGTGTTTTGGGCTCTTTTGTCAAAGATGAGATGACTATAGAGGCATGGGTTTATGCTGGATATTCTATTCTGATCCATTGCTCTTCCTTTCTGTTTTTGTGCCAATACCATGCTCTTTTCATTGTTATGGCTCTGTAGTATCATTTGAAGTTGGGTATTGTGATAACTCCAGCACTGAAATTTTTGCACAGAATTGCTTTGGCTATTCAAAGTCTTTTGTGTTTCAATATGTATATCAAGATTGATTTTTTTTTATTTCTGTGTAGAATGTCATTGGAATTTTGATAGGGATAGCACTGAACATGCAGATTGCTTTTGGTAGTATGGCCATTTTCACAATGTTGATTCTACCAATCCATGAGCATGGAAGTTCTTTCCATCTTCCGATGTCTTATTCAGTTTCTCTCTTCAGTGCTTTATAGTTCTCATTAAAAAGGTATGTGGTGTCTTTTGTTAAATTTATTCCAAGGTCCTTTATTGTTTTTGAGGCTATTGTAAATGGGATTGTTTCCCTGATGTCTTTCTCAGTCTGTTAGTTGTTGATATATAGGAAGTCTACTTATTTCTGTATGTTGATTTTGTATCCTGCTACTTTACTGAAAAACTCTATGATTTCTAACAGTTTTTTGGTAGAGTGTTTAGGGTTTTAGGTATAGGATCATGTCATCTGCAAATAGGAATATTTTGACTTCTTCCTTCCCTATTCGAATCTATTTTATTTCTTGCTCTAAATGAAAATACAACCTACCAGATCTGTGGGACACAACAAAGGCTGTACAAAGGGGAAAGTTTATAGCTATAAGTGCCTACATTAAAAAAACAGAGACCTCTAACACCCTAATAATGAACCTTAAGTGCCTAGAAAAACAAGGAGAAACCAAACCCAAAAGAAGCAGGAGGAGAGAAATAATAAAGATCAGGGCTGACGTCAATGAGATTGAGACCTAAAAAACTATTCAAAGAATCAACAAAGCAAAAAGTTGGCTTTTTGAAAAGAGTAGCAAAATGAACAAATCCTTAGCCAACATGACACAATAAAGGAGGGAAAAAAAATTAATAAAATCAGATATGAAAAAGGGGACATAACCACAAATACTGACAAAATCCACAGAATCATTACAGAGTACTTTGAAAACTTATATTCAAGTAAACTGGAAAATCTAGATGAAATGGACAAATTCCTAGATGCATATGAACAACCAAAACTGAACCAAGAAGATATTACCCACCTAAATAGTCTGATTACATGCAATGAATTTGAAGCAGTAATACAGAGTCTCCTTACAAACAAGAGCCCAGGACCTTGGCCAGATTTTACCAAAGCTTTAAAGAAGAACTAATACCAATACTCCTCAAAAATGTCCAGAAAATAGGTAGGGAAGGAACACTACCAAACTCATTCTATGAAGTCAGCATTACATTCATTCCAAAACCCAATAAAGATACAACTAGAAAAGAGAATTATAGGCAATATCTTCAATGAATACAGATGCAAAGATTCTCAACAAAATGCTGGCAAGCAGAATTCAACAACACATCAAAAAGATCCTACACCATGACCAAATTGGTTTCATTCCAGAGATGCAAGTGTGGTTCAACATAAGTAAATCCATAAGTAAAATACAGCATATAATCAGAAGAAAGGACAAAAACCACATGATCCTTTCAGTAGATGCAGAAAAAACCTTTGATGAAATCCAACACCTTTTCAAGATAAATGCTCTGAAGAAACTAGGAATAGAAGGAATGTTCCTTAACATAATAGAGGATATACACGACAACCCTAGAGTCAACATCATACTAAATGGAGAACAACTGAAACCATTCCCCTTAAAGTCAGGAACAACACAGGGCTGTCCACTTTCTCCACTCCTAATCAATATAGTTTTGGAATTCTTAGCCAGAGAAATAAGATATTTTGTTCTTTTTCTAATATTAAAGGGTGGGGAGTTTTTCCAGGTACTCATAAGAGAAACAGAGCCATGGGCATAATAAACAGTGCTTTCCTGACAATCTCCTTAGAAGACCATCTGTTTGGGGCAGGAGTTAAATTTGTGCTTGTTACAAGAGTTAATGTTTTAATGTTATTTAAACATTTCTAGGCAAGAGATATGAACAGTGAATTAGATTACAAGACCTTGGAGGGGAAAATGTTCTTTGTGTTTGGATTTTTAGATCCTGTCTTTTCCTCAGGTGCCTATAAATTTTATTATGCTACTAATTAACACACTTTCTCTCCCAGCAAGATGGCAGACTCAGTTGCTAACAACTTGGTATAATGCCCTTGCTAACAGAAGTTGCCTGCAAAGCTAGGACTTGTCATAGATCCTTTGTCAATAAAAAGACATGTTGGGATTTGAGGGGCTGGGAGGGCTGAATTCCTCCACCTACAAAGCCTGTGGCATTGTCATTTCATGTGAAAAAAAAGAACATCCTGGGTCATTTCAATTTAGTTCCCAAAAAAGAAGAGGAATTGCATCTTCCACATCTTGAAAAATGCTTCTGTTTCATTCTCTCTCTTTTGTTTTCTTCTCCCTTCCTCCTGTAAGTTTATTTCATTTTATCTTTTGTTAGGGAGGACTAGAAATTAGATATCCTGGCAAACAGGAATCCCATTTAACAAAAAATTAAGTTCAGCGAGGTTTATTAATATTTATCAGCTAAGTGTTCTCAGAACTGAAATTAAACATTAAATTTAATATCATTAAATATAAACTAAATATATATTGTTTATATAATATAAATATATATTATTATATATAACACAGTATATTATATAGTGGAAAATATATATAATATCTCATATAAAATACATGTTAAGTATAAAATTATGAAATTAATATTTGACCAATCAGAAGGTTCCACATTTGTAAAACTATTTCAAGGTGCAGCTGTTACAAAACTGTTCTGTAAGAACTTTCTCTAAACCAAGAAGTTCTTTTGCGAGTTAAACAAGTTTTCAGGAAGCTGAAACTAAAGTTAAAATGAGGCCAGGTGTGTTGCATTTCCTTGTTCTGCTGAGAGATGATGTACTGTTTTCTAACTAAGAATGTACAAGTGATTATGTTCCAAGTGCATCATAATGAGAGGGATATGAATTTGGAGGGAGATAGAAGTACACACATAAGAAAGGTAGAAGAAAAACAAATAATAAACTCTCATATACCAACTAAAAATAAAAAGCTAATACCAGGTGGTATAAATGCAAAGAATTATAGAAAGAATCTTACACTGTTTAGTAACATGTAGGAAAATTCTTTTGTTGAGTCCTGTTGGATGCAATTCTGATGATTTTTTAAGTCTCTTGTAGAAGACATTTCAGATACCAGAAATGTATACCTCAAATCCTCCAGTTTTGTTTTGTTTTTGTGATTGACACATAACAATTGTACGCACTTCTGAGATACAATGGGATGTTTTGATTCCTAATATACATTGGGAAAATAAAATCACGATAATGAGCATTTACCTCACCTAAATTTTGATTTCTTCTTTACGGTGAATACATTCAAAATCAACTTTTTGAAGGGATTTTGAGATATACTATGTGTTATTGTTGGCTATATTCACCCTACCGTGCCTATACACAGTAGGACTTGTTCCTCTTATGTAGCGGTAACACTGTACCTGTTAACCAACCCCTCTTTCTTCCTCTCCTTTGCTCTCCTCAGTATGCAGTGAGACACATCTGGGCTACAATGTGTTTTGTAGCATTATTCACAATAGACCAGTGTATGGAATCAGTTACATATATAAATATATATATATGTAAACACAATGGAATGTTATGCAGCTATAGAAAAGGAGGAAAAAACATAATTTGTGACAAGGTGTGGACATGAAGAAACTTATGTTAAATGAAATGTATGTTATATGTAAGATGACCAAAATGTAGTGCCTGACCAGCAAGTCAGCAGGAACATTTTTAAAGGTATGTTTACATTGAGTAAAATTCATTCTTTTGGTTTACATTTCCGTGAATCTTAAAAATGTATGTAATCATGAAATACCACCATACCCCACCCAAGCTCTCCCATCCCCCTTGTAGACGTTCCCTTCCTCTTCCCCAGCTCTTGGCAATAAGTGACCAGTTTTCTGTCCTTATACTTTTGCTTTTCCAGAATGTCATAGAAATGGGATCCTGCAGTCAGTCCCTAGAGAGTCCAGGCTCCTTCACTTATTTACATGCTTTTGGGATTCTCCCATGGTGGAGCAATGTGTCTATGGTTTGCCAAACATCATCACACTTAGATTAAGGGAGACTTTATAAAAAAAAACAAAAAACAAAAAAACAAAACTATTGATGAAGGAATAATGTTTTCATTTTTTAAAATATGCAAGTCTTTCAAAATCAAGCCAAAAAATGCTTTTATCTCATAAAGAGGTTTAGAAAAGCTAGCAAAAACTTGTAGGTGTCAGGTGTGAGAGAAAGAGAGCACATGTCAGCAGTAGTTTTCTCTCAACAGGAAAACCGTTGCTCTTTTGTGGTCAGAGTCTCAACATAAGCTGCAAAGGGACTTCTTGGCACTTTATTACTCAGTGCTCAGGTAACATACAGGCAAGCCAGAGTTTAGGAGCCTTTGCAAAAGTCTGACAAAAATTTTGCCGGTCAAAGCAGGGTGGGACATGACAAGTGGGAGCACATGGTCAGGGTTTTTCCTCACTTCCCCTAACTCTGAGTAGCATTGGCTTAGCTCATCGGCAGCTGAAGGATATTTGAATTGTTGCCAATTTTTCACTTTTTTACAATAACCAATAAAGCAGCTACAAATATTCACAAATGGGTGTTCATAAGCTTTGTTTACCACTCTTATAATCACATAGTGATTGCTAATTATATTTTAATTTTTCTAAAATGCCAGGTAATATTGATCATGCTTTGTGTATGTATCTATCAACCATTTATCTTCTTTAGTCAAGCATATATTCAAATCTTTGGCCCATTTTGAATCCAGTTTTGCTGTATCATTGAGTTTTTGAAATATGGATTCTTAAAATATTCTAGATACAAATTCTTTATTAGATGTGTGTTGTGCAAAAAAAAAAAATCCTACTCCATTACTTATCTTTTATTACCTTTTCAGGAATGTTCCAGAGCAAAATGTTTTAATTGTTAATACCCAGATTTATTAATTTTCTCTTACAGATAATGTTTTTGATATGGTGTCTATGTTATCTAAGAAATCTTTGCTTAAAACAAGTTCAAAACAATACTTCTTTTTTCATCAAATATTTTAATTATAAGCTTTATGCCTGAGTGAATGTCAATTTCTGTACAGGGTATGAGGTGTTAACATTCATGTTTTATAACCATTTGTTGAAAACATAATACCCTTTATCCACCTGATCACTGTCCACCTCCATCAAAGGCCTCTTTTTTGTAACTGGCATATAATAGTTGTAGAGGAGATACACTGTGATATTTACATACGTGCTTACAATATATCTTAGTTAGATTCACCCCCTCCATCTTTCTCGCTCAGCCCCCTTTCTCACTTGTTAGAACAATTTCAAAAAGTTTCATTCTTCCATTTTCATACATGAATATAAAATACATTCACCCTATTCACACTCATTCACCCTTTCCTTATGACCATACCTCTCACTGATGCCCACTCCCAGAAAAGACCTTCTTTACCCTCCTGTCCTTCATTTTACATCAAAGTCTCTTAACCACACGTTTGCATTTCTTTCCCTTTGGTGTATATGTCTACCCTTTCCCAATATCATATTATCTTTATTTCTGTTATTATATGTCATGAAATTAGAAGGTACAATTTCTCCAAATTTGGCCTTTTCTTTTTCAAAACTGTTTTGGCTATTCTACTTTTTTGACCTTTTCAAATAATTTGTAAATCACCTTGGAGATTTCTACAGAAAAAAAATCACACTTCAATATTTATCCAATATTTATCCAACCTGTACTGGATCTGTGAACTTGCTTAAAAAGAGTTGATACACTACAATACTGAACATTTCCCTCCATGATCATCTCTATTGACTTAGATCTTTTTTCCTTATGACTTTTGCCTCTAGTTGTCTTCATGTCAATTGTGAACATATTTGTGGTATAACTGTAAGTTTTGTGTATTAATTTCCATTTGATAATTGCTAGCATATTAAAAATACAATTACTTTTATATGTTAGTATTATATTCTGCAGAACAGTATCTGTAGCTTCTTCTAGCAAGTTTTTAGTAGGTTCCTTAGACTCTAATATGCCAATGATCATGTCTGTCAACAGGAATACTTTTATATCTTTCTAAGTTACTATATGACTGTTAGTTCCTTTTTTGCCTTATTGTTGGATAGCACCTCCAGTAAATGCCAAATTGGATGCAAGCAGGCAACCTAGCCTAGCCCCTGATCATTGGGGGAAAATAATTCATTCTTTTACCATTAAGAATGAAGCTGGCTATGATTTTTTATGTTATGTATTTAATTTTTTATACATGCATTTTCTCAGGTTGAAGAAGCTACTTCAATCCCTAACTTGTTTGAGAGCTATTGTTGGGGATTCATATTAAACTTTTTGCATGCTTTTGCTGCTTTTGAGGTGCTCCTATGTTTTTCCTTCTTTCATTCTGTTAATATGTTGAATTATGTTGATTTATTTTCTGTGTTTCCTTCAGTGCTTCTAACCCGGTCTCTTATTAGGGAGATAAATGTGATCATTTTAATGTATCTTCTTCATCCTGATTTTCTCTGTATTTTGTCTCTTGCTCTTTCATTAACTCTTCTCCCAATAACTCAAAGATTCCCTAAGGGGGAAAGTATGTTTCCTTTATTTCTAGCCATCTCTGGGCCATGGATATAATTTATGGACCAGGAAGTTTTGTGAAAGTGCTCTGCAGTAGTAGTGTACAAGCCAAGTATAGAGTTTATTCTGTGCTAAACTTGAGGGTTTTTTTCTTCATAAGAATTTTATGACATTGACACCCTGATATTTGTATTTTGCAGCTAAAGATCTCCAAGGAAAATTTCTAGAACTTACATCACCTGCAAGTCCTGTCAAAGTTTATTGCAGTGTTCTCCTCATTTCTTTCCTGCTTATGCTTGTAATTGGACTTTCTGTTGCTTTGTTGGGTAAGTTACTTACCTAACAGAATTGCACAGTGTTCTGGATACATTCATATTGTCAATAAATATTTATTGGGTGTGACGTGCTTCATATAAATCAGTAAATAAAACACACAGAAAATCCCTGGGAACATACATTCTAGCAGGAAGATGCAAGTAATGATAAATAAGGGTTGAGGTGGAGAAGGTTGCAGTTTACATAGGGTGGCCATGGTAAGCCAGCAGGGGAAGATGACATTTCAGTGACTTCTTCAGGAGACAAAGGAGCCATCTATCTCTCTGGGGAAACCTCCAGAGAGAGAACAAGAGATCAAAACCCTAAGGGGGAATTGTTTGAAGACACCAAAGAGGCTGCTATAGTTAAAAGAGAGTGAGGGTAGAAAAGAGTAATATGTTAGGAGGAGGAGCACCAATCTCCCATTATCTATGATGTCAGTTACCAATGTTCAACCATGGCTCAATAATATTAAGTATAAAATTCCAGAGGCAAACAGTTAGCATTTTTATTGTGATAAAATCTTGCATCACTCTGTCCTATTCTCCCTGGTCCAAGAATCATCCCTTTGTCCAGTATACCCACAATGTGTACACTACCTGCCCATAGTTACCCAGTAACTGTCTCAGTTATCAGATAGACTGTCATGGTATCCCCATAGGGTTTGTTTTCTACTAACCCTTCTTTTAGTTTACAATGGTCCCAAAGCATAAAAATAGCATGGTTGTTAGTTTGGATGCACCATAGACAAGCCATAAAGTGTGTCTTTTAAATAAAAAGTTGAAATGTGGTCATCAGTATGCATAGACGTATGGCTCAGTAGTTCACTAGGACATGTGACTTGAAGCATCTACTGGGGGACTAGGAACACACCCCCAATGGATAGGGAAAGGGGCAGATACTGTAATTGCCTTGCAGTTTATTTTAAAACTTCAGTTTTCATTTCAAGTGCTGCGGGAAGATTAGGAGAAAGAAAGATGAAAACTAGGAGGGTCATTGCTACAAAATGTTGAAATGTTGAGAAAGCCAAAATCCAAATACATACCTCAAAAACCTGGGCTCAGGATGCAGGATGGCAAGCAGAAAAAAGATAAAAGACATGGAAATTTTATTTCCTATAATTGATTATATTTTCTAAATTTTAGTGACAGAGCTGGTCACAGAGAACAGGATGTATCCTTCCTACCCAGGAAACTGGGTCGGACTTGGAAATAAGTGTTTCTATTTTTCTGAAGACACAAGTAATTGGACATTCAGCCAGACTTTCTGTGCCTCACTGGAAGCCAGTCTTGCTCAGTTTGCAAGCATGGAGGAATTGGTAAGAAATGTTTTGGGATCTTTTTTCCAGTTGAAATCTTAGCCCCTTATAGTGGCGAAGCTGTATGAGGTGAAAGTTGAAACATAATGAAGGATCCCATCCCAGGCAGAATTTGAGTGTGAAATGTATACTAGTCTTTTGTTTACACTATCTTCTCTGCCTACAACCCTGTGAGACCAGACACGTTCTGTCATGAAGTTTTGATAGTCCACCTAACAAGATTAGATGTGCTGTTTCCATACAATTTGTCATACAAATGATGTTATCATCATATTATTATATGTATATATATATTATATGTATCATGTTGTATACTTGAAAGTGGGCACTATTAATAGTATTCCGAGATGACAGGCATAAACTGGTATAATCTTGGATACATGGTCACTTAAAATACTTTAGCAACATAGCCATCAAATGACTTCCCTGAGATTTGAGGACTACCCTGGCTCCAAAGTCTATGCTTCTCAGTTAACCATGCTGCCATCCCAAGAGACAAGACTATAGAACAGCGGACTCCAGAGCCATCTGAAAGAAAGACACTCACATTTCCAATTTCCATGTTTGATAACAGAAATTCCTGTTGCGATACAAAGGCTCTTCTGACCATTGGGTTGGCCTCAACAGGGAATCACCACATCACACTTGGAAATGGGCAGACAACAATGAATACAATGCCTCGTATGTTTTCAGGCTTCTTTTTCTTCTATGTCCATGTGTTGTTAAGTGTGTGAGTTGTGTTTTGAGATGAGAAAGGTAAGATTACAGAAAGTTTCCTGTACTAGAAAATAAGAAACATAAATCCTTGGGCTGGAGGGCAGCTTGCTGGTAGAATATGTGCTTAGCATGCGCAAGGCCCTTGACTCAACACCCACCCCCCCCAAATTCCACCCCAGACCCCCAAATTAAATCCTTTCATGCTCTTGGATTGATTATCTGTGTCTTAGGAAAACATTAGCTGTGAATTCATCTAGCATGATAAGTGATGAGGACTAGCCTAGTTTTGTCCTCTCATCCACTGATTTAAAACTTCCTTGCAGAAAATTACCTTATATAGAATGTAGGCAGAACCTTTGATACACCGAGAGGGTTCTGAAATCCCAAGGAAGCCCCTAAAGAACTGGAATCTGTAACACTTTGAAATCCCTTCTTGGCATTGCTGCACTTATTCATAAAAGCAGCGTCTCCAGAGAAACCTTAAGAATCACTCCTAAAGTTTTATCATCAACAGGAACCCAGTAACAGTGACTGGGCTGTGAACATTTCACTGGGGGAATTTTTAACTAAATCTTCCATTGGCAAGTTAAATGTAGGAACCCAATAACTTCCATCAATCAAAGCTAAGCTTTCTAAGAATTTACTAGTAAGATTTTCTTTGTTTTTAGCCACTGATGGCAGCAGCTCATTTGCATATGTCAGCATGCATGAGCTAAATACCTGTCAACAACATGGATGGGCTTGGTAGTGAGGGATGAGACACTTGTGATAGTCAAACAAAGACCCTGAGAACATAAAAAAAAACTATTTCTTGTTTGCACAAAAATATGGAGTGGAAGTGCTTTAGATTATAATGGAACAACACAAGTATGTACTCAAACTATAAATACTTAATAATTTTGTGTTTGGTGTTAGGTTTACCATCAGAGGATCTGGAGAATGTGCCTACCTGAATGAGAATGGAATCAGCAGTGCTGGTATCTACAAAAAAATGAAGTGGATTTGCAGCAAGCCATGCAGCTATATTCAAAAGTGTAAAATTACTTAATTCTTTTTAGAAAGCAGATATATTGTAACTTATTATATACAATTTCTGTTGCCACTGTTTGGGCTACCAAAATTTTTATTAAAATAAAGTCACAATGGAACATGCCTCAAGTGGTAGAGTGCTTATCTAGCAAGCACAAGGCCCTGAGTTCAAATCCAGTACTACCAAAAACAAAAAAAGAATTACCAAAACGTAGCAGACCATCTTACAGGGTTATATTATAACAAAGAAATTGAATTATACTTCTATGATCAGATATAAAACTTTTCTTAGTCAGTTTTTGCTTTGAATGCATGAGACTGTGAAAATGAATAGCTACTGAAATTATGCTTATGATTGTAACAATTGACAAGATTATATACTTGATCTAAGAACTTAAAACTTTTAACCATTCAAAATCTTTAAAAAAATTCAATTCCCAATATAAAGAGAAATTTCAAAGGTACCAAAATGAATATTCTTTTTATGCTGTGAAATTTAAAACATTAGTAAGGTGGACAGAAGACATCACACTTCAGTTCTCATGTTTATGTTTTCAATTATAGTGTACTAAGTTTACATTAAATGTATAAAGTAATATCATTTTAATTTTACCCTTTATTGGATTTAAAATCTTGCTTATATTTCACATCTAGTGATAGTTACTTGAACTCTTTAAGCATTTGATAGCTAATCTCACAACAATTTATGTTTTTGAGTTTTGAAAACAAAATATTTAAAATTTTTATAGCATTAGCTACAATGTACTGATGAGTCCCAATAAGGATGAAATAACAAGTTACAATGTATCTCTTTCCCCGGGAGCATACATCTGTCCTAATTTGAGTATATAGATATTCATTTCTGCTTTTATGAGCTTGTCCACTATTTGAAAATATAGTAATTTGTATATAATTAACTTTATGTTTTTGTTAGTAGGTAAATATGTAAGGGTAGTTCATTCAAGAACTGGATTTTGCTTAGTATTTCTTCTCTTTTAATTAATTTAACATTAATATTGTTTTTGCCTTTAATATATTTGCAATCTGTTTCAGAACCTGTACTTTCTAGGCAGGTGTTCTATGATTTGAGTCATGCCCAGGTACTTTTTTGCTTTAGCTATTTTTCAGATAGGGTCTTAGATTTGTCCTGGGACAGCCTTGGACTATGATCCTGGATCACAGGTGTATACCAGCATGCCTAGCTTATTCGAGATGGGATCTTGATAACCTTCTGGCTAGACTATTAGAAATAGGCAGCCACTATTTCTAATTCACTGCTGTATCTTAACATAGGTTGTCAAATAAAAGATGTATTCAAAACATACCTGTGGAATGGAGGAATGTCTTCCTTACACGTGTCTGCCCTTTTTGCTTAGTTTATATTGTTAAACTATGTATGATTAACTTACAAAAGCAACTGTTTCATCACTACATGGACTTATCCTTCAGTTCCTCACCCTTTCTTTTCTCCTCACCCATTCATTAACCCAATTTCCCACCAAAATTTTGTCATTTCATATGGCACCAGTGACTAATCCTAGCTACTCACGAGGTTGAGATCAGGAGGATCACAGATTGAGGCGAGCATTAGCAACTAGTTCATGATACCTCGTCTTCCAAGTAACCACAGTAAAGTAGACTGGAGGTGTGAGTCAAGCAGTAGAGTGCCTGCTTTGCTAGCATGAAGCCCTATGTTCAAATTCCAGTCCAATGAAAAGAAAAATTGTCATTTCAGGAATGTTATATAAGTGAAATCTTGTTGTAAATAATGTTGCTTTTTTCACTATATATACTTACATGTATCAATAGTCCTTTGCTTTTCATTGCTTAGTACTTCTTTGTATGCTAATGAAAAAGTATTTAATCATTCATCCACTGTAAATATCTGTTTGTTAACAGATGTTTGCGACTATAAATAAGGCTGTTATGAACATTCATGTGTAAGTTTTTGTGTAAACATAAACTGTTTATTCTGTGCAATTAATGCCCAAGGAGGTAAAACAGGGTTGTATGGTGGTTGCATGTTCAGTTTAAAAGAAACAGTTGGAGTCACGACAGGAGTCACAATGGTAGAATAGGAGGCCCTGGACTCTTTTTCTAAAATGGACACATCAACCTCACTGTATTTGCTTCTTGAACAGGGTAATTTCCTCTGCTTTCTTTACTGGGCTACTTATAGGTCTCTGCTGAGTGAGCTTCATCTGGTCCCATCAGGTCCCTTTCATGATGTGCTAATGGGATGAAACAACTGTTTCTCTTCTCTCTGAAGAGGCACTGATACTTAGTATATGTAAACCCAGTCAATAGTCAGTCAGAACAGTTTCTAGTCAGCATTCTACATTTGGATGAAAATGCTGGACCTGAAGAAAAAGGCGTCAGGCATTCTCTAGATCTCAGCTTCCCCAAAAGACGTTCAGTGACAGTGTTCATAGTATTTACTTAGGAAGATACAAATTAATAATTTGACATCTTTGTCTGAATCATAGATTTCATTTTTCATAACAGGCCTATCAAGGATCACCCATATAGATCTTGAAACTGAGAAAGTTTAATTAGTATTCTGTTAAATTTTGAAAAATCATAAATTAGCACAAACCAGTGGTGTTATGGTCTGAGTGTTTGTGTCACCTCAAATTCATATATTGAAATCCTAACCCTAAAGTGATGGTGTTGAAAGGTGAGGTCTTCAGGAGGTGAAGAGGTTATGAGGGGAAAACTCATAACTGGGATTGGTACCTTTGTAAAAGTGGTCCCCAGAAGCTCCATTGTTCCATCTTTGAGGACACAGCTAGAAGGTGCCATCTAAGAATCAAATGCCACCAAGACTGCTGTTGCACTGCTCATGGACTTTGAGCCTCCTGAACTGTGAGAAATGTTTATAAACTACCTAGCATATGATATTTTGTTACAGCAGCCTGAATGGAATAGACAATTAGTTTAAATACAGCATAAATTGTTATATAGTTAGGAAGGCCACAGGTTCAAAATGGATATTCCTGGGCTAAAATCAGCATATAGGGTTATGTTCTCTGGAAGGTCTGTGGCAGAACCTGTTTCCTGGCATTCACAGTCTGTAGAAGCCACTTGTTTGTGTATGGGTATGGCCACTGGCTCTTTCTTCAAAGCCAACAGTACAGAATCTTCAGATTTTTCTGGCTATGATACTCCTGCCTTCTCTTATAAGGAACCCCATGATTAGATCAAACTACTTGGTTAATCTAGAACAATCTCTCCATTTCTGTGAAGTCTCTTTTCCTATGTAAGATAACATATTGACATATTTGGGAGATGACGATGAGGATGCCTTTGAAAGTCATTATTCTCTTTCTACATATGTGCAAAGTTAAATCATCTTTGACCTACAAGCATCACACCTGAGTTGGCCTTGCTTTGTTTCAAAGTCTGTCTAATTTGAATAACAATATACCACCTTGTTACTAGAGTTTGAATTCAGGATTTTACACTTACTAGGCAGACACTCAACTTGAACCATGCCAGCAGGTTCAGTGCCTGTTATATTCTTCCCTCTTTCAGTATCTCCACCATCCATCCTGTCTTCAAAGGCGAAGAGCCCAAGTATAGTGGGACAGAGGTCAAATGGGAGTAAATAATTTCTATGAGTTTTACTTTATACATCTTTCTGTTGATCAACTATTCTAAATAAAGAATCTTACATTCCCTTTCCATCAGTTGATGTGTTCACTTCTGTGGAGTGGTAACAGCTGCTTTGAAGTAGCACTTTCCTTTCCATTTATGTCCAATTAGTCACCAATTTCTGCTTCCTAAATATATTCTTATTTTTCTTTTGTAGTGCTATGGTTTGAACTCAAGACCTACACCTTGAGTTACTCTCCCAGCCCATTTTTTGATGGTGTTTTTGAGATAGGGTCTCACGAACTATTTCCTTGGGGCTGGCCTGGAATAATGATCCTCCAGATCTCTGACTCCTGAGTAGCTAGGATTATAGCTATGAGGCACCAGAGCCTGGTTTGTAGCTTTAACTTTTAAAAAATGAAACAAATCCCTTTCATAAGTAAAATTAAATCTACTCCCTATGTATACTCCCTCCCTCCCCTCTCCCTTAAGACAAGGGAATACATGGCACAGTAGCTTATAGATTGGATTGAACATGTGGTTGACTGGTACAGTGCTTCCTGCCATGTACAAGGCTCTGGATTCAATCTTCAGCACTGCAAGAACAAGCACAACCTTGCTTTCATAAGAATGCATAAAGAGTTAAACAGTATGACATAGTTGAGAAGTAGTGGAATTCACAAAGTTGTCTATAAAGCCTTTGTGAAAATTAGAAACTTATTTTCCTGCTTAATCTTTTCATAATTTGTTTTCTAGCCATCTTAAATTTTTGACAGTTTCCCAAGTATACTACATATTTTCTTCTCTCTGAACCTAACTGAAAGCAGTTTCCCTCAACAGGAAGACTTCCTTTCAAATCAAATGCCTTCCATTGTCATTCAGCTAACTTGCTCATTCTTCAGTGCTTTCACAATAAATTCTACTGTGTTTCACAGCTTATTAAAATGAATCATACTTATTCTTCAGGTTCACGATAAGTTCTTTTAAAAAGTAAATTTTATTTTTTTTCTTAAACTCAGGACACACTTGGCTTAACAGTTGAAAGAAAAAAGATTTTGAAAGTAAGTGTGAAATGATAAATGAGTGTCCACACCATTACGACTCCATAAACTCTTTTTCAGCTTAGTTTTCTCAGAATGAATAACTGATATAGCTATGTAGAGATTTATACTAGAAGACTGTGTGGCTCTATGTGTCATATAATGAATACTTGACCTTTGTTTTTTGGTTCCTCAAAAACGTTGATGTTCATAAAGATGTTTCCAAAGTGATCATTTAGTTGTGAACTCTGTCATTTAGTTGTTTTAGACATCACTTAGTCGCTTAGATGCACAGAGAACATCTGAAAATTAAAAGTACTGTTATGAGCCTCTTCAGCTAATTTTGCCAATTAAATGACAACATCTTTTTAAACTCTTAAATGTGTCTGTATTGTAGTAAGTAAAGATAAACTACAGTTTTGTGTGGTCATGCCATGCCAGCACTATACACATAATATCACTAGTTCTGCCACCAGTGTGGGAATTCCAAGGTGGAGTGAAATTCATGATTCAGGATGATCATGGTTGGAGGCCAGCCCAGACAAGTAGACCCTATCTCAAAATACCTTACACACAAAAAAAAGGAGGACTTGTGGAGTGGCTCAAAATATAGAGTGCCTTCCTAGCAAGTGCAAGACCCTGAGTTCAAGCGCCACTAATGCCAAAAAAGAAAAAAATCGGCTTTGTGGATATTCTTGGGCTGAGTAGTTTAAGAAGACCCTCATCCAGAATGGATTAAGAAAATGTGGTATCTATACACAATGGAATTTCATGCAGCCATGAAGAAGAACAAAATGTTATCATTTGCTGGTAAATGGATGGAATTGGAGAACATCATTCTGAGTGAGGTTAGCCTGGCCCAAAAGACCAAAAATTATATGTTCTCCCTCATATGTGGACATTAGATCAAGGACAAACACAACAAGGGGATTGGACTTTGAGCACATGATAAAAGCGAGAGCACACAAGGTAGGGGTGGGGATAGATAAAAAATTAGCTAGCATTTGTTGCCCTTAATGCAGAGAAACTAAAGCAGATACCTTAAAAGCAACTGAGGCCAATAGGAAAAGGGGACCAGGAACTAGAGAAAAGGTTAGATCAAAAAGAATTAACCTAGAAGGTAACACCCACGCACAGGAAATCAATGTGAGTCAATTTCCTGTATAGCTATCCTTATCTCAACCAGCAAAAACCCTTGTTCCTTCCAATTATTGCTTATACTCTCTGTACAACAAAATTAGAAATAAGGGCAAAATAGTTTCTGCTGGGTATTGAGGGGGGGAGAGGGAGGGGGCAGAGTGGGTGGTAAGGGAGGGGGTGGGAGCAGGGGGGAGACATGACCCAAGCCTTGTATGCACATATGAATAATAAAATAAAAAAAAAGAAGACCCTCATCCAGAAGATTCAGAGTCCTTGTGTCACCTGAACAGAGAACTGGACATGCAAATTGAAAAACAGTTGCAAAGTTTAATTGAAATAAAAGGAAAGAGTAAGAGGGAAGCACTGCAAGGGAATCAGTGTGCTGTTGCCAAGTGGCACAGAAGCATTGATTTCTTTGTTTAAGCCAATTTATAAGTTGCAAGGCAGTAAAAATCTGGACAGCTCTTAGAGAGGGGCTAGGGTAGCTGGCAGGTTTACCAAACACAGCTTATTACATAGCATGGGATATTCTATGTATGTGCTTATGCTAATTTTTAGACCTGTAATTGTACGTACAATATGGCCCAATATTCCTAAGGTCCAAAATAAAAGACTTGTCCTGGGAGGTCAAATAGGAAGAAGGCTTCCTTTTTACCATAAGTGTGATATTCAGAATTTTATTAAAGCCAGGCTCTGAGCACAGTTCTACACAGTATAATGAAATATGAGATCTTTCTTTCTTCCTTCCTTCCTTCCTTCCTTTCTTTCTTGAAACTGGGTCTACACTCAAATTCACTATGTTGATCAGGCAAATATCAAATTGGAAATCCTTCTGCCTCAGCCTCCTGAGTGCTGGGATTATAGGCCTGTAACACCATCCCTGGCTCTTCCTTCTTTTTAAATGTACTTAAAATAGCAAATTTCCCTCTTTTCACCACATTCTTTCATCACATAAATTAGGTATGATGGGTTTTCATTTGTCTCAATATTTTCTAGTTTTCCATGTGCTTCTAGGTTAATTCTTTTTGATCTAACTTTTTCTCTAGTGCCTGGTCCCCTTCTCCTATTGGCCTCAGTTGCTTTTAAGGTATCTCCTTTAGTTTCTCTGCATTGAGGGCAACAATGCTAGCTAATTTTTTAGGTGTCTTACCTATCCTCGCACGTCCCTGGTGTGCTCTCGCTTTTATCATGTGCTCAAAGTCCAATTCCCTAGTTGTGTTTGCCCTTGATCTAATGTCCGCATATGAGGGAGAACATACGATTTTTGGTCTTTTGGGCCAGGCTAACCTCACTCAGAATGATGTTCTCCAATTCTATCCATTTATCAGAGAATGATAACATTTCGTTCTTCTTCATGGCTGCATAAAATTCCATTGTGTATAAATACCACATTTTCTTTTTTTTTCTTTTATTATTCATATGTGCATACAAGGCTTGGGTCATTTCTCCCCCCTGCCCCCACCCCCTCCCTTACCATCCACTTCACCCCCTCCCTCTCCCCCCAACCCCCTCAATACCCAGCAGAAACTATTTTGCCCTTATTTCTAATTTTGTTGTAGAGAGAATATAAGCAATAACAGGAAGGGACAAGGGTTTTTGCTGGTTGAGATAAGGATAGCTATACAGGGCATTGACTCACATTGATTTCCTGTGCGTGGGTGTGACCTTCTAGGTTAATTCTTTTTGATCTAACCTTTTCTCTAGTACCTGTTCCCCTTTTCCTATTGGCCTCAGTTGCATTTAAGGTATCTGCTTTAGTTTCTCTGCGTTAAGGGCAACAAATGCTAGCTAGTTTTTTAGGTGTCTTACCTATCCTCACCCCTCCCTTGTGTGCTCTCGCTTTTATCATGTGCTCATAGTCTAATCCCATTGTTGTGTTTGCCCTTGATCTAATGTCCACATATGAGGGAGAACATACAATTTTTGGTCTTTTGGGCCAGGCTAACCTCACTCAGAATGATGTTCTCCAATTCCATCCATTTACCAGCGAATGATAACATTTCGTTCTTCTTCATGGCTGCATGAAATTCCATTGTGTATAGATACCACATTTTCTTAATCCATTCGTCAGTGGTGGGGCATCTTGGCTGTTTCCATAACTTGGCTATTGTGAATAGTGCCGCAATAAACATGGGTGTGCAGGTGCCTCTGGAGTAACCTGTGTCACAGTCTTTTGGGTATATCCCCAAGAGTGGTATTGCTGGATCAAATGGTAGATCAATGTCTAGCTTTTTAAGTAGCCTCCAAATTTTTTTCCAGAGTGGTTGTACTAGTTTACATTCCCACCAACAGTGTAAGAGGGTTCCTTTTTCCCTGCATCCTCGCCAACACCTGTTGGTGGTGGTGTTGCTAATGATGGCTATTCTAACAGGGGTGAGGTGGAATCTTAGTGTGGTTTTAATTTGCACTTCCTTTATTGCTAGAGATGGTGAGCATTTTTTCATGTATTTTTTGGTCATTTGAATTTCTTCTTTTGAGAAAGTTCTGTTTAGTTCATTTGCCCATTTCTTTATTAGTTCATTAGTATTAGGAGAATTTCATTTTTTAAGTTCCCTATGTATTCTGGTTACCAGTCCTTTGTCTGATGTGTAGCTGGCAGATATTTTCTCCCACTCTGTGGGTGTTCTCCTCAGTTTAGAGACCATTTCTTTTGATGAACAGAAGCGTTTCAGTTTTATGAAGTCCCATTAATCTATGCTGTCTCTTAGTTGCTGTGCTGCTGGGGTTCCATTGAGAAAGTTCTTACCTATACCTACTAACTCCAGAGTATTTCCTACTCTTTCTTGTATCAACTTTAGAGTTTGTGATCTGATATTAAGATCCTTGATGCATTTTGAGTTAATATTGGTATAGGGTGATATACATGGATCTAGTTTCAGTTTTTTGCAGACTGCTAACCAGTCTTCCCAGCAGTTTTTGTTGAAGAGGCTGCTTTTTCTCCATCGTATATTTTTAGCACCTTTGTCAAAGACAAGTTGGTTATAGTTGTGTGGCTTCATATCTGGGTCCTCTATTCTGTTCCACTAGCCTTCATGTCTGTTTTTGTGCCAGTACCATGCTGTTTTTATTGTTTTTGCTTTGTAATATAGTTTGAAGTCGGCTGTTGCAGGGGTATCATGGTCTTCTTTTCTAGCTATTCTAGCTCCTCCGCCTTTTTTCTTGATCTGGGGATTGATCCCAAGGCCTCACACACACTAGACAAGTGTTCTGCTACTTGAGCTATGTCCTTAGGCCTTTTTGAAATTTGGGTTTTGATACTGGATTTTGCTACCTTTTCCCAAGCAGACCTCAAATTTACGTTCCTTCAGCCTCCACTTCCTGAATAGTTGGGACTACAGATGTGGACCACCAGGATAGATCTTAGGCTTTTTTAAAAATGAATGTGCTAAACTGAAATTCCTTCATGATAGGCATGTCTGAGGAACACCATTAAGGGATTTTTATAGCTAAAGACACATGTTACAATGCATCTTACATACTGCAAATTGTGCCGTAGAAACCTATGGACACTCTTCCCCTGGCGATCACGACACCCTGGACAGTGTCCACTCTAGGTGAGTACATTCAGAATAAAACTAGACAGATGTCCAAGTGCAGCTTTCAGATTAGAGTCAGCAACACCTTAAACACTCCACACATAGATAATTAACATTGTTTTGCAAAACCTTTTTATGATTCCACAGACTTATTTTTTGACATTCATTTTACAAATAATATATTTTATATTTTGATGAGGCAAAAATAAATCAAGATTATAGATATTTGAATCAACAATACATATTTAATAAAGGAAAAACTGACTGGGATCATACCTGAAAAATACCTAAAGCAAAAAGGGTTGAGGGAGTGGCTCAAGGAGAAGAGCACTTGCCTAGGTAAGTGTGAGATCCTGAGTTCAAATCCTAGTACCACAAAAAATATTTTATTTAGCAAAAATACATTTGAAAAATGAAGGAAATAAAAACATTTCTGTATAATTAGTAGTTAAGTGTACTTATTTCAAATAGAATTATTCTACAAAAAATGGTGAAAGAAATCCTTCAGGTTGAAGTAAAAAGAAAGAGATAAGTAATTCAGGCCAAAGGATAAAGAATGCTCATAGAGAAACAGCACAGGCGAAGAAAAAAATTCAGAATTGCTGCACTTTTGTATAGCTTGTAACTTCTCTCTTTACAAAATACATATATATATATATATACTTTGTAACTTCTTTCTATAAATACATAAAAATAAATATATTAATATATATAAATTTGTGTTCATAACTCAATTATTAATATAAATATATATATAAATATACATATAACTATCTGTATATTCTTTCTTTATATATATGGATATGTGTATATAAAATAAACATGTAAATATGTAAATATATACACAAATTAGATATATATGAATAAATATAAATATTCTCTTTATATACATTTGAATATTTATAAATACAGATATGTACATATAGACATAACTTTATATATGTAAATCTCTCTATCTATATATACCCTTACAAGACACAAAATGGTCATTATATATTGATAAAGCTTGTCATAGTATAACAATCTAACAAACATACATATATTTATATTTTGCTTTATTATATTTCTACATCACCCATATATATGAAACAACAATTAACAGAACTGAAGAAAGAAATAGATAGTTCTACTAAAAGCTGAAGAACTCAATACTCAACTTTCAATAATGGAGAGAATAAACAGAATTTCATTAAGAAAACCAAGGATTTGAACAACATTGTGACCCAATTCTCCCCACAGGCACACACAGACCACTCAGAATGCACCTTCTTCTCAAAAGCATGGGAACATTCTGCAGGATGAACCATCTTTAGACAACAAAACCAGGCTTTATGAATTTTACTTTTTACCATCAAACTATATGCATTAAACTCCCTTGAGAAGTTCACAAATTAATAAGAATAAGTAATATAGTCTTCAAGCAATCTTCTTTAAGTTGAAAGGTAAAATAAACAAATAAATTGCCAATACAAATTTCAAGTAATTTGGAGGAAGAGCCAGAGGAGATGTGATAGAGGAGCAACGTAGTGATAGTTGAGTTTCTATTAATGGAGTTCTTTGGCTGAGTGGTAAATTCACTGGCATTCATCCTATTGATGATTATCTGTGGGGTTTTTTTCTGTCATTTTTCTAAAATAATTTAAAAACTTTTAGAACATACAAAGTGAAATAAAATTAGCACTTGGTAGCAAGAACAGCTGGAAATTTCACAGATGGGGAAAGTTAACCCACTCTTAAGTATCCAGTGGTTAAAGAAAGTAAACTCTATGTATATGTATATATGTAAATATATATATTATCTTCACACATGTATATTTAAATATACCTATATCAATACATAAACAAATATACATAAGTTGCATATTCTTTCTTTATACATATGTATGTATTTAAATATGTAAACTATATATATTTACATTTTCTTCTCTCTATTCCAAAAGATATACTTGTAAATTGTATGTATTTATAAATATATTCTATCTTCATATGTATATAAAAAGATATATATAATTACACAGATATAAATATATATCAATATTATATTTAAATATATTGATATATATGAACAAATCTGTATTCTCTCTATATATAAAGACATGAATATAAAGATACACATAAATAATTATAAAACAAACAAATATATTAATATATAAAAAATTTTTTTTTCCTCTTCTTTGCATATATAAGTATACAAAAGTATGTAAAGCTATATTTACACTTATAAATAAATACATAGACATATAAATATATACATAAATAAATAATTACATACAAATATGTACTTAATATATAAATACATGTATTCTCTCCTTATGTATACATACATTCATGTACATATATATAATTTCTCTCATATTTTATATAAATAATGCATATATAATTTGTATGTATACATAAATATATTTAAGTATATAAATATATATGTAAATTCTGTTTTTATATATAAATGCATGCATATATACATTTTACATATGTAAATATATATTCTCTGCATAAATACATATAAGCATACATATATTCATGTATAAATATACATAATAAAAATATAATCATGTCTGTTATATATATAAATATGTTTTGTCTTTATGTATATAGATACATAATAAATTTTATACATGCAAATATATATTCAATCTACCTATATACATAATATATTTCTCTCTATATATATACTCTACCTTCATTTATGCAAATATATGCAAACAAACATATTTATTAGCACATGCACAAAATAATTATAAATCTGTATTAAAAAACATAAATGTAAACGTATGTTTAAAAAAGCAAGCCATCGCAATCTAAAGATGGGGATAGAGCTGCACATATCAAAATATATGCATACTTATTGAATGTATGTAGATTTTGTTAAACTAGATTGCTATAAATGTAAGATATTAATTGTGCTCTTCAAGATAGCCACTAACAAAATAACTGAAAATATGCAGAAAGTGAAAAACAGAATATGAATGTTATGCCTCAAAATCATGCAAATACAAAAGATGGCAGAGATACAGAAATTATAGTACAACCATGTACAACATAAAAAACAAGTGCAAAAATGGTAGGATCAAATCCCTTATCAGTAATCAGTCCAAGCATAAAAGAATGAAACTGTCCAGTTAGAAGGCAAAGAATGAAATGTGCAATAAAAATTACCACTCTTTCAGACACTCACTTTAGATATAAGACATGAAGTGGATGAAAGGAAAAAGGATTGCAAAGATGTTCTATGCAAACAGTAATCAAACATAAGATGAATACTACCTTACCATCAATTGAACTGAAGTACAAAAAACCTTTACAAGAGTCAAAACGGGCATCATTTATTCATGAAATTTGTCATACTGTGACAATCTAACAAACATATTTGAATACACATACACATATTCATATACTGTTTTATTATACTGCTCTAATTATCCAGCACCCAAATATATGAAACAATAATCAACAGAACAAAAGACAGAAATTGATGATTCTACAAAAGGTAGAAGAAGTCGGTATTCAACTTTCGATAATGGGTAGAATAAATAGAGGACTTGAGCAGCATGGTGACCCAATTCTTCCCACAGGCACACACAGACCACTCAGAATGCACATTCTTCTCCAGAGCACGGCAACATTCTCCAGGATAAACCATCTTTAGACAACAAAGCCAGGCTTTGACAAATTTTATATTTTGTCATCAAACTATATTTATTATACTCCTTTGAGACATTCACAAATTAATAAGAGTAAATTCTTTAAGCATTCTTCTTTAAGTTGAAAGAAAAAATAAACAAATAAATCACAACTACAAATTTCAAGATAATTTTTGGGGAAGGAGTAGCAGAGATACGATAGATGTGATAGAGGAGCAACATAGTTGTAGAAGTGAGATTCTGTTAAACGAATTCTTTAGTTGAATGGTAAATTAAATGACATTCATCGTATCATAGTGGGTTTTATGAAAAAGATCTTTCATTTTCAATACTTTTTAAAATTTTGAAATCATATAAAGTGAAATAAAACTAGTAATTAGTAGCAAGAAAAATTGGAAATACGTGGAAATTTGCCTACTCTTAAATAATCATAAGTTAAAGAAAGTAACCTTTTTACATATATATGAATACATATGCAAATATATGTATACAAATAGATACAATCCCTCCATATATATTAATATATATTTAGATATACATATACTTATATAAATATGCAAATGAGCATACATAATGTATGAATATATAAATTTTCTCTTTATTTATATATAAATATATAAATATATATGTATGTATAGATATAATGTGTACACTTATTTACATTAATTTTATGTAACTTCTCTCTATATAAATGTACATTTATACATTTTATATATTTATAAATATACATTCTCTATATATTCAAATATCTAAATGTACATGTATATTAATAATACATATATATTCTCTATGTATATATATATACATTTTATATATACAAATTCTTTCTTCATATATACATAAGAATATATCTATCATATATATTATATCTATAAACACATATAACTTTTATAAATACATGTTCTCTACTAATATATATAAAAAACATATAAGTAATATATATCATATATTAAACAATAATAAGGGAAGATAAAACCAAATTATATGTTGCAGAGGTTTTGCAAACTCCTGGAATCAATCCAAACCTGCTATGGTAAGGCAGAATGATTGTGAACTTGGTTCCAGTCTTTTCTCCATCATGTATGAATATGAATTATAATTTTGATAAGTTTGAGAAAAGCACACATCTTTAAGTCTGTTTCTTATATGAACAATAAAATCAAGTTTTTCTTGTCCTGTTGATCTCGTAGGATTGATGTGAGATCAGAGTTTTGATAGATATGATTGCAATTTTTAAGTTTGAAAAGATGATATAAATGCAGTCAATTTGCTACATAAAACAACCGTTGCATAAATCTTATGACATTTACATAATGTATGAGTGACAGAAGGAGTGTTTATTACTCATGATAAAAATAAGAGTTTTCAGATGTTTAGGATGAGTAAATATTTAACACTATTTTAGATCAGTTTTTATTGATATTGTTATATTACAGGAAAGAGTTTGGATGATTCTGTGGAAGACTGAGGTTGACACAATTTCCCTAAATGTTTGCTTGTTGGAGCAGATGAGATTTAGAAAGCTATTTTGTGAGATAAAATCATCAATGTTGAAAATATAACTATTTATGAAGAAGAGCACAGGACTGGATATGTCAGGTCTAAAATGAAAATTTCTTTCTCATTAGGAGCTTCTTTTTCTTCTCCTCCTCCTCATCCTCCAACTTCTTCATTACCTTTTGTTTTTTCCTTTACAATACAGAACTACTAATATTTACCTTGCCTATTTCTTAACATATTTTATTAATCAAATACATTGCTAATTATCTATTTGTTAAAAATTATTAATCACATATAGCAATGTAAAATGCAGTATTATTAAGTTCTAGCATTTTGTTAATGAACACATGAAATCAAACCCCAGTAATTTCATTGTAAAGAGGAGAAATTTATAACCTGAACCCACCCAAAATGTCTTTTGGGCCACTTACACTCAGCTGAATAGCACAATAGACTTAGTACTAGAATAACTGGGGAAGTAGGAAGACTATGGTGATGAAACACGTGCTTAGGGAAAACTGTTGAGATCTTCAGTTAATATTTAAGAATGAAGAATTTTCTGCAATTGTGAAGAGAAGGCTGGTGTTGTACATCTTCCACTAGCCATATGAAGCTTTGGTTGTTGTTGAATGAATATTGTGCTCACACATATGAGGTGTGTTGGATTCAGGATCTACATTTTCCCATTATTTAATTTATTATTTCTCCTGCTAGGAAATGCCACTGACTATTTAGCCATGAGAAGACCAGGTCCTATTAGCCATGACAAAATTGCCTGTCACAGAGCAGAATTTCTTCATTCTTGCCTTTCTCAACGGGCAGACAGTGAAAGTAGCCCAGGTCCTGTAATCTCATGGACCCAGGGATGAATCATTGTTTTACTTTCTAGACAACATTGGAAAATCCAGTATCCTGGATTATGAAAGCTAATAGTTTTAAAAGGGTAATCATAATTATTAAATAGATGGAATGTGTAATGCATTTTATCTTTAAAGATGACAATGGTGCTTATTTGAAAAGGAGTGGACTTGTGATGGTCAGTGTTATGTGAAACCTTATTGTGGCCATTGTTCAAACAAGCCCAAGAATAGCTCACGCTGGTGGCAGGACCCTGGTGTCATTTATGCAGTGCTAGCTCTGAAGGCATGCAGAATGAAAGAGTTTTGGAGTCATGGAGGCTTCCATCAAGATTTCCGAGGAAGACCTGGAATGTCAGGTAGTCTATAAGCAGGTAACCCTTGACAGGTTAATGTGTGAAGATGCAAGAAAGAAGGCAAAGCTGCAGTCCCTGGGGACTGAAATAGGCCAGGAACATGGAATAACTGCTGAAGGAAGCTGCAGCCAGTGGGGAGAGCCAGCCTAAGAGAGGGACCAGGTGGCCTGCAGCCTTAGGGTGGGCTGCCCAAGGCCTTTGGAGCTCATACCATCCTATAATGTGCCTGAAATCCTGGACATAATTTAGGATTTGGTGCCTACCCTACTGAGTTTCAGTCTTGTTTATCTTTAATTGTGATAAAATTGAATCTATAGAAAAAGCACAAGAAAATAGCTTCAGTAAAAAACAAATTACTGAAAAGTATGGAAGAAATTGCTGGAATAAATATGTGAATTAGTATCTAAACAAGAATCTCATACTTTGAGCTAAATGAAAATCAGCAAAATTGAAAGAGAAAATTAATAGCTTTTTTGATTCACAGTTCTTATTTAGAAATATTTATTGCCCTCATGCATGGTCACATGGTGTTTGTTTAATATTATGTGAAGACATTAATACCTTGAGGTGAGAGAGCATTCTTCTACAAGATCAAGGATAAGAATTTTGCCACAAGTAATTTTTTTCATCTTGAAAACAGGATTGGAAAATCTGGAGAAGACCCACAAATGGGGAGGATGGAATCTCAGAGGTTGAAGACAGAGGTGAAATAAAGGAAACGGTTGTCACTGTGCTGTAAAGAAATACAAATGCCACGTGGAACATGCTTCTGGAGAAACAAAACCTTGTGGTAGGGAAATTGTGGAACCCTGCAGTGACACATACCTGTGCTGATATTGCTTTGGAATCAATGCATTTGCTATAAGCCTGGGAACAGGGCCAAGTGTTACTTCAAGATGTCACAGTGTAAAAGTGAAAATACTTGCAGGCAGCTAAGCCAGCTTTACTCAATGTTTTGTCACAAGCCCAAGAAGATTCAGTTGAAAGCCCTGTGTGAAAAGCAGGCTACTCCCTCTTGAGAAAGGAAAAAATGATGAACATTCTAAACTTCAGTAACAATGAAGAATTTATTCTCAACACTTCTAATAGCATGCCTGAACAATTTTCTGAAAGAAAAAAATCACTTAATATTCCTGAAGAAGATCTCAAAGACAACTAGGAGTTCATGCTTTATTATATCCCTATTTAATAGATCTATGGAGTTAAACGGTTGGGAATTTCCTGGCAAAAGAAAGAAAAGAGGAAGATGGTTCTACAGAAGAACAATAGGACAGGAGACAGTGAAATTTTGATCATAGGAATATGTGGTAAAATTAGAAGGAAAAGGCATCTCTAGTACTTTTTCTATTACTGCAACAAAATGTCTGTGGTAATGAACTTGAAAAGAAGAAAGATTCATTTAGGGTAATGGTTGCAGGTTTCAGACCATGGGTGACCATGGTGCTTTTGGGCCTGGGTTGAGACAACAAACCATGATGGGGAGCAGGTGAAGGAGCAATAGTGCTCACCTCATGGCAGCCAAGAAGTGAAAGAGAGAAAGCAAGAAACCCACATCACATAGTCTCCTCCAAGGACATAACTCTAATGACCTACCTCTTCCCATTAGAACCACATCTTAAAGGTTCTACCATCTTCCAATAGTGCCACAGGTGGTAACCAAACCTTTAGGACATGGGCATTTGAGGGATATTTAAGATCCAAATGATAGCATATGCTATTTGGAAACTACATGACTTCCTTCTCTCCAAAACAACCACATTCAGACTCTCTTTGTATTGCTCTATCTTCTGTATCTGCCTTGTTATGATACGCAGGGCTAAAGACCTTATGTATCAGGGAAATTGTCTCTTCTGTGGTCACCAAACAGCTCTTGCTACTGAATCTTTGCCCAGCATGATCAAGGTTACTCATGGAGATACTGTACATTTGCATCAAGACTTGAATCTTAAAAGACCTCAGTCCTGGAAGAGGTAAGTCTGGTTAACAAGTTCAGCAGGCAAGGCCTGAACATGAACGCCAATATAAACATTAGAAGGGGCCCTGTCAGAAGCATCCTGGATGCCTAGTTCTGCATCTTAAATGTTTTTGGATTTGGAAAGTTCTGTCAGCAAATTTTTGCTACTTCTCTGACCAGACCTGTCTGATTTACATAAAAATAACACTCTTCTAGAAAAAGAGAAACCCCATGTTTTTCAGCTGCTGTCAGAAGATCTAATATTCTCCTGTTTGGAAGACTGACAGCTATCAGAGAATCTATTTGAATGTAAAGCACAACCTTGTTTTTTTGCTATTTTTTTTCCAGACTGTCAGAAAGATCTTTGGATGATTATTAGTAATATGAAACAGAGGTGGTTAGTTTTACCCCAGGACCCATTCCTGCAGCTGTCCCCAACCAAATAAAGAGAGGTATGAATTAAATGGCCCTTTTTGTCTGGACCACCATTGTAAGTGGGGCAGTTAGGTAATGATTATTTGGAGCAATATTTATATTAGGGGCCAAGTGTACCACAGTGCAGGTGCCAGTCCAAGTAGAGTGTAAACATCAAAAGGATAGTCCCACACAGAAAGCAGGCATCTGGTGTCTCTAAGCAAAAGTTAAATACCATTACAAAGCAGAACACAAGAGAGAATAAATAACTCCATGAGCATGGACTATTAAAAGGTCATGTCTAGATCCAGTAGAAATAGTCATTCCAGTAGAAACTGTCTCTGCTTAAGCAGGAGTTTGCCTTCTGTTGGAAGTGCCTAGAACGGCTTTAATCCACATAACAAAACATGCATAAGAGCTCCTTCTTTGTTGGGCACCAGTGGCTCATGCCTTTAATCCTAGCTACTAAGGAGGCAAGAGATCAGGAGGATCACAGTTTGAAGCCAACCCAGGCAAATAGTTTGCGACACCATATCTCAAAAAAACCTTTCACAAAAAGGGGCTGGTGAGTGGTTCACCCAAGTTCTGCAAAAAAGAAAAAAACAAAAAACAAAAACCTCCTAATTTAAACCTCTGAGCTTTGGTTCTTTTTTGTTTTTGAAAGGTCTGGCATTAGTGACTCCATTTGGATTCTGACAATGCCTCCCCATTTTGGTTTGTCTCTAAACAATCTTCTCTGAAGATTTTGCCAATGGCCATTCTGATCTGTGTTGCCAGCATTAGTTTTCTCCCAGATGTTCTGATCTGGTCCCATGTTAGAGGGAAGTAACAGGTCAGGTGGGAGTCAGAACCAGTAAGACCCTTTGGCAGGAATTTTTTAATATTTTCCTTTTTATTATTTTTACATTTATTCATATGTGTATACATTGTTTGGGCCACCTTTCCCCCTTACCCTCGCCCTTTCTCCCCTCTCCCCCACCCCCAGGAAACTGTTCTGCCCAATTTTATTGAAGAGAAAACATAACAGACAATAAGAAAGGCATAGCATTTTTGCTAGTTTGAGATAAAGATAACTATCAGAGAGATTCCTAGTGTTGCTTCCATACACTTGTGTATTGAAACCCAATTTAACAACAAAGAGGTTTAGAAAGAATGATTTTTAGGCTGAGCTTACCTGGAGTCGTTTTGTGTCTACATTTGTGTCCCCTACACATTAAGTCCTGGTATCTTCAAAATTTTCAGGCTGTTTTTTGGAAGGCACACATCTGCAGAATCTTAAGTGAGAATAGTTACAAAGATTTACAAGGACAATACAATACAAAACAAAGTAAAACAAAAGCAAATATTTTAAAAGGTTAACTAATTTGACAAATAAGTTTTTGTTAGAGTCTATTTTCTGTCATTGCAAGCGCAACAGAAGGACTCAGATGTGGAGTGATAGACTTAATACCAGTGGTTAAATAATTTTAAAAACAATTTAGCAATTCAGAGACCAGTCTAATTATTTTGGTTGCATACAGCATTTTAGGAAAGTAACTATCATTGACAGCATTGTCAGCATCATTAGGTTCTCTTTGTTGCAGTTAAGAACATATGCATGCATACCTGTAAGAGGTTAACATTACTAATAGTTTAAATTTGTAACACCAGCCTGGTACAGTGTATTTCCTAAACTTTGCATTTTAGAAGGCTTTGTATACGTGGAGAACACAAATACATTTAATATACAAAGGAGCAAGCAACAGTTGACATCAGTTTTATAAATGTCACTTCCCAATTTATACTTTCTACCTACCAACCACCAGAACAACTTCCTAGCTCTCTATTTCCTTTCCCTCTGCCTACTCACCCACAATCCACCTTCACTGTTGGTACTTCAGATGGATAAAGAGATTGCCAGATTTTCTTTTTTTTGGATCTGTGGAGCTTGCAGTTATTTGCTTTCTGTTCAATTTTCAGCATTGTTCTCCCCTATTTTATTACCTCCCTCTTCTGCTACATGAACTTTTCACCTCACATTAACCACTAGAGTGTTCCCCTGTCTCCCTCCCATCACAACCCTTATGACCTTTAGCTTTCCAGGACCACAAAGATTCACCTTTGTTCCAATAGAAAACCAAACATATGGGAACAGTAGCAATAACTGATCTTTATTAGGGATTACTGAAACTTCAAGGCTGCAGTTTAATAACTGTGTCAGATTAAGTACCTAAGCCTCCTTGCCCTATGTGAAGCAGCAGGTAGAATCCACTATCTTCTGAATAAGAAGTTGAAGGGACTAATATTGAGCCACCTCCCCCATATCTAGAGACAAGAAAACACACCAGAGTTCAATCACCACCCAGACTTGTACAATCTTCCAGAAACTGCCAACTAAAGGTTTCAGAGGACTGGAAACTTGGACCAAAAACAACCCAAGATGTGAAAATCTCATCACAGAAACATGAAACAAGGCAACTCCTCAAAACCAGCTCCATGACTAAGGATCTAAACAAAAGTGAAGAGGAAGAAATATCAAATATTAAAGTCCAAAACATCATAGTAAGAATGATTAATGAGTGAAAAGAAGAGACACATAAGCTAGTGTCTGAACTCAAAAAGAAAATGAATAAACAACTAAAAAAGCTCAAAGAGAATTCAAGCAAATAGAAGAAAGAAACTAAAATGACCAAAAAGGATATGAAAGAGAAAATCAGTAAAGATATAGAAATCCCCAAAAACTATCAAGTTGAAATGGACAGCTCAGTATCCCAAATAAAAAACCTCAGCTGAAAGCTTGACAAACACAGAGCTGCGAGTTGAAAATAGAATACCAGGAACAGAAGAAAAAGTAGAGGAATTAGATCAAGTGGTAAAAGACCATGAAAAAAATGCAAGAAAAAATGAAAAGAACATGCAAGAAATCTGAGAACGTGCAAGACCATCAAAAGATCAAATCTATGAATCATATCTATAGAACAAGGAGAAGCAATGCAAACTAAAGGCATAGATAAGTTAGTCAATAGAATAATAGCTGAAAACTTCCAAATCCTTGAGAAAGGGAGGGACATCCAGGTTCAGGAGACTTGCAGAACAATGAAGCCTCAGGAGCAGAAAAAAATATATCATAATCAAAACACTCAATATAGAGAATAAAGAAAATACTGAAAACTATAAAAGAGAAAAGACAAGTCACATACAAAGACAAACCCATTAGAATAATAGCAGATTTCTCAATACAAACTCTAAATGCAAGAAGATTATGGAAAGACGTATTTCATGCCCTGAAAGAAAACAACAGTCAACCTAGACTAATCTATCCAGAAAAAACTATCCTTCCTAATTGAAGGAGAAATGAAAAAAAAACTAAAACTAAAGAATTCATGACCACCAAGCCAGCACTATTTAAAATACTTAAAGAACTCTTACACACAGAAGAATAACTTAGAGTCAGATAAGAAGATGAAAGAAAAAAAAAAAACCCTTCTGACTAAGACTAGTAAACAAGGAATAAGGGAAAAGTAAACATCAGGGAAATAAAAATGACTGGAAAATCCACACACCTCCCAATACTAATGATGAATGTTAATGGCTTCAATGCCAAAAACAAAATACATAGAATAACAACTTAGATCAAAAAACAAGACCCAATCAGCTGTTGCTTACAAGAGACAAATCTCACTGAGAAAATCAAATATTAGCTTAGACTGAAAGGATGGCAACAGGTTTTCCAAGCAAGTGCACCCCATTACCAGGCAGGAGTAGCTATACTTATAGCTGAAAAAGTAGACTTCAGACTAAAATCATTCAGAATAGACAATGAAGGTCACTTCATATTAATTAAAGGAACAATTCTTCAAGAGGAAACATCAATTCTTAACATGTACGCACCAAACATAGAGTCATACAACTAACGGGCTTTAAAAGCAAAGGTAGACCCCAACACAGTAATAGTGGGAAACCTGAATACCCTACTCTCACCAATAGATAAGTCATTCAGGCAAAAAATTAACAAGAAAACTTTAGAATGAATGCACATGTTAGATCAAAAGGACATTATAGACATCTACAGAGTATTTCACCCAACCACCATGCAATAGACTCTTTTCAGCATCTCATGGAACTTATTTCAAAACAGATCACATTTTAGGACACAAAGAAAATCTCAACAAATATAAGAAAATTGAAATAACCCTGGGTATCATATCAGAGCACAATGGAATAAAACTAGAACTCAACGATAGAAGAAACCACAGAAAATATTCAAATATACAGATATTGAACAACACAATGCTGAATGACAGGTAAGTCATTGAAGAAATACAGGAAGAAATAAAAAAGTTCCTAGAATTCAATGATAATGAAAATACTACCTACCAGAATCTGTGGAACATAGCAAAGGCCATGCTAAGGGAAAAGTGTACGTCTCAAAAAACAACTTACAGGTACACCTTAAGCTTCTAGAAAAACAAGAACAAACCAAAACCAAAACTAGCAGGTGGAAAGAAATTAAAAAAGTCAGGGATGGGATCAATGAGATTGAGTCCAGAAAAACTGTACCAAAAATCAACAAACCAAAAAACTGATTTTTTGAGATTAACAAGACCACTAAACCCTTACCCAACATTACAAGACAGAGGAGGCAAAAGATCCAAATTAATAAAATTAAAAATGAAAAAGGGACACAACCACAAATACTAAGGAAACCCAGAGGATCATTAGGGTATAGTTTGAAAACTTATATTCAAGTAATGTGGAAAATAAGAAGAAATGGATAAATATCTATTTGCATATAACCAAAGGAAATTGAACCAAAAAGTTGTTGACAACCTTAATAGAGCTATAACAAGCAATGACCTGGAAGCAGTAATAGAATCTCCCTACAAAGAAGGTCCCAGTATCCAATGGATTCCTACGTGAATTCTGCCAGACCTCTAAAGAAGAACTAATACCAACACTCATCAAACTTTTCCAAGAAATAGAATGGAAAGAAACACTACCAAACTTTTCTAGAAGCCAGTAATACATTCATTCCAAAGCCCAATAAATATGCAACAAAAAGAGAATTACAGATGAATATATTTAATGAACATAGAAGCAAAAATTCTTAATAAAATATCAGCAAACTGAATTCAACAACACATCAGAAAGATCATACATCAAAACCAAGTCAATTTCATTCCAGGGATGCAAGGATGGTTCACTATATACAAACATATAAATGTAGTACAGCAAATAAACTGAAGCAAGGACAAACATCACATGATCATCTCAATACATGTAGAAAAAGACTTTGACAAAATTCAGCACCATTTCCTGAGAAAAACACTGAAGAAACTACAAATAAAAGGAATGTTCCTCCTCATACTAAAGGTGCTGTATAACAAATCTATAGCCAACCTTATAGTAAATGGAGAAGTGCTGAAACTTTTCCCCCTAATGTCAGGAACAATACAGGGATGTCTACTTCCTCCACTTTTACTCAACATAGTTTTGCAACTCTTAGCCAAAGAAATAAGATAAGAGCAAGAAATAAAAGGGATTCAAATAGTGAAGGAAGAAACCAAACTATCCCTATTTGCTGATGATATGATTGTTTATCTAAAGATCCTAAAAACTCCACCAAAAACTCCTTAGAAATCTTAAACTCTTTTGGTAAGGTAGCAGAATACAAAATTTAATATACAGAAATAAGTAGACTTCCTACATACCAAAGATAGACAGACTGGGGAAGAAATCAGGGGAAAAATCTCATTTATAATAGCCAAAAAATAATATACCTAGGAACAAATTTAATGGAGGAAACCAGAAGTCTTTTTAATAGAAATTATAAATCACAGAAAACAGAAATCAAAGAAGTCATCAGAAGATGGAAAGACCTCCAGTGCTCATGGATTGGCAGAATCAACATTGTGAAAATGGCTGTACTATCAAAAGCAATCTACATGTTCAATGCAATTCCTATCAAAATCCCATGGCATTCTTCACAGAGATAGAAAAATCAATCCTGAAATAGAAAGAGAAACACAAAAGACCTCGAATAGCTACAGCAATTCTGAGCAACATGTCCAATTCTGGAGGTATCACAATTCCCTACATCAAACTATACTACAAAGCTAAAACAATATAAACAGCATGTTATTGGCACAAAAACAGATATGAAGACCAATGAATTAGAAGACGCATATAGCTACAGCCAATTGATTTTCAACAAAGGAGGCCAAAACACAGGATGGAGATTGGAAAAAGACTGACTCTTCAACAAATGCTTCTAGGAGAACTGTATTTCCATATGTAGAAGACAAACTAGATTCATGTCTTTCACCCTGTACCAGTATCAACTCAAAGTGGATCAAAGACCTTAGTATAAGACCTAAAAGTTTGAAACAACTATAAGAACTAGAATGAAATTGACTCTAACATACAGGCATAGAAAACAACTTCTTAACTAGCACTCCAGGACTCAATATCCAAGAGAAAGAATGAACAAATGGGATTGCCTCAAACTTAAAAGCTTCTATACAGCAAGTGAAACAGTCACTAGACTTAAGATACTGCCCACAGAGTGGGAGAAAATCCTTGCCAGCTATTCATCTGATAAAAGACTAACACTCAGAATCTACAGGTAACTGTAAAAATTCAACCTCCCAAAGAATCAACATCCCAAAGAAGAAGTGTGCACATGAATTGAATAGGGAATTTTCAAAGGAAGAGGTACAAATGGCCAGTAAATACATGAAGAAGTGTTCAACTTCCATGGCTATAAAAGATACACAAATCAAAACTACACTAAGATTTCATCTCATCCCAGTTAGAATAGCCATCTTCAGGAGCAAAAACAACCAAAAATGCTTGTGAGGAAACAGTGAAATAGGAACCCTTATACACTGTTGGTGGGAATACAAATTAGTACAAACATTATGGAAGGTAGTATGGAGATTCCTCAAAAAGTCAAGGAGAGAACTGATCAAATGATACTACTTCTAGGCATATACTCAAAGGAACATACATCAGGATACAATAGAGACACCTATACACCAATGTTCATCCTTTCACTATTCACAGCAACCAAACTGTGGAAAAAACCCAATGCCTTACAACTGATTAATGAATCAAGAAAATATTGTATGTATACACAAAGGAGTTTTACTCAGGCATACAAAAGAATGACACAATATGGTTTAAAAGTAAATGGATGCAGTTGGAGAACATCATGTTAAGTAAAGTAAGCCAGGCTCATAAAGACAAAGGCTGCATGTTTTCTCTCATGGAAGATAGCTCCAAGAGACAACATATACACAAATAAACATGATCATATACAAACACAGATGTAGAACATGTTTGTAATAGTGCAACTAATCTATGGAATTTGGGGAAAGATGGAAAGGAAAAGAGAATGTTAGAGTGTCAGTAATATTGTAAAACATAACATCTGTGAAGGTGGAGGATATAAGGATGTGTATTGAATGCTGTTGAAAAATGAGGGGTGGGAGATAAAGGGGTGAGGGAGAGGAATGGAAGGGGTAAAGTACCCACAGTGAGGATACATTATGAAACTCCTTTGAACATCAAATTAAATATTACAATGAAAGACAGGACTGTAAAAAGGGTGCAGTGTTGGGGGGGTTCTAGTGGGAGGGAGGAGGGTGGATGAAGATTAAGGTGAGGATATATGGGAGGTGGATGTCATATACTTATATGAAGTACAGGAAAGGAACCTCTAATAATTGCATGAAGTAGGGCAGGAAAGAGGTTGAGGGGGAGAGACGATGATGGTGATGTATGATATATTCCTAATCGGAATTGTCAATATGAATCCCCACTTATATAATGCATATAACCTAATAACAAATTTATTAAAAAAAATAAAGTAAGTTGTCATAGTACAGACAGGTCAAGGGGCCTGAAGTTACAAAGAAACACATCTAACGGTAAGGTGAGGAAACACCAAGGCCATCCTCACTATCATGTCCATATACAAATCTTTTTTTTTTTTTTTTTAGATTTACATTCATGCTTATTTATTTTAGTATTGTCTATGGTTGCTTTCATGCTGTGGAGGCATAGTTGAGTAATTGCAACAAAGACCAACCTGGCATGCAAAGCCTAAAATGTTTATACTAGCTGGTCATTTATGAAAAATGTTTGTTGACACCTGCACAGGACTGTGATTTACCACAATAAGAATTAATACACATCATTAAGAGACCTCTCAAAATTATCCAGAGGTTCTTTAACTTCTGATTTTATTTATTTGGACCACAGATAAAAGCAAAGGTGTCAGTAAAGGAGTCCAATACTTTACTCTTGAGAAACAGTCTTTTTTTTTTTTTTTATATATACAAATCTTGTTCCAAGTTAGTTTGGTATGAACTCACCCTTGCTATTTCTATCAACTGATGTAACAGAATATGTTACTTACATTTTCTAAATCTAAAGAATATGGATCACATTTTGTATTGCAAATAGCTGAAAAAAATCTTAGCAAAAGTACAAAATAAATGCTGTTTTCACCTACTTTAATTTATCCAGACCATTTAACAAGGACCAGAAATGTCATTCTAAGTAGCAGGTCCAGACTTTGGCACAACTGTGAAGTAGGTAACATCTGTCTTTAGTTTTTCTTTCTCCATATATCTTCAGATTTCTGGTACTTTAACAGCATCCAGCCATACTACAAGTTGAAAAACTTCCTGGATTTTGGCTTTAGCAACCATAAATTCATTATTACTCATAAAAAATCAATAAAATAGTCCTTTTGATGGTATTGGTGCATGAAATGAAATAATGTAGATTTAAATGCTTTACCAATAGCTTCAACATATAATCCTAAGGGGGAAAAAAAAATGTCACTACAGCGCCATCTGCTGTCAATTTTTAGTATATTAAAGTGGGTAGATGAAAACACTGATCTATAATCCTGAAAAAATATTACCATTCCTATATTCATTGTAGCACTATTTTTAAAACACAAGATGCGGAAATAACCTAAATGGCCATCAAAAATGAGTATAATTAAGAAAATGTTGTATATACATGCAGTGGAATCGTGTGCAGCCTTTTGAAAAGAAGGAAATTCTGCACTATGAGACAACATGGGTGAAACTACTAATAAATAAGCCAATCACAGAGATAAATGCTACATGGCTCCAATTGTATGAGGCATCTAAGATACTCACATTCATACAACCAAAGAAAGGAAGGGTGGTCATTAGGAACTGGGGAAGGTCAATGAAAAATTACTAATCAATGGACTTTAAGTTGGTCCAGCAAATTTGGTGAGCACTAGAGATCTGTTGTACAACACTGAACCAACAGCCAACAATAATCTGTTTCATAACCTAAAGGATATGCACTATGTATATGTGTATGCATTATTATACATGCATATTGTATTCTTACCACTGTACAGTAAACAGAAAAAAAAGAACTGGCATTGTTGTACATGATTAACATCTGATTAAATCAACGAAAACTTTTTGCAAAGTATTTGGCAAGATGTTAAGAATGTTCAAATTTATCTATAACTATACCACTCTGAATGCATCTGATCTTAGAAGCCCTATGAATATTACAATTTTTCAGATCTTTAAATCCAAAGATTGACAGTGTCAGTAAAAATCCACCTCTTTTTATTTGTTTCTTAGATGGCATAAAGATTGTATTACTTGAAAGCTTAAAAAAGTTTTTCATTGATCCTATGTTTCGAAATATTGCTCTGGATTCTGGAATAGTTTATGAGAGTGTTAGAAGTGCTAATGCTGTTCAAAAATACATTCTTGTTTCCCTCTTTCCCGTGGTGTGTTAATCAGACTTTGAGACCCTGTGACAAATATCTGAGAGAAATCTTTAACAGAAGACAAACTTATCTCGGCTCATGTTTGCAGAGATCACATGAGTCTATTATTTCTGGGCCTTTGGCAAGGTAGAAAGAACATCATGGTGGCAGAGCAAAATTGCTTTCATCAAGATAGCTAGGAAGCAGAGAAAATGAGTTAAGAGGGTGACCTGGCACCTGGGACCTGTGAATGCCCTCAAAGATATACCCCCACCTCCTCCAACTGGGTCCCACCTTCAAAAGATTCTATCACCTCCTAATAAAGGCATCAAATTATCAATTCCCCCACCATGGTAGACAACATTCCTAATGCCTTCTCTGTGTCCTCCAGATCCTACAGTAAAATAGTTGCACAACAGAACCTCTAGCAACCTCCAGTTTGGGGTGTTATAAATTGTCCTTTATGTGGCAAGAAAATGCCTAGTTTTTTTTTGCTTTGTTTCACTGTGCTGGGGATCAAACCCAAGGCCTCACACATGCTAGGTAGATGATCAGCATGACAGCTGCACGTCCAGCCCTAAGGAGCTGATTTCTCTACCAACTTTAGACCTGTCAACGTCCATGTGAAGTGACTCCAGCCCTGGCTAGAAGCTCAGTTGAAGTCTTATGAAAAACCTTGGGTCAAAGCACCTGGCTAAGCTATCCCCGAATCCTGACCTAAAAAGCATGTATTATATGACACCACTAAGATTTGGAATAATTTGTTAAACACCAATAAAAAACCAATAGAGGTATCAAAATTGAATCAACTAATGGAAATGTGAAGTGTGGTTAGGAGAGGGTTAAAAGTAAACAATAAGGAGATAGGCTGCTAACCTCACAAATTGTATCAGTATTATCATTACGGTTCACATACTTTTCTCATGGGTGACATTAAGTTTTAAAGTTTTTTCTTAGAAGCAGCTGAATTGAAGAGTTCTACATGATTGTGTAGAGACAGATTTTTCTTTTCTTTGGTTGCTTGACAAAGTATTATACAAATTTATCATTTTCCCTTTTATATTTCACACTAATTATACTTGCAATGTTCTTAATGTTTGCACACAAAGTTTCCCTCTTAAAATCTTTTAATGGTTTCATATGACAGCTGGTATAAAATTGAAAATTTGTAGCTTATCATATTTCCCTTTCCTATTCCTCCCAAAACTATCTTTGATGAATGAGTTGCTGGCCTAGGTAGTGGTTTCTATAAACACTGAGCATTCACAGGCAAAACCCACTGGTGACGTGTATGTAGACACCACCCTCACACTGTTTTACCACTATCCCCAACCAAGTTAGAGGAAAAGAAAACGAAACGCAGATGAAAAATAATCTCATATAAATATGTCTTCATTTCAAATAAATTATGGACAAGATTTTAAAAACTACAACAGATGAAATTCAAACAATAAAACATGGTACTAGAGAGACAAAGAATGAGCTGGCAGGACTAAACACACATCTCATTAGAGAAATGAGACAACAAATAATAAAGAAGGGAAACCTCCTTTAGAAATAGTACAGTATAAAGTTGACCCTGCCAGTCAAGTGAAAGTAATTAAAAAGCAACTAGTAATGATGACGGAATAAAGAAATCTGATGTATATAAAATTGTATTCCTTAAGACCAGAAAAGAATAGAAAAGAAGGTAAGCATTAATACAGGGTAATTTACAGAAATAATTTACTGGCTAATTCTGAATATCCTGATAAAGGTCTTTATTTTCTGTATATTAAAAAAAAGCCATGCTTGAGAAGCTGGGCCCAACATGTACACCATTATGGCAGATAAAAACAGAAGAGTCAAAAACATGACTGTTTTCCACTGCATCAGAAAGTGGAGGCCACAGTCTGAATTCGGGGAGAAATAGGTCTTTCCAAGAAGTGACCTGTGGCATGGCTCATGTGTGGCAGAGTTTTTGCGACTTTTCTTGCCTTTGATGAAGCAAATAGCCATGCTGTGAGCTGCCCAGAGGTGAGATCCATGTAGCAAGAAACCAAGGGCAGCTTTTAGCTGACAGTCCGAAAAATGAAACCCGTGGGGCTGAGCCTAACAAGAAATGATTCCTGACATTAACCAAAGAAGCAAACTTAGAAGTAAATCTTCCCCCATTCAAGTCTTCAGATGAGACCTCAGCACTGGCTGACATCTTGGTTGAAGCTTTATGAGAGACCCTGAACCAGAGAACCCAGTTCAGCACTACCCAGATCAGCAGTGCCCAGACTTCTGACACAGTGACACTGTGAGATCATGAGCCACTAAGTTTGTTTTGCAGCAATAGGAAATTAATGTACCTACCTACTCAGATTTTAATTTGAATTATCATATTAAAATAATGTTTTAATTTCAACTTAAAAAAAAAAAGAAAAGCCATGGTATATAAAATGAGAAACATCAGTCATGGCTGAGGCTTTGCCACACAGCTGGAACAGTGCTATAAATAGAAGAGTGATGTCTATATTGTCTGAGGAAACAGTGAGAGTTCTTATGACTATCTGATTCTAGATAAATAGGTAATGTATTCAATACTATGAGACAAAATCTAGTGGAACAATAGATAGTTGAAAACACCTCAGAAAGGAGAAAACATTCTATGAAATAGCAGGAAGTACAGATTCTCCATTAAAGTTTGAACTACATAGTACATATCAGTAAGGCTAAATGACAACTGATAAGTACCATTACCTAAAAAGGACATAAAATAGAAATGTAAATATGGATTCGATGTTCCTCTGACAGTTTGAAATTCATCTGACAGGTTTTTTTTATTAGCAAAGAAATATAACATTAAGTACACTAATTTGAGTTGTAAAAGGTAACACTGAAAGACCTTGAAAAGATCACAAAAACTTCCAAAATTCTAAAAGAAGGATGTGGACCTAACACACTATCCACACAAAAAAAATAGGATCATATATCAAAAGATAACTAGAATACACACATTTTCAAGTATACACAAAAATGCTGATAAAATTATGGTAAATTGTTGTATCAACAAATGTAAAAGAAATAAAATCACATATTCATTTAAAGTCAGACATAAAGAAAAATAAACCATAGATAAACTCATGGTTTAAAATAATATGGTCCCCACATATAAAATGAAAATAACACTTGGCACACATTTCTACATGTAACATGAAAATAAACACAAGTAAGGTCATTTTCCTCTTTACTTTTATTCAGAGTAACATCTAATCTGAGATTTTTAGATTACTTGATTCTTTGTATTCATTCACCATAAACATTCACTGATAAACAGCATAGAGATTTGTTTTATGTTATTTGCTATCTTGCATAACATTCAACACCAAAGCCTCTTGACTCCTAGTTTGTGGCATTACTGTGTTTCAAGTAAATTCTCATATTTTCCCCTAATCCCCAACCCACTACCATCCACATGACATCAGGTGGGGATTTACCTGACCATAATTTTTTTTTAATTTTGAAGACCCAGCATGTTAACATATGTTGTTGCTAAGTTTGTCTTGTACATTCAGATTTAATTCTCCAATTTTTTTCTTTTATTTATATGTGCATACAATGTTTGGGTCATATATCCCCCTTTCCCCCCACCCCTCCCTTCCTTCCACCCCTTCCCTCTCCCTTCCTACCCTCTCGCTACCAGGCAGAAACTATTTTGCCCTTATCTCTAATTTTGTTGAAGAGAGAGTATAAGCAATAATAGGAAGGACCAAGGGTTTTTGCTAGTTGAGATAAGGATAGCTATACAGGGAGTTGACTTGCATTGCCTTCCTATGCATGTATGTTACCTTCTAAATTAATATTTTTTAATACACAGGGCTTTTTCTTCTTATTGTCATTGTTTTGGTTTTGGTGGGACTGGGATTTGAAATCACGGCTTTGCACCTGCAAAGCAGGCACTCTAATCACTTGAGCCACACCTCCAGTCAATTTTGCTCTGGTCATTTTAGAAATTTGTTGTCTCTGGACCTTTCTGCCCAAGCTGACCTTGAACTGCCATCCTCCAGATACCAGCTTTCCCAGTAGTTAGGATTATAGGCATGAGCTCTTTTATTTTGTTTTCTGTGATGCTAGGCAAGCACTCTTCCACTGAGCTACATCTCCAGTACCCATAAGACAATTTTTATTACATAACCCTCCCAAATAATAACATGAAGTGTAACATGAGATGTTTTTTGAATATTAACTGAATGACTGAATTGGAGTAACCCATAATAAAGGGGCATGCTGCTTTGTAAAAGGGGACTTTGAGAATTTGACTTCCAGCAGCTGCCTGATCCTCTGTCCATAACATTTGAATTTGATAATGCAAAATGATAATAGAACTGAGCTATTCTAAAAATAAACCTGATTCTTAAAGTATGACAGAAAGTTTTAAAATATCTGTCCCATTTTAGTGGATTGACTTCACACAATGCTAACAGGCCCACCAATCCACTAATAGCTGACATGAACCTCCTGATTCAATTACACACATTTGTTCCTATCTGTGCTCTTTGTGGTGAGTATTTCCTGCTTGTAAAGGCAACTGATGTAATTTTGTTTGCAGTGGAAACTTCTAAGCATCAACCACTAAAAAGTTTTCGGCAATGTCTTTGTCACACCATGATTTTGAGAGTTTTCTGAGAATTTGTATAATCTATTAAGGAACAAGTATTAAAAAAAGCATTTATATTTGAACGAGTTTGCATTTTAAATCTTGTATTAATCAGTAGGTTGAGTTAGTGTTTAGAAATCATGATTTTATTGCTGTATGATCTGTTTATCTTAATAAATATAAATTCAAATTGTAATATTCAACCATATATGTAGAAGATAAATCCCCCTTGCAGACTTAACGATAAACAACTGAATATGATGTGTTATGAACTGAATTGCACACCATGTCCCCCCAAAATTCAGAAGCTGAAGTGTTAGCCCTTAGTGCCTCAGGATGTGATTGTCTATTAACAGTCTCATTAAGTTAAAATGAGACTTTTAGGGTGAGCCCTAATTGAATATGAAAAAGCTTAGAAACTAATACATCCATATAGCCAATGTCGAAAACAAAGGGAAGACAATACTTAACAATCCAAACATGAAGGGCTTAGATGAAACCAACTTTGTCAAAATCTGATTTCAGACTTTAGCGTCAAACTCTGAGATCATAAATTCTTCATTATTGGTTAAGTCAGCCAGTCCATGGTTCTCTGTTATGCAAGACTTATCCAAACTAATATGGGAGGTGTTTCAAATGTGAGTTTCCCAAGTATCTAGGATTATAGGCATGAGCCACCAGCACCTGGCTATTTTGTTTTGTGTCCTATAGTGCTAGGCAAGCACTCTACTTTCTTTTCTTCCTTCCTTCCTTCCTTCCTTCCTTCTTTCCTTCCTTTCTTTCTTTCTTTCTTTCTCTCACTAGGAAAAGAATTGCTTGAGAGTAGCCATCACAATAGATGTGAGGTGATATCTCATTTTGGTTTTAATCACAAAATCCCTGGCAAGTCTGGTTCTGATGGTTACCCTGCCTCTTAAATTGTTTTTGTTTATTTAGTTGGTTTTATACTGATAATAAGATAATATACCACATTAAGGAACTCATATACTTAGACTTGTAGTCAAGTGGTAGTGAAGCGTGAGGATAAGGGAAGTATGATTAAGTCTTGGGGTTTTAGGTGAGCTCTCACATCAAGGCTGTGAATTGCACCAGTGTTTCCTATTTATTTTCCTCCCCCCCACTAGGTGAGAGAGGATGACCAGAGTATGCTGAAGTTGGATATTTCCCTTCACCAATGTAGGGGGCTAGAGTGGGTTCCCAGGTGGAAGACTGGACCTGACTGAAGTTCCATTCTCTCAGGTCATTTAGGCTGTAATAATACCCTAGTTCGTTAGGTTCCAATTGAATAGTTTCTTCTGAAAACAAACCTCCATTAGGAAGAAGAGAGTATTCTGCTCTGCTATGTTTCAAAATTTTTTGGTTTTTCGTGAGACTTTTCTCTGATACTGTGAGAACTTGGTCAAAGCCTTGGAAATAATATGGGTTAATAAAGTTCATTTGGAAACACAAAAGACCATGAAGAGCCAAGGCAATACTGAGGAAAAAGAGCAATGCAGGAAATATCACAAACCCAACTTCAAACTATACTACAGAGCCATAGCAATAAAACTAGCATCATACTGGCACAAAAACAGATATGAAGACCTGTGGAACAGAATAGAGAACCTGGATATGAATCCACACAGCTACACCCACCTTTTTCTTGACAAAGGTGCCAAAAACATATAATGGAGGAATGAGAGCCTCTTCAACAAATGTTGCAAGGAAAAGTGATTATCTACCACAGAAAACTGAAACTAGATCCATGGCGGTTACCATGTACTAGTGGCAACTCAAACTGGATTAAGGACCTTAATATCAGACCTGAAACTCTGAAGATAATACAGGAAAGAGCAGGAAGTACTCTAAAAGTAATAGGTATAAGCAAGGACTTCCTCAATAGAATATCAGCAGCCCTACAACTAAGAGAAAGGATGGAAAAATGGGAGTACATGAAATTAAAAAGCTTCTACACAACAAAAGAAATCCTATCTAAATTGAAAAAACTACCCACAGAATAGGAGAAAATATTTGCTAGCTATACATCAGAAAAAAGGACTGATAACCAGAATATACAGGGTGCTCAAAAAACTAAACTCCTCTCAAATCAATGAACCAATAAAGAAGTGGCAACTGAGCTACATAGAACTTTTTCAAAGGAGAGAGTCCCAATGATAAAAAAAAACATGTGAAAAAATGCTCACCATCCCTGGCCATAAAGGAAGTGCAAACAAAACCACACTAAGATTCCACCTCACTCCTGTTAGAACTGCTACCATCAATAAGACCAACAACAAACCATGTGCCAGTGGCTCACACCAGTAATCCTAGCTACTGAGGAGGCAGAGATCAGGAGGATCATAAATCGAAGCAAGCCTCTGCAAATAAGTTTGCAAGACCCTATATCAAAAATACCTAACACAAAAAGGACTGATGAAGTGGCTCAAGGTGTAAGCCCTGAATACAAGCCCAGGTACCAAAAAAAAAAAAAAAAGACTGCCACCAACAGCAAGTGTTGGTGAGGATGTGGGAAAGTAAGCAAGTAAGCTAGTACAACCAGAACGGAAAACAACATGGAGACTTCTTATAAAATTAAATATAGATCTGCCATATGATTCAGCAATATCACTTCTAAGGATATACCCAAAGGAATGCAACCCAGGTTATTACAAAGGCACCTGAACACCCATGTTTATTGCAGCACTATTCACAATAACCAAGCTATTAGAAATAGTCAAGATGCCCCACTACTGAGGAACAGATTAAGAAAATGTGGTATTTATTGTTATCATTCGCTGGTAAATGGATGGAATTGGAGAACATCATTCTGAGTGAGGTTAGCCTGGCCCAAAAGACCAAAAATCGTATGTTCTCCCTCATATGTGGACATTAGATCAAGGGCAAACACAACAATGGGATTAGACTATGAGCACATGATAAAAGCACACAAGGGAGGGGTGAGGATAGGTAAGACACCTAAAAAACTAGCTAGCATTTGTTGCCCTTAACGCAGAGAAACTAAAGCAGATACCTTAAATGCAACTGAGGCCAATAGGAAAAGGGGAACAGGTACTAGAGAAAAGGTTAGATCAAAAAGAATTAACCTAGAAGGTAACACCCACACACAGGAAATCAATGTGAGTCAATACCCTGTATAGCTATCCTTATCTCAACCAGCAAAAACCCTTGTCCCTTCCTGTTATTGCTTATATTCTCTCTACAACAAAATTAGAAATAAGGGCAAAATAGTTTCTGCTGGGTATTGAGGGGGTTGGGGGGAGAGGGAGGGGGTGGAGTGGGTGGTAAGGGAGGGTGGTGGGGGCAGGGGGGAGAAATGAATCAAGCCTTGTATGCACATATGAATAATAAAAGAAAAAAAAAGAAAATCTATCAATTGCTTTAAAAAAAAAAAGAAATGTGGTATTTATACACAATGGAATTTTATTCAGCCACAAAGAAGAATGAAATTTTTTCATTTGCAAGTAAACAGATGGAACTGGAGAACATCATCTTAAGCTAAATTAGTCAGGCTCAGAAGGTCAAAACTCACATGTTCTCCCTCATGTGAGGATTATAGACCAAAAAATGTAGTAATATAATTAGACATGGGTCACACACTAAGGGGAGAATGCATGTGGGAGAAATAGAGAAAGGGAAGGAAACCCAAAACTTGAATGTGGTTGAAGTTCTCACTGTAGAGAAGCAAATACAGTTATCTTAAACTGGCAGAGGCCACCAAGGGAAGGGGACTAGGAAGTAGTGACAAGGTCTGGTAGAGATGAACCAATGTGAGTAGCAATACAGATGTGAATGGAAGCAACACTAAGAATCTCTCTGTATAGCTATCTTTATCTCAAACTAGCAAAAATGCTATGTCTTTCTTATTATCTCTTATGTTTTCTCTTCAACAAAATCAGAGAACCAAAGGGCCAAACAGGTTCTGCTGTAGCAGGAAGGCAGGGAGGGGGAAGAGAGATTAAAATTGCTACAGTAAAACAAAGGAAAACTGGAGTTGGGGAATGTTACCAGGAGACCAGAGAAGAGTCACCTCACCCCAGAGGTTAAAACATCCAATGAAATAATGTGATTATGTATGGGACAAGCTGTATCCCCTTCCATTTCTGTAACCTTCTATAAATGGTATATAAGGAAGGCCCCCTTTGTTCTCGGGGCTCAGCCTTTGGACATGAATCCACTGAGTGTCTGCAAGCTTGCTTAATAATCTTGCTTCCTGAAAGCTTCAGTGCCCTCTCAGTCTCTGTCTGAGCCCTCCTGCAACATTTCTGGGGGCCCACCTGGGATTTAGAGAGTGGTATTTTCACCTCCTTGTCACCCACTCAACTTCACCAGCTGCTGGGAGAGCTGCTCCTGGCAGGTGCCACTGTTTTGATCTGGGGGAGGGAGCCTCTCTCCCAGTAAGCTGCACAAAGGAACCTAGAAAGGTTCAGGAACTAACCTAAGAGCCCCACTCATCAGACTGGTAAGAACCCAGGTTCAAATTCAGACCAGCCTCAGGAGCCAGAAATGGAGTATGATCAGCTCTCAAAAGGCACTGAAGTAATGCCCTTTTTGGGGGTAAAACCACGTCTTTCAGGTTCAGGGAGCAGGGTGGAATTACTGTGCTGCGTGAGAGTGTATGGAAGTGCGAGCTTGAGATGTAGCTTGGTTACAAAGTGAGTGTTGAGTCCTGATCTGCGGGTCTGTGGTGAACTCATACAATCTAGGGTGAACCCTAACAGGGACTCCAGTCCAGACTCACTATGGCCAAGAGTCACCTAAATCCCCACTAGGACAGCAGCAGAGATGGACAAGTGAGTGGTGTTATTTGTTTTCCCCTGTGTTCTGGAGAGGAGGACCCCTTACCTCCACTCCACAGCCCTTATCCCTTCTGTCTTTGTCTCTGTCTAGGCATCTGGCAAACAGGAGGAGTGGGAGGAGATCAGAACTTTAAGAGGGGATTTAATGGAGATTATGGGATCAAACTGACTCCTGACAAGCTTAGGACCTTCTGTGAAATGAACTGGCCTGCTTTTCGTGTAGGATGGCCTTTGGAGGGGTCATTAGATAAGGTCATAGTCAACAGAGTTTTTAAAGTCGTTGTAGGGGAACCTGAAACCCACAGATGGTTCCTTATGCTGACTCTGGCAGGATGCAGTCCTCAGTCAGCCCACCTGGCTAAAGCCCCACCCAGAGAAAGCAAGTAAGGTTATGGTAGCCAGGGTGGCAGCAGCTTCCAAGTACAGGAGAAAATGTTTTAAAAAGCAAAAAAAAAATTAATGGGGAGTTCCCACCCCCCTTATGTGCCACTGTACAGATTAGAGAATTTCCAGGAGCTGCAGGTTTCTGCCAGATCTGGATCCACAATTACTCTCTCTTAATAATACTCCTTTATAAAGCCACAAAGAGGGGAGAGTTGGAACCCATGGTGTGGGGAAAGAAACAAAATAAGGCCTTTAAAAAATTAAGAGGGAACTCACAAATGGGTCTGCCAGATGAGATAAATCCCTTCTTCCTATGTGTACATGAAAGGCTGGGAGCTATAGGAGTCTTGACCCAGCTGCTAGGTTTCTGGCACTGCCTGATGGCCTATTTATCAAAGCCACTTGGTACAGTTTCCCCAGATTGGCTGCCCTGTCTTTGTGCCCTGCAGCTACTGCCATCTTGGTAGCTAAAGCAGACAAACTTATTTTGAGACAAAAACTCACAGTCCAAGTTCCCCACTCTGTTTTGACTCTCACGGAATATAAAGAAAATTATTGGTTAACTTCAAAATGGTCAAATATCAAAGCTTGTTATGTAAAAACCCACATGTCCGGCTAGAGGTTGTTAAGTTTCTAAACTCAACCACCCTATTATGGGTTAACTCAAGCCCACTGGAGAGTGACTGCTTAGAAATTATGGATGAGGTGTTCTCCTACCAGCCAGGCTTGACCAACCAGTCCATTAGTCATCCAGACATTGAGTATTTTATGGATGGCAACAACTTAGTCCAAAAAGACACGTTTTACAGAATATGCAATACTGATTCTGGACCCTGTCATTAAAACATGCCAGTCAGGACTTCTAACTAGGAAAAAAAAAGTTAAATATGGACAAAAAATTCTAAAATTACTACAAGCTGTATAAGCGAGTATAGTAGGCCCCTAAGTGAGTAGCAGTCATGAGCTGCTAAGGGCACCAGAAGCAGGAGATAACAGCTGTTCAGGGAAATCGAAAAGCTGATAGGAAAGTCAAGCAAGTAGCCCCCACAGGAGGACAAACTTCAGCCTCACTGGCAGCTGCCTTGTTCCTGTCTCCCTTTCCAAATGGAATCCATGGCATACTTCACAAGAACAGGCTTGGTTTAAAACTGAAGGAGATAATTTTCTACTGGATGGATAGTGGAAGTTTATTGATGGCTGCATTGCCATACCTGAATCACTGGCTCCCACTTTTGTCAAACAGTTCCATGAAGGAACTCACTCAGAACAAATAGCTCTTGAGACCACCTTGGCCCAGCGTTTTTATGTCCCCAAGCTCTCCAGCATATGTAAGGCACTATGTGAAAGGTATAGTCTGTGTGCTAGAAACAATCCCTGATATTTATTGGTGTTTGTCTACACCCTCTCAAGATTGTTAAAAGCCTTCCCCACTTGGACTGAGAAAGCCCAAAAAGTGGCCAGGTGCCTGTTAAGGAAAATCATCCCTGGATTTGGAATACCTGTGTCTTTTTGGTTAGACAATGGTCCAGCCTTTGTGGCTAAGGTGGTACAGTTAATGGCTAAGAGATCAAAAATAACTTAAAAGCTACACATAGCCTACCACCCCCCAGAGTTCAGAAAAAACAAAAGATATAAACAAGACTCTAAAAATTAGAATTAAAAAAACTATGCCAGGAGACCCACCTACTATGGGATCAATTACTGCCCACAGCCTTGCTCAGGATTAGGTCAAGCCCCACCAAACAGACAGGCTCTCCCCTTTTGAAATGCTTTTTGGTGTCCACCCCCTTTAGTCAAGGGCCTGTGAGGGGACCTTAAGAAAATAGGTGACCTCACCCTGAGACAACAGATACAGGCCCTTGATTTGACTCTCTCAAAAATTGCTGACTGGGTAAGAGAAAGACTCCCTATTAACTTGACAACTCCCATGTACCCTTATAAACCAGGGGATGCTGTTTGGGCAAGGAAATGGAATATTCAACCATAAAGCCCCACTGAAGGGGACTTTTTGTTGTTGTTTTGTCCACCCCCACAGCAGTTAAGGTAGCAGAGATTCATTCCCTAGGTCCACCACAGCCAAGTGAAACCAACTTCTCTTGAATGGGAGTGCATCTCTGACCCAGTCTCACCATACAAGATCAACTTCAAAACACTAGCACTCTTCCCCAACAAGACCCTACTTCCCAGGAGATAATAGGGACAATGAGACATCAGCCCTCCTCTACTCACTCTGGAAGCTAACCAATCTATGTGGAAGCTTGAGGAGTCACCCATCTCACCTTTGAGGATGAGTCCGTTCTGTGTATTCTTCTTGATAATTTTGGTCAGCTCTCTACCTGGGAACCCCCAGGCTTTGGACTGTGACTCATGCATGCACATTACCTGAGCAGGGAGTGCTGTTACCAAAACTCTGGTTTTCCATACTTGTTATTCCTGTGCAGTCACCATTGCTGGGTCATGCACCCACAGCCATACCACCTATTCCGTGTGCTTTCATGATGGTCAGTATACCTGTTTTAACTCCATCTGTCGCCCTCAAGAGCAATGCCCAGAGGTCCAAAGCTTCACCAGCACTAGGAAGCTCCTTAACCGCATCCAGGTTAATGACCCGAACAAACCTGTGTCCATAAACTTTGATGTGTGTGCCTCAATAGCTAAAAACACTGGGTCTTAGGGCAACTGTGGGGAGGCTAGCCTGGGAAAGGACCTACAAGTTCAATGACAAATATATATGCCCAAAAGATAACCGTGGGACAACCAGTTGTGCATCCTATGAACAACTTTACTGCCCTTCCTGGTGTTGTGAAAGGTGGGCAACTTGGCTAAAAGGGGAGTCCATACCTCACATGGAACTGCTGCTCTTTTACAGAGAGGAAAACAACCCCTGACTGCACTCTCAGTACCTGTAACCCTGTAAATTTCACTATTTTCAACCTCAATAAAACAGAATGGGAAGTTGGAAAAAAGTTTGATATTTTAATCTATAAAAAGGAAACAGACCCTGGTACTTTGCAACATTTTCAACTCATCATGATCACTCATGAGAGCTCCTCATGCCAGGACTTTCACTTCTTTTATGAGAATATACAAAGTAAGTTTCTCATCTCAGTTACAACCAAAAACTTGTTCCGCTCACTAGCTGAGTCCATAGCACAAACTCTGACTGTAACTTCGTATTATGTTTGTGGAGGAATGAGTATGAGAACTGTTGGTCATGGAGGGCAAAAGAGCTAAACCCACAAAAGCCCTTAATGAAACCACTCCCCCAGCCACGGGGAGAGCATTTGGCTCCTAAAAACTTCTATTATTGGGAATTGCTGTATCTCCCATCCAAAAGGCCAATTCTCCACCCTTGTAGGGGACTACATCTGCTTGGGACAAAAGTTTTACAATGATGCTTACTCAGGAGACTTAGTGGTGGGGGCTCCCAATCACACAGAGTCCCAACCTCATCTACTGGCTACAATAGCCTGGAATAATCTCAATCTGAGTAACTACTGTTTATAGATTGATGATAAAGAAAAGGTAATTAAAGTGATTACCAACAAGATAAAAAAAGTGTGCCTATGTCCCTGTGCAGATCTGAAATGGATAAAGTCCCAGTAACCTATTTGGGGGGTGGTCCTCAACCCTAGGTGAGTTCTAGACTTTAATAGGGACAACGTTCCTTGTCTTAATAGCATGTGTGAAAATACCCTGCCAACCTCCTGGTACTGCGGTCTTTATCAAGATGATGCTTTTTGACCCAGAAGTGGGTCCAAACATCAAAGGGGGGAATGTGCCAGGATGGCAGGGAGGGGAAGGGAGATTATGAATGCTACAGTAAAGCAAAGGAAAAACAGAGTTGGGGGATGTTATCTGGAGACCAGAGAAGGGTCACCTCACCCCAGAGGTTAACACAGCCACTGAAAGAACATGTGATTATGTATGGGACAAGCTGTACCCCCACTCCCATTTCTGTAACCTGCTCTTAATGCCATATATTTGTTCTCGGGGCTCAGCCTTTGCACATGAGTCCACAGAGTCACTGCCGGCTTTCTTAATAAATTTGCTTCCCGAAAGCTTTTGCGCCCTCTTAGTCTTTGAGCCCTCCTGCAACACTGCCTTGAAGCAAAGGTAGGCAAACAATGTACACATAATGTGAGTAAATGTAAAAACAACAAGAATATTGTATAGGTTGCCTTCTGACTGGTCTCCCCGGAGTTTCTTAACTTTTACATTTATCTACATTGAGTCTTTAGTACTTTGTTGACTACAGTTCAGGTTTTCCTAATGTGGCACTGGCTTTCAGTGGGAGAGCAAAATTAAGTCTTGAGTCCAAGGCAAAAACTCTATTTCCTATATTCAGTTATCTCTCTCCAAAGTAGGAGGCACTGGCTTGCCTTGTGTCCTTACTTCTCTTACACAGCCTACAAGAGCTGTTGATTTGTCCTTTTTATCTTTTTTCTTGTTTGGATGAAATGGCTACCCCAAGCTCCTCACATGCAGAACTAGAAACTAGGAATCATTTTTTATGGTGGTTTCAATTTGAGTCTCATGATAATTAGTGATGTTGGGCATCTTTTCATGTGCTTGTCATCTACTTGTGTGTTATTCTTGAAGAAATGTCTATGTAAGCCTTTTAAATGATGTCAGAAATTATCTCATTTGATTTTCTATTTTGTGGTGGTTTTATTGTTTGTTTTTGAGATAGCCCTTGCTATGCAACCCAGGCTAACCTCAAACTTGCAATCCTTTTACCTCAGCCTCCTGGGATTACAGGTTATGTCACCTCACCTGACAGTTTGATTTTTCTTCATATATAGTAGTCTTTACATATGCTAAACAATAATCCTTTATTAGACATGTGAATTGACACATGAATTTTCCCTTTTTCTATGGCTTATCTTTCTACTTCGTCAACTGTGACCTTTGTTGTAAAACAGCTTTAATTTCATGTAGTCTCCTTTGTGTAGTTTGCTTTTGTTTCCTATGCTTTTGGTGTCACATTTAATAAATCACTGCCAAGGTCAATGTCAGGTGGATATCCCCATATATTTTCTTATAGGAATTTTATAATTTTAGATTATCATTAAAATTTTTAATTTACTTTTATCTAATTTATGTATGTGGTATAAGATAAGAGTACAACCTCCTTTTTTGTATGTGGTATCCAGTTTTTCAACAGTATTCATCAAAGAGACTGTTTTCCCCCATTGATACCCTTATCAAGATGGTTTGACCACATACATGAAAATTTATTCATGGGTTATGTATTCTTCTCTTTGGTCTATTGTTTTTGTCTTTATGTCAGTACCACCCTGGTTTGATTGCTGTAAAATTCTAATATGTTTTGAAGTAAAGCAACATGAATCCTCCAATTTTGAAATTAATTATTTTCAAGTTTATTTTGGTGGGACTGGAGTTCAAACTCAGGGCCTCACACTTGTGAGTCAGGCATTCTACTGCTTGAACTGCTCCACCAGCCCCTTTATGTGTTGGATATTTTTGAGATAGAGTCTCGTGAAATATTTGTTCAGAGTTGGCTTCAAACCAGGAGCTTCCTGATGTCTGCCTCCTGAGTAGCAAGAATTACAGACATGAACCACAGGTGCCTAGCCTCAAAATTGTTTTGACTATTTGAAATCCCTGAGATTCCATTTGGATTTCAGGATGAATTTTTATATTTCTGCAAAATATGTTTTAGGATTTGATTCAGATCACACTGACTCTCTAGATCACTTTGAATACTGTGTTCCTGTTAATATTAAATCACCCAATCCATTAATCCAAGATTTCATTTATTAGTGTCTGCTTTAATTTAATTCAACAATGCTTTATAATTTTTGGTGTCTAGATCTTCCATGTTCTTTCTTAGGTTCACTCTTATGTATTTCAGTCTTTTTCATGATATTGTAAATGTTTGTTTCTTAATGTTATTTTCATGTCTCTGATAACAGATATCATTTTATTTCTTCTTTTCTAATGTAGATGTCTTCATTTGTTTTTCTTGCCTAATTTCTCTGGGTGGGACCTTCAGTTCTGTGTTGAACAGAAGTGGTGGCAATAGGCACTTCTGCTTCATTCTGCTCATAGAGAGAAAACTTTCAGTCTTCTAACATTGAATATGATGTGTGTTCTTGGCTTTTTATAACTGGTCTTCACTGTGCTCATGAGTGGCCTTCTTTCCCTAGTTTGTTGAATAATCTTATCATGAAATGATGCTTAATCTTGTCAAATGGTGTTCTGCATTCATGAAATGATAATGTCATTTTCTGTTAACGTGACATATTACATTAATTTTCATCTGCTGATATATCCTTGTATTCTAGGGTACATTGAACTTGGTCATGTTCTACAATTCTTTTGATGTGCTAATGAATTTGGTTTGCTAGTATTTTACCTCTTTCCCTCACTCTCTTTCTCTATGTGTGTGTGTGTGTGTGTGTGTGTGTGTGTGTGTGTGTGTGTGTGTGTTCCCACAAGGATTCATTGGTTAAAATTTAATCTCCATAGCAAGAGGATAGGAACTTGATCCAACTGTAGTCTTTGGGAAGTGATTAAAATTAAATAAAGTCAATCTAACTTCAGGTATTTTCCTGTAGTGATCAAAAGTGTACAAATACACATATTTTTTTGTATGTTGTTCTATAGTTTTTTTTCCTTATAATGTCTTTGCTTTATTGTTATATCAAGTATTGTTGACCTCATGGAATGAGATGAGCTGTGTTTCTATCTTTCTAAATTTTGGGGAAAGTTTCAGGATTACTGGTGTTAATATTTTCTATTTTTGTTTTTGGTGGTTTGAATTCAGGACATCATGGTTGCTAGGCAGGCCTCTACCTCTTGATCCACTCTGCCTGCCCTACTTTCAGTGTTTTATAGAGTTTTCCAGTATAAACATTGGGACTTTCTTTTGGAAAGCTTTTGATTACTGATTTAATCTGCATGCTAGTTACTAGTTTGTTCTGGTTTTTCAATTTGTTCATAATTTGTTCTTGGTAGAGCATGTGCTTCTAGGAATTTATCCATTTCTTCTAGGTCATCTAATTAATACTATGGTTCAAAGTATTCTTTTATAATCTTTTATATTTCTGTGGCATTGGTTCCAATGTCTCCTTTTCTTTTCTAATTTTAAACTTCTTTTTTCCTTAGTTAATGAAACTAAATGTTGATTTTGTACATTTATTCAATTTTGTTTTTCTATTATTTTTATTTTCTACTTTTTATTTATATTATATTCTTTGGTATTTCCCCTCTTTTGCTAAATTTTGTGTTTAGTTTGTTCTCACTTTCTGGAATCTTGATTTGTACAGGTAGGTTGTTGATTGAGCTATTTCTTGTTTTTTAATCTACACACTTATAAACTTCCTGCTTTGCACCATTTTTGCTGGAACCCACAAGTTTTGGTATATTTTCATTTTTATTTGTCTTCAGGTGGTTCTTAATCTTGTGACTTACTATTTGATACTTTGGCTTCTTAGAATGCATTATTTCATTTTCTTATAATTGTGGATTTTTCCAGTTTTTCTTATGCTATTGATTACTAGTTTACACCATTGTGATTGATTAGAAAAGGCACATTATACTATTTTAGTCTTTTTGAATTTGTTAAGATTAATTTTATGGCCCAACATTTGATGTATCCTATAGAAAGTTCCATGAGGACCTAAACAAAATGTATATGTGATGTGAATTGGAGTGTTCTGTGCATACTCGTTAGGTCCAATTGGTCTATAGCATTTTGTAAGTATTCCTTTTCTATACTGGTCTTCATCTGTTACTTTTGTCAGCTATTAAATGTGTGCTATTGAAATCTGTTATTATTGTCTATTTCTTTATTCTTATTTTTTATTGTGATATATTTGTTATACCGAGGAGATTCATTGTGACAATTCCAAATAGGCTTATATTGTACATTGGTTAGGTCACTTCACTGTCTCTCCTCTTCAACCCCCTCCCCACCCAACTAGAAGCAATTGCAAGAGGATTCATTGTTCTAGCTCATATAGGTATATAAATTCCACAACCTTTAATCACCTTAATCTTCTTTGTTCACCCTCTCCTCTCCCAAAAGTACCCCTCCAACACACACTGTATCTATTTCATAGTCTTGTCTTTTGTCATTAATACCTAACTCAATATTCAAAGGGGTTTCTCAATGTATCCCCACTGTGAGTATGCTTTACTTTGGTCAGTTCAACCCCTTCTAGTATTTCCTTTACCTGTTACCTCCCACTCGTCTTTTTTCAACAGTTTCAATACATATTCTTATATCCTCTACCTTCAGAGATGTTTTGTGTTACAATCTTGTTGACACTCTACCATCCCCTTTTCCTTTCTCTCCTTCCCCAATTTCCCTAGTGTAGTTCTACTATTACAAACATGTTCAACATATACATTTATATATGACCATGTTTGCTTTTGTGTATATGTTTGTCTTTTGAATCTATCTTCCACATATGAGAGAAAACATATGGCCTTTATGTTTCTGAACCTGACTTACTTCATATATCATGATATCCTCCAACTGCATCCATTTACCTTCAAACCACATCATATCATTCTTCCTTATGACTGGGTAAAACTCCATTGTGTACATACACCACATTTTCTTGATCCATTCATCAGTTGTAGGACATCTGGTTTATTTCCAGAGCTTGGCTATTGTGAACATTTTTGTGATAAACATTGGTGTCCAAGTGTCTATTATATCCTGACTTACATTCCTTTAGATACATATATATCCAGGAGCAATATCACTGGATCATGGCAATTCTATTTTTACCTTTTTGAGAAATTTCCATAATGGCCTGTACTAATTTGCATTCCCACCAACAGTGTATAAGGGTCCCTGTTTCACTGCATCCTCACCAGCATTTGTTGTTTTTTGCTCTTGAAAACGACTATTCTAACTGAGGTGAGAAGAAAACTTACTGTAGTTTTGATTTGCATTTCTTTTATAGTCAAAAAGTTGAATACTTCTTCATGTATTTATAGGCCATCTGTACCTCTTCCTTTGAAAATTCCCTATGTAATTCATGTGCCCATTTCTTCATTAGAATGTTGATTCCTTTGGAGTTGAAGTTTTTCAGTTCCCTGTAGATTCTAGATATTAGTCGCTTATTAGATGAATTGCTGGCAAGGATTTTCTCCCATTCCATGGGCAGTATCTTAAGTTTAGTGACTGTTTCATTTGCTGTGCAGAAAAGTTTGATGCAATCCCATTTGTTCATTTTTTTCTCTTAGAAGACAAGCAATTGAACTTCTACTTAGAAAGTCATTCCCTATGCCTATATGTTCGAGTGTATTTCCAACTATTTCCTGGAGCTGTTCCAAAGTTTCAGGCCTTACATTAAGGTCTTTGATCCATTTTAAGTTTACATTTGTACAGGATGAGAGACAGGGATCTGGTTTCAGTCTCCTACATGTGGACATGCAGTTTTACAAGCAACATTTCTTGAAGAGGCTGTCTTTTATCCACCGGATGTTTTGGGCTCCATTGTTGAAAATCGCTTGGCTGCATCTGTGTGGATTTATGTCTGGATCTTCTATTCTAATCCAGGGTCTTTGTGTCTTTATTTGTGCCAATGCCATTTTTATTGCTATGGCTCTGTAGTATAGTCTGAAGTTGGGAATTGTGATACCTCTAGCATTGGATTTTTGCTAAGAATTGCTTTGATTATTTGCAGTCTTTGTGTTTCCATAGGAATTTATGATCTTTTTTCTGTCTCTGTGAAGAATTTCATTGGAATTTTGATAGGGATTGAATTGAACATGTAGATTGCTTTTGGTAGTATAACGATTTTCACAATGTTGATTCTGCCAATTCATGAGCATGGGAGATCTTTTCATCTTCAATTTCTCTCTTCAGTGGTTTATAGTTTTCATTGAAAAGTTCTTTGGTTTCCTTTATTAACTTTATTCCTAGGTATTTTATTTTTTGGAGGCTATTGTAAATGGCATTGTTTCCCTGATTTCTTTTTTGTTCTGTTCATTATTGTGATATAGGAAGGCTACTTATTTCTGTATACTAATTTTGTATCCTGATACTTTGCCAAAGAGTTTATTATTTCTAAGAGTTTTTGGTGGAGTTTTTAGGGTCTTTCAAATATAGGATCATGTCATCTGCAAATGGCTATAGTTTGAGTTCTTCCCTCCCCATTTGAATCCCTTTTATTTTTTGCTCTTGTCTTATTTCTCTGGCTAGTAATTCCAAAACTATGTTGAATAGGAGTGGAGAAAGTAGGTATCTCTGTATCATTCTTGACTGTAGAGGAAATGGCTTTAGTTGGTCTACATTTATTATAATGTTGCCTATAGGTTTGTCACATATAACCTTTATTATGTTGAGGAACATTTCTTCTGTTCCTGATTTCTTCAGAACTTTTATCATGAAAGGTGGTTGTATTTTGTCAAAGGCTTTTGAGAGGATCATGTGATTTTTTTTCTTTGCTTCTGTTTATATGCTATATTACATTTATACATATGCTTATGCTGGACCATCTTTGGAATGAAATCAACTGGGTCATGGTGTATGATCTTTTTGATGTGTTCTTGAATTAATTTTGCCAGTATTTTTTTGACAATTTTTGCATCTATGTTCATTAAAGATATCAGTCTGTAATTCTTTTTTTTGTTGCATCTATATTGGGTTTTGGAATGAGTATAATGCTTGCTTCATAGAATGAGTCTGGTAGTGGTCATGAATTCCTTTAATTTTTGAAAGTTTTCATTTTTCCTTCAATTAGGGAGTCTAGTTTTGCCTGATAGACTAGTCTAGGTTGACAGTTGTTTTCTTTCAGGGTCTGGAGTATGTCTTTCCATGACCTTCTTGCACTTAGAGTTTGTGTTGAGAAATCTGCTATTATTCTAATGGGTTTGTCTTCATATGTGACCTGTCTTTTGTGTCTTTTTCTTTAATTTTCTATAGTTACTTTTATATACTTGGAAACTTACTGGTTTGGTGCATAATTAATCAAAATTGCTATATATTCTTAGTGAACTGAACTTTTTCCCCTGTGTTTTCTTTGTGTCATGACATGTTTTTGTTTAATTTGTTTGATGTTGGTATAGACTCTTGATCTCTTTGTTTCTATGTGAGTGGAATGTACATTTGTCTTTTCACTTTCAGCATATGTGGGTCCTTAGATCTAGAGTGAGTCTTCTTTAGACAGTATGTGTTTGAATATTTTTTTGGCACCCAAGATTTTAAAAAATATCTTCTTTTATTCAAAAAGGGGAGTCAATAGAGACAGAGAAGCCAAACTAAACAGACTCAGCAAAAAATTAAATTAGCAGCAGCAGCAAGAGCTATCCCTCCACTTGAACACACTTGAATCTTGTTTTATTTATGTCCATTCATTTACTGTATGTCTTGTGATTGGGTGCTTACCATCTTCACATTTAAATTAGTTATTCAAGGAAGGACCTCCATTTTGCTGTGCTCTGTATGCTTGTGACATTTTTCTCCCTCATTTCCTCTTACTGCCTCTTGCTGTATTTGAGTTTATGTAGTGATATGCTTTGATTCACTTCTCATTTCCTTTGTCTGTATTCTACAGACATTGCATTTGTAGTTACCATTGCAATTCCACAAAGCTTCTTAAAGATATGCAGTAAACCTGCCTTTATTTCTGGATTTAATACACATGGTTTTGACCATATATAGTCAAGAAAAAAAAATTTCAAAACTATAAATTTTAAATTCTGGTACACATTACTCAACTCAGTTGGTGGGAAAAGGTCTGAGTTCCATGTTATCTTCAGTTTTGTTTAAATCATTGTGATCTGCTGAGTTTTTCCCTGCCCTTAATTTTGTAAAAATATGCCTCCCCAAAAGCAAATGGTATCCAAAAGCAAGATAAAAGTTATGTCAATCCTCCCAAGCAAAAAAAGAGAATATAATGTGCTTAATTTAAGTGATGAAATTAAAATTTTATGTTTGTTGAAGGGAGGCATATCTTTAGCAAAAGTTGGGAGGCATTATAGGAAAAATGAAGCAAGTATCCACAGGATTCAAGATAAAGAATGTGAAATAAGATCTAGTTTTTGGTAAGAAGTATTAATGTGCACAACAGTCATTATTGTGACAACAATTTGACCTACTCCATGTGGTCTCAAGTTATAAGTGTTCAGATATGTTGTATGCATGGTATATGTAAATTTGAGTAATTCTTAAATATTGTAATGTATACATTCTGAGCATCACGGATTTTCCTCAGTGGTGGTCTACTTGGAACCACAAACCCATAGATACAGAGGGTCTACTCCAAAATTTCAATTTACACTGACATCAATTTAATTTCAGACACATACAAGCACTGTACTACTTTGCAGCTCAGTTCATCCAATGCTTTATATTATTTATGTCACAGATTACATCTTCATGTACTATATATTATTAACATAAAATTATGCTTATTTGTTGGATGGTTTTGTTATTTAAAATCTACATGCCAGTGTTACAATCATATGAGTTACTAAGTTTGCCCATGAATTTATCTTTATTTTTTTTTACAGCTTTGTTTTACTGCTTGCTATCTTTTGTTTTGACTTGATGACTCCATACACTACTTCTCATTAAAAAAGATCTAGTGGAAATACAGGGAGCTCAAAAAACTAAACTCCCCAAAAAATCAATGACCCAATAAAAAAATGGACAATTAAAGTAAACAGAACTTTTTCAAAGGAAGAAGTCCAAATGGCTAAAAAAACACATGAAAAAATGCTCACCATCCTTGGCCATAAAAGAAATACAAATCAAAACCACACTAAGATTCCACCTCACTCCTGTTGGAATAGCTATCATCAACAATACCACTAACAACAAATGTTAGCAAAAATGCAGAAAACGAGACCCCTCATACACTGCTGATGGAAATGTAAGCTAGTACAACCACTTTAGAAAACAATATGGAAGCTCCTTCAAAAACTAAACATAGATCTGCCATATGATCCAGCAATCCCACTCTTAGGGATATACCTGAAGGAATGAGTGAAGTCACTACAAAGGAACCCACACAACTCATGTTTATTGCAGCACTATTCACAATAGCCAAGCTGTGGAAATAGCCAAGATGCCCCAGCACCAATGAATGGATTAAGAAAATGTGGTATTTATACACAATGGAATTTTACTCAGCCACAAAGAAGATGAAATTTTGTCATTAGCAAACAAATGGATAGAACTGGAGGACATCGTCTTAAGAGAAGTTAGGCTCAGAAGGCCAAAAATTGCATGTTTTCCTTCATATGTGGACAGACCTAAAACAAATATAGACTTAAAACAAATGCAGCAATATTACTGGACACGAGTCACACTAAGGGAGACCACACATGGAAGGGATAGGGCAAGGGAAGGAAACCAAAAACTTGAATGTGATTTAATGTGTTCACTCTATAGAAGCGAATATAGTAATCTTAAACTGGCAGAGGCCACTATGGGAGGGGGACTAGGCTGTAGTGAAGAGGTCTGGTAGAGATGAACCAATTTGGGTTGTAATACATACATTCATGGAAACAAAACAAGGAATCTCCCTGTATAGTTATCTTTACCTCAAACTAGCAAAAACACCATGTTTTTCTTATTATCTTTTGTTTTTTCTTCTACAAAATCTAGGAACAGGAGGGTGGAACAGATTCTGTCTGGAGGCAGGGCAGGAGAGGGGGAGGTGGTGTAAATAATGTATACACATGTAAGTAAATGTAAAAATGATACCTATTGAAACTGTTTTAGGAATCAGGGGAGGGGGGATGAAAGAGAGCAGCTGAAGGGGTGAATTCAAGTATGATAAATTTGATATATTGTAAGAACCTTTTTAAATATTCCAATGTACCCCCACCCAGCACAACAATTTTAAAAAAAAGGGTAAAAAACGTCTAGTGGTAGTAAACTGTGCTTTCACTGGGCATTGGTAGCTCACACCTGTAATCCTAGCTACTTAGGAGGCTGAGATAGAGAGGATCAAGGTTCAAAGCCAGCCCAGGCAAACCCCATCTCCAAAATAATGAGAGCAAAAAAGGACCAGAGGTATGGCTCAAGTGGTAGAGTACCTGCTTTTCAAACATGAATCCCTGAGTTCAAACCCCAGTCCTACCAAACAGCAACAAATCTCTTTTTGCTTTGTGTATTTGAGAAAGTTCAATTTCCTCTTTATTTTTGAAGCATATTTTTGTTTCATACAATATCTCTGATTGAGATGAAGTTTTTCAACACTTTTGTTGTTCGCATATTTTAAGTGTAACAAAGTAAGGGTGTTAATTATGACATTTCTATACATACTTTGATTATATTCACCTCATCTATTACTCTTTCTTATTCTCCTTCCACTTTTCCCCTACCCCCCTCTAAATCCCTACACTTTTCCCCTTCTCCTTCTATATCCCTAGCTGTCCTCTTTTCACTTTCATGGATTGTTTTTCCACCTAACTCCCACATATGAGAGAAAGCATGATGTACTTCTCTTTGTGAGACTGACTTATGTCACTTAACATTATGATCTCCAGTTTTATTCATTTACCTGAAAGCAGCATAATTTCATTCTTCTTTATGGCTACATATTTATGTATACATATATATGTATATATCACATTTTCTATATTCACTCATTCACTGATGGGCACTTAGCCTGATTTCATAATTTGACTATTGTGAATAGTGCTGCAATAAACATGGTATGCAGGTGTCTTTATAGTAGGCTGATTTTGATCATTTCTGGTTATATACACAGAAAGGGTATGGATGGATTATATGGAAGTTCTATTTTTAATTTTTGAGAAAGCTTCATAATGATTTCCATAGTGCTTGCACTAATTTATTTTCCCACCAGCAGTGAATAAGGGATCTCTTTCCCTCCATTCTCACCAGCATTTGTTGTTTGTTTCCTTGCTATAACATTGGAGTAAGATGGAATCTCAAGGTAGTTTTGATTTGCATTCCCTGGTGGCTAAGGATGTCAAACATTTTTTGATGAATTTATCTGCCATTTGTATGTCTTCATGTGAAAACTGTTCAGTTCAACTGCCCATTTATCAATAGTATTATTTGCTTTTAATGTTCAGTATTTTGAGTTCTTTATATATTCTTGGTATCAATCTCCTGTCAAACATATAGCTAGTAAAAATGTTCTCCCATTCTGTCTGTCAGCTCTATCTTCACTCTGTTGATTTATTCTTTTGCTATGTAGACACTTTTAAATCCAATGGAATCATGTTTGTCAATTATTGCTTTTATTTCCTGAGCTATTGGAATCCTACTCAGAAAGTCATTGTCTAGTTGCATATTATGAAGTGTTCCCCCTACCTTTTCCTCTAGTAGTTTCGGGTCTTAGATTAAGGTATCTGATTTATTTTAGGTTGATTTTTGTACAGAGTGATAGATAAGATTTCAGTTTTGACTTATACATATAGATATTCAATTTTGCCAGCACTAATTCTTACTGAGGCTATCATTTTTCCAATGCATGTTTCTGGCAACTTTGTCAAAAATCAGGTCGTTCCAGGTACTTTACTTATTTCTTGATATTCTATTTAATTGTTGTATGAGTTTTTTTGTGTGTGTCAGTGTTGCTCTGTTTTTGTTACTATGGCTCTGTAGTATAGTTTGCAGTCAGGTATTGCTATTTTGGTCAGGATTGCTTTAGATACTCAGGGAAGGGACTCTTGTGTTTCCACATTTGTATTGAGGTTATTTTTTTTTATTTCTGTGAAGAATATCATTGAAATTTTGATGGAGATTTCATTAGATATGTAGATAACTTTTGGTCATTTGGCCATTTTCACAGTATAGATTCTGCCAATATATGAATGGGAGATCTTGTGACTTTCTATCATTTCTTTCTTTAATGCTTTATAGGTTTCATTGGTAGAGTTCTTTAACATGTTTGGATAAGTTTGTGCCTAAGTATTGTTTTTTGTGATGTTATTGTGCATGCAATTGTTTTCCTAATTTCTTTTTCAGTGAGTTTGGTGTTGACATATAGAAAAGCCACTTGTTTTGTATGTTCATTTTGTGTCCTGCTACTTTTATGAAAATGTTTATCAAATTTTAGATCTTTTTGTGAAGTTTTTAGGGTCTTTTAACTATAGGGTCATCTCAACTGTAAACAGAGATAATCTGATATTTTTTTCCTTTTCCTGATTATATCCCTTTTATTTATAGATCTTGCCTTATGGCTCAAAAATTTCAAACACTATATTTAATAGGAGTGGCAATAATGGACACCCTTGTTTCGTTCTTGATTTCAGAGGAAATCTTTCAGTTTGTCCTCACTCAGTGTAATATTGGTGATAGGTCTGTAATATAGCCTTGATATATATTGAATTATCATACTTCTATTTCTGATTTCTTCTGGTATTTATTCATGAAGATATTCTGGGTAGTTCAAAGGCTTTTTCTGCATCTACTGGGGTGATTATGTGGTTCTTATACATTATTCAGTTTGTAAGTGTATTATTCTTACTAATTTGCATAAGTTGAACCATCCTTATGTTCTTGGAATGAGTCATATGAGCTTCATCATATGTATGATGTTTTCAATGTGGTGTCACAAGAAGATATTTAAGAAAATTGTTTTTGTTGTGTCTTTATTTGGTTTTGGTAATAGGTTAATCCTGACTATGAAGAATGAATTTGGAAGCATTCCTTCCCTTCCAGTTTTGTGGAATAATTTGAAAGCCTTGGTGTTCTGCTTTAAAAGTCTGATAGAATTCAGTAGTGAATCATCCAGTCCTGAACTAGTCTTTATTGAGAGATTACTGTTTTAGTATGGTTGTTTGTTATTGTTCTTTTTTGTTTTTTACCTTTGAGGTTCAATTTGGGTAGATCATATGTATCTAGAAATTTATTAATTTCTATTAGATTTTCCAATTCCATGGGAGCATAGGTTTTCAAAATATTGCTTAATTATGGTCTTGATTTCAGTATTATATGCTGTAATATCAACTTTTTCACCCACAATTTTATTAATTTGTGTCTTTTCTCTTTCTGTTAGTTAGTTTGGGTAAATGCTTGTTAATCTTGTTCATAATTTCAAAGAACCACCTCTTTGTTTCATTGATCCTTTGTATTGTTCTTTTAGTTTTAATTTTTATCAGTTTTAGCTCTGATCTTTATCATTTCTTTCCTTCTAATTTTAGGACTAGATTTTTGTATTTTTCTAAGACTTTGAGGTGCATCAGTAGGTCATTTACTTATTTCTGATTTTTTTTAATGTAGGGATTTATAGCTCTAAACTTTTCTCTTTGAACTGTTTTCATTGTATATCACAGTGTCTGGTATGGTATATTTCCATTTCTATTTGGTTGTAAGAATTTTTAAATTTTTTATTTCTTTAGTAAGTCACCGATTGAGCAAAAGCGTATCACTGAATCTGGTCATGGGACAGGAAACTCTATGGGAATTCAGTGTCCAGGGATGTGGTAGAATACTTATTTGAGGTACTTTCCAGCTCTCTAACTTTCTGCATCTTAGCACACGCAGGTTATCACGTGTCATGACTCCTTCCCTGGAACTCTAGTATCTGCTCTCCTACTTGATGGCCCAGATGGGATGCAACTTGCACTTCCCACTGTGGCTCCAGTCAGATTCCTATCATGTGGGCTTCTTAGGTTTCAACTCAAAGACTTTTCCTTGACTAAACCCACTATCCAAGACAGTACTCAGTGAATAAACACCTGACTTGATATGGGTTCCTGGAGACAGAACAAGGCAGGGAACTCTGACTTCTAAGATAAAGGCTCAGATGATACAATCATTTCAAAATGCCTTCTAACACTGCACTATGACCGAATGCCTGGAAGAAGAGGTAACTTTTCCAGTGCCTCTATACTATGCAGACTCTCTCCAAATTACGTTTTCTATATTCTCTCTCTCTCTCTCTCTCTCTCTCTCTCTCTCTCCACTTTAATAAGATTCTGTCTGTAACTATGGTGCACATTTTCTAAGGCTTTCCCCCTTTCTCTCTTTCCCCACAATTCATACCCTCTATAGCTGCATATGCCCCACCTTTGACACTGCCTGCTTTACTGGTCTTTCCCTCTGTTCTGCTTTTCACATTTTTCTATTTTTATATGGCTCTGTCTGTTCACTACTGACGTTTAAGTGCCTTCTTGTGGGCATCCACCTTAAATGGAAGCTGCTTTCCTGTTGTTCCTGTCTATTTCCTAGAGATGTTAGCAACTGGGGGATGGCACTAGTCCTCCATCTCCTGTTTTAGTCAGTTTTCTGTAATTATAGTGAAACAACCAAAGCCAAGTAATGCATAAAGAAAAGAGGTTTGTTTGCTTAACTTTTTCCACCTTTTTAAAAATAATTAGTGCATAGTTATTGTACCTGATAGTGGGCTTTATGATAACATTTTCATACTTGCATATAACGAAGTATGAAGTTATATAGTGAATATAATTAGTGCATACTTGCATGTAACTCTGCTTCCTTCACTTGATCCTCTCCCCCTTCCCAAATAGTCCTCTTTCTATTTTCATTAAAAGAAATTTGTTTAGCTCACAGTTTGGGAGCTTTGAAAATCCATGACAGGTAGCCCCATCAATTTGATCCCTGGCAAGGATACCAGGCAGATGACCTTGCAATGGCAGAGGATGTATGAGAGAGGAAGACTACATTCTTAGACAGGAAATAAGAGCCAAGGGAGTAGCCAGAATGACTTCCAACTGGCCATATTGCTTAAAGGTCCTACCACCTCTAATATTGCTGCACTGTGAACTAGCTTTCTCAACATACAAAGCTTCTGGGACACACTCAAGCTATGTACTCCCTTCTGAGAAATCTGCCATCAGTTTATGGAAAGACCCCTTGGATATAATGAATCACCTTTACCTTGATGCTTTTAATATTCTCTTTTCACTTTACTTTACATAGGTTTATTATAGTGTGTCTCAGAGTGGTTCTCTTCAGATTTATTTGAGCCAAAGTTCATTTTGGTTCTCGAGTCTATGTGTATAATTCTTTACTCAGATTTGAGAAATCTGTGTAATTATATAGAATATAAATTCTTTGATTCTTTGTATCTCTCACCTGTCTTTCTGAGATCTCAGAATATCTTTATCATTTTTCTTAGTAATGGCTTTTTTCTTTTTGACTCAGTGATTTCAAATGTCTTCCCCACTAGTTCACAGATTCTTCTTTTTGATCATGTCTACTATTGAAATCCCAGTAACTGTATTTTTCATTCCAGAATTTCTTTTAATTCTTTTTATGGTTTCTATATCCTTACTGATAAGAAAATTTATGGGTCATTTTCCTGCTTTCTTCTACTTGATTATTTGTGGTATCTATTAGCTGATTGAACACCATTGTGACAATTTAAAAAAAATTCTTTGTGAAGTAGTTCATAGGTCTGTGACACTTTAAGTTTGGTCAACAGAGTGTTATTTTCCTCCTTTGGTTGTCTAAATTTCCCATTTTTCTTTGTATCTCCATAATTTTTGCTGTAATTGCATCCTTTGAAAAACCAGTCACCTCTCTTAGTTCTTACAGATGCTCTTCATCCAGGAAGACCTTCACCAGTTGGCCTGATTTGAGGTTCTGGTGTCTCTCAACCTTTTTCTCATGTCTTGTCCTCCTAGTGTTTGACTATGAACTACAATTCTAATGTGCTGCCTTCCTCTATTTTCTGTGGCTTTCCAACAGTAGTACCAGTCCTATCAGTAATCCTAATAAGGTAAGACAATTAGGCTCTCAGACACAACCCACCAAGCTGAAACACTGGTTTCATGATCCACTCTTTTGTTTCTATTTAGAGAAAGGAGCCTCTGCTTGGGGGTATTTCCTCCTAAACACCCTATAGTATGATACATAGCAGAGGTGCATGAATGGGCATGCCAAATGTCACCAATGATGGCTCCAGTGATGCACTCGGTTAGCGCACAGTACTTATAAAAATGTCAACAATGTTTCTGCCCTTTTCTTTGTAATCTCTTCTTTGTTTTATGTGGATTTGTGCTACAAGTTCTCAACTTGTCCCTAGATTTCTCACAGAGGTATCCTGGTGTCCATATTGCTAATGTCACCCTTTGTTTTGTATTTTGTACATTCTCTTTGCTTAAAATTAACACAGCTGAATCTTTTCCTCTTGTTTTTTATTGCACACAATGATAGGTTTTATTGTGACACTTCATTCCTGAATACAATGCACTTTGATCATATTTATCACATCTGCTTGATGATCTTGTATTTTCACTTTCATGCGCAAAATTGTTTCATCACTCTTGTTTTTGTGACCATATTCTGCCCTCTTTTACACATCTTCACTTTCAAGAGAAACACTGTTTATATTTTACTACACATCTCAACATCCACAATTAACTTGCAAGAGTTCAATACCAAAATAAGCTATTTATTTATAACCAACCACTCGTCAGTTAAGTCACTTAGATTTAATATCACAGTGTGGTCTGTTTCTCTCTCCTCCCCCTTAGATTTTATAGTAATAAGATCAAGATATTCCTGAGTTCTGATATTTTGTTGTAAAAATGTCATTTTAGATGACATTAGATGATCAAATGAGTTCATTAGCATAGGTAGGTGAATTCTTCAGATGTGAATTCTCACGAGGGTTTTCTTTTATACATATATACAAAAATGATTGCATGACAATCAATCAATGATTGTGATAAAAGAGATTATGCAGGTACTTGGTATTATTGTCCATATTCTGTAAAGGGCACAATGATGTTTCATTATGTTTTGTGCTACGTATGGACAACTGAAGATTTTTGGTTGATATTTTTAATCAATTTACACTTTCATAGCTTAAAGACATTTGCAAGCATCTGTTGAAGAGAACACGTTGCCTGAAATCACTTTATTTTTAATGTGGTCACTATGTGTTCCTAGTAATCATAGTCATGCTTCAGAAATTGAAGTTAAACTTTAGGGTATTTAAAACATTTTTAATCTCCTCATTAGATCATCAGACTGCTATTCACTCTATTAGTCTTTCTAATAAATCCCCACATTTCCACTTGTTAAACAAGTTTGGTTTTGGTACTGGTTTGAATTGAGGGTCTCCTGCTTACAAGGGAAGTGTTCTACCATTTGAGCTATATCCCTAGCCCACACTTATATTTTTAAGCATGGTCCATGAGCCTCCTGAAATATTTGTAATGTTAATTAGCACATTCTCCACTCAGGCTAACAATGTCTTGGGAAGGAGTCACACATGGTGATGCATGCCTGTAGTCCCAGCCATTGGGGAGGTGAAGGTAGAAGGACTGTGGTTAAGGCCAGTCTGGGCAAAGTTAGGGAGACCCTATCTGAAAAACAAACTAAAAGCATAAGAACTAAGGGTATGGCTCAAGTTATAGAGTAAGCATGAGAACCCTGAGTTCCATCGCTAGCAATCTCCCCAAAAAAAATCACGGAAAAGCAAAGTGTTTATGTGGCAAAAATATGCATTGCTAATAAGTTTCAAGTGATTCTTATGTACATTAAAGTTTGGAATTCTTATATAAAGTGAAGATTGAGAATACGTATGTAAATATATAAGCATAATAAATACATAGAATTATTAAATATAGATGATTCTGGACACTCTACCATATTTGTTAAAAGTCTTGAAATTTAAATGAAGTAGGTGACAGAGAAAAATGCCTGAAATAGAGTAAAATGACTATTATCAGATAGTCAAACAGTTGAAGAAAATTTTTATTGACTCTCTAAAAGTGGCTTGTAAGACTCTCAAACATACTTAGATATCATTTCATAATTATCACTAATGTTAGGGAAGAAGTGTATAGCCCATGATGAGCACAGAAGAAAATTTTTCTACTGTAAATAAACACTGCCTATCTCCTAGCATTCAAAGTCAGGAGACCACTTGCACTGTCTAGTAATTTTGAATACCTGGAATAATTTGGCTATAACCACAGAATCTTGTTTTTTCCCTGTGGACATACATTTTCTTTATTTCCTAAGAATGAAAAGATTAGCTCACATGTTTAACTTGTGAGAAACTTCTAAAGTTTTCCAAAGTCTAATTACTCTACATTCTTGCCAATGTTGACCTTACTGTAAGAAAATTCTAGCTTTTCCTCTTCTATTTCACTAGGAATGTGAGAATGTCAGACTTGGTGGCATTTAAGGTCTTAGCTATAAAGAGCTATGTCTGAAAATCCTTGAAAGAGTTAGGAAATCCTACAGACTTATGTCTACTTCTTTCTAAAGTTCTGATATGTTTGAAATTCTTTTACTTATGTTGATATTCTGTTGTATTCACATGGGCATTTGAACGTAGCTAAGAAGAGTGTACTGATCTCTTCCTGTTGTATTAATCATGATTTTATCCTATTTATGTCCTCCTTTTCCATATTTCACAACTTTCTTTGGAGCACAGATATCTCAGGAAGATTAGAGCTTTAACTCATTTTAGAAGTTTTTTTAGTTTTATTTTCACAAATTGCATGAAATACTACATATCTTAATTCCTGATTCTTTTCGGGGGATTCTCATAAATTTGAACTCTCCATGAACGCCTAAATTGTCTCCTCTTTAGCTTAGCCTTCCAACAATAATTCAAACAGATGGCAAAGAAATAATAACAAACAAGTCTTTCCAGAATTTTGCCAGAAACCTAATTAATTAAGAAAAATAGGTACAATATGTGTAAATATAATGGACATCTAGTTCAATAATTTATGGAAAAAAACTCACTAGATGTGTAGGTGGCTGAGGACACAAAAGAGACATCAGATCATTCAGACGAGGTACTTCCTTTTGTTGATCTTGCCTCACAGGACTTGGAGTTTGTCCTTGAACATAAATGTAGTGCCCCAATTTCTCTTCTGCAATGGACACACCAGTGATATATGCTGATTTAAACCTGTCCAGGACCTCAAGGCTTGAAAATTCATCACGCTCATTTCCTCCTCAAGGTAAGTGGCTTCATTTCTCCTTTAGATATTTGTATGTCTTTCTTAGTTAGATTTTCTTCTCAAGTTTACAGTTCTAAACCATTGCTTTGAAGATGAGTAGCAGCTTCCTACTAGTGTTATTGGTGCAACATAGCTTGACTATAGATAATTGCATTCAAGAATTCAAGAATTCAAAATATCTTCCTATTTTATAAGATGATCAATGTGAAATCCATCACCTCTTCTATCAAATCTTAGTTAAATGACCCTGAAGATCTGTATTACACATACGAGCAAAGGAATGTTGTTAAGAGGCACATTGCAAACTTGCAGAAATAACAACTCGCCTATTCCAAATCCTTCTACAAAATGTCAATACTGTGATTCAGTTCTAGCTCATCAGCATTCCCAGTATTCCTTTCAGAATGCAGTGGACCTTCAGCTGACTTAGGGATTAACATCCTCTACTCTGTAATGAGAGGTGAACAGCTTTTAAGAGAATGTCTTATTTAAAACCAAAGACTTGAATATAATTACAACATGATACTTTCTATCTTCAAACTATAATAGCTTAAATGAATGAGTGTCAAGATATTGGAATATGATAGTAATTAATTTTTTTTTTTTTGCTGGTACTGGGGATTGAACTCAGGGCCTACACCTTGAGCTACTCTACTATCCCTTTGTTTTTGTGAAGGGATTTTTGAGATTGGGTCTTGTGAACTATTTGCCTGGGCTGGCTTCAAACTGTGATCCTCCTGATCTCAGCTTTCTCAGCTTTCTGAGTAGCCAGGATTATAGGGGTGAGCCACTGGCACCCAGTTATAATTAATCTACTTAATGTTTCCCGGAATTGAGATTCTTATGTTATCAGAAAAGTTAGTAATCTGAGTGAAAGAAAAGGGGAATGTGAGTTAATATACGATATATAGCATGAGTTGGAGATGTGTGATAAGAGACTAGAAACTGAGGCAGAAAATATGTATAAAATGTTCATTCTGAAATCCAATGAATTTTACTGACATTAGTAGCAATACAGTTATTTTCCAATTTGAATTCATTCCATAGTGTGGCATGTGAATTATAAATTTTTAGAGCTCCTTGTTAGAAACTATTAAATTATCAAAGTTTTAAGTCTGGAACAGTCTTCAGGTGTGTTTCATTGTCATCTCCACATAAAGTTAGAGGAAATTGGAGGATTTTGATATCTACAGGGAGCATCTGGTTGAGCCAGTTGCATTTTGATGTCTAGCAGAAGTAGGGTAGGAAGTTTGTTGAAAGGGATAAAGAACACAAATGGAAAGAAAGATAGTAAGGCTTTAGCAAAACACTGCTATGATCCCAAATCAATAGGCCTAGAAAATCTGTCTAATTGATAAGCATTATCCTACAAAATTTTACCCTGAAATCTGAAGGAAAAAAAATAAGAATGGAATAAAACAAGATGCATGACCTGAAAACACTTGGCCTTGTAGCAGAATGACTGTAAAACCACTGAGGACACTTTGGCTAAACTGTCAGAGTATGGTGTGTGTAGCACAGTGATTGGATCTAAGCCTGTCGACAAACCCAGAAGGAAGGGTGTGAGTAATGACCTATTTTGCTTGTGGTCAAATGGTCAAGGGCTTGCTCTAATAAAAAAAAATGGCTAAAATGCATGAAAATGCTTCTAGAATCCATTCATTCAAAAAGAGCCACTTACTAGGTGCCAAACAGGCTGTAGGTACTGAGGATACAATAGTGAACAAAATACAAGAAAATCTCTTTCCTTCAGAGTTTACATTACCAGGAAACTATGCAATGGATAAAGTAAACAAAGGAGATCAGATGGACATCAAGTCAGAGATCATGGGAACTCAGACTGAACAGGAATTAGGAAGTCATTTTATAGACTCAGAGTTGCTCGTGAAAAGTCACTGGTATATCTGGAATGATGGAAGTAATTTAACTTACTGTTCATCCTCAAACATATAATAGCCAGAAGGCAAATATTTCCAGGAAACTAAAGTTCACCCAGCCTCTTTTGTTTCCCATTAATATATTTTTCTATTATCACATTATTGTTGTACTGTGAGTACACTGTGGCATTTACAAATGTTCTTACAATACAGCATAGTTGAATTCACCCTCTCCATCATTCTCCCTCACCTGGCCTCTTCGGTATCAGTTGTAACTCCACTAAATCTAATCTCATGATGTGAAAGCAGGTCTTTCAGACATGGGATGCTGCGTGCAACTCCTTAAATATAAGCATAGATGGATAACAGTTGTTTAAGTCACCCAAATAGCCTTTTGTCTAAAGTTTTAAAAAAACACTATTAGAAAAAACAAATACTGTTTACTGAAAAATTACCATGTGCTAGACATTATGCTCAGGATTTTAGAAGAACCACTTCATATAATCCTCTCCAAAACCATATTTTGCATGTGAGAAAATCTGTGGTTTAAATGGTTTATATTGCCCAAAATGACATTTTTATACTCAGATCTGCCAGATTTGAAAGATTCTATTTTTAATCAGTGCCATATTTTAGCAATAAGCGTTAAAATAGTGACTATATAAAGTTTTCTCTATTTTGCAAACAAACTTGGAATTTTGAGGGAGCAGAGGGGGAGGAAGAGAAAAGACAGAAAAGTGAAATGATTACATCTATAAAACTAGAAGGAATCACATACTAGTGCCTTATTTGGCTTACTCACTGGGTTTAGTCACTGCGTTACACTCGCTTTCATTAGAAGTTCTAGGCTGACATAACCAAGCTCAGTTTCCTCATATTCAGTCATATCCCTGGGGCCTTGGAGCCTCCTCGATGTCTACTCCTGCCTCCCCCTCCATCTATAAAACTGGTCCTAGAGTGACAGATGGGAACACACATACTGCTTCATCAAGTCTAATATACTACCTGTTTACTCCCATAATATTTTTTCAGCACATTTCACTATGTAGCCATTCCTCAGAATCCACAGAGGACTGATTCCACAACCCCTCAAGATACCAAAATGTGACAGATGCTCAAGTTTCTTATATAACATGTTGCAGAATACTCATGTAACTGATTTGTATACTCTCATATACTTTAAATAATCTCTAGGTTACTTTTTATACCTTTGACAATTTGTTTATGGAATAATGACAAGAAAAATTTCTGTACATGTGCAATACAGATGTAAGACATTTTGTGTGTGAATGTTTTTGGTTGGCAGTCGGTTGGGTCTGTGAATATATGGATCCCCAAGGAGAGTAAGCAATGGTTGACACTACTAAAGTTTGTTGCTTCAGGAACATTTCTGTTGTTTTACTTTTTTGTTCTCTCTCTCTCTCTCTCTCTCTCTCTCTCTCACTCTTTGTCTCTTTGTCTAAATAGAGATGATCCATTTAAATGATTGTCAGAATCCTAATGGCAAAGAACTTTAGTATTTGTCTGCAATCTGGGTTTCACTACTAAATCCCTAGGGGTAATGGAAAAAAATGTAGAAATTGACATGAAAGCCATTCCGGAATATATCATAAGAAGAAGAAACGATATTGTAGTATATCTGACTTTAAATTTATAACATGTAACTCAAAGCAAGTAACCATTTACATTAAGAAATTTTTAGATAAAAACACAAAAAACAATTAGAAAATGTAAACAAATCAGTAGCTACAGGTAAATTAGGAAGTCTTTACTTATCTACTAATATAATTTAGAAACCAATTCATAATGGTCAAACATGTAAATGTTAGAAACCAAATGAGAGTCAAAGTGGTATTATGATTAAATTAAAGATGTGGAAGCATCTGAGAAGATTTGGAGCAGTTAACTTCCAGAGTAATTCTCTGACAGAGTAGATATAATTTGGGGAGCTGTAGCTCACTGTTTCTCCATATCATTTTTTTATAAATAAAACTCATATATATATATATATGTGTATATATATATATATATATATATATGTACTGGACATGGTGGTGTCTCTTGCCCGTAATCCCATCTATGTAAGGGAGCCTTCAGTAGGAGGTTTGTGGACCAGCCAGCCCAGTCAAAACCCTACAAAAAATAACTGATGCAAAAATGGATTTGTGGAGTGGCTCAAGTGGAAGGGTACCTGCCTAACAAGCATGAGGTCCTGAGTTCAAGCCACAGTACCACACACACAAAAAGATTATTATTATTTTCCTTATTTAATGCTTGTGTTAAAGATATCTAGAAACAAAATAAATTGATACAGTTGTGCTTCATTTATGGTCACATTTCATAAGTTAGTCTAATCTCACCTTTTGATGAACATTACACATTTACTATGTAGTTGTTGATATGACTACTGAAAAAAGCAAAAAATACATGACTTTTTGTTTAGACGATGCATGTTGCAGATGTACATTGCATTAAACTACTACAGTAGGTGTCTCCTTATCTGAGTTTCCATTTCTGCAATTTCATTTGTGTGAGGTCAACCACAGTGTGAAGGTATTAAATAAAAACTTCCAGAAACAAGAAATTCATAAATTTTAATTTGCATCTTGTCCTAAGTAACATGATGAAATCTTATGCCATCCTGCCCAGGATATGAGTCATCCCTTGCTACCCACCAGTCACCAGTGCTTGTGTTCACATGATCCCAAAACTAGTGATCCTGGCAATTCAGCTTTGCCAAGGAGAAGCCTTAAAGTGCTTCATGTGAATGAAAAGGTGAAAGTTCTGCACTTAAGGAAAGAAAAAATATCTAAGCTCTACTGTAGTAATAATCTTCTATCTACAAAATTATTAAGAAACAAAAAGAAACTCATGCTATGTTTTCTGTCACAACTCAAGCTGTGAAAGTTGTAGCCACAGTTCCAAGAGGTGCTGAGCTGAGATGGAAATTCTGTGTGTATGCATAGAATATACCCAGTATATACAGGGTTTTCTACTATCCACAATCCAAGTTCCCTTGAGGGGTCTTGGAACATAGCCAGTACAACAGGGACTACTGTAGTTGAAATACTGAAAATAACATGCTTACTCACAAAACATCCTTCCTTGAATGCCACATATTTGATCCAAGTTGAAGAATTTATTTCATTCTAGACAACAGTTAAGCAAAGGGTTAAATGTCCAAGAACAGAATTGCCATATATCACCAGCACCTAATGTAGTGCTTGATACAAAATACGGATTCAAAAAGTATATGTTGAATAAACAAAGGCCCTCCTTCTTAGAGGAGATGCCTGGACCTCTTCCTACAATAGTACAGGCACTTTATTTCTGTATGCCATGTTGCAATTTTTGAAACATCTTTGCCTCCATCTTATTTGATTCTCATACCAATCCTTTGTACATGTGAAATGCACAATTATTCCTATTTTATCAAAGCAAACTATTAGTTGGATCCTAGAATTCATCGTGTGGACGGAACTTTATATTAAGATGTTTAAGAAAGATTCTTTTCTATACCCAACCCCCAAGCTGAATCTAATGCTCCATAAGCTTTACAAACCACCTTTGATTTTTGTGTCAAATGTACTCAACTGAATTAAACAAATATGTTTCTTGAAATTCCCAGATATCTGTCAGGGCCCATCTTGCCATCAGTTGGCACTGAAACTTGGCTGTGCTGTGATACTTCTTCTGGTCTTGAGTGTGATTGGGTTGAGTGTTTCAGGTAAGTGAGGCAAGATCACTTGCTTCAGAATTTCCAGTCTATTGCCATGGTAAATATTAGAGCATCTTCACATAATTTGGCCACCCCAAGCTTAGTGAAAGATCAATGAAATGAAAAATTATAAGACAGTAACAGTCAGCCCATATCCAATTTGGAATGTTCCCACTTCTTTTTGTTGTTGTGACACTTACAAAAGTTAGTTGAATTCACTCTCTCCATCATTTTCTTTATTCTTCTTCCTCCCATTCCTGGAATAGTTTCATTGTTCCATTTGCATACATGTGTAGACAGTATTTGCATCATATTCACCCTCCTACACTTTTTCCCTACCTCATCTTCCCCCATTCTCATTGGTACCAACCCCTAATACTGGACCTGTTTGGCCCTCCTGTTTTCTGATTTTTGTAAAACACAAAAAAAAGATAGTTACACATTGGTTTCCTTGTGACATTTCCATGTATATATGTATTATAGCCTGAATTGGTTCATCTCCTCTATTTTCCTCCTTTCTACCTTAGTCTCCATCTTATGTTGATTTCAACAGGTTTAAAAATTCTATACTCATTCTTATATAGGAAGTATATCAACCATGTTCATCTTCTTAACTTCCTTCTTATACCCTCCTTCTCTTGTATATGACCTCCCCTTAGCATGACCTGTTTTTCAAAATATTGCTTATATTTGTGTTAAATGCAAATCAAAACCATGTTAATATTCTACTTCACTCCTGGTAGAATAGCTACCATCAAGAACACAAACAACAATAAATGTAGGGGAGGATGTGGGGAAAAAGGAACCCTCATACACTGCTAGTGGGAATGTAAATTAGTAAAACCACTAAGGAAAACATTATGAAGTTTCCTCAAAAAAACTAAAAATAGAACTGTCATATGATCCAGCGATACCACTCCTAAGGATATACCTGAAGGGATGTAAGGCACCCGCACACCCATCTTTATTACAGCACTACTCACAATAGCTAAGCTATGGAAACAGCCATGACACCCCACTACTGATGAATAAATTAAGAAAATGTGGTATTTATATATAATGGAATTTTATTCAGCCATAAAGAAGAAAGAAATTTTATTTGCAGGTAAATGGATGGAACTGGAGAACATCATCTGAAGTGAAGATAGCCAGGTTCAGAAAGCCAAAGGCCACATGTTTTCCCATTTCTTTCTCATTTCTCTTTCTAATTGTTCTCAGAGTCATTATGGGGTATTACACATATGCTCCAAGAACTTAAAAAAAGTCACAGTTGTGACATAAAGGTGACAATAACAAAGAAAATTAAAATGTCCAATTATTTGCAGTATAATAAGAGCCTATTAAATTCCAGATAGCAGTACAAAATCTCTCCCTTGGAAGAGGCATTATTCACTCATTCTGAAGATTGAGGAAGTTTGGCAAGAGTAAGCAATTGAAGAGCTGAAGTGGCTTCCTGACATTGGCTTATCTAGTGGATAATTATAACCTAGTATTGGTTGAAGGTCCACTCATTTGGTGCTTTTTCTTATTTTTGTGTACTGTCTCCAAACTGGACCCTTTGTTGTCACATTGCTAATAGTTTTATCTTCTGTCTGTATTCAAGCTTGTTGAGATAACATGTTTTCCTAAACTTATATATGTATAATATCTAGTCCACCACAAACTTTGGTATTTAATTCTGTTCATGTGTTTTCTTATTTGCTAGTGGTAGTCTTAATACAAAAATCATCAATAGAAAAATGCATTGTGGATATTCAAGAAAACAGGACTGAAACAACAGGTAATTATATGGACTGAATTTCCTAATGACTAATATTTGATAGGATTTGTTTATTAACTTACTTAAGGCTCACAGTAAGCCTTAAATTAAAGCAGTAACATCACCTTGATTTTATGTTTGAGAAAGCCTAGGTATAAAAGGTTAAGCAACTTGTTCAGAATTACACAGGTAGTAGTGATGCTGGGTTTTACATTTAGGCTGTGTGACATTAAAGTCTGTAATCTTAATCATTAGGCCATACTGTCTTATGCTGCTAGCACATTTGATCACTAATAAGCAAATATTGGTTTAAGAAGCAAACTATTCATTTAAGTGGAATATTGGATTATTATATTGAAGATGTCAAACAAAATGTTACTTAACCAAAATTAACTAACTTTGGTTAATAATGGCAACTCAGAATGTTGAATGAATTCTTTATTTTATTTCTTTTACATGTAGTAACACTAACCTTGTTCCAGTCTATCTTAGTAAAATGTGTATTAATAAATCACAGAGATTGTAACAGAATGTGAACTTTATGCACATTCTCATACAACAGAAAATTTAATAAACCTGGAGAAAATTTAATAAACCTCTGGAAAATAACATCCAATAGGTCATATTAGTATAAAAGTGCATCATTGACAGAAATTTTCTTAAAGTTTTTTTCCTCTGTGGTATTTCTCATGAATTTAGGGAAATCAATTACTTTTGGCTTTGTATGTTGCATGTTGTTTAAAGTAAGCATTCTTTAGATGAGTTTAATATTGCTGTCCAGTTAGTGAAATAAGCACTGGTGATGTATTTAATGAGATTTGAGAAATAGCCTTGTCTCTATCCCAATCTGAGTGAGTTGGTCTGAACCAGTTATTCTCCCAGTATGTCAAAATGTAAGACATGTCTGTTTAAATTATGTTAATGGTATTTTCCTGCCTATTCTAATATTCTATGATTCCATTTATGCTCTTATATTACTGGTCACAGATTCTAATTCTTAGTACCAGAATGAACACTAGGTTTTCAAAACTTCAGAATTTATTGTTCTCACTATTGTAATCAAGGACTTCTGAGCATTTATAATGATGTATGTGTGTAATTGGTTGAGGTACAATAGGGACAAGGTGAAAGACAACACTTCTTTCTCTTTCTTATTTTAGAGAGATCACCTCTGGTAGAGTGTCCCCCAGATTGGCATAGTCTCCACAATAAATGTTTAGGAGTTTTTCATTCCACTTCCAAATCTTGGAATGACAGCAGAAGTGACTGCTCTGAGAAAGAATCCAGTTTGCTGCTCATTCAAGACCAGGAAGAACTGGTATAAACCATTAAATAAAATTCCTTACTAGAACTTAACACTTTCTTTAAAATAGATCATGGTCTCTGGACTTTAGCCAAAAGTTCTATGCATTGGAATTAGAAACTTTGACTTTGAGACACTTATGATAGGAGAGACAAGATATATGCGAATAATTGAATACAATGTAACAAATGTATTAGAAATATATATTTATCTGTGTGTATATATATACACAAGTGTGTATATATATATATATACAAGTAGAGAAAGAAAGAGACAGTGAGAGGAAAAGAAAGGCAGAGACCAAGACCTGGGGTGGGAGAGAGAGAGAGAGAAAGAGAGAGAGAGAGAGAAGCAGAAAGAGAGAGAGACTGCAAAGAAGGAAAAGTTAACTCAGGGAGTTAGGAAAGACTTCACAGAGTGGGTGATACTTTGCAACTGGTGATAGGGGATGAGTTGTGAAAACAAATCATGAATAGATAAACAGAATCAATATTAAGTCTTTTTCAGGTTTCATTGTGGGGACTCATACAGGGCTTACAAAAGAATGACATACATCTATTTTGGATTGGACTACATTATACATTACCAGAGGAGAACTGGAAGTGGATAAATGGCTCTGTTTTTAATTCTGATATGTGAGTATTATATGAGCTAATTTGAATATCCAATTCATATCAGGTTTACATTGCAAAGTAGTAACATTATTTTTTAATTTAATAGCTTTGAGTTAGAAATTTACAAAAGGCTTAGAAGATGAATGATTCCCAAGTAGGTTGAAAATGTGCTATATTCTTCTTTCACAATAATTTATATTTTAATCTGCAATAAAGTTTTAAAGGACAGGACTAAACTAACTTCTTTGGGAGAGGCACATAAAAAATTTTAAATGTATACCTGGAAGTTCTTCCCTCATAGAATTTCATAGTATTTTCCAAATTGTGGGGAAAGGTACAGTAACAGCTCTTGACACCAATCAATCAGGTCACAACCACCATAGAAAGAATGATTAAAAAGGGAAAATGGTAAATATCAGTGTGTGAAAGTTAATCATATGAGAGGAAGTGCACACATTTTGGCAAAGGATGTAGTATATTTTAGCCAGGGTGATGGAAGAGAGGCATTTGAGGGATGTGATGAAGATGTGCATTGACCACAAATGAGGCAGTTGCTATTTTCTCTGGTGTCTTGTTTCTTCTTGTGTAAGACTGTCAAGATAACCACCAATGTAATAGGAGGGTTTGTGCTTCATAATTAGATTACATATTTTAGCAAAATTCATGATTAGTTGTACAGTAAAAGATGTGATATTCCTTTCTTTTGTATAAAGTATACAGAGGTTCAGCCAAGTTTCTATAAAGAGTTTTCAGAAGTGATTCTGTCATGTTTTATGAATCTTGAATGTTTTAATAAAATTTATATATATTAACATTTATGATGTATTTTTATCATTCAGAAAAACAAGTAATTGAAATTTAAGATGCTAGGATAAATTATCATTAAAAAGCAATTACTAAGTATTGAAAATATTAAATATATAAAAAGTTTGAGTGAGACCCTACCTGAAAAATAAACTGAAAACAAAAAAGCAAAGAGGGTGGGGGGAGTGGGTCAAGTGGCACAGTGCTTGCCTAGCAAGTGCAAAGTCTTAGATTCTATCTCCAGGAATGCAAAAGGAAAAAAATTACCTTAAAAATTGAAGAAAGACTCTGAAGGATGGGAAAAAAATACAGGTAACATTTATAATAGTGTAATTGAGGGAAGTCATAGTTTAATGAGGGTGTGGGGCATTAGGAAGAAATTACTTGAGCTGCTCAGACCTAAGGAGCTATGTAAAAAAATGGAACAGGATTCCTGTTTATTCAAAAGGAACGCTGATTATGCGAGATAGGGTCTTAAGAACTATTTGCCTGGGCAAATAGCCAGGATTGTAGGCATGAGCCACTGGTGTGGCCTCTGGTATATTGATTGTGTTTACTGAATGTCCACTTTGTTTAAGCATTGTCACGTGTTCTTATGCCAAGAATTAGGAGACAATGTCCTATGAATTTACGAACACTGAGACTCAGCAAAGTGAAGAAACTTTTCACATGACGCGTTAATAGAATAGGAAGATTTAGCTTTAAGTTTTCAAAGTTTCTCTTTTTAATTTATCGTTATAAAGCTTATTGTTAGAAGGACTCTTTCCAGAGAATATGAACCTAAAAGTTCCAGGGGTTTATATTAGCTTTATATTAAAAACTTTTACCATTATATTTGTGATAATGTTTAATAACTATGTATAATCTTGGACTTCCTGAAACTCCTAGTCAAAAAATTGGCAACTAAGGATATCTAGGAAAATTCTTAAACACTAAAAGAGGGTTTTCCTTTGCTTCTCAGATTAAAAATTACTGGTACTCCTGAAGAAAACAAATGTGTTGTCATCTCAAAGCAAAAGATGGTTTCTGAGACTTGTGATGGAGAAAATAAATGGATCTGCCAAAAGGAACTAAAGCCTGTCAAATGAAAATGTCACCTGACTCTTGACTGTGAATCCTACTGCATTTTCTTTACCTTCCACTATGGCTCTCTGACCCTTCAGTTGTGTACAATGTTCTTACTGCTCAGTGTACATTAGTGCACAAAGTACACAGACGATGGTAATTCTAACACTGTGTGAATCTTGCAGAAGACAATGTCCAATCTCTTTATTCTATAAGTTAAGAAACAGACATCAGTGTGAGATAGGAAAAGGTAGAGAGGCCAAGGAGAAAAACAAATAATATGTGTCAATAAAGCTTCTTACATTGTGTTGTATTCATTCCTGCTCATATAGCTCTGACCTCACAGAGAGACCATACAGGGAACTTTAAACTCTGTGTTCCTATACTGTACCCTCACAAAAATCCCCATAGCAAATTGTGTACATCCCTAAGTGGTACTGAACCTTAAAGGAAAACATATTTTGATGTCTCATGGACCACATAATGTCATTAACTAACACCAAATGTGCTTCTGTAGCGTGACAGTGAATAATTACATGCCCTCTAGGTTGGTCCTGTCACTGATTGAAGTCACACAGGATAAGAGCAGGAACCATCAGGAAAGATCATGAGTACAGCTAAAAAAAAAGTGATTGATTCACCAAGTGGTCAGCACAAAGTAGTTGATTAGCCTAATGAACCATTCAAAGAAATTCAGTATGGACCAGAATCTCAAGAATATAGCGCAAACCTTACTGTGGTAGAATAGTGCGTATCTTTCAAGCCCACACTCTACCCCTTTGAGTGTGTGCTTTTTTAAAAATTTTCCACAATTTCCATGAAAATCAAATAAGAGTTAATACTCAATTTACTTTATAAAGAGACATGCTAAAATTTCTGTTTGAAAACAGATATCTACCTACTCTGATCATTCAATACCAAAGTGATTTATTTATATTCAAGTACATACTACCATGACCCAAAATAACATCTAAACTGCTATTTCTCAGGAATAAATATTTATAATACTTGTTAATAAATAAAATTTAAATATATCAAAAGTCAAAGTGTAATTCATTCTGTGGCAGTTACTGAGGAAATAAATTATTTAGGAAAACCTTTCAGATAAAGCAGCATGATAAATGAATATATAACAGGAGTGGTATATATTTTTTTGGTGGTGGTACTGGGGTTTGTACTCGGGGCCTCATGCTTGCTAGGCAGGTGCTCTTCTACTTGAGCCACTCCACCAGCCCAAAAGATGATATTTTGAAATGTATGACAATTTTGGGGAAAGACATGTAATAACACTGTCAGGACATAAATCTGAAGAAAATATCCCCAAAGTTGACAAAATACATTCCTGCTTCTAGGAATAATGTTCAACACAATTGTAAAAAGTGATTCAGAATGAGGCCTTCCTGATAGCTCAGGATTAATTCCACATATTGTCCTCTTCTTCCTTCCTCTTAGATCCAAAATCAAGTGGCCCTACAGCACAAATCTGTAGGAAAATTTTCCTATGAAACTAATTGGAACAATGTAAGTTTTCTGTCACTCTTGGTTCTTGTTCAATATTAAATAATTCATTGAACTTACTATTGGATATGATACTGCCAAGTTTAACTCTGAAACTCAAACTTAAGAGGTACAATTCCACTAGGAAGGCATGTCTAACCCTATGTAGACAGGCTAAAACATATTAGATCTAGGGGAAATATTTTGATTATAGTGTTTGAGTTGATGTTTATTGACATAAGCTAACTGCAGCCGAAGCCAGGACAAAAGAAGATACAATGTATGGCATCCAAGATCTGCTCTCTATCAAACAAGATGTGAAATAAAGGAGGGTGTGGAGAAAAGGGAGATTTTGCACACAACCATGGAATGAAAACTGATACAGCCCTTATGAAAAACAGTATAGGGGTTCCTCAAAAATTTAAAAGTGGAATCACAAAAATTAAAATAGAATTACCTTAGTATTTAATAATCCCACTCTGGGTTTATGTACTGACAAAGGAAAAATTCTGATATGTCCTAAATTTAATTATAAAAACTGGAGGATTGAAAGAGGGATGAGATAAGCAAAGTCTATCAGTTAATAGCTAAAGGCCAAATTCTTATAAATATCCACATTCCTAAATGTATGTTAAACCTTGACTTACAACCCACAGAGGACACTACCAGAACTACCACCTTCTGTTTGTGTATAAACTTTCTACACTGCTAACTCTAACCAATCAAAAACCAATGACTACTTCTCTTTATGGATATCCTTCCTAATAAAAAAACTATACCCACTTCCTATACCCCTCTCTTATCTATAGCCATAGTAAGTTCAATGCAAATAATCTATACTTTTCTTCCTCGGATTTTTATTACAAAAATGTTCTTGTTGCTGGGCACAGCGATGCAGCTTGTAAACCCAGCACTTGGGAGGCTCAGGCAGGAAGGTCATGATTTCAGGGCCAGCCTGGGCTACATAATGAGACCCTGTTTCAAAAAATGTTCTCTTGTCAATTATTTCTGGTGAACATTTTTTCAACTGCTATCTAGTCTTACCACTAGCAAATATGGAAATTGTCCCAGTGCCAGTCCTTTTCTTGCTAGTATCAGAAATATTCGATAAAGCCTTTTATTTCCAGAGCCTGTGGCCTCAAGTTTTGTTTTAACAAAGCATAGGAAATAAAAGTACCTTACAGAGACATAAGGAAGCCCATTTTCACTTCAGAGTTATTCACAATGGACAAGATATGGATTCAAGCCAAGTGACAAGGATGAATGAATGGATAATGAAAAGGTACAATAGAATATTATTCAGTGTTTTAAAGGAAGTACATCCTGCCATTTGTGCTAACATGAATAACTCTGGAGTACATTGTGCTAACTGAAATGAGCAGATATAGAAAAACAAACACTGCATGATCTTACTTACATGTAGAATCTAAAAGAGTTGAACTCATGAAATCAGATAAGATTATTGGTTTCTAGGTTCTGGAGGAAAGGGAAATGGGGAAGTTTTCCTCAAAGGGCATAAACTTTCAGTTGCAAGGTGAGTATGTCCTGGGATGAAATGTATTACATGGTGACTACAGTTATTACTACTGGGCTGTTTACTTGAAAATTTATGAGGAAAGATTTGTCCTCATCCCTGTCCCATAAATAAGGTGATGCATGTATTAATTTTATTATGGGAATCATCACACAATGAATGCACCTATCAAATTATGTTGTGCACCTTTAATAGCTACAATTCTTATTTGTCAAGTATTCTAAATAAAAGCAATTAAAAAGAATAAAAAGAACTGGCCTCCATCTTTGTTTTTTTTAACTCCCTTATTGTTTATTATTATATCAGTGTCTCATATAGAGTTTTAAAAGTTTGTTCCAACACAAATTTCACTGACTCTATTTCAACATACATATTCTATCATGACCAAAAATTAGAAAGCTGGCCACCATTCTCTACTTTCTGCTGAGTTTAGCAAGGAAGTATTTAGCATCTATCATAAATCAAGACTGTCATAGGGACTGTCAAGTCAAGATAAATAAAACACTGATGGGAAAGGTAATATTTCACATAAATTTATCTTTCCAGGTAGAGGAAGACGATGACAGGTTCCATAAATGACACATAAAGTATTATAGGATATCCTTATGGGAGACGATAGTAGATTTTTACATTACAGATAATAAATAGGTAATTCCTGTGTACTAAAGATGTGTTTATGCATGGTTTGGGGGAAAATAGCAAAGGATGGCCTTATAATTTAGTGTCAGAGCACTCCCTTCAACTTTTCTGTCCTGTGCTATAATGCCTCTGTGCAGCCCATGCTTCAGGCCCACTGACTCCTCACCATTCCTCAAACACATCCAGACATTTCCTCCTTTCATGGTTTAATGCACACACCTGAGATTCTCTTATCAGCCAATTCCTTCACTCTGCATAGAAAAGTCCTAACAATTGAAGACTTAAATATTAATTCTTTTATGAATTTTTCTCTGAAACACTGTTCTCTTCATAATTTGTAAGCTATTTCTTCTTCCCACTTTTCTAGAATACTGTTCAATTTTTTTCTGTATTATAATTACTTTTATCTGTTTATGTGGCTGGTTTCACATCTCTCTGGGCTGGAGTGTGACAAGTACCAACCTGGAACAATTGTGGGAAGAAAAGAGATCACCCTTGATTCATCCTAATGTGATAAGCTAAGAAGTTACTCGTGGCTGCATAATGGTCTATTTATCTTGTAAAAGGACCTTGAGGCTGGACCAATGAGCTTCTTTCTCTTTATTTTTCATGTTACATGCTTGTTCCTTAAGACTATTTCTGTTTTATCTCCCTGAATCACTCATTCCATAGAATTCTTCCATATCTATGGCATGGGCTAAAAAGTGATTATAGTAAGGAAAATATTTATTGATAAAAAACTAAGTATTCTTGATGCATCAGCCTGACTTTCTGTTACTTTCATGTAATCATTGTTTATTTACTTATGTTAGGCTCTTCATCACTTTTCATAATGCATGTATGGGTAAACAAATGTCTTTTGCTTTTCTTCCTACTGAGCATCTTGTAAAATGAAAATTTCTAAGAAGTATGAGTAAAAATGATCCTGAAAAGTAATTTTAATTTTAATCACCTATACAATTATGAGACATTTAGCTTCTCTTGTCTGGTACTTATACTTTTTCACAGCAATTTAAGTTTACTTTCTGTGATTATTTGTAGAATCTTCACTCTGTTACCTTATGGACTCATTGAGTTCCATTTTGTATTTTACTTTTTGTTTTTGTTTTTTTTTTTTTTCTTTTTATTTATTTATTTATTTTTTTGACTTCTTTTTTTTTTTTTTTTCATTTTTCTTTTATTATTCATATGTGCATACAAGGCTTGGTTTATTTCTCCCCCCTGCCCCCACCCCCTCCCTTACCACCCACTCCACCCCCTCCCGCTCCCCCCCTCAATACCCAGCAGAAACTATTTTGCCCTTATCTCTAATTTTGTTGTAGAGAGAGTATAAGCAATAATAGGAAGGAACAAGGGGTTTTGCTGGTTGAGATAAAGATAGCTATACAGGGCATTGACTCACATTGATTTCCTGTGCGTGGGTGTTACCTTCTAGGTTAATTCTTTTTGATCTAACCTTTTCTCTAGTACCTGTTCCCCTTTTCCTATTGGCCTCAGTTGCTTTAAGGTATCTGCTTTAGTTTCTCTGCATTAAGGGCAACAAATGCTAGCTAGTTTTTTAGGTGTCTTACCTATCCTCATCCTTATGGACTCATTGAGTTCCATTTTGTATTTTACTTTTTGTTTTTGTTTTTATGTCTGTTTTTATTACTTTCCAACCAAGCAAACCTGAACAAAGAAAAAAATATCATGTATCAATCAGAACAAGTTTATCCATTTTATCCCTTAGCAACAACTTATTTCCTACATAATAGATGACACTGGATCACTTATTTTAGTTTTCTTATTCTAATTTGCTTATTATTTTTGTTATTGTTGCTAGTACTACTAGTATGAGTTCCAGGAGAGCACGAACCTTCTTAGGATTGTTAAATAACTAGTGGTTCTGGCACGGAGAAGACACTTAATAAATATTTTTTACATATAAATATATTATTATATAGCCAATTTTCTTTATTGACTGAACTTAGCTCTGTGGTCCTTTCTTGAGAGCTCTATTCAGTTAGAGTAGGGTTCTCATTATTTCAAAACCTTCCTCATTCATATTTTTGGTTGTTGATAATGGCTGTTTCCTGGAACTTCAGCATGACTGGTTTTTCCAAAAAAATTATTTCAGATAGCAAAGCAGGAACACATGATCTATCAGCATTTAGGTAACCTGCTAATAGAGCCAAAGTTCAATTGTACTCAATTACACTATTACAACTGATCTATCATGACCCCATCTTCATAAACATAAGGACACTGTAAAACCAGGGTGCACTTTGGATCTGTCTTTTGGCTAAAAATTTCCAGGTAAAGGCATTAACTAGGAATCATGGCTAATTGTAATTCTAATTTTGACTGAAATTGCCCTCCATATAACTTGCTTTGTTCTCAAGTTTGTATTCAGACTTTTGATTTATCAGTAATGATTTTCAGGTTTAAAACATGAAAATCAATATTCATATATTACTACATTATTTCAATTTGCTGTTTGAAGCTAAAGTGAATAATAGAGAATGACTTGATGATTAATTTGTAGGGCAAGTGATTTTGACCAAATAGTGAAGAAGTGGACTCATATATAGAACACAAGCACATAAATACAAAACTTTTTTGCCTATTTCTTCACTGATGTATCCTAAGAACTTAGGAAAATGCCTAGGATATATTAAATACTCACAGTCAGAGAACATTGAAAGAATGAAGATGCAAAAAGAAATATGAATTTTCCATGTGAAGACTTAAACTCTGTAGGAAATATTAGGTAGTTAATAATTTTTTAGAAATTGCTACATGGGATGTGAATTCCTTTGCTCATTTTTTTCTCTAAATGCCCTTTTTTTCTCCTTTATTTATTGAAAACTTTGAATATTTTTCAGGACTCTAACTCTGTCTCCTCAGCAGCTGCCTTGTTTCAGTCTGAAGTAGATCTGTTTTCCATGAAATCTCATTGTATTAAATATATTCTCATATGATTGAAGTATGTAATACATATATATGTGAAAATCGCATAATGAAACTCTAAAAATTGTTTTAAAAGTGGGGAAGTAGGAAAGGGGCTAAGAAAGAGTACTAAAAGGAGTGAATTTAAACAAAATACATTATATCATATATGGAACTATCACAAAGAAACCCCTTGTACAATTACTTTATACTAATTACAATATGTATCATTCTCAATTTCAATTTCTCTCAAATTTGTTATTACACTAATAATAAATGCTAGTCTTTAGGGTTAATGATGGTATTGACTTAAAATATTTTATAGTACTTACCATATGTTTAGCACATAATTGAACTCTTTCTGGTATAGTCATATGCTTTCCTAAGTTAAGATACAGTACAGGTACAAGTTGAACATAGACAAAACAACCCAGAATAGTTGCTACCTCTATAACTTCCAATCAATCCAATCAAAGCAAGCAATCGACAGGAAATTATTTAAAGTCATGTCAAATTTAATTAATGGAATTATATGATATGAAAATGGAATTGTAATGGAATAAATAAGAACAAATACAACTGTACTTTTCTGGCCATGTCAGTTAATTTGCGCTACATGGCAGATCATCTCAAAATTCAGTGGGTAGGCCTGGCAGATGGCTCAAGTGGTAAGAGCACCTTGCCTAGCAAGCATGAGGCCCTGAGTTCAAGCCCTAGTACCACCAAGAAAAGGAAAAAAAAAGTCACTTATTCCCCTAATTTGAGTTGTAAAAATTTTATCCCACTCAAGGATCTTCTTTACTGCCTTCCTACTGCTGTTTATTCATAATTTTAATATAGTGTATCACAAAGTGGTGCAATTACATATCAACAGTCCCCATTAAAATACAAACTCCTTGAGAAAAAATTCAGTGGGTAAAGACACGATGACTAAGTTTTGTTTGTGAGATAAAATTAGCTAGACTTGTCTGCTGGTGTGCTCCTTGACTCCTAGGTGGTTTTGTCAGGCTTATTCATGCATCTGTGGGCATCTTGACTGATCATTTGATGCCTAGCTGTTGTAGCATGACTTTGGTCATACGTAGAAAAGTGAGCTCCACTGTCCACCTGGATAACACATCCACCTGTTTCTAATTCTCCATCTGGTTATCCCAGTTTGCTCAAATGATTACAAGGCAGAGTTCAAAGAAAGAGAACCTTGACTTGCAACTAAACACTCACTCCCCTCACATTCTACTGGACAAATCAAGTCAAAAGGCCATCCCAGATTCACAGTGGGGAAGCTGACGTTTTGTCTTGAGGGGAGGAGATGCAAAGTCACATTACAAAAGGCCTGTGGTTAAAGAAGGGTAAAGAAGCAGAACTGAGGCTAATTTTTTCTCAACTTCCACATAACCCTTTAAAATTATTTCTTATTGTACTAAACTCCATATAGTATATGTGGAAAAGTCCCTTTTTATTAATTTGGACATTAGGAAATCATCATTTTGAGTGAAATAACCAAGTTCAAAAAGCCAAACATTACATATTCTCATTCATGTTTGGAACCTAGACCTAAAATTATGATGATGACAATAATGGGACATGGAGGTCTCCAGGTTGGATGTCAGCAGGAGTGGAAAGGGGGCAAGGGAAGGCTAGATACTAAGGGATGAAGAGGATGGAAGTAAGCTACATATATACACACTAACATAGCATAATGAAACCCATCAAACACTGTGTGAAAGAAGGGGGGGAGGAAGGAGACACAGAAATATAATAGAGGAAGTAAACATGTTCAAGATACACTAAATGCATGAATGGAATTATCATGATGAAATCCCCTCGCAACAAAAGAAGTAGGAGGAGAGAGAGGAATTTTAATCAATAAAATATGTGTCACTTAGTTTGAAAATATTTTTTGTAGGGAATGGACCTTAATTTTGAGGAAGAAGGGAAGTTAAAATTAGTTTTATAATGATGAACATTACAAAAGAGGAAAGACCTGGATGCTTTTGAAGCCACCAGAAGTCAGTAAAAGGACAGCAGTCTCCTGAGCGAGACAGATCACAATATAAGAGAGGAACTTAAGCAAGATGAACGGCCTGTGGCATAAGCAGGTAAAGTTCTCAGGGTAATTTAGTCAGAACCACGATCATTTCGTTTTCCCACTAAAGAAATTTATTGTTTAAATCTTGCCAGTTTTACGTATGTCCCATCTCCTGCTGCCTTTTTATTCTTTTGTGCTCCTTGTCCTCCTTGTGCTCCTGTCCTGCTTGCAGGTCCTGCCACTCTTCTATCCAGGGCCAGGAGACTAGCAGCAGGAGCAGGAGTAATTGACTCTAATTACCTGGCTTATTTGGTAAAGCACACAAACAACCCCCACCCCCACAGAAATCCATGCATTGGATTTTTAAGTTCAATTTTGAACTGATACATAGAAACATAAAGTTGTACATGTTTACAGGGGACCGTGTGATGTTTAGATACATATATGCATTGTATAATGTTCAAATCAGGTAAACCTGTATCTCCTCAAACATTTATCATTTCTTTAGGCACTCAATATTCTTTCTTCTAGCTTTTTTCTTTTAAATATACAGTACATTATCTGTAGTCACTCTACAATGCAATAGAGTATCAGAATTTCTTACTATTTAATTGCAATTTATACCCACTTATTAACCACCGTTTTTGGGAGTTGTTATTTGGAAATACCTGTGCTGTAAGTAGATACATTAAACAGAGATATTTTATGAGTATCTGTAATCACATATATACAAATTTTAATAGGAATTCTGTTTCTTTCTCCCTAAAACCTTACTCATAGTAACAACATTTTAACTGAATTTATTAGTCATTTTCTTTTAGTGTCTCTAGGACTCAGCATCCAAAAGTACCTTATTAGAGAATTACCATATGCAAGTAGAACCAAAAAGGAAGCAACTCTTTACAAGTAGAAAGAAATCCAAAGATCCTCAAATCACATGTAAGTGATTGCCTCACTTACATGTGAGAGCTATCGTAGTTAGTGTCTTGGTAAAAATCACAAAATTATACAGCAAAAGCAAGGACTAGAACCAGATCTCTACCAAGCTATCAGTCTATCAGTCCTTGCTTCTTCAGTGTCTCTTCCATTTCCTATATGCCAATTGCATCAGAGATGCCTGCCTTCTGAGATTTTTTTTAACACATTTCTTCTAGAGCCATTAACCTGGGATGTTTGTTATAAAGATTTGTTTCTGGGTCCTACAACTACTACTAGTGCTCTCAGATAATTTCAAAAGTGAATCTATCACCACCACGTGGTCGCAATGCCCAGCTGCAACTCTGAAAGTGGCATTTTGGAGGAAACTTCATATTTACAAAAAGTTCAAGAATAGTTCAATGAACACCAATGTTTTCCCCACTTAGACCCAATAACTATAACAATTTTTCTACCTGTATTTTACATCTCCATTTTGACACCTTGTCTTTTCTCTGAGTGATTTGAAAATAAGTTACACATAGAAATAAACCCAAGAAATTTAAAAAACCCTCATCATATAGTCTAAGATAATTTTATATTCAAATTTTCCAAAACTTCCTAAAATATCTTTTAGATATTTTAGAACTCCCCCCACCCACACCTTAATCCAGGGTCCAACCACAGCTACACTTTGCATTTGGTTGTTACCACTTTAGCCCCTTTTAATAAGGAATGGTCCATCTTTTCCTTTTTCACCTTTTCATTCATTTGTTGAAGGCAAATTTTATTACAGATTTTCTTGTACTCTGGATTTGCATGATTGTTTATTCATAATTTCAGTGTTCATTTAAAAATGGGGAGCCCAAATTCTATGATCTGTTCCATGGAGAGGCAGAGTCTATTCTGCAGTTCTTGAGAGTAATGACCCTTTTACTTCTTCAACAAATGGAGTAGAGTTTGAGTTATGCTACGTGACACCCTATGCTGAGCCACACAACTCATGCAGTTTCGCTCAATCCTTCCAGGAAGCTTGCTTTTCGAACTCAGCCACGAGAAGAAGTTAGGATACAGTTAGTTATTTTGGCCAACAGTCCAAGCTGAAATTTCAGGTGATAGCTGTCCTTACCTGCAAGGAAAGCACAATGAGTCCAGAGCATCCAAAATTCTCATTGCAACTCCACTGAAAACTACAAGAAAAATACCTGGTTGAGCCCTGTTATCCCTCAGTGGTGTAACAGACAATAATAAAATGAATGTTGTTTTAAGCTACCATGTTTTAGGGGAATTTGTTATATAATAATGTTTTAAAATAGCATTTTTTAGTGAAGTAGATAATTGGAACAGTTTTATTTAAATTAGTACTTCAGTACCAACTTCAATTTTTAAGGCAGGTGGATCTCTGGAACCATGAGACAAAATAAATCTTTCCTTCTTTTAATTGTTTATGTAAGACATTCCTTCCCAGCAACAAGAAAGCTAACTAACAGAAAATTGGCACCAGTGAAGCGGGGTTTTCAGCATGACCACACTTGACCATGTGACTCTTAAGCCTTTGGAACTTGTTTGTAGGAGGAACTTGGAAAAGTTTGGAGAAGTGGGCTAGAAAAATCCTAAGATGCTGTTAGTCAGCGCCTACTTGGTGATTTTCCTAGGTGCTCAGAGAATGCTGATAGAAATGCAGACAGTAAAAACTGTGTTCATAGGATTTCAGGTGGAAATGAGGTCTTTGTTAGAAATTAAACTGGAAACCATTCATATTACATTCTGGAACACAATTTGTCTACATTTTTCCATATCCTAAGTCTGAGTGTGGCTGAATTTAAAAGTAATGGACTAATTAATTTGATGGAGGAATTTTAAGACAGCACAGCATTCTGTCTGTGTCATGGTTATTGCTGGCTGCTTTTAGCCAGATTTACAGTGAGAATTGGGAGCAAAAACCAGAGCAGAAAGATTTGAAAACAACAACAACAAAAAGTTTTGTTTTTCTTTTTTCAAAAATTGTGTTAAAAAGAAATCAACTACTTTGCATTGAGACAATAGAAAAGATATCCCGAGGATGTCTCAAGCTTAAGGATATGAAAGAGTGAACTCTTTGGAAAGACTTTCCCTTGAGAAGAGAGTGCTTGGCACCCTAATAGTCACGGCAGCCTAGGAAAGTGGTTTCCGCATGATTTCTTTTGCCTTTCTCAGACACTCAGGACAATGTGGCTACAGTACAAGGGGACCTGATGACTACTTGAGCTCATGGCAGACCTTGGCATCAACCATATGATACAGGTTCTGCAAGCATGCATAATGCAAGAGCTATGGAGTCATAGAGGCTTCCACCAAGATTTCATAGGAAATCTGGAAGATCAGGAAAGGTTGGGCAGAATTGGAACCCCTACAGGCAGCCCCTGAGAGGGCGCTGTGTGAAGCTATGAGGATGAAGCCTAAACTGCAGTGGAGACCCTAGGATGTTGGAGGTGTCAGGATTGTAGTAGTCTGCCAAGGAAAGCTGCAAGCAATGAGTAGAGTAAGCCCAAAAGAGAGGCCATGTGGGCCGCAGCTGGCCAGGCCGTAGGGGTGGGGCTTCCCATGTTAATTGAAGTTCTCATCATGATACCACATGCCCCAGAAGACAGATATAAACCACAGGATTTAATGTTTCCCTTGCTGGGTTTCAGTCTTGCTTTGGTCCCATCCCTCCTTTCTATTGACCCTATATCTCTCATTTGGAATGGGACAATTCCCATTCAAATGTACCATTGTATCTTAGAAGTAAATACCTCTGTTTTTGAATTTATAGGGTTTCACAGCAAAAAGTTTGCCTTGGGTCTCAGAAGAGACTCTGGTTTTGGATCTTTGAAGAATGGTTGTCAGTGTTTTTACTTTGAGGACTCTTGAACATAGACTGACTGTATTTTGCATTATGAGATGGTCATGAGTCTTGGGGGCCAGTGGTGCCTTATGGTTTGAATATGAAATGTCACCTACAAGCTCATGTGTTGAGTGTTTGGTCCCCAGCTGGTGGCATTACTTTGGGAGGTACTGGAAACCTTAGGAAATTGGGCCTAGCTGAAGAAAGTAGGTCATTGGAGGTGGATCCTGGAGGATACATCTTGCCCTTACCACTACATGCTCCTGCTACCATGATGTTCTACCCAAGTGCATGGGGCCAAAAAACCATGGATTGAAACCTCTGAAGCCATGAGCCAACATAAATCTTTCCTCCTTTTAAGCTATTTCAGGCACTCTGTCACAGCAATGAGAAAGCTTACTAACACACTGCATCAATAAAGACAAATAGGAATTTGCAGCTAGAAAAGAAAACAAGACCTTAGAAATCAACTTGGTTTCTATATTGACAAAAGGGCAAAGTCAGAAGTAGGAAAATAGGTTAGGAGACACTATATAATAAAGGAAGAGAGGTATGGTGTTACCAAGCAATGTGATAGTAATGGAGATAGTGAAAAGTGTTTGGACTCTGGATTTATTTTCAAGGTGAAACTAACTGAGAGATGGGTGAGGGATATGAAAGATGGGGACGTTGAGGATATGAGCACAGAAAGGGAGATTTGTTTATTAAATGATATATAAATTAGGTAAAGCAGGCTTTAGGGAATACTAGGGCTCCCATTTTGTACTAAGAGATAAAGATGTCCATTCACTGTGCAACCAGAGATTCCTAGTATGTAATTCAACCTACAAATTTAGAGATAGTGAGAGAGCTCTGGACTTCAGTTGGAAGATTGAGAGTTATTAGTACATAAATCTTGGGAGCTAGATGAGATAAGGCCAATGATTTAGCTCTGGAGACACCCTAACAATGCAAACTTGGGAGAAGTGGAGAGATCAACAGAGACTGTGTATGGACACCAATGAAGAGAAGGAATAGCCTGTAAAGGATGGAGTTGACAGACAGCTGAACTGATCCAGATAAATTTTAGCCTTGTCCTTGGAGATTCTGAGTTGTCTGGCTTTGATACTTTGGCAGAGAAAAGGGTAGTAGGTTTCATTATGTGTTGCTAGCAGTAGCCTGGCTTGACAATGTTACATGTGTGTGTGTGTGTGTGTGTGTGTGTAACTGAGGTAGAATTTCTGTCTTGAGTTTTTCCAAAGCTAAAAATCATTGCACAGATATTGTAGTTCAATCTTTATTTCAGAGAGCCATATGGCTTCTTCTTTTAAGGCTATTGACTTGACTATATGTATTAGGTGCAAATATATGTGATAATTTGTGAGAGGGGTGGAATATTTAATTCTTAATTTTATTGATGTAATAGGATAAAGCTCTGAGAAACTAAAAAATTCATAGGAAATGTTGAGTGGCTTTCTCTCCAAGGCATTTGTTTTTGTACTTGCATTGTTTCTTTAAACTTGGCCATGACTAAAAATCAGAGCACATTATGCTTGGTCAGGACTATCTTTAATAATAAACACTTTACCAAAGAAAAACTCTATTTCTTTCTTTTTCATCCTTTGATTTGGGATAACAACATTGGTAACTAGTCCATTTACTTCTTTACATTTACTAGTCCATTTAAACTTTAAAGCTATCACAAGTCAATGAACCAAGGGCAATAGACAGAGCTCAGATCTTTAAAGGCCTTTAACAAAGACCTTAGTGTTATGTTGACTTTAGAATATTTTCTAATCTTAAATAAGTGCTTTCTTATTTGCACAAAAGAAAATACCTGGCCTTTAAAAAAGCTGAATAACACTTGGCTCTATTTTTTGTAATTGTTTTTGTGGGGATTATGTTTTGTTTTATTTCTGCATTTTAGTTTTTGAGCCCTGGAAAAGGAATAGGCAAGGAAGCAATTTCCTCTTGTTTGTGTTGGACTGAATAACCAATCATTGTTGTAATCATTTGCAGTGTCAGATCAATTAGGCATAGTCCAGGGCACAGCAAAATATTTACACTCCCACCTCCTTCCTGAAACAATGCAAATTGCACCCTGGCCACAAGGAAATGACAATTTGCTTTGCTAAATACCTGGGTCTCTCTGGTTTGGAATATCAGTTAATCTAACTTTGGAGATAGGCTGTATAAACATAAATAGAATTATACAGGCCATGTTTTGCACAAAGGACACATTCTACAACAGCAGAAATGAGACCAAGACAAAGATTTTTACTGCTTAAAGTCACATTTTATATATCACCTTATATGTCATAATATCTACTGAACTTTTAAAATATGCTAAGCATTGTTCTAAGCACTTTAATAATTCATACAATCTTTATAAGAAACTGATGAAGTAGGTACTATTATTTTTCTCTTTTTTGTGGTACTGGGAATTGAATCCATTGTCTCACACATGCTAGGTAATTTTTTCATTGATTGATGAAGAAATTAATTTCCAAGTGATTTCAACTTGCCCAAAGACATTCAGTTTGTAAATAAAGGAGCCTAAATTTGAATTCCGTCAGACTCTGTCAGACTCCAAAGTCCACACTTCAAACACAATATATATTGATCTTCTAATACCTTATGATAAGCAATGATGTATAACCAATATGCATAATTGTGTAAAATTTACATATTTTCATTATCATATCAATATAATTGCTAGATTTTTACATACCCTAATTTTCAATATTAAAATAAACTGTATTTATTTATTTAATATGGCATATTATGTGACATATTTATCAATGTAGACAATTATGAATCCCTTTCCCATGTCTGCTTTTATCTTGATTTATTTATGAAATACAGCAAGTGGTTAGACACTAGCTCCATTAACTATAACATACCTCAAAAATAAGTAACAAATATTTTCCTATAAATTTTATACTATAACATTTTCTTTTTTTTTCAGTCAGTAAATACCAACAATCTTAATTTACAGTGGATAATTCTGCCTTTTTCTGTCTTGAGACATTTATAAAACTCCAGCTTCTCTTGTTCTTCTCCTTTTTAAAATGATTCTCCAACCCTGGCACTTAGAAGACACACAGTAACTATAACTGATTAATGAATCAATTAATGATTCAATGTAAAAATTCATGTACATCACGAGTTCTCTGTTTTCAAATTACAGTCTGGAAAATTTTCTCCCTAAACAGAAATGGAAAATATAAATTTAAAAACTGTTATTTTTCAACGATAAAATTATGTATCTGGAAAACCCAAAAGAGTATTTTCAAATGCTTCTATATAGCATGATAATAAAACATATGAATTGAATATTGAATAAACAAGTAGAATCAACCAAAATGTAACTCATACTTCCTGCTATGTATGAATAAAAAGATTTCTTTGTCTCTAACCCAACAGTCTCATGCATTCTGTTAGCATTTATGAAATAGGCCAGCTAACTTTATAGCTTGCATGTAGGAAAAAAATCTGATCTTCACACTATTCTTGACATTTTTGGAGGCTGGAAATGAGATGCCAATAGAGGCATAACTTTGTGGAGAGAAAGGACAAGAATCCTCAGTGTTGGATTAGGGAATATGTGAAGACTTCCAGGGGTCTGATGGTGAATGCTCTCACCCGAGTAGTACGTGAATAGGGAGGAAAATGTTCAGGCTGAGGGATAAGAGGCAGAATTGAAACAAATTTCCTGAAAGATACCTTCATATTTGCTTAACTCTCCCCCAGTCAGCTAAAGCTACAGAGGTAGGCAGGATCCATCTTAGGTCAGGTCTTAGTTCTGATTCATTTTCTCACAAATCTTGTTTGGCTTCTGCAAGGAAAAGTGATTTACAGGAAGATCTCTCTTCCTTACCTTCTTCATGAAAGTATTAGTTATGTATAATGAACATTATGGCCCAAGTAAGAAGCTTAGAATATAGCCATGACTATGAATTGCTTACCTATGTTGCATGCTTATACAAAAGTGATCTGTCAATCACAAACAATAAAATTTATACCCTTTCTATTGTTTATTCCTTTCCTATTGTTCCTTATTTTCCTTTCTCATACTTTCCCTCCTTCTTTCCTTCTCAGTGTGGAGGTGTCAGGGTCTATTTGTAAGGGGGAAGCCATTATGGCCTCTTCTTTGAGGCATGCCAGATGGGTGCTAAGGCAGGGAAGGAGAGCCAGACAGAGCCATGCTCAAGATGGAGGTGGAATTAAAAGTCAGAGGAGATGTCTAAGGGTGGATGGAAGATTTGTTATATCAAGCAAATAAATTAGCTGAGCAAATAAATAAAGGCATTGCAGATAATGAGGGATAAGTCTCCTTCAATTGGAATATGTAGGTGAAGTGAGAAGTGTGGGATAACTCTAAAAGATTAGGTTAAAAATAGAGGTATTAGCATGAACTCATAGTTACAGATGCATCTCTCTTTCTCTCTCTCTCTATCTCTCATTTCTCTCATTCATATAGTCTCTGCCTTTGTTAGCTCTCTGCAGTGTCAGGTCAATGGAAGAGGCTAGAAACAATGACATTCCAGTAATAATGAGCACATATAGCATCCCAAACTTGACTTCCAACTATTTCCTCCTCTTAACTCCCCCACCAATAATTAATTGGAGAAGTTACTGACCTAAGGCAGAGGTAGGAAATTTTTTTCTTTGTATACATATACGTGAGAACAAATGTTTTAGAGGAAAAAAACAATGAAGTGGAATTGGACAAGCTCAAGAATATATAAAACATAATGGATACAGTGGTAAGGGAACAGCTCACTAGTAGTTAACATTTGAGAAAAGACTTGGAACTGACAAGGATGTGAAGCTTGGAGCTCTATGGGAGACAAGAATTCCATGAAAGTGGAAAGGTTGTGAAGCATATACACCATGCTCCTCCTCTCCTTATGAAAGGAAGACAAGGGAATTCTGGCACTGTCAGGTTCTAGGTTTGTAAGAAGGGAGGCTATTTATTTTTTCTTTTTATTCATTTATTCATATGTGCATACATTGTTAGGGTTATTTGTCCCCCCTGCTCCCCGCCCCCTCCCTTTCTTCCCCAACCCCTTGCTACCAGGCAGAACCTGTTCTGCCCTTATCTCTAATTTTGTTGAAGAGAAGACATAAGCAATAATAAGACAGACAAAGCGTTTTTGCTAGTTGAGATAAGGATAGCTATACAGAGAGATTCCTAGCATTGCTTCCATGCACAAGTGTATTACAACCTAAATTGATTAATCTCTACCAGACCTCTTCACTACTTCCTGGTCAACTTCCCAAATTAACTTCTGTCATTTTAAGGTTACTGTATTAGCTCCTCTTCAGTAGGGACATCAAACACTTCCAAGTTTTGGATTTTCTACCTATCCCAATTCCTCCCATATGTGCTCTCCCCTTAGCATGTGACCCAAGTCCAACAACATTGCTGCATTTGCCCTAGATCTAAAGTCCACATATGAAGGAGAGTATATGATTTTTGATTTTCTGAGCCTGGCTAACCTCACTCAGGTTGATGTTCTCCAGTTCCATCCATTTACTTGTAATGATAAGATTTCATTCTTATTCATGGCTAAGTAAAATTCCTTTGTGTGCAAATACCACATTTTCTTAATCCATTCATCAGTAGTGGGGAATCTTGGCTGTGTCCATAACTTGGCTATTGTGAATAGCACTGCAATAAACATGGGTGTGCAGGAGTAACCTGAGTTGCATTCCTTTGGGTATCTCCCTAGGAGTGGGATTGCTGGAACATATGGCAGATCTATGTTTCGATTTTTAAGAAACCTCCATATTGTTTTCCACAGTGGTTGCACTAGCTTGCATTTCCACCAGCAGTATACAAGAGTTCCTTTTTCCCCACATCCTTGCCAACACCTGTTGTTGGTGGTGTATTTGATGATAGCTATTCTAACAGGGGTAAGGTGGAATTTTAGTGTGGTTTTGATTTGCATTTTCTTTATGGCTAGGGATGGTGAGCATTTTTTCATGTGTTTTTTTTTGCCATTTGAATTTCTTCTTTTGAGAAAATTCTGTTTAGTTCAGTTGTCCATTTCTTTACTGGTTCATTGATTTTTTAGGAGAATTTAGTTTTTTTGACTTCCCTGTATATTCTGTTTATCAGTCCTTTATCTGATGTATATCTGTGGGTGGTCTCTTCAGTTTAGAGACTATTTCTTTTGTTGTGCAGTAGCTTTTTAATTTTATGTAGTCCATTTATCCATCCTTTTTCTTAGCGAACCCCCGGGCCGCTGGGATTCTATTGAGGAAGTCCTTGCCTAACCTATTCCTTCCAGAGTATTCCCTGCTCTTTCCTGTACTAACTTCAGAGTTTCAGATCTGATATTAAGGTCCTTGATCCATTTTGAGTTGATAGTAGCACAGGGTGATAAACATGGATCTAGTTTCAGTTTTTTGCAGGCGGATAACCACTTTTCCCAGTAGCATTTGTTGAAGAAGCTATCTTTTCTCCATCGGATGTTTTTGGCACCTTTGTCAAAATTAAGGTGCGTATAGTTGTGTGGATTCGTATCTGGGTCCTCCATTCTTTTCCACTGGTCTCATGTCTGTTTTTGTGCCAGTACCATGCTGTTCTTATTGCTATTGCTTTGTAATATAGTTTGAAGTCAGGTATTGTGATACCTCCAGCATTGCTCTTTTTGCTGAGTATTGCCTTGGCTACTCGCAGTCTCTTGTGTTTCCAAATGAACTTTAGGGTAGATTTTTCAATCTCTGTGATGAATGTCATTGGGATTTTGATGGGAATTGCATTAAAGATGTAGACTGTTTTGTGTAGCATAGCCATTTTTACTATGTTGATTCTACCAATCCATGAGCATGGGAGATCTCTCCACCTTCTGTAGTCTTCCTCAATCTCTTTCTTCAGGAGCTTGTAGTTTTCCATGTAGAGGTCATTCACATCCTTTGTTAAGTTTACTCCTAGGTATTTGATTTTTTTCTGAGGCTATTGTGAATGGAATTGTTTCCATATATTCCTTCTCAGTTTGTTTGCTGTTGGTGTATAGAAAAGCTAATGATTCTTCTAAGTTGATTTTGTATCCTGCCACCTTGCTGTATCTGTTTATGGTGTTCAGGAGCTTTTGGGTAGAGTTTTTTGGGTCTTTAAGATACATGATCTTGTTGTCTGCAAATAGGGATACTTTGACAATTTCTTTGCCTATATCCTTCAGAGTATGTTTAATGAAATTGGGTGCACTGACATTGGATGCATATAGGTTGATAACTGTTACTTCCTTTTATTGTATTTCCCCTTTTATTAGTATGGAGTGTCCTTCTTTACCTCATTTGATCAATGTAAGTTTGAAGTCTATTTTGTCCAAGATAAGTATTGCTATTCCTGCCTATTTTCGGGGGCCATTAGCTTGGTAAATCTTCTTCCAGCCTTTTACCCTAAGCCAGTGCTTGTTTCTGTCGATCAGGTGGGTCTCCTGTAAGCAACAGATTGTTGAATATTCCTTTTTCATCCAGTTTGCCAAATGGTGTCTTTTAATGGGGCAATTAAGTCCATAACATTCAGTGTTAGTATTGATAGGTATATGGTGATTCCTGTCATCTAGTTGGTTTTGTTGTTTAAGGGTTTGATTGTGTGTAGCTGAATCAGTGTTACTCTCTACTTTCTTGCCTTTTCTTTTCCTGTGGTTTGGTACTGCCTTCCCTTTCATGGTTTTGTAGGCTTTCATTTTCTGTGCACAGAAAATGGTAGCTTGGTGGTCATATATTGTTTTAGTTTCTGCTTATTGTGGAAGACTTTTATTGCTCCATCTATTTTGAATGTTAGTTTTACTGGGTAGAGTATCCTAGGGTTGAAGTTATTTTCATCAGTGCCTGGAAAATCTCACTCCATGACCTTCTTGCTTTTAAGGTTCCTGCTGAGAAATCTGCTGTGATTTTGATGGGATTACCTTTATATATTTTTTTTTTCTCTCTTACAGCCTTCAATATTATTTCTGTGTTCTCTGTGCTTGTTGTTTTAATAATAATATGTCATAGGTTAGTTAGTTCTATTTTGGTCAAGTCTGTTTGGTGTCCTGGAGACTTCTTGTACCTGAATGGGCATAGCTTTCTCTAGATTTGGGAAATTTTCTGTTATTATTTTGTTGAATATATTACAAATCCCTTTTGCTTGCACCTCTTCTCCTTCTTCAATGCCCATGATTCTCAGATTTGGTCTTTTAATGGAGTCAGTAAGTTCTTGCATATTCCTTTCACAGGTCTTGAGTTGTTTAACTAGTAGCTCTTCAGATTTTCCTTTAATTTCCATTTTATCTTCAAGTTCTGAGATTCTGTCTTCTACTTGTTCTAGTCTGCTGGAGTGGCCTTCCATTGTGTTTTGTATTTCTGTTTCATTCTCTTTTCTGAGGTTTTCCATATCATGGGTCACTTCCTCTTTAATATTGTCAATTTTCATCTTTAGTTCATTTACCTCTCTATTTATAGTGTTTTATGTTTCACTTTTGGTGTTTATTTAGGGCTCATATAAGTTCATTTATTTGTTTCTGTGTCATCTCATATTCTTTATCTTTGGTGTCTTGGAATTTCTTGAGTGCATCTTGTACATTTTGGTCGACCATGTCTAGTAACATCTCCATGAAATTCTCAGTGATTACTTGCAGGATTTCTTCTTTGAGGTTGTTCTTGTGGGCATCTCTGGATTCCTTGGTGTCATTTGTCTTTATTTTGTTGGAGTCTGGAACTGGATGTCTGTTTTCTTCATTTCCCTCTGAATCCTGTATTAAATTATCTTTGGGGGAAGAATTGTTTCCATCCCTTTTTCATCTTCCCATTGCTCCACTTGGTACTGTGTAACCATGCTCTTGATAGGCTATTGGTAATTTCAGTCACCTGTTTTCTTTCCCTTGGTTAAACTTTGCTTTTTGGGTGTATTGGGCTTTTAGCTCAGTATTCCTGGTCTGGGTGTAATTTAGTATTAACTAACTCACAACAGTAAAACTGCCAAAACAAAACAACAACAAAAAACAAAGAAATCAATGGGGAGAGATGAACAAACACAAACAAAAAACAAATAACAAACAAAACAAACAAATAAACACACACAAAAAATCTTCAGGTTCAGTAACAATAGAATTTCAGTCTTAGTAGTTCTGGTGTTACTCCTTCAGCATCCAGTCCTGGTGCTGGTATTTAAGCAGAGACTCTGTCTTAGTTTCGCCAGGTGGATGGGAGTCTTGCCAGTTTTTCTTCTGTCTTTGAGCAGCAGCTGCTTAGTCAGCTCCTCCCTTAGTGAGGTGTGGCTTGTCCTCAGGTTCCAGAGATCAGCTCTGTAACCCACCAGCCATCCTGCTTTGGAGTTGGGTTTTTGTTGCATTGGTTTACTGGGGGATTGTTTCTTTGCCTAGCCTCCTTTCTCTGAGGCAAGGTCAGTGATCTGTCAGCTTTCAGCTGGCCCCCTGCTGTCAGAGTGTCATGATGGTTTGCTGGTTGTTTTTCAATTTTGCAGTGTCATTTGACTTTGGATGTTGATCACTGGCTCAGGAGATGAGCCTTATGGACTGCTACCTGCTCTATTTCAGGCAGCAGCTTATCACTCGCCCACTGTTGGCCCTTCTGTCTTTCCAGCCTTTGTTTACTGAAAGTTCACACAAAGATCAGCTCCACCCCCCCATTCTCCGGTGTGCTTACAGCACCCTGCCCCTTCTGCTGTGTGTTAGTTTTCAGTTCCTTGTTTATTGTTCAGTTTTTGTTTTGTTTTGTTTTGTTTGCAGTCAGGGGATCAGTCTGCCCAGGGGGGCTATGCTGATTTAGCCCAGGGGTGGTTGGGGGAATACCACATGATACTTGGTGCTCACCTGTTGGTCTACCAGATGTCTCCCAAGCAGGTTTGGAGCTGGATCTGGTGGCATGGGAGCCCTCCTATTTTCTCAGTGTAATGTAGCATGGAGAGCTTTGTATGGGCTGGGGGTTCAGGGTGTTGATGTTTTGATTCTTCTTGGTGTTTTATTTCTACCAAGTGTGGCTCCAGCATCTCAGCAAGATTTTTGATTTACGGAGCTAACGCTGTCCTCTTCTGCACCCTAGTCCCCATCTTGGATCTCCGAGAAGCTATTTCTAATAGTAGTTAGCATTTTACTTCCAGTGTTTAAAGAGTACATTGAAACACATGTACTTCTTTATAATTCCAAGGCCTAAAACAGTGAGGAAGACTTGGAAAATGGAAGGAGGGCATGACATGACTGAGGTGGTCTGTTATCTTTGAAAATCATTTTTAATTAATAAAATTTCTACTTATTCATTACTTTAATTAGTATATTCTTAATGCATTTTTACTGTATTTGAAGCATTGTGATCTTCCCTGAAATAATACCCTAGTCATAAGTATGAGAAAGCAAGGCACAATAAATATTTATAAAGTGAATACAATCCAGTAGAAATGCCCATTTTTCCCTAAGGCAAAGTAAGTATTGCATAGTGTAAGCACTGAAGATAAAATACTGATAGTAATTTGAAATGTCTCAGTTAATTGAAATAGATCCAAAGCCTAGAGTTTCTCTCATGCAGGAGACCTACTGCCCTTCCTTAGTTGACATTGTTCAAACGTAATACATAAAAGTGTCTCTTAGATAATTAGAAGAAAGGAACTCAGTGAAGAATGTACAGCATGTAGTTTTGAAGACAGAAAAGAATGATAAGCATGCCTGTGGGGATAAAGAGAGGTTCAAGTATGGGAATTCTGTTAAGTATTTGACAAAACATTTCAACAGATATCATTTTGAATTATTTCAATTTTATTTTTACAAACATAGTTAAATAATTTATAAACTTACTTCTTAGAATTTAAAGAACAAAACATCTAAAGTCTATTTGCGTCTTTTAAGTACATGTAAACTTGTTTCACATTTGGCAATGATTGCTAGAACTTGAAGAGAATTTAAAGGTTAGCTTGATTAGTCAAAGTCTAGAAATTATGGTACTTTTGCTTACCAGTGAAACCAAGAGAATAGGACTTATATGACCTAATTATTGATCCAGTTCTCTTTTACAAGCACACAAATCTCCTAGGCTCTTGACAGACTCTAACTCCATAGATCTGAAATTAGGCCTGCAATGGTTTCTCACAAGAAAACAATATTGCTGATTTGGGTACCACAATTTTGAGCAGAAAGTCGATATTCCATCCAGACTGAATCAATTAGTGCAAATTAAATAATATTAGAAATCAAACTAGCCTCAAGTATGTTTGACATTTAGTCTTCAACACTGATCCATGTAAACTATATTTAATAATGAATATACTGATAATTAATTTTTGAAATTTGTGTAATGCAGCAAAAAGGAAAATTTCCTTTACAAATGTCACCGATTTTTTTTATTTATTATTTGTTTGTTTGATTAGTTTTAGTGGTACTGGAATTGAGTCCTAGACAAGTGATCTGCTGCTGAGCTGCCCCTCAGAGCTTGGTTTATTTGAGAAAGCTCAGGCTGTCCCTGAACTCACTATGTAGCAGAGGCTGGCCTCAAATCATTATCTTCCTGTATTTGCCTCCCAATGGCTGAGATTAGAGGTGTACACAGCTAGAAAATTAATTAAATAATATTGTGGTACTGGGGATTGAACTCAGGGCCTCATGCTTACTAGACAAGTGCTGTACCACTTCAGCCACACTTTTAGCCTTTTGTTTTTCAGACAGGACATCACACAAACTTTGCCTAGGCTGGTCTTGAACTGCACTTTTCCTACTTCCACCTTCTGAGTGGTTGGGACCACAGGTGTGTGCCACCACATCTGGCCTGTTTTTGATATACTGCTTCTATAACTTTTGCCCAGGCTGGCCTTGAACTATTATTCTCTTGTGTCTGCCTCCAGAGTAACTAGGATCACAGACCTGCACCACCACAACCAATTTAGAAATTTAATTTTTAGAACCATCTATTATTGCACAAATGAATGGAACTTAACATCAAAAGTTTAGCTGAGGATACCTATCTACTTGTATTGAGAAAACCCAATTTTAAAACTCCAAATTAGAAACAGAAAACACCAGACTATGAAATACTGAATTGTAGAATTTTTATTCAGAGAGTTAAAGCTTGGTATTAGAGATGGAACCCAGGGCTGTGGGCATACTAGGCAAACCCTTTACCACTGAACTACATCCCTTCCCTAATCCTTGGTTTTTGGAAATAGGGTCTTACTCTGTAGTCCAGGCTAGTCTTGAACTCACTGCATAGCTTAGGCTGGCTACAAACTCTCAATCCTCCAGCCTCCACCTTGGGATTATGGGCATGCACCACTACTCCCAGCCTTAATCAAGGTTTTTGCCTGCGACCTGCATGGGTATGCTGCATGAACCTGACTAAGAGCGGCAGGGAATGAGAAATAAGACACACACAGACATACAGACATAAAACATAAAGCAGAAAGCTGGGGACAGGAGGACTGCACGTTCCTGGTGGAAAACATGAGCACCTACCTGAGCCAAAGTGTTTATTTTATAGGTCAGTGCAAGGAAAAGACTCAGGTAAAAATCAAGCTTTAACAATTCTTTGATGCAAGGTAAAAGTAATGAGGTTTGGTGGGCTAATTTTCCTAAGGCTATAGAAGTTTATTTACAACACATCAGTTCTGGAATCATCAAGGCACACAGGACACCTTATCTAAGGTATTGATGAATCTGGCATCGGGGAATCTCCTAAGAGTTCTGGTACTTTATCTAGTTTTGCATCAAGGAGCTGGTATGTGGACACAGCAGGTTGTATTCTTCAAGGAGATGTGAGAACAAAGGTCAAGACACCAGATTCTGGAAAGAATGAGAGTAGGAGAGACTGTGCAAACTCCCACCAGGGACAGACTGTGCAAACTCCATTATCTCCCAGTCCAGGGTTCATGCCTGGTCCCCAACAGCTTTAATTACAAAAAATGTGGACATTAAGACCAATGTCATTAGAGCATTTATAACACCAAGAGTAGAAAATTCATACTGCTTCATGTGTTTGTTGTTAAATAAAAATAAAGTAAATTGACCTTAAATCCCAGAAACCAAGTCTATGCTCTGATAAATAACTTTGGCACTGACCAGCCTCTATCTGAAAGAAGAGATTTCTTTTCCTTCACGAATTGATGGCTGTGGAAGCTGGTGGCAACCCTCACTTTAGGGATCTGAAGTAATCCCAAGTATTTCTTGACTAAATGTCCTGAAGAAAGGTCTGGGTCACATTTAGGAATTTGCTACATTATTAGGACAATGATTCCTTCTTCACAGTCAAAGATAGTGTTTTCTCCCACGAGGCCCCAGTTGTCACCATAAATTGAAAGCTTCTTCAGAGCAGTGTAATGAAATCACTCTGGACTTGGGAAGGGCTGTCAGAAATCTCAGCACAATGTTTGTTCTCCCATTCACATTCTCCATGAGCAAACAGCAGTTGTTCCAAGTTGGCAATTCAGGGAATAAGTAGACCTTTGTGCACCGAAGAAACAAGAAGGAAAAGGTAAGTAACCAAACAGAAGACTCAGGGATAGTGAAGCATGTGATCATATGGGCCAGGCCAAAAATAGCACATTTGTGCCTTGTCAAAAATCCTGGAAAAGTATCAATTTGGAGGATAGATCCACTTATAGGAATGGCAGGCCAGACAATTCTTCACATAGATGAATCAGTGTTTTCTAATGTAATACCTTGGAACACATCAGTATGCTAAGGAAATATCATGCTTTATGAAATTTGTTTCAAATTATATTAAGCTACTAAAAAAGGAGCCTGGTACTTTGAAAAAAAACCCAGCTTATTTTTAAAATTGCAAAAAACGACATATTCACTTTTGTTTCTTACTATGCAGATATCCTAAGATTTTTTTTTTTTAGATTTTCTTTGGAAATTAAATCACTTCATAAAAGCAAAATTAGTATAATTTAAAGTAATTCCCCTGCTGCTAAATATCTCCAGTTTCTTATTACTAAAATGCTACCATTAAAGAGACTTTTCTTTTGATCTCAAAGTACTTTTAATAATTTACTTACTTTAAATTAAACTGTAATTCTCCAAATGAGTTAAGGCCTTCAGCCTTTTATCAGAATGAATTTACAAATGATGGAATGAGGTTCTTCAGAGGGGAACAGAATAGAATGTTGGGGCTCTAAGGAAACTGTGCTATTTCTCATTTAATCAAAGTTAGCCCAGGTGCTTTCTTCCCACCTATTGCAAGGATATTTCTTTGTATGAGATGGCATTGATGAAATAACCTCTACAGAAGCCTGCCATACAGGATCAACAGTAAAGATGCTCCTGTGTGAAGAAGACAGCAGCTTGGTAGCACTATAGGGCAACTCCCTCTACAAGGAGTCTCACTGCCTCGTTTCCTCCAGATAGGAACTTTAACCTATATCTGAAGTCATACGGAGCAGAGTTCATTGCTTTTTAATTCAATATATTCCTCATTACCTCCCTTTGCCTAGACTAAATTTGGAGTATCAATCCTAAGTGAAAGTACCTGGCACAGTGTCTAGCACGTAATCAACATTCAGTAAATGTTGTTGTCTTTACTTTTCCTTTAAATCTTTTGACTAACAAATATTTTTGCCCAAGTATAAATCCATCATGAACCTAACAAGATGTATAAAAACAACTCACCTAACATTCCTTCAAAAATGAACAAAATGGAAATTCTATATGTGGAAGAGAGGCTATTGTATTATTAATAGATGTAAAAATAGCAAGTTTATTTGAAACCTTTTTGGGTATTTTACTTAGACAATTTGAATAAGTAAAACCAACCTAGGAGATTTCTTGAATGCACTTCCCAAAGAGCTATTTCTCATCAGTCCCATGATTCTTCTCTACAACGGTTTCCATGGTTACAAGTTTTGGACATGCTACACATTACATTGTACTCTTGGATATTTGCAATGTACATTTTCATAATAAATTCTGTTGCGTTAACTGAAAAATCTTGGATTTGTTTTTGTTTTTGATGGTACAGGACATCCTGGACCATGATCCTCCTATTTTATGCTGATCTCCACAGCTGGGAAGGCAAGCATGCCACCATATCCAGCTTTTCTCCTTTGAGATGAGGTCTCACAAACACTTTTTTTCAGGCTGGTATGGATAGAAATGCAATCCTCCCCATCTCAGCCTCCCAAATAGCTAAGATTACAGGTGTGAGCAACTGGCACCCAGCTTGAATTTTTTTTTTTTAAATCTCACCAAATGTATCTTTTTAATGATTATATCTGGTAGGATACAGCCACAACTGACAGAAACAGACTCAAAAGTAGGGTATAAAATAAGAACCCTGTGATACTTCACCAATCGGATGTGTAAAGAGGTAAGGAAGGCTTTGGAGATTTTTCCTCATATTTTTCTGTTCTCATTTTTAGCTTCCTGCACACACTAACTGCGGGATAGGAGTTAAGCAGGCATTATCCTCATGCCTAATACATGGCAGAGGAAGAAAAGAGACCATTTCTTCACGTAGTCCTTCTTAGAAAATAAACTTTCTCACATTCTCCTGGTTCCTGCTTAAGTCTCATTGGCCAGAATTAGGTCACATGCTCACTTTTCAACCAATCACTGGCAAAAGTATTGACAATTCCCTCTTACTAATCTTTCTCAAGATGGAAGTTGGTTGTTTTTACTGAAGCATATGGTTTGTGAAATATGAATTGATTCCCAAACCAGAGTTCTGTTAGGATTAAGTAGGCAGCCAACAATGTCCAACTGTACAATAAACTTCTTTTTACACCTAACACTTTGTGATGTTTAATTGTATACACCTAACCATTTGCTTAAATATTATTCCAGCTGTGTCTGTGGGAGTATTTCTGAGTGAGAATTTTTTTATGCCAAACTCACAGTGTGGTTCTTAACCACATCTTTACTAACAACTGCTATTCAACTTCTAACTTAATATGAAAAAAGACTCCTCTCTACCTCCAAGGGCAGCTCATTCCAGCTCAGAGACGTTCCAGTTATCAGGAAGTTCTTTCTTACCCACATGTGCTCATTTGATTTTAGAGCACAGAGTCATATCTTGATCTCCATTGAGAAAATAAGACCCATTGAATGGGACTCTGTCCATAAGGAGTTTAAGCCTCTGTCCCATTCTTGAATTAGTGCACTAAATTAAGTATATTGTCCTCCGTAATGTGGGTAGGCCTCATTCAATCAGTTGAAGACTTGGATAGAATAAAAAGGCTGAGTATAAAAGGACTCCTCCTGCCCGACTCTGAGCTGAAAAGTTGGGCTTTCCCACTTTTACACTTGAACACAAACATCAGTTCTTCCTAGATTCTGAGCCTGCTGGCATTTGAACTGAAGCTTACACCATCAATTTTCATGTTTCTTAAGTTGTTGAACTTGTACTGGAGCCATATGTCAGCTCCTCTGGTACCCCATCTTGCTGACTATGCACCTTGGGATTTTCAGCCTGTAAATAAGTAAGGTAAAAATAAATAAATAACAAAAAAAGAAGTTGTTGCTGTTACTCCCATACTTAAAACACTTTAAATGGATTACAGCTGCCTTTTGGACAAAGTGAAAACAAAATGTCCTTGCCATTAACACCTCAATTTGTTTGTTGCCTTCTCACCACATCACTGCATTCTAGCCATGTTTTCTACTCTAGATCCTTGTCCTTGACAAATACTTATAGCTTGAGGTCTACTTTTTATCTTCACTTGGAACTGTCTTGGTTGACTTTGTGTTGCTATCACTAAATTCCCTAGACTGGACAAATTTATAAAGAAATTGGTTCACAGCTCTGGATGCTGGGAAGTTTAAGATAAAGGGCCAGCATCTGCTTAGGACATGCTTGTTGCATAGTCACATGGAATAAGGGCAAAGAAAGAGCAAGAGAGAGTAAGAGAGTAAGAGCTTCAAACCCTATTGCAATTGGTATTAATCTGCTCATGAGGGCAGAGCCCTCATGATCTAAACAACTCCCTTTAGGATATGTCTCATCACACTGCTACATTTTCCACTCAAGTTCTTTCAACACATCATTTTTTGGGGGGATACACATTCAAACCACAGCAGATACATCAAATAACAGATATATCTTTCCATTACAAATGTATACCTGCCTTTTACATGAAGTATCTTGTTTTCAATAAGATAATATTTCCTCATATGAATAATAAAAGAAAAATGAAAAAAAGAAGATAATATTTCCTACTGCTTAGTCTGTGTTCGCCACGGTCTTTCTCCTCTTCTATGAACACTGCAGCTATCAACATACATTCCATGCTGCTCTTTCACTAGTTTTCAAAATGCCTCTCATATTAGGTGGTAAAATCTCTGAAAGTGGAAATCACAGACGTCTTTTTAATGAATTATTGAATACTCACTGTCTTTTACAAGGCTGAGCAGATAGTAGCTACTCAGTAAGTATTTATTAAATGAGTACAAATTAACTTATAAGAACTTTCCTGCTGATTTTTATCCTTCCTCATTTAATTACTTGTGGGCTTTTCAAGCAATACTTATGTTACAGACATTGACAAGAGTGCAAAGACAAGGAAAATAATGGACTCTCATGTGATATGAATAGTCAGCCTTCTGGTGATCTATCTTGAAGATGTTACTAGAAATTCATCAACAACAATGAATGGATTCACTGATTGTAGAGCAGCAATTGAGCCAAATCATGAAATTATGTCATTACTGTACCTTGAATGTCATTATAACAACTCAACTTAATATGCTTGATATTTACTTCAAGAAGAACAATGTCAGAGTCAGATGAAAATTTGAACTGGACTAAGGTAAATAGGATGTGAGAAAATACTTCTGAAAATTTAACTGAGGCTTAGCAATACAACTTATTTCCATTAACCATGTCATCATTGCATCACCATGATATTAGAAAGTGGTGGAAAGACTGATGTGTATAATTCTAGTGAGTGATGTGACAAGAGTCACATGTAAACATGACCTTTTAAATATCATCACAGTAATCACAGTGAGTAGGTCTTAGAACCAGAATGATTATTCAGGGTGGTTTGAGAACTTCCAAGATCACAGAGAAGTAGCAGACCTACTCAGCTAAGGTTATTTCATTTTATTACTATTACTTCATATAGCAAGGAAAGGAAAAAGAGTACTTCTAATGTGAGCAGTTGGGAGACTGAGGCAGGAGAATCACAAGTTCAAAGTCAGCCTGGGATACACAACAAGACCTTATCTCATAAAAATGAAAAAAAAAAAAAAACAAGGAAGGAAGAAGAGGAAACAGGTATAAAGAAAATAAGAGTACTACTTCCCAGGGCCTTTCTTGTTCTTTAGAGTGCTGCCTTAATTGGTTTTAGTACTCAAAGATTTGATGATAGAAGGAGAAAGAGTTCCCCCAATTCAGAGGGGCCCAAAGTGCTAGGTTAACTAACCTTTATACCTTTTATTCTGGAGAGAAAAGAGAAAAATCATACCTCATCCTTCAAATGTAACATCCTGGATCCAAATTCAAAGTTCATTTGCAGCTCCAGAATTTGATAACCCAACTTCTTTGCATGTTGTATTTACTGTTGCAACATCTAGACTATTTGAGTTAAAGTGTAACAACAATCCTGGCTATGAAATTCAACAGCAAAATTAAACTGCTGACTTTTAAATAAAAATAAAACTCAAATCCTGAGGATTCTCAAGTGGTATCTCTTTTGTGGAATCTTTTCTGATCCTGCCTTCCTCTAGGTAGAAGATATTTTAAGTGTGCGTTCCCTTACTATTTCACTTACATGGTCTGGAGTTGTTTTTGTGTTTATCTCATCAATTACATCACCATATACTTGAAAAAAGAAATCATATATCATTTTCCTTGTTCCTATCCAATCTCCATATCTAAAATACATATGTATTTTATATGAATACATATGACCCAACAAATAAGTCTTTGTATTGAATGGATAGTATTAGTTAGAAGCTAAGTCCGTGTTTCTCCAAGCCATGTAGTAGAAATTTCCAACAGAATGATGGCTACAGAGATGAACTGCCTAATTATAAATGCTACATTATATTTTAAAATTGTTATTATGTATTTTCAACTTATTCATCCACTACTTCAAGCTTTCGTATTTTCTCTAGGGAAAAGAAGTCATATAATAAAAGATGTCTGAACTACTGAATTAGCTGTAGCAATTAATAAAAGTTCACTGAGCACTTTTCTGTTTATTTTTCAGTCTGTCTGTTGGCCTGGGTGTACTGATATTATTTAGGATTAGTGGAATCTTAGGCAGATATAAGAATAAATGTTGACACTAAATCAATTTAGATAAAATTGTCTTTGACATTGTTGAACTTTGCTTATAGACTTGAAAAAAACATGGCTCTGCAAACCTTGTCACATGGGATGTATTCACTTGGTTCTTCATTAGGCACCTGTTTCTCCCCATTACTTTTTTCAATCACTCATCCAGAGTTGTGCATTGTGTTTAGAAATTTCTTGGCAACTATCCCTAACAAACAAGAGCTAAACATCTGAGAACAAGAAGGGTGATTTTACTTGTAAAGCAGCTTATTTTTTTATGAGGAAAAGGTGGCTTCCCTTTCAATGGATTGCCACATGAGGAATTGAATAGTTTTGCTTATTTCAAAGCATAATTAGCTGCCCTACGTTACTGGTCTTGTGCAATACTTTTGTGGTGTTGATTTTAACATTTCATAAAGATGAACTAACTAGTTTAAGATTTTCTCAGAAAGTCTGACACAAATTTTACATTTATTTTATTTTAACTCTTAAAATAGTCTATGACTATTTATACTGCTGGAAAAGTCAACAAAATGTTTTCTTATTTTAAAAGGTTTATGAAATACATAATGTCAAAATAACTTTTTAGGGCATCACTTTAGATTCAATCCAGTGGTGTTGGATTTATTGCCATAAATCTGTGAGTCTCATGCAGCTAACTAGCAGAGTAGACAACTCTTCACTACTCCTCTCTATGGTGACTGTCTTCTTTCTTTTTGTAAGTGGTTTGCCTGTGTGATTTTATCAATATCCACAATAATAAATATCATCTATGTGGTGTAATGATTCCCAAATCTATATCCACATATCTAATTCCAGAGTACCATATTTATTATTTCAACTGTCTACTATCTGTCACTTCTTTGTTCTATTGCAGTCACTCCTACTTAATGTATACAAAACTTAAATCCTCCCCTCATCTATATGTTTATTTTGTCATTTTTGCCCTAACTAATTGTAATTATCTTTCACCTTCAGGGTCAAACTCACCCTCTCCTCCTTCTTGAAGAGATCGCCATTGTTCTCTGAAACTATAGTTATTGAGAAAAGTTTCATATGATTTTCTTATCATCACTATCCTATTTTCATTCTTTTCTGTTCTCCACAGACTATAAAGATTGTTATATTCATTTTTTGAGGTGGGATCTTGCCATGTAGCCCAAGCTGGTCATGAACTTTTGATCCTCCTGCAAACAGATACAGATATGTGCCTCCACTCATTACTTTTTACTATAACATTCAAATTCTTTAGCACAAGTAAAAAACCTTTAAAAAGCAGTCACAATCTATTTTTCAGTAAGCTTATTGGTTTATTTTGTATTACATGCTTTGCTCCAGCAAAATTGAGCCTACTTTTATTTTCAAAAGATGTAATATTTTTATAAAATGTTGTAATATTCTTTGAAAAACTATCACCTCAGTAATAATTTCTTCATTTTCCAGTCTACATGAAAAATAACTACTCATGCTAATATTTCAAATTCAAAATTTACCTCCTTATTAAATTCCTTTATAACTTTCTCATCTGTAGTTTCAATGTGATTGATTCCACGAGCATTGATCATAGTTCCAACATAAAATTTTAATTGCATCAATTGGAATCAAAGCTCAGGTTTACATCCCTTTGAGTGGATAGTGAACTGTTCTTGGGAAAGAAATAGTCTCATTCACTTGTTTATCATCATGAGCTAGTTGAGTCCCTCTCAACCCACATTCTCATGGCCCCTATAGTTACTTCTCCTCTTCAGCACTTTTATTGATTATAATAATTGCTTGTGTAATTAGTTATGATATCTGTGTCTTTTCTTGTAAGATGGTAACTTCAACCACTTATATTCACTTTCTCATGCCTAACCTCCACCATGGTGTTATCAGATAGTATGTTGTGCTCAATAAAAATGTTTGGAGTGAGTAAGTTAATAGAAGCATTCCTATAGCCGCGAACACTAAAATCCAAATGGTATTGAATCTATCGAGTGATTGTAGGGGCAGAAAGACGTAATATGTTACCCTCACTAATCATTAGGTTCACAGCCAACACTTCTAGAACAAGAAACAGAGTAGTAAGAGGAAAGTATAACAGATTTATCTAATAAAAGTTTTATATAAGCCCAGAAATGAACATACAATGACCTGGAGAAAACTGTCTAGTTTTGTGCTTAGATGTAATGCGTGATGAACAGGCATAGACAATGCAAGTGGACAAAATGGGTTGACCCAATGGTAACAGAGTGGCAATCTCAGCAAGGCCTCTCTGTTTGGATACTTACTGGCTTCTCTGTGTGGCATTTCTTCCTCCTGAGAATATGGTAGGACCCATTTTAAAATGAAGTTCTTAGATCGATTCTCATTTAAGATAAATCAGAGAATTTATTTATGTCTAGTAGATTAAACATAATGTTTGAGGTAGCAAATTTTATAAAGAGAAATTTTTTATTTAGCTTATAGTTTCAGAGGTTCAAACTCCAAGATCAGGTGTCCTTGTTGATTTGGCCTCTGGTGAGAGCAATGAATGACAGCAACTATGGTTGGGGTACTTGTTTGTGAAAGATCTTACATTGCCAAAGAAGAAATCAGAAATAGAATCTGGTGTTCTATCCCTTCTGAGGACAAATCTCCAACGAACTGAGAGCCTCCCACAAGTCCTACTCCCAAAGGTTCCACACATTCCAACATGCCACCCTGTGGATCAAGTTTTAATTACAATGGACCCTCTAGGGACACTACCTGTATTCAAATTAGAGCAGCCAGCTTTTACGCAGAAATTCTTTATTTCTATAGCCTTCTTTGGGGGAAAAATGGGAGCAAGAGAATGAAGGGCAGAAGTTCAGAAAGGCATGCTTCTGAGGTCATTCTGACGTTCTTCAAAGTACTAGTGAGTACTTTATGCCAGAATGCCATCCTTTGTGACATACAGTTCTCTCCCAAGGTGATGATGATGTGGTATCTGTTTTTCATATATTCCTTTGCTCAAAAGAAACCTATTACAGATACAAAGGCATAGCACATTAATCCTTATTCTTTATTTTAGGTATCATAAACTTTATTTTATATTAACTTAAGTATATTTGCATTTAACTTTCAATATTTTGATATAAGATGAAAGTTACTCCCTTGAGATTATACCCCTGACAGTAATTTCATCTGGCTTTTTTGTTGTTCTTTTTTTTACCTAGTATTTGATTCTTTATTTCTATGAAAGAAGCATGGATTCAGAAAATTAAAACCCAGTTATAAAGGATTTTCTTTAAAAATGGTTACTTCTACAATGTTTGATGGTTAATGACATTATATTTTATTCATTTCCCTTAAAATGTCTTTTATTCTTTTTAAAATTAAACTCTCTGCTTATTTACAGAATATATTTTGTTACGTTTTCAGTGAAAAAAATCAAGATAACTTACACACTTTTAAACAAGTGATTTTTCACACTTAGCAGTTGATAGTGTTAATACACTATTTTTAGTGAGAAATTCTTGTTATTAGAAGCATAGGAGTGAAATCGTGTGAAATGTTGATGGTGAATGTTTCTATCATGTTACAATAGGTACTTGGACTGGCACAAACTTGATTCCATTTCATGTCTCTTTTTATAAGCTATTAAAATACTACTGTCAAAAATCCAAATAATTGTATCATATAATTAGAAATTTCATGTTAGAGCATCTGAACTATTTATGAAAAGCTCTTCTGCTTTCATTAAATCCTACAATAATTGAATGTGCTAAGAAACCTCTCAGCCTATATTTTAGATAAAAGGCTCAGTATCAAGATAAAATTTCATGTTGTGAAACTCCTTGGAGGTCTTTTTAAGTGATTTATTTTCAATTAGGTTTGATAAGTGTGTTATGCAGGGAGACAGATCAGATGAATGTCTTGTAGCAGAAGAAATTTTTAAATGGTGTTAAACTTGAATTCATCTGTTAATTACGTAGAAGGATAACAGAACTACTTTTAGTGCTTCTTTTCTTAAGGGAACACTTGTGGATCCCAGCTGTATTTCAGGGAAGCTTTTGAAGCTATGATGTACATTGTCTGAATATATGTTTCATTATATTGCTCTTAAGGATACTGAGGTGGCAATTTAATTTTCAAAAACAATGAAATAAAATCATAAATACTAAACACAATTAACATGTCTGTTTCTTTGAATATCATCATTTCTTTGAGGCTAGAACTTTCAAATTAATCAACTTTCTATTAATTAATTATAAATTATAATAGTCCTATTTTGCTATGTAACAGAATTCTTCTTTCCCATTTCCCCTTTCTAAGCTCTAGTGATCCCTATTCTTTTTTTTTAATGTTTATTTTATTCATATGTGCATACAATGTTTGGGTCATTTCTCCCCCCTTCCCCCTACCCCCTCCCATACACCGCCCTCTGCTCCCCCCCTTACCTCCCTTACTCCTCACTACCAGGCAGAAACTATACTGCCCTTATCTCTAATTTTTTGGAAGAAAGAGTATAAGCAATAATAGGAAGGACCAAGGGTTTTTGCTAGTTGAGATAAGGATAGCTATACAGGGAGTTGACATGCATTGATTTCCCGTACTTGTGTGTTACATTCTAAGTTAATTCTTCTCGAACTAACCTTTTCTCCAGTTCCTGATCCCCTTCTCCTATTGGCCTCAGCTGCTTTAAAGTATCTGCATTAGTGTCTCTGTGTTGAGGGCAACAAATGCTAGCTAATTTTTTAGGTGTCTTACCTATCCTCACCCCTCCCTTGTGTGCTCTCACTTTATCATGTGATCAAAGTCCAATCCCCTTGTTGTGTTTGCCCTTGATCTAATGTCCGCATATGAGGGAGAACATATGATTTTTGGTCTTTGGGGCTAGGCTAACCTCACTCATAATGGTGTACTCCAATTCCATCCATTTACCTGCGAATGATAACATTTCATTCTTCTTCACGGCTGCATAAAATTCCATTGTGTGTAAATACCACATTTTCTTAATCCATTCGTCAGTAGTGGGGCATGTTGGCTGTTTCCATAACTTGGCTGTTGTGAACAGTGCTGCAATAAACATGGATGTGCAGGTGCCTCTGCAGTAACCTGTGTCACATTCTTTTGGGTATATCCCCAAGAGTGGTATTGCTGGATCACATGGTAGATCAATGTTTAGCTTTTTAAGTAGCCTCCAAATATTTTTCCAGAGTGGTTGTATTAGTTTACATTCCCACCAGCAGTGTAAGAGGGTTCCTTTTTCCCCACATCCTCAACAATACCTGTTGTTAGTGGTGTTGCTAATGATGGCTATTCTAACAGCGGTGATGAGGTGGAATCTTAGTGTGGTTTTTAATTTGCATTTCCTGTATTGCTAGAAATGGTGAGCATTTTTTCATGTGTTTTTTGGCCATTTGAATTTCTTCTTTTGAGAAAGTTCTGTTTAGTTCACTTGCCCATTTCTTTATTGGTTCATTAATTTTGGGAGAATTTAGTTCTTTGAGTTCCCTATATATTCTGGTTATCAGTCCTTTGTCTGATGTATAGCTGGCAAATATTTTCTCCCACTCTGTGGGTGGTCTCTTCAGTTTAAAGACCAATTCTTTTGTTGAGCAGAAGCTTTTTAGTTTTATGAAGTCCCATTTATCTATGCTATAGTGATCCCTATTCTATTCTTTACTTGTATGTGATCAACTTTTTCAGGTTCCACAAATGAGAATGTATGGTATTTGTCTCTCTGTGTATAATTTAGTTTACTTGACATAATGCCTTTCTTTTCCATCAATGTTGCTGCAAATGACAGGATTCTAGCCTTTATTGTTTAGAATAATATTAGATTGTAGATAGATAGATAGATAACTACATTTATGCCTTCATCCATCCATGGATAATTTGGGTGATTCCTTGTCTTGGCTATCATAAAAAGTGTTGCAATTAATATGGACTATAGGTATCTTTTTGATATAAACATTTCATTTCCTTTGGATATATACCCACTACTGGGATTTCTGGATTTTATGGTAGTTTTATTTTCACTGTTTTTGAGGAAATTCCATATTGGTTTCCATAAGGACTGAGCTAATTTACATTCCCATCAATAGTAATAGGAGTTTCCCTTTTTCCACATCTATATCAGCATTTGCTATCTTTTTGTATTTTTGATTGTAGCCATTCTAATTGAGGGGCAATGATGTTTGATAGTGGCCTTTACTTTCATTTCCATGATGAATAGCAATGTTGAAGACTTTTTCATTTACTTGTTCACCATTTGTACATCTTTTGAGAATGGTAACATCATTTGTCCATTTTAAAATCAATTTTATTTTATTTATGTAATTTTATGTGGCTGAATTGTTTGAGGGTTTTTTCATAATTTAGATATTAATCCCTTGTCAGATGAATAGTTAAAAAAATTTCTCCTATTCTGTGGGTTATCTCTTGACTCCCTTGTTTGTTCCCTTTGCTGTGAAGAAACTTCTCACAATTCCATTTGTTTCTTTCTGCTTTTGTTGGCTGTGTTTTTCAGGTCTTAACCAAAAACTCTTTGCCTATCTCAATGTCTTGGAGTATCTCTTTTATATTTTCTTGTAATAGTTTCATATTTGGGGATTTTAATTTTAGATCTGTGATCCATTTTGAGTTGATTTTTTATATGATAAGAGGTAAAGTTCTAGTTTCATTCTTCTGCATATAAGTATCCAGTTTCCCGGAACCATTTGTAGGAGAGTCTGTACTTTCTCCAATGTATGTTATGTTTTGGCACCTGTGCCAAAAATAAGTTAGATGTAAAACATAGATGGATTTCTGGATTTTGTATTCTCTTCCGTTGGTCCATTTGTTTGATTTTATGTTTAGAATTCTACAGTTTTGTATTATGTTTTAAATTCAGGTATTATAATGCCTCCAGTTTTTTAGTTTTTTATTTATTATTTCTTTTGTTTTGCTTGGATTTTTTTGGCTGTTCTGGATCTTTTGTGACTCCACATGATTTTTTTTCCCTTTTTTTCTGATTATGTGACGAATACCAGTAATATTTTTTATTAAGATTTTCTTGAATCGGTACATTGACTTGGCTACTATGGATACTTTAGCAATATTAATTCTTCCAGTGCATACACATAGTAGGTCTATCCATTTCCTGTGTGTCCTTTATGATTTCTTTCATCAGTGTTTTATCATTTTAATTGCAGTGATCTTTTAGTTTCTTGGTTAAACTTATTTCTAAGTAACTTATTTTTGTCGACATTTTAAGTGGGAATGCTTTTAAATTTTCTTTTTCAGCTAATTTATTATTAATGTATAAAATTTTAGTGTTTTATATGCTTCTTTTATCCTCAAGCATTACTAAATTTGTTTATTAGTTCTAACAGTTTTTTGGTTGATTCTTTACATTTTTTATATAAGACCATGTGATCTGCAAATAGGAATAATTTGGCTTTTTTTCTGACTTCAATGCCTGTATTTTTTTTCTGTTTCCTACCTGCTCTGGACAAGACTTCCAGTACTGTGTTGATTAGGAGTGGTGAAAGTAGGTATCTGTGTTTTGTTCCAGATTTTAGAGGGATTGCTTTCAGTTTTTCCCTAGCTAACATGATATAGGTTTGTCACAACATTGTGTTGTGGTATGTTCCTTCTCTACCTAATTTGTTCAGGATATTTATCATGAAGGGAAGTTGAATTCTACTGGATAATTTTTCTGCATGTATTTAGATGATCATTTGTTTCTTGTCTTCAGTCTTGATGTATTGTACTACATTGAACCAGGTCTAAATCTTTTGAGATAAATTCCACTTGATCATGATATATACTTTATTTAATGTGTTGTTGGATTTGACTTGCTAGTATTTTGTTGGCTGTACATCTGGAATATTGTTCTACAGTTTCTTCTCCTTGTTTTATCTTTGTCTAGTTTTGATATCAGGGTAATGCTGGCTTTATAGCATGAGTTTGGCAGAATCCCTCTTTTTAATTTTCAGAATAACTTAAGAAGAATTGGTATTTGACTTTTAAATGTTTTTGTAGAATTCAATAGTGAAATCATCTGATCCTAGACTTTGCTTTTCTTTGTTAGGACACTTTTTATTATTGCCCAATCTCATTACTTCTTATTAGTCTTTTCAGATTTTCTTTCTTCATGGTTCAATTTTAGTAGGTTATATGTGTTGAGAAATTTATCTATTTTTAAGGTTTTCTAATTTGTTGGAATATTTGCTCATAGCAGTCTCTAATGATCATTTGAATTTCTATGTCATCAATGGTAATGATTCTTCTTTCATTTCTGATTTTATTCATTTGTGTTTCCTCTCTTTTCTTCTTAGTTTGACTCATTAAAGGTGTGTTGATTTTGTCGTTTTAAAAACCAACTCTTGTTTTATTGATCTTTAGTAGTGGCTGTTTCATTTCATTTCTTTCTTTCTTTCTTTTTTCTTTCTTTAATTTAAATCTTTCCTTTACTTAATTTCTTTATTTTAATTTATTTCTGGTCTGATCTACATTACTTCTTTCCTTGTACTAATTTTAAATTAATTCTTTTTTGCTTTGCTAGTTCTTTGAATTGCAGTGTTAGGTTGTTAGTCTTAATTTTTTTCTGAGTTCGATGTAGGTGCTTATTCCTATAATTTACCTCTTAGTACTATTTTTTCTCTGTCACATAGGTTTTACTATATTTTGCTTGCATTTTCATTTATTTTGAGAATGTTTTTAATTTCCTTTTTCATGCCTTCATTGTCCCAAGAGTAAATCAATTTCTAAATTCAATTTTTGAAGTTCATCTTTGTGGATTCATAGCATTTTTCTATTGCAATCAGAAAAGCTACATGATACTATTTCATTTTTTTAAACTTCTCATGTCGTATTTTGTGCTCTAACATATGGTCTCTCCTAGAAAGTGTTCTGTGTGTTTATGAGAGGAATGTGAATTCTGTAGCTGCTGGATGACATATTCTGTAAATGTCTATAGGTCATTTTGGTTTATAGTGTAGTTTAACTCTAATGTTTCTTTACTATTTTTATTCTGGATAAAAAGTGGAACATTGGAATCGTTGACTATTTTTGCATTGGAGCCTATCTCTCTGTTTAAATCTAATAATGTTTGTTTTACACTATTTATATATAAGGTTATTTCTGATAAGTAAGAATTGATGTCTGGCATTTTGGAATTTGTATTCTGATTATATGTTCTTTGTTCATTTTCATCTCTCTTATTGTTCATTTTGTGGTTTTCTGTATTGATAGTGTTCAATTCTTCTGTCTTTTTCATATGTGTATCTACTTTACCAGTTTGTTTTAATTTTTCATATATTTTCTTGAGAGTGGTTATTGCCTTTTTTCTTCCCAACGTAGGACTCTATACATGGTTTGGTTGGGCTTATCTAGTGATCTCTTTACCTTCTGGGTTATCCTAAGAAAATTAACAACTTTGTGTGATATTAGTGGTTTGAAGTACAATGAGAGTAAATTATTCCTTAAAATTGCTAGGGAAGGCCAACACTTGAAGATTAACATTTTGGGCAGATTTTAAGAGAGTTGGCTTCCTATGCAGGGTGAGAGGAACAGCAGACAAAGACAAATGTCCTAAATGACATGGGTAACGGGTAATGTCTAACTCTACTAAAAGGACAATGTGGTCAAAATCTTCATGAACACAATTCTGTTTTTGGAAAACAAAATATAGTCAGCAAGGAGCCACTGTTTTTATATTCCCTACACCTCGTGGTTGCATGTATTTTACTACTTCCATTACAGGTCCTCAGAAATTTTGTTATAATTGGTTTTGTTGTTCTTCAAGTTGTATTTGCTGTTATAGATCTATTTCTACAAGATTAAAGCCAGTTCCTATCTTTCCTTACCTGATACAGCATTCTTCAAGGCATATGCATTAACTCTATAATTACTTGAAAAGAAATGTTTAAAAAAAAAAAGGATGACAGTGGCAAATGGGAAAAATAGCATCCTATGGATTGCATCAAGATTTTATCTGTTTCTTTGCCATGGCTCATCTGCTTCATAGAAATGTTTTGCAATTAAAATTATGCTGAAGGAAATCTGTTGTTTGGTTTTTGCCAAAAGTGTGTATAACCTTTTCTTTCATTTTTTTAAATCATTATGTTGGAAAGGACATTGAACATTGTAAAGCCATAGTTGTTAAGAAAATCATATTAAATATTGAATGTACATCAACATTTTAATGTTGAATTCTGTACTGTACTGTTATAGAAGAATAGCACAATGCTTTTGATTATCTGTAAAATGATCCTACACTGGGTTGACTGTTTGCATCATATTTTGGCCACATCAGTAATGCTACTTCTCCAAGGAGCTTGGAAATTTTACCTTTAGGAAATTGATATGATAACATCTCTTTGGAGTCATATTTTATTTCAAGTGCTAATTCCTCCACAGTAATGCTTTTGATACTGTGCTCAGCCCTGTGAGTGAAGTGCTAAAATAGCATGAACTCCTATGCGTCGCATAACTACTTTCTTTGTTTTTCTTTTTTCTTCCTGTCCAACCTGTGCTACTGATTCTAAAACCAGAGCAGCACCTAGTAAACTTAAGCAGGAAGTTATACATAAAATAATATCCCAGGAGAAGTAATAGGAGAGGTGATCTAAAGTGATTGGTGGATTCCATGATACTCACTCCAAAGAGAAATTGAACCTACTGTGTGTGTGTGTAAATATAAAAGCAATGATATACAGAGAAAGTACAGAAGGAAGAGAAGAAAGTGGGGAGTTGAGATAGCTGATTTCCAAAGAGAGAGGGAGAGACAGTATCTTAACATTGTGATAATTCAGGCATTGACACGAAATGCTGCCTGCCATTTTGCTGAGCACATTTTTGCTTCATTTCTCTGATGCTGTTTCTTCAAAACCGTAAGAGATTATTCAACTATTTCTGTTAGAGCATTAGCAATATGTCCTTCTTAGATATATTCCATGTTAAAATTTGAATGTGTTTTATCATTTCAACTTGTGAGGTTGAGGGCTGTTTTGTCCTATAAATGTTAAACAAGTATATTCTTATTCTTAAGATACTTCTTTATCTAAATACCCAAGTTTACTAGAATGCTATCTATAAAAATTGGGTATGTTTCAGGGATACTTTAATCCAAAACAGCTTTTAATGAATGTTCTCCATTTCTTCTAGACTTTTTTATAGACTGTTGGTTACTTTTTTGCACAGGCAATATATCCTATGGGTCTCCTCTGTGATGCACAGTTTTTCTACAGAAAAAGCTTGCCTGCATCTTTTAAACCTTAATGAATCTGTATCCTTGAGTGTTGTTTTAGACTATGATGAATCTAATACCATTATTTTTGACAAGTCTGTGGAAGAGGAGAGCTTCTATGGTTGTACAACTATCAAGGTGAGGCACTGAAGTTAACATTTCAGTACTGCAAATAGGAGTGTAAAATTATTTTTAAATAGTAAATCTTATTTTGTATGAGCTGTGGAAGATAGGAACAAAATTTGTAAATTTCAGAGAGGCAAGAAATAAAAGGAAAATTTACATATGCAAAAAAGCTTGTAAAATATTGTCATTCTTGTAGAAAATGATAATGGTATAATTTCTGCATTTTAGACAGTAAAAATTTTTCACAACGTGAAGAAAGGAAATTTTAGGTAAAGGAATAGAGGATAATTTTCCCCTTCTCTGCTCTCCTATATATACAGGTTCCTCAGAAATCCTCTAAAGAGTTGGGCTTTGTGACGTTGTTGGCTAAAGGAGCTACTCTTAAATTCTATGAGAAGAGATCTGTAGCAATTGTTTCAGAGGAGAATGTAACATTTGTGCAGACAGATAAGCCTATCTATAAACCTGGAGCAGAAGGTGAGTCAGAATTTCCACCTCTTTTGTATTATTCATTTTAGGTAACACTCTCCAAATTCAAAGCAATCCAAACGCATAAATTTTACTCTAAAGTTATCCTCCATATAAGTGGATCATATGTTTCTCATTTTATGAGAAACATAATCATTTTATGATTCTTTTGGTCCTCTTGTGCCAGTTATGAAACAGTACCTTCTAATGTTAGTACCCAAATACTTTGCCTTGTAAAAATTTGCCTGACCTTTAAATGGTGTACAAATTCTTGTTCTTGTCTACATAATACAGTGGTTATAAGCATGAAATATGGTGGATAACTATTTGGTCTGAATCATTGCTCCATAATTTACCAATTGGGCAAATTATCCCCTCTTTTTAGGTGGTACTGGGGATTGAATTCAGGGTCTAATGCTTATTTTGCAAGTACTCCATCACTTGAGCCATGCCCCAGCCCTTTTTGCTTTAGTTTATCTTTCTGATAGGGTTTCAGTTTTGCCAAGGGCTAGACTTGGACCATCACCCTCCTACCTGTGCCTCCTGCATAGCAGGAATTACAGTATGGACCACAGTGTCTACTGTGACCCTCCCATCTCTGCTCCTGTGTAGCTGGAATTAAAGACCTATGCCACCACACCTAATTCATTAAGTCTCTCTTTTAGGCCCAGTTATTTCATCTGAAAAGAAAGCAAATGTTTCTTACTTGTAGAACTATTGAGAAAATGAAATAAAATAGTGTCACACACAGTAAAGACTTTATAAATGATACTTATTATTTTCCTTATTATTATTGATAGTCACTGACATAACTGTACATTTAATAGCCTAAGCAAAGTCCTTCCATATTCTTTATTATTGCTGTAAGTTGAAGTTAGCAGAAAGAATACCAGACTAGGATTCCAAATGGTTTGGTTTTATTTTTGGCTCTGTTAATAAATTATTGGTTGTTGTCAAGTAAATTCTGATTTTAATTTTCTCATTTGTGAAATTAAAGGGTGGACAAAGCAGCTACACATCTTATACTGATTAATACTATATATTTCCATGATTTACTCAAAAGAAATTAGAAAATTGAATATAATTTTTTGAGATAGTCTTGGTATGTAGCCCAGGCTGACCTCAAACTCATATTCTTACTGCCTCTGTTCCCTCAGTGCTGGAATTACAGGTGGGTACCAACATGTCTGGCTGAAAATAGAATTCTTATAGTGAGATTTTTTGCTGCATTCTCCCCTGTTCTAGACTTACTAAAGGGTTAAAATGAGTTATGTATACTAAATGATTTAAAAATGTTTCTTTTTCTATGGTTGTCCTGGGGGTACATTGTGGCATTTACAAAAATTCTTACATTAAGTATATCCAATATATTCACCCCCTCCATCATCCTCCTTTATCACCTCTTCCCCCATTCCTGGAATAGTTTCAACAGGTCTCATCTTATCATTTACATACATGTGTACATAGTATGTGTACCATATTCACCCTCTTACATTTCCTCGTATCCTCCCACCTCCTATTAGAACCAACCTCCCAGACAGGACTTATTCTGCCCTCTTGTTCTCCAATTTTAGAAAACAAAATAATGACATTTTTGTTTAAGATCGCTACACTGGAAGTTTCTCATGACATTCCATGTATATATATGTATTATAAACTGAATTGGTTCTTCTCTATTTTTCTCCTTTCTACCTTAGTCCCCTTCTTATGGTGATTTCAACAGGTTAAAAATTCTATATTCATTCTTGTATAGGAAGTGCATCACCCATATTCACCTTTTTAACTTCCTTCTTTTACCCACCCCCTCTCATATGTGACCTCTCTTTAGCATGACATGTTTTTCATAATATTGCTGTATTCCACATATGAGAAATAATATAAGGTGTTTGGCTTTCTGAGCCTGGCTAACTTCACTTAAGATGATATTATCTAGTTCCATACATTTACCTGCAAATGACAAAATTTCATTTGTTCATGGCTGAACAAAATTCCGTTGTATATAAATACCACATTTTCTTAATCTGTTCAACCGTAATGGGGCACCTTAGCTGTTTCCATAGTTTAGCTATTGTGAATAATCCTGCAATAAATATGGGTGTGCAGGTGCTTTTGTTGTAAACTGACTCACATTTTTTCAAGTATATCCCTAGGAATGGAATCTGCTGGATCATATGACAGTTCTATTTTTAGTTTATGAAGGAGCCTCCATACTGTTTTCCATAGTGGTGTAATAATTTACATTCCCACCAGCAGCTTACAAGGGTTTCTTTTTCCTCACATCCTTGCCAACATTTGCTGTTGTTTGTGTTTTTGATGATAGTCTTCTAACAGGAGTGAAGTGGAATCTTAGTGTGGTTTTGATTTGCATTTCCTTTATGGCCAGGGATGTCGAACATTTTTTCATGTGTTTTTTGGCCATTTGAACTTCCTTCTTTGAAAAAGCTCTGTTCATTTGCCCATTTCTTCACTGGGTTGTTGATTTTTGGGGGAGCTAAGTTTTTCGAGCTCCCTATATGTTCTTGCATTAATCCCTTATCAGATGTACAGTTGGCAAAGACTTTCTCCCATTCTGTGAGAGAAAATCTCCCACAGAAAAACTCTTCAATTTGGTAGTCATTTCTTTTGTTCTGCAGAAGCCTTTTAATTTCATGTAGTCCCATCTGTCAATCTTTTCTCTTAGTTGCTGACCCATGTGAGGTCTATTTAGGAAGTTATTGTCTATGCCTATTAATTGCTGTGTATCCTCTGCTCTTTCCTGCACTAGTTTCAAAATTTTAGGTCTTGTATTAGTTCACTTTTAGTCAATACTTGTACAGGGAGAAAGACATGGGTCTAGTTTCAGTTTTCTGCATGCAGATATCCAGTTTTCCCAGCAACATTTGTTGAAGAAGCTGTCTTTTCTCCATCATATGTTTTGGGCGCCTTTGTCAAAAGTCAGGTGGGCATAGTTGTGTGGATTTATATCTGGGTCTTCTATTCTGTTCCACTTATTTTCATGTTTGTTTTTGTGCCAGTGCCATGCTGTTTTTATTGCTATGGCTTTGTAGTACACTTGGAAGTCAGACATTATGGTATCTCCAGTGATGCACTTTTTACTCAGTATTGCCTTGGCTATTTGAAGTCTTTTGTGCTTCCAAACGTACTTTAGGGTTGATTTTTCAATGTCTGTAATAAATGACATTGCAATTTTGATGGGGAGTGCATTAAACATGTACATTGATTTTGGTAATGTAGCCATTTTCACAATATTGATTCTGCCAATCCATGAGCATGGGAGATCTTCCCACGTTCTGTAGTCTTCTTTGATCTCTTTGTTTAATGGTTTATAGTTTTCATTGAAGAGGCCTTTCACATTCTTTGTTAAGTTTATTCATAGGTATTTTTTGAGGCTACTGTAAATGGCATTGTTTTCCTACATCCTTTCTCAATCTGTTCATTGTTGGTATATAGAAAGGCTACTGGTTTTTGTAAATTGATTTTGTGCACTGCTTTGTGGTTCTGCTAAAATTAACTGAATTTTATCAATGTATTTTCTAGGAAAATTATGTTTATTTCCTACCACTCATATTTCCCATTTGTACCCTTGTGACTAATTCTGCTACCAAATCTTAAGCTATTCAAGTAATAGGTCTTATCAGCTGATAGGGTAAATGTTTCTGGTTGTAGCAGCATAGTGTCAGCCTTAATGAGGGCAAACCACTACTAACAGGGGCAAAGGTGCAATAAGAGATCTTTCCCAACAGAAGGTAGACTTCAAAGGGTCAAATCAGATTCAGAGATAAAGGGAAAGTAGTGTTCTGTGATAACAGGCATATATATATATATATATATATATATATATATATATATATATATATATATGTCTGTAATTTAAAAAATAATCATACTTGGGGGGAAACAAGAAGAAAAAATGTTGTTCCCTTCTTCTCTTTTCTTTCAGTTCAATTTCGCATTGTGACATTGAATACCCAGTTCAAACCTGTTGATGATTTGGTAAGTTCAATAGTTTTTAATGAAACTTAATCATATGAAGCAACCCACTGCTATTCAAAGCACCTTCAGGAAACATCCATATGCATGAAAATAAGGATCCAAGGTAGAGCATTATTCAGGCACAGCTTCAATGTTAACCTCATATTTAACATGAAGATTTCATTTATAGTGAAATGACTTATACTCCCTTAAGTCTTTTCACCAATAAAGAGAACATGGACTGCTTGGAACCTGCTTTCCATTTCCCACAGGAGGTTTGAGATGTTTCCAAATTTGCAGTGTACTTGGCATCTCTAGCTATAGAAACTTTGTCTTCTGGTGAAAGTGAGGGGTAATTCCAGTGGATGTAATCTTTATGCAGTAATATTTGGCTAAAAGGAATGTACTATTAAAGTATTAATATGCTTTTTTTTGCTCTTTCAGTATCCTTTAATCATAATTCAGGTAAGAGATCTGTTTGTCACATACATTTTTTAAAATGTTCAAATAAAGAATGATGTGTGTTAGTTTCATTTTTGCATAATTAGAAATTAAGATGACTGAAATAAAGGGAGAAGTCTATGTGCATATATAATGTAAGGTATCAAATGAAGATAGAAATAAAAGTCTGTTGTTCTTAGTGTAGACTGTAGGTCAAATACAATAACTTGTTTTTTATGGAACACAAAAGATTGGACTCTTTCTAAGGCAGGTGTTTTTGAAATTACTTAATTTTAGCTGATAGCTCATCTCAATCTTAATAAAGTCACATCTTATTCTAAGGACAAAAAGAACACAACTTAAAAATTTAGAAATTTTGAAAGCATTAGAAGGTAATATTATTATATAAACAAATACTTTGATTTCAGAAAATTATTTTTTTTTGATCTCTTGCACTATACAAATTTTTTTTTCTTTTATTATTCATATGTGCATACAAGGCTTGGTTCATTTCTCCCCCCGCCCCCACCCCCTCCCTTACCACCCACTCCGCCCCCTCCCTCTCCCCCCCACCCCCTCAATACCCAGCAGAAACTATTTTGCCCTTATTTCTAATTTTGTTGTAGAGAGAGTATAAGCAATAATAGGAAGGAACAAGGGTTTCTGCTGGTTGAGATAAGGATAGCTATACAGGGCATTGACTCACATTGATTTCCTCTGCATGGGTGTTACCTTCTAGGTTAATTCTTTTTGATCTAACCTTTTCTCTAGTACCTGTTCCCCTTTTCCTATTGGCCTCAGTTGCTTTAAGGTATCTGCTTTAGTTTCTCTGCGTTAAGGGCAAAAAATGCTAGCTAGTTTTTTAGGTGTCTTACCTATCCTCACCCCTCCCTTGTGTGCTCTCGCTTTTATCATGTGCTCATAGTCCAGTCCCCTTGTTGTGTTTGCCCTTGATCTAATGTCCACATATGAGGGAGAACATAGGATTTTTGGTCTTTTGGGCCAGGCTAACCTCACTCAGAATGATGTTCTCCAATTCCATCCATTTACCAGCGAATGATAACATTTCGTTCTTCTTCATGGCTGCATAAAATTCCATTGTGTATAGATACCACATTTTCTTAATCCATTCGTCAGTGCTGGGGCATCTTGGCTGTTTCCATAACTTGGCTATTGTGAATAGTGCTGCAATAAACATGGATGTGCAGGTGCCTCTGGAGTAACAGTCTTTTGGGTATATCCCTAAAAGTGATATTGCTGGATCAAATGGTAGATCGATGTCCAGCTTTTTAAGTAGCTTCCAAATTTTTTTCCAGAGTGGTTGTACTAGTCTACATTCCCACCAACAGTGTAAGAGGGTTCCTTTTTCCCCGCATCCTCGCCAACACCTGTTGGTGGTGGTGTTGCTGATGATGGCTATTCTAACAGGGGTGAAGTGGAATCTTAGCGTGGTTTTAATTTGCATTTCCTTTATTGCTAGAGATGGTGAGCATTTTTTCATGTGTTTTCTGGCCATTTGAATTTCTTCTTTTGAGAAAGTTCTGTTTAGTTCACTTGCCCATTTCTTTATTGGTTCATTAGTTTTGGGAGAATTTAGTTTTTTGAGTTCCCTGTATATTCTGGTTATCAGTCCTTTGTCTGATGTATAGTTGGCAAATATTTTCTCCCACTCTGTGGGTGTTCTCTTCAGTTTAGAGACCATTTCTTTTGATGAACAGAAGCTTTTTAGTTTTATGAGGTCCCATTTATCTATGCTATCTCTTAGTTACTGTGCTGCTGGGGTTTCATTGAGAAAGTTCTTGCCTATACCTACTAACTCCAGAGTATTTCCTACTCTTTCTTGTATCAACTTAAGAGTTTGGGGTCTGATATTAAGATCCTTGATCCATTTTGAGTTAATCTTGGTATAGGGTGATATACATGGATCTAGTTTCAGTTTTTTGCAGACTGCTAACCAGTTTTCCCAGAAGTTTTTGTTGAAGAGGCTGCTATTTCTCCATCGTATATTTTTAGCTCCTTTGTCAAAGATAAATTTCTTTCTCTCAGAAAATTATTAAAGAAATCTCTCCCAGTTTGTCTGGAATAGTATAGCCTTCAAACCAACTTGAAGTCTGATGCTTATTAGCAAGTAACTTATATTTATTTAATGTGCATTTTTATTTTATACATACAGTTGCATGTATGTTTTGCTCTATCATTATTATTAGTTAATTCTGAATGTTAATGCACTGATATTTGGGTTTGTCATTAACAATTATGTGTGAGTGTGTTGTGTGTGTGTGGGTATGTATATCAAATCATCCCTTTATGGTTTGAATGTTTTTAACTTTTTATATGAGTAACAAATAGCTCATCCATATAGTAAGGCAAATTTCAGGTCAGCTATTTCATTTCCATTTAATTTTATGTTTATATCTGACTCCGCTAATGTTGTTTCATTGAAAGTAACAGAAAGCTTCACTATCACTGGCTTAAATGAGTAAAAGATTTATTGTTTTCCCAAATCATCAAGGTTACAACAGCACACTCAGTATTAACAAGGACCTAGGCTTCTTCTCCTTAACCTCCCTGCCATCCTCATGTGTTGCTGAGTCTGATTCTTTTAGAAAGAATTTCTACCCAGTGACTTTCACCTACATTTAATTGTTCAGTGCATGGACACATGGGTAACCCTAACTGAAAGAAAGTCTGGGAAATTACTTTAGCTTTCTAAACTTTATAGTAGAGAAAAGTAAAGAAAAAAACTTCAAAAACAAGTAGTGAATAATACTTTTGTTTTTTTATAGAGATATTTTAAATTTGATCTCTTTGATCAGAGTTGAATGGTGTAAAAATTTATTGAACCAGGCTCACATAAACTATGATGCGTTCAAAGCAATAAAGTAGAAAGGGGTGGCACTGTAGCCTTTTTTACCACAGAATTTCTACTTATTGGCTTTTATATTAAGTACATAATCCAGGATCAATTCAAATAGAGACTAAGTAAAAATCCGTGACAATTTTTACAAGTATTTGTCCAAATGACAATTCCCTTGTACACCTGTTAGTGTGAGTTCACACTTGGAGACCAAGCACAATGGTTTTTAACTTTTTATTACTCTGGTTCAGAAAGAGCAAAATCAAAACTGTGCCCTATAAATTATTTTTATATCATTTTTGCTTTTAAGACAGACACACTTTAAGATTGAATTTGAATACATTGAAGAAGTTGTGTTGTTTTAGTGATTTGAGATAATTAGTTCAATATAATGATAGCTCTATTTCGACTTTCAATAATGACAGGGTCCAAAACAAAGAAGGAAAGGAAAATAGGCATATGCAACCTTGGATTGTCTTTATTTCTTCATTACTTTCTAGGATCCTCAACATAACGTGATTTTTCAATGGCAAAATGTAACTTCTTTCCGAAATATTACCCAACTATCATTCCAACTGACCTCAGAACCAATATTTGGAGATTATACAATTGTTGTGAAAAGCAAATCAAGAATGACACAGACTCATCAATTCACTGTGAATAGAAATGGTAACCAACTGCTATGTTTGATTCTCTTATATTAAAAGTGTTCAGAGTAACTGAACAAAACTTTTTAAACTTAGGAAACGTAGGTGAAGCTTGATTTGTTTTTCTGCTCTTTTCCTTTTTTTGGCCTTTGCTCTACTATTATCAAAACTTTCTTGATCCTCAATATATGCCCCCTGTTTTTGTTTGGATCCATGGTCTTTTTTGTTTTCCTAAGAAATATCTCATTTTGTAGAATCCAGATAGTCTCCTCAAAAGTATTTAAAAGATTACAGCAGAAAAACTGTGCAGTTCCAAGGACAAGGAAGAGAAAAAAAGAAAGGGAAAGAATTAATCTATAATGAGACGCCATCATCAATGGTAGAGCAGTATCACACAGAATTGAGGTCAATTGAAACATGGTCAACACAGATGCATGCATAAGAAAACATTGTGCACTGTAGTTTATTCAGCTACATGATTGCAAGAGATTTTGCTCACCAGCACTTGTAGGGTCTGAAGTATATTTCTCTTTGTTTTCAGTGTTGCCCAAGTTTGAAGTTAAGGTCAATGCGCCACAAACAATAACTATTTCAGATGATGAATTTCAAGTGAATGTGTGTGCTAAGTAAGTATTCAGATTTCCCCCTGAAGGTAAACAAAAATGTCAAAGATGATAAGACATGAGTTAAACTGAGAAACTTTAATTACTTATATGCTTCCATTACAATTCTCAGAAAATTTTTGAATATTTGAAAAATACAAAAACATAGAAATGAACTGTAATTAGTTCCACCAAATGCTATTAATATTGTAGTTCATTTTCCAAATCTTTTAAGAATATTTTCCATGACTTCAATCTTACTTTTCTATCTATAATACTTAAGAAAGCATTATTATGCCAGTCTTCATCCATTCCAATTCCTTATTACATAAAGATATCTCTATATGGCCATTTCAAATTTACTTAAATATTATTTTACTATATAACATGTAGACTGTTCCATTTTGTTTTCCTAGTAATTAATAATTTTGCAGCAGATATCTTTGTATACAACTGTATAGTAACTTGCTTTTGAATTGAATATTGTTTACTTAAGAAAGATTTCCAGGAGTATTACTAAGATAAAGTAGGTAACATTATTTTAGTCTTTAGATTCTTATATTGTTCACCAAATATACTGTGCCAATATACAATTCCAGTAGCTAGTACCAAAGTACTTACCTCATTCAATTTTACCATCATGGAGTATTTTCATTAAATAAAAAAAAAGAGGGCTGGCGGAGTGGCTCAAGTGGTAGATCTCTTGCCTAGCGAGCATGAAGCCATGAGTTTAAACCCCAGTACTACAAAAATAAACAAACAAAAAAACATAACATGGGCCATAGAAAATGGCACTGTGAAATAAGAAAGTTTAAGTTTTAATTTGAACTCATTTGCATCCTTAATATAAAAAATTCTATATGATTTAAAGAAATTTTTATTTTTTAGGAAATTACTTCTAATGCCTTTAAATATTTTTGTGATAGCTTTTCTGAAAGATTTTTCTGGCCTGTTTGGTTTCTGAACTACTCTCTTAATCAATAATTCTGTTATACTGTATATAAACATTTTAAAATGTTAACATTTGTTGAACATTTTACTTTATTGGTGACCTAAAAATGAGTAATATTTGAATATTTTAACTGTACATTAAGATACATTGTGTAAAGGGCTGTTTAATGAACATGTGAGGGTAGCTCTTGAGAATGTCCCAAAGAATCTTAAAAACTCTTCTTCGTTCCTTCCTTTCTTCCTTCCTTCCCTTCCCTTCCCTTCCCCTCCCTTCCCTTCCCCTTCCTTCCTTCCTTCCTTCCTTCCTTCCTTCCTTCCTTCTTTCTTTCCTCTCTTCTTTCCCTCCTTTCTTTTTTTCTTGGTAGTATTTAAAATCTTTGGATTCTGGGAAAATGTTTTGAGTTTCAATGCAGAGTATTGGAATGTATTCCAGAATTTAATATATGTGAGATTATAGATTATCTATGTTAAAAATAAATAAGCAATGGATCCGAGACTGGCTCCACTAGAAGAATCCTACATGAGCCAAAATTTCCAATGCCATTAAAAGCTCTAATTTATTTTTCTGTACAGTACAATGCTAACAAAGCTTAACCCACAGATTAGTAAAGTCAAAATCTTTTTCCAGGAAGGCCTGCAAAAACCACTTGTAGACCAAACACTAACATGGAATTGACTGTTTCTTAACATTATTTTTGTTTATAATCTATTGACTTCTTGAATTTTCTATAACATTACATTCCAGATAGATTTGGCAGTAAACTCTAAATCAGAAATAGTATCCTGCTAAACAGCAGGATATGTTATGGCTGAGCAGGCTGTGAAAGAATGATGAAGTCAGTGTGTCTAGATGTTCACATCAGTGAATAAATTGCCTAGTTTATACAAAAAAAAAAAAACTAGCTGTGCATGGTCTCATTTTCCCAGGGATTTTGTTTGGAAAAGTTAGAGAAAACAGCAGTGAATTTAGCAATCTAGGAAATGAATTAAGCTTTTAAGAGGGAAGAATATTTACCTTCAGGAAATGAAATTTTAATTAACTCTGTTAGTATCCACCAAAAGCTGTTCACATCACCAACAAAAAAGGATGTTATTGTGTCCTGCATGAAGATGCAATCTGTATGTTCCAGGGGCATGTGTTAATCTATAGATAATATCGTAGTAAAAGTTTTGTTTTATAACGAGATTGAGCACATTCAGGGTGCTATAGCCACTGAGTTTTAAAAAACTGTAAGAAGAAATATATAAACTCACTTTAATTTCTGTTTTACATGTAATTGATAATCAGAATAAACAGACAGTTTTAGTGATATAGATTGAATCAAGATCCTGAAAGCATGAAGTATTTTTAAACAGAAACTGTTTAGTAGAATGGAAGGAGCAAAGACTGGAGTGAAGCAGGTGTGAATCTGAAGTTTAGTTTTGTCAATTGCAGTGTCAATTGACAGAACTACTTGATCTCAGTTCACTAAGCAAGGTCACTGGAAAAAAATAATGTAAGTATACATCTGACATATACCCGTGTCCAACAATTCATGCAAATGTATTATAATCTGTAAGTTTGATTATATCCAGTTTTATTAACTACTTTTATATTTGTTTTTCTAAATGTAAGTGGAAAGAATTCTCAAGTTAAAAAAAAAGTCATATTCTCCAGAGTTGTCTTTGGTTAAACTTCTTTAAAAAATCTCAAATTGTAGTTCTTTGCGCTTTAAGAGAAAAAAGATACTCATTCAACCCCACCCTATAATGTATCATACTTTTGGTCAAAACAGCCAGTTTATGTCAATCCCCATACCTTTTAAATTTATTGAGTGATAAAATGAGAATTGCTTAAAATATTGATCTAGTGTGTGATGTCCTCAAAGAAAATTTGCCTCCAACTTTGAAGCTGGAAAGTCACTGGACTTTTGAAAAGGAAATAATACATGGCTTTAGATTTTCAGTACATGTGCAAAAAATTGTGTACAAATGGGAATGTCTATGTAATGATCCTCAACACAATAAAATCTCAACTGTGAAAGAAGATAAATAAATAAACAAAATATTGATCTGGAAATACTTCAAGATCCAGTACTTCAAGATCCTGACTCATCCAAGTTTTATTTACATACATATTTATTTACTGCTAATGAAAATATTGTACCTAATTTTATAGTACTTCTATTAGATTAAAATATAATTTAAAAATTTAATCACTAACTTATTCACTTTGATGTTAAATTGGTGCAGTTCTATATAGCTGTGAATTCATTTCTTTTCTTTTTGGAAAAGCAGCCAAGCCCTCATGATAAATAAGATGCCCAATTTTGCCTAAATTCTCTGGAGGGGGCAGCATCAGTAGGTGAGGATTGCTAATTGTATTTGATTTAACTGAGGTATTCATACTTTGGAGCTTTCAAATATGATTTCTGAAAAAGTTCATAAAATGTTGACATGGTACTGTATGTCAGTAATCATAAGTATGCCCTTTCTACTAGGTACACATATGGCCAATTTGTGCAAGGAAAAGCCCAAATCCGAGTATGCAGAAAATTTTTTGCTCTGCTGAATTGTGCTAAAGACAATAATGAAATCTGTGAGCAATTTATTGTACAGGTAAAAACCATGACCTTTACTACAAAGAAAGTTCTCACTCATTCCATTATTATTTCTTTCTTTGATTTAATTATAAAAAGGGCTTAGCAACACTATTTTATTTTGTGGATTATGGAGGTTGCAAGTAAATAAGGACAAGAATGAGGAGAAAATATAATATTTAAAACTAGACCATGTACATATCTATTTTCTGAAAGGTTTATGGAAATTTTAGAATTTCAAGATCTTACTGACTTCCTTATTTTAAATGTTATCTAGGTGTCTTCCCTGATTTTTCTTTTGAGACTTATTAATCATCCTCTAAACAAATAAGCCCTATAATATTAATATTACTCACTATGCTACCTAGAATTGTCCTGTTAAAAATAATTGATTTGCAAATACATTCAATTCCGAGATTCTATATGTATTGCTTTAGATTTTCAGGGTGTCCTTTTTCTTCCTTCCTTCCTTCTGCTTTGATTTTTGTGGTGCTGAGGATTGAACCCAGGGCCTTGAGAGTGCTAGGTAAGTGTTCTAACACTGAGTGACATCCTCTGCCCCAGCAGTTCATACTTGAAGCCAGCCTTTCTTTCCCCATCAGTAGCATCTTAACTTTAAGTGAACACTCTGTCCATCACTTGGAGGTTGCCTGTGGTCTTCAAAAATGAAATTTGCATATGCTATATAGTTTTTCTTTTAATTCTGATTGTCCTGAAGTTACCAAATTTGGTGAACACCCTCTCAGACAGGCAAAAAACTATCTTTATTCAAGCTAAGAAAGGTCAAGTGAATTTCTTATCAGTAGCACATTGTTCCATTGAGGTTAGAATGGATTTAGTCAACCATTTCATCTACTAATAGGTGTCATTCAGCTCATATTTTAGTCCTCTGTCTGAAAAATATAGCAATAGCAATTCGTTAAAATTATGTTTATGTATGTGATAGTGTATTTATTTGAAATAGATTAAACTTATATGAGTTTTCTGAACCAAAGGAGGTATAGATACAAAATTAATTTTTGGTTATATCTAAAGTAAGAAATTTTGATTTTTCCCAAATAAATATTGAGTTCTGTTAGCACCAATCTAATACAATTTTGTTCAAAATATGCATATGAAAAGTTCACGTATTTTACCACTCTTTATCATTTTTTAACCTTATATTGTTTTTGTGTTCATAATCATTTATTTTAATGTTTATCTTATTAATTTGTTTTTCTAATATTTTTAGTCCATTTTTTAACATATATGATCATTTCTCAATATCCATGGGCAATTGGTTCTAAGACCCCCAATGATATGAAAATCTAGGGATTTTCAAGCCCCCTATGTAAAATGTATGAATTTGCATATGACTTATGCTCATCCTCCAGGATGCCTAGAATCATCTCTAGATTGCCTGTATTATCTGATACAATGTAAATGTGATTTAAATTGTGGTTATACTATACCATTTAAGGAATAGCAAAGAAAAAGTCTATATATGCTTGATACAAATATAATATTTCATTTTTATCTCTGGTTGACTGAATCCAGGATGTGAAACCTATGGCAATAGAGGGATAGCTACATCAGGGTTTCATTTGGCACTAAATAAATTCAATGTTTATATTTTTCTTTAACCACAGTTTGACATCATTTGATGTAAAACATTTTTCACTTTGTCCTGATGTCCACATTACTGTTGCTTTATTTTATATTTTCTCTTTGATTGAAGGATTACTGAAAAAATGTTTTTCTCTTCATTTCAAAGTCATTAAGGCTCGCCAGGTCACTTTTGATTATTGTGTTTTAATTTGACTGTATTAGAATTAGACAGAGAAGATTTGCTGATTTTGAACTTGTTGATGTTCCGGTTGACAGTTTACAGGAGCACGTACTCTGGAACCAGAACACCTAGTTACCTTCAGCACCTTTTAGTTGTATGACCTTGGCATGTTATAGAAGATTCCTGTACCTCAGCTCATTCATTCATAAAATGCGCATAATAATATGCCAGAAGTATCATATGTTAGTTTTAAAGATCAAATTAATTGATATATCATTCTATCATTTAAGATTTGGATTTAATAAATTTTTTTACCTTAAAATGTAGCTAAATCTATTTTTTCCATTTTTGATAGTATTAGTGAAAGATTATCTGTAGATTTTCCTTTATTTTAAATAAACAATTGATTTTAAAAGCATTTATTTGGATGTGACACATCTGAAGTGCACTTCTGATCCATCTGTTCTTAGTGCCTCTCATGACAGTTTTCTTACTCTTAAAATAGCAGTCAGCTGTTTCCTTCCTTTTAATCTCTTCCCATCTACACCATTTCCAGAATTTCCTTGGAATCTGTAAAATATGCATTACTTTCCTTACCTTGTTTGATATGCTTCCACTTCTTCCCCCTTTTATTATTTAAATTATTTCTTTTGTTATTTCAACAAGTTTGCAAGGTAGAGCTGGAAGGGAACACATTATATACCTGTGCTAAAACTACACAAGACTCTTAGATCATTAATTTTTTCATTATACTTTTTCCTTTTTCTTTTTAGCTGAAAAATGGCTGTGTTTCCCACATTGTAAATACGAAAGTCTTTCAACTCTACCGCTCTGGATTTTTCATGATGTTTCATGTCAACGTAGTTGTTACAGAATTTGGGACAGGTAATGATTGTTTTTTATGGACAACCTGGGGGTACATGGCAAGAAGTTTATTGAGTCTGCATAGTGTACAATATACTTATCAATTATTGTTCAAACAGGTAAAGTGAAATACCTTTGCCAGTAGTTCAAGTTGAGGGTTTCTTTTGGATGAAATTTTCCTAATCATATTTAAAATAAAATAATAACATAAATGCTATATGCTAATATCTGCTTCTGTGGCTGCCTAAACCAGACAAACTTCCCTTTGAAATACTAGAGCTCAGCTAATAAATCCTCTCTCTTTTTTTAACTTCCTGTAAATCTGCTGATAAGCAATCTCCAGAATTTAATCTCTGACTTAATTATTGGAATAATATCAGATTCTTTATAGAAAAAGTTTGCCAATAACTGGAACATTTTCGAATACAAAAATTATTTGTGAGTAATTTACAAAATTATACATAGTGCATGCTCAATAAATATTTATTTAAAAATGAAAAATAAAGAAAAGTGAGGCTTAATTTGGGTTAGGGGAACAAGGTTCAATTGCTAATTATTTCTTGTTAGTTAAAGAAGGGTTGGAAATATATTATCTATAAAGTGATTTATATAGCTATACTTGATAAATATTGTGGTAATTCACAGTGGTCAGTATGTCACACTTGTATTGTTAAAGAAACTTAGCTAAATATGTTTAATTCTGCCCATTCATTTTGTTTGTTCACACCATAATACATTATAGTTTATTTTGCTATCAGATAATCTTCAAATCTGGTAAAAGTTTAAAAGCTACACAGTTATCTTCCAGGCTCAAGAAAGATTTCAGAAAGCAAATCCTTGTAGTTAAGATGTCTATGACATTCTTATCATAAAGAAAATTAGAAGCCAGAACTGAGTACATTGGCAAGAGGGAATTTAAGAAGTTTATCTTCTGCTTTTGTGATTCAAATATTTTCATAGCAATGTCATTATTTGGCTTCACTGTAATTAGAATAAGAGGTAAATTGTGCTACAACCTTCAAACCATCCACACTTCCTTTTCAACATAGAATAAAAGATACAAATCTGAGTTTAGAAAGTTCTGTCATGTGCCAACTGTGATGGCTCAAGCTTGTAACACAGTTTTTTGAGAGACTGAGGCAGGAGGATGGTGAGTTCCAGCATGGACTACATGCCAAAGAAGAGAAGGGGGGAGAAAGGAAGAAAAGGGGGGGAGAAAAAGAGACAGAGAGAGAGAGAGAGAGAAAGAAGAAGAAGAAAAAGAAGAAGAAGAAGAAGAAGAAGAAGAAGAAGAAGGAGGAGGAGGAGGAGGAGGAGGAGGAGGAGGAGGAGGGGGAGGAGGAGGGGGAGGAGGAGGAGGGAGAGGAGGAGGAGGGGGAGGAGGAGGGGGAGGAGAAAGAAAGAAAAGGAGGAAGGAAAGAAGGAAGGAAGGAAGGAAGAAAGAAAGAAATTTTCTCATTTGCCTTAAGTTGTTCTCTTCAGTGTGTGTGTGTGTGTGTGTGTGTGTGTGTGTGTGTGTGTGTGTGTGTGTGTGTGTGTGTTAGGCAATGACTCTGCAGTTGAGCTACATCCTCAGTCTTGAACTCTGTGATCAAATGCTTAATTCCTTCCTGTAACTGTATTTCTGTGTTTCATCATTTCTTACAGGTGTGCAGATTAGCAAAAAGACCTCTATTTTTATCACCTCATTGCTTGGCAGTGTGAGCTTTAAGAATGTGGACCCTTTCTACAGAAGAGGGATTTCTTATTTTGGAACTGTAGGTTTGACCAAAAAACAAACAAAAAAGTCCCTACTTCATTTTCTTGAATCTTACTTTCGAAAATTCTACACACTTTTTTCCTCCATTCTTAATACATTGTTAGCATTACTATGTCTGATATATTGGAAAAGTTTTGTGCTGAAACAATACATAAAATTATAGCTGTTTCCATTATAATATGTGTGTGCATTTGTACGTGTATGTGTGAGTGTATGCACACACATATATTTAATAGAGTGTATGCATGCATACATATATACACACTTAATTCAGCATCTTTTTATTGGAATTTAAGAAAATTACTATTAAATGATCACAATCATGTATAGAAAATTCCTGTCTGTAGAAATGTGAAAATTTGTATTTTAATAATATTAACACTTCTTTTTTTGTGCAGCTTAAATTCCGTGGTCCCAATAATGTCCCTATGGTGAGCAAGTTGTTGCAGTTGGAGCAGAATGACAAATTTGTAGGAAATTACACTACAGATGAGAATGGTGAAGCTCAGTTTTCCATTGACACTTCAGACATATTTGATCCACAGTTCAACCTGAAAGTAAGACATCAAAGAGGGAAAAGAGAGGATCCTCCCAAAGAGAATTTGAACTTTAGGGATTTTGAACATTAGAAATTTCCTAAATGATAACATATTTTATATAACTTCCTTGTTCATTAAATATGAACATACTTGTCCAAGATGTCTATTAAAATTGTTATAAATTCTGCAACAAGCAGTATTTTCCTCTGAGAAACTACAAGTAGCTTATGAAGAAAAATTGAGTTTTTCCTTAGATCATTTCACAACTAAATAAGGGAGGTATTGTGATTTCTCTTTGCATTTAAACAATTTGTCCAGGTTCCAATGAAGCTGAAAGAAACAAGACTTAAGTCCAATTCTCTGACTTCAATTAACAAATAAAAAAACAGAACAATTCATTGTTAGTCTAAGAAAATAGTCATGCAAGCATAGCAATTTTTTATATATAAAAAGAGAGGAGTGCTATTATTATTTTGCTAAAAGCTAAGATTTCATTATGACTTGAAGAGATAAAAAGCCTTAACTTACTGTACTCTGGCTTTGGAGATGTTTATATCTCTAAGATCTTTTTTTAAATTTAATTTATTTTTATTGTTGTGATGAGTGGGTACATTGCAGCATTTATAAAAGTTTTTACAATATATCAAATATATTATACTTGAGTTCACCCCTTCCACCATTCCCCTTTATCTCCCACCCCCATTTCTGGAAGTTTCAACAGGTATCATTTTTCCGTTAGCATACATGTGTACAAAGTATTTGTACTACATTCATCCTCTTACACTGCCCTTTCCCTACCTCTTCCCATCTCCCATTGGTACCAACACCCACAGGCAGGAACTGAGAATATCATCTTAAGTGAAATCAGCCAGGTTCAGAAAGCCAAAAGCCACATGTTCTCTCTCATATGTGTAATATAGACCCAATACAAATACAGCAATATTGTGAAAGACAGGTCATGTTAAGGGGAGGTCACATATGAGAGGGGGAGTGATAAAAGAAGAAAGTTAAGAAGGTGAATTTGGTTGATGTACTCTCTGTAGAAGAATGAATACAGAATTTTTAAACCTGTTGAAATCACCATAAGAAGGGACTAAAGTAGAAAGAAGAAAAATAGAGAAGATTAACCACTTTCCATATACATGGAAATATCACAGGAAATACCTTGTGTAGCTATTTTAAGCAAAAATATATATAATTTTTTTCCATTTACAAAATAACCCTAAGATCTTTCCCTTTCTTTTATCATGTCAGGCCACATATGTTCAACCTCCAAGCTGCTACCTCCCTAGCTGGTTGACACCTGAGTATTCAGATGCCCACTTGTCTGTCTCACGCTTTTACTCCAGAACAAACAGCTTCCTGAAAATTGTTCCAGAATCGAAGCAGCTTACATGTAACCAACAGAAGATTATTACTGTACTTTTCTCCCTAAACAGTGAAGCTTATAAGGGTGACTCAAATGTAAACTTCTTCTATTTGGTAAGTCTTATTTGGTAGATTCTTGGCAATCCTGTCTAATTGTGTACAATACAGTTTAGAAAACATACATCTGTCAAGCCAGGTCCACAGCTTCTCATTTCACTGGCGAACATTGTTGGATCCATTGAGAACAAACAGACAATCAAGTGAGCTCATAAAATGATCTCAGGCAACTTAAATTTCCCTAAGATTGAAAAACTTGCTTTTGAGAGTGATTTTTAATCATTCAATTGTAGCTCACATCAAGTATTTATAACCTTTGTGATAACAAAGTATTTCCCTATGCAACAAAATAAAATGGAAGACTCATTTTGATAAGCAGTGCAAGACACTGGCTATTTTGGTTCTATCTATTTTGTCTCTTCAAGGCATATTGAACAGTGAAAACACAGACTTGGAAATTAATTCATTCCTAGTGTAAATCCCCCATATTATCTACCCTATTCAAGTTTGTCCGTCTTAGAAATATTTCTTAAGCTCTCTAGGACTTGGTTCTACCAGCTGTGTATTTCTAGTTGGAAATACTAAGACTTGCCTCCTAGGGTAAGTATTATTTGTTAAAGAGGTTCAGATGTTTAACACACTTATCAGTCTTATGGATATGCCATTTCACAGATCATGGAACAGAGGCAAAAAAAGGACACAACTTGTCTTAAATCACAGAGCTAATGAGGAGGTAAAGGTGTATTTGAAGACCGACAGGCTGAACAAGCTACTGCCTTGCACAGTGTAGTGGACAGCATTCATGAAGTTTCTTGTACCTACTTCATAGGTTCTTAATTCCTGTGGTCACTTTCTCTGTTCTTCTCCAACATGTGCAGAGTTCACTTTTAGTATTTATTTGTGGATTCTATCATATCTTATGGAACAGAACTGTCACTGGATAATTCATTAAATGACAGTATGATAAGACATTGGATAATATATCTCATATTGTGTTTTTTTTGTCCTGCACAGGTATTGGTAAAAGGATCTATCTTCCTTAGTGGACAAAGGGAGATCAGAAACCAAGGTATATATAATACTTTCACTTATTTATTTGTTTGTTTATTTTGGTGGTACTGGGAGTTAAACTCAGGGACTCGTGATTGCTAGGCAGGCTCTTTATCACTTGAGCCACACTCTAACCCTTTTTGATTTGGCTACTTTTCAGATAGGATCTCATATTTATGCCCAGATCACCCTAGACTGCAATCCTCCTATTTATACTTTCTGAAAAGCTGGGAGAACAGTGTACACTACCACACCCACCTTTTATTGGTTAAGATGGAGAGTCACTAACTTTTTGTCACAGCTGGCCTCTAACCATGATCCTCCCAATCTCCATTTCCTAAATACCTGGGATTGCACGCATGAGCCACCTTCCCTAACCTAAATATTTTAATAAAGGAGTTTTTGACCTCTATTATTGTCAGGTCATAAAACATGTTACAGAAAAGTGATGTCCAAAACCCTTGTATTACAGTTATCTAAATTATACAGTCTTCTTTATTATATATGCAGTTCCCACTGTTTGATTTATTTGCTTTTAAAACAAAGACCAATTTACTCTTTCGATCCATAAGCCATTTTCTTTTATCTAAATGTACTCAGAGATATAGAAATTACTGCATCATGTCATGTGATTGATCTGTTTACACAGCCTGGAATGGAAACTTCTCCTTCCCAATCACCATCAGTGCTGACCTTGCTCCCTTGGCTGTAGTTCTTGTCTACACTATTCACCCCAGTGGGGAAATTGTGGCTGACAGGGTCAAATTCCAGATTGAGAAATGCTTTAAAAACAAGGTAACATTTCTTCTATTTCTGTCCTGTCCTGAGAAAGCATGGTGAATATTTTTCCCTGTTGCCTCCTTATCTGGGCCCCATAAGCTTTACATGGTAATCTCACAATAAATGTTGGGATAGTTAAATTATTAGGGATAAAAGAATCTCCAAGTAGAACGAAGATCTTTGGCAATAGTGCTAGCTGTGGGGTAAAGGAGATGTCTCTGTGAAGAGGGTTGAGAGTAAGAGGGGGAGAGAGAAATAAATAAGGAAATCTGTCAGGGTTTATTTAGAAAAGGTTGCATTTATTCAAATTATCTTCATATAAATTTATCTTTGCTGTATTCTTTATCTTTCTCTACTTCAGGTTAGCATAAAGTTCTCAAAAGAGCAAGCACTTCCTGGCTCCAACTCCAATCTCTATCTTCAAGCAGCCCCTGATTCCTCTTGTGCCCTCCGGGCTGTGGATCAAAGTGTCCTCCTACTGAAACCAGAGCAAGAGCTGTCAGCTGAAAGCGTAAGCTCTGATTCCCTCAGTTTCCTCACTGCTATTGGCATTGCAAATCTTACCCTTCATATGATGCTGAAAATATCAAGTATTTTCTTCCTGTTTGCTTTCAGGAGTTATTAATTATTACCTATTTATCCACTAAGTTATTTTTCTTAGATAATTATAACAGGTTAAGAATTTTACAGCAATGTGACTTTTCTTAAATTATAGGTATCATAAAAGGTAGACACATAGAACTAAAAGAAATCTCTATGTTGTAGGCTGTACTTGGATAGTGTCTAAAGTTATCATCTGACATTACAGATTAAAATAATCATAAACTTTTCCAGGGTTAGGGTGCAGCTCAGGTTAGAGCACTTGCCTAGCATATGTGAGGCCCCAGGTTCCATCCCCAGCACTGCAGAAAAAAATTTCCAGACTAGCAATTCCAGAATTTCACACAAAAATATTTTAGTTCATAGTTATTAGACATTTCCCCTCTACTTTTAACACAAATACATATAAATAGCAGTAGAAGCTTCTATTTAAGTTTAATTCACCAGTTATTTAATTTTTTTCTGATTACTAAAATTATACCTGTGTGTTATAGATCATGTGCAAGATACATCAAAACATAAAAAAGCAAATCTTTCAAATCACTCATAATCTTAACACTTGGATAATTCCCCATTTTTGTCACAATTTTGAAAATCTATTTTCTGGAGGCGTATGTATTTTATAAACTTGAGATCCCACTAGATAATCCAATTTTGTATTCTGCCTTCAACAGTCTACCATAAGTGTTGTTTTAAATATAAAGTCATAAAATAGATTAGTAACAATACCTTAATAACCATAAATCATAAGATAAGCTGTATATTATTACTAATATAAAACTGAGATACATTTATGGTTCTTATCAGATGGAGCTAAGAAGCTCCTAAATAACATTAGAATCTGGAGAAGCATCGGCAAATAAAGGACAAATTTATCTATAAAAGTGGAATATGTATATTTGCATTTTTCCCCTAAGAGACTCCTAGATACAGAGTAAATAGCTCCTGCTCACTCTTCCTACAATTACAGAGAGCAAAATCTTACAAAAACTGCCTTGAGGACAAAACATCAAAGGACCTTAAATAAAAAATTTGAAATGCATTTATGAGTCTCAGAGTCACAAGAGGCTGTCTTTTTTCACACCAATACTCATATGCCCAATAGGGATCAAGTGGTGTTATATAAATGTGTGCCTTCCCATCCATATTGCTAGTTTATCTTTCACACTATCTTATCTAGATAAACTTAATTCTTAGTATTAGATAATTTAAAAAGGAGCAAGAGTTATGCAGAGAATTCCCATATAACCGTTTTTAACAAATTATTTTTTTATGTGATGCTGGGGTTTGAACTCAGGGCCTTACACTTGTAAGCAGGCATTCTACCACTTGAGTCACTCCACAGCCCTTTTTGCATTAAATATTTTTCATACGGGGTCTCGCATTTATGCCCAGGCCAGTCTGGGCTGTGATCCTCTTATTAACACCTCCAGCTTGATGGAATGCGAGGCTTGTACTGCCAAGCCCAGCTTTTATTTGAGATGGGGTCAAGATAGGGTCTTGAACACTCTATGTCCTGGCTGAGCTTATCTTTGCCTCCTGAAGAATAGGATCACAGACATATACCACAGTGCCTGGCTCAAGTTCATGAATTTTTAACATTTGCCCCATTTGTTTTCTCTTTTTCACTCTCTCCACCTTATTACACACACACACACACACACATATGCCCACATACATATTGTATATATTTGTATATATCACATCAATTTTTCCTTGAAACCTTTGAGAGTAGCTTACATGTATCATTTTATGTTGCTCTTAATATATCAGTGTCTAGTTCCTAAGCACAAGGATAGTCTACATAATAATTCAGTTGTCAAGTTCAGGATATTTAACATTGATACAACATTTTGGATGTACTCTATCAATTATATACAATTGTTCTCAAATGTCCTCTTTGCCACACTTTTGCTTTCATTTGGTGGAAGAGTCAGGAAAAAAATCATACACTACATTTGGTAGTAATGTCTCTTTAGTTCTCTTTAACCTGGGACAAAGCTTTTCTTTGTCCTTTATGACTCTGGCAGTTTTGAAGAATGTTTTCTCATAGAATGTTCCTCATATGAGATTTGCCTGAAACTGTATGATTAGGTGGAGGCTATGCATGTCTAGCCAGAATGCCACTCAAGTGATACGTGTTTTTTAAAGTATCCCATCCAACAAGATCCATGTACCCATCAGTGGTACATGGTACATGGTACTTTTGATAAAGGTATTTTCCTGTATCTACTGAGTTGCTTTCTCCACTGAACTAGTAATCAGTTTGTTCTTACTAAGACCATGTGTTGGATTGGCAGAATCAACATAGTAAAAATGGTTATACTACCAAAAGCAATCTGCACATTCGACAAATTCCCTTCAAACTCCCAATGATGTTCATCACAGAGATTGAAAAATCTACCCTAAGGTTCATTTGGAAACACAAGAGACCATGAATAGCCAAGGCAATACTCAGCAAAAAGAGCAATGCTGGAGGTATCACAATACCTGACTTCAAACTATGCTTCAGAGCCATAGCAATAAAAACACCATGGTACTGGCACAAAAGCAAATGTGAAGACCAGGGGAACAGAGTAGAGGACCCAGATATGAATCTACACAACTATGCCCACCTTATTTTTGACAAAGGGGCCAAAAACATATGATGGAGCAAAGCCAGCCTCTCAACAAGTGTTGCTGGGAAAAGTGGCTATCTGCTTGCAGGAAACTGAAACTAGATCCATTTCTATCACTGTATTCTAGTATCAACTTGATATTAAGGACCTTAATATCAAACCTGAAACTCTGCAGGGAAAGAGCAGGGAATACTCTGGAAGCAATAGGTATAGGCAAAGAATTCCTCAGTAGAACTCAAGCTGCTCAGCAACTAAGAGAATGGATGGACAAATGGGACTGCATGAAATTTAAAAGTTTCTGCACAACAAAAGAAATGATCTCTATATTGAAGAGATCACACACAAAATGGGAGAAAATCTTTGCTAGCTATATATGAAAGGGACTGATAACCAGGATATACAGGGAGTTCAAAAAACCAAACTCCCCAAAAATCAATGAACCAGTAAAGAAATGGCCAAAAACACATGAAAAAATGCTCACCATCCCTGGCATAAAGGAAATGCAAAATCAAAATTACACTAAGATTCCACCTCACTCCCGTTAGAATATCATCAAGAACACCACCAACAACCAATGCTCGGCAATAGCACTCTTAGGGATATACCTGAAGGAATGTGACTCAGGTTATTACAAAGGCACCTGCACACCAATGTTTATTGCAGTGCTATTCACAGTAGCCAAGCTACGGGAACAGCCAAGATGCCCCACTACTGACAAATGAATTTAGAAAATGTGGTATTTATACACAATGGAATTTTATTCTGCCACAAAGAAGAGTGAAATTTTGTCATTTACAAGTAAATGGATAGAACTGGAGAATATCATCTTAAGCAAAGTTAGTCAAGCTCAGAAGGCCAAAAACTGCATGTTTTCCTTCATATGTAGATTATGGACCTAAAACAAATACAGTAATATTATTGGACATGGGTCACACACTAAGGGGACACCGTGCACAGGCGGGATAGGGAAAGGTAAGGAAATCAAAATCTTGAATGTGGTTGAGGTGCACACTATAGAGGAGCAAATATAGTAATCTTAAAGTGGTTGGGGCCACTATGGGAAGGGGACTAGGAAGTAGTGAAGAGGACTGGTAGAGATGAACCAATGTGGGTTGTAATATACATGCATGCATGGAAATATCACAAGTAATTACCGTGTATAACTAGTTTTATGTCAAACTAGCAAAAATGCTATGTTTTTCTTACTGTCTTTTATGTTTTTTCTTCAACAAAGGTGGGAGGGCAGGAGGAAAGGTGACCCAAATAATGTATACATATGTAAGTAAATGTAAATACAATAAAACAAAAAAAGACCATATGTATATCCTGCTTCTCTTGTTTCCTCCTAGATTATCATTCACTTACAACTCCGGCCTAAACCAGTATTGCTATGCTCACTGAAACATGGTGATTTTCTATTCTCACCTCTTCTTTGCCTATAGACATAAGGATTTCCATTTCTCAATGATTTAAAATTCATTACTAGTCTTTTATGGGCATATTGTCTCAGGTGGATTCAGTGGAGCAATATCAAGTTAGTCTTACATACTTTTCATATCCCTGATCATGTTTGGAATACTTAACAATTTTCTATCTCCAGGTGTTCCAGGCCTATTTTGTATGTTCTTTGTATTTAAAAAGCAGTATTTTTACAGGGAGCTCTTGTTCCTTAGAGTGTGGAATACTGGTTTTCTACTTTGCCTTTTTCATTTACTGGCTATCCAGTTGACACAACACCATCTTTGTTCTGGTGATTTGAGATGCTTCCCTTAAATACAATATTTATATTTGTAATTATGCTTATTTCTGTATGTTTTATTCTATTCCATTGGTCCCTCTTTATTTTCTTGTGTCAGTTCCACAGTGTTTTAATCATAGAGGAGTCAACTCCTCTGGACTTCCAGCATTCCCTAACCATTTAGTTTCCAGGGTTTTCCTAGCTATACTAGCATAGAGATAGTTTTCTTTCTTTTCATTGTATATACCTCTACTTATTATTAATTTTCAAAATTCTAGTACAATGTAAAACTGCAGAAGGAATAACATCCTTACCATATTCTTGACCTTAGCAGAGGCAGCTGATAGGTATCTGTTTATGGTGCCTTAGTGGATAGCAATTACTCTATAGCTTTCCATCTTTCTTTCATGGAAATTTATCTGTTCAAGCAATATCTGTACTAGTGTCAGTTTCCTGACATTACATTTTCTTAATTAAGATTTTTATGTGAATATTTCAGATTTATTTTGTTGAAAAGCATGTATTCCATGCATAAACAGTTACATTCCCTTTATAATATTTTAGTCTCAATTAGATGATTTTTATTTTATATATTTGTTCTTTTTTCTTAATTAGATGAGTTATTGGTTTATATATTTTGCAACTTTCCAAAAGTTAGAATTTTAATTTATTAATTAGATATGATGTGGGGTTTTGGTGTTCTATAACATTAATTCATTTTTCCCACATGTGTTTCATTTTGTCATTGTTTTTAACTTTTTTATTTTAAACTTACATAGTTTTCAATAATGCATTTTATTGGTTTAGTTGTTTAAGTGTTTTTCTTTTTTATTCATTTGGTTTTTGTATTTTTTTCTTTGTGGCCCTGGGGATTGGATCCAGAACCTTGTGCACGCTAGGTAAGTGCTGTACCACTGAGCTACATCCCCATTCCTTATTCCTATTTTTTATAGTATCTCTTAGATTCTGCCACTGCAATCACTTCATTTTTATTTTTTAGAAATTCTTTTTTAAATTCCTGTTTGTATCTACCCTTTCATCAGAAAGTTTATATTAAAACTTACGTGTAGAAAGACTTTTTCGCTGTGGAATTTTCCTTTTAATTTCAAGTTATATTGCCTCATGATCAGTAATACTTCTGTTTTTTCAGCTCACTGGTATATTTTTGTGCTCAAATATGGGTTCTTGAGTATACACATGTTGAGAAGATATAGTTTCTATTATTAGCTTATTTTATACTTATTCAATCTGATTGTTTACATTTTTAGGTTCTTACTTAATTTTTAAATCTACTTAGCTTGTCTTGCACTGAAGGTAGTGTGTTAAAATATGCTATTAATAGTGTTTCTTTTTCTCATTGTATCTTTGGAAGTTTCTACATTATTATTTGGTACATATGTAATCATAACTACTGAAACTTTATTGTGAATTGCAGCTTTAAGCAGCATAAATTTCTATCTCTTGTATAACTTAATGTATTTTTCCCTAATTCTATTTTTTCTTATATCAGGAGGATTGAAACCTCCACTTCCTTATTATTTTCATTTACTTCCCTTTTTGATTTAACATTGTGCTTTAAAACATTGTGCTTCATTGATTTTGCATAAAGTGTAGCATTGTGTTTACTTTTTAAAAATAATTTTCCTGTTAAAGGAGAATTATGTCCATTTATTTGTAAGGACAATGACTTATATGTTAGGCCTCAATTCTATTATATTATTTTTGTTGCAATTTCTGTGTTTCATTTAAAGTTAGTCTATTTCTTTAACTTTGTTCATTTTTTAATTTGCTATCAATGTTTCTCTAAAGTCAGAAACAAGACAAGGGTCCACTTATTCTCACTTTATTCAACATAGTACTAGAATTCCTAGCCAGAGCAATAAGACAAGAGAAAGAAATAAGGGATTCAAACAGGTAGTGAGGAAGTCATATTATCTCTATTTGCAGATGATTTGATTCTATACTTACAAGATGCCAAAGATTCCACCAAAAAATCAGGCCTGATAAATTCTTTTGGCAATGTAGCTGGATATAAAACCAACATACAAAACTCAGTAGCTTTTCTTGTTGATACCAACAATGAAAAAGCTGAGAAAGAAATTCAGATAATAATTCCATTCACAATAGGCTGAAAAAACAGAATAAAATTAACCAAGGAGGTAAAAGACTTCCATGGTGAAAAATATAAATCCCTAGAGAAAGAAACTGAAGAAGACACCAGAAGACAGAAAGACCTTCATGTTTATGGATTGGCAGAACAGATGTCATGAAAATGGCTATACTACCAAAACAACCTACATATTCAATGCAATGCCCATCAAATCCCAATGTCATGTCATTCTTTGTAGAATTGGAAAAATTAATCCTAATATCCATATGTAAGCATAAAAGACCCTGAATAGCAGAAGTAATCTTGAACAAAAAGAGTAATGCTGCAGGAATCACAATATCAGATTTCAAACTATACTATGGAGTCACAGTAACAAAAATAGCTTGGAACTGGCACAAAAATAGACAAGAAATAATATGAAATATTGGTTATCCATAAATAAAAGTGAAGCTATGTCATTTTCAAGAAAATGGATGGAACTGGAAATTATCATGTTCAGCAAGATAAGCCAAGCTCAAAAAGTCAAATATTGCATGTTCTCCCTCCTTGTGGAACCTAGATGTAAAATCTCCCAATGATGATGTTGATAATGATAGTGGGACATGAATGTAAAAGGGGGCTCAGTGGGAGGGGCAAGGGAGAAAAGAACGGATACTGAGAGGTGAAGAGGATGGACGCACCCTACATATATACATGGGTAGCACGATGAGACTCATCAAACACTTTGAAAAAGTGGAAAAGAGGAAAGAATGGGAATACAATGGGGGTGGTGGCGAACTTTTCAAAATACATTGTACACATATATGGAATTCTCAAAATGAAACCCCCCTCATATTGTGAAAGTATGACAACTCAAAAATAAATTTTAAAAAATCTTGTTTAGGTTAGGTGGGATTTTTATTTTAGTGATTATCTTTGCAGTCATATGACCTCACATTTTTTCTTGCATCACCTTGCAATCTTGCCAGTTATTTAATTAGTGTTGACTCCTTCCTGTTTCCTGCTCAGCAGTCAATCATCTAATTCTAGTTTCCCATTTTCTTTGCTCTTCCTCTTGTGTTAAAGGTGCATCTGTCCTTCTTTGGCAAAACATATATTGCTTACAGTCTGCATTTCCTCTAGTCCACAAAGCTTTACCAGTTTCTTCACCCATCTTTTGTTACCTAAAGCTCATTCTCTACTAGCTTCCTTGGAAGATCCCTTCCTTGGGAGGTCCCCAAATTTTTAGGATTTCCTAAAAATTTTGTATGGAAATTTGTTTATTTAAAGCCTGGATTCACAAAGGACAGGTTATCTGAATATTAAATTATTGGTTCAAACTTTTCTCTAAAAATATTGTTACACTTTGTCTCACTATAAATATTGCTTTCAGTATTTATTTTTTGTTTTCATTTTGAGTAGCCCAAGATAATCTTGAATTCACTATCCTGTCTCAACCTCCCAAGTGCATGATTGTAGACATGTGCCACCACGCACAGCTCTACATTCATGAATTCTGACATCAGTCTGTTTTCTGTGGTACACTTCTTGATCTTTTTTCGTCTATAATGATTAAAGGTTTTTCCTACTTTATGCTTAATTTTTTCCAATTCTTCAATTTTTAAAAAAAATTTTATATGCATATCATTGTAGTACTGAGGGTACATTGTGGCTTTTACAAAAGTGCTTACAATATATCTTAGTTACATTCACCCCCTCCATCATTCTCTGTATTCCTCCTTCTCGGCTTCTTAGAATAATTTCAACAGGCATCATTGTTACGTTTTAATACATGAGTACATAATATTTACACCATATTCACCCTCCTACACTCTTTCCTTATCCCCTTTATGCTTTAAATCATAAAGTTTTAGCAATTTATCTTTCAGAATTTATTTTCTGGGGAAGTTTTAACCCGGTATTCAATGGAGCCCTGCAATATGGATTTCTCAGATCTTTTTATTTTCAAAAATGTTCTTGAATTATAATTTTAAATGTTGTACTTTTTATCTTCCCCTTTCTTGAAAAACTCCATTCATGTTAGATCGTCCTTGCACACTCTCTAATTCAAACACTTTGGCAGTGACCTGTTTTAATTCATGCTTTCATTTTTTTTTTCTGTTTTTCTTTTACACTGCTTTAAAATGATAGCTGTTGAAACTTTTCAAGGAATCAGGGAAAGAAGGATGAAGGAAGGTGGTAGAGGGGGGTGAATCCAAGTATAATATGTTTAATACTTTGTAAGAACGTTTGTAAATGCCACACTGTACCTCCACCCAACACAACAATAAAGAAAAAAAATAAAAGAATTGAAGAAAAAAGTTTTCTTTCAATCATTTTCTCTTAAGGCCTTTTATCCTTCAGAATTCATTTCTGATGTTTTTTATTTCCTGTCATTTTAAATTCTATAAATCCTCATTTTATTTCTTTTTGAATTTTGCCCACTTTTACTTTTCCTTTTTTGAAGGTCTGATTCATGGGCTTTTTAAATACCTCAGATGCATGTTTGGGAATATTTTATTTCTACTGAACTGTTTGGGGATAACTGTTCTCCATTTATTTTGTTATTTAGTTAATTGCTTTAGCAGAGAAGTTTCCCGGCTGAAATTGGTTACTTTTTGTTTTGTCCTATTACTTCCTTCTCTCCTTTAAGTGCCCTGTTTCCAGGGGTCAGTTCCCCTTCTTTTTGATGACATTATTTTCCATTAGCCACACTCTTTAGGAAACTGCTGCTCCAGGCTTGTTCATTTCTGTCCCTTTGCCTGAAGTCTACGGGGAACTGTTGAGTCCAAGGACTGTGCTTCATTTTTGACACTAGATGTTGGACTTTGTTTTATCTGGAGTTTATTTGATATGTGTTTCTTCTATGGAATTTCTTCAATGGAATTTTCCTGTTTTTTTTCCCTAGTAATTTCTTAAGCTTTCCCTCTTTAATTTTATGGACCCTCAAAATTTTAGCAGTGTTTAGAGCTATACTTGAATGTGAGGTACATTATTCTACTAACACTTTGAGGATCATAGGATTGTTCTATGTCCTAGTAATGTTAAAGGTATAAGTCACTGAAATAATTACTTGTTCTCCTTTTATTTCATATTTTCTTTAGAAGGTTATGTGAGAAGACTTACAATCAGTTAGCTAACCTTGTCTTCTAGACCTAGGAGTTATAGTGTTAAAATTTTAATGAATTATCTATACACTAAGTTTTGAATTAATCAATAAATATTAGCAATTTCATACATCCTCTCCTAAGTTCTGTACCATACCTGAAACATTTTGTGAACATGACATTGACTGCTTAGAACAAAATTGTTTTTTCTTTTGAAAGGATAAATTAACTCAAAAATGTTGGTTTAAATATTATTTTTCATGCTCTTAAAGAACAAGAATAAATGTTTATGACACAAAAGCTTTTTTTTATTGGAAAAATGTGCATAAGTTCATTGGAACCATATACTTTTTCTCGTAGGTGTACAACCAGCTTCCAAGTACAAGACTGTATGGCTATTTCTACCATGGCCTCAACCTGGATGGTAGCAAGGTACAGCCTTGCATTCCTCAGAAGAATATGTTTCATGATGGTTTGTATTATATGCCTATAAGCAACAATGAGGATGGAGACATCTATGATATTGTCAAGGTAATATTACTTAAGATTTTGTGAAGCATGTCATCTCAATTTTAATTTTGCCATTCATAATGTACATTGGTTTCATTATGTGTAATTTATTCCTTATCCTCTAGGTTTGGTTTCTGTAATTTGTTGAGAGCTTTTAAAACTGTGTTATGTGAAAGAGATATTAATTTTGTTGATTTTTCTCTTTTCTGCTGAAAATAAATTATGTGACTGAAATTATAAAACCTCAGGGTAGAGATTTTAGTCTTTAATTTTAATGAAATAGTCTCTAAAACTTTTGCATAAATAGTCAATTCAAGAAGCTAAAATACTATCTGCATTTCATAAATACCTAGGCTAAGAGCTAGACTCACTGAGACTTTTATGCAAGGATCTTTATCATTAAACTCACAACTGTATAAGAACAAAGCAGTAAGTCAAACTACCTCAAGTCTCAACTCCTCCATCTACTGAGTGTGCATTGTGTATATGTGTATGTGCATTTTTGCATGTGTGTACGTATATCTGATATTAATTAAGCTAATGATAGCACTGATTTCATAAAGAATTTCCCCTTAAGATTAAATGGAGAATATTGTAAAATTCTCAGACGAATACTAGTACATGATAGTTATAGTGAACATTTTTTTCTTCTAAGGTAAGGATTTTCTGTAAGTCAAATAAATGTGACTTGACTTCTACAACTGCAAACCCTTCCTAGCACAGGAAATACGTGTATTTATGATCTTTTTATAATCACGACCTTTTATAATTCTTGCATGAAAGAGAAGTGCAACTTTTTTGTTTGTTTCTATGAAAGGACATAGATCTGAAAGTCATTACCAATCTCCATTACCGAAAACCAGAAGTATGTACAGTGAAGACAGATCTGCCACTCATTAGGCCACAATTATATCTACATCCAAGAAGATATAAAGGAAGACAGGCAGTGATGTTTTATGCAGCACCTGGAGCTCAATGTGCGTAATCTAGAATTTTGTGCTGGAGGGATGGCCAAATAGATTCTTAGAATTGGGTGGATTTGAGATTAAAACCATGTAAAATTGGCATTTTATGTGTGAATTATGATGTGTTTTTGGCTACAGTTAGGCATCCTACAGTTCAATAAAACTGAACAAAACAGGCTGGAGATATATTTGAGTATAAGCAATAATTAGCTTCCAATATAAGAGGAAGTTTATTTTTTATTTTACTTTATTCTGTTTTGTTTTTCTGACTTCTATAGCCCAGGCCGGTCTCAAATTTGCAATTCTCCTGCCTCAGCCTCTCAAGTGCTGGGATTAGAGGTGTGGACATCCAAGTGTGAAGGAAGTTTATTTTTATTAGTTAGAGCATAGCATTACAAGTATATCACAAGAAGCAATGTGTGGTGATGTGAAAGTTCAGTCGTTGTAATTGAGTATGATAGAAGACAGTCAGTTCTCTTATGGGACCCTTATGTACCTATTATATACAAAATACAGAAAGTCAAAGGCAGAAGGTATTTTGATACCCAGATAGTCAGGCAGCTAACAGCAGAGAAATGTATTCAAATACCAATTAGAACGACTGTAAGCACAAGTGTGGGACATGATCTTTGATGAATAGTATAAACACACTGATTTCTTTTTTTTTTTTTCATTTTTCTTTTATTATTCATATGTGCATACAAGGCTTGGTTCATTTCTCCCCCCTGTCCCCACCCCCTCCCTTACCACCCACTCCACCCCCTCCCTCTCCTCCCCACCCCCTCAATACCCAGCAGAAACTATTTTGCCCTTATTTCTAATTTTGTTGTAGAGAGAGTATAAGCAATAATAGGAAGGAACAAGGGTTTTTGCTGGTTGAGATAAGGATAGCTATACAGGGCATTGACTCACATTGATTTCCTGTGCGTGGGTGTTACCTTCTAGGTTAATTCTTTTTGATCTCACCTTTTCTCTAGTACCTGTTCCCCTTTTCCTATTGGCCTCAGTTGCTTTAAGGTATCTGCTTTAGTTTCTCTGCGTTAAGGGCAACAAATGCTAGCTAGTTTTTTAGGTGTCTTACCTATATCCTCACCCCTCCCTTGTGTGCTCTTACTTTTATCATGTGCTCATAGTCCAATCCCCTTGTTGTGTTTGCCCTTGATCTAATGTCCACATATGAGGGAGAACATACGATTTTTGGTCTTTTGAGCCAGGCTAACCTCACTCAGAATGATGTTCTCCAATTCCATCCATTTACCAGCGAATGATAACATTTCGTTCTTCTTCATGGCTGCATAAAATTCCATTGTGTATAGATACCACATTTTCTTAATCCATTCATCAGTGCTGGGGCATCTTGGCTGTTTCCATAACTTGGCTATTGTGAATAGTGCCGCAATAAACATGGATGTGCAGGTGCCTCTGCAGTAACAGTCTTTTGGGTATATCCCCAACAGTGGTATTGCTGGATCAAATGGTAGATCGAAGTCCAGCTTTTTAAGTAGCCTCCAAATTTTTTTCCAGAACACACTGATTTCTAATGTGGAAGTGTAGTCAGGGAAACAAAATGAAACAGGTCATCAGAAGAGAACCAGAATCAAAGCTGTTTTCCAGGTGCATCTGAGATTACTTGAATAACATTCTTTAATCCCTCTGCCCTTACATTGAAATTAGCTCAGCGACTGAAGTGAGACTAGTCTGGAGACAGGTATCAGGAGTTTCACTTGAGAATAATGAAAGCTTTAGAGCAGAACTTTATAGAAAGATAGATTTAGTGTGTATTCAAGAGGCCATAGGAAGTCCAGAAGTTAAAACCACTTTGGAGTTCTGGCCAAAAAGTTGAAGCTATGTATTTTTCTACCACTAGATTAAAAGCATCTAAACTTTATTGTATCTGGATAATATGCACCAAAACTCAAAGTCATTCCTTTTAATTTTTTCTCTCTTCCATCAGTTATTCATTTTTTTTAAATTCACTCAACAATCATTTATTGAGGCTAGCAGCTGAGCTTCATGATGTGAATAAAACCCCTGATTTAATCCCTGCTTTCCTGGAACTTTTACTCCAAAGTGGAAGCATTATGATGAAAGAGGTAATTCCAAAAAAAAAAAAAAAACCACCTCCAGAAATAGTGCATTAAATCCAAACAACAAACATACACGTAGGAATATGAATAGAAGAGACCTAAACTTCTCAAGGGCCTATATGTGCTCCTGAAGGCAGTAGCATTTATTGTGAGACCTGAAAGATGCATGACAATGTGTTACAAAAAGAGAGAAAGAGTTTCCAAACGAGGAGAAAAGCTCTGTGAAAGACGAGGTGAGAAACCACAGTCCTTCAGAACAGCAGAGGAGTGGTTCAAGACAAGAGTAAAGACAGCTAAAGCAAGGATAGACAGACTGACCTTGAAAACTTTGCAGGGCATTGAAGAATTTGGAGTTTGACCAGGTATGGTAACACATGACTGTAATCACAGCCATTTGGGGGGTGGAGGCAGGAGGATAAGCAAAGTCAGCTTGAGACTCTATCTGAAAAACTAAGGAAAAAGACTGAGGGCCTGACTTAATTGCTTGAGTGCTTGCCTAGCAAGCATAGGGTCTTGAGGAAAGCATTCAAAATGCCTGTAAACCATCCACAAGAGATATACACAAAGACCCACAAGTCTGGAGCTCAAGAGAAAGATCCAGGTAGAAGACAGGGTGGGTTGGGGAGATATTAAGACAAGTGTTGCTATGGAAGCGGTTTTTCATGGTATGAATGGGGAGGCAGTACATAGTAAGAAGAGGGCCTAAAGCAGAGCTCTTAAGAACAAATCAAGGAGGAACAGTTTACATTATTCAAAAGAGATGAGACAAAAACTGTAGGAATGTGGTGTTACGCAAGTAAGTAGAAGTAACTATTTCTGAAAGGACACTGTTACGTGTGTTGAATGCAGCCTACAGGTGGTACATGTGAAAGAAAGTGTTCTCTGCATTGAAATACTGTTGGCATTAGAAACTTTAGCAGAGGTGATGTTAGCTAGCAGAACAGGCACGTGTTGGTATGTCAGATGAGAAACTGAATTTAGTGGCTAGACATTCTTTCATTAAACTTGACTATTTAGGGAAATAGAGTCTGCTTGTTATTTCTGTTTGTTGTTGCATTTAATATTGGTAGAAATCTAAGCATGAAAATGTTGATCTCTAAGAGTTGTGATTTGCATTTACAAGCATTGAGCCCTAAGACCAAATTCCTGTATTGCTTCATAATAAGACACCCTGAGCATATGTAGTGAAAACATTAAATCAGGCATGGATCATTTAAACACATGTTTTTATTCTCTTTTCTTTTAGCTGATGGGTTTACACAGCAAGTTAACTATGTAGAACAGACCATAAAGGAAACAGTAAGAACAAACTTTCCTGAGACATGGATATGGGACCTTGTCAGTATTGAGTGAGTTTTTAACAGATTTCCCCAATATATGTCTTCATTTCTATTTTTCTTTTATATTTATTAGCTTTTACTCCTGTGTAACTAAAGCACGACTCTATTGGTAAAACTTACCATACCATTTGTTTGTATAAACTAATCACACTGTTTATTTAATTTTATCTCTAGCACTTTTAAACTTTTTCACAGAGGGTTTCTCTTCTATACATTTCACAAAGATAAATGCAAGCAGCTTCAGATTTCAAATAATAATGTGGTGTTTAAAGAAAAGTAACCTTTCTAACCAAATTTTATAATAATCCAGCTCTCAAGATTTTTGTGTAATGCCCGTCCAAACACTGTAAGTCATTTTCTTAACCCTCAGTTAACACATTTTTGTTTTCTGTGTACTACATTCAAGTGCTTGGTTTAGACAAAGGATGTGTTTTACCAGTAATCTCTCTCCTCTAGTTCCTCAGGCTCAGCAAATCTTTCTTTCCGCATCCCGGATACAATTACCCAATGGAAGGCAAAGGCCTTCTGTGTGAATGGTGACTCAGGCTTTGGCATTTCATCAACGGTCTCTCTGCCAGTCTCCCAGTCCTTCTTTGTTGAAATTGCCTCACCATTTTCAGTTGTTCGAAATGAAAAATGTGATTTGATTGTTAATGTCTTCAGCTACCTGAATACATGCGTGGAGGTACGTTGCTTCCTTTGATTTGGAAGCAAAAATCTAACAAAGTTAAACAATTAATATTTTCCTTGAATATTGCCACATTCACTGTATTCTCAAATGAAAAAAGATACACAAAGAGATAACATTTGCTTCCAAGTTTCTCAAATGCAGTTGCCTTAACTCAACAGCAATGCTTTGAGCTTTTGTTTTGAAAGGGGCATTTCATAATAATGCACATTTTATCATATTTATCTTCTTGTGAGAAGAGTCATTGGAATCTTTTAATTTTGTTGACTTTGAACAAAGTAGATGAGGCAGAGTTTTCTCAAGACAAGAGATAAAATAGGAACAACAAAGTGTCTATGCCCTGCCTCAGTGCCATGATTTTTTTTTTTAGATTTCTGTTCAATTAGGAGCATCTCAGAATTATGAAGCAAATATCTACACTCTGAAAAACAATGGCAGTGAGGTCCTGAAGGCTGGAGAGAGGAAAACATTTGTCTGGACTATCATACCTAAGACACTGGGTAAGCCAAGCTGTTATGGAAAATAGCCCATTTTTTAAAACCGTTATTTACCTTTAATTCTCTAAAGAAACATGTTTCTTTCTCACATTTTTAATTCTCTTTTTTCATTACTCTCCATTAAAAATTCTATTCTTACAATCTAGTTTCTGGTTGCTAATGTGTACAGCAAAATCACCATTCATTTGCATAAAGAACAATGTGATTAAAATACAATATAAGTACTAATTCTCATGACCTATCCAGTCCATGCATCATATCCCAAATGAAGACCATACTTCCTTAATTCTGCCTTAATTCTTTCACTTCTTACTTGATTCTTTGCCCACCATTTATTTAAAAAGCCACTTATACAAAAATTGCTTCTAATCACTATCATCAATTATGGGAATTACTTGGATATGTAAATTTACTAAACTTATCACAGGTCAACAACAAATATTGAACACAGGGATGAGGATCAGACACTGAGGAGAAATTTGTCTCAGTGCATGTACTATCTGCAATACAGAAAAACAAGTTTAGAACTATCTTGTTGAAGATACAGGGGAGGGACAAATTTTTAAATTTAGTAAAAAAGAAATAGTAGGTGAGAATGTGGGTGATTATGACATACTTTACAAATTGTGTCTTTTTTATCTCATGTCTCATGTTTACTGTATTATTTCAGCAGAAAAGATTGCATTTATAAAATGGTTTTACTTCTCCTGTAAAACTGACTTCTCTCAGAAGTCAGTTTTTTCCTATTAGAGTTAAATTTTCTCAATCTTTATTACATGCAATGTCTTCAAAATTCTCACTCTGGAAACTGAGACAGAGTAGTGTACAACAACAAACAAACAACAAGCAAAGAATCAAGAACAGCGTATCTGTTACGTGATATACATAACATGCACACAGGTAATATTAAACCTTACAGATAAGTTTTTTCAATAATCTAATCTTTATAAACAAGGAAACTGGAGATCAGTTTTAATTGCATAATGTAATACCACAGGGAGTTAGAAAACAATGGATTCCTTACTAGCATTTGATTTCAGTCCAATGCCCCCTATGCTGTATCATATCTTACTATGTTTTGCTTGCTTGATCTTAGGAAAAGTTAGGAGCCCAAGTTATCTGATGACACTTGCCTGCATTATCATATATATAATTTTTGTAAATAATACCAACTGCTTGGCTCAGAAGGCTTCATAGAATGTTATTTTTCTTAAAAATTTTTAAGTTCTAAGTAAGTACATGAGTAACTAAATATATGGAATCTTGAAATGCATAACACAAAACATACCACATTATCTCCAAGCAGGAGAAAAAACAGGTTACTTTGGTCTAACCAGTAGTTGATAGAATTTGGCTCATCCAATTCAAGACATGATTCACAGACTTGAATCTTTTCCTGTTACAGAAGGAGTCAGTGTCCAGTTTAACTTATATTTGGGGTATTTTCCAGGAAAAGCTAATATCACTGTAGTGGCTGAGTCCAAACAAAGCAGCACCTGCCCAAATGAAGCAACAGAAGAGCAAACTCTGAACTGGAAAGACACTGTGGTCAAAGACTTACTGGTAGAGGTGTGTACAAGCAAAACTGTCAGTTCTTCCTCAAGAAGTAGACAGTGTCTAAAAGGTAAAATACAAAGACATTGTTCTTGAAGGTAAATAATTGACCAAAGTTACTTTTGACACAAAGCATGCCATTTAAAGTGAAGTAAAATACCATAAAGTCATCCTCTTAATTAATACATCACCCAGAATAGTAAAAATTGCTTGAAACATGCTTGATGGGTTTTTTTTTTGTTCACTCCTGCATCATGATGCTTCCTATATATCTACTCCTCTTCCCTCTCTTTTTCATTTTTATTTATTTGATTATTATTTTTGGCTGTTCTGGGACCTAAACTCATGGCCTCACACTAGGCAGACTCTCTACCATTTGAGCCATGATCCCAGCTCTACCTTCTTTTTTTAAACTCAGTCTTAAGTCCAAGAGACAAAACTGCTTATCTTACACTCCTGAGTTGTTCATTCATCCTCGATAAGAATTGACACTTATCACAGAGCATTCTCAACTCCCCTCCCATCATGTCCCTACTCTGCAAAAACACTTTTTTGTCTACTAGTTGCCAAAGGGATCAGAGCAGTGAGAGTGTCACTCAATGACACAAAGTTGTCCTTGTCCACCTTATAGGAATGTAGAGCCTAAATGAATGTTAGCAATGCACAGTGACATCCAGATATGAGTTGGAGGGGACAATGAATTGATCTTCTTGCAGGGACACCCCTGTACCAGCCATGCCTAAGGGAGATGTTGCTTGCTTGCTTTTTCTTCTTGTAAAGATGATTCAAACTCATTATTTTTTTGCTTGCTTTTCTTTATTCATCAACAGCCTGAAGGTATTAAAAGAGAAACAACCCAGAGTTTCCTTATTTGTACAAAAGGTAAGAGGATTTTTAGGTGATCAATTAGTCCTAAGGAAAATTTATCAACAGGATCTAGTTAATTTCCTCTTCAAATGCCACAGTTTACTTTTTATGTGATTTCATTTTAAATTTCTCATAGAGAATTAGTTTATCTCATGCTGTATCTTCATCGTATAATTTAGCAAGCAAAAATTACATTTATAAAATCTTATTTTTTTTAGTTCACCTAATGACATTGGTCCACCTCAATCTATTTTTCCCATCTTGTAGATTCTTGACTTCTCTTGTCATATGATTGTCTCACCACGTTGGTCAATAGGAAATCAAGATGATGTTCAAACAACACATAATATAATCTTTACTTTTCTGCTCTCAGGATCAAATAATCGGTAGATACCTTACTGACCCTCAGCTGCCTGCCTTTGGGCCATCATGCGTATTATTTAAGCTGGTTAATGGCGATTTGATTTTAGTAGTTATTCAGTCTTCAAGATGTACATTTTTGTGCGGTGTTTTATATATCATAGTCAGTTTTTGCATTCCTACATTTTTTCTATACATAAATATTTTAGGTACTAAACTAGTGGAGAATGGGGGATACTATTAATACAGTTAGAAAAGTGTGTCATTTTCTGAATGTATTGCTATTCTATACTAGATCAAACCCTCAATTTTATTTCATCTAAAAAGCAACTTGTAAAACACAAATAAAAATGGAACTTGTTCCTTAATATGTTTGTTCCTAAAATCTGCTTCTATTTTTTAGAGGAAAGTCATCAGATACTTTTAATGTATATAAATATTTTTTCAGATACCAGAGTCTCTAAGCAGGTTGTTTTGGACTTGCCAGATGAAGTGGTAGAAGGATCAGCAAGAGCCTTTTTCACTGTTGTGGGTAAATTGATCAAATATTGTTTCATGATTTGAAAAATATTGGTTGAGATGGTCTCAAAAAGTTCCTAAATAACAGAATGAAGAAATTTTCTTAAGCTATCGGTTGTAGGAAATGATGTTCAGTTTATCATCTATACTTGCTTCCCCTATGGGATCTGAAGGGATACAGTACTATCTCCAAAACTATGTCCCAGGAAACACTAATCCTAGTAGATGGTAACTGGTACTGATAAAAGAAAAAGATTCTTTGATAACCAATTAATCTGAAAGATTATGCCCACCCCTTAGAGAATCAGGATAAACTTTTCCTGTTAAAGATAATGGGGCTTTCTTCAGTAAAAGGAGAAATATGTTTCATAAAAGGCAGACTCCTTAGTCTAGGATTAATATTCACACTTTTTGGAGAGGGATGAATTAGTTTGTATTTCATTGGTTCAGTTTCTCAAAAAAGAAAAAAACAAGCAAACAAACAAATTAAAAAGCACACTTTCCTAATTTCCTTCTCTCTCTGGTAAAAAGATTTTTCAGAAATATTTTGAATGCTAGAAAACCTTTTATTTATTTTATTTATTTGTTTATTTATTTATTTATTTTTGGTGTGATGAGGTTTTGAACTCAGGGCTTTGTACATCCAAAACAGGCATTCTACCACTTGAGCCTCACCTCCAGTCCATTTTGCTCTGGTTATTTTGGAGATGGGGGTCTCGTAAACTATTTACCCAGGTTAGCCTCAAATTGCAATCCTTCCAATCTCACCCTCCCAAGTAGCTAGGACTACAGGTGTCAGACACTGTTGCCTGGCTCCAAAACCCCTTTAATTCCACCCTTCATAGCTATTTCCTTTTAGAATTGTTTGATGAAACTTTGCTTGTTTCCAATTTTAGACTCAATTTTAAATGTTTTCTATTCCTACTCTGTTTCTTTTATAAATACTTGATAATATTGAGATGATAACTATTGTCAATGTGACTTTCTGCTTTTCCTGCTTTTAGGGGACATTCTAGGTGTTGCAATGCAGAATCTGGAGAATCTTCTCCAAATGCCCTATGGATGTGGTGAGCAGAATATTGCTCTACTGGCATCTGATACCTACATCCTTGACTACCTGAGAACTACTGGACAACTGACTGAGGAAATTAAAAATAAGGCTGTCTTTCTCTTATCTACTGGTGAGATGACTTAAGTAGTTTCTGCCCATAATCCATGAAATCAATTGTTACTAATATCAAATTGTCATAGATCTGTTATTCTGTTGATACTCTGGTGAGATAAAAGTGGACCAGAACCCAAATACTCTGAGTCTTAGCTACATTTCCTTTCTGACTCAAAATCTGTGAGATCATTTAGCTTTATGATATAATTCTAAAGTCTCAAATTATGAACCTAGTTACTTTTTAGTACCTAATATTTTGCCAGGCTACCTTTTTTGTTGCTGCTAATAGTACCCATGAATGGTTCAATTATCAGGTCCTGGATTCGCTTACACAGTTGTGTGCCATTGCAGTGACCAGATCCATATGTAAAAAGAAGTCATATAAGCATTGTAAAATGTTGTGCTAAAGTGAGGTGTGATGATACCTAACTTTAATCCCAGATATACATAAGGGGTAGGTAGGAGGATTGGGATCTAAGGCCAATGCTTGGCAAAAATAGGAGACCCTATCTAAAAATAATTACTAAAGCAAAAAGGGCTAGGGGCTTGGCTTAAGTAGTAAGATGCCCAAGGCCTTGAGTTCAAGCCTGAGTACCACCAAAAAAAACCCCAAAATAGTGATATTAAGGAAACATATAAAGGTATAATGTCTTTGGGTTTTCTTTTCAGAAAGATAACACTGAATGAAGTAAAATAATGTAAGGGAAGGTATTGATTAGCAAGTATAATGATGACCCAGTCATTAAGCTACTCTTATTTGTATATTTGTCTTCAAAACCTTGTAAGATATGAGTTATTTTAACTCCACTATGGATTGAAAACCTTAGTTTCAGAAACTAAAATCAAAGTGATCATCCTTGTAATTGGTCTTGTCTAACACCAAACCTCAGGACTTGTATTACACCATTCTTTTCCACCTTTCTTAAGATGAAAACTAACTTCTCACTATATTGTATTTCAGGTTATCAAAAGATCTTGTCTCTCAAAAACTCTGATGGTTCATATAGGATGCTTTGGCAGAAGAATCAGAAAGGAAGTATATGGTGAGAGATAAACATTTTATTTGCAATAATATAGATTATCTAAAGAGGCCCTGAAAGAAAAAGAAAGCAAGTTAAGTTGTGTGGAGATTTCCAGCAATGTGGATTTCAAAGTGAATTTACAGAAAAGAGCAAGATAAAACCAAATGATTTGACTATTCTAATTCTAATGTAACTACATACCTACAGTTCCATGCAATTTGCTATCTATCTGATAATTTAATGTTGACTTTCTCAACTTGTACAGCTGATTAACTCCACAAAAATGGCACATCTAACTTGGTACTTTACAGAGTCCCATATTGATTCAAGAGAGGGTCTAGAAGATTCCAAGTCATCTGATTACATCTGTCCCTGTGTCATATGACAGAATATATAGCAAGACATTTGTATGTAAACAGGCTGAAAATTACCTGCTCTAATCACTATGGGTAGCAATTCAAAATGTGTTACTTACACTAAAGAAAGAGCCACTAACCATCAAGACTAGTTCCAGTCAACATTGACAAGTTGGATGAATCTACTACCAAAGAGAAAGGCACCAATAAACCTTTTGAGCAGCTTATAATTATTTCTTTTTTTTTTAATCTAATTTTTGCTTTGGTGATCCCTATTGCAGGCTCAGTGCCCTCAGTTTTAAAACATTGAACAGAATGAAGAAATATGTTTTCGTGGAAGAAGCAGTTCAAAAACAGACTTTAATCTGGCTTGCAAGCCAACAGGACAGGGATGGCTGCTTTAGAAACAATGGCAAGATATTCACTAATGCCTGGGAGGTGAGAACTACTAGAATAAGGCTTTGTTTCTTGTCTAACTTCCCTTACCGCCATTCTACCTTATTTGCAACAGCATCATTCCTCTTGTGAATATTATGCCTTCAGAGTCTGCTCTAATCACTGGTCTACTGTGGCCTGACCAACAACATCAGTCCTACTACGTGAATGTTTAACCAGAGCCTAGATGTAATTCTACAAAAATCTTTATTTTGCCTTATTCCAACTTTAATCCTTCCATGGAGTTAGACTTCTGTAATAAATAAATTGGGAAATAGGGAGGAGGAGAAAGAAGGGAATTTAGAGAGTAAATAACAATAATTTAGAGCCAGAAAATATGTTAAAGGAGAGGGCATCAAGTTTATAAAGAATGTAAATTCATTTCTATTCATGGATGGCAAAAAAGTTCTGGGGAAAGCTGCTAGCAATTTGCATTGTTTCAATGAAGCAAGATATTTCACTGCCTCTCAAGGAAAAGCACATCAGTTGAGCTTGCCTGAAGCCACCATGCAAATGAGGTGAAGTAAGTCATTTGCAAGATCCACCACTTTCCTTTTCCTGTCCATATTTAGGTAAATCACTAGGCATTCTCCCTTCCTTCTGACTCTCTTTTTTCAAAGATCACAGTCCACTTCCTTGCTATCTTCTGTCTCCTTTATTCCACTCACCTGTGTGCTTCCTTTTGAATGCCCATTCATGATATTTTAGCATGCCCTGATATCCCTTGATGTATTCTGGACTTTGCTTCACCATCCTTCCCAATCACCCCTCCTACTCTTGGACTATAAAACAATAAATCTAATCTACTTCAAAGTACAGAGGAATGTTAACTCCTTACAGAATTTAGTTTTAATGTAAACTGTTTTCAAATTGCTTTACTCTTGTGTAGTTGGGAAGGAAGGAATATCTTTAAATTATTCCAGACCTATTCCTTTCAAGGGAAGATTCCTGATGGACAAGAATTCTTGCTACTATGTTATCAAAGACTGTTGCATTTCTTTGCTAAAGCATCTTCTCCAAATATTGCATTTGCTAGTGATTACTGCTTCAGTATGTCTCATCTTCCCCAAACCTTTTTCTGTACAGTGTAATTGGACCTTTGTATCTTTGGAGTTCCATACCCATGAATTCAACCAGCCTTGGACTGAAAATGTTCTCAGAATTGCATCTGTACTGAACATGTGCAGATTTTTTTCTTGTTTGTCATTATTCTCCAAACAATACAATATAACAACTATTTACATAATGTTTATATTATAATAGACATGGTAGTAATGTAGAGATGACAATGTACAGAGTGTGTGAACAGATTTTAGGCAAATACTACAGTGTTTTGTATAAGGGATTTGAACATCCTTGTATTTCGTGTGAACAGGGGACCCTGGAACCATTGATCCTGAGAGACAACTGTAACTAAATGTGTGTGTGTGTTTGTTTGTTGAGATGGAAGAGATAGGCAAGGCAAAAGCAAAAACTTATGCTGTAGAGGAGTGGTGATATCTCTTTCAATAATGTAAATGTCACCATTCTTATTTTAGTTTTTCCCACATGCTGTTATTCAGATCTTGAAAACTCAGCTCCTTAGAAAAACTCCTTTCCTGAAGAAGAAAATAACACCTCTAGCTTAAATAGACAAAGTGAGAGTTTTGTGCTCAATCACTAAGGCCCAAAATGCTAGTCTGAATGCTATTTGTATTAGAATTGCTACAGTTCTCATTGAAATTAGTTTCCTTGTCATATTGCTGAATTTTAAAATCACAATCTCTTATGTAGATGCTGGTTTACTTAATGTTTAAATTTCTCAGGGGATTTTAAGCATGGTGAGTTTACAAACCACATGACTTATAAATGTTTTTCAAAGTTTACACTGCAATAATCTATAAGACCTGATTACTGTAGAAGTGCCTAGGGCACTTTTGCAGGGATTTTCAAGTTTTTTAATCACTTTTTGTTTCATCACACACACACACACACACACAAAATTTTTTACTTTGTTTTGCAAATTAATACCAAAGAGAGTTATATGAATTGCTTGGAATGTATGATTAACCCTAGGCCACTTATAAATATTATACATGTCATTATGTATATTTAAGATTAATTGTTATGGTTTATTTAATTTTTACATTGGATCTTAATGGATTCTTGGACAGGATGGCTATTAATTAGCTATTTAAATTGCACATGTTCAAGTGTTTCATGACTGAGGGTATTTATTCCAGTATTTCTTTCCTACTCAGTTTCACTTCCAAGACTCTAGCTGTTCTTTTGTGTTCTGCATCTTTTGTGATTCACTGTTCCTTTGTTTTAAGGATGGAGATGAAAAGAACATTGTACTCACTGCGTTTACAGTCGGAGCACTCCTTGAAGCTGGGCTGAATTACACTGTACGGATCTTACCATCTCTGGCTTCAGTCAATTGAATACATATCAGATAGACTCTAGGTTCAGAGTGATTTGAAATTCTTAGACTGGATGAGTCATCATGAGAACATTTAATTCATTACCACCTTTTAAATGAATGCTCCTCACGAACATTATTGAGGTTTCCTAGGGATATCTGTTAGTACACATATACTCAAGCTTGTCATAGATTTAGGTATTTACATAGTTCTTGAATTTTAGTCATGAATTTTACATTAAGAACCTGTGCTCTGACCAAGCATGATGATGTACACTGTAATCCCAGCACTGACAGGGCAGAGGCTGGAGGATCCTGAGTTTGGAGGCAGGCTGCCTACACAGTGAGAATTGACTGAAAAACAAAAACAAGAACAGAAAACAAAACCAATCCTTTATTATCTGATTGCAAAATCTATTCCTAAACTAAGTTACTCAGAATTTTCACTGCCACTGATGTGTCTTGAAAATAATTTTCAGAAATGTAAACCTCAAAACCATTAAGATAAAATGCTTTAGGTCTTAAAAATAAATTTGCCATATAGAAGTTCATATTAGCTGAAGTATTAGGTGATCACATATAAAAATGCCATTTTCTTATTATTTAAGTCTGTTTCTCACATTTTAAATTTATTTAATAATATTTTAAGTATAGTGTAGATGAGTATATATGAATAGGTTCATATGTAAAATGTACATTATAAAAATGATTAGCTTAAATATTCAGCAAGGTTATAAACTGTTAAAGTGTCATTTTAAAATATAGTCTTCCTCACTAGTTTCCTGTTCTACGAAATGGAGTCTTTTGTCTGGAGGAGGCAGTGGAAAGAGGTGTCATGAATGGCTACACCCATGCAATTTTAGCTTATACGTTTGCATTAGCTGGAAAAGAGGAGCAAGTGGAATCCTCACTTCAGATCCTAGACCACTCTGCTATAAAAATAAGTAAGTCTTACCTTTCATTTTTGCTAATGGGAAATGATCTTTGGAACAAAGTGGTGACATTTACTAAGCAATCATATTGGAAGCCCCTCTCTAAAAGTATGTTTCTGTTTCTCTTGAGATTTATCAGTGCCCCTTTGTCTTTAAAGAATATCATACATTTTAAATTTCCCTCTTTCTCTTTTTTGCTAATTTCTTCTCAAATGAGTAAAGGAAAGGAAACAAAACACAGTGACCATGTTTCAGACAATATAATTACTTGTGAAATGACTTTTGACCATAGGGGATTGTTATCTGAAGCTATATAGACAGTATACAGGGCTGTCATAACAAGATACCACAGGTTGGTGTTGGCTTAAACAACAAAAATTTATTTTCTCCTAGTTTTAAAGGATAGAAGTCTAAGATCCAGTTGTCCACATGTGTGTTTTCTTTTGTTTTGTTTTTTTCACTTGTAGATGGACATCTTCTCTCTCTGTCTTCACATGGCTTTGCCACTGTGTTTGTCTATCCGTACAAATCTCTTTCAAGTGTCCAAGTTTCCTCTTCTTATAAGGGTCATTATCTTGGATTACATCCTACCTTAACAGGTTCATTTTATCTTAACTATCTCTTTAAAGATCCTGCCTCTAAACACAGTCACTTTCTAAGGTCTCAGGGATTAAGACTTCAGTATAGGAATTTTATGGGGATATAACTCAACCCATGACAGAGGAATTCCAAGAATGGAATTTGCATCCCCCCAACATGTAATTTTATAGGGACTTGTTTTTAAGGACTATGTAAAAATTCTTCCTTTTTCTCAGATAATATGATATATTGGAAAAGAGAAAGGAAACTCAAGCAAGATGAACCCCCATCCTTTATTCCTTGGGCCCTCTCTGGAGAGACTGAGAAGACTTGTTATGTGCTGCTGGCTGTCATTTCCCGAAAAACTCAGGACCTGGCCTATGCTAGTAGGATTGTGCAGTGGCTTGCCCAGCAGACAAACTCCCACGGAGGCTTCTCTGCCACCCAGGTGATTGATAGGAACCTGACAGTAATAGCACTGTGTGCAGTGCAGAAGATGCTACTCCATAATAAGCTAGATAGCAAAGATAATCACCAAAACATGTCTTCCAAGCTAAAGAAAATTTGATATTATGAATCAAAAAGAATTAGACCATGATTATTTATGGGGCAGTTATTGTGTGTCAGGTACTCTATTAGGAAGTCTCTATACACAAATGAATAAATTGGACACCCCTTTTAAGGAATTTATACCAACTTTTATCTTCATTTACACAGTAAAAATAAAATGTAAATATAGAAGAGATTTTCATCATAAGCATCAGAGTCTTGGAACAGTAGATATCTAATGATACTGTGGTCAAACTATGTGTCAACCAAGAAGAAATATTTCTAATTCTATGATCTATTCCTTAGAAAATGCAAATGAAAGGAATGAATAACAGGAAAAATGAATAACCATAAAAACAAGGAGTTATTTATTTCCTTAATCAGAAAAAAATTATAAATGGAAGGAATTACAGTTTCATTTCTTTAAGGAAAGTGTTCATTTTCCTCCTTTTTTTAATCTTAGTTTCTTAGTAAAACCTTAGGCTAAAAATCGCCAAAGATCTTGTCCTGGTTCTATTTTCCCTTCTTTGAAGATGGGTGGACATGAGAGTTTTTGTGAGGTCATCAAGCTACAAGAACTTAACTTTCAGAAAGTATTTGACACTATTTTAACAGCAGAGATCGTCTTTCATGAAATATTTTATAAAACTAAAACCATGTTAAGATTTGTTGATGAAAACAAATAGTAACAGTTTGCACAAGTGAACTTATTTCTCTATTCTTCAGTATATTGCTTCTTGGTGCTCTGTAACCTGTTTTAGAAATATTTCTAGGGATTAGAAATTCATGGTTAAATGTTGAGTAACACTGCATCATAACAGAGCCTGGATCTTGCTTGTACTGTTCTGTGTAGGACACTGCAATCTGTCTTCTTGCCATAACCCGCTACATGAAGTTAACCTTCTCAAATGATCACAACAACATCACTTTTAGAAGTGAAGAATCAAGTCAGATTTTTGAGATTAACAGGGATAACCGCTTATTGGTCCAGCGTTCAGAACTAGCAAAAGCACATGGAGAATACACAGTGGATGTAGAAGGACAAGGTTGTGTGTTTATCCAGGTAACAGAAATCTACCTAAGTGGGAGAAGAATGTTTCCATGTAAAAAGTTTACACTATTTGTTCAATTATATAAGAAATGTTATTTTGTCATTTTGTGTCTTTCCATGGTTATCACTACTCTCTCATGCATATTTTCCTAATCAATAGCACATAATGACACTGTTGTATGAAATATTCCATCGTTGAGGAATATTTCAGTCAGAAAGTATCTATCTTGAGCCCAGTATGGTGGTACATGCCTGTAATTCCTGTGAGAGCCGTAGGTAGGAGGGTTGTGATCCAAGGCTGCCCAGGTGAAAAAATAAGAGATCCAATCTAAAAATTAGCTAAAGCAAAAAGGGTTGTGGGTGTGGTTGAATGGTAGAGCTCTTCCTAAGAAGTGTGAGGCCCTGATTTCAAACCCTCAGTACAAAAGTTTCCTATCTTCATTAAATTATGTTGTCAAAGATTCTGTATATTATGAACACTAAATTTATTTGAGCCTAATTCCCTAATATAAATATTTAAACTGTATCAATAATGAAAGTAGAGAAATAATATGTCATCCCATTCTTGCTACAGGTTGAGTTTTCTCAAGATCTGTTGTTCTTTCTAGGGCATCCTCAGGTATAATGTGCCACTACCTAAGAAGGCATCTGGATTTTCCCTCTCCTTGGAAATAGTAAAGAGCTCTTCAGATATATTCCAGACTAATTTTGACCTGACAGTGACCCTCAAGTAAGTGTTATATTTTCTTATCAACTACCAGGTTAAAGAGTTGGTAATATATCAAACTAAGTAAAACAAGGTGGAAAAATATGACTGATGGTAACTGTGATATATCACCACCATGTGCTGGTGGTGATATTTCTGTATCACAGTCACTTCACAGCTGTCTATATAGACGACACAGTTGAGTACATTTTTAGGTAAATCTGAGCTAGAGTTTTGCAAGTGTAATTTATACTCTATTAAGTACAATTTGCAAGTTTCACCATGATCATATCCAGTAATGCTTTTATTTTGTTGTATGATAATACTACCAGTTTAGGACAGCAAGGACACTATATTTCTTCCTCAAGAAAAGTAAAGGAGGCTGTATAATAAAAAGTCTGAAAATGTTTAGTTTATATCTGTAAATAGCAAAATTTTAGGTTTTTTCTTTTCATAGGAGTAAAAAATCTTCATGATTTATACATGCAAGATTTTTGCCTAAGTTCATAGTATGGAAACACTGAGTAAAATTATATTGGGAAAATTTCCCCAGGATTCCTAAATGAAAATATCAATAACATCAAGAGCTAAAAACTAAATACATTACGAAATTAACTTCATGCCCCAATAATGTTATCAAAGGTAGGAGGAAGACCTAGAAAATTTATTTGGGGCATGTTTACTCTGTATTCTTCCAACATACTGCTTTTTTAATGAGCTCTACTTATACAAATCTAATGCTAGTATGAGTATATGTAAGACAAATATAAAACTTTTATTTGTAAGTTCTGAATTAGAGATCTTAGTTAAGCATAAGAACAGGGCTTGAGAGATTTTAGAGCCAGATAATTCCTATCTGCCGCAACTTACGTTGTTTTGTATAATCACATAGCCTCACTCACTGTCACTGTGGCTGTGTTCTCAGAATTTGAAGATGACTCTCTTCATGCTGCTTATCCTCCAGACATCTAGCCAATTAGTATGTGTTTAACCTGCCACCCTCACTATGAAACAAGTAACATTTCTAAATTGTTGGCTACACTAGTGTTATCTTTTTTTTAAATTTCAGATATACTGGAATTCATGAAAATTCCAATATGGTCATTGTGGATGTAAAGATGCTATCAGGATTCACTCCAGTCCTGTCATCCATCGAGAAGGTAAACACTAGCAGCATGATGTTTCTGCACAGATAAAGGATGGTGCATATAAACAAAACTAGCCATTTAAACTAATCATCTACACATACTTGTTCAGAGTTCACATTTATAATTTTGCTGAAATGTAACATAAGGGATACTGTTCTTAATTTGTAGTAATTCACACTCATTATTTTCCAAGGTTCATAATATTTTTCTCTATCTGGTTCCTGTGTGTGCTTGTGAAAACAACATAGTACAAAGAAACACTTCATAATATAAAACCTGACAAAATCAAAAGCACGAGCATTCTATTCTGGAGTGGAATTCTCATGCCCTCTAATATGTTTATCATCCTTCCATGCCAATTTTTTTAAAGCTTGAAAAGAACGGCCAAGTAATGAAGACAGATGTAAAGAATGACCATGTTCTTTTCTACTTGGAAAATGTAAGTTCAGCAATATTTTATCGCTTTCATGGCTGCTTTTTGTTTTGCTTCATTTTCTGTGGGATAATAGAAAGCTTTTATTTCTTACACACATAAATAGGGTTTATTTAAAGATAGGACATTGCAGATGGTCAGTGTTCTGTCCTACTGGTCATATTCTTCCTATCAATTTACTTCATATGTGCTTTGGTTGCCTGACTACATCATCCTCCAAGTTTAGTAACATCATCTCCCTGTTTTCCATTCTTTAAACTAACGTAGTCTGGTTATAGAGTAGGTATTAAATTCTTTTATAGTTTGAACTGAACTCCAGTGAAGGCTGACACAATTTTTAAAATGATATTGAAGTTATATACATTTAAGGGTAACAAAGTGTTGTTTTGATAAATACTGTGAATTGATTATTATAATCAAGATAACTGCCAGATCCATCTCTTCATTTAGTTACCCCTTTTGTGTGATGAAAACACTTAAAATCTTCTCTCTCAGCAAATTGCAACTGCCTTAGCCATAAACACCATCCTATACATTAGATCTTTACAATGTATCCATTCTATATAACTAAAACTGTACACTTTGACCAAGGTTTCCCTATTGCCCTTGCCCTGGTAACTACCATTCTACTCTCCCTGCCTGTGGATTTAACTTTCATATTCCACTTCTATTAAGATCATGTATTTTTCTTTTTTGTTACATTTATGTCACTCAGTATAATTTCCTGTAGGTTTATCACCATTGTCACAAATTGAAGGGTTTCTTTCTTTTTAAAGGCTAATTAACTTTCTATTACATATACACACACTCTGGGTTCTTTAACAATTTATCTGTTAATAGACATTTAGGTTAGTTCCATGTCTTGGCAATTTTAAATGATGATGCAATGAACATGTGAGTACAAATATCTCTTCCAGATAATTATCTAATTTCCTTTGGGCATATACTCACAAGTATGATTGCAGGATCATATAAGCATTCTATTTTTTTTGAGGAAATTTTAAACCGTGATGTGAATTTTAGAGCCATCTTTTTCTATATACAACATTACCACTTTCAAAAATGTCTACAAATAATCCTCTAACATTTTCAGGTAAATCCCTATGACATCAATGCAAGCAATGAAACTTAGATTTAACATGATTTAATGTTCACTAGCTCATTATTTTTGCTATTATGAAACAATCACCCTTTGATCTCTTTAATTGTATGGACCATGAACTTCTAGAGATAATTTTCTGAGTGATTTTCTTTTTACAGACCGGCTATGATTTATTTATAATTTGCATCTTTATAGGTTTCTGATATAGCAACAAATTTCACCTTTTCTGTTGAGCAAAGCAACCTTGTGTCCAACATTCAGCCAGCCCCAGTCATGGTCTACAATTACTATGAAAAAGGTAGGTGAACAGCATCAATGCCCAGAGTCTATTGAACATAATGGCTATATCTAACATTTTTGACCTACTGCATTTCCCAAATCATTTTCTTTCTACAAAGACTAAACAAGTTATGCTTTTACTTTATATGATGATTTTTTTTCACTCCATGATAGAGGTTTCGATGGGGCCAGACATCAGAGCTTTTCAACACTTGGAATATTTTTGATAGAATGTAAAAGATCTCCACTTAAACTTGAAATACAAACCATACTAAGCTTCCAAGTCTTTGTTGTTAGTGCCAAAACTTAACATTTCATGCTACCTCTGTGGACCGTGACTTAAGAACAGCAGTGGACTTTATTCTGGGATGTTATAGGAAATTTTGATGGTTCATATACTGAAACAATTACTAATTGTTTTGGACCATAAAATTTTTCTCTAGAAGGTCGATGCTATTAGTTTCTTGTTGAAGGTCATACAGAGCTTGTTAATCAAGGAGTATTTAATACTGTCACTTTCATTTACTCATTTATTGCATTTTATCAAATGGCTTATACCTTAATAGAATATTTAGGGATTTATAAAGTGTGGTGGTGATTGCTTCTCTTGAAAAATTATTGGAAATATTAGACCCAATTTGCTTATATTGCCTGACGTAGACTGTTTATAGACTATTAACAATGCATGTTCCTTTTCTTTTCTAGATGAGTATGCCTTGAATTCGTATAACATCAATAGTACTTCAGTTTTCCAGTGAGACAAAACAAGGCACAAAGAAAGGTAAGGAAATTATCTACATCACAGAGAATTGAAAACATATCTAGTAAGTATCTTAATGAATATATTAAGATAGAACAGTGGATGAAGCAAAGAGAAGTCTCTAGTGCTTCATAAAGTTTGTGTCACACTGAATCATTCTGATAATCATTAACATTTTAATGATTAAAATCATTAAAGCTATATATGTGCTTTTTCTAAATCTCTCGTTTTGTTTTATAAGTGCACATGTACATATATTTGTACACATCCATGTTTATGTCTATATATTTGTGTACATGTGTATATGCATTTTTGTATTAATCTCTATAGATACACATACACATATTTATTTGTTATTTAAATTATTTTTTAAATCCCAGGTGCAAAGCAATTTCTTTGAACCAACTCCTCTTCTAAATTAAACATGGAGAAGAACCAGATCAACCTCACATCATGGGCAGTCTACAATCTGCTATAACTACTTGTCAGATTTTTTCTTTCTTATCCCATTAAATGTTGTCATTTCACATCTGAGTCCATGATTTTCTTCTCATACTACATTCATAATTTTCATTCTGGAAATCTTGAGACTTTATTTAATAGCCAGTTGAATAATTTTCTTTATTTTTGTCAAGAAAATGGAGAAAACAGAATGAAGTGAACCATTTCTTTACTGACTTTGACACAGGCTTCTGGGTTTGCTAAGAAACTCTATATAAGAAAAACTGCAGCTAAAATCTCCAGTTGTCGAGTTAAGAAGTTTGGAAATAAGATATCCAACCATACAACCAATTAAAAATACAACATATTTCAATTGAACGAAGTTAGACTTGTTTGTCCTTATAGTCTCTCAATAAGTGCTGCATATAAGGTTAAAGTTGCAACTGAGCATTTAACAAATATGCCTATTAACAGGCACCATAGATAAGCAGGTATAGTTCATCCAGGTGGTCATTGTATTAGGTTTTTTCAGCTTGTTAATCATACCTTTATACCTTTTCATTTCAGTTCTATTTTACCAAACATAGCATGTCAAACATCTAAGCAGGATACCAGCACTCATATGTTTAAAGAAAATTCTACACTTTCTATAAATGTTTAAACATTCATAGAAAAAATTATGCTTGGCACACAAGGGAGGTATGAGGATAGGCAAGAAACCCCCCAAAAAAAAAAAAAACCAAGATAGCATTTGATGTCCTCAATGCAAAAGAACTAATGCAGAAACTTTAAAGCTACAGAGGCCAATAGGAGAAGGGGACCAGGAACTAGAGAAAAGGTTAGCTCGAGAAGAATTAACCTAGAAGGTAACACACGTGCACAGGAAAGCAATGCGAGTAAACTCCCTGTATAGCTATCCTTATCTCAACTAGTAAAAACCCTTGGTTCTTCCTATTATTGCTTATACTCTCTCTTCAACAAAATTAGAGATAAGGGCAAAATAGTTTCTGCCTGGTAGCAAAGGGGTAGGGGGAGAGGGAAGGGGTGGGGGAAAGGAGAGGGTGGGGGAATGGGGGAGAGAAATGACCCAAACATTGTATGCACATATGAATAAAAGAAATTTTAAAAAATTATGCTCAAGAAAAATGTGACTCTTTTAATATACTTTTGCAATAAAGCTTCAAGGAAAATGAAGGGAGTTTGCTTTTTGGTATATATTTCTCCCTTTGTGAGAAACTTCTTTTTTGGTGAAAATATGTAATCATTTCTCAGTCTTCATTTTGTTTCTGTGTTCAATTTTTATACCTGTCACCAATAAAATTGTTTTCCAAATTATAAGCAAACAAGGACACGGTGATAACAACAAGCAAGTAGACAATTATTGACCCACCTTCTGAAAGACTGATAGGGACTCATTTGCTTTGGTCCACCCCTGCAACGCTACATTAATTCAGATCAGCAGTCTTGAGTTCCCACAGTTAAGAAATGCTCTTTGGGATGTTTGGTTTATAACAGAAATGGAAACAATGAAAATGCCTACTCTTGTGTTGCTTTACATTCTAACAGGGGAGACAAATGGTACATGTAACCTAATCCAACAATATGTATAAAAAGCAAAATAAAAAATCAGATTATAGGAAATAAGAATGCAATAAATTTTATGGAAATCACAGAATGTAGAAGAAGGGTCAGAGAATCTAGAATGCTCCAGGAAAGTATGAAAGGCTGGGCATAAAATTAGAGATGATTAGAGATCAAGATTAGATTAGACATTGAAGCAGCAACATCTAAGCAAAGGATTGAAGGAGGAAAGAGAGTTAGTCACCTAGATATCTAAGGAAAGACTCTTGCGGCTTTGTAATCAGCTAGAAAAACAAAAACAAACAAAGGAAAAAAAAAAACAGATCTATAACATGGATACATGCCTCGTGTCCTCAAGGAATAGCAACTAAGTCATCGTACTAGAGCAGAGGGAAGAAGAGCACACAGTAGTAGGCAAGGACCAGAATCACACACCAGGCCAGATAGGAGACTGAGGGTCATTATTAGGACTTTAGCTATCACTCTGAGCAAAACTGTGAATCATTGCAGAGTTTTGGTAGAGAAGGGACCTGACCTGGTTGTTTTAAAATGATTACCTGACTGCCATGCTGAAAATAGGCTGTGAGAGTGGAAGTAAGGAGATTTAGTAAAGCCTGCTGCAATAATCTAGGCAAAAGGCAATGGCTTGGACCAGTGTTGAAGCAAGAGAGATGCCAACAAGTGATCATATTCCAAGCATGTTTTGAAGGTAAAGGCAATAGAATTTCCTTGAGTGAAAACAGTGATCAGTTATTACTCCTATGCCTTGGACCTGAGCTACTAGAAAGATGGAATTATCAGCTAACCTGGCTATGGTTGAATAGGTTTGGAATGAAAGGTTAAGAATTAATCTCTGAGCTTTTCTGTTTGATTATTCATTTGCTTTGTTTTGAGATAGGCTAGCCTGAAACCTGTTGTGTAGCCTGGGGGGTGTCCAACTGGTGATCTTCCTGCTTCAGTCTCCCGAGTATTGGAATTACAGGTATCTACCAGCAAGCCTGATATCATTGAACTTTTTTATTATAAATTTTTTGTTAGGATATATTCATTATGCAGGGAGGGGATTCATAGTGAAAATTCCGATTAAGCTTACATTGTGCATTGATTACATCACCCCATCCTCTCTCCCCCTTAACCCTCTCCCTGACCCACTTAAAGCAATTGCAAGAGCTGTCTTTGTTCCATTTCATGTAAGTATATGAAATCCATCCACCATATACCTTCACCTTAATCTCCTTCATTCCCCCTCTCCACAAGTATCCCACACAGATGTACTGTACCTGTTTTATAGTCCTGTCTTTCATTATTAATATTTAAGTAGATGTTCAAAGGGGTTTCTCACTGTATCCCTGCTGTAAGTATATTTTACTTTGGTCTGTTCAATCCTTCCCATTACTCTCCCTTACCCTTTTACCTTCCACCCCCCCATTTTTCAACAGCTTATATTCTCTACCTTCACAGATGTTATGTTTTATGATATTACTAGTGCTCTATAATTCTCTATTCATTTATCTCCTTCCACAAGTTCCATAGAGTAGTTCCACTGTTACAAACATGTTCTACATATGAGTTTGTATATGATCATGCTTGAGTATATGTTTATCTTTTGGATCCATCTTCCATGTATGACAGAAAGTTTTTGTCATTATATACACAGATCAAGGCAGAATTTAAACAGTAAGAGCTTGGGAGAGCTATCTGAGTTAAAAATATAAATTTGGAAATTGTTAGTAGATAGAACACGGACTGGCAGCGAATCAAGATAAAGAACAGAATCAAAAGCTTTTGCTCTGAAATGCTTGAGCATTAAGTGGTGAGAAAGGGGCAAGTTGAGAAGGAGCCAGCTAAGGAGACTGTGAAGAAGAGATGAGTGAGGTAAGTTGAAATGACAAACAGCATGGTCTTCTTGAAGCCATGTGAAAAACTCTGTCCAGGGAAAAGGGGTAACAGTGTCAAGTGCTACTGACTTGTCAAGTAAAATGAGGGCTGAAAATCGATCACTTACTTATTTAGGCAGAAAACACTATTATTTGGTTTGGTTTCCATAAGGGATATCATATATCAAAGTAAATTGCATTCATTCTTCTTAAACCATTAGCACAGTACACTAGAAGGGTCCCTTTTTTTTTTATGGAGTTTTCTTGAACTTCCTAGGAGCCTGATATAGTATTTTTTGTTTTGATTTGTTTTTTAAAAATGTGGATACTGGTGTCTCATCTACACCAATTGAGTCAACATCTCTGAGTCAGTGGTTCTTGGAACATTAGTGTGCATCAAAATCACCCAGTTGTTGAGGTTTTCAAGACTCAGGATTCTGACTCCATCACTCTGGGAAGAGCATCAGAATTTGTATTTCTAATAGATTCCCAGGTACTACTGATACAGCAGAGCCTGGGACAACTGAAATACCCTAATCTAAGCATAGATCTTGGGCATCAAGGTTATTAAAAGCTTCCCAGGTATCTCTCATATTGAGTTGAGTTCAAAGCCACTGTTCCAGAGCCTCATTACTCCAAGTATGGTCAGAAAAGTAGTATTGGCTTTGCTGTAGGTCTGTTGGAAATTCAAAGTACCAGGACCTATCAACACACTGAACCAGATCCATGTGTTAACATGATCCTCAGATGATGCATGTACATGTTAGGAGGAACACTGCTTGGACCATCTCTGAGTTCTTTGGGGGAGCTCTGTACATGTAGGTATCATTGTTCTTGCTGATCACTGAACTTTGGGCATTCTCACTTTCTTTCTGTTGTGCTAAAAAACATTTTAGTATTTTAATGATGAAATGCCTACAACTTCCTCTTCCCTTCTTCTAATCCTTCAGGTACAAACAATAAGCAAAAATTTTAAATCTTGAAAAATATGATTGTGTTTGTAGTTGCTCACCTGAGACTTTCCTCTTTAAATCTATAAAACTTGTTCTGAGTGCCAGTGGCTCATGCCTGTAATCCTAGGTATTTGGGAGGTTGAGATCAGGAGGATCACAATTTGAAGGCAGTCCAGGCTAATAGTTCACAGGATGCCATCTCCAAAATAACCACACCAAAATGGACTAAAATCATGGCTTGGCAAGTACAAAGCTCTGAGTTCAAACCCCAGTCCCACCAAAAATAAATAAATAAATTTAGAAAACTTGTGTTTGTTAAGCCTTGGGTATTCTTGGATGAATTGTGACTTTCTGAAGCTGATCACATTATCACAGAGCAGGATCCATGCAGTACAGATTCTGAGATGGAGATTTGGGTGCAGGAAGTTTATTGGACAGAACTCTAGATCAGCACCTATGTGGGGTTAAGGAAGCAGGACTGTACAGAAAGAAGAATTGAGTCGCAATGTAGTCCTGACAAAGATCTCAGTATGGAGACTATGGTGTACTGGGATGGTCTTTCAGAGTTGACCTAATTTAAGGCAAGGGACCCAGGCATTTATATCAGCACCACATCCATTCTTGCTCACTGAGCTGCCTCTAGGGAGGAGGGGGAATATTGAAGCTGAGGGAAATTCTCTGAGCTGGATTCGTTTGAGAACCAACAAACCTTCGCACGATTAGGATCATTACTGGGATCATGAGTGCCTCTGTCATAAACAGGAGGGTCTCAGAGCCCTAGAGGAATTTCTATTTTGGTCTACCAATAGGGATATAAACCTGGTCTGGCTAGGGAGTGATGCAGAGGTGTTTCCTGGTACAAAGAGAGGACAAGAGCAGAAAGAGAGAGACAGAACATTCTTTTTCTGCTGATTCCTTTCTTTAGGTTGGGGTATTGCTGGCAAGTAATAATCTTTAAGACTTAAGAAACTAAATTGTGGCACAAAGTCAGTAATACTAATATACCAAAGAAGAAAATCAGTAAGAATGTACAAAACTCCTGATGACATCAGTGAGCTGCTGAACCAATCCCAGCATTACAATTCTTCAAATTTGTGCCAAATAAGATAAGGGTTGATTTTTGAAGTCTCAATCATGTATACTGTTACTTGCAATGGATCAAGGTGTTCTCATTCATATTTTTGATCCCTTTCCTTTTTTTCCTATCTCATCATCGTATAGAACTTGCAACATTTAGTGTTTTTAGCTCTTTCTAGACTGCTAATCCCAGGGAAGTCATTTTGGGCAAGGACATGGATGACATAAAATACTGATTCACATATTTTTCATAGCAATGCTCTTTATGTTTAGAACTTGGGAGGGTGGTAGTTAGTCTCTGTAGGGACTTCTCCAAATGTTTAATATGTATCAGTTATTATGCTAATGACTTTAAATATATTACTTTATTTAATCATTACAAGCTTATAAGAAAAGAACAAGAGCAGAGGAAAGGGTTTTTTTTATTTTTGGTTGTCTTATTTTTCAGAACTGGGATTTGAACTCAGGGCCTCTCACTTGTTGAGAAAGGAACTCTACTGTTTGAGTCATACCTCCAGCCCTTTTTACTCTGGATATTTGGGAGATTCAGTCTTGCTTTTTTGCCCAGGCCAGCCTGAACCACAATCCTCCTATTTCATGTTTCCTATCATCTCTGGGATGACAGACGTATGCCACCATACCTAGTTATTTTTCCATTGACATGGAGTCTTGTAATTTTTTTTTCCTAGGCTGGCCTGGAACAGTGATCCTCCAGATCTCAGCCTCCCAAGTAGCTTGGGATTATAGGTGTGCCACCTCACTCAGCTTTTTTTTGAATATATCTTTTATTCATATGTGCATACATTGTTTGGGTCATTTCTCCCCTCTTCCCCCCGATCCCTCCCTTTCCCCTGCCCCCTCCCTCTCCTCCTCTACCCCCTCGCTTCCAGGCAAAAATGGTTTTGCCCTTATTTCTAATTTTGTTGAAGAGAGAGTATAAACAATAAAAGAAGGACCAAGGGTTTTTGCTAGCTGAGATAAGGGTAGCTATACAGGGAGATTCCTCGCATTGCTTTCCTGTACATACGTGTTACATTCTAAGTTGATTCATCTCAAACTAACCTTTTCTCTAGTTCCTGGTCCCCTTCTCCTATTGGCCTCTGTCGCTTTAAAGTTTCTGCGTTAGTTCCTTTGCATTGAGGAAATCAAATGTTATAGAGATTTTTTGGGTTTCTTACCTATCTTCATACAGCCTTCTATGGTTTTTTTTTTATTTGTTCTTGTGCTTTCTCAAATTCTCTATTTTTGTTGTCTTGGAATTTCTTGAGTGTCTCCTGCACATTTTGGTTGAGCATATCCACTATCATCTCTATAAAATTCTCATTGATTACTTACAGGATTTCTTCTTTCAGCATGTTCTTGTGGACTTCATTGGGTTCTTTGGCATAGTTTATCTTTGTTTTGTCGGAGTCTGGATCTAGGTATCTGTTTTCTTCATTTCCCTCTGGTTCCTGTGCTAATTTATTATTGGGGGGGAAATGGTTTCCATCCTTATTCCATCTTCCCATCATTCCACTTTGTGCTGTTACTCTCCCTGTACTGTGTGTAATTTAATATTATCTAGCTTGTAATAGTAAGAATAATGATATCTAGAATGGAAGGGTAAGAGGAGAAAGAGAGCAAAGAAGGAAAGGAAAAAGGAAAAAAACACCACCGCCACCACCAAGAAAAACAAACAAATAAAAAAATAGCCAAAGAAATAAACAGAGAGAGATAGTATGCTAATTAACAGTGAACTAAACAAGCATTGGAGAGACAGAGAAAAAAGAGAAAAGAAGAGAGAAAAAAAGAAGAAGAAAAGAAAAGAAAAAAAAAATCCCCAGTTCAAATGCAATAAAGTTTCAGTCTTAATAGTTCTGGGTTACTCCTTCAGTATCAGTCCTGGTGTTGGTGTTTTGAGTAGTAGCTCTGATGTTGTCTCACCAAAGGAGAAAAGAGAAAAGAAAAAAAAATAGTAAGAAGAAGAAGAAGAAGAAGAAGAAAAAATAATTTGAGAAAGAAAAATAATAGAAAAGATATGTAAAACTATAAAAGAATAAAAATTTCAGGTCCAGAAACAATGCCGTTTCAGTCTTAGTAGTTCTGCTGTTGCTTCTTCAGCATCCAGGCCTGGTGTTGGTATTTAATCAGTAGCACTTTGTTTTCTCACTAGGTGGTTGGGTCAGGAGACAGCTTTGTGAACCTCTATCTGCTCTGTTTCAGGCTGTGCCTCACCTGCCACCTACTGCCAGCTGGCTGCTGCTGCAAGCTTTATTTATTGCAGTTTGCTGTGTGTGGGGGGGTCACACCCACCTATTCCAGCGGGCTTTGTTTATTTAGGGTTCTCTGGGCACCTACCTCTCCCTTTTTCTCCAGTGTGGAGTCCTACCAGCCTGCTAAAGCTACAGTCCTTGTTGATTTAGAGTTTGCTTGGGGAACTTCCCTTCCCCCACTCTCCAGCAGAGTGTGCCACACATCAACCACTGTTGCTAACCTTGCCTACCCCAAGCTCGCTGGCAGGGGTTGCCAAACCCACCTTCTTCTGCATGTTTGCTTATTTACAGTTCTCAGGGATGCCTGCCCCTCCTTCTCCAGAGCTCAAGGCACCCTGCCCTCTTTGCTACATGTCTTTTTCAATTCTTTATTAATTATTCAGGTTTTTTTTTTTGTGGGGTGAGGTCTGTCTGTCCAAGGGGCTATGCTGGTTTATCCCAGGAGTGGCTATGGGGATACTGTGTGCTGCTTATTTGGTCACCTGTTGGTCTGTGTCTCCCAAGCAGGTTAGAAGCCAGCATCTGGTGGCATGGGAGCCCTCCTGGTTTCTCTGTATATTGTGGCATGGGGAAGCTATGGGCAGGCTGGGGGTTTGGGGGTGTCAGATTTTTGTCTCTTCTAGGTGGTTTTTCCCACCAGGTGTTTCTCCAGTGTCTCAGCAAGATTTTTCCTTTATGGAGCTTATGCTATCTACTTCCTCCCCCTAGTTGCCATCTTCCTCACCCAGCTTTTTAACATTGAGATGAGATCTTGCCATCTCTTTCCCTGTGCTAATCTAAAACCATAATTCTCCTGATCTCTGCCTCCCAAATAGCTAAGATTAAAGGTGTGAGCCACTGACACCTAGCTAACAGAGGGAATTTGAGTAACACAACTGGTAAGGTCACTCATATGGTGAGTGACAGAACTAATATTCAAACACTGGATCTAGGGCCTCTATCTTTTTCTGTAACTGCCTTGCAAGGACAGAAAGGAAAATATTAGACACAAACTCAGTTTCCTCCTAGGTACAACAAAAGTTTAACTTTTTTACATGAAAGGGTTGCATCTACTGCAAACCATTCCCAACACAGGGTATTTATTCCCAGACACACTTTATCTAAAAGACTCCAACTGCCTCCATGCCAAAAGGTTTCTGGTTGCAATGACAATTTAATGCCAAATCAGGCAAGTTTATAAACCCTTTATTGTGTTGAGTAATGGTAATCCAGAAGAGAACATTGTGAGCTTGCTACCCCTGACAGCCTCACCACCAGTACATTCGCCTGTTGGGTCTTCACACAAAGAGGACTTAAAGGAGAAGACAGATGAGCATTGCTTGTCTTCTATGTCAAGAAATGTCTGCCCACTGTTGTTCTGAACAGTGCAAGGGGAAGAACAAGTTCCCATTTATTGCATGAGTCATGGTAAGTACCTGGAAAATTTCCCCTAAGCCTTTTAGCCTGTACCTAAGAAGAGACACTGGATCTGGATGTTATGCAAAGGGATGGCAGTCAATGGTTGCAAATGGTTGGGGTTCTTTCTATAAGCTGAATATTTCCTTGATTAAAAGAATGATGAAACCTACCTAAAGAACCATACTTTAAAGAATGTGAAACCAGAAATGTGGGAAGGATACAGGACAAAGAGAAGTTATATTTCAAAATTAACTTTGGAATAAAAGGAATATACTTTGAATAGTATTTATTCTTATTTTTACTTTTCATGGGACTATATTATTTACTTACTTTTTAAGAGTATATATTACCTATCATTTTGCATTATAGGCATATCTGGATATAATTTTTTATTTTAAATATATGAATGTTCACTGGGAAGACTCATTGTTATCCATTACTATAATATCATTATTGTGATGTCCTCACAAGCCACTCAGACTAATATCTTATTTATATTTTATTTTGACAATTACTGCACTCACTTTCTTATTTCACAAGAAAAACTGCTGCTCTTTTGAGAAAACTAACCCAATATAAGGCATCAGATGCATTCTTGACTAAAGCAACAATATTAATGTTAGGAACAATGATTTAGATTTTGTTTGGAACTCTCTGTAGTACTTCTAAAGAGGCCTTTCCCAACGTTGCATTGTTTTAGTTTTGATGAGCTATACCTCTGCTTTACAGGACAATGAAACAAACACTGGATTTATGTGAGTAGAAAATGGGGAATCCCATATCCTGGAAATGGCATGACCAATTTTACTGAAAGACAAACAGCATCATCAGTTTCTTCACTTTGTACATGCCTCTGACTTTATTAATGATGTAATCCCTTTCTTATAAATAGTGAAATCTTTTCTCACAGTAGAAGGGAATTTCCCCATGCAATGGACTGAAAATAAGAACCAACTCTTCTGCATTCTTTATGCAAATGACATTCTTATTATTGGCGTACTCCCCCAGAACTTGGGTATGTCTATGTTCATGTGTGCATATATTCTTCTGTCTTCCTTTAATGTTTCACATTTAAACAATTATATGACTTTTACCAAATTTATTTTTTTTTTCATTTTTCTTTTATTATTCATATGTGCATACAAGGCTTGGTTCATTTCTCCCCCCTGCCCCCGCCCCCTCCCTTACTACCCACTCCACCCCCTCCCGCTCCCCCCCCTCAATACCCAGCAGAAACTATTTTGCCCTTATCTCTAATTTTGTTACTTTTACCAAATTTAGATGGTGTGTTATGGAGATATATACCTATATCTATAACCAATAGCTATATAGATACTGTATAATTTTCAGAATTTACTTTGGAAATCTTAGGGTTGTCTGAAAAAGTAAACAATTAAACTTGAAATCAGATGCAACTTATAAAAAGAGGCAAGTGTAAGTAATATTAACAGAATATTCCATAAGTATTATAATTCCATAGAAAGAGAAAAACATAATTCTAAATATGAGCCCCATGTAGAAAGTTTTAAGAACAGATACATCAAATTTTAGGTGCAGATTGATAATCTAGAGAATTTTCATATGGGCTAGCCAATGTAGTAGGCTCACTGTTGACATACATTTATTTCTAGAGGTATATTACTCATATTTTTAATAATTATGATTGCCTCCACCAAGTCAGTAGACCAGATTATATATGCCTGAGCATAAAAATATAAATTCAGTTCATCCTATAAAAGAGAAGCGCTCTGCAAGTTTCCCCTCCTATTCAATAAATTTGAACATTTGTATTCATTAATTTTCATTTTTTATTATTTGTATCAACTTTTCTGTTATTAATGTTAGGCTGGTACTTCCAAATTGTAATGAATTAGTAAAGTTTTAGAAAACATTTGACTTCCAGATGTCCCTCACAAATCATATGATCTCTATTCTGCATTTTAATTAATCAAGATGTTCTATGTGTAAGCATATACCTGACTACATTTTTCAAATTTTAAGTGACAATTTTAAACTAACATTTTGGATTGAATGTTATAGCCAAAGGTAAAGAAAAACCCTAAGGAATCAGCAACGGACAAGCAGACCAGTAGGTTTTGGTGCTGCTTTTTAAAAGAATAACTTCAATGATCAGTCTGAGACTTTTCACCATCTAGTATATAAGAAGTAATTGATTAAGCATAATGTTCATAGCTTTAGCCAAGTGCATAGGACCGGTTTTCTTTAGACTGAGTCAACTCTTTCGGGTGAAGAAGTTCACAGGCTGTTCTTCTAGACAGGGTTAGATATACGTATAGAAGGAGAAAATAAAAATCAATAGGCCATTAAGACAATCATGCCCTAAATATCAGGTGAGGGTTAGCTTTATTCCTTTCTAGTTAGCCTAAGTATATAATAGTAAGAAACTGGAATAAGATGTCATTAGTCAGATGCATTTATCTGCCTTTCTGCAGCAAAAAGCTATATTTCCCCAGATAGATACTTGCTAGAGATGGAGATTTATCCTGAAGACAATAGTAGACCACTAAACAGTCTTTAAAGAGGACATTATTTAATTTATTTTCCTTTTAGAGAAAACGGTTGCTGTCAGTGTAAAACGTATTTTCTGTCTTTTTAATACAAGGGAAATATGAGAGAAGGAGCATAATAGCAAGCTTTGTGATATATGAGGAAGTCACAATGATTGTGAGACTGTCCTATGAGCTGCTTATTTAGTCAAAACTATAAAGGTGGAGAAACACAAAATACTTGGCAATAATTTTGGAAAGGAAAAGAAAAGAAAATGCAAAAAAATATAACCTTTCCATCAACTTTCCTTTCAGGATATTTTTATATGGCAGGCCTCTAGTCCTTGATGAGGCTTGCCTAAGTCAGATTCATCTTCACAAGCTGTCTGATTGTGAAAGTCGAGGTGACCTTATTTCCGGGAATTTCTCTTTAGCTGCTTAGGCAAACCTGTTCCACTACTTATCTGGGCTTTGTCTATAGGATATCCTTGGCAGAGTGGTGGTGGCTGAGGCAGGAGGTAATGAAAACGACTAAAGAACAGTTTGTTGCATTTTTTCCGAAGATGATTGGGTATCACCTTGCCATATGTTTATAAATGTGCCTGCCTATGGTTTATTAAGGGAATAGTCTAAACACATCTCTAATATGACAAACTCTCTTGATAAATAAACGAACAAATAAATGCTATTTTATTATGCACCTTGATATATTCATAAACCATTTAGAGCAAGAAAAATTAATTCTTACAATAACAAACTTTTAGTTACTATGTATTTCTTATCATTATTATATTAGAATTTTGTCAACAGTTAATTTAATTATTTCCTCTTGATATAGAATTACAAAAATATAACATATGGAAAACACAGCAACAATTAGTAATCAAAATACATCCTAATATTTGAATTTTTTCAATTTTGAGCTTCCTTAAGCCTTTTTCTTCTACTTTAAATGGCTCCTATTATAATAACTATATGGAAGTATTGCCAACCATAAATTGATTCTGAATTTTCAACAGATTTATTTGTCAATCACGAACTAATAGTTTATTCAGATACCAATTTATTTCTAATAATCAAATTTATTGAAATGAGATTTAGCTTGTGCTTGAAAGATTCTCTCCTAGACATCACATATTAAGCATAGGAAGTGCTGGTGTAAAAGTTGTCATAATGGGATGATGACATTCTAATGACATACCTAATAACATGTGATGGACATGACATTGGGAGGTGACTAAAATTTAGAGAATGTATCCAATTAGGTTGCACTCACTGCACTTTGAGAATGATTCAGGAAATGGTTGCAAAAGCTCCTGCATGGATATATAAGCTGGTGCCACAGCTGGCTTTTCTGACTATGAGAATGTCTGTGTTCCCAGCACGCTGACCTGCAGGTGAATCTAGCGAGTGGTCTGTTGACTTCTCCATCAATTTGGATCATGATGTGGATGAGAATACTTCTGGGTGTTTTTCTCTTTCATCTGTCTCTTTCACATTCTCCAAAAGTGTAAGTGATTGCTTAGAGTTGTGTTATTATATACAGAAGTCACATAGAGTTTGTTATTAAAAATTCAAACTTACTACATTTTTATTACAGTGATTTGATTTTTCAAAGTGTAATCAAAACATATTAATGTTACTACAAATTTCAAATTTGAGTGAGACCATTATCTCTGCCTGATATATATGCTAATTTAGAGTTAAAAATTGTACTTTTATTAAGGAAGAGGCTCATTAATCAGTAGTTGGGGAAAGAAGGTAGAAAAATAGTAGACAAATGTAAAATGGAATGTGCATACCAGTTCATAGGAAAAGCATTGTATGGGGACACCAACACTGTTAACCTTTATAGAACTAATGATTAAAATTAATTCCTTCTTTGTTATTGGAATTTTCTTGTTTTGTCTACAAGCCTCAATTCACAGCCAACATCTTTGTTTCATGTATTTCAAGACCTCAGTTTTAGCACTTTTCTGTATTTTTAATATTAAAAAGGAATGTATTTTTATGAAGCTCCAGAATCCTTCATCTAACAAAACAATTGCTAAGTAGCCAATTATTTCTTTGAAACTTTCAATTTTAATATTCTTGCTTAAATTTTGTAGGCAGTATGTTCTACTGGTCCCTTCTGTTCTACAAGAAGGCTCCTTGGATAAAGCTTGTGCCCAGCTTTTTAATCTAACTGAATCCGTTGTTTTGACTGTTTCCCTCAACTATGGTGAAGTCCAGACAAAAGTGTTTAAAGAGTATGATACAGGCAAGAACTTCTTTAAATGCATCAACTTTCAGGTAAATACTTCACTCTGCTTACTGTACAACATAAATATTGAAGGTGCATGAAAGCCATCCACATAACTGACTTTCTAGGGACAAAGAGACTATTTGAATGTATGTGTAAAGTTATTTTACTTAAAAATATGTGCAGTCCTTAGTTTGAGATAACATTAGTACAACTATAAATGGTGTTGAATAAGGGCAAGAGCAAAACCATTGGATTTTTTGACAGAAATTTGTTGAAGGACAAAAGATCCATCAAAGAGCAACTCATGCAGAGAGGGAAGTTTTAAGAAAGATGGAGGAGAATTTATTTAAATGGTGAAATAAGAAAGTAATTAAGACCGTCAGGAGCCAGTAGCTCACACATACAATCCTAGCTACTTAGGATGCTGAGATCACGAGGACCACAGTTGGAAGCCAGCCCAAGCAAAAAGCTTGCAGGATCCTATCTCATTAGGAAAAAGCTGGGTATAGTGACACTTGCTTGTCATTTCAGTTTATAATAAGAAGCTTAAAATAGGAAGGTCATTGCCCAGAGAGGCCTGAACAAAAAGGGAGACCTATCTTTCAAATGGGAGAGCATCTGCCTTCAAGTACAAAGTCCTGAATTCAAACTCCAGTACCACAAAAGAAGAATACTAAGAAATGACAATTTGTGAATCACAGCTTGTAGGACACCAATACACAATTGCTAATAGAGATTGCATGACAAAACACCTGTCTCACAAATTATCTATTTGCTTTCTAGGTTCCTCAGGCCCAATTGGATCCACTGGCTTTTATCACATTTTCTACTAAAGGAGCCACTGTCAACCTTGAAGAGAGAAGATCTGTGGCAATCAGGGCCAGGGAAAACGTGGTCTTTGTACAGACAGATAAACCCATCTACAAGCCTGGACAGAAAGGTGTGCATACCTAAATTACATTACCCTCAACTGGTATCATTTATAGAATTTTTTTTTTGTGGCTTAAGTGGCAGAGCTCTTGTTAAACAAGTGTGTGACCCTGAATTCAAACCCCAGTACCACCAAAAAAAATCCCAAAACCCTTCCGTTCTTAAAACAGATCAAACAGAATGAGGTCCATCGAGGGCCACGTGGGAACTGGGCATAGGAGCCTTGGTCTGAGGCTCTCTTCATCCATCAAAGGGCACTCAGCCAAGTTGGAACACTTAAGAGTTACCGATGTCACATGCAGGGGTATACGTATGTGAGAGGTAAAGCAGGCCCAGGCTGAGGCCTCTGCCAGCTGTCAGCCGGGATCTATAACTGCTGGCATGTTTTCATTACAAAGAAGATAGCGGGATCTCTGAAAGTCACGTACAGTCTTTGTGTGTTGCGGAGAAGGCAGTGACTCATAGATGATAGGCTCAGCCTGCAAACAGCTCTGTGGACTCCAGAACGCTGTATCAAGGTTTGCAGTCCCTGCATTTATAGAATATTTAAACTCATGTACACAAGACAAGCTCAGAAAATTCATTGTGTTATAATCCATTAGAAAGGTGGATCAAAAATGCAAAATAAAAATGCAGATTATATAAACTAAATGCAAGAAATTTAGTCTTAGTCAATCTTGGGTACAGAGCCTCAGAAACTGTATTTTTAAGGAGATCCTTAACATTCTAATAATATCTGTATTATTCTAAAATAATATGGGGAATCATGAAATTTTAGCAAGTGCAAATTTACACAATTATAGTTGAATTAGAAATAAAATGGTGCAAAGTGTTTCAAGAACATGTCAAGAGGTACTCCTAGTAGCTGGAGAAGGTCTAATGGTAGAATGAACAGCATGACATTGAATTAAACTGAAAAGTCTCTTTTCATCCCTCAGCTTAGAAGAGGATAATGAACATAATTACAGCAGTAAAAAAGAAAGGCATTTCAGAGATAAACTACACTTGAGAAAGCACAGAGATAGACATAATTTAAAATCTGTCTTTAAATGGTAAATAGACTCATTTGTAGTAGAAAAAAACAAATGGATAATTAATATTTATAGTATATTTTATTTATTTTTTTTTTGGTGGTACTGGGCTTTGAACTCAGGTCCCTGCACTTGCCAGGTAGACACTCTATCACCTGAGTCACACCTTAGCCCCTCTTCCTTTTTGCTTAGATTTATCCTGAGATAGCACTTATGTCCAGGCTATCCTCCTATCCATGCTTCTTGCATAGTTGGGATGACAGACACACACCACCACATCCAACTTTTTATTGGTTGAGATTATGGTCTTATGAACTTTTTGCCCACGCTGGCCTTGCACTGCAATCGTCTCTATTGCTGCTTCCTGTGTAGTGAGGATTGTAGGAGTGTGTCACTGTGCCCAGCTTATTTTTTTTTCAAGATATTTTAGCTTTCTTAAAAGTGTTAAGATACAATCGTCCTTTAGTATCTGGGGATTGATTCTAGGACGCTGATGCAAAAAGGAAGGAAAACAAGGGGAAGTGAATGAAAGAATTTTTTTTTAAGTCCCTGACTATGTGGGTGAGTAAGAATTTTAGTGTAGCTAAGTAATGTCTGTGATGAGTCACTCCATATAGATTTGGGCACTGTGCCATGATGAAACAGTCTGAAGACTGTTCTGATAAATCTATACATATCATTAAACCACAAAGGGAACGTCTTTATAGTATTTCCACTGAGTTGTCTACTATGCTTGAGCAAAAAGGGTGGGCATGAAAACAAGGAGAAAAGTTTTGGGCAAAAAAAAATCTATATTTTTTTTTTTAGGAAAAAACTTAACAGTGGCTACCCTCAATAGTTTTCTTCTGAAAAAATATATTAAATAAAAAATATTACTTTTCGATATAGACATGACAAATTTTTTATTCAACTTATAATTACATTCACAGATTCCTAACAATCTATGAAATATAACAGTGGTTACCCTGACTAATAAATTGCAATTTAAACATTTATTTATGTGGAAAATATAAATACATAGTGCCATTTTATTTTTAAGATACATTTTGGAAAGATCTTATGCATTAAAAGTTTAATGGAATATGCTATTACATTATTCTCATATGTTAGTTCATAAATTTACTCCTTCAATTATTAGCTATTAATATTCTTAATATTATTATCATTCTCAGGGCACTTTAGCTTTCTTAAAATATTAAGGAAACCAACACTGTCCCTCAGTATCGAGGGGTGACTAGATCTAGGACCCCTGATGGTACCAAATTCTGTGGATGCTTGGATCCCTTATATAATACAGCACAATATTTGCATAGAACCTACGCACAGCCACACATATAGGAACATATCTATCTCTAGATAACTGATAATACCCAAATGCTATGTAAATCATTGTTATAATATATTGATTAGGGAAAATGGCAAGAAAAAATGTCTGCACGTGTTTAGTACACATGCAAATATTTTGTGTGTATTTTCAGTCTTTAGTTAATAGAATCCACAGATGTGGAACCCACAGATATGGATGGTCAACTCTAATACTGTATCAGTTATGGCCCCCTAGGCCATACTTGTTCTTCCCTGACTGTTTTTCCATTACTATTATCTATAATCATGAAACATGAATGCAAATATAATTTTTAAATGATGGAGTCTCTTCAAACAAATAGTTGTCTTCTAATTATTTCTGTCCAACTGTCCATCAAATATCACAAAGAACCAAAAAGCTACAAAGGGTGGCTCTCCATCTTCAGTGAGTAAAACAATCATTAGTTAGGGTAACTTTAAAATAGGGTAATTTTTAAATCTGTGTTTTAAAAATAATTCTCAAAGGTGGTTTTGATCCTGAGGCTCAGTGGGCATGCATTGAGAAGCTCTAACATAAAAAGAAGGAAAAGATTGCTTTGAATACTGACTTGGTGGTTAACACTTCACCAGTGAGGCAGGTGTGAGTGAACTAAGGATTATTGTCATCACAGCTTGTTTAGCTATCAACATATAGGGATTTTGGAAAAACCCCAACTGAGGGAGGTGACAAATATGTACTAAAGCTGTAGAAACTGTGCTGAATATACATTTCTACCCCATACCCTCCCCTTGTCCTTTGCCTCACTCCCTTGATTCAGAGCAGTCAAGAAAATGGATTGTTCACATCAGTACTGAGGTAACAGATGGAAAAACATGGTTCAGTTCTGAAGTTTGGGCAACATCAATAATTGTTGAACAAACATTATTAATTCATCTCTAATGTGGCCAGAAGTCCTCAGGAAGAGGAGGATTGCATGTAGTGAACAAAAAAGAATGCCCAAAAAGTCTTAGGATTCTTGTTAAGAAGTGCTGGAGAAAGCAGAGTTTAATAAGGACTGTTGCTTTATATGGACCACTATCTTCAATCTGAAGCCTATGTATTTCTTTTGCTCCCATCTGCTAAGAAATTATAGATTAGAATGTATGTTAGGAACTATACAGGATACTATCGATGGCTGTTATTGTAAATTTGACCATTTGAAATCTTAAAAAAGAACTTATAAATTATCCAGGTACATTTTTTAGACTGTGTTTTCCAGTTTCATATTTGGCATTTATCATATACAAAGTATCTTATTTTTGCAATGAATGAAATCATTAAGGCTCTGGTTTGACTGCAATTATCTGTGTGGCTTATTTGATGGGTTCTTCCTGACTATTGCTGTAGTGATTTCTGCCCAAACTTGCCTGAAATTAAAAAAAAAAAAACAATGAACGCTAACTCAGACCTTAGAAACAAGAATAGGACAATCACTTCATTTGTCTGCTATCCAACAGGCAATGACCACAAGGTGGGTCCTAAGGAATGTGGAGCATGTTTCAACTCATATCATTTCAGATTCCAAGGTCTCCCCAAAATAATCTCCTCCTTCTTATTCCCCGAAATGCTGTACTAATAGTTCCATTGCATTTGTTTAAAGTATTTACCCTGCAAGAACATAGATTTGGAATAATAAGATATTTTAATTATTTAAACATTAAACTTAGTATTTTAGCTTCCTTCTTAAATAGCGTATACTTATCAGGAATTGAGCAGAGGGGAAAAAAAAAAAAAAGAAACTTCACCAAAAATCTCAAAGATAGTCCAGCATTGTGACACATGACTATAATTCCAGCACTTTGGAGGCTGAGGCAGGAGGATCATGAGTTGCTGGCCAGCCTGGACCATAGTAAGCTCCTGTCGAAAAAAGAAAAGAACCTCTGAAGAATGCTTTTAACAACTGAAACAAATCTCTTCAGATTTGTTTTAACTTCCCTACTTAGCCTGAGAAAGCAGCAGCAGTCCCACAGCCCAGAAAAGAAACTCAAACATTTATTCTTTTAGCACTTGTCAGCAGTTAACCAGTTAACTATTCTATGAGGAATAAGTTTTGCCCCAGTTGACAATTCGCTGCTCTTCTGGTGATTTGTTTAGTATATGTATGTGAATGATATCAGTTTAAATTACATGACCCTGTGCAGCTTGGATCAGGTGACCAGGCCAAAATATAGGGTCACACAGAGCCAGTAGGACTGCCAGGGATTGATCTTTTTGGGTGTTCTGACAAGAGGGGTGTGGGCAGAGCAGTTGTCCCAAAAGATATCTCTATGAAGTATTAAAAATAGCATTGAAGAAATTTTGCATTTAAGAATGAATGAATTAATAAAATACCTGACACAAAGATTATGCTGAGAACACTCCTTTAAAATCTCTATGTACATAATGTTAGACTCTGAAAATATCCCATTTTAAATTTTAAAATGTCCCAGTTTAAAGTTTTTAACTGAAAAACTGTTTACTGTTTTCATAATTTGAAATCCAGAAAGCTGAGTGTTTGAAAAACTAATTATGGTATGTCTAGATAGGGGGAATATTTGGGGCAGTGCACAGAAATACATGAATTTTTTCAACAAAATAACTCCTGAGTGAATTTTGAATTGACATTTTCAACAACACACATTTCACAATAACTGTAGCCTCCCTAAAAGAAATAGTAATAAAACATATTGGTATGAAATCTAATATTATGCAGATATCACAAATATTTCCTGGGTTAAAAGGCTGGGGTATAGTTCAAGTTGTACAGCTCTTGCCAAGTACATGCAAGGCCCTGGTTCAATCCCCAGCACCTTAAACAAATATCCCCTGGGTTTGACATAATTCTAAAACACTTGTATTAATTTTGAAAGCTGTGACCAAATTTATGATGTGTAGGAGGAGAAAGTACAGATAAGAGTAAAAGAATGACAGAAGTAGTTTTGCTGAACACTTTCTTGGCAGTCTGACATAACAAATCCAGCATGATAACCTTGTGTGATATGTATTTCATTGGCTCTGTGTGTAACTAATTGCCACAGACTGCAATAATCTACTGCTTTCTGATTCACTTAAGCTAATCCTTTGGATAGAAAGGCTGTATAACACAAAAGATGAATAACTTTCTTTATATTATCTTTATTTCCTTCCTCAGTAATGATTCGAATTGTGTCTCTGGATGATGAGTTCAAACCTGTTGATGAAATGGTAAGCTAGAATTGGAAATAACTGAGTACTTATGCACTTCTTTGTTTTTAACATCATAAAATTAATCAAGGAAAATGAGGCTGACCAGTCTATTATTGACCCTATGTTTTTATTAGTCCATCACCCATTGTGTTCCTCACTTAGAATCAAACTCTTTTCTCCTTCTCCTCCTTCCTTTTTTCCTTCCCTTCCTCCTTCCTTCCTTCCCTTACTCCTTCCTTTTCTTCCTCCTCCTCCTTCTCTTCTTCTTCTTCTTCCTCTTCTCCTCCTCCCTCCCCTCTCCTCCTCCCCTATCCCCTCCTCCTCCTTCTGCTTTTTCTCCTCCTCCTCCTCCTTCTCTCTGACTCATCACAAAAAATAAATGCACTTCTCAATTACAAATATAAAGCCCTGTGACCCAAATATAGAGAAGATGTCCTTCCTGTCCCAAAATTATTATACTAGAGCAGAAGTGATTGGGAAAGAATATGAATGATTGCAATAAAAGTGACACTAAAATGTATAAGGAGGATACATCATTGCATCCTTGACATCTGGAAGAATAGAACATGGCAGATAGTAGGCTCTCAAAATTATATAATGAGTACGTTATATATTAAAAGAATGAGTAAATGTTATGCAGTGTAATATGTTATAACTACATGAGTGAATGAATAATAAGTCAATGAAAGCATTATTGCTGCTTCTTATTTGAAGTTATGAGGAAAGTTATTAGGTCAACTTCCCCAGAATCAGACCCTTAAACAAAGAAAACTGGACAAATGAATTATTAATAAAGTGCCTTAGAAGAAACCGGTAAGAGAGTGGGAGGAAGCAGCACAGGGCTAGAGAAGTTGCCAAGCACGCACGCAATTGACTTCAGACAAAGTCATCAGCCTGACTGGCAGGAAGTCCTGAGTATAGGTTACACTTCAGATTTTGTGCTTCTCTTAGGAAAGAAAGCTAGGCTTTCATCCTCTAACACTAGGCACATGTTGGTTATGAGCAGTGGCCCAGATAAAAACAACCCCCCAGGAGCTTGGCAGGAGGTTGAAGGACAGGCTCTCAAGTTCACAGATGAAAACTGTTAGGAACTGAGCACAGTGAAATGGGACCAAGGACAAAGAACTGGAAAATAGGGATGTAGAGGTGGCTCATTGGCCACTTCTGCTACCGGTGTCATGGTGAGGTGAAACTGAAAGACTCCTTAGAAAATAAAGGTGACATAATGTTTTAAATTAGGAACAAGAAGATATTATAAGCAGCGAGAAATGTTACAGGAGGCATGAAGGTAGGGAATCAAGAGGACTTGAGGAATGGTAACATAATAACCAGGTTTGCTAAAACATCCAAGTAACATAGAAAGTCATGATGAAAAAAACTCTAGATAGGAGATGTGGTGCCATGTTGTGGGGTACTTGAATTACATTTAGTCAAAAGAGCAGTTTGTGTGCAGAGTAGAGGAAGACAACGGACAGGGATGAATTCCAGGGCCTTTCCAAATTTACTCTTTATTCAGGGCAGTTTTTTATCCCTTAGGGACAGTGATTACACTTCACAGAAATACAGTGGATTATTATCAGATGCCAATCCACAGCTAGGAGAGACTGAATAGCCAGAATACGATGATGATGATGATTAAGACAGGGGTTCAGCAGGAGACTACAGTCTTGCTAGAGACAATCTGAGAACAAGGGTGTAGTAATGAAAATAACTTAGAGATAGTGAATCATGACTGAAGCCTCCACAAGAGGAAACCTGACACATGTCTTTCCATGTATTTTGAACAAACTTGTTAGAACTAGTCACTCTATTGTGGTTTCACTCTCCTTTTTCTTCTTCAGCTGAGCGGATACATTGACGCTTGATAACCTATGCAGACAGTTTCTCTGTATGTTTACTGGTTTTCCCTCCTCCCAACCACCACCTCCATCCTCACATATTCAAGGCATCACCACTTCTTTTTTTCTTACATAAAAATTTATTCATATGTGCATACATTGTTTAGGCCATCTCTTCCCCTTGCCCCCTACCTTCCTCCCTCTAACCACTTCCTCCCTTGCTTCCAGGCAGCTCTTCTCCAGTTTTGTTGAAGAGAAAACCTAAGAGACAATAAGAAAGACATAGCATTTTTGCTAGCTTGAGATAAAGATATGTATACAGAGAGATTCCTAGCATTGCTTCCATGCACATGTATATTACAACCCGAACTAGTTCATCCCTACCAGACCTCTTCACTAATTCCCAGTCACCTTCCCATAGTGGCCTCTACCAGTTTAAGATTACTTTATTCGCTCCTCTACGGTGGGCATATCAAACACTTTCAAGTTTTAGGTTTCCTTCCCTTTCCCTATTCCTCCCATGTTTGGTCTCCCATTAGTGTGTGACCCATGTCTGATAATATTACCGCATTTGTTTTAGGTCTATAATTAGCATGAGGGAGAACATATAATTTTTGGTCTTCTGCGCCTGGCTAACTTTGCTTAAGATGATGTTCTCTAGATCCATCCATTTACTTGCGAGTGACAAAATTTCATTCTTCTTTGTGGCTGAGTAAAATTCCATTGTGTATAAATACCACATTTTCTCAATCCATTCGTCAGTGGTGGGGCATCTTGGTTGTTTCCATAACTTGGCTATTGTGAATAGTACAGCAATAAACATGGGTGTGCAGGTGCCTTTGGAATAACCTGAGTTGCAGTCTTTTGACTATATCCCTAGGAGTGGGATTGCTGGATCATATGGCAGATCTATGTTTAGATTTTTAAGAAGCCCCCATATTGTTTTCCAAAGTGGTTGTACTAGCTTACATTCCCACCAGCAGTGATTGAGGGTTCCTTTTCCCCACATCCTTGCCAACATTTGTTGGTGGTGGTGTTCTTGATGATAGCCATTCTAACAGGACTGAAGTGGAATCTTAGTGTGGTTTTTGTTTTGTTTTGTTTTGTTTTTTTGTGGATGACATTTTTTTTCTTAATAACCACTTTTAAATTCATAAATACAATCTTTAAAAATCCATACATAAAATGCAAATTTAACATAGAAACTTATTCCCAACTCCAATATTTCTACCAGCAACACTTTAACAAATTACTTCTCAGTGAAGGGGAAGAAAGATTCCAAGTTCATGCCACTGCAATAGCAATACACTGAATCAGGGGATTGTGATTTTTCTCACTCTTAACCCTCAGAAAAAGAAAAAGCAATCTGCAAGAATCCTGCACATTTTTATTTCTGCCCCCACATCTATTTTTTTATCCTTTTTTTTTCTGACTAGGTAATTTCACATGTTTCAAAAAGCAACAAGTTATCATTTACATGCTGGAAAGTCCTGTCCTGCTACTGTCATGTTGACTACATTCTTCCCATTCACCTATAGATAACTTTTTATTATTATTATTAGTCATTTATTCACATGTGCATACATTGTTTGGGTCATTTCTCCCCCTGCCCCCCACCCCCACTCTCTCCCCTCTCCACCCTCACTTCCAGGCAGAACCTGTTCTGCGCTTTTCTCCAGTTCCACTGAGGAGTAGAAATAAGCAATAATAAGAAAGACATAGCATTTTTGCTAGTTGAGATAAGGACAGCAATACAGAGAGATTCCTAGCATTGCTTCCATGATCAAATGTGTTACAACCCAGGTTGATTCATCTCTAACTGATCTTTACACTGGTTCCTGATCCCCTTCTCATGTTGATCTCTGTAGCTTTAAGGTTTCTGTATTAGTTCCTCTGGAGTGGGGACATCAAACTCTTTCATGTTTTGGGTTTTCTACCTATCCCCATACCTCCTGTATGTGTTCTCCCCTTGTCATGTGACCCTATATCTAGATCTAAAGTCCCACCTCATTTTAGTCAGATTTGCCAGGAGCTTGTCAATCTTTTTTATTTTCTCAAAGAGCCAGCTTATTGTTTTGTTGATTCTTTGTATGATTTTTTTTGGTCTCTATTTCATTATTTTCAGCTCTTAGTTTTATTATTTTTCTCCTTCTGCTTGATTGGGGTTTTGCTTGTTCTCATTCTTCTAGGAGTTTGAGAAGCAGCATAAGGTCATTGATTGGAGATCTTTCTGTCCTTTTAATACATGCACTCATGGCTATAAACTTTCCTCTCAGGACTGACTTTCTGTGTCCCACAGGTTCTGGTAGATCGTGTTTTCATTTTCATTAACTTCCAGGAACCTTTTAATTTCCTCTTTTATTTCATCTGTGACCCATTAATCAGTGAGCAATGTGTTATTCAGCTTCCAATTGTTTGCATATTTTCTGTTGTTGTTTTTGTTATTGAGTTTTAGTTTTAATGCATTGTGATCAGATAGAATGCATGGGATTATTTCTATCTTCTTATATTTGCTGAGGCTTGCTTTGTGCCCCAAGATATGATCAATTTTGGAGAAAGTTCCATAGGTGGCTGAGAAGAATGTATATTGTGCAAAAGTTGGATGAAATATTCTGTAGACATCAGTCAGGTACATTTGATCTATGGTGTGATTTACTTCTAGAATTTCTTTATTGATTTTTTGTTTGGATGATTTATCTATTGATGATAGGTGGGCATTAATGTTTCCCACTACCACTGTGTTGGCATCTGTATGTACTTTTAAGTCCTTTAGAGTATGTTTGATGAAATTGGGTGCACTGACTTTGGATGCATATAGGTTGATAATTGTTATTTCCTTTTGTTGTATTTCACTTTTGTTAATATGAAGTATCCTTCTTTATCTCATTTGATCAATGTAAGTTTGAAATCTACTTTGTCAAATGTAAGTATTGCTATACCTGCCTGTATTTGAGGGCCATTGGCTTGGTAAATTTTCATCCAGCCTCTCACCCTAAGCCAGTGGGTTGTTTTTTTTTTTTTTTCTGTTAATGAGAGGGGTCTCCTGTAAACAACAGATTGTTGGATCTTCCTTTTTAATCCAGTTTGCCAAACAGTGTCTTTTGATGGGGAAGTTGAGTCCGTTGACATTCATTGTTAATATTGATAGGTATGTGGTGATGCTTGCCATTTAGTGGTTTTATTGTTAAGGCATAACCACTTCTAATCCACTTCCTTTCCCTGTCTATTAGGGTCACACTAATTCAACACAGTCATTAGTTTGCAGAATCAGCACCGTTCTACTCACTGCTTGGAGAAAATAAGGAACTTAGATCAATGATAATATAATTTTATTAGACACTAATTTTTGAAACCACTGAAGCTGAGTAAAATCTAGACAAATTAAATAATAAAAATTCAATCTGTTTAACTCAATGAAAGCCATCTGCATTAGGAGTATAACAACCAGATAACAAAAAAGGGTAGATCTCTAACTGATTTGCCCTAATCAAATTTGATCCAAGTAATCAACCTCTTTCCATGGCACATAGAGATAACACATTTTTATTTCCCTCCCATGAAGAGGGACTTAGTAAAAGAGTAACATAATAACTTGAGTTAGTTCTGTAACATCATCTATTTTTGATAAATCATCAAAGAGATACCATTCCATGGATTTTAAAAACAAATAGAGCCACCCCAACTTCATTTTGGTTTTCAGTTCCAAGAATTTCTCACAAAGGTTATAAGTCTTGTCAGAAATTTCTACACATTTGCTCTATCAGTGAGAAAATGTTTTAATTCCTGGAAAAAAGCACTTAGCAACTTAAAGGTAGCCCTTTTAAAAATTGTCCTTAGCCTGTTCACATGATGCTTCTAGTTTCTGGTTCTTAATGCCAGACTTCTTGGTTTTAGTGTTTTGAGAGAGCACATTAAATGCTTAACTCTAGATCTAATGGTGTGAAGGCCATTATACACTAGAGAGACCAGAGAGACAGGGCAAACAGGTAGCAGGAAAGAGAAGAAGAGGAGTCTCAAAGTAAGACTTAGCACAAATGCCTAAGATTATTTATTTGTCCTGTATGAAAAAAGTTGATTATAAGGAATAGTGAAAGCTCTAAGACAAATGAATTCATGTGGAATATAGAAATGAGAAGACTGAAGTATTTCAGAGGGCAACCAGCAGTGTAAAAAATTACAGTTGTGAGAATGAATACTGACCATGAAATTTGTCCTTATGGAAGTTAATAATAATCCTAGAGACTTTTTTATTATGTTGAAGAGACTTAAGTGAGGGTTGCTTGCCAAAATGGCAGGGTATATGCTGTAAAAGAGCAGAAAAAATCCAATTCTTGAATGCTAGGTGAAAGAGTTTTAATAAATTCAGTCTCAGTCAGAAATTAAATGTTTGAGTTTTCCTAGGTTATCTGCTTATGTTTCTTTGTTGAATAACACATTTATAAATAACCAATACTCACAAGGGGGAAAAGTTCTTGAGTTCATATATTGACATCATTTTTATTTTTATTTCAGTATCCACTGATCACCCTTAAGGTAAGATAATTGCCAGATAAAGATCTTTTTCTCTCACGTTTTAAAAATCTACTCAAACCTGAAAATCAGAAATCATTTTATAGGAGAAGACTGCCTATTGAAATAGTCAAAAAAGTATTTATTTCATGTAATCATCCTTAAAAGAATATAAATGTTTTTGTCTCTTTGATTTCTCTTTGCGAATGACAATAGGCAGCTATACCATTATGGACATTTAACTACTGAATTTCTATAAATGTGCACTTGGTTATATGCACTCAACCTTAAGAGACAAAACATTGACATGGAAAGCAGATGTAAAACACAGCAATTCTAAAATATACCAAGCCGTATAATATGGAGAGATGGTTAAACAATCACGTCTCTGTGAAGAACTGAAAGACATACGCAGAGGTTAGACTCTTCATAACTTAGGAAGCTGCTTGCTAAAATTTTATGGTGAATGAAAAAAATCCATCATGCAACAAAACATGCTTTCTTTATCCCCAGGACCCACAGGGTAACCACATCCAGCAGTGGGTGAATGAAACATCTGCCGGTGGTATCTTATCTCTCTCCTTCCAATTGTTCTCGGAGTCCATTGGATGGTATAGGATCATTGTGAAGACAGCCTCTGAAAAGGAAAAATATCACTCTTTCTCTGTTGAGGAATATGGTAAACACTAACTATGAAGTTGTCATTTATTAATAAGAAAAAATTAAAACTGCATTTTGACAAGGGCATGGTTATTCAATAACATTGATTATTGTGTATCTTTTCTTTGCATCTTTCCTTATCCTCTGCCATTATTTGAACATTCTCCACTTATCTCATTTTTATTCCCTAGTTACAAACTATAATCTTCACACAATTCTGTATTATCTTACAAAAGTTATTTTACCTTCCTTTAGTGCTGTCGAGAATATGATGGCTTCTGGTATATCACTCTCTTTTTTATGCCATATTTATGCCTCAAAGCACTTTTTGAGGAAAAAGAATGAAATTAACACTAGTTATATAAGGAGGTATTTTCCTTGTATTAGTTCATAAAATCTCCTCTAAAGTTGTATGGTACTGTCATTATTCCCGTTCTATAGATGAAAAGATTGAGGCATACTTTTCTGAGATCAATACCTGAGACGTTGTGTATTTGGACATTAAGTCTGCATTTTTCTATCCAGTTCCAATATTCAGCTCATATGAACTTCAGTAAAGTACATAACAGCAAAGATTAACCAAGGCCCACGGTTTAAAAAGGGGAAAATAATTGTTTCACATGACTGCACTTATCTTAAAGTTCCCTCTTTTGTTTTTATCAACAGTGTTACCCAAATTTCAAATGACTGTGGATGCACCAAGATACATCTTAGTTACGGACTCTGAATTCAAAGTTACTGTGTGTGCATCGTAAGTTTAAATCATACATAATAAAATGATGTATTCATAGAAAAATATTAGAAACAGGAAATAGTACCTTAAAAAAAAAGCAAATGGAAAGGTGTACAGAGCAAGGGAAAAGGAAAGAGTGAAATTACATTGCTGATTTTATTAATTCTTACCATATAGTTGTAATTATTTGATTAGGAACTATGACACATGGCTTTAGGTAATAGTTTGATTACTGTGTTGCATCATAAGATAATGTTCTTTTATACTATCTAATGCTGTAGCCACTGAGTGGCCATATGTAGCTAGTTAAACTTCAATAATTAAAATTAAATAAAATTAAACATTCAATCCTTCAGTTTCACTAACTACATTTCTTATAGCTAATGGTTGCTGAATTGGAGAGCACAGGTACAGAACATTCCACTGTCCCAGAAAGTTCTGTTGGCTAGTATTGTGTGTTTACTCTGACTTTGGATTCAATTTTCTTGTCTAACATAATTACAGAAGAAAACTGTATCTCAAAAATGTATCATAAAGAAAACTGACATAAGGGCTGGAATTAGCTCTAGGGTAATTAGGGTGCACTGTGTGGAGGAAATCAAGAACAGACAGAGACTTTGTGCCAAGTAACAAAGTACTCTACTGGTATATGGCAGAGGGAGCTGTCAGGAACTTCAAGTTGTTTTCCCCTCCCTCATCTCAAAGTAAAGCAGCCTTAGTGTAGTTTTTATATCTATATATAAAAGTTTTGCCTCCTCAGACCTAATATGAGGATTAATTCATTCCCTGGCTGTAGGCCAAAATCTCCTATGCACTACATTATTTTTCATTTTAGACAACAAATTTAAACAGTGTCCCAGTAGTTTCTAGTCATAAAGAAAGGTTCCGCTACTGTTTGCTTCAGACTGGAAGTTTACAAGGGTAAATAAATGGCATAGATAACTTTTTGAAGTCCCTATCTTGTGCTTCCCCTCCAGGGTTGGAAGCAAAAGAAGCTAAAGTGAGGGAAGTCTCCGTGTACTTGGGTGGTAGCAACAGGGGATATCCAGCATAGCTGAAAAGTCCCTTGACAAGGAGAAATCCCCAGAGTCCAGATGTCTAAGGTGCTGCCTTGCCGTTCTTGGCTGCACACTAACTCCTGTGTGATTTTCACTGGAAAGGTGCTGGAATACACAAGATAAGGCACTCTGTGGCAAGTCATCTGAGAGCCAAAACAATGTTAAACATAAATCAGTAAATTGCTGAAGAGTCTAACAATTTGAAATCAAAGAATTAAGCCAAAATAATGAGCAGTTTATACTCAAGGAAACAATTGAAGATCATCCAGAATAAAAATTTAAAAATAAGCAAAATGTGTATTTAGCAGTCAATAATTTATTAAAATGAATCAAAGACCCAAGAATTCAGCATATTGATAACTAAAGATCTATATATAACTATGTAGAAAGGCTCACTAGAAGAATGAATGATTCTGACAGAGAATTTTAAAAACAAAACCAAGGAATCATAAAATATAACCCAGAGGGATATACTGCTATTCCTTACAGACAATTTTTTTCTTTGCCTTTTCTATCTACTGTTTTGGATTTTTACCAATGAAAATGTATTTATGTACTTCTATGTAATTAAAATGCATATCATTTATGTTTTAAAACTAAAAGTATAAGAATAATATATGCTCATAATACCACATTTTGAAAATACAAAAAAGCCAAAAGAAACAAGATATTAACCTAATAAATGAGCTGTCAATTGTTGTTGTATTTCTTCCTTTATTATTATTTTTTTCTTTGTTTACATTGTGTTTTAATGACTTAGATATATAATTTCTACATGTTGTCTGTTTCAAAAAATTAAAACCTTTTTTGGCCTAAAGCATTCTACTTACTTTAACACACTACCATTGTTTAGATTTTCTCCAGAAAATAAAATCTGTTTAAAGGTTGGTGCAGTGGGGTTTCAAACACAAAGAAAAGTATTAATGGCATTGATTTCACTGCTCTGTTCTCCTATTAGATACACCTATGGCAAGCCTGTGGAGGGGAAAGTTCACCTCAGCGCATGCAGGAAATCTACTATTTATGGATCTTGTAGAAATCTCAATTCACTTTGTAAAAATTTTACTACTCAGGTAAGAGATATATTTGAGAAATCATAAAGAAGTTTCCATAGATCTTATATCCTCACTTTCTGTTTGCTTTTCTTCATTCCTGTTTCTTTCTTTAAAGAGTCATACTTTCCTTCTATACTCCTATTCACATTTTTAAATATTCTGTTCTTTAGCTCATTTCTTGTGCTCTGTTCATTCACAAGAAAATGAACTATAGTATTGAAATGCTCGGGTTAATTTCATTTTAGATTAAATAGGGGCATGGTTCAAGTGGCAGAGCACTTGCCTAATAAGTGCAAGGTCCTGATCCTCAGTGCCATCAAAAGTAAAATGGATCTGGCTCCATACCAAAATCTGCAACAATAGCTTGGCATATTCTCCAATACATACTTGTGGATTTAGTTATGGAGCTGTCAGGATGTTTGTGTATTCAAGATTGTTAAATAGGTGATTACTTTTCTCTCAATCTGTTCTTGGATATGTGCCAAGAATAGCACAGCAGTATCATAGGTGTGTTTAGGTTTTGAGGAACCTTCATGCTGACTTCCGCAGTGGTGACACAGTTTACATTCCCACCAACAGTGTTTCCTCATATCCTCACTGGCATTTGTTGTTTTCTTGAGGAGTGCCATTCTGACTGGGGTGAAATGGAAACTTCATGTCCTTTGGATTTGCATTTCCCATATAGCTAAGGATGTTGGACATGTATTTAATAGCCATTTGTACTACTTCTTTGAGAACTGCCTGTTTATCTGCCCATTAATTCATTGAAATTTTGTTCTTTCACTGTTTAACTTTTTGAGCTGTTTGTATATTCTAGATATTAATCCTTTGTCTGATGAAGAGCTTACAAACATTTTCCTAGCATTCTGTGGATTGTCTTTGGATTCTGGAAATTATTTCTTTGATGTACAGTTTTTAATTTGACCCAATCCCACTTTTGAACTCTTACTCTTATATCTTGAGTAATTGAAGTCCTATTCAGAAAATAGTATTTTTCCTAAGTTTTCCTATACTAGTTTCAAAGTTTGAGGATGCTAATTAAAATTTTTTTAAAGAATATGTTTGAAATTGACAAAATTGCAAGTATCATATTTGAATAAATGTGACTGGAAATAGACGTCTTTTTTTATTTTAATTTTATTCATATGGGCATACAATGTTTGGGTCATTTCTTCCCCCTTTCCCCCACCACCTCCCTTACTCCCCTGCCCCCTCCCTCTCTCCCCCACCCCCTCGATACTTGGCAGAAACTATTTTGTCCTTATCTCTAATTTTGTTGAAGAGAGAATATAAGCAATAATAGGAAGGACCAAGGATTTTTGCTAGTTGAGATAAGGATAGCTATACAGGAAGTTGACTCACATTAATTTCCTGTGCATGTGTGTTACCTTCTAGGTTAATTCTTTTTGATCTAACCTTTTCTCTAGTTCCTGGTCCCCTTCTCCTGTTGACCTCAGTTGCTTTAAAGTATCTGCTTTAGTTTCTCTACGTTGAGGGCAACAAATGCTAGCTAGTTTTTTAGGTGTCTTACCTATCCTCATACCTCTCTTGTGCGCTCTTGCTTTATCATGTGATTAAAGTCCAATCCCCTTGTTGTGTTTGCCCTTGATCTAATGTCCTCATATGAGGGAGAACATATGATTTTTGGTCTTTTGGGCCAGGCTAACCCCACTCAGAATGATGTTCTCCAATTCCATCCATTTACCAGCGAATGGTAACATATCTTTCTTCTTCATGGCTCCATAAAATTCCATTGTGTATAAATACCACATTTTCTTAATCCATTCATCAGTAGTGGGGCAACTTGGCTGTTTCCATAAAATGGCTATTGTGAATAGTGCTGCAATAAACATGGGTGTGCAGGTGCCTCTGGAGTAACCTGTGTCACATTCTTTTGAGTATATCCCCAAGAGTGGTATTGTTGGATCATATGGTAGATCAATGTTTAGCTTTTTATTTTTTCTTGTTTTATTATTCATATGTGCATACAAGGCTTGGGTCATTTCTCCTCCCTGCCCCCACCCCCTCACTTACCTCCCACTCCACCCCCTCCCTCTCCCGCCTACCCCCTCAATACCCAGCAGAAACTATTTTGCCCTTATTTCTAATTTTGTTGTAGAGAGAGTATAAGCCATAATAGGAAGGAACAAGGGTTTTTGCTGGTTGAGATAAGGATAGCTATACAGGGAGTTGACTCACATTAATTTCCTGTGCGTGTGTGTTACCTTCTAGGTTAATTCTTTTTGATCTCACCTTTTCTCTAGTTCCTGGTCCCCTTTTCCTATTGGCCTCAGTTGCTTTTAAGGTATCTGCTTTAGTTTCTCTGCATTAACAGCAACAAATGCTAACTAATTTTTTTGGTGTCTTACCTATCTTCACCCCTCCCTTGTGTGCTCTCGCTTTTTTCATTTGCTCAAAGTCCAATCCCATTGTTGTGTTTGCCCTTGATCTAATGTCCACATAAGAGGGAGAACATACGATTTTTGGTCTTTTGGGCCAGGCTAACCCCACTCAGAATGATGTTCTCCAATTCCATCCATTTACCAGTGAATGATAACATTTCGTTCTTCTTCATGGCTGCATTAGGGGCTGGCAGAGTGGCTCAGTGGTACAGTGCCTGCCTGGCAAAACGTGAGGTTCTGAGTTCATGGCTGCATAAAATTCCATTGTGTATAGATACCACATTTTCTTAATCCATTCGTCAGTGCTGGGGCATCTTGGCTGTTTCCATAACTTGGCTGTTGTGAAAAATGCCACAATAAACATAGGTGTGCAGGTGCCTCTGGAGTAACCTGTGTCACAGTCTTTTGGGCATATCCAAAAGAGTGGTATTGCTGGATCAAATGGTAGATCAATGTCTAGCTTTTTAAGTAGCCTCCAAATTTTTTTCCAGAGTGGTTGTACTAGTTTACATTCCCACCAACAGTGTAAAAGGGTTCCTTTTTACCCGCATCCTCGCCAACACCTGTTGTTGGTGGTGTTGCTGATGATGGCTATTCTAACAGGGGTGAGGTGGAATCTTAGTGTGGTTTTAATTTGCATTTCCTTTATTGCTAGAAATGGTGAGCATTTTTTCATGTGTTTTTTGGCAATTTGACTTTCTTCTTTTGAGAAAGTTCTGTTTAGTTCACTTGCCCATTTCTTTGTTGGTTCATTAGTTTTGGGAGAATTTAGTTTTTTAAGTTCCCTGTATATTCTGGTTATCAGTCCTTTGTCTGATGTGTAGCTAGCAAATATTTTCTCCTACTCTGTGGGTGGCCTCTTCAGTTCAGAGACCATTTGTTTTGTTGAGCAGAAGCTTTTTAGTTTTATGAAGTCCCATTTATCTATGCTATCTCTTAGTTGCTGAGTTGCTGGGGTTCCATTGAGAAAGTTCTTGCCTATACCTACTAACTCCAGAATATTTCCTACTCTTTCCTGTATCAACTTTCAGAGTTTGTGGTCTGATATTAAGATCCTTGATCCATTTTGAGTTAATATTGGTATAGGGTGATATACATAGATCTAGTTTCAGTTTTTTGCAGACTGCTAACAAGTTTTCTCAGCAGTTTTTGTTGAAGAGGCTGTCTTTTCTCCATCATATATTTTTAGTGCTTTTGTCAAAGACAAGTTGGTTATAGTTGTGTGGCTTCATGTATGGGTCCTCTATTCTGTTCCACTAGCCCTCATGTCTGTTTTTGTGCCAGTACCATGCTGTTATTATTGTTATTGCTTTGTAATATAGTTTGAAGTTGGGTATTGTGATACCTCCAGCATTGTTCTTTTGACTGAGTATTGCCTTGGCTATTCATAGCCTCTTGTGTTTCCATATAAATTTCACGGTAGATTTTTCAATCTCTTTAACGAATGTCATTGGAATTTTGATGGGAATTGCATAAAACATGTAGATTACTTTTGGGAGTATAGACATTTTTACTATGTTGATTCTACCAATCCATGAGCATGGGAGATCTCTCCACTTTCTATAGTCTTCCTCAATCTCTTTCTTCAGAAGTTTTATAGTTTTCCTTGTAGAGGTCGTTCACATCTTTTGTTAGGTTTACACCTAGGTATTTGATTTTTTTTGAGGTTGTTGTAGTTGGAATTGTTTTCATATAATCTTTCTCAGTTTGTTCATTATTAGTGTACAGAAATGCTAATGATTTTTCTATGTTGATTTTATATCCTGCTACATTGCTACAGCTATTGATGGTGTCTAGCAGCTTTTGAGTAGAGTTTTTTGGGTCTTTAAGGTATAAGATCATTTCGTCTGCAAATAGGGATATTTTGAGAGCTTCTTTACCTATTTGTATTCCTTTTATTCCTTCTTCTTGCCTAATTGCTCTGGCTAGGAATTCCAGTACTATGTTGAATAGGAGTGGAGATAGTGGGCATCCTTGTCTGATTCCTGATTTTAGAGGGAATGGTTTCAGTTTTTCACCATTAAGTATAATGCTGGCTGTAGGTTTGTCATATATAATTTTTATAATGTTGAGGTACTTTCCTTCTATTCCAAGTTTTCTTAGAGCTTTTATCATGAAATGGTGTTGGATCTTATCAAAGGCTTTATCTGCATCTACTGAGATGATCAAGTGGTTTTTGTCTTTGCTTCTGTTATTGAGGTGTATTACATTTTTTGATTTGTGTATGTTGAACAGCCCCTGCGTTCCTGGGATGAAGCCTACTTGGTCGTGAATAATCTTTTAGATGTGCTGTTGAATTCTGTTTGAGATTATTTTGTTGAGGATTTTTGCATCAATGTTCATTAAGGAGATTGGCCTATAGTTCTCCTTTTTGGAGGTGTCTTTGCCTGGTTTTGGGATAAGTGTAATACTGGCTTCATAAAATGTGTTTGGCAGTTTTCCTTCCCTTTCTATTTCATGGAACAGTTTAAGGAGGGTTGGTATCAGTTCTTCTTTAAAGGTCTGATAGAATTCAGCAGAGAATCCATCAGGTCCTGGACTTTTCTTTTTGGGGAGACTCTTGATTGCTGCTTCAATTTCATTTTGTGTTATAGGTCTATTCAGGTGATTAATTTCCTCTTGGTTCAGTTTTGGATGATCATATGTATCTAGAAATCTGTCCATTTCTTTTAGATTTTCAAATTTATTTGAATATAGGTTCTTGAAGTAGTCTCTGATGATTTCCTGGACTTCCATGGTGTTTGTTGTTATCCCCCCTTTTGCATTCCTGATTCTACTAATTTGGGTTTTTTTCTCCTCCTCATTTTAGTCAGGTTTGCCAGGGGTCTGTCGATCTTGTTTATTTTTTCAAAGAACCAACTTTTTGTTTCATAATTCTTTGTATGGTTTTTTGGCTTCTATTTCACTGATTTCAGCTCTTATTTTTATTATTTCTCTCCTTCTATTTGTTTTGGGATTTGCTTGTTCTTTTTTTTTTGGGAGTTTGAGATGTATCATTAGGTCATTGATTTGGGATCTTTCAGTCTTTTTAATATATACACTCATGGCTATAAACTTTCCTCTCAGGACTGCCTTTGCTGTGTCCCATAGGTTCTGGTAGGTTGTGTTTTCATTTTCATTGACTTCCAGGAACTTTTCAATTTCCTCTTTTATTTCATCAATGACCCATTGTTCATTAGGAATGGGTTATTCAGTTTCCAGCTGTTTGCATGTTTTTTGTCTTTACTTTTGTTGTTGAGTTCTACTTTTACTGCATTGTGATCAGATAGTATGCACGGTATAATTTCTATTTTCTTATATTTGCTGAGACTTGCTTTGTGCCCTACGATATGATCTATTTTGAAGAAGGTTCCATGAGCTGCTGAGAAGAATGTATATTGTGTAGAAGTTGGATGAAATGTTCTGTAGACATCAACTAGGTCCTTTTGATCTATGGTGTATTTTAGATCTTGGATTTATTTATTGATTTTTTGTTTGGATGATCTATCTTTGATGATAATGGGGTGTTAAAGTCTTCCACAACCACTGTGTTGGAGTTAGTATATGCTTTTCGGTCCTTCAGGGTATGTTTGATGAAATTGGGTGCGTTGACATTGGGTACATATAGGTTGATAATTGTTATTTCCTTTTGGTCTATTTCCCCTTTTATTAGTATGGAATGTCCTTCTTTATCTCATTTGATCAATGTAGGTTTGAGTCTACTTTGTCAGAGATAAGTATTGCTACTCCTGCCTGTTTTCAGGGGCCATTGGCTTGGTAAATCTTCTTCCAGCCTTTCATCCTAATCCTATGTTTATTTCTGTCATTGAGATGGGTCTCTTATAAGCAACAAATTGTTGGATCTTCCTTTTTAATCCAGTTTCTCAAACAGTACCTTTTGATAGGTGAATCAAGTCCATTAACATTAAGTGTTAGTACTGATAGGTATGTGGTGATTCCTGTCATTTAGTTGTCTTAGTTGTTTGATTGTGTATACCTACGTTGAGGTTATTCTCTACTTTCTTGCTTTTTCTTTTCCTGTAGTTTGGTGCTGCTTGCCCTTTCATGGTTATGTGGGGCTTACTTTCTGTGTGCAGAATCCCTTGAAGAATCTTTTGTAGTGGTGGCTTTGTGGTCACATATTGTTTTAGTTTCTGCTTATCATGGAAGATTTTTATTGCTCCATCTATTTTGAATGATAGTTTTGCTGGGTAGAGTATCCTAGGGTTGAAGCTATTTTCATTCAGTGCTGGGAAGATCTCACCCCAAGCTCTTCTTGTTTTTAATGTTTCTGTTGAGAAGTCTGCTGTGATTTTGATGGGTTTACCTTTGTATATTATTTGTTTTTTCTCTCTTACAGCCTTCAATATTCTTTCTCAGGTCTCTGTATTTGTTGTTTTTTATGATAATATGCCATGGGGTAGTTCTAGTTTGGTCTGGTCTTTTTGGTGTTCTTGAGGTCTCTTGCATCTGTATGGGAATAGATTTCTCTAGATTTGGGAAATTTTCTGTTATTATTTTGTTGAATATATTATGCATTCCCTTCGCTTGCACCTCTTCTCCTTCTTCGATGTCCATGATTCTCAGGTTTGGTCTTTTGATGAAGTCAGTGAGTTCTTGCATTTTCTTTTCACAGGTCTTAAGTTGTTTAACTAATAGTTCTTTGGTTTTTCCTTTAATTACCGTTTCATTTTGAAGTTCTGAGAATCTGTGTTCTCTTTGTTCTATTCTGCTGGATTAGCCTTCCATTTTGTTTTGCAATTTTGTTTCATTCTTCTTTCTGAGTTTTTCCACACCCTGAGTCACTTCCTCTTTAATGATGTCTATTTTTGTCCTGAGTTCATTTATCTCTTTATTAACCATGTTCTTTGTTTCACTTTGGTGTTTATACAGTGCTTCTATGGTTTCTTTTATTTCTTCTTGTGCTTTCTCAAATTCTCTATTTTTGTTGTCTTGGTATTTCTTGAGTATCTCCTGTACATTTTGGTTGACCATATCCAGTATCATCTCTATAAAATTCTCATTGATTACCTGTAGGATTTTTTCTTTTAGATTATTCTTGTGGGCTTCATTGGGTTCTTTGGCATAGTTTATCTTCATTTTGTTGGAGACTAGATCTGAGTATCTGTTTTCTTCATTCCCCTCTAGTTCCTGTACTTATTTTTTGCTGTGGGAAAACTCGTTTCCCTGTTTTTTCTGTCTTCCCATCATTGCCCTTGGTGTTGTTTTTGTCTCTGTACTGTGTGCAATTAAGTATTTTCTAGCTTGTAATAATAACAATGGTGATATTTAGAATGGAAGGGTGAGAGGAGAGGGAAAGGAAAGAAGTTGAAGAAAAAGGGAAAAACAAGTAAACAAACAAGTAAAAAACAAACAAACAAACAAAAGTTTCAAAGATATAAGTAGGGAAAGATTGTGTAGTAATCAACAGTAAGCTAAACAGGCATTAGAGAGACAGAGAGAGGATTGAAAAAAAAAATCTCCAAGTTCAAATGCAATAAAGTTTCAGTCTTAATAATTTTGGTGTTAGTCCCTCAGCCTCCAATCCTGGAGATGGTGTCTTAGAAGTAGATCTGTCATTGTCTCATTAAAGGGAAAAAAAACAAAACAGAAAACAGAAAAAACGCCATAAAGTGTCCCAAGTTCAAATGCAATACAGTTTCAGTAAGTTTTTCAGCATGCAGGTGTAGTTCGGTTGTTGTCTCATCAAAAGAGGAGAGAAAAAAAGGAGTCTGGAGACAGTTCTGTGAATGGCTATCTGAGGCTACAGCTCACCTGCCTGCTGTCTTCCTGCTGTTGCTGGAGGCTTTATTTATGCAGATCTCAGGAGTGAGCTTAACACTCACCTAGCCCCTCAGGCTTTGTTTACTTAGAGTTCTCCTGGGTACAACCACCACTGCTACAAGTTTTCCCCTTTCCAAGCACACTGGAGGAGGTGACACTGCACCTGCTTTCTCAGGCCTGCATGTTTATTTACAGGTCACGTGGGAAATGGGTCTTTCCTCCCCCTCTCCTGTGGAGTTTTCCTCCCACCGCCACTTTTACAAGCTCTCCCGCTCCTGGTTGTTGGGTGGGTGCCGCCGCTCCTGCCTTGTTTATTTACAGTTCCATGAGGGATTGCCCCTCCCCCCCTTAGGTGCTCAGGGCACCCCACCCTCTTTGCTACATGTCTTTTTTGTTGTTATTGCTTATTATTCAGTTTCTCTTCTTTTCCCTGGGTGGGGGTCGGTCTGTCCAGGGGCTATGCTGATCTGATCCAGGGTTGTCTGTGGAATTACCACGTACTGCTTAGCTCACCTTGTGATCCATCTCTTCCCAAGCCATCTGGGCACAGGCATCTGGCAGCCCGGAGGCCCTCCTGGTTTCTCTGTTTAACGTAAAGTGGAGATTCTCTGCACCGGCAGGAGGTGTGGAGGGGTCAAAGTTTTGCCTCTTCTGGGTGGTTTTTCCTGTAAGGTGTATCTCCAGCATCTCTCCAAGATTTTACTTTAGGAGGCACGCTTTCTGCTTCCTCCCTCTAGTTGCCATCTTGGAATCTCCGGAAATACATGTCTTTATCCTGTGGATTAACCAAATAATGGCACATTAAGGTGTTCTTTTTAGCTCAGTATTGTAAGAATTAGAATTTGCTAAAAATTCAAATGAACTCATAAATAAATACATGAATTGAAATTTTAAATTATAAAAACAGTGAATTGTTTTATAAAACCAAAATTTTGGTAAAGCAGTACTCAAAGTTGCTTCTCAGAGGTTACATATTTTCCCTAAACTTTTATTTCTGATGTTGTTTTTAAAAGTTAAATTCTCTTTTACTGTTACGTTCATTTCTGTTTCAGCTGGGGAAAGATGGCTGTGTCTCCCAGCTTATTACCATGGATACTTTGGAGTTAAATTGGGAAGGATATCAGAACTCCCTTGAAGTGCATGCTCTTGTCACAGAAGAGGGAACAGGTAACACTCCCTAAGCACCAAGACCCAAATGGATGTCACCAGCCCATTTAAATTGTCACCTAATGACCAACCACACATTGTTAATATGGTTACTTTCCACAGGGTATCTTAATCATTCATATCCAAATCCTGAGTGTTTCTTGTTTCAACCAACATTTATTATACTTACTGATGGATAATCAAATACTAAATATAAGTAAGATTAACCTGGAAATCAGATTCCAATCTATTGATTTTTAATGCCAGCATCTGTTTCATATGTCAGCATCTTCCTTTTCCTCAATAATTCCATATATAAATATAACTGGAAAGTACTCTTATTGATTTTAATTTTGTTTTTTGACCATAGAATCAGATCAAGAGAAGTAGCATAGCATTGGAAGAATGTTTTACCAAACCTCTGAGAAGAAATCCAATGAAATATCTTTATCCCACAACCAGGAATATATATATATACTTTTCTAATAATGAATTTCTTCTATCTCCTTGATTTAGGTCTCTCCCCACAGTATGGAATGATTATTTCTATTACTTAATTTTTTTGGGGGGGTTCTGAGTACTTTCATTCTATTAAAATAGGCTTTTTAACATATGCATGATATTTCAGTAAATATTTTGTTCATGAGATATTAAGTACTGATGTACTTTTTATCAATATTCAGAATTTTAGAGACATCTAACACATCCAAGGAAATTCTCAAGAACTAAAAAACCTTTTAGAATGATGGTGAGAGAGGGGGGAGGGGGAAAGATGGCCCAAACAATGTATGCAAATATGAATAAATGAATAAACAATTAAAAACTTAACAGATACCTAAATATATTTAGTTATCATAATGAAAGAATAAATATTGAAAGGATAGCTTACTGGGTTATAATATATAAACATAGGAGGAATATTATGCAGCCATTAAAAATTTAAGTTTTAGCCCTTGGTCCTTCCTATTATTGCTTATACCCTCTCTGTAACAAAATTAGAGATAAGGACAAAATAGATTCTGCATGGTAGTGAAGGGGTAAGAGGGGAAAGGGAAGGGGCAGAGGAAAGGGAGGGGGTGGGGGGAAGGGGAGAAATGACCCAAACATTGTATGCACATATGAATAAAAGAAATTTTAAAAATTCAGGTTAGAAACTCATAATATCATGCTTACACAATGTAAAACAATATATATTTACATATACAAATGAGTATATATTTATAAACATACATAATCCCAACTATGTTAATATAAATGACAAGGTAAAGGTTAAAAAAATAACTTGTAGGAAAAAGCCTACACTGTTACTCTTTTTTTCTTTGACAAGTTTGGTAATTTGTGTTATCTTTCTTAAACTTTTAAATTTTCAGTAACATACATGTGTTACATTTCTTACCATGAATAGATTAAAATGTATGTTTTAAGTAGACAGATAGTAAAAGAAAGAAATGGAAGACCAGTGAGACCATTAATCCATCATGGAAGAATGGTAAGTGAAATGGATTATCCACAAAGAGCAAGAACATCAGTTGGGAACAACAAACTTTTTGGATTTATTTCACCTTTATTAATTTCCTTTATAACAGATCATCTGAAGAAGTACCTGTGTATTAAAACTACCTAGGAAAGGAAAATGAGTAGAAAGAAAGATGAACTCTTGAGGTTTTGTTTTCTGTAGCTTTCCTTGAATATGTTTTGGTGATAATTTCCTAATTCTTAATTGACTACAGGTGTACAACTTAATAAACACACCTACCTATTCATAGACTCATCAGTTGTGAAGATTATATTTGAAAATATGGATATGGTCTACAAACAAGGACTTCCTTATTTGGGCCAGGTAAAAGAAGCAATAATTTCTTTATGTATTCATTCATTCATCTAGTTTTCATTCTTTTATTCTTTCATTCACTTATTCATCTATCCAACAGACTATTTCCTGATAAATTACAGTGTTAGAAGCTCTGTGGTAAGCATTGTTGAGTGACTTATACCATTACTTTCACAGGTCTGTCTTGGAGGGTGTCTTTGGTCATTTTGTAACTGTTAATAGTGTTTCATTTCATACTTAAAATGTCCAAGATTGGGCAATATATTATATAGTCTGCCTCAGAATTAGGAATAAAAGTAGAGAGATCCCACTATTCCTGCTAGTCTATAGTTTGTAGTCTAACACTAAAAATACACAATTTTATAATCAATGACTTATAATAGTTATGATCTGTGCTATGTCAGGTTACCATTTAACAACTCTACAAGGGATCAGCATACAGCCTCCAGGCCAAATCCAGAGGAGAGCTGCCTTTGTACAGCCAGTGATCTAGACTAACTTTTTGAGAGATTATAAAACACAACCAAAGAAGGATATGAGGCAGACATAGACCATATGTAGCCTCATAAAGCCTAAAACATTTGCCATCTGGCCCTTTACAGAAAAAGTCTGCCAAACTGTGGATTAAATAGTCACACAAAGTTTCCCTGAGAAAGAAGTATTTAGTTTGACACAAAAACACTGATTAAGAATTAGGAAAGTGGGTCCCTGGACTAGAACGGCCAGAGCAGTGGCTCTCAAATGCAGTCCTCCATCAAATCACCCAGATGGCACAAGGAAACAAATTTTGGTACCAGTCATTTTATGAGTAAATTTAAATTGACACTCAGCTTTGGTAAATAGGCAATTAGATATTGTCACGACTTCACTTAGTAACTAGTAGCTAATTAGGTACTAACAGTTTTTCTCTTACCTTTCTCTTTACACATTTGTGCTTGACATGGTTCCTTGTCCTATTATTTAATATGTAAAATTGAGGAATATTATGCCTGAAAGAAATGAACTTGTTTTCCTGAAGGTAAAGTCACTGTCTCACTGAAGAGTTCTGTGATTCCCCTCGACACTGTTACCACAGACGATTTCTTGCCTTTTTACTTGTCTCCTGTTGCTTTTCTGTGTTGTTTAAAGATTTAGTTTGTAAAAAAGTGCATTTTTTGTGGAATAATATATTTTTAGCTTTTTCTCCAAATGTAAGATATAGGGGGTTATTTATTAGTTTGTTTTTTTCAGTTGCTAAAATATCCAAATTGAATATTATAGATAAAGCAAACCTGCTCATAATTTTTTTTTTGAGGGATTGCTTTTTAAAATTTCATCTGGAACCCTACTAAATAGCTAAAATAGTATTTTTGTGAAATATACTTTAGCAAGTCAAAGAACCTCTCTTTTCTAGTATAATATGAGTTTTCTAGATTGATTCTCATCTTTATATGTATTCTGTTTCTTCTTAAGTAAATATGTTAGTTTGTATACCTAGATATTTACCATTAAATTTAGCTTTTAAAATAGCCCACGTAAAAGTATTTGCTAAGTGCACTTTTGATTAAAAAATAAATCTATCATAATTTTTTTCCTAGTTTTGTTTATTTTTCCACTAGTTTTTGGTTTTTTTAATTAGCTCCATTTTTATTTGTTTTAAATAACTTTTATTTGATCATTTAATTTTATTATACCATTTCTTCCTTCTTTTGTATTTTCTTGTTTCTTGTTATAAATACTTATGTTAAACTTTCACATTTTTAGATGTATACATTTCCAAGTATTACTTTATTTCTCACAAGTATTCTTGTTATTTTCATTTTTTTTAAATTGTGATACAGTACACATAAAAGAACCTTCTTGACCATTTCAAAGTTCAGTTAAAATAATTTTTGATTTTATCATTTTTATTTTCATTTTTCATTTTCACCTGAAGATGACTTACAGTTTTAAATTTTCTTTCCATAATGTGCTTGTGGCTTTAAATTTTTATCAGAGATAACATATATATTAAAAAATAATAATACTATGAATCAAGTGATAAAGAACAGCATGATGTGTGGGTCTCTGTCCAGCTGAAGTACCAGAAATTAAAAATGGTTCTGCCTTGACCAATGAAGTCATCAATGAGGTCACGTGACTCCATTTTTCTCAGGGTTCTTTTGATGGGCAAGCTTTATTACCCAAAGAGAAGTACTATCAGCATCTGTGTCAATTCCTATAAATTTCAAGACTTCAGAATTAAGGGCTCCAGTGGTAAAGGATTGAACATGACAAGAGGGCAAGACTGTGGGCTAGCAGAGAAATTTCTCCTAAGTGAGAGCACGCCTGGATTGGTGACATGATAATGCTTAAATATTTAGGATACATGAGACACTCATCTGCTGTAAGAAACATCAGCCAAAAGAGTGCTGCTTATCTGTTTTCCAAAATCTGTTCTCAACTCGCTACCACAAAGTCAGTCTTATTTGGCTGTGGGGACAAAGAGAAATGATAGTCCCAAGAATCACGTGACTTGCTCTGTCTGTCACTAGAAAGGGTTCAAAGGATCTTTCTGGTCTAGTTGTACTAAAATTAGAACAACTGTCTGCATGGATCACAACATCAGGATGTCATGTGTCTATGGCCTGTGGATTGCTAAAACAAGTTCATTTTGTTTTTGTTTTTCACAAGATCACTCCTTGAGAGATGAAACTGAATGGAAAAGCCATGCAGGTGGTGCAACCAAGGCATCAGTCTGCAAAAGCCAAGTAATTAGGACTGCTTGAGCCAAGAGAAAAGTGATGGGTGCCCGAAATAAAATGGGAGGCTTAAAGCAGATGTTGTCTCGCAGAAACCACTGAGCTGAGGAGAGGCTGTCTGATAGCATTTCTGGTTACCTTGGTCTTAAGTGTAGTTAAGAAGATGCTTTTAAAGTATCTAAACTGGCACAGACAATGATGCAGACATCACAACTACTACTTATATACTGCTTTCCAAAGGAACATTTTTAGGCTACTATTACCTCTAATAGTAAGGAAATGCAGAGGAGATTTCTAGCAAAAATCATGGCTTAATAGAGAGAATGTTTCAGGAGGAAAATGACAAACTTTGCACTTTAGAAAATTTGGTCTTACGGTAATATAAAGAGAGAATGGGCAAAAGTAATGCAGAGGCGTCTGGGTAGGAGATAACTCCATACATGAGGGAAAATGATAATAAATTAATATAAGGCAACAACAATAAGAATGAATATATTAGAAACAAAAATGGTGAAAAGGTAAAATTAAAAATGTTTTATTAATAATGAAAAATGGTAGGTAAAAGAAAAGAAGAAATCTAGAACACACCTAAGTTTTTGACTCAGTAACTAAATAAATGGTTAGGCTATTCATTGAAGAGGAAAAAGGAAGAGAAAGTTGGATTAAATTTAAAAAGTCACTACATTTCAAGGGATTCTCGAGTATTTTTATTATAAAATATTTTATGCAATAGTTATATATAATTTGAATGTCCAAAGATCTTTGCAGGTAGAAGAAATAGAGTTCAGGGTTACCAGTTTGCTGATGGCATGTGTCACACACTTAGGGGGAATGTTTGAAACCACACAGGAAACACACACCAGAAGAGAGGAGCATCCTCGGCAGAGCTCGGCAAGTTCCACCAAAATGAATTCCAAATTTACTCAATGCTTCAGAAAAATGCTTTCTTCCTTTTGTACAGATTAAGTTGCTCAATCTTGATGACTCTCCCATCTCAAATGAAGTTCTTCACTTGTACCTGAAGGACCAACTTATGGGCAATTACACCACAGACATAAATGGCACTGCTCAATTTTCCTTGGACACATCTAAGATCACATACCCCAATATCACTTTGAAAGTAAGTTATCTAAGTACAGGGTGAAAGCCCATGTTGGCTAGGCTAACGTTTAGATCTGTGCTAAATTAAATTTGTAGAATAGAAATGAAAATATACATATTGGTGTGAATCCAGAGTGATGAAAATTGGTTAAATATTAAAAAATAGAAACTTGTTTTACAAATCCTGGAAAAAGACAGAAGGATATCTTACACATTGATGTGTACAGAGGAGAATTAGTTGAAAGTGAGCAATTGCCAATTGCATTTCTATAGAAAGAAATATTTGGGAAACCTCATAATTGATTACATGAAGTGATGTAAAGAGTCTCTCTGGATACACACTCACAAAAAGAGAAACCAATTATCTATAATTATTAAAGGTCAGATAACTCTACCTTTAGGGGAGTTGGTAATACTGCAGTTTGAACTCAGGGATTCACATTGTTACATAGGTGCTCTACCATTTGAACCATACCCCTAGCCCTTTTAAAATTCTTATCATCTTTCAAATATGGTCTCACATGTTTGCCTAGGGCCAGCATCAGATTACAACCCTCCTACCTTAATCTCATGTAACTGTTACCACACCCAGTTTAATTGTTGAGATGGGGGTCTATTTATTTTTTATCCTGGGTTGGCCTTAAACTGAGCTCCTCCTGATCTCTACCTCCTGAGTAGCAGGGATTATCACCACACCCAGCTTCCTATATATCTTGGAAGGGCCTCCTTAGTATTGATAATGGTAAATGACCATGGTTAGTATAACTTTCTTGCTCTGTTTCACACAGGTCATGTGAACATAGTCCTTATCTACTTCATCATTCCAACCACCTTTCTTTGATAGACACATATTTCCTATTTTCACTTAGTCATAGCTGGGATCTGATTATAGTTCTGACAATTACCAGATATGTATTTAATTTGAAAACCATTTGACCTCTATTCTATTTCTATTTTTTTTATTTTTCAACCAAATTCTATGCTATATTCTTAATATCAAAGTCAATATCTTTATTCACAGGTTTTCATAGTGAGTAAAATATACATACTAGTAAAATATAACTATAGTTCAGAGCATAGTAAAACACTTAGTGTGATATCACTGAACTAGGACTTGTGCAGACAATAAATTTTACAAACCATGGAGTGGTCATAGAATATAACTAGAAAGTGGTGTGGGGGACTAGGTGAGACTTAACAGAGAACACTCTGGACATTGTCCTATAAAAGTAGAGCACCATGATGCTAAAGCAAATATCAATAGCTTTCCACTTAGCCTTTCTCTTTATCCTAAAATAACTGCTAATTTGATTATCTGTCCAGGCCATCTATAAGAATAATGAAGAATGCCATGGTCATGGCTGGGTGCTGCCTCAGTACCCCCAGCCAGAGTACTTAGTACACCGGTTTTACTCCAGAACAAGTAGCTTCCTAAAGATTGTACCAGAAGTGGAGGAACTAAGATGCAACCAACAGAAGCAGGTGACAGTGCACTACCTTCTCAATGTGGACGACCTTGAGGACAAAACCTTCACAGCAAGCTTTAATTACCTGGTATGCACTGAAAATATTCTTCCACACCTAAATGTCATGAAAAAGCTCAATGTAAACATAGAAGGTAAAACTTATGTAACTGAAGCTTCCATTTTTATAATTAAAAAAAGGGTAACAAGACAGGTCATGTGACCATAGTCCTTATCTACTTCATCATTCCAACCATCTTTCTTTGATAGACACATATTTTCTGTTTTCACTTAGTCATAGCTGGGATCTGATTATAGTTCCGACAATTACCAGATATGTATTTAATTTGAAAACCATTTGACCTCTAGGAAACTTTCATAGTTTAAAGATTATGTCTAATCATTGTTATTAAAAGAATTAAATGCAATAACAGATGCAAAGCTACTTGTCTGGTGCCTGTCACATGAAAGATATAAAATATTAGTTTTCTTATAAAAGATTATTAGTTTACATTGCCTAAATAGATCCATGGTCCTTCATTAAGATGGACAAAAGTGATAAAATTAATGAAATTGGTTAATTCAGGAAAATTACATTTGTTAAGTTATTTTCATATTCTAAAGACTATATTAAGAATTGTGAAATTGGAAGAAACAGAAAAAGTGTAACTAGAGGCAAAACAAATTACAATGTAGTGAATGAAATATGTATGATTGAAATGAAATGTGGGATTAAATAGGAGTTTTCCTGAATGATAGAAGCAATGGAAAACACATTTAGGTTTGTTTGAGAAAATAATATATGATAACCAAAGAAGTCTGCAGTGAACTGCTGTGAGAATTACAAGTGTTTGAGTATACCTATAGGAAGTGTAAAAGCAGTGTGACATGGCTCCTCCCATTTCTCAAACTTAGAATTCTAGAATAACCTGTTGATACTTTTAAAACCATACTTATTAAATCCAATTCCCACCTTTTTCTTTGTATTTCTACTCATACTTTTCCTTTCCTTCATCATGTCCACAAACATTAAATATTTCATATTGGTGAGGTCTGGGCATCAAGCTCTCAGAAACAGATGCCAGTCATAACTCCATTGCAGCCCTTAGCTGAGCCAACATGGATATTTACATTTGAGGAGGAGGGTGCTGACTGTGGAAGAGAGGTCCTAGGGAGGAAGGAGAGGACTCTGCTGAGCTCAGTGAGGTGACTCTTCACCAACAAGTACAGAAATTCTTCAACATTTCAACAATGCTCCCATACTGGTGTGTGAGGAATATCAAACATCCTTGGGATGAGGAGCTGAACCTTTTGTCTGGTCTTTGTAAAAACAGCTGCTTTCTCCTCCTCCTTCTTCCCTCTTGGCACACCCCTGTTCATCTTAGTACCCAAAAGCTCCCACCCCACAGCTGAGTCACTGTGTAAGCCTGTGGAGTGAGTTGGTTTGTCATGAGTTTCCCTTTTGAAATAGCTTAAATTCTACCCTTCTTTTCTCTGATAGGGCCTTTAGAATGACCTCCACCAATTTCGAGTTTAAATGTGATTAGTAATATAATTAGAATTCATCTTTTCCCTTCCTTCCTTCTTTCCTTCCTCCCTTCCTTCCTTCTTTCCTCCCTTTCCTCCCTCCTTCTTCCCTTCACTCCCTTTCTTTCCTTTCCTTCACAAATTTGGAAGTCTATAGGTTTTTTTTTCCAGAAGCAATTAGGATTATTTCAATCCCCTAACTGAAATATGTTCAATAGCACCACACACACACACACACACACATGCTTCTTTGTAACTTTGCTTCATTAATGTAAATAAATTTCAGTGTAGTTCTGTATTTACAAATATGAATGAAAAGTTTTTCACCTTGTCACAAGGGACTGGTACACAATGTGAAACAGTAATTCCTTGAATATGTTAGTTAATAGGGTTATGTGCTCCTTTGCCTGGATCCTGAGTTTACTGGTAAACATATTTAATTGTATTGCTCAGACCATAAAAACTGATAAATTATTCAAGTGTGTGAATAAGTTAAGTTTAGTTTCTATTGCATAAAATTTACTATAATATTTTCATTCTCCTAGGTGATTGCAAAAGGTGTAATCATTCTTCATGGGCAACAGAAAGTTGAGATCAATGATAATGGTGAGGCCTCCAATTTTGAGAATTTTATAAAAATAAAAAGAATTAATTGGGATATATTTTACATTTTTCTTTAAAAGTCACAGCCTTTGCACTTTAGTAATATTCACTATCTTCAAATCACCTTTGGAGAATATGCAAAGACATATAAAGACATATAAATAGGTATAATGCTAAACAAAAAAAAAGTTGTTCACATGTAGTGTTAATTACATTTTAAACACTGTTACAAAGGAGAGAGGCGTTAGTCCCTTTCTCCTCCAAGAAACACATTAAGTATTTTAACTTTGTTGGGTTGGGGCAGTCTTATACTTTGGCAGTGAGTGCAATGGCTAGCAATCCATGGAGGGTTTCTACAAGATGACAACTAGCTATTTTACCAAGGCACTTTTCCAGCTTGATCTCTCCTTCTCTCCAGCTGTGAAAGGCACACTTTCCATTCCTATGGAGGTGAGCAGCGCGCTGGCTCCCTCTGCAGTGTTGCTGGTCTACACCTTGCATCCTGAAGGAGAAGTGATCGCTGATACCATCCGATTCCATGTTGAGAAATGCTTCAAAAATGAGGTGAGGGGAAAAGAAGGAGAGAAAGATTCCTTTTCAGATTTGTTCAATTTATTGAAAAACTAAAGGGAATTTAGAAATGTGTTGGGCTTACACCTTTTTTCTGAGTTGTAAAACGGGGAAATAAAAGAAAGCCAGAATGATAAAATTAATATGAGGGTTATAGCATTCACTTTGGATGTTGTTCCTGCCCTTTTAAGTTGTGGATGTCATTAGGAGAGTAAGTCATAGAGAACCTTTTATTAAGAATAATGTAAAAGATGGTTCTTCCACAGGGTTTGCAAGCTCTTTGCTCTTTTGTTTATTTTCATTTCCAGGTCAGCTTAAATTTTTCTAAGGAAAAAAGTTCACCAGGATCCAATGTCAGTCTTCAAGTCTCAGCTGCCCCAAGCTCTCTGTGTGCTCTGTGGGCTTTAGACAAAAGCGTGTTGCTGCTAAGGACGTATGGTCAGCTGTCAGCGCAAAGTGTGAGTGATTAAAGCTGATACTTTTTACCTCTGACTATAACAGTCTTTATCTCTAAATAAAAATGGAAAACTGCAAATAAACTAGGGAATTAAGAGATTGGCCAGACAATAGGGGAAGGGGACCAGGAACTAGAGAAAAGGTTAGATCAAAAAGAATTAACCTAGAAGGTAACACACATGCACAGGAAATTAATGTGAGTCAACTCCCTGTATAGCTATCCTTATCTCAACCAGCAAAACCCCTTGTTCCTTCCTATTGTTGCTTATACTCTCTCTTCAACAAATTAGAGATAAGGGCAAAATAGTTTCTGCTGGGTATTGAGGGGGTGGGGAGGAGAGGGAGGGGACAGAGTGGGTGGTAAGGGAGGGGGTGGGGGCAGGGGGAGAAATGACCCAAACATTGTATGCACATATGAAAAAAAAAAAAGAACAAACAGCAAAAAATGTTGGAAACGATGCAGGGAAAATGGACCCTTATACACTTTTTGGCAAGTTAGGAATAAACGTGTAACAATAGTAGAATTTAGAAACAGTAGCTGGACTATTATTGAAGGAATAACAATATGACCATCTATCACTCACAAATATTTATAAAGAACAGGAGGGGAAATGGAATGATGAAAAATTGGTAAACAAAATAATCTGCCAAGCCATTAACATGGGTGTCCCAGGTTACAGAACGTATGAGAGTTCTATGCATTTACGATTGCCTCAAAAGATAAAAAACAGCTTCAGTAAATTCATTTGTGAAAAGTTAACACAAAGAAAGGCCTCACAATACATGCACATATCTAGAAATTATACTTCAAATTTCTCCAGGAGTTACACAGACAACAACACGACACGTGCCACTGAATTGGATTGGTTTTTCAGGTGGTGAAGGAACAGGAATCTAAGTAACATGCTTGTACAATTCCCCATCCCAATGCCCAACTCTAAAATGAAGACTCATCATTAGGCTAGGACATGAACTGTACTGAACCAGGCATATGAGGATTTGTGAACATAAGAGGTAGAAGGCAGACATTTCACTGTATATCTTTTTATATGTTTTCATTTTTTAACTAGGTGAACACAATAGTTACTCAAATTTATAAATAAAAATAAACATGCATTCTATGAGCCATTTAAAAAAAAAGAGATTGGCCAGAGTCTTGGAAATAAAAAAATTTTTAGATTAGAAATCACATCAAAGGACACTGCTTACTGATCATATACAAGTTTTCTTTTGATAAAATTGAACTTTTGAATAAATTTTGAATTTCATTTTTACCCTTTTATAATACATGTTTGCTTAATTTCTATTTGACACCTGCTCTACTGAATATTCTGATACATATTATTTAATTTTATTCTCATACTAGTCACTTAGAATTAATGTAATAGCCCCATTTTCACTGTGGATAATCTTAGATTCAAGGAGATTTAGTAAATTAATCAAGGTCACTGGGTAATTATGATAAGTCAGTTCAGTTTGGAAGGTTTTAAAACCTAATTGAATCCCATCTATCTTTGTTGGTTTCAAGATGAGAAAGCCAGAAGTTTTTAACTGATTAAATAATATTTCAGACTTTACAGCTCTGAGATTCTTTCCTAGTCACTATTTATTTATATACTGCTTGTGGGAAAGAGAGTGAGCTGCTTCCTATGGAAATATATAGTTAATTTTCTTTTATAATTTAGGTATATAGTCAGCTATATTACAAGGAACTATATGGATATTATTTTGAAAGACTTAACTTAGAAGATGGCCCTAAAGAGCCATGTCTCAAACGTGAACAAATCTTTTACAAAGGAATTTATTACACACCTCTCCAGGCTGACTTTGGAATAGATGTTTACCAGCTTGTAAAGGTAAGAAAACTATGGATTAAAATGGTGAGTATGTGTGATAATATAAAAATACATTGCAATGAAAATAATAAATATTTACTTTGTGAGTTTTTAATCTAAAAATTCTTAAAGCGCCAATTTATAATTAGTGTTGGTATCTCAGAGAATATCATGTAAGAGAAAAAACTAATATTGTTAGAAATTTACAATATTTTACAAGTAAAAAATTACATAATTATAATGATAGTGTAATGAACAAATAATGTTATACTATTAGCAAAAGAACTAATACCTAAGAAAAAAGTTTTACTGACACAATCTTGGACCAATTATGTGTATATACTAAATATCTAATATAATACCCAAACCTGCTGCTCCTGAATCTATCCCCAAATTTAAATTCTTCTATATTAAAGTACACACATTTTAAAGTGCCTACAAGTGAGATATCATCCAAATTTAAAGTAGTGAAAATATAGTGCAGCATGATAGGAGCTGGAATTGTTATCCTTTCTAATGTAACAGTTTTCAGCAGTATCTATTAATCAGGAAAGCAGGTCAAAACTCACCAAGTCAAAGAAACTAAAAAATTGAAAACATCTAGGTTAGAAAAAGGTTGTGAAGTGTCTGTAAATATGTAACCATTGGAATTCAGGAAATAAGTAAGAGTAAGAAATTAAAAGTTTACATAGAACAAAAAAAATACTGTTTCAAAGTGCTAATCTATACTGTTCTGTCACCCAAAACTAATTTTATCTCAAAAGACAATAGGATTAAAGGTTTTTACCAACTCTCATCTCCGGAAACCAGTGCTGTGCCAGGATTCAAATCATCCTGATAATGATGTTTCATATGAGACAGGTGAGCTGTGGTGTAATGTGAATGGCTGGCAACAGCTTATAATCTTCTACCCTGCTTGGGGGAAAGGAGAATTTTCATTTCAAGTTCATTCAATGTGCCTATCATATCAAATGTTAGCAATAGAGTAAGAATAAGGCAAGCAATTCTTTATACTAAGGAAGTTTACACTGAATTTGTGATGCTGACCATATGTAAATGGCATAAAATCAGATGGTTGTAAGTGCTCTGAGAGTTGATGATTACTGAATGGGCGCTATGTACCAAACATGTGCTAAGCATTTCATATATGTCAGCCAATTCATCACAGATTGTAGATCAGAAACTTTGTCCAATTTACCAATGAGGGGAGTGAAGCATAAAGAGGTTAAATAACTTGGCCAATGCAACGAACAATAAATGACAGGGATGGGATTCTAACACAGGCATTCCAGTCTCAACTGAGTGTTACTGTACATTACATTGCACTATCTGTCAAAGGAACTACTGGAAATAAAATTATGTAAAAGCAGAACATGAGAATGCTGTTTTAAATAGGACAGCTGAGAAAATCTCTTTGAAGAGGTAACCTTTGATCAGAAACTGGAATGATGGTAAGCACCCTACAAAGAAATGTCTGGAAAAATGTAAAAATAGGCAAAAGTAGGAAGATGTGACATAAAATAAGGGGAACCAAAAGTATAAAAAACTACATGAAAAAACATTTAGCTTCACTAGTCATCAGAAAAAAATTAAAAGAACAAGAAACCAGTTAGCATGCATGCTAATAGCAGAAAGAAAGAAAAGACAAATAGTGACTATTCAAATGAAGCAAAATGATAGTACACCACACATCATTATAGGGAACATAAAGTGGTACAGCCCTTATGTGGGATCTGATAGTACTTAATACTATGTTTGGTTGCTTCTAACACAGCAACCAAACATATGGCATATGCACCAAGGCATTTTGACCCAAGTCCATAATAGGATATTCATGTTTTGGGATATCTAACACATTGTTACTTGTGCTAGCATGAAATGGAAGAAACCCAAGTGACCATTACTAACAAGATGAATTAAAATCATGTAATAAATACATACTATGTGGTGAATATATTTATACACATGGGTAAATCTTAAGAACAAATTTTAACTAGAAAGAGTGAAGCATGGTAATATCTAAATTATAACGTCATTCGCATGTGTATAAAATAAACTAAGGAAAATTACAAGTTTGTCAAGTATATATGAATACATATGATACATTCAAAATAATGACAGTGCCATTGAACGGCAGGAAGGAGTGCTTCAGAAGGAAGAGAGAGATAATATTTAAATATATATTATACTGCTTATCATTACATTTTATGTTTGTTTACTTACAAATATAAATATGGGCTATAATTAGCAAAAACATAATCAGTGCAAATTATGATCTATATACAGGTTATTCCTAAAACAAATAACATATACATCTAGTTAGCACTGACTTGTAGTAGTCCTGAAAAGGAACCTCACCTAATCCAAGGGGCCAACAGGAAATGTTAAAGCCAAACAACCCCAAAATTCTGGTTAGAATTGGGACCAGAAATATATTATGATTCCTTCTATACAAGAATGGAGGTTGGAATCATGGAGTCAGCCTGGATGTAGCTGCAGTCCTACAGCCAAATCTTGGAATAAAGAATCATAAGACTGCCAACCAAAGATGCTGTTGCAATTTAAAATGGGTTAATAAAATCTCCCATTGAATATATCCTCTCAAGCAGGAATGTTAAACCCATTGGTAATATTTATACATTGAAAGACTATTTCAATTCCCCTTTCAATTGAAAGGGGAATTACAAAACAGTGATCCAAAGAAGTTACATTGGAAGATGAATGGAAAACTGAGTTATAAGAAAAGATATTAAAATGAATATTATATTTTAAGATACTCAAAGATAAAAAGTGATAATTGGTGACAAAGATTAAAGGCAACTTTGATTTTATTTTTGGTCTTTTGTTATTTTATAGGATAGAGTATTTGCAAATTACTAGTGTGGTGTCTTTTAAGTGCAATATGATGAAATATCAATGATAGGTTATTGCAGGGATAAATAATTAATATTCTTCTGACTTTTTAGTAAGCATATGTAAAATACTCACAGATTATTCACCAAACATAGGACAATATTTACAACTGGCATTGTAAATCTTTGTCAAAGATTGAATGAGTTAATATATATTAAAAGTACTTTTTGTAGTGAAAATGATTGCAAAGTTTATTTTGAGAGGAGTACACTTTCAATAGACTGAAAGCAGGTGTCTGTAGAATGAGAATGGGAATGACATGTTAAAAGTACTGTAAATACTGACTGAGACATAGCAATAACTCAATAAATGATTATCATTGTTATTAAATATTGTCCTCAAGACATAATGTGCAAAAGAAACTAAATTTGACCTTTTGTATATAAAATCACTAATTACTTCTTGCCTTCCTTCAGATACACTTTAAATTTATTTTTAGAGTTTCATTTCCTTTTTAATTTACAAATAATTGTGCAGATTTATGGATCTAGTGTGATATTTCAGTACGTATATAAATTGAAGAATGATCAAATCTGTAAAACTAGCAGGCCTGTCCCCTCAAATGTGTAGAGTTTCTTTGTGGTGAAACCATTAAACACATTCATATGTAGTTATTTCTCAAAAATAGATTATGCTTATGATAAAAAATTTGGATACTACAGTGAAACTGTGAGAGAATCGTTTCCTGAAACTTGGATATGGAATCTTATCACAACTGAGTGAGTTTTTTTTTATTACTGTTGTTGTTTTTCTTTTTACCTGAGTATGAGGCACTATTCATAATATTTATCAGTTTCTCAATATAAGGGCACCCCAAAGACCAAAAATTAGGGATATTTCAAAAATTCTATAGAGCCTCTGGTAGCTTTCTGTAAAATTCTCTTTCTTCCTTTCTCTTTCTCCTTTTTTGTCCATTTTTTTCCTTTTTTTATGTTTTTTGGGGGGTTCCTTTATTATTGTGCTGTGTGTGGGTACACTGTGGCATTTCCAAAGGTTCTTACAATATATCAACTATATCATACTTGTATTCACCCCCTCCACTGTTCTCTTTTATTCCCCCTTCCCTGATTCATGGAATAGTTGCAACAGGTATCATTATTGCATTTACATTACATACATGTGTACACAGTTTGTGCACCCTATTCATCCTCCTAACCGCTTTCCCCTCCACCTCCACTTCCCACTGGTGCCAACCCCCCATCTCCCAGGCAGGACCTGTTCTGTCCACCTGTTCTCCAATTTTTCAGAAGAGAAAAGATAAAAAGAAAAATGTGACATTTTTGTTTGTTTGAGATAAAGGTAGCTATACAGGGAGTTTCCTTGTGGTATTTCCATGTATACACGTGTTATACCCCCAATTGGTTTATCTCCTCTAATTCTTACTCTGTTATTTTTTAAGAATTTGATTTTGTTGGAAGAGAAATTCAATGGGAGACAATGAAACACTCTGAAATTTTGGTTTTTGTTGTATGATATGTTGAACCTAACATTTATGAAGTAGAGATGGATGTGAGAGAGAAAAGGAGGAAGGGGAAAACAATGTGATTGAAACAAGAAGGGCAAAAGAAAGGAAGAAATAGTGAATAAGAAGGAAGGGAGGGAAGGAGTTGAGGAAAATGAGTTTCTAAATAGGCAATAAAACATTTCAAGGCTACGTGTAACATCCTAAACTTGAAAACTATGTATTGAGTTCATGTTTATTACTTATCAGAAAAGCTGTATAAATGTGCTATAAGTAACTTTGTGTTCATTAAAAGTCAACTGGTCACTAATTTATGTATCTTGATTGAATTAATGAGTTACTAATTCACCTATCCTACTTACTAATTTCTAAATGCTTTTGTGCTTAGCACTGTTCACAGTATCTACAGATAACAAGAAAGAAATACACAGAGACAGAAATGTCTTTCCAAGTATTTTAAAAGGAAGTGAGAGATAGGTGTATGTAAAGTTATTTGAATAGTTTGTAACTTGGGACTATAAGAAAAATATCCATAAAATATAAAGTATATCTAAGAAGATGAAATTTCAAAATAAGAAACAAAGATAACTCAAAGATAAAGAGAAGTTGATGCCCTGAACAAAAAAATTGATTCTGAGCTTCTTTATAGATAACAATATAACATGAAGCTAAGGAAGGAGACTGTGATAAGAAACAGAGGAGAGAGAGAGAGAGGAGAGAGAGAGAGAGAGATTGAGAATCTGCTTACTATTATTTAGTAATGTTGACCTGTCAATGGAAAACCTATTAAGCTTTGAGTGACTGGAGTGATCTAATTATATATTAGAAGGCAAAAGACAACTCCTCTCTTAGATGTTACCTGAAACTCCTTTTTTCAGTTCCACAGGAGTAGCCAACCTTAGTCTTACTGTCCCTGATACAATCACACAATGGAAGGCCAGTGGATTCTGCATGAATGACAAAGTTGGATTTGGCATCTCCCCCACCATTTCCCTAAACGTTTTTCAGCCCTTCTTTGTGGAGCTCACTCTACCTTATTCAGTGGTTTGTGGAGAAGCATTCACTCTGAAGGCCAGTGTCTTCAACTATCTGAACAGAAGTATTCAGGTACCAACTCCAGTCTTCTTAGTATACTGTATGTTCTTCCCTTTCAAATTATCATCAAATTTCAGTTGTATGAACCTGTCTTTCCTAAGCTTTTGTGGGCATTCATTGTGTGCTTTAGAAATATGAATTACTATAACTGGGTGGCTGAGTGAATATAAGAGTTTCAAGCTCTATAATGAAAGTTATCTTTTTTTTTTAATTGTGTGGGAGAGGAGGGCGGTTGGGAATGATTAGATGAAGAACTAATTTTTCACCTTCAATTTTTCAATATATCTGAGAATATTACTCACAAGACCCTTCGGAAGCAGAAGGATTTAGGAAAAAATTAAGCTGTATATAAGATGTAAATTTGTTTACTATTCATCCTTGTATTACCTGAAGATATGCTTAGTCTATCACAATGGTTTCATGAACAGTAGCTGTGGAACAAAACAGCAATTTTATAGCAGAAAAAAACCCAAACTTTTAAATATGGTCCATATCTTAGTATTTACACTGTCTACCTCTGCTTCTTTGAGTAACATACTACCTTCCTTATGTATCAGTTTATTAGTGTGTAAAATGGTTTTAGTAATACATATGTGGCTGGGTTTTATGCGACTTGAACGAGAACGAGATATTACAAACTATAAGCCTGGCACAATATACTATGACTAGGCATTGAGTTTTGCTCCCTTCTCTTCTACTGCAATCTAAACAATAAATTTCAGCGTTACCTATAATAATATGGTCTTTGATGCATTGTATTAGCTCTTTTCTTTTAATATGGTATGATCCCTAAACCCAACCTCTTATTGACATCTAATTATTAGATTAATATCAGTAAACAGTAGCTATTGCATGCCATATCAAAAATGCTGACTAATGTGCCTGATCAACATACTTTTTACTTCAACTAAAACTGTTTACAGAAAAAATAAAGGGGTTTGGGATACAGCTCACTTGTACAGCACTTGTGTAATACACATGAGACTTGGGAAACAATTCCAGAGCATCAAAAAAATAAAAATAAAACCATACAAATCTATTCATTTATCAGTATGCATCATTGAATAGCAGCTATTTTTAGGAATGAATAAAAGAATATTTTCATATTCAAGAGAACTATGTTTGCTTATTTGTTGATAAAGTTTTCTGTAACCTTGAGTTGGAATGAACTGATCTAGATGTTTTATATGTTATTTTTTGTAGCAGACACAATTATGAGCTATAGATGACAATGGCCTCAATTTATAAATAAGAAAAAGAAAACAGGCTCATAAGACCTTGTGAGAACTTGATCAACTCAAGTTGTCAAAACACCTGCTTATTTTTCTGTTGATCTCTAAAGAAATGTATTGTCAAATAAGTGAATAATAATACTCTGGTTTTTCTAAACAATTAGTGAGTACCAAAGGTCAGACTAAAATAATAATGGAGCAAGATTTTGAATGTTTCTCCATGGTTTAGATGCCACTCTCCTTACACTAGAATATGTGAAAGGGGGGAAATTTTCTGCATGGATAGTATTACGTTTATGTATGGAAAAGATTTAAATCCTTTTCCTTCTTTTTTTCTTATTTTTCCCTTCACAGATTAATATTGAACTGAAAGAATCTAGTCTTTACCAAGCCAGACTTCTCTCAACTAAAGATGGCAAAGTCAGGACAAAGAAAGCCAAGGCCAGAGAGAAGCACCAGCTTCTCTCTAAAGGCTCAGGGTGACGGTGTCGCAGACCTGAGAGCTGTCACTCTCAAGGCCCGGGTTATAGGCACCATAGAGCTGAGAGCTGGAACAACATACACTGGCAGGAGCTGATGGCTGGACACCCTAAGCCAAAAGAGCTATCACACTAGGTGCTGTCTAAACCGATGTTTCCAACACCCTAGAGCAGCAACCATCATACTAGTCTCTGTTAGCCTCTAAGATTCGAGACACTCTAAACCCGATTCCTGAGCACCAGTTAGCACTAGGGCTGGAGGGGGCTGACACCCTAGGCCCAAGGGCTAACAGTAGCCAGTGTCAAGGGCCTGTGTCCTACACCCTAGTCCTAGTCCAGAGAGCGGTAACACTAGCCACTGTCAAAGGCTGAAGATCTTGAAACCCTGGGCTGTAAGAGCAGCCAGTGTCAAGTGCTGCTGTTCCCTCAACCTAGGCCCAGGGGTGTGACACCCCATGGCGTCAAGGGCTGAGTGTCCTGACACCCTAAAGCCTGAGAGGAGCAACAAGTACTGTGTCAAGGTCAGAGGTTCTGAAATCCTAGGCCTGACGGCACGAACCTTAGCCACTCTCCAGGGCTGAGGGTCCCACCACCCCAGCCCCGGGGGGTGTAAGTTGATGTGGCGTCACAAGCTGACCTGCCTGACATCCTAAGGCGTGAGAGCTGTAGCTTGATCTGCTGTGAGGACAGAGGGTCTACACAGCCTAGGCCCAACACCTTTTACGCCGGCACCTCCTGAAAGCTGTGGATTCTGACTCCCTGGGCCGAGACCCATCAAGTGCTGAGCGGCCGGGCACCTAGGCCCGAGAGCTGGAGCACTCCTTGGGCCCTGAAAGCCATGGGCTATGACTCCCTCTGTCTGAGACCTGAAATGGTAACTGCCATCAAAAGGCCATCGCTTCTGACACGGGAGGCCCAAGTGTAGTAACACTGGCTGTCATGTTCTGCCAGAAGCTATGACATCTGCTGTCGGGTGCACTGTCATGACGTCCTAGGCACAAGAGCTGTGACCTTAGTCACTGTCACGTGCCCAAGGAGCCCACACTCATGGCCAGATGGCTGCAGCACTGGCTGCTTTCAAGGGTCAAGGATGTCACGACCATGAGGCGGAGAGCTGCAAAACCAGCTGCTGTCTGAAGGCTGAGGGTCCTGCTGCGCTAAACTGAGAGCTATGAGACTGGGGGCTGCAAGAGCTGAGTGTCCATCACCAGGAGGGCTCAGGAGCCGTCACAGCTGCTGGAAGCCAAGGGTTACAGAAGCTGCCAAGCGCAGGAATGCTAGTGGTTAAAGCCCGGGGCTCTAGGCCTCCAGTGAAGGCCTGGAGCCAAGGCTCTAGGGATGGAGCAATGACGCCTAGCTCCCGTGGCTTCAGCTGGGGGCCTCTGAATCTCCCGGGTCAGCCCTAGACCTGGGGCTCCAAAGGGCCTGACTGTCAGCCCTGGAAGAGCGTCTCCTCACCTACTCAGGCTTTTTATCCAGGTATGGTGCAAAGACCAAGCCAGCTGATCGCTAACTCCCACAGCGTCCTGCTCTGGAGTAGTGCTGGCCCAGTGGGTCTTTCTGGAAGCCTAGGTGCGGAGGGTTGGGCAGGTGAATGGTCATACCTGAGTGACCCCACCACCATCACTGTCCCTGTGTGGCCAGAATTTGAATGCTTGGTGTCCTTCCCCTTGTCTTCGGTCATCCCTGGCCCAGTCTCCAAGTTCCTGTGGCTCAGATGAAGTAGGGATGCTATGTCCTGCAGAAAACATCAATGCTAGGTGAGGCTGCCCACCTCTCCCCACTGGCGACCAGCCCTGGCCTCCTCTTCTGCCCCTCAAATTCACTGAGGTGTCAGAAGGTGACTGTTCTTCCTCTTGGCCAGGTTGGCAGTGCAGACACCCAGGTGGAGCAGACCCTGCAGCAGGGGTCACAATCTGCAGACCCTGAGCTCAGTGCCCTGGGCCACCCATGGGGACTGGCTGGGACAGTGGGAAGGAGGTGTTGAGCAAGGCACAGGTGTCAGCAGGGTCAGGACCAGGTGCCAGGGCTCCCAGGATGTCTTCGGGAAATGACTGAGGGAAGCAACCCTTCCCTGCCTGCCTAGGTGCTGCTTGGGACAAGGCTGGCGTCCTCACCCTGGGCAGCCACTCCTTGTACAGCCAGAGTTTGGGTGGCCTGGAGATAAGGGGGGGATGTAGTTCATTAAGAAACAAACCGAGGCTCCTTCTGTATTGGGGGTTGGGCTCAGGCATCTTGTCTGGGACCTTGACATTGTCAGAGGCACTGTGGCCCTCTGTCCTGTATCAGGGACGGGAAGGTGACGGATGGGGTCCTCAGTGTCCCTGCTCACATCAGCCCAAGGAAGGCTTTTTTGCAAAGCCTACCCCTGCTGATCCCGGGCCTGGAGGGGGCTTTGTTCTCACTCCCACCTTAGTGCTCAAACCTCTGGAACCTGTTGACACACAAATGCCCTGTCAGAGGCAGGGACAGAATCACTGCGTTTGCACAGTGTGGGCTGTAGCTTCCCGGGGCTCCATGTCCAGGACAGCCCGCGCTCCCCCTCCAGTCTCTCCCCTATTCCAGTCTCTCCCCCTCCCGCTCCAGTCTCTCCCCCTCCCCCTCCAGTCTCTCATCCTCCCCCTGCAGTCTCTCCCCCTCCCCCTCCAGTCTCTCATCCTCCCCCTGCAGTCTCTCCCCCTCCCCCTCCAGTCTCTCATTCCCCCCTCCAGTCTCTCATCCTCCCCCTCCAGTCTCTCACCCCTCCCCCTCCCGTCTCTCCCCCTCCCCCTGCAGTCTCTCACCCTCCTCCTCCAGTCTCTCATCCCCACCTCAACACCATCTCCAGCTCCTGCTCAGGACAGCTGACCTGGGTCCTTTCACCCTTTGAAAATGGCCTGACAGATGTGTCCCACTGAGCAGCTTGGTTGGCACCCACCCCATCCTCCACTCAGCAAGTAGCTAGTGAGCGCCTACTGAGTACGGGCATGGGGCCAGGCAAAAGACTCACTGGTGAATACTCACAAGTGAAGTGTCTACACACTTGATTCACACGACAGAAAATAGGCCCAGAGAGGGCAGAAAAAAAATCCCAGGTAACACAGCAAAGGGAGTGCAGGAAAAAGCAGTTCCCACCCCATTCCCCACCCCCCTTTTCCATCCATCCTGCTGGACAGCCTGGTCATCCAGTGCTCTCCTAGACCTGATTTGGACATTTTCAGGTGCATGGAGGGTGGGCTCTCCACGGCCGTGGATCTGCATGGGACCTCCCCCACTTGCCTTCCTATGATTTTAGGCAGAAATGCACATCAATTCCTATTTCCTCTTGGCTGGAGATCCAGAAACTCTGGGTAGCAGAAGAAGCCACAGTGGAGGAGCAGTGTTTGGTCCCCTGGCTGTGCACGTGATTTCACTCCCAGGGAAGGCAGAGAGACGTGTGTAGCCTGCCCCTGACAAATGCGTTGGGACTTGCAACTGTGACCTTTGGAAATAGGGTCTTGCAGATGGAATTATTTAAGATGAGGTCGTTCTAAGTCGGAGTGGACCCTGATTCAATGACTAGGATCCTTTTAAAAAGAAAAAACAAAAGGTTGGGGGCGGGGATGAGGTGCACACCTGTAATCCCAGAACTCAGGATTCAAGGGCAGGAAGATTGCAAGTTCAAGGCCAGTCTGGGCTATATAGCAAAACAGAAGAGAGAGAGAGTGGGAGAGAGAGAGATTGAGGATGGCCTGTGGTTTTCACTGGGGGGTTGGGGGAAATGGCAGTACCGGGGATTGAATGCACAGCCTCACCTTCTGGAAGCACTCAGTCACTTGAGCCACACCCCTGGTCCAGCGCGTGGCTTTTTACTTGGCCTTTTTACTTGGCGGAAGCAGAAACTCTGAGCCTGATCACTTCCCAGGATGGAGTTTTCACCACTCCTTAGGAGGAACTGACAGAATTAAACCATGTCGCACACCACGACCTCCTTTATGACTCAGAAATTATCCTCCTGGGTTAGACTTGTTAGTGTCCGTTACAAAGATTTTTCAGAAATATCAACCCATACTCAGCATAAGGAAAGGCCATTCAAAGGTTCGGGATAAATTTCTTGAGCAAATAAGAAATGACTCCATACTATTTTTAAGTGACAGTAATAGTAAAATTTATTAGGAAAAAAAATATACTTTCAGTAGACTGGAAGCAGATAGCCTCGAGAGTGTGAAGTGGAAAGACATTTTGGCAGTGCTGGGGTTTGCACTCGGGGTATTGCACTTGCTAGGCATCCCTTTTTGGATGCAGTATGTGTAAACAGAAGGCTTTGAACAGTGTTGAGGTTTGAACTCAGGGCCACCTGCTCACCACTTGAGACACTCCCAACCCTTTTTTGCTTTACTTATTTTTCAGATATTTTAGATATTTTTCAGATAGGATCTCAAATGTTTGCCCAGTGCTGTTTCAACCGAGATCCTCTTATCCACACTCCCAGGTACTGGAAGCATAGATATGCATCAGCACACCTGGCTTCTGTGTTGAGATAGGGTCTCACAAACTGTACCACCACAGCCAAGTCCGCATCGACTCTATGTTCTTCACACAGGTGTAAAATCTTATTCCTATTTTTGGGACCCTTGGATGGTTTTTGACAACTAAGTCATGTGTTCTCTGCAAGTATTGTGCGTTTCAAACAAGTCTACCAATAGGTAAGTGTAAAAATCTGAGACCAATTTTTCAGAACAACCCACAACCTGGTCCTAGTGTGCAAGAGCCTGTCCCAAGGTACTGTGAGACCAAAGGAAGAGGCAGGCAGACCCAGGATGGATCACACAGTGAAATTCACTGGGGGACTTTTTTGGGGGAGTGGTACTGGGGATTGAACTCACGGACTTGAACTTGTATGCCTTGGACCCAGATCTTCCTGCCTCCACCTCCTGAGTAGATGGGAGGGTCATCACACCCAGGGTGTGTTTGAGATAAAGTCCTAGGTTGGCCTTGAACCTCCACCCTGCTGTCTCTGCCTCTCGAGTTATTGGGAACTTTCTGTGGAAGCATGGTGCTGGGAACCAGCAAGACCATTGGATCCCCTCAATTTGGGTCAGAAAAGGGTGTATTTATGAGTCAGAACAAAAGTGATTTCATCATGGCTGAAACGGACCAGGCTTATCTTATGATAATCTGGAAGAATAAGGCACAGCCCTGGTGCCAGGGTCCTCACGGTTTGCTGGGAAACTCCCCAGGAAAAACCAGCCTCAGTTTCTCAGGGGTGATCACGGCCGTTTCAAGAAAGATGGCTGCAGTTGTGTCAGGCTGGATCCATACACCAGTCTTAATATTTGGGGGCGCTCACTGGCAATAGGACATTGTAAAACAAAATGATTTATATGCTAAGGTCTTGCCGCTTGTATAAATATTTGCACACAGTGTGTACTTGTGCGTTTCAGCAGTGGGCCAGGGGTCCTGACATTCCTTCCTTTTTCCTATAAATGAAAAAGAGTCACAGTGCGTGACCACTGAGAAATAGATGTGTAAAGTGAGCTTCTATCAGGGTGATGCAAAGTTAGACACTGAAAATATCGAGTACTTTGAAACAAACTACTTTCTTCGTCTCTCCCTGCAGTTTGGATGCAGTATGTGTTTACAGTAGGCTTTGTGAGCTTTTTATTTTTAATGGTGTTGGAATTTGAACTCAGGGCCTTACCACTTGAGACATACTCCCAGCCCATTTTTGCTTTAGTTATTTTTCAGATAAGGTCTCATATTTTTGCCCAGAGCTGTTTCAACCAAGTTCCTCTTATCTACACCTCCCAGATACTGGGATGATAGGCATGCATCATTATACCTGGCTTCAGTATTGAGATAGGGTCTCACAAACTTTTTGCCTGGGCCGGCTTCAGATAGTCATCCTCCTACCTATGCCTCCGACGTAGCTGGGATCATAAGCCTGTGCCACCGTGCCTGGCCAGCATCCATTACTCTTTTCAAAATTAGGATCTGTTCATTGTAGAGGGGCTGCATTGTGACAATTCCAGATGGGCTTGTATTGCACATAGATTAGACCACCCACCATCTCTCCCTCGACCCCTCCCCACCCCACTTACAGCAATCGCAAGAGATTTTTTTGCTCTAGTTCATAGCATATGTGAAGTCCATCCTTCATATTCCCTCCCCTTCATCTCCCTCATTCAGCTCCTCTCCCACTAGCACCCCACACGCTGTACACATTTTACAGTCCTGTCTTTCATTGTGAATATTTAAGTTCATGTTCAAACCCCACTGTGGGTAAACTTTACTTTGGTTTGTTCAACCCCTCCCATTTCTTCCCCTTACCCCTTTACCTCCCACCCCCATTTTCGGCAGCGTTCAGTGCACACCCTGTGTCCTCTTCCTTCACAGGCATATGTTTTACGACATTACTGACGCTCCAGCCTTCTCTCCTCCTCTCCCTCCTCCCCCGAGGCCCTAGAGCAGCTCCACGTTTACAAATGTGTTCTACATCTGAGCGTGTGTGCGATCACGCTTGTTCTGTGTGTGTGTCTATCTTTGGATCTGTCTTCCATGTAGGAGAAAACATGCAGCCTCGTCTAAGCTCATCTGGTTCAGCCCTCCACCCTTTACGCTGTGCCCCCCTTTGTCTAGAAGCCCATTCGCATCTCATCGATGGCTCTCTTGCCTCAGAATATTGTCACCCTGTTGTCTGCCTCTTGGGTTTTATTTGCTTCTGGCTGACACATGGCGTCCAGCTGCTTCTTCCCCACCTGCTCCTGTGTTGTGCCACACCCCCATTTCCCACCATGTTTTTCTGCAGTCACTCAACCTCTCTGTGCTCATCTCTGGAACAGCCTTACCTCTTCCTGCAACTTATTTGCTCACAAACGGCTCCATTCTACACCCTCCTTTATTTCCAGCTCTTTCTATTTCATCTCCTCTCTCCATTCTCCTTGGCTTTTATAAGACCGGACCAGAGGTGGTGATAAAAGTGCCCCAGGATGACTCAAAGAGCAAGTGCACCTTTCGCTGTGTCATCCCTCTCCCGGGACCATTTCCAGGGAGGCCTCTCTGGGGTCCACCGTTCCTTTATATCTGAGTTGGGATTCTTTTCCAGGCACCCATGGAAGTTTCTGCATTCTTTCTACTCTTCCTGATGTCCACTTCAACAGCTTCCCCTCGTGTCTGGCATCCAATTCCAGCTTAGGATCTGCGGCGTCTTCTATTTTTCACACATGAAAAATCATCCAGGATTCTTTTTCAGAGCTAAGACCTTGGTCAAACATGCGTAACTGATGCACACAACAGTAATATTTGACAAAGGAAAAAACCACACACGCTTCATGAAGATTAAAGGACATTTCATCTTTATTGTATTTCCCCAAGGGAAGAGTGGCCCTGTCCTCTTTGAACACACAAAACATGGGCGCTCTTACAAAACACATACCCTTTATAAAATGGCAAACCAACCTGTCAGTGCAAGTCGATGTTCACAGTTCAACAACAAAGGCTAAAACATCAAATAAAAATGTATATTCCCAACAATTTGAGTATTCTTACATAGCTATAATATATAAGTAGAATGGATAAAAAGAACTTATTGTAAGAGTAAAAACATTTATGAATGTGTAAGTTATAATCTGAATAATGAAAATATAAAGAACAGCATGTTTTCAAATCTACAACCATCTCAAAACATTGCAAATAAATATAGTAAACATTTTATGACCAACTTATTCAAAATAATTCAATATAACTTATGATTTATATTAACTATATTTACACTAACTCTATTATGATCCCACGTGTCTAAGTTTACATATTAAAAAGTCATCAAATCTGGCAAACCAAATATACGTGAGCAAATGACCGCAACGTGAATTTTGGTGAGACTACAGGTGCCTCAGGAAAGAAGGGACCCAGCAAGGCCTGATTTCCCTTCATTCCTTCATGGACTCCCAGGTGTGCCCCCACACCGAGGAGTGGGGTAGTTTTATTAGGCTTGTTCTGGAAGAATCTGGGTTCTTCTAGGTTTGGGAAACTCCTCGCTCTTCCTTGCTCCAGCTGGCTTCAGTGTTGGTTTAGACTTCCTGATGAACATTCCCATCTCCCTGGGCACAGCGATCTGGAAGGCAGAGAGAAATGATGTCATAGGCAATGCTCCAGGAGGAAGGTGATCGACAGGCTAAGTCAGTCCCAACAAGGGTTTGGAACCACTTACAGATCCTAATTCACCTCTAGCCCTTCATCCAGTCTTGGGGATTGAAAGCAGGCTTCGTGCTTGCCAGGGAGGTACTCTATCCCTTGAGCTATGACTCCAGCCCTTTATTTTATTGCTTTAAGCTAGGTTCTCCTTAGCGTTGCCTAAGCTGGCCTCCGACTCCTGACGTCCTGTCTCTATCTCCCAGTTAGCTGGATTACAGGTATACACAACCATGCCCAGCTCTGAAGCATCACCAAGAATTGTGATGACTCTTGGGCTTTTCTTTCCATGACTCCAACAATCACTTAAGCCCTGAGGTCAGGCCCAACAGTCTTCTGTAGAGCAGAACATGAGGTGATTCTGCTCAAGGAAGGAAGAAAAAAGCGATGTCAGACACAGTTCCCTAGGTGTGAACTCACAATGCGACTGTGGACTAAACTCAGACCGTGGTCCTCTCCACTTACTGAAAATGTGAACCTCTAACCGTGCGACAGCATTCCTGACGTCAGGATGTCATGAACCAGGACACCAGAACCCGAATCCCAAACCAAACTCCCGATGTTTCATCCTCGGATGAACCGGGCTAGCTGTGCTCTACAAAAATCAAACCTTTGCTCAATGCTCTGCTCACATCCATCACTGTTAAGGTGTGGCTTGTGTGCAGCCACCGCAAGCTGCGCACAGTTCCGACCAACGTTCTTGACCATAAACTTGAGGGGAAAGGGAGAAGAGGGGAACTTGGTCCAACAGTGGTAGGGTAAGGAGAACAAGAAATTTCAAAGAGAATTCTGGCCATAGGAAATTTGTTTCAAGTCAAATTAGGACTAAACTAGTTAGTGGCCATCTGTCATTGATAATATTCAGACCTCCCACATTTTCTTCTTCCTTCCTTCCTTCCGTCCTTCCTTTCTCCCTCCCTCCCTCTGTCCTCCCCCTTCCTTCCTCCCATTTTCCTTCCTTCCCTCCTTCCGTCCTTCCCTCCATTCCTCCATTCTTTCTTCCTTCCTTCCCTCCATTCCTCCATTCTTCCTTCCTTCCTTCCCTCCATTTCTCCATTCTTCCTTCCTTCCTTCCTTCCCTCCTTCCCTTTCTTTCTTTTTTCTTATGGCACTTGGGTTTGAACTCAGGGCCTTGACTTGCTGGACAGGTGCTCTACTATACTTGAGCCATGGCTGCAGTCCTATTTTGCTTTAGTTATTTTCCTATGGGGTCTTGTTTTGTACCCATGCCTGCCTAGATCCTGACCCTCCTATTTTTACTTCCCACATCACTGTGTTATCAGTGAGTCCCCAGAGTTGGTACCGCATGGGACCCTAGGTCAAGACTGAATTAAGAAGTGACGGCAAAAGCTCGGATGATGGGCATATGGAGGTTACAGCTAGCGGATACTCGCGGCTGACAGAAATCAGCACTTGCTCACAGCTGCCATTCGGACCCAATGGCTTTGGGTTAAAGGATTTCTACCTCATCCGAGCCCTAGCGACACTTGGGTGTCTCTGAGGCCTGGCTATATGGCCGGCCCCTGGCCCCCAGCACGTCTCTCAGGGTCACTTCTCTCTGGTTGTCATTTCTATGGCTGTGCAGTGACCGGGAGTGTCTTACAGCCTGGGATGGTTGGGCTGCTTTATGGTGTGGCACCAGGTGTGGCACGGAGTGGTCAGGCAAGGGGGTTTCAGGATTTCCTAAGCAGACATCAAATCGCCCTGGGCACACTACAAGGACACAGACACACCTTTACTGAAGCCGATGATGGAACAGAGTTCTAAGGCAGGTGGGTGCGGTCTCGCCCCCACACCCAGAGGTCCAGGTTATAGGCCTGGATCTGGAAAGAAAAACAGCTTCATGAACAGTGCTGCTCCCCAGGGAGACCTCTCCCCATGTCCGGCCTCCACTTCTTTCTAGTTCCCAAACCCATTCCTTCCTTCGCTCTCCAATCCAGAGCCTTCCCCCCAAGTCCTTCGCAGCCCGGACCCTCACCTCTTCACACTCCTCTCGGGACACCCGCATCCTCCAGCCCATGGATCGCATCATCTGGTACCGTAACTTGTGGAACAGAGGGTGCTGGAAGTAGTTCTTTCCGTAAAGAAAGTAAAATATGTCTTGCTTAGGAGCCTGGTTGTCCTCTTCCATGTCATTGGCCAGATATCTGGGGAAAGAAATCAGAGCCCTCGTCAGAGGGACAGCCAGGGAGCACCTGCACCTGCAGTCAAGTGCCAGGAAGAAGAGCAGGCTGACCCTCTCAGCCCAGGGACACATCACCCCTGCTCTGTACAAAGAGGACTGTAGAGCCCACTGTGGGACAGAGGTCTCCCAAGGGGCCTCTCACACTGTGATGATGGAGAAAAGCCCATCTGGAGATCCTGAGGCTGTCCCCTGCCACTATCATGCCCTGCAGCTGGCATCATGGCTCCCCATCTCCCTCCTCACTCCCTTTGCTCTACTTGGGCTGTGTGCACACCTGTGTCCCCACTACAGAGTAATGACCAATGGGTGTGGCCTAACCCTGTCCATTTCTCCATTTATCCCTGCCCAATCAAGTGGTTGATGGAGAATTTGGCTCATGAGATGTGTTAATTCCACCACCTTTACTCAGACCTCTCTTTCCATCCACCCATGTGCCCTGGTGCAGAGGTTGCTGGGCCAAAGGTTTTCTTGAATGAATGAATGAATGAGGGAACAAGTGAGTGAATGAATGAAGGGAAGATTCAAGCCAAATGCCATTACTGATTACTTCATTGATACAACACAACAATAAAAACACTTTTAAAATGAACAGAACTTAGCTGAGTGCTTCAAGAATGGTGGCCTGTGCCCATGGAGCTTTAGCCTATCGGGCCTCAGCAGCTGCTGGGAAAGAAGAGCTCTCCTGTCGCCAGCACACAGCAGTTAAAGGCAAGTACATATAGCTTGGCTCTCACTCCACCGACTTTCAGGACATGATGCTTAGAAACCACAACCAAGCAGGTGGGCGTGGTGGCATATGTCTGTAATCCCAGCTACATGGGCAATGGGGAAATCAGAGGATCATGGTTTGAGGCCAACCCCAACAAAAAAGTTAGCAAGATCCCATGTCACAAAACAAGCTGGGCATAGTGGTATATGTCTATAATCCAAGCTAGGCAGAAGGCAGAGGTAGGAGAAGGATGGTAGGGGGCAAAAAGTGTGAGGCCCTACCTGCAAAACAGACCACAGCACAAAGTGTTGGTAGAGTGTTTACCTAGGAAATACAAGGCCCCAAGTTCAAACACTAGTACTGCCAAAACAAACCAAAAATCCGAATAAAAAATAACCTCCCACCACGCAAGCAGGATTTCTGCCTGAAGTGGGGGGCTTTGGCTCATACACCTCTATTGCCTGCAGTTTAAATTGGCTAGACAACGAGCAGAAACCTAGTCATTTTGAAGACAAGTAATTAGACTCCTATCACTTGGTAATAAATAATGGAGCCATGACAGGTGACTGCAATTTTTTTTCTTTTTGGTGGGACCAGAGTTTGAACTCAGAGCTTCACCCTTAGAAAGTAGGCACTCTAGAGCTAAGGCATGCCTCCAGTTCATTTTTGCTCCGGTTATGTTTGAGATGGGGTCTTGCAAACTGTTTGCCGGGCTGCCTTTGAACCACGATCCTCCCATGTCAGCCTCGTAAGTAGGTAGGATTGCAGGCATGGACACCAGTGCCTGGCTCAAATTTGCTATTTGGTAAAGACGACAGATCCAAATACTGCTTTATCTACTTTAATCTCTGCTCATAAAAATGCTTCTGAGCCTGGTGCCAGTGGCTTACACCTGCAATCCTAGCTACTTGGGAGGCTGAGACTGGGAGGATCACAGTTCAGGCCAACTTGGGCAAAAGTTATTGAGACCCCCATCTCAATGGAAAAAGCTGTGTGTGGTGGCACACACATCTCATCCCAGCTATGGCAGAAAGCATAAAATAGACAGATTACGGTCCAGGCCAGCCTAGGCAAAACCAATAATCTATCTGCAAAATAACCAGACTATCTCCAAAAAGGGCTGTGTAGAATGCCTGCCTAGCAAGTGTAAACCTCTGAGTTCAAATCCCAGTACCACCAGCAGCAGCAGCAGCAATATCTATGTATAAAAAAGTAATTTTTGGTACAGGTGCTGTTTAAGTGCAGCAGAAGTCTAAGAAAAATGGACTCAGTGGAGAGAAGCAAACAAGCAGCAGCCTCCACACGGTGCCTCACAGGGTGGTGACACGAGACGCTGTGACCAGTAAGTTCTCCTAGCTGGACTCCTGCTTGTGTTCTGACTTCTTGGGGCAATCAGTAATTCCCACTGCTTGACAACAGAGCAGGCAGGGCTAGCAAGAGCTTTGGAAGCTTCCTCATGCTTGAGGAACTTACATTTTAAAGCCTCTAGGGCCCAGGGCTCCAATTAAACAGATGCTGTTTTGGAACAAAACAATTATTCGCAGTCACATATACAAGGCTGTCAAGGTGGCGAAAGTTTTAAAGACAGGAACAACACATTTAGGCCTGGCGGAGTGGCTCAAGTGGCAGAGCGCCTGCCTAGTGAGCGTGAGGCCCTGAGTCAAACCCCAATACCACAAACAAACAACCAAACAAACCAAAACAAAACAAAGCCAGCGTCTTTAGATATGATTTTTAACCAAGACACAGATGACATAAAGGAACAATGTCCCACAGGTCTGTGCATTATGGATAAAATGCACTCTGTCAGATACCATACCATACCTTCATAGACGTGTTATACAATGAAATAAATGAAGTAAAAAGATCCAGGTAGCGAGTTGTGAATACCAGTGCAAACAGAAGCTGGCTTTTCCCGGAAATACCTGAACAAACAGAAAGAAAGCATGAGAAAAGTCCTGGAGAGCGACACGGGAAGTGTGTGTGGGGCAAGGGCTGGCGTCGGAGGCCCGGGTCTAGGACAACTGTGAGTAACCAAGAGTACTTCCAGTTTTTCTTTCCTTTAGCATCCCAGTGTGCACTACTCTTGAAGGCCCTGCCAGCTTTTGTCTTCCTGTGATAGGTGAGTCTAGGAAAGTGACTTCATTGTACCACCAGCACACCAGGACGGGTGTCCTCCAAGGAGCACTGCGCTTCTCATTCTGTCACCTCAGGCAGGAGTACATTTCTTTCAACAGCTGGGCTATTATTAGCATTGTAACTGTCTTTACCTCTGGATCGTTCCATTTTAAAATACGGTCTCCATGGCTAGGGGCATATGACGCAGTAGAAGCATGCTTGCCTAGCATGCTGAGGCCGTGGGTTCAATCCCCAGTGCCATCACAACAAACCAGAGCCCAAACCCAGTTTCTCCATGGTGACAAATCTTTGGAGGGTGGAGTTGGAAGCTACTCTGATTAAGGGGACAAGGAATCAGCTGAGGAGACTGGTTTAGGTCTCCAAGCAGGAGCCTCTCGTCCCCTGGAATAATGACACAACAGTGCACACCTACTTGGTAGGAGGTGGAGATGAGGAGGATCAAAGTTTGAGGTGAGCCTCGACAAAAAAGTTTGAAAGACTCCCATCTCAACCAACAAGCTGGGTGTGGTGGCATGCACCTGTGACTCCAGCAATGGAGGAAGCACAGGTAGGAGGGCTGTGTCCTAGGCTGGCCCTGGGCAAAAACGAGACCCTATCCAAAAGAATAACAAAAACAAAGGGCTGGTGGAGTGGCTCAAATGGCAGAGCGCCTGTCTAGCAAGCAAGAGGCCCTGAGTTCAAACCCCACTATAGCAAACAACAACAACAAAGTTACAAATAAAAAAAAATTAAACTCCATCTTTTAGATTCATCATACATCATTTTGGTTTTTGTTTTGAGGCAGGATCTCTCTCTCTCTCTCTCTCTCTCTCTCTCTCTCTCTCCCAGGCTGGTCTTGAACTTTATATCCTCCTGCCTCAGCCTCCTGGGTGCTGAGATCAAGGTGTGCACCACCATGCCCAGCACCATTATGCATTTTAGTAAGCATGTATTTAACAGAAGAGTCACTACAACCAAGTGACATTCATAACACCCCGGGACATAAAATAAATCACATTGTTTTTCAATGACACTTCATAGTTTGCTGAAACTAAGAACCTGGATGCAAGAATGTTATTTTCTAAGTATGAGTAATTACAGTTCCAGCTTATTCACAGTAACATCTAAAGAGAAACCAAGAAAAGTTGACTCTTTCCAAACCCATCAACAGAAACCAATTTCAAGAGCCAAAGGAAGAGATTCAGGCAGCACATGTGCTGTTAAGTCTTTTCCTCAGCAACGAGGACTTTTTTCCACGAGAGATCGGTGTTCAAAGGAGAAGCCATGAAGCTGATGGTAAAAACTAGACCCGAGATGGGGAAAGAAACTGGAAGCAGACAACTCACACTGGATGTTTGTTGAAGCCTTCAAAGATAAGTTTCCAGTCTGCTTGCTGTACGGTTCCACCTAATGTTTCAAACTTATAGGATACAAGCTGAGCACCTATACTCTTAGTTACTGTGGGGTCTAAGACTGGAAGGAATGCAGTTCAAGGCCAGTCCAGGCAAATAGTTTGTGAAACTCCCTCTCCAAGAAAACCATAGCAAAATGGACTGGACGTGTGGCTCAAGTGGTAGAGTGCCTGCCTTGCAAGTGTGAAGCATTGAGTTCAAATCCCACTTCTACCAAAAACCTTACAGGATACAGATGGGCAAATTTTTCCATAAAGGGTTGATTCTTTAAAAAAAAAAAAAAAAAAAGGAGGAGGGGAGGTTGGAGGTACAGCTCAAGTGGTAGCATTTGCCTGTTTAGCAAGTGTGTAGTCCTGAGTTCAAATCCCAGTACTACCAAAAAAAAAAAAAAAAGGAAAGAAAAATTATAAAAAGGGTTTATTCTAAAGCAGCTTTGGAAACCAGGCAGAGTACTTCTGTCCTCATTTTCAGCATTCCTGTACTAAACACCAAGGACAATAATATAGCTCTAATCACTCCTCTTTGAGATTCACCTCACCTGTCACCTCCTCTGGGACATCCTCCCTTGTGCTGTTGATTCATCCAGCTGCTGCCCTCGTTTTTCTTACAGACTTAAAAAGACACACTATGATTGGGTTCCTGCCTCCTCTCTCCCCAAACCTCCACTCACCACAAAGCTGAGATAGGCAGGGGTCGTGCCTTATTCCGTTTTGTATTCCTTATGTGGGACCCTGGGCCTGACACACAGCAGGCTCCACAAGATACTTGCTGAATGAATGGACACATGGAGAAAAGAAAAAGGCAGTCACCTTTACGTGTCACTGGGCAAATTTTCATTGTGTGGTATTTGGGGAATACACTTCTAAAGCATTTCCAAGTCCAGCTGTGTCTTTCGCCTGAACAGTTAATGTGCTCTGTCCCAATTCACTACCAGCTAGAGCATGGAGAGCTCCCTGGGTGAGCACAGGGTAGAGAGGAGGACAGACAGCACTGGCACCATGGTGCAGAATCCAGGCAGGGACCAGCATGCTGGGAATCCCCAGATGCTTACATGATTCTACACTGTGCTCCCTGGCTTGGATCCTGATTGGCAATTAGCAGCCTTTCCCTTTGCACTGTAGAAATGTCAGTCTCCACAGGAAGGCAGGAATCCCAGCTGAGGATGTGAGGGGCCCAGGAATCACCTCGGGGGATGCTGTGGAGTGTTTGCTAGTAACTGCTTGTTGGGCAAATGCTCTACCACTTGAGCCTTACCTCTAGCCCTATCTCCATTTTAATTTATTGATTTGCTGTGCCAGGATTGAACCCAGGGCTCATGCATACTAGGCAAGTGCTCTACCACTGAGCCACACCCGAGCCAACACCAACAACCTGGTTTTAGAACAACATACACCAAAGCTCTCAGGTAACAAGCACTCACAGAATATGCACTGTAAGCACTTCAGACACTGATGTCCTAGTACCAAGTGCACCAAACATCCATAGTAAGTAGCATCACTTGTCAAATGGAAGTCACTCATTAAACTTAACATCTCTCCTGTCTTTACTCACAAAGCTGAGCTACTATATACTTCAGTGTAGCTACTTTAAAGTCTGATGTAGTTAAAAGTTGCATTTTTAGATCAGGGACATAGTAGCTCATCCCAACTACTAGGGAGGTAGAGACTGAAAGGACTGTGCTTTGAGACTAGCCTGGGCAAAAAGTGAGACTCATCTCAACAAAGGATCAGGCATGGTGGTGCACGCCTGTAGGATTCTTGGAGACCCTTTCTGGAACACAGCTAAAGCAAAAAGGGCTGGAGGCACGGCTAGAGCGGTACCGCCCCCTAAGTACTGCTCATCCCAAAAGTGATTAGGTCTTTTTCAACACCCCTGCCACTTCCAAGTGTAACTTCCCAAGCTTTTCAAAAGCCCCTTCTCTATGTGTTTGTGTATAGGTACTGTATACATTTACCCCTCAAAGCATGGCTCATGGCGGCTTTAAGCGTGCTTTTTGAAGCTATGTCTCAGATTCATCATTCCCTGCTATGAGTATGTCTCACTCTAGCTCAGTTCTTTGCGTTGTTTACAATTTTTGTTATAAATCTTGCACAAACATCTTTGTACCTATAGATGGTGTTTTGCACTTACTTAGGTACAATGAACATTTTATACTTTTATGTCATTTGTTCACATATGACAATTTCTATAGCCCAGATTCCTTAAAACTACTGGTACAATAAACATGAACACTGTCACCTAGCACGGCCAAACCTGTCCTAGGGAGGCAGCGACCAGGCCATTAACACCTGCAGGGAACGCCCTTTTCCTCAGCGTAACACTTCCACTTTCTCCACCTAGTGGGTAGATAATGGTGTGTGCTGCCATTTGCACACCCAAGTTCAGAACTAGTGAGGCCGGGGATTTCTGCATGCCAATTGGTCTTATTTTCTGTGAACTGCCAACTTGGTCAATTTTGATGGTTCTTAACCTACTGTCACCTATACTACAGATTATTTCTCTTGGTTTCTTGTCTTTGATTATATTTTGAAATAACAAGTTAACTTAGAGGCATGTGTCACCTTGTCTCTTCCTCAGTCTGCCCGGTCCTACCCAGGACCATGGTACGAATACACATTCAGGTCACCTGTGTCCATCGGCAAACTTTTATTCTTTTCTGCGGAGTTCTTTACACTCCTTGTTGGGAAGCCAGAGGCATCTCTGGCATCTTTTTTGTTGCTTCACACCCATACTATTTATTGCCCATCTGGTTTGACATCCACATATCCACGTTTTTATCTTTTCATACGTGTGTCTTACCATCTCATCTGAACTGCTGGTGCCTTTTTTTCCCCCCTTCAACGCTGGGGATTGAACCTCCAGCCTGCTAAGCAAGCAGTCTACTGCAGCTTCCAGAGCAAAAACTTTGATTGTTGCCAGCGGTTGCTGTGAATTGCCTGGGTGCCTTGCACACAGCAGGTGGTTAATAAATGCTTCAGAGCAATGATCACTCCAGAGACTAGCACTCAATAACAGCACCAAGAGGGAGTTGGGAATATGATGCAAAAGCTTCCCGAAGTACTCAGTGTCAGCAATAAAAGGAGGTATTTTCCACTTACTTAAAAATATAAACCCAAATATGTGATATGCAGAGACACTGTTTGGGAGGTTGACAAGTTTGTAGCCTGCATAACAACATCTAGGAGGGAAGGAGAGAGACCAGGCAGGGGAGGAGGGCTGGGGGTCATGGCTCTCGGGACTCCCCTGTCACTCAAACTCTGTAGATAGAGCACTTAACCGCCTACAGGGAAACAGAGATAGAAGCCCCTTCATCTAAACGCCATGCTTGTTCTCCCAGGTTATCTAGGCAGCGTTCAGGACAGAAAGAGAGCGATGATTTGAGCATACCGAGGATCAGACTGCCATGATAGTTCAGAAATATGACACTCACCCTTCATTTTGGGGAGCCCTCTGTAATGACAATGGCAGATGCAGTCATAAAAGAATGCAGATTCAAACAAGATCAACTCACTGTCCCACTTTTTTAAAAACAGATCCTTAATAGGAGCTGTTCTGGAATGAGATTGCAGGAAACTGAATCCCAGCTTCCTCCCAAGCCCACCCTGTCCCTCACCCTTAGGAAAAAGGGCCTGTGGTTTGGAGGCTGCAGGCCTGTTCAAAAGTGCCAAAATCCTAAAATAAGCCCCATCCCAGTATTTTTGAGGTGAGAAACACAAGCTGGTTCTATATTGTCTCCTATTCCTGTTATATGAGAAATTCTATCAAGTTCTTATTCTTTCAACAACTTTTATAATTTAGGATGGAAAAACAACACAGTTAGTGAAGCCCAGCACTTAATTCTGAAGCAATGATCTTGGTGATTTCTGACAAAGATCTTGGAGATTTCATTTTTTAAGAGGCTGGTTTCGAAAAGTCACACCAGAAGGAAATCCACCGGCCAGAAATACTTGGGAACACACACTATCTTCCTTTGTGGCATTAGGGTTTGAACTCAGGACCTCACTCTTGCTAGGCAGGCATTCTACCACTGGAGCCATCCCCCCCAGCCCTTTTTTGTGATGGGTTTTTTTTTTCAAGATAGGGTCTCCAGAATTACTTGCCTGGGGCTGGCTTTTAACCACAATCCTACTGATCTCTGCCTCCTGAGTAGCTGGCATTACAGGTGTAAGCCACCAATGCCCGGCCCTTTGTTGGCATTGTAGCTGAAGTACTTTCCATTTTCCTTAATGCTCTCAACCTCCCAAATGAAAACAATGAATATGTAAAAAACAAAACAGCAGACCCTCTCCTTGCAACTCACCATCCTCTTAAGAATTAGGAATTCTCCCCAACATTTTAGTGTGGATACAAATTAACTACCTGCCAGAAAAGGAGATTCTAGGACCCACACTCATACAAAGATTTTGAAGTAAAACTAAAGATTGAAAGTAACATCTTAGTACAAGAACAAAAAGACCTAATCCACTAGCATCAAACATTTAAACTAACTCCTTAGGCCAAAGCAGACAGATTTAGTCAAAATCCTTAACTGTGAATTACTGATTGTGTTTCTACCCTGGCTCTGTCACTACGATTACCTTCTGAGATTCCTCTCTCTCAGAACAGGGACAATGGCAACTACCCCTACGTTGTTTTAAGGATGTCTCGAGTAAGTCATGGAAAGCACTTAGTTGACTACTCAATACACAGAAAGTGCTTAAAGTTAGCTATCACAATTGCTTGGCTGTCACTGGAAATCATGCAACTGAGCCTTTCAGTGTACGTCACCTCCATGTAACACACACTGGCTTCAGTACATAGTACATGGACTTTGTAACATCTATGTTGAGTGCTCAAAGTTCTTTTTTTGGTTTTCCTTACTTCCTGGATCTCAGCTATGTTCCTGGGAGACAGGTGAGGCCTGCAGACAGCAGAATCAAAGACACAGTGTTACTTTAGAAGTGAAGATTTTTATAAATCAACCAGATAAATGGAATCTGCCACCCAGGTCCTTTAGGATTCCCATCCTTCGCTGCCTGAAAAAATTAAGTTCTGGAGTTCTTCAAAGTTATAAGTTTAAGGAAGGCTTTGCATTTGACGAAACTATTTAAAATGTGCCTTCCTTAATGAAATATACAACTCCATTATCTGGGAGAGGTTTGTTGCACTGGCTCCCAGCAAGACTTGCATGAAATGAGCATGTCCTGTGGGGAGGGACCAGGCCAACTCACTGGTGACGTGGAGCCAGGAACCGCGTGGGACCACATGGGACCTCAAGGGTACCCAGAGCCGCAGATTTAGCAGAACCCGTTATTAGATAGATGAAGGCCCTCGAAGTTTAAGAAATCATTTGCCTCTCAAAGCAGCACGAACTGCGTCAACAAACTCAAAGACCCAAGCCCCCCCAGCCCTGCGGATGGCGGGTGCGATCCGGGATTCTAGGGCTTGGGTGACCTGACCCGAACCCCCTACAAACCAGCACTATCCTACAGCCCCGTCCTTGCAGGGGCAGGGTGGGCAGCAAGATGACCTCTATCCCCGGCCCTCCCAGGCCCCCATCTCCCCGCTGCCACGTCAGGTCACGGTCCTGTCTTCCTCCCCTCTCCAGTCCCATTGATCCGAGGGTCTCCAACCTGGGTTCCGCCCGGAGAATCCCCCGGATGAGGGACACGCCCACCGGACCCCCATTCCAAAGTTTTCAGACAGAACAGGGCACCGCACAGCGCGGCCAGCGCCCCCTGGGCCCACGGCTCAAATTCAGGAGCAAACCGAGTCCAGCGGGGCTGCGCTGCGACACCAGCAGGGCCACCGCGAGGGGCCGCAGAGTCCCCTCACACCGGGCCCATCGCCCACCGACGGCCGTGATGGCCACCGCGATCCCAGCCCCCTTCCAGGGACGGCCGGGGTCCCCCCCGCCCCGCCCCCTCGGGAGCCCCGGCCCCGCGCGCCCCAGCCTCTTGGGCCTCGCCCGGCCGCTCACCGGCACAGGAGCGCGTCTTCCAGATCTTCAGCAGCAGGATGACGATGGCCGCCAAATGGGACAAGAGTCCGGTCAACCGGAAGATGTTCATGGCGGCGGCGACAGGTAGCAAACGCGCGGCGGCCCCGAGGCTCAGCGGCTCAGGAGGCGGCGGAGGCGGCGACCCCTGAGAGGAAGCGGCGAAGATGGCGAGAGCGGGCGCGACGTGGCCAGGGACGTGGCCGAACCGCCGTCGCGCAGGCGCGGGGCAGGCTGGGAAAGCGGGCGGCCGCCAAGCCCCGCCCCTTAGCCCCGCCTCTTAAAGGAGCCGCTCCCAAGCGCAGGCTGGGCGCTACAGCCGGTCCTGGCTTTCTGCTGAGAGTGGTTGGGTTCTTGTCAACTTCCCTCTGCTGCGCTTCCGGTCTCCCCTTGGTGCCAGAAGTCTTCTTTACTGTTTGAAATGACATTCCTTTGTGAGGGTTTTCTTTTTTTTTTTAATCCCCTAACACTTGTTTTTACTATATGAAAATGTACAAGAGGAAAATCACGCGTGATTGATCACGGTGGACCTGGGCTGTAATAGAGGATGGGCTGAAGTGGGAATTCTGCCGTGATAGAGAATGTGTACGGGGGTGTGGCTCAGTGGTAGAATGCTTGCCTAGCATGTGAGGAGACCCGGGTTTGATCCCCAGCCTTGGAGGGGTGGGGAAGGAAAAAAAAAGATAGATAAATGCAAAATGAGGTGGAAAAGGGAACATTTCCTTAGGATGAGAGATCGATTAGGCTGGCAGCCAGGGTCTGCTGTACAACTTGTAGCCACTTCTGCCTTTGGCAGCCTCCCTGAGCTTGTAGGGCGTTTGCTATTTAACTAAGAAGAAATTTAAACTATAAGGATAATTTATTTATTATTATTATTAATTCTTTTTTTTTTTTACCATTTATCTTCAACTACAAATGTACGTATCAGAGCATTTAGGCTGGGGTTGTAGCTCAGTGTTAGACAAGTCTAGCCTGATTGAGGCTCTGGGTTCATGCCACAGCACCTGGGGGTGGGGAGAGGCCTGGCGTGGTGGCTCACCCCTATAATCTCAGCAATTTGGGAGGTGGAGATTAGAAGGATCATGGTTTGAGGCTAGCAGGACCAAAGAGTGACGGAGGGGCAGGGCGCAATACTGGGGATTGAACTCAGGACCTGGCCTGGCTAAAGCACTTAACCACCTGAGCCACAGTCCCAGTCTAGCTGGTGGCCTTTTACCTGGCAGAAATAGAAGCTGTCATGGAGTGTTGGCGGGGAAGGAAAGGCCAGTCAAAGGTTTGGGATAAGTTTCATCTCCAAATAAGAAATGATTCTGTACTCTTGTCCCAGGTGTAAAATCTTGTCATTTTTGTTGAGTCACATGTTCTCTGCAAGTATGACGTATTTCAAACACGTCTACCAACTGGTAAGTATAAAAGTCTCAGACCAGTTTTTCAGAACAACCCACAACCTGGTCCTGGTGTATGAGATCCTGTGAGACCACAGAAAGGCAGACACACCCAGTATGGATCACACAATGCAATTTATTGGGGTCCTTACAAAGTTTTTTTGGGTGGTACTAGAGATTGAACTCAGGGCCTCAAGCTGCTCTACCACTGGAGCCACGGCCCATGTTCCTTTTACTTTCAGCTTGCTTTTCAGATAGGGTCTTGAACTTTTACTCAGGCCAGCCATGGACCCAAATCCTCCTACTCCCACCTCCTGAGGAGATAGAATTATAGTCACGAGTCACTACACTGCCTTGCTTTTTTGGGGGGTGGAGTGGGAGGTAAGACTGGTGTCTTGAACTCAGGGCTTCACACTTGCAAAGCAGGTGCTCTACAGTTTGAGCTGTACCTCCAGTCCATTTTGCTCTGGTTATTTTGGAGATTGGGTCTCTAGAACTATTTGCCTGGGTTGCTCTCCAACCTCAACCATCCCAATCTCAGCCTCCCAAGTAGCTGGGATTACAGGAGAGAGCCACCAGCATCACACAGCCTTATTTTTGAGATTGGGTCTTGCTATCTTTTTTCCCAGGCTAGCCTTGAACCTCCACCCTGCTGTCTCTGCTTCCTGAGTTATTGGTTGGCTTTATGAATGGAAGCATGGTGCTGGGAACCAGCAAGACCATTGGATCCCCTCAATTTGGGTCAGAAAGAGGGGCGTATGTATGACTCAGAACAAAAGTGATTTCATCCTGGCTGAGACGGACCAGGCTTATCTTATGATAATCTAGAAGAATAAGGCACAGCCCTGGTGCCAGGGTCCTCACGGTTTGCTGGGAAACTCCCCAGGAAAAACCAGCCTCAGTTTCTCAGGGGCGATCACGACCATTTTCAAGAAAGATGGCTGCAGTTGTGTCAGGCTGGATCCATACACCAGTCTTAATATTTGGGGGCGCTCACTGGCAATAGGACATTGTAAAACAAAATGATTTATATGCTAAGGTCTTGCCGCTTGTATAAATATTTGCACACAGTGTGTACTTGTGCGTTTCAGCAGTGGGCCAGGGGTCCTGACATTCCTTCCTTTTTCCTATAAATGAAAAAGAGTCACAGTGCGTGACCACTGAGAAATAGATGTGTAAAGTGAGCTTCTGTCAGGGGGATGCAAAGTTAGACACTGAAAATATCGAGTACTTTGAAACAAACTACTTTCTTCGTCTCTCCCTGCAGTTTGGATGCAGTATGTGTTTACAGTAGGCTTTGTGAGCTTTTTTTTTTTAAATGGTGTTGGAATTTGAACTCAGGGCCTTACCACTTGAGACATACTCCCAGCCCATTTTTGCTTTAGTTATTTTTCAGATAAGGTCTCATATTTTTGCCCAGAGCTGTTTCAACCAAGTTCCTCTTATCTACACCTCCCAGATACTGGGATGATAGGCATGCATCATTATACCTGGCTTCAGTATTGAGATAGGGTCTCACAAACTTTTTGCCTGGGCCGGCTTCAGATAGTCATCCTCCTACCTATGCCTCCGACGTAGCTGGGATCATAAGCCTGTGCCACCGTGCCTGGCCAGCATCCATTACTCTTTTCAAAATTAGGATCTGTTCATTGTAGAGGGGCTGCATTGTGACAATTCCAGATGGGCTTGTATTGTACATAGATTAGACCACCCACCATCTCTCCCTCGACCCCTCCCCACCCCACTTACAGCAATCGCAAGAGATTTTTTTGCTCTAGTTCATAGCATATGTGAAGTCCATCCTCCATATTCCCTCCCCTTCATCTCCCTCATTCAGCTCCTCTCCCACTAGCACCCCACACGCTGTACACATTTTACTTGGGCTGTGTGCACACCTGTGTCCCCACTACAGAGTAATGACCCATGGGTATGGCCTAACCCTGTCCATTTCTCCATTTATCCCTGCCCAATCAAGTGGTTGATGGAGAATTTGGCTCATGAGATGTGTTAATTCCACCACCTTTTCTCAGACCTCTCTTTCCATCCACCCATGTGCCCTGGTGCAGAGGTTGCGGGTCCAAAGGTTTTCTTGAATGAACGAATGAATGAGTGAACAAGTGAGTGAATGATTGAAGGGAAGATTCAAGCCAAATGCCATTACTGATTACTTCATTGATACAACACAACAATAAAAACACTTTTAAAATGAACAGAACTTAGCTGAGTGCTTCACGAATGGTGACAATTTGATTAGACCCTGCCTTCAACAGGTGTCTAATGGGACAAGAATCCTGGATATCCGATTACAATGAGACTTCACCGAAGTTTTGCTGGGTGGCAGAAGCTGGCATATCGGAACACAAAGGTTTTGTGCTTGGTTTGATTTGGTTGGGTTTGGTTTTTGAGATGGGTGCTATGTTGCCCGTGCTGGACTCAAAGTCCTTATAACCTGCTACCTCCACCTCCTGAGTGGCCGGGATTACAAGTGGGTCCCACAATGCCCAGCTAGGTTTGGGTGTGTAAACTGACCTTCAGGGTAGGTCATGTTTTCCCTGACCTGCGGGACACGGTTTATGGGGTCATCTTGCCTCCAGTGAGGGGATTGCTGTGCCCACAGAGGACGTGAGCTTAGCCTAATCATCAGCCCATGATCTTAGAGAGACGCCAGCTTTCACCTTACCAGATCATCGCTGCCAGCCTCACCACTGACACACGAGCCATGACTCGGGAGGACAAGAAGCTCGGGTGGAGTTGATTCTGGACCTGTGCTCAGACTGTTTGATCTCAGGGCTGCACTGACCAGTGTCCCCTCTCTCTTTTGGTGCCTCTGCAGCACAAGCTGCCACCTAGAGTGCAGGTACATGGCTACTGCCCCTGGTTACAAAGTGTGTCCTGCCAGGGGACAACAGGCCCCCAAACTGTTCTATGAATAGAAAGTGGAGGAAAATATGAAATTAGATCCACATGGCTATAACAGAAAGTTTAATATGCATCATAAATGTTAGCAGATTCTTTTGAACCCCAATGCAAGTGTTCAGAGGCAGAGCCTTGGGAAGAGATTAGGCTTGAGGCTCCTGACACATGGATAGTGTGTGTGCCTTTAGAGAGGAGCTTGAGGGGCTGGGTTCAACCCTTCCACCCACCCATCCTGAGAGGACACAAAACAAGGTGCCACGTCACAGGGGAGGGCTCAAACTCTCCACGCAATGATTGTTATAAATTTGAAAAGTTCCTTGAGGCAAACCATTGTGGGTGACAGCCTGCCATGATTGGCCCACTCCGTACTGCTCCTCACAGGGCCTTTGTGATGTCATAGAGCAGCATGTATTTAAGGGCCCGAGTGGGCTGGCTTTTGTCCTTTTACTGCAGGGAGCTCGTTGGGTGTGACCTGCTGGACTCGAGCGTTGTGAGAGACTCCATCCTGACAGTTTGTGACCTACTGCGCACCGTGAGCCGCTAGTTACTTCACGTCGTCCGGTAAGGGGTTTAGGGTTTGGTGTTTTGAGTTTATTCTTGTTTATTTATATGTCGTTTGTGTTTATTCTTGCTCGCTTTTTCATTTTTTCTTTATGTCTCCCCATTTTTTCTTTTTCTCACACTTGATTTTTCTTAGTCATTCATACTTTTATTTCCTTTCATTTTCCTATTTTTCATTGTTATTTCACATATTTTATGTGTGCTGGATAAGGTATTTCATATTCTGTTTCCCTACATGCTTAGAATGCACTTGAATCAAGTTCACCCACTATTACCCTGTCCCATCCCCAACTCATTAAAATTCCCATTGTACCTTCTTGTCCTGCGTTGTCCACCTAGACTCCACAGGAATAAAACAGGCAACGTTTGTCTTTGGGGGACTTGCTTGTTTCACTAAACCTCATGTCCAGGTCTATCCTTCAAGTGTAGACATCATTTTGTTCTTCTGTATAGCTGAGTAAACCTCCACTGTGGTTGCAGGTGACAGCTTCTGAGCCATCCATCCACTGATGGGCACCTAGGCTGACTCCATAGTTTGGCAATTGTGAGCGTGCAGTGATCAGCCTGGGTATGCAGGGTCTTTGTCCTAAGGTGACTTTGATTCTTCTGGTATCCACTGAGAGGTGGCATATCGGAATTCATGGAAGGCTCCATTCTTAATTATTTCAGCCCCATCCAATTTCCGCAGGGGCTGCACTAATTTACTTTCCTGCAGCTGGGAAGCCGTGGGCTTCCTTGCCAGCGTGTGTTGGTTTTGGATTTCTTCCTGGTAGTCATGGTCACTGGGCCACCAGGGAGTCACAGTGCAGCTTTGAGCTGCGTCTCCCTGATGGCTAAAGATCGTGGACCTCTTTCTAGGCGCTTACGGCCATGCGGACATCTTCATTGAGAAGAATTTATCCCCTGCATTTGGCCCTTTTCTTGATTTTGGTGCTGAGGTTTGAACTCAGTACCTGTGCTTCCAAGGCAGGCGCTCTAGAGTTGAGGTGTGCCGCCGGCCCTTTCTGCTTTTAGTCATTTTTCAGAGAGGGTCTTGCTGTTTTGGGCAGGCTAGTGTCAGTCTGTGATCCTCCATCTGCCTCCAATGTAGCTGGAACTACAGGCACATGCAACAATGCCTAGCTGTAGTTTGTTTCCTCTGTGTGCCATAGCTGGAGAATTCCACTTGTCAGTCAGTTCCCACTCTAATTTCCTGGACTGCTGCAGTCAAGTAAGTACTGGGTGCTTACCCCTTCGCCTGGGGCTCTGCCACTGGATGCCTATTCGGAAATTCATGGCAAAGCTTCGACCCACGTTTTCCTCCAGCTGTTCCCAAGTTTCTGTCTTAACTAAGGTCTCTGGTCCATTTTGAGTTCTTTCTGCACAGGGTGTGAGATGGGGACCTGCTTGCGGCCCCAGTGTGGATGTCGAGTTTTGCCAGCACCATGTGTGAAGGGCCATCTTTCTTCCAAAGTACGTCTTCGGCTCCTCTGTCAAGAATCTCGTGGCCGTCGCTTCGTGGACGTCCTTCTGGGTCTTCTCTTCTCTCTCCCAGGTCTCTGTCTGCTTTTGTGTCAGTACCATGCTGCTTTTGTCGTGATGGCTCTGTAGTGTAGTTGAAAGTCAGGTATTGTGGTACGTCCGGCATTGCTCTTTTTGCTGACAATTGTTTGGTAATTTGGGATCTTTCATTTGAATTTTAGCGTAGATGTTCCTACTTCCATGAAGAATGACATTGGATCTGATGCAGGCTGCATTGAATCTGCATCCCAGTTTGGGGAAGATGGCACTTTGCCAACAGCGTCTGTCAGTCCGTGGACACAGGATGTCTTTGCATCTTCTAGTGTCTTCTCCCATTTCTCTCCTCCATGCTCTGTACTCGTCAGGACAGAGCTCCTCCCCTGCCTTCCCGAAGTGTATCCTAGGTGTTTCTTGAGGCGCTTGTGAATGGGATTGTCCTGCTCACTTCTTTTGCACCAGGTTTCTTGCTGACGTACGCAAAGGCTACTCACTCTCCTGGTGACTTTGTGTGCCGCTGCTTGGCCGCAAGCGCTTCTGAACTTGACGTGTTTTCTGGTGGAGTCTTCGCCTCTTCTGCATTGGATCATGGTAGGTGCACACACGGGTAATTTGCTGTCTTTGCTCTTTATTGTCTCCCTCTTATTTCTTTCCTTCCTCTCCGCATCGTTGAGGGTTTCTGCATCTCTGTCTGCCACAGAAACTTGCCCACATCTTTCTTTTTGTGCTTTTATCGCTGTCTGGTTTTGAAATCAGGGTAACAGTCCTGCCTTTCTGTAAGGAGCGCTGATGTGTCCCATCCCTTTGCTTTTCGTGGAAAAGGCTGGGATCCGTGTTAGCTTTCCTTTCAAACTGGTAGAATTGAGCAGCATATCCATTTGGTGTCCTGGGCTTTTCTTTGTAGGGGGTTTGTGTTACTCTTTCAAAGTCATTCACTCATTTTTGAATTGTGCAGGTGTTTTGGATAACGTTGGGTTCATTTTGGTAGGTCCTTTCCTGTGTGTCTCAAAACATCCATTTCTTCAAGATTTTCCAATTGACCTGAATCTAAGCTTTCACCATGTTCCCTAATGGTCGTCTTGACTCCAGTGGTTTCTCTTGTCATCTCACCTTTCCCGTGAATCATGTCGTTAACTGTGTTTTCTCTTTCTCTGCAGAGTTTTGCTAAGTATTTGTCAATTTGTTTATCCTTGCAGAGCTCAGCTCTCGGGACCATTGACTTCTCTGTGGTGGGATAGTTTGCCTTTCCTTTATTTCAGCTCTGGTCTTCATTATCCTTTCCTTTGGCTTTTGGGTTTAATTTGTTCTTATTTTCCTAGGACCTTGTAGCACCTCTTGGGTTCTTTGTTCAGGGATCTCTGGCTTTTGAGGGAGGTGTTTCTAGTGATACACGTCCCCAGTGAGCCACTTTTAATTCATATGCGGTGTTGTTTGGTGTTTCCACTGAAGAGTTCTGGTGACGAGAAGGACACGGGATGGAGCGGAAGGTGAAGAACAGCTTTTTTGGTGAGAACATCGTCACCAAGCATTACACAATTCTGCACACCCTTGGCCAAGGCGGGTTTGGTGAGGTAAAACTGGCCCAGCACAGAGTTACAGGAGCCCAGGTGGCCATCAAAATTGTTTCCAAAGGGGAGCAGAGCTTCACCTCCATATCCTCGGAGGTGGCTATAATGAAGTCTATAGAGCACCCAAACATCGTGCGTTTATTTCATGTGATCGAATCAAAAAAATCGGTGTATATGGTGATGGAGTTTGCCTCTGGGGGAGACCTCCATGACTACGTCTTGGAGAAAGGCCAGGTGGAGGAGGGGGAGGCTCGCAAATTGTTCTATCAGATCACCTGTGCACTGAGCTACTGTCACAGCAAGGGCATTGTGCATCACGACCTCAAGCCAGAGAATATCTTGGTGGATGGCAGTGGCTCAGTGAAACTCAGTGACTTTGGCCTCAGTGCCATTGTCCAAGCCGGGGAAAAATTGCTCATGTTTTGTGGCACTGATGTTTTCTGGGCGCCTGAACTTTTTGATGGGAAGGCCTACGAGGGGCCTCCCGTGGACGTGTGGAGTCTAGGAATGACTTTATATTACATCCTGACGGGCTCGCTCCCCTTTAGCGAAGACACCACCTGTGAGCTGGAGCAGCAGATCAGGCATCTGACGTTCCAGTTTCCAGCATGCCTGTCTGCAGAGGTGCAACAACTGACCCACTACATCCTGACTGCCGACCCCAGAGGGAGGCCCACTGTGGCTGATATCATCCAGCACCCCTGGTTAAAGGCAGACCAAGAACAGAGGCAGGAGATACCCCCCACCCAATCCTATCGCAACGTCTTGGGAACGATGCGTGGACTGGGGTATCATTCCCAGGAGATCAGGGACTCTCTAATGAAAAAGTCCTACAATCATATTATGGCTACCTTCCTCCTCCTCCAGCATCAGACACCACAGGGGGACAGTTCCAGCAGACAAGAGGAAGAGGTCAAGGACTGTGACGATCCTCCTTGCCTGCCCCTGACAGACCCTGTCAACTCCTTCCAGAGGCGACTCAGTGCAACTGCCCTTCACTCCGTCATCAAATCGGTAGCCCCGGAACACCAAAAAGGTGGCGATAGGCAGAAGGGCCGCAGACCAGCCTCGTGGCCTGCTGTAGCCACCTGCAGGGGACCCACGAAGGCCAGAAACATCAGAGCCTCCCACTGCGGCATTCAGGATGCCCGGCATGATACCAGCGATGGTCAGAAGGGAGAGCGAGGCAGCGTGTCCAGTGGGCTGCCCCCCCGCCCCCCCACCCTGGGCGCAGAAAGTCCCATCACCAGTGGGCAACCCCAGAGTGGCACGATCAGGCCCACTCAGGGAGATGATGACCATGGAGGGACCACGACCTTCAGGAAGAAGTGGAGGAGAGCTGCCCGTGGCCTTGCCAAATTCGTCAGGGGCCTCTGTTGTTGTTGTGTGCTGGTCAGCAAGAGAAAAAGTCAACTTCATGCTTTTGGAGAGACGGGCCAAGGGTCAAGTAAGTGTGGCGGGTGAGCAGGGCTCCTGCATTTTATTCTGTCTGCCGTTAGTAATGTCAGTTTGCATTGAAAACCCCAGGTGTATACATTTGTGGGGTGCAATGCAAAGGTGAGGTATACCTGCACGCTGTGGGCTGAGGGAGTCACTGTACTCAGTCGTCTGTCACCGCACAAAGTCCTGCTGGGTCCCATTCTGTGGAGTCTAGGCAGTAGGACAGAGATTACCTGAGGCTGGGGTGGAGAGGGTGGCAGGGAGGGGAGGGAATCTGTGGACCAAAGGGGACAGAGTTTTCCCACAGGAGGGGTCAGGTCGGAGAGGTGTCGCACAGCGGGGTGACTGTAGTCGTGAAGAAGGTCCTGTGTATTCATGTCAAAGTCACCGAGAGTCCATTGCACACATCTCCCTGCCTCTCGAGAGCACAGAGTAGATCCCGGCGTTGGGGTGTGTGAAATCCTTCGTGTGCAGGATGGGTGAGATGTTCTAAACGGAGGCTGTGCTGATGGTTACACAACTCTGTGAATATGCTAAAAGTAACTGCACGAAAACAGGCAACAGCCTCAGGTGTGGTGGTTCGGCACTAGCCGAGTTTGTGGGAGGCCCTGGTCCCACCCCGACACGAGAAAAAAGGAGGAGTGTATGATTTGCAAAGAACCCTTCTGCAAAGCCTTGAACAAAAATTATTTTCACAAATACCACAGTCCTTGCTTTTCTTTTTGTCACACTGGGGTTTGAACTAAAGGCCTGGCTGGTCCTTGCTCGGTTGTCGCTCTGCCACTGGAGCCACACCCACGGCCCTTTTGTGCTTAAGCTATTCTGCAGGTAGTGGGTCCAGGATTTCCTTGGGCTGCTGTTGGACTAGCTGTGCCTTTCATCACAGTGAGACAACAGGTGAAACACCATGCCTGGGTTCTTGCTTGAGATGGGGTCTTGCTAAATTTGTCCTGGCTGAACTTGAACTCTGTACCTCCCTTGATCCCGCTCCCCAGTACCTGAGACTACAGGCATGCCTTAGCGCCTGGCCCACAGAAGTAACTTCCACAGGTACAAAAATCTTTGCAGGAAGATGATCCACCCTCGTTACTCACAGGGCTACTACAAGTAGGCCAGCTCACAGACGAGCAGCACCCTCCGTAGCTGTTAGGATCTGTGTGTTTACACTTTGAACGGTCGGTCACGTGGTTATCACAAAGATGGTTACTGTACCTAAAAGACGGTTACTGTACCTAAGTATTTGGTGAATTTTCTGCCTTTATTCAGTCTGTTCCCAGTAGACAGAAGATTTTTAAAAGTCTTCTGTTCCTAGTAAATAGATTTTTAAATCTGTACCTTCATTTTTCAACCCATCTCCATGAACACATTTGCTAATTCAAATAAGTAGAAAGGTGACAAGTTCTTACAATTCAAAATTACAATGTGAAACGTGTGGCACAGATTTGTAATCCCAGTTGGTGGGGAGGTGGGTGGAGTGGACTTCAAGGAAGGCAAGTCTGAATGTTGTGAGACCTGGAAAAAGATGGAGCCTCCCCGCAGCAGTTGAATGTCTGGCTGGCATCCATCTTCAGCCCTTTTTACAAATGACCAAAACAGAACTGATTCAATGCAGAGACAGAGAGCTGTTCCTTTGTAGAACTGTGGGTGCCGATCAGCTTTCTTTCTGCTACACCTTTCAGATGACTCTGAGAAAACCGATGGCCTTTCAACATCTCGGCCAACTCAAGATCCAAGCAGGGACTCGTCCAGGGAGCCCAGGAAGGAGGCTGAGTACAGGTGGTGGACGCCAGGGCCGGAGGGCGTGAGCTCCTCCCGTCACCCAGCACACAGATGTCTGGCGTGAAGTGCCATGTAAGTTCAGCGAGTGGCGCCTGGCAGCGTGCCCCAGGGCCGCAGCTGCAAACATGGCTGCCGAAAGGTCTCCCACGAGACTTGTCATTTAGGACCTCAGCGGACAGGCGGTGATGTCCTGATGGAACGGCAAACAGCGTCAGGACGTTCCATTCCTATGCAGGTTGGCCTGATGGCCTCATTGCCTGCCTCTCCCAGCCCACACCAAGCTCAGGGTGGGTTCCAGAGCTGGGTGTTCCAAGGTCACAATGGATGGGGCTGCTCACGGATGAGTTCATGCCCCCTGACTGGCTAAGTAAGGATGAGCTTGGGGGGATTTGACTTTCCTCTTCTCTTGACAAGAACTTGTCAAACTTGGGAATGAAGCTGGAGTTTCACTACCACAGCACCCCAGACCTTCACACTGACTGACTTCCTGTGTGCTGCTGGGTCACACATTTTCTCAGGTGGGCCCTTTGCCCGTTCTAGGAAATTGCTCCACCTTAGCTACACCACCTGTACCCAGAGCTACATTTACTTTTCAAAGGATGTGAGAAGCTGCCAAAAAGACACAAAATGTAACAACTGCCCCGGAACCTCTCACCCTCTAGCAAGGGAGCTTTCATTTTCATTGCGAGGGACAGACCAAGGGCCTCACAGTTGCTCGCCCAAGTGTGGGAGAAGGGGTCTTCTGGATTACATGTGAGCACCGCCGTCTCGGTGCGAGAGCTGTCAACATGACTGACCAGAGGCACCGCCCGAGCTGAAGTGAGAGTAAGACACCAGTTCTTCATCTGATGGCAGAAAGCCTACTGCCACTGTTAGTTTCCTCCTGGGAAGTGGGGCACAGTTTCTAAAACAAGTGCCCCCCTGCACAGATTCCTCCTTGCTGCCTGTAAGTATACGGACACATAACCAATGGGTGGTGGCCTAGGCAGGCCAGCATGTGCCGGTCCCCACTGCTCTGTAAGGGCCCCAAGTAAAACTCATTCATGGACAAGCAGCCTGCCCACCTGCCTCATGGCCCTAACCGTGGTGGAGCCACTTCCACGTTCAACTCAGAGACACGGGCAAGCGGGAAACCCAGCTCCTGCTCTGGGTGGGCTGTGTGCATCTCTCTGCCTTCCCAGGGTGCAACTCGGCCTGCATGTCTGAGGACTTGAGTGTGGGTTCTGTTCTGTGGCTGCCTCTGCCCAGGACTTCTGGATCTCCAGCCCCCACCAGGGAATGGAATCAGCATGCATTTCCACCGACAGTCATAGGAAGGTAAGTGGGAGGGGGTCCCACACAGACCCATAGACATGAAGACCCCCTTCTGTGCACCTGCAAATTTCCCAAGCAGGCGTCATGGGGTCCTGCCTCTGCAGCAGGATGAGAGAAATAGGAGGTGTGGGGGTGGGGAGACCCTTCTGTCATGTCTCCTTTGCCTCAATTTCCTTATGTGAATCAAGGGCACTGACCACTTCCCTCCCGAGGATTCACCCTGAGCCCGCTGCCTGCCCCATGCCTCATATTCCATAGGTGCCCACTAGCTACCTCCTGAATAGAGACGGTGCCAGCCCAGCTGGTCAGTGTGCCATGTCTCTCAGGACTTTAAAGGCTGAACGCTGAGTTCGGCCGTCCTGGAGCAGGAGCTGAGGCGGTATTGCTGTGCAGATGAGAGACTTGGGTGGGGAAGGTGGGTTGTCCCAGACGTGGACCCTGGGAGGTCACAGCTCACACTGTGACAACGGAACCATTCCATCTACTTGCCACTGACGGGGCAGCTGTGTGTCCACAGGTTCCAGAGAAGTGAGCACTAAGGTGGGGGTGACAGGGAAGCCCCCTCGCAGCGTCGGGTCAGCAGGCTCGGTTGAAGGAAAGCCTTCATCACAGGGTTTCAGGCAGGGACGCTGAGGGGGACAGCTGCCATCATTGCCCTGTCCCCGATCCTGTGACATTTCACAGCCAGCCCTCTAAGCATGCTGGAAGTCTAGAGGAGAGGCTTGAGCCACAGCCAAAACAAAAGGAGCCTCACTGCAGTTTCTCAACAAACTAAAACCACCTGTTCCCCCAGGTGGCCTGCTGAGTGTCCTGGGTGAGGACGCCCGCCCACTTCTGGGCAGCACCCACACTGGCCTGGAAAAGCTGCCCCCCAAAGATGCTTGCTGAAGATATCCTGTGAGTCATGTCACCCTGTCCTGCCATGGAGTCCTGCCAGCACTGAGCCGAGGGCCTGACCACTGTGAAACTCTGCTCACAGGGTCTGCTCCGCCTGGCCCTCTGTCCTCCGACCTGGCCTTGCTCTGTGAGAAACCCCAACCCCACGCTTCTCTGCTGTCCCCAGGCACAGATGCTCCCTGGCTGTGCCTCTGACAAGGCTCCTCGGAACTGCCCACCAGACAGTTGTACCTCTAGCCAGTGTCAAACACCTGAGAACCCCAACATCCTAAGGCAGAGAGCTGTGACGCACCCATTAGCAAGGTCCGAGGTTTAGGACATTGGTCCTAACAACTGTTTTCAAGCACCAGTGGTCCTGACCCCGTAGGCCCCACAGCTGTGTCACAGGTTGCTGTCAAGTCTGGTGGTTCCAAAGACCTAGGCCCTCGAGCTGTCACAGCAGGTCACCACCCCTTAGGACTGACAGCTGTAACTGAGTCAGCATCAGCGGGGAGGGGCTGCACATACAAGGCCCTGGAGTTTTAACACTCATGGTGTCACCTGTGACTCTGGGTGCGGTTGGCCAAAGAGCTCTAACACAGACCGTGTTGTGGAGACCGATGGCGTCGTCACCCTAGGGGCCAGCGCTGTGATATTATCCAAGGTCCAAAAGCTTTCACGACTTCTTACTTTGTAGAGCTGGGGGGTGCCAAGCAAATTTTAGTTTTAGGAGAGCCTTCCTCCGGCAGGTGCTGGCAAGGACTCCTTCCATCACCGTCCCGTCGCCAACTCTGGGACAGAAAGGCAGTATCCCTCTGACAATGTCTGAATTCCTACAGGAGAGGCTTCAGCCCCATGCCAAGGAAAACGAGCCCCATTTCAGTTTCTCAGTAAACTAGTTCCCACCCCTCACCTCCAGGTGGCCTTCCGACTGTCAGCCCAGGGTGAGGACCCCAGCCTGTCCTAGGCAGCACTCAGCTGAGCTTGGAAAGGTTGCTGCTCCAAGTCTGTTCCTGACATGGCACCCTATCCTGGCATGGCGTTCTGCCGACAGGCTCTGCTGGATGACCCCAGTCCACACAGTTCTCATGGATGGACTGGGCGCTGAGTCCAGGGCCTGCACTCTGTGACCCTCTCTGCTCACATGTTCTGATACCCCCGGGCCTCTCTACCACCCAGCCTTCTCTATGAAGATCCCCGGGGCTTTTCTGCTGCACCATCCCTGTCCCCGGGTGCAGCTGCTCCCTGGCTGTTCCTCTGACAACTGCCCTGATTTATCTCCCCAGCTCCCCGGCCAATGTCATGGAGGAGGACAACCAGGTGCAAACCAGACACGATTTCCTTCGTGTATGCTAACAGGTATGGGTTGGGCCCCTGTTCCACAAATTGGTAGTTGAGTTGATCCAGGTCCATGGGCTGAAAGACTCAGTTTCCCCAGAGGAACGGCAGCAGGTGGGGATCTTGGGTACATGGGGCTGGATTAGAGAGAGAAGGGAAGGGGTGTGGAAAGGAGGGGTGTGGGGAGTAGAAAAAAGCGGAAGCTGGACATGGGGAGAGGTCTCCATGGGGAGCAGCACTGGTTCAGGGAGCCTTTTTCTTTCCAGATCCAGTGTTATGTACCAGAGCTGAGGATATGGGGGGAGACTGCACCCACCTGCCCTAGCAGTCTGCAGAGCAAGCATCCTAATGTCCTTGGGCTGAGTAAAGGTACCTCTGTGTCCTTGCAGTGTGCCCAGGGCGATTTGATGTCTGCTTAGGAAATCCTGAAACCCCCTTGCCTGACCACTCCATGCCACTGACTCCTCTTCATCCCTCTTAGCCTTCTGACAGATTTCTTTTCTTATGAAATCCCAGATGCTCTTTCCCGGAGAACACTTTCCTCACTTTGAGAACAGACATCCCTATTTTGATTAAACTCATAGGGTGTCTCTCCGTATGTTTTTCCACATTCAATGCACTCTCCAAATCTCTTTGTTGCATAGCTTCCATCACTACTAATTAATTCTGAAATAGATTCTAAATTCTTTCCACAGGAGACACAACTGTGAGCTATCATGCTTGGTGAAACAAGGAGAGATTCTACATTGCACATTTTTTCAAATGCACACCCTCTGTCTTCCAGCAGGTCTTGGTTGTTGATGTCGACAGCTTGCCTCAAATGCTTGCCTTCAATGTCCTCTACTAGGTCACCAGCTTTGCAGACTTCTCCTGAAAAGAAGCACAATTAAATAAACCTTGTCAATTTGAACACACAAGCTACCGAATGGGAGTGGTATCTACATATTTCATTTGTGGGACTGATTCTCACTTAGGACCACTGTCCACAAATAAAACTAATTATGAGTGTATAGGGCTTGCTTTCCTTTGATTTTTTTTTTGCACACATGCACACATACATGGGTGGGGAGATGTGTGGAAGGAGGAGGGTGGGCAGGAACTCAGTAGTAGTGGAAAAAGTGAGTAAATCCACACTGAACATAAGCACCTTTGTTACTTTACAAATAGTCAATCTTTGGTAGGAAAGGTGAAAAAAAACCCAAGAAATTATGAGCAGAGTGTAAAGTCATTGAAAGGGTGCTGATCCAGGAAGAAGTGGGATGATTTGGAGGAAAAAGGTCAGTGGGAGAATAATTACTGGGCACATGTGCAAAGGTAACTTAATATTAAGTATGGACTACGTCTGGGAGAAATGCATCAAAATTTATATTAAATGGCAAGACATCACTGCATACCAAGATGACCACCCTAGATTCTTCCCACATCTTTGTCTCTCTACACTGCTGTAAATTTCCTACCATTTAGAGAGACCTCACAACCAGGGCTTAGAAGAGTTTATGATACAAAGTCAATGCTCATTATGTTTAATTATAAATTTCCTTTCAATGTGATGACTACAATTTCCCCAACTGGTCACGTCCCTATCACAATACTTTTTCTGAAGACAAACAAGAGTTTCCATACTCCTATGTTGCATCTGGTGTAAAGCCTTAAGCATCAAGTTCCTAAAGCTGCCCTACAACTGGGATGACCATTTTCTAAAATTTGACATTCTACTCACTCACCTGGACAACTGTGAGAGGACAAGTCACCTTCTATCATCCATGGCTCTTCTCCCTGCTCCAACCTAATGATCACATTTGGTTTGGTAACATGGTACCCTGTTAACAAGAAATGCAGAGGTACTTGGACTAGCTGGCTGACTTCAGAAATCGACTGCAGAAGATGCTGCCACCCATGCTATACAATAAAGACCCCATTTTTTACTTATCAAAATCAGAACCTTCCAATGGAGAGGTAAAAATACAAAACTTGACCTCTGCCCAAAAGGAACTAAAAAGAGCTTACCATTTGTTTCCTCAAACTCAAGAAGAGTCTAAATTTCAAGTGTTTAGATAGCAAGCGGCCTCACCCACGGAGACGAGGTTGCTGTAGTTCTCCAGCATCACGTCCCTGTACGTGGTCTTCTCGTCAGCGTCCAGCTGCTGCCACTCCTCCTGGGTGAAGTCCACAGCCACGCCCTTGAAGGACACCGGTTCCTGCAACGGCAGCACAGAGTTGAGTGACATGAAAAAGGCACTGGAGACAAGATTTTCTCAAGTTCACTGGTACAGTTAACTGTGAACACTGAACAACTTAACAAACGATATTGGAGCTTGACTACCTTTGAGGTGTTCAATATGTAAGAAACAAAAATTAAAATCAAAACACAACTGAGTTCCCATTTTGCAACTAGACTATGTGAGTTTTGGGGATACAAGTAAAACCCCACTCCCATTCTCAAGACAGTGACAGCCTAACGAGGAGACACATATAAACAAATACATGTGTTTTACTCCTTGTCACTTTCTTGGGTCTTCTTTGCTGGCCATTCCCTCCCCTTTCAGATCCCTTCATGGTCCTCAGCACTCGACTAAGGCTTTGTCTCTTTCCTTCTCATCACTATCCTGGTGCTCTCACCCAGTTTCAGCTCTCAGATCCTTTTTGCCTCTTTTATTTGCATAGCCAGTTACCTCTGGTTAACCGCATTGCTAGGTTTTTTTTTTTTTTTTTACTTAGAGTTTCAGCTTAACATCTTTATTTATTTATTTTTTGTGGTATTGGGATTTGAATTCAGGGCCTACACACTGAGCACTCCAACAAACCTATTTTTTCTGTGATAAGGTTTTTTGAGATAGGGTCTCATGAACTACTTGCCCAGGCTGGTTTCAAACCACAATCCTTCTGATCTCTGCCTCCTGAGTAGCTAGGATTACAGGTGTGAGCAACTGGCACCTGGCAACATCTTCTTTTTGAGGGGGTACTGGGGGTTGAAGACATCAGTGCTTTGTGCTTGGAGGCAGGTGCTCTTCCACTTGAGCCACCCCCCCCAGCCCAGCTCAAGCATCATATCTCAAACATTTTATTCTTGCAGCAATATATAGTTTGAATGAACACCTGAAGTTGTTATTAGCGTGATATACGAAGAAGATTAACAAACACAACCCAAACTACTTCAACTCTATGTTCCAATTAGGCTTCACAGATCCAATTAATTTAAAGTCCTGAAAGGTGAACTGTGTATTCTACAGGATTAAGGAAGAAAGGTGATGATGAGGTATAAAAAGTACCAGTGAAGTAGCATCAATATTTAAGTGTTTAGCGAAGAAGAACAGGTCAAAAGATGCCAAGAAGGCACATTCCCAAAGTCAGCTTCTGACAATAACAGTAATAACAATTAATTCTAACTCAAGAGAGTAAATCAAACATACACAATTATTTTCCCGCCTTGAAAATAACTCCAACTCAACAAAAAAAATTAGTTCCATTCTACTAAGAGTACCGGAACACAGAAGTTCTTCCACCAGCAGTGTCTCATGCATATCCTTGATGTACAGAGACAAGAAGGAGACCCAAGAAATCAGAGCCTTGGGACACACACTGTATCCAGGCTGCCTGTAGCAAAGTCGGCAGTCTCCAGTAGAGCCCTTGAAGACTTGAGGCCAATTAACAGGCTGGGGCTCCAGTAGGAACAGAGACTGATGACAGGAAAATGAGCCACAGGACCCGAGCAGTTTGCTTGGTACCTGGGGTCAGTTTACAGAGCAGCAGGACAAGTGCTGAGTCTGCAAGAGAAACCTCTGGCAGCCAGATGTCATAGAGTCCATTATCAGGGCGACCATGTATGCACTGTCCAAAGAGAAACCTCTGGGTGGGACACCAGGAATGCAGGTGCAGTCCAGGGCTGTCTCAGCAAACCAGAGTATTTATTTATCCCTAGCCACACTGTACGTGGATCTTCCCATACAGCAAATGTAGAAAACCCTTGTTAACGGAAAGCAATTTGAACAGATTGACTTGGCTGCTGCTTTTCCTCTTCTAGGAAAATGAAGTGATGGCCATCTAACAAGGTGGCCTCCCAGACAGCTCTCATACTCCGCAGCCATGGTCTCCAGAAATGAACCAGGCATCAGTTGGGGTAATCACTGGAGCACATTCACACTGGCTGCTCTTCGCTACAAACGGCAAAAGAAAAGCAAGACTCACTGGCGAACTGAGGAAAAGAGCATGAATGAAAGAGCAGCATCAATATGAGTGATCAACACCAGTGGAACCAAATTCATACAGGAAGCAGAACTCAAATTATGTCTCCTGACCCATATTTTTAAATAATTAAAACAAGAGCATTGGGCAAAGAATGCTTAGAACTTAGAGACTGGATTGTTTAAAAAAAAAAAATCCTCACATAAGAATCTTGTTTAACAAAGGGGACACAGAATAGTAACTCAGGAACTTTCTCAGAAAATAAGAAATGGAAATGAATACTGAAGTCGGGATTTTCCTCAGTGGAGAAAAGACGCACACTCTCACTAAAATCAGGAGCGAGGTAAAACACTCATTTCCTCCAACGGGAGGAAACAGCTAAAGGAATGAAACCAAGGAGAAATGACTCTCATTTGCAGATGACATTAAAACTCAGAGAACTGACGATGAGACCAAATCCATAAAACAACTGTCATGTCACAGTGCAGGTAACATGGAAATCAACAGCCCTGCTCTCATAGAGTAAGAAGATGCAACCCAAATGCACACAGGGTGTTTCTACTAGGATATCTTTACTCCTGAAAGGTATGCAGGCAGAGAGGAACAAATGGAATATTCCTTACTCTTGGACAGGTCAACTTAATAACATAAAGGTGTCAGTTACCCTAAGTTACTTTATGGAAATATGATCCTAACAAAAACAACAAGCTTACTCCTGCAAAGACACAAGGTCCAGAATTTGTTCCAGATGACACAGAAGTCCATACTGGGAAGGGAGGAATGGAGAACAGCCAGGAAAATTGTAAATGGAAAACAAGCTATGAAAGGGGCCTAACAGTACTAGGTTTTAAACATGGCCTCTATGATTAAAACAGCTTGGTAGGGCTGGAAGTGTAGCTCAGGGGCAGAGCACATGCTTAACATGCACAAAGCCCTAGATTCAAAATCCAGCACCAAAACCAAAACAAAAACACAACTTCCCCCACCAAACCAATGAAAACAAACAAACAACAAAAAAACCCGAAAGAGCAGAAAAAGAAAAGTGAATCTAGAAAGACTTTTCTGATTAGGTGATAACAGGAATGTCCCAATCATTTGTGCTATGGTTTGGGTGTGGCCTAAGTGTCCCCCAAGAGTGCACTGTGATTAAACGCTTGATCCCCAGGTGGCACTGTTAGGGGGTGGTAGAACTTTGGGGAGGTGGGACCTAATGAGAGGTCCTTAGCTCAGAGGCTGTGCCCTCAGAAGGGACTGAGGGACACCAGACTCTGACTTTCCTATTTGGTAATGTGAGCTCCTAAACACATAGCTCAACTGTGATGTGACACAGCCCAAAATGGAGCTGTAGCCTCATCACACCCATGAACCTTCAAACTGGTGAGATAAGCAACCTTTTTTCTTTACAAGTGAGCTGCCTCTGGCGTTTCATTGCAGTCACACAAGACTGATTAATACAAATTTGTTAAAGCAAATGCTAACCACTTGGACATGGATCAAACTGCATCCATACCTCACACCATAGAAGAATAAACTCCAACTCCAACTGGGTCAGTGATCTAAATGTCAAAATGAAACCTTACAAGAAAAGAAGGAACCAGGTGGATTTCTCTGTAACCTCCATGTGGGGTAAGGCTTTCTAACTATGACTCAAACATTAAGACATGTGCTTTTAGTGGTGATGAACTAATGGACTGGATTTACCCTCCTCCTGCAACCCTCCCACACACAGAAGCAATGGTTCTCAAGACACTGGTCCCTATGCAGTGAAGGACGGTGACCCATCAGAGGTGGAAACAAGGACCTCTCCAGACTGTGGAACAGGGGAGAAGGGACAGAGCTTAGGAGAAGGAGGTGAGAGTGGGAGAAATAGGCAGGAAAAATATAAGCTATGAGGAAGAAACCAGTGAATAAAGACTAGCTCAGAAATGGCTGAGATGTTATAACTAGTAGAGAACACCAGAACAGTTTATAATTGTATTCCACATGTTCAAAAACTTGAGTAGAGACCCAAACAGAACTGTTACTGGTGAAAAGTATAAAATCTGAGGTAAAAATTACACTGGACAAGATCAATGGCATTTCAGGGATAAATAAAACAAAACATGAAAACAGAGTTATTGAGGCTGTATAAAATGAAAGCGACAGGAAAATTGAAATCAAGAATATTTGGGGGGAGAGGGGGTTTGTGGGACAATTTCAACCAGCAAAGGAAGGTGGGGAAGTAATGAGGAGGAGAATTCCCCCAATATTGATGAAAACCACAAATGAAAAATCCAAGAAGTTCAACACTCCCCAAACAAAGAAAATTGAAGAAGGTGACACTACGACACATCACAAGAAAACTGTTCCAAACCAGTGAGAAACAGAAAAGTTGAAAAACAGCAATGAAAAAAGAGGGAACATATTATATACAGAGGAACAAAGACAGGTGAGATCAGATTTCTTTTGGAAACACTACAACTGAGAAGCGGGGGAGGAATACATTTAAAGCATTTGGGGAAAAACTCCAGCAAAAATCCCCACTAAAGCAAAGGAAAAATGAGGATATTTCTGACAGAGGAGCTGAAAGATTTCCTCACCAATTAGAAATGTTAAAAGTCTTCAGAGAGGAGTGAATGATAGCAAATTAAACCTGGTTCTATACAAAGGAACAAAGAGGACTAGAAATGGTAGCTGTGAATTCTCTCATTAGGTAAAACTCCTTAAAAGATCATTATTCAGCAATAGTGTAATGACCAAAGGGAGGAGACATGGAAGTACCTGTTGTGAGCTCTTATGTAAAGCAGTGTATTTCTGGAAGGTAAACTATGATACATTAAAGTTGCATACTATAAATCCCAAACACCTAGCAGAGTAACAAAGTAGTGTTATAGTTAAAGGCCCAACAGAGGACGTAAGATGGCATAATAAGAAACATAAATCAAGGGTCTGGGAGTTTGGTCAGTGGTAGAGGGCTTGCCTAGCATGTATGAAGCCCTGGCTTCAATCCCCAGCACCTGCAGCAAGACAAAACACAAAAAACAAAAGGAAGGAAGACTTAGAAGAAATATGGGACAAATAGAAACAGAACAGACTCTAACCTCACCAGATACAGTAACAAACACATTGTACAGCAGTGGTCTAAGCATCCCCAACCAAAAGGCAGAAATTGTCAGAGTAGATAAAAACAAAGCGCAAGGCCCAGCTGTACATTACCTATAAGAAAAGCGTGCTCAATGCAAAGACGCAAACACACTAACAGCAGAAGGTAAAGTAAGATGTACTATGCCCACATCACTCAAAAAGGACTCAGTGGCTTTTTTCAACAGCAAAGTGGTAATTGAGAAAAACATTAAAATCTTTTTTCTTTAAATGCAGTGCTGGACATTAAACCCTGGGCCTTGTGCACTCTAGGCAGACATAATCTTGAAGGTTTATCCAAGTAATAAATATAGGAAGCAAAAACTGACAGAATTCCAAAGAAAGCAACAAAGTAACTGCAGAAGATTTCATCTGCCCTTCACAAGTAGCAGAAAGTCAGCAAAGACAGAGAACACATGGACAATGCAGCCGATTTCATCAATCTGATGTCATCAGCGCTCACACACACTCCACCCCACAGGAGCAGGACATTCGTCTTCTCTAGTGTGCAGATCCTACTCTAAGCCAGAAATCTAAGTTTTCATGTAGTGTTCAGCCAGAAATTCACAATCTAAATGCAAAGCGTGAGCAAACATCAGGGAAACCTAATCTCAAAGACTTTTTAATAAAATAACTGGCCTATAATTCTTCCAATAGTATAATGACACTGAGAAACTACTCCACATTAAATAGCCTTAAAAAAGCATGAAAGCTAAGTGCAGTTCATAATCCTGGACTGACTCTTCTACCAGAAATAATGACTGCCATAAAGGAAAATACTGGGAAACTAGCAAAATTGGAAAATGAACTGTACTTTAAATGAAGTACAATTAGAATTTTCTAATTGTGCCATTGATACGTAAGGGAATGTCCTTGCCTATAGGAGGGATAATCTGAAGCATTACATGGCAAAGAGGCACGACACGTGGCACCCTCTTTCAAATGGTACAGGAAATATGTGCATGCATAAATGTGTATGGACACACACACAGAGGCAAATGTGGTAAAATGTTAAGAACTGAAGTTTCTGAGCAAAAAGAATGTGATTTCTTTGCAACTCTTCTGTAAATCTCAAATTATTTCTACATAAAATACTGATTACAAACAAATGCTATCAAATATATGAGGTATTTCAAAAGGACTTGGAAATCAACTTAAAGGGGTCTTCCCTGCCCGCAGATGGAACCACTTAAATATCCAAGTGATCTGCAACTTCACGTCACCTGAGCTACTTGAAATTTGGTGGAGCACTTGCCTAGCATGTGAGAGCCTCACACTTGCCAGGCAGGGGCTCTGTACCACCTGAGGCACACTCCCTGCCCTGTTTGGCTTGAGTTATTTTTTGGATAGAGTCTCGTTTTTGACTGGGGCAGCCTTGGACCAGTCCTCCTACTTCTGCCTGTTGATAGCTGAGATCTAAGGTGTGTACCACCACCATGCCTGGCTTGACGTTGAGGTGGGGTTGCAGTAACTTTTTTTTTTTTTTGGCCTGGGATACTCCACTCTGCCTCTGGAGTAGCTGGGATTACAGAAATGAGTCACTGTGTCCAGCCAACATGAAACATTTTTAAACCCATGGCCTCATGATAACCAGCCAAAAAACCAAAAATGCTACTCAAAATTTTGAAAACTATCTTCCTGTCTTCCAATATACAACAAAAATGAAGTGAAGCTGAGTTTCAGATAAGTACTCTAGCTTGTAAATGAGGAAGAAAGGGTAGAATTAGTGGACTGCCATTCTGCCTCCCAAGGGAATCCATAGACTGTGGCAATGATCATCAAGCAGAAGACGCTCACCTCACAAAAGCAGAGCCAGGAGGGTGACAGAGACCCCGCAAGAAAGGAAGCAATGCCATGAAAAACAGTCCTGACAAAAGAAGTGAACTTAATCGACCTGATCAGACTTCCAGATCAAGCTACCAAGTGTTCAAGGCATAAAAGGAATTAAAAAAATTCGCTAAAGGTAACACTATGACAACACATTCCAAACTGAGAAACTGAGGATAAACAAATTAGTTTCTTCAAACAATAAACAGCAGAAAGAGACATATTAGGGGAACTATCAATAAAACATTTATCTTCCAACTGCAGCGTGTGGATGTCACCGTATACTGAGAGAAAACATACCAAAACTTTTCTAGAAAACCGAAACACCAGACATTATATATTCAAAAAGAATGGCATTGTGGGTAGTCTCCACTCTGTTAAAGAAAGACTGGCTATCACTTACAGACAAATACAGAAATACATATTTTTTTGTGTCTGAGTAAAAGGAGAGATGCCGTGAAGGAAGTACGACTTTGAGAGCAACAAATGTCAAAGCAGATGAAGGGCCGTATGAGGCAAGGACTGGAAAATGTACACTGGATTTGCCTGTTATTAAGTCATTGGTATTCTTTACCTACAGATTCAGGAAAGTGGTAAAGATGTAACCAAAATACTGAGAAATGAATGTGAATAGGAAGTGAAAAAATCTTTGTTAGTGAATATTCTTGCATTGTTTGCTGTCCAACCCAAACAGACAGAAATATGGACCCAGGGGAGGAGAAGCAGGTCAGTAAAGGATGATCAGGTCATGCCCCCATGATCCTGATTTCATCCCTGGATTAAACAATTTGGTCCACAAAACAAACAAAAAACAAAGACAAAGAGAAGTCATGCACCACAATAGTTTATTAGGAAAGCTATCTGCAATTATACCTACTTTAACAAAGAAAAATCTTTAAAACTCACAGGTAACAACAATGGTGTCTTGTAATGTCTTCATTTTCACTGATGATGTAATGGATGTTACTTTCCTTTTTCTATGACTATCTAGCCTATCAAGCCAGGCATTGGGGATGCACACCTGTAATCCTAGCTACTCCGGAAGCTAAGATTGGAAAAATTGTAGTTCAAGGTCAGCTGGGTAGAGATGGGGGAGTTTGGAAAAAAAAAAAAAAAACAGCAGAGAGCTTAAAAGAGGAGGATCTCAGTATTCACTCTGGCAAAAAGCAAGACTTTATTTCCAAAATAACCAGTGCAAAAAGGGCTGGAGGTGAGGCTCCAGAGGTAGAGAGCTGCTTAGCAATCTTGAAGCCCTAAGTTCAAACTCGTTCCACAAAAAAGGAAAAAAAAAAAGTGCTACTTGGCAATAGCTTCATTAGCCCTAAACTATCACTCACCTGCACCAAAGACCTTACAAAAGGCTCTCAGTGCTGATTTGCTTCTCTGACTGCATTTCACTTGATAATATCTTTTATCCATTTCTACATTGTCATTTAAAGAACAGATCCTTATAAACCTCCTCAAATGTATTACGAAGAAGAGGGAAAGAAAATATACACAAACAGGAACACTCACCTTCAATCTGTTCATTTTCTGCTGCTCTTGGGAAACTGTAGTCTATTGAGGGTGGACCTAAGGGAGGAGAAGCAGGTCACTTCAGTCAGGAATTATCTAGCTGAACCATCAAACGGAGTATACCTACTGAAAACTCAAGAGGGGAAAAAAACCAGTGACAGTCAGGAAACACACACTTTTTAAATTCTAAATCATCAGGTGATACAGGATGGCTTAGACACTCAAAGTTGAATATAAGCCTTGACTCCCTTTCTCAAATGCTCTGCCACTATTAAACACAAGGCACAAAAACCGAAAGTTTTCTTGGGATGTGCATTCATTTTATTATTGTTTGGTTTGGGTTGTGGTGTTAAGAATCGAAACACGGCCTTGTACATGCCCAGCTCAAACTCTTACCTGCGAGCCACATCCCAGCTTACTGGCTCTTCAAATTGCTTAAAATCAAAGAAGCCACAGGAATTGAGAATTTGAGCTCTCAAAAATGGAATGAATGCCTGGGCATTGTGGTGTACACCGCAATCCCAGCACTTGGAAAGCTGATGCTGGAAGATCATGAGTTCAAGGCCAGTACCAGTCACACAACAAGATCCTATCACAAAAAAGGGGGTAGGGGTGTTAATGGGCATAAAGAATGGTTTGGTTTTTAAAGTACCCGCCTAAACTTGGCTGATGCTGTACTTAACTAAACCGGACCACAGCGGACAGAACACTGCAGTCCCGTTAGCACTGCGACCAACAAACCTGTGACCTTAACCTTGGTCAAGTCACCCATCTTCCCCAGCCCAGTGTCTTCCTCCTCCATCGATCCAGGCAAAAGAGACTTTTCCTGCACTACACCGGGTGACTCTACAGGACAGAGCTGGGGGAGTGGGGGGTCAGCAGACAAAGAACAGAGGTGCCCATGACGTTTAGACCCGGGGATCCTGGAGCGGGGACAGCTGGGGGAAGGGGTGTCGGGGTGCGGAGTCAGGACGTCATTCCCGGTCCTCACAGCCCCTCACGGAGCGCCGTGACCCGTGCAGCCCGCCGGGCCTCCGTCCCCGGGGCCGCGGAACCTGCGCTGCCCCCTCGCTGTGCCCGCGCGGTTGCTGCAGCAGGCCGCGCTCACCCGGACCGCAGGTCCCGACCTCCCCACCGCCCTGGGGCTCCCAGGGCCTTCGGGACAACTTCAGGCCGAACGTCCCTCCCGGGGCCCAGTTCTGCCGTCCTCGGCACTCACCGTCCGGCTGCGTCCGCCGAGGATGCCGCGCGCCGGGCCCGGTCCAGCCGCCGCCGCCCGCCGGGTCCTCCGCCGCGGGCTCTTCGCTTCCCCTTCGCGCCTCCGCCGGCCCACGCGGACCTTGACGCGCACAGTAGCACCCGCTTAGTGCCCGCCCGGTCGCTCGGCCCTCAACCCCGCTAGCAACGCTGTTCTCACAGACCAGAGGACCAAGTCTGGGAGCGAAGGCTGCAAGTGAACTGGGACAGACAGGAAGCGAGGGCAGTGCAGCAGCCGTGCGCATGCGTGAACGCGCACGCAGAGAGAGGCGCGCATGCGCAGCAGGGCGCCGGAAGTCCCGTCCCCGGGTGCTGATCCCAGGGAGAGTACGAGGACTCTATTTCCCAAAAGGCTATGCGACACTAGGTTTAGGGAGCGTGGTAGAAATCTCCACTTCGTCTAGCCGCTCAGAGGCACTGTTTTAGAAGCAATGGCCTCCGGAAGCCCCTCACACTCACTTTTACACTTGGTTTCGCTCCCTTAAGCTCCAAGAACTAGCAGCCTGTTTGCGTGCTGGTCCCAAGTCCTCTGATAGATTAAGACCCTTTGGTTAGAACCGAGATTTGACATATCGTAGGAAAGGAAAGAGTGTGTTGTGTTCTCTTCACTAAAATACTCGATGTTTCACACGTACGAGGGCACACCGAGGGCTCTGAGATGGAGCTAGACCTTCTAGGAAGGGTACGGAGAGTGGGTGGCCTGGGGCCCTAAGGGAGACGCAGGCTTCAGCGCCAGATGGCACTTATTGCTGGGTGACTGGGAAAACTTCCTGGGCCTCAGTTTCCTTATCTAAGAAGAGGGGGGAACTAAGGGTAAAATCGTCCTCTTATATCGTCCCAGCATCCCTTCCTGACAAGGTATAACCTTGTTGCGCCTGGAAAAAGAGAAAGATTTAAAAGAACCAACTCTGTGATCACAGAGCAAGCAACGACCAAAAATCTGGGAGGCAGTAAGTGTATTTGCGTATATAAATATGTACATTTATAAGCACACAATGTAGCAACGCTTCTTCTTCTTCTTCTTTTTTGTTTTTTCTTTTTGGCAGTACCGGGGTTTGAACTCAGGACTTCCCACTTGCTAGGAAACACTGAAACAATGCAAATGCTGGAACTGCTGGAATGTCGAGATAACAACACGCATACCTGCTCAACCCTAATGGCCTCCCCGCTAATGTCCAACGCCTCCCCCATCCTCTTTCCCAACCACCCCAACCCATCCCCCTCCAGCCTCCCTCTTCCCACCACGGAATGTTTAAAATCCCCAGCCTGTAAGAAAGGCGTGCTCTCGCCCCTCTCTGAGTGTTACTCTGCTGGCTGAGGGTCCCTCTCAGGTCTCCTCTCCCTAATAAAGGCCTGCTGCTTACGAAGGTCGCAGATGTGATTCTTTTCCACTTCTTCACTTTCCTTTCACTTTTTGCTCCGGTGACAGGGTTCTTCCTTTTGGCTTAGGACCATGAGTGTTCTAAGTCTCCTGCTGTCGCTGGAATGACAGGCTCCTGCCACCACATCCACCTTTTGCTTTTTTCCATTGAGATGGGGTCTTGGAAACTTTTTTGGCCAGGCTGGCCTGAAATCATTGTCCTCCCTATCTCAGCCTCCCAAGTGGCTAGTATTACAGGCGTGAGCCACCAACGCAGAGCTTCGTTCTTTCTTAAGACTGATTAATATTCCACTGTATGTTGAAATCAGTTTTGTCTATACACTCCATCCATGGGCATTTGTGTTTTTACCTTTTGGCCGTGGTGAATAAGGGTGTTGTGAACATTTGCATCAAGAGCTTGTTTGAGAATCTGTTTTCAGTACTGCTGGGTACACAGCCAGGAGTAAATTGCTGCATTATATGTTTACTCTATGTTCAACTTTTGTTTTTTTGGTGGTACTGAGGTTTGAACTCAGGGCTTCACACTTGCTAGGTAGGCGCTCTACTGCTTGAGCCATGCCTCCAGCCCTGTGTTTAACTTTTTGAGGAACCAAAAAGAGGCTGCACCATGTCACATTCCCAGCAGCAATGCTAATGGACTTCACTTTCTCTACATCCTTGCTAGCAGTTATTATTTTGTTTTATTATAGCTCCCTCTTAGGTATGAAGTGCTACCACATTGTGATTTTGTTTGACATTCCTTCATCAATTTTGCATCCTTCTTGCAAATGTCTCACCCAAAGTTGTAATGTGGCAGGGAGGAGGGCCAGAAGAGAAACAGACAGGCTGTGTTCTAAGGAGACAGGGGGAGAGGATGGCAAAGCAGAGAGATAAAACTTAAAGAATTAAAACATGAAGGTCACATAGCACTGGGGGAATGAAATAGCCAATGGAGTCACATGCAGCCATACGTGGGTTGGGCTTTGCTTTTTGCTTTTTTAACCTGCTTGGAAGGGAATATAAGGTGAGACCCCTTTGTTCCCGGGGTTCAGCCTTTGGACATGAGTCCGCTGGGTCTGTGTCATCAGCACAATAAACATTGCTTTGTGCTAATCTGCCTCAGAGTCCCCTATCTCAGCTCGTAATTTCCCACAACAGTAAAGCAATTCATTATTGTTTTTGCATTCATTTTTATCAACTTTTTTTTGAAGTGCTGGGGCTTAAACTCAGAGCCTTATGCATCCTAGGCAAGTGCTCTACCACTGACCTACAGTTCCTAGCCAAATGTTTATTATATTTTAAGTTTTTATGACATAGAATTTGTTTTCTGGTCTGGAGATGTGGCTCATATGGTACAGAGCTTGCCTTGCTCAAAGCCCAGTACTTCAAAAAAAAAATTCTCATCATGTTCTCAGAGAGGTAAGAGGAGATCCTGTATCCATGAAACAAGAACAGGACACTATAAAAAAAAAAGGAACATTCAGACAAATTATTTAATAAGAAAGTCAAGATAATAAAGGAAAATATAAGTTGATGGTTTGGAAGCAAAATTGAGTCAATCTTTCAGAATATTTGAGGACCAATTCAATAAGTGAATAAAATTATTTCCAAAAAGAACAGCAGGTGGGAACAGGAACAGAAAATCGCCAATGGAATAATTTGGGGATAGTTTCTAAGACTGAGAAATAGAAATTTCTGAAATAAAGTGACCCATCACATACACAGTGAAAGGAATGGGAAAACAGTGACAATAATTTTGAATTTTGGGATATTGGGGACAAAAAAGCAGATATGCCAAGCCATGGTTTTTTCCTTTTTGAGATAGGGTCTTGTAATGTAGCCCAGGCTGGTCTTGAGCTCACGATTCTCCTGGCTTAGCCTCCCAAGTGCTGAGATTGCGAGTGTGTACAATCCCACTGGCTGCCATGATTTTTTTTTCATGTGAACTTACTCCATCTGCCTTTGTCTTCCCAATTTCTCTGTAAGCTGCCCGAGTGTCAGTGCCTTGGAGACAGGAACATCTTCAGTCTTGTTGATGCCTGTGTCCAGCAGCTTGTAAGGTCCTGACACACTGGCACATAGCAAGTCAACAGTTAAAGTTTGTAGATTGAGCATCACACAAGTAGCTGGCCTAGAAGCTGGGAGCAAACCCCATATCAAACCTTCAGACAGCAAAATAGGGCTTGGAAGGGAAGAGTTGCTGCCATGAATTCTGTGAACAAAAGGTACAAGGAGGGACAGGCATAGCCCCAAAATTAGGCTTAGAGGAGGCAGAGGCTCCATCCCTAACTCTGCTCTCTCAGGTATCACAAGATTCCTCACCTGGAAGGAGCACCAAGGGGATCTTGGAGAGAGAGGTCACATGACTGGCACCTGACAGACCAGCAGAGACCATCCTCTCTGTTCTGTCATTGGCTAAGATCCAGGCAGGTGACCAATCAGGTTCCATAAGTCAGACTGCAGTGGTGGGACCATAGGGGAGGGAGATGCTTAGACAGTTGCTGTCATCTTGTCCTCTTAAAGGCAGAGAGCACACTAGAATGCTAGGCGCAGAGAGGGGTGAAGCAGGGCCATGAGGTCAGGACACCCGATTCCTGACATGGACACTCAGCACCCCGGTACAGCCATACCTGACATCATATGCACTTAGACACATAGTATTTTGTTTTTGTTTTTTTGCAGTACTGGGGATTGAGCTCAGCCTTGTGCTTAATGGACAAATGCTCCCCCACTGGTGCGACACTTCAAGTACTTTTGCTTTTAGTTTTCTCAGAAAAGGTCTCATGCTAATTGTGTTCAGGCTGGCCTTGAACTCATATTCCTCCTGCCTCAGCCTCTCCAGTACCTGGGACAACAGCATGAGTGAGCACGAACAAACCCACCTAGACTTCATTGTTTTCTATTTCCTTCGTCCTCCTTTTTTTGCTTTGGCGGTCTAAACCACTTTGCTCCATTGGCTACCCTAAATTCTGCCTAGCCAAGGGAGGACGCTGCACTGCACAGGCATGAATTTAGGATTGCCCACTCTTCAGTGAGGTAATGTGTATAAAAGTTTCCCCTTCTTTTTGTATTGAATCTTTTGTGAATAGTCAGTGTCTTTCTTGATTCCTGTAAACTTTTTTGATTGAATGTGTATTTTGGGTGAAATGAGTTCAACCAGCCCTGCTCACATGGGGTCATGACTTGCATGGAATTTCTTTGTCCTTTCACTTAGGAGCTTTTTGTGTCTTTGATCTAATGTGAGTCTCTTGGGCTGGGCGTGTGTGCCTCTAGGAGTGGAGCACTTGCCTAACCTGCATAGGTATAATCCCTAGAATTCAACAATTGTATGTATATAATTATTTTATATACAAACATAATTGTTTTATATATATATATATATATATATATATATATATATATATATATATATATAAGAAAGAAGGGAGGAAGGAAGGAGGGATGGAAGGAAGGAAGAAAGAAAAAGAAAAAGAAAATGAGGTAAGTTTCTTGCAGATAGCAAGCAGGGAGGTGTGTTCTGTTCATGTTGGCATGCTCTATCCTTTGATTGTAGAGTCTGTTCCATTTCTATTGAAAGCAATTCCTGCTAAGGAAGGACTTCAGTCCTTTTGTTGTTTTTTTCCATATGCCTATGGCCTTTGTGTCCCTCATTTTCTGTTCTTCTACCTCTTTTGTGGATTTGTGTACTGAATAATTTATTTCCACCCATTTTCTTTTGTGTATGTTCTATAGGGACTCACGGGGGTTCCATTTAACAGGAAAAAGTGATACCCCTCTGATGTGAACCTATAGCAGTGCAAATCAATCAGTAACATAAAAAAGGCTGCTCCAGTCCCACTCCCTCAGTGGCTGATGTCATAATTATATGTTCATGTATTGTGTGTTAACTGGCACAGACTGATACTTTTTTATCAGTCCTAACCATAGAGAAACAAAAATGTACTAGCATTTAAATTTCATTTATATATGTATTTCCCTTTTTTGGTGATACCGGGGTTTGAACTCAGGGCTTCTCATTTGGTAGGCAGGCACTTTAGAGATTGATCCACAATGATAACAGTTTACTTATTTTTGAAATATGGTCGTTCAATGTGTCAAACTCACAACCCTCCTGCTTCAGACTCCCCAGTGCTGGGATTACAGGCATGAACTGCCACAACCAGCTAGTACTAGCTGTTATATTTGTCATGGGAAATAATTAGGCCATGAGGTTCCTGACACATGGACAGTGTGTGTGCCTTTAGAGAAAAGCTTGAGGGGCTGGGTTCAACCCTTCCACCCACTCATCCTGGGAGGACACACAACAAGATGCCACGTCACAGGGGAGAGCTTGAACTCTCCACACAATGAACTTCCCTGGCACCTTGACCCTGACTCGCCAACATGCAGAAGTGTGAGAAATCCATTCCTGTTGATTCTAAGGTATTTTGTTAGAGCAGGATGAAGGGACAGAGACCCCTGGAATGCCTCCATTACTCAATCCACTCTTCCTGTCTGTAGGGCTCTTCGGTGACAGTTGTTTCCTTCATCACTCTGAATGTAGCTACCCACTGGCTTCTGGGGACCAGAGTGTCTGATGAGGGACCTGATGGGGATCTTATGGGGCTTTTAGGATGAAATCTCTCTTCCTGTCAGGTGCATGAATGTTAATAGCATGCTCTAATAGCAGAAAAAGCTCCAAAGTGAAAGGACAAAGAGTATCCTAGTTAGTAACTGGTGTCTTAGGGAATAGAGGTTTCTTAGCGAATCACAATGCAGTGAGATGTGATTGTCCTTTGGACACCAATGGATCCACATAAAAATAAATGAAGCCAAGTGCTGGTGGCTGATGCTTATAATCCTAGCTACTGAGAGGCCGAGATAAGGAGGACCATGGTTCTAAGTCATGTAAGTACTGGGTGCTTACCCCTTCGCCTGGGGCTCTGCCACTGGATGCCTATTTGGAAATTCATGGCAAAGCTTCGACCCACATTTTCCTCCAGCTGTTCCCAAGTTTCTGTCTTAACTAAGGTCTCTGGTCCATTTTGAGTTCTTTCTGCACAGGGTGAGAGATGGGGACCTGCTTGCAGCCCCAGTGTGGATGTCGAGTTTTGCCAGCACCATGTGTGAAGGGCCATCTTTCTTCCAAAGTATGTCTTCGGCTCCTCTGTCAAGAATCTCGTGGCCATCGCTTCGTGCACGTCCTTCTGGGTCTTCTCTTCTCTCTCCCAGGTCGCCCAAGTGTGGGAGAAGGGGTCTTCTGGATTACATGTGAGCACCGCCGTCTCGGTGTGAGAGCTGTCAACATGACTGACCAGAGGCACCGCCCGAGCTGAAGTGAGAGTAAGACACCAGTTCTTCATCTGATGGCAGAAAGCCTACTGCCACTGTTAGTTTCCTCCTGGGAAGTGGGGCACAGTTTCTAAAACAAGTGCCCCCCTGCACAGATTCCTCCTTGCTGCCTGTAAGTATACGGACACATAACCAATGGGTGGTGGCCTAGGCAGGCCAGCATGTGCCGGTCCCCACTGCTCTGTAAGGGCCCCAAGTAAAACTCATTCATGGACAAGCAGCCTGCCCACCTGCCTCATGGCCCTAACCGTGGTGGAGCCACTTCCACGTTCAACTCAGAGACACGGGCAAGTGGGAAACCCAGCTCCTGCTCTGGGTGGGCTGTGTGCATCTCTCTGCCTTCCCAGGGTGCAACTCGGCCTGCATGTCTGAGGACTTGAGTGCGGTTTCTGTTCTGTGGCTGCCTCTGCCCAGGACTTCTGGATCTCCAGCCCCCACCAGGGAATGGAATCAGCGTGCATTTCCACCGACAGTCATAGGAAGGTAAGTGGGAGGGGGTCCCACACAGACCCATAGACATGAAGACCCCCTTCTGTGCACCTGCAAATTTCCCAAGCAGGCGTCATGGGGTCCTGCCTCTGCAGCAGGATGAGAGAAATAGGAGGTGTGGGGGTGGGGAGACCCTTCTGTCATGTCTCCTTTGCCTCAATTTCCTTATGTGAATCAAGGGCACTGACCACTTCCCTCCCGAGGATTCACCCTGAGCCCGCTGCCTGCCCCATGCCTCATATTCCATAGGTGCCCACTAGCTACCACCTGAATAGAGACGGTGCCAGCCCAGCTGGTCAGTGTGCCATGTCTCTCAGGACTTTAAAGGCTGAACGCTGAGTTCGGCCGTCCTGGAGCAGGAGCTGAGGCGGTATTGCTGTGCAGATGAGAGACTTGGGTGGGGAAGGTGGGTTGTCCCAGACGTGGACCCTGGGAGGTCACAGCTCACACTGTGACAACGGAACCATTCCATCTACTTGCCACTGACGGGGCAGCTGTGTGTCCACAGGTTCCAGAGAAGTGAGCACTAAGGTGGGGGTGACAGGGAAGCCCCCTCGCAGCGTCGGGTCAGCAGGCTCGGTTGAAGGAAAGCCTTCATCACAGGGTTTCAGGCAGGGACGCTGAGGGGGACAGCTGCCATCATTGCCCTGTCCCCGATCCTGTGACATTTCACAGCCAGCTCTCTAAGCATGCTGGAAGTCTAGAGGAGAGGCTTGAGCCACAGCCAAAACAAAAGGAGCCTCACTGCAGTTTCTCAACAAACTAAAACCACCTGTTCCCCCAGGTGGCCTGCTGAGTGTCCTGGGTGAGGACGCCCGCCCACTTCTGGGCAGCACCCACACTGGCCTGGAAAAGCTGCCCCCCAAAGATGCTTGCTGAAGATATCCTGTGAGTCATGTCACCCTGTCCTGCCATGGAGTCCTGCCAGCACTGAGCCGAGGGCCTGACCACTGTGAAACTCTGCTCACAGGGTCTGCTCCGCCTGGCCCTCTGTCCTCCGACCTGGCCTTGCTCTGTGAGAAACCCCAACCCCACGCTTCTCTGCTGTCCCCAGGCACAGATGCTCCCTGGCTGTGCCTCTGACAAGGCTCCTCGGAACTGCCCACCAGACAGTTGTACCTCTAGCCAGTGTCTAACACCTGAGAACCCCAACATCCTAAGGCAGAGAGCTGTGACGCACCCATTAGCAAGGTCCAAGGTTTAGGACATTGGTCCTAACAACAACTGTTTTCAAGTTCCTGTGGCTCAGATGAAGTAGGGGTGCTATGTCCTGCAGAAAACATCAATGCTAGGTGAGGCTGCCCACCTCTCCCCATTGGCGACCAGCCCTGGCCTCCTCTTCTGCCCCTCAAATTCACTGAGGTGTCAGAAGGTGACTGTTCGTCCTCTTGGCCAGGTTGGCAGTGCAGACACCCAGGTGGAGCAGACCCTGCAGCAGGGGTCACAATCTGCAGACCCTGAGCTCAGTGCCCTGGGCCACCCATGGGGACTGGCTGGGACAGTGGGAAGGGGGTGTTGAGCAAGGCACAGGTGTCAGCAGGGTCAGGACCAGGTGCCAGGGCTCCCAGGATGTCTTCGGGAAATGACTGAGGGAAGCAACCCTTCCCTGCCTGCCTAGGTGCTGCTTGGGACAAGGCTGGCGTCCTCACCCTGGGCAGCCACTCCTTGTACAGCCAGAGTTTGGGTGGCCTGGAGATAAGGGGGGGATGTAGTTCATTAAGAAACAAACCGAGGCTCCTTCTGTATTGGGGGTTGGGCTCAGGCATCTTGTCTGGGACCTTGACATTGTCAGAGGCACTGTGGCCCTCTGTCCTGTATCAGGGACGGGAAGGTGACGGATGGGGTCCTCAGTGTCCCTGCTCACATCAGCCCAAGGAAGGCTTTTTTGCAAAGCCTACCCCTGCTGACCCCGGGCCTGGAGGGGGCTTTGTTCTCACCCCCACCTTAGTGCTCAAACCTCTGGAACCTGTTGACACACAAATGCCCTGTCAGAGGCAGGGACAGAATCACTGCGTTTGCACAGTGTGGGCTGTAGCTTCCCGGGGCTCCATGTCCAGGACAGCCCGCGCTCCCCCTCCAGTCTCTCCCCTATTCCAGTCTCTCCCCCTCCCGCTCCAGTCTCTCCCCCTCCCCCTCCAGTCTCTCATCCTCCCCCTGCAGTCTCTCCCCCTCCCCCTCCAGTCTCTCATCCTCCCCCTGCAGTCTCTCCCCCTCTCCCTCCAGTCTCTCATTCCCCCCTCCAGTCTCTCATCCTCCCCCTCCAGTCTCTCATCCTCCCCCTCTCCCTCAGTCTCTCCCCCTCCCCCTCCAGTCTCTCACCTCCCCTCCAGTCTCTCCCCTATTCCAGTCTCTCCCCCTCCCGCTCCAGTCTCACCCCCTCCCCCTCCAGTCTCTCATCCTCCCCCTCCAGTCTCTCCAACTCCCCCTCCAATCTCTCACCCCCACCCTTCCCCTGCAGTCTCTCCCCCTCCCTCTCCGGTCTCTCATCCCCACTCTCCAGTCTCTCCCCCTCCCCCTGCAGTCTCTCACCTCCCCCTCCAGTCTCTCATCCCCACTCTCCAGTCTCTCCCCCTCCCCCTGCAGTCTCTCACCTCCCCCTCCAGTCTCTCATCCCCCCTCCAGTCTCTACCCCTCCCCCTCCCCCTGCAGTCTCTCACCCTCTCCCTCCAGTCTTTCACACCCACCTACCAGTCTCTCACCCCCACCCTCCAGTCTCTCACCCCTCCCCCTCCCGTCTCTCCCCCTCCCCCTGCAGTCTCTCACCCTCCTCCTCCAGTCTCTCATCCCCACCTCAACACCATCTCCAGCTCCTGCTCAGGACAGCTGACCTGGGTCCTTTCACCCTTTGAAAATGGCCTGACAGATGTGTCCCACTGAGCAGCTTGGTTGGCACCCACCCCATCCTCCACTCAGCAAGTAGCTAGTGAGCGCCTACTGAGTACGGGCATGGGGCCAGGCAAAAGACTCACTGGTGAATACTCACAAGTAAAGTGTCTACACACTTGATTCACACGACAGAAAATAGGCCCAGAGAGGGCAGAAAAAAAATCCCAGGTAACACAGCAAAGGGAGTGCAGGAAAAAGCAGTTCCCACCCCATTCCCCACCCCCCTTTTCCATCCATCCTGCTGGACAGCCTGGTCATCCAGTGCTCTCCTAGACCTGATTTGGACATTTTCAGGTGCATGGAGGGTGGGCTCTCCACGGCCGTGGATCTGCATGGGACCTCCCCCACTTGCCTTCCTATGATTTTAGGCAGAAATGCACATCAATTCCTATTTCCTCTTGGCTGGAGATCCAGAAACTCTGGGTAGCAGAAGAAGCCACAGTGGAGGAGCAGTGTTTGGTCCCCTGGCTGTGCACGTGATTTCACTCCCAGGGAAGGCAGAGAGACGTGTGTAGCCTGCCCCTGACAAATGCGTTGGGACTTGCAACTGTGACCTTTGGAAATAGGGTCTTGCAGATGGAATTATTTAAGATGAGGTCGTTCTAAGTCGGAGTGGGCCCTGATTCAATGACTAGGATCCTTTTAAAAAGAAAAAACAAAAGGTTGGGGGCGGGGATGAGGTGCACACCTGTAATCCCAGAACTCAGGATTCAAGGGCAGGAAGATTGCAAGTTCAAGGCCAGTCTGGGCTATATAGCAAAACAGAAGAGAGAGAGAGTGGGAGAGAGAGAGATTGAGGATGGCCTGTGGTTTTCACTGGGGGGTTGGGGGAAATGGCAGTACCGGGGATTGAATGCACAGCCTCACCTTCTGGAAGCACTCAGTCACTTGAGCCACACCCCTGGTCCAGCGCGTGGCTTTTTACTTGGCCTTTTTACTTGGCGGAAGCAGAAACTCTGAGCCTGATCACTTCCCAGGATGGAGTTTTCACCACTCCTTAGGAGGAACTGACAGAATTAAACCATGTCGCACACCACGACCTCCTTTATGACTCAGAAATTATCCTCCTGGGTTAGACTTGTTAGTGTCCGTTACAAAGATTTTTCAGAAATATCAACCCATACTCAGCATAAGGAAAGGCCATTCAAAGGTTCGGGATAAATTTCTTGAGCAAATAAGAAATGACTCCATACTATTTTTAAGTGACAGTAATAGTAAAATTTATTAGGAAAAAAAATATACTTTCAGTAGACTGGAAGCAGATAGCCTCGAGAGTGTGAAGTGGAAAGACATTTTGGCAGTGCTGGGGTTTGCACTCGGGGTATTGCACTTGCTAGGCATCCCTTTTTGGATGCAGTATGTGTAAACAGAAGGCTTTGAACAGTGTTGAGGTTTGAACTCAGGGCCACCTGCTCACCACTTGAGACACTCCCAACCCTTTTTTGCTTTACTTATTTTTCAGATATTTTAGATATTTTTCAGATAGGATCTCAAATGTTTGCCCAGTGCTGTTTCAACCGAGATCCTCTTATCCACACTCCCAGGTACTGGAAGCATAGATATGCATCAGCACACCTGGCTTCTGTGTTGAGATAGGGTCTCACAAACTGTACCACCACAGCCAAGTCCGCATCGACTCTATGTTCTTCACACAGGTGTAAAATCTTATTCCTATTTTTGGGACCCTTGGATGGTTTTTGACAACTAAGTCATGTGTTCTCTGCAAGTATTGTGCGTTTCAAACAAGTCTACCAATAGGTAAGTGTAAAAATCTGAGACCAATTTTTCAGAACAACCCACAACCTGGTCCTAGTGTGCAAGAGCCTGTCCCAAGGTACTGTGAGACCAAAGGAAGAGGCAGGCAGACCCAGGATGGATCACACAGTGAAATTCACTGGGGGACTTTTTTGGGGGAGTGGTACTGGGGATTGAACTCACGGACATGAACTTGTATGCCTTGGACCCAGATCTTCCTGCCTCCACCTCCTGAGTAGATGGGAGGGTCATCACACCCAGGGTGTGTTTGAGATAAAGTCCTAGGTTGGCCTTGAACCTCCACCCTGCTGTCTCTGCCTCTCGAGTTATTGGGAACTTTCTGTGGAAGCATGGTGCTGGGAACCAGCAAGACCATTGGATCCCCTCAATTTGGGTCAGAAAAGGGTGTATTTATGAGTCAGAAAAAAAGTGATTTCATCATGGCTGAAACGGACCAGGCTTATCTTATGATAATCTGGAAGAATAAGGCACAGCCCTGGTGCCAGGGTCCTCACGGTTTGCTGGGAAACTCCCCAGGAAAAACCAGCCTCAGTTTCTCAGGGGTGATCACGGCCGTTTCAAGAAAGATGGCTGCAGTTGTGTCAGGCTGGATCCATACACCAGTCTTAATATTTGGGGGCGCTCACTGGCAATAGGACATTGTAAAACAAAATGATTTATATGCTAAGGTCTTGCCGCTTGTATAAATATTTGCACACAGTGTGTACTTGTGCGTTTCAGCAGTGGGCCAGGGGTCCTGACATTCCTTCCTTTTTCCTATAAATGAAAAAGAGTCACAGTGCGTGACCACTGAGAAATAGATGTGTAAAGTGAGCTTCTATCAGGGTGATGCAAAGTTAGACACTGAAAATATCGAGTACTTTGAAACAAACTACTTTCTTCGTCTCTCCCTGCAGTTTGGATGCAGTATGTGTTTACAGTAGGCTTTGTGAGCTTTTTTTTTTTAATGGTGTTGGAATTTGAACTCAGGGCCTTACCACTTGAGACATACTCCCAGCCCATTTTTGCTTTAGTTATTTTTCAGACAAGGTCTCATATTTTTGCCCAGAGCTGTTTCAACCAAGTTCCTCTTATCTACACCTCCCAGATACTGGGATGATAGGCATGCATCATTATACCTGGCTTCAGTATTGAGATAGGGTCTCACAAACTTTTTGCCTGGGCCGGCTTCAGATAGTCATCCTCCTACCTATGCCTCCGACGTAGCTGGGATCATAAGCCTGTGCCACCGTGCCTGGCCAGCATCCATTACTCTTTTCAAAATTAGGATCTGTTCATTGTAGAGGGGCTGCATTGTGACAATTCCAGATGGGCTTGTATTGCACATAGATTAGACCACCCACCATCTCTCCCTCGACCCCTCCCCACCCCACTTACAGCAATCGCAAGAGATTTTTTTGCTCTAGTTCATAGCATATGTGAAGTCCATCCTTCATATTCCCTCCCCTTCATCTCCCTCATTCAGCTCCTCTCCCACTAGCACCCCACACGCTGTACACATTTTACAGTCCTGTCTTTCATTGTGAATATTTAAGTTCATGTTCAAACCCCACTGTGGGTAAACTTTACTTTGGTTTGTTCAACCCCTCCCATTTCTTCCCCTTACCCCTTTACCTCCCACCCCCATTTTCGGCAGCGTTCAGTGCACACCCTGTGTCCTCTTCCTTCACAGGCATATGTTTTACGACATTACTGACGCTCCAGCCTTCTCTCCTCCTCTCCCTCCTCCCCCGAGGCCCTAGAGCAGCTCCACGTTTACAAATGTGTTCTACATCTGAGCGTGTGTGCGATCACGCTTGTTCTGTGTGTGTGTCTATCTTTGGATCTGTCTTCCATGTAGGAGAAAACATGCAGCCTCGTCTAAGCTCATCTGGTTCAGCCCTCCACCCTTTACGCTGTGCCCCCCTTTGTCTAGAAGCCCATTCGCATCTCATCGATGGCTCTCTTGCCTCAGAATATTGTCACCCTGTTGTCTGCCTCTTGGGTTTTATTTGCTTCTGGCTGACACATGGCGTCCAGCTGCTTCTTCCCCACCTGCTCCTGTGTTGTGCCACACCCCCATTTCCCACCATGTTTTTCTGCAGTCACTCAACCTCTCTGTGCTCATCTCTGGAACAGCCTTACCTCTTCCTGCAACTTATTTGCTCACAAACGGCTCCATTCTACACCCTCCTTTATTTCCAGCTCTTTCTATTTCATCTCCTCTCTCCATTCTCCTTGGCTTTTATAAGACCGGACCAGAGGTGGTGATAAAAGTGCCCCAGGATGACTCAAAGAGCAAGTGCACCTTTCGCTGTGTCATCCCTCTCCCGGGACCATTTCCAGGGAGGCCTCTCTGGGGTCCACCGTTCCTTTATATCTGAGTTGGGATTCTTTTCCAGGCACCCATGGAAGTTTCTGCATTCTTTCTACTCTTCCTGATGTCCACTTCAACAGCTTCCCCTCGTGTCTGGCATCCAATTCCAGCTTAGGATCTGCGGCGTCTTCTATTTTTCACACATGAAAAATCATCCAGGATTCTTTTTCAGAGCTAAGACCTTGGTCAAACATGCATAACTGATGCACACAACAGTAATATTTGACAAAGGAAAAAACCACACACCCTTCCTGAAGATTAAAGGACATTTCATCTTTATTGTATTTCCCCAAGGGAAGAGTGGCCCTGTCCTCTTTGAACACACAAAACATGGGCGCTCTTACAAAACACATACCCTTTATAAAATGGCAAACCAACCTGTCAGTGCAAGTCGATGTTCACAGTTCAACAACAAAGGCTAAAACATCAAATAAAAATGTATATTCCCAACAATTTGAGTATTCTTACATAGCTATAATATATAAGTAGAATGGATAAAAAGAACTTATTGTAAGAGTAAAAACATTTATGAATGTGTAAGTTATAATCTGAATAATGAAAATATAAAGAACAGCATGTTTTCAAATCTACAACCATCTCAAAACATTGCAAATAAATATAGTAAACATTTTATGACCAACTTATTCAAAATAATTCAATATAACTTATAATTTATATTAACTATATTTACACTAACTCTATTATGATCCCACGTGTCTAAGTTTACATATTAAAAAGTCATCAAATCTGGCAAACCAAATATACGTGAGCAAATGACCGCAACGTGAATTTTGGTGAGACTACAGGTGCCTCAGGAAAGAAGGGACCCAGCAAGGCCTGATTTCCCTTCATTCCTTCATGGACTCCCAGGTGTGCCCCCACACCGAGGAGTGGGGTAGTTTTATTAGGCTTGTTCTGGAAGAATCTGGGTTCTTCTAGGTTTGGGAAACTCCTCGCTCTTCCTTGCTCCAGCTGGCTTCAGTGTTGGTTTAGACTTCCTGATGAACATTCCCATCTCCCTGGGCACAGCGATCTGGAAGGCAGAGAGAAATGATGTCAGAGGCAATGCTCCAGGAGGAAGGTGATCGACAGGCTAAGTCAGTCCCAACAAGGGTTTGGAACCACTTACAGATCCTAATTCACCTCTAGCCCTTCATCCAGTCTTGGGGATTGAAAGCAGGCTTCGTGCTTGCCAGGGAGGTACTCTATCCCTTGAGCTATGACTCCAGCCCTTTATTTTATTGCTTTAAGCTAGGTTCTCCTTAGCGTTGCCTAAGCTGGCCTCCGACTCCTGACGTCCTGTCTCTATCTCCCAGTTAGCTGGATTACAGGTATACACAACCATGCCCAGCTCTGAAGCATCACCAAGAATTGTGATGACTCTTGGGCTTTTCTTTCCATGACTCCAACAATCACTTAAGCCCTGAGGTCAGGCCCAACAGTCTTCTGTAGAGCAGAACATGAGGTGATTCTGCTCAAGGAAGGAAGAAAAGAGCGATGTCAGACACAGTTCCCTAGGTGTGAACTCACAATGCGACTGTGGACTAAACTCAGACCGTGGTCCTCTCCACTTACTGAAAATGTGAACCTCTAACCGTGCGACAGCATTCCTGACGTCAGGATGTCATGAACCAGGACACCAGAACCCGAATCCCAAACCAAACTCCCGATGTTTCATCCTCGGATGAACCGGGCTAGCTGTGCTCTACAAAAATCAAACCTTTGCTCAATGCTCTGCTCACATCCATCACTGTTAAGGTGTGGCTTGTGTGCAGCCACCGCAAGCTGCGCACAGTTCCGACCAACGTTCTTGACCATAAACTTGAGGGGAAAGGGAGAAGAGGGGAACTTGGTCCAACAGTGGTAGGGTAAGGAGAACAAGAAATTTCAAAGAGAATTCTGGCCATAGGAAATTTGTTTCAAGTCAAATTAGGACTAAACTAGTTAGTGGCCATCTGTCATTGATAATATTCAGACCTCCCACATTTTCTTCTTCCTTCCTTCCTTCCGTCCTTCCTTTCTCCCTCCCTCCCTCTGTCCTCCCCCTTCCTTCCTCCCATTTTCCTTCCTTCCCTCCTTCCGTCCTTCCCTCCATTCCTCCATTCTTTCTTCCTTCCTTCCCTCCATTCCTCCATTCTTCCTTCCTTCCTTCCCTCCATTTCTCCATTCTTCCTTCCTTCCTTCCTTCCCTCCTTCCCTTTCTTTCTTTTTTCTTATGGCACTTGGGTTTGAACTCAGGGCCTTGACTTGCTGGACAGGTGCTCTACTATACTTGAGCCATGGCTGCAGTCCTATTTTGCTTTAGTTATTTTCCTATGGGGTCTTGTTTTGTACCCATGCCTGCCTAGATCCTGACCCTCCTATTTTTACTTCCCACATCACTGTGTTATCAGTGAGTCCCCAGAGTTGGTACCGCATGGGACCCTAGGTCAAGACTGAATTAAGAAGTGACGGCAAAAGCTCGGATGATGGGCATATGGAGGTTACAGCTAGCGGATACTCGCGGCTGACAGAAATCAGCACTTGCTCACAGCTGCCATTCGGACCCAATGGCTTTGGGTTAAAGGATTTCTACCTCATCCGAGCCCTAGCGACACTTGGGTGTCTCTGAGGCCTGGCTATATGGCCGGCCCCTGGCCCCCAGCACGTCTCTCAGGGTCACTTCTCTCTGGTTGTCATTTCTATGGCTGTGCAGTGACCGGGAGTGTCTTACAGCCTGGGATGGTTGGGCTGCTTTATGGTGTGGCACCAGGTGTGGCACGGAGTGGTCAGGCAAGGGGGTTTCAGGATTTCCTAAGCAGACATCAAATCGCCCTGGGCACACTACAAGGACACAGACACACCTTTACTGAAGCCGATGATGGAACAGAGTTCTAAGGCAGGTGGGTGCGGTCTCGCCCCCACACCCAGAGGTCCGGGTTATAGGCCTGGATCCGGAAAGAAAAACAGCTTCATGAACAGTGCTGCTCCCCAGGGAGACCTCTCCCCATGTCCGGCCTCCACTTCTTTCTAGTTCCCAAACCCATTCCTTCCTTCGCTCTCCAATCCAGAGCCTTCCCCCCAAGTCCTTCGCAGCCCGGACCCTCACCTCTTCACACTCCTCTCGGGACACCCGCATCCTCCAGCCCATGGATCGCATCATCTGGTACCGTAACTTGTGGAACAGAGGGTGCTGGAAGTAGTTCTTTCCGTAAAGAAAGTAAAATATGTCTTGCTTAGGAGCCTGGTTGTCCTCTTCCATGTCATTGGCCAGATATCTGGGGAAAGAAATCAGAGCCCTCGTCAGAGGGACAGCCAGGGAGCACCTGCACCTGCAGTCAAGTGCCAGGAAGAAGAGCAGGCTGACCCTCTCAGCCCAGGGACACATCACCCCTGCTCTGTACAAAGAGGACTGTAGAGCCCACTGTGGGACAGAGGTCTCCCAAGGGGCCTCTCACACTGTGATGATGGAGAAAAGCCCATCTGGAGATCCTGAGGCTGTCCCCTGCCACTATCATGCCCTGCAGCTGGCATCATGGCTCCCCATCTCCCTCCTCACTCCCTTTGCTCTACTTGGGCTGTGTGCACACCTGTGTCCCCACTACAGAGTAATGACCCATGGGTGTGGCCTAACCCTGTCCATTTCTCCATTTATCCCTGCCCAATCAAGTGGTTGATGGAGAATTTGGCTCATGAGATGTGTTAATTCCACCACCTTTTCTCAGACCTCTCTTTCCATCCACCCATGTGCCCTGGTGCAGAGGTTGCTGGGCCAAAGGTTTTCTTGAATGAATGAATGAATGAGGGAACAAGTGAGTGAATGAATGAAGGGAAGATTCAAGCCAAATGCCATTACTGATTACTTCATTGATACAACACAACAATAAAAACACTTTTAAAATGAACAGAACTTAGCTGAGTGCTTCAAGAATGGTGGCCTGTGCCCATGGAGCTTTAGCCTATCGGGCCTCAGCAGCTGCTGGGAAAGAAGAGCTCTCCTGTCGCCAGCACACAGCAGTTAAAGGCAAGTACATATAGCTTGGCTCTCACTCCACCGACTTTCAGGACATGATGCTTAGAAACCACAACCAAGCAGGTGGGCGTGGTGGCATATGTCTGTAATCCCAGCTACATGGGCAATGGGGAAATCAGAGGATCATGGTTTGAGGCCAACCCCAACAAAAAAGTTAGCAAGATCCCATGTCACAAAACAAGCTGGGCATAGTGGTATATGTCTATAATCCAAGCTAGGCAGAAGGCAGAGGTAGGAGAAGGATGGTAGGGGGCAAAAAGTGTGAGGCCCTACCTGCAAAACAGACCACAGCACAAAGTGTTGGTAGAGTGTTTACCTAGGAAATACAAGGCCCCAAGTTCAAACACTAGTACTGCCAAAACAAACCAAAAATCCGAATAAAAAATAACCTCCCACCACGCAAGCAGGATTTCTGCCTGAAGTGGGGGGCTTTGGCTCATACACCTCTATTGCCTGCAGTTTAAACTGGCTAGACAACGAGCAGAAACCTAGTCATTTTGAAGACAAGTAATTAGACTCCTATCACTTGGTAATAAATAATGGAGCCATGACAGGTGACTGCAATTTTTTTTCTTTTTGGTGGGACCAGAGTTTGAACTCAGAGCTTCACCCTTAGAAAGTAGGCACTCTAGAGCTAAGGCATGCCTCCAGTTCATTTTTGCTCCGGTTATGTTTGAGATGGGGTCTTGCAAACTGTTTGCCGGGCTGCCTTTGAACCACGATCCTCCCAGTGTCAGCCTCGTAAGTAGGTAGGATTGCAGGCATGGACACCAGTGCCTGGCTCAAATTTGCTATTTGGTAAAGACGACAGATCCAAATACTGCTTTATCTACTTTAATCTCTGCTCATAAAAATGCTTCTGAGCCTGGTGCCAGTGGCTTACACCTGCAATCCTAGCTACTTGGGAGGCTGAGACTGGGAGGATCACAGTTCAGGCCAACTTGGGCAAAAGTTATTGAGACCCCCATCTCAATGGAAAAAGCTGTGTGTGGTGGCACACACATCTCATCCCAGCTATGGCAGAAAGCATAAAATAGACAGATTACGGTCCAGGCCAGCCTAGGCAAAACCAATAATCTATCTGCAAAATAACCAGACTATCTCCAAAAAGGGCTGTGTAGAATGCCTGCCTAGCAAGTGTAAACCTCTGAGTTCAAATCCCAGTACCACCAGCAGCAGCAGCAGCAATATCTATGTATAAAAAAGTAATTTTTGGTACAGGTGCTGTTTAAGTGCAGCAGAAGTCTAAGAAAAATGGACTCAGTGGAGAGAAGCAAACAAGCAGCAGCCTCCACACGGTGCCTCACAGGGTGGTGACACGAGACGCTGTGACCAGTAAGTTCTCCTAGCTGGACTCCTGCTTGTGTTCTGACTTCTTGGGGCAATCAGTAATTCCCACTGCTTGACAACAGAGCAGGCAGGGCTAGCAAGAGCTTTGGAAGCTTCCTCATGCTTGAGGAACTTACATTTTAAAGCCTCTAGGGCCCAGGGCTCCAATTAAACAGATGCTGTTTTGGAACAAAACAATTATTCGCAGTCACATATACAAGGCTGTCAAGGTGGCGAAAGTTTTAAAGACAGGAACAACACATTTAGGCCTGGCGGAGTGGCTCAAGTGGCAGAGCGCCTGCCTAGTGAGCGTGAGGCCCTGAGTCAAACCCCAATACCACAAACAAACAACCAAACAAACCAAAACAAAACAAAGCCAGCGTCTTTAGATATGATTTTTAACCAAGACACAGATGACATAAAGGAACAATGTCCCACAGGTCTGTGCATTATGGATAAAATGCACTCTGTCAGATACCATACCATACCTTCATAGACGTGTTATACAATGAAATAAATGAAGTAAAAAGATCCAGGTAGCGAGTTGTGAATACCAGTGCAAACAGAAGCTGGCTTTTCCCGGAAATACCTGAACAAACAGAAAGAAAGCATGAGAAAAGTCCTGGAGAGCGACACGGGAAGTGTGTGTGGGGCAAGGGCTGGCGTCGGAGGCCCGGGTCTAGGACAACTGTGAGTAACCAAGAGTACTTCCAGTTTTTCTTTCCTTTAGCATCCCAGTGTGCACTACTCTTGAAGGCCCTGCCAGCTTTTGTCTTCCTGTGATAGGTGAGTCTAGGAAAGTGACTTCATTGTACCACCAGCACACCAGGACGGGTGTCCTCCAAGGAGCACTGCGCTTCTCATTCTGTCACCTCAGGCAGGAGTACATTTCTTTCAACAGCTGGGCTATTATTAGCATTGTAACTGTCTTTACCTCTGGATCGTTCCATTTTAAAATACGGTCTCCATGGCTAGGGGCATATGACGCAGTAGAAGCATGCTTGCCTAGCATGCTGAGGCCGTGGGTTCAATCCCCAGTGCCATCACAACAAACCAGAGCCCAAACCCAGTTTCTCCATGGTGACAAATCTTTGGAGGGTGGAGCTGGAAGCTACTCTGATTAAGGGGACAAGGAATCAGCTGAGGAGACTGGTTTAGGTCTCCAAGCAGGAGCCTCTCGTCCCCTGGAATAATGACACAACAGTGCACACCTACTTGGTAGGAGGTGGAGATGAGGAGGATCAAAGTTTGAGGTGAGCCTCGACAAAAAAGTTTGAAAGACTCCCATCTCAACCAACAAGCTGGGTGTGGTGGCATGCACCTGTGACTTCAGCAATGGAGGAAGCACAGGTAGGAGGGCTGTGTCCTAGGCTGGCCCTGGGCAAAAACGAGACCCTATCCAAAAGAATAACAAAAACAAAGGGCTGGTGGAGTGGCTCAAATGGCAGAGCGCCTGTCTAGCAAGCAAGAGGCCCTGAGTTCAAACCCCACTATAGCAAACAACAACAAAGTTACAAATAAAAAAAAATTAAACTCCATCTTTTAGATTCATCATACATCATTTTGGTTTTTGTTTTGAGGCAGGATCTCTCTCTCTCTCTCTCTCTCTCTCTCTCTCTCTCTCTCTCTCTCCCAGGCTGGTCTTGAACTTTATATCCTCCTGCCTCAGCCTCCTGGGTGCTGAGATCAAGGTGTGCACCACCATGCCCAGCACCATTATGCATTTTAGTAAGCATGTATTTAACAGAAGAGTCACTACAACCAAGTGACATTCATAACACCCCGGGACATAAAATAAATCACATTGTTTTTCAATGACACTTCATAGTTTGCTGAAACTAAGAACCTGGATGCAAGAATGTTATTTTCTAAGTATGAGTAATTACAGTTCCAGCTTATTCACAGTAACATCTAAAGAGAAACCAAGAAAAGTTGACTCTTTCCAAACCCATCAACAGAAACCAATTTCAAGAGCCAAAGGAAGAGATTCAGGCAGCACATGTGCTGTTAAGTCTTTTCCTCAGCAACGAGGACTTTTTTCCACGAGAGATCGGTGTTCAAAGGAGAAGCCATGAAGCTGATGGTAAAAACTAGACCCGAGATGGGGAAAGAAACTGGAAGCAGACAACTCACACTGGATGTTTGTTGAAGCCTTCAAAGATAAGTTTCCAGTCTGCTTGCTGTACGGTTCCACCTAATGTTTCAAACTTATAGGATACAAGCTGAGCACCTATACTCTTAGTTACTGTGGGGTCTAAGACTGGAAGGAATGCAGTTCAAGGCCAGTCCAGGCAAATAGTTTGTGAAACTCCCTCTCCAAGAAAACCATAGCAAAATGGACTGGACGTGTGGCTCAAGTGGTAGAGTGCCTGCCTTGCAAGTGTGAAGCATTGAGTTCAAATCCCACTTCTACCAAAAACCTTACAGGATACAGATGGGCAAATTTTTCCATAAAGGGTTGATTCTTTAAAAAAAAAAAAAAAAAAGGAGGAGGGGAGGTTGGAGGTACAGCTCAAGTGGTAGCATTTGCCTGTTTAGCAAGTGTGTAGTCCTGAGTTCAAATCCCAGTACTACCAAAAAAAAAAAAAAAAAGGAAAGAAAAATTATAAAAAGGGTTTATTCTAAAGCAGCTTTGGAAACCAGGCAGAGTACTTCTGTCCTCATTTTCAGCATTCCTGTACTAAACACCAAGGACAATAATATAGCTCTAATCACTCCTCTTTGAGATTCACCTCACCTGTCACCTCCTCTGGGACATCCTCCCTTGTGCTGTTGATTCATCCAGCTGCTGCCCTCGTTTTTCTTACAGACTTAAAAAGACACACTATGATTGGGTTCCTGCCTCCTCTCTCCCCAAACCTCCACTCACCACAAAGCTGAGATAGGCAGGGGTCGTGCCTTATTCCGTTTTGTATTCCTTATGTGGGACCCTGGGCCTGACACACAGCAGGCTCCACAAGATACTTGCTGAATGAATGGACACATGGAGAAAAGAAAAAGGCAGTCACCTTTACGTGTCACTGGGCAAATTTTCATTGTGTGGTATTTGGGGAATACACTTCTAAAGCATTTCCAAGTCCAGCTGTGTCTTTCGCCTGAACAGTTAATGTGCTCTGTCCCAATTCACTACCAGCTAGAGCATGGAGAGCTCCCTGGGTGAGCACAGGGTAGAGAGGAGGACAGACAGCACTGGCACCATGGTGCAGAATCCAGGCAGGGACCAGCATGCTGGGAATCCCCAGATGCTTACATGATTCTACACTGTGCTCCCTGGCTTGGATCCTGATTGGCAATTAGCAGCCTTTCCCTTTGCACTGTAGAAATGTCAGTCTCCACAGGAAGGCAGGAATCCCAGCTGAGGATGTGAGGGGCCCAGGAATCACCTCGGGGGATGCTGTGGAGTGTTTGCTAGTAACTGCTTGTTGGGCAAATGCTCTACCACTTGAGCCTTACCTCTAGCCCTATCTCCATTTTAATTTATTGATTTGCTGTGCCAGGATTGAACCCAGGGCTCATGCATACTAGGCAAGTGCTCTACCACTGAGCCACACCCGAGCCAACACCAACAACCTGGTTTTAGAACAACATACACCAAAGCTCTCAGGTAACAAGCACTCACAGAATATGCACTGTAAGCACTTCAGACACTGATGTCCTAGTACCAAGTGCACCAAACATCCATAGTAAGTAGCATCACTTGTCAAATGGAAGTCACTCATTAAACTTAACATCTCTCCTGTCTTTACTCACAAAGCTGAGCTACTATATACTTCAGTGTAGCTACTTTAAAGTCTGATGTAGTTAAAAGTTGCATTTTTAGATCAGGGACATAGTAGCTCATCCCAACTACTAGGGAGGTAGAGACTGAAAGGACTGTGCTTTGAGACTAGCCTGGGCAAAAAGTGAGACTCATCTCAACAAAGGATCAGGCATGGTGGTGCACGCCTGTAGGATTCTTGGAGACCCTTTCTGGAACACAGCTAAAGCAAAAAGGGCTGGAGGCACGGCTAGAGCGGTACCGCCCCCTAAGTACTGCTCATCCCAAAAGTGATTAGGTCTTTTTCAACACCCCTGCCACTTCCAAGTGTAACTTCCCAAGCTTTTCAAAAGCCCCTTCTCTATGTGTTTGTGTATAGGTACTGTATACATTTACCCCTCAAAGCATGGCTCATGGTGGCTTTAAGCGTGCTTTTTGAAGCTATGTCTCAGATTCATCATTCCCTGCTATGAGTATGTCTCACTCTAGCTCAGTTCTTTGCGTTGTTTACAATTTTTGTTATAAATCTTGCACAAACATCTTTGTACCTATAGATGGTGTTTTGCACTTACTTAGGTACAATGAACATTTTATACTTTTATGTCATTTGTTCACATATGACAATTTCTATAGCCCAGATTCCTTAAAACTACTGGTACAATAAACATGAACACTGTCACCTAGCACGGCCAAACCTGTCCTAGGGAGGCAGCGACCAGGCCATTAACACCTGCAGGGAACGCCCTTTTCCTCAGCGTAACACTTCCACTTTCTCCACCTAGTGGGTAGATAATGGTGTGTGCTGCCATTTGCACACCCAAGTTCAGAACTAGTGAGGCCGGGGATTTCTGCATGCCAATTGGTCTTATTTTCTGTGAACTGCCAACTTGGTCAATTTTGATGGTTCTTAACCTACTGTCACCTATACTACAGATTATTTCTCTTGGTTTCTTGTCTTTGATTATATTTTGAAATAACAAGTTAACTTAGAGGCATGTGTCACCTTGTCTCTTCCTCAGTCTGCCCGGTCCTACCCAGGACCATGGTACGAATACACATTCAGGTCACCTGTGTCCATCGGCAAACTTTTATTCTTTTCTGCGGAGTTCTTTACACTCCTTGTTGGGAAGCCAGAGGCATCTCTGGCATCTTTTTTGTTGCTTCACACCCATACTATTTATTGCCCATCTGGTTTGACATCCACATATCCACGTTTTTATCTTTTCATACGTGTGTCTTACCATCTCATCTGAACTGCTGGTGCCTTTTTTTCCCCCCTTCAACGCTGGGGGTTGAACCTCCAGCCTGCTAAGCAAGCAGTCTACTGCAGCTTCCAGAGCAAAAACTTTGATTGTTGCCAGCGGTTGCTGTGAATTGCCTGGGTGCCTTGCACACAGCAGGTGGTTAATAAATGCTTCAGAGCAATGATCACTCCAGAGACTAGCACTCAATAACAGCACCAAGAGGGAGTTGGGAATATGATGCAAAAGCTTCCCGAAGTACTCAGTGTCAGCAATAAAAGGAGGTATTTTCCACTTACTTAAAAATATAAACCCAAATATGTGATATGCAGAGACACTGTTTGGGAGGTTGACAAGTTTGTAGCCTGCATAACAACATCTAGGAGGGAAGGAGAGAGACCAGGCAGGGGAGGAGGGCTGGGGGTCATGGCTCTCGGGACTCCCCTGTCACTCAAACTCTGTAGATAGAGCACTTAACCGCCTACAGGGAAACAGAGATAGAAGCCCCTTCATCTAAACGCCATGCTTGTTCTCCCAGGTTATCTAGGCAGCGTTCAGGACAGAAAGAGAGCGATGATTTGAGCATACCGAGGATCAGACTGCCATGATAGTTCAGAAATATGACACTCACCCTTCATTTTGGGGAGCCCTCTGTAATGACAATGGCAGATGCAGTCATAAAAGAATGCAGATTCAAACAAGATCAACTCACTGTCCCACTTTTTTAAAAACAGATCCTTAATAGGAGCTGTTCTGGAATGAGATTGCAGGAAACTGAATCCCAGCTTCCTCCCAAGCCCACCCTGTCCCTCACCCTTAGGAAAAAGGGCCTGTGGTTTGGAGGCTGCAGGCCTGTTCAAAAGTGCCAAAATCCTAAAATAAGCCCCATCCCAGTATTTTTGAGGTGAGAAACACAAGCTGGTTCTATATTGTCTCCTATTCCTGTTATATGAGAAATTCTATCAAGTTCTTATTCTTTCAACAACTTTTATAATTTAGGATGGAAAAACAACACAGTTAGTGAAGCCCAGCACTTAATTCTGAAGCAATGATCTTGGTGATTTCTGACAAAGATCTTGGAGATTTCATTTTTTAAGAGGCTGGTTTCGAAAAGTCACACCAGAAGGAAATCCACCGGCCAGAAATACTTGGGAACACACACTATCTTCCTTTGTGGCATTAGGGTTTGAACTCAGGACCTCACTCTTGCTAGGCAGGCATTCTACCACTGGAGCCATCCCCCCCAGCCCTTTTTTGTGATGGGTTTTTTTTTTCAAGATAGGGTCTCCAGAATTACTTGCCTGGGGCTGGCTTTTAACCACAATCCTACTGATCTCTGCCTCCTGAGTAGCTGGCATTACAGGTGTAAGCCACCAATGCCCGGCCCTTTGTTGGCATTGTAGCTGAAGTACTTTCCATTTTCCTTAATGCTCTCAACCTCCCAAATGAAAACAATGAATATGTAAAAAACAAAACAGCAGACCCTCTCCTTGCAACTCACCATCCTCTTAAGAATTAGGAATTCTCCCCAACATTTTAGTGTGGATACAAATTAACTACCTGCCAGAAAAGGAGATTCTAGGACCCACACTCATACAAAGATTTTGAAGTAAAACTAAAGATTGAAAGTAACATCTTAGTACAAGAACAAAAAGACCTAATCCACTAGCATCAAACATTTAAACTAACTCCTTAGGCCAAAGCAGACAGATTTAGTCAAAATCCTTAACTGTGAATTACTGATTGTGTTTCTACCCTGGCTCTGTCACTACGATTACCTTCTGAGATTCCTCTCTCTCAGAACAGGGACAATGGCAACTACCCCTACGTTGTTTTAAGGATGTCTCGAGTAAGTCATGGAAAGCACTTAGTTGACTACTCAATACACAGAAAGTGCTTAAAGTTAGCTATCACAATTGCTTGGCTGTCACTGGAAATCATGCAACTGAGCCTTTCAGTGTACGTCACCTCCATGTAACACACACTGGCTTCAGTACATAGTACATGGACTTTGTAACATCTATGTTGAGTGCTCAAAGTTCTTTTTTTGGTTTTCCTTACTTCCTGGATCTCAGCTATGTTCCTGGGAGACAGGTGAGGCCTGCAGACAGCAGAATCAAAGACACAGTGTTACTTTAGAAGTGAAGATTTTTATAAATCAACCAGATAAATGGAATCTGCCACCCAGGTCCTTTAGGATTCCCATCCTTCGCTGCCTGAAAAAATTAAGTTCTGGAGTTCTTCAAAGTTATAAGTTTAAGGAAGGCTTTGCATTTGACGAAACTATTTAAAATGTGCCTTCCTTAATGAAATATACAACTCCATTATCTGGGAGAGGTTTGTTGCACTGGCTCCCAGCAAGACTTGCATGAAATGAGCATGTCCTGTGGGGAGGGACCAGGCCAACTCACTGGTGACGTGGAGCCAGGAACCGCGTGGGACCACATGGGACCTCAAGGGTACCCAGAGCCGCAGATTTAGCAGAACCCGTTATTAGATAGATGAAGGCCCTCGAAGTTTAAGAAATCATTTGCCTCTCAAAGCAGCACGAACTGCGTCAACAAACTCAAAGACCCAAGCCCCCCCAGCCCTGCGGATGGCGGGTGCGATCCGGGATTCTAGGGCTTGGGTGACCTGACCCGAACCCCCTACAAACCAGCACTATCCTACAGCCCCGTCCTTGCAGGGGCAGGGTGGGCAGCAAGATGACCTCTATCCCCGGCCCTCCCAGGCCCCCATCTCCCCGCTGCCACGTCAGGTCACGGTCCTGTCTTCCTCCCCTCTCCAGTCCCATTGATCCGAGGGTCTCCAACCTGGGTTCCGCCCGGAGAATCCCCCGGATGAGGGACACGCCCACCGGACCCCCATTCCAAAGTTTTCAGACAGAACAGGGCACCGCACAGCGCGGCCAGCGCCCCCTGGGCCCACGGCTCAAATTCAGGAGCAAACCGAGTCCAGCGGGGCTGCGCTGCGACACCAGCAGGGCCACCGCGAGGGGCCGCAGAGTCCCCTCACACCGGGCCCATCGCCCACCGACGGCCGTGATGGCCACCGCGATCCCAGCCCCCTTCCAGGGACGGCGGGGGTCCCCCCCGCCCCGCCCCCTCGGGAGCCCCGGCCCCGCGCGCCCCAGCCTCTTGGGCCTCGCCCGGCCGCTCACCGGCACAGGAGCGCGTCTTCCAGATCTTCAGCAGCAGGATGACGATGGCCGCCAAATGGGACAAGAGTCCGGTCAACCGGAAGATGTTCATGGCGGCGGCGACAGGTAGCAAACGCGCGGCGGCCCCGAGGCTCAGCGGCTCAGGAGGCGGCGGAGGCGGCGACCCCTGAGAGGAAGCGGCGAAGATGGCGAGAGCGGGCGCGACGTGGCCAGGGACGTGGCCGAACCGCCGTCGCGCAGGCGCGGGGCAGGCTGGGAAAGCGGGCGGCCGCCAAGCCCCGCCCCTTAGCCCCGCCTCTTAAAGGAGCCGCTCCCAAGCGCAGGCTGGGCGCTACAGCCGGTCCTGGCTTTCTGCTGAGAGTGGTTGGGTTCTTGTCAACTTCCCTCTGCTGCGCTTCCGGTCTCCCCTTGGTGCCAGAAGTCTTCTTTACTGTTTGAAATGACATTCCTTTGTGAGGGTTTTCTTTTTTTTTTTAATCCCCTAACACTTGTTTTTACTATATGAAAATGTACAAGAGGAAAATCACGCGTGATTGATCACGGTGGACCTGGGCTGTAATAGAGGATGGGCTGAAGTGGGAATTCTGCCGTGATAGAGAATGTGTGCGGGGGTGTGGCTCAGTGGTAGAATGCTTGCCTAGCATGTGAGGAGACCCGGGTTTGATCCCCAGCCTTGGAGGGGTGGGGAAGGAAAAAAAAAGATAGATAAATGCAAAATGAGGTGGAAAAGGGAACATTTCCTTAGGATGAGAGATCGATTAGGCTGGCAGCCAGGGTCTGCTGTACAACTTGTAGCCACTTCTGCCTTTGGCAGCCTCCCTGAGCTTGTAGGGCGTTTGCTATTTAACTAAGAAGAAATTTAAACTATAAGGATAATTTATTTATTATTATTATTAATTCTTTTTTTTTTTACCATTTATCTTCAACTACAAATGTACGTATCAGAGCATTTAGGCTGGGGTTGTAGCTCAGTGTTAGACAAGTCTAGCCTGATTGAGGCTCTGGGTTCATGCCACAGCACCTGGGGGTGGGGAGAGGCCTGGCGTGGTGGCTCACCCCTATAATCTCAGCAATTTGGGAGGTGGAGATTAGAAGGATCATGGTTTGAGGCTAGCAGGACCAAAGAGTGACGGAGGGGCAGGGCGCAATACTGGGGATTGAACTCAGGACCTGGCCTGGCTAAAGCACTTAACCACCTGAGCCACAGTCCCAGTCTAGCTGGTGGCCTTTTACCTGGCAGAAATAGAAGCTGTCATGGAGTGTTGGCGGGGAAGGAAAGGCCAGTCAAAGGTTTGGGATAAGTTTCATCTCCAAATAAGAAATGATTCTGTACTCTTGTCCCAGGTGTAAAATCTTGTCATTTTTGTTGAGTCACATGTTCTCTGCAAGTATGACGTATTTCAAACACGTCTACCAACTGGTAAGTATAAAAGTCTCAGACCAGTTTTTCAGAACAACCCACAACCTGGTCCTGGTGTATGAGATCCTGTGAGACCACAGAAAGGCAGACACACCCAGTATGGATCACACAATGCAATTTATTGGGGTCCTTACAAAGTTTTTTTGGGTGGTACTAGAGATTGAACTCAGGGCCTCAAGCTGCTCTACCACTGGAGCCACGGCCCATGTTCCTTTTACTTTCAGCTTGCTTTTCAGATAGGGTCTTGAACTTTTACTCAGGCCAGCCATGGACCCAAATCCTCCTACTCCCACCTCCTGAGGAGATAGAATTATAGTCACGAGTCACTACACTGCCTTGCTTTTTTGGGGGGTGGAGTGGGAGGTAAGACTGGTGTCTTGAACTCAGGGCTTCACACTTGCAAAGCAGGTGCTCTACAGTTTGAGCTGTACCTCCAGTCCATTTTGCTCTGGTTATTTTGGAGATTGGGTCTCTAGAACTATTTGCCTGGGTTGCTCTCCAACCTCAACCATCCCAATCTCAGCCTCCCAAGTAGCTGGGATTACAGGAGTGAGCCACCAGCATCACACAGCCTTATTTTTGAGATTGGGTCTTGCTATCTTTTTTCCCAGGCTAGCCTTGAACCTCCACCCTGCTGTCTCTGCTTCCTGAGTTATTGGTTGGCTTTATGAATGGAAGCATGGTGCTGGGAACCAGCAAGACCATTGGATCCCCTCAATTTGGGTCAGAAAGAGGGGCGTATGTATGACTCAGAACAAAAGTGATTTCATCCTGGCTGAGACGGACCAGGCTTATCTTATGATAATCTAGAAGAATAAGGCACAGCCCTGGTGCCAGGGTCCTCACGGTTTGCTGGGAAACTCCCCAGGAAAAACCAGCCTCAGTTTCTCAGGGGCGATCACGACCATTTTCAAGAAAGATGGCTGCAGTTGTGTCAGGCTGGATCCATACACCAGTCTTAATATTTGGGGGCGCTCACTGGCAATAGGACATTGTAAAACAAAATGATTTATATGCTAAGGTCTTGCCGCTTGTATAAATATTTGCACACAGTGTGTACTTGTGCGTTTCAGCAGTGGGCCAGGGGTCCTGACATTCCTTCCTTTTTCCTATAAATGAAAAAGAGTCACAGTGCGTGACCACTGAGAAATAGATGTGTAAAGTGAGCTTCTGTCAGGGGGATGCAAAGTTAGACACTGAAAATATCGAGTACTTTGAAACAAACTACTTTCTTCGTCTCTCCCTGCAGTTTGGATGCAGTATGTGTTTACAGTAGGCTTTGTGAGCTTTTTTTTTTTAAATGGTGTTGGAATTTGAACTCAGGGCCTTACCACTTGAGACATACTCCCAGCCCATTTTTGCTTTAGTTATTTTTCAGATAAGGTCTCATATTTTTGCCCAGAGCTGTTTCAACCAAGTTCCTCTTATCTACACCTCCCAGATACTGGGATGATAGGCATGCATCATTATACCTGGCTTCAGTATTGAGATAGGGTCTCACAAACTTTTTGCCTGGGCCGGCTTCAGATAGTCATCCTCCTACCTATGCCTCCGACGTAGCTGGGATCATAAGCCTGTGCCACCGTGCCTGGCCAGCATCCATTACTCTTTTCAAAATTAGGATCTGTTCATTGTAGAGGGGCTGCATTGTGACAATTCCAGATGGGCTTGTATTGCACATAGATTAGATCACCCACCATCTCTCCCTCGACCCCTCCCCACCCCACTTACAGCAATCGCAAGAGATTTTTTTTGCTCTAGTTCATAGCATATGTGAAGTCCATCCTCCATATTCCCTCCCCTTCATCTCCCTCATTCAGCTCCTCTCCCACTAGCACCCCAACGCTGTACACATTTTACAGTCCTGTCTTTCATTGTGAATATTTAAGTTCATGTTCAAACCCCACTGTGGGTAAACTTTACTTTGGTTTGTTCAACCCCTCCCATTTCTCCCCCTTACCCCTTTACCTCCCACCCCCATTTTCGGCAGCGTTCAGTGCACACCCTGTGTCCTCTTCCTTCACAGGCATATGTTTTACGACATTACTGACGCTCCAGCCTTCTCTCCTCCTCTCCCTCCTCCCCCGAGGCCCTAGAGCAGCTCCACGTTTACAAATGTGTTCTACATCTGAGCGTGTGTGCGATCACGCTTGTTCTGTGTGTGTGTCTATCTTTGGATCTGTCTTCCATGTAGGAGAAAACATGCAGCCTCGTCTAAGCTCATCTGGTTCAGCCCTCCACCCTTTACGCTGTGCCCCCCTTTGTCTAGAAGCCCATTCGCATCTCACCGATGGCTCTCTTGCCTCAGAATATTGTCACCCTGTTGTCTACCTCTTGGGTTTTATTTGCTTCTGGCTGACACATGGCGTCCAGCTGCTTCTTCCCCACCTGCTCCTGTGTTGTGCCACACCCCCATTTCCCACCATGTTTTTCTGCAGTCACTCAACCTCTCTGTGCTCATCTCTGGAACAGCCTTACCTCTTCCTGCAACTTATTTCCTCACAAACGGCTCCATTCTACACCCTCCTTTATTTCCAGCTCTTTCTATTTCATCTCCCCTCTCCATTCTCCTTGGCTTTTGTAAGACTGGACCAGAGGTGGTGATAAAAGTGTCCCAGGATGACTCAAAGAGCAAGTGCACCTTTCGCTGTGTCATCCCTCTCCCGGGACCATTTCCAGGGAGGCCTCTCTGGGGTCCACCGTTCCTTTATATCTGAGTTGGGATTCTTTTCCAGGCACCCATGGAAGTTTCCGCATTCTTTCTACTCTTCCTGATGTTCCCCTCAACAGCTTCCCCTCGTGTCTGGCATCCAATTCCAGCTTAGGATCTGCGGCGTCTTCTATTTTTCACACATGAAAAATCATCCAGGATTCTTTTTCAGAGCTAAGACCTTGGTCAAACATGCATAACTGATGCACACAACAGTAATATTTGACAAAGGAAAAAACCACACACCCTTCCTGAAGATTAAAGGACATTTCATCTTTATTGTATTTCCCCAAGGGAAGAGTGGCCCTGTCCTCTTTGAACACACAAAACATGGGCGCTCTTACAAAACACATACCCTTTATAAAATGGCAAACCAACCTGTCAGTGCAAGTCGATGTTCACAGTTCAACAACAAAGGCTAAAACATCAAATAAAAATGTATATTCCCAACAATTTGAGTATTCTTACATAGCTATAATATATAAGTAGAATGGATAAAAAGAACTTATTGTAAGAGTAAAAACATTTATGAATGTGTAAGTTATAATCTGAATAACGAAAATATAAAGAACAGCATGTTTTCAAATCTACAACCATCTCAAAACATTGCAAATAAATATAGTAAACATTTTATGACCAACTTATTCAAAATAATTCAATATAACTTATGATTTATATTAACTATATTTACACTAACTCTATTATGATCCCACGTGTCTAAGTTTACATATTAAAAACAGTCATCAAATCTGGCAAACCAAATATACGTGAGCATATGACCGCAACGTGAATTTTGGTGAGACTACAGGTGCCTCAGGAAAGAAGGGACCCAGCAAGGCCTGATTTCCCTTCATTCCTTCATGGACTCCCAGGTGTGCCCCCACACCGAGGAGTGGGGTAGTTTTATTAGGCTTGTTCTGGAAGAATCTGGGTTCTTCTAGGTTTGGGAAACTCCTCGCTCTTCCTTGCTCCAGCTGGCTTCAGTGTTGGTTTAGACTTCCTGATGAACATTCCCATCTCCCTGGGCACGGCGATCTGGAAGGCAGAGAGAAATGATGTCAAGAGGCAATGCTCCAGGAGGAAGGTGATCGACAGGCTAAGTCAGTCCCAACAAGGGTTTGGAACCACTTACAGATCCTAATTCACCTCTAGCCCTTCATCCAGTCTTGGGGATTGAAAGCAGGCTTCGTGCTTGCCAGGGAGGTACTCTATCCCTTGAGCTATGACTCCAGCCCTTTATTTTATTGCTTTAAGCTAGGTTCTCCTTAGCTTTGCCTAAGCTGGCCTCCGACTCCTGACGTCCTGTCTCTATCTCCCAGTTAGCTGGATTACAGGTATACACAACCATGCCCAGCTCTGAAGCATCACCAAGAATTGTGATGACTCTTGGGCTTTTCTTTCCATGACTCCAACAATCACTTAAGCCCTGAGGTCAGGCCCAACAGTCTTCTGTAGAGCAGAACATGAGGTGATTCTGCTCAAGGAAGGAAGAAAAAAGCGATGTCAGACACAGTTCCCTAGGTGTGAACTCACAATGCGACTGTGGACTAAACTCAGACCGTGGTCCTCTCCACTTACTGAAAATGTGAACCTCTAACCGTGCGACAGCATTCCTGACGTCAGGATGTCATGAACCAGGACACCAGAACCCGAATCCCAAACCAAACTCCCGATGTTTCATCCTCGCGTGAACTGGGCTAGCTGTGCTCTACAAAAATCAAACCTTTGCTCAATGCTCTGCTCACATCCATCACTGTTAAGGTGTGGCTTGTGTGCAGCCACCGCAAGCTGCGCACAGTTCCGACCAACGTTCTTGACCATAAACTTGAGGGGAAAGGGAGAAGAGGGGAACTTGGTCCAACAGTGGTAGGATAAGGAGAACAAGAAATTTCAAAGAGAATTCTGGCCATAGGAAATTTGTTTCAAGTCAAATTAGGACTAAACTAGTTAGTGGCCATCTGTCATTGATAATATTCAGACCTCCCACATTTTCTTCTTCCTTCCTTCCTTCTGTCCTTCCTTTCTCCCTCCCTCCCTCTGTCCTCCCCCTTCCTTCCTCCCATTTTCCTTCCTTCCTTCCTTCCCTCCATTCCTCCATTCTTCCTTCCTTCCTTCCCTCCATTTCTCCATTCTTCCTTCCTTCCTTCCTTCCCTCCTTCCCTTTCTTTCTTTTTTCTTATGGCACTTGGGTTTGAACTCAGGGCCTTGACTTGCTGGACAGGTGCTCTACTATACTTGAGCCATGGCTGCAGTCCTATTTTGCTTTAGTTATTTTCCTATGGGGTCTTGTTTTGTACCCATGCCTGCCTAGATCCTGACCCTCCTATTTTTACTTCCCACATCACTGTGTTATCAGTGAGTCCCCAGAGTTGGTACCGCATGGGACCCTAGGTCAAGACTGAATTAAGAAGTGACGGCAAAAGCTCGGATGATGGGCATATGGAGGTTACAGCTAGCGGATACTCGCGGCTGACAGAAATCAGCACTTGCTCACAGCTGCCATTCGGACCCAATGGCTTTGGGTTAAAGGATTTCTACCTCATCCGAGCCCTAGCGACACTTGGGTGTCTCTGAGGCCTGGCTATATGGCCGGCCCCTGGCCCCCAGCACGTCTCTCAGGGTCACTTCTCTCTGGTTGTCATTTCTATGGCTGTGCAGTGACCGGGAGTGTCTTACAGCCTGGAATGGTTGGGCTGCTTTATGGTGTGGCACCAGGTGTGGCACGGAGTGGTCAGGCAAGGGGGTTTCAGGATTTCCTAAGCAGACATCAAATCGCCCTGGGCACACTACAAGGACACAGACACACCTTTACTGAAGCCGATGATGGAACAGAGTTCTAAGGCAGGTGGGTGCGGTCTCGCCCCCACACCCAGAGGTCCGGGTTATAGGCCTGGATCCGGAAAGAAAAACAGCTTCATGAACAGTGCTGCTCCCCAGGGAGACCTCTCCCCATGTCCGGCCTCCACTTCTTTCTAGTTCCCAAACCCATTCCTTCCTTCGCTCTCCAATCCAGAGCCTTCCCCCCAAGTCCTTCGCAGCCCGGACCCTCACCTCTTCACACTCCTCTCGGGACACCCGCATCCTCCAGCCCATGGATCGCATCATCTGGTACCGTAACTTGTGGAACAGAGGGTGCTGGAAGTAGTTCTTTCCGTAAAGAAAGTAAAATATGTCTTGCTTAGGAGCCTGGTTGTCCTCTTCCATGTCATTGGCCAGATATCTGGGGAAAGAAATCAGAGCCCTCGTCAGAGGGACAGCCAGGGAGCACCTGCACCTGCAGTCAAGTGCCAGGAAGAAGAGCAGGCTGACCCTCTCAGCCCAGGGACACATCACCCCTGCTCTGTACAAAGAGGACTGTAGAGCCCACTGTGGGACAGAGGTCTCCCAAGGGGCCTCTCACACTGTGATGATGGAGAAAAGCCCATCTGGAGATCCTGAGGCTGTCCCCTGCCACTATCATGCCCTGCAGCTGGCATCATGGCTCCCCATCTCCCTCCTCACTCCCTTTGCTCTACTTGGGCTGTGTGCACACCTGTGTCCCCACTACAGAGTAATGACCCATGGGTGTGGCCTAACCCTGTCCATTTCTCCATTTATCCCTGCCCAATCAAGTGGTTGATGGAGAATTTGGCTCATGAGATGTGTTAATTCCACCACCTTTTCTCAGACCTCTCTTTCCATCCACCCATGTGCCCTGGTGCAGAGGTTGCTGGGCCAAAGGTTTTCTTGAATGAATGAATGAATGAGGGAACAAGTGAGTGAATGAATGAAGGGAAGATTCAAGCCAAATGCCATTACTGATTACTTCATTGATACAACACAACAATAAAAACACTTTTAAAATGAACAGAACTTAGCTGAGTGCTTCAAGAATGGTGGCCTGTGCCCATGGAGCTTTAGCCTATCGGGCCTCAGCAGCTGCTGGGAAAGAAGAGCTCTCCTGTCGCCAGCACACAGCAGTTAAAGGCAAGTACATATAGCTTGGCTCTCACTCCACCGACTTTCAGGACATGATGCTTAGAAACCACAACCAAGCAGGTGGGCGTGGTGGCATATGTCTGTAATCCCAGCTACATGGGCAATGGGGAAATCAGAGGATCATGGTTTGAGGCCAACCCCAACAAAAAAGTTAGCAAGATCCCATGTCACAAAACAAGCTGGGCATAGTGGTATATGTCTATAATCCAAGCTAGGCAGAAGGCAGAGGTAGGAGAAGGATGGTAGGGGGCAAAAAGTGTGAGGCCCTACCTGCAAAACAGACCACAGCACAAAGTGTTGGTAGAGTGTTTACCTAGGAAATACAAGGCCCCAAGTTCAAACACTAGTACTGCCAAAACAAACCAAAAATCCGAATAAAAAATAACCTCCCACCACGCAAGCAGGATTTCTGCCTGAAGTGGGGGGCTTTGGCTCATACACCTCTATTGCCTGCAGTTTAAACTGGCTAGACAACGAGCAGAAACCTAGTCATTTTGAAGACAAGTAATTAGACTCCTATCACTTGGTAATAAATAATGGAGCCATGACAGGTGACTGCAATTTTTTTTCTTTTTGGTGGGACCAGAGTTTGAACTCAGAGCTTCACCCTTAGAAAGTAGGCACTCTAGAGCTAAGGCATGCCTCCAGTTCATTTTTGCTCCGGTTATGTTTGAGATGGGGCCTTGCAAACTGTTTGCCGGGCTGCCTTTGAACCACGATCCTCCCATGTCAGCCTCGTAAGTAGGTAGGATTGCAGGCATGGACACCAGTGCCTGGCTCAAATTTGCTATTTGGTAAAGACGACAGATCCAAATACTGCTTTATCTACTTTAATCTCTGCTCATAAAAATGCTTCTGAGCCTGGTGCCAGTGGCTTACACCTGCAATCCTAGCTACTTGGGAGGCTGAGACTGGGAGGATCACAGTTCAGGCCAACTTGGGCAAAAGTTATTGAGACCCCCATCTCAATGGAAAAAGCTGTGTGTGGTGGCACACACATCTCATCCCAGCTATGGCAGAAAGCATAAAATAGACAGATTACGGTCCAGGCCAGCCTAGGCAAAACCAATAATCTATCTGCAAAATAACCAGACTATCTCCAAAAAGGGCTGTGTAGAATGCCTGCCTAGCAAGTGTAAACCTCTGAGTTCAAATCCCAGTACCACCAGCAGCAGCAGCAGCAATATCTATGTATAAAAAAGTAATTTTTGGTACAGGTGCTGTTTAAGTGCAGCAGAAGTCTAAGAAAAATGGACTCAGTGGAGAGAAGCAAACAAGCAGCAGCCTCCACACGGTGCCTCACAGGGTGGTGACACGAGACGCTGTGACCAGTAAGTTCTCCTAGCTGGACTCCTGCTTGTGTTCTGACTTCTTGGGGCAATCAGTAATTCCCACTGCTTGACAACAGAGCAGGCAGGGCTAGCAAGAGCTTTGGAAGCTTCCTCATGCTTGAGGAACTTACATTTTAAAGCCTCTAGGGCCCAGGGCTCCAATTAAACAGATGCTGTTTTGGAACAAAACAATTATTCGCAGTCACATATACAAGGCTGTCAAGGTGGCGAAAGTTTTAAAGACAGGAACAACACATTTAGGCCTGGCGGAGTGGCTCAAGTGGCAGAGCGCCTGCCTAGTGAGCGTGAGGCCCTGAGTCAAACCCCAATACCACAAACAAACAACCAAACAAACCAAAACAAAACAAAGCCAGCGTCTTTAGATATGATTTTTAACCAAGACACAGATGACATAAAGGAACAATGTCCCACAGGTCTGTGCATTATGGATAAAATGCACTCTGTCAGATACCATACCATACCTTCATAGACGTGTTATACAATGAAATAAATGAAGTAAAAAGATCCAGGTAGCGAGTTGTGAATACCAGTGCAAACAGAAGCTGGCTTTTCCCGGAAATACCTGAACAAACAGAAAGAAAGCATGAGAAAAGTCCTGGAGAGCGACACGGGAAGTGTGTGTGGGGCAAGGGCTGGCGTCGGAGGCCCGGGTCTAGGACAACTGTGAGTAACCAAGAGTACTTCCAGTTTTTCTTTCCTTTAGCATCCCAGTGTGCACTACTCTTGAAGGCCCTGCCAGCTTTTGTCTTCCTGTGATAGGTGAGTCTAGGAAAGTGACTTCATTGTACCACCAGCACACCAGGACGGGTGTCCTCCAAGGAGCACTGCGCTTCTCATTCTGTCACCTCAGGCAGGAGTACATTTCTTTCAACAGCTGGGCTATTATTAGCATTGTAACTGTCTTTACCTCTGGATCTTTCCATTTTAAAATACGGTCTCCATGGCTAGGGGCATATGACGCAGTAGAAGCATGCTTGCCTAGCATGCTGAGGCCGTGGGTTCAATCCCCAGTGCCATCACAACAAACCAGAGCCCAAACCCAGTTTCTCCATGGTGACAAATCTTTGGAGGGTGGAGCTGGAAGCTACTCTGATTAAGGGGACAAGGAATCAGCTGAGGAGACTGGTTTAGGTCTCCAAGCAGGAGCCTCTCGTCCCCTGGAATAATGACACAACAGTGCACACCTACTTGGTAGGAGGTGGAGATGAGGAGGATCAAAGTTTGAGGTGAGCCTCGACAAAAAAGTTTGAAAGACTCCCATCTCAACCAACAAGCTGGGTGTGGTGGCATGCACCTGTGACTTCAGCAATGGAGGAAGCACAGGTAGGAGGGCTGTGTCCTAGGCTGGCCCTGGGCAAAAACGAGACCCTATCCAAAAGAATAACAAAAACAAAGGGCTGGTGGAGTGGCTCAAATGGCAGAGCGCCTGTCTAGCAAGCAAGAGGCCCTGAGTTCAAACCCCACTATAGCAAACAACAACAAAGTTACAAATAAAAAAAAATTAAACTCCATCTTTTAGATTCATCATACATCATTTTGGTTTTTGTTTTGAGGCAGGATCTCTCTCTCTCTCTCTCTCTCTCTCTCTCTCTCTCTCCCAGGCTGGTCTTGAACTTTATATCCTCCTGCCTCAGCCTCCTGGGTGCTGAGATCAAGGTGTGCACCACCATGCCCAGCACCATTATGCATTTTAGTAAGCATGTATTTAACAGAAGAGTCACTACAACCAAGTGACATTCATAACACCCCGGGACATAAAATAAATCACATTGTTTTTCAATGACACTTCATAGTTTGCTGAAACTAAGAACCTGGATGCAAGAATGTTATTTTCTAAGTATGAGTAATTACACTTCCAGCTTATTCACAGTAACATCTAAAGAGAAACCAAGAAAAGTTGACTCTTTCCAAACCCATCAACAGAAACCAATTTCAAGAGCCAAAGGAAGAGATTCAGGCAGCACATGTGCTGTTAAGTCTTTTCCTCAGCAACGAGGACTTTTTTCCACGAGAGATCGGTGTTCAAAGGAGAAGCCATGAAGCTGATGGTAAAAACTAGACCCGAGATGGGGAAAGAAACTGGAAGCAGACAACTCACACTGGATGTTTGTTGAAGCCTTCAAAGATAAGTTTCCAGTCTGCTTGCTGTACGGTTCCACCTAATGTTTCAAACTTATAGGATACAAGCTGAGCACCTATACTCTTAGTTACTGTGGGGTCTAAGACTGGAAGGAATGCAGTTCAAGGCCAGTCCAGGCAAATAGTTTGTGAAACTCCCTCTCCAAGAAAACCATAGCAAAATGGACTGGACGTGTGGCTCAAGTGGTAGAGTGCCTGCCTTGCAAGTGTGAAGCATTGAGTTCAAATCCCACTTCTACCAAAAACCTTACAGGATACAGATGGGCAAATTTTTCCATAAAGGGTTGATTCTTTAAAAAAAAAAAAAAAAAAAAGGAGGAGGGGAGGTTGGAGGTACAGCTCAAGTGGTAGCATTTGCCTGTTTAGCAAGTGTGTAGTCCTGAGTTCAAATCCCAGTACTACCAAAAAAAAAAAAAAAGGAAAGAAAAATTATAAAAAGGGTTTATTCTAAAGCAGCTTTGGAAACCAGGCAGAGTACTTCTGTCCTCATTTTCAGCATTCCTGTACTAAACACCAAGGACAATAATATAGCTCTAATCACTCCTCTTTGAGATTCACCTCACCTGTCACCTCCTCTGGGACATCCTCCCTTGTGCTGTTGATTCATCCAGCTGCTGCCCTCGTTTTTCTTACAGACTTAAAAAGACACACTATGATTGGGTTCCTGCCTCCTCTCTCCCCAAACCTCCACTCACCACAAAGCTGAGATAGGCAGGGGTCGTGCCTTATTCCGTTTTGTATTCCTTATGTGGGACCCTGGGCCTGACACACAGCAGGCTCCACAAGATACTTGCTGAATGAATGGACACATGGAGAAAAGAAAAAGGCAGTCACCTTTACGTGTCACTGGGCAAATTTTCATTGTGTGGTATTTGGGGAATACACTTCTAAAGCATTTCCAAGTCCAGCTGTGTCTTTCGCCTGAACAGTTAATGTGCTCTGTCCCAATTCACTACCAGCTAGAGCATGGAGAGCTCCCTGGGTGAGCACAGGGTAGAGAGGAGGACAGACAGCACTGGCACCATGGTGCAGAATCCAGGCAGGGACCAGCATGCTGGGAATCCCCAGATGCTTACATGATTCTACACTGTGCTCCCTGGCTTGGATCCTGATTGGCAATTAGCAGCCTTTCCCTTTGCACTGTAGAAATGTCAGTCTCCACAGGAAGGCAGGAATCCCAGCTGAGGATGTGAGGGGCCCAGGAATCACCTCGGGGGATGCTGTGGAGTGTTTGCTAGTAACTGCTTGTTGGGCAAATGCTCTACCACTTGAGCCTTACCTCTAGCCCTATCTCCATTTTAATTTATTGATTTGCTGTGCCAGGATTGAACCCAGGGCTCATGCATACTAGGCAAGTGCTCTACCACTGAGCCACACCCGAGCCAACACCAACAACCTGGTTTTAGAACAACATACACCAAAGCTCTCAGGTAACAAGCACTCACAGAATATGCACTGTAAGCACTTCAGACACTGATGTCCTAGTACCAAGTGCACCAAACATCCATAGTAAGTAGCATCACTTGTCAAATGGAAGTCACTCATTAAACTTAACATCTCTCCTGTCTTTACTCACAAAGCTGAGCTACTATATACTTCAGTGTAGCTACTTTAAAGTCTGATGTAGTTAAAAGTTGCATTTTTAGATCAGGGACATAGTAGCTCATCCCAACTACTAGGGAGGTAGAGACTGAAAGGACTGTGCTTTGAGACTAGCCTGGGCAAAAAGTGAGACTCATCTCAACAAAGGATCAGGCATGGTGGTGCACGCCTGTAGGATTCTTGGAGACCCTTTCTGGAACACAGCTAAAGCAAAAAGGGCTGGAGGCACGGCTAGAGCGGTACCGCCCCCTAAGTACTGCTCATCCCAAAAGTGATTAGGTCTTTTTCAACACCCCTGCCACTTCCAAGTGTAACTTCCCAAGCTTTTCAAAAGCCCCTTCTCTATGTGTTTGTGTATAGGTACTGTATACATTTACCCCTCAAAGCATGGCTCATGGTGGCTTTAAGCGTGCTTTTTGAAGCTATGTCTCAGATTCATCATTCCCTGCTATGAGTATGTCTCACTCTAGCTCAGTTCTTTGCGTTGTTTACAATTTTTGTTATAAATCTTGCACAAACATCTTTGTACCTATAGATGGTGTTTTGCACTTACTTAGGTACAATGAACATTTTATACTTTTATGTCATTTGTTCACATATGACAATTTCTATAGCCCAGATTCCTTAAAACTACTGGTACAATAAACATGAACACTGTCACCTAGCACGGCCAAACCTGTCCTAGGGAGGCAGCGACCAGGCCATTAACACCTGCAGGGAACGCCCTTTTCCTCAGCGTAACACTTCCACTTTCTCCACCTAGTGGGTAGATAATGGTGTGTGCTGCCATTTGCACACCCAAGTTCAGAACTAGTGAGGCCGGGGATTTCTGCATGCCAATTGGTCTTATTTTCTGTGAACTGCCAACTTGGTCAATTTTGATGGTTCTTAACCTACTGTCACCTATACTACAGATTATTTCTCTTGGTTTCTTGTCTTTGATTATATTTTGAAATAACAAGTTAACTTAGAGGCATGTGTCACCTTGTCTCTTCCTCAGTCTGCCCGGTCCTACCCAGGACCATGGTACGAATACACATTCAGGTCACCTGTGTCCATCGGCAAACTTTTATTCTTTTCTGCGGAGTTCTTTACACTCCTTGTTGGGAAGCCAGAGGCATCTCTGGCATCTTTTTTGTTGCTTCACACCCATACTATTTATTGCCCATCTGGTTTGACATCCACATATCCACGTTTTTATCTTTTCATACGTGTGTCTTACCATCTCATCTGAACTGCTGGTGCCTTTTTTTCCCCCCTTCAACGCTGGGGGTTGAACCTCCAGCCTGCTAAGCAAGCAGTCTACTGCAGCTTCCAGAGCAAAAACTTTGATTGTTGCCAGCGGTTGCTGTGAATTGCCTGGGTGCCTTGCACACAGCAGGTGGTTAATAAATGCTTCAGAGCAATGATCACTCCAGAGACTAGCACTCAATAACAGCACCAAGAGGGAGTTGGGAATATGATGCAAAAGCTTCCCGAAGTACTCAGTGTCAGCAATAAAAGGAGGTATTTTCCACTTACTTAAAAATATAAACCCAAATATGTGATATGCAGAGACACTGTTTGGGAGGTTGACAAGTTTGTAGCCTGCATAACAACATCTAGGAGGGAAGGAGAGAGACCAGGCAGGGGAGGAGGGCTGGGGGTCATGGCTCTCGGGACTCCCCTGTCACTCAAACTCTGTAGATAGAGCACTTAACCGCCTACAGGGAAACAGAGATAGAAGCCCCTTCATCTAAACGCCATGCTTGTTCTCCCAGGTTATCTAGGCAGCGTTCAGGACAGAAAGAGAGCGATGATTTGAGCATACCGAGGATCAGACTGCCATGATAGTTCAGAAATATGACACTCACCCTTCATTTTGGGGAGCCCTCTGTAATGACAATGGCAGATGCAGTCATAAAAGAATGCAGATTCAAACAAGATCAACTCACTGTCCCACTTTTTTAAAAACAGATCCTTAATAGGAGCTGTTCTGGAATGAGATTGCAGGAAACTGAATCCCAGCTTCCTCCCAAGCCCACCCTGTCCCTCACCCTTAGGAAAAAGGGCCTGTGGTTTGGAGGCTGCAGGCCTGTTCAAAAGTGCCAAAATCCTAAAATAAGCCCCATCCCAGTATTTTTGAGGTGAGAAACACAAGCTGGTTCTATATTGTCTCCTATTCCTGTTATATGAGAAATTCTATCAAGTTCTTATTCTTTCAACAACTTTTATAATTTAGGATGGAAAAACAACACAGTTAGTGAAGCCCAGCACTTAATTCTGAAGCAATGATCTTGGTGATTTCTGACAAAGATCTTGGAGATTTCATTTTTTAAGAGGCTGGTTTCGAAAAGTCACACCAGAAGGAAATCCACCGGCCAGAAATACTTGGGAACACACACTATCTTCCTTTGTGGCATTAGGGTTTGAACTCAGGACCTCACTCTTGCTAGGCAGGCATTCTACCACTGGAGCCATCCCCCCCAGCCCTTTTTTGTGATGGGTTTTTTTTTTCAAGATAGGGTCTCCAGAATTACTTGCCTGGGGCTGGCTTTTAACCACAATCCTACTGATCTCTGCCTCCTGAGTAGCTGGCATTACAGGTGTAAGCCACCAATGCCCGGCCCTTTGTTGGCATTGTAGCTGAAGTACTTTCCATTTTCCTTAATGCTCTCAACCTCCCAAATGAAAACAATGAATATGTAAAAAACAAAACAGCAGACCCTCTCCTTGCAACTCACCATCCTCTTAAGAATTAGGAATTCTCCCCAACATTTTAGTGTGGATACAAATTAACTACCTGCCAGAAAAGGAGATTCTAGGACCCACACTCATACAAAGATTTTGAAGTAAAACTAAAGATTGAAAGTAACATCTTAGTACAAGAACAAAAAGACCTAATCCACTAGCATCAAACATTTAAACTAACTCCTTAGGCCAAAGCAGACAGATTTAGTCAAAATCCTTAACTGTGAATTACTGATTGTGTTTCTACCCTGGCTCTGTCACTACGATTACCTTCTGAGATTCCTCTCTCTCAGAACAGGGACAATGGCAACTACCCCTACGTTGTTTTAAGGATGTCTCGAGTAAGTCATGGAAAGCACTTAGTTGACTACTCAATACACAGAAAGTGCTTAAAGTTAGCTATCACAATTGCTTGGCTGTCACTGGAAATCATGCAACTGAGCCTTTCAGTGTACGTCACCTCCATGTAACACACACTGGCTTCAGTACATAGTACATGGACTTTGTAACATCTATGTTGAGTGCTCAAAGTTCTTTTTTTGGTTTTCCTTACTTCCTGGATCTCAGCTATGTTCCTGGGAGACAGGTGAGGCCTGCAGACAGCAGAATCAAAGACACAGTGTTACTTTAGAAGTGAAGATTTTTATAAATCAACCAGATAAATGGAATCTGCCACCCAGGTCCTTTAGGATTCCCATCCTTCGCTGCCTGAAAAAATTAAGTTCTGGAGTTCTTCAAAGTTATAAGTTTAAGGAAGGCTTTGCATTTGACGAAACTATTTAAAATGTGCCTTCCTTAATGAAATATACAACTCCATTATCTGGGAGAGGTTTGTTGCACTGGCTCCCAGCAAGACTTGCATGAAATGAGCATGTCCTGTGGGGAGGGACCAGGCCAACTCACTGGTGACGTGGAGCCAGGAACCGCGTGGGACCACATGGGACCTCAAGGGTACCCAGAGCCGCAGATTTAGCAGAACCCGTTATTAGATAGATGAAGGCCCTCGAAGTTTAAGAAATCATTTGCCTCTCAAAGCAGCACGAACTGCGTCAACAAACTCAAAGACCCAAGCCCCCCCAGCCCTGCGGATGGCGGGTGCGATCCGGGATTCTAGGGCTTGGGTGACCTGACCCGAACCCCCTACAAACCAGCACTATCCTACAGCCCCGTCCTTGCAGGGGCAGGGTGGGCAGCAAGATGACCTCTATCCCCGGCCCTCCCAGGCCCCCATCTCCCCGCTGCCACGTCAGGTCACGGTCCTGTCTTCCTCCCCTCTCCAGTCCCATTGATCCGAGGGTCTCCAACCTGGGTTCCGCCCGGAGAATCCCCCGGATGAGGGACACGCCCACCGGACCCCCATTCCAAAGTTTTCAGACAGAACAGGGCACCGCACAGCGCGGCCAGCGCCCCCTGGGCCCACGGCTCAAATTCAGGAGCAAACCGAGTCCAGCGGGGCTGCGCTGCGACACCAGCAGGGCCACCGCGAGGGGCCGCAGAGTCCCCTCACACCGGGCCCATCGCCCACCGACGGCCGTGATGGCCACCGCGATCCCAGCCCCCTTCCAGGGACGGCCGGGGTCCCCCCCGCCCCGCCCCCTCGGGAGCCCCGGCCCCGCGCGCCCCAGCCTCTTGGGCCTCGCCCGGCCGCTCACCGGCACAGGAGCGCGTCTTCCAGATCTTCAGCAGCAGGATGACGATGGCCGCCAAATGGGACAAGAGTCCGGTCAACCGGAAGATGTTCATGGCGGCGGCGACAGGTAGCAAACGCGCGGCGGCCCCGAGGCTCAGCGGCTCAGGAGGCGGCGGAGGCGGCGACCCCTGAGAGGAAGCGGCGAAGATGGCGAGAGCGGGCGCGACGTGGCCAGGGACGTGGCCGAACCGCCGTCGCGCAGGCGCGGGGCAGGCTGGGAAAGCGGGCGGCCGCCAAGCCCCGCCCCTTAGCCCCGCCTCTTAAAGGAGCCGCTCCCAAGCGCAGGCTGGGCGCTACAGCCGGTCCTGGCTTTCTGCTGAGAGTGGTTGGGTTCTTGTCAACTTCCCTCTGCTGCGCTTCCGGTCTCCCCTTGGTGCCAGAAGTCTTCTTTACTGTTTGAAATGACATTCCTTTGTGAGGGTTTTCTTTTTTTTTTTAATCCCCTAACACTTGTTTTTACTATATGAAAATGTACAAGAGGAAAATCACGCGTGATTGATCACGGTGGACCTGGGCTGTAATAGAGGATGGGCTGAAGTGGGAATTCTGCCGTGATAGAGAATGTGTGCGGGGGTGTGGCTCAGTGGTAGAATGCTTGCCTAGCATGTGAGGAGACCCGGGTTTGATCCCCAGCCTTGGAGGGGTGGGGAAGGAAAAAAAAAGATAGATAAATGCAAAATGAGGTGGAAAAGGGAACATTTCCTTAGGATGAGAGATCGATTAGGCTGGCAGCCAGGGTCTGCTGTACAACTTGTAGCCACTTCTGCCTTTGGCAGCCTCCCTGAGCTTGTAGGGCGTTTGCTATTTAACTAAGAAGAAATTTAAACTATAAGGATAATTTATTTATTATTATTATTAATTCTTTTTTTTTTTACCATTTATCTTCAACTACAAATGTACGTATCAGAGCATTTAGGCTGGGGTTGTAGCTCAGTGTTAGACAAGTCTAGCCTGATTGAGGCTCTGGGTTCATGCCACAGCACCTGGGGGTGGGGAGAGGCCTGGCGTGGTGGCTCACCCCTATAATCTCAGCAATTTGGGAGGTGGAGATTAGAAGGATCATGGTTTGAGGCTAGCAGGACCAAAGAGTGACGGAGGGGCAGGGCGCAATACTGGGGATTGAACTCAGGACCTGGCCTGGCTAAAGCACTTAACCACCTGAGCCACAGTCCCAGTCTAGCTGGTGGCCTTTTACCTGGCAGAAATAGAAGCTGTCATGGAGTGTTGGCGGGGAAGGAAAGGCCAGTCAAAGGTTTGGGATAAGTTTCATCTCCAAATAAGAAATGATTCTGTACTCTTGTCCCAGGTGTAAAATCTTGTCATTTTTGTTGAGTCACATGTTCTCTGCAAGTATGACGTATTTCAAACACGTCTACCAACTGGTAAGTATAAAAGTCTCAGACCAGTTTTTCAGAACAACCCACAACCTGGTCCTGGTGTATGAGATCCTGTGAGACCACAGAAAGGCAGACACACCCAGTATGGATCACACAATGCAATTTATTGGGGTCCTTACAAAGTTTTTTTGGGTGGTACTAGAGATTGAACTCAGGGCCTCAAGCTGCTCTACCACTGGAGCCACGGCCCATGTTCCTTTTACTTTCAGCTTGCTTTTCAGATAGGGTCTTGAACTTTTACTCAGGCCAGCCATGGACCCAAATCCTCCTACTCCCACCTCCTGAGGAGATAGAATTCTAGTCACGAGTCACTACACTGCCTTGCTTTTTTGGGGGGTGGAGTGGGAGGTAAGACTGGTGTCTTGAACTCAGGGCTTCACACTTGCAAAGCAGGTGCTCTACAGTTTGAGCTGTACCTCCAGTCCATTTTGCTCTGGTTATTTTGGAGATTGGGTCTCTAGAACTATTTGCCTGGGTTGCTCTCCAACCTCAACCATCCCAATCTCAGCCTCCCAAGTAGCTGGGATTACAGGAGTGAGCCACCAGCATCACACAGCCTTATTTTTGAGATTGGGTCTTGCTATCTTTTTTCCCAGGCTAGCCTTGAACCTCCACCCTGCTGTCTCTGCTTCCTGAGTTATTGGTTGGCTTTATGAATGGAAGCATGGTGCTGGGAACCAGCAAGACCATTGGATCCCCTCAATTTGGGTCAGAAAGAGGGGCGTATGTATGACTCAGAACAAAAGTGATTTCATCCTGGCTGAGACGGACCAGGCTTATCTTATGATAATCTAGAAGAATAAGGCACAGCCCTGGTGCCAGGGTCCTCACGGTTTGCTGGGAAACTCCCCAGGAAAAACCAGCCTCAGTTTCTCAGGGGCGATCACGACCATTTTCAAGAAAGATGGCTGCAGTTGTGTCAGGCTGGATCCATACACCAGTCTTAATATTTGGGGGCGCTCACTGGCAATAGGACATTGTAAAACAAAATGATTTATATGCTAAGGTCTTGCCGCTTGTATAAATATTTGCACACAGTGTGTACTTGTGCGTTTCAGCAGTGGGCCAGGGGTCCTGACATTCCTTCCTTTTTCCTATAAATGAAAAAGAGTCACAGTGCGTGACCACTGAGAAATAGATGTGTAAAGTGAGCTTCTGTCAGGGGGATGCAAAGTTAGACACTGAAAATATCGAGTACTTTGAAACAAACTACTTTCTTCGTCTCTCCCTGCAGTTTGGATGCAGTATGTGTTTACAGTAGGCTTTGTGAGCTTTTTTTTTTTAAATGGTGTTGGAATTTGAACTCAGGGCCTTACCACTTGAGACATACTCCCAGCCCATTTTTGCTTTAGTTATTTTTCAGATAAGGTCTCATATTTTTGCCCAGAGCTGTTTCAACCAAGTTCCTCTTATCTACACCTCCCAGATACTGGGATGATAGGCATGCATCATTATACCTGGCTTCAGTATTGAGATAGGGTCTCACAAACTTTTTGCCTGGGCCGGCTTCAGATAGTCATCCTCCTACCTATGCCTCCGACGTAGCTGGGATCATAAGCCTGTGCCACCGTGCCTGGCCAGCATCCATTACTCTTTTCAAAATTAGGATCTGTTCATTGTAGAGGGGCTGCATTGTGACAATTCCAGATGGGCTTGTATTGCACATAGATTAGATCACCCACCATCTCTCCCTCGACCCCTCCCCACCCCACTTACAGCAATCGCAAGAGATTTTTTTTGCTCTAGTTCATAGCATATGTGAAGTCCATCCTCCATATTCCCTCCCCTTCATCTCCCTCATTCAGCTCCTCTCCCACTAGCACCCCAACGCTGTACACATTTTACAGTCCTGTCTTTCATTGTGAATATTTAAGTTCATGTTCAAACCCCACTGTGGGTAAACTTTACTTTGGTTTGTTCAACCCCTCCCATTTCTCCCCCTTACCCCTTTACCTCCCACCCCCATTTTCGGCAGCGTTCAGTGCACACCCTGTGTCCTCTTCCTTCACAGGCATATGTTTTACGACATTACTGACGCTCCAGCCTTCTCTCCTCCTCTCCCTCCTCCCCCGAGGCCCTAGAGCAGCTCCACGTTTACAAATGTGTTCTACATCTGAGCGTGTGTGCGATCACGCTTGTTCTGTGTGTGTGTCTATCTTTGGATCTGTCTTCCATGTAGGAGAAAACATGCAGCCTCGTCTAAGCTCATCTGGTTCAGCCCTCCACCCTTTACGCTGTGCCCCCCTTTGTCTAGAAGCCCATTCGCATCTCACCGATGGCTCTCTTGCCTCAGAATATTGTCACCCTGTTGTCTACCTCTTGGGTTTTATTTGCTTCTGGCTGACACATGGCGTCCAGCTGCTTCTTCCCCACCTGCTCCTGTGTTGTGCCACACCCCCATTTCCCACCATGTTTTTCTGCAGTCACTCAACCTCTCTGTGCTCATCTCTGGAACAGCCTTACCTCTTCCTGCAACTTATTTCCTCACAAACGGCTCCATTCTACACCCTCCTTTATTTCCAGCTCTTTCTATTTCATCTCCCCTCTCCATTCTCCTTGGCTTTTGTAAGACTGGACCAGAGGTGGTGATAAAAGTGTCCCAGGATGACTCAAAGAGCAAGTGCACCTTTCGCTGTGTCATCCCTCTCCCGGGACCATTTCCAGGGAGGCCTCTCTGGGGTCCACCGTTCCTTTATATCTGAGTTGGGATTCTTTTCCAGGCACCCATGGAAGTTTCCGCATTCTTTCTACTCTTCCTGATGTTCCCCTCAACAGCTTCCCCTCGTGTCTGGCATCCAATTCCAGCTTAGGATCTGCGGCGTCTTCTATTTTTCACACATGAAAAATCATCCAGGATTCTTTTTCAGAGCTAAGACCTTGGTCAAACATGCATAACTGATGCACACAACAGTAATATTTGACAAAGGAAAAAACCACACACCCTTCCTGAAGATTAAAGGACATTTCATCTTTATTGTATTTCCCCAAGGGAAGAGTGGCCCTGTCCTCTTTGAACACACAAAACATGGGCGCTCTTACAAAACACATACCCTTTATAAAATGGCAAACCAACCTGTCAGTGCAAGTCGATGTTCACAGTTCAACAACAAAGGCTAAAACATCAAATAAAAATGTATATTCCCAACAATTTGAGTATTCTTACATAGCTATAATATATAAGTAGAATGGATAAAAAGAACTTATTGTAAGAGTAAAAACATTTATGAATGTGTAAGTTATAATCTGAATAACGAAAATATAAAGAACAGCATGTTTTCAAATCTACAACCATCTCAAAACATTGCAAATAAATATAGTAAACATTTTATGACCAACTTATTCAAAATAATTCAATATAACTTATGATTTATATTAACTATATTTACACTAACTCTATTATGATCCCACGTGTCTAAGTTTACATATTAAAAACAGTCATCAAATCTGGCAAACCAAATATACGTGAGCATATGACCGCAACGTGAATTTTGGTGAGACTACAGGTGCCTCAGGAAAGAAGGGACCCAGCAAGGCCTGATTTCCCTTCATTCCTTCATGGACTCCCAGGTGTGCCCCCACACCGAGGAGTGGGGTAGTTTTATTAGGCTTGTTCTGGAAGAATCTGGGTTCTTCTAGGTTTGGGAAACTCCTCGCTCTTCCTTGCTCCAGCTGGCTTCAGTGTTGGTTTAGACTTCCTGATGAACATTCCCATCTCCCTGGGCACGGCGATCTGGAAGGCAGAGAGAAATGATGTCAAGAGGCAATGCTCCAGGAGGAAGGTGATCGACAGGCTAAGTCAGTCCCAACAAGGGTTTGGAACCACTTACAGATCCTAATTCACCTCTAGCCCTTCATCCAGTCTTGGGGATTGAAAGCAGGCTTCGTGCTTGCCAGGGAGGTACTCTATCCCTTGAGCTATGACTCCAGCCCTTTATTTTATTGCTTTAAGCTAGGTTCTCCTTAGCTTTGCCTAAGCTGGCCTCCGACTCCTGACGTCCTGTCTCTATCTCCCAGTTAGCTGGATTACAGGTATACACAACCATGCCCAGCTCTGAAGCATCACCAAGAATTGTGATGACTCTTGGGCTTTTCTTTCCATGACTCCAACAATCACTTAAGCCCTGAGGTCAGGCCCAACAGTCTTCTGTAGAGCAGAACATGAGGTGATTCTGCTCAAGGAAGGAAGAAAAAAGCGATGTCAGACACAGTTCCCTAGGTGTGAACTCACAATGCGACTGTGGACTAAACTCAGACCGTGGTCCTCTCCACTTACTGAAAATGTGAACCTCTAACCGTGCGACAGCATTCCTGACGTCAGGATGTCATGAACCAGGACACCAGAACCCGAATCCCAAACCAAACTCCCGATGTTTCATCCTCGCGTGAACTGGGCTAGCTGTGCTCTACAAAAATCAAACCTTTGCTCAATGCTCTGCTCACATCCATCACTGTTAAGGTGTGGCTTGTGTGCAGCCACCGCAAGCTGCGCACAGTTCCGACCAACGTTCTTGACCATAAACTTGAGGGGAAAGGGAGAAGAGGGGAACTTGGTCCAACAGTGGTAGGATAAGGAGAACAAGAAATTTCAAAGAGAATTCTGGCCATAGGAAATTTGTTTCAAGTCAAATTAGGACTAAACTAGTTAGTGGCCATCTGTCATTGATAATATTCAGACCTCCCACATTTTCTTCTTCCTTCCTTCCTTCTGTCCTTCCTTTCTCCCTCCCTCCCTCTGTCCTCCCCCTTCCTTCCTCCCATTTTCCTTCCTTCCTTCCTTCCCTCCATTCCTCCATTCTTCCTTCCTTCCTTCCCTCCATTTCTCCATTCTTCCTTCCTTCCTTCCTTCCCTCCTTCCCTTTCTTTCTTTTTTCTTATGGCACTTGGGTTTGAACTCAGGGCCTTGACTTGCTGGACAGGTGCTCTACTATACTTGAGCCATGGCTGCAGTCCTATTTTGCTTTAGTTATTTTCCTATGGGGTCTTGTTTTGTACCCATGCCTGCCTAGATCCTGACCCTCCTATTTTTACTTCCCACATCACTGTGTTATCAGTGAGTCCCCAGAGTTGGTACCGCATGGGACCCTAGGTCAAGACTGAATTAAGAAGTGACGGCAAAAGCTCGGATGATGGGCATATGGAGGTTACAGCTAGCGGATACTCGCGGCTGACAGAAATCAGCACTTGCTCACAGCTGCCATTCGGACCCAATGGCTTTGGGTTAAAGGATTTCTACCTCATCCGAGCCCTAGCGACACTTGGGTGTCTCTGAGGCCTGGCTATATGGCCGGCCCCTGGCCCCCAGCACGTCTCTCAGGGTCACTTCTCTCTGGTTGTCATTTCTATGGCTGTGCAGTGACCGGGAGTGTCTTACAGCCTGGAATGGTTGGGCTGCTTTATGGTGTGGCACCAGGTGTGGCACGGAGTGGTCAGGCAAGGGGGTTTCAGGATTTCCTAAGCAGACATCAAATCGCCCTGGGCACACTACAAGGACACAGACACACCTTTACTGAAGCCGATGATGGAACAGAGTTCTAAGGCAGGTGGGTGCGGTCTCGCCCCCACACCCAGAGGTCCGGGTTATAGGCCTGGATCCGGAAAGAAAAACAGCTTCATGAACAGTGCTGCTCCCCAGGGAGACCTCTCCCCATGTCCGGCCTCCACTTCTTTCTAGTTCCCAAACCCATTCCTTCCTTCGCTCTCCAATCCAGAGCCTTCCCCCCAAGTCCTTCGCAGCCCGGACCCTCACCTCTTCACACTCCTCTCGGGACACCCGCATCCTCCAGCCCATGGATCGCATCATCTGGTACCGTAACTTGTGGAACAGAGGGTGCTGGAAGTAGTTCTTTCCGTAAAGAAAGTAAAATATGTCTTGCTTAGGAGCCTGGTTGTCCTCTTCCATGTCATTGGCCAGATATCTGGGGAAAGAAATCAGAGCCCTCGTCAGAGGGACAGCCAGGGAGCACCTGCACCTGCAGTCAAGTGCCAGGAAGAAGAGCAGGCTGACCCTCTCAGCCCAGGGACACATCACCCCTGCTCTGTACAAAGAGGACTGTAGAGCCCACTGTGGGACAGAGGTCTCCCAAGGGGCCTCTCACACTGTGATGATGGAGAAAAGCCCATCTGGAGATCCTGAGGCTGTCCCCTGCCACTATCATGCCCTGCAGCTGGCATCATGGCTCCCCATCTCCCTCCTCACTCCCTTTGCTCTACTTGGGCTGTGTGCACACCTGTGTCCCCACTACAGAGTAATGACCCATGGGTGTGGCCTAACCCTGTCCATTTCTCCATTTATCCCTGCCCAATCAAGTGGTTGATGGAGAATTTGGCTCATGAGATGTGTTAATTCCACCACCTTTTCTCAGACCTCTCTTTCCATCCACCCATGTGCCCTGGTGCAGAGGTTGCTGGGCCAAAGGTTTTCTTGAATGAATGAATGAATGAGGGAACAAGTGAGTGAATGAATGAAGGGAAGATTCAAGCCAAATGCCATTACTGATTACTTCATTGATACAACACAACAATAAAAACACTTTTAAAATGAACAGAACTTAGCTGAGTGCTTCAAGAATGGTGGCCTGTGCCCATGGAGCTTTAGCCTATCGGGCCTCAGCAGCTGCTGGGAAAGAAGAGCTCTCCTGTCGCCAGCACACAGCAGTTAAAGGCAAGTACATATAGCTTGGCTCTCACTCCACCGACTTTCAGGACATGATGCTTAGAAACCACAACCAAGCAGGTGGGCGTGGTGGCATATGTCTGTAATCCCAGCTACATGGGCAATGGGGAAATCAGAGGATCATGGTTTGAGGCCAACCCCAACAAAAAAGTTAGCAAGATCCCATGTCACAAAACAAGCTGGGCATAGTGGTATATGTCTATAATCCAAGCTAGGCAGAAGGCAGAGGTAGGAGAAGGATGGTAGGGGGCAAAAAGTGTGAGGCCCTACCTGCAAAACAGACCACAGCACAAAGTGTTGGTAGAGTGTTTACCTAGGAAATACAAGGCCCCAAGTTCAAACACTAGTACTGCCAAAACAAACCAAAAATCCGAATAAAAAATAACCTCCCACCACGCAAGCAGGATTTCTGCCTGAAGTGGGGGGCTTTGGCTCATACACCTCTATTGCCTGCAGTTTAAACTGGCTAGACAACGAGCAGAAACCTAGTCATTTTGAAGACAAGTAATTAGACTCCTATCACTTGGTAATAAATAATGGAGCCATGACAGGTGACTGCAATTTTTTTTCTTTTTGGTGGGACCAGAGTTTGAACTCAGAGCTTCACCCTTAGAAAGTAGGCACTCTAGAGCTAAGGCATGCCTCCAGTTCATTTTTGCTCCGGTTATGTTTGAGATGGGGCCTTGCAAACTGTTTGCCGGGCTGCCTTTGAACCACGATCCTCCCATGTCAGCCTCGTAAGTAGGTAGGATTGCAGGCATGGACACCAGTGCCTGGCTCAAATTTGCTATTTGGTAAAGACGACAGATCCAAATACTGCTTTATCTACTTTAATCTCTGCTCATAAAAATGCTTCTGAGCCTGGTGCCAGTGGCTTACACCTGCAATCCTAGCTACTTGGGAGGCTGAGACTGGGAGGATCACAGTTCAGGCCAACTTGGGCAAAAGTTATTGAGACCCCCATCTCAATGGAAAAAGCTGTGTGTGGTGGCACACACATCTCATCCCAGCTATGGCAGAAAGCATAAAATAGACAGATTACGGTCCAGGCCAGCCTAGGCAAAACCAATAATCTATCTGCAAAATAACCAGACTATCTCCAAAAAGGGCTGTGTAGAATGCCTGCCTAGCAAGTGTAAACCTCTGAGTTCAAATCCCAGTACCACCAGCAGCAGCAGCAGCAATATCTATGTATAAAAAAGTAATTTTTGGTACAGGTGCTGTTTAAGTGCAGCAGAAGTCTAAGAAAAATGGACTCAGTGGAGAGAAGCAAACAAGCAGCAGCCTCCACACGGTGCCTCACAGGGTGGTGACACGAGACGCTGTGACCAGTAAGTTCTCCTAGCTGGACTCCTGCTTGTGTTCTGACTTCTTGGGGCAATCAGTAATTCCCACTGCTTGACAACAGAGCAGGCAGGGCTAGCAAGAGCTTTGGAAGCTTCCTCATGCTTGAGGAACTTACATTTTAAAGCCTCTAGGGCCCAGGGCTCCAATTAAACAGATGCTGTTTTGGAACAAAACAATTATTCGCAGTCACATATACAAGGCTGTCAAGGTGGCGAAAGTTTTAAAGACAGGAACAACACATTTAGGCCTGGCGGAGTGGCTCAAGTGGCAGAGCGCCTGCCTAGTGAGCGTGAGGCCCTGAGTCAAACCCCAATACCACAAACAAACAACCAAACAAACCAAAACAAAACAAAGCCAGCGTCTTTAGATATGATTTTTAACCAAGACACAGATGACATAAAGGAACAATGTCCCACAGGTCTGTGCATTATGGATAAAATGCACTCTGTCAGATACCATACCATACCTTCATAGACGTGTTATACAATGAAATAAATGAAGTAAAAAGATCCAGGTAGCGAGTTGTGAATACCAGTGCAAACAGAAGCTGGCTTTTCCCGGAAATACCTGAACAAACAGAAAGAAAGCATGAGAAAAGTCCTGGAGAGCGACACGGGAAGTGTGTGTGGGGCAAGGGCTGGCGTCGGAGGCCCGGGTCTAGGACAACTGTGAGTAACCAAGAGTACTTCCAGTTTTTCTTTCCTTTAGCATCCCAGTGTGCACTACTCTTGAAGGCCCTGCCAGCTTTTGTCTTCCTGTGATAGGTGAGTCTAGGAAAGTGACTTCATTGTACCACCAGCACACCAGGACGGGTGTCCTCCAAGGAGCACTGCGCTTCTCATTCTGTCACCTCAGGCAGGAGTACATTTCTTTCAACAGCTGGGCTATTATTAGCATTGTAACTGTCTTTACCTCTGGATCTTTCCATTTTAAAATACGGTCTCCATGGCTAGGGGCATATGACGCAGTAGAAGCATGCTTGCCTAGCATGCTGAGGCCGTGGGTTCAATCCCCAGTGCCATCACAACAAACCAGAGCCCAAACCCAGTTTCTCCATGGTGACAAATCTTTGGAGGGTGGAGTTGGAAGCTACTCTGATTAAGGGGACAAGGAATCAGCTGAGGAGACTGGTTTAGGTCTCCAAGCAGGAGCCTCTCGTCCCCTGGAATAATGACACAACAGTGCACACCTACTTGGTAGGAGGTGGAGATGAGGAGGATCAAAGTTTGAGGTGAGCCTCGACAAAAAAGTTTGAAAGACTCCCATCTCAACCAACAAGCTGGGTGTGGTGGCATGCACCTGTGACTTCAGCAATGGAGGAAGCACAGGTAGGAGGGCTGTGTCCTAGGCTGGCCCTGGGCAAAAACGAGACCCTATCCAAAAGAATAACAAAAACAAAGGGCTGGTGGAGTGGCTCAAATGGCAGAGCGCCTGTCTAGCAAGCAAGAGGCCCTGAGTTCAAACCCCACTATAGCAAACAACAACAAAGTTACAAATAAAAAAAATTAAACTCCATCTTTTAGATTCATCATACATCATTTTGGTTTTTGTTTTGAGGCAGGATCTCTCTCTCTCTCTCTCTCTCTCTCTCTCTCTCTCTCCCAGGCTGGTCTTGAACTTTATATCCTCCTGCCTCAGCCTCCTGGGTGCTGAGATCAAGGTGTGCACCACCATGCCCAGCACCATTATGCATTTTAGTAAGCATGTATTTAACAGAAGAGTCACTACAACCAAGTGACATTCATAACACCCCGGGACATAAAATAAATCACATTGTTTTTCAATGACACTTCATAGTTTGCTGAAACTAAGAACCTGGATGCAAGAATGTTATTTTCTAAGTATGAGTAATTACACTTCCAGCTTATTCACAGTAACATCTAAAGAGAAACCAAGAAAAGTTGACTCTTTCCAAACCCATCAACAGAAACCAATTTCAAGAGCCAAAGGAAGAGATTCAGGCAGCACATGTGCTGTTAAGTCTTTTCCTCAGCAACGAGGACTTTTTTCCACGAGAGATCGGTGTTCAAAGGAGAAGCCATGAAGCTGATGGTAAAAACTAGACCCGAGATGGGGAAAGAAACTGGAAGCAGACAACTCACACTGGATGTTTGTTGAAGCCTTCAAAGATAAGTTTCCAGTCTGCTTGCTGTACGGTTCCACCTAATGTTTCAAACTTATAGGATACAAGCTGAGCACCTATACTCTTAGTTACTGTGGGGTCTAAGACTGGAAGGAATGCAGTTCAAGGCCAGTCCAGGCAAATAGTTTGTGAAACTCCCTCTCCAAGAAAACCATAGCAAAATGGACTGGACGTGTGGCTCAAGTGGTAGAGTGCCTGCCTTGCAAGTGTGAAGCATTGAGTTCAAATCCCACTTCTACCAAAAACCTTACAGGATACAGATGGGCAAATTTTTCCATAAAGGGTTGATTCTTTAAAAAAAAAAAAAAAAAAAAGGAGGAGGGGAGGTTGGAGGTACAGCTCAAGTGGTAGCATTTGCCTGTTTAGCAAGTGTGTAGTCCTGAGTTCAAATCCCAGTACTACCAAAAAAAAAAAAAAAGGAAAGAAAAATTATAAAAAGGGTTTATTCTAAAGCAGCTTTGGAAACCAGGCAGAGTACTTCTGTCCTCATTTTCAGCATTCCTGTACTAAACACCAAGGACAATAATATAGCTCTAATCACTCCTCTTTGAGATTCACCTCACCTGTCACCTCCTCTGGGACATCCTCCCTTGTGCTGTTGATTCATCCAGCTGCTGCCCTCGTTTTTCTTACAGACTTAAAAAGACACACTATGATTGGGTTCCTGCCTCCTCTCTCCCCAAACCTCCACTCACCACAAAGCTGAGATAGGCAGGGGTCGTGCCTTATTCCGTTTTGTATTCCTTATGTGGGACCCTGGGCCTGACACACAGCAGGCTCCACAAGATACTTGCTGAATGAATGGACACATGGAGAAAAGAAAAAGGCAGTCACCTTTACGTGTCACTGGGCAAATTTTCATTGTGTGGTATTTGGGGAATACACTTCTAAAGCATTTCCAAGTCCAGCTGTGTCTTTCGCCTGAACAGTTAATGTGCTCTGTCCCAATTCACTACCAGCTAGAGCATGGAGAGCTCCCTGGGTGAGCACAGGGTAGAGAGGAGGACAGACAGCACTGGCACCATGGTGCAGAATCCAGGCAGGGACCAGCATGCTGGGAATCCCCAGATGCTTACATGATTCTACACTGTGCTCCCTGGCTTGGATCCTGATTGGCAATTAGCAGCCTTTCCCTTTGCACTGTAGAAATGTCAGTCTCCACAGGAAGGCAGGAATCCCAGCTGAGGATGTGAGGGGCCCAGGAATCACCTCGGGGGATGCTGTGGAGTGTTTGCTAGTAACTGCTTGTTGGGCAAATGCTCTACCACTTGAGCCTTACCTCTAGCCCTATCTCCATTTTAATTTATTGATTTGCTGTGCCAGGATTGAACCCAGGGCTCATGCATACTAGGCAAGTGCTCTACCACTGAGCCACACCCGAGCCAACACCAACAACCTGGTTTTAGAACAACATACACCAAAGCTCTCAGGTAACAAGCACTCACAGAATATGCACTGTAAGCACTTCAGACACTGATGTCCTAGTACCAAGTGCACCAAACATCCATAGTAAGTAGCATCACTTGTCAAATGGAAGTCACTCATTAAACTTAACATCTCTCCTGTCTTTACTCACAAAGCTGAGCTACTATATACTTCAGTGTAGCTACTTTAAAGTCTGATGTAGTTAAAAGTTGCATTTTTAGATCAGGGACATAGTAGCTCATCCCAACTACTAGGGAGGTAGAGACTGAAAGGACTGTGCTTTGAGACTAGCCTGGGCAAAAAGTGAGACTCATCTCAACAAAGGATCAGGCATGGTGGTGCACGCCTGTAGGATTCTTGGAGACCCTTTCTGGAACACAGCTAAAGCAAAAAGGGCTGGAGGCACGGCTAGAGCGGTACCGCCCCCTAAGTACTGCTCATCCCAAAAGTGATTAGGTCTTTTTCAACACCCCTGCCACTTCCAAGTGTAACTTCCCAAGCTTTTCAAAAGCCCCTTCTCTATGTGTTTGTGTATAGGTACTGTATACATTTACCCCTCAAAGCATGGCTCATGGTGGCTTTAAGCGTGCTTTTTGAAGCTATGTCTCAGATTCATCATTCCCTGCTATGAGTATGTCTCACTCTAGCTCAGTTCTTTGCGTTGTTTACAATTTTTGTTATAAATCTTGCACAAACATCTTTGTACCTATAGATGGTGTTTTGCACTTACTTAGGTACAATGAACATTTTATACTTTTATGTCATTTGTTCACATATGACAATTTCTATAGCCCAGATTCCTTAAAACTACTGGTACAATAAACATGAACACTGTCACCTAGCACGGCCAAACCTGTCCTAGGGAGGCAGCGACCAGGCCATTAACACCTGCAGGGAACGCCCTTTTCCTCAGCGTAACACTTCCACTTTCTCCACCTAGTGGGTAGATAATGGTGTGTGCTGCCATTTGCACACCCAAGTTCAGAACTAGTGAGGCCGGGGATTTCTGCATGCCAATTGGTCTTATTTTCTGTGAACTGCCAACTTGGTCAATTTTGATGGTTCTTAACCTACTGTCACCTATACTACAGATTATTTCTCTTGGTTTCTTGTCTTTGATTATATTTTGAAATAACAAGTTAACTTAGAGGCATGTGTCACCTTGTCTCTTCCTCAGTCTGCCCGGTCCTACCCAGGACCATGGTACGAATACACATTCAGGTCACCTGTGTCCATCGGCAAACTTTTATTCTTTTCTGCGGAGTTCTTTACACTCCTTGTTGGGAAGCCAGAGGCATCTCTGGCATCTTTTTTGTTGCTTCACACCCATACTATTTATTGCCCATCTGGTTTGACATCCACATATCCACGTTTTTATCTTTTCATACGTGTGTCTTACCATCTCATCTGAACTGCTGGTGCCTTTTTTTCCCCCCTTCAACGCTGGGGGTTGAACCTCCAGCCTGCTAAGCAAGCAGTCTACTGCAGCTTCCAGAGCAAAAACTTTGATTGTTGCCAGCGGTTGCTGTGAATTGCCTGGGTGCCTTGCACACAGCAGGTGGTTAATAAATGCTTCAGAGCAATGATCACTCCAGAGACTAGCACTCAATAACAGCACCAAGAGGGAGTTGGGAATATGATGCAAAAGCTTCCCGAAGTACTCAGTGTCAGCAATAAAAGGAGGTATTTTCCACTTACTTAAAAATATAAACCCAAATATGTGATATGCAGAGACACTGTTTGGGAGGTTGACAAGTTTGTAGCCTGCATAACAACATCTAGGAGGGAAGGAGAGAGACCAGGCAGGGGAGGAGGGCTGGGGGTCATGGCTCTCGGGACTCCCCTGTCACTCAAACTCTGTAGATAGAGCACTTAACCGCCTACAGGGAAACAGAGATAGAAGCCCCTTCATCTAAACGCCATGCTTGTTCTCCCAGGTTATCTAGGCAGCGTTCAGGACAGAAAGAGAGCGATGATTTGAGCATACCGAGGATCAGACTGCCATGATAGTTCAGAAATATGACACTCACCCTTCATTTTGGGGAGCCCTCTGTAATGACAATGGCAGATGCAGTCATAAAAGAATGCAGATTCAAACAAGATCAACTCACTGTCCCACTTTTTTAAAAACAGATCCTTAATAGGAGCTGTTCTGGAATGAGATTGCAGGAAACTGAATCCCAGCTTCCTCCCAAGCCCACCCTGTCCCTCACCCTTAGGAAAAAGGGCCTGTGGTTTGGAGGCTGCAGGCCTGTTCAAAAGTGCCAAAATCCTAAAATAAGCCCCATCCCAGTATTTTTGAGGTGAGAAACACAAGCTGGTTCTATATTGTCTCCTATTCCTGTTATATGAGAAATTCTATCAAGTTCTTATTCTTTCAACAACTTTTATAATTTAGGATGGAAAAACAACACAGTTAGTGAAGCCCAGCACTTAATTCTGAAGCAATGATCTTGGTGATTTCTGACAAAGATCTTGGAGATTTCATTTTTTAAGAGGCTGGTTTCGAAAAGTCACACCAGAAGGAAATCCACCGGCCAGAAATACTTGGGAACACACACTATCTTCCTTTGTGGCATTAGGGTTTGAACTCAGGACCTCACTCTTGCTAGGCAGGCATTCTACCACTGGAGCCATCCCCCCCAGCCCTTTTTTGTGATGGGTTTTTTTTTTCAAGATAGGGTCTCCAGAATTACTTGCCTGGGGCTGGCTTTTAACCACAATCCTACTGATCTCTGCCTCCTGAGTAGCTGGCATTACAGGTGTAAGCCACCAATGCCCGGCCCTTTGTTGGCATTGTAGCTGAAGTACTTTCCATTTTCCTTAATGCTCTCAACCTCCCAAATGAAAACAATGAATATGTAAAAAACAAAACAGCAGACCCTCTCCTTGCAACTCACCATCCTCTTAAGAATTAGGAATTCTCCCCAACATTTTAGTGTGGATACAAATTAACTACCTGCCAGAAAAGGAGATTCTAGGACCCACACTCATACAAAGATTTTGAAGTAAAACTAAAGATTGAAAGTAACATCTTAGTACAAGAACAAAAAGACCTAATCCACTAGCATCAAACATTTAAACTAACTCCTTAGGCCAAAGCAGACAGATTTAGTCAAAATCCTTAACTGTGAATTACTGATTGTGTTTCTACCCTGGCTCTGTCACTACGATTACCTTCTGAGATTCCTCTCTCTCAGAACAGGGACAATGGCAACTACCCCTACGTTGTTTTAAGGATGTCTCGAGTAAGTCATGGAAAGCACTTAGTTGACTACTCAATACACAGAAAGTGCTTAAAGTTAGCTATCACAATTGCTTGGCTGTCACTGGAAATCATGCAACTGAGCCTTTCAGTGTACGTCACCTCCATGTAACACACACTGGCTTCAGTACATAGTACATGGACTTTGTAACATCTATGTTGAGTGCTCAAAGTTCTTTTTTTGGTTTTCCTTACTTCCTGGATCTCAGCTATGTTCCTGGGAGACAGGTGAGGCCTGCAGACAGCAGAATCAAAGACACAGTGTTACTTTAGAAGTGAAGATTTTTATAAATCAACCAGATAAATGGAATCTGCCACCCAGGTCCTTTAGGATTCCCATCCTTCGCTGCCTGAAAAAATTAAGTTCTGGAGTTCTTCAAAGTTATAAGTTTAAGGAAGGCTTTGCATTTGACGAAACTATTTAAAATGTGCCTTCCTTAATGAAATATACAACTCCATTATCTGGGAGAGGTTTGTTGCACTGGCTCCCAGCAAGACTTGCATGAAATGAGCATGTCCTGTGGGGAGGGACCAGGCCAACTCACTGGTGACGTGGAGCCAGGAACCGCGTGGGACCACATGGGACCTCAAGGGTACCCAGAGCCGCAGATTTAGCAGAACCCGTTATTAGATAGATGAAGGCCCTCGAAGTTTAAGAAATCATTTGCCTCTCAAAGCAGCACGAACTGCGTCAACAAACTCAAAGACCCAAGCCCCCCCAGCCCTGCGGATGGCGGGTGCGATCCGGGATTCTAGGGCTTGGGTGACCTGACCCGAACCCCCTACAAACCAGCACTATCCTACAGCCCCGTCCTTGCAGGGGCAGGGTGGGCAGCAAGATGACCTCTATCCCCGGCCCTCCCAGGCCCCCATCTCCCCGCTGCCACGTCAGGTCACGGTCCTGTCTTCCTCCCCTCTCCAGTCCCATTGATCCGAGGGTCTCCAACCTGGGTTCCGCCCGGAGAATCCCCCGGATGAGGGACACGCCCACCGGACCCCCATTCCAAAGTTTTCAGACAGAACAGGGCACCGCACAGCGCGGCCAGCGCCCCCTGGGCCCACGGCTCAAATTCAGGAGCAAACCGAGTCCAGCGGGGCTGCGCTGCGACACCAGCAGGGCCACCGCGAGGGGCCGCAGAGTCCCCTCACACCGGGCCCATCGCCCACCGACGGCCGTGATGGCCACCGCGATCCCAGCCCCCTTCCAGGGACGGCCGGGGTCCCCCCCGCCCCGCCCCCTCGGGAGCCCCGGCCCCGCGCGCCCCAGCCTCTTGGGCCTCGCCCGGCCGCTCACCGGCACAGGAGCGCGTCTTCCAGATCTTCAGCAGCAGGATGACGATGGCCGCCAAATGGGACAAGAGTCCGGTCAACCGGAAGATGTTCATGGCGGCGGCGACAGGTAGCAAACGCGCGGCGGCCCCGAGGCTCAGCGGCTCAGGAGGCGGCGGAGGCGGCGACCCCTGAGAGGAAGCGGCGAAGATGGCGAGAGCGGGCGCGACGTGGCCAGGGACGTGGCCGAACCGCCGTCGCGCAGGCGCGGGGCAGGCTGGGAAAGCGGGCGGCCGCCAAGCCCCGCCCCTTAGCCCCGCCTCTTAAAGGAGCCGCTCCCAAGCGCAGGCTGGGCGCTACAGCCGGTCCTGGCTTTCTGCTGAGAGTGGTTGGGTTCTTGTCAACTTCCCTCTGCTGCGCTTCCGGTCTCCCCTTGGTGCCAGAAGTCTTCTTTACTGTTTGAAATGACATTCCTTTGTGAGGGTTTTCTTTTTTTTTTTAATCCCCTAACACTTGTTTTTACTATATGAAAATGTACAAGAGGAAAATCACGCGTGATTGATCACGGTGGACCTGGGCTGTAATAGAGGATGGGCTGAAGTGGGAATTCTGCCGTGATAGAGAATGTGTGCGGGGGTGTGGCTCAGTGGTAGAATGCTTGCCTAGCATGTGAGGAGACCCGGGTTTGATCCCCAGCCTTGGAGGGGTGGGGAAGGAAAAAAAAAGATAGATAAATGCAAAATGAGGTGGAAAAGGGAACATTTCCTTAGGATGAGAGATCGATTAGGCTGGCAGCCAGGGTCTGCTGTACAACTTGTAGCCACTTCTGCCTTTGGCAGCCTCCCTGAGCTTGTAGGGCGTTTGCTATTTAACTAAGAAGAAATTTAAACTATAAGGATAATTTATTTATTATTATTATTAATTCTTTTTTTTTTTACCATTTATCTTCAACTACAAATGTACGTATCAGAGCATTTAGGCTGGGGTTGTAGCTCAGTGTTAGACAAGTCTAGCCTGATTGAGGCTCTGGGTTCATGCCACAGCACCTGGGGGTGGGGAGAGGCCTGGCGTGGTGGCTCACCCCTATAATCTCAGCAATTTGGGAGGTGGAGATTAGAAGGATCATGGTTTGAGGCTAGCAGGACCAAAGAGTGACGGAGGGGCAGGGCGCAATACTGGGGATTGAACTCAGGACCTGGCCTGGCTAAAGCACTTAACCACCTGAGCCACAGTCCCAGTCTAGCTGGTGGCCTTTTACCTGGCAGAAATAGAAGCTGTCATGGAGTGTTGGCGGGGAAGGAAAGGCCAGTCAAAGGTTTGGGATAAGTTTCATCTCCAAATAAGAAATGATTCTGTACTCTTGTCCCAGGTGTAAAATCTTGTCATTTTTGTTGAGTCACATGTTCTCTGCAAGTATGACGTATTTCAAACACGTCTACCAACTGGTAAGTATAAAAGTCTCAGACCAGTTTTTCAGAACAACCCACAACCTGGTCCTGGTGTATGAGATCCTGTGAGACCACAGAAAGGCAGACACACCCAGTATGGATCACACAATGCAATTTATTGGGGTCCTTACAAAGTTTTTTTGGGTGGTACTAGAGATTGAACTCAGGGCCTCAAGCTGCTCTACCACTGGAGCCACGGCCCATGTTCCTTTTACTTTCAGCTTGCTTTTCAGATAGGGTCTTGAACTTTTACTCAGGCCAGCCATGGACCCAAATCCTCCTACTCCCACCTCCTGAGGAGATAGAATTCTAGTCACGAGTCACTACACTGCCTTGCTTTTTTGGGGGGTGGAGTGGGAGGTAAGACTGGTGTCTTGAACTCAGGGCTTCACACTTGCAAAGCAGGTGCTCTACAGTTTGAGCTGTACCTCCAGTCCATTTTGCTCTGGTTATTTTGGAGATTGGGTCTCTAGAACTATTTGCCTGGGTTGCTCTCCAACCTCAACCATCCCAATCTCAGCCTCCCAAGTAGCTGGGATTACAGGAGTGAGCCACCAGCATCACACAGCCTTATTTTTGAGATTGGGTCTTGCTATCTTTTTTCCCAGGCTAGCCTTGAACCTCCACCCTGCTGTCTCTGCTTCCTGAGTTATTGGTTGGCTTTATGAATGGAAGCATGGTGCTGGGAACCAGCAAGACCATTGGATCCCCTCAATTTGGGTCAGAAAGAGGGGCGTATGTATGACTCAGAACAAAAGTGATTTCATCCTGGCTGAGACGGACCAGGCTTATCTTATGATAATCTAGAAGAATAAGGCACAGCCCTGGTGCCAGGGTCCTCACGGTTTGCTGGGAAACTCCCCAGGAAAAACCAGCCTCAGTTTCTCAGGGGCGATCACGACCATTTTCAAGAAAGATGGCTGCAGTTGTGTCAGGCTGGATCCATACACCAGTCTTAATATTTGGGGGCGCTCACTGGCAATAGGACATTGTAAAACAAAATGATTTATATGCTAAGGTCTTGCCGCTTGTATAAATATTTGCACACAGTGTGTACTTGTGCGTTTCAGCAGTGGGCCAGGGGTCCTGACATTCCTTCCTTTTTCCTATAAATGAAAAAGAGTCACAGTGCGTGACCACTGAGAAATAGATGTGTAAAGTGAGCTTCTGTCAGGGGGATGCAAAGTTAGACACTGAAAATATCGAGTACTTTGAAACAAACTACTTTCTTCGTCTCTCCCTGCAGTTTGGATGCAGTATGTGTTTACAGTAGGCTTTGTGAGCTTTTTTTTTTTAAATGGTGTTGGAATTTGAACTCAGGGCCTTACCACTTGAGACATACTCCCAGCCCATTTTTGCTTTAGTTATTTTTCAGATAAGGTCTCATATTTTTGCCCAGAGCTGTTTCAACCAAGTTCCTCTTATCTACACCTCCCAGATACTGGGATGATAGGCATGCATCATTATACCTGGCTTCAGTATTGAGATAGGGTCTCACAAACTTTTTGCCTGGGCCGGCTTCAGATAGTCATCCTCCTACCTATGCCTCCGACGTAGCTGGGATCATAAGCCTGTGCCACCGTGCCTGGCCAGCATCCATTACTCTTTTCAAAATTAGGATCTGTTCATTGTAGAGGGGCTGCATTGTGACAATTCCAGATGGGCTTGTATTGCACATAGATTAGATCACCCACCATCTCTCCCTCGACCCCTCCCCACCCCACTTACAGCAATCGCAAGAGATTTTTTTTGCTCTAGTTCATAGCATATGTGAAGTCCATCCTCCATATTCCCTCCCCTTCATCTCCCTCATTCAGCTCCTCTCCCACTAGCACCCCAACGCTGTACACATTTTACAGTCCTGTCTTTCATTGTGAATATTTAAGTTCATGTTCAAACCCCACTGTGGGTAAACTTTACTTTGGTTTGTTCAACCCCTCCCATTTCTCCCCCTTACCCCTTTACCTCCCACCCCCATTTTCGGCAGCGTTCAGTGCACACCCTGTGTCCTCTTCCTTCACAGGCATATGTTTTACGACATTACTGACGCTCCAGCCTTCTCTCCTCCTCTCCCTCCTCCCCCGAGGCCCTAGAGCAGCTCCACGTTTACAAATGTGTTCTACATCTGAGCGTGTGTGCGATCACGCTTGTTCTGTGTGTGTGTCTATCTTTGGATCTGTCTTCCATGTAGGAGAAAACATGCAGCCTCGTCTAAGCTCATCTGGTTCAGCCCTCCACCCTTTACGCTGTGCCCCCCTTTGTCTAGAAGCCCATTCGCATCTCACCGATGGCTCTCTTGCCTCAGAATATTGTCACCCTGTTGTCTACCTCTTGGGTTTTATTTGCTTCTGGCTGACACATGGCGTCCAGCTGCTTCTTCCCCACCTGCTCCTGTGTTGTGCCACACCCCCATTTCCCACCATGTTTTTCTGCAGTCACTCAACCTCTCTGTGCTCATCTCTGGAACAGCCTTACCTCTTCCTGCAACTTATTTCCTCACAAACGGCTCCATTCTACACCCTCCTTTATTTCCAGCTCTTTCTATTTCATCTCCCCTCTCCATTCTCCTTGGCTTTTGTAAGACTGGACCAGAGGTGGTGATAAAAGTGTCCCAGGATGACTCAAAGAGCAAGTGCACCTTTCGCTGTGTCATCCCTCTCCCGGGACCATTTCCAGGGAGGCCTCTCTGGGGTCCACCGTTCCTTTATATCTGAGTTGGGATTCTTTTCCAGGCACCCATGGAAGTTTCCGCATTCTTTCTACTCTTCCTGATGTTCCCCTCAACAGCTTCCCCTCGTGTCTGGCATCCAATTCCAGCTTAGGATCTGCGGCGTCTTCTATTTTTCACACATGAAAAATCATCCAGGATTCTTTTTCAGAGCTAAGACCTTGGTCAAACATGCATAACTGATGCACACAACAGTAATATTTGACAAAGGAAAAAACCACACACCCTTCCTGAAGATTAAAGGACATTTCATCTTTATTGTATTTCCCCAAGGGAAGAGTGGCCCTGTCCTCTTTGAACACACAAAACATGGGCGCTCTTACAAAACACATACCCTTTATAAAATGGCAAACCAACCTGTCAGTGCAAGTCGATGTTCACAGTTCAACAACAAAGGCTAAAACATCAAATAAAAATGTATATTCCCAACAATTTGAGTATTCTTACATAGCTATAATATATAAGTAGAATGGATAAAAAGAACTTATTGTAAGAGTAAAAACATTTATGAATGTGTAAGTTATAATCTGAATAACGAAAATATAAAGAACAGCATGTTTTCAAATCTACAACCATCTCAAAACATTGCAAATAAATATAGTAAACATTTTATGACCAACTTATTCAAAATAATTCAATATAACTTATGATTTATATTAACTATATTTACACTAACTCTATTATGATCCCACGTGTCTAAGTTTACATATTAAAAACAGTCATCAAATCTGGCAAACCAAATATACGTGAGCATATGACCGCAACGTGAATTTTGGTGAGACTACAGGTGCCTCAGGAAAGAAGGGACCCAGCAAGGCCTGATTTCCCTTCATTCCTTCATGGACTCCCAGGTGTGCCCCCACACCGAGGAGTGGGGTAGTTTTATTAGGCTTGTTCTGGAAGAATCTGGGTTCTTCTAGGTTTGGGAAACTCCTCGCTCTTCCTTGCTCCAGCTGGCTTCAGTGTTGGTTTAGACTTCCTGATGAACATTCCCATCTCCCTGGGCACGGCGATCTGGAAGGCAGAGAGAAATGATGTCAAGAGGCAATGCTCCAGGAGGAAGGTGATCGACAGGCTAAGTCAGTCCCAACAAGGGTTTGGAACCACTTACAGATCCTAATTCACCTCTAGCCCTTCATCCAGTCTTGGGGATTGAAAGCAGGCTTCGTGCTTGCCAGGGAGGTACTCTATCCCTTGAGCTATGACTCCAGCCCTTTATTTTATTGCTTTAAGCTAGGTTCTCCTTAGCTTTGCCTAAGCTGGCCTCCGACTCCTGACGTCCTGTCTCTATCTCCCAGTTAGCTGGATTACAGGTATACACAACCATGCCCAGCTCTGAAGCATCACCAAGAATTGTGATGACTCTTGGGCTTTTCTTTCCATGACTCCAACAATCACTTAAGCCCTGAGGTCAGGCCCAACAGTCTTCTGTAGAGCAGAACATGAGGTGATTCTGCTCAAGGAAGGAAGAAAAAAGCGATGTCAGACACAGTTCCCTAGGTGTGAACTCACAATGCGACTGTGGACTAAACTCAGACCGTGGTCCTCTCCACTTACTGAAAATGTGAACCTCTAACCGTGCGACAGCATTCCTGACGTCAGGATGTCATGAACCAGGACACCAGAACCCGAATCCCAAACCAAACTCCCGATGTTTCATCCTCGCGTGAACTGGGCTAGCTGTGCTCTACAAAAATCAAACCTTTGCTCAATGCTCTGCTCACATCCATCACTGTTAAGGTGTGGCTTGTGTGCAGCCACCGCAAGCTGCGCACAGTTCCGACCAACGTTCTTGACCATAAACTTGAGGGGAAAGGGAGAAGAGGGGAACTTGGTCCAACAGTGGTAGGATAAGGAGAACAAGAAATTTCAAAGAGAATTCTGGCCATAGGAAATTTGTTTCAAGTCAAATTAGGACTAAACTAGTTAGTGGCCATCTGTCATTGATAATATTCAGACCTCCCACATTTTCTTCTTCCTTCCTTCCTTCTGTCCTTCCTTTCTCCCTCCCTCCCTCTGTCCTCCCCCTTCCTTCCTCCCATTTTCCTTCCTTCCTTCCTTCCCTCCATTCCTCCATTCTTCCTTCCTTCCTTCCCTCCATTTCTCCATTCTTCCTTCCTTCCTTCCTTCCCTCCTTCCCTTTCTTTCTTTTTTCTTATGGCACTTGGGTTTGAACTCAGGGCCTTGACTTGCTGGACAGGTGCTCTACTATACTTGAGCCATGGCTGCAGTCCTATTTTGCTTTAGTTATTTTCCTATGGGGTCTTGTTTTGTACCCATGCCTGCCTAGATCCTGACCCTCCTATTTTTACTTCCCACATCACTGTGTTATCAGTGAGTCCCCAGAGTTGGTACCGCATGGGACCCTAGGTCAAGACTGAATTAAGAAGTGACGGCAAAAGCTCGGATGATGGGCATATGGAGGTTACAGCTAGCGGATACTCGCGGCTGACAGAAATCAGCACTTGCTCACAGCTGCCATTCGGACCCAATGGCTTTGGGTTAAAGGATTTCTACCTCATCCGAGCCCTAGCGACACTTGGGTGTCTCTGAGGCCTGGCTATATGGCCGGCCCCTGGCCCCCAGCACGTCTCTCAGGGTCACTTCTCTCTGGTTGTCATTTCTATGGCTGTGCAGTGACCGGGAGTGTCTTACAGCCTGGAATGGTTGGGCTGCTTTATGGTGTGGCACCAGGTGTGGCACGGAGTGGTCAGGCAAGGGGGTTTCAGGATTTCCTAAGCAGACATCAAATCGCCCTGGGCACACTACAAGGACACAGACACACCTTTACTGAAGCCGATGATGGAACAGAGTTCTAAGGCAGGTGGGTGCGGTCTCGCCCCCACACCCAGAGGTCCGGGTTATAGGCCTGGATCCGGAAAGAAAAACAGCTTCATGAACAGTGCTGCTCCCCAGGGAGACCTCTCCCCATGTCCGGCCTCCACTTCTTTCTAGTTCCCAAACCCATTCCTTCCTTCGCTCTCCAATCCAGAGCCTTCCCCCCAAGTCCTTCGCAGCCCGGACCCTCACCTCTTCACACTCCTCTCGGGACACCCGCATCCTCCAGCCCATGGATCGCATCATCTGGTACCGTAACTTGTGGAACAGAGGGTGCTGGAAGTAGTTCTTTCCGTAAAGAAAGTAAAATATGTCTTGCTTAGGAGCCTGGTTGTCCTCTTCCATGTCATTGGCCAGATATCTGGGGAAAGAAATCAGAGCCCTCGTCAGAGGGACAGCCAGGGAGCACCTGCACCTGCAGTCAAGTGCCAGGAAGAAGAGCAGGCTGACCCTCTCAGCCCAGGGACACATCACCCCTGCTCTGTACAAAGAGGACTGTAGAGCCCACTGTGGGACAGAGGTCTCCCAAGGGGCCTCTCACACTGTGATGATGGAGAAAAGCCCATCTGGAGATCCTGAGGCTGTCCCCTGCCACTATCATGCCCTGCAGCTGGCATCATGGCTCCCCATCTCCCTCCTCACTCCCTTTGCTCTACTTGGGCTGTGTGCACACCTGTGTCCCCACTACAGAGTAATGACCCATGGGTGTGGCCTAACCCTGTCCATTTCTCCATTTATCCCTGCCCAATCAAGTGGTTGATGGAGAATTTGGCTCATGAGATGTGTTAATTCCACCACCTTTTCTCAGACCTCTCTTTCCATCCACCCATGTGCCCTGGTGCAGAGGTTGCTGGGCCAAAGGTTTTCTTGAATGAATGAATGAATGAGGGAACAAGTGAGTGAATGAATGAAGGGAAGATTCAAGCCAAATGCCATTACTGATTACTTCATTGATACAACACAACAATAAAAACACTTTTAAAATGAACAGAACTTAGCTGAGTGCTTCAAGAATGGTGGCCTGTGCCCATGGAGCTTTAGCCTATCGGGCCTCAGCAGCTGCTGGGAAAGAAGAGCTCTCCTGTCGCCAGCACACAGCAGTTAAAGGCAAGTACATATAGCTTGGCTCTCACTCCACCGACTTTCAGGACATGATGCTTAGAAACCACAACCAAGCAGGTGGGCGTGGTGGCATATGTCTGTAATCCCAGCTACATGGGCAATGGGGAAATCAGAGGATCATGGTTTGAGGCCAACCCCAACAAAAAAGTTAGCAAGATCCCATGTCACAAAACAAGCTGGGCATAGTGGTATATGTCTATAATCCAAGCTAGGCAGAAGGCAGAGGTAGGAGAAGGATGGTAGGGGGCAAAAAGTGTGAGGCCCTACCTGCAAAACAGACCACAGCACAAAGTGTTGGTAGAGTGTTTACCTAGGAAATACAAGGCCCCAAGTTCAAACACTAGTACTGCCAAAACAAACCAAAAATCCGAATAAAAAATAACCTCCCACCACGCAAGCAGGATTTCTGCCTGAAGTGGGGGGCTTTGGCTCATACACCTCTATTGCCTGCAGTTTAAACTGGCTAGACAACGAGCAGAAACCTAGTCATTTTGAAGACAAGTAATTAGACTCCTATCACTTGGTAATAAATAATGGAGCCATGACAGGTGACTGCAATTTTTTTTCTTTTTGGTGGGACCAGAGTTTGAACTCAGAGCTTCACCCTTAGAAAGTAGGCACTCTAGAGCTAAGGCATGCCTCCAGTTCATTTTTGCTCCGGTTATGTTTGAGATGGGGCCTTGCAAACTGTTTGCCGGGCTGCCTTTGAACCACGATCCTCCCATGTCAGCCTCGTAAGTAGGTAGGATTGCAGGCATGGACACCAGTGCCTGGCTCAAATTTGCTATTTGGTAAAGACGACAGATCCAAATACTGCTTTATCTACTTTAATCTCTGCTCATAAAAATGCTTCTGAGCCTGGTGCCAGTGGCTTACACCTGCAATCCTAGCTACTTGGGAGGCTGAGACTGGGAGGATCACAGTTCAGGCCAACTTGGGCAAAAGTTATTGAGACCCCCATCTCAATGGAAAAAGCTGTGTGTGGTGGCACACACATCTCATCCCAGCTATGGCAGAAAGCATAAAATAGACAGATTACGGTCCAGGCCAGCCTAGGCAAAACCAATAATCTATCTGCAAAATAACCAGACTATCTCCAAAAAGGGCTGTGTAGAATGCCTGCCTAGCAAGTGTAAACCTCTGAGTTCAAATCCCAGTACCACCAGCAGCAGCAGCAGCAATATCTATGTATAAAAAAGTAATTTTTGGTACAGGTGCTGTTTAAGTGCAGCAGAAGTCTAAGAAAAATGGACTCAGTGGAGAGAAGCAAACAAGCAGCAGCCTCCACACGGTGCCTCACAGGGTGGTGACACGAGACGCTGTGACCAGTAAGTTCTCCTAGCTGGACTCCTGCTTGTGTTCTGACTTCTTGGGGCAATCAGTAATTCCCACTGCTTGACAACAGAGCAGGCAGGGCTAGCAAGAGCTTTGGAAGCTTCCTCATGCTTGAGGAACTTACATTTTAAAGCCTCTAGGGCCCAGGGCTCCAATTAAACAGATGCTGTTTTGGAACAAAACAATTATTCGCAGTCACATATACAAGGCTGTCAAGGTGGCGAAAGTTTTAAAGACAGGAACAACACATTTAGGCCTGGCGGAGTGGCTCAAGTGGCAGAGCGCCTGCCTAGTGAGCGTGAGGCCCTGAGTCAAACCCCAATACCACAAACAAACAACCAAACAAACCAAAACAAAACAAAGCCAGCGTCTTTAGATATGATTTTTAACCAAGACACAGATGACATAAAGGAACAATGTCCCACAGGTCTGTGCATTATGGATAAAATGCACTCTGTCAGATACCATACCATACCTTCATAGACGTGTTATACAATGAAATAAATGAAGTAAAAAGATCCAGGTAGCGAGTTGTGAATACCAGTGCAAACAGAAGCTGGCTTTTCCCGGAAATACCTGAACAAACAGAAAGAAAGCATGAGAAAAGTCCTGGAGAGCGACACGGGAAGTGTGTGTGGGGCAAGGGCTGGCGTCGGAGGCCCGGGTCTAGGACAACTGTGAGTAACCAAGAGTACTTCCAGTTTTTCTTTCCTTTAGCATCCCAGTGTGCACTACTCTTGAAGGCCCTGCCAGCTTTTGTCTTCCTGTGATAGGTGAGTCTAGGAAAGTGACTTCATTGTACCACCAGCACACCAGGACGGGTGTCCTCCAAGGAGCACTGCGCTTCTCATTCTGTCACCTCAGGCAGGAGTACATTTCTTTCAACAGCTGGGCTATTATTAGCATTGTAACTGTCTTTACCTCTGGATCTTTCCATTTTAAAATACGGTCTCCATGGCTAGGGGCATATGACGCAGTAGAAGCATGCTTGCCTAGCATGCTGAGGCCGTGGGTTCAATCCCCAGTGCCATCACAACAAACCAGAGCCCAAACCCAGTTTCTCCATGGTGACAAATCTTTGGAGGGTGGAGTTGGAAGCTACTCTGATTAAGGGGACAAGGAATCAGCTGAGGAGACTGGTTTAGGTCTCCAAGCAGGAGCCTCTCGTCCCCTGGAATAATGACACAACAGTGCACACCTACTTGGTAGGAGGTGGAGATGAGGAGGATCAAAGTTTGAGGTGAGCCTCGACAAAAAAGTTTGAAAGACTCCCATCTCAACCAACAAGCTGGGTGTGGTGGCATGCACCTGTGACTTCAGCAATGGAGGAAGCACAGGTAGGAGGGCTGTGTCCTAGGCTGGCCCTGGGCAAAAACGAGACCCTATCCAAAAGAATAACAAAAACAAAGGGCTGGTGGAGTGGCTCAAATGGCAGAGCGCCTGTCTAGCAAGCAAGAGGCCCTGAGTTCAAACCCCACTATAGCAAACAACAACAAAGTTACAAATAAAAAAAATTAAACTCCATCTTTTAGATTCATCATACATCATTTTGGTTTTTGTTTTGAGGCAGGATCTCTCTCTCTCTCTCTCTCTCTCTCTCTCTCTCTCTCCCAGGCTGGTCTTGAACTTTATATCCTCCTGCCTCAGCCTCCTGGGTGCTGAGATCAAGGTGTGCACCACCATGCCCAGCACCATTATGCATTTTAGTAAGCATGTATTTAACAGAAGAGTCACTACAACCAAGTGACATTCATAACACCCCGGGACATAAAATAAATCACATTGTTTTTCAATGACACTTCATAGTTTGCTGAAACTAAGAACCTGGATGCAAGAATGTTATTTTCTAAGTATGAGTAATTACACTTCCAGCTTATTCACAGTAACATCTAAAGAGAAACCAAGAAAAGTTGACTCTTTCCAAACCCATCAACAGAAACCAATTTCAAGAGCCAAAGGAAGAGATTCAGGCAGCACATGTGCTGTTAAGTCTTTTCCTCAGCAACGAGGACTTTTTTCCACGAGAGATCGGTGTTCAAAGGAGAAGCCATGAAGCTGATGGTAAAAACTAGACCCGAGATGGGGAAAGAAACTGGAAGCAGACAACTCACACTGGATGTTTGTTGAAGCCTTCAAAGATAAGTTTCCAGTCTGCTTGCTGTACGGTTCCACCTAATGTTTCAAACTTATAGGATACAAGCTGAGCACCTATACTCTTAGTTACTGTGGGGTCTAAGACTGGAAGGAATGCAGTTCAAGGCCAGTCCAGGCAAATAGTTTGTGAAACTCCCTCTCCAAGAAAACCATAGCAAAATGGACTGGACGTGTGGCTCAAGTGGTAGAGTGCCTGCCTTGCAAGTGTGAAGCATTGAGTTCAAATCCCACTTCTACCAAAAACCTTACAGGATACAGATGGGCAAATTTTTCCATAAAGGGTTGATTCTTTAAAAAAAAAAAAAAAAAAAAGGAGGAGGGGAGGTTGGAGGTACAGCTCAAGTGGTAGCATTTGCCTGTTTAGCAAGTGTGTAGTCCTGAGTTCAAATCCCAGTACTACCAAAAAAAAAAAAAAAGGAAAGAAAAATTATAAAAAGGGTTTATTCTAAAGCAGCTTTGGAAACCAGGCAGAGTACTTCTGTCCTCATTTTCAGCATTCCTGTACTAAACACCAAGGACAATAATATAGCTCTAATCACTCCTCTTTGAGATTCACCTCACCTGTCACCTCCTCTGGGACATCCTCCCTTGTGCTGTTGATTCATCCAGCTGCTGCCCTCGTTTTTCTTACAGACTTAAAAAGACACACTATGATTGGGTTCCTGCCTCCTCTCTCCCCAAACCTCCACTCACCACAAAGCTGAGATAGGCAGGGGTCGTGCCTTATTCCGTTTTGTATTCCTTATGTGGGACCCTGGGCCTGACACACAGCAGGCTCCACAAGATACTTGCTGAATGAATGGACACATGGAGAAAAGAAAAAGGCAGTCACCTTTACGTGTCACTGGGCAAATTTTCATTGTGTGGTATTTGGGGAATACACTTCTAAAGCATTTCCAAGTCCAGCTGTGTCTTTCGCCTGAACAGTTAATGTGCTCTGTCCCAATTCACTACCAGCTAGAGCATGGAGAGCTCCCTGGGTGAGCACAGGGTAGAGAGGAGGACAGACAGCACTGGCACCATGGTGCAGAATCCAGGCAGGGACCAGCATGCTGGGAATCCCCAGATGCTTACATGATTCTACACTGTGCTCCCTGGCTTGGATCCTGATTGGCAATTAGCAGCCTTTCCCTTTGCACTGTAGAAATGTCAGTCTCCACAGGAAGGCAGGAATCCCAGCTGAGGATGTGAGGGGCCCAGGAATCACCTCGGGGGATGCTGTGGAGTGTTTGCTAGTAACTGCTTGTTGGGCAAATGCTCTACCACTTGAGCCTTACCTCTAGCCCTATCTCCATTTTAATTTATTGATTTGCTGTGCCAGGATTGAACCCAGGGCTCATGCATACTAGGCAAGTGCTCTACCACTGAGCCACACCCGAGCCAACACCAACAACCTGGTTTTAGAACAACATACACCAAAGCTCTCAGGTAACAAGCACTCACAGAATATGCACTGTAAGCACTTCAGACACTGATGTCCTAGTACCAAGTGCACCAAACATCCATAGTAAGTAGCATCACTTGTCAAATGGAAGTCACTCATTAAACTTAACATCTCTCCTGTCTTTACTCACAAAGCTGAGCTACTATATACTTCAGTGTAGCTACTTTAAAGTCTGATGTAGTTAAAAGTTGCATTTTTAGATCAGGGACATAGTAGCTCATCCCAACTACTAGGGAGGTAGAGACTGAAAGGACTGTGCTTTGAGACTAGCCTGGGCAAAAAGTGAGACTCATCTCAACAAAGGATCAGGCATGGTGGTGCACGCCTGTAGGATTCTTGGAGACCCTTTCTGGAACACAGCTAAAGCAAAAAGGGCTGGAGGCACGGCTAGAGCGGTACCGCCCCCTAAGTACTGCTCATCCCAAAAGTGATTAGGTCTTTTTCAACACCCCTGCCACTTCCAAGTGTAACTTCCCAAGCTTTTCAAAAGCCCCTTCTCTATGTGTTTGTGTATAGGTACTGTATACATTTACCCCTCAAAGCATGGCTCATGGTGGCTTTAAGCGTGCTTTTTGAAGCTATGTCTCAGATTCATCATTCCCTGCTATGAGTATGTCTCACTCTAGCTCAGTTCTTTGCGTTGTTTACAATTTTTGTTATAAATCTTGCACAAACATCTTTGTACCTATAGATGGTGTTTTGCACTTACTTAGGTACAATGAACATTTTATACTTTTATGTCATTTGTTCACATATGACAATTTCTATAGCCCAGATTCCTTAAAACTACTGGTACAATAAACATGAACACTGTCACCTAGCACGGCCAAACCTGTCCTAGGGAGGCAGCGACCAGGCCATTAACACCTGCAGGGAACGCCCTTTTCCTCAGCGTAACACTTCCACTTTCTCCACCTAGTGGGTAGATAATGGTGTGTGCTGCCATTTGCACACCCAAGTTCAGAACTAGTGAGGCCGGGGATTTCTGCATGCCAATTGGTCTTATTTTCTGTGAACTGCCAACTTGGTCAATTTTGATGGTTCTTAACCTACTGTCACCTATACTACAGATTATTTCTCTTGGTTTCTTGTCTTTGATTATATTTTGAAATAACAAGTTAACTTAGAGGCATGTGTCACCTTGTCTCTTCCTCAGTCTGCCCGGTCCTACCCAGGACCATGGTACGAATACACATTCAGGTCACCTGTGTCCATCGGCAAACTTTTATTCTTTTCTGCGGAGTTCTTTACACTCCTTGTTGGGAAGCCAGAGGCATCTCTGGCATCTTTTTTGTTGCTTCACACCCATACTATTTATTGCCCATCTGGTTTGACATCCACATATCCACGTTTTTATCTTTTCATACGTGTGTCTTACCATCTCATCTGAACTGCTGGTGCCTTTTTTTCCCCCCTTCAACGCTGGGGGTTGAACCTCCAGCCTGCTAAGCAAGCAGTCTACTGCAGCTTCCAGAGCAAAAACTTTGATTGTTGCCAGCGGTTGCTGTGAATTGCCTGGGTGCCTTGCACACAGCAGGTGGTTAATAAATGCTTCAGAGCAATGATCACTCCAGAGACTAGCACTCAATAACAGCACCAAGAGGGAGTTGGGAATATGATGCAAAAGCTTCCCGAAGTACTCAGTGTCAGCAATAAAAGGAGGTATTTTCCACTTACTTAAAAATATAAACCCAAATATGTGATATGCAGAGACACTGTTTGGGAGGTTGACAAGTTTGTAGCCTGCATAACAACATCTAGGAGGGAAGGAGAGAGACCAGGCAGGGGAGGAGGGCTGGGGGTCATGGCTCTCGGGACTCCCCTGTCACTCAAACTCTGTAGATAGAGCACTTAACCGCCTACAGGGAAACAGAGATAGAAGCCCCTTCATCTAAACGCCATGCTTGTTCTCCCAGGTTATCTAGGCAGCGTTCAGGACAGAAAGAGAGCGATGATTTGAGCATACCGAGGATCAGACTGCCATGATAGTTCAGAAATATGACACTCACCCTTCATTTTGGGGAGCCCTCTGTAATGACAATGGCAGATGCAGTCATAAAAGAATGCAGATTCAAACAAGATCAACTCACTGTCCCACTTTTTTAAAAACAGATCCTTAATAGGAGCTGTTCTGGAATGAGATTGCAGGAAACTGAATCCCAGCTTCCTCCCAAGCCCACCCTGTCCCTCACCCTTAGGAAAAAGGGCCTGTGGTTTGGAGGCTGCAGGCCTGTTCAAAAGTGCCAAAATCCTAAAATAAGCCCCATCCCAGTATTTTTGAGGTGAGAAACACAAGCTGGTTCTATATTGTCTCCTATTCCTGTTATATGAGAAATTCTATCAAGTTCTTATTCTTTCAACAACTTTTATAATTTAGGATGGAAAAACAACACAGTTAGTGAAGCCCAGCACTTAATTCTGAAGCAATGATCTTGGTGATTTCTGACAAAGATCTTGGAGATTTCATTTTTTAAGAGGCTGGTTTCGAAAAGTCACACCAGAAGGAAATCCACCGGCCAGAAATACTTGGGAACACACACTATCTTCCTTTGTGGCATTAGGGTTTGAACTCAGGACCTCACTCTTGCTAGGCAGGCATTCTACCACTGGAGCCATCCCCCCCAGCCCTTTTTTGTGATGGGTTTTTTTTTTCAAGATAGGGTCTCCAGAATTACTTGCCTGGGGCTGGCTTTTAACCACAATCCTACTGATCTCTGCCTCCTGAGTAGCTGGCATTACAGGTGTAAGCCACCAATGCCCGGCCCTTTGTTGGCATTGTAGCTGAAGTACTTTCCATTTTCCTTAATGCTCTCAACCTCCCAAATGAAAACAATGAATATGTAAAAAACAAAACAGCAGACCCTCTCCTTGCAACTCACCATCCTCTTAAGAATTAGGAATTCTCCCCAACATTTTAGTGTGGATACAAATTAACTACCTGCCAGAAAAGGAGATTCTAGGACCCACACTCATACAAAGATTTTGAAGTAAAACTAAAGATTGAAAGTAACATCTTAGTACAAGAACAAAAAGACCTAATCCACTAGCATCAAACATTTAAACTAACTCCTTAGGCCAAAGCAGACAGATTTAGTCAAAATCCTTAACTGTGAATTACTGATTGTGTTTCTACCCTGGCTCTGTCACTACGATTACCTTCTGAGATTCCTCTCTCTCAGAACAGGGACAATGGCAACTACCCCTACGTTGTTTTAAGGATGTCTCGAGTAAGTCATGGAAAGCACTTAGTTGACTACTCAATACACAGAAAGTGCTTAAAGTTAGCTATCACAATTGCTTGGCTGTCACTGGAAATCATGCAACTGAGCCTTTCAGTGTACGTCACCTCCATGTAACACACACTGGCTTCAGTACATAGTACATGGACTTTGTAACATCTATGTTGAGTGCTCAAAGTTCTTTTTTTGGTTTTCCTTACTTCCTGGATCTCAGCTATGTTCCTGGGAGACAGGTGAGGCCTGCAGACAGCAGAATCAAAGACACAGTGTTACTTTAGAAGTGAAGATTTTTATAAATCAACCAGATAAATGGAATCTGCCACCCAGGTCCTTTAGGATTCCCATCCTTCGCTGCCTGAAAAAATTAAGTTCTGGAGTTCTTCAAAGTTATAAGTTTAAGGAAGGCTTTGCATTTGACGAAACTATTTAAAATGTGCCTTCCTTAATGAAATATACAACTCCATTATCTGGGAGAGGTTTGTTGCACTGGCTCCCAGCAAGACTTGCATGAAATGAGCATGTCCTGTGGGGAGGGACCAGGCCAACTCACTGGTGACGTGGAGCCAGGAACCGCGTGGGACCACATGGGACCTCAAGGGTACCCAGAGCCGCAGATTTAGCAGAACCCGTTATTAGATAGATGAAGGCCCTCGAAGTTTAAGAAATCATTTGCCTCTCAAAGCAGCACGAACTGCGTCAACAAACTCAAAGACCCAAGCCCCCCCAGCCCTGCGGATGGCGGGTGCGATCCGGGATTCTAGGGCTTGGGTGACCTGACCCGAACCCCCTACAAACCAGCACTATCCTACAGCCCCGTCCTTGCAGGGGCAGGGTGGGCAGCAAGATGACCTCTATCCCCGGCCCTCCCAGGCCCCCATCTCCCCGCTGCCACGTCAGGTCACGGTCCTGTCTTCCTCCCCTCTCCAGTCCCATTGATCCGAGGGTCTCCAACCTGGGTTCCGCCCGGAGAATCCCCCGGATGAGGGACACGCCCACCGGACCCCCATTCCAAAGTTTTCAGACAGAACAGGGCACCGCACAGCGCGGCCAGCGCCCCCTGGGCCCACGGCTCAAATTCAGGAGCAAACCGAGTCCAGCGGGGCTGCGCTGCGACACCAGCAGGGCCACCGCGAGGGGCCGCAGAGTCCCCTCACACCGGGCCCATCGCCCACCGACGGCCGTGATGGCCACCGCGATCCCAGCCCCCTTCCAGGGACGGCCGGGGTCCCCCCCGCCCCGCCCCCTCGGGAGCCCCGGCCCCGCGCGCCCCAGCCTCTTGGGCCTCGCCCGGCCGCTCACCGGCACAGGAGCGCGTCTTCCAGATCTTCAGCAGCAGGATGACGATGGCCGCCAAATGGGACAAGAGTCCGGTCAACCGGAAGATGTTCATGGCGGCGGCGACAGGTAGCAAACGCGCGGCGGCCCCGAGGCTCAGCGGCTCAGGAGGCGGCGGAGGCGGCGACCCCTGAGAGGAAGCGGCGAAGATGGCGAGAGCGGGCGCGACGTGGCCAGGGACGTGGCCGAACCGCCGTCGCGCAGGCGCGGGGCAGGCTGGGAAAGCGGGCGGCCGCCAAGCCCCGCCCCTTAGCCCCGCCTCTTAAAGGAGCCGCTCCCAAGCGCAGGCTGGGCGCTACAGCCGGTCCTGGCTTTCTGCTGAGAGTGGTTGGGTTCTTGTCAACTTCCCTCTGCTGCGCTTCCGGTCTCCCCTTGGTGCCAGAAGTCTTCTTTACTGTTTGAAATGACATTCCTTTGTGAGGGTTTTCTTTTTTTTTTTAATCCCCTAACACTTGTTTTTACTATATGAAAATGTACAAGAGGAAAATCACGCGTGATTGATCACGGTGGACCTGGGCTGTAATAGAGGATGGGCTGAAGTGGGAATTCTGCCGTGATAGAGAATGTGTGCGGGGGTGTGGCTCAGTGGTAGAATGCTTGCCTAGCATGTGAGGAGACCCGGGTTTGATCCCCAGCCTTGGAGGGGTGGGGAAGGAAAAAAAAAGATAGATAAATGCAAAATGAGGTGGAAAAGGGAACATTTCCTTAGGATGAGAGATCGATTAGGCTGGCAGCCAGGGTCTGCTGTACAACTTGTAGCCACTTCTGCCTTTGGCAGCCTCCCTGAGCTTGTAGGGCGTTTGCTATTTAACTAAGAAGAAATTTAAACTATAAGGATAATTTATTTATTATTATTATTAATTCTTTTTTTTTTTTACCATTTATCTTCAACTACAAATGTACGTATCAGAGCATTTAGGCTGGGGTTGTAGCTCAGTGTTAGACAAGTCTAGCCTGATTGAGGCTCTGGGTTCATGCCACAGCACCTGGGGGTGGGGAGAGGCCTGGCGTGGTGGCTCACCCCTATAATCTCAGCAATTTGGGAGGTGGAGATTAGAAGGATCATGGTTTGAGGCTAGCAGGACCAAAGAGTGACGGAGGGGCAGGGCGCAATACTGGGGATTGAACTCAGGACCTGGCCTGGCTAAAGCACTTAACCACCTGAGCCACAGTCCCAGTCTAGCTGGTGGCCTTTTACCTGGCAGAAATAGAAGCTGTCATGGAGTGTTGGCGGGGAAGGAAAGGCCAGTCAAAGGTTTGGGATAAGTTTCATCTCCAAATAAGAAATGATTCTGTACTCTTGTCCCAGGTGTAAAATCTTGTCATTTTTGTTGAGTCACATGTTCTCTGCAAGTATGACGTATTTCAAACACGTCTACCAACTGGTAAGTATAAAAGTCTCAGACCAGTTTTTCAGAACAACCCACAACCTGGTCCTGGTGTATGAGATCCTGTGAGACCACAGAAAGGCAGACACACCCAGTATGGATCACACAATGCAATTTATTGGGGTCCTTACAAAGTTTTTTTGGGTGGTACTAGAGATTGAACTCAGGGCCTCAAGCTGCTCTACCACTGGAGCCACGGCCCATGTTCCTTTTACTTTCAGCTTGCTTTTCAGATAGGGTCTTGAACTTTTACTCAGGCCAGCCATGGACCCAAATCCTCCTACTCCCACCTCCTGAGGAGATAGAATTATAGTCACGAGTCACTACACTGCCTTGCTTTTTTGGGGGGTGGAGTGGGAGGTAAGACTGGTGTCTTGAACTCAGGGCTTCACACTTGCAAAGCAGGTGCTCTACAGTTTGAGCTGTACCTCCAGTCCATTTTGCTCTGGTTATTTTGGAGATTGGGTCTCTAGAACTATTTGCCTGGGTTGCTCTCCAACCTCAACCATCCCAATCTCAGCCTCCCAAGTAGCTGGGATTACAGGAGTGAGCCACCAGCATCACACAGCCTTATTTTTGAGATTGGGTCTTGCTATCTTTTTTCCCAGGCTAGCCTTGAACCTCCACCCTGCTGTCTCTGCTTCCTGAGTTATTGGTTGGCTTTATGAATGGAAGCATGGTGCTGGGAACCAGCAAGACCATTGGATCCCCTCAATTTGGGTCAGAAAGAGGGGCGTATGTATGACTCAGAACAAAAGTGATTTCATCCTGGCTGAGACGGACCAGGCTTATCTTATGATAATCTAGAAGAATAAGGCACAGCCCTGGTGCCAGGGTCCTCACGGTTTGCTGGGAAACTCCCCAGGAAAAACCAGCCTCAGTTTCTCAGGGGCGATCACGACCATTTTCAAGAAAGATGGCTGCAGTTGTGTCAGGCTGGATCCATACACCAGTCTTAATATTTGGGGGCGCTCACTGGCAATAGGACATTGTAAAACAAAATGATTTATATGCTAAGGTCTTGCCGCTTGTATAAATATTTGCACACAGTGTGTACTTGTGCGTTTCAGCAGTGGGCCAGGGGTCCTGACATTCCTTCCTTTTTCCTATAAATGAAAAAGAGTCACAGTGCGTGACCACTGAGAAATAGATGTGTAAAGTGAGCTTCTGTCAGGGTGATGCAAAGTTAGACACTGAAAATATCGAGTACTTTGAAACAAACTACTTTCTTCGTCTCTCCCTGCAGTTTGGATGCAGTATGTGTTTACAGTAGGCTTTGTGAGCTTTTTTTTTTTAAATGGTGTTGGAATTTGAACTCAGGGCCTTACCACTTGAGACATACTCCCAGCCCATTTTTGCTTTAGTTATTTTTCAGATAAGGTCTCATATTTTTGCCCAGAGCTGTTTCAACCAAGTTCCTCTTATCTACACCTCCCAGATACTGGGATGATAGGCATGCATCATTATACCTGGCTTCAGTATTGAGATAGGGTCTCACAAACTTTTTGCCTGGGCCGGCTTCAGATAGTCATCCTCCTATCTATGCCTCCGACGTAGCTGGGATCATAAGCCTGTGCCGCTGTGCCTGGCCAGCATCCATTACTCTTTTCAAAATTAGGATCTGTTCATTGTAGAGGGGCTGCATTGTGACAATTCCAGATGGGCTTGTATTGCACATAGATTAGATCACCCACCATCTCTCCCTCGACCCCTCCCCACCCCACTTACAGCAATCGCAAGAGATTTTTTTGCTCTAGTTCATAGCATATGTGAAGTCCATCCTCCATATTCCCTCCCCTTCATCTCCCTCATTCAGCTCCTCTCCCACTAGCACCCCACACGCTGTAGACATTTTACAGTCCTGTCTTTCATTGTGAATATTTAAGTTCATGTTCAAACCCCACTGTGGGTAAACTTTACTTTGGTTTGTTCAACCCCTCCCATTTCTCCCCCTTACCCCTTTACCTCCCACCCCCATTTTCGGCAGCGTTCAGTGCACACCCTGTGTCCTCTTCCTTCACAGGCATATGTTTTACGACATTACTGATGCTCCAGCCTTCTCTCCTCCTCTCCCTCCTCCCCCGAGGCCCTAGAGCAGCTCCACGTTTACAAATGTGTTCTACATCTGAGCGTGTGTGCGATCACGCTTGTTCTGTGTGTGTGTCTATCTTTGGATCTGTCTTCCATGTAGGAGAAAACATGCAGCCTCGTCTAAGCTCATCGGGTTCAGCCCTCCACCCTTTACGCTGTGCCCCCCTTTGTCTAGAAGCCCATTCGCATCTCATCGATGGCTCTCTTGCCTCAGAATATTGTCACCCTGTTGTCTGCCTCTTGGGTTTTATTTGCTTCTGGCTGACACATGGCGTCCAGCTGCTTCTTCCCCACCTGCTCCTGTGTTGTGCCACACCCCCATTTCCCACCATGTTTTCCAGCAGTCACTCAACCTCTCTGTGCTCATCTCTGGAACAGCCTTACCTCTTCCTGCAACTTATTTCCTCACAAACGGCTCCATTCTACACCCTCCTTTATTTCCAGCTCTTTCTATTTCATCTCCCCTCTCCATTCTCCTTGGCTTTTGTAAGACTGGACCAGAGGTGGTGATAAAAGTGCCCCAGGATGACTCAAAGAGCAAGTGCACCTTTCGCTGTGTCATCCCTCTCCCGGGACCATTTCCAGGGAGGCCTCTCTGGGGTCCACCGTTCCTTTATATCTGAGTTGGGATTCTTTTCCAGGCACCCATGGAAGTTTCCGCATTCTTTCTACTCTTCCTGATGTCCCCCTCAACAGCTTCCCCTCGTGTCTGGCATCCAATTCCAGCTTAGGATCTGCGGCGTCTTCTATTTTTCAAACATGAAAAATCATCCAGGATTCTTTTTCAGAGCTAAGACCTTGGTCAAACATGCATAACTGATGCACACAACAGTAATATTTGACAAAGGAAAAAACCACACACGCTTCGTGAAGATTAAAGGACATTTCATCTTTATTGTATTTCCCCAAGGGAAGAGTGGCCCTGTCCTCTTTGAACACACAAAACATGGGCGCTCTTACAAAACACATACCCTTTATAAAATGGCAAACCAACCTGTCAGTGCAAGTCGATGTTCACAGTTCAACAACAAAGGCTAAAACATCAAATAAAAATGTATATTCCCAACAATTTGAGTATTCTTACATAGCTATAATATATAAGTAGAATGGATAAAAAGAACTTATTGTAAGAGTAAAAACATTTATGAATGTGTAAGTTATAATCTGAATAATGAAAATATAAAGAACAGCATGTTTCCAAATCTACAACCATCTCAAAACATTGCAAATAAATATAGTAAACATTTTATGACCAACTTATTCAAAATAATTCAATATAACTTATGATTTATATTAACTATATTTACACTAACTCTATTATGATCCCACGTGTCTAAGTTTACATATTAAAAACAGTCATCAAATCTGGCAAACCAAATATACGTGAGCATATGACCGCAACGTGAATTTTGGTGAGACTACAGGTGCCTCAGGAAAGAAGGGACCCAGCAAGGCCTGATTTCCCTTCATTCCTTCATGGACTCCCAGGTGTGCCCCCACACTGAGGAGTGGGGTAGTTTTATTAGGCTTGTTCTGGAAGAATCTGGGTTCTTCTAGGTTTGGGAAACTCCTCGCTCTTCCTTGCTCCAGCTGGCTTCAGTGTTGGTTTAGACTTCCTGATGAACATTCCCATCTCCCTGGGCACGGCGATCTGGAAGGCAGAGAGAAATGATGTCAAGAGGCAATGCTCCAGGAGGAAGGTGATCGACAGGCTAAGTCAGTCCCAACAAGGGTTTGGAACCACTTACAGACCCTAATTCACCTCTAGCCCTTCATCCAGTCTTGGGGATTGAAAGCAGGCTTCGTGCTTGCCAGGGAGGTACTCTCTATCCCTTGAGCTATGACTCCAGCCCTTTATTTTATTGCTTTAAGCTAGGTTCTCCTTAGCTTTGCCTAAGCTGGCCTCCGACTCCTGACGTCCTGTCTCTATCTCCCAGTTAGCTGGATTACAGGTATACACAACCATGCCCAGCTCTGAAGCATCACCAAGAATTGTGATGACTCTTGGGCTTTTCTTTCCATGACTCCAACAATCACTTAAGCCCTGAGGTCAGGCCCAACAGTCTTCTGTAGAGCAGAACATGAGGTGATTCTGCTCAAGGAAGGAAGAAAAAAGCGATGTCAGACACAGTTCCCTAGGTGTGAACTCACAATGCGACTGTGGACTAAACTCAGACCGTGGTCCTCTCCACTTACTGAAAATGTGAACCTCTAACCGTGCGACAGCATTCCTGACGTCAGGATGTCATGAACCAGGACACCAGAACCCGAATCCCAAACCAAACTCCCGATGTTTCATCCTCGCGTGAACTGGGCTAGCTGTGCTCTACAAAAATCAAACCTTTGCTCAATGCTCTGCTCACATCCATCACTGTTAAGGTGTGGCTTGTGTGCAGCCACCGCAAGCTGCGCACAGTTCCGACCAACGTTCTTGACCATAAACTTGAGGGGAAAGGGAGAAGAGGGGAACTTGGTCCAACAGTGGTAGGGTAAGGAGAACAAGAAATTTCAAAGAGAATTCTGGCCATAGGAAATTTGTTTCAAGTCAAATTAGGACTAAACTAGTTAGTGGCCATCTGTCATTGATAATATTCAGACCTCCCACATTTTCTTCTTCCTTCCTTCCTTCCGTCCTTCCTTTCTCCCTCCCTCCCTCTGTCCTCCCCCTTCCTTCCTCCCATTTTCCTTCCTTCCCTCCTTCCGTCCTTCCCTCCATTCCTCCATTCTTTCTTCCTTCCTTCCCTCCATTCCTCCATTCTTCCTTCCTTCCTTCCCTCCATTTCTCCATTCTTCCTTCCTTCCTTCCTTCCCTCCTTCCCTTTCTTTCTTTTTTCTTATGGCACTTGGGTTTGAACTCAGGGCCTTGACTTGCTGGACAGGTGCTCTACTATACTTGAGCCATAGCTGCAGTCCTATTTTGCTTTAGTTATTTTCCTATGGGGTCTTGTTTTGTACCCATGCCTGCCTAGATCCTGACCCTCCTATTTTTACTTCCCACATCACTGTGTTATCAGTGAGTCCCCAGAGTTGGTACCGCATGGGACCCTAGGTCAAGACTGAATTAAGAAGTGACGGCAAAAGCTCGGATGATGGGCATATGGAGGTTACAGCTAGCGGATACTCGCGGCTGACAGAAATCAGCACTTGCTCACAGCTGCCATTCGGACCCAATGGCTTTGGGTTAAAGGATTTCTACCTCATCCGAGCCCTAGCGACACTTGGGTGTCTCTGAGGCCTGGCTATATGGCCGGCCCCTGGCCCCCAGCACGTCTCTCAGGGTCACTTCTCTCTGGTTGTCATTTCTATGGCTGTGCAGTGACCGGGAGTGTCTTACAGCCTGGGATGGTTGGGCTGCTTTATGGTGTGGCACCAGGTGTGGCACGGAGTGGTCAGGCAAGGGGGTTTCAGGATTTCCTAAGCAGACATCAAATCGCCCTGGGCACACTACAAGGACACAGACACACCTTTACTGAAGCCGATGATGGAACAGAGTTCTAAGGCAGGTGGGTGCGGTCTCGCCCCCACACCCAGAGGTCCGGGTTATAGGCCTGGATCTGGAAAGAAAAACAGCTTCATGAACAGTGCTGCTCCCCAGGGAGACCTCTCCCCATGTCCGGCCTCCACTTCTTTCTAGTTCCCAAACCCATTCCTTCCTTCGCTCTCCAATCCAGAGCCTTCCCCCCAAGTCCTTCGCAGCCCGGACCCTCACCTCTTCACACTCCTCTCGGGACACCCGCATCCTCCAGCCCATGGATCGCATCATCTGGTACCGTAACTTGTGGAACAGAGGGTGCTGGAAGTAGTTCTTTCCGTAAAGAAAGTAAAATATGTCTTGCTTAGGAGCCTGGTTGTCCTCTTCCATGTCATTGGCCAGATATCTGGGGAAAGAAATCAGAGCCCTCGTCAGAGGGACAGCCAGGGAGCACCTGCACCTGCAGTCAAGTGCCAGGAAGAAGAGCAGGCTGACCCTCTCAGCCCAGGGACACATCACCCCTGCTCTGTACAAAGAGGACTGTAGAGCCCACTGTGGGACAGAGGTCTCCCAAGGGGCCTCTCACACTGTGATGATGGAGAAAAGCCCATCTGGAGATCCTGAGGCTGTCCCCTGCCACTATCATGCCCTGCAGCTGGCATCATGGCTCCCCATCTCCCTCCTCACTCCCTTTGCTCTACTTGGGCTGTGTGCACACCTGTGTCCCCACTACAGAGTAATGACCAATGGGTGTGGCCTAACCCTGTCCATTTCTCCATTTATCCCTGCCCAATCAAGTGGTTGATGGAGAATTTGGCTCATGAGATGTGTTAATTCCACCACCTTTACTCAGACCTCTCTTTCCATCCACCCATGTGCCCTGGTGCAGAGGTTGCTGGGCCAAAGGTTTTCTTGAATGAATGAATGAATGAGGGAACAAGTGAGTGAATGAATGAAGGGAAGATTCAAGCCAAATGCCATTACTGATTACTTCATTGATACAACACAACAATAAAAACACTTTTAAAATGAACAGAACTTAGCTGAGTGCTTCAAGAATGGTGGCCTGTGCCCATGGAGCTTTAGCCTATCGGGCCTCAGCAGCTGCTGGGAAAGAAGAGCTCTCCTGTCGCCAGCACACAGCAGTTAAAGGCAAGTACATATAGCTTGGCTCTCACTCCACCGACTTTCAGGACATGATGCTTAGAAACCACAACCAAGCAGGTGGGCGTGGTGGCATATGTCTGTAATCCCAGCTACATGGGCAATGGGGAAATCAGAGGATCATGGTTTGAGGCCAACCCCAACAAAAAAGTTAGCAAGATCCCATGTCACAAAACAAGCTGGGCATAGTGGTATATGTCTATAATCCAAGCTAGGCAGAAGGCAGAGGTAGGAGAAGGATGGTAGGGGGCAAAAAGTGTGAGGCCCTACCTGCAAAACAGACCACAGCACAAAGTGTTGGTAGAGTGTTTACCTAGGAAATACAAGGCCCCAAGTTCAAACACTAGTACTGCCAAAACAAACCAAAAATCCGAATAAAAAATAACCTCCCACCACGCAAGCAGGATTTCTGCCTGAAGTGGGGGGCTTTGGCTCATACACCTCTATTGCCTGCAGTTTAAATTGGCTAGACAACGAGCAGAAACCTAGTCATTTTGAAGACAAGTAATTAGACTCCTATCACTTGGTAATAAATAATGGAGCCATGACAGGTGACTGCAATTTTTTTTCTTTTTGGTGGGACCAGAGTTTGAACTCAGAGCTTCACCCTTAGAAAGTAGGCACTCTAGAGCTAAGGCATGCCTCCAGTTCATTTTTGCTCCGGTTATGTTTGAGATGGGGTCTTGCAAACTGTTTGCCGGGCTGCCTTTGAACCACGATCCTCCCATGTCAGCCTCGTAAGTAGGTAGGATTGCAGGCATGGACACCAGTGCCTGGCTCAAATTTGCTATTTGGTAAAGACGACAGATCCAAATACTGCTTTATCTACTTTAATCTCTGCTCATAAAAATGCTTCTGAGCCTGGTGCCAGTGGCTTACACCTGCAATCCTAGCTACTTGGGAGGCTGAGACTGGGAGGATCACAGTTCAGGCCAACTTGGGCAAAAGTTATTGAGACCCCCATCTCAATGGAAAAAGCTGTGTGTGGTGGCACACACATCTCATCCCAGCTATGGCAGAAAGCATAAAATAGACAGATTACGGTCCAGGCCAGCCTAGGCAAAACCAATAATCTATCTGCAAAATAACCAGACTATCTCCAAAAAGGGCTGTGTAGAATGCCTGCCTAGCAAGTGTAAACCTCTGAGTTCAAATCCCAGTACCACCAGCAGCAGCAGCAGCAATATCTATGTATAAAAAAGTAATTTTTGGTACAGGTGCTGTTTAAGTGCAGCAGAAGTCTAAGAAAAATGGACTCAGTGGAGAGAAGCAAACAAGCAGCAGCCTCCACACGGTGCCTCACAGGGTGGTGACACGAGACGCTGTGACCAGTAAGTTCTCCTAGCTGGACTCCTGCTTGTGTTCTGACTTCTTGGGGCAATCAGTAATTCCCACTGCTTGACAACAGAGCAGGCAGGGCTAGCAAGAGCTTTGGAAGCTTCCTCATGCTTGAGGAACTTACATTTTAAAGCCTCTAGGGCCCAGGGCTCCAATTAAACAGATGCTGTTTTGGAACAAAACAATTATTCGCAGTCACATATACAAGGCTGTCAAGGTGGCGAAAGTTTTAAAGACAGGAACAACACATTTAGGCCTGGCGGAGTGGCTCAAGTGGCAGAGCGCCTGCCTAGTGAGCGTGAGGCCCTGAGTCAAACCCCAATACCACAAACAAACAACCAAACAAACCAAAACAAAACAAAGCCAGCGTCTTTAGATATGATTTTTAACCAAGACACAGATGACATAAAGGAACAATGTCCCACAGGTCTGTGCATTATGGATAAAATGCACTCTGTCAGATACCATACCATACCTTCATAGACGTGTTATACAATGAAATAAATGAAGTAAAAAGATCCAGGTAGCGAGTTGTGAATACCAGTGCAAACAGAAGCTGGCTTTTCCCGGAAATACCTGAACAAACAGAAAGAAAGCATGAGAAAAGTCCTGGAGAGCGACACGGGAAGTGTGTGTGGGGCAAGGGCTGGCGTCGGAGGCCCGGGTCTAGGACAACTGTGAGTAACCAAGAGTACTTCCAGTTTTTCTTTCCTTTAGCATCCCAGTGTGCACTACTCTTGAAGGCCCTGCCAGCTTTTGTCTTCCTGTGATAGGTGAGTCTAGGAAAGTGACTTCATTGTACCACCAGCACACCAGGACGGGTGTCCTCCAAGGAGCACTGCGCTTCTCATTCTGTCACCTCAGGCAGGAGTACATTTCTTTCAACAGCTGGGCTATTATTAGCATTGTAACTGTCTTTACCTCTGGATCGTTCCATTTTAAAATACGGTCTCCATGGCTAGGGGCATATGACGCAGTAGAAGCATGCTTGCCTAGCATGCTGAGGCCGTGGGTTCAATCCCCAGTGCCATCACAACAAACCAGAGCCCAAACCCAGTTTCTCCATGGTGACAAATCTTTGGAGGGTGGAGTTGGAAGCTACTCTGATTAAGGGGACAAGGAATCAGCTGAGGAGACTGGTTTAGGTCTCCAAGCAGGAGCCTCTCGTCCCCTGGAATAATGACACAACAGTGCACACCTACTTGGTAGGAGGTGGAGATGAGGAGGATCAAAGTTTGAGGTGAGCCTCGACAAAAAAGTTTGAAAGACTCCCATCTCAACCAACAAGCTGGGTGTGGTGGCATGCACCTGTGACTCCAGCAATGGAGGAAGCACAGGTAGGAGGGCTGTGTCCTAGGCTGGCCCTGGGCAAAAACGAGACCCTATCCAAAAGAATAACAAAAACAAAGGGCTGGTGGAGTGGCTCAAATGGCAGAGCGCCTGTCTAGCAAGCAAGAGGCCCTGAGTTCAAACCCCACTATAGCAAACAACAACAACAAAGTTACAAATAAAAAAAAATTAAACTCCATCTTTTAGATTCATCATACATCATTTTGGTTTTTGTTTTGAGGCAGGATCTCTCTCTCTCTCTCTCTCCCAGGCTGGTCTTGAACTTTATATCCTCCTGCCTCAGCCTCCTGGGTGCTGAGATCAAGGTGTGCACCACCATGCCCAGCACCATTATGCATTTTAGTAAGCATGTATTTAACAGAAGAGTCACTACAACCAAGTGACATTCATAACACCCCGGGACATAAAATAAATCACATTGTTTTTCAATGACACTTCATAGTTTGCTGAAACTAAGAACCTGGATGCAAGAATGTTATTTCCTAAGTATGAGTAATTACACTTCCAGCTTATTCACAGTAACATCTAAAGAGAAACCAAGAAAAGTTGACTCTTTCCAAACCCATCAACAGAAACCAATTTCAAGAGCCAAAGGAAGAGATTCAGGCAGCACATGTGCTGTTAAGTCTTTTCCTCAGCAACGAGGACTTTTTTCCACGAGAGATCGGTGTTCAAAGGAGAAGCCATGAAGCTGATGGTAAAAACTAGACCCGAGATGGGGAAAGAAACTGGAAGCAGACAACTCACACTGGATGTTTGTTGAAGCCTTCAAAGATAAGTTTCCAGTCTGCTTGCTGTACGGTTCCACCTAATGTTTCAAACTTATAGGATACAAGCTGAGCACCTATACTCTTAGTTACTGTGGGGTCTAAGACTGGAAGGAATGCAGTTCAAGGCCAGTCCAGGCAAATAGTTTGTGAAACTCCCTCTCCAAGAAAACCATAGCAAAATGGACTGGACGTGTGGCTCAAGTGGTAGAGTGCCTGCCTTGCAAGTGTGAAGCATTGAGTTCAAATCCCACTTCTACCAAAAACCTTACAGGATACAGATGGGCAAATTTTTCCATAAAGGGTTGATTCTTTAAAAAAAAAAAAAAAAAGGAGGAGGGGAGGTTGGAGGTACAGCTCAAGTGGTAGCATTTGCCTGTTTAGCAAGTGTGTAGTCCTGAGTTCAAATCCCAGTACTACCAAAAAAAAAAAAAAGGAAAGAAAAATTATAAAAAGGGTTTATTCTAAAGCAGCTTTGGAAACCAGGCAGAGTACTTCTGTCCTCATTTTCAGCATTCCTGTACTAAACACCAAGGACAATAATATAGCTCTAATCACTCCTCTTTGAGATTCACCTCACCTGTCACCTCCTCTGGGACATCCTCCCTTGTGCTGTTGATTCATCCAGCTGCTGCCCTCGTTTTTCTTACAGACTTAAAAAGACACACTATGATTGGGTTCCTGCCTCCTCTCTCCCCAAACCTCCACTCACCACAAAGCTGAGATAGGCAGGGGTCGTGCCTTATTCCGTTTTGTATTCCTTATGTGGGACCCTGGGCCTGACACACAGCAGGCTCCACAAGATACTTGCTGAATGAATGGACACATGGAGAAAAGAAAAAGGCAGTCACCTTTACGTGTCACTGGGCAAATTTTCATTGTGTGGTATTTGGGGAATACACTTCTAAAGCATTTCCAAGTCCAGCTGTGTCTTTCACCTGAACAGTTAATGTGCTCTGTCCCAATTCACTACCAGCTAGAGCATGGAGAGCTCCCTGGGTGAGCACAGGGTAGAGAGGAGGACAGACAGCACTGGCACCATGGTGCAGAATCCAGGCAGGGACCAGCATGCTGGGAATCCCCAGATGCTTACATGATTCTACACTGTGCTCCCTGGCTTGGATCCTGATTGGCAATTAGCAGCCTTTCCCTTTGCACTGTAGAAATGTCAGTCTCCACAGGAAGGCAGGAATCCCAGCTGAGGATGTGAGGGGCCCAGGAATCACCTCGGGGGATGCTGTGGAGTGTTTGCTAGTAACTGCTTGTTGGGCAAATGCTCTACCACTTGAGCCTTACCTCTAGCCCTATCTCCATTTTAATTTATTGATTTGCTGTGCCAGGATTGAACCCAGGGCTCATGCATACTAGGCAAGTGCTCTACCACTGAGCCACACCCGAGCCAACACCAACAACCTGGTTTTAGAACAACATACACCAAAGCTCTCAGGTAACAAGCACTCACAGAATATGCACTGTAAGCACTTCAGACACTGATGTCCTAGTACCAAGTGCACCAAACATCCATAGTAAGTAGCATCACTTGTCAAATGGAAGTCACTCATTAAACTTAACATCTCTCCTGTCTTTACTCACAAAGCTGAGCTACTATATACTTCAGTGTAGCTACTTTAAAGTCTGATGTAGTTAAAAGTTGCATTTTTAGATCAGGGACATAGTAGCTCATCCCAACTACTAGGGAGGTAGAGACTGAAAGGACTGTGCTTTGAGACTAGCCTGGGCAAAAAGTGAGACTCATCTCAACAAAGGATCAGGCATGGTGGTGCACGCCTGTAGGATTCTTGGAGACCCTTTCTGGAACACAGCTAAAGCAAAAAGGGCTGGAGGCACGGCTAGAGCGGTACCGCCCCCTAAGTACTGCTCATCCCAAAAGTGATTAGGTCTTTTTCAACACCCCTGCCACTTCCAAGTGTAACTTCCCAAGCTTTTCAAAAGCCCCTTCTCTATGTGTTTGTGTATAGGTACTGTATACATTTACCCCTCAAAGCATGGCTCATGGTGGCTTTAAGCGTGCTTTTTGAAGCTATGTCTCAGATTCATCATTCCCTGCTATGAGTATGTCTCACTCTAGCTCAGTTCTTTGCGTTGTTTACAATTTTTGTTATAAATCTTGCACAAACATCTTTGTACCTATAGATGGTGTTTTGCACTTACTTAGGTACAATGAACATTTTATACTTTTATGTCATTTGTTCACATATGACAATTTCTATAGCCCAGATTCCTTAAAACTACTGGTACAATAAACATGAACACTGTCACCTAGCACGGCCAAACCTGTCCTAGGGAGGCAGCGACCAGGCCATTAACACCTGCAGGGAACGCCCTTTTCCTCAGCGTAACACTTCCACTTTCTCCACCTAGTGGGTAGATAATGGTGTGTGCTGCCATTTGCACACCCAAGTTCAGAACTAGTGAGGCCGGGGATTTCTGCATGCCAATTGGTCTTATTTTCTGTGAACTGCCAACTTGGTCAATTTTGATGGTTCTTAACCTACTGTCACCTATACTACAGATTATTTCTCTTGGTTTCTTGTCTTTGATTATATTTTGAAATAACAAGTTAACTTAGAGGCATGTGTCACCTTGTCTCTTCCTCAGTCTGCCCGGTCCTACCCAGGACCATGGTACGAATACACATTCAGGTCACCTGTGTCCATCGGCAAACTTTTATTCTTTTCTGCGGAGTTCTTTACACTCCTTGTTGGGAAGCCAGAGGCATCTCTGGCATCTTTTTTGTTGCTTCACACCCATACTATTTATTGCCCATCTGGTTTGACATCCACATATCCACGTTTTTATCTTTTCATACGTGTGTCTTACCATCTCATCTGAACTGCTGGTGCCTTTTTTTCCCCCCTTCAACGCTGGGGATTGAACCTCCAGCCTGCTAAGCAAGCAGTCTACTGCAGCTTCCAGAGCAAAAACTTTGATTGTTGCCAGCGGTTGCTGTGAATTGCCTGGGTGCCTTGCACACAGCAGGTGGTTAATAAATGCTTCAGAGCAATGATCACTCCAGAGACTAGCACTCAATAACAGCACCAAGAGGGAGTTGGGAATATGATGCAAAAGCTTCCCGAAGTACTCAGTGTCAGCAATAAAAGGAGGTATTTTCCACTTACTTAAAAATATAAACCCAAATATGTGATATGCAGAGACACTGTTTGGGAGGTTGACAAGTTTGTAGCCTGCATAACAACATCTAGGAGGGAAGGAGAGAGACCAGGCAGGGGAGGAGGGCTGGGGGTCATGGCTCTCGGGACTCCCCTGTCACTCAAACTCTGTAGATAGAGCACTTAACCGCCTACAGGGAAACAGAGATAGAAGCCCCTTCATCTAAACGCCATGCTTGTTCTCCCAGGTTATCTAGGCAGCGTTCAGGACAGAAAGAGAGCGATGATTTGAGCATACCGAGGATCAGACTGCCATGATAGTTCAGAAATATGACACTCACCCTTCATTTTGGGGAGCCCTCTGTAATGACAATGGCAGATGCAGTCATAAAAGAATGCAGATTCAAACAAGATCAACTCACTGTCCCACTTTTTTAAAAACAGATCCTTAATAGGAGCTGTTCTGGAATGAGATTGCAGGAAACTGAATCCCAGCTTCCTCCCAAGCCCACCCTGTCCCTCACCCTTAGGAAAAAGGGCCTGTGGTTTGGAGGCTGCAGGCCTGTTCAAAAGTGCCAAAATCCTAAAATAAGCCCCATCCCAGTATTTTTGAGGTGAGAAACACAAGCTGGTTCTATATTGTCTCCTATTCCTGTTATATGAGAAATTCTATCAAGTTCTTATTCTTTCAACAACTTTTATAATTTAGGATGGAAAAACAACACAGTTAGTGAAGCCCAGCACTTAATTCTGAAGCAATGATCTTGGTGATTTCTGACAAAGATCTTGGAGATTTCATTTTTTAAGAGGCTGGTTTCGAAAAGTCACACCAGAAGGAAATCCACCGGCCAGAAATACTTGGGAACACACACTATCTTCCTTTGTGGCATTAGGGTTTGAACTCAGGACCTCACTCTTGCTAGGCAGGCATTCTACCACTGGAGCCATCCCCCCCAGCCCTTTTTTGTGATGGGTTTTTTTTTTCAAGATAGGGTCTCCAGAATTACTTGCCTGGGGCTGGCTTTTAACCACAATCCTACTGATCTCTGCCTCCTGAGTAGCTGGCATTACAGGTGTAAGCCACCAATGCCCGGCCCTTTGTTGGCATTGTAGCTGAAGTACTTTCCATTTTCCTTAATGCTCTCAACCTCCCAAATGAAAACAATGAATATGTAAAAAACAAAACAGCAGACCCTCTCCTTGCAACTCACCATCCTCTTAAGAATTAGGAATTCTCCCCAACATTTTAGTGTGGATACAAATTAACTACCTGCCAGAAAAGGAGATTCTAGGACCCACACTCATACAAAGATTTTGAAGTAAAACTAAAGATTGAAAGTAACATCTTAGTACAAGAACAAAAAGACCTAATCCACTAGCATCAAACATTTAAACTAACTCCTTAGGCCAAAGCAGACAGATTTAGTCAAAATCCTTAACTGTGAATTACTGATTGTGTTTCTACCCTGGCTCTGTCACTACGATTACCTTCTGAGATTCCTCTCTCTCAGAACAGGGACAATGGCAACTACCCCTACGTTGTTTTAAGGATGTCTCGAGTAAGTCATGGAAAGCACTTAGTTGACTACTCAATACACAGAAAGTGCTTAAAGTTAGCTATCACAATTGCTTGGCTGTCACTGGAAATCATGCAACTGAGCCTTTCAGTGTACGTCACCTCCATGTAACACACACTGGCTTCAGTACATAGTACATGGACTTTGTAACATCTATGTTGAGTGCTCAAAGTTCTTTTTTTGGTTTTCCTTACTTCCTGGATCTCAGCTATGTTCCTGGGAGACAGGTGAGGCCTGCAGACAGCAGAATCAAAGACACAGTGTTACTTTAGAAGTGAAGATTTTTATAAATCAACCAGATAAATGGAATCTGCCACCCAGGTCCTTTAGGATTCCCATCCTTCGCTGCCTGAAAAAATTAAGTTCTGGAGTTCTTCAAAGTTATAAGTTTAAGGAAGGCTTTGCATTTGACGAAACTATTTAAAATGTGCCTTCCTTAATGAAATATACAACTCCATTATCTGGGAGAGGTTTGTTGCACTGGCTCCCAGCAAGACTTGCATGAAATGAGCATGTCCTGTGGGGAGGGACCAGGCCAACTCACTGGTGACGTGGAGCCAGGAACCGCGTGGGACCACATGGGACCTCAAGGGTACCCAGAGCCGCAGATTTAGCAGAACCCGTTATTAGATAGATGAAGGCCCTCGAAGTTTAAGAAATCATTTGCCTCTCAAAGCAGCACGAACTGCGTCAACAAACTCAAAGACCCAAGCCCCCCCAGCCCTGCGGATGGCGGGTGCGATCCGGGATTCTAGGGCTTGGGTGACCTGACCCGAACCCCCTACAAACCAGCACTATCCTACAGCCCCGTCCTTGCAGGGGCAGGGTGGGCAGCAAGATGACCTCTATCCCCGGCCCTCCCAGGCCCCCATCTCCCCGCTGCCACGTCAGGTCACGGTCCTGTCTTCCTCCCCTCTCCAGTCCCATTGATCCGAGGGTCTCCAACCTGGGTTCCGCCCGGAGAATCCCCCGGATGAGGGACACGCCCACCGGACCCCCATTCCAAAGTTTTCAGACAGAACAGGGCACCGCACAGCGCGGCCAGCGCCCCCTGGGCCCACGGCTCAAATTCAGGAGCAAACCGAGTCCAGCGGGGCTGCGCTGCGACACCAGCAGGGCCACCGCGAGGGGCCGCAGAGTCCCCTCACACCGGGCCCATCGCCCACCGACGGCCGTGATGGCCACCGCGATCCCAGCCCCCTTCCAGGGACGGCCGGGGTCCCCCCCGCCCCGCCCCCTCGGGAGCCCCGGCCCCGCGCGCCCCAGCCTCTTGGGCCTCGCCCGGCCGCTCACCGGCACAGGAGCGCGTCTTCCAGATCTTCAGCAGCAGGATGACGATGGCCGCCAAATGGGACAAGAGTCCGGTCAACCGGAAGATGTTCATGGCGGCGGCGACAGGTAGCAAACGCGCGGCGGCCCCGAGGCTCAGCGGCTCAGGAGGCGGCGGAGGCGGCGACCCCTGAGAGGAAGCGGCGAAGATGGCGAGAGCGGGCGCGACGTGGCCAGGGACGTGGCCGAACCGCCGTCGCGCAGGCGCGGGGCAGGCTGGGAAAGCGGGCGGCCGCCAAGCCCCGCCCCTTAGCCCCGCCTCTTAAAGGAGCCGCTCCCAAGCGCAGGCTGGGCGCTACAGCCGGTCCTGGCTTTCTGCTGAGAGTGGTTGGGTTCTTGTCAACTTCCCTCTGCTGCGCTTCCGGTCTCCCCTTGGTGCCAGAAGTCTTCTTTACTGTTTGAAATGACATTCCTTTGTGAGGGTTTTCTTTTTTTTTTTAATCCCCTCACACTTGTTTTTACTATATGAAAATGTACAAGAGGAAAATCACGCGTGATTGATCACGGTGGACCTGGGCTGTAATAGAGGATGGGCTGAAGTGGGAATTCTGCCGTGATAGAGAATGTGTGCGGGGGTGTGGCTCAGTGGTAGAATGCTTGCCTAGCATGTGAGGAGACCCGGGTTTGATCCCCAGCCTTGGAGGGGTGGGGAAGGAAAAAAAAAGATAGATAAATGCAAAATGAGGTGGAAAAGGGAACATTTCCTTAGGATGAGAGATCGATTAGGCTGGCAGCCAGGGTCTGCTGTACAACTTGTAGCCACTTCTGCCTTTGGCAGCCTCCCTGAGCTTGTAGGGCGTTTGCTATTTAACTAAGAAGAAATTTAAACTATAAGGATAATTTATTTATTATTATTATTAATTCTTTTTTTTTTTACCATTTATCTTCAACTACAAATGTACGTATCAGAGCATTTAGGCTGGGGTTGTAGCTCAGTGTTAGACAAGTCTAGCCTGATTGAGGCTCTGGGTTCATGCCACAGCACCTGGGGGTGGGGAGAGGCCTGGCGTGGTGGCTCACCCCTATAATCTCAGCAATTTGGGAGGTGGAGATTAGAAGGATCATGGTTTGAGGCTAGCAGGACCAAAGAGTGACGGAGGGGCAGGGCGCAATACTGGGGATTGAACTCAGGACCTGGCCTGGCTAAAGCACTTAACCACCTGAGCCACAGTCCCAGTCTAGCTGGTGGCCTTTTACCTGGCAGAAATAGAAGCTGTCATGGAGTGTTGGCGGGGAAGGAAAGGCCAGTCAAAGGTTTGGGATAAGTTTCATCTCCAAATAAGAAATGATTCTGTACTCTTGTCCCAGGTGTAAAATCTTGTCATTTTTGTTGAGTCACATGTTCTCTGCAAGTATGACGTATTTCAAACACGTCTACCAACTGGTAAGTATAAAAGTCTCAGACCAGTTTTTCAGAACAACCCACAACCTGGTCCTGGTGTATGAGATCCTGTGAGACCACAGAAAGGCAGACACACCCAGTATGGATCACACAATGCAATTTATTGGGGTCCTTACAAAGTTTTTTTGGGTGGTACTAGAGATTGAACTCAGGGCCTCAAGCTGCTCTACCACTGGAGCCACGGCCCATGTTCCTTTTACTTTCAGCTTGCTTTTCAGATAGGGTCTTGAACTTTTACTCAGGCCAGCCATGGACCCAAATCCTCCTACTCCCACCTCCTGAGGAGATAGAATTATAGTCACGAGTCACTACACTGCCTTGCTTTTTTGGGGGGTGGAGTGGGAGGTAAGACTGGTGTCTTGAACTCAGGGCTTCACACTTGCAAAGCAGGTGCTCTACAGTTTGAGCTGTACCTCCAGTCCATTTTGCTCTGGTTATTTTGGAGATTGGGTCTCTAGAACTATTTGCCTGGGTTGCTCTCCAACCTCAACCATCCCAATCTCAGCCTCCCAAGTAGCTGGGATTACAGGAGTGAGCCACCAGCATCACACAGCCTTATTTTTGAGATTGGGTCTTGCTATCTTTTTTCCCAGGCTAGCCTTGAACCTCCACCCTGCTGTCTCTGCTTCCTGAGTTATTGGTTGGCTTTATGAATGGAAGCATGGTGCTGGGAACCAGCAAGACCATTGGATCCCCTCAATTTGGGTCAGAAAGAGGGGCGTATGTATGACTCAGAACAAAAGTGATTTCATCCTGGCTGAGACGGACCAGGCTTATCTTATGATAATCTAGAAGAATAAGGCACAGCCCTGGTGCCAGGGTCCTCACGGTTTGCTGGGAAACTCCCCAGGAAAAACCAGCCTCAGTTTCTCAGGGGCGATCACGACCATTTTCAAGAAAGATGGCTGCAGTTGTGTCAGGCTGGATCCATACACCAGTCTTAATATTTGGGGGCGCTCACTGGCAATAGGACATTGTAAAACAAAATGATTTATATGCTAAGGTCTTGCCGCTTGTATAAATATTTGCACACAGTGTGTACTTGTGCGTTTCAGCAGTGGGCCAGGGGTCCTGACATTCCTTCCTTTTTCCTATAAATGAAAAAGAGTCACAGTGCGTGACCACTGAGAAATAGATGTGTAAAGTGAGCTTCTGTCAGGGTGATGCAAAGTTAGACACTGAAAATATCGAGTACTTTGAAACAAACTACTTTCTTCGTCTCTCCCTGCAGTTTGGATGCAGTATGTGTTTACAGTAGGCTTTGTGAGCTTTTTTTTTTTAAATGGTGTTGGAATTTGAACTCAGGGCCTTACCACTTGAGACATACTCCCAGCCCATTTTTGCTTTAGTTATTTTTCAGATAAGGTCTCATATTTTTGCCCAGAGCTGTTTCAACCAAGTTCCTCTTATCTACACCTCCCAGATACTGGGATGATAGGCATGCATCATTATACCTGGCTTCAGTATTGAGATAGGGTCTCACAAACTTTTTGCCTGGGCCGGCTTCAGATAGTCATCCTCCTATCTATGCCTCCGACGTAGCTGGGATCATAAGCCTGTGCCGCTGTGCCTGGCCAGCATCCATTACTCTTTTCAAAATTAGGATCTGTTCATTGTAGAGGGGCTGCATTGTGACAATTCCAGATGGGCTTGTATTGCACATAGATTAGATCACCCACCATCTCTCCCTCGACCCCTCCCCACCCCACTTACAGCAATCGCAAGAGATTTTTTTGCTCTAGTTCATAGCATATGTGAAGTCCATCCTCCATATTCCCTCCCCTTCATCTCCCTCATTCAGCTCCTCTCCCACTAGCACCCCACACGCTGTAGACATTTTACAGTCCTGTCTTTCATTGTGAATATTTAAGTTCATGTTCAAACCCCACTGTGGGTAAACTTTACTTTGGTTTGTTCAACCCCTCCCATTTCTCCCCCTTACCCCTTTACCTCCCACCCCCATTTTCGGCAGCGTTCAGTGCACACCCTGTGTCCTCTTCCTTCACAGGCATATGTTTTACGACATTACTGATGCTCCAGCCTTCTCTCCTCCTCTCCCTCCTCCCCCGAGGCCCTAGAGCAGCTCCACGTTTACAAATGTGTTCTACATCTGAGCGTGTGTGCGATCACGCTTGTTCTGTGTGTGTGTCTATCTTTGGATCTGTCTTCCATGTAGGAGAAAACATGCAGCCTCGTCTAAGCTCATCGGGTTCAGCCCTCCACCCTTTACGCTGTGCCCCCCTTTGTCTAGAAGCCCATTCGCATCTCATCGATGGCTCTCTTGCCTCAGAATATTGTCACCCTGTTGTCTGCCTCTTGGGTTTTATTTGCTTCTGGCTGACACATGGCGTCCAGCTGCTTCTTCCCCACCTGCTCCTGTGTTGTGCCACACCCCCATTTCCCACCATGTTTTCCAGCAGTCACTCAACCTCTCTGTGCTCATCTCTGGAACAGCCTTACCTCTTCCTGCAACTTATTTCCTCACAAACGGCTCCATTCTACACCCTCCTTTATTTCCAGCTCTTTCTATTTCATCTCCCCTCTCCATTCTCCTTGGCTTTTGTAAGACTGGACCAGAGGTGGTGATAAAAGTGCCCCAGGATGACTCAAAGAGCAAGTGCACCTTTCGCTGTGTCATCCCTCTCCCGGGACCATTTCCAGGGAGGCCTCTCTGGGGTCCACCGTTCCTTTATATCTGAGTTGGGATTCTTTTCCAGGCACCCATGGAAGTTTCCGCATTCTTTCTACTCTTCCTGATGTCCCCCTCAACAGCTTCCCCTCGTGTCTGGCATCCAATTCCAGCTTAGGATCTGCGGCGTCTTCTATTTTTCAAACATGAAAAATCATCCAGGATTCTTTTTCAGAGCTAAGACCTTGGTCAAACATGCATAACTGATGCACACAACAGTAATATTTGACAAAGGAAAAAACCACACACGCTTCGTGAAGATTAAAGGACATTTCATCTTTATTGTATTTCCCCAAGGGAAGAGTGGCCCTGTCCTCTTTGAACACACAAAACATGGGCGCTCTTACAAAACACATACCCTTTATAAAATGGCAAACCAACCTGTCAGTGCAAGTCGATGTTCACAGTTCAACAACAAAGGCTAAAACATCAAATAAAAATGTATATTCCCAACAATTTGAGTATTCTTACATAGCTATAATATATAAGTAGAATGGATAAAAAGAACTTATTGTAAGAGTAAAAACATTTATGAATGTGTAAGTTATAATCTGAATAATGAAAATATAAAGAACAGCATGTTTCCAAATCTACAACCATCTCAAAACATTGCAAATAAATATAGTAAACATTTTATGACCAACTTATTCAAAATAATTCAATATAACTTATGATTTATATTAACTATATTTACACTAACTCTATTATGATCCCACGTGTCTAAGTTTACATATTAAAAACAGTCATCAAATCTGGCAAACCAAATATACGTGAGCATATGACCGCAACGTGAATTTTGGTGAGACTACAGGTGCCTCAGGAAAGAAGGGACCCAGCAAGGCCTGATTTCCCTTCATTCCTTCATGGACTCCCAGGTGTGCCCCCACACTGAGGAGTGGGGTAGTTTTATTAGGCTTGTTCTGGAAGAATCTGGGTTCTTCTAGGTTTGGGAAACTCCTCGCTCTTCCTTGCTCCAGCTGGCTTCAGTGTTGGTTTAGACTTCCTGATGAACATTCCCATCTCCCTGGGCACGGCGATCTGGAAGGCAGAGAGAAATGATGTCAAGAGGCAATGCTCCAGGAGGAAGGTGATCGACAGGCTAAGTCAGTCCCAACAAGGGTTTGGAACCACTTACAGACCCTAATTCACCTCTAGCCCTTCATCCAGTCTTGGGGATTGAAAGCAGGCTTCGTGCTTGCCAGGGAGGTACTCTCTATCCCTTGAGCTATGACTCCAGCCCTTTATTTTATTGCTTTAAGCTAGGTTCTCCTTAGCTTTGCCTAAGCTGGCCTCCGACTCCTGACGTCCTGTCTCTATCTCCCAGTTAGCTGGATTACAGGTATACACAACCATGCCCAGCTCTGAAGCATCACCAAGAATTGTGATGACTCTTGGGCTTTTCTTTCCATGACTCCAACAATCACTTAAGCCCTGAGGTCAGGCCCAACAGTCTTCTGTAGAGCAGAACATGAGGTGATTCTGCTCAAGGAAGGAAGAAAAAAGCGATGTCAGACACAGTTCCCTAGGTGTGAACTCACAATGCGACTGTGGACTAAACTCAGACCGTGGTCCTCTCCACTTACTGAAAATGTGAACCTCTAACCGTGCGACAGCATTCCTGACGTCAGGATGTCATGAACCAGGACACCAGAACCCGAATCCCAAACCAAACTCCCGATGTTTCATCCTCGCGTGAACTGGGCTAGCTGTGCTCTACAAAAATCAAACCTTTGCTCAATGCTCTGCTCACATCCATCACTGTTAAGGTGTGGCTTGTGTGCAGCCACCGCAAGCTGCGCACAGTTCCGACCAACGTTCTTGACCATAAACTTGAGGGGAAAGGGAGAAGAGGGGAACTTGGTCCAACAGTGGTAGGGTAAGGAGAACAAGAAATTTCAAAGAGAATTCTGGCCATAGGAAATTTGTTTCAAGTCAAATTAGGACTAAACTAGTTAGTGGCCATCTGTCATTGATAATATTCAGACCTCCCACATTTTCTTCTTCCTTCCTTCCTTCCGTCCTTCCTTTCTCCCTCCCTCCCTCTGTCCTCCCCCTTCCTTCCTCCCATTTTCCTTCCTTCCCTCCTTCCGTCCTTCCCTCCATTCCTCCATTCTTTCTTCCTTCCTTCCCTCCATTCCTCCATTCTTCCTTCCTTCCTTCCCTCCATTTCTCCATTCTTCCTTCCTTCCTTCCTTCCCTCCTTCCCTTTCTTTCTTTTTTCTTATGGCACTTGGGTTTGAACTCAGGGCCTTGACTTGCTGGACAGGTGCTCTACTATACTTGAGCCATAGCTGCAGTCCTATTTTGCTTTAGTTATTTTCCTATGGGGTCTTGTTTTGTACCCATGCCTGCCTAGATCCTGACCCTCCTATTTTTACTTCCCACATCACTGTGTTATCAGTGAGTCCCCAGAGTTGGTACCGCATGGGACCCTAGGTCAAGACTGAATTAAGAAGTGACGGCAAAAGCTCGGATGATGGGCATATGGAGGTTACAGCTAGCGGATACTCGCGGCTGACAGAAATCAGCACTTGCTCACAGCTGCCATTCGGACCCAATGGCTTTGGGTTAAAGGATTTCTACCTCATCCGAGCCCTAGCGACACTTGGGTGTCTCTGAGGCCTGGCTATATGGCCGGCCCCTGGCCCCCAGCACGTCTCTCAGGGTCACTTCTCTCTGGTTGTCATTTCTATGGCTGTGCAGTGACCGGGAGTGTCTTACAGCCTGGGATGGTTGGGCTGCTTTATGGTGTGGCACCAGGTGTGGCACGGAGTGGTCAGGCAAGGGGGTTTCAGGATTTCCTAAGCAGACATCAAATCGCCCTGGGCACACTACAAGGACACAGACACACCTTTACTGAAGCCGATGATGGAACAGAGTTCTAAGGCAGGTGGGTGCGGTCTCGCCCCCACACCCAGAGGTCCGGGTTATAGGCCTGGATCTGGAAAGAAAAACAGCTTCATGAACAGTGCTGCTCCCCAGGGAGACCTCTCCCCATGTCCGGCCTCCACTTCTTTCTAGTTCCCAAACCCATTCCTTCCTTCGCTCTCCAATCCAGAGCCTTCCCCCCAAGTCCTTCGCAGCCCGGACCCTCACCTCTTCACACTCCTCTCGGGACACCCGCATCCTCCAGCCCATGGATCGCATCATCTGGTACCGTAACTTGTGGAACAGAGGGTGCTGGAAGTAGTTCTTTCCGTAAAGAAAGTAAAATATGTCTTGCTTAGGAGCCTGGTTGTCCTCTTCCATGTCATTGGCCAGATATCTGGGGAAAGAAATCAGAGCCCTCGTCAGAGGGACAGCCAGGGAGCACCTGCACCTGCAGTCAAGTGCCAGGAAGAAGAGCAGGCTGACCCTCTCAGCCCAGGGACACATCACCCCTGCTCTGTACAAAGAGGACTGTAGAGCCCACTGTGGGACAGAGGTCTCCCAAGGGGCCTCTCACACTGTGATGATGGAGAAAAGCCCATCTGGAGATCCTGAGGCTGTCCCCTGCCACTATCATGCCCTGCAGCTGGCATCATGGCTCCCCATCTCCCTCCTCACTCCCTTTGCTCTACTTGGGCTGTGTGCACACCTGTGTCCCCACTACAGAGTAATGACCAATGGGTGTGGCCTAACCCTGTCCATTTCTCCATTTATCCCTGCCCAATCAAGTGGTTGATGGAGAATTTGGCTCATGAGATGTGTTAATTCCACCACCTTTACTCAGACCTCTCTTTCCATCCACCCATGTGCCCTGGTGCAGAGGTTGCTGGGCCAAAGGTTTTCTTGAATGAATGAATGAATGAGGGAACAAGTGAGTGAATGAATGAAGGGAAGATTCAAGCCAAATGCCATTACTGATTACTTCATTGATACAACACAACAATAAAAACACTTTTAAAATGAACAGAACTTAGCTGAGTGCTTCAAGAATGGTGGCCTGTGCCCATGGAGCTTTAGCCTATCGGGCCTCAGCAGCTGCTGGGAAAGAAGAGCTCTCCTGTCGCCAGCACACAGCAGTTAAAGGCAAGTACATATAGCTTGGCTCTCACTCCACCGACTTTCAGGACATGATGCTTAGAAACCACAACCAAGCAGGTGGGCGTGGTGGCATATGTCTGTAATCCCAGCTACATGGGCAATGGGGAAATCAGAGGATCATGGTTTGAGGCCAACCCCAACAAAAAAGTTAGCAAGATCCCATGTCACAAAACAAGCTGGGCATAGTGGTATATGTCTATAATCCAAGCTAGGCAGAAGGCAGAGGTAGGAGAAGGATGGTAGGGGGCAAAAAGTGTGAGGCCCTACCTGCAAAACAGACCACAGCACAAAGTGTTGGTAGAGTGTTTACCTAGGAAATACAAGGCCCCAAGTTCAAACACTAGTACTGCCAAAACAAACCAAAAATCCGAATAAAAAATAACCTCCCACCACGCAAGCAGGATTTCTGCCTGAAGTGGGGGGCTTTGGCTCATACACCTCTATTGCCTGCAGTTTAAATTGGCTAGACAACGAGCAGAAACCTAGTCATTTTGAAGACAAGTAATTAGACTCCTATCACTTGGTAATAAATAATGGAGCCATGACAGGTGACTGCAATTTTTTTTCTTTTTGGTGGGACCAGAGTTTGAACTCAGAGCTTCACCCTTAGAAAGTAGGCACTCTAGAGCTAAGGCATGCCTCCAGTTCATTTTTGCTCCGGTTATGTTTGAGATGGGGTCTTGCAAACTGTTTGCCGGGCTGCCTTTGAACCACGATCCTCCCATGTCAGCCTCGTAAGTAGGTAGGATTGCAGGCATGGACACCAGTGCCTGGCTCAAATTTGCTATTTGGTAAAGACGACAGATCCAAATACTGCTTTATCTACTTTAATCTCTGCTCATAAAAATGCTTCTGAGCCTGGTGCCAGTGGCTTACACCTGCAATCCTAGCTACTTGGGAGGCTGAGACTGGGAGGATCACAGTTCAGGCCAACTTGGGCAAAAGTTATTGAGACCCCCATCTCAATGGAAAAAGCTGTGTGTGGTGGCACACACATCTCATCCCAGCTATGGCAGAAAGCATAAAATAGACAGATTACGGTCCAGGCCAGCCTAGGCAAAACCAATAATCTATCTGCAAAATAACCAGACTATCTCCAAAAAGGGCTGTGTAGAATGCCTGCCTAGCAAGTGTAAACCTCTGAGTTCAAATCCCAGTACCACCAGCAGCAGCAGCAGCAATATCTATGTATAAAAAAGTAATTTTTGGTACAGGTGCTGTTTAAGTGCAGCAGAAGTCTAAGAAAAATGGACTCAGTGGAGAGAAGCAAACAAGCAGCAGCCTCCACACGGTGCCTCACAGGGTGGTGACACGAGACGCTGTGACCAGTAAGTTCTCCTAGCTGGACTCCTGCTTGTGTTCTGACTTCTTGGGGCAATCAGTAATTCCCACTGCTTGACAACAGAGCAGGCAGGGCTAGCAAGAGCTTTGGAAGCTTCCTCATGCTTGAGGAACTTACATTTTAAAGCCTCTAGGGCCCAGGGCTCCAATTAAACAGATGCTGTTTTGGAACAAAACAATTATTCGCAGTCACATATACAAGGCTGTCAAGGTGGCGAAAGTTTTAAAGACAGGAACAACACATTTAGGCCTGGCGGAGTGGCTCAAGTGGCAGAGCGCCTGCCTAGTGAGCGTGAGGCCCTGAGTCAAACCCCAATACCACAAACAAACAACCAAACAAACCAAAACAAAACAAAGCCAGCGTCTTTAGATATGATTTTTAACCAAGACACAGATGACATAAAGGAACAATGTCCCACAGGTCTGTGCATTATGGATAAAATGCACTCTGTCAGATACCATACCATACCTTCATAGACGTGTTATACAATGAAATAAATGAAGTAAAAAGATCCAGGTAGCGAGTTGTGAATACCAGTGCAAACAGAAGCTGGCTTTTCCCGGAAATACCTGAACAAACAGAAAGAAAGCATGAGAAAAGTCCTGGAGAGCGACACGGGAAGTGTGTGTGGGGCAAGGGCTGGCGTCGGAGGCCCGGGTCTAGGACAACTGTGAGTAACCAAGAGTACTTCCAGTTTTTCTTTCCTTTAGCATCCCAGTGTGCACTACTCTTGAAGGCCCTGCCAGCTTTTGTCTTCCTGTGATAGGTGAGTCTAGGAAAGTGACTTCATTGTACCACCAGCACACCAGGACGGGTGTCCTCCAAGGAGCACTGCGCTTCTCATTCTGTCACCTCAGGCAGGAGTACATTTCTTTCAACAGCTGGGCTATTATTAGCATTGTAACTGTCTTTACCTCTGGATCGTTCCATTTTAAAATACGGTCTCCATGGCTAGGGGCATATGACGCAGTAGAAGCATGCTTGCCTAGCATGCTGAGGCCGTGGGTTCAATCCCCAGTGCCATCACAACAAACCAGAGCCCAAACCCAGTTTCTCCATGGTGACAAATCTTTGGAGGGTGGAGTTGGAAGCTACTCTGATTAAGGGGACAAGGAATCAGCTGAGGAGACTGGTTTAGGTCTCCAAGCAGGAGCCTCTCGTCCCCTGGAATAATGACACAACAGTGCACACCTACTTGGTAGGAGGTGGAGATGAGGAGGATCAAAGTTTGAGGTGAGCCTCGACAAAAAAGTTTGAAAGACTCCCATCTCAACCAACAAGCTGGGTGTGGTGGCATGCACCTGTGACTCCAGCAATGGAGGAAGCACAGGTAGGAGGGCTGTGTCCTAGGCTGGCCCTGGGCAAAAACGAGACCCTATCCAAAAGAATAACAAAAACAAAGGGCTGGTGGAGTGGCTCAAATGGCAGAGCGCCTGTCTAGCAAGCAAGAGGCCCTGAGTTCAAACCCCACTATAGCAAACAACAACAACAAAGTTACAAATAAAAAAAAATTAAACTCCATCTTTTAGATTCATCATACATCATTTTGGTTTTTGTTTTGAGGCAGGATCTCTCTCTCTCTCTCTCTCCCAGGCTGGTCTTGAACTTTATATCCTCCTGCCTCAGCCTCCTGGGTGCTGAGATCAAGGTGTGCACCACCATGCCCAGCACCATTATGCATTTTAGTAAGCATGTATTTAACAGAAGAGTCACTACAACCAAGTGACATTCATAACACCCCGGGACATAAAATAAATCACATTGTTTTTCAATGACACTTCATAGTTTGCTGAAACTAAGAACCTGGATGCAAGAATGTTATTTCCTAAGTATGAGTAATTACACTTCCAGCTTATTCACAGTAACATCTAAAGAGAAACCAAGAAAAGTTGACTCTTTCCAAACCCATCAACAGAAACCAATTTCAAGAGCCAAAGGAAGAGATTCAGGCAGCACATGTGCTGTTAAGTCTTTTCCTCAGCAACGAGGACTTTTTTCCACGAGAGATCGGTGTTCAAAGGAGAAGCCATGAAGCTGATGGTAAAAACTAGACCCGAGATGGGGAAAGAAACTGGAAGCAGACAACTCACACTGGATGTTTGTTGAAGCCTTCAAAGATAAGTTTCCAGTCTGCTTGCTGTACGGTTCCACCTAATGTTTCAAACTTATAGGATACAAGCTGAGCACCTATACTCTTAGTTACTGTGGGGTCTAAGACTGGAAGGAATGCAGTTCAAGGCCAGTCCAGGCAAATAGTTTGTGAAACTCCCTCTCCAAGAAAACCATAGCAAAATGGACTGGACGTGTGGCTCAAGTGGTAGAGTGCCTGCCTTGCAAGTGTGAAGCATTGAGTTCAAATCCCACTTCTACCAAAAACCTTACAGGATACAGATGGGCAAATTTTTCCATAAAGGGTTGATTCTTTAAAAAAAAAAAAAAAAAGGAGGAGGGGAGGTTGGAGGTACAGCTCAAGTGGTAGCATTTGCCTGTTTAGCAAGTGTGTAGTCCTGAGTTCAAATCCCAGTACTACCAAAAAAAAAAAAAAGGAAAGAAAAATTATAAAAAGGGTTTATTCTAAAGCAGCTTTGGAAACCAGGCAGAGTACTTCTGTCCTCATTTTCAGCATTCCTGTACTAAACACCAAGGACAATAATATAGCTCTAATCACTCCTCTTTGAGATTCACCTCACCTGTCACCTCCTCTGGGACATCCTCCCTTGTGCTGTTGATTCATCCAGCTGCTGCCCTCGTTTTTCTTACAGACTTAAAAAGACACACTATGATTGGGTTCCTGCCTCCTCTCTCCCCAAACCTCCACTCACCACAAAGCTGAGATAGGCAGGGGTCGTGCCTTATTCCGTTTTGTATTCCTTATGTGGGACCCTGGGCCTGACACACAGCAGGCTCCACAAGATACTTGCTGAATGAATGGACACATGGAGAAAAGAAAAAGGCAGTCACCTTTACGTGTCACTGGGCAAATTTTCATTGTGTGGTATTTGGGGAATACACTTCTAAAGCATTTCCAAGTCCAGCTGTGTCTTTCACCTGAACAGTTAATGTGCTCTGTCCCAATTCACTACCAGCTAGAGCATGGAGAGCTCCCTGGGTGAGCACAGGGTAGAGAGGAGGACAGACAGCACTGGCACCATGGTGCAGAATCCAGGCAGGGACCAGCATGCTGGGAATCCCCAGATGCTTACATGATTCTACACTGTGCTCCCTGGCTTGGATCCTGATTGGCAATTAGCAGCCTTTCCCTTTGCACTGTAGAAATGTCAGTCTCCACAGGAAGGCAGGAATCCCAGCTGAGGATGTGAGGGGCCCAGGAATCACCTCGGGGGATGCTGTGGAGTGTTTGCTAGTAACTGCTTGTTGGGCAAATGCTCTACCACTTGAGCCTTACCTCTAGCCCTATCTCCATTTTAATTTATTGATTTGCTGTGCCAGGATTGAACCCAGGGCTCATGCATACTAGGCAAGTGCTCTACCACTGAGCCACACCCGAGCCAACACCAACAACCTGGTTTTAGAACAACATACACCAAAGCTCTCAGGTAACAAGCACTCACAGAATATGCACTGTAAGCACTTCAGACACTGATGTCCTAGTACCAAGTGCACCAAACATCCATAGTAAGTAGCATCACTTGTCAAATGGAAGTCACTCATTAAACTTAACATCTCTCCTGTCTTTACTCACAAAGCTGAGCTACTATATACTTCAGTGTAGCTACTTTAAAGTCTGATGTAGTTAAAAGTTGCATTTTTAGATCAGGGACATAGTAGCTCATCCCAACTACTAGGGAGGTAGAGACTGAAAGGACTGTGCTTTGAGACTAGCCTGGGCAAAAAGTGAGACTCATCTCAACAAAGGATCAGGCATGGTGGTGCACGCCTGTAGGATTCTTGGAGACCCTTTCTGGAACACAGCTAAAGCAAAAAGGGCTGGAGGCACGGCTAGAGCGGTACCGCCCCCTAAGTACTGCTCATCCCAAAAGTGATTAGGTCTTTTTCAACACCCCTGCCACTTCCAAGTGTAACTTCCCAAGCTTTTCAAAAGCCCCTTCTCTATGTGTTTGTGTATAGGTACTGTATACATTTACCCCTCAAAGCATGGCTCATGGTGGCTTTAAGCGTGCTTTTTGAAGCTATGTCTCAGATTCATCATTCCCTGCTATGAGTATGTCTCACTCTAGCTCAGTTCTTTGCGTTGTTTACAATTTTTGTTATAAATCTTGCACAAACATCTTTGTACCTATAGATGGTGTTTTGCACTTACTTAGGTACAATGAACATTTTATACTTTTATGTCATTTGTTCACATATGACAATTTCTATAGCCCAGATTCCTTAAAACTACTGGTACAATAAACATGAACACTGTCACCTAGCACGGCCAAACCTGTCCTAGGGAGGCAGCGACCAGGCCATTAACACCTGCAGGGAACGCCCTTTTCCTCAGCGTAACACTTCCACTTTCTCCACCTAGTGGGTAGATAATGGTGTGTGCTGCCATTTGCACACCCAAGTTCAGAACTAGTGAGGCCGGGGATTTCTGCATGCCAATTGGTCTTATTTTCTGTGAACTGCCAACTTGGTCAATTTTGATGGTTCTTAACCTACTGTCACCTATACTACAGATTATTTCTCTTGGTTTCTTGTCTTTGATTATATTTTGAAATAACAAGTTAACTTAGAGGCATGTGTCACCTTGTCTCTTCCTCAGTCTGCCCGGTCCTACCCAGGACCATGGTACGAATACACATTCAGGTCACCTGTGTCCATCGGCAAACTTTTATTCTTTTCTGCGGAGTTCTTTACACTCCTTGTTGGGAAGCCAGAGGCATCTCTGGCATCTTTTTTGTTGCTTCACACCCATACTATTTATTGCCCATCTGGTTTGACATCCACATATCCACGTTTTTATCTTTTCATACGTGTGTCTTACCATCTCATCTGAACTGCTGGTGCCTTTTTTTCCCCCCTTCAACGCTGGGGATTGAACCTCCAGCCTGCTAAGCAAGCAGTCTACTGCAGCTTCCAGAGCAAAAACTTTGATTGTTGCCAGCGGTTGCTGTGAATTGCCTGGGTGCCTTGCACACAGCAGGTGGTTAATAAATGCTTCAGAGCAATGATCACTCCAGAGACTAGCACTCAATAACAGCACCAAGAGGGAGTTGGGAATATGATGCAAAAGCTTCCCGAAGTACTCAGTGTCAGCAATAAAAGGAGGTATTTTCCACTTACTTAAAAATATAAACCCAAATATGTGATATGCAGAGACACTGTTTGGGAGGTTGACAAGTTTGTAGCCTGCATAACAACATCTAGGAGGGAAGGAGAGAGACCAGGCAGGGGAGGAGGGCTGGGGGTCATGGCTCTCGGGACTCCCCTGTCACTCAAACTCTGTAGATAGAGCACTTAACCGCCTACAGGGAAACAGAGATAGAAGCCCCTTCATCTAAACGCCATGCTTGTTCTCCCAGGTTATCTAGGCAGCGTTCAGGACAGAAAGAGAGCGATGATTTGAGCATACCGAGGATCAGACTGCCATGATAGTTCAGAAATATGACACTCACCCTTCATTTTGGGGAGCCCTCTGTAATGACAATGGCAGATGCAGTCATAAAAGAATGCAGATTCAAACAAGATCAACTCACTGTCCCACTTTTTTAAAAACAGATCCTTAATAGGAGCTGTTCTGGAATGAGATTGCAGGAAACTGAATCCCAGCTTCCTCCCAAGCCCACCCTGTCCCTCACCCTTAGGAAAAAGGGCCTGTGGTTTGGAGGCTGCAGGCCTGTTCAAAAGTGCCAAAATCCTAAAATAAGCCCCATCCCAGTATTTTTGAGGTGAGAAACACAAGCTGGTTCTATATTGTCTCCTATTCCTGTTATATGAGAAATTCTATCAAGTTCTTATTCTTTCAACAACTTTTATAATTTAGGATGGAAAAACAACACAGTTAGTGAAGCCCAGCACTTAATTCTGAAGCAATGATCTTGGTGATTTCTGACAAAGATCTTGGAGATTTCATTTTTTAAGAGGCTGGTTTCGAAAAGTCACACCAGAAGGAAATCCACCGGCCAGAAATACTTGGGAACACACACTATCTTCCTTTGTGGCATTAGGGTTTGAACTCAGGACCTCACTCTTGCTAGGCAGGCATTCTACCACTGGAGCCATCCCCCCCAGCCCTTTTTTGTGATGGGTTTTTTTTTTCAAGATAGGGTCTCCAGAATTACTTGCCTGGGGCTGGCTTTTAACCACAATCCTACTGATCTCTGCCTCCTGAGTAGCTGGCATTACAGGTGTAAGCCACCAATGCCCGGCCCTTTGTTGGCATTGTAGCTGAAGTACTTTCCATTTTCCTTAATGCTCTCAACCTCCCAAATGAAAACAATGAATATGTAAAAAACAAAACAGCAGACCCTCTCCTTGCAACTCACCATCCTCTTAAGAATTAGGAATTCTCCCCAACATTTTAGTGTGGATACAAATTAACTACCTGCCAGAAAAGGAGATTCTAGGACCCACACTCATACAAAGATTTTGAAGTAAAACTAAAGATTGAAAGTAACATCTTAGTACAAGAACAAAAAGACCTAATCCACTAGCATCAAACATTTAAACTAACTCCTTAGGCCAAAGCAGACAGATTTAGTCAAAATCCTTAACTGTGAATTACTGATTGTGTTTCTACCCTGGCTCTGTCACTACGATTACCTTCTGAGATTCCTCTCTCTCAGAACAGGGACAATGGCAACTACCCCTACGTTGTTTTAAGGATGTCTCGAGTAAGTCATGGAAAGCACTTAGTTGACTACTCAATACACAGAAAGTGCTTAAAGTTAGCTATCACAATTGCTTGGCTGTCACTGGAAATCATGCAACTGAGCCTTTCAGTGTACGTCACCTCCATGTAACACACACTGGCTTCAGTACATAGTACATGGACTTTGTAACATCTATGTTGAGTGCTCAAAGTTCTTTTTTTGGTTTTCCTTACTTCCTGGATCTCAGCTATGTTCCTGGGAGACAGGTGAGGCCTGCAGACAGCAGAATCAAAGACACAGTGTTACTTTAGAAGTGAAGATTTTTATAAATCAACCAGATAAGTGGAATCTGCCACCCAGGTCCTTTAGGATTCCCATCCTTCGCTGCCTGAAAAAATTAAGTTCTGGAGTTCTTCAAAGTTATAAGTTTAAGGAAGGCTTTGCATTTGACGAAACTATTTAAAATGTGCCTTCCTTAATGAAATATACAACTCCATTATCTGGGAGAGGTTTGTTGCACTGGCTCCCAGCAAGACTTGCATGAAATGAGCATGTCCTGTGGGGAGGGACCAGGCCAACTCACTGGTGACGTGGAGCCAGGAACCGCGTGGGACCACATGGGACCTCAAGGGTACCCAGAGCCGCAGATTTAGCAGAACCCGTTATTAGATAGATGAAGGCCCTCGAAGTTTAAGAAATCATTTGCCTCTCAAAGCAGCACGAACTGCGTCAACAAACTCAAAGACCCAAGCCCCCCCAGCCCTGCGGATGGCGGGTGCGATCCGGGATTCTAGGGCTTGGGTGACCTGACCCGAACCCCCTACAAACCAGCACTATCCTACAGCCCCGTCCTTGCAGGGGCAGGGTGGGCAGCAAGATGACCTCTATCCCCGGCCCTCCCAGGCCCCCATCTCCCCGCTGCCACGTCAGGTCACGGTCCTGTCTTCCTCCCCTCTCCAGTCCCATTGATCCGAGGGTCTCCAACCTGGGTTCCGCCCGGAGAATCCCCCGGATGAGGGACACGCCCACCGGACCCCCATTCCAAAGTTTTCAGACAGAACAGGGCACCGCACAGCGCGGCCAGCGCCCCCTGGGCCCACGGCTCAAATTCAGGAGCAAACCGAGTCCAGCGGGGCTGCGCTGCGACACCAGCAGGGCCACCGCGAGGGGCCGCAGAGTCCCCTCACACCGGGCCCATCGCCCACCGACGGCCGTGATGGCCACCGCGATCCCAGCCCCCTTCCAGGGACGGCCGGGGTCCCCCCCGCCCCGCCCCCTCGGGAGCCCCGGCCCCGCGCGCCCCAGCCTCTTGGGCCTCGCCCGGCCGCTCACCGGCACAGGAGCGCGTCTTCCAGATCTTCAGCAGCAGGATGACGATGGCCGCCAAATGGGACAAGAGTCCGGTCAACCGGAAGATGTTCATGGCGGCGGCGACAGGTAGCAAACGCGCGGCGGCCCCGAGGCTCAGCGGCTCAGGAGGCGGCGGAGGCGGCGACCCCTGAGAGGAAGCGGCGAAGATGGCGAGAGCGGGCGCGACGTGGCCAGGGACGTGGCCGAACCGCCGTCGCGCAGGCGCGGGGCAGGCTGGGAAAGCGGGCGGCCGCCAAGCCCCGCCCCTTAGCCCCGCCTCTTAAAGGAGCCGCTCCCAAGCGCAGGCTGGGCGCTACAGCCGGTCCTGGCTTTCTGCTGAGAGTAGTTGGGTTCTTGTCAACTTCCCTCTGCTGCGCTTCCGGTCTCCCCTTGGTGCCAGAAGTCTTCTTTACTGTTTGAAATGACATTCCTTTGTGAGGGTTTTCTTTTTTTTTTTAATCCCCTCACACTTGTTTTTACTATATGAAAATGTACAAGAGGAAAATCACGCGTGATTGATCACGGTGGACCTGGGCTGTAATAGAGGATGGGCTGAAGTGGGAATTCTGCCGTGATAGAGAATGTGTGCGGGGGTGTGGCTCAGTGGTAGAATGCTTGCCTAGCATGTGAGGAGACCCGGGTTTGATCCCCAGCCTTGGAGGGGTGGGGAAGGAAAAAAAAAGATAGATAAATGCAAAATGAGGTGGAAAAGGGAACATTTCCTTAGGATGAGAGATCGATTAGGCTGGCAGCCAGGGTCTGCTGTACAACTTGTAGCCACTTCTGCCTTTGGCAGCCTCCCTGAGCTTGTAGGGCGTTTGCTATTTAACTAAGAAGAAATTTAAACTATAAGGATAATTTATTTATTATTATTATTAATTCTTTTTTTTTTTACCATTTATCTTCAACTACAAATGTACGTATCAGAGCATTTAGGCTGGGGTTGTAGCTCAGTGTTAGACAAGTCTAGCCTGATTGAGGCTCTGGGTTCATGCCACAGCACCTGGGGGTGGGGAGAGGCCTGGCGTGGTGGCTCACCCCTATAATCTCAGCAATTTGGGAGGTGGAGATTAGAAGGATCATGGTTTGAGGCTAGCAGGACCAAAGAGTGACGGAGGGGCAGGGCGCAATACTGGGGATTGAACTCAGGACCTGGCCTGGCTAAAGCACTTAACCACCTGAGCCACAGTCCCAGTCTAGCTGGTGGCCTTTTACCTGGCAGAAATAGAAGCTGTCATGGAGTGTTGGCGGGGAAGGAAAGGCCAGTCAAAGGTTTGGGATAAGTTTCATCTCCAAATAAGAAATGATTCTGTACTCTTGTCCCAGGTGTAAAATCTTGTCATTTTTGTTGAGTCACATGTTCTCTGCAAGTATGACGTATTTCAAACACGTCTACCAACTGGTAAGTATAAAAGTCTCAGACCAGTTTTTCAGAACAACCCACAACCTGGTCCTGGTGTATGAGATCCTGTGAGACCACAGAAAGGCAGACACACCCAGTATGGATCACACAATGCAATTTATTGGGGTCCTTACAAAGTTTTTTTGGGTGGTACTAGAGATTGAACTCAGGGCCTCAAGCTGCTCTACCACTGGAGCCACGGCCCATGTTCCTTTTACTTTCAGCTTGCTTTTCAGATAGGGTCTTGAACTTTTACTCAGGCCAGCCATGGACCCAAATCCTCCTACTCCCACCTCCTGAGGAGATAGAATTCTAGTCACGAGTCACTACACTGCCTTGCTTTTTTGGGGGGTGGAGTGGGAGGTAAGACTGGTGTCTTGAACTCAGGGCTTCACACTTGCAAAGCAGGTGCTCTACAGTTTGAGCTGTACCTCCAGTCCATTTTGCTCTGGTTATTTTGGAGATTGGGTCTCTAGAACTATTTGCCTGGGTTGCTCTCCAACCTCAACCATCCCAATCTCAGCCTCCCAAGTAGCTGGGATTACAGGAGTGAGCCACCAGCATCACACAGCCTTATTTTTGAGATTGGGTCTTGCTATCTTTTTTCCCAGGCTAGCCTTGAACCTCCACCCTGCTGTCTCTGCTTCCTGAGTTATTGGTTGGCTTTATGAATGGAAGCATGGTGCTGGGAACCAGCAAGACCATTGGATCCCCTCAATTTGGGTCAGAAAGAGGGGCGTATGTATGACTCAGAACAAAAGTGATTTCATCCTGGCTGAGACGGACCAGGCTTATCTTATGATAATCTAGAAGAATAAGGCACAGCCCTGGTGCCAGGGTCCTCACGGTTTGCTGGGAAACTCCCCAGGAAAAACCAGCCTCAGTTTCTCAGGGGCGATCACGACCATTTTCAAGAAAGATGGCTGCAGTTGTGTCAGGCTGGATCCATACACCAGTCTTAATATTTGGGGGCGCTCACTGGCAATAGGACATTGTAAAACAAAATGATTTATATGCTAAGGTCTTGCCGCTTGTATAAATATTTGCACACAGTGTGTACTTGTGCGTTTCAGCAGTGGGCCAGGGGTCCTGACATTCCTTCCTTTTTCCTATAAATGAAAAAGAGTCACAGTGCGTGACCACTGAGAAATAGATGTGTAAAGTGAGCTTCTGTCAGGGTGATGCAAAGTTAGACACTGAAAATATCGAGTACTTTGAAACAAACTACTTTCTTCGTCTCTCCCTGCAGTTTGGATGCAGTATGTGTTTACAGTAGGCTTTGTGAGCTTTTTTTTTTTAAATGGTGTTAGAATTTGAACTCAGGGCCTTACCACTTGAGACATACTCCCAGCCCATTTTTGCTTTAGTTATTTTTCAGATAAGGTCTCATATTTTTGCCCAGAGCTGTTTCAACCAAGTTCCTCTTATCTACACCTCCCAGATACTGGGATGATAGGCATGCATCATTATACCTGGCTTCAGTATTGAGATAGGGTCTCACAAACTTTTTGCCTGGGCCGGCTTCAGATAGTCATCCTCCTATCTATGCCTCCGACGTAGCTGGGATCATAAGCCTGTGCCGCTGTGCCTGGCCAGCATCCATTACTCTTTTCAAAATTAGGATCTGTTCATTGTAGAGGGGCTGCATTGTGACAATTCCAGATGGGCTTGTATTGCACATAGATTAGATCACCCACCATCTCTCCCTCGACCCCTCCCCACCCCACTTACAGCAATCGCAAGAGATTTTTTTGCTCTAGTTCATAGCATATGTGAAGTCCATCCTCCATATTCCCTCCCCTTCATCTCCCTCATTCAGCTCCTCTCCCACTAGCACCCCACACGCTGTAGACATTTTACAGTCCTGTCTTTCATTGTGAATATTTAAGTTCATGTTCAAACCCCACTGTGGGTAAACTTTACTTTGGTTTGTTCAACCCCTCCCATTTCTCCCCCTTACCCCTTTACCTCCCACCCCCATTTTCGGCAGCGTTCAGTGCACACCCTGTGTCCTCTTCCTTCACAGGCATATGTTTTACGACATTACTGATGCTCCAGCCTTCTCTCCTCCTCTCCCTCCTCCCCCGAGGCCCTAGAGCAGCTCCACGTTTACAAATGTGTTCTACATCTGAGCGTGTGTGCGATCACGCTTGTTCTGTGTGTGTGTCTATCTTTGGATCTGTCTTCCATGTAGGAGAAAACATGCAGCCTCGTCTAAGCTCATCGGGTTCAGCCCTCCACCCTTTACGCTGTGCCCCCCTTTGTCTAGAAGCCCATTCGCATCTCATCGATGGCTCTCTTGCCTCAGAATATTGTCACCCTGTTGTCTGCCTCTTGGGTTTTATTTGCTTCTGGCTGACACATGGCGTCCAGCTGCTTCTTCCCCACCTGCTCCTGTGTTGTGCCACACCCCCATTTCCCACCATGTTTTCCAGCAGTCACTCAACCTCTCTGTGCTCATCTCTGGAACAGCCTTACCTCTTCCTGCAACTTATTTCCTCACAAACGGCTCCATTCTACACCCTCCTTTATTTCCAGCTCTTTCTATTTCATCTCCCCTCTCCATTCTCCTTGGCTTTTGTAAGACTGGACCAGAGGTGGTGATAAAAGTGCCCCAGGATGACTCAAAGAGCAAGTGCACCTTTCGCTGTGTCATCCCTCTCCCGGGACCATTTCCAGGGAGGCCTCTCTGGGGTCCACCGTTCCTTTATATCTGAGTTGGGATTCTTTTCCAGGCACCCATGGAAGTTTCCGCATTCTTTCTACTCTTCCTGATGTCCCCCTCAACAGCTTCCCCTCGTGTCTGGCATCCAATTCCAGCTTAGGATCTGCGGCGTCTTCTATTTTTCAAACATGAAAAATCATCCAGGATTCTTTTTCAGAGCTAAGACCTTGGTCAAACATGCATAACTGATGCACACAACAGTAATATTTGACAAAGGAAAAAACCACACACGCTTCGTGAAGATTAAAGGACATTTCATCTTTATTGTATTTCCCCAAGGGAAGAGTGGCCCTGTCCTCTTTGAACACACAAAACATGGGCGCTCTTACAAAACACATACCCTTTATAAAATGGCAAACCAACCTGTCAGTGCAAGTCGATGTTCACAGTTCAACAACAAAGGCTAAAACATCAAATAAAAATGTATATTCCCAACAATTTGAGTATTCTTACATAGCTATAATATATAAGTAGAATGGATAAAAAGAACTTATTGTAAGAGTAAAAACATTTATGAATGTGTAAGTTATAATCTGAATAATGAAAATATAAAGAACAGCATGTTTCCAAATCTACAACCATCTCAAAACATTGCAAATAAATATAGTAAACATTTTATGACCAACTTATTCAAAATAATTCAATATAACTTATGATTTATATTAACTATATTTACACTAACTCTATTATGATCCCACGTGTCTAAGTTTACATATTAAAAACAGTCATCAAATCTGGCAAACCAAATATACGTGAGCATATGACCGCAACGTGAATTTTGGTGAGACTACAGGTGCCTCAGGAAAGAAGGGACCCAGCAAGGCCTGATTTCCCTTCATTCCTTCATGGACTCCCAGGTGTGCCCCCACACCGAGGAGTGGGGTAGTTTTATTAGGCTTGTTCTGGAAGAATCTGGGTTCTTCTAGGTTTGGGAAACTCCTCGCTCTTCCTTGCTCCAGCTGGCTTCAGTGTTGGTTTAGACTTCCTGATGAACATTCCCATCTCCCTGGGCACGGCGATCTGGAAGGCAGAGAGAAATGATGTCAAGAGGCAATGCTCCAGGAGGAAGGTGATCGACAGGCTAAGTCAGTCCCAACAAGGGTTTGGAACCACTTACAGACCCTAATTCACCTCTAGCCCTTCATCCAGTCTTGGGGATTGAAAGCAGGCTTCGTGCTTGCCAGGGAGGTACTCTCTATCCCTTGAGCTATGACTCCAGCCCTTTATTTTATTGCTTTAAGCTAGGTTCTCCTTAGCTTTGCCTAAGCTGGCCTCCGACTCCTGACGTCCTGTCTCTATCTCCCAGTTAGCTGGATTACAGGTATACACAACCATGCCCAGCTCTGAAGCATCACCAAGAATTGTGATGACTCTTGGGCTTTTCTTTCCATGACTCCAACAATCACTTAAGCCCTGAGGTCAGGCCCAACAGTCTTCTGTAGAGCAGAACATGAGGTGATTCTGCTCAAGGAAGGAAGAAAAAAGCGATGTCAGACACAGTTCCCTAGGTGTGAACTCACAATGCGACTGTGGACTAAACTCAGACCGTGGTCCTCTCCACTTACTGAAAATGTGAACCTCTGACCGTGCGACAGCATTCCTGACGTCAGGATGTCATGAACCAGGACACCAGAACCCGAATCCCAAACCAAACTCCCGATGTTTCATCCTCGCGTGAACTGGGCTAGCTGTGCTCTACAAAAATCAAACCTTTGCTCAATGCTCTGCTCACATCCATCACTGTTAAGGTGTGGCTTGTGTGCAGCCACCGCAAGCTGCGCACAGTTCCGACCAACGTTCTTGACCATAAACTTGAGGGGAAAGGGAGAAGAGGGGAACTTGGTCCAACAGTGGTAGGGTAAGGAGAACAAGAAATTTCAAAGAGAATTCTGGCCATAGGAAATTTGTTTCAAGTCAAATTAGGACTAAACTAGTTAGTGGCCATCTGTCATTGATAATATTCAGACCTCCCACATTTTCTTCTTCCTTCCTTCCTTCCGTCCTTCCTTTCTCCCTCCCTCCCTCTGTCCTCCCCCTTCCTTCCTCCCATTTTCCTTCCTTCCCTCCTTCCGTCCTTCCCTCCATTCCTCCATTCTTTCTTCCTTCCTTCCCTCCATTCCTCCATTCTTCCTTCCTTCCTTCCCTCCATTTCTCCATTCTTCCTTCCTTCCTTCCTTCCCTCCTTCCCTTTCTTTCTTTTTTCTTATGGCACTTGGGTTTGAACTCAGGGCCTTGACTTGCTGGACAGGTGCTCTACTATACTTGAGCCATAGCTGCAGTCCTATTTTGCTTTAGTTATTTTCCTATGGGGTCTTGTTTTGTACCCATGCCTGCCTAGATCCTGACCCTCCTATTTTTACTTCCCACATCACTGTGTTATCAGTGAGTCCCCAGAGTTGGTACCGCATGGGACCCTAGGTCAAGACTGAATTAAGAAGTGACGGCAAAAGCTCGGATGATGGGCATATGGAGGTTACAGCTAGCGGATACTCGCGGCTGACAGAAATCAGCACTTGCTCACAGCTGCCATTCGGACCCAATGGCTTTGGGTTAAAGGATTTCTACCTCATCCGAGCCCTAGCGACACTTGGGTGTCTCTGAGGCCTGGCTATATGGCCGGCCCCTGGCCCCCAGCACGTCTCTCAGGGTCACTTCTCTCTGGTTGTCATTTCTATGGCTGTGCAGTGACCGGGAGTGTCTTACAGCCTGGGATGGTTGGGCTGCTTTATGGTGTGGCACCAGGTGTGGCACGGAGTGGTCAGGCAAGGGGGTTTCAGGATTTCCTAAGCAGACATCAAATCGCCCTGGGCACACTACAAGGACACAGACACACCTTTACTGAAGCCGATGATGGAACAGAGTTCTAAGGCAGGTGGGTGCGGTCTCGCCCCCACACCCAGAGGTCCGGGTTATAGGCCTGGATCTGGAAAGAAAAACAGCTTCATGAACAGTGCTGCTCCCCAGGGAGACCTCTCCCCATGTCCGGCCTCCACTTCTTTCTAGTTCCCAAACCCATTCCTTCCTTCGCTCTCCAATCCAGAGCCTTCCCCCCAAGTCCTTCGCAGCCCGGACCCTCACCTCTTCACACTCCTCTCGGGACACCCGCATCCTCCAGCCCATGGATCGCATCATCTGGTACCGTAACTTGTGGAACAGAGGGTGCTGGAAGTAGTTCTTTCCGTAAAGAAAGTAAAATATGTCTTGCTTAGGAGCCTGGTTGTCCTCTTCCATGTCATTGGCCAGATATCTGGGGAAAGAAATCAGAGCCCTCGTCAGAGGGACAGCCAGGGAGCACCTGCACCTGCAGTCAAGTGCCAGGAAGAAGAGCAGGCTGACCCTCTCAGCCCAGGGACACATCACCCCTGCTCTGTACAAAGAGGACTGTAGAGCCCACTGTGGGACAGAGGTCTCCCAAGGGGCCTCTCACACTGTGATGATGGAGAAAAGCCCATCTGGAGATCCTGAGGCTGTCCCCTGCCACTATCATGCCCTGCAGCTGGCATCATGGCTCCCCATCTCCCTCCTCACTCCCTTTGCTCTACTTGGGCTGTGTGCACACCTGTGTCCCCACTACAGAGTAATGACCAATGGGTGTGGCCTAACCCTGTCCATTTCTCCATTTATCCCTGCCCAATCAAGTGGTTGATGGAGAATTTGGCTCATGAGATGTGTTAATTCCACCACCTTTACTCAGACCTCTCTTTCCATCCACCCATGTGCCCTGGTGCAGAGGTTGCTGGGCCAAAGGTTTTCTTGAATGAATGAATGAATGAGGGAACAAGTGAGTGAATGAATGAAGGGAAGATTCAAGCCAAATGCCATTACTGATTACTTCATTGATACAACACAACAATAAAAACACTTTTAAAATGAACAGAACTTAGCTGAGTGCTTCAAGAATGGTGGCCTGTGCCCATGGAGCTTTAGCCTATCGGGCCTCAGCAGCTGCTGGGAAAGAAGAGCTCTCCTGTCGCCAGCACACAGCAGTTAAAGGCAAGTACATATAGCTTGGCTCTCACTCCACCGACTTTCAGGACATGATGCTTAGAAACCACAACCAAGCAGGTGGGCGTGGTGGCATATGTCTGTAATCCCAGCTACATGGGCAATGGGGAAATCAGAGGATCATGGTTTGAGGCCAACCCCAACAAAAAAGTTAGCAAGATCCCATGTCACAAAACAAGCTGGGCATAGTGGTATATGTCTATAATCCAAGCTAGGCAGAAGGCAGAGGTAGGAGAAGGATGGTAGGGGGCAAAAAGTGTGAGGCCCTACCTGCAAAACAGACCACAGCACAAAGTGTTGGTAGAGTGTTTACCTAGGAAATACAAGGCCCCAAGTTCAAACACTAGTACTGCCAAAACAAACCAAAAATCCGAATAAAAAATAACCTCCCACCACGCAAGCAGGATTTCTGCCTGAAGTGGGGGGCTTTGGCTCATACACCTCTATTGCCTGCAGTTTAAATTGGCTAGACAACGAGCAGAAACCTAGTCATTTTGAAGACAAGTAATTAGACTCCTATCACTTGGTAATAAATAATGGAGCCATGACAGGTGACTGCAATTTTTTTTCTTTTTGGTGGGACCAGAGTTTGAACTCAGAGCTTCACCCTTAGAAAGTAGGCACTCTAGAGCTAAGGCATGCCTCCAGTTCATTTTTGCTCCGGTTATGTTTGAGATGGGGTCTTGCAAACTGTTTGCCGGGCTGCCTTTGAACCACGATCCTCCCATGTCAGCCTCGTAAGTAGGTAGGATTGCAGGCATGGACACCAGTGCCTGGCTCAAATTTGCTATTTGGTAAAGACGACAGATCCAAATACTGCTTTATCTACTTTAATCTCTGCTCATAAAAATGCTTCTGAGCCTGGTGCCAGTGGCTTACACCTGCAATCCTAGCTACTTGGGAGGCTGAGACTGGGAGGATCACAGTTCAGGCCAACTTGGGCAAAAGTTATTGAGACCCCCATCTCAATGGAAAAAGCTGTGTGTGGTGGCACACACATCTCATCCCAGCTATGGCAGAAAGCATAAAATAGACAGATTACGGTCCAGGCCAGCCTAGGCAAAACCAATAATCTATCTGCAAAATAACCAGACTATCTCCAAAAAGGGCTGTGTAGAATGCCTGCCTAGCAAGTGTAAACCTCTGAGTTCAAATCCCAGTACCACCAGCAGCAGCAGCAGCAATATCTATGTATAAAAAAGTAATTTTTGGTACAGGTGCTGTTTAAGTGCAGCAGAAGTCTAAGAAAAATGGACTCAGTGGAGAGAAGCAAACAAGCAGCAGCCTCCACACGGTGCCTCACAGGGTGGTGACACGAGACGCTGTGACCAGTAAGTTCTCCTAGCTGGACTCCTGCTTGTGTTCTGACTTCTTGGGGCAATCAGTAATTCCCACTGCTTGACAACAGAGCAGGCAGGGCTAGCAAGAGCTTTGGAAGCTTCCTCATGCTTGAGGAACTTACATTTTAAAGCCTCTAGGGCCCAGGGCTCCAATTAAACAGATGCTGTTTTGGAACAAAACAATTATTCGCAGTCACATATACAAGGCTGTCAAGGTGGCGAAAGTTTTAAAGACAGGAACAACACATTTAGGCCTGGCGGAGTGGCTCAAGTGGCAGAGCGCCTGCCTAGTGAGCGTGAGGCCCTGAGTCAAACCCCAATACCACAAACAAACAACCAAACAAACCAAAACAAAACAAAGCCAGCGTCTTTAGATATGATTTTTAACCAAGACACAGATGACATAAAGGAACAATGTCCCACAGGTCTGTGCATTATGGATAAAATGCACTCTGTCAGATACCATACCATACCTTCATAGACGTGTTATACAATGAAATAAATGAAGTAAAAAGATCCAGGTAGCGAGTTGTGAATACCAGTGCAAACAGAAGCTGGCTTTTCCCGGAAATACCTGAACAAACAGAAAGAAAGCATGAGAAAAGTCCTGGAGAGCGACACGGGAAGTGTGTGTGGGGCAAGGGCTGGCGTCGGAGGCCCGGGTCTAGGACAACTGTGAGTAACCAAGAGTACTTCCAGTTTTTCTTTCCTTTAGCATCCCAGTGTGCACTACTCTTGAAGGCCCTGCCAGCTTTTGTCTTCCTGTGATAGGTGAGTCTAGGAAAGTGACTTCATTGTACCACCAGCACACCAGGACGGGTGTCCTCCAAGGAGCACTGCGCTTCTCATTCTGTCACCTCAGGCAGGAGTACATTTCTTTCAACAGCTGGGCTATTATTAGCATTGTAACTGTCTTTACCTCTGGATCTTTCCATTTTAAAATACGGTCTCCATGGCTAGGGGCATATGACGCAGTAGAAGCATGCTTGCCTAGCATGCTGAGGCCGTGGGTTCAATCCCCAGTGCCATCACAACAAACCAGAGCCCAAACCCAGTTTCTCCATGGTGACAAATCTTTGGAGGGTGGAGTTGGAAGCTACTCTGATTAAGGGGACAAGGAATCAGCTGAGGAGACTGGTTTAGGTCTCCAAGCAGGAGCCTCTCGTCCCCTGGAATAATGACACAACAGTGCACACCTACTTGGTAGGAGGTGGAGATGAGGAGGATCAAAGTTTGAGGTGAGCCTCGACAAAAAAGTTTGAAAGACTCCCATCTCAACCAACAAGCTGGGTGTGGTGGCATGCACCTGTGACTCCAGCAATGGAGGAAGCACAGGTAGGAGGGCTGTGTCCTAGGCTGGCCCTGGGCAAAAACGAGACCCTATCCAAAAGAATAACAAAAACAAAGGGCTGGTGGAGTGGCTCAAATGGCAGAGCGCCTGTCTAGCAAGCAAGAGGCCCTGAGTTCAAACCCCACTATAGCAAACAACAACAACAAAGTTACAAATAAAAAAAAATTAAACTCCATCTTTTAGATTCATCATACATCATTTTGGTTTTTGTTTTGAGGCAGGATCTCTCTCTCTCTCTCTCTCTCTCTCTCTCTCTCTCTCTCTCCCAGGCTGGTCTTGAACTTTATATCCTCCTGCCTCAGCCTCCTGGGTGCTGAGATCAAGGTGTGCACCACCATGCCCAGCACCATTATGCATTTTAGTAAGCATGTATTTAACAGAAGAGTCACTACAACCAAGTGACATTCATAACACCCCGGGACATAAAATAAATCACATTGTTTTTCAATGACACTTCATAGTTTGCTGAAACTAAGAACCTGGATGCAAGAATGTTATTTTCTAAGTATGAGTAATTACAGTTCCAGCTTATTCACAGTAACATCTAAAGAGAAACCAAGAAAAGTTGACTCTTTCCAAACCCATCAACAGAAACCAATTTCAAGAGCCAAAGGAAGAGATTCAGGCAGCACATGTGCTGTTAAGTCTTTTCCTCAGCAACGAGGACTTTTTTCCACGAGAGATCGGTGTTCAAAGGAGAAGCCATGAAGCTGATGGTAAAAACTAGACCCGAGATGGGGAAAGAAACTGGAAGCAGACAACTCACACTGGATGTTTGTTGAAGCCTTCAAAGATAAGTTTCCAGTCTGCTTGCTGTACGGTTCCACCTAATGTTTCAAACTTATAGGATACAAGCTGAGCACCTATACTCTTAGTTACTGTGGGGTCTAAGACTGGAAGGAATGCAGTTCAAGGCCAGTCCAGGCAAATAGTTTGTGAAACTCCCTCTCCAAGAAAACCATAGCAAAATGGACTGGACGTGTGGCTCAAGTGGTAGAGTGCCTGCCTTGCAAGTGTGAAGCATTGAGTTCAAATCCCACTTCTACCAAAAACCTTACAGGATACAGATGGGCAAATTTTTCCATAAAGGGTTGATTCTTTAAAAAAAAAAAAAAAAGGAGGAGGGGAGGTTGGAGGTACAGCTCAAGTGGTAGCATTTGCCTGTTTAGCAAGTGTGTAGTCCTGAGTTCAAATCCCAGTACTACCAAAAAAAAAAAAAAGGAAAGAAAAATTATAAAAAGGGTTTATTCTAAAGCAGCTTTGGAAACCAGGCAGAGTACTTCTGTCCTCATTTTCAGCATTCCTGTACTAAACACCAAGGACAATAATATAGCTCTAATCACTCCTCTTTGAGATTCACCTCACCTGTCACCTCCTCTGGGACATCCTCCCTTGTGCTGTTGATTCATCCAGCTGCTGCCCTCGTTTTTCTTACAGACTTAAAAAGACACACTATGATTGGGTTCCTGCCTCCTCTCTCCCCAAACCTCCACTCACCACAAAGCTGAGATAGGCAGGGGTCGTGCCTTATTCCGTTTTGTATTCCTTATGTGGGACCCTGGGCCTGACACACAGCAGGCTCCACAAGATACTTGCTGAATGAATGGACACATGGAGAAAAGAAAAAGGCAGTCACCTTTTTGTGTCACTGGGCAAATTTTCATTGTGTGGTATTTGGGGAATACACTTCTAAAGCATTTCCAAGTCCAGCTGTGTCTTTCGCCTGAACAGTTAATGTGCTCTGTCCCAATTCACTACCAGCTAGAGCATGGAGAGCTCCCTGGGTGAGCACAGGGTAGAGAGGAGGACAGACAGCACTGGCACCATGGTGCAGAATCCAGGCAGGGACCAGCATGCTGGGAATCCCCAGATGCTTACATGATTCTACACTGTGCTCCCTGGCTTGGATCCTGATTGGCAATTAGCAGCCTTTCCCTTTGCACTGTAGAAATGTCAGTCTCCACAGAAAGGCAGGAATCCCAGCTGAGGATGTGAGGGGCCCAGGAATCACCTCGGGGGATGCTGTGGAGTGTTTGCTAGTAACTGCTTGTTGGGCAAATGCTCTACCACTTGAGCCTTACCTCTAGCCCTATCTCCATTTTAATTTATTGATTTGCTGTGCCAGGATTGAACCCAGGGCTCATGCATACTAGGCAAGTGCTCTACCACTGAGCCACACCCGAGCCAACACCAACAACCTGGTTTTAGAACAACATACACCAAAGCTCTCAGGTAACAAGCACTCACAGAATATGCACTGTAAGCACTTCAGACACTGATGTCCTAGTACCAAGTGCACCAAACATCCATAGTAAGTAGCATCACTTGTCAAATGGAAGTCACTCATTAAACTTAACATCTCTCCTGTCTTTACTCACAAAGCTGAGCTACTATATACTTCAGTGTAGCTACTTTAAAGTCTGATGTAGTTAAAAGTTGCATTTTTAGATCAGGGACATAGTAGCTCATCCCAACTACTAGGGAGGTAGAGACTGAAAGGACTGTGCTTTGAGACTAGCCTGGGCAAAAAGTGAGACTCATCTCAACAAAGGATCAGGCATGGTGGTGCACGCCTGTAGGATTCTTGGAGACCCTTTCTGGAACACAGCTAAAGCAAAAAGGGCTGGAGGCACGGCTAGAGCGGTACCGCCCCCTAAGTACTGCTCATCCCAAAAGTGATTAGGTCTTTTTCAACACCCCTGCCACTTCCAAGTGTAACTTCCCAAGCTTTTCAAAAGCCCCTTCTCTATGTGTTTGTGTATAGGTACTGTATACATTTACCCCTCAAAGCATGGCTCATGGTGGCTTTAAGCGTGCTTTTTGAAGCTATGTCTCAGATTCATCATTCCCTGCTATGAGTATGTCTCACTCTAGCTCAGTTCTTTGCGTTGTTTACAATTTTTGTTATAAATCTTGCACAAACATCTTTGTACCTATAGATGGTGTTTTGCACTTACTTAGGTACAATGAACATTTTATACTTTTATGTCATTTGTTCACATATGACAATTTCTATAGCCCAGATTCCTTAAAACTACTGGTACAATAAACATGAACACTGTCACCTAGCACGGCCAAACCTGTCCTAGGGAGGCAGCGACCAGGCCATTAACACCTGCAGGGAACGCCCTTTTCCTCAGCGTAACACTTCCACTTTCTCCACCTAGTGGGTAGATAATGGTGTGTGCTGCCATTTGCACACCCAAGTTCAGAACTAGTGAGGCCGGGGATTTCTGCATGCCAATTGGTCTTATTTTCTGTGAACTGCCAACTTGGTCAATTTTGATGGTTCTTAACCTACTGTCACCTATACTACAGATTATTTCTCTTGGTTTCTTGTCTTTGATTATATTTTGAAATAACAAGTTAACTTAGAGGCATGTGTCACCTTGTCTCTTCCTCAGTCTGCCCGGTCCTACCCAGGACCATGGTACGAATACACATTCAGGTCACCTGTGTCCATCGGCAAACTTTTATTCTTTTCTGCGGAGTTCTTTACACTCCTTGTTGGGAAGCCAGAGGCATCTCTGGCATCTTTTTTGTTGCTTCACACCCATACTATTTATTGCCCATCTGGTTTGACATCCACATATCCACGTTTTTATCTTTTCATACGTGTGTCTTACCATCTCATCTGAACTGCTGGTGCCTTTTTTTCCCCCCTTCAACGCTGGGGATTGAACCTCCAGCCTGCTAAGCAAGCAGTCTACTGCAGCTTCCAGAGCAAAAACTTTGATTGTTGCCAGCGGTTGCTGTGAATTGCCTGGGTGCCCTGCACACAGCAGGTGGTTAATAAATGCTTCAGAGCAATGATCACTCCAGAGACTAGCACTCAATAACAGCACCAAGAGGGAGTTGGGAATATGATGCAAAAGCTTCCCGAAGTACTCAGTGTCAGCAATAAAAGGAGGTATTTTCCACTTACTTAAAAATATAAACCCAAATATGTGATATGCAGAGACACTGTTTGGGAGGTTGACAAGTTTGTAGCCTGCATAACAACATCTAGGAGGGAAGGAGAGAGACCAGGCAGGGGAGGAGGGCTGGGGGTCATGGCTCTCGGGACTCCCCTGTCACTCAAACTCTGTAGATAGAGCACTTAACCGCCTACAGGGAAACAGAGATAGAAGCCCCTTCATCTAAACGCCATGCTTGTTCTCCCAGGTTATCTAGGCAGCGTTCAGGACAGAAAGAGAGCGATGATTTGAGCATACCGAGGATCAGACTGCCATGATAGTTCAGAAATATGACACTCACCCTTCATTTTGGGGAGCCCTCTGTAATGACAATGGCAGATGCAGTCATAAAAGAATGCAGATTCAAACAAGATCAACTCACTGTCCCACTTTTTTAAAAACAGATCCTTAATAGGAGCTGTTCTGGAATGAGATTGCAGGAAACTGAATCCCAGCTTCCTCCCAAGCCCACCCTGTCCCTCACCCTTAGGAAAAAGGGCCTGTGGTTTGGAGGCTGCAGGCCTGTTCAAAAGTGCCAAAATCCTAAAATAAGCCCCATCCCAGTATTTTTGAGGTGAGAAACACAAGCTGGTTCTATATTGTCTCCTATTCCTGTTATATGAGAAATTCTATCAAGTTCTTATTCTTTCAACAACTTTTATAATTTAGGATGGAAAAACAACACAGTTAGTGAAGCCCAGCACTTAATTCTGAAGCAATGATCTTGGTGATTTCTGACAAAGATCTTGGAGATTTCATTTTTTAAGAGGCTGGTTTCGAAAAGTCACACCAGAAGGAAATCCACCGGCCAGAAATACTTGGGAACACACACTATCTTCCTTTGTGGCATTAGGGTTTGAACTCAGGACCTCACTCTTGCTAGGCAGGCATTCTACCACTGGAGCCATCCCCCCCAGCCCTTTTTTGTGATGGGTTTTTTTTTTCAAGATAGGGTCTCCAGAATTACTTGCCTGGGGCTGGCTTTTAACCACAATCCTACTGATCTCTGCCTCCTGAGTAGCTGGCATTACAGGTGTAAGCCACCAATGCCCGGCCCTTTGTTGGCATTGTAGCTGAAGTACTTTCCATTTTCCTTAATGCTCTCAACCTCCCAAATGAAAACAATGAATATGTAAAAAACAAAACAGCAGACCCTCTCCTTGCAACTCACCATCCTCTTAAGAATTAGGAATTCTCCCCAACATTTTAGTGTGGATACAAATTAACTACCTGCCAGAAAAGGAGATTCTAGGACCCACACTCATACAAAGATTTTGAAGTAAAACTAAAGATTGAAAGTAACATCTTAGTACAAGAACAAAAAGACCTAATCCACTAGCATCAAACATTTAAACTAACTCCTTAGGCCAAAGCAGACAGATTTAGTCAAAATCCTTAACTGTGAATTACTGATTGTGTTTCTACCCTGGCTCTGTCACTACGATTACCTTCTGAGATTCCTCTCTCTCAGAACAGGGACAATGGCAACTACCCCTACGTTGTTTTAAGGATGTCTCGAGTAAGTCATGGAAAGCACTTAGTTGACTACTCAATACACAGAAAGTGCTTAAAGTTAGCTATCACAATTGCTTGGCTGTCACTGGAAATCATGCAACTGAGCCTTTCAGTGTACGTCACCTCCATGTAACACACACTGGCTTCAGTACATAGTACATGGACTTTGTAACATCTATGTTGAGTGCTCAAAGTTCTTTTTTTGGTTTTCCTTACTTCCTGGATCTCAGCTATGTTCCTGGGAGACAGGTGAGGCCTGCAGACAGCAGAATCAAAGACACAGTGTTACTTTAGAAGTGAAGATTTTTATAAATCAACCAGATAAATGGAATCTGCCACCCAGGTCCTTTAGGATTCCCATCCTTCGCTGCCTGAAAAAATTAAGTTCTGGAGTTCTTCAAAGTTATAAGTTTAAGGAAGGCTTTGCATTTGACGAAACTATTTAAAATGTGCCTTCCTTAATGAAATATACAACTCCATTATCTGGGAGAGGTTTGTTGCACTGGCTCCCAGCAAGACTTGCATGAAATGAGCATGTCCTGTGGGGAGGGACCAGGCCAACTCACTGGTGACGTGGAGCCAGGAACCGCGTGGGACCACATGGGACCTCAAGGGTACCCAGAGCCGCAGATTTAGCAGAACCCGTTATTAGATAGATGAAGGCCCTCGAAGTTTAAGAAATCATTTGCCTCTCAAAGCAGCACGAACTGCGTCAACAAACTCAAAGACCCAAGCCCCCCCAGCCCTGCGGATGGCGGGTGCGATCCGGGATTCTAGGGCTTGGGTGACCTGACCCGAACCCCCTACAAACCAGCACTATCCTACAGCCCCGTCCTTGCAGGGGCAGGGTGGGCAGCAAGATGACCTCTATCCCCGGCCCTCCCAGGCCCCCATCTCCCCGCTGCCACGTCAGGTCACGGTCCTGTCTTCCTCCCCTCTCCAGTCCCATTGATCCGAGGGTCTCCAACCTGGGTTCCGCCCGGAGAATCCCCCGGATGAGGGACACGCCCACCGGACCCCCATTCCAAAGTTTTCAGACAGAACAGGGCACCGCACAGCGCGGCCAGCGCCCCCTGGGCCCACGGCTCAAATTCAGGAGCAAACCGAGTCCAGCGGGGCTGCGCTGCGACACCAGCAGGGCCACCGCGAGGGGCCGCAGAGTCCCCTCACACCGGGCCCATCGCCCACCGACGGCCGTGATGGCCACCGCGATCCCAGCCCCCTTCCAGGGACGGCCGGGGTCCCCCCCGCCCCGCCCCCTCGGGAGCCCCGGCCCCGCGCGCCCCAGCCTCTTGGGCCTCGCCCGGCCGCTCACCGGCACAGGAGCGCGTCTTCCAGATCTTCAGCAGCAGGATGACGATGGCCGCCAAATGGGACAAGAGTCCGGTCAACCGGAAGATGTTCATGGCGGCGGCGACAGGTAGCAAACGCGCGGCGGCCCCGAGGCTCAGCGGCTCAGGAGGCGGCGGAGGCGGCGACCCCTGAGAGGAAGCGGCGAAGATGGCGAGAGCGGGCGCGACGTGGCCAGGGACGTGGCCGAACCGCCGTCGCGCAGGCGCGGGGCAGGCTGGGAAAGCGGGCGGCCGCCAAGCCCCGCCCCTTAGCCCCGCCTCTTAAAGGAGCCGCTCCCAAGCGCAGGCTGGGCGCTACAGCCGGTCCTGGCTTTCTGCTGAGAGTAGTTGGGTTCTTGTCAACTTCCCTCTGCTGCGCTTCCGGTCTCCCCTTGGTGCCAGAAGTCTTCTTTACTGTTTGAAATGACATTCCTTTGTGAGGGTTTTCTTTTTTTTTTTAATCCCCTCACACTTGTTTTTACTATATGAAAATGTACAAGAGGAAAATCACGCGTGATTGATCACGGTGGACCTGGGCTGTAATAGAGGATGGGCTGAAGTGGGAATTCTGCCGTGATAGAGAATGTGTGCGGGGGTGTGGCTCAGTGGTAGAATGCTTGCCTAGCATGTGAGGAGACCCGGGTTTGATCCCCAGCCTTGGAGGGGTGGGGAAGGAAAAAAAAAGATAGATAAATGCAAAATGAGGTGGAAAAGGGAACATTTCCTTAGGATGAGAGATCGATTAGGCTGGCAGCCAGGGTCTGCTGTACAACTTGTAGCCACTTCTGCCTTTGGCAGCCTCCCTGAGCTTGTAGGGCGTTTGCTATTTAACTAAGAAGAAATTTAAACTATAAGGATAATTTATTTATTATTATTATTAATTCTTTTTTTTTTTACCATTTATCTTCAACTACAAATGTACGTATCAGAGCATTTAGGCTGGGGTTGTAGCTCAGTGTTAGACAAGTCTAGCCTGATTGAGGCTCTGGGTTCATGCCACAGCACCTGGGGGTGGGGAGAGGCCTGGCGTGGTGGCTCACCCCTATAATCTCAGCAATTTGGGAGGTGGAGATTAGAAGGATCATGGTTTGAGGCTAGCAGGACCAAAGAGTGACGGAGGGGCAGGGCGCAATACTGGGGATTGAACTCAGGACCTGGCCTGGCTAAAGCACTTAACCACCTGAGCCACAGTCCCAGTCTAGCTGGTGGCCTTTTACCTGGCAGAAATAGAAGCTGTCATGGAGTGTTGGCGGGGAAGGAAAGGCCAGTCAAAGGTTTGGGATAAGTTTCATCTCCAAATAAGAAATGATTCTGTACTCTTGTCCCAGGTGTAAAATCTTGTCATTTTTGTTGAGTCACATGTTCTCTGCAAGTATGACGTATTTCAAACACGTCTACCAACTGGTAAGTATAAAAGTCTCAGACCAGTTTTTCAGAACAACCCACAACCTGGTCCTGGTGTATGAGATCCTGTGAGACCACAGAAAGGCAGACACACCCAGTATGGATCACACAATGCAATTTATTGGGGTCCTTACAAAGTTTTTTTGGGTGGTACTAGAGATTGAACTCAGGGCCTCAAGCTGCTCTACCACTGGAGCCACGGCCCATGTTCCTTTTACTTTCAGCTTGCTTTTCAGATAGGGTCTTGAACTTTTACTCAGGCCAGCCATGGACCCAAATCCTCCTACTCCCACCTCCTGAGGAGATAGAATTCTAGTCACGAGTCACTACACTGCCTTGCTTTTTTGGGGGGTGGAGTGGGAGGTAAGACTGGTGTCTTGAACTCAGGGCTTCACACTTGCAAAGCAGGTGCTCTACAGTTTGAGCTGTACCTCCAGTCCATTTTGCTCTGGTTATTTTGGAGATTGGGTCTCTAGAACTATTTGCCTGGGTTGCTCTCCAACCTCAACCATCCCAATCTCAGCCTCCCAAGTAGCTGGGATTATAGGAGTGAGCCACCAGCATCACACAGCCTTATTTTTGAGATTGGGTCTTGCTATCTTTTTTCCCAGGCTAGCCTTGAACCTCCACCCTGCTGTCTCTGCTTCCTGAGTTATTGGTTGGCTTTATGAATGGAAGCATGGTGCTGGGAACCAGCAAGACCATTGGATCCCCTCAATTTGGGTCAGAAAGAGGGGCGTATGTATGACTCAGAACAAAAGTGATTTCATCCTGGCTGAGACGGACCAGGCTTATCTTATGATAATCTAGAAGAATAAGGCACAGCCCTGGTGCCAGGGTCCTCACGGTTTGCTGGGAAACTCCCCAGGAAAAACCAGCCTCAGTTTCTCAGGGGCGATCACGACCATTTTCAAGAAAGATGGCTGCAGTTGTGTCAGGCTGGATCCATACACCAGTCTTAATATTTGGGGGCGCTCACTGGCAATAGGACATTGTAAAACAAAATGATTTATATGCTAAGGTCTTGCCGCTTGTATAAATATTTGCACACAGTGTGTACTTGTGCGTTTCAGCAGTGGGCCAGGGGTCCTGACATTCCTTCCTTTTTCCTATAAATGAAAAAGAGTCACAGTGCGTGACCACTGAGAAATAGATGTGTAAAGTGAGCTTCTGTCAGGGTGATGCAAAGTTAGACACTGAAAATATCGAGTACTTTGAAACAAACTACTTTCTTCGTCTCTCCCTGCAGTTTGGATGCAGTATGTGTTTACAGTAGGCTTTGTGAGCTTTTTTTTTTTAAATGGTGTTGGAATTTGAACTCAGGGCCTTACCACTTGAGACATACTCCCAGCCCATTTTTGCTTTAGTTATTTTTCAGATAAGGTCTCATATTTTTGCCCAGAGCTGTTTCAACCAAGTTCCTCTTATCTACACCTCCCAGATACTGGGATGATAGGCATGCATCATTATACCTGGCTTCAGTATTGAGATAGGGTCTCACAAACTTTTTGCCTGGGCCGGCTTCAGATAGTCATCCTCCTACCTATGCCTCCGACGTAGCTGGGATCATAAGCCTGTGCCACCGTGCCTGGCCAGCATCCATTACTCTTTTCAAAATTAGGATCTGTTCATTGTAGAGGGGCTGCATTGTGACAATTCCAGATGGGCTTGTATTGTACATAGATTAGACCACCCACCATCTCTCCCTCGACCCCTCCCCACCCCACTTACAGCAATCGCAAGAGATTTTTTTGCTCTAGTTCATAGCATATGTGAAGTCCATCCTCCATATTCCCTCCCCTTCATCTCCCTCATTCAGCTCCTCTCCCACTAGCACCCCACACGCTGTACACATTTTACTTGGGCTGTGTGCACACCTGTGTCCCCACTACAGAGTAATGACCCATGGGTATGGCCTAACCCTGTCCATTTCTCCATTTATCCCTGCCCAATCAAGTGGTTGATGGAGAATTTGGCTCATGAGATGTGTTAATTCCACCACCTTTTCTCAGACCTCTCTTTCCATCCACCCATGTGCCCTGGTGCAGAGGTTGCGGGTCCAAAGGTTTTCTTGAATGAACGAATGAATGAGTGAACAAGTGAGTGAATGATTGAAGGGAAGATTCAAGCCAAATGCCATTACTGATTACTTCATTGATACAACACAACAATAAAAACACTTTTAAAATGAACAGAACTTAGCTGAGTGCTTCACGAATGGTGACAATTTGATTAGACCCTGCCTTCAACAGGTGTCTAATGGGACAAGAATCCTGGATATCCGATTACAATGAGACTTCACCGAAGTTTTGCTGGGTGGCAGAAGCTGGCATATCGGAACACAAAGGTTTTGTGCTTGGTTTGATTTGGTTGGGTTTGGTTTTTGAGATGGGTGCTATGTTGCCCGTGCTGGACTCAAAGTCCTTATAACCTGCTACCTCCACCTCCTGAGTGGCCGGGATTACAAGTGGGTCCCACAATGCCCAGCTAGGTTTGGGTGTGTAAACTGACCTTCAGGGTAGGTCATGTTTTCCCTGACCTGCGGGACACGGTTTATGGGGTCATCTTGCCTCCAGTGAGGGGATTGCTGTGCCCACAGAGGACGTGAGCTTAGCCTAATCATCAGCCCATGATCTTAGAGAGACGCCAGCTTTCACCTTACCAGATCATCGCTGCCAGCCTCACCACTGACACACGAGCCATGACTCGGGAGGACAAGAAGCTCGGGTGGAGTTGATTCTGGACCTGTGCTCAGACTGTTTGATCTCAGGGCTGCACTGACCAGTGTCCCCTCTCTCTTTTGGTGCCTCTGCAGCACAAGCTGCCACCTAGAGTGCAGGTACATGGCTACTGCCCCTGGTTACAAAGTGTGTCCTGCCAGGGGACAACAGGCCCCCAAACTGTTCTATGAATAGAAAGTGGAGGAAAATATGAAATTAGATCCACATGGCTATAACAGAAAGTTTAATATGCATCATAAATGTTAGCAGATTCTTTTGAACCCCAATGCAAGTGTTCAGAGGCAGAGCCTTGGGAAGAGATTAGGCTTGAGGCTCCTGACACATGGACAGTGTGTGTGCCTTTAGAGAGGAGCTTGAGGGGCTGGGTTCAACCCTTCCACCCACCCATCCTGAGAGGACACAAAACAAGGTGCCACGTCACAGGGGAGGGCTCAAACTCTCCACGCAATGATTGTTATAAATTTGAAAAGTTCCTTGAGGCAAACCATTGTGGGTGACAGCCTGCCATGATTGGCCCACTCCGTACTGCTCCTCACAGGGCCTTTGTGATGTCATAGAGCAGCATGTATTTAAGGGCCCGAGTGGGCTGGCTTTTGTCCTTTTACTGCAGGGAGCTCGTTGGGTGTGACCTGCTGGACTCGTTTTTGTGAGAGACTCCATCCTGACAGTTTGTGACCTACTGCGCACCGTGAGCCGCTAGTTACTTCACGTCGTCCGGTAAGGGGTTTAGGGTTTGGTGTTTTGAGTTTATTCTTGTTTATTTATATGTCGTTTGTGTTTATTCTTGCTCGCTTTTTCATTTTTTCTTTATGTCTCCCCATTTTTTCTTTTTCTCACACTTGATTTTTCTTAGTCATTCATACTTTTATTTCCTTTCATTTTCCTATTTTTCATTGTTATTTCACATATTTTATGTGTGCTGGATAAGGTATTTCATATTCTGTTTCCCTACATGCTTAGAATGCACTTGAATCAAGTTCACCCACTATTACCCTGTCCCATCCCCAACTCATTAAAATTCCCATTGTACCTTCTTGTCCTGCGTTGTCCACCTAGACTCCACAGGAATAAAACAGGCAACGTTTGTCTTTGGGGGACTTGCTTGTTTCACTAAACCTCATGTCCAGGTCTATCCTTCAAGTGTAGACATCATTTTGTTCTTCTGTATAGCTGAGTAAACCTCCACTGTGGTTGCAGGTGACAGCTTCTGAGCCATCCATCCACTGATGGGCACCTAGGCTGACTCCATAGTTTGGCAATTGTGAGCGTGCAGTGATCAGCCTGGGTATGCAGGGTCTTTGTCCTAAGGTGACTTTGATTCTTCTGGTATCCACTGAGAGGTGGCATATCGGAATTCATGGAAGGCTCCATTCTTAATTATTTCAGCCCCATCCAATTTCCGCAGGGGCTGCACTAATTTACTTTCCTGCAGCTGGGAAGCCGTGGGCTTCCTTGCCAGCGTGTGTTGGTTTTGGATTTCTTCCTGGTAGTCATGGTCACTGGGCCACCAGGGAGTCACAGTGCAGCTTTGAGCTGCGTCTCCCTGATGGCTAAAGATCGTGGACCTCTTTCTAGGCGCTTACGGCCATGCGGACATCTTCATTGAGAAGAATTTATCCCCTGCATTTGGCCCTTTTCTTGATTTTGGTGCTGAGGTTTGAACTCAGTACCTGTGCTTCCAAGGCAGGCGCTCTAGAGTTGAGGTGTGCCGCCGGCCCTTTCTGCTTTTAGTCATTTTTCAGAGAGGGTCTTGCTGTTTTGGGCAGGCTAGTGTCAGTCTGTGATCCTCCATCTGCCTCCAATGTAGCTGGAACTACAGGCACATGCAACAATGCCTAGCTGTAGTTTGTTTCCTCTGTGTGCCATAGCTGGAGAATTCCAATTGTCAGTCAGTTCCCACTCTAATTTCCTGGACTGCTGCAGTCAAGTAAGTACTGGGTGCTTACCCCTTCGCCTGGGGCTCTGCCACTGGATGCCTATTCGGAAATTCATGGCAAAGCTTCGACCCACGTTTTCCTCCAGCTGTTCCCAAGTTTCTGTCTTAACTAAGGTCTCTGGTCCATTTTGAGTTCTTTCTGCACAGGGTGTGAGATGGGGACCTGCTTGCGGCCCCAGTGTGGATGTCGAGTTTTGCCAGCACCATGTGTGAAGGGCCATCTTTCTTCCAAAGTACGTCTTCGGCTCCTCTGTCAAGAATCTCGTGGCCGTCGCTTCGTGGACGTCCTTCTGGGTCTTCTCTTCTCTCTCCCAGGTCTCTGTCTGCTTTTGTGTCAGTACCATGCTGCTTTTGTCGTGATGGCTCTGTAGTGTAGTTGAAAGTCAGGTATTGTGGTACGTCCGGCATTGCTCTTTTTGCTGACAATTGTTTGGTAATTTGGGATCTTTCATTTGAATTTTAGCGTAGATGTTCCTACTTCCATGAAGAATGACATTGGATCTGATGCAGGCTGCATTGAATCTGCATCCCAGTTTGGGGAAGATGGCACTTTGCCAACAGCGTCTGTCAGTCCGTGGACACAGGATGTCTTTGCATCTTCTAGTGTCTTCTCCCATTTCTCTCCTCCATGCTCTGTACTCGTCAGGACAGAGCTCCTCCCCTGCCTTCCCGAAGTGTATCCTAGGTGTTTCTTGAGGCGCTTGTGAATGGGATTGTCCTGCTCACTTCTTTTGCACCAGGTTTCTTGCTGACGTACGCAAAGGCTACTCACTCTCCTGGTGACTTTGTGTGCCGCTGCTTGGCCGCAAGCGCTTCTGAACTTGACGTGTTTTCTGGTGGAGTCTTCGCCTCTTCTGCATTGGATCATGGTAGGTGCACACACGGGTAATTTGCTGTCTTTGCTCTTTATTGTCTCCCTCTTATTTCTTTCCTTCCTCTCCGCATCGTTGAGGGTTTCTGCATCTCTGTCTGCCACAGAAACTTGCCCACATCTTTCTTTTTGTGCTTTTATCGCTGTCTGGTTTTGAAATCAGGGTAACAGTCCTGCCTTTCTGTAAGGAGCGCTGATGTGTCCCATCCCTTTGCTTTTCGTGGAAAAGGCTGGGATCCGTGTTAGCTTTCCTTTCAAACTGGTAGAATTGAGCAGCGTATCCATTTGGTGTCCTGGGCTTTTCTTTGTAGGGGGTTTGTGTTACTCTTTCAAAGTCATTCACTCATTTTTGAATTGTGCAGGTGTTTTGGATAACGTTGGGTTCATTTTGGTAGGTCCTTTCCTGTGTGTCTCAAAACATCCATTTCTTCAAGATTTTCCAATTGACCTGAATCTAAGCTTTCACCATGTTCCCTAATGGTCGTCTTGACTCCAGTGGTTTCTCTTGTCATCTCACCTTTCCCGTGAATCATGTCGTTAACTGTGTTTTCTCTTTCTCTGCAGAGTTTTGCTAAGTATTTGTCAATTTGTTTATCCTTGCAGAGCTCAGCTCTCGGGACCATTGACTTCTCTGTGGTGGGATAGTTTGCCTTTCCTTTATTTCAGCTCTGGTCTTCATTATCCTTTCCTTTGGCTTTTGGGTTTAATTTGTTCTTATTTTCCTAGGACCTTGTAGCACCTCTTGGGTTCTTTGTTCAGGGATCTCTGGCTTTTGAGGGAGGTGTTTCTAGTGATACACGTCCCCAGTGAGCCACTTTTAATTCATATGCGGTGTTGTTTGGTGTTTCCACTGAAGAGTTCTGGTGACGAGAAGGACACGGGATGGAGCGGAAGGTGAAGAACAGCTTTTTTGGTGAGAACATCGTCACCAAGCATTACACAATTCTGCACACCCTTGGCCAAGGCGGGTTTGGTGAGGTAAAACTGGCCCAGCACAGAGTTACAGGAGCCCAGGTGGCCATCAAAATTGTTTCCAAAGGGGAGCAGAGCTTCACCTCCATATCCTCGGAGGTGGCTATAATGAAGTCTATAGAGCACCCAAACATCGTGCGTTTATTTCATGTGATCGAATCAAAAAAATCGGTGTATATGGTGATGGAGTTTGCCTCTGGGGGAGACCTCCATGACTACGTCTTGGAGAAAGGCCAGGTGGAGGAGGGGGAGGCTCGCAAATTGTTCTATCAGATCACCTGTGCACTGAGCTACTGTCACAGCAAGGGCATTGTGCATCACGACCTCAAGCCAGAGAATATCTTGGTGGATGGCAGTGGCTCAGTGAAACTCAGTGACTTTGGCCTCAGTGCCATTGTCCAAGCCGGGGAAAAATTGCTCATGTTTTGTGGCACTGATGTTTTCTGGGCGCCTGAACTTTTTGATGGGAAGGCCTACGAGGGGCCTCCCGTGGACGTGTGGAGTCTAGGAATGACTTTATATTACATCCTGACGGGCTCGCTCCCCTTTAGCGAAGACACCACCTGTGAGCTGGAGCAGCAGATCAGGCATCTGACGTTCCAGTTTCCAGCATGCCTGTCTGCAGAGGTGCAACAACTGACCCACTACATCCTGACTGCCGACCCCAGAGGGAGGCCCACTGTGGCTGATATCATCCAGCACCCCTGGTTAAAGGCAGACCAAGAACAGAGGCAGGAGATACCCCCCACCCAATCCTATCGCAACGTCTTGGGAACGATGCGTGGACTGGGGTATCATTCCCAGGAGATCAGGGACTCGCTAATGAAAAAGTCCTACAATCATATTATGGCTACCTTCCTCCTCCTCCAGCATCAGACACCACAGGGGGACAGTTCCAGCAGACAAGAGGAAGAGGTCAAGGACTGTGACGATCCTCCTTGCCTGCCCCTGACAGACCCTGTCAACTCCTTCCAGAGGCGACTCAGTGCAACTGCCCTTCACTCCGTCATCAAATCGGTAGCCCCGGAACACCAAAAAGGTGGCGATAGGCAGAAGGGCCGCAGACCAGCCTCGTGGCCTGCTGTAGCCACCTGCAGGGGACCCACGAAGGCCAGAAACATCAGAGCCTCCCACTGCGGCATTCAGGATGCCCGGCATGATACCAGCGATGGTCAGAAGGGAGAGCGAGGCAGCGTGTCCAGTGGGCTGCCCCCCCGCCCCCCCACCCTGGGCGCAGAAAGTCCCATCACCAGTGGGCAACCCCAGAGTGGCACGATCAGGCCCACTCAGGGAGATGATGACCATGGAGGGACCACGACCTTCAGGAAGAAGTGGAGGAGAGCTGCCCGTGGCCTTGCCAAATTCGTCAGGGGCCTCTGTTGTTGTTGTGTGCTGGTCAGCAAGAGAAAAAGTCAACTTCATGCTTTTGGAGAGACGGGCCAAGGGTCAAGTAAGTGTGGCGGGTGAGCAGGGCTCCTGCATTTTATTCTGTCTGCCGTTAGTAATGTCAGTTTGCATTGAAAACCCCAGGTGTATACATTTGTGGGGTGCAATGCAAAGGTGAGGTATACCTGCACGCTGTGGGCTGAGGGAGTCACTGTACTCAGTCGTCTGTCACCGCACAAAGTCCTGCTGGGTCCCATTCTGTGGAGTCTAGGCAGTAGGACAGAGATTACCTGAGGCTGGGGTGGAGAGGGTGGCAGGGAGGGGAGGGAATCTGTGGACCAAAGGGGACAGAGTTTTCCCACAGGAGGGGTCAGGTCGGAGAGGTGTCGCACAGCGGGGTGACTGTAGTCGTGAAGAAGGTCCTGTGTATTCATGTCAAAGTCACCGAGAGTCCATTGCACACATCTCCCTGCCTCTCGAGAGCACAGAGTAGATCCCGGCGTTGGGGTGTGTGAAATCCTTCGTGTGCAGGATGGGTGAGATGTTCTAAACGGAGGCTGTGCTGATGGTTACACAACTCTGTGAATATGCTAAAAGTAACTGCACGAAAACAGGCAACAGCCTCAGGTGTGGTGGTTCGGCACTAGCCGAGTTTGTGGGAGGCCCTGGTCCCACCCCGACACGAGAAAAAAGGAGGAGTGTATGATTTGCAAAGAACCCTTCTGCAAAGCCTTGAACAAAAATTATTTTCACAAATACCACAGTCCTTGCTTTTCTTTTTGTCACACTGGGGTTTGAACTAAAGGCCTGGCTGGTCCTTGCTCGGTTGTCGCTCTGCCACTGGAGCCACACCCACGGCCCTTTTGTGCTTAAGCTATTCTGCAGGTAGTGGGTCCAGGATTTCCTTGGGCTGCTGTTGGACTAGCTGTGCCTTTCATCACAGTGAGACAACAGGTGAAACACCATGCCTGGGTTCTTGCTTGAGATGGGGTCTTGCTAAATTTGTCCTGGCTGAACTTGAACTCTGTACCTCCCTTGATCCCGCTCCCCAGTACCTGAGACTACAGGCATGCCTTAGCGCCTGGCCCACAGAAGTAACTTCCACAGGTACAAAAATCTTTGCAGGAAGATGATCCACCCTCGTTACTCACAGGGCTACTACAAGTAGGCCAGCTCACAGACGAGCAGCACCCTCCGTAGCTGTTAGGATCTGTGTGTTTACACTTTGAACGGTCGGTCACGTGGTTATCACAAAGATGGTTACTGTACCTAAAAGACGGTTACTGTACCTAAGTATTTGGTGAATTTTCTGCCTTTATTCAGTCTGTTCCCAGTAGACAGAAGATTTTTAAAAGTCTTCTGTTCCTAGTAAATAGATTTTTAAATCTGTACCTTCATTTTTCAACCCATCTCCATGAACACATTTGCTAATTCAAATAAGTAGAAAGGTGACAAGTTCTTACAATTCAAAATTACAATGTGAAACGTGTGGCACAGATTTGTAATCCCAGTTGGTGGGGAGGTGGGTGGAGTGGACTTCAAGGAAGGCAAGTCTGAATGTTGTGAGACCTGGAAAAAGATGGAGCCTCCCCGCAGCAGTTGAATGTCTGGCTGGCATCCATCTTCAGCCCTTTTTACAAATGACCAAAACAGAACTGATTCAATGCAGAGACAGAGAGCTGTTCCTTTGTAGAACTGTGGGTGCCGATCAGCTTTCTTTCTGCTACACCTTTCAGATGACTCTGAGAAAACCGATGGCCTTTCAACATCTCGGCCAACTCAAGATCCAAGCAGGGACTCGTCCAGGGAGCCCAGGAAGGAGGCTGAGTACAGGTGGTGGACGCCAGGGCCGGAGGGCGTGAGCTCCTCCCGTCACCCAGCACACAGATGTCTGGCGTGAAGTGCCATGTAAGTTCAGCGAGTGGCGCCTGGCAGCGTGCCCCAGGGCCGCAGCTGCAAACATGGCTGCCGAAAGGTCTCCCACGAGACTTGTCATTTAGGACCTCAGCGGACAGGCGGTGATGTCCTGATGGAACGGCAAACAGCGTCAGGACGTTCCATTCCTATGCAGGTTGGCCTGATGGCCTCATTGCCTGCCTCTCCCAGCCCACACCAAGCTCAGGGTGGGTTCCAGAGCTGGGTGTTCCAAGGTCACAATGGATGGGGCTGCTCACGGATGAGTTCATGCCCCCTGACTGGCTAAGTAAGGATGAGCTTGGGGGGATTTGACTTTCCTCTTCTCTTGACAAGAACTTGTCAAACTTGGGAATGAAGCTGGAGTTTCACTACCACAGCACCCCAGACCTTCACACTGACTGACTTCCTGTGTGCTGCTGGGTCACACATTTTCTCAGGTGGGCCCTTTGCCCGTTCTAGGAAATTGCTCCACCTTAGCTACACCACCTGTACCCAGAGCTACATTTACTTTTCAAAGGATGTGAGAAGCTGCCAAAAAGACACAAAATGTAACAACTGCCCCGGAACCTCTCACCCTCTAGCAAGGGAGCTTTCATTTTCATTGCGAGGGACAGACCAAGGGCCTCACAGTTGCTCGCCCAAGTGTGGGAGAAGGGGTCTTCTGGATTACATGTGAGCACCGCCGTCTCGGTGCGAGAGCTGTCAACATGACTGACCAGAGGCACCGCCCGAGCTGAAGTGAGAGTAAGACACCAGTTCTTCATCTGATGGCAGAAAGCCTACTGCCACTGTTAGTTTCCTCCTGGGAAGTGGGGCACAGTTTCTAAAACAAGTGCCCCCCTGCACAGATTCCTCCTTGCTGCCTGTAAGTATACGGACACATAACCAATGGGTGGTGGCCTAGGCAGGCCAGCATGTGCCGGTCCCCACTGCTCTGTAAGGGCCCCAAGTAAAACTCATTCATGGACAAGCAGCCTGCCCACCTGCCTCATGGCCCTAACCGTGGTGGAGCCACTTCCACGTTCAACTCAGAGACACGGGCAAGCGGGAAACCCAGCTCCTGCTCTGGGTGGGCTGTGTGCATCTCTCTGCCTTCCCAGGGTGCAACTCGGCCTGCATGTCTGAGGACTTGAGTGTGGGTTCTGTTCTGTGGCTGCCTCTGCCCAGGACTTCTGGATCTCCAGCCCCCACCAGGGAATGGAATCAGCATGCATTTCCACCGACAGTCATAGGAAGGTAAGTGGGAGGGGGTCCCACACAGACCCATAGACATGAAGACCCCCTTCTGTGCACCTGCAAATTTCCCAAGCAGGCGTCATGGGGTCCTGCCTCTGCAGCAGGATGAGAGAAATAGGAGGTGTGGGGGTGGGGAGACCCTTCTGTCATGTCTCCTTTGCCTCAATTTCCTTATGTGAATCAAGGGCACTGACCACTTCCCTCCCGAGGATTCACCCTGAGCCCGCTGCCTGCCCCATGCCTCATATTCCATAGGTGCCCACTAGCTACCTCCTGAATAGAGACGGTGCCAGCCCAGCTGGTCAGTGTGCCATGTCTCTCAGGACTTTAAAGGCTGAACGCTGAGTTCGGCCGTCCTGGAGCAGGAGCTGAGGCGGTATTGCTGTGCAGATGAGAGACTTGGGTGGGGAAGGTGGGTTGTCCCAGACGTGGACCCTGGGAGGTCACAGCTCACACTGTGACAACGGAACCATTCCATCTACTTGCCACTGACGGGGCAGCTGTGTGTCCACAGGTTCCAGAGAAGTGAGCACTAAGGTGGGGGTGACAGGGAAGCCCCCTCGCAGCGTCGGGTCAGCAGGCTCGGTTGAAGGAAAGCCTTCATCACAGGGTTTCAGGCAGGGACGCTGAGGGGGACAGCTGCCATCATTGCCCTGTCCCCGATCCTGTGACATTTCACAGCCAGCCCTCTAAGCATGCTGGAAGTCTAGAGGAGAGGCTTGAGCCACAGCCAAAACAAAAGGAGCCTCACTGCAGTTTCTCAACAAACTAAAACCACCTGTTCCCCCAGGTGGCCTGCTGAGTGTCCTGGGTGAGGACGCCCGCCCACTTCTGGGCAGCACCCACACTGGCCTGGAAAAGCTGCCCCCCAAAGATGCTTGCTGAAGATATCCTGTGAGTCATGTCACCCTGTCCTGCCATGGAGTCCTGCCAGCACTGAGCCGAGGGCCTGACCACTGTGAAACTCTGCTCACAGGGTCTGCTCCGCCTGGCCCTCTGTCCTCCGACCTGGCCTTGCTCTGTGAGAAACCCCAACCCCACGCTTCTCTGCTGTCCCCAGGCACAGATGCTCCCTGGCTGTGCCTCTGACAAGGCTCCTCGGAACTGCCCACCAGACAGTTGTACCTCTAGCCAGTGTCAAACACCTGAGAACCCCAACATCCTAAGGCAGAGAGCTGTGACGCACCCATTAGCAAGGTCCGAGGTTTAGGACATTGGTCCTAACAACTGTTTTCAAGCACCAGTGGTCCTGACCCCGTAGGCCCCACAGCTGTGTCACAGGTTGCTGTCAAGTCTGGTGGTTCCAAAGACCTAGGCCCTCGAGCTGTCACAGCAGGTCACCACCCCTTAGGACTGACAGCTGTAACTGAGTCAGCATCAGCGGGGAGGGGCTGCACATACAAGGCCCTGGAGTTTTAACACTCATGGTGTCACCTGTGACTCTGGGTGCGGTTGGCCAAAGAGCTCTAACACAGACCGTGTTGTGGAGACCGATGGCGTCGTCACCCTAGGGGCCAGCGCTGTGATATTATCCAAGGTCCAAAAGCTTTCACGACTTCTTACTTTGTAGAGCTGGGGGGTGCCAAGCAAATTTTAGTTTTAGGAGAGCCTTCCTCCGGCAGGTGCTGGCAAGGACTCCTTCCATCACCGTCCCGTCGCCAACTCTGGGACAGAAAGGCAGTATCCCTCTGACAATGTCTGAATTCCTACAGGAGAGGCTTCAGCCCCATGCCAAGGAAAACGAGCCCCATTTCAGTTTCTCAGTAAACTAGTTCCCACCCCTCACCTCCAGGTGGCCTTCCGACTGTCAGCCCAGGGTGAGGACCCCAGCCTGTCCTAGGCAGCACTCAGCTGAGCTTGGAAAGGTTGCTGCTCCAAGTCTGTTCCTGACATGGCACCCTATCCTGGCATGGCGTTCTGCCGACAGGCTCTGCTGGATGACCCCAGTCCACACAGTTCTCATGGATGGACTGGGCGCTGAGTCCAGGGCCTGCACTCTGTGACCCTCTCTGCTCACATGTTCTGATACCCCCGGGCCTCTCTACCACCCAGCCTTCTCTATGAAGATCCCCGGGGCTTTTCTGCTGCACCATCCCTGTCCCCGGGTGCAGCTGCTCCCTGGCTGTTCCTCTGACAACTGCCCTGATTTATCTCCCCAGCTCCCCGGCCAATGTCATGGAGGAGGACAACCAGGTGCAAACCAGACACGATTTCCTTCGTGTATGCTAACAGGTATGGGTTGGGCCCCTGTTCCACAAATTGGTAGTTGAGTTGATCCAGGTCCATGGGCTGAAAGACTCAGTTTCCCCAGAGGAACGGCAGCAGGTGGGGATCTTGGGTACATGGGGCTGGATTAGAGAGAGAAGGGAAGGGGTGTGGAAAGGAGGGGTGTGGGGAGTAGAAAAAAGCGGAAGCTGGACATGGGGAGAGGTCTCCATGGGGAGCAGCACTGGTTCAGGGAGCCTTTTTCTTTCCAGATCCAGTGTTATGTACCAGAGCTGAGGATATGGGGGGAGACTGCACCCACCTGCCCTAGCAGTCTGCAGAGCAAGCATCCTAATGTCCTTGGGCTGAGTAAAGGTACCTCTGTGTCCTTGCAGTGTGCCCAGGGCGATTTGATGTCTGCTTAGGAAATCCTGAAACCCCCTTGCCTGACCACTCCATGCCACTGACTCCTCTTCATCCCTCTTAGCCTTCCGACAGATTTCTTTTCTTATGAAATCCCAGATGCTCTTTCCCGGAGAACACTTTCCTCACTTTGAGAACAGACATCCCTATTTTGATTAAACTCATAGGGTGTCTCTCCGTATGTTTTTCCACATTCAATGCACTCTCCAAATCTCTTTGTTGCATAGCTTCCATCACTACTAATTAATTCTGAAATAGATTCTAAATTCTTTCCACAGGAGACACAACTGTGAGCTATCATGCTTGGTGAAACAAGGAGAGATTCTACATTGCACATTTTTTCAAATGCACACCCTCTGTCTTCCAGCAGGTCTTGGTTGTTGATGTCGACAGCTTGCCTCAAATGCTTGCCTTCAATGTCCTCTACTAGGTCACCAGCTTTGCAGACTTCTCCTGAAAAGAAGCACAATTAAATAAACCTTGTCAATTTGAACACACAAGCTACCGAATGGGAGTGGTATCTACATATTTCATTTGTGGGACTGATTCTCACTTAGGACCACTGTCCACAAATAAAACTAATTATGAGTGTATAGGGCTTGCTTTCCTTTGATTTTTTTTTTGCACACATGCACACATACATGGGTGGGGAGATGTGTGGAAGGAGGAGGGTGGGCAGGAACTCAGTAGTAGTGGAAAAAGTGAGTAAATCCACACTGAACATAAGCACCTTTGTTACTTTACAAATAGTCAATCTTTGGTAGGAAAGGTGAAAAAAAACCCAAGAAATTATGAGCAGAGTGTAAAGTCATTGAAAGGGTGCTGATCCAGGAAGAAGTGGGATGATTTGGAGGAAAAAGGTCAGTGGGAGAATAATTACTGGGCACATGTGCAAAGGTAACTTAATATTAAGTATGGACTACGTCTGGGAGAAATGCATCAAAATTTATATTAAATGGCAAGACATCACTGCATACCAAGATGACCACCCTAGATTCTTCCCACATCTTTGTCTCTCTACACTGCTGTAAATTTCCTACCATTTAGAGAGACCTCACAACCAGGGCTTAGAAGAGTTTATGATACAAAGTCAATGCTCATTATGTTTAATTATAAATTTCCTTTCAATGTGATGACTACAATTTCCCCAACTGGTCACGTCCCTATCACAATACTTTTTCTGAAGACAAACAAGAGTTTCCATACTCCTATGTTGCATCTGGTGTAAAGCCTTAAGCATCAAGTTCCTAAAGCTGCCCTACAACTGGGATGACCATTTTCTAAAATTTGACATTCTACTCACTCACCTGGACAACTGTGAGAGGACAAGTCACCTTCTATCATCCATGGCTCTTCTCCCTGCTCCAACCTAATGATCACATTTGGTTTGGTAACATCGTACCCTGTTAACAAGAAATGCAGAGGTACTTGGACTAGCTGGCTGACTTCAGAAATCGACTGCAGAAGATGCTGCCACCCATGCTATACAATAAAGACCCCATTTTTTACTTATCAAAATCAGAACCTTCCAATGGAGAGGTAAAAATACAAAACTTGACCTCTGCCCAAAAGGAACTAAAAAGAGCTTACCATTTGTTTCCTCAAACTCAAGAAGAGTCTAAATTTCAAGTGTTTAGATAGCAAGCGGCCTCACCCACGGAGACGAGGTTGCTGTAGTTCTCCAGCATCACGTCCCTGTACGTGGTCTTCTCGTCAGCGTCCAGCTGCTGCCACTCCTCCTGGGTGAAGTCCACAGCCACGCCCTTGAAGGACACCGGTTCCTGCAACGGCAGCACAGAGTTGAGTGACATGAAAAAGGCACTGGAGACAAGATTTTCTCAAGTTCACTGGTACAGTTAACTGTGAACACTGAACAACTTAACAAACGATATTGGAGCTTGACTACCTTTGAGGTGTTCAATATGTAAGAAACAAAAATTAAAATCAAAACACAACTGAGTTCCCATTTTGCAACTAGACTATGTGAGTTTTGGGGATACAAGTAAAACCCCACTCCCATTCTCAAGACAGTGACAGCCTAACGAGGAGACACATATAAACAAATACATGTGTTTTACTCCTTGTCACTTTCTTGGGTCTTCTTTGCTGGCCATTCCCTCCCCTTTCAGATCCCTTCATGGTCCTCAGCACTCGACTAAGGCTTTGTCTCTTTCCTTCTCATCACTATCCTGGTGCTCTCACCCAGTTTCAGCTCTCAGATCCTTTTTGCCTCTTTTATTTGCATAGCCAGTTACCTCTGGTTAACCGCATTGCTAGGTTTTTTTTTTTTTTTTTACTTAGAGTTTCAGCTTAACATCTTTATTTATTTATTTTTTGTGGTATTGGGATTTGAATTCAGGGCCTACACACTGAGCACTCCAACAAACCTATTTTTTCTGTGATAAGGTTTTTTGAGATAGGGTCTCATGAACTACTTGCCCAGGCTGGTTTCAAACCACAATCCTTCTGATCTCTGCCTCCTGAGTAGCTAGGATTACAGGTGTGAGCAACTGGCACCTGGCAACATCTTCTTTTTGAGGGGGTACTGGGGGTTGAAGACATCAGTGCTTTGTGCTTGGAGGCAGGTGCTCTTCCACTTGAGCCACCCCCCCCAGCCCAGCTCAAGCATCATATCTCAAACATTTTATTCTTGCAGCAATATATAGTTTGAATGAACACCTGAAGTTGTTATTAGCGTGATATACGAAGAAGATTAACAAACACAACCCAAACTACTTCAACTCTATGTTCCAATTAGGCTTCACAGATCCAATTAATTTAAAGTCCTGAAAGGTGAACTGTGTATTCTACAGGATTAAGGAAGAAAGGTGATGATGAGGTATAAAAAGTACCAGTGAAGTAGCATCAATATTTAAGTGTTTAGCGAAGAAGAACAGGTCAAAAGATGCCAAGAAGGCACATTCCCAAAGTCAGCTTCTGACAATAACAGTAATAACAATTAATTCTAACTCAAGAGAGTAAATCAAACATACACAATTATTTTCCCGCCTTGAAAATAACTCCAACTCAACAAAAAAAATTAGTTCCATTCTACTAAGAGTACCGGAACACAGAAGTTCTTCCACCAGCAGTGTCTCATGCATATCCTTGATGTACAGAGACAAGAAGGAGACCCAAGAAATCAGAGCCTTGGGACACACACTGTATCCAGGCTGCCTGTAGCAAAGTGGGCAGTCTCCAGTAGAGCCCTTGAAGACTTGAGGCCAATTAACAGGCTGGGGCTCCAGTAGGAACAGAGACTGATGACAGGAAAATGAGCCACAGGACCCGAGCAGTTTGCTTGGTACCTGGGGTCAGTTTACAGAGCAGCAGGACAAGTGCTGAGTCTGCAAGAGAAACCTCTGGCAGCCAGATGTCATAGAGTCCATTATCAGGGCGACCATGTATGCACTGTCCAAAGAGAAACCTCTGGGTGGGACACCAGGAATGCAGGTGCAGTCCAGGGCTGTCTCAGCAAACCAGAGTATTTATTTATCCCTAGCCACACTGTACGTGGATCTTCCCATACAGCAAATGTAGAAAACCCTTGTTAACGGAAAGCAATTTGAACAGATTGACTTGGCTGCTGCTTTTCCTCTTCTAGGAAAATGAAGTGATGGCCATCTAACAAGGTGGCCTCCCAGACAGCTCTCATACTCCGCAGCCATGGTCTCCAGAAATGAACCAGGCATCAGTTGGGGTAATCACTGGAGCACATTCACACTGGCTGCTCTTCGCTACAAACGGCAAAAGAAAAGCAAGACTCACTGGCGAACTGAGGAAAAGAGCATGAATGAAAGAGCAGCATCAATATGAGTGATCAACACCAGTGGAACCAAATTCATACAGGAAGCAGAACTCAAATTATGTCTCCTGACCCATATTTTTAAATAATTAAAACAAGAGCATTGGGCAAAGAATGCTTAGAACTTAGAGACTGGATTGTTTAAAAAAAAAAAATCCTCACATAAGAATCTTGTTTAACAAAGGGGACACAGAATAGTAACTCAGGAACTTTCTCAGAAAATAAGAAATGGAAATGAATACTGAAGTCGGGATTTTCCTCAGTGGAGAAAAGACGCACACTCTCACTAAAATCAGGAGCGAGGTAAAACACTCATTTCCTCCAACGGGAGGAAACAGCTAAAGGAATGAAACCAAGGAGAAATGACTCTCATTTGCAGATGACATTAAAACTCAGAGAACTGACGATGAGACCAAATCCATAAAACAACTGTCATGTCACAGTGCAGGTAACATGGAAATCAACAGCCCTGCTCTCATAGAGTAAGAAGATGCAACCCAAATGCACACAGGGTGTTTCTACTAGGATATCTTTACTCCTGAAAGGTATGCAGGCAGAGAGGAACAAATGGAATATTCCTTACTCTTGGACAGGTCAACTTAATAACATAAAGGTGTCAGTTACCCTAAGTTACTTTATGGAAATATGATCCTAACAAAAACAACAAGCTTACTCCTGCAAAGACACAAGGTCCAGAATTTGTTCCAGATGACACAGAAGTCCATACTGGGAAGGGAGGAATGGAGAACAGCCAGGAAAATTGTAAATGGAAAACAAGCTATGAAAGGGGCCTAACAGTACTAGGTTTTAAACATGGCCTCTATGATTAAAACAGCTTGGTAGGGCTGGAAGTGTAGCTCAGGGGCAGAGCACATGCTTAACATGCACAAAGCCCTAGATTCAAAATCCAGCACCAAAACCAAAACAAAAACACAACTTCCCCCACCAAACCAATGAAAACAAACAAACAACAAAAAAACCCGAAAGAGCAGAAAAAGAAAAGTGAATCTAGAAAGACTTTTCTGATTAGGTGATAACAGGAATGTCCCAATCATTTGTGCTATGGTTTGGGTGTGGCCTAAGTGTCCCCCAAGAGTGCACTGTGATTAAACGCTTGATCCCCAGGTGGCACTGTTAGGGGGTGGTAGAACTTTGGGGAGGTGGGACCTAATGAGAGGTCCTTAGCTCAGAGGCTGTGCCCTCAGAAGGGACTGAGGGACACCAGACTCTGACTTTCCTATTTGGTAATGTGAGCTCCTAAACACATAGCTCAACTGTGATGTGACACAGCCCAAAATGGAGCTGTAGCCTCATCACACCCATGAACCTTCAAACTGGTGAGATAAGCAACCTTTTTTCTTTACAAGTGAGCTGCCTCTGGCGTTTCATTGCAGTCACACAAGACTGATTAATACAAATTTGTTAAAGCAAATGCTAACCACTTGGACATGGATCAAACTGCATCCATACCTCACACCATAGAAGAATAAACTCCAACTCCAACTGGGTCAGTGATCTAAATGTCAAAATGAAACCTTACAAGAAAAGAAGGAACCAGGTGGATTTCTCTGTAACCTCCATGTGGGGTAAGGCTTTCTAACTATGACTCAAACATTAAGACATGTGCTTTTAGTGGTGATGAACTAATGGACTGGATTTACCCTCCTCCTGCAACCCTCCCACACACAGAAGCAATGGTTCTCAAGACACTGGTCCCTATGCAGTGAAGGACGGTGACCCATCAGAGGTGGAAACAAGGACCTCTCCAGACTGTGGAACAGGGGAGAAGGGACAGAGCTTAGGAGAAGGAGGTGAGAGTGGGAGAAATAGGCAGGAAAAATATAAGCTATGAGGAAGAAACCAGTGAATAAAGACTAGCTCAGAAATGGCTGAGATGTTATAACTAGTAGAGAACACCAGAACAGTTTATAATTGTATTCCACATGTTCAAAAACTTGAGTAGAGACCCAAACAGAACTGTTACTGGTGAAAAGTATAAAATCTGAGGTAAAAATTACACTGGACAAGATCAATGGCATTTCAGGGATAAATAAAACAAAACATGAAAACAGAGTTATTGAGGCTGTATAAAATGAAAGCGACAGGAAAATTGAAATCAAGAATATTTGGGGGGAGAGGGGGTTTGTGGGACAATTTCAACCAGCAAAGGAAGGTGGGGAAGTAATGAGGAGGAGAATTCCCCCAATATTGATGAAAACCACAAATGCAAAAATCCAAGAAGTTCAACACTCCCCAAACAAAGAAAATTGAAGAAGGTGACACTACGACACATCACAAGAAAACTGTTCCAAACCAGTGAGAAACAGAAAAGTTGAAAAACAGCAATGAAAAAAGAGGGAACATATTATATACAGAGGAACAAAGACAGGTGAGATCAGATTTCTTTTGGAAACACTACAACTGAGAAGCGGGGGAGGAATACATTTAAAGCATTTGGGGAAAAACTCCAGCAAAAATCCCCACTAAAGCAAAGGAAAAATGAGGATATTTCTGACAGAGGAGCTGAAAGATTTCCTCACCAATTAGAAATGTTAAAAGTCTTCAGAGAGGAGTGAATGATAGCAAATTAAACCTGGTTCTATACAAAGGAACAAAGAGGACTAGAAATGGTAGCTGTGAATTCTCTCATTAGGTAAAACTCCTTAAAAGATCATTATTCAGCAATAGTGTAATGACCAAAGGGAGGAGACATGGAAGTACCTGTTGTGAGCTCTTATGTAAAGCAGTGTATTTCTGGAAGGTAAACTATGATACATTAAAGTTGCATACTATAAATCCCAAACACCTAGCAGAGTAACAAAGTAGTGTTATAGTTAAAGGCCCAACAGAGGACGTAAGATGGCATAATAAGAAACATAAATCAAGGGTCTGGGAGTTTGGTCAGTGGTAGAGGGCTTGCCTAGCATGTATGAAGCCCTGGCTTCAATCCCCAGCACCTGCAGCAAGACAAAACACAAAAAACAAAAGGAAGGAAGACTTAGAAGAAATATGGGACAAATAGAAACAGAACAGACTCTAACCTCACCAGATACAGTAACAAACACATTGTACAGCAGTGGTCTAAGCATCCCCAACCAAAAGACAGAAATTGTCAGAGTAGATAAAAACAAAGCGCAAGGCCCAGCTGTACATTACCTATAAGAAAAGCGTGCTCAATGCAAAGACGCAAACACACTAACAGCAGAAGGTAAAGTAAGATGTACTATGCCCACATCACTCAAAAAGGACTCAGTGGCTTTTTTCAACAGCAAAGTGGTAATTGAGAAAAACATTAAAATCTTTTTTCTTTAAATGCAGTGCTGGACATTAAACCCTGGGCCTTGTGCACTCTAGGCAGACATAATCTTGAAGGTTTATCCAAGTAATAAATATAGGAAGCAAAAACTGACAGAATTCCAAAGAAAGCAACAAAGTAACTGCAGAAGATTTCATCTGCCCTTCACAAGTAGCAGAAAGTCAGCAAAGACAGAGAACACATGGACAATGCAGCCGATTTCATCAATCTGATGTCATCAGCGCTCACACACACTCCACCCCACAGGAGCAGGACATTCGTCTTCTCTAGTGTGCAGATCCTACTCTAAGCCAGAAATCTAAGTTTTCATGTAGTGTTCAGCCAGAAATTCACAATCTAAATGCAAAGCGTGAGCAAACATCAGGGAAACCTAATCTCAAAGACTTTTTAATAAAATAACTGGCCTATAATTCTTCCAATAGTATAATGACACTGAGAAACTACTCCACATTAAATAGCCTTAAAAAAGCATGAAAGCTAAGTGCAGTTCATAATCCTGGACTGACTCTTCTACCAGAAATAATGACTGCCATAAAGGAAAATACTGGGAAACTAGCAAAATTGGAAAATGAACTGTACTTTAAATGAAGTACAATTAGAATTTTCTAATTGTGCCATTGATACGTAAGGGAATGTCCTTGCCTATAGGAGGGATAATCTGAAGCATTACATGGCAAAGAGGCACGACACGTGGCACCCTCTTTCAAATGGTACAGGAAATATGTGCATGCATAAATGTGTATGGACACACACACAGAGGCAAATGTGGTAAAATGTTAAGAACTGAAGTTTCTGAGCAAAAAGAATGTGATTTCTTTGCAACTCTTCTGTAAATCTCAAATTATTTCTACATAAAATACTGATTACAAACAAATGCTATCAAATATATGAGGTATTTCAAAAGGACTTGGAAATCAACTTAAAGGGGTCTTCCCTGCCCGCAGATGGAACCACTTAAATATCCAAGTGATCTGCAACTTCACGTCACCTGAGCTACTTGAAATTTGGTGGAGCACTTGCCTAGCATGTGAGAGCCTCACACTTGCCAGGCAGGGGCTCTGTACCACCTGAGGCACACTCCCTGCCCTGTTTGGCTTGAGTTATTTTTTGGATAGAGTCTCGTTTTTGACTGGGGCAGCCTTGGACCAGTCCTCCTACTTCTGCCTGTTGATAGCTGAGATCTAAGGTGTGTACCACCACCATGCCTGGCTTGACGTTGAGGTGGGGTTGCAGTAACTTTTTTTTTTTTTTGGCCTGGGATACTCCACTCTGCCTCTGGAGTAGCTGGGATTACAGAAATGAGTCACTGTGTCCAGCCAACATGAAACATTTTTAAACCCATGGCCTCATGATAACCAGCCAAAAAACCAAAAATGCTACTCAAAATTTTGAAAACTATCTTCCTGTCTTCCAATATACAACAAAAATGAAGTGAAGCTGAGTTTCAGATAAGTACTCTAGCTTGTAAATGAGGAAGAAAGGGTAGAATTAGTGGACTGCCATTCTGCCTCCCAAGGGAATCCATAGACTGTGGCAATGATCATCAAGCAGAAGACGCTCACCTCACAAAAGCAGAGCCAGGAGGGTGACAGAGACCCCGCAAGAAAGGAAGCAATGCCATGAAAAACAGTCCTGACAAAAGAAGTGAACTTAATCGACCTGATCAGACTTCCAGATCAAGCTACCAAGTGTTCAAGGCATAAAAGGAATTAAAAAAATTCGCTAAAGGTAACACTATGACAACACATTCCAAACTGAGAAACTGAGGATAAACAAATTAGTTTCTTCAAACAATAAACAGCAGAAAGAGACATATTAGGGGAACTATCAATAAAACATTTATCTTCCAACTGCAGCGTGTGGATGTCACCGTATACTGAGAGAAAACATACCAAAACTTTTCTAGAAAACCGAAACACCAGACATTATATATTCAAAAAGAATGGCATTGTGGGTAGTCTCCACTCTGTTAAAGAAAGACTGGCTATCACTTACAGACAAATACAGAAATACATATTTTTTTGTGTCTGAGTAAAAGGAGAGATGCCGTGAAGGAAGTACGACTTTGAGAGCAACAAATGTCAAAGCAGATGAAGGGCCGTATGAGGCAAGGACTGGAAAATGTACACTGGATTTGCCTGTTATTAAGTCATTGGTATTCTTTACCTACAGATTCAGGAAAGTGGTAAAGATGTAACCAAAATACTGAGAAATGAATGTGAATAGGAAGTGAAAAAATCTTTGTTAGTGAATATTCTTGCATTGTTTGCTGTCCAACCCAAACAGACAGAAATATGGACCCAGGGGAGGAGAAGCAGGTCAGTAAAGGATGATCAGGTCATGCCCCCATGATCCTGATTTCATCCCTGGATTAAACAATTTGGTCCACAAAACAAACAAAAAACAAAGACAAAGAGAAGTCATGCACCACAATAGTTTATTAGGAAAGCTATCTGCAATTATACCTACTTTAACAAAGAAAAATCTTTAAAACTCACAGGTAACAACAATGGTGTCTTGTAATGTCTTCATTTTCACTGATGATGTAATGGATGTTACTTTCCTTTTTCTATGACTATCTAGCCTATCAAGCCAGGCATTGGGGATGCACACCTGTAATCCTAGCTACTCCGGAAGCTAAGATTGGAAAAATTGTAGTTCAAGGTCAGCTGGGTAGAGATGGGGGAGTTTGGAAAAAAAAAAAAAACAGCAGAGAGCTTAAAAGAGGAGGATCTCAGTATTCACTCTGGCAAAAAGCAAGACTTTATTTCCAAAATAACCAGTGCAAAAAGGGCTGGAGGTGAGGCTCCAGAGGTAGAGAGCTGCTTAGCAATCTTGAAGCCCTAAGTTCAAACTCCAGTTCCACAAAAAAGGAAAAAAAAAAGTGCTACTTGGCAATAGCTTCATTAGCCCTAAACTATCACTCACCTGCACCAAAGACCTTACAAAAGGCTCTCAGTGCTGATTTGCTTCTCTGACTGCATTTCACTTGATAATATCTTTTATCCATTTCTACATTGTCATTTAAAGAACAGATCCTTATAAACCTCCTCAAATGTATTACGAAGAAGAGGGAAAGAAAATATACACAAACAGGAACACTCACCTTCAATCTGTTCATTTTCTGCTGCTCTTGGGAAACTGTAGTCTATTGAGGGTGGACCTAAGGGAGGAGAAGCAGGTCACTTCAGTCAGGAATTATCTAGCTGAACCATCAAACGGAGTATACCTACTGAAAACTCAAGAGGGGAAAAAAACCAGTGACAGTCAGGAAACACACACTTTTTAAATTCTAAATCATCAGGTGATACAGGATGGCTTAGACACTCAAAGTTGAATATAAGCCTTGACTCCCTTTCTCAAATGCTCTGCCACTATTAAACACAAGGCACAAAAACCGAAAGTTTTCTTGGGATGTGCATTCATTTTATTATTGTTTGGTTTGGGTTGTGGTGTTAAGAATCGAAACACGGCCTTGTACATGCCCAGCTCAAACTCTTACCTGCGAGCCACATCCCAGCTTACTGGCTCTTCAAATTGCTTAAAATCAAAGAAGCCACAGGAATTGAGAATTTGAGCTCTCAAAAATGGAATGAATGCCTGGGCATTGTGGTGTACACCGCAATCCCAGCACTTGGAAAGCTGATGCTGGAAGATCATGAGTTCAAGGCCAGTACCAGTCACACAACAAGATCCTATCACAAAAAAGGGGGTAGGGGTGTTAATGGGCATAAAGAATGGTTTGGTTTTTAAAGTACCCGCCTAAACTTGGCTGATGCTGTACTTAACTAAACCGGACCACAGCGGACAGAACACTGCAGTCCCGTTAGCACTGCGACCAACAAACCTGTGACCTTAACCTTGGTCAAGTCACCCATCTTCCCCAGCCCAGTGTCTTCCTCCTCCATCGATCCAGGCAAAAGAGACTTTTCCTGCACTACACCGGGTGACTCTACAGGACAGAGCTGGGGGAGTGGGGGGTCAGCAGACAAAGAACAGAGGTGCCCATGACGTTTAGACCCGGGGATCCTGGAGCGGGGACAGCTGGGGGAAGGGGTGTCGGGGTGCGGAGTCAGGACGTCATTCCCGGTCCTCACAGCCCCTCACGGAGCGCCGTGACCCGTGCAGCCCGCCGGGCCTCCGTCCCCGGGGCCGCGGAACCTGCGCTGCCCCCTCGCTGTGCCCGCGCGGTTGCTGCAGCAGGCCGCGCTCACCCGGACCGCAGGTCCCGACCTCCCCACCGCCCTGGGGCTCCCAGGGCCTTCGGGACAACTTCAGGCCGAACGTCCCTCCCGGGGCCCAGTTCTGCCGTCCTCGGCACTCACCGTCCGGCTGCGTCCGCCGAGGATGCCGCGCGCCGGGCCCGGTCCAGCCGCCGCCGCCCGCCGGGTCCTCCGCCGCGGGCTCTTCGCTTCCCCTTCGCGCCTCCGCCGGCCCACGCGGACCTTGACGCGCACAGTAGCACCCGCTTAGTGCCCGCCCGGTCGCTCGGCCCTCAACCCCGCTAGCAACGCTGTTCTCACAGACCAGAGGACCAAGTCTGGGAGCGAAGGCTGCAAGTGAACTGGGACAGACAGGAAGCGAGGGCAGTGCAGCAGCCGTGCGCATGCGTGAACGCGCACGCAGAGAGAGGCGCGCATGCGCAGCAGGGCGCCGGAAGTCCCGTCCCCGGGTGCTGATCCCAGGGAGAGTACGAGGACTCTATTTCCCAAAAGGCTATGCGACACTAGGTTTAGGGAGCGTGGTAGAAATCTCCACTTCGTCTAGCCGCTCAGAGGCACTGTTTTAGAAGCAATGGCCTCCGGAAGCCCCTCACACTCACTTTTACACTTGGTTTCGCTCCCTTAAGCTCCAAGAACTAGCAGCCTGTTTGCGTGCTGGTCCCAAGTCCTCTGATAGATTAAGACCCTTTGGTTAGAACCGAGATTTGACATATCGTAGGAAAGGAAAGAGTGTGTTGTGTTCTCTTCACTAAAATACTCGATGTTTCACACGTACGAGGGCACACCGAGGGCTCTGAGATGGAGCTAGACCTTCTAGGAAGGGTACGGAGAGTGGGTGGCCTGGGGCCCTAAGGGAGACGCAGGCTTCAGCGCCAGATGGCACTTATTGCTGGGTGACTGGGAAAACTTCCTGGGCCTCAGTTTCCTTATCTAAGAAGAGGGGGGAACTAAGGGTAAAATCGTCCTCTTATATCGTCCCAGCATCCCTTCCTGACAAGGTATAACCTTGTTGCGCCTGGAAAAAGAGAAAGATTTAAAAGAACCAACTCTGTGATCACAGAGCAAGCAACGACCAAAAATCTGGGAGGCAGTAAGTGTATTTGCGTATATAAATATGTACATTTATAAGCACACAATGTAGCAACGCTTCTTCTTCTTCTTCTTTTTTGTTTTTTCTTTTTGGCAGTACCGGGGTTTGAACTCAGGACTTCCCACTTGCTAGGAAACACTGAAACAATGCAAATGCTGGAACTGCTGGAATGTCGAGATAACAACACGCATACCTGCTCAACCCTAATGGCCTCCCCGCTAATGTCCAACGCCTCCCCCATCCTCTTTCCCAACCACCCCAACCCATCCCCCTCCAGCCTCCCTCTTCCCACCACGGAATGTTTAAAATCCCCAGCCTGTAAGAAAGGCGTGCTCTCGCCCCTCTCTGAGTGTTACTCTGCTGGCTGAGGGTCCCTCTCAGGTCTCCTCTCCCTAATAAAGGCCTGCTGCTTACGAAGGTCGCAGATGTGATTCTTTTCCACTTCTTCACTTTCCTTTCACTTTTTGCTCCGGTGACAGGGTTCTTCCTTTTGGCTTAGGACCATGAGTGTTCTAAGTCTCCTGCTGTCGCTGGAATGACAGGCTCCTGCCACCACATCCACCTTTTGCTTTTTTCCATTGAGATGGGGTCTTGGAAACTTTTGGCCAGGCTGGCCTGGAATCATTGTCCTCCCTATCTCAGCCTCCCAAGTGGCTAGTATTACAGGCGTGAGCCACCAACGCAGAGCTTCGTTCTTTCTTAAGACTGATTAATATTCCACTGTATGTTGAAATCAGTTTTGTCTATACACTCCATCCATGGGCATTTGTGTTTTTACCTTTTGGCCGTGGTGAATAAGGGTGTTGTGAACATTTGCATCAAGAGCTTGTTTGAGAATCTGTTTTCAGTACTGCTGGGTACACAGCCAGGAGTAAATTGCTGCATTATATGTTTACTCTATGTTCAACTTTTGTTTTTTTGGTGGTACTGAGGTTTGAACTCAGGGCTTCACACTTGCTAGGTGGGCGCTCTACTGCTTGAGCCATGCCTCCAGCCCTGTGTTTAACTTTTTGAGGAACCAAAAAGAGGCTGCACCATGTCACATTCCCAGCAGCAATGCTAATGGACTTCACTTTCTCTACATCCTTGCTAGCAGTTATTATTTTGTTTTATTATAGCTCCCTCTTAGGTATGAAGTGCTACCACATTGTGATTTTGTTTGACATTCCTTCATCAATTTTGCATCCTTCTTGCAAATGTCTCACCCAAAGTTGTAATGTGGCAGGGAGGAGGGCCAGAAGAGAAACAGACAGGCTGTGTTCTAAGGAGACAGGGGGAGAGGATGGCAAAGCAGAGAGATAAAACTTAAAGAATTAAAACATGAAGGTCACATAGCACTGGGGGAATGAAATAGCCAATGGAGTCACATGCAGCCATACGTGGGTTGGGCTTTGCTTTTTGCTTTTTTAACCTGCTTGGAAGGGAATATAAGGTGAGACCCCTTTGTTCCCGGGGTTCAGCCTTTGGACATGAGTCCGCTGGGTCTGTGTCATCAGCACAATAAACATTGCTTTGTGCTAATCTGCCTCAGAGTCCCCTATCTCAGCTCGTAATTTCCCACAACAGTAAAGCAATTCATTATTGTTTTTGCATTCATTTTTATCAACTTTTTTTTGAAGTGCTGGGGCTTAAACTCAGAGCCTTATGCATCCTAGGCAAGTGCTCTACCACTGACCTACAGTTCCTAGCCAAATGTTTATTATATTTTAAGTTTTTATGACATAGAATTTGTTTTCTGGTCTGGAGATGTGGCTCATATGGTACAGAGCTTGCCTTGCTCAAAGCCCAGTACTTCAAAAAAAAAATTCTCATCATGTTCTCAGAGAGGTAAGAGGAGATCCTGTATCCATGAAACAAGAACAGGGCACTATAAAAAAAAAAGGAACATTCAGACAAATTATTTAATAAGAAAGTCAAGATAATAAAGGAAAATATAAGTTGATGGTTTGGAAGCAAAATTGAGTCAATCTTTCAGAATATTTGAGGACCAATTCAATAAGTGAATAAAATTATTTCCAAAAAGAACAGCAGGTGGGAACAGGAACAGAAAATCGCCAATGGAATAATTTGGGGATAGTTTCTAAGACTGAGAAATAGAAATTTCTGAAATAAAGTGACCCATCACATACACAGTGAAAGGAATGGGAAAACAGTGACAATAATTTTGAATTTTGGGATATTGGGGACAAAAAAGCAGATATGCCAAGCCATGGTTTTTTCCTTTTTGAGATAGGGTCTTGTAATGTAGCCCAGGCTGGTCTTGAGCTCACGATTCTCCTGGCTTAGCCTCCCAAGTGCTGAGATTGCGAGTGTGTACAATCCCACTGGCTGCCATGATTTTTTTTTCATGTGAACTTACTCCATCTGCCTTTGTCTTCCCAATTTCTCTGTAAGCTGCCCGAGTGTCAGTGCCTTGGAGACAGGAACATCTTCAGTCTTGTTGATGCCTGTGTCCAGCAGCTTGTAAGGTCCTGACACACTGGCACATAGCAAGTCAACAGTTAAAGTTTGTAGATTGAGCATCACACAAGTAGCTGGCCTAGAAGCTGGGAGCAAACCCCATATCAAACCTTCAGACAGCAAAATAGGGCTTGGAAGGGAAGAGTTGCTGCCATGAATTCTGTGAACAAAAGGTACAAGGAGGGACAGGCATAGCCCCAAAATTAGGCTTAGAGGAGGCAGAGGCTCCATCCCTAACTCTGCTCTCTCAGGTATCACAAGATTCCTCACCTGGAAGGAGCACCAAGGGGATCTTGGAGAGAGAGGTCACATGACTGGCACCTGACAGACCAGCAGAGACCATCCTCTCTGTTCTGTCATTGGCTAAGATCCAGGCAGGTGACCAATCAGGTTCCATAAGTCAGACTGCAGTGGTGGGACCATAGGGGAGGGAGATGCTTAGACAGTTGCTGTCATCTTGTCCTCTTAAAGGCAGAGAGCACACTAGAATGCTAGGCGCAGAGAGGGGTGAAGCAGGGCCATGAGGTCAGGACACCCGATTCCTGACATGGACACTCAGCACCCCGGTACAGCCATACCTGACATCATATGCACTTAGACACATAGTATTTTGTTTTTGTTTTTTTGCAGTACTGGGGATTGAGCTCAGCCTTGTGCTTAATGGACAAATGCTCCCCCACTGGTGCGACACTTCAAGTACTTTTGCTTTTAGTTTTCTCAGAAAAGGTCTCATGCTAATTGTGTTCAGGCTGGCCTTGAACTCATATTCCTCCTGCCTCAGCCTCTCCAGTACCTGGGACAACAGCATGAGTGAGCACGAACAAACCCACCTAGACTTCATTGTTTTCTATTTCCTTCGTCCTCCTTTTTTTGCTTTGGCGGTCTAAACCACTTTGCTCCATTGGCTACCCTAAATTCTGCCTAGCCAAGGGAGGACGCTGCACTGCACAGGCATGAATTTAGGATTGCCCACTCTTCAGTGAGGTAATGTGTATAAAAGTTTCCCCTTCTTTTTGTATTGAATCTTTTGTGAATAGTCAGTGTCTTTCTTGATTCCTGTAAACTTTTTTGATTGAATGTGTATTTTGGGTGAAATGAGTTCAACCAGCCCTGCTCACATGGGGTCATGACTTGCATGGAATTTCTTTGTCCTTTCACTTAGGAGCTTTTTGTGTCTTTGATCTAATGTGAGTCTCTTGGGCTGGGCGTGTGTGCCTCTAGGAGTGGAGCACTTGCCTAACCTGCATAGGTATAATCCCTAGAATTCAACAATTGTATGTATATAATTATTTTATATACAAACATAATTGTTTTATATATATATATATATATATATATATATATATATATATATATATATATAAGAAAGAAGGGAGGAAGGAAGGAGGGATGGAAGGAAGGAAGAAAGAAAAAGAAAAAGAAAATGAGGTAAGTTTCTTGCAGATAGCAAGCAGGGAGGTGTGTTCTGTTCATGTTGGCATGCTCTATCCTTTGATTGTAGAGTCTGTTCCATTTCTATTGAAAGCAATTCCTGCTAAGGAAGGACTTCAGTCCTTTTGTTGTTTTTTTCCATATGCCTATGGCCTTTGTGTCCCTCATTTTCTGTTCTTCTACCTCTTTTGTGGATTTGTGTACTGAATAATTTATTTCCACCCATTTTCTTTTGTGTATGTTCTATAGGGACTCACGGGGGTTCCATTTAACAGGAAAAAGTGATACCCCTCTGATGTGAACCTATAGCAGTGCAAATCAATCAGTAACATAAAAAAGGCTGCTCCAGTCCCACTCCCTCAGTGGCTGATGTCATAATTATATGTTCATGTATTGTGTGTTAACTGGCACAGACTGATACTTTTTTATCAGTCCTAACCATAGAGAAACAAAAATGTACTAGCATTTAAATTTCATTTATATATGTATTTCCCTTTTTTGGTGATACCGGGGTTTGAACTCAGGGCTTCTCATTTGGTAGGCAGGCACTTTAGAGATTGATCCACAATGATAACAGTTTACTTATTTTTGAAATATGGTCGTTCAATGTGTCAAACTCACAACCCTCCTGCTTCAGACTCCCCAGTGCTGGGATTACAGGCATGAACTGCCACAACCAGCTAGTACTAGCTGTTATATTTGTCATGGGAAATAATTAGGCCATGAGGTTCCTGACACATGGACAGTGTGTGTGCCTTTAGAGAAAAGCTTGAGGGGCTGGGTTCAACCCTTCCACCCACTCATCCTGGGAGGACACACAACAAGATGCCACGTCACAGGGGAGAGCTTGAACTCTCCACACAATGAACTTCCCTGGCACCTTGACCCTGACTCGCCAACATGCAGAAGTGTGAGAAATCCATTCCTGTTGATTCTAAGGTATTTTGTTAGAGCAGGATGAAGGGACAGAGACCCCTGGAATGCCTCCATTACTCAATCCACTCTTCCTGTCTGTAGGGCTCTTCGGTGACAGTTGTTTCCTTCATCACTCTGAATGTAGCTACCCACTGGCTTCTGGGGACCAGAGTGTCTGATGAGGGACCTGATGGGGATCTTATGGGGCTTTTAGGATGAAATCTCTCTTCCTGTCAGGTGCATGAATGTTAATAGCATGCTCTAATAGCAGAAAAAGCTCCAAAGTGAAAGGACAAAGAGTATCCTAGTTAGTAACTGGTGTCTTAGGGAATAGAGGTTTCTTAGCGAATCACAATGCAGTGAGATGTGATTGTCCTTTGGACACCAATGGATCCACATAAAAATAAATGAAGCCAAGTGCTGGTGGCTGATGCTTATAATCCTAGCTACTGAGAGGCCGAGATAAGGAGGACCATGGTTCTAAGTCATGTAAGTACTGGGTGCTTACCCCTTCGCCTGGGGCTCTGCCACTGGATGCCTATTTGGAAATTCATGGCAAAGCTTCGACCCACATTTTCCTCCAGCTGTTCCCAAGTTTCTGTCTTAACTAAGGTCTCTGGTCCATTTTGAGTTCTTTCTGCACAGGGTGAGAGATGGGGACCTGCTTGCAGCCCCAGTGTGGATGTCGAGTTTTGCCAGCACCATGTGTGAAGGGCCATCTTTCTTCCAAAGTATGTCTTCGGCTCCTCTGTCAAGAATCTCGTGGCCATCGCTTCGTGCACGTCCTTCTGGGTCTTCTCTTCTCTCTCCCAGGTCGCCCAAGTGTGGGAGAAGGGGTCTTCTGGATTACATGTGAGCACCGCCGTCTCGGTGTGAGAGCTGTCAACATGACTGACCAGAGGCACCGCCCGAGCTGAAGTGAGAGTAAGACACCAGTTCTTCATCTGATGGCAGAAAGCCTACTGCCACTGTTAGTTTCCTCCTGGGAAGTGGGGCACAGTTTCTAAAACAAGTGCCCCCCTGCACAGATTCCTCCTTGCTGCCTGTAAGTATACGGACACATAACCAATGGGTGGTGGCCTAGGCAGGCCAGCATGTGCCGGTCCCCACTGCTCTGTAAGGGCCCCAAGTAAAACTCATTCATGGACAAGCAGCCTGCCCACCTGCCTCATGGCCCTAACCGTGGTGGAGCCACTTCCACGTTCAACTCAGAGACACGGGCAAGTGGGAAACCCAGCTCCTGCTCTGGGTGGGCTGTGTGCATCTCTCTGCCTTCCCAGGGTGCAACTCGGCCTGCATGTCTGAGGACTTGAGTGCGGTTTCTGTTCTGTGGCTGCCTCTGCCCAGGACTTCTGGATCTCCAGCCCCCACCAGGGAATGGAATCAGCGTGCATTTCCACCGACAGTCATAGGAAGGTAAGTGGGAGGGGGTCCCACACAGACCCATAGACATGAAGACCCCCTTCTGTGCACCTGCAAATTTCCCAAGCAGGCGTCATGGGGTCCTGCCTCTGCAGCAGGATGAGAGAAATAGGAGGTGTGGGGGTGGGGAGACCCTTCTGTCATGTCTCCTTTGCCTCAATTTCCTTATGTGAATCAAGGGCACTGACCACTTCCCTCCCGAGGATTCACCCTGAGCCCGCTGCCTGCCCCATGCCTCATATTCCATAGGTGCCCACTAGCTACCACCTGAATAGAGACGGTGCCAGCCCAGCTGGTCAGTGTGCCATGTCTCTCAGGACTTTAAAGGCTGAACGCTGAGTTCGGCCGTCCTGGAGCAGGAGCTGAGGCGGTATTGCTGTGCAGATGAGAGACTTGGGTGGGGAAGGTGGGTTGTCCCAGACGTGGACCCTGGGAGGTCACAGCTCACACTGTGACAACGGAACCATTCCATCTACTTGCCACTGACGGGGCAGCTGTGTGTCCACAGGTTCCAGAGAAGTGAGCACTAAGGTGGGGGTGACAGGGAAGCCCCCTCGCAGCGTCGGGTCAGCAGGCTCGGTTGAAGGAAAGCCTTCATCACAGGGTTTCAGGCAGGGACGCTGAGGGGGACAGCTGCCATCATTGCCCTGTCCCCGATCCTGTGACATTTCACAGCCAGCTCTCTAAGCATGCTGGAAGTCTAGAGGAGAGGCTTGAGCCACAGCCAAAACAAAAGGAGCCTCACTGCAGTTTCTCAACAAACTAAAACCACCTGTTCCCCCAGGTGGCCTGCTGAGTGTCCTGGGTGAGGACGCCCGCCCACTTCTGGGCAGCACCCACACTGGCCTGGAAAAGCTGCCCCCCAAAGATGCTTGCTGAAGATATCCTGTGAGTCATGTCACCCTGTCCTGCCATGGAGTCCTGCCAGCACTGAGCCGAGGGCCTGACCACTGTGAAACTCTGCTCACAGGGTCTGCTCCGCCTGGCCCTCTGTCCTCCGACCTGGCCTTGCTCTGTGAGAAACCCCAACCCCACGCTTCTCTGCTGTCCCCAGGCACAGATGCTCCCTGGCTGTGCCTCTGACAAGGCTCCTCGGAACTGCCCACCAGACAGTTGTACCTCTAGCCAGTGTCTAACACCTGAGAACCCCAACATCCTAAGGCAGAGAGCTGTGACGCACCCATTAGCAAGGTCCAAGGTTTAGGACATTGGTCCTAACAACAACTGTTTTCAAGTTCCTGTGGCTCAGATGAAGTAGGGGTGCTATGTCCTGCAGAAAACATCAATGCTAGGTGAGGCTGCCCACCTCTCCCCATTGGCGACCAGCCCTGGCCTCCTCTTCTGCCCCTCAAATTCACTGAGGTGTCAGAAGGTGACTGTTCGTCCTCTTGGCCAGGTTGGCAGTGCAGACACCCAGGTGGAGCAGACCCTGCAGCAGGGGTCACAATCTGCAGACCCTGAGCTCAGTGCCCTGGGCCACCCATGGGGACTGGCTGGGACAGTGGGAAGGGGGTGTTGAGCAAGGCACAGGTGTCAGCAGGGTCAGGACCAGGTGCCAGGGCTCCCAGGATGTCTTCGGGAAATGACTGAGGGAAGCAACCCTTCCCTGCCTGCCTAGGTGCTGCTTGGGACAAGGCTGGCGTCCTCACCCTGGGCAGCCACTCCTTGTACAGCCAGAGTTTGGGTGGCCTGGAGATAAGGGGGGGATGTAGTTCATTAAGAAACAAACCGAGGCTCCTTCTGTATTGGGGGTTGGGCTCAGGCATCTTGTCTGGGACCTTGACATTGTCAGAGGCACTGTGGCCCTCTGTCCTGTATCAGGGACGGGAAGGTGACGGATGGGGTCCTCAGTGTCCCTGCTCACATCAGCCCAAGGAAGGCTTTTTTGCAAAGCCTACCCCTGCTGACCCCGGGCCTGGAGGGGGCTTTGTTCTCACCCCCACCTTAGTGCTCAAACCTCTGGAACCTGTTGACACACAAATGCCCTGTCAGAGGCAGGGACAGAATCACTGCGTTTGCACAGTGTGGGCTGTAGCTTCCCGGGGCTCCATGTCCAGGACAGCCCGCGCTCCCCCTCCAGTCTCTCCCCTATTCCAGTCTCTCCCCCTCCCGCTCCAGTCTCTCCCCCTCCCCCTCCAGTCTCTCATCCTCCCCCTGCAGTCTCTCCCCCTCCCCCTCCAGTCTCTCATCCTCCCCCTGCAGTCTCTCCCCCTCTCCCTCCAGTCTCTCATTCCCCCCTCCAGTCTCTCATCCTCCCCCTCCAGTCTCTCATCCTCCCCCTCTCCCTCAGTCTCTCCCCCTCCCCCTCCAGTCTCTCACCTCCCCTCCAGTCTCTCCCCTATTCCAGTCTCTCCCCCTCCCGCTCCAGTCTCACCCCCTCCCCCTCCAGTCTCTCATCCTCCCCCTCCAGTCTCTCCAACTCCCCCTCCAATCTCTCACCCCCACCCTTCCCCTGCAGTCTCTCCCCCTCCCTCTCCGGTCTCTCATCCCCACTCTCCAGTCTCTCCCCCTCCCCCTGCAGTCTCTCACCTCCCCCTCCAGTCTCTCATCCCCACTCTCCAGTCTCTCCCCCTCCCCCTGCAGTCTCTCACCTCCCCCTCCAGTCTCTCATCCCCCCTCCAGTCTCTACCCCTCCCCCTCCCCCTGCAGTCTCTCACCCTCTCCCTCCAGTCTTTCACACCCACCTACCAGTCTCTCACCCCCACCCTCCAGTCTCTCATCCTCCCCCTCCAGTCTCTCACCCCCACCCTCCAGTCTCTCATCCTCTCCCTCCAGTCTTTCACACCCACCTACCAGTCTCTCACCCCTCCCCCTCCCGTCTCTCCCCCTCCCCCTGCAGTCTCTCACCCTCCTCCTCCAGTCTCTCATCCCCACCTCAACACCATCTCCAGCTCCTGCTCAGGACAGCTGACCTGGGTCCTTTCACCCTTTGAAAATGGCCTGACAGATGTGTCCCACTGAGCAGCTTGGTTGGCACCCACCCCATCCTCCACTCAGCAAGTAGCTAGTGAGCGCCTACTGAGTACGGGCATGGGGCCAGGCAAAAGACTCACTGGTGAATACTCACAAGTAAAGTGTCTACACACTTGATTCACACGACAGAAAATAGGCCCAGAGAGGGCAGAAAAAAAATCCCAGGTAACACAGCAAAGGGAGTGCAGGAAAAAGCAGTTCCCACCCCATTCCCCACCCCCCTTTTCCATCCATCCTGCTGGACAGCCTGGTCATCCAGTGCTCTCCTAGACCTGATTTGGACATTTTCAGGTGCATGGAGGGTGGGCTCTCCACGGCCGTGGATCTGCATGGGACCTCCCCCACTTGCCTTCCTATGATTTTAGGCAGAAATGCACATCAATTCCTATTTCCTCTTGGCTGGAGATCCAGAAACTCTGGGTAGCAGAAGAAGCCACAGTGGAGGAGCAGTGTTTGGTCCCCTGGCTGTGCACGTGATTTCACTCCCAGGGAAGGCAGAGAGACGTGTGTAGCCTGCCCCTGACAAATGCGTTGGGACTTGCAACTGTGACCTTTGGAAATAGGGTCTTGCAGATGGAATTATTTAAGATGAGGTCGTTCTAAGTCGGAGTGGGCCCTGATTCAATGACTAGGATCCTTTTAAAAAGAAAAAACAAAAGGTTGGGGGCGGGGATGAGGTGCACACCTGTAATCCCAGAACTCAGGATTCAAGGGCAGGAAGATTGCAAGTTCAAGGCCAGTCTGGGCTATATAGCAAAACAGAAGAGAGAGAGAGTGGGAGAGAGAGAGATTGAGGATGGCCTGTGGTTTTCACTGGGGGGTTGGGGGAAATGGCAGTACCGGGGATTGAATGCACAGCCTCACCTTCTGGAAGCACTCAGTCACTTGAGCCACACCCCTGGTCCAGCGCGTGGCTTTTTACTTGGCCTTTTTACTTGGCGGAAGCAGAAACTCTGAGCCTGATCACTTCCCAGGATGGAGTTTTCACCACTCCTTAGGAGGAACTGACAGAATTAAACCATGTCGCACACCACGACCTCCTTTATGACTCAGAAATTATCCTCCTGGGTTAGACTTGTTAGTGTCCGTTACAAAGATTTTTCAGAAATATCAACCCATACTCAGCATAAGGAAAGGCCATTCAAAGGTTCGGGATAAATTTCTTGAGCAAATAAGAAATGACTCCATACTATTTTTAAGTGACAGTAATAGTAAAATTTATTAGGAAAAAAATATACTTTCAGTAGACTGGAAGCAGATAGCCTCGAGAGTGTGAAGTGGAAAGACATTTTGGCAGTGCTGGGGTTTGCACTCGGGGTATTGCACTTGCTAGGCATCCCTTTTTGGATGCAGTATGTGTAAACAGAAGGCTTTGAACAGTGTTGAGGTTTGAACTCAGGGCCACCTGCTCACCACTTGAGACACTCCCAACCCTTTTTTGCTTTACTTATTTTTCAGATATTTTAGATATTTTTCAGATAGGATCTCAAATGTTTGCCCAGTGCTGTTTCAACCGAGATCCTCTTATCCACACTCCCAGGTACTGGAAGCATAGATATGCATCAGCACACCTGGTTTCTGTGTTGAGATAGGGTCTCACAAACTGTACCACCACAGCCAAGTCCGCATCGACTCTATGTTCTTCACACAGGTGTAAAATCTTATTCCTATTTTTGGGACCCTTGGATGGTTTTTGACAACTAAGTCATGTGTTCTCTGCAAGTATTGTGCGTTTCAAACAAGTCTACCAATAGGTAAGTGTAAAAATCTGAGACCAATTTTTCAGAACAACCCACAACCTGGTCCTAGTGTGCGAGAGCCTGTCCCAAGGTACTGTGAGACCAAAGGAAGAGGCAGGCAGACCCAGGATGGATCACACAGTGAAATTCACTGGGGGACTTTTTTGGGGGAGTGGTACTGGGGATTGAACTCACGGACTTGAACTTGTATGCCTTGGACCCAGATCTTCCTGCCTCCACCTCCTGAGTAGATGGGAGGGTCATCACACCCAGGGTGTGTTTGAGATAAAGTCCTAGGTTGGCCTTGAACCTCCACCCTGCTGTCTCTGCCTCTCGAGTTATTGGGAACTTTCTGTGGAAGCATGGTGCTGGGAACCAGCAAGACCATTGGATCCCCTCAATTTGGGTCAGAAAAGGGTGTATTTATGAGTCAGAACAAAAGTGATTTCATCATGGCTGAAACGGACCAGGCTTATCTTATGATAATCTGGAAGAATAAGGCACAGCCCTGGTGCCAGGGTCCTCACGGTTTGCTGGGAAACTCCCCAGGAAAAACCAGCCTCAGTTTCTCAGGGGTGATCACGGCCGTTTCAAGAAAGATGGCTGCAGTTGTGTCAGGCTGGATCCATACACCAGTCTTAATATTTGGGGGCCCTCACTGGCAATAGGACATTGTAAAACAAAATGATTTATATGCTAAGGTCTTGCCGCTTGTATAAATATTTGCACACAGTGTGTACTTGTGCGTTTCAGCAGTGGGCCAGGGGTCCTGACATTCCTTCCTTTTTCCTATAAATGAAAAAGAGTCACAGTGCGTGACCACTGAGAAATAGATGTGTAAAGTGAGCTTCTGTCAGGGGGATGCAAAGTTAGACACTGAAAATATCGAGTACTTTGAAACAAACTACTTTCTTCGTCTCTCCCTGCAGTTTGGATGCAGTATGTGTTTACAGTAGGCTTTGTGAGCTTTTTTTTTTTTAATGGTGTTGGAATTTGAACTCAGAGCCTTACCACTTGAGACATACTCCCAGCCCATTTTTGCTTTAGTTATTTTTCAGACAAGGTCTCATATTTTTGCCCAGAGCTGTTTCAACCAAATTCCTCTTATCTACACCTCCCAGATACTGGGATGATAGGTATGCATCATTATACCTGGCTTCAGTATTGAGATAGGGTCTCGCAAACTTTTTGCCTGGGCCGGCTTCAGATAGTCATCCTCCTATCTATGCCTCCGACGTAGCTGGGATCATAAGCCTGTGCCGCCGTGCCTGGCCAGCATCCATTACTCTTTTCAAAATTAGGATCTGTTCATTGTAGAGGGGCTGCATTGTGACAATTCCAGATGGGCTTGTATTGCACATAGATTAGATCACCCACCATCTCTCCCTCGACCCCTCCCCACCCCACTTACAGCAATCGCAAGAGATTTTTTTGCTCTAGTTCATAGCATATGTGAAGTCCATCCTCCATATTCCCTCCCCTTCATCTCCCTCATTCAGCTCCTCTCCCACTAGCACCCCACACGCTGTACACATTTTACAGTCCTGTCTTTCATTGTGAATATTTAAGTTCATGTTCAAACCCCACTGTGGGTAAACTTTACTTTGGTTTGTTCAACCCCTCCCATTTCTCCCCCTTACCCCTTTACCTCCCACCCCCATTTTCGGCAGCGTTCAGTGCACACCCTGTGTCCTCTTCCTTCACAGGCATATGTTTTACGACATTACTGACGCTCCAGCCTTCTCTCCTCCTCTCCCTCCTCCCCCGAGGCCCTAGAGCAGCTCCACGTTTACAAATGTGTTCTACATCTGAGCGTGTGTGCGATCACGCTTGTTCTGTGTGTGTGTCTATCTTTGGATCTGTCTTCCATGTAGGAGAAAACATGCAGCCTCGTCTAAGCTCATCTGGTTCAGCCCTCCACCCTTTACGCTGTGCCCCCCTTTGTCTAGAAGCCCATTCGCATCTCACCGATGGCTCTCTTGCCTCAGAATATTGTCACCCTGTTGTCTACCTCTTGGGTTTTATTTGCTTCTGGCTGACACATGGCGTCCAGCTGCTTCTTCCCCACCTGCTCCTGTGTTGTGCCACACCCCCATTTCCCACCATGTTTTTCTGCAGTCACTCAACCTCTCTGTGCTCATCTCTGGAACAGCCTTACCTCTTCCTGCAACTTATTTCCTCACAAACGGCTCCATTCTACACCCTCCTTTATTTCCAGCTCTTTCTATTTCATCTCCCCTCTCCATTCTCCTTGGCTTTTGTAAGACTGGACCAGAGGTGGTGATAAAAGTGCCCCAGGATGACTCAAAGAGCAAGTGCACCTTTCGCTGTGTCATCCCTCTCCCGGGACCATTTCCAGGGAGGCCTCTCTGGGGTCCACCGTTCCTTTATATCTGAGTTGGGATTCTTTTCCAGGCACCCATGGAAGTTTCCGCATTCTTTCTACTCTTCCTGATGTTCCCCTCAACAGCTTCCCCTCGTGTCTGGCATCCAATTCCAGCTTAGGATCTGTGGCGTCTTCTATTTTTCACACATGAAAAATCATCCAGGATTCTTTTTCAGAGCTAAGACCTTGGTCAAACATGCATAACTGATGCACACAACAGTAATATTTGACAAAGGAAAAAACCACACACCCTTCCTGAAGATTAAAGGACATTTCATCTTTATTGTATTTCCCCAAGGGAAGAGTGGCCCTGTCCTCTTTGAACACACAAAACATGGGCGCTCTTACAAAACACATACCCTTTATAAAATGGCAAACCAACCTGTCAGTGCAAGTCGATGTTCACAGTTCAACAACAAAGGCTAAAACATCAAATAAAAATGTATATTCCCAACAATTTGAGTATTCTTACATAGCTATAATATATAAGTAGAATGGATAAAAAGAACTTATTGTAAGAGTAAAAACATTTATGAATGTGTAAGTTATAATCTGAATAATGAAAATATAAAGAACAGCATGTTTTCAAATCTACAACCATCTCAAAACATTGCAAATAAATATAGTAAACATTTTATGACCAACTTATTCAAAATAATTCAATATAACTTATGATTTATATTAACTATATTTACACTAACTCTATTATGATCCCACGTGTCTAAGTTTACATATTAAAAACAGTCATCAAATCTGGCAAACCAAATATACGTGAGCATATGACCGCAACGTGAATTTTGGTGAGACTACAGGTGCCTCAGGAAAGAAGGGACCCAGCAAGGCCTGATTTCCCTTCATTCCTTCATGGACTCCCAGGTGTGCCCCCACACCGAGGAGTGGGGTAGTTTTATTAGGCTTGTTCTGGAAGAATCTGGGTTCTTCTAGGTTTGGGAAACTCCTCGCTCTTCCTTGCTCCAGCTGGCTTCAGTGTTGGTTTAGACTTCCTGATGAACATTCCCATCTCCCTGGGCACGGCGATCTGGAAGGCAGAGAGAAATGATGTCAAGAGGCAATGCTCCAGGAGGAAGGTGATCGACAGGCTAAGTCAGTCCCAACAAGGGTTTGGAACCACTTACAGATCCTAATTCACCTCTAGCCCTTCATCCAGTCTTGGGGATTGAAAGCAGGCTTCGTGCTTGCCAGGGAGGTACTCTATCCCTTGAGCTATGACTCCAGCCCTTTATTTTATTGCTTTAAGCTAGGTTCTCCTTAGCTTTGCCTAAGCTGGCCTCCGACTCCTGACGTCCTGTCTCTATCTCCCAGTTAGCTGGATTACAGGTATACACAACCATGCCCAGCTCTGAAGCATCACCAAGAATTGTGATGACTCTTGGGCTTTTCTTTCCATGACTCCAACAATCACTTAAGCCCTGAGGTCAGGCCCAACAGTCTTCTGTAGAGCAGAACATGAGGTGATTCTGCTCAAGGAAGGAAGAAAAAAGCGATGTCAGACACAGTTCCCTAGGTGTGAACTCACAATGCGACTGTGGACTAAACTCAGACCGTGGTCCTCTCCACTTACTGAAAATGTGAACCTCTAACCGTGCGACAGCATTCCTGACGTCAGGATGTCATGAACCAGGACACCAGAACCCGAATCCCAAACCAAACTCCCGATGTTTCATCCTCGCGTGAACTGGGCTAGCTGTGCTCTACAAAAATCAAACCTTTGCTCAATGCTCTGCTCACATCCATCACTGTTAAGGTGTGGCTTGTGTGCAGCCACCGCAAGCTGCGCACAGTTCCGACCAACGTTCTTGACCATAAACTTGAGGGGAAAGGGAGAAGAGGGGAACTTGGTCCAACAGTGGTAGGGTAAGGAGAACAAGAAATTTCAAAGAGAATTCTGGCCATAGGAAATTTGTTTCAAGTCAAATTAGGACTAAACTAGTTAGTGGCCATCTGTCATTGATAATATTCAGACCTCCCACATTTTCTTCTTCCTTCCTTCCTTCCGTCCTTCCTTTCTCCCTCCCTCCCTCTGTCCTCCCCCTTCCTTCCTCCCATTTTCCTTCCTTCCTTCCTTCCCTCCATTCCTCCATTCTTCCTTCCTTCCTTCCCTCCATTTCTCCATTCTTCCTTCCTTCCCTCCTTCCTTCCTTCCTTCCTTCCTTCCTTCCCTCCTTCCCTTTCTTTCTTTTTTTTTATGGCACTTGGGTTTGAACTCAGGGCCTTGACTTGCTGGACAGGTGCTCTACTATACTTGAGCCATGGCTGCAGTCCTATTTTGCTTTAGTTATTTTCCTATGGGGTCTTGTTTTGTACCCATGCCTGCCTAGATCCTGACCCTCCTATTTTTACTTCCCACATCACTGTGTTATCAGTGAGTCCCCAGAGTTGGTACCGCATGGGACCCTAGGTCAAGACTGAATTAAGAAGTGACGGCAAAAGCTCGGATGATGGGCATATGGAGGTTACAGCTAGCGGATACTCGCGGCTGACAGAAATCAGCACTTGCTCACAGCTGCCATTCGGACCCAATGGTTTTGGGTTAAAGGATTTCTACCTCATCCGAGCCCTAGCGACACTTGGGTGTCTCTGAGGCCTGGCTATATGGCCGGCCCCTGGCCCCCAGCACGTCTCTCAGGGTCACTTCTCTCTGGTTGTCATTTCTATGGCTGTGCAGTGACCGGGAGTGTCTTACAGCCTGGGATGGTTGGGCTGCTTTATGGTGTGGCACCAGGTGTGGCACGGAGTGGTCAGGCAAGGGGGTTTCAGGATTTCCTAAGCAGACATCAAATCGCCCTGGGCACACTACAAGGACACAGACACACCTTTACTGAAGCCGATGATGGAACAGAGTTCTAAGGCAGGTGGGTGCGGTCTCGCCCCCACACCCAGAGGTCCGGGTTATAGGCCTGGATCCGGAAAGAAAAACAGCTTCATGAACAGTGCTGCTCCCCAGGGAGACCTCTCCCCATGTCCGGCCTCCACTTCTTTCTAGTTCCCAAACCCATTCCTTCCTTCGCTCTCCAATCCAGAGCCTTCCCCCCAAGTCCTTCGCAGCCCGGACCCTCACCTCTTCACACTCCTCTCGGGACACCCGCATCCTCCAGCCCATGGATCGCATCATCTGGTACCGTAACTTGTGGAACAGAGGGTGCTGGAAGTAGTTCTTTCCGTAAAGAAAGTAAAATATGTCTTGCTTAGGAGCCTGGTTGTCCTCTTCCATGTCATTGGCCAGATATCTGGGGAAAGAAATCAGAGCCCTCGTCAGAGGGACAGCCAGGGAGCACCTGCACCTGCAGTCAAGTGCCAGGAAGAAGAGCAGGCTGACCCTCTCAGCCCAGGGACACATCACCCCTGCTCTGTACAAAGAGGACTGTAGAGCCCACTGTGGGACAGAGGTCTCCCAAGGGGCCTCTCACACTGTGATGATGGAGAAAAGCCTATCTGGAGATCCTGAGGCTGTCCCCTGCCACTATCATGCCCTGCAGCTGGCATCATGGCTCCCCATCTCCCTCCTCACTCCCTTTGCTCTACTTGGGCTGTGTGCACACCTGTGTCCCCACTACAGAGTAATGACCCATGGGTGTGGCCTAACCCTGTCCATTTCTCCATTTATCCCTGCCCAATCAAGTGGTTGATGGAGAATTTGGCTCATGAGATGTGTTAATTCCACCACCTTTTCTCAGACCTCTCTTTCCATCCACCCATGTGCCCTGGTGCAGAGGTTGCTGGGCCAAAGGTTTTCTTGAATGAATGAATGAATGAGGGAACAAGTGAGTGAATGAATGAAGGGAAGATTCAAGCCAAATGCCATTACTGATTACTTCATTGATACAACACAACAATAAAAACACTTTTAAAATGAACAGAACTTAGCTGAGTGCTTCAAGAATGGTGGCCTGTGCCCATGGAGCTTTAGCCTATCGGGCCTCAGCAGCTGCTGGGAAAGAAGAGCTCTCCTGTCGCCAGCACACAGCAGTTAAAGGCAAGTACATATAGCTTGGCTCTCACTCCACCGACTTTCAGGACATGATGCTTAGAAACCACAACCAAGCAGGTGGGCGTGGTGGCATATGTCTGTAATCCCAGCTACATGGGCAATGGGGAAATCAGAGGATCATGGTTTGAGGCCAACCCCAACAAAAAAGTTAGCAAGATCCCATGTCACAAAACAAGCTGGGCATAGTGGTATATGTCTATAATCCAAGCTAGGCAGAAGGCAGAGGTAGGAGAAGGATGGTAGGGGGCAAAAAGTGTGAGGCCCTACCTGCAAAACAGACCACAGCACAAAGTGTTGGTAGAGTGTTTACCTAGGAAATACAAGGCCCCAAGTTCAAACACTAGTACTGCCAAAACAAACCAAAAATCCGAATAAAAAATAACCTCCCACCATGCAAGCAGGATTTCTGCCTGAAGTGGGGGGCTTTGGCTCATACACCTCTATTGCCTGCAGTTTAAACTGGCTAGACAACGAGCAGAAACCTAGTCATTTTGAAGACAAGTAATTAGACTCCTATCACTTGGTAATAAATAATGGAGCCATGACAGGTGACTGCAATTTTTTTTCTTTTTGGTGGGACCAGAGTTTGAACTCAGAGCTTCACCCTTAGAAAGTAGGCACTCTAGAGCTAAGGCATGCCTCCAGTTCATTTTTGCTCCGGTTATGTTTGAGATGGGGCCTTGCAAACTGTTTGCCGGGCTGCCTTTGAACCACGATCCTCCCATGTCAGCCTCGTAAGTAGGTAGGATTGCAGGCATGGACACCAGTGCCTGGCTCAAATTTGCTATTTGGTAAAGACGACAGATCCAAATACTGCTTTATCTACTTTAATCTCTGCTCATAAAAATGCTTCTGAGCCTGGTGCCAGTGGCTTACACCTGCAATCCTAGCTACTTGGGAGGCTGAGACTGGGAGGATCACAGTTCAGGCCAACTTGGGCAAAAGTTATTGAGACCCCCATCTCAATGGAAAAAGCTGTGTGTGGTGGCACACACATCTCATCCCAGCTATGGCAGAAAGCATAAAATAGACAGATTACGGTCCAGGCCAGCCTAGGCAAAACCAATAATCTATCTGCAAAATAACCAGACTATCTCCAAAAAGGGCTGTGTAGAATGCCTGCCTAGCAAGTGTAAACCTCTGAGTTCAAATCCCAGTACCACCAGCAGCAGCAGCAGCAATATCTATGTATAAAAAAGTAATTTTTGGTACAGGTGCTGTTTAAGTGCAGCAGAAGTCTAAGAAAAATGGACTCAGTGGAGAGAAGCAAACAAGCAGCAGCCTCCACACGGTGCCTCACAGGGTGGTGACACGAGACGCTGTGACCAGTAAGTTCTCCTAGCTGGACTCCTGCTTGTGTTCTGACTTCTTGGGGCAATCAGTAATTCCCACTGCTTGACAACAGAGCAGGCAGGGCTAGCAAGAGCTTTGGAAGCTTCCTCATGCTTGAGGAACTTACATTTTAAAGCCTCTAGGGCCCAGGGCTCCAATTAAACAGATGCTGTTTTGGAACAAAACAATTATTCGCAGTCACATATACAAGGCTGTCAAGGTGGCGAAAGTTTTAAAGACAGGAACAACACATTTAGGCCTGGCGGAGTGGCTCAAGTGGCAGAGCGCCTGCCTAGTGAGCGTGAGGCCCTGAGTCAAACCCCAATACCACAAACAAACAACCAAACAAACCAAAACAAAACAAAGCCAGCGTCTTTAGATATGATTTTTAACCAAGACACAGATGACATAAAGGAACAATGTCCCACAGGTCTGTGCATTATGGATAAAATGCACTCTGTCAGATACCATACCATACCTTCATAGACGTGTTATACAATGAAATAAATGAAGTAAAAAGATCCAGGTAGCGAGTTGTGAATACCAGTGCAAACAGAAGCTGGCTTTTCCCGGAAATACCTGAACAAACAGAAAGAAAGCATGAGAAAAGTCCTGGAGAGCGACACGGGAAGTGTGTGTGGGGCAAGGGCTGGCGTCGGAGGCCCGGGTCTAGGACAACTGTGAGTAACCAAGAGTACTTCCAGTTTTTCTTTCCTTTAGCATCCCAGTGTGCACTACTCTTGAAGGCCCTGCCAGCTTTTGTCTTCCTGTGATAGGTGAGTCTAGGAAAGTGACTTCATTGTACCACCAGCACACCAGGACGGGTGTCCTCCAAGGAGCACTGCGCTTCTCATTCTGTCACCTCAGGCAGGAGTACATTTCTTTCAACAGCTGGGCTATTATTAGCATTGTAACTGTCTTTACCTCTGGATCTTTCCATTTTAAAATACGGTCTCCATGGCTAGGGGCATATGACGCAGTAGAAGCATGCTTGCCTAGCATGCTGAGGCCGTGGGTTCAATCCCCAGTGCCATCACAACAAACCAGAGCCCAAACCCAGTTTCTCCATGGTGACAAATCTTTGGAGGGTGGAGTTGGAAGCTACTCTGATTAAGGGGACAAGGAATCAGCTGAGGAGACTGGTTTAGGTCTCCAAGCAGGAGCCTCTCGTCCCCTGGAATAATGACACAACAGTGCACACCTACTTGGTAGGAGGTGGAGATGAGGAGGATCAAAGTTTGAGGTGAGCCTCGACAAAAAAGTTTGAAAGACTCCCATCTCAACCAACAAGCTGGGTGTGGTGGCATGCACCTGTGACTCCAGCAATGGAGGAAGCACAGGTAGGAGAGCTGTGTCCTAGGCTGGCCCTGGGCAAAAACGAGACCCTATCCAAAAGAATAACAAAAACAAAGGGCTGGTGGAGTGGCTCAAATGGCAGAGCGCCTGTCTAGCAAGCAAGAGGCCCTGAGTTCAAACCCCACTATAGCAAACAACAACAAAGTTACAAATAAAAAAAAATTAAACTCCATCTTTTAGATTCATCATACATCATTTTGGTTTTTGTTTTGAGGCAGGATCTCTCTCTCTCTCTCTCTCTCTCTCCCAGGCTGGTCTTGAACTTTATATCCTCCTGCCTCAGCCTCCTGGGTGCTGAGATCAAGGTGTGCACCACCATGCCCAGCACCATTATGCATTTTAGTAAGCATGTATTTAACAGAAGAGTCACTACAACCAAGTGACATTCATAACACCCCGGGACATAAAATAAATCACATTGTTTTTCAATGACACTTCATAGTTTGCTGAAACTAAGAACCTGGATGCAAGAATGTTATTTTCTAAGTATGAGTAATTACAGTTCCAGCTTATTCACAGTAACATCTAAAGAGAAACCAAGAAAAGTTGACTCTTTCCAAACCCATCAACAGAAACCAATTTCAAGAGCCAAAGGAAGAGATTCAGGCAGCACATGTGCTGTTAAGTCTTTTCCTCAGCAACGAGGACTTTTTTCCACGAGAGATCGGTGTTCAAAGGAGAAGCCATGAAGCTGATGGTAAAAACTAGACCCGAGATGGGGAAAGAAACTGGAAGCAGACAACTCACACTGGATGTTTGTTGAAGCCTTCAAAGATAAGTTTCCAGTCTGCTTGCTGTACGGTTCCACCTAATGTTTCAAACTTATAGGATACAAGCTGAGCACCTATACTCTTAGTTACTGTGGGGTCTAAGACTGGAAGGAATGCAGTTCAAGGCCAGTCCAGGCAAATAGTTTGTGAAACTCCCTCTCCAAGAAAACCATAGCAAAATGGACTGGACGTGTGGCTCAAGTGGTAGAGTGCCTGCCTTGCAAGTGTGAAGCATTGAGTTCAAATCCCACTTCTACCAAAAACCTTACAGGATACAGATGGGCAAATTTTTCCATAAAGGGTTGATTCTTTAAAAAAAAAAAAAAAAGGAGGAGGGGAGGTTGGAGGTACAGCTCAAGTGGTAGCATTTGCCTGTTTAGCAAGTGTGTAGTCCTGAGTTCAAATCCCAGTACTACCAAAAAAAAAAAAAAAGGAAAGAAAAATTATAAAAAGGGTTTATTCTAAAGCAGCTTTGGAAACCAGGCAGAGTACTTCTGTCCTCATTTTCAGCATTCCTGTACTAAACACCAAGGACAATAATATAGCTCTAATCACTCCTCTTTGAGATTCACCTCACCTGTCACCTCCTCTGGGACATCCTCCCTTGTGCTGTTGATTCATCCAGCTGCTGCCCTCGTTTTTCTTACAGACTTAAAAAGACACACTATGATTGGGTTCCTGCCTCCTCTCTCCCCAAACCTCCACTCACCACAAAGCTGAGATAGGCAGGGGTCGTGCCTTATTCCGTTTTGTATTCCTTATGTGGGACCCTGGGCCTGACACACAGCAGGCTCCACAAGATACTTGCTGAATGAATGGACACATGGAGAAAAGAAAAAGGCAGTCACCTTTACGTGTCACTGGGCAAATTTTCATTGTGTGGTATTTGGGGAATACACTTCTAAAGCATTTCCAAGTCCAGCTGTGTCTTTCGCCTGAACAGTTAATGTGCTCTGTCCCAATTCACTACCAGCTAGAGCATGGAGAGCTCCCTGGGTGAGCACAGGGTAGAGAGGAGGACAGACAGCACTGGCACCATGGTGCAGAATCCAGGCAGGGACCAGCATGCTGGGAATCCCCAGATGCTTACATGATTCTACACTGTGCTCCCTGGCTTGGATCCTGATTGGCAATTAGCAGCCTTTCCCTTTGCACTGTAGAAATGTCAGTCTCCACAGAAAGGCAGGAATCCCAGCTGAGGATGTGAGGGGCCCAGGAATCACCTCGGGGGATGCTGTGGAGTGTTTGCTAGTAACTGCTTGTTGGGCAAATGCTCTACCACTTGAGCCTTACCTCTAGCCCTATCTCCATTTTAATTTATTGATTTGCTGTGCCAGGATTGAACCCAGGGCTCATGCATACTAGGCAAGTGCTCTACCACTGAGCCACACCCGAGCCAACACCAACAACCTGGTTTTAGAACAACATACACCAAAGCTCTCAGGTAACAAGCACTCACAGAATATGCACTGTAAGCACTTCAGACACTGATGTCCTAGTACCAAGTGCACCAAACATCCATAGTAAGTAGCATCACTTGTCAAATGGAAGTCACTCATTAAACTTAACATCTCTCCTGTCTTTACTCACAAAGCTGAGCTACTATATACTTCAGTGTAGCTACTTTAAAGTCTGATGTAGTTAAAAGTTGCATTTTTAGATCAGGGACATAGTAGCTCATCCCAACTACTAGGGAGGTAGAGACTGAAAGGACTGTGCTTTGAGACTAGCCTGGGCAAAAAGTGAGACTCATCTCAACAAAGGATCAGGCATGGTGGTGCACGCCTGTAGGATTCTTGGAGACCCTTTCTGGAACACAGCTAAAGCAAAAAGGGCTGGAGGCACGGCTAGAGCGGTACCGCCCCCTAAGTACTGCTCATCCCAAAAGTGATTAGGTCTTTTTCAACACCCCTGCCACTTCCAAGTGTAACTTCCCAAGCTTTTCAAAAGCCCCTTCTCTATGTGTTTGTGTATAGGTACTGTATACATTTACCCCTCAAAGCATGGCTCATGGTGGCTTTAAGCGTGCTTTTTGAAGCTATGTCTCAGATTCATCATTCCCTGCTATGAGTATGTCTCACTCTAGCTCAGTTCTTTGCGTTGTTTACAATTTTTGTTATAAATCTTGCACAAACATCTTTGTACCTATAGATGGTGTTTTGCACTTACTTAGGTACAATGAACATTTTATACTTTTATGTCATTTGTTCACATATGACAATTTCTATAGCCCAGATTCCTTAAAACTACTGGTACAATAAACATGAACACTGTCACCTAGCACGGCCAAACCTGTCCTAGGGAGGCAGCGACCAGGCCATTAACACCTGCAGGGAACGCCCTTTTCCTCAGCGTAACACTTCCACTTTCTCCACCTAGTGGGTAGATAATGGTGTGTGCTGCCATTTGCACACCCAAGTTCAGAACTAGTGAGGCCGGGGATTTCTGCATGCCAATTGGTCTTATTTTCTGTGAACTGCCAACTTGGTCAATTTTGATGGTTCTTAACCTACTGTCACCTATACTACAGATTATTTCTCTTGGTTTCTTGTCTTTGATTATATTTTGAAATAACAAGTTAACTTAGAGGCATGTGTCACCTTGTCTCTTCCTCAGTCTGCCCGGTCCTACCCAGGACCATGGTACGAATACACATTCAGGTCACCTGTGTCCATCGGCAAACTTTTATTCTTTTCTGCGGAGTTCTTTACACTCCTTGTTGGGAAGCCAGAGGCATCTCTGGCATCTTTTTTGTTGCTTCACACCCATACTATTTATTGCCCATCTGGTTTGACATCCACATATCCACGTTTTTATCTTTTCATACGTGTGTCTTACCATCTCATCTGAACTGCTGGTGCCTTTTTTTCCCCCCTTCAACGCTGGGGATTGAACCTCCAGCCTGCTAAGCAAGCAGTCTACTGCAGCTTCCAGAGCAAAAACTTTGATTGTTGCCAGCGGTTGCTGTGAATTGCCTGGGTGCCCTGCACACAGCAGGTGGTTAATAAATGCTTCAGAGCAATGATCACTCCAGAGACTAGCACTCAATAACAGCACCAAGAGGGAGTTGGGAATATGATGCAAAAGCTTCCCGAAGTACTCAGTGTCAGCAATAAAAGGAGGTATTTTCCACTTACTTAAAAATATAAACCCAAATATGTGATATGCAGAGACACTGTTTGGGAGGTTGACAAGTTTGTAGCCTGCATAACAACATCTAGGAGGGAAGGAGAGAGACCAGGCAGGGGAGGAGGGCTGGGGGTCATGGCTCTCGGGACTCCCCTGTCACTCAAACTCTGTAGATAGAGCACTTAACCGCCTACAGGGAAACAGAGATAGAAGCCCCTTCATCTAAACGCCATGCTTGTTCTCCCAGGTTATCTAGGCAGCGTTCAGGACAGAAAGAGAGCGATGATTTGAGCATACCGAGGATCAGACTGCCATGATAGTTCAGAAATATGACACTCACCCTTCATTTTGGGGAGCCCTCTGTAATGACAATGGCAGATGCAGTCATAAAAGAATGCAGATTCAAACAAGATCAACTCACTGTCCCACTTTTTTAAAAACAGATCCTTAATAGGAGCTGTTCTGGAATGAGATTGCAGGAAACTGAATCCCAGCTTCCTCCCAAGCCCACCCTGTCCCTCACCCTTAGGAAAAAGGGCCTGTGGTTTGGAGGCTGCAGGCCTGTTCAAAAGTGCCAAAATCCTAAAATAAGCCCCATCCCAGTATTTTTGAGGTGAGAAACACAAGCTGGTTCTATATTGTCTCCTATTCCTGTTATATGAGAAATTCTATCAAGTTCTTATTCTTTCAACAACTTTTATAATTTAGGATGGAAAAACAACACAGTTAGTGAAGCCCAGCACTTAATTCTGAAGCAATGATCTTGGTGATTTCTGACAAAGATCTTGGAGATTTCATTTTTTAAGAGGCTGGTTTCGAAAAGTCACACCAGAAGGAAATCCACCGGCCAGAAATACTTGGGAACACACACTATCTTCCTTTGTGGCATTAGGGTTTGAACTCAGGACCTCACTCTTGCTAGGCAGGCATTCTACCACTGGAGCCATCCCCCCCAGCCCTTTTTTGTGATGGGTTTTTTTTTTCAAGATAGGGTCTCCAGAATTACTTGCCTGGGGCTGGCTTTTAACCACAATCCTACTGATCTCTGCCTCCTGAGTAGCTGGCATTACAGGTGTAAGCCACCAATGCCCGGCCCTTTGTTGGCATTGTAGCTGAAGTACTTTCCATTTTCCTTAATGCTCTCAACCTCCCAAATGAAAACAATGAATATGTAAAAAACAAAACAGCAGACCCTCTCCTTGCAACTCACCATCCTCTTAAGAATTAGGAATTCTCCCCAACATTTTAGTGTGGATACAAATTAACTACCTGCCAGAAAAGGAGATTCTAGGACCCACACTCATACAAAGATTTTGAAGTAAAACTAAAGATTGAAAGTAACATCTTAGTACAAGAACAAAAAGACCTAATCCACTAGCATCAAACATTTAAACTAACTCCTTAGGCCAAAGCAGACAGATTTAGTCAAAATCCTTAACTGTGAATTACTGATTGTGTTTCTACCCTGGCTCTGTCACTACGATTACCTTCTGAGATTCCTCTCTCTCAGAACAGGGACAATGGCAACTACCCCTACGTTGTTTTAAGGATGTCTCGAGTAAGTCATGGAAAGCACTTAGTTGACTACTCAATACACAGAAAGTGCTTAAAGTTAGCTATCACAATTGCTTGGCTGTCACTGGAAATCATGCAACTGAGCCTTTCAGTGTACGTCACCTCCATGTAACACACACTGGCTTCAGTACATAGTACATGGACTTTGTAACATCTATGTTGAGTGCTCAAAGTTCTTTTTTTGGTTTTCCTTACTTCCTGGATCTCAGCTATGTTCCTGGGAGACAGGTGAGGCCTGCAGACAGCAGAATCAAAGACACAGTGTTACTTTAGAAGTGAAGATTTTTATAAATCAACCAGATAAATGGAATCTGCCACCCAGGTCCTTTAGGATTCCCATCCTTCGCTGCCTGAAAAAATTAAGTTCTGGAGTTCTTCAAAGTTATAAGTTTAAGGAAGGCTTTGCATTTGACGAAACTATTTAAAATGTGCCTTCCTTAATGAAATATACAACTCCATTATCTGGGAGAGGTTTGTTGCACTGGCTCCCAGCAAGACTTGCATGAAATGAGCATGTCCTGTGGGGAGGGACCAGGCCAACTCACTGGTGACGTGGAGCCAGGAACCGCGTGGGACCACATGGGACCTCAAGGGTACCCAGAGCCGCAGATTTAGCAGAACCCGTTATTAGATAGATGAAGGCCCTCGAAGTTTAAGAAATCATTTGCCTCTCAAAGCAGCACGAACTGCGTCAACAAACTCAAAGACCCAAGCCCCCCCAGCCCTGCGGATGGCGGGTGCGATCCGGGATTCTAGGGCTTGGGTGACCTGACCCGAACCCCCTACAAACCAGCACTATCCTACAGCCCCGTCCTTGCAGGGGCAGGGTGGGCAGCAAGATGACCTCTATCCCCGGCCCTCCCAGGCCCCCATCTCCCCGCTGCCACGTCAGGTCACGGTCCTGTCTTCCTCCCCTCTCCAGTCCCATTGATCCGAGGGTCTCCAACCTGGGTTCCGCCCGGAGAATCCCCCGGATGAGGGACACGCCCACCGGACCCCCATTCCAAAGTTTTCAGACAGAACAGGGCACCGCACAGCGCGGCCAGCGCCCCCTGGGCCCACGGCTCAAATTCAGGAGCAAACCGAGTCCAGCGGGGCTGCGCTGCGACACCAGCAGGGCCACCGCGAGGGGCCGCAGAGTCCCCTCACACCGGGCCCATCGCCCACCGACGGCCGTGATGGCCACCGCGATCCCAGCCCCCTTCCAGGGACGGCCGGGGTCCCCCCCGCCCCGCCCCCTCGGGAGCCCCGGCCCCGCGCGCCCCAGCCTCTTGGGCCTCGCCCGGCCGCTCACCGGCACAGGAGCGCGTCTTCCAGATCTTCAGCAGCAGGATGACGATGGCCGCCAAATGGGACAAGAGTCCGGTCAACCGGAAGATGTTCATGGCGGCGGCGACAGGTAGCAAACGCGCGGCGGCCCCGAGGCTCAGCGGCTCAGGAGGCGGCGGAGGCGGCGACCCCTGAGAGGAAGCGGCGAAGATGGCGAGAGCGGGCGCGACGTGGCCAGGGACGTGGCCGAACCGCCGTCGCGCAGGCGCGGGGCAGGCTGGGAAAGCGGGCGGCCGCCAAGCCCCGCCCCTTAGCCCCGCCTCTTAAAGGAGCCGCTCCCAAGCGCAGGCTGGGCGCTACAGCCGGTCCTGGCTTTCTGCTGAGAGTAGTTGGGTTCTTGTCAACTTCCCTCTGCTGCGCTTCCGGTCTCCCCTTGGTGCCAGAAGTCTTCTTTACTGTTTGAAATGACATTCCTTTGTGAGGGTTTTCTTTTTTTTTTTAATCCCCTCACACTTGTTTTTACTATATGAAAATGTACAAGAGGAAAATCACGCGTGATTGATCACGGTGGACCTGGGCTGTAATAGAGGATGGGCTGAAGTGGGAATTCTGCCGTGATAGAGAATGTGTGCGGGGGTGTGGCTCAGTGGTAGAATGCTTGCCTAGCATGTGAGGAGACCCGGGTTTGATCCCCAGCCTTGGAGGGGTGGGGAAGGAAAAAAAAAGATAGATAAATGCAAAATGAGGTGGAAAAGGGAACATTTCCTTAGGATGAGAGATCGATTAGGCTGGCAGCCAGGGTCTGCTGTACAACTTGTAGCCACTTCTGCCTTTGGCAGCCTCCCTGAGCTTGTAGGGCGTTTGCTATTTAACTAAGAAGAAATTTAAACTATAAGGATAATTTATTTATTATTATTATTAATTCTTTTTTTTTTTACCATTTATCTTCAACTACAAATGTACGTATCAGAGCATTTAGGCTGGGGTTGTAGCTCAGTGTTAGACAAGTCTAGCCTGATTGAGGCTCTGGGTTCATGCCACAGCACCTGGGGGTGGGGAGAGGCCTGGCGTGGTGGCTCACCCCTATAATCTCAGCAATTTGGGAGGTGGAGATTAGAAGGATCATGGTTTGAGGCTAGCAGGACCAAAGAGTGACGGAGGGGCAGGGCGCAATACTGGGGATTGAACTCAGGACCTGGCCTGGCTAAAGCACTTAACCACCTGAGCCACAGTCCCAGTCTAGCTGGTGGCCTTTTACCTGGCAGAAATAGAAGCTGTCATGGAGTGTTGGCGGGGAAGGAAAGGCCAGTCAAAGGTTTGGGATAAGTTTCATCTCCAAATAAGAAATGATTCTGTACTCTTGTCCCAGGTGTAAAATCTTGTCATTTTTGTTGAGTCACATGTTCTCTGCAAGTATGACGTATTTCAAACACGTCTACCAACTGGTAAGTATAAAAGTCTCAGACCAGTTTTTCAGAACAACCCACAACCTGGTCCTGGTGTATGAGATCCTGTGAGACCACAGAAAGGCAGACACACCCAGTATGGATCACACAATGCAATTTATTGGGGTCCTTACAAAGTTTTTTTGGGTGGTACTAGAGATTGAACTCAGGGCCTCAAGCTGCTCTACCACTGGAGCCACGGCCCATGTTCCTTTTACTTTCAGCTTGCTTTTCAGATAGGGTCTTGAACTTTTACTCAGGCCAGCCATGGACCCAAATCCTCCTACTCCCACCTCCTGAGGAGATAGAATTCTAGTCACGAGTCACTACACTGCCTTGCTTTTTTGGGGGGTGGAGTGGGAGGTAAGACTGGTGTCTTGAACTCAGGGCTTCACACTTGCAAAGCAGGTGCTCTACAGTTTGAGCTGTACCTCCAGTCCATTTTGCTCTGGTTATTTTGGAGATTGGGTCTCTAGAACTATTTGCCTGGGTTGCTCTCCAACCTCAACCATCCCAATCTCAGCCTCCCAAGTAGCTGGGATTATAGGAGTGAGCCACCAGCATCACACAGCCTTATTTTTGAGATTGGGTCTTGCTATCTTTTTTCCCAGGCTAGCCTTGAACCTCCACCCTGCTGTCTCTGCTTCCTGAGTTATTGGTTGGCTTTATGAATGGAAGCATGGTGCTGGGAACCAGCAAGACCATTGGATCCCCTCAATTTGGGTCAGAAAGAGGGGCGTATGTATGACTCAGAACAAAAGTGATTTCATCCTGGCTGAGACGGACCAGGCTTATCTTATGATAATCTAGAAGAATAAGGCACAGCCCTGGTGCCAGGGTCCTCACGGTTTGCTGGGAAACTCCCCAGGAAAAACCAGCCTCAGTTTCTCAGGGGCGATCACGACCATTTTCAAGAAAGATGGCTGCAGTTGTGTCAGGCTGGATCCATACACCAGTCTTAATATTTGGGGGCGCTCACTGGCAATAGGACATTGTAAAACAAAATGATTTATATGCTAAGGTCTTGCCGCTTGTATAAATATTTGCACACAGTGTGTACTTGTGCGTTTCAGCAGTGGGCCAGGGGTCCTGACATTCCTTCCTTTTTCCTATAAATGAAAAAGAGTCACAGTGCGTGACCACTGAGAAATAGATGTGTAAAGTGAGCTTCTGTCAGGGTGATGCAAAGTTAGACACTGAAAATATCGAGTACTTTGAAACAAACTACTTTCTTCGTCTCTCCCTGCAGTTTGGATGCAGTATGTGTTTACAGTAGGCTTTGTGAGCTTTTTTTTTTTAAATGGTGTTGGAATTTGAACTCAGGGCCTTACCACTTGAGACATACTCCCAGCCCATTTTTGCTTTAGTTATTTTTCAGATAAGGTCTCATATTTTTGCCCAGAGCTGTTTCAACCAAGTTCCTCTTATCTACACCTCCCAGATACTGGGATGATAGGCATGCATCATTATACCTGGCTTCAGTATTGAGATAGGGTCTCACAAACTTTTTGCCTGGGCCGGCTTCAGATAGTCATCCTCCTACCTATGCCTCCGACGTAGCTGGGATCATAAGCCTGTGCCACCGTGCCTGGCCAGCATCCATTACTCTTTTCAAAATTAGGATCTGTTCATTGTAGAGGGGCTGCATTGTGACAATTCCAGATGGGCTTGTATTGTACATAGATTAGACCACCCACCATCTCTCCCTCGACCCCTCCCCACCCCACTTACAGCAATCGCAAGAGATTTTTTTGCTCTAGTTCATAGCATATGTGAAGTCCATCCTCCATATTCCCTCCCCTTCATCTCCCTCATTCAGCTCCTCTCCCACTAGCACCCCACACGCTGTACACATTTTACTTGGGCTGTGTGCACACCTGTGTCCCCACTACAGAGTAATGACCCATGGGTATGGCCTAACCCTGTCCATTTCTCCATTTATCCCTGCCCAATCAAGTGGTTGATGGAGAATTTGGCTCATGAGATGTGTTAATTCCACCACCTTTTCTCAGACCTCTCTTTCCATCCACCCATGTGCCCTGGTGCAGAGGTTGCGGGTCCAAAGGTTTTCTTGAATGAACGAATGAATGAGTGAACAAGTGAGTGAATGATTGAAGGGAAGATTCAAGCCAAATGCCATTACTGATTACTTCATTGATACAACACAACAATAAAAACACTTTTAAAATGAACAGAACTTAGCTGAGTGCTTCACGAATGGTGACAATTTGATTAGACCCTGCCTTCAACAGGTGTCTAATGGGACAAGAATCCTGGATATCCGATTACAATGAGACTTCACCGAAGTTTTGCTGGGTGGCAGAAGCTGGCATATCGGAACACAAAGGTTTTGTGCTTGGTTTGATTTGGTTGGGTTTGGTTTTTGAGATGGGTGCTATGTTGCCCGTGCTGGACTCAAAGTCCTTATAACCTGCTACCTCCACCTCCTGAGTGGCCGGGATTACAAGTGGGTCCCACAATGCCCAGCTAGGTTTGGGTGTGTAAACTGACCTTCAGGGTAGGTCATGTTTTCCCTGACCTGCGGGACACGGTTTATGGGGTCATCTTGCCTCCAGTGAGGGGATTGCTGTGCCCACAGAGGACGTGAGCTTAGCCTAATCATCAGCCCATGATCTTAGAGAGACGCCAGCTTTCACCTTACCAGATCATCGCTGCCAGCCTCACCACTGACACACGAGCCATGACTCGGGAGGACAAGAAGCTCGGGTGGAGTTGATTCTGGACCTGTGCTCAGACTGTTTGATCTCAGGGCTGCACTGACCAGTGTCCCCTCTCTCTTTTGGTGCCTCTGCAGCACAAGCTGCCACCTAGAGTGCAGGTACATGGCTACTGCCCCTGGTTACAAAGTGTGTCCTGCCAGGGGACAACAGGCCCCCAAACTGTTCTATGAATAGAAAGTGGAGGAAAATATGAAATTAGATCCACATGGCTATAACAGAAAGTTTAATATGCATCATAAATGTTAGCAGATTCTTTTGAACCCCAATGCAAGTGTTCAGAGGCAGAGCCTTGGGAAGAGATTAGGCTTGAGGCTCCTGACACATGGACAGTGTGTGTGCCTTTAGAGAGGAGCTTGAGGGGCTGGGTTCAACCCTTCCACCCACCCATCCTGAGAGGACACAAAACAAGGTGCCACGTCACAGGGGAGGGCTCAAACTCTCCACGCAATGATTGTTATAAATTTGAAAAGTTCCTTGAGGCAAACCATTGTGGGTGACAGCCTGCCATGATTGGCCCACTCCGTACTGCTCCTCACAGGGCCTTTGTGATGTCATAGAGCAGCATGTATTTAAGGGCCCGAGTGGGCTGGCTTTTGTCCTTTTACTGCAGGGAGCTCGTTGGGTGTGACCTGCTGGACTCGTTTTTGTGAGAGACTCCATCCTGACAGTTTGTGACCTACTGCGCACCGTGAGCCGCTAGTTACTTCACGTCGTCCGGTAAGGGGTTTAGGGTTTGGTGTTTTGAGTTTATTCTTGTTTATTTATATGTCGTTTGTGTTTATTCTTGCTCGCTTTTTCATTTTTTCTTTATGTCTCCCCATTTTTTCTTTTTCTCACACTTGATTTTTCTTAGTCATTCATACTTTTATTTCCTTTCATTTTCCTATTTTTCATTGTTATTTCACATATTTTATGTGTGCTGGATAAGGTATTTCATATTCTGTTTCCCTACATGCTTAGAATGCACTTGAATCAAGTTCACCCACTATTACCCTGTCCCATCCCCAACTCATTAAAATTCCCATTGTACCTTCTTGTCCTGCGTTGTCCACCTAGACTCCACAGGAATAAAACAGGCAACGTTTGTCTTTGGGGGACTTGCTTGTTTCACTAAACCTCATGTCCAGGTCTATCCTTCAAGTGTAGACATCATTTTGTTCTTCTGTATAGCTGAGTAAACCTCCACTGTGGTTGCAGGTGACAGCTTCTGAGCCATCCATCCACTGATGGGCACCTAGGCTGACTCCATAGTTTGGCAATTGTGAGCGTGCAGTGATCAGCCTGGGTATGCAGGGTCTTTGTCCTAAGGTGACTTTGATTCTTCTGGTATCCACTGAGAGGTGGCATATCGGAATTCATGGAAGGCTCCATTCTTAATTATTTCAGCCCCATCCAATTTCCGCAGGGGCTGCACTAATTTACTTTCCTGCAGCTGGGAAGCCGTGGGCTTCCTTGCCAGCGTGTGTTGGTTTTGGATTTCTTCCTGGTAGTCATGGTCACTGGGCCACCAGGGAGTCACAGTGCAGCTTTGAGCTGCGTCTCCCTGATGGCTAAAGATCGTGGACCTCTTTCTAGGCGCTTACGGCCATGCGGACATCTTCATTGAGAAGAATTTATCCCCTGCATTTGGCCCTTTTCTTGATTTTGGTGCTGAGGTTTGAACTCAGTACCTGTGCTTCCAAGGCAGGCGCTCTAGAGTTGAGGTGTGCCGCCGGCCCTTTCTGCTTTTAGTCATTTTTCAGAGAGGGTCTTGCTGTTTTGGGCAGGCTAGTGTCAGTCTGTGATCCTCCATCTGCCTCCAATGTAGCTGGAACTACAGGCACATGCAACAATGCCTAGCTGTAGTTTGTTTCCTCTGTGTGCCATAGCTGGAGAATTCCACTTGTCAGTCAGTTCCCACTCTAATTTCCTGGACTGCTGCAGTCAAGTAAGTACTGGGTGCTTACCCCTTCGCCTGGGGCTCTGCCACTGGATGCCTATTCGGAAATTCATGGCAAAGCTTCGACCCACGTTTTCCTCCAGCTGTTCCCAAGTTTCTGTCTTAACTAAGGTCTCTGGTCCATTTTGAGTTCTTTCTGCACAGGGTGTGAGATGGGGACCTGCTTGCGGCCCCAGTGTGGATGTCGAGTTTTGCCAGCACCATGTGTGAAGGGCCATCTTTCTTCCAAAGTACGTCTTCGGCTCCTCTGTCAAGAATCTCGTGGCCGTCGCTTCGTGGACGTCCTTCTGGGTCTTCTCTTCTCTCTCCCAGGTCTCTGTCTGCTTTTGTGTCAGTACCATGCTGCTTTTGTCGTGATGGCTCTGTAGTGTAGTTGAAAGTCAGGTATTGTGGTACGTCCGGCATTGCTCTTTTTGCTGACAATTGTTTGGTAATTTGGGATCTTTCATTTGAATTTTAGCGTAGATGTTCCTACTTCCATGAAGAATGACATTGGATCTGATGCAGGCTGCATTGAATCTGCATCCCAGTTTGGGGAAGATGGCACTTTGCCAACAGCGTCTGTCAGTCCGTGGACACAGGATGTCTTTGCATCTTCTAGTGTCTTCTCCCATTTCTCTCCTCCATGCTCTGTACTCGTCAGGACAGAGCTCCTCCCCTGCCTTCCCGAAGTGTATCCTAGGTGTTTCTTGAGGCGCTTGTGAATGGGATTGTCCTGCTCACTTCTTTTGCACCAGGTTTCTTGCTGACGTACGCAAAGGCTACTCACTCTCCTGGTGACTTTGTGTGCCGCTGCTTGGCCGCAAGCGCTTCTGAACTTGACGTGTTTTCTGGTGGAGTCTTCGCCTCTTCTGCATTGGATCATGGTAGGTGCACACACGGGTAATTTGCTGTCTTTGCTCTTTATTGTCTCCCTCTTATTTCTTTCCTTCCTCTCCGCATCGTTGAGGGTTTCTGCATCTCTGTCTGCCACAGAAACTTGCCCACATCTTTCTTTTTGTGCTTTTATCGCTGTCTGGTTTTGAAATCAGGGTAACAGTCCTGCCTTTCTGTAAGGAGCGCTGATGTGTCCCATCCCTTTGCTTTTCGTGGAAAAGGCTGGGATCCGTGTTAGCTTTCCTTTCAAACTGGTAGAATTGAGCAGCGTATCCATTTGGTGTCCTGGGCTTTTCTTTGTAGGGGGTTTGTGTTACTCTTTCAAAGTCATTCACTCATTTTTGAATTGTGCAGGTGTTTTGGATAACGTTGGGTTCATTTTGGTAGGTCCTTTCCTGTGTGTCTCAAAACATCCATTTCTTCAAGATTTTCCAATTGACCTGAATCTAAGCTTTCACCATGTTCCCTAATGGTCGTCTTGACTCCAGTGGTTTCTCTTGTCATCTCACCTTTCCCGTGAATCATGTCGTTAACTGTGTTTTCTCTTTCTCTGCAGAGTTTTGCTAAGTATTTGTCAATTTGTTTATCCTTGCAGAGCTCAGCTCTCGGGACCATTGACTTCTCTGTGGTGGGATAGTTTGCCTTTCCTTTATTTCAGCTCTGGTCTTCATTATCCTTTCCTTTGGCTTTTGGGTTTAATTTGTTCTTATTTTCCTAGGACCTTGTAGCACCTCTTGGGTTCTTTGTTCAGGGATCTCTGGCTTTTGAGGGAGGTGTTTCTAGTGATACACGTCCCCAGTGAGCCACTTTTAATTCATATGCGGTGTTGTTTGGTGTTTCCACTGAAGAGTTCTGGTGACGAGAAGGACACGGGATGGAGCGGAAGGTGAAGAACAGCTTTTTTGGTGAGAACATCGTCACCAAGCATTACACAATTCTGCACACCCTTGGCCAAGGCGGGTTTGGTGAGGTAAAACTGGCCCAGCACAGAGTTACAGGAGCCCAGGTGGCCATCAAAATTGTTTCCAAAGGGGAGCAGAGCTTCACCTCCATATCCTCGGAGGTGGCTATAATGAAGTCTATAGAGCACCCAAACATCGTGCGTTTATTTCATGTGATCGAATCAAAAAAATCGGTGTATATGGTGATGGAGTTTGCCTCTGGGGGAGACCTCCATGACTACGTCTTGGAGAAAGGCCAGGTGGAGGAGGGGGAGGCTCGCAAATTGTTCTATCAGATCACCTGTGCACTGAGCTACTGTCACAGCAAGGGCATTGTGCATCACGACCTCAAGCCAGAGAATATCTTGGTGGATGGCAGTGGCTCAGTGAAACTCAGTGACTTTGGCCTCAGTGCCATTGTCCAAGCCGGGGAAAAATTGCTCATGTTTTGTGGCACTGATGTTTTCTGGGCGCCTGAACTTTTTGATGGGAAGGCCTACGAGGGGCCTCCCGTGGACGTGTGGAGTCTAGGAATGACTTTATATTACATCCTGACGGGCTCGCTCCCCTTTAGCGAAGACACCACCTGTGAGCTGGAGCAGCAGATCAGGCATCTGACGTTCCAGTTTCCAGCATGCCTGTCTGCAGAGGTGCAACAACTGACCCACTACATCCTGACTGCCGACCCCAGAGGGAGGCCCACTGTGGCTGATATCATCCAGCACCCCTGGTTAAAGGCAGACCAAGAACAGAGGCAGGAGATACCCCCCACCCAATCCTATCGCAACGTCTTGGGAACGATGCGTGGACTGGGGTATCATTCCCAGGAGATCAGGGACTCTCTAATGAAAAAGTCCTACAATCATATTATGGCTACCTTCCTCCTCCTCCAGCATCAGACACCACAGGGGGACAGTTCCAGCAGACAAGAGGAAGAGGTCAAGGACTGTGACGATCCTCCTTGCCTGCCCCTGACAGACCCTGTCAACTCCTTCCAGAGGCGACTCAGTGCAACTGCCCTTCACTCCGTCATCAAATCGGTAGCCCCGGAACACCAAAAAGGTGGCGATAGGCAGAAGGGCCGCAGACCAGCCTCGTGGCCTGCTGTAGCCACCTGCAGGGGACCCACGAAGGCCAGAAACATCAGAGCCTCCCACTGCGGCATTCAGGATGCCCGGCATGATACCAGCGATGGTCAGAAGGGAGAGCGAGGCAGCGTGTCCAGTGGGCTGCCCCCCCGCCCCCCCACCCTGGGCGCAGAAAGTCCCATCACCAGTGGGCAACCCCAGAGTGGCACGATCAGGCCCACTCAGGGAGATGATGACCATGGAGGGACCACGACCTTCAGGAAGAAGTGGAGGAGAGCTGCCCGTGGCCTTGCCAAATTCGTCAGGGGCCTCTGTTGTTGTTGTGTGCTGGTCAGCAAGAGAAAAAGTCAACTTCATGCTTTTGGAGAGACGGGCCAAGGGTCAAGTAAGTGTGGCGGGTGAGCAGGGCTCCTGCATTTTATTCTGTCTGCCGTTAGTAATGTCAGTTTGCATTGAAAACCCCAGGTGTATACATTTGTGGGGTGCAATGCAAAGGTGAGGTATACCTGCACGCTGTGGGCTGAGGGAGTCACTGTACTCAGTCGTCTGTCACCGCACAAAGTCCTGCTGGGTCCCATTCTGTGGAGTCTAGGCAGTAGGACAGAGATTACCTGAGGCTGGGGTGGAGAGGGTGGCAGGGAGGGGAGGGAATCTGTGGACCAAAGGGGACAGAGTTTTCCCACAGGAGGGGTCAGGTCGGAGAGGTGTCGCACAGCGGGGTGACTGTAGTCGTGAAGAAGGTCCTGTGTATTCATGTCAAAGTCACCGAGAGTCCATTGCACACATCTCCCTGCCTCTCGAGAGCACAGAGTAGATCCCGGCGTTGGGGTGTGTGAAATCCTTCGTGTGCAGGATGGGTGAGATGTTCTAAACGGAGGCTGTGCTGATGGTTACACAACTCTGTGAATATGCTAAAAGTAACTGCACGAAAACAGGCAACAGCCTCAGGTGTGGTGGTTCGGCACTAGCCGAGTTTGTGGGAGGCCCTGGTCCCACCCCGACACGAGAAAAAAGGAGGAGTGTATGATTTGCAAAGAACCCTTCTGCAAAGCCTTGAACAAAAATTATTTTCACAAATACCACAGTCCTTGCTTTTCTTTTTGTCACACTGGGGTTTGAACTAAAGGCCTGGCTGGTCCTTGCTCGGTTGTCGCTCTGCCACTGGAGCCACACCCACGGCCCTTTTGTGCTTAAGCTATTCTGCAGGTAGTGGGTCCAGGATTTCCTTGGGCTGCTGTTGGACTAGCTGTGCCTTTCATCACAGTGAGACAACAGGTGAAACACCATGCCTGGGTTCTTGCTTGAGATGGGGTCTTGCTAAATTTGTCCTGGCTGAACTTGAACTCTGTACCTCCCTTGATCCCGCTCCCCAGTACCTGAGACTACAGGCATGCCTTAGCGCCTGGCCCACAGAAGTAACTTCCACAGGTACAAAAATCTTTGCAGGAAGATGATCCACCCTCGTTACTCACAGGGCTACTACAAGTAGGCCAGCTCACAGACGAGCAGCACCCTCCGTAGCTGTTAGGATCTGTGTGTTTACACTTTGAACGGTCGGTCACGTGGTTATCACAAAGATGGTTACTGTACCTAAAAGACGGTTACTGTACCTAAGTATTTGGTGAATTTTCTGCCTTTATTCAGTCTGTTCCCAGTAGACAGAAGATTTTTAAAAGTCTTCTGTTCCTAGTAAATAGATTTTTAAATCTGTACCTTCATTTTTCAACCCATCTCCATGAACACATTTGCTAATTCAAATAAGTAGAAAGGTGACAAGTTCTTACAATTCAAAATTACAATGTGAAACGTGTGGCACAGATTTGTAATCCCAGTTGGTGGGGAGGTGGGTGGAGTGGACTTCAAGGAAGGCAAGTCTGAATGTTGTGAGACCTGGAAAAAGATGGAGCCTCCCCGCAGCAGTTGAATGTCTGGCTGGCATCCATCTTCAGCCCTTTTTACAAATGACCAAAACAGAACTGATTCAATGCAGAGACAGAGAGCTGTTCCTTTGTAGAACTGTGGGTGCCGATCAGCTTTCTTTCTGCTACACCTTTCAGATGACTCTGAGAAAACCGATGGCCTTTCAACATCTCGGCCAACTCAAGATCCAAGCAGGGACTCGTCCAGGGAGCCCAGGAAGGAGGCTGAGTACAGGTGGTGGACGCCAGGGCCGGAGGGCGTGAGCTCCTCCCGTCACCCAGCACACAGATGTCTGGCGTGAAGTGCCATGTAAGTTCAGCGAGTGGCGCCTGGCAGCGTGCCCCAGGGCCGCAGCTGCAAACATGGCTGCCGAAAGGTCTCCCACGAGACTTGTCATTTAGGACCTCAGCGGACAGGCGGTGATGTCCTGATGGAACGGCAAACAGCGTCAGGACGTTCCATTCCTATGCAGGTTGGCCTGATGGCCTCATTGCCTGCCTCTCCCAGCCCACACCAAGCTCAGGGTGGGTTCCAGAGCTGGGTGTTCCAAGGTCACAATGGATGGGGCTGCTCACGGATGAGTTCATGCCCCCTGACTGGCTAAGTAAGGATGAGCTTGGGGGGATTTGACTTTCCTCTTCTCTTGACAAGAACTTGTCAAACTTGGGAATGAAGCTGGAGTTTCACTACCACAGCACCCCAGACCTTCACACTGACTGACTTCCTGTGTGCTGCTGGGTCACACATTTTCTCAGGTGGGCCCTTTGCCCGTTCTAGGAAATTGCTCCACCTTAGCTACACCACCTGTACCCAGAGCTACATTTACTTTTCAAAGGATGTGAGAAGCTGCCAAAAAGACACAAAATGTAACAACTGCCCCGGAACCTCTCACCCTCTAGCAAGGGAGCTTTCATTTTCATTGCGAGGGACAGACCAAGGGCCTCACAGTTGCTCGCCCAAGTGTGGGAGAAGGGGTCTTCTGGATTACATGTGAGCACCGCCGTCTCGGTGCGAGAGCTGTCAACATGACTGACCAGAGGCACCGCCCGAGCTGAAGTGAGAGTAAGACACCAGTTCTTCATCTGATGGCAGAAAGCCTACTGCCACTGTTAGTTTCCTCCTGGGAAGTGGGGCACAGTTTCTAAAACAAGTGCCCCCCTGCACAGATTCCTCCTTGCTGCCTGTAAGTATACGGACACATAACCAATGGGTGGTGGCCTAGGCAGGCCAGCATGTGCCGGTCCCCACTGCTCTGTAAGGGCCCCAAGTAAAACTCATTCATGGACAAGCAGCCTGCCCACCTGCCTCATGGCCCTAACCGTGGTGGAGCCACTTCCACGTTCAACTCAGAGACACGGGCAAGCGGGAAACCCAGCTCCTGCTCTGGGTGGGCTGTGTGCATCTCTCTGCCTTCCCAGGGTGCAACTCGGCCTGCATGTCTGAGGACTTGAGTGTGGGTTCTGTTCTGTGGCTGCCTCTGCCCAGGACTTCTGGATCTCCAGCCCCCACCAGGGAATGGAATCAGCATGCATTTCCACCGACAGTCATAGGAAGGTAAGTGGGAGGGGGTCCCACACAGACCCATAGACATGAAGACCCCCTTCTGTGCACCTGCAAATTTCCCAAGCAGGCGTCATGGGGTCCTGCCTCTGCAGCAGGATGAGAGAAATAGGAGGTGTGGGGGTGGGGAGACCCTTCTGTCATGTCTCCTTTGCCTCAATTTCCTTATGTGAATCAAGGGCACTGACCACTTCCCTCCCGAGGATTCACCCTGAGCCCGCTGCCTGCCCCATGCCTCATATTCCATAGGTGCCCACTAGCTACCTCCTGAATAGAGACGGTGCCAGCCCAGCTGGTCAGTGTGCCATGTCTCTCAGGACTTTAAAGGCTGAACGCTGAGTTCGGCCGTCCTGGAGCAGGAGCTGAGGCGGTATTGCTGTGCAGATGAGAGACTTGGGTGGGGAAGGTGGGTTGTCCCAGACGTGGACCCTGGGAGGTCACAGCTCACACTGTGACAACGGAACCATTCCATCTACTTGCCACTGACGGGGCAGCTGTGTGTCCACAGGTTCCAGAGAAGTGAGCACTAAGGTGGGGGTGACAGGGAAGCCCCCTCGCAGCGTCGGGTCAGCAGGCTCGGTTGAAGGAAAGCCTTCATCACAGGGTTTCAGGCAGGGACGCTGAGGGGGACAGCTGCCATCATTGCCCTGTCCCCGATCCTGTGACATTTCACAGCCAGCCCTCTAAGCATGCTGGAAGTCTAGAGGAGAGGCTTGAGCCACAGCCAAAACAAAAGGAGCCTCACTGCAGTTTCTCAACAAACTAAAACCACCTGTTCCCCCAGGTGGCCTGCTGAGTGTCCTGGGTGAGGACGCCCGCCCACTTCTGGGCAGCACCCACACTGGCCTGGAAAAGCTGCCCCCCAAAGATGCTTGCTGAAGATATCCTGTGAGTCATGTCACCCTGTCCTGCCATGGAGTCCTGCCAGCACTGAGCCGAGGGCCTGACCACTGTGAAACTCTGCTCACAGGGTCTGCTCCGCCTGGCCCTCTGTCCTCCGACCTGGCCTTGCTCTGTGAGAAACCCCAACCCCATGCTTCTCTGCTGTCCCCAGGCACAGATGCTCCCTGGCTGTGCCTCTGACAAGGCTCCTCGGAACTGCCCACCAGACAGTTGTACCTCTAGCCAGTGTCAAACACCTGAGAACCCCAACATCCTAAGGCAGAGAGCTGTGACGCACCCATTAGCAAGGTCCGAGGTTTAGGACATTGGTCCTAACAACTGTTTTCAAGCACCAGTGGTCCTGACCCCGTAGGCCCCACAGCTGTGTCACAGGTTGCTGTCAAGTCTGGTGGTTCCAAAGACCTAGGCCCTCGAGCTGTCACAGCAGGTCACCACCCCTTAGGACTGACAGCTGTAACTGAGTCAGCATCAGCGGGGAGGGGCTGCACATACAAGGCCCTGGAGTTTTAACACTCATGGTGTCACCTGTGACTCTGGGTGCGGTTGGCCAAAGAGCTCTAACACAGACCGTGTTGTGGAGACCGATGGCGTCGTCACCCTAGGGGCCAGCGCTGTGATATTATCCAAGGTCCAAAAGCTTTCACGACTTCTTACTTTGTAGAGCTGGGGGGTGCCAAGCAAATTTTAGTTTTAGGAGAGCCTTCCTCCGGCAGGTGCTGGCAAGGACTCCTTCCATCACCGTCCCGTCGCCAACTCTGGGACAGAAAGGCAGTATCCCTCTGACAATGTCTGAATTCCTACAGGAGAGGCTTCAGCCCCATGCCAAGGAAAACGAGCCCCATTTCAGTTTCTCAGTAAACTAGTTCCCACCCCTCACCTCCAGGTGGCCTTCCGACTGTCAGCCCAGGGTGAGGACCCCAGCCTGTCCTAGGCAGCACTCAGCTGAGCTTGGAAAGGTTGCTGCTCCAAGTCTGTTCCTGACATGGCACCCTATCCTGGCATGGCGTTCTGCCGACAGGCTCTGCTGGATGACCCCAGTCCACACAGTTCTCATGGATGGACTGGGCGCTGAGTCCAGGGCCTGCACTCTGTGACCCTCTCTGCTCACATGTTCTGATACCCCCGGGCCTCTCTACCACCCAGCCTTCTCTATGAAGATCCCCGGGGCTTTTCTGCTGCACCATCCCTGTCCCCGGGTGCAGCTGCTCCCTGGCTGTTCCTCTGACAACTGCCCTGATTTATCTCCCCAGCTCCCCGGCCAATGTCATGGAGGAGGACAACCAGGTGCAAACCAGACACGATTTCCTTCGTGTATGCTAACAGGTATGGGTTGGGCCCCTGTTCCACAAATTGGTAGTTGAGTTGATCCAGGTCCATGGGCTGAAAGACTCAGTTTCCCCAGAGGAACGGCAGCAGGTGGGGATCTTGGGTACATGGGGCTGGATTAGAGAGAGAAGGGAAGGGGTGTGGAAAGGAGGGGTGTGGGGAGTAGAAAAAAGCGGAAGCTGGACATGGGGAGAGGTCTCCATGGGGAGCAGCACTGGTTCAGGGAGCCTTTTTCTTTCCAGATCCAGTGTTATGTACCAGAGCTGAGGATATGGGGGGAGACTGCACCCACCTGCCCTAGCAGTCTGCAGAGCAAGCATCCTAATGTCCTTGGGCTGAGTAAAGGTACCTCTGTGTCCTTGCAGTGTGCCCAGGGCGATTTGATGTCTGCTTAGGAAATCCTGAAACCCCCTTGCCTGACCACTCCATGCCACTGACTCCTCTTCATCCCTCTTAGCCTTCCGACAGATTTCTTTTCTTATGAAATCCCAGATGCTCTTTCCCGGAGAGAGACTCACTGTGTTGTATTTTAGGTGGTTTTGGGGTTTGAACTCAGGGCTTCTCGCTTCCTAGACAGGCGTTGTACTACTGAACCACTCCACCAGCCCAAACAAATTTCTTCCTTCCAGGATTCTCTTTGAGGTTTTCTGTCCCCTGACCTACCTCCTCTGGCCCTCCTTCTCCCCAGGCTTGAGAGCACTGTACTGTCCACACAGACTGAGCTGCGGCACACGGTGGCGTACGTGAACTAGGCTGATGACCGCCAGGACTCTGCAGTGGTCGAGTTGGAACTGGAGATCATGGAGCTGCCCAGTGAGGAGACCCCGGTCATCACGGGCTCTGCTCTCTGTGCCCTTGAGCAACGTGACCCTGAACTAAGTGTGAAGTCAGGGCAGAAGCTGCCAGACGCTGTGGACCCTTCCATCCCAGTGCCCACCCAGGACGTGGAGAAGCCTTTCCTGCTGCCTGTGGAGTCTGTTTACTCATCCTGGCCAGGATGGTGGTGACAGGGACGTTGGGGGTTGACATTGGAAGAAGGAGATGAGTGTGGTTCCCAGGACAAATAAGGGCATTTACACTGTGCTGAAAGGCATGGAGAAATTCCACAAGACCTGGAGAGGACGGGGCAGGGACAACCTGGGCCCTGGTCCAAGGCTTATCATGGGAGGACCTGAGGTGTGGCCTGGTCATGGTCAAGCCGGGTCCGTCCAGACCCACCACAAGGTGAAGGCACAGGTTCACCTCCTCGGCAATGAGGGGGTGGCCTCCAGAGCCTTTTCCCTGACTTGACATGGCCTGTGGGGTCATCTTGCCTCCTGGGAAGGAGCTCGTTGTGCCCACAGATGAGCTTAACCTTGTATTCCAGGATCTTAGAGAAAAGCCAGCTTTTCACCCTCCAGATCGTGACAAGATCATCAGCACAGTCCTCGTCACTGACACCCCAGCCGTGATCAGGACGACAAGAAGCTCTGGTGGAGTGAAGACTGCACTTTTGCTCAGGCTGTTTGAGCCACGGCTGCACTGACCACCGTCCCTATGTGTTCTGGTGCCCTGTGGCACAAGCTGCCACACACAGGGCAGTGAGATGGACACTGCACCTGGTCACAGGGGGTGGCCTGCCAGCAGACACAGGCCCCAAACTGTTTTGTGAATAGCAAGTCAGAAAAATGTGAAATTAGAGCCACAGGTCTGGAGTAGATAAGCTTAATACGGGTCAGAAATGTTACTGGATTATTTCGAACCTTGACCACATAATTCTTGCTGGTTTTACTGTCTCTGTTTTATAAAACAGTTCAGAGAAAACTGGAGACATGGTGGTTCTATGGAGTTGCCATGGTGTTGCCTGCATATTGACAAACATGATGACGTCTGAGTGGTCTCTTCCACTCTACTTACATGTCTAGCGTCCTTATGGCCCTGTGATAACTGTTTTCTTGTAATCATGAGTTCTGTTGATGTTGAGTCTTCGTTGCAGAATTGTGCACACTGAGGATTAATTCTTTCTCTTGCTGTGATGCATTTGTGTGACATCCCAGAGGACATGCGTGCTATAAGAGCAGGTGTTTCTCATGTTTCTGAAGAGGACAGCGCCATGCTTCCCTTGGGAAGACAATAAAGACTGAACGTTCTCACGGTCCAGATGCATGAGCTGTCTGGATTGCTTGTCTGACAACAGCGTTTAATACCGTTTGTCTGTCTGACCAAATACTGAGCTCTGAATGCTGGATGATTTTTCATGTGTGAAAAATAGAAGACGCCGCAGATCCTAAGCTGGAATTGGATGCCAGACACGAGGGGAAGCTGTTGAGGGGGACATCAGGAAGAGTAGAAAGAATGCAGAAACTTCCATGGGTGCCTGGAAAAGAATCCCAACTCAGATATAAAGGAACGGTGGACCCCAGAGAGGCCTCCCTGGAAATGGTCCCGGGAGAGGGATGACACAGCGAAAGGTGCACTTGCTCTTTGAGTCATCCTGGGGCACTTTTATCACCACCTCTGGTCCGGTCTTATAAAAGCCAAGAGGGGAGATGAAATAGAAAGAGCTGGAAATAAAGGAGGGTGTAGAATGGAGCCGTTTGTGAGGAAATAAGTCACGAAATAAGCTGTTGAGAAGATGGTTGTGGAGAGGAAACGGCTCAGAGCTGGATAAGGAAGGAGTGCAGAAAGGCATGCTGGGAAAAGGGAGCTTCAGAGAACATGGGAGCAGGTGGGGAAGGAGCAGCAGCTGGAAGTGCAGGAACAGCTAGCAGGGGTCTGGGAGGATTCACTATGCACTAGCTGCTGCCTAAGAGCTGAGGGTCCTGACAGCCTAGGACTGAGCTGTCACACTCGTCCCTGTCAGGGGCTGAGGATCTCAACTTCCTAAGCCAGCGAGTTGTAAAACAAGCAGGTGAGTGTGAGGGGCCTGACACCCTAGGCGTCAGAGCTGTAACACAAGCGGTCCTCAAGGGCTGATGGTTCTGATGACCTGGGCCCAAGCCGAGGTTCAAGAGCTGTAACACTGGTCACTGTAGGGCTGGGGTAGCGCCATATTTGGCCCAAGAGCTGTAACCCTGAGTGATGTGTAAGCGCCAATGGAACCATGATCCTAGGCCCAAGAGCTACGACACTAGCTGATGCCCAAAAGCTGAGGTCCCTGGCACCACAGACCCAACAGCTGTAACACTGGTCACTGTCAAGGGCCGAGGGCGCTGACAGCCGAGGCACAAGACTGTAGCAGCAGCCCACGTGTAAAGACTGAGGGTTATGGCACCCTAGGCCTGAGAGCTGTAACACTAGCTGTGGTCAGGGGCCAAGGTAGCAAAACAATGGGCCAGAGAACTTTGACACCAGTCACTGTGAAAGACAGAGGTCCTGAACCCTAGGCTGAAGAGCACCAATGCTAGGCACTGAGAAGTGGCTGAGTTCCAGATGCAGGGGCGAGATCAGTAACACTGCCTACTGTGTCAGCTTGAGGGTAGTGACACTGTAAGTCTGAAAGCTGTGACACTAGTCAGTGTGAGTGTCGAGGGTCCAGAGGACCCAGGCCGAAGGCTGTAAGAGTAGCTTCTGTACAGGGCCCACTGCCCCTCCTCCCAGCCTGCGTGGAGTAACACTGTCCACTGTCAAATCCAACCTTAGGCGGGAGAGCAGACACTTAGGGGTTAAGGTCTGGGCATCCCGGGTCATAGAGCTGTGTTACCAACGGGTGTCTTAGGGATGAGAGTCCTGACACCTCACTGAGAGCTGTGACACGTGACACCGTAAGAGCTGAGCGTCCTGACACCCTAGGCCAGAGAGCTGAAGCAAGCAACTGTCTAGGACTGAGAGTTTGTTAACCCAGCCTGACACATGAACCCTGCCCCCATCCATGGCCGAGGGTCCAACCCCATCGCCTGAGAGCTCTAGCAGTAGGTACTGTGAAAGGCTGAGGGTCCCGACACCCTAGGACCCAGAGAAGACCACTCTCTACCTGGTGTCTAAGGGCTGACAGGCTGACACTCAAGGCCCATGAGTGGAAAACTACTGCTGCTGAAAGAATGAGGTTTCTGACACCCTGTACCCTAGAGCTGTAAGGTCAGTCACAGTCCATGCTGAGGGTGCAGACGCTGTGTCCCTGAGACCTGTAACAGCACCTGCTGTCGTGGTCTGAGGTTTGGACTCAGGCCCTACACCTGTAACACTAGCAACTATGACGTGCAGAGGGTTCAGACAGCCTAGGCCCAAGGGCCGTAACAAACAGTCCCTGTGAAAGGCCAAGTGTACTGAGACCTTAGGCCTGAGAGCTAAAACTAGCTGCTGTGTGAAGGCCCCAGTGACGACTCCCTGTGTCAAAGAGCCGGCACACATCTCACCGTCAGGTTCCAAGGGTCCTTATGCTCTGTGCCCAAGAGCAGCAAATCTGGCTGCTATCTAACGCTGAGGGGCCTGAAAGCCTCATCACACTTGCTGCTCTCTAATGACAAAGGCTCCCAACGCCCCAGGGCTCAGAGATCTTACCCTGGCTGCGGTCTGAGGGCTGAAGATCCTGTCTTGTCATTGACTCGAGGGCTGTTAGACAAGATGCTGCCAAAGGCTGAGGTTTCCAACACCCTTGGCCCGACAGATATGCCACTGGCCATTGTGAAGTGCAAAGAAGCCCATCACCCTAGTCCTGAGTCCTGCAAGACTAGTGGCTGTCAGGGATGGAGAGTCCCGACAACCCAGGGCCTGGAGTTATAAACTAGTCGCTGCCAAGGGCGGAAGAGTCCAGACAGCAGAGGCCTGAGACCTACAATACTAGCTGTTATGTGAAGCCCGACTGTTCCCACACCCTAGATCCAAGAGTGGTCGCGCCAGCTGATATCCATAGGCTGAGGATTTGACAACCTAGGCCCGAGAGCTATTACAGTAGCCGCTGTGAGAGGCCAAGTGTCCCAACACCCTAGCTCATATAAATAGCAATGAAAAAAAGTTCTTTACTTGGCTGGTTACACCACATATTCTGGGTAAAACATGCCTTTTTTGTATATTTTTATATATTTTGTAAATTCTCCTGAGCTTTTATTATTTCTCTACAATAGACAATTATTTCATTCTCAGTACCATCACTTATTGATGGATGAAACCTGTTGAAATTGTTCTAAGATGGAGAAATGAGGGAAAACAATGGAGGGGGTAAATCTAAGTAAGATACATTGTAAGCACGTATGTCAATATCACAATGTATCCCCCTATACAACTATTATATGCTAATAAAATGAATAAAAAAAGAAAAAGAAAAAAGATTTAAGAAAAAGGAAAAACAACAACAAAAAAGAAACTTGTCCTTCTTTTATAACCCAAGACCAATATGCCTGGAGATAGAGATCAGGAACTGGAATGAAGCTGTGATTTTAAGAATTCATATTCTCCATGACATACTTGATTCTCTCCTCTGTAAAACTGCAATTATTTTTACAATTTACTTCAACTTAGTCTAAAAAAGACCACCACCACAACCTTGAATCTCCATTCCAATAACTCTACCATTTACATTTCTTGCCATTTTAGGTACAATCAACCTCACAGTCACATCCACAACCCGGCAGAATTATGGCTATGATCATGGGTCATCCATGACTCAGGATATTGGCTGGAGGGATACAGTGATCAAGCCGTTGCTGGTAGAGGTATGACCTCAAAGTATACCTTACAGACTTCATGTTCATTGTGGCACTATTCACATAACTAAGTTACGAGATCAGGCTAGGTGCCCATCACCAGATGAAAGAAAACACAGTATATACACTCAGTGGAGTATTATTACTCCATAAAGCAGAATGAAATGCTTTCTCTTGTAGCAAAATGGATGGAATCAGAGGACATTAAGTGAAAAAAACCAGACATAGACAGACAAATGCAACACGTTCTCTTTCATATGTAGAATCTAAAAAAAATGTTGACCTAGAAAGCAGAATAGTAATAGACATTAGGAAGGTCGTGGGAGGACGGTGGAAAAGGTAGATTGAATTTTATCAGTGTGCACTATATGCATGTATTGAAATAACACCCTGGTCCCCTCTGATATGTATGATTCATATGTGTTAATAAAAATAACTTATGAGCATTGAAGAAAAAATCTGTCAGTATTTTAAAATGCTGATCTTCATAAAGAAATGTTAAGTATTCCTTTCAAAGTTCATAGAACAAGACTTGATCAAATATCTGCATAAGAAGCCCAAGGAGAGACATTTACTTCTCTTGGTAGAGAGAATATTTACAATCAAATATTCTTAAAGTGGGGCATGGTGGCTCCCACCTGTGATCCTAACTATTTGGGAGGCAGATCAGGAGGATCATGGTTTGAAGCCAGTCTAGGAAAAAAGTTAGCAAGATCCATCTCAACCAGTAAACTGACTATGGTGGCAAGCATCTTTCATACCCACTGCATAGGAGGCATAAATAGTAGGACTACAGGTCCAGGCCAGCTTGGACAAAAATGTGAGATCCTATTGGAAAAAAAACAAAAACAAAAAAGGAAGGGACATGACTCAAGTGATGTTTCACCTGCTTAGCAAGTGCAAGACCCTGAGTTCAAATGCCAGTGCTATGTATATATGTATATACATACATATGGTCATTTATATATTCATGTATACATGGATATATTTCTTGAAATAGAGTGACAGAATTGTGGAGCTTGAAGGATTTTTGAGAAAGTACTTCCTTTCAAAATTGGTAACACTCAGCTTATTTTACCATGTACAAAATCAAACTTTGCATTTCAGCTTTATATTGGATTTCAGAATTCATAGATTCATTATCTGGAATAATTTTTGAGGAAGATTTGTTCTTTTCAAACATCATTCACAAATTTTCTGAAGTTTTTCATATATGAAGCTGATTGTGACTGTCCTCTTTCCTTCTTCCAACAATTAGCCCGAAGGTATTCGAAAGGAGATGACACAGGGCTCACTCATTTGCACTAATGGTAAGTTGACACCTTCACACAGTCTCACTAGCATGGCAACATTGAATCAAACCTTGTCTTTGGGAATTAATGATTTTATCATTTTTCTTCTCAGGAATATAGCTGCCAGGGCAGCTTAAATTACTTCCAAATAATAAAATTTGAACATCCTACAAGCCAACATAAATTTAAAACTTTAGGTCTTCCTTATTCCTTACTCCACAGTTCAGAAATATGAACATCCTTGGTTTTTATTTGACTCTTATCTCTACTCCTTAATTTGATTTTGATTTTTTCACTAAAATATAAATCTTCTCTCAAAAAACTACCACCAGAGTAGAATTGTCTTCTCTTAATATATGTGATCTCTAGAATCTTCTCTTAATCGTAGTAAAATTGTCAGTTTTTTTAATTACCACATCTTCAGCCATCTGTTACCTACCTAGAGATCTGATCCATATTTATTGCCTGAAAATCTTTCTGTCCTCCAAAATACAACAACTAGATTGCCCTACAAATAATATCTGAGCATAACAGAATTTTTTCTGTTATCCAATTTATTTTCCCATGACTTCTATTTGTTTCTGTATTTGTTTGAATGTTAGAAACACCAGAGACTCCTAAAATTAGAGAAGTCATTTTCCAATATTTAGCACTTCAAAGAGCAAACTGAAGTAGTGGAGTGCTATAACACCAATGTGGAAATGACCTTGACCCCAAAGTAAAACATCCTGGGTTCACATTCTGTATTTTATCATTTTCAATTATGTGGCATTCTAAATCTCTTAATTTCTTGGGGGAGGGTGCCTAAGCATTTTCTTTTATACAAAGGGCTAAAAAAAATCTAGTCTATATACCCCATAGGTTACTTCATGAGAATTCAACTAAATAATGTGTCTTTCATGCACAATAAATCTTAATGTGCTTTCCCAAGTTAACATTTTTATCATGTTAAATTATAATTGATTTTGATGTTTTAAGTAAATCTGATTAATTATATAAATCCTTTTGATTTTTTCTGATTATTTTACAGTTGGAAATAATCAATAAAGCGACACTAAGTGTCTAATAGAAAAGATAAATTTTAGCCAAAGTCAAAACCATGGTTTTTTAAATAAATGGGAGGCCTGAATTAATTAATTCACTTTTCTGTTTCCTAGGATCAAAGGCATCTCAAACAATAGTGCTCACTTCGCCAGACAATCTTGTGAAAGATTCCCTTAGACTTTATTGGTCTGTCCTTGGTAAGTCTGCAATACCATGACTTAAGGTCATGGTTTTATGTAAGTTTGCAGGCTCCAGATGCATAGTAAGCAATGTTATGTAAGTTCTAGGAATGGATAGACACAAAGCAGGGAAGTGGAAGAGTTCAGAAATTCTAAAGCTCTGTTATCTGGGCTCCATTCCTGTCTCTGTCGTGTCTTTTTTGGATGATATTGGAAAATGTTTTAACTTCCTTCTGCCTCAGTTTTCCCATAGACTGCAACAGTACCTATTTATATTATTGTTATGTAATTATGCTGTTATATTATACTGCTATATTGGGCCCTATCATTTGGGGACCAACTTCTATCTGTTTTGATTAATGTTTGGCCTGGCGTTTTCTACTTCATTTTGGGAACTTTCAGGACTTTTGATCCCACAAATGTTTTGGCCCTTTTGCTCTTGGTTCTGTTGATTTGGGTAACGTGTCTCCACCTAAGCTCTGGAAATAGTCCCAATGGTGACTGTTTGAATTATATGGTATGGCTCCAACAAACAGATGAGAAAGGAAAAGTCTGAAAATATCAGAAATAGTTATCCCAAAAGTCAATAACGGAGAGACCTTGAACACAAACTACTATTATTTATCTCGTCAGTTTTTATGAACTACTTCATATTGACTTGATTGCCTTTGCAGGAGACATTCTTGGTTCTACCATGCAAAACTTACAGAATTTTCTCCAAATGCCTTTTGGTTGTGGAGAGCAGAATATGGCCCTATTCACTCCCAATATTTATGTCTTGGACTATCTGAATCAGACTCAACAACTAACAGAAGATATAAAATCCAAGGCTATTAGTTACCTGACCACAGGTAAAGCATTTAAAAGTCTTATTTTGTTAAACCTCTGAACCCATTTGTTTTGCTTGTTAAGCACTTGATTTACCCACTTATAGTAAACATAAACATTCAATTAATAACCTTTTCCTTCTAGATAATTACTTTGCAACTGAAAAATATTATCTATCTTCTGGTTCTAGGGTATCAGAAGCAAATGTCTTATAAACACTCAGATGGATCATATAGCTCATTTGGACCTAGAAATGAAGAAGGAAACACATGGTTTGAATTTCTTTATTATTTATATCATAGGTTAATTAAATGAATAACATATTGCTCAATGATCAGTGGGTCATAGTAGAAATAAGAGAGGAAATCAAAATGAAAACACAACCTACCAGAACCTATGGGACACAGCAAGGCAGTCCTAAGAGGAAAGTTTCTGTCCATGGTGCATATATTAAAAGGACAGAAAGATCTCAATAAACAACCTAATGCTACATCTCAGACTCCTAGAAAAACAAGAACAAGCAAAACCCAAATCAAGCAGAAGGGAAAACATAATAAAGTTAAGGGCTGAAATTAATGAAATAGAGACTAAAAAATCATACAAAGAATCAACAAAACAAAAAGCTGGATCTTTGAAAAAATAAACAAGATTGATAAACCCCTGCCAAATCTGACTAAAATAAAGAGGGAAAAGACCCAAATCAGTAAAATCAGAAATGAAGAAAGGGAAATAACAACAAACACCAAGGAAATCCGGGGAATCATCAGAGACTACTTTGAGAATTTAGATTCCAATAAACTGGAAAATCTTGAAGAAATGGACAAATTTCTAGATACTTATGACCATCCAAAACTCAACCAAGAGGATATTAACTACTTTAACAGATCTATAATTCATAATGAAATTGAAGCAGCAATAAAGAGTCTCTCAAAAAAGAAAAGTTCAGGACATGATGGATTTTCAGCTGAATTCTACCAGACTTTCAAAGAAGAACTAATACCAACTCTCCTTAAACTTTTCCATGAAGTAGAAAGGGAATGAACACTGCCAAACTCATTCTATGAAGCCAGTGTTATACTCATTCCAAAAATGGACGAGGACACATGAATATTTTTCCTGGGTTATCCTGGAACCTTAATTCTCAGAATCTCAGTCTCTCAAGTAGCTAGGATTATAGATGTGAGCCACCAGCACCTGGCTGATCTCAGGAATTTTAAAGTGGGGAAAGACAAGTCAGAAAGTACATCAGAACATAATGTGATAAAACTGAGAGAGAAATATGAACATGGGGCTGGGGAGCTTACAGCATGGCAACTGTCCTAGAAACTGTATGATGACATGTGAACAATATGCAAGGCACACTACACATGTGATGATTCTGTCAAGGTGATGTAAGCATACACCTAGCTCATCAAGTGTGGATGAGGCATTTAAACCTTCTGAACTTCAGGTTATCATCTGGGAACTCAACTCACATATGCCTGGCCACTGATATGTTTTTGTGATTATTTGTTTGTAATTTCTCATTAAGTCCTTTGATGAAAACAGTGTGGGGGAAATGCAGTGATTCTACTATTGCTTGAGGTACAGGTAAAAGAATCTGAGAATTCCTCATGGGGTTGGTCACCCTTTGTCTGGGACACAAATGAGGAATGGTGTGAAGGAAAAGGAGGTGCATATCGAGTGGATATTTGAAAAGGAGAAATGAGTTGGTAAGATACATTAGGCTAGAATTGGAAAGAAATTTTCAAGATGTGAAATTAAAAAATCTACTTGTATCAAATCACCCATTTTAGTGAGAGTTTACCTGCCTCTCCATGTTTGTTATAAACGTGCATCTATGTAATTTTTTTCCAGGCTCACTGCACTTGTGTACAAGTCATTTGCACAAGCCAAACGTTACATTTCTATAGATGATGAAGTGCAATCCAAAACCCTTATTTGGCTCCTTAGTACTCAGAAATCAGATGGCTGCTTCCTAAATTTTGGTAAAGTCTTCAACAATGTTTTAAAGGTACTGATGAAATTCTACTTGATATTTTTCTATTTTATCATCAGGATCGTTTAGTGAATTCCTGAGTACCACTGAAGAAATTGGTAGAAATCACCAGACTGGAATTTCTACTTACTATACAAACTTAATTATCTTGAAAACCAATAAAATCTTTCTTCTTATTTCATGTAAATGGATGGGACGGGACTGGAGAACATCATCTTAAGCAAAGTTAGCCAGGCTCAGAAAGCCAAAAATCAAATAATTGATATTAACCAACACTGAGTTTTTAGTCTTCCTTCTTTGAAATCTAACATCACATACAGTGATTTTGCCATTTCGTTAAAATAATTTAAAAGCATAAAATTAAAACCTTTATTTGCTCCATCACATGGATAAATCATACATTGTTTAAATTGTGTCACTCTTTTAAAAACAAATTATGTTCTTTGTTACTCCTTTGTTCAGCTTTCAGTATTGTTGACTAAAATCAGGCTAAGATTATTTAAGCGTTCTCATATGCATGTGAATAAGTGCTCTGTGGTCATTACTGACATAGCATAGATATCTAGAGGTAGAAATTTTAGGGTTCTATGATAGTTACCAGATGTAAAACAGTAAAATAGTGCCAATTTAATTTCTTCTGTACAGAGTTTATCTATCTGACTTACAACACTATCTCTAACGGTGAGCAATATAAGAATGAAAACAAAATATCCAAAAACATAGCAGCAAGCCCTTGGGCTGGTGGAGTGGCTCAGATGGTTCAAATGCCTACCTAACAAGTGTGAGGCCCTGAGTTCAAACCACATCCCACCAAAAAAAAAAAAAAACTAAAAACATAGCACCAAAAAAAAGGTATTTTATGCCTGTTTCTGTTTACAAGTCAATTGATTCAGAAGGGAAATACTTTTGCATGATTACTTTCATTGAATATTTTCCCTCTGTAATTGTCCTTTAGTCTTTGGATTGATTTTGATTTTATTTACATGAATATTGTTGGCTTCATGCAATATCAGTATATTGTGTAATCCATGCACCGTGTATTTATATGGTCTAAACAATGCACCACTTATCATACTTTCTGTTAATTACTGTTGACTATGCTACCTATTTTGGGGCCAATGTTGCTATATTGTTTTCTACACTTAGGATTTCTTGCTTCTCTACTTGTTCTATCGGTTGACCTACCTCCCTGTGTTATGCTATACTCTTAGTCATTATAATTTTATAGCACACATTTTCCATGACACTTTATGTATTATTTTCAGGGTGACAATCAGTTTGAGGGTTGTATGAGAACTTAGCAGAACAGTCTTGTCTCCTTTGAGTCTAAATACCCTCTTGTGCTCATGAGTTATTTTTATAATCTGTATTCCTAGTTCTAAAATTACTTGCATTTTCATTTAGTATTTTCTAATTTTATAAATAGTGCCTTTTGAAGATATGAAAAAGCTTCACCCAATGGAAAGAAAGCAACTATTCCTCGTATTTACAATATACCATATTTATAAAAGAAAGTCATCATTCCCATGAATTCCATGAAACTGATATTTTGCCCCTCTGTTTTACTCAGGGAGAAGATAATGAGGTCGCTCTCACCGCATATGTCATCAGTGCCCTGCTTGAAGCTGATCACCCCGTCTCGGTACATAGCCCTTTGTGATGCCACTAGATTGTGTTTATGAACTCAAAATATTTTACACCAACAATGTAGTATAGAAACTAGAACTATATTTTCGTACATACCATAAAATAATGCTTATTTTCTTTTGGCAGTCCTGAGATTGATCTGGGGGTCTTGAGCTCACCTGGCAAGTGCTTTAACAATTGAGCCAAGCCATAAACCCAACCCTTCTTGCTGGAGGTATTTTTCAAATAAAGTCTTGCATTTATGCCCAAGCCAGCATGGACTGAGATCCTCCTTTTTACACTTCCTGGATAGCTGGGATGACAGGTGTGCCCCACCACTCCCACCTTTTATTGGTTGAGATGGGGTTTGCAAACTTTTTCCCTGGGATGGCCTCAAACAGTGGTCCTACCAATTTCTATGTTTCAAGTAGCTAGGCTTACAAACAGGTGTGGGCCACCACACAGTGAAATAATACTTCTTAATAGTTAGATCACCCCCTGAAGGTGAACCATGCACAAATTAAAATGAATATGTGCCATTTGCCCCTGGAACATTTCAACACAGACAACATTCATTCCTGAGTGTTTTTCGGTGGTGAGCACACCTGCATATGTGTTCACACACATGTTACAGGAGCACAAATTATTTTTTTTCTTTTCTTTCCTCTGCAGTTTGTGGCAATTCAAAAGGGTCTCCAGTGCATAGAGGCTGTTTATAGGCAGAGGGCTATGACTACATATGACCAGGCACTGTTGGCCTACACCTTCAGTTTAGTGAATGATAAAGACAAAAGGGAATACTTTTTCAATGAGCTGAGCAAAAAAGCAAAGAAAGCAGGTGAGTGTCCTTAACCTCGTTTTGGAGTCACATTAAACAAGTAAAATGGCTTGCAGTACTGTAATGATCATCCTTTCATGTGTCTTTATTTCCAGTTGATAAGTTTGCCTCCCTCAAATCTCACCCACACACCCACACACATGGAAAGTTTGACACAGACACTATGGAATTCCTTTTGCTTTTTTCTCAGGTGACTCACTGTACTGGGGACTGGAAGAGCGAGTATCTCTGGAGGAGTCATCCTCTTTCTTCTACCCTCGGGCTTCCTCTGCAAACATAGAAACAACCAGTTATGTCCTATTGGCATTACTTTCTAAGCCACAGCTAGCTTTGGAGGAGCTATCCTATGCTTCTCAAATTGTACACTGGGTGGCAAAGCAGCAAAATTCCTGGGGGGGATTCTCCTCCACAAAGGTAATTAAAATCTTGATGTATAAGAAAATCGAGCACCTACTTTGTATTGACATTGTAGTTCTCCATATGCATGTATTACATTTACCAATTAAATTAAATGAATTTGTCACTGTTAAGCTTGTTATTTTAAATTGCAGTCTTCTGGAATTTTTAAAGATGTACTAATTTAATCTAGCAGCAATCTCTAAGTATTTACTCAAAAGATTATTTCTTTATAGTTTTTAAAATGGAAATATAAAGACTTACTTGCTTTCCTTTAATACAGTCTTCTTTACTTTGTTTTGTTTTGTTTTGTTTTTGGTGGTGCTGGGGTGTGAACTCAGGGCTTTGCACTAGCTAGCTAACTATCCTACCACTTGAACCACACTCCAGCCCTTTTATGCTTATTTTTCAGGTAGGGTTTTGTGCTTTTGCCAGGAAGAACCTCAGATTACAATCCTCAGACCACCATCCTTCTACCAATGCCTACCACATACGTGGGATCACAGGCTATGTCACCACTTCCTGTTTTAGTTGTTGAGATGGAGTCTTGCTAACATTTTGCCCATTCTGGCCTTGAATCACAATTTTCCTAATCTCCAGCTTACTAGTAGCTGGAATTACAGATGTAGGCCACTGTGCCTGGCCTTACAGTCCTCTTTTATTTCATGTGTGATGAATTGCCTGGTCACATGTCATTTGCACATCTCCTAATGAGGATGTTAACCTTTTTCTTGCTTATTTATAAGTCTTATGAATAAAGTAAAGATTTCAGCCATGTTAGTGCATGTAACACCTTTGCCAAGTTTTCCTCTTCTTTTCAATTTATATATATGCATATATATATATATATAATTTTTGTTTTTATTTCCACTTAATTTAATAATGCCATTTCAGGTTCTCACTCTAATACTATGCTAAAAACAGCATCCAATACAAGTGTGTACATATATATAAATACTATATGTCATAGATTAATTAATTATATTTCAATTATTAGTGAATCCAAAATATATTTTGATATACTTATTATGATAGAAACCTAACTTGGTTTTTTAAATGGCCAACCAGTTGTTTTGATGTCATTTATATAATAATGAATCTTGACGATGATTTGAAAGGCTGCTCTTATTGGAAAATAAAATTACATATATTTTCTTGTCATTTTAGGCATTTTGTTCTTTTCCATTGAACTTTGGGCCTTATATGTTTTAATATCTGTTAGAATAAAACTTAACCTAGTTGGCATTTAAAAAATTTTCTTGATTCCTCTCACATTTTAATTCTATTATATGATGTTTTGTTTGTATTAAAGAGATAAACATAAATGTTACCATAAATCCCATTTATTTTTAGTAAATTATGCAATGTTCAAGATATAGTTCAGAAAACAATGGGAAATGCACAAATATGTGGTAGTATTTTAACTTAAAAATGGGTAACAGTGATATTAACTATGATTTCTAACTCCAGGATATGCTAATAAAATATCCCTTATTATATTTTAGGATACCGTTGTGGCTCTCCAAGCTCTGACTTTATTCCAAAGACTTACTTTTTCTAAGAATAGACAAAATTTGGTACAAATTTTCTCTGACAAAGTGTTTAGTAAGGCCTTCCAAGTGAATGATGAGAACCGTTTGCTGCTGCAACAAATTCCTTTGCCAACAACTAAGGAAATCTACACTGTCCAGGTGGATGGCAATGGTTGTGTGTATGTGCAGGTAATGCCTCTGTGTGTGTGTGAGTGTGTGTGTGTGTGTGTGTGTGTGTGCAGGTAATGGCTGTGTGTGTGTATAGAGATGACAGCTATGCATATGTGCAAGTAAATACTATTTGAGTGTTCAGGTAATGTATCATTTGGGTCTCAGAAAATGTATGCTAAAAATAGTATCTTCTTCATGGGATTGGTGGAAATACTAAAGGAGTTATTATGTAAAAGTATCTAATATAAGCTCAGTAAATAAATGTGAACTTATTGGTGTAGGAAGCACAGAGATAAACCTGACTTTTATATTTAAGTTGCAATTTTAATAAAGAGCTAACAGATATAAGATTAATTTTTGGTTAATAAGTGATGTATCTTGTGTTTATTCAAGACAACTATGAGATATAACATCCTGCTGCCCAAGAAGTCATCTGGATTTTCCCTTTCTGTGAATACAGCCAATGTTTTCTGCAGAGGATTATTTGATGCAAAGTTTGACCTTATTATTTCAGCGAGGTAATACTTTTTTTAACCTCTCTCAGTTCTCTAGAGAAATATGTTGTATCTCATTTAAATTGCTTTAAATGTGTAAGATAATATCAGTTGGAAAAATAAATGTGGCTTTAAAAATATAAAGCAGAAAGCAGAGAGGGAAATTGTCGAAATGTTTTATAAATTCTTCTTTAAGAACTTTGTTTCCCTGAAGTTTCTAATTTGGAAACCAATATAATACAGTCCTTCAATTTTGGAACTCAAAACTCTAAAGCAAGAGAGTTCATTTGGGAATGGATTGAAATATATGTTTCTTCATTTTGGAACACCATTAATTACAGTTGATTATGCGTTATCCAATCCCAATGATAAGCACTATAAAGAGTATTTGCTTTCTTCAATAATGATCAAATTTAACTGAATTATAAATTTTGTACTTTAAAAAAAAGTTATTCTGGAAGGCGCAACTCTTCCAACATGGCAGTCATTGATGTGAAGATGCTTTCTGGATTTGGACCTGATAGATCGTCAGTCCAGAAGGTAAAGAATTAAAATGTTATTAATTAAAATAACTCTAGAATAGCCACAATATGTTATGCTTTGTGTTGGACATTGGTTTTATGCTGGTGAAAAAGAAGACATTTTGAATTCTTAAGGAATGAAATTTGAACCACATGTGTATTCAACGATATGGTATTAAAAGTTCTCAAATTTATTTCTATTCTTAAATCATCGAGACAATCTATCATGAAAAAACTAAAACAGGTAGATGACCCACAGCTAGCATCACACCTGTTTTTAGGTTTTTTATTGTTTATTCATTTATTCCTATATGTATATGTTGTTTGGACCATCTCTGCCCCCTGCCCCCTGCCCCTCTCCTCCCCCTCTCCACCACCCTGGCTTCTAGGCAGAACCTGTTCTGTTCTCTTCTCCAGTTTTGTTGAAGAGGAAACATAAGAGATAATAAAAAAGACAAAGCATTTTTGCTAGTTGAGATAAGGATAGCTATACAGAGAGATTCCCAGAATTGCTTCCATAGCATCACACTCGGTGGCAGCAAGTTGAAAGCTTTCCCTCAGATCAGGAATAAGACAAGGATTACCATCCTTTAGATGCCCAGTGTAAGTAATTAGACAAAAAAAGAAATAAAAGTCACCAAAGGAAAATAAGAAGTGAAACTGTCTCTGCATTCTGATGACATGATCTTATATATAGAAAGGACTTCACCAAAACAATTGTTGGACCTGATAAACAAATTCAGGAAAGTTGCAGGTTACAAAATCAACATACAAAATTTAGTAACATGTTTACACACTAAAAAAAGTGAAGTAAGAAAAACAATCTCAGTTATAGTAAAAAAGAAAATAAGTGTAAATTTAACAAAAAAATCAATGTTGTGGAAGCTATAAAACATGGATAAAAGAAATTACAGAAAACATAAATAAGTGAAAATATATCTCATGTTCATGAACTGGAGGAAATAATATTAAACTATCAATACATTCATCTTAATCTACAAATTCAGTGTAATCCCTACTAAATTCCAGTGGTGTGCTTAACTGAAATAGAAAGCACAATATAAGAATGCACATTGAACCAGACAAGACCCTGTGGGGTTATAGCAATCTTGAGCTTTCAAAGATCAAAACCAGAGGCATCACATGGTCTGAATTCAAAATATATTCTAAAGTGATAATAATCAAAACAGCATGGTACTGGCATAATAACAGACACACCAACATCTGAGATAAGCCAGGATAGAAAGGTCAAAAATACACCTAAGTACTTACAGCCATTTGAGTTTTGACAAATATCTAAATAATATACAATGGGGAAAGTTAACTGTACTAGGCAAACTGAATATCCACACAGAGAACAATGAAATTGAACTCTTATCTTACATCATATATACAAAAGTCAACTCAACATGGACAAAAGACTTAAACGTAAGACCCAGAACTGTAAAGCTACTAGAAGAAAGTATAAGGGGAAAGCATCACATCAAATAGTCCAGGCAATAATTTCTTGGATAAGGACAGGGAACAATAGCAAAACAGAAAAATGTAATTGCATCAAACTAAACCATATCTCAATAGCAAAGGAAACAATAGAGTGAAGATACAGCCAACAGAATGGAGGAAATACTTACAAACTCTAAATATGATAAGAAAATGTCATTTTTTTCTTTTACAAAATCAGAGAACAGGAAGGCAGAACAGGTCCTGCTTAGGGGGGTTGGTACCCCCTAGTGGGAGGGGGGAGGAAGTAGAGAAATGGCATAGGAGGGTGAATATGGAACAAATACTGTGTACACATGTATGAAATGGAAAAAAGATCTGTTAAACTGTTCCAAGAATGTGGGGAGGGGGATTACAGGGGAATGATGGAGGGGGTGAATTCAAGTGTGATATAGTTGATATATTGAAAGAAATTTTGTAAATGCCACAAAGTACCCCCAGCACAACAATTAAAAAATACAAAAAAAGAAGTAGTATCCAAAACACACAAGGAACTCCATAGGAAGAAAACAAATAACCTAATTAAAAAATAGGTAAAGCAGCCAGACACCAGTGGCTCATGCTTACAATCCTAACTACTTGGAGGGCTGCAATGAGGAGGATCACAGTTTGAGGAGAGGGAGAAAAGGGAGTCAATGCACACTGTTGAAGGGGATGTAAATTAGTGTTAAGCCACTTCGGAAAATAGTAAAGAGTTTCCTCTACAAGCTAAAAGTGAAATCACCATATGATCCAGAAATCCCACTTCTGAGAAAATATCCAAAGCCATTGTGCCAGTATTTAGAAAGGATGGTGTCTGCACTCCCATTTTCATTTCAGCATTATACACATTAGCCAAAATATGGATGCAAGGTAAGTACCCAACAGCTGATGAATGGGTAAAGAAAATGTGCTGTCTGTGCACAGTTGAATGCTACACTGCCTTTAAATATTTTTTTTACATTTTTATTATCATATTACTGTTGTACTGGGAGTACATTGTGACATGTATAAAAGTTCTTATGACATATCATAATTAAATTCACCCCCTCCGTTATTCTCCTTTATCTCCCTTCCCTCATTCCCAGAATAATTTCAGCAAGTCTCATTTTCCATTTTCCTACATGAGCACATATTTCCGCCATATTCACCCTAGACCCTTTCCTTATAAACTGCCTTTCTAAAAAGAACAAAATTGTATTATTCACAGCAATATGGATGAACCTAGAGGACATTCTGCCAAGTAGCCAGACACAGGATCTCATTTATATGCAACACCTAAAAAAAAGAGAAAAGAAAGAAAGAGAAAATAAGAAGAGAATAAAAAAGAAAAGAAAAGAAAAAAGATCATACAGAACAGAGAATGGTTATTTACCAAAGTGTAGGGGATTTTTAAAAGGGGGAAGATGTTGTTCAGAGAGAGCAATATTTTAGTTAGATTAAAGCAATGAGTTTTAGAGACATATGGCAAGACATAGTGACCACAATCAATAATAATGCATATTTTTAAACTGCTGGAGGAATAGATTTTTAGTATTCTCACCACTGTAAAGTTAAGCTGGTAAGGTAGTGGATATGCTAATTATCTTGCTTGAATCTTTCTACCATGTGTAGATAGAACAAAATATCACATTTTGCCCCACAATATACAAATTATTATTTTCAGTTAAAAAATAATTTTTAAAAGATAAAAAAAGCAGATGAGTTGGTATTTAGTTGTTCTATTCTTCTCTATCATTCTATTGACTGAAAATTAGAAACAAGTATAGGAAGATCTCTCAAAATCTTAAACAAATGACTCTCAAAAATTAATATTTATTGTTGAGGAGTATGGAACCATTGCAAGTCATTATAAAGAAGCAAGAAAATCACTAATTAACCTTGAACATTTCACCTTGAATAACTAACTGTATATATTACTAGTCTTGAATTTTCAACATATTTTTCCTGCTTATTTTTAGCTTCAACAAGATGGCAAAGTACAACGAGTAGAAATCAAAGCTACCCATGTGTTTTTCTATCTGGACAACGTGAGTTCACTGTCATGATTTGGTTTGTGCATTGGTGTCAATGCCTCTGGCACAATGTGTGATCTTTTTATGGTTTTTAAAACCTGTTTGGGGGTTGGTACCAGTGGGAGTAGGAGGGATATAAGGAAAGGGTATAAGAGGGTGAACATGGTGAAAATATTATGTGCTGATGTAAAAAAGGAAAAAATGAGACCTGTTGAAACTATTCCATGAATGGGGGGGAGGAATAAAAGAGAATGATGAAGAGGGTGAATTCAACTATGATACAGTGTAAGAACTTTGGTAAATGTCACATTATTGCTGTACCCCCAGTACAGCAATAATAGGATAAAAGAATTTCCTAAGGGAATAAGTACCAAAAAAGCATTGTTAAAATAATTGTGAATATCTGAAATGGAGAGAAATTGAGACATATATAGATTAATAGTATTAATCTATACCCAGGTTACTCGAAAGGAAATTCAGTTCTCATTCTCTGTGGAGCAAGATGCACCTGTGTCCAACATCAAGCCTGCATCTGTCCAGCTCTATGATTACTATGCAACTGGTAAGAATGTTACCTAGTGTTAGAGCCATTTATAGTCCACATTTAATTAGACATAAGCCAATTTTCATAATTTGTAATGGTGTTATAGTTTCTGTTCTTTAAGTCTTTCCTTATTTGGTGTTTTATAGTTTTTCCATATCATCTAATACAAAATGCTTCAGAGTTCAATAGCAAATAAAGTTTGAGATTTATTCTACATGCATGAGAACAACTGTCAAGGTTTTTCTTAGGCAGTCTTTTTGCTAAAATTTCATTTAAATTACAAGAAAATAAATGAAAGTAGGCTGTCTGAATAAATGATTGATTTAGGCAAAACAGAATTAGTTGTTATGAATGTTGACATACAATTTAGTTATACATTAGTGTGAATGAGAAGGCACAGAAATTATGTGTTTATTATCACATTGATAATTGATAGGTTCATGAAGATATTCTGACAAAGTACATGTTTATTATCCCCTATGATTTGATGGATCAGTCATCAAATGGCTAGATCAGAAATGGATCCCCCTGTTTCTGGTTTGGGCTAGCTTGGCTCTGTGTCTCTGAACAGCTCCTATGTCTACAGTTCTCTGTGGGTCAGCTAGTGAATGCTTTAGGATGACTCATTCCAGTGTCCATCAGTTGGCAGGTTCTTAGTTGCAAACTGACTGCTGGCCAAGCTGATTTGTACTGGCCTCTTATCCTTCAACATACTACACCAGGCATCTGTCTATTTACTTAATAAGCTATAGCCTATCAATCCATATGTTCTCAAAAAGTGAAATTTTCAAATAAAAATATATAATTAGAGCTACTTTGTCAGGTATTTTGAAATGTTTTTGTTTGTTTTTCTTTAACCAAGATTTTATTATGTTGCTGTAAGCCAGTCTTAGAAAAGGTAAATTTTTACTGATGACAGAAAACAAGTAAACAGTAGAGTTAGAGTTCTAATTTGGTCTCAACTTAAAACTGAAGACTATCCACACTACAATATTTTTATCTCTTAGATAAAAATTATGGATATTAAAAGTATAGGTTGAATACCTTTAGTAATCAAAATACAAAAATGACAAGTTTTGTCAAGTCATCACATTCAATGAATTATTTGTGAACTTTTAGTGAAAAAATGTAACCTGTTTTATACATGCTAAATTGATAAATATTCCAGCTAAATAGTAAGCACTATTTATCCATTAAATAGTTGTTCACAAACTTTGGGTACTCAATCATTCAGTGACCTAAATGATTGAAATAAGTTTTCACTGTCCTTCTTGCTCTTGAGGTACTGTAGATCCTCTAGAAGATGTAGCACTAACCTCTGTTAGGTTTAATATGTATCACGTATAAAATTTCATATCTGAAACACTTAAGAATGATTATATATATGTACACAGCGTGATAGGGATACAAATATACTTAGAAGTCTTCAAGCAAAGAAATTGTTATAATAGCATAATTGTTGGGGAATTTATTTCTAAACAGAGGCAGTAAGCAAAGATGCCTTCTGTTTGAACATTGTTGTGAGACTATTTCTTGTAACTCTGTTACAGATGAATATGCAGTGGCAGAATATAACACACCATGCAAGCAAATAGCTTTTAAGGCTTCCTAGTTCTAGGCTAAGGGGAATAAAATGGAAAAGAAGATGGCACTTTGGAACTAGGCTATACATTGAGAATTTCCACTGTTTCACACAAAGAAAAGATCCAGAATCTTCAGAGATGCAGCAGATGTCAAATTCTCCCACCAACAGCATTCTCCCTCAGGAGCACTACCAACAACCTCATGATGTCTGTCTGAGGACCTCCCCTGGAGTTCTGGTAGCCAGTATGGCTTATGTGCCACTGCAACTGGGAAGGGTAGGCTCAGTGGTTCTAAGAACAATCTTCCTTTCAACAAGTCCATACTGGAGCCACTAGACAAACACTCTTTCCTCCTGCCTTCAGGCAGAGCCCTGGGAGGTAGTCCAAATGCTTCTCATGGAGTCCCTGGAAGTCCATCTCCCTGGTTCTCATGGAGCAAAGAGATACTGGGCTCAGTATGAAATCCTGAAATTAGCTTTTTTCCTTTCTTTTGCATTCTCTTTGATCTCTCGCTCTTGTTTCCTGGGATAATGTTTGAAATGAATTATCTAACCCCACATCCTTGTCTCAAATTCTTCATTCAGAACAATCATAGATAAGTATGTAAAATATTTTGTCATATGTGGAAACTTCTAATGTGTTAAAAACTTGGTTCTGTTATGTGTTTTTAAATTCTTCAGGGAATTGTAGAAAACAAGGACTTTTACAATATTTAAATGTTAACACATTTATTGTGGAATAAAACCTGAGAAGAATCTATGTAATTTTGCCTCATCTTTCAAAATTAAACTTTCCTTCTTAGTATAAATCTAACATGGAAGAAAGTTATTCTCCTTCCCTTCCCACCCATTGTGATCATTTAAGGGATTATTTCTGAAAAATGGATCTATAAATTCTCTTGGATATAAAAGTTTATATTTAAGGGATTATTTCTGAAAAATGGATCTATAAATTCTCTTGGATATAAAAGTTTATACTTAATTTAATTAGATAATTCATAACTATGTCATTATTGAATATACATATATATAATTTAGTAAAACTATCTTTAAACATATGCCTAAGGTATTTATTTATTTCTAACTGTTAAAGTGAAAGAATAAATTTGAGTAGTTTTAAGGTACAAGGTGAAGTTATTTGTTAAAGCAGCAATAGAAAATTAATGCACTATCTCACAAATAACTCAAATTAGCAAACTTAAAATATCAAATGTCACTTGTTTTTCCTAACTGCCCCCCAATGCAAAAAATCTCAGTCTATACCTAGTCATTCAGATCTTGGTAATGATACCATTATCCACTCAGAAGCATTGGTGCAGGCCCAAGACCTGTGTATTATGCTTATTTCTCCCTGACAGCTTTCATATCCATCAAGTAACACCTCAAAAATCTATATTCTGAACAAAAAGTATGCTTTTAATTTTTTTCATTTAGTGAGATCTCATCAGTAGTTTCCCATTTTTCTTCAAATAGCAATGGAGTCCTTATCTTGGAGTACAAAGCTTTGCATGAAACAGCCCCTACCTATCTCTCGAAATTATTTTAATTTACTTTTCCACTCCAATCACATTGGTTTCTTTCAGTTCTGGTAGCACTCAAGAGGATAAAACCATGTGACATTCCAGAAAAGGCGAAACTACATAAACGGTAGAAAAATTGGTGATTACTAGGGATTAGCAGGGAGAAAAGGATGAATTAGCAATGCAGAGAGGATCTTTAGGGGAGGGTATTTTTATAACAGTGGATACATGTCATGATACACTTCTTTAAACTGATAGAATGCACGCCAAGAGTGAGCCCTAAACAGCTCTTGAGTGGTAATGATGTGTCAGTATAAGCTCATCAACTGTAGTAAAGGAATCACTCTGGTGGGGAATATTGACAGTAGGGAAACCTGTGCAATGTGAGAGCAGGGTATGCATGAGAACTCCCTGTAAGAAACGTTAATTTTTACTGTGAACTTAAAACAGCTCTAAAGAATAAAGTCTATTTGTGCACCTCCAAAAAATAAAAATGTCAGTGGGTTTCATTATTTTACTTTTATACATGCACATAAGGGACTTCAATCATAGTCACCCATATTACCATATCTTTCTCCCCCACCCAGCTGGTCCTGCCCACAAACACTCCCTCCTTTATATTCATATCTTTTTTAAGACCTAGATTTTACATACGATGGAAAATGTGTGATATGTCTTTCTGAGACTGGCTTATTTTGCTTAATATGATCTCTATCTCCATCCATTTTCCTGCAAGCAACATAATTTTATTCTTCTTTATGACTGAATAATATACCATTATACATAATATTGTAAAATACATATGTATGTAAATACATACACACATTGGTTGATGGGCATCTAGCTCATTTCCATTGCTTGGCTATTGTAAATAGTATTGCAATAAACATGGATGGGTAGGCATCTCTAATTGTATGTTGACTTGCTTTCCTTCAGGTATATCCCCAAAAGTGGCATAGTAAGATCATATGATAGGTTTATTTTTATTTTTTCTCTATTTTTTAGAGAAAAATCTTAGAATCGTTTTTTTCTCTTATTTTATCATTTTTACATTTACTTAAATGTGTATATGTTGTTTTTGCCACCTCTCCCTCTTCCCCCTCTACCTCACTCCCCTGCTTCCAGGCAGAACCTGTTCCACCCTCTTGCTCTCTGTATTTTGTTGAAGGCAAAATAATAGAAAGACATAACATTTTTGATAGTTTGAGATAAAGATAGCTATACAGAGAGATTCCTAGCATTGCTTCCATACACTTGCATATTGAAACCCACATTGGTTCATCTCTACCAGACCTCTTCGCTACTTCCTGGTCCCCTTCACTTAGTGGCCTTTGAGAGTTTGAGATTATTTTTCACTCCTCTGCAGTGAGCACATCAACCACATTCAAGTTTTCAGTTTCCTTTTCTTTCCCAATTTCTCCCATGTGTGTATATCTATTTCTCCCCTTGGTGTGTGACCCATGTCCAATAATATTACTGCATTTGTTTTAGGTCTATAATCTGCATATGAGGGGAACATGCAATTTTTGGTCTTCTGAGCCTGGATAACTTCTCTTAGGATGAATGTTCTCCAGTTCTATCCATTTACTTGCAAATGACAAAATTTCATTCTTCTTTGTGACTGAGTAAAATTCCGTTGTGTGTAAATACCACATTTTCTTGATCTATTCGTGGGTAGTGGATCATCTTGGCTGTTTTCATAGCTTAGCTATTGAAAATAGTGCTGCAATAAACAGGGTGTGCAGGTGCTTTTGTAATAACTTCAGTCACATTCCTTTGGATATATCCCTAGGAGTGGTATTGCTGGATCATATGGCAGATCTGTGCTTAATTTTTTAAGGAGACTACATATTGTTTTTCAAAGTGGTTTTGCCAGCTTACCTGCCAGCAGTGTATGAGAATTCCTTTTACGCCGCATCCTCGCCAACATTTGTTGGTGGTGGTGTTCTTGATGCTAGCCATTCTAACAGGGGTGAGGTGGAATCTTTTTTTTTTTACCTTAATTATACACACAAAATATTTATTTATTGTACTAGAATTGAAACTAGAGCCCTATATATTGTAAGTACATGCTTTGTCACTGATTTATACTAACAGGCCATAGAGATTGTTTATTTGTTTGTTTGTTTATTATTGTTATTATCTTGTCTTTTTTTTAATTATTCATTTATTCACATGTGCATACATTGTTTGGGTCATTTCTCCCCCCTTCCCTCTTCCCCCACCCTCTCCTCCCCTCCCCTCCTCAGTTCCAGGCAGGTCCTGTTCTGCCCTTGTCACTAATTTTGTTGAAGAAAAGACATAAGCATAATAAGGAAGACAAAGCATTTTGCTAGTGAGGTGGAATCTTAGTGTAGTTTTGATTTGCATTTACTTTATGACCAGGGATGGTGAGCATTTTTCCATGTGTTTTTTGACTACTTGTATTTCTTCCTTTGAAAAAATTCTATTTGGTTCAGTTGCCCACTTCTTTATTGATTCATTGGTTTTTTGGGGTATTTAGTTTTTTGAGCTCCCTGTATATTCTGGTAATCAGCCCTTTGATGTATAGCTAGCAAAAATTTTCTCCCACTCTATGGTGGCCTCTTCAATTTAGAGACCATTTCTTTTGTTGTGCAGAAGCTTTAATTTCATATAGTCCCATTTGTCTATCTTTTCTCTTAGTTGCTGAAGTTCCAGTGAGGAAGTCCTTGCCTATACCTATTGTTTCCACAGTATTCCCTGCTCTTTTGTATACTAACTGCAAGGTTTCAGGTCTGATATTAAGGTCTTTAATCCACTCTGAGTTGATACCAGTACAGGGTGACAGGCATGGATCTAGTGTCAGTTTTGTACAGGCAGATAGCCACTTTTCCCAGCAACATTTGTTGAAGAGGCTGTCTTTTCTCTTGTTTTTGGCAACTTTGTCAAAAATAAGGTGGGCATACTTGTGTGGATTTATATCCAGGTCCCCTATTCTGTTCCACTGGTCTCCCTGTCTGTTTTTGTGCCAGTACCATGCTATTTTTATTGCTATGGTTCTGTAGTATAGTTTGAAGTCAGGTATTGTGATACCTCCAGCATGACTCTTTTTGCTCAGTAATGTTGAACCATCCCTGCATCCCTGGGATGAAGCCAACTTTGGTCATGGTGAATGATCTATCTTATGTTGATGGATTTGGTTGCCATTATTTTATTGAGAATTTTTGCATCAATGTTCATTAAGGAGATTGGCCTGTAGTTCTCCTTTTTGGATGTGTCCTTGTCCATTTTTGGGATTAGTGTAACACTGGCTTCATAGAATGAGTTTGGCAGTGTTCCTTCCCTTTCTATTTCATGGAAAAGTTTAAGGAGAGTTGGTATCAGATCTCCTTTGAAATCTGGTAGAATTCGGCTGAGAATCTGTCAGGTCCTGAACTTTCCTTTTTGAGAGACTCTTTATTGCTGCTTCAATTTCATTACATGTTATAGATCTGTTAAAGTGGTTAATATCCTCTTGGTTGAGTTTTGGATGGTCATAAGTATCTAGAAATTTGTCCATTTCTTCAAGATTTTCCAGTTTATTGGAATATAAGTTCTCAAAGTAGTCTCTGATGATTTCCTGGACTTCGATGGTACTTGTTGTAATCTCCCTTGTTCATTTCTGATTTTACTGATTTGGGTTTTTTCCGCCCTCATTTTAGTCAGGTTTGGCAGGGGTTTGTCAATCTTGTTTATTTTTTCAAAGAAACAGCTTTTCTTTTTGTTGATTCTTTGTATGATTTTTTTGGTCTGTATTTCATTAATTTTGGCCCTTAGTTTTATTATTTTTCTCCTTCTGCTTAATTTGGGTTTTATTTGCTCTTGTTTTTCTAAGTTTGAGATGTAGCATTAGGTTGTTTATTTGAGATATTTCTGTCCTTTTAATATATGCGCTCTTGGATAGAAACTTTCCTCTTAAGACTGCCTTTTCTGTGTCCCATAAGTTCTGGTAGGTTTTGTTTTCATTTTGATTTCCTCTCTTATTTCTACTATGACCCACTGATCATTGAGCAATGTGTTATTCAGCCTCAAATTATTTGAGTGTTTTCTGCTGTTGTTTTTGTCGTTGAGTTCTAGTTTTTATGTATTGTGATTAGGCAGATAGAGTCCATGGGGTTATTTCTATTTTCTTATATTTGCTGAGGCTTGGTTTGTATCCTAAGATATGATCAATTTTGGAGAAGGTTCCATGGGCTGCTAAGAAGAATGTATATTGTGCAGATGTTTGATGAAATATTCTGTAGACATCAGTTAGGTCCATTTGATTCATGGTGTCATTTAGTTCTAGGATTTCTTTGTGGACTTTTTGTTTGGATGACCTATCTATTGGTGATAGAAGTGTTTTAAAGTCTCCCACTACCATTGTGCTGGAGTCTATTGGTGTTTTTAAATCCTTTAGTGTATGTTTGATGAAACTGGATGCACTGACATTGAGTGCATATACAATGATAATTGTTATTTCCTTTAGATGTATTGTACCTTTTATTAGTATTAAGTGTCCTTCTTTATCTTGTATGATGAATGTAAGTTTGAAGTTTACTTTGTCTGATACAAGAATTGCTACTCCTGCCTGTTTTCAGGGGCCATTGGGTTTGGCAAATCTTCTTCCAGCCTTTCACCCTAAGCCAGTATTTATTTCTGTCAATAAACAACAGATTGTTGGATCTTCCTCTATAATCCAGTTTTCCAAGTGGTATCTTTTGATGGGGGAGTTAAGCCCATTGAAATTGAGTGTTAGTATTGATAGGTATGTGGTGATTCCTACCATTTAGTTGTTTTTGTTGTTTAAGGATTTGATTGTGCATAGTCAAATCAATGCTACTCTCTGATTACTTGTCTTTTCTTCTCCTGTGCTTTGATACTTCCTGTCCTCTCATGGTTTTGTTTGCTTTCATTTTCTGTGTGCACAATCCCTTGTAGAATCTTTTGTAGTGGTGGCTTGGTGGTCATATACATTTAAATTTTTGTTTGTTGTGGAAGATTTTTATTGCTCCATCTATTTTGAATGATAGTTTTGCTGGGTAGAGTATCCTAGGGCTGACATTATTTTCATTCAGTGCCTGAAATACCTCACTCTATGCCTTTCATGCTTTTAAGGTTTCCATTGAGAAATATGCTGTTATTTTGATGGGTTTACCTTTATATGTTATTTGTTTTTTCTCTCTTACATCCTTCAATATTCTGTCTCTGTTATCTGCGCTTGTTGTTTTAATGATAATATGCTGTGGGGGGGTTCTATTTTTGTCGAGTCTGTTTGGTGTCCTGGAGGCTTTCTGCACCTGAATGAACAAAATTTTCTTGAGATTGCAAAATTTTCTGTATTATTTTATTGAATATGTTACATATCCATTTGGCTTGCACCTCTTCTCCTTCTTCAATGCCCATGACTCTCATGTTTGGTCTTTTGATGGAGTCACTGAGTTCTTGTATATTCCTTTCACAGCTCTTGAGTTGTTTGACTGAGATTTCTTCTGTTTTTTTTTTTTTTTCTTTACTTTCTATTTATCTTCAAGCTCTGAGATTCTGTCTTCCACTTGTTCTTGTCTGCTGGAATAGCCTTCCACTGTGCTTTTTGTTTAACTAAGGGACTTTTTATTCCCAGGATTTCTGTTTGATTATTTCTGCTGAGGTTTTCCATATGTTTGTTCAACTCCTCTTTTATAATTTATGTTGTCCTCTTTACCTCATGTATCTCTCTTTTTATAATATCTGGTGTTTCACTTTGATGTTTGCTGAAGTCCTGCCTGAGTTCCTATATCTGTTTCTATGTCTGAACATGTTCTTTATTTTTGGTATCTTCAAATTTCTTGAGTGCATCTTGTACATTCTGGTTAACCATGTCCACTATCTTCATGAATTTCTCAGAGAATTCTTCCAAGAATTCCTCTTTGAGGTTTTTTATATAGGTGTCACTGGGCTCCTTAGTGACATTTATCATTGTTTTGTTGAGGTCAGGAACTGGGTATCCATTTTCTTCATTTCCCACTAAATCCTGTATTGAATTTTTTTTGAGGAGAGTGGTTTCCATCCCTTCTTCTTCTTCCCATTGATACATTTGGTGATGTACAACTATGTTTTTGGTAGGCTAGTTGGTGGATTTGATTGCTTGATTTTTTTCCTTGATTTAATTTTTGTGTTGTGACTGACTTGGTTGTTAGCTAGGTTGATGTCCTCTTTCTGTCCCAGCCTGGAGGTGAAATTTAGCAATAACAAATTCACAGGCTCAATACCAGACCAGTTGTTTACATATTATATAGAAAACCCCTTGATGGTAATATCTATACACAGTCAGAGTTTGGGGGGATAATAGTTATTAGGCTAGTTGTAGATTTGGGGGAATTGATAGAGGTGGTACTAAAAAGTTGGGTGGGAAAAGCGGTGGGTTGATGGGGGAAGTGGTATGGGGGCTGCTGGGTTTGTGGTCCTTGTGTGTGTTGGGTGAATTTCTGTTGTTGTACTGGAGGGTATCTGTGTCAGGAATTGCAGGGGACTGGGGTTGTGTACAGTTGGTACAGTAGGCTAGTCAGCAGGTGTGTAGGTAGGAGAGGTAGTGTGGTGCAGGTTGGGGGAGGATGGGAGGGAGACATGAAGACAGGGAAAGAGTGGATGAGAGGGAGAGAGAGAGTATTTGGGAGGGAGAACAATGAATTGTAGCACAGGAGAAGGAGGGAAAGTGAAGAGGGTAAGAATAGTGGTAAGAGAATAATGATGATGAAGTTAATGATACAGGAATAAAAAAGAAAAAGAAAAAAAGGAACACAACAAGAATACCCAATTCAGGAACCACAAAAACTTCAGTCTATTGGTAAAAGTTCTGAAGTTATTCCTTAGTTGTACAATTCTGGTATTAGCATATAAGTAGAAGCTCTGATGTGAGTGGTATTTGGTCATTCTGTCCACAAGATTACTTGGAGTTCTGAGGTGAGGTAAGACTGCTACAAATAGCTAAGGCAATACTCAACAAAAAGAGCAATGCTGGAGGTATCACAATACCTGATTTCAAACTATATTACAAAGCAATAGCGATAAAAACAGCATGGTACTGGCACAAAAGCAGACACAAAGACCTTTTGAACAGAATAGAGGACCTGGATATGAATCCACACAACTATACCCACCTTATTTTTGACAAAGTTGCCAAAAATATATGATGGAGAAAAAACAGCCTCTTCAACAAATGGTGCTGGGAAAATTGGTTATCTGTCTGCAAGAAACTGAAGCTAGATCCATGTTTATCACCCTGTACTAGTATCAACTCAAAATGGATCAAGGACCTTAATATCAAACCTGAAACTCAAAATTTAGTACAGGAAAGAGCTGGAAACATTCTGGAAGTGATGGGTATAAGCAAGGACTTCCTCAATAGAACGCCAGCAGCTCAGCAACTAAGAGAAAGAATGGACAAATGGGACTTCATAAAATTAAAAAGCTTCTGCACAACAAAAGAAATTATCTCTAAACTGAAGAGACTACCCACAGTGGGAGAAAATATTTGCCAGCTATACATCAAAGGGCTGATAACCAGAATACGCAAGGAACTTAAGAAACTAAACTCTCCAAAAATCAATGAGCCAATAAAGAAATGGGCAACTCAACTAAACTTTCTCAAAAGAAGAAATTCAAATGGTCAAAAAACACATGAAAAAATGCTCACCATCTCTAGCCTTAAAGGAAATGCAAATCAAAACCACACTAAGATTCCACCTCACCCCTGTTAGAATAGGCATCATCAAAAACACTACCAACAACAGGTGTTGGCAAGTATGTGGGGAAAAAGGAACCCTCATATACTGCTGGTGGGAATGCAAGCTGGTGCAATCACTTGAAAAAAAATTGGAGGCTTCTTAAAAATTTAAACATAGATCTGCCATATGATCCAGCAATCCCACTCCTGGGGATATACCCAAAGGAATGCAGCAAAGGTTACTCCAGAGGCACCTGCACACCCATGTTTATTGCAGCGCTATTCACAATAGTTAAGTTATGGAAACAATCAAGATGCCCCACTACTGATGAATGGATCAAGAAAATGTGCTATTTATACACAATGGAATTTTACTCAACCATGAAAAAGAATGAAATCTTATCATTCACAAGTAAATGGATGGAACTGGAGAACATCATTCTGAGCAAGGTTAGCCAGGCTCAGAAGACCAAAAATTGTATGTTCTCCCTCATATGCAGAGTTTAGATCTAGGGCAAATACAGCAATGTTGTATATGGTGATAGGTGGAAAACCCAAAACATGAAAGCATTTGATGTCCCCACTCCAGAGGAACTAATACAGAAACCTTAAAGTGACAGAGGTCAACACAAGAAGGGCATCAAGAACCAGGGTAAAGATCAGTTAGAGATGAATCAACTTGGGTTGTAACACATTTGTATATGGAAGCAATGCTAGGAATCTCTCTGTATAGCTATCCTTAACTCAACTAGCAAAGATGCTTTGTCTTTCTTATTATGTTTATGTCTTCTCTTCAAGTATGATACATTTGATATATTATAAGAAATTTTGTAAACACCACAATGTAGCCCACCCAGTATAACAATAAAAATAAATAAATTAAATTAAATAAATAAATAATTAAATACTCTCTTGGAAAATAATAAACTAGATTGTAAAAGAAAACTTTCTCACATTTAACTAATATTTTTATAGTTTTATAATATTTTTACATTAGTAAATATATTTTCCATCCATATTGTTAATAAAAGAAGATGAAAATCCTGTGATCTATTGATAAAGCTAAGCAATTGAATTCATTATATGATTACTTGCAGAAAGGCTAACAACATTACCTTAGATGAGTCTTAACTCATTCCCCTATATTAAACATATGTATGGAATTCAATTTATTCATTCATCTTTTCACATGCATTGTAAGAGAGAAAAGGCAAGTGTGGCATATCATGAATGCATGATTCATTCATTTACTCAGCAAATGATTATCAAATGCTTGGTATTGGTGCACAATACTGTTCTCAATGACAAGGGGCAGTGAAAACAAGACAATATCTCTGCCATAAAATGAAGAGAAACAGACAATAATAATGTAACATAGTGCTTTATGTAATATGTCAGAAAATGACATGTGCTGTGAAAAATAAAAAAGGCAAACAAAGGAGAGCACGGGTGCCACAAGATGGAGAGGTAGGCTTTGTAATTTTAAAAGCCTGGGTCAGGGAAGAGCACACTGAGAAGTTGATAGGTGAGCAAAGGGGAGAGGAGGTAAGGAAGTTAGCTAAGTGAACATTTGCAGAGGAGCAGTACAGAAGGTAACAAAAAGCACAAAGAAGGCTTTATATGAAGTAGAAAGAGACTCAAGTTCAAGAGGAAAGCAAGGTGCCTAGAGTAGCTAAGTACCAAAGGCAGAGAGGCAGCAAGTTGGGGAGGTATAGATTGGGAATGTGCATGGAGGCATGAAACAAAGCATCCTGGGCAAAACTTCCATTGATGGCTTAGAGGTAGAAGACTGCTCTGGGTAGATTATTTTCTACTAGGGAGTCTTTTAATGATCTATATTAAAGGAAGTACCCCTGTGGTCCCAAATAAAGACAGACGACTGGAAGAATTACATTTCATTTGAGAAGACCATCAAGCTGATCTCTGAATATTGACCTTGTGTAGTATTAAACATGAGTCTTTTTTTTGAACAGTTACTAAATTTTTATGTTAAAACATTTTCATTAGCATACATTAATTATTCAGAGGAGTTCACTGTGATCTTTACATACATACATATATATAATGCACTTGGATCAAATTTGCCCCCTCTATTACTTTTTCTTATTTTCTGTCCTTCCCCCCTCCTTTTTTCACAATTTAATGGGTTTTATTGTTGAATTTTTATGCATACATGTAACGTATTTTGATTATATTCTCTCTCCAACACTCTCTCCTTTCTCCCTCCCTACTCCACTGCCCCCACAATAGTCATGTTTTTTAAGGTCTAGTTTCTATATATAAGAGAAAATGTGATATTTGTCTTTTTGAGTCTGGGGTAGTTTTCTTAACCTGCTAATCTCTAGTTTCATCCATTTTCCTGCAAATGACATAATTTTGTTCTTCTAAAGGGCTGAATAATACTCCATTGTGTATCTATTTCACATTTTCTTTACCATACACTGTGTGACTGGCACAGTGAATAGTAACTGCACCTTATTATTGCATAGTCATAGTCTCAGTGGGACAAGGCCCCTCCAAACATGAGTCTTTTAGTAAGACAAAATTTCACATTCTTTATATTCTTTTTATAATTTGTTCTGCTTCTCTGAGTCTGTGCCAGGGTGTACTTGAAGGAAGGAAACGTGTTCTGTAAGTCCCCAGTTTTTCCAGCCTGCTCTCAACTAAGCAAAGTATACACAAGGAAAGAAAATATACAGGATTAATGCGCAAGTTATTATGATAAATTAATAGAACCAATATTCTTATTTCTTTTTTAGTCAAAGCTATTACTGTTAATGTTACATCTGTTCATATGAGCTTCAGTTTCACTGCATGTATGCCAGTGATTCTAACTCTATCTCCCCCAATGTACACTAAGGTGACAAGGACACTTTTCATTTTCAACCCACTCACAATTGCTCAATGCTCTGTAAACACACTTCTCTGGAAATGACATTGGTTTAGAACTGTCCAGAGGTAATAATGCTTTTACAGTTTTTAGTGCAAGATAGAGCCAAATGAAGCAGAAGCATCCCACCTTCATCCAGTAAGCACCTATGGACTATAAAGAGTAACACAGTGTGTTATTATAGTTTCTTTCATTTAACTGGACTTTTTCACCATAGTTTATTGTCATCATTGGAATTATAATGTCTTGTGTAGTTTCACAGTTCACCAAATATTGTCACATGTATCAGCTTCACCTCTCTGTCACCTTTTTTAATTTTAATTTTAATTTTTTAATTAGGATATATTCATTATACATGGGGGATTCATTGTGACAATTCAATTAGACCTAATTGTATATTACATCATGCCCATTTTCTCTCCCCCTCAACCCTCTCTCCACCCCACTTAAAGCAATTGCAAGAGGTTTCCTTGTTCTATTTATGTAAGTATATAAAGTCACCAACCATATTCTCTCACCTTAATCTCCTTCATTCTCCCTCCCCTCCAATACCCCACACATATACAGTACATATCGTATAATCCTGTCAATTTTTATTAATATTTAAGTTGATGTTTAAAGGGGTTTCTCAGTGTAGGCCCATGTGGGTATACTTTACTTTAGTCCATTAAACCCCTTACATTATAATACTCAAAAATGTTTATCAAGGGGTTAGGAGTGGGGCTCAGTGATAGAGCATTTACCTAGTATGCACTGGGCCCTGGGTTCTACCCACAGCACTACAGAAAAAGAATATGTCAGTTTAGCTTCAGTTTAGAGGGGAGCCCAATAAAGTATTCCTCATACTCAGAAGTGCATGTTTATCTTCATATCATATTTCATAGTTTAAACTAGTTTTCTATTGAAAACATGCAAATTTTAGTTTTGTACTGATCTACTTATATTAATGTAACAATGGGCTCTTTTTTGTTTTCATAATTCCATAAAAATAGATTCTAATATCCCAAGATCCCTTAAAAAGTAAACAGGATGGTAAACCACTATTGGTAAAATATTTCATATCACTCAGGTAAAATGAAATATGACTGTTTATCAAATAGGGGTCATTTCCTTATAGAATAAATTAAATAAATTGGGCATTATATTCTTAATGGTTAGTAAACTAAGAACAATAAATATGCATACATGAGATATTACAACCAAATGAACTGCTATATTCTTTATAATAAACAAATATAAGAAAATGTTAACTTTTAAATGGTAGAGGAACTGCTTCCAAACTTATTTTGTTTAAAATTATGTGATACATTTAATTTCCTTATCTTATTGAGTCATTTAGCATGAATTTTGGGTGAATAAACATAATATACTCTGGCTTACCAAGAAAAGATCTGGAACATAAATTTGCATTTATTGCATTTTTAAAGTCAAGACTATTAATTTCATCAAATCATGTAATTTATTTCTTTTTTTCCTTAAAAATATTAAAGTTCTGGTTAATGACCTAGATCAGCTTCAGATTACTACTTTTCAAGCATTTGGAAAATTTGAAAAGGTGGATGAAAGAATATGGATGGCCCTCAAATTTATCTGGAATTGATTTTTTTATAGTGAAGTAGTTAATATGTTACAAAAATAAATGGTTGGCAGTTTACTTTCACTGCCCATCAGGTAAAATAAAAACCAGTGACTCTGTAACAAGATCAGAGTTCAAGGAATCAAGGGTTTGGGCTCCCATTCTTTTCTGTTTCTCTTTACACCATGAGTCAACTTGGAATTCAGCTGCCCAAGCCTGTCTTGATTCTACTTTTTCTGCTTCTTCCCAGAGATGCTTCGGCTACTGCAAAACCGTAAGCAATATTTTCAGAAAATTAGGTCATCCTCCTTTTATCCTATCTACTTCTTGATCTTTGTTTCTTGATTTCCTATGCAATTTTATTACATCAAAAGGACTTGAAAGAATCAGTAAGTTTTTATCACTCATGTGGAAGGAGACATACTCCAATTCTAGAATGTGCAGAGACAGAAAGCAGGGGCACTTGTCAAAACTTTATGGAATAATAATGTAAAATTCCTTCTCAAAAAAAGAACAATTTGTGTATTCCTATACAAGAATGAATATAGAATTTCTAAACCTGTTCAACAATCATAGAAGGGGACTAAGGTAGAAAGAAGAAAAATATAAATGAACCAATTCAGGTTATAATAAATATATACATGGAAATGTCACAAGGAAACTCCCTGTGTAGCTACCTTAAACAAACAAAAATGTCACTTTTTTTCCTTTTCAAAAATCAAGGAATAGGAGGGCAGAACAGGTCTTATCTGGGGAATTGGTACCACTGGGAGTAGGGGAGGAGGAAGTGGGGAAAGCATATAGAAGGGTGAATATGGTGCAAATACTGTGTACACATGTGTGTAAATGGAAAAATGATAGTTGTTGTAATTGTTCCAGGAATGGGGAGGTAGTGGAGAATGGTGAAGGAGATGAATTCAAGTACAAACTTTTGTAAATGTCACAATGCACCCCCAGCTCAACAATAAAAAACACTAAATTTTTTAATGGTTCATAAATGGGCTGAGTGTTCTAGTCACTGTGAAGTGACTTGGTGTCTGTGTTTTCCCCGAGTCAGGGATGGCCAAGGCAGATGCATGACCTCCAGACAAACTAGGATTTGTGTGTCAGTTCACTCAATTCTTTAGCAAACTTTTAGGGTCTGGCATAAGGTTTGGGGAATATACAGACCAAATTCAGACTCTTCCCTCAATATCTCACAGTATAAGAAAAGAAAGAGATGGGGCACAGAAAATAAAATATTGCCCCAAAGCAAAGAAGCACTGCAGGATTCCATGATTAAAAAAAAAAAAAAAAAACAAAGAAAAGCCAACTCTTCATGGGACCTGATATAAGAAAAGGGGCATTGACCAATTCAGCACAGGAAAAGTTGTTTTTGAGGTAAGTCGGTTGAAGCAAACAAAAGTTTTCCAGATAGGGCCTTCAGAAAGAGAGAGGAGAGAGATATGTACAAGCATGCTTGGGGACTGTGAGTGAAATGTGAACAGAGATAGGGAAGAGTGGTATTTTATTCTGTAAATATGTGGACTTGTCTGGTGATTAGCCTTTCTCAGCTTAGGTTGGCTTCAGTCACCGTAGAAGAAAGGGCAAAGGTTTCTTCTTAAACTGAAGTGAAAACCAATTCAGCTTTTTTTTAATGTGCTAATTGTAGTTTTTCTGTTTCCTGGAACAAAGAAATTTGTGGTGTCCACATGAAACCTAAGGCCACATACAGACAGATATTTTAATGCCTTCAATGATGACTCATTGATTAATTCATAGTTTGTAAATTTGGAATTTCTATCCCAAATATAGAATAACTCATGAATTGCTTACTCAAGGTTTTCTAATGTCTTAACTGTGAATATTTCCACAATGTATGAGAGGAACATCAGTGTTTTAATTGTGGATTTTCTGAGTTCCTCAGGTCTTTTATGTTGGCTCTTAAAGAACACGGTTCTGCTGAAATCTGGCTCTGCTTTATGATTGGTGATTATATGAGGATTGTCTAAGAACCAGCCACAATAATGATGCTTTTTGAACCCCTCCATAATTGGTCCTCTTCTCCACAGACAATATGTGGTGTTGGTCCCATCACGACTGTATGCTGGGATTCCTGAAAAGGCCTGTGTCAACCTCAATCATCTGAATGAGTCAGTGACACTCAACATAATTCTGGAGTATGAAACACAAAGCAGAAACCTCCTCACAGACCTGGTGGTGGAGAAGAACTCCTTCTACTGCAGCCCTTTCACTGTCAGTATCCCGGCTAGACTCAAGGGGATCAATAGAAAAAGAGTGTGCTAATTGATACTTTATTTTTTCAACTCTCAAAAATTAAAAAGAAACTATAATGAAGGAAAAATGATGAACACAAAGTAAATTTCAAATTAATACTCTAAGAATATTAGCATATTACACATATGCTTACATAATACTTACAAAAGATATAATGCAATATTTGAAAGGTAATAGTAGCTGTAGAAAGGATTTAGCCTGGCCTTAAAATGAACTTCTCAGATCAATAATTTTCATGATATTGTTTGTATAAATACTGAGATTCTTAAGGTCAAGTGGCTTATCCAACACCTTTCTGATGATGCCTGCTATTGACTTTTGGAAAATGAAATATAATAATTATTTTAATACTCTCATATTTTGGGGAAATTGCAAGGATGCCATGTCTTTTACTGTCATGAATGTATTAAAGAATTAGTTCATTTTATTATATTTTCACCTTCAATTGAATTAGTGAATTGTTAGTGTCATTTACACACTCACAGCAACAAAACATAGGATAGAGTTCTTGACCTTGTCCCTTACTAATTCTCCAGGACTTACCAGGAAAACAGAAATCATAAAAGGTAAGACATTCAGAAGTGGGTCTGGGCAGATCCTTCACTCATTTCTGTTTTGCAGATCCCAGAGATGCCATCTTCCTCAGTATTCATTACTGTGCAGGTAAAGGGGCCAACCCACCATTTCATAAAGCGGAAACCAATGAACATAATACAAGTAGAAAACCCAGTCTTTGTCCAGACAGACAAACCCATATACAAACCAGGACAAACAGGTATGAGGAACCAAATGAGCAAGGGCAACTTTGGGGGAGAGGGTTCTCACTGGGGGCTTCATGGGGGAAATCTTTGTGTTTCAGTGAGATTCCGCATTGTCTCCATGGATGTGAATTTTCACCCATTGAATGAAACGGTGAGTCTCAGAGTGCGTGTGGTTGAGGAAATAGGAAAACAAGGCCCATTAATTTGGAAAACCTAAGATCAACATAAGAGATACTTAAATTTCATAAAAGGATCTCATGAGTATTCTTGCCAGAAAAATGTAGATGGTTGGAATCAAGTGCATTTGAGAAGTAACTGAAGTACTCATTTGAAGCTGGCCTCTTAGAAATTCCCATTATTCTTATTGAACAAAAGAAGTGTCATTTGATTTCTCTCCTAAACAAATACCATCTACAAAAGAAATACCATTGCAAAACAATAATACAATTATCATTTAGATCTTTTATTCATTTGGGTTTCTTTAATTTGTATGTTATTTCACAAAAAGAAAGACATGGCTTCATAAGAGATTCATGTCCCAAACTAAGCATCCAAAGTGCTGTAACTCAAACAGGGAGCATTTCCTAGTTTAGACAAGAAATGTAAAGTATTCCTAATTCCACTGGTTCATAAACTTTATCAATGCTGATGTCCTGATTTTCTCTTTCTAGACTGTATCACACATTCATACTATTTTTCTCTTTCTTTTCAGTTCCCAGTTGTTCACATTGAGGTAGGTAATATATTGTACAGCTCAGTAGGAATGAGGAACACTATGGGTTACATTAATTACCTTTCTCCTTCCTGTCCCCAGAACTAAACAAGTGCTATTTCCCTATCTATCTCAAATTCTTTAGAAATGTGGATAAGATGTAAATGAAGGAGTAAGATTCCTTGAGATGATGTAATTTACTGACTCTTCAAATACTTCTGGCCAAAACAGATATGTATAATATCAAAAAGAAGTACCCAAATAAAATATATATACAGTATCTCATAGCCGAAAACTTACTATCCTTTTCTCAAACTAGAATTCTTAGAAAATGTTGATAATACCTTCAGTATCAATTTGCCAATCATTTATCATCTAACTTACAATGCCATTCTTATCTGAAAAGCTGCCTCTCTACGCAAAAGTTACATATTTAAATTGTTTCTACAAATGCTTAATATTTTCACCTTTTTTTTTCCTGAATTTTCTTTTTTTTTTTTTTTTTGAGGTACTGGGGTTTGAACTCAGGGTCTCACACTTGCCAGGCAGGCATTCTACCATATGATCCACTCTGCCAGCCCAGAATTTTCTTTCTTTTTTTTTTTTCTTTTTGGAGGTATCGACATTTGAACTCAGGGGTCTCTCACTTGCTAGGCAGATGCTCTACCACTTGAGCCACTCTGCAACCCCTGTTTTATATTGGATTTTTCTCTTTTTTTTTTGCCTGTGGGTTTTTTTTTTTTGTTTAATTCATATGTGCATACAATGTTTGGGTCATTTCTCCCCCTTCCCCCACCCTCTCTGCCTCCCCCCCACCTCCTCCATACCTGGCAGAAACTATTTTGCCCTTATCTCTAATTTTGTTGAAGAGAGAGTATAAGCAATAGTAGGAAAGACCAACGGTTTTTGCTAGTTGAGATAAGGATAGCTATACAGGGAGTTGACTCACATTGATTTCCTGTGCATGTGTGTTACCTTCTAGGTTAATTCTTCTTGATGTAACCTTTTCTCTAGCTCCTGGTCCCCTTCTCCTATTGGCCTCAGTTGCTTTAAAGTATCTGCTTTAGTTTCTCTACATTGAGGACAACAAATGCTATCTAGTTTTTGAGGTGTCTTACCCATCCTCATATCTCCCTTGTGTGCTCTCTCTTTTATCATGTGATCAAAGTCCAATCCCCTTGTTGTGTTTGCCCTTGATCTAATGTCCGCATATGAGGGAAAACATATGATTTTTGGTCTTTTGGGCCAGGCTAACCTCACTCAGAATGATGTTCTCCAATTCCATCCATTTACCAGCGAATGATAACATTTCATTCTTCTTCATGGCTGCATAAAATTCCATTGTGTATAAATACCACATTTTCTTAATCCATTCATCAGTAGTGGGGCATGTTGGCTGTTTCCATAACTTGGCTATTGTGAATAGTGCTGCAATAAACATGGGTGTGCAGGTGCCTCTGGAGTAACCTGTGTCACATTCTTTTGGGTATATCCCCAAGAGTGGTATTGCTGGATCAAATGGTAGATCAATGTTTAGCTTTTTAAGTAGCCTCCAAATTTTTTTCCAGAGTGATTGTACTAGTTTACATTCCCACCAACAGTGTATGAGGGTTCCACTTTTTTCCTGCATCCTCACCAACACCTGTTGTTAGTGGTGTTGCTAATGATGGCTGTTCTAACAGGGGTGAGGTGGAATCTTAGTGTGGTTTTTAATTTCCATTTCCTTTATTGCTAGAAATGGTGAGCATTTTTTTCATGTGTTTTTTGGCAATTTGAATTTCTTCTTTTGAGAAAGTTCTGTTCACTTCACTTGCCCATTTCTTTATTGGTTCATTAATTTTGGGAGAATTCAGTTTTTTAAGTTCCCTATATATTCTGGTTATCAGTCTGTTGTCTGATGTATAGCTGGCAAATATTTTCTCCCACTCTGTGGGTGTTCTCTACAGTTTAGAGACCATTTCTTTTGATGAACAGAAGCTTTTTAGTTTTATAGGTCCCACTTATCTATGCTATCTCTTAGTTGCTGTGCTGCTGGGGTTCCATTGAGAAATTCTTACCTATACCTATTAATTCCAGAGTATTTCCTACTCTTTCCTGTATCAACTTTAGAGTTTGTGGTCTGATATTAAGATCCTTAATCCATTTTGAGTTAATATTGATATAGGGTGATATACATGGATCTAGTTTCAGTTTTTGCAGACTGCTAACCAGTTTTCCCAGCTGTTTTTGTTGAAGAGGCTGCTTTTTCTCCATCGTATATTTTTAGCTCCTTTGTCAAAGACAAGTTGGTTATAGTTGTTTGGCTTCATATCTGGATCCTCTATTCTGTTCCACTGGTCTTCATGTCTGTTTTTGTGCCAGTACCATGCTGTTTTTATTGTTATTGCTTTGTAATATAGTTTGAAGTCAGGTATTGTGATACCTGACTTTTGACTGAGTATTGTTCTTTTGACTGAGTATTGCCTTGGCTATTCGTGGCCTCTTGTGCTTCCATATAAATTTACCAGTAGATGTTTCAATCTCTTTAATAAATGTCATTGGAATTTTGATGGGAATTGCATTAAACATGTAGATTACTTTGGGGAGTATAGACATTTTTACTATGTTGATTCTACCAATCCATGAGCATGGGAGATCTCTCCACTTTCTATAGTCTTCCTCAATCTCTTTCTTCAGAAGTTTATAGTTTTCCTTGTAGAGGTCATTCACATCCATGTTAGGTTTACATCTAGGTATTTGATTTTTTTTGAGGCTATTGTAAATGGAATTGTTTTCATATATTCTTTCTCAGTTTGTTCATTATTCGTGTATAGAAATGGTAATGATTTTTCTATATTGATTTTATATCCTGCTACCTTGCTCTAGCTATTCATGGTGTCTAGGACCTTTTCAGTGGAGTTTTTTGGGTCTTTAAGGTATGGGATCATGTCATTTGCAAATAGGAAAATATTTTGACATTTTCTTTACCTATTTGTATTCCTTTTCTTCCTTCTTCTTGCCTAATTGCTGTGGCTAGGAATTCCAGTACTATGTTGAATAGGAGTGGAGATTGTGGGCATCCTTGTCTCGTTCCTGATTTTAGAGGGAATGGTTTCAGTTTTTCGCCATTAGTATAATGCTGGCTGTAGGTTTGTCATATATAGCTTTTATAATGTTGAGGTACTTTCCTTCTATTCCTAGTTTTCTTAGAGCTTTTATCATGAAATGGTGTTGGATCTTATCAAAGGCTTCTTCTGCATCTATTGAGATGATCAAGTGGTTTTTGTCTTTCCTTCTGTTAATGTGGTTTATTACGTTTATTGATTTTCGTATGTTGAACCACCCCTGCATCCCTGGGATGAAGCCTACTTGGTCGTGTTGAATGATCTTTTTGATGTGTGGTTGCATTCAGTTTGCCATTATTTTATTGAGGATTTTTGCATCAATATTCATTAAGGAGATTGGCTTATAGTTCTCCTTTTTGGAGGTGTCTTTGCCTGGTTTTGGGATAAGTGTAATACTGGCTTCATAAAATGTGTTAGGCAGTTTTCCTTCCCTTTCTATTTCATGGAACAGTTTAAGGAGGGTTGGTATCAGTTCTTCTTTAAAGGTCTGATAGAATTCAGCAGAGAATCCATCAGGTCCTGGACTTTTCTTTTTAGGGAGACTTTTGATTGCTGCTTCAATTTCATTTTGTGTTATAGATCTATTCAGGTGATTAATATCCTCTTGGTTCAGTTTTGGATGATCATATGTATCTAGAAATCTGTCCATTTCATCATGATTTTCCAATTTATTTGAATATAGGTTCTTAAAGTAGTCTCTGATGATTTCCTGGACTTCCATGGTGTTTGTTGTTATCCCCCCTTTTGCATTCCTGATTCTACTAATTTGGGTTTTTTCTCTCCTCATTTTAGTCAGGTTTGCCAGGGGTCTGTCGATCTTGTTTATTTTTTCCAAGAGCCAACTTTTTGTTTCATCAATTCTTTGTATGGTGTTTTTGGCTTCTATTTCATTGATTTCAGCTCTTATTTTTATTATTTCTCTCCTTCTATTTGTTTTGGGATTTGCTTGTTTTTTTTTTTAGGAGTTTGAGATGTATCATTAGGTCATTGATTTGGGATCTTTCAGTCTTTTTAATATTTGCATTCATGGCTATAAACTTTCCTCTCAGGACTGCCTTTGCTGTGTCCCATAGGTTCTGGTAGGTTGTGTTTTCATTTTCTTTGACATCCAGGAACTTTTTAATTTCCTCTTTTATTTCATCAATGACCTATTGTTCATTAAGGAATGAGTTATTCAGTTTCCAGCTGTTTGCATGTTTGTTGTCTTTACTTTTATTATTGAGTTCTACATTTATTGCATTGTGATCAGATAGTATGCACGGTATAACTTCTATTTTCTTATATATGCTGAGGCTTGCTTTGTGCCCTAGGATATGATCTATTTTAAAGAAGGTTCTGTGAGCTTCTGAGAAGAATGTATATTGTGTAGAAGTTGGGTGAAATGTTCTGTAGACATCAACTAGGTCCATTTGATCTATGGTATATTTTAGATCTTGGATTTATTTATTGATTTTTTGTTTGGATGATCTATCTTTGATGATAATGGGGTGTTAAAGTCTTCCATGACCACTGTGTTGGAGTTAATATATGCTTTTAGATCCTTCGGGGTATGTTTGATGAAATTGGATGTGTTGACATTGGGTGCATACAGATTGATATTTGTTATTTCCTTTTGGTCTATTTCCCCTTTTATTAGTGTGGAATGTCCTTCTTTATCTCATTTGATCAATGTAGGTTTGAGTCTACTTTGCCAGAGATAAGTATTGCTACTCCTGCCTGTTTTCAGGAACCATTGGCTTTTTAAATCTTCTTCCAGACTTTCATCCTAAGCCTATGCTTATTTCTTTCAGTGAGATGGGTCTCCTGTAAGCAACAAATTGTTGGATCTTCTTTTTTAATCCATTTTGTCAAATGGTGTCTTTTGATGGGTGAATTAAGTCCATTAACATTAAGCGTTAGTACTGATAGGTATGTGGTGATTCCTGTCATTTAGTTGTCTTAGTCATTTGAAGGTTTGTGTGTACCTAAGTTGAGGTTACTCTCTACTTTCTTGCTTTTTCTTTTCCTGTGGTTTGGTGCTGCCTGTCTTTTCATGGTTAAGTTGGGTTTCACTTTCTGTGTGCAGAATCCCTTGGAGAATCTTTTGTAGTGGTGGCTTTGTGGTCACATACTGTTTCAGTTTCTGCTTATCATGGAAGACTTTTATTGCTCCATCTATTTTGAATGATAGTTTTGTTGGGTAGAGTATCCTGGGGTTGAAGTTATTTTCATTCAGTGCCCGGAAGATCTCACCCCACGCTCTTCTTGCTTTTAATGTTTCTGTTGGGAAGTCTGCTGTGTTTTTGAGGGGTTACCTTTTACCTTTGTATGTTATTTGTGTTTTCTCTCTTACAGCCTTCAATATTCTTTCTCTAGTTTCTGTACTTGTTGTTTTAATTATGATATGCCATGGGGTAGTTCTATTTTGATGTGGTCTATTTGGTGTTCTGGAGGCCTCTTACTTCTTTATGGGAATAGATTTCTCTAGATTTGGGAAATTTTCTGTTATTATTTTATTGAATATATTACTCATTCCCTTTGATTGCACATCTTCTCCTTCTTCAATGCCTATGATTCTCAGGTTTGGTCTTTTGATGGATCAGTGATTTCTTGCATTTTCTTTTCACAGGTCTTGAGTTGTTTAATTAATAGTTCTTTGGTTTTTCCTTTAATTACCATTTCATCTTCGAGTTCTGAGATTCTGTCTTCTGTTTGTTCTATTCTGCTGGATTGGCCTTCCGTTTTGTTTTGCAATTCTGTTTCATTGTTTTTTCTGAGTTTTCCATATCCTGAGTCACTTCCTCTTTAGTGTTGTCTATTTTTGTACTGAGTTCATTTACCTCTTTATTAATCATGTTCTCTGTTTCACTTTGGTGTTTATACAGTGCTTCTATGGTTTCCTTTATTTCTTCTTTTGCTTTTTCAATTTCTCTATTTTTGTTCTTGGAATTTCTTGAGTGTCTTCGTACATTTTGGTTGACAATATCCAGTATCATCTGTATAAAATTCTCATTGCGTACCTGTAGTATTTCTTCTTTTAAATTATTCTTGTTGGCTTCATTGGGTTCTTTGGCATAGTTTATCTTCATTTTGTTGGAGTGTGGATCTGAGTATCTGTTTTCTTCATTTCCCTCTGGTTTCTGCACTAATTTTTTGCTATGAGGAAGCTAATTTCCCTGTTTTTTCTGTCTTCCCATCATTGCCCTTGGTGTTGTCATTGTCCCTTTACTGTGTGCAATTAAGTATTTTCTAGCTTGTAATAATAACAATGGTGATATTCAGAATGGAAGGGTGAGAGGTGATGGAAAGCAAAGAAATTAAAGAAAAAGGAAAAAACAAATAAACAAACAAGTAGAAAAAACAAAATAAACAACAAAAAAGTTTCAAAGATGTAAACAGGGAGAGACAGTGTACTAATCATCAATAAACTGAACAGGCATTAGAGAGACAGAGAGAGGATTAAAATAAAAATTGAAAAATAAAAATAAAAATAAATAAATAAACAAATAAACAAATAAAATAAATAAAATAAAAATAAAAATCTCCAAGTTCAAATGCAATGAAGTTTCAGTCTTAATAATTTTGGTGTTAGTCCCTCAGCCTCCAATCATGGAGATGGTGTCTCAGAAGTAGTTCTGTCATTGTCTCATCAAAGGGGAAAAAAACTAAAAGAAACAAAACAACACAAAACTAAAAAACCCCACCAAGTGTCCCAAGTTGAAATGCAATACAGGTTCAGTAAGTTTTTCAGCATGCAGGTGTAGTTCGGTTGTTGTCTCATCAAAAGTTGGGAGAAAAAAAAAGTCTGGAGGCGTTTTTATGCAGATCTCTGGGGTGAGCTTAGCACTCACCTGGCCCCGCAGGCTTTGTTTACTCAGAGTTCTCCTGTGCGTGAGCCACTGCTACAAGCATTCCCCTTTCCAAGCACACTGGGGGAGGTGACACTGCACCCGCTTTCTCAGGCCTGCGTGTTTATTTACACCTCACGTAAGAAGTGGGTCTTCCCCCCTCTCCTGTGGAGTTTTCCTCCCACCGCCACTTTTACAAGCTTTCCCGCTCCTGGTTGCTGGATGTGTGCTGCCACTCCTGCCTTCTCCAGCTGGCTTGTTGTGAGGGATTTCCCCCCCCTCCACTTTGGCACTCAGGGCACCCCGCCCTCTTTGCTACGTGTCTTTTTTTGTTGTTATTGCTTATTATTCAGCTTTTTTCTCTTTTTCCCCGGGTGGGGATCAGTCTGTCTAGGGGGCTATGCTGATCTCTCCCAGGGTTGTCTGTGAGAGTACTGCGTACTGCTTAGCTCATTTTGTGATCCGCCTCTTCCCAAGCTGTCTGGGCACTGTCATCTGGCCACAGCGTGGGAGCCCTCCTGGTTTCTCTGTTTAACATGGAGTGGAGATGTTATGCACAGGCTGGAGGTGTGGAGGAGTCAAAGTTTTGCCTCTTTTTGGTGGTTTTTCCTGTAAGGTATATCTCCAGCATCTCTCTAAGATTTTACTTTAGGAGGCACGCTTTCTGCTTCCTCCCCTTAGCCGCCATCTTGGAATCTCTATTTTTGTCTTTAGAATCCCAAAAGGAGTCGAATTTTCCAATGGCAAAATCTTAAACTGCAAGGAGGACTCAGCCAGCTCTCTTTCCCACTGTCAGTGGAACCCATTCTGGGTTCCTACAAGCTCATAGTGATGAAGGAGTCAGGGAAAAGAATAGAGCACTCCTTTGAAGTGAATGAATACGGTAAGAATTCTACATGTATAAGTCATTTATGATGTTGGAGTGTTTGAGATTATTTTTTACACATAGGTAACAAGAAAAGGTCTAACATACAATAATTGACTATCAGTAATCTATCTTCTTTACCTGGATATTTAGTAAGTAGTTTTCACACAGTATCTAATTTAATCCTCATAACAACTCTCTCAAGCAGATACTATTATGGTATTAATTTTACAAATAAGCATATAAATACTGGAAAAGTTAGTAACTTACCAAAGATCACAGAACCAATAAGAAGCAAGAAATATCTGAAAATACCACTTTGACCCTATTCAAACATAAAATGTTAACATTGTGTTAACCATACACATTATGTGCCTTGTTATCTGCATGATATAACAGTATTTCTTGGGATTATTTAATCATTTTCTAGTCGATAAGTACACTGCTCTAATCAACTATGATTCCTAAATCATGCTAATTTAGTAGTCAACTAAACTGTGCTTCCAATAAGTAATCAACTAAGCTGCAAGACAGTTGATTTAGCAATTAACTGCAATTACTAAATCAAACATCAGAGCCATCTTGTCAGTTAATCCCTTATGTAAATATTCTAATGTAAGTAAATATTTCATGCCATAACTGAGGAATGTAATCAAAAATATGATGCCCAAAACTAACCAGAACTGCCATAAAAATCACAGAATAAGGTTTCATAACCGTGGGATAGCGTAGAAAACTATGGCTCCAGCAGGGACAGGTGATAGACTAGAGAAGAGTACCAGCTATTTCTGAGCATTAGTGAGGATGGATTAATCAGAATTTACAAGGTTTCTGGGAACACAGGCATCTCTAGCTGCCAGGGTGGACCATGCAGGTGAATAATGGCTGGCTGTTGCCTCTGCACTGCTATCAGTACAGTATGCCCGACCCCTGCCAGGTGCCTGGTGGTGGGCCTAAGGGATCTCTGTTAGTCAGCAGAGCTAGCATTTAGGAAGAGAAGATATGGGGGGGAGAGAGACAGAGAGACAGAGACAGAGAGAGAGGCAGAGAAAGAGACATCCAAACATGCTGGTCTCTCTGTTACCACATCCAACTATGACGATCTGCAGGGACTCCCCATGCTGTCTCTGAAATCTTACACAAACTCAGAGAAGGAAAGTTTAGGAAATGTATTGCCAGCTTAAACAAGTAAACACAATGCCAACTACCCATGGCAATGAGTGACATTTTCTTGTCATATTGTTCCAGATGTTCCTTGCTATAGTTAGAGTCAGGTCATGTGATCCTATGTTATAAATTTCTGTAATGGAATACATTACTAATACTTACAAGATCTCCTTCCCTTTCTCACTTCTTTTTCTCTTCTGTTCTAAACAGTTTTGCCCAAATTTGAGGTCCAAGTAAAAATGCCCAAGACTATTGCTTTTCTAGAGGAAGAATTTGAGGTATCCGTCTGTGGCTTGTGAGTTACATTTTTTTCACCTCATTTCTATCTCCATACTCTATTGGAGACAATATACTTTAAATTACAGTTACTGGCTTTTGAATTATTTTAATAAGGGGAAGGATAGCTCTCTCTAGCTTGCTTATGCTCCCACAAAGGAGCAAAGATGATAGCATATGACACTTCTATTAGTGATAGCATCAGTGGACATTTAAAATGGCAATAGCATTTTAAGTGCCTTAGACTTATTAGAATGTTATTCTTATGCTAAGTGTAAGATAGGAACAATTATTATTCTTTCTTAAAATATAACATATAGAGGATTTTTAAAACTTGCCCAAATTACTGCACATAGTGAATGGCAGACTGAATTTAGTGACCGTAGACTGTGAACTCTTTGCCACAATTCTGTACTGCTCTGAAATCTAAAATAAATCTAACTTCATGAAGCTCAGACTCAGAGCTAAGCTAAACCTCGCCATCCAACTATGGCACTCACACTCATGCCTTCTGCATTCTTCTGTGTCCTTTATTACCCTAACTTCCTAAACTGAAAAGACATGGAAAACAGGTGAGAAGAATCTAGGTATATGCTCCACCTTAAATCCAGGATATACATAGTAGAATTAAAAACAATTGTTTCTTCCCTGATTTCCATTTTTTTCCCCTTTGGTGAGACTAGGGCTTGAACTCAGTTACTCACTTGCAAAGTAAGTGTTACGCCACTTGAGCCACACCTCCCAGTCATTTTGCTCTGGTTATTTTGGATATGGGGGGGGGGGTCTCAGTAACTATTTGCCCATTCTGGACTGAAACCATGATCCTCCTGATCTCAGCCTCCCAAGTAGCTAGGATTACAGGCGTGAACAACTGGCACCTGGTTCTTGATTGCTTTTTAATGAACTAAAACATCCTCAATATGAACAGAGAAGAGAAAATTTCCTTCTAGCTTTTGAAAGTAGCATGAAAAACATATTATGCTTTCATCCCACTCAGGAGCCTTGATGCTTTAAATCGCTCCATCAGAGGGATAGCTTATTTATTTATTTTTGGTGGAATTGAATTTTGCCCTTGCTATGTGGGCACTCTACCATTTCATCCACACCTTCAGCCTGAGGGAAAGCCTTTTGATCCAGATCTAAAGATAAGATTAAAAATGAATTGAAACTTAAGTAAATTATTTATTGCTTTATTATCACTTACATGAATTAGGGAAGGGGAAACTATACCAGAGGAAACCAAGGGACCACATGGCCAAACCTCACTGACTTCATAGCTGAGCAGGCAATAGGTTTCATACTTCAGAATACACCAGATCTATTGGAAATGCTTAGCTAAAACATGAGTTCCTTGACCCTACCTGCAGAGATTCCAATCACAAATCTGAAGCAAGACTCAAGAATCTGACATCCCAACATGTATTAGAGGTTATTTCAATGGAGGTGGTCCACAAAGCACACTTTAAGAAACAACCAACTGATTTCAGCTTGCATCCTACCTTTCCATCATGTGTGGCAGAATCAAATTGAGTCATTATGATAACACTGATAAATCACATTTTTGTTTTATAACTACTTCTTTCTCATCTAACTTATCCTCTTAAAATATGTCAAACTCAATGAGAGGGAGACAATATCTGAGAAAAACTAAATTGCTAACTTTCCATTTGGAGCCATTTTGAAAAGACTCATTAAGTACTTTCTCTTAGAGTTATGAATGTGTTTCCCACTTAAATAATTAAGGCACAGCCTCTTAGAATACATGCTTCTAGAGAGAAAAATGACATGGAAGGTAAAACAATTTCTTTAGGTGAAAAAGATGGCTGTATGAATGAATTAAATCAAGTGATAAAACATCTATAATTTACATTAAGTATGTATTTGTAACATTAAGTACATTACATTAACTACATTAAGTAATTACATTAAGTATATATTTGTAACATTATGTATAACTTTATTGTTATAGATACACATATGGAAAGACTGTCCCTGGTCTCATAAGAATTAATGCATGCAGAAGATATTCACGATACCGTTCTGTCTGTCATGGAAAATATTCCCAAAACATCTGTGAAGAATTCAGCCAACAGGTATGTGGAAAACACCCCCAGCGCACTAATACAAGATGTATTTTTTCATGAGTCATAATACTAAATACAACACAATAGAGAGCATGTTTGTAACAGTCGTCAAGCAAAACTGCAAATTAAGGAATAAATTGTAAGGTAGTATCAGGAGCCCAGTTGAGCAATGGACTCATGAATCTATAATTGTATTCATTTGGCCAATTTTATAATTTCCTTCAAATAGCAATCAATGGCTGAGGGTATGGCTCGAGTGGTAAAGGGCTCTGGATTCAATCCCTAGTACATCAAAAGAGCAATCAACATGCCAAGTATAAAATATAAAAGTATAAAGTATTGAAAGCCAGTTTTTATCCAACAAATAATGCAAGGATGGGGCAGGTGTCAAGAATTAGGCTAGAAAGGAACTAATGCAGAAACTTTAAAGGACAGCAGTCAATAGAAGAGAGGGATCTGGAACTAGAGAAAAGGTCAGTTCAAGAAGAATCAACTTAGAATATAACACATTTGTACGTGGAAGCAATGCTAGGAATCTCCTTGCATAGCTATCCTTATCTCAACTAGCAAAAATGCTTTGTCCTTATTATTATTGTTTATACTCTCTCGTCAACAAAATTAGAGATAAGGGCAAAATTTCTGCCTGGAAGAGAGGGGGTAGAAGGGAGAGGGAGGGGGTGAGGGGGAACGGAGGGGGCAGAGGGTAAAGGGAATGACTCAAACATTGTATGCACATATGAATGAATGAAAAAAAAAAGAATTAGGCTAGTATGAGAATCAAATGACATAGCATTTCCAAACTGCATATTGAGGAATACTAAATGGATTTCAGATGAGAGAGGAAGACTTAGAAAGACAACAGATGGGAGTCCCTAGTTTTACCAAAGAAGAGATTTAATAAGACAAATTAGGGAAAACATCTAGTAATAGAATATGTTCCATTAAAAACGGAATACCTAAATTACGGATTGCAAAGAAAAGATATGTAAAACTCCATAGTGTGGAAGTAAGAACAGGCACTACATGCATACAGAAATGAAAATTAGCAAAGCTGTAGTGAGCAAATAACTAAGAGACCAGAGTGAAAACCAAGCTGACCAACACTGAGATTAACACTGACCAATACGATAATCACAAGAAGACTCTAACTGCAAAAACCTTTACCATGTTAGAAAGAGTAGTATTAAGCTTTTATTGTCAAGTGAGTCATGACATCTACATATAAATAAATATGATTAATATTATTATGTAATAACAAAACAATAATAATTCTCTCATGCAAACAAGTGCAAAATGAAAAAAATCTTTATTAAAACATGGACACCAACATTGAGTTTGGAAACCTGATCACTACAAGAATTCATCTATTCAACGAATATGTGCACACCTACTAATGTCCTAGACATGAGAAAATATAGTTAAGAACATACATCCCATAGTCAATATTTAGAGGGAATAGTTATAGAGGCCTCATAGAAAGTGCTATGCCTGAGTTGAGTTCTGAGGAGTAGAAACTGTTTGCCAAGGTAAGAATGGGAGAAAGAATGTTATCATTTGAGAAGCAAGATATGCAAAAATATGTAATTGCAAAATATCATGGCACATGTGGAAACTCTAGGGAGTTAAGTATGGCAGTAGGGGGGCCAATTTTCAGAAGAGAAAGTAGGAGGCAAAAGTTGGCAACTAATAACTCAATGATTAATGAAGAATTTTAGGACATTTTTGAAGCTGAGGGTAAGCACCAAAAATATAATATGAACATCTGCAAAGTTTATTTTCATGGCCAATAAAAAATTTCAATAGACTGATAAATGACTTTTTTATAGCAAATGAGAGGACTCCAGATTTCTTTCTTTTTCCCTTCAGGCAGACAACAAAGGATGTTTCACACAACTCATAAAAACTAAAATATTTCAGCTAAGGCAAAGAGGTTATGACATGAAAATACAAGTGGAAGCCACAGTCAGAGAGGAGGGAACAGGTGTGTACTATTTTAAAATATTTATTAATTCAATAAACATGTATCAAACTTCCATTGCATGACACTTCATATCTCTAGATTACAAAATTTTCATGGTCTGTCCTCAAAGAATTAAGCAAATAGAAGAGGGGTGTGTGTGTGTGTGTGTGTGTGTGTGTGTGTGTATCCAAGATAAAATTTTCACAAGAAATATAAAAACTAAGTGACAAATGGATATGAAGAGAAATTATCAATCCTAATAGAGTGCCAGAAGAAGGCTTTAGAAGGTAAATTAATGCTTGGATTGATTTGCATAGGATGAGTAATATTTTGAAAGGTTAGATATGGATGAAGAAAAGAGGACATGCATAGATAAAAGGGCTCATTCTCAGAAGAACCTGAAAACATAGACTGGTGCTAAGCTGTGGGGGAAAAGAAACCATTCAGTAAAGAGTTTAGACATGATTCTGAAAAGCATTGGCTATTTTCAGATCTATTTGAGGAGCATGTACTAAGTAAATTGATACTTTTTAAAGATAATTCTAGAAGACATGAAAAAGAAAAGGTAAATGAGACATGTGTTACAATGTGATACATCAGAAAATCATTCAAAGATGAACCCAAAGATTACAAATTTGGGGACTGAGAAAAGAAAATGTAATGAACCAAGATAAAGAGTAGATGAAAAAGAACTAATGTGATGAGAATGTGCCAAAGATAAGTGATTGTAATTGAAAGTATCAAAATGTGAATTTATTCAGCTGATAATTTTTAAAGAAAAAAGGTCTATAGCCAAGTAGAAATGTGAGAAGTAAATCTGAATTTATGCCCTTGTGTCCAAGTCTAAAGAGTATATACAATTGCTTTAAGCTCATTTAGCATGGATTAATTTAGGATAGAGTCAGGACAAAGAGGACCCCAAGAACCAGAAACAACTGCATTTAGGAGACTATATAGTAGTAAATAAGAATAATAAAATTAGAAATCATGTACTAAAGGAGAAAAAAATGTACAATTTCTTAGATGCAACCAGTGAAAGAGTTTCAGTGGTTTCTAAGTATGAAGTACTACAGAGTTCATGTATGACGAAGTCTGAGATGAGATGACCATACGGAGGCAAGTCATGAATCTTTTGGACTTTGTAGCATGGCATCTTGATGATCAGAAAAAGATACAGGTTACTCTTCATTGAATGGAAGAGGACCAGGTGTTGGTCATGCTTTGAATAAGCCATGCTGTGAAAAGAAAAGTCTTACTGGAAAAGTATTTGTGAGAGAAATTTAAGCATGTTTTCCAACCAAGGTGAATGTGAAGGATCTAATTGTAAGCAGAAAGTCACAGGGGAAAACAGAGACGAAAAAGGGAAAGAACAAGGAAGCAATATCACAGAGCAGATGCGAGTTTAAGGATATAGGTGGAACAAGTCAGATACTTGCTCAAACAAGAATGAGGGATGATGGATACTAATAATGATTTATATGAAAATGAGGTTAATATCAAATTGCTTGTCAAATAGCGTCTATAGTATAAGCGAGAGAAATTAGGGAAAGAATAAGGAAAGGGAAAGTAGATGATATTTTCTTATGATGGAGTAAAGCTGAGATAGGAAAGGAGTTTGGAATACATACAGCTGTTCAACTTGAACTTTTTTCAGGGTTGGAACTAACTGGTTATGGATCATCTGAAATCACAAATACCCTAAGCAGACTGAGATTTACTAAAGTGGATTCACATTACAGACATGGACTCCCGTTCTTTGGACAGGTACATTGTCTTTTTCAACATAATCATATTTAGGGGCATGAGGTTTTTAAAAAACAAAATTTTAAATCATGAAATCAAAATGTATCATAAAAAAGAAAAATTTAAATAAACTTAAAAATGTTTTAAATAAAAATGACTGACTACAAATTAACAAATTTTAAAATCAAATATCACAAAATGCAGAAAAACAAAGCACAATTCTATTAACTTCAAAACACTCTTCTGAAAACACATTTTTTTTCTGTGTGGTTTGGCTGCATTTTATTTGATTCCTTCTTTGCATATAATGTTTTTGTGATATAATTTTCCATAGAAAGAATAACAATGTAATTGTGGTAGCTTTCCATCACTATAACAAAATATTTGAGGTAATTAACTTATAAAAATAAAAGATTTATTTGGGCTCACAATTTTAGAAGACCCAGTCCATTGATTCGCCCTGTTGCTTTGGGCCTTTGATAAAGCAGCACATCAGGCAGAAGCACGTGATGGAACAAAACTGCTCTTTTCATGACTAGAAAGCAAAAGAGAAAGAGGAAGAGGAAGAGTCCCATGATCTCCTTTGAGGATATATTCCCAAAGATCTAAGCACCTCCCACTTGATCCTACCCACCAATAGTACCACCCTGGGATCGAATCCTTTAACACATGGGAATTTGTGAGACATTTAGCATCCAAACTATAGCACTAATCTTTCATCTAAATGGTTAGTTCTTTTCATTACTCAACTTTAGAGTTTATTATTGATAATATCAATATTGGAAAAGTTTAGGACTGATAATCCATTTTAGTAAACTATTCATTTTCTTTTATGTAGGAGATGTAAGGTTGCTAAGCAATTTTTAAACATTTGCTTTAGTAGTAACTAATCTTTAAATTGAGAGTTGATTAGCAATGTCCTCACTGTATATTTTAAATCTCATAGCTGAGAACTGGAGGCGTGGCTCAAGCGGCAGAGTGCCTGCCTCACAAGCACGAAGACCTGAGTTTAAACCCCAGTACCACCAAAAACAATTAAATATTTAAGTGCTAAATTTCATGTCTGAATTTAAATTTTACATTTTCTTCACTTATTCCGGTATTTCTTATCAAATTGGGAGGCAATTAGTAAATATAGACATGTGATTTGGCCATTTGAAGCAGAGGTAAGGTCATGAGAAAGCTCAAAGGATTGGTATAAATTGGCCAGAAATTGAAGATAAAAGGGAAAATGGCCAAGACCCTAGGTGTAAAGCAGTTTTCCAAGAACATAGACCCAAATGGTGTTCACATGACTGCAGATAAGATAAAAGCTATAACTGAGTTTACTGGATACCACTGATAAGCCATATTAGATCTAAGGGCCTTTTAGGGCATGGGATAAATTTTGGATTGAAAAGTGACTGAAGGCTTTAAGGAGAGTGATATGATGAGATGAGCTCAGGCTGTGTAGGAATGCTTTGGAGCAATGATGAAGAAGCAAGATGCAGATAGCAGAAGACTAACTACAAAGCTGTTGAAAGCCAGAATGGTTAACAGCAGATTTGGAGAGAAGTAGATAGGATTAAAACATATTTGACAAAGAAGAAAACAACACCTGGCAATGAGTTAGCAATCTGCATGTCAGAGGGAAAACGACTGAAGAAGGGCCCTCAGCATTCCTGAGTAAACTATCAGCTAGACAGAAGCACAATAAACTGAAACAGAAAACTCTACAGATGGAGAAAATTTGGGAAGATAAGCTCGTGATCCCACTTTCAAATATTTGAGTACCCAGAAGATATTCAAAGAGAAAATGTTAAAAAGATTTTAAGATAGAGTGACTACAGCCAATGATAGTATTTCAAAATAACTTATAGGGTAAATTTCAAATATCTCCCTGCAAAACATAAGCTTAATGAAATGATGAATATGCTCATTAGCTAGATTTAATCATTATATTTTTTCATTTTTATTAGCATACATTAATTGTACAGGGGGGATTCATTGAGACATTTCTGAATAGCCTAACATTGAACATTGGTTAGGTTCACTCCACTGTCTCCCTCCCTCATCCTCCTCTGCTTAATCATTCTACATTACACACGTTTATTGAAACATCACACTATACCCCAGAAATATATACAATTATTATTTTAAATTCAAACTAACAGCAAAATAAAATAGCATTTAGCTTTCAAAATTATGAACTGAAATATTTAAAAGACGGGTCATAGTTCAGAGCTCACAAAACAAGTCTTCCTTACGATTCTCAGATCTTCAATAAATGACAAATAGTGAGCAAGAGGTAAACAGGTGAGTGAAACAGAGGGGAAGATGCCGTTGCTGCGTGACATCTGTAACCAGCTAAAGCTTTCATTTTCTAGGTTCTTCTCCTTGATGAGAAGGATGATCCAATCCCCAATAAAGTTGTCAGGGTTGACATGGCTGGATACCATTCCAATTTTACGACTAATGAACATGGGTTGGCAGAAATTTCCATTGATACCACCAACTTCACATTTTCTTTCACAGCAGTCACAGTAAGTTGAAAAGGGCATCTGGAGCCCAAAAGACAGAGATCGCTGGGCTGAAGGATGCACAAGAATCATGTGAACTCTAGGAATAAAAGGAAAGGCAATTAAGGAATAACATGTAAATTAAGCAATGTGGAGATCTAATTCATAAGAAACAAAAAGTTGTGTCAGAAAACTTTTACGTAGTCTCTGCTTGAAACATGGTCTTGACCAGGAGACATTGGATAGATCATTTTGGTATTACCTTGAAATTTTTAATGTTTTTATAATTCTGATGCCAATTTGATTTTGTTCAGTTTCTTTGGCATGCTGCTATTTTTAGTTTGTGCTAAACATTCAAATGTTCTTATGGCAGTTTACAACCATAAGGATATTAAGAAAAGGTAATTGATCTCAATAGCAAATGAATAAATGAATCAGTACAGCAAAGGCTTAAATGAGATTTGCCAGCCTGCCAGCACTTGGAGGACTGAGGGTGAGGCAAGACTGGGAAAAAAAAAAAAACCTAAATGATTTTAAGGAGAATGTGGCTATAGATTATGCTATATCTCAGAGAGCAGAAGCCGGGCACTGGTGGCTCACACCTAGAATCTTAGCTGAGATTGGGAGCATTGTGGTTCAAGACCAGCCGGGAAAACAGTTCACCAGACCCCATTTCCAAAATAACCAGGAGGACTGGAGGCATGGCTCAAGAGGTATAGTGCTTGCTTTGCAAGCTTGAATCCCTGAATTCAAACCCCAGTCCCACCAAAAGACAGAGCAAGAGAGAGAGAGAGAGAGAGAGAGAGAGAGAGCAGCCATTTTACATGATTCTATTAGATAATAGATAGATTACATAGATTAGACAGATGACAGATAGTTGATAAAATGATGATGATAGATGATAGATAGATAGATAGATAGATAGATAGATAGACAGATGATAGATAGATATGGCTATTAAATACAAAAACCCTGTTCATTTTTCTACTAGGTTACTTACAAGCTGAATAACATGTGTTTTGACAATTGGTGGCTCGATGAATATCATTCACAAGCACAGCATTCTATAAATCGTCTTTTTTCTCCAAGCAAGAGCTATGTTCATCTTGAACTTGTTCATGGTATTTTGACTTGTGGGCAAACCCAGGCGATTCGGGCATATTACATCTTGAATGAGCAGATCCTGAAGGATGAAAAAGAGTTGACCTTCTATTATTTGGTAAGCATAGGAGTCATTGACTAATTGTGCACAACCCAAAATTGTTAAATTCCACTTAAAGTAATAGGTTTTACAAGAAATTAATGTTAATATAGAAATTTTGTTGTTTTATGCTGGAAAAGAGACTACTCCCTAAGAAATTACTAAGCTTTAATTCATCATTGATGTTTTGGCCACCACTGAAACATTAATTATTAGTAACATTTCCTTACTTCTATGAAACAATAGAATATTAAAGACAGCTTAAACTTCAGTTTTATTTCTTCCTAGTCATATGACCTTGAATAATTTACTAAAATTCATCTGTAAAGAGAAATATCAATCATATCACCTGAATACTGGAGATATTGTTAATACCCACTTCACAGAACTACTATGCAAATTAAATAAAGTTACATTATTTACTTCAGTATACAGTATGTACAGAATGCACCATACAATTGCGGTTTTACAAAAAGGGGGAAAAAGATGGGCCTAGTGGTGCAGCCTGCATTCCTAGCACTTAGGAGGCTGAGACAAGAGGATCAAAAGTTTGAGACCAGCGTGGGCTGTGTAGTAAGACTCTGTCTCTAAAAAAAAACACCAGGCATGGTGGCTCACATGCATTATCCTAGCTACTTGGGAGGCTGAGATCAGGAAACTCAAGTTTCAAGGTCAACCTGGGCAAATAGTTCACAAGACCCCATATTCAAAATATCCAGAGAAAATGAACCAAGGGTGTGGCTCAAGCAGTAGAGCTCCTACTTTGCAAACACCAAAAAAAAAAAAAAAAAAAAACTCAAGTTCAAACTCTAGTTCCACCAAAAAAAAAAAAAAGAAGCAACAATAGAGAAGTACTTAAACATATTTTACATCTATGTATATGCCTTCACTCTATTTTGCTTTGCATATGGTAGATGCTTAAAATATTAATAGAAACATATAAATTTGAAAGATCGGTATTAAATATTAATATATAAATTTGATATATTAAACAAAAGAACAGAACATTGCAAAATTATATATTTATTATTTCAAGTATATTAATGCACACGTAAGAAAATGTTGGAAGAGAAATTTTGTGATCAAGAATAATTTCTGAATTAAAGCAGTAAGAGTTTTTTATGTATTGTGAATATTTAAAGAAAGATAAATATAAACTTTAAAGCAATAATAAATATTTCCATTTGTCTTCAGCTCAAAGCAAGAGGAAGCATCTTCAGATCAGGAATCCATGTGTTGTCCATTGAACAAGGAAACAGTAAGCATTTTCTATGTTTTGCCCTCTCATCTTGCCAAATCCTGAACAATGTTGTAATTTGAACCTAGTTATAAATTATAGGAATCTTCTATCATTCAATGATGAGGAAGCTGGTAGAATATAGTGGCATACCTTAGCTCATGTACTGTTTTTTCTTGTTTTAATTTCTCTATAGTATATTTTAAAATCAGGTATTTTGATGCCTCCAGCATTGCTCTTTTTGCTCAAGATGCAATTTGAAGTTTTTGTGCTTCTATATGAATTTTAGGATTGTTTTTTCTACTTTTGTGAATAATGTCATTGGTATTTAGATGAGTATTGTATTGATCAGTCTTGGTAGAATGGCCATTTTAACAATGCTGAGTCTTCCAATCAGGAACATGTAAGCTCTTCCGTTTTTTAAAGGTTACTATAAGCAGAATTGCCTTCTTGATTTCTGTATTAGGAATATCATTATTTGAGGAAAGAAATGTTACAGATTTCGTAGGTTGATTTGGTATCCTGTTATAGTATTTATTTGTTAAGCAGTTCTAAGAGTTTTTCGGTGGAGTTCTCAAGGCTTTTAGGGATAATTTAACTTACTCTCTTTCAATCTTTTTTTTTTTACTTTAAAACCAAAATTTTTTTCTTTCTTCCTTTCTTTTATTATTTTTACATTTACTTACATGTGTATACACTGTTTGGACCACCTCCTCTGTTCTCCCCCTCTTTGTTCCTCTCTCTTTTTCTCCGATTTTGTTGATGAGAAAGCATGACTTCCTTTTCAATCTTATGCTTTTTATTTTTTCTTTTGTCTAATTGTTTTGGCTAAAATTTCTAGTACTATATTGAACAAGAATGGTGTGAGTGGACCACTGTCTCATTCCTGATTTTAGAAGAAATGTTGTCATTTACTCCATAGTTGGTAGGATGCTGGCTAAAGATCTATCACACACAGCTTTTAATTCAGGGTTTTTATCATAAAGAGACGTTGAACTTTATCAGAGCATTCTTCTTCATCTATTGAGCTGACAATATGATTTTTAGTCTTCATTCTATTTATGTGCTCTATCACATTTATTGATTTGCTTATGTTAAACTATTCTTGTATCCTTGGAATGAAACCAATTTGATCATGGCATGTGATCTTTTTAATGTGCTATTGAGTTTGATTTGCAAGTATTTTATTGAGGATTTTTTCATCTATGTTCATCAAGAAAGAATATTGGTCTACAGTTTTCTTTCTTATTGTGTCCTTGTCAGGTTTTTGTCAGCAGGGTACTACTAACTTCATACAATGAGTTTAGAAGGATTCCTTCTCTTTCTATTTTATGAACATTTGAGGAGCATTGTTGTTAGTTCTTCAAATATCTGGTAAAATTAAGCAGTGCATCTATTCATTCCTGTTTTCTTTTGGGAGACTTTTACTGTTACTTAATCCTATTCCTTATTTAGGTTCTTTGTATCCTTTCGTTCAATTTTGGCAAGTCATATTACTCCAGGAGTTTGTCTGTTTCTTCTAGATCTTCCAGTATATTGGTGTATATTTTTTTCCAAATGTTCCCTAGTGATATCTTTGAATGTCTGTGGCATGTGTTGCAATATCCTCTTTTGATCTCAATTTTATTTATTTGCATCTTCCTTCTGTTTCTTTTTTGTTAGTTTAGCTGTTTGTCAATTTTGTTTATCTTTTCAAAGAACCAACTATTTGTTGCATTGGTCCTTTGTCATTTTTTTTCTATTTCATTTATTTCTGCTCTGGTCTTTATTATTTCTTTCCTTCTACTGATTTTAGATTTGTTTTGTTACTATTTTCTAAGACCTACAAAATACCCTCTTAGGTTGCTATTACTGCATTCCACAGATTCCGGTGTATTATATTTCCATTTTCATTTGAAACTAGGAATTTTTAAATTCATTTTCTGATTGAGTAAATAACCCACTGATCATTCAAAAGTGCATTGTTCAGTTTCCAAATTTTTGTGTAGTTTCTGTACTTTCTCTTGTTATTGAATTCTAATTTCATTTATGATCTAATTATTTCAATTTTTTGTTTAAGACCTTCTTTATAGCCTAAAATTTGATTTAATTTGGCAAAAGTTCTATGTACAGATGAAAAGAATGTGTACCCCACCACTGTTGGATGGAATATTTTGTAGTTGTCTGTCATGTTGATTTGATTTATACTATAATTTAACTCTGATTTTTTTGTTAATTTTTGTCATCTATTGGTGAGGATGAGGTATTGAAATCAATAATTAATTTACATTTGGGGTCTATCTTTTTACTTTCACAAGTGTTTTATAAAATTGAATGCTTTGATGTTTGATACTTGTAATTTACAACTGTACATATATATACACACATATCTATATATACTATGTATATATATACAATATATATAATAAATAATAATAAAAAAGCAAATATATAAAAAAAAGAGTATGCTTTCTTTATGTTTTTTGTGTTTTATGTTTTGAACTTCTCACACTTGCTAGGAAAGTACTCTACCACTTGAGCCATGCCCTCAGTTCCAGTCTCTTCTGACTGATTTTGGTTAAATTCTGTTTGTCTGATATGAATGCACTTACTCTAATTCCTTTCAGATTCCATGTGCTTGGAATACCATTTTCTATCTTTTCACTTTCAGTCTGTGTGTGCCTTTGTGAGTGAGATAAGATTCTTGCAGGCAATGAATTGTTGAGTCCCTTCAGCCAGTCTGCTTATTTTAATTGGATAATTAAGACCATTTACATTCTGGGCTATTACTGAAAGGTATGTGATAGTTCCAGTGATTGTGTTGTTTTTCTTCTGGTGGTTTTAAACAATTTGTTTGTTTTCTTCTCTCTTTTTTCATTTTAGAGGCTTGGTGCCTTACTAAATTAATTATGTCTGATTATTTCTTAATTTCCATTCTTTTATCTACCACTCTGGTGAGATTCATTCTTTCCCACACTCTCTTTTTTTATACTTTTGGTTTTTTTTATTATTGTTGTACTGGGGGTACGTTGTGACATTTACAAAAGTTCTTCATGATTATGTTTATTTTGCTTCATCTTCTGGGTGTGGGAGTCCTTTTAAGTATTTTCTGTAATGCTGGTCATGAATTCTTATCTTGGAAGTCTTCATTTTCCTTTCATTCTAAAGGATAACTTTGTTGACTATAATAAACTAGGTTGGCCCTCTCTTGACTCTCTTAAATATTTTTTTTTAATTTAGAAACAGAGACACACACTGGTTTTATTTTCTTCTTGAGCAGAAGAGACAATGAAACCTATTTTTTTTAAAATACATTAATGCAGTATATATTTACTAAATCTGACTACATACTCTGCGGCATGCTCCAACTGTGAATAGTTAAATAATCTAAGAACTCCTTTCTTAAATAATAAAAGTGAGAATAGCATTCCTAATCTATAATCTTGAACTTTTTGCAGTGAAAGGGGTGTTCTCCTTCACCTTTCAAGTGGAATCAGACATTGCTCCTACTGCTGAGTTACTCATTTATACTATTTTACCTGATGGAGAAATTGTTGCAGACACTCAGAAACTTGACATTGAAAACTGTTTTGCCAACAAGGTGAGTGATTTAGATTAAGCTGGTCCTTTAATTCTTCTTTGTTTTTGAAATGTGGACATTAAGGAAGTTGCATACATTAAAAACTATCAGTAGTCCTAAAACCTTCCTCCCAAGTTCCTCCAAAAGTTGAGAGTGATATTTTGTGTTTCTACTGTATGTTTATGGCAAGTGAACATTTCTGACATGAAAACTAAATCTACATTATATAATTTTTAAAATATAAATGATCTAAGAAAAATATACAATGAACTCTTAACGTTCTTCACTTCCACCTAAGAAATCTATTAAACTTGGAGATTGTGTCCAAGAGCACAGTATCTGTTCTATTTGGATCTTCTGTGTATTTCACACCAACTGAGAAGATGGTTCTGCTTCCTGCTTCAGTGTCTTCAATGTTAGTCATGGAGAGTTTGCTGTTGATTCGGAAGGGTCATTTGTGCCACTGTGTTCAGCACACCTTGATCTTTCTAGCAGGGGAGCAGTAGTTTCTTTCTAGTGACTCAATATTCTCTTTACACTCTGGAAATTAAAAGAGGTATTACAAATTATAATCAGAGAAATGAAAATTTTTTCTCGGAGTCCATCCTGATTTTGCAAAACAAATGACAATCCCTTTATAACACCATGAAATTTCCTCATAGAAGTAAAAACCATGGAAGTTATATTCTGTCTCTTCATATCAAATACCTTTTGCCTTGTCATTTGTCAAAGGTGAAGATAACTCCAAAAATGTAACATAAATGAAGATCTATGCAATACTCAGAAGAAAGTTGACTATTGACTACCACAAAAAGTTAAAAGAATGGATCCATTAAAGTGACTAATTAACAAACCTAGAAGTTAGAAATCCTGACAGAATAAGTGAACTAAGAATATGAAGAAGGATTCCAAGTGAGACTCAAACAGACACACTTTAAATAAGTTTTTTCAATCTTTTTTGAGAAAGAAAAAAAATGTTTACCATTTAAAATCCCTTCCCTTAAAAACAAAAAATTTACTGCACACATTAAATATGTAATGGTTTAAATAGTTTATTTTTCTCAATTCTTTTTGTTTTGTTTTGTTTTCCTTTATTTTTATTAAGATATATTTGTTGTACAGGGGGGATTCATTTTGACAATTCCAAATCAACTAAATATAATTCTTAACTAAAGATTATACTGATTAATATAGCTAAGTAACACTTTGTCAAAACATGCCTTAAATTTTTCTTTCAGTTTTCAAATCTGCACAATACTTTATGGTTTCCAACGTGTCCTTTTCTTGGTTTATAGCATTTTCAGTTAACTATAATCCCAAATAATTTACTTGCTCATTTGACATGGATGTTTAAAAACTTATTTTAATGAATTTAAATTGATTTAAAATAAGAATATCTCTAAAACAGAATTCTCCACAGTTTTAATAATGTATTTAATTAGAGACATAAAGATTTGTGTACTTTTGCCCATCTAGTAAGATTGTTATAGTTAAATTCAACCAACACAAATCAAATGTTATTTAGCTAGCCAGGCATAGTGGCTCGTTCCTGTAATCCCAGTTACTTAGGAGGCAGATGCAGGTGGACCACAAATTCAGGGCTAGCCCTGGCAAAATTAGCAAGATCCTACCTCAAAAACAAAATACAAACCACTTCAGTGTGGCCCAAGTATACTTGTCTTGCAAGCACAAGGTCTTGGGTTCAATGCCCAGAACTGGAAGAAATAAATTATTTAGCTAAACATCCTGAAACTTTATTCCAATCCAAATCAGTTTTAAGCTCAAAAAGAAACCAATGAATTTCTACTAGTCAAAGCAAATCAAATCTCTAAAAAAAATTGCATATAATTTTCTATTATTCTGTTGGTTTTTGTTCTTTGTTCAAAGTTCTTTGAAATTCTGAAACAGTTACCTCTTAGGATGCATAGTAGATTTTTTAATTCTTAGTGATCCAATAAATCCCCAGTCACGGTTATCACAGATACCCTGCTTTAGAATTTCTTGTGAGCCTGATTGCCAACTGGAGGAGATGTCAGCTGTACACACACTCATCACAAAGACAGTGCACAGAAGTAGGTCAGCCACAGAAGTGTATGTATCTTTCTTAGCTTATGGGTTTTCAATCCTGTACAGGATTCTATTTCAATGTGATAAAAATGAATTTACATTTCCCACATCATACAAGGAATATGAACCATGAGCTAACTGGAACCACATTTCTAGGTTATTTCAGAGATGTTATTGGTTCCTGAGAGAGTTCATCTTTTTTTCTTTTTTTGAGACAGAATCTCACTATGTAGGCGAGGCTGGCCTCAAACTAACCATGTATCCCAGGCTGGCATCAAACTTGTGATTCTCTAACCTCTGCCTCCTGAGTGCTGAGATTACAGGCCTGAACCACCATCCCTGACTGAAAAGACATCTCTTTATCTTTCTATAAGATAAAAAAATGAGACAGCAAGTGTAGAAGAGACTCATGGCAGCCTAGAGTAGAATAGAGATTTCAAACTGCAATATTCATAAAGTTGGTGCTGTAATCAGATTCTTTTTACAGGTTCACTTGGTTTTTTCATCAGCACAAAGTCTGCCAGCCTCGGACACCCATCTGCAGGTCACAGCCACGCCTAAGTCTCTTTGTGCCCTCCGTGCAATAGATCAGAGTATGCTGCTAATAAAGCCTGAAGCTGAGCTCTCACCACAGTCAGTAAGTCCCATTTCAATCTTGGATATCTCGAAATGCTCACATAACAAGCTCCTCAGAGTGACAGGCACAATGAAATTCCACAACAGTAACTGGACAAAGGACTTTACATAAATCATCTCATTTTATTTTCTGTTATAGTCTCAATAAGGGAGCAATATTGTTTCCGTGACATTCCCCATGCCTAGCACAGGACCTTATGTATACCAGCTGTTTAATACACTTTTAATGGGTGAATAAATTAATAATAATTTAAGGTAGGTATTATCACTTGATTTTTATGAATGAAGAAAACATAACTAAGACATAAGGAATTATGGAAAGCACATGCTAACAATATATTCTAGAGGTGGAATTTGAACCAGATTTCTTCCAACGTTGTTTCCTAACCCATTGCCTTTCAAGGTATGGAAAAATGCAGATTTTCAGCTTTCTCCGAAATCAAGCACTTAATGGTTTTCCAGAGTGGAGACAAGAGAATTACTCTCCAAACTTGTCTTTTAAAATGTTTCTTACAATGAATCACTCTAAAAAAAACACTATAGTTTACTGGCTCCATGGTCCATTTATTTATTTTACAAGTATGCACTGCATCTTGATCCTGGGATGGGCACTTCTGAGACCAGGATAACTACTGATGAACAACCCACAGCATCCTCTGATCATTTTACACTCACAAACAAGCAACAAAAAAACAAACATACGATAATTCAGGCTTTGATAAGTGCCATCTATAAAAGGAATAAGCAGGGCATTGAGATAAAAATGAGTAAATTTTGAACTAGGAATTAGGGGACTCCTCTTAGATTGGAAGAAAGTAAAGGAGTAAGAGCATTACAAAGCAGGCCCAAAGACTTTGAGATCAGAGTGAGTTTAGAATGTCCTGATATGTAATGGCAAGAAAGGAGGATGGTAGCGGCTGTGGGTGGCATAGAAAATTAAAAGGAGCTTCCATCCCCTGCTCACATAGTGTAGAGTTGCTGTTGGTAAATCACCAAGGAGCTTTACATAAGGCAGTGGAGATATAAATATATATATATATATATACTTATATATATATTGATTGTACATATTTATGTAGTATACTCTGACTAATTGATATATATAATATGTATGTGTGTATCATGATCAATCTGGGTTGGAGTGTGACTGATATATGAAGATATCTACAAAGATCATGTTTGCTGCTGAGAGTATGATGTTAGGATGAAAGCACAGGAACAGTTAAGGGGTCATGATGAAGGTCAGACAGGAAATGACAGAAGCCAGATGAGGTCTTCAGGGAGCCCAGGATGTGTCTGATGATCTGAGCTCTCTGTAGCTGATCATGTAGTTTTACAGTAAGAACTGCCTTGGAGCTGACTTATGTCTAAATTGCCTGTGCATCTAATTTGTTCTCAAGCTATCCGTGGTCCTAAAATAATTGACAAAAACAAAATTTAGTAAGACATTAATCATATAAAATGGGAAAAGAAAATGTATCAAGAACATACTCTGAGTGACTTTTATTCTTTCATTATACCTCTCTATTAGGTCCACAATTTCTTTTTTTATTTATTTATTTTATTTTCCACGCATTTTTTATTCATTTATTCACATGCGCGTATATTGTCTGGGTCATTTCTCCCCCTTTCCCCGCCTCGCTTCCAGGCAGAACCTGTTCTGCCCTTAGCTCTAATTTTGTTGAAGGGAAGACACAAGCATAATAAGAAAGAAAAAGCATTTTTGCTAGTTGAGTTAAGGATAGCTTGATTTCATTTAAAATTAGGCATTTGATCTGGGAGGCAGAGACTTGGATTTTATCGTTATTCAGTTAAAATGGGTTCTGATATTTTTAATTAATTATCATTATTTTAATTGTACATGTTTATGTAGTACATTCTGACTAATTGATATACATACATACTTATGTATGTGTGTATCATGATCAGTCTGGGTTGGGGTGTGGTTCAAGTGGTAGAGTGTCTATCTAGCAAGCTCAAAACCCTAAGTTTAAAACTCAGTATGTCCAAAAAAAATCATGATCAAATCTATGTAGTTTAGCATTTTCACCTCCTTAAACATTTCTAAATTTTTGATTTATATGTAATTATTGTCCATATTTATACAGTATAGTGTGATACACATGTACATGTATATGATATTTACTGAGCAAATCAAAGAAATTAACCTCCCAGTCTCTTTATCATTACTGTGCTTTTGGAGCCTCAAGATATGCTCTTGTAGTTATTTTTGTAGTATTATAGGTTATTGTGAGCTATCATCACTTCACTGTGCTATAGAACACTAACACTTATTACTTCTGTCTGTGTTTTGATTCCCATTATCCAACTTCCACTCTATCTCCTCCCCCACAAAACTTCCCAAACACTACTAATTATATTCTTCTACATTCAGATCAACATTGATCAATTCACTTTATCTCTTTAAGTCTTACTTTCTACTGTACAAAAGGATTAGGATCTGTGACCTTTAATATCTCTCCATGATTCTCTGTTTTATTCTTTATCAATATTAAATAAACACCACAATCTTTTAAATCCCATATTGAACTTAATAACATTTAAAATAAAGCAACAGAAAAGAGTTTCCCTTTGTTCTCTCAAACTTTACAGGTCTATAATTTGTTACCAGTAAAGGCTCACTTTAGGGATCAATTTGGAGGTCAACTGAATGAAGATGGCGAAAAATGCATCAATGCAGAAGAAATAATTCACAATGGAATCATATACACACCAAAGCAGGACCTGAGGGATGATTATGTTTACAGTGTTTTTGAGGTAATTCTTCTTCCCCCCAAGAATAATCAAATTGATTTTTAAGTCTTTGTTAAGATGGAGAATCAATGGATTTCTAAGCTCTAGAATGTGTGTGATCCTTGCCTCGCTCTAACAAAACAATGATTAACAGAATAAAATTGGAGTATCAAAGGTATATATTACATTGTACATCTGCAGTTTTCCCCCATGAATCTCTCCAGCATCTTAAGGAGCAAGTGGCTTACATTTAGGGCCCCAAACCTTAGTCAAATTGATTTTTAAGCTAATTATCTCTCAGTGACTCTTAAGATTCTCATGTATGAGTATCTTGTTGGCAGTTATCAATTTAGTCATTTGCGTAATAAGTACTTGTTGTAGGAATGAATGATTGAGTACAGATGTGCAATACTTTGGCCCTCACGTTTAGGGCAGCACTATTACAGGAAAACTGCAAGTAACCTTTTGTTACAAAAAGATTAACAAAATAAATGTCATGCTCTTTTTAAAGTATGCATTTTGGGGATTAGCTATAGTTAAGCAGAATTAAAAGTTTATCCAGGAGTTAAGCCATCTCACTATTAAAAACAACTAAAATCTTCCAAATTGCTTTGAATAAAAACATATGTCATTCTTTTGCTAGAGGTTAACAGTTTAGCTGAGAATAACTTAAATCTCTCTCTTCTGGAGCTTCCAGAATCATGAATAAGGGGCAGAGGAATGCAATGAACAGTCTTTAGGTTTATTAACTAGCTGATTAATTTTTAAGCCTTTATTTCTGACTCCTTTTTTCCTATTTCATATCACAACCATGATTGACAACTGTGCCCCAGTCACACAGTTTCCTATGTGTGACTCTGACACAAGACTGTAAGAGGCATTTATCTGTGACTAACATTGAAGGTGAAAGTGAGGAACAGGTAGACTCAAGAAATCAGATGACTGAGGAAAAAAAAAAGGAAGGACAAATTCCCTAATGGATGAGTTAGTTACAGATAGTCAAGGAAAGGCATATCTTCTAATAAATGCTTTCTAAATTGTGAAGAAACAACCCTATCATTTCGAATGACAGAAAAAAGCAACAAAAATACTCTGCAATAAAGTTAAGAGATCTATTTATCCTTCCTTCTACCCATCTGTCTCTTTATCCATATATGTAGATGCAAATATTTGTTTTATGAGGAAAAGGAAATGAAGAAAACATCTAGGACTAAAATACTCAGTCTTGGGTGCAAAAATAAAAATCACTACAGAGGCATCACAGTATACCAGACACTACTTAAAAATACAAATCAGAAGAATATTACTAGCCTGATGAATGTCACCCATTGTGACTACATTATTCTCCTCCTCAGTGTGCAAAATTTTCATAATGATCCTATGACAAACGTGTTAAACAACGAAAGTTCAATACAAATTCAAGAAGTGAATTCCAGCTCTATTAAATTTGCACCACTATGCTTTAATAAGTCATATTTTTTCCAGTCTATAGGATTAAATATTTTTACCAATGCAAAAGTCAATAAGCCACTTTTTTGTCAACCGCCTGTGCCACATAGAGGGCTGATTCCAGGCTATGGAGCAGGAGAATATGGAATAGGAGCAGGTAAGGGTCTGATTTATTTATCTGCTACAATAATAGGGAAAAGTGATGCCTTACTAGGATGGGGTGGAAAAAATGATTTTTCTATACATTGGTTCTCATGACTCGGAGGCAACTTTTTTAGCAAGTTATTAACAAGTAATATTCTCTCTCTTTCTCGCTCTCTCTCTCTCTCTCTCTCCATAATTGGTTGCTTTTTTGTGTTAGCCTTCAATAGTCTTTCTACCTCAGATCCAATCTACCAATCTACCATAGATTCAACACCTGAATTACTTATAAGATCAGACACTAACAAGCACCACATCTCTGTGGCTAATCTTATAATCACTAGTATTTTTTGCTCACACAAAAGCTACTTGTGAGTCCAGTATCCCATATCTCTCCAGAATAGCTCCTTACCAAATAGTGAGTCAGTAATGACCAGTCTACTTTCATCTGCTGATTCCACCATCTCCACTGTATCTTTCAGAGTCACAGCCATGGAAAAGAAGGAACAGATTTGCATGTAACTTTTATGGCTTCTCTAACAATAAATGAGGGTGGTAATATAAAGTCATTTTTTTTACAAAAATTGAGAGCAGGAAGGCAAAACAGATCCTCTCTGGGAAATTGGTACCAGTGGGAGGGGGGAAGACACGAGGAGAAGGTATAAAAGGGTAAATACTGTGCAAATACTGTGTACACATGTATGTGAATGGAAAAATGACACCTGTTGAAACTATTCCAGGAAAGGGGAGAGGAAGGATAAAGGAGAATGATTCAACTATGATATAGTGTAAGAACTTTTGTAAATGCCACAGTGTACCCCCAGTACAACAATAATAAAAAAAGAAGGGACACATATTCTAATACAGTAAATAATTTACCTGGGAACCCAAGGCATAAAGTTCCTGTTGAAAACAGAAGAGTGAATGTGAATATTTCCCCAAGAGAAAGAAAATCCTGTATAGTGCTTGCTGAGCAAAGGAACAATTTTAATCATCCCCCATCTGCTATGACCATGTGACTTTGAAATTCCAAAATTCATTGAGCATTTCAATGAATCAATTTTTTCATATCTAAAATCAGAATGACTACCAAAGTCATTGAGGGGTTGTAAGTATGAAATTAAGAAAATTTAATTATGATCCCATTTTTTATTAAAAAATCCTGAAAAGTACTATTAATCAATTTTCATGCCATCCAATTCTATATTTGTATATCACTTGTATATTTCATGTCATTCAAGTATATACTTTTTTCAGTTCTAAAAGAAAATATGGCAATGGTATGATCCAGAAAGCCTAAAAACTCATAGTACCATCATTAGACTCTTTCCCAAATACACTGGAATATTCTGTGCAAAATTTTCATTTGGTTTTGTCAGCTAGTCATTCTTTCCTCTTTGTTTTCAGTTACATCATCTCATACATATCCCTCATTATTTCATAACTAAATTACTGGAAAAGCATTCTAATTTACCTTGCTTGCTTCTAGTCTTTCTTCATTTCAATCTAACCTGCATACTGTGAAATGTTAATCACCATTAAACATTTCTCATGTCTCTTATTTCTCAGACATACTCCTTACTTTCAGAATTCATAGAACAAGAGCTGAGGATGTAACACAATGGTAAAGCTCTTGCCTAGCATGCACGAGGCCATGGGTGTGATCTCCAGCACTGAAAATATATACACATGCATGCATGCACACACGCATATATATATACACACTAGTTAAGGTTTTAAAAAAGCATGTCTAATTCTATCATTTTATATGCCATATATATTCATAGTCACATATATATGTGTATATATATATATAATTATACTAAAAAAGTGATACGCCACAGATCAGAACTAAAGACTTAATAATATAATAAATATATAAAAATAACATTAAGGATATATAAGAATTACATAGTATTATATTTTTATCTTCTGATGCTGGCAGTAACACCTTTTTATCAAGTTAACTAAATCCTGCCTTAACATATCTATTTGTCCTAGCCATCCCAGTGTTTTACTATATAATTGCATTAACTATTTACTCAACTATGTTAAACATACCCCCAAATAGACATTCTACTCTGGAGAGGTAAGGTTTTTACTGTCCCTCTGGACCATCTCTTCCCACCCCTGTGAGTATATTTGGACAGTCCTTTCCCTGGAATGCTTCCCACATTCTCCTTTGCTTCTCATCCACCAGGAATTCTGGTCAACATCTTTTCTGGCCAAAGTGAAGCTGATTCTCTTTCTTTATTGGATCCCTATGGTCTATAAGGAACACCTTTACTACATCCTATTATTTGTTTATGTTTATGCCTCCATAGCTCATTCACTCTTAAATCATTTCTAAAATCTTGTTTAGAACTAATATTTATTCCTCTTGCTTGACTCTCACTGCCAATGGAAAACATAATCATTTCAGTGTAAAACAAGTGTGTATGAATTACTCTTTGTCCTTCCCTAATAAGTTGATCATTTGCCTCTCACCTTTCTATAGGACAAATAGATAAATGAACAAAATAACAACATGGTAAGGTAACTTGCCCCAGTAATAAATGTCCCCTGAATATATACATATGATATATTTATATATAGTATATTTATAATATATAAATATACTATATATATACACAAATATATAAAACCTTAGGCAACTGTCAGAAGTTGGTGATGAAAATTAGGCTCACATTGGGCTTGTGTGCTGTCTTCTCATAGCAGCTCCACAACCCTTACCTATAGCTTCAAATGCTCCAGGAAGGATTTACCCAGTGATACCCAGAGAAGAAGATCAGGCCATGCAAGTGAGAGAGACAGTCCGGAAGTACTTCCCTGAGACCTGGATCTGGGACTTGGTGGTACTCAAGTAAGTTATGTGTTGCCTAGAATTTAGTTTAGGTGAGGATTTGAATCCTTGGTACTGTCCTTGGTTCCTGATCCTTTTATTTCTGCTTTGTTCTTTTCATGTAAATATGTAGGCTTGTGGTTCCTGCTAATAATAGTTAAACAATGCAATTTTTTTTCTAATTTGGTCCTGAGATAACTAAAATTATAGGAAGCAAGAGACTGTCCTCTCCCCTAAGAGAAAACCAGATAAAGAAAGAAGGTACAGAAGGAGAAATGGAGTGAGCAAGGATGGATGGGAATGAGGAAAGAAAGAAAGGAAGGAGAGGGAGAGAATACTACAAAGACATAGAGGGGGAGGGAGGAAGGAAAGGAGAGGGAGAGAGAGAGAGAGAGAGAGAGAGAGAGAGAGAGAGAGAGAGAGAGAGAGAGAGAGAGAGAGAAAGAGAGGGTGGAAGGAAGGAAAGTAAGAAAGGGAAGAGAAAGAGAATTACCAGAACCCTCACTAGAAGCACCAAACCTTAGATCAAGTTTAGTATTTACCATTCTAGGTTACTGAGTTACCAAGTTGTAGGAACAGCTCTGATTTGTGCTACAAAAGAGACTCGTTCACCAATCTTTTTCCTCTCATAGTTCGTCAGGTGAAAGTGAGTTAGCAGTGAAGGTCCCTGACTCCATCACGGAGTGGAAGGCCAGCGCACTCTGCTTGTCTGGAACCATGGGCCTTGGCCTTTCCCCCATAATCTCTCTTCAAGTCTTCCAGCCCTTCTTCTTGGAACTCACTCTCCCATACTCTGTGGTGCGAGGAGAAGCCTTCACCCTCAAAGCCACTGTGTTCAACTATTTGTCCCACTGCATTCGGGTAAGGGCACTTCTCTAGAAGTGAGTGGGAGTGCAAGGAAGGAGCCCCATCATCGTTCATTACTGAGGGTTTCAGAGGAACATACTATTAAGTCAGAGCCGAATGCAATGTGTCCTAATTTTGCAAAGGAATGGGTACTCAGAGTAAAACGTCCTGACAGGTCCAAGGTAGAGGTTATTTTCAGTTCAGGATTCCCTATCTGCATATTCCTAAACTCAGACATTATTTCTACCTGATTAATTTTTTTTAAAATAGGGTCTCATTGTTGAGACCTTGAACTCATGAATCTCCTGCTTCAGCTTTCTGATTGCTGAAATTATAGGCATGTACTGCATGCCCAGCTAGAGTACTGAATTTTTAGACTCTGACTAAAGAAACAACTATTCCTTGTGTTGGCACAAGGCCAAGTCCTGGACATTTAGCCTCATTCCTGTCAGTTTTTCTGTTATCTTATTGCAAACAGCTAAACTGCAAAGTATTAGATAGGACTTACCTTGTGTAAACCCATCTAGAGGCTGTGGACTAGTCTGTACCATCCCTCCCGACTTTTCTTCCCTACTGCTGATCCTTTGCTTTCATCCTGTCATCAATTTGTGTTTGGGGTGGGGACAGGTCAGTGTGCAGCTGGAGGTCTCTTCTGCCTTCCTGGTCATCCCAGTAAAGGAAAATGAAGAATCTCATTGTGTCTGTGGAAATGGGAGGAAAACCCTGTCCTGGGCTGTGACCCCAAACTCTCTGGGTGAGTGGTAAAGTTCTTCACAAAATTCTATCTTATGCAGAAATAACTTGATTTGTTTTGCTTTGACCTCAATACATGCTTTTCCTCCTCCTTCAATACTGATCAAGAAGAAGAAAGCCATTAGATATATTGGGGAAACTTCTTCAAAGAAGGAACCATTAATATAGAATCATTGATTAATTCCATAAAAACTTCACTCACCAGGGAAGGTGAATTTCACAGCTACTGTGGAAGCCCTGCAGTCTCAGGAGTTGTGTGGCAATGAGGTGACTGAAACCCCAGAACTTCTACAAAAGGATACTGTAGTAAAGCCCTTAATAGTTGAGGTATGTGAACATACTCTGAGTTTCCAAGGTTCTGTTACATACCATACTATTATCTAATCCACGTGCGGCAGTGGCATTTCATTCCCAAGGGTATGGGTGTGTCTACAACTTGGTTATTCACTAATACTTCCTTCTCTATTTTAAAGTGATTGATTTTCCTGCTATTTTTTCTTTCAATACATAGCCAGAAGGAATAGAAAAGGAAGAAACTTTCAACACACTGTTGTGTGTATCAGGTAAGCATAAAAAATATATTAAATTCACATGTTAATTCATTTATTAGATTATATAATTGTAGAATAAATGTCCTTTGAGACATGCCTTTCTCTGAAAACAAAACAAAACAAAAACCCTTACACTCTTCCATGAATAAATCTAAAGACATTCAATGAAGAATATCCCTCTCCTGATTAAAAAAAATCTCTTTCAATTGGGCTGAATTTTCTCAGAGACATAAAAAAGAAATAGCATTGAAGGTGCTACTATTATTGTCATGTTTTAAGGATAAAGAAGAGAAGCTAAAAGACTTGTCTGAAAACTCTCAACTAATAATGAAGGCTTGAGCTGTCGACCTATGACAGGATTCTTTCTAATACATCTTTGTTTCCCAAACTTCTCTTAAAACTGTATTCAAAATACTGAAATATCTATGTAGCACTAATACTATATATTATCAAGTTATAGTCATATAAATACTGTCAGTTTAAGTGTACCCAGGCTTGTACTTTGATATATTTAAGGAGGATCTGTAGGTCATTAACCTACATATAAAAATAATGTTTTACTAATACCATTAATATAATCATATAGAGATTACCATTTAAAAATTTGATCATTTGCCATCTAAAATTATCTTGAAGACAATGCTCTTTTTCACAAAACTCTTCCCTATAGAGGTAACCCTGAACTGAGTATAGGGTTACAAGCCAACAAACATCACAAATTAAAAATATCATGAATCACAAATGCATTTAATACACCTAACCTATGGACCATCATAGTTAAGCAATACAGTTGTTTCCTCTGTGATCCTATGTCCACTGGAGCTGAATCTTGCTAAGGCTGCCCAGCATCACCAGAGAGAATCATAATACATACACTAGTCTAGGAAAAGGTCAAATTCAACATCTGAAGAACCAGCTGTTTCTACTGAATGTTCATCACTTTCACACCATCCAAAGCAAAGTCATCATAAGTCAAGGACTGCCTATGGAAGCATCTTCGGTAATCTCATCTAGGCACATAGCTTTAAAAACAACTACCTACTAGAGTTCCCAAAATTTACATCATTCATGCACACTTCCTTCCTGATCTCAAATTCATGTGAATACATAAATGCCCACTCATCATGTGTACTTAAGCTTGCAGGTTTGATATACATCTCAAAACTAACATGCTCAAAACACTGAAGTTCTGTTGGTCCCCACAACTTCCTTCTGTTGGGAAAAGTTTTCTGCATCTCAGATGATAACAATTTATTCTTCAATTTGCAGAGGATAACACTTTTGAAGTTGCATACATTACATTTTTTCACTTACAGTCCACACACAATCCACTCACAAATGTAGTTGGCTCCACTCTCAAGTTATTTCAAAACTCTATACGGTTCTCACCGTATCCATTCTACTCTGGTCCTTTCTCTGCTGGTCTATCTCAAAACTTTCTCCTGATCATTTCCCATTCTTCCCCTATAGTGAGAGGGATCCTTTAAAGAATATATTAGATCAATCATATCATGTCCTTCCTCCATGCAAGTCTTCAGAGGTTTCCTATATTGCTCTATATTAAAAGCTAAATTTTTAATGTTACCTACAAAACCTCACTACCTCCATAATTTTATATACTATTAATCTCTCCCTCAGTCTCTCTGTTCAGGCCACACTGACACCCTTCCACCTCTTGGACCACACCTAGCACACTCCAATATCTGAAGTCTTTTTATTTTTGGTTCCTTTTTCTTGGAAGCACCTTTTCCTAGATATCTATAGCTCTTATTCCCTGACTTACAGTCTCTACTCACATATGACTTTTTTACCAGTGAATATTTTGACAAGAAACCTGTTCTCCACATGTTGCACTTCCTGACTGGCCTTGCTTTACTATGTCACCATATAAACATATAAACACTTTCATTTTCTCTCTAGTAGCTATATACTAAATATATCTTTATTTACCTAAAGTGAAACCTCCAAGGGGCTCAGGAAATTTGTCTTGAAAATTGCAGCATCATTGCCCTTAGAACAGAACTTGGCACAGATCACACACTTAGTACATATTAATAGAATGAATGTAATTATGTAAAAACACTGCCAACTGTAGACATTAATATAAGCTGTGAAGAAAAGGAAGTAAGTATACCATAAGGTTTATGCTTTTAATGAATGCTATAAAAATATAGCACAGAAATACATGACTAATAAGAACTTTGCTGAGAAATCCATCATGGCTTTAGGAGAAACTTGAATTGCATTAAAGAAACTATATAATGTCCAAGTGAAATGAAATGTTGGATCTCAATCATGTAGAGGGAAAAGATTCATAAAAATAGAACATTTCTTTTTATTTCCCTCCTTTATATGTATTTATCTTCTTTTATTAGATACCGGGTTGCCAGAAAAGTTGTCACTGAAAGTTCCTCCAAACGTGGTTGAAGGATCTGCCAGGGCAACATATTCAGTTTTGGGTGAGTCTCAGACCAAGAGAAACAGTTGTCCCTCTTCATAATTGAAGGGCATGGGGCCTCACCATCCATAATTAATGAAGTCCCTGACACTTGGCATTGGTTTGAGAAGAGGAGCACCACACTAAAGATTGTACTTGTATTAATTAGAAATGGGGTTGAACAGATGGTATGCTAGTATTGTGCTGTGATGTGCTCTAAAAACTAAGAAGAATCACCTCTCTCTGTCCTCATCTTCAAATGATTTACTAGATGACAACACTTCCTAGAAGATTTGAAAATAATTGATAATTCAGTTTTATCAACCACATGTCACATTGGAAAAAATATTATCATCTGCCATTCAGTTCCTTCTCTACTTTCTTGAACACCTTAGAACCATCTATTTTATTCACCTTTTGCATTGCCTTCCACTTCTTGGGCTTTTTTTTTAATAATCATTTGTGCTTGTTGTCCTTCCATAAACAATGTGACCTCTCAAATATCTAGTAACACATTTTCCTTACCCAGCACAAACTAGCCCTTTGTTCCTCTGATTTTTTATAACTTTCACTTCCCAGGTGATATACTAGGCTCTGCAATGCAAAACCTCCAGAATCTCCTCCAGATGCCTTATGGCTGCGGAGAACAGAATATGGTCCTTTTTGTCCCTAACATCTATGTCCTGAACTATCTAAATGAAACACAACAGCTGACAGAGAAGATCAAGTCCAAAGCCATCAGCTACCTCATCAATGGTGAGAGAATACATCAAAAGAAGAATCTTTAATAAGGAGCTCCTGAATATCTTTTACTGAACTCAAATTGGCTTCTCTCTCATTAAGATTTGATAGTCATAGTTTCTGATTTCTAATGAGATATTCCACTATATGATAAGAAATTTCAATGTATCATCAGCCACCTAATAAGCAATACTTGCACTATGACTCCTCAATAGTATCAAAGAAAAAATAATTTTTTCTGATGTCTCTGCTACTTCAGAAGTCTCTGAAAATTTCCTTTTCAGGATATCAAAGACAGTTGAATTATAAGCATGCTGATGGTTCATACAGCACCTTTGGAGATCGTGATGGTAGAACTCCGGGAAACACTTGGTAAGATGCAATTACACATGCTATCAGTTGATCCATGATATCTTGTGAATTTAGAAATAGCTATTTTCTAATGCATGAAATTCTTCCATGGAAGATGGTTAGTCTTTAAATCCACATATTTATTAATCTAACTAGATAATTTCTAAAAACTTATCTGCTCTGGTAGCACTGGAGATAGTTGTAAAATAGGAATCCCCTCAAATGGAAATATAAGGCAAAAAGTGTCATTGTGTAAAATGAAAAAAAAAACTTCCACACTGTATGTTAAGAAGAAGTGAGAGAGGATGGAAAGTGACTGTTGGGCAAAAAAAAAAAAAGTCATTCAGGAAATGCACTTTTGATGGTGGAGAGTCTTAGGGCCCCAGCAAGAGTTTCATAAGAAAAAAGAAAATTCTTTGAGGTTTTTGTGGCAGTACTGGGGTTTGAACTCAGGGCTTCACACTTGGAAGGCAGGCGTTCTATCATTTGAGCCACCAACCACATATGAGAGGGAGAAGGTAAAAGAAGGAAGTTAAGAAGGTGAATATGGTTGTTTTACAATCTATACCAGAATGAATAAAAGTTTTTAAACATACTGAAACCACCGTAAGAAGGGTACTAAGTTAGAAAGAAGGAAAATAAAAGAGATGAACCAATTCAGGTTATAATATATATATACATGGAAATATCACAAGGAAACACCCTGGGTAGCTATCTTAAACAAACAAAAAATGTCATTTTGTTTTCTTTTACAAAATTAGAGAACAGGAGGGTGGAACAGGTCCTGTCTGGGGGTGGGGGATTGGTACCAGTGGGAGGAGGAAAGAGGTGGGGAAAGGATGTAAAAGAGTGAATATAGTGCAAATATTGTATACACATGTGTGTGAATGGAAAAATGATGCCTATTGGAGAATGATGAAGGGGGAGAATTCAAGTATGATATATTTGGTATTTTATAAAAGCTTCTGTAAATGCCTCAATGTACCCCCACCCAGAACAACAATAAAAAATAAATGAATAAAAAGACTGAAAAGCCATCAACTCTGGGCAAATCAATAAAGCTGAGAGATTAAAAATAAAGATCCAGATGTTTGCAATAGGCAATATTCAAATCTTAAGGATCCTTTCCCCATCAGTTGCTCAGCCCCCAGTAATGGCCTCCACTGACTGGCAATGATCAGTGTCTAAGGGCAGCACACAACATGAGCTCCAAAAGCGAGGTGGCCTTCCTGTCTCAATCTCTTTGTTTGCTGGACAGGCTCACTGCATTTGTACTCAAGTCGTTTGCTCAAGCTCAGTCACACATCTTTGTGGAGAGTGCATACATCATGAATGCTCTCACCTGGCTCTCACAGAGGCAAACGGAAAGTGGTTGTTTTCAGCGTTCTGGATCACTGTTAAACAATGCCATGAAGGTGATGCTTTCTCTTAATTTTGCTCTGGTCACTGAAGATTGTGAAATGCTGGAAGAAATGATGTTTCTATGAATGCATTGGTTCTAGTGACAAAGATTTGAGGAAGAATGGTGGGCTCTAATCCCCCAGAAATCTGGCAATAAACTAGCAGTAGTTCATTGAATGAAAATAGCATAAAATAAATCCCCCAAACCTTGTATATTATTAAAAATGAGAAAAAGTGACTTGAACAGACTCCACAATTTTAGGGTAGAAAAAGAAAGTGGGGAATAAACCAAAATGCACAAGAAAAGAAACTACCTAGTGAAGATGGCAAAGAGAAAGGAAGAGGAAGCATAATGTTCACACTGGCTAGTGAACATTGGAGTTGTTGAAACCTCTGCCTCTGCTCCTTCCAGGGTGGGGTGGATGATGAAGTGACACTCTCTGCATACATCACCATTGCCCTGCTGGAGATGCCACTGCCTGTCACTGTATGTACAAGCACTTCCCCCTATTTCCTTCACAAATGTAAGGAATGAAAATCTCAGATTAATGATTTCCCATTACTTTCATGGTATTTAATTTGAGTATATTTCACTGGAATATAAAGGACTAAGTCCTTTTGGAGGCCACAGAGAATGGTTAATTCTCTAATCTGATCTCTAATGTTGCATTGACACACTGGGATTTTTAATTTGGGGTTAGTCTGGAGACAGTTCCTTTGTCTTATTCTGGTATTTTAGGATTGGATCTTGCCCTCTTTATAGCACAGCATTGTCCGCAATGCTCTCTTCTGCCTGGAAATGGCCTGGGACTCCATCTCAAAGACCCAAGAAAGTCATGTCTATACCAAGGCATTATTGGCCTATGCCTTTGCCCTGGCAAGGAACCAGGCCAAGCGAAGTGTGCTGCTTGAATCACTAGGCAGAGAGGCTATAAAAGAAGGTAAGAGCTGGTATGGTAAAATATACTTATATCACAAATGATCAGTAAAGGGGGAGCACCTTGGTTAAACTCACAGCTTTCATGCTACCTCAATTGCAGTTACAATAAGAATTATCATTGATCCATCGCTTAATTCCTCTAGGTAAAATGGACCATTTTACCAATGCAATTATTGGTTTTATTTAGCCAAAGTTTAGTACAATGCAAGTTTGAATAGACACAAAGACTCCTTGTGGTCGTCTGGAAGCTTAACTTACTTACTTGGCAAAGATTTGATTGATGGTGACTAACACTTTTTTTTTATTTATGTCATTTCATTATCTGAGCTCTAATTATAATCATCACTCATGGGTTAGATTTGAAAACATTCTCTAGCTAAATATTTTATTCTTTTCTATTTCAAAGAGGACTCAATCCACTGGCAACGTCCTAGGAACGTTCAGGAAACTACAACATTCTATTTTCAACCCCGGGCTCCTTCCGCTGAAGTGGAGATGACAAGTTATGTGCTCCTGGCCTATCTTACTGGCCTGCCTACCCCATCTTCAGAGGACCTGTCTGTGGCATCACGTATTGTGAAATGGATCATCAAGCAACAAAACCCCAATGGAGGCTTCTCCTCCACTCAGGTCTGTGGAGAAACTCTAAGAGAGAAAAATTAATATAGTAACAGATACATAGATACAACCATGTTCTAGGAATTAAATACCTGAACAGTTGGTATTTCTAATTTATACTTTCTCCCTTCCTCCATCACCAGATTCTAGCCTTATTATTTTATGTATGGATTACTGCTCTATATGATAGTATCTGCTCTCTTTACTGAACCCCTAACAGTGCAGGCTGATCAATCTTGCTGTAGCCATGCCTTCATGGGACTGAATAAATCTTTTCTCCAAAGACTAAAATTATCTAATATTTTGTCCAAAATATTTCCTCTACCCAGTAAATATGAATCATAAATATAATTAGACATATCCCTTTGCTTTAACTGGACTTGGTTCACTGCCATTTCCATGTCTTCCCCTATAACATTCCAGGTGGTCCTTGATACTTCTCTCTTCATGAACACTTGTCATGATTCAAGTATAATCTTTATTTCTTACCTTCTACAGTATTCTTTTAGTATTTAGCACATAGTTTCTTTTTTCCTTCTATGACTTTTGTAACAAACATTGCTATATAAACAAATTATTTCAATACTCTCTGCTTGCATCATATATTGGGGTCTTGTTTCCATATGTGTATTATAATCTGATGAGAAGACTTTTTCATTTGCATCAAAATACCTATCATTAATAACCAGATTTCAACCTAGTTCAAATTATTGAACTGTCAGTGTCCATTGTGTGCTGGAGGATAGTAGTATTGATGTCTTACATTTAGTGTGATTTTCCTATTGTCATCCTCTCCTGTGATTTCTATACCTATCTTTTCTTCAGGATACAGTGGTAGCTCTCCAAGCCCTCTCCAAATATGGTGCAGCAACTTTCACTAAAAGTAAGACAGCAGCTTTGGTCACCATCAAATCTTCTGAGACCTTCTCTCAAGAATTCCATATAGATGATACCAACCGCTTACTGCTGCAGGAGGTGGGATTGCCAGAAATTCCAGGAGACTACAGCACCACAGTGTCAGGATCAGGATGTGTGTACCTCCAGGTGAGACTGCCAAGGTCTAGAGGATGCCACAAATGAGAAAGAAAGTCTCAGGGTTACTTCTGAATTTCTAAATAAATAAATAGATGTGTGCTGAGGGCAGGAATGAATTATTTGGAAGAGACTGTGATATTCTTTGAGTGCAAAGATAAAGGATTTGTTATTCTTGTTATTTTTTTAGACATCCCTAAGATACAACATCCTCCCCAAGAAAGAAGGGAAAGCACACTTCACTCTGCAGATTGATACACTTCCCAAAAATTGTGATGGAATAGATGCTCAGAAGAAATTCCACATTCACATCAACATTAGGTAAATCCTAAACCACAACTAGGCCTTTTGTAGAATATGGTAAAATTGATTTTCTTCAGTGAGGAAATTCTATTGTCTAAGATCATACATACATAATGAACAGGAACATCTTGTAGTATTTATTAACAATCAAATTTTTTCACTCTTACTGAAAAAGCCTAATGTTGAGAATGTGGTGTTTCCATACCTAAAAAATGAAGTTGAAATGTGGTTTGTCCAAACTACCACAACACAGATATAGTAGATACAGAAATTGATGAGAGCAATAAAGAAGGTGGACTTCTCTCTTCAAACAATGCCAAGGAATTTTATCAAAAAAACCTATCTCTTCACCTTGACTTCATAGTTACACTGGGGAACGACCCAGCTCCAACATGGTCATTGTTGATGTGAAGATGGTATCAGGCTTCATACCTATGAAAGCATCGGTGAAAAAGGTAAAGCCTAAATCTCTTACAGGTTTCAATGTCATGATAAATGTTGATACTTATGGATGCCAATTCAATTTTATTGGTATAGTTTTCAAGAGTTTTATTGATATACTCCTTCAAAAATGTCTAAAGTATGCTTCCATGATTTAAATAACTGATATTATTATTATATGGTATTGAGTATAAGGCATAAGTCAAAAATACAGTGAGTTATGCTCCATAAGGCCATGAGACATCTAGGTTTGTGGAGTGGTATTGAATTACCTTCCAACTATACATATAGAGAAAATCAAGGGGTATACATGTACATATGCTATTATGTATATGTATCTGTATATACATTTGTAGCATATATGTATAGTACATGTATGAATCTATGGAGAGAGAGAAAGGGAAAGCAAGGATTCAATAATTATTCTTCTTTTACAGAAGAAATATAAATTAATAGTTTGGATAGTCTTGAGAGGCCATGAAGATAATAAATATTTGAAAACTGCTCCCAGTATAATGTGTTCTCACTCCATATTTCTGGTTTATCTTCTTTCTCAACAGCTTCAAAGTCAGCTTAGCATTCAGAGGACTGAAGTGAGCAACAATCACGTTCTAGTCTACTTTGAAAAAGTAAGACTTTGGGTGACTATACAAGATCTGTAAGAACTAATAGAGGTTCTTACAAGCCAAGCCCCTCGAGATTCCAAATAGTGCTCTTCATAGACACAAGTGAGAAAGGGAAAAACCTACAAAGGGAAATGAGACCTGAACTGGTCAACAGGGCTCAACTGAGTACATTTGAGTATCCATAGAATTTTTTGTCCTTCCTGTAGTTGTCATTGGGTATATTGGGCAGGTCAAAAATGTCCCATTCTTTCCAAGGTTTTTATATGGATGGATAGCACAATTGTGGGGCTGATGATATTTTAAGAAGAAAAGATAGTAACTAGTAGATAAGTTAAGCTTTGATTTCAATTCAGTTCTCCTATCTCTCCAGCTAACAAAGCAAATCCTGAGTTTCTCCTTCTTGGTGGAACAAGACATTCAAGTAAAGAATTTAAAACCAGCTATAGTAAAAGCTTATGATTATTATGAAACAGGTGAGTGGAATTTTGATAGGAAAAATTGACTAAATTACTAAAGAGGCATGTTAACTAAAACAAAACTCTACTATTTTTCACTGGAAGAAAAACTGAGTTTATGGTCACTGGATAATCATGTTCTTGTATATTAACCTCTCTTGCTTTCCCTAAACAAGTCTTAGAGCCATTCTTAAAATGGCTGATCTTAAAAATAGATCATAAAGCAGTCTTTGATCAGCTCTATTCGCATTGCTCTATAAAATCATTTGTTCTGAGCTGATTACTCTAGAAAGATGAGAACAGCAATAAATGAGAAATCACATCTTAGTATCAATGTGTGATATAGGACCTATAATTTGATCTGATTTTGAGGTTCGTTTGGATAATCTCATGAAATTTGAGAAATTTTGTACCATACTGGGAAATTCTTCCATTTGCTTATGCTTTTGAACTTCAAATTTACCAGCATTATAGTATACTATAATGTTAAATTTTATCCCCTTCTTAGATTAAGGAAAGGACCAGAGAGAAAACTACAGCTCCTATGGGAAAATGCAGCTATGGAAAGGCACTACCAAAGTCCTACAATTACACACAAGCACCCGTCAGTTCTGTGCCTACTCCCAATGTTCTCTTAGTCTCCTCCCCCATTCCAGATAACTTAGTATAGAACCCATTTTCATTAGCTCTGCAGCTGTACTTTATGCCTTTTTTTTCTTTATTTATACAGGTTATTTACAAATAGCTGCTTATTGGCCAATCATTTTTGTATTTCAGATGAATTCACCATTGGAGAATACAGTGCCCCCTGCAGTGCTGGTAAAGTATAAACAGTCAACTTTAGTACCAATTTAAAGAAAATTAATAGGCCCCTCGTTTCTCTACTAAAGCTGCCTCCTAAGATGAGTGCCTCATTTCCACATTACAAAGCCCTAATATATCATTTATGAATTGAATTATACCAAATATATCATAGAACATCTCAGTAGAAAAAGAAGTGCTAGTAAATTGTAATTACTGGTATTTGGAATGACTTGTTTCTAGGTAAATTCAAGAATTTGTCACATATATCATCTTGTGTTTACCTTACATTCTATACCTGTGATCACCCCTACCTTTCTAAGATATTTCTAAATATATATTAGTTAAGGTCACTATAATTACATGTCACTGTAATTATCCACACAGCACAGCCTAAGAGATGTGATCTATAAGGCTTTCCTTTAGGAAGCTGACAGGGTCAGTCTTTTGACAGTATAGAATTTTCCAACTCACCATTTTAAAATATGAAATAAAAACTTAGATCATCCCCATCACTAAAAATAATTAAATTTATTTTAATTGAGTATTTATATTTGAATATGAAAATGTGTTCTTTTAGTAGGTCACAGAACTTTTCTTAGTATTTCTTCTGCTGTTTTCTTCTGCTATTTAGAATCTAAGCAAGGAAATGCTTAAAAATGGAAAGAGATTTCATCAGACAAACGTCTTCAAAATGAAGAACAAAGACATTAGGAGAAAATATAGTGAAAGAAAGAAGAAAGGAAATTGGAAATTCCTAAATTTTGTATGTCGAATAAATTTATGACATTCATAATTCTTTTTATTTTTCTTTATCAATATTTTCTTATCTGAAAAATGTTTTTAATCTTGGTATCACTTTTACCACCACTTAAAGAAGCTATTTAAAAGAGGTACACTTGGAAACACTAAACACTATAGACAAATTAAAGTAGAATTCCAAAAGAATTATTAAGACTTTAAGCAAAACTTGTTTAAAAGTACATTTTATACATTCAATCTGCTCTAAGGGGAAATCATTACTTTTATCTTTCAAAACTAGCTATCAACAATCATCTAAAAGGAAAACACAAATTATCCCCATTGCAGTTTGAGTTATATTGCCTCAGAATATAAATTGTAGTCCTCACCTGTAGTACCTGTGACTATAACCTCACATGGAAATAGGGTCTTTGTAGATGTAATTAAGATGTAAGTTAAGATGAGATGATACTGGAGTGTAGTGGTCACCTAGTACAATATGACTAGTGTCCTACTGGGGATGAGATATTCATAAGTAGGAAAGACAATGTGAAAAGATACACAGGAAATTTCCATGTGATGATGGAGGCAAACATGCAAACACCAAGGATTGATGGAAAAAACAGAAGCTAAGAGAAGGGAATGAAACAGATTTTCCACTAGGACTTTAAGAAGAGCATGGACTTGGTTTGGAATGTTAAAAGTATTCATGACCAATACCTTGATTTTTGGACTTCTAGCCTCCAGCTATGAAAGAATAAATTTTAGTGGTGTTAAGCCACCTACTTTGTGTTACTTGGTTATGGGAGGCTTTGGAAACTACTATCATCACCAATTACAATTATATAACTACCTCAATTTCATCATTGCACATTGTATACATATATCCAATTATCCCACTCTACCCCATAAGTTAAAACAATAATGATAATTAATTTTTTAATTATTTATTTTTATTAATTGGCCTAATTTACTTAGTTCATTCTTGTCTTTCAAATCAGAGCAAATAAGTGGATCTCAAAAGATTAGGTGGAATAAGGAGAACACAAGAAATTTTTCTTTGGATTTAATACATTTTTACTCAACTTAATTTTTCATTTTTGTTATTTATTTATTATTTTATTAATTTATTGTACAAAATAAGGGGTTTCATTATGAGATTTCCATGCATGCATATAATGCACTTTGATCTTATTTACTCCCTCCCATATACCCCATCCCCTGGTCTCTCTCCCCCAAGTAGTCCTCTCTTGAGATCTTGATTGGCTTGTATTTATGGATCCAGATTCTGTATGAGAGAAAACATGGTATTTCACTTTGAGTGTGGCTCATTCACTTAACATGAGGATCTCTAGATCCACCCATTTTTCTGCAAATGTTATAATTTCATTCTTCTTTATACCTAAATAATAGTCTGTTGTTCATATACGTAGTCCATTATCCATTCATCTGTTTCGAATGTGTGAAGATGTAAGAAAGTGTTGTGTGTCTCTAATCCACCATCTTAAGTCTGTCCATTTTGTTTTTAATTTTACATATTCATAGGGTTTCACAACATGTACACATTTTGTATCAGGGTATTTAGTGTGTCTATCACCTCATACATTTACAATTTTTTTTAACATGAGAGCATTCAAAGTCCTCTCTTTTAGCTCTTTTGGAGTATTCAGTCTGATGTTGGCAAGTCAGTCATTCTATTGTGTGAGAAAACACCAGAAGTCATTCCTCTTATCTATCAGTATCTTTTACCTTGTTCCTGTTGACCAATCTCCCTTATTCTCACTATCCCTCTGCCTTCCCCAGCCTCTGGTAACCATCTTTCTACTTCACTTCCATGAGACTGACTTTTTTAGACTCTACAGATGAGTGACATCACGCAGTATTTGTCTTCTGGACTTTATTTTACTTACCACAATGGCTTCTAGGCTCAACCATGTTGTCAACCTTTTACAGATGAATAGTATTCAGTTGTGTATATGTAACATGCTGTCTTTATTCATTCATTAGTTGGTAGGGACATAGATTAATCCCATTTCTTGGCTCTTGTGAATCATGTAATAAATATAAAGTACATTTATTTCTTTGAAAGTTTCACACTATTTTCAATAATGGTAGTAGTAATTTATATTCCCACCTGCAGTGTATGAGCTCTCCTTTCTCCACATCCACACCAGCATTTGTTATTTTCTTGTCTCTTTTATATTAGACATTTTAATTGTTTTTGTTTTTTTTTTTCCATCAGCCTGGGGCAGGGCTCAGTTTATTTTGGAAACATGTGCCTTCCAGAATTTTCATTTGCTGCAATTAAAAAAAAGAAACAACCACCAAACATCAAAGACTGTGAGGTTCTTATCCAAACAATCCTGCCAAGGCTGGTTTTAACACTTCAGGTCCTCTTAGAATCCCAGGCCTGGAGGCTGCAGGAGCAATCACTGAATTCCCAAAGCAAGAGACAGGCATCAACTTGCCCAGAGTCCCTCTAAGCAGAACTAGCTGTTCTTCCAGATCAGGCTGGTGAGGCTGCCTGACACCCCCACCAAGGAGAACCTCCTGATGGATGTCCTTGGAGGGATGCTTGCCTGACCCAGGAGGTTTCAGGCTAGCTCTCCCCAGTCTCCCGGCCTGAGTGGTCTCCTCCAGGCCCAGAAGTCACACTGCCAAAGTACTCCTGTAGTTCCAACAGGGCCCGGAAGCGATGGGAGATGGCATTCTTCTCCGCCTTGGGCATCTCGGCATACCTAAAGAGTACAGTAGCAGTTCAGAGAACAGGAAGCCCAGACCTCTGGAGGAGGGGCATACCCAGTCCATCCCTGCAGCCCAAAGATTAAGGAGTCCCAGGAAAGGAGGGCAGTGGCCACCAGCTCCTAGCAGCCTGTAAAATTTAATTGGACAGTTTTAAATTCCTCTGTAGACAGAAACCCTTATTAATGAGCATGGCAGGATAGTAAACTTGCTCTAGTTGCCAAAAGTTGTTAAGGGAAGCTGGGGACAGGGATGAGCTGCATGTTTGATCAGCTTTGTCATCTGTTGACAGGAAGCAGTGGGCCTGACAAAAGCAAACACAGCAGTCTTCTCTAATGCACTGGGGAGGGGGGCCCTGGCAGCAGGCCAACAGCCCATCAGTGAGGTGAGAAGTCACACCCTGCCCATAGGCTTCAGACCTTCATTGGCCAGTACCATAGCCACTAGCCACATGTGGCCAATGGCCACCCAATCTGACAGTGCAGATACACAACACTTCTGACACCCAAGAGCATTAAGACAGTGCTACTTCACAATGTCCTCAGCCCTGTATGGCTACCATGAGGCCTCATGCAACATTTCCTAAAGGCCCCTCCAACCTGGAAAGCCCAATTCCAGTAACAGCCTTTATGTGTCATGTAAATAAGAGGGATCAGTATAAAACACTGAGAACATGTGGCACTGCATTCACCAGAGGCTGCAAAACCGAGTATCTTCCAATTCAGATGAGGGAACTAGAGAGTCATCTCACAAAACATCTTGATAGGTCAAGGCCAGAGAGAGAAAGTCACTGGTCACACAGCTGAAGGCAGAACCCAGGATGCCTGCTCCACCTTGCTGTGGACTGGGCCACATAGATTCCTTGTGTCCACCCCACCAGAGCTGCCCTCAGAGCCTTCCCCATTCCCATCCGCATGTCTGCACATGGGCAGGATGCCCACCTAAGACATGACCAAGGAAAGAAACTGGGGCTCCTTACGTTTGCTCATATCCATCAGGCTGAAAGCATGGGTCCCAGCCAAAGTCTCGGCAGCCTCGGGGCACCACAATCTGGCCCTGCCACAGGAAAGGGGGACAGGGGTAACTGGAGATGCATTTGGAGGCCAATTTGAGTTTGGTTAGTTTGTGAATTTGATTAAACCCAATTTATTCAAAATGTAGTTCAAGGGGTCTACAGTACTTGCAAATGCTTCCTGAATACCTAAGTAACATGCAGAGTGAGGCAAGGAGAAGGAACCTCTGGGTCCAAACTCCCTCTCTACACTTTTAATAAATTGTGACCTCACTGAAGAAAAATGGGTCAAGTTTGAAAAACTGACCAAAAATATGTGGTTCTAATAGGAAGTTAAGGGCCCTGAATTCTGAGGATAAGGTCTATACTTACAGCATTTCTCAAAACACAAGACAAGGAGCTAGGGATATGGCTCTGTGGTAAGAGCACTTACTTAGCATGTAACAATAAACGAAGGAGCCTCTAGTAGGTGAATGAAACACCCTAACAGAAAGTACTTAGCAGAGGCCAACATGGCAATGAACTCAAGAAATACTGGCTATGACAGGCAAATTCCAAAATGAAAATGTCACAAAGAACAAACTATAGTCCAATGTTGTAAAACTTCATGTCATCAGAGTAAAAAATCTAAAGCTGGGTGTGGTACACCTGCAATCCCAGCTACTCAGGAGGCTGATAACGGGAGGATCACAAATTTGAGGCCAGCCTGGGAAATTTACCAAGACCCTGTCTCAAAACAAAAAATTTAAAAGTCTAGAGATACAGCTCAGTGGCAGCGCACTTCTCTAGCATGTGCAAGACCTTGGGTTCAATCCCTAGTACCACAAACAAACAAAAAGTAATTAAAAATATAGGGCTGGAGTTGTATCTTGGTGGTTGAGTGCTTGTCTTCCATGTGGAAAGCCCATTTCAATCCCCAGCATGGTAGGGGGAAAAAGGGGCAGTGGTGGGTGTTAGAGATTAACCACATAAATGCCAAGTCATGCAAAACCAAAGGCAAATTCCATTTCTGCTAGTGGGGAGTTGTGTGACCAAAGTCAGTTAACTACTCTGAGCCTCACCCATTCCACAAGTTTTCTGAGCTCTTACAGTGGGCCTGCAGTGTTCTCAGCACTGGAGTAGTCACAAGCAGCCCAGCTTTCCCCTCCAATGGATGTCACAAGCCAAACAGGCATAACAATTAAGAAACAAAGTAGCTAGGCACCAGTGGCTCTAGCTCACACCTGTAATCCTATCTATTCAGGAAGCAGAGATCAGGAGGAACGTGGTTCCAAGCCAGCCAGGGCAAATAGTTCTGTGAGACACTATCTCGAAAAACCCTTCACAAACATAGGGCTGGTGAGTGACTCAAGGTGAAGGCCCTGAGTTCAAGCTATGAGTAAAAGGCTATGAGATAGTCAAAGAAGGCTGTACCCTTGACAGATGGATAAGATTTGAGCAGGAAGTATGGGATGTAAATACAGCTTTTGTAGCAGTTACGTTCAGTTTGTACTTTTTTTTTTTTTTTTTTGTGGCACTGGAGCTTGAACTCAGAGACTTACACTTGTTAGGCAGGTGCTCTTACTGTTTGAGCCATTCTGCCAGCTCTTTTTTTGTGATGGGTGTTATTCAAGACAGTGTCTTGCAAACTATTTTCCCAGAGCTGGCTTCAAACCTCGATCCTCCTGATCTCTGCCTCCTGAGTAGCTAGGATTACAGAAGTGAGCCACTGGTGCCCAGTTTGTACATCTGCTTCTTACAGGGGCCTACAGTGGAGAGATCTGGGTGTATCAGACCAGGAGCTGAACCACCAGCCTCAGAGGTCAACTAGGTTTTGGGATAGACAGTGTTTTAATTGTGGTGATCAGAGATGTCTCAGAGGAAGGCCCTGATAACTCTGTCCCCAGAAGACCCTGGGTGTGGACTGCAGAGCCCTCTGGCTGCACACCAGAGAACTGCATCCAGGTGGGTACACACCGAGGTTCGGCCCCTGAACAAAAGCACAGGATTGCTTGGGTCCCCAGTGCTGAGAGCAAAGGTGCAGAGTGCATAGGCTGATTTGTCCTCAAAGCCAGCCAGGAGCTGGTGGAGACCTGTGGAGAGATTCAGTGAGGGCTCACTCAGTACATCTGTGCTGCCCAGACTCCACCCCCAACCCCACCCTCACACCTTTATCAGAAGCCCTTGCAAGGTGGGGAGGGAAGAATTCCTCAAATTGGATTGGACAGTGGTGGGAAGTTCCAAGGGCATCAAAAGAGCTGACACCAGGGCGGGCTTGAAATTCAAAGCCCTGGGTATCTGCCTCCCTCTAGGACAAGCTAAAACAAGATTTTGTTAACAGAAAATCAGTGTGGACCAATGATGTGAACACTGTTTGATTCCCAATGCAAAATAAACCAAATGTGAAAAGGCATTTTCAAAATAACTATGTAATAAGATTAGCTTGGGGGCCTAGGGATATAGCTCAAGTGGTGGAGCACTTGTCCAGCAAGTACAGGGCCTTGAGTTAAAAACCGCACTACCACTTGAGCCATGCTCCAAGCCTCTATTCTTAAAAAAAAAAAAAGACAGATGAGTGGTAGAGCACTTGCCTAGCAAGCACAAGGCCCTGAATTCAATCCCCAGTACCTCCAACAAAATTAAATAAAGTTGACAATTATAAATATTTGTAGCCATTAATCTATTCTACTACTGTACATGTTTGAAATACTCTCCAATATAGTTTTTGTTTTGGCAGTGCTAAGGCTACAACCCACCTTGTGAATGCTACAATTCACCTTGTGAATGCTAGACAAATGCTCTACAACTAAGCTATATCCTCAGCCCTTGGTTTTTTGACAGAGGGTCTTGCTATGTAGCTCAGGCTGGCCTTGAACTCACTGTGTAGACCAGGTTGGCCTCAAACTCTTGATCCTCCTGCCGCTGCCTCCTGAGTGCTGGGATTATGAGTGTGTACCACCACAACCAGCTTTAAATGGTATTTAGTTATTGTTGTTGGTTTTTTTTTAAACTCAGGGCTTCAGGCTTGCAAAGCAGGGGCTCTACCACTTGAGCTACATTTTACTCTGGTTATTTTGGAGATGGGATCTCATGAACTATTTCCCCAGGCTGACCTCGAACTATGATCCTTACAGTCTCAGCCTCCAGAGTAGCTAGGATTACAGGCATGAGCCACCAGTACCTGGCTAGTTTTAAGTGTTTTTTAAAGCACCTAAAAAGAGAACATTTTGGCATACACACAAGGGTGGCAGCATACGGCCTGCTGGGGCCTGGGAGGGGCAGTCCCAAACCCTGCAAGCCAGGCAAGACCCTGGCTGAAGAAAGTACCCACAGGCAGTTGCTAGGGTAAAGTCCCTCATGAGAGCCAGAATCAACAACTATAGTTCCTTTGTCCCTCAAAATCACAGCTCTGCAAATTTCAACCATCCATTCCTCCCCACCTCAATGCTCTCTGGAGTACAAGGAAAGTGTGAGGGAAATGGAGGTGAAGGGAAGTTCTATCGTGAGGACTGAAGCCTGGGACTCCAGATTCTCAATTCCCAACAGATCCAAGAGAAGAAACAATGGAGACAATACCTTCAGGCTTTAACTTCTCCAGAAACCATTTGATGTAGGGACCAGGGAGCAATTCCTCATTGTGGTTTTGATTGGCATGTTCTTTATGATTAATGGTGTTGGTCACTTTTCATATGCCTGTTGTATTTCTTCTCTCAAGAAATGTCCAAGGACTGGCAGAGTGGTTCAAGTGGTAGAGCACTTGCCTAACAAGCTTGAAGCCCTGAATTCAAACCCCAGTGCCATCCAAAAAAAAAAAAAAAAAAAGGAAAGGAAAGGAAAAGAATTGACCACTGTCAAGGTTTTAATTAGGTTATTGGTTTGGGGTTTTTTATTGTTGCTGCTTGCAATACTGAGGATTAAACTAAGGGCTTCATGTTTGCTGGCAGGCACTGGACCACTTGAGCCACACTTCCAGTCCAGATTATTTGTTTTGTTTATTTTTTTTGTTTTGTTTTACTGAGTGCTGAGTTCCTTAAGTATTTCTGGATATTAACTCCTTGTCAGATGAAGAGCAAATATCTCCTCCCATGCTGTATGTTTTCTCTTCATTGTTTTCTTTTCTTCTCTTTTTTTTTTTTTTTGCGTGGTGAACCTCTGTAGTTTACTATAATCCCATTTGTCTGGCTATATTGCCTGTGTGTTTAGAATTTAAATCAAAAATATCCTTGCCCAAACCAATGCCATAGACCTTTCCCTGTTTCCTTTTAGTAGTTTTACTTTTTCAGATATTGTATTTAAGTCTTTAATAATTTCCAATGTTTGAACAAGAAAAAAGAAAATAAAATCTGAGATGTGGGGTCAGTTTTTCATTTCTAGCCTTCTGTCATACTTAGAATTTATCTCAAAAAATCTTTTGTTAAGATTCTCCAGGAAAACGTTTCTTGTTTGTTTCTCCTGAAGTCATAAAAAATATAAAAAGATGACTCATAACAAAAAATAAATACCTGAGTCATTAATATTTATGGACTACAGTGCATGAGTAGAGAAACAGATGATTTTAACAGGCTTTAACCTATTAGTCCAACTCCAAAGTAATATTTGATCATTATTTAATTCAAACTAGAAGCATTGTTGAAGACTTTTATTCTTAATGATTTTAAAAGCATAAAGGATCTGCTGTTGTTTAAATAATAATCTGAGAGACATCTTTATGTTTTCACTTAATAATTTCTGGTATTATTCTTATAAAATTTAGGAATGATAGTGAGATAACGTTAAAACAAACAATAATCTAGGTACTAAAGTCAAAGATTCAAGTTATTGTTTAACAAGCTTTGGCATAAGAAAAATCTGTGCCAAGATGTGATGTATATACTAAATCAACAGCATGAAACTTGCCATGTCCAGTAAATGAACTTTCATCACTAAAAACCCATTAATCTATTAACTACATAAAGACTTTTTCATCATCAATACAGTTGAATGACCCTTGGCCCAAAAATGTTCTCTCCACAAACAGAGCAGCTGAATGTGAAAAAATTGAAAGTAAAAAAGAATGTTTTCTTTTTTATCAAATTGTGTAAATTAAACTGAACTTTTTCTGTAAAATATTCTATAATTCATACTGAGTCTCATTGATTAAACTAGCTGCCTATTTTAACAAAGTATTTGTCGAAGTAAAATTTTTTTAAATACTGCAGATAATTTTTATCTAGAAATTTCTGGAATAAATAACACTAGATTTTGCCTTGCTTTGAATTAACTAATTTTATACAAAGCACATTTTTTTTTGAGATAAGGTCTCACTGTATAGCCCAAATGACCTCAAATTTGTGATCCTCCAGCCTCACTTCCAAATGATCAGATTATGGGTGTGTATGCCCAGCTTTCCTAACACATTATTCTTTTTTTTTTATTCAAATGTGCATACAATGCTTGGGTCATTTCTCCCCCCTGACTCCACCCCTTCCCTTATCACCCACCCCGCCCCCTTCCTCTCTTTCCCACCCCCTCGATACCCAGCAGAAACTATTTTGCCCTTATCTCTAATTTTGTTGAAGAGAGAGTATAAGCAATAATAGGAAGGAACAAGGGTTTTTGTGAGTTGAGATAAGGATAGCTATACAGGAAGTTGACTCACATTAGTTTCCTATGCATGTGTGTTACCTTCTAGGTTAATTCTTCTTGATCTAACCTTTACTCTAGTTCCTGGTCCCCTTCTCCTATTGGCCTCAGTTGCTTTTAAGGTATCTGCTTTAGTTTCTCTGCGTTGAGGGCAACAAATGCTAGCTAATTTTTTTAGATGTCTTACCTATCCTCACCCCTCCCTTGTGTGCTCTCTCTTTTATTTTGTGATCAAAGTCCAGTCACTTTGTTGTGTTTGCTCTTGATCTAATGACCGCATATGAGGGAGAACATACGATTCTTGGTCTTTTGGGCCAGGCTAACCTCACTCAGAATGATGTTCTCAAATTCCATCCATTTACCAGCAAATGATAACATTTCATTCTTCTTCATGGCTGCATAAAATTCCATTGCTAATAAATTATTCTTAATTTAACATTTTTTTGTTACTAAATAGCATGCAAATATATTAGCTTTTTGCATGCTCTTTGAATTAACAACAATGTTTTACAGATTACTCATTAGTATGTTAAATTAAATCTTTAGCATGTGTTCTTTTTATATTTGCTTAAGAATCGAGGTTTTACAAGTTTGCCATTTCAATATTTTTAAATATTTTATATTTTTAAAAATTATATTTTTAAACATAAAGATAATATAAGAAGAGTCCATAAATAAATCTATGCATTTTCAAACAATTTTTGAAAAGGGTATCAACAACATTTAATAAAGAGAAGTGCTCTTTACAATATATAACATTAGAACAATTGGATATTCACATGCAAATGATTCAGATTGGACCCCTAACTCACATGATATGCAAAAATTAACCCCAAATGTGTTACAAATCTAAATGTAAAAGCTAAAACTCTTAGAAGGAAATATAAGAATAAGCCTTTATGACTTTGGGTCAGGCAATAAGGTTTTAAATATACCACCAAAAGCACAATCACCCCAAAAGAACTTTTAAAACTACACTTGATTAAAACTAAACACCATTCATTAGAGAACATTCAGCATTCAGCATTATTATTCATTAAGAAAATGTAAATAAAACCATAATGAGATACCCTTTCACATTTACTACTGTAGCTATAACTTTTAAAAAAGAGAGAGGATAACAGACATTGGTAAAAATATGGACAAGATGTGAATACATTACTGGTAGGAATTTAAAAAGGTTCAGTCACTGTGGAAAACACTCTGGCTACCAGAGGACCCACAATTCTTTCCTGGGTTTATTCTCAAGAGAACTGATAACATATGCTCAGGCAAAAAAAAGTATGTACAGATGTTCATACCAGAATTATTCAAGATACACAAAAAATTGAAAGAACCTACATATCTATCAGCAAATGAATAGATAAACAAAGTGTAGTATGTACATACAATGAATATTTATACTTACATAAACTAAGAAGTAATGATACATGGCACAACATGGATGTAGTTTGAAAAGGTTATGCTGTTTGAAAAAAGCTACTTACCAAAGGCAGTATATATTATGATTCTATTTATAGAAATTGTTCAGAATAGGTTAATACATAAAAATGAAAGATTATACAGCTTGGCATGATGGCACATAATTGTAATCCTAGCACTAGGGAGGCTGAGGTAAGAAGATCTCTATTTCAGTGTCCTCATTTTCTCAAGAAAACAGTACATTACGGTTACAAAGGAATGAGCAAACCATTCATTTCCACTCTGAAAATTGAGGAACACTGCTAACAAATATGTGGTCTCATTTTGGAGTGATGGAAATATTCTATAATTAGGGAGTGGTGATAATTGAATAACATCACAAGCACCCTGACAACACTGCACTGCGCAGTTTAATATGGTCAATTTTATGTTATGTGAATATTATTTCAATAAAAAAATTGTCAAAAATTTAGCCAGCTATGGAAAAATTTTACTATTTTTCAGATTTAATGTTCCATACGAAGGGATAGGTTTCTCTTCTTGCAAACTTTATGCTACATTTATTCTGATTTCCTTTTTCTTTGTCCTACTTCACATTCAGGTAAAACGGATCCTGAATTCAGTCCCAGCTCTCCTTAGGTGCAGTCTAAGAGCATTCTTGCCCTCACAGAGGCCTGCTGGGAGATATGCGTATAAGCAATCTTGCAAGCAGGTCTGCTGATTTCAGTCATGGGAACCTTGCAATAGCCCATAAACTAACTCCGGCCCTTCTCATCTTTGGTCTGAGAACAAGTCTACTGACCCAGGGATCTTCCAGGAGTCATGCTTACCATGAGCCCAGAGGCAGGCCTGCAGACCTCGGTCTCGCAATAGTTCCTGAAGCAATCCCAAATCTTGATTTCTACTGCCTCAAGCTATAGTCTAGGGTCAGTGCTACCTGCCTAGAGACCCATTCAGTGACCAAGTAGGAATCCTTCAGGGCCTCGAGAAAGCCACACGCATCCATATACCTGGTAAGAGAAACACCATCTGTGAACTGTGAAGCAGATCCTCATCCCAGAAGACTCCTACTGACAAAGGTCCTGAGAACAGTCAAATTAACACAGTGAACAGAAAAAAAAAAAAAAATCCAACCAAAGCTCCTTGATGGCAATCTCAGGATACTTCTGTACTTCTGATGGGATTATAGCATGATGTGGTCATTTTGGGGTGTACTTTGGCAATATTTGGTCAGTTAAGTACATGTCTCAGATTCAACAATCCCACTTTCATGTATGTATCCCCCAAAAGAATTTATTTAAGTATAACGCAATATGTAAAAAGACATTTATCAAAGCATAATTTGTGGTGGTGGTACAAAGGACACTATCTTGTTTCTATCATTTGGGAAGTGAAAATATTAAATATGGAAGGTAATCACCAAAGAGTGCTATTTTCTAATAAGGTACAACCAATAAAATACGTACGTGAAAACAAGGAAGATTCTTTTAAAACTAAACTAGCAATGACTGAAAATAGTAAGAAACAGGCAAGACATATATCATTAAACTATTCATATAAATTAAAAATACACACATAGGACCTTCATTTCCAGTAATGACACTCAAAGAAATTGGAAACAAACTTCCCATTGGAAACAACAGAGGAAAAATGAATCCAAGATTTGACAGCAGACAGCATCCCAGAGGGGTTCTATTTTCTAACAATAAGTTCGTTAGACTTAAGAACCACGAGTCTCACCGAATGCCCTTTCCTCGAGAGTCTATTTGAGTCTTTTCCTTATATCTTTATCTGTCCTGCTGAATGCTACCTTTCCATTCTTTAAGATACCCTCCAACAATAAGAGACTATTTTTGTTAGTCCATTTTTTCTTTCATTTATCATCTACTCTTGAAATATTCCCCCCATTGGGACAACTGTTATAAATACAATAAGTAATCACCAGGAAACATAATTAATTTAACATGAGACCTAAGACCCCCACCTTCACAGAAACATTCTTTTGGATGTAAGGCATTGGATATAAAAATGTCAAAGTATATAATGGGGTAACACTCAACTCACATTGTACCCAGATGTGTAAAGAATAGCTGCTTTATTGTTCAGTCATTTATCGTCTTCCTCAAGAGTCCCCAGTTACTGGTCAATGAGGGAAAATAAATTTAGCCTTATCCAAATTTAAAGTTAGTAAAGAACAATAATTGTAAGATTTCTTCCCCATCTCTTCTCAGCTCCTCTCCAAACCATTATCTACAAAGCAGAAGTCTCTATTTCCTCCAAGTAGAAAAGATCAGCATCCTTGGTCTGTTTGACTATTGCCAATCTGGCTTTTCTTCACCTGCCAGTCAGCACTGTTGGAAACTTTAGACAGCTGGTTTCTGTCAGCATGATCAAGACCCAAAAGTCCCCTCTGGCTGACTCTGTCTCACTTCAGCTGCCATAGAACCCCTAACTTTCTTTTTCATCCTACATCCAATAATATGGCTATTGTTCCAACAGAGCCTAGACTGAATGGTCTGCTTGTTGCTTTGTGGTTCAGGCTCATTTGAGGTCCTCACCTTCAACCCAGTTGTCTTTGTGTTCCTCCCAGAGAACTCTGGGAATTGTTAGGTTCATTGACAACACATAGGCACTGAGTGTCCTGGGAAAGTTAACTTCTCACCTTCTCTTACTTACCCACACTGCACTCCTAGAGGACACTGATGGAGCTACAGTCTACACTGATAGAGGGCAACATTCAGAGTCCCAAATTAGAAGAGAAGTAATGGGATTCTGTTCTGCCTATTTTTATTACCTAACATAATTGTCCCTCTCCAGACCAAAGTACAGGAAACAGAAACAAGAACTCTAACTAAATTTTCTGTCTTCCTTGGTCTTCCTTGCACAATTTCCCATTAACTAATAGGGGTGCATTTCTCCACTACCATTCTTCTCCCTCATCTACACTGCACCTCATCCAAACAGCATTTGGAAATATGTCATAAATATTTCTTGAGAAGGAATATCCTAAGCAAAAGTGTCAAAAGTAGACCTGACAAGTGACTGAAATGATTAGAGTAAGTAGAGAATAGAATAGTTTAAAAGAGGTACAGTAGTTAAACTCTAGACACAGCCTCTGCTGTTCTGTTGCTAATGATCGACCCTAAACAAAGACAGACTTCATTTGGCTCAGAAAGTCTAAGCACCAAGTCCCCACTCATGCCACAAACACCTGAGGCATTTACTGTTGCAGAACACTGAGGCCATCACAGGCCCTGAGCCCATTGGAGAGCTGCCAGGTTACCAAATTGTACATTGCCCTAAAGAAAGAGCCCAGCCTATACTGTGCCCTCTCTACCCAGGTTCTTTCTGCACAGAGTCATCTTGAAACCTTGCTCACCCAAGGCTGTGAAGCAGCCAGGCAGCCCACTCCAGTATTTCCATTGCTCCAGCCCTGTAAACCAGCCAGGAGGTTTTACCTGCTCTCCCACATTGCCAGGTAGAAACTGCATGGCCTGCCTGTAGTGGTTCAGCCTGCAGTAGCCCCTTTAAGTCAGTCAGATAGTCATATTCACCCACTTGCTACTCCAAATACACCCAAGTGACGCTGCCCACCAATCCCTGGCTCTAGCAAGCAACTAGGCAGTTCCAGACATCCCCGCTGCTACCTCATATGCAGCTGGATGGCTCTGACCATGCACCGTGGCCCTGAGAAGAAACTCGGCAACCAACCCTGAGTGAATCAGCCTGCCAAGCCTCCTGGGAAGCAGCCTGATGGCCCCATTCACTGGCTCCTGGCTCTAGAACATAGCCAGACAGCACAAAAGCTGAGCATGTCTGCCCACAAAAGCCCAGGGAAGAGTACTAGTGGCCCCACCCACTTATGCACAAACCCAGAAAATAGCCAACCAGACTTTCCTGAGTGTCTCAGCCAGCCAAGGTCCCCAGAAAACAATCTGGCAATCTCACCAACTGTCCTGTGGCAACAAGAAGCAGTTGAGCAGCCCATTTTCAGAAGGTCAAACCATTGAGGCCCTGAGAAGCAAACACTTGGTCCTTGCCCACTGACCCTCAGTCCCAAGATGGACAGATCACCTCCCTGAACAGGTGGTTATTTATTCTCTGCTGGCTTTGGTTCTGGTTGGGTATCCCTGGAAGTCACATGAGATTTCCTGGACAGGGCTCAGATGTGAGCAGCTTCCCCAAATGGGCACACTCATACAATGAAGCCCTCATACACCCTTCAGACACTGACAGAAGCCCCATCCCGCTACTGGGCATGCTGTGTCACACTCAGGCCCACCATGGTAGCCCAGCCTTGCACAACTCTTAGAAACTGAGAGGTACTATAGTCACAGCCAAGTGCACCATTCTCAAAGCTGCCAGAAAACCTGACTCATGTTAAGGAGCTGCACCCCAGCTGATGATACAATCTCACAACACCTGCAACTTAGGCCCCTGAGGCACACACAGATATTGCCAATATTGACTATAGCTAAAGAAGCTACACAGACATTGCACTAAAGTACACAATAGGAACCAAAACCAACAGAGAATATCCAACCACCCTCACCTCACCAGGTCACACCTCACCAGGAGAAAATCATTTACCACAAAAGCCATTCTATAAAATTGGTAGAGGAATCTGACCCACCAGATACACAAAAATTAATGTAGGGCCACAGAAGCATGAAAAAACAAGGTAGTTTGATGCCCCCAAAGGAACACAATAACTAATTTGCAAGAGACTACAAAAGAACTCAACAAATTGCCTTAAAAAGATTCAGAAGAATGATTTCAAGGACACCTGTTGAGATATAAAACAATATAGCAAATAAGTCAATGAAATTATGAACACATTCATTATATGAATGAGAAATTCAGAAAAGAGACAGAAATCATAAAAAAGAACCAATCAAAAGAACTCCATAAATTAAAAATACTGTTAAAGCAGTATTCAGTGAAGAACAAGCAAGCAGAAGAAAGAACTTCTGAGCATGAAGACAGGGGTTTTTGGGGGGAAAACAAAACTCGAGAGAGGGTGAGAGGAAGGAGGTGGGGAGGAAGAAGAAGGGGAGGGAAAGAAGAAGAGAGGAAAGATGCTTTAGAAACTTATGAAAAATCATTAAGTGAACATTATGGGTGTTCCAGGAGGTTAAGAGAAGGGGTAAGTATAAAAAAAAAATTCAATAACTGCCAAAAAAAAAAAAAAAAAACTTCCCAAGTCGTAGAAAATAAACACCTAATTCCAGGAAACCCAAAAGACCCCTACGAGATTTGGACAAAAAAGATACTCTCCAAAACATATTACAGTCAAACTGTCAAAACTGCAAAATAAAGAAAGAATTCTGAAAACAGCCAAAGAAAAGCATCAACTCACTTATTAGGAATCCCCCTAATGACAAATATCTCAACAGAAACTTTATAATCTAGGAGAAAGTGGGATGAAATACACAAAATTATGAAGGAGAAAAAATGGCCAGGCCAAAAATATTATACATAGCAAAGTTATCCTTCAGCGATAAAGGACAAAATAAACTTTCCGTGACAAGCAACAGTTGAAAAAATTAATCAGCACCAGACCAGCCCTATAAGAAATGATTCATTAAAGGACAATGATGAATAACTACCATCATGAAACATGCAAAAGTTTAAAATTCCACAGCACAGAAGATACCCAAAAGAGATGGAGAATCATATCCTGTCAAATCAGGAAACCACCAAACCACAAAGATGTACAAAAGGAGAGGAAGAAAAGAACAAAATAACTGGAAAAAAAAAGAATGACATGAGTATGTTTTTATTTATCAATAATAGCCTTCAATGCAAACAGATTAAATTCACCAATTAAAATATATAGACTGGCTGAATGTATTAGTCATTACAAATGTTAGTATGGAAAGGACTGTATGTCAGACGTAGGATGAGGTGAGGCTAGTTGAGTATCAGAAAAGACTTCCTTAGGAAACGATATTTGAATTTCTGAGATATAAGTAAGACCTACTGGAAACATTTGTCATTATTTATCTATTGATGAATCTACTGACTGGTTTTCTCACTGGACTTAAAGCTCTATTTCTTTCTTTCTTTTTCTTTTTAAAAAAATCTTTTGGCAATACTGGGAGGTTGAACCCAGGTCCTCATCCTTGCTAGACAAGTACTCTACCATTTGAACCACTCCATTAGCCCTACTTTTGTTGGTTACTTATGAGATAGGTATGCCTGGGTCATCCTGGAGTGTGATCCTCTAACTAGTGCTTCCCTCTGTAATTGGGATGACAGGTGTGTGCCATCATGTCTACCTATTGGTTGAGATAGAGCCTTGCAAACTTTTTGTCCAGGCTGGCCTTGAACTGTTATCTTCCTAATCTCTGCCTCCCAAGTAACTAGGATTTATAGGCTTGAGTCACCATGCCTAACCTTAAACTTGAAGCTCTATAAAGACAAGGTCAGTCAAGACTGAGTAAGAATAACTTGGTTCATTAACCAAGAACCACTTGTTAAATATTTTTATGTTACTCTCTTATCTTACCCTGACCTCCCAATAGTTGTCACCAAAGTTGATCACTCCCTCAGGGGAACATTCTCATCTGTCCTTCAGTATCACCACACTCTGGACCTGCAGAATACAGATGCATGTATATATTGCACAACATTTTTATTTCTCTAGTTGTATATCCAGTAAGCAGCCTAAACCTAACAAGCCCAAAACAGAACTCTGGCTTTGCAATCCCTCGCCCACCAAATCTCTCCTCCTCCAACTCCTCCTTACATGAATTTTTGTTAGCCCCTTCTATCCATGCTGTTCAAAATAAAATCCTTAACTCCTCTCCTCCTCTCACACCACAATCTAATCTACCAATATTCTCTATGTGCTACACCTACAAAACAGCCTAAATTTGCTTGCCTCTGATGTTTTCCTTGTAATTTCAACAGCCTTCTGACTTTTGAAATACTTTTGTCCCCTGTAATTAATTTTTTCCACAATAATCAAAATAATACTTTTAAAACATAAATCTGACCATGTCAGCTCTCTGTTTACAATCACTATTAACTTCGCATTGAACTTGGACACAAATTCCAAATTCCTTACCTACGATTACAAAGTCCCATGTGATTCCATCCCTGTCTTTCTTTCTGGCTTCATTTTATAACTTGCTATGTTTTCCCAGTGTTCCAGAAATGTTAGCCTACATATCACTTTTAGAATATGCCAAGTTCTCATTCAGAAGTGCCACCTTTATGTTTGCTTGAATATTGTTTTAACATAGTTTCTTCTTGTCATTCAAATCTCATTCTAAATATGACATTCTCAATGAGCATTTCTCTGAACCACCAATCTAAAAAATTCAGTCACTTGCTGTAATAATACTCTGCTTTAATCTCCCAGTGTATTCATTAAGAATTCTTTTTGTACACATGGATGTTTCTTGTTGGACTACATCCACTAGAATGCAGACTCCATGAGACCTGCAACCTTCTCTTGTTTTATTCTGAATCTGTCCTCCGTAGTGACAAGTACACTGGGTTCTCAGCAAATATTTACAGAAATAATGAATAATGATGATGTTCTGCATCTCACTTAATACCTGAAAATTCTGTCACTCAGGTTCTTAATCCTGCTTGTTCTTATCATTCTCAGTAATGGAGACTTTTGGGTTTCTTTATTTATACTGAGCTAATAACTTATAAGTGACCATGCCTGTCTCTTTTCTGGATTCCTGCTAATCCTCCTTCTGTGTTAGTAGATAATAAAACTAAAGCAGAAAATTCATCACATGACCTCCTTATTTTAGAACCTTTAGTGAAGGTGCCCATCTTATCCCCGAGATCCATACATTCTGGCCATGGTCCCTTTCTTTGTTCCCATTTCTTTCTCACTTGCTCCTCACACCTGCTCTTGACAGGTGTGCCATGCCTCAATGAGATGGGGCTTTATCATATTTCCGCATGTTCTCTCTTCTTTCCCTTCCATCATCTGAATAAATCCCACTTTTCTTTTCAAGTTGAGACCCACAGGTGTTATCCCCAGGAACTTTCTCCACTGTGAGATTTGTTGTCCTCCTCTCCTTTTCTCCAATATTCCACCTTCAACTCTTTCGGGACACTTGGTACAGAATGGTGTCATTTATTTACTCATCTGTCCTTCACTAAGTTTTCTAAGGGTTTTCTATCATCAGGAATTACAGCACACTTTATGTATAGGAAGTGCATAAATGATTTCAAAATAAGCTTATTGTTTCCTTAAAGTGGCATTGTAGTGTGGGTCACCATGAACAATTTTATTTTCATTATGGATTTATAAATTCTACAGTTAAATATACTTTTCAGATATCATGAATGAGAATTTTCAGGACTCAACCAACTTTTCAGAAGTAACTTGCCTCATTTCCTTCAGAATTTTTATTTAATTTTTTTTCCCAAGACAGGGACTTACTATTTAGCTGGAGATGACCCTGAACTCACAATCCTCCTGCCTCAGCCTCCTGAGTGCTGGGATTACAGGCATGAACCACCACACCTGGCTAATTTATATTTTTAATGGTAGTATGCACATGTCTTAAAAACTAGAATATATACAAAGGCACAATAAAAAGCATCCTCTCATTTTCATCTTTCATTTGCCCAATTCCCACTTCCTCCCTTTTATGTAATCTGTGTACTTAGTGTTTTATGTAGCCTGCCAAAATTTCTTTGCTGATACCCAAGCAAGCATGATTATTCTTATTTGCCCCTTAACACAAAAAGTGATAGAAACACTGTTTTTATCTGCACTTAACATATTTTCAACATATCCACATTAATACACAGAGTATCATCTTTTTATTTCACAATTTTGTAGCTTTACATTGTAAGCACACCCTATAGTTTGCTAGCTAGCTCCTTACTGAATAAATTTGGGCTACAAACAATGCTGCAATGAATAACCCAGGACAGCCAGCATTTTGTAAATGTGTGAGACTAAGTGTAGATTGAATTCCTGGAAATGTACTTGCTGAGTATAATGATTTTTGCAATTGTAGTCTTCATGGTCAGGTAAATATCTTGATGCATTGAAAAATACAGTCCACATAAATTTTCTGTCCAGATGAAGCTCTCATTGTTTATAAAATATTTTATTTTCTTGTGGTTTCTAGAAATAAAATCATCTCGTGCAAATAGTGACAATTTTACCTGTCATTTATAGTTAATATCTGTATTTATTTGTTTTTATGTGTTAGCTAAAACTTCTAGTACAAACTTAAAGATTAGTGGAGATAGATTTTTGTCTTATTTCTGATTCATTATAAATGGTGTTTTCTTATCAAGTATTGTATTGGCTTTCTGGAGAAGATAATGTTTACACATGTATAATTTTACATAATACTACATACAGTCAGAACTATCCATTGATAATTATTATAAAGAGTGGGTATTTGATTTGTCAGATGTCTTTCAATATTTATGGAATAAAATCAACTTTGTCACATTGTAAAATTTATTAATTCTTTAATGTGCAACTGTATTTTGTTTACCAACTTTTTATTTAAAGTATTTCTCAACATTCATAGGTGGGATTACCTCTCATTTGGATTACCTTTGCTAACATTGATATATTAACACTATACCCAGTTCATGAAAAAGAATGTTGCTGTTTTTATGTACTCTGAAAATTTTTCAATATCATTGGGACTATCATTGTTTAATTTGCTGTGAAAAGTCATACCATCAGTTGCCACCCTGAATGGCATGTGTATTCATGAGTGCAGGCCACAACTATCTGTGCTGTGTGCCAATATTTTACAGCCACATGAGTTCACAAAAAAAATAGTGAACCCTGCTTCATTTTGGGGAAGAGCTGTTTGCCTTCATAAATGTCTGTGCACTTAATAAATGCTGTGGGTGAATAGATGAAGAAAAAGGATTCAATTTCTAGTAGCTCAGGATGAAGATGTAGCAATTGTCTAACATGATACTGACAATCTTATGAACTCATTTTATCTTTATGCAAAAATTAGAAAACTGTGAGTCCCATATTTGTTAGTGAATTCATAAATTAATACACAGTTGAATTATTGTAGCTAGTTGCTGACTAATAAATAAATTTTAATTTGGAAAATGTTCTCTACTAGAAATTTTCATTTCCTATTTAATACTTAGCCTTTTCAGTTCTACATGTTCTATCATTAACTCAACACACAAAGGGAATGCTTATCAGTTTTGTACATAACACAGTGCTAGAAAAGACAACAAGTCTGTGGACATTGGAATCACATTTGAAAAAGTAAAGGTAAAGACCAGGGTTGGGGGCATAGATCAAGTGGTAGAGAGCCTGCCTAGCAAGCACGAGGCCCTGACTTCAAACCCCTAGTACTGACAAAAAAAAAAGACCAACATTTGACAATTCACAATACTCTTTTATATATTGGTTTGCTTTTTTCTTTTTATTATTGTTGTACTGGAGATATAATGTGACATTTGCAAAAGTTCTTACAATATGTCATAGCTGAATTCACCCCATAGAAACAATCTGGTACTTTTCTAGGTACCAGTATGCATACATGTTGTACATACTATGTGTATATGTGTATGTGTCCATGTGTGTGAGAGAGAGAAAGAAAGAAATATTTATATAAAACATGATTTTATACATGTCATATTTTATACATGATCTATGACTTATAGTCATAGGCCAGGAAGAATAAAAATTCAAGGGAAAACAATGGGCAAACAGCTGCTATTTTGGATAGGGTGACCAAGGAAGGCTTTTGTGAAAGAACACTGGAACAGAGAAATAGATGAAGAAAGAAGAAAGTGAAGAAAAATGTACATAATTCTAAGTGCTCCAGAAAGAGAAACCAATGAATTCAAAGTCCCTGAGACAAAAGCAACATTAGTGCATTCAATGGAATAGAAAGGAGCCAGTGTGAACCTAGTACAGTGAGTAGGGTGGGGGATGGGTAGCAAAAGAGGAAGTCCGTCCATGGCTGGGAGTAGAGAATCCTGCATAATTTTGTAAACTTTAATAAGGATTTTGGATTTTTCGAAGCATAATAGAGAGTTCTTTGAAGGATTTCCAGGAGCATGACATAATTACATTTTCATTTTAAAGGATTTATTTGGGGGTCTTCTAAAGAGAATGGGTAAATTAGGAGGCTGTTCCTATCTAACAGGAGATTATGGTGTTTCAGATTACAAGGATGCAAATTGAGACAAATTTTTGACTTGTTGCTAAGCTTCAGGTAGAAAATAGTAGAAAAGGGGAACTCTAAGGTAAATCCAAAGACTGGCTGGCATGAATAATCAGATAAAGGAAATGTCATTTACTAACAGGAAAGTTGCTGGGGAGTAAGGAGAAATCACATTTTTGAGTTCTGGGTAACCCAGCATAGTAGCTGTGATTCAAGCCTGCTGGGTGCCCTGTGCTTCACTGAACAGCTGTTGACACATGGGGAAAAATAAAGTGAACCACCTCAAGAACCAGATTATTAGAGTGCTTGCCCTCTGAGACCAAGAGCGCGGCCAGCCACAGGTGGACTCATGCAAGTGCCAGAACAGAAGGCAGGCATGCAGGCAGTTTCCCACTGCACCGTGGGGAGCGATTCTGAGAAGCAGATGAGAACTTGACATAACCACAGCTGTGCCCAATAAGCTACAAGCTGAGTTTGGCACCTCTCCAGCTGCAGATGCAGCACAGCTGCTTTTCCTAAGTTGTTTCCCTTCAGAGAAGCAGGAACACAGGTTTCTCTTGTTACAATGTCACACCCCTCCCCAAGAATTGTTTCTAAACCTCCTTGTTTACTACAGTGTATAAAAGACTCACTGAAGAGGACTTGAGGCTTTTTGATTGGGGATTTTGATTGGCTGACGCTGACGCTGGCTGGTATGTCTCCACCAGAGAAGCTTTTTGCACCAAGACATTTATACATAGGCTTTAGAAAAACTAAGCTAAAGAAAAGCTAAAGAGAACATGGGACAGTGCAAGTCTAAGGGCCAAGGTTTTAAGAGAGATTAAAGGGAATGTAAGACCATGAAAGTCTGAGAGCAAAGACTTTAAGAGAGATTATGCTAAAGAAAAGCTAAAGAAAACATGGGACAGAGCAAGTCTAAGGAAAGAGACTTTAAAGAACAGAAAAGAAGACCTTAGAAGCAAGTTTTTAAAGAAAGACTTTAGAAGCAAGGCCTTAAAGAATAAAGATAAAGAAAAGAAGCAGAGTAAAGAGAAGTAAAAAAGCAATGAGGCTGCTGTGTGTCTCCATCCAAGCACCCAACACACCTGGCCCCAGCTTTATGCATGTTTGCTTATCGTTTGTCCTTTCTGCATCTCCCACCTCCCCCAGTTAGGCCCAGTTAGGTTCAGTACTAACAGGAGCAAGAAAAAGCTCATTCCACTGTACCACACTCTGCAGCTTGCTTCTGACAGGACAGATAGGGAATTCCAAAGTTGTTACTGCTGCCCCACCCACAAGGACATTCTGAGAGCCTTGAGACACTCCTCAACTCCAGCCCAAGCTCTGCCCCCAGGTGGGCACAGACAGTGCAGAGAGGATCTTGGACCCAGCATGCACTGTGACTAAAGGAATCAGGAAAAAAGCCATGACTCCACTCATGGCCCACCCCTGGACATGTACTACCACCAAAGAGGCAGAGAGGAACACTGACGTCCCCAATGCCAACTCACCGTGTGGCTCCTCTGCTGCTCTGGGTGTGAGTGCCACAGAGGAGTGCTGCAGTCCCAGCCACTTCCTCTTCCCAGGCAGCATCTGAGCCCATACCATAGGTGGAAGGACATTTAACCCAGCTCCCTACTGAGTAGCTTCAATAGCCGGTTCAAAAATCCTCAAATACAGGATTTTTTTTTGTGTCATTAGCAACACCCATGCATTTACTATAGTGAGAAACAGAGTCAACTTCTGCTTATTGTCTCAACTGGGAAAGAAAAATCCCATTTTTTTCAGAAAGTTTTGAATGCAGTAAGTGAAATAATCAAGGCAAAATGTTTATCGCAATGCCTGACACATACTAACTATAAATATTAGCTATTGCCAATGTTCACTAGCTCTTTGATGCAAATCTTTTTACATCTATGAAATCAAAGCATGTTTTGTATCAGTATATCATAATTTATTTATATTGTATTTTTCTCCTTTAAATGTTACATTCAATAATGGTATCCCTCCCTGCCATACTACTCTTAGGCATTTATCTGAAGGAATATAAATCAGTACACAGGAGAGATACTTGCATATTCTCATTTACTGAAGGGCTTTAACAATAGCTAAACTGTTGAAACAGCTGAGAAGCCCAACAACTGATGAATAGGTAAAGAAAATATGGTATATGTTTGTGTATACACCACAGAATATTACTCAGCCATCAAGAAAAAATGAAATTTTGTCATTTGCAGAAAGATGGATGGAACTAGAGATCACAATGCTGAGTGAACTAAGCCAAGTTCAAAGTCAAACAATGCATATTCTTGCTCATTTGTGGAAACTAGACTTAAAATCATGATGACAATGACAACGACAATGATGATGGGACATGAATATATATGGGGGACTCCCTGGGAGGGGGGATCAGAGGGAGATGAGAGGAAAAAGAAAGGTTATTGAGGGATCAAAGTACATTACACATGTATACATGAAGACAGCGTTCCGAAACCCACCAAAAACTGTTTGAGAAAAGGCGAAAGGAGGAATGGGAATGGGAGCATAATGGAGGGATCAACTTGTTCAAGGTAGATTGTATGCATGTATGAAATTACCACAATGAAATCGCCTCATATTATTAATGTATGTTAATTCGAAATATTAATGTCCTTTATATTGATAGTGTGTTAGATGTGATAAAATACACTAATAAAACTTCTCTCTCTGATATACCTATTTATATTAAAGTATTAATTAAGTCATGTCAAATATTCTTCAAGCCCACATTTCTCCCTCTCCCTACTGTTGTCACTGGAGTTTGGGACCCTCACTTTTTCTCATCTCAACACTGAAATAGCTCCCTGAACTGTGTCCCAGCCTCCTCCGTTGCCCATCTCCAATGCCTACGCTGCATTCCTGCAGAGTGATCTTGCTTCACCCGTGGGTAATTCAATTCATTGCCTGACAATTGCCTCCAGAATTAAATACAAATGCCTTCTTATGGCACACAAGACTCCAACTCCCTCTCTCTAGTTTTATCCCGAAGTCCTAACCAAACTGAACTCCTTCCTTTATTTGCAGATTGCCTAACACCCCATGTTATGTCACAATCTCATGTCTTTGGTCACACTGACTTATCTATCCAGAATATATTTTGCAGTTGTCTGTGAGTCAACTAGAAATTCCTCTGGCAATAAATAACAGAAAAGCAACCAACAGTTCTTAAACAAATAGAGAAGTCCATAGTTTGCTATTCCAAGGTTGATGCAATAGCCCCCCAATGCCAGTAAGTACCCAGACTCCTATCATTTGAATTATTCAGCAAGCTGACCTTCCTCCTCATACTCACTGCTTTGCCTTCTTAAGACAGAGTCACTGACATTTCAAACAGTACATCTACTTTCCTTGTAGAAAGAACAAGAAAGGACATTCAATGGTATGCCACTAAAATTCTCTCATTTTATTTAAAAAAGCATAAGGCCTCATTCCCATAATCCCTATGTGGCAGTTTTCCACTTGCATCTCATTGGCCAGACTATGTTAAACAGTCACAATTAGTTTGAAGATGGCCAGGGAGAAAGATGCTCTGTCAGCAGTATCTATTATATATAGTCTGCTGGAAAAATGTCTTTCATTGTCTTGAGACTCAGTTTAAGAATTATAGCTTAAAAATTTGTATGCATATGTTTCCTTTTTATCACTACATGAATATTTATTAAGCACCTCATATAAGTTACTGTTCTAGTCACTATGGATGCAACAATAAACCCTTGTGGAACTTATACCCTAGTATTTATCTTTGAGCCAATATTTCTATGTTTAGTAATTTATCTTACAGACTAACTCCTCAAAGATAATAAGTATACTCACAAAGTAATAAGTAGAATAACAAAAATGTAATTGAATTTAAGTATGTAACCTACTAATTCTATTACACACATATAGTATAATGTATTCCAAAGAGTATATTTCTCTTAACATGGGTAATTATATTGATATGGGAAGTTACCTCAATGCACATTTTAATGGAAAAATCAGAGCAAAATGTACAGTAAAGTATCACTTAATATTAATCCAAAAATGTATGTAGAATTCCAAGGGACCCCTAGTAGCAAATTTTTTACTTCATTAGAAAAAGAACAAAGTTTTGATTTGCATTTCTATTATTACCAGGGAACTTGCACACTTCATGTATTTACTGGCCATTTGTACCTCTTCTTTTGCAAATTCCCTGTTAAATTCATGTGCCCATTTCTTCATTGGGGTGTTCATTGTTTGGGGGCTGAATTTTTTGAGTTCCTTGTAGATCCTGGATATTAGCCCCTTATCGGACGAGTAGCTGGCAAAGATTTTCTCCCATTCTGTGGGCTGTCTCTTGAGTCTGGTGACTGTTTCCTTTGCTGTGCAGAAGCTCTTTAGCTTAATGCAGTGCCATTTGTTCATTGTTTGTCTTAGATGTTAAGCCTTTTAAATTCTGTTTAGGAAGTCGTTCCTTATACCTATCTGTTCCAGTGTATTTCCTACTGCTTTGTGGAGTTGTTTCAAAGTTTCAGGCCTTATATCAAGGTCTTTGATCCGCTTTGAGTTGATTTTGGTACAGAGTGAAAGACAGGGATCTAGTTTCAGTCTTCTGCATGTGGATATCCAGTTTTCCCAGCAGCATTTGTTGAAGAGGCTGTCTTTTCTCCATCGTGTGTTTTAGGCTCTTTTGTCGAAGATCAGTTGGCTATAGATGGGTGGGTTTATGTCTAAATCTTCTATTCTGATCCATTGATCTTCCTGTCTGTTTTTGTACCAATACTAAGCAATTTCTTTAAGTGAGGTGGGGAGGGGATTGAGGGGGAGACAATGGAAACAATAAATAATGTACAATATAAGTCTAATCCAAATTGTCACTACGAATCCCCCCTGTATAATGAACATATCCTAATAAAAATTTATTTAAAAAAAAAAAACAAAGCTGAAGGATTCACACTTCCTGACTTCAAACAATAATGAAAACAATGTAGTACTAGAATAAAGATAGGCAAACGCTTGGAATACAATATAAAATCCAGAAATTTACCCTTTTGTTTGTGGTCAAATGATCTTTAACAAAACCAAAACCACTAAACTGGGACAGAATCTTCAGCAAACAGTGTTAGGAAAGCCAGATATTCATATGCAGACATAAAACTATAAAGCTCCTAGGAGGAAACATAGAAAATTCATAATGTTGGACCTGACAATGACTTCTAGGATATGACATCAAAAGCATGTAACAAAAGCAAAAATAGAAAAATAGGGCTACATCAAATATAAAAACTTTAAGATATCAAGAGATGTCTAAAAGGCAATCAGTAGAAAGGGAGGAAACATTTTTAAATCCTATAACTGATACGGAGTTAAAATTCATAATGTGTAAAGAATCCTACAACTCAACAAAAAGTATCAAATAGCCTGATTTAATAAGTGAGCAGAGGACTTGATCAGACATTCTTCAAAGAACATGTACAACCAAGCTTGTGGAAAAGAGGCCAATCATACCCACAACAAGATACCACATCATGTCTGTCAGGATAACCAGTGTTTAAAAAAACAGAAAATAATAAATGTTGGTGAAGATAAACAGGAATCAGGACCCTTGCACACTATTGGTGGGATTGTAAAATGGTGCAGCAGCTATGTAAAATACTATGAAGTTTCCTTAAAAAATTAAAAGTGAAAGGCTTGGTTGTAGTTTAAATGGTAGCACACCTGCCTAGCAAGTGCAAAGACCTGAGTTCAAACCCTAGTACTGCCAAAATAAGTAAATAAATAAGTACATAAATAAATAAATGTAGAAATATCTTGTGATTCAGCATTCCCACTTCTGTGTGTATTATCATTCCTCAATATCCATGGAAGATTGATTCCAGGACCCCTGCAGATAGCAAAATTCATGGATTGTCAAGAGCTGTATATAAAATGGTGTAATGTTTACATAGAGCCTAAGAACATCATCCTGTATACTTCAAATCATCTGTAGACTATGTATAATACCTAAGACAATGTAAATACTGTGAAAATAGTTGTTAAACTGTGTTATTTAAGGAATAATGATAAGTAAAAAAGGGCATACAGATACAACCATCATAGGCCTAACTACATAGAATGCAAACCAGACTCAAGGCGAGTCATGCTCAAGAAAGAGTGCTGGAGGGAAAGTGAGAATCTGCGCAACGTTGAGAGCCTACAGCAGCGTACGCCTGCACAGCATGTCATTAGTGTGGATTTAGCAAAGTGGTTGGCATGCAGCAAATTCAAATTTTGCTTTCTGAAACTTTCTAGAATTTTCTCCAAATACTTTCCATCTTCAATTTGTTGATCCCATGGATGTAGAACCCACAGATATAGAGGGTCAACAGTATTTCCGAAAGAATTGAAAGTGGCCCATAGTCATAGAACTACTCACAGAAACTATAAGATGGCAGAATCCCAGTGTCCATTAATGGATGAATGGATTTTAAAATATTCGTACAATGGAATACTATCCATCCTTTAAAAAGGAATGCAATTCTGATATGTGCTTTTGACAAGTCATATGTGCCAATTATAAAAAAAAAATTAATTACCTGTATGTTTCTACTTATATAAGACATCTGAAGTAGTCAAAGTCACAGAAAAAGAAAGTAGAATGATAGTTCCTGGAGGCTGAAAGTAGAGGAAGAAAGAGGGCTGCTGCTTAATGAATATAAAAGTTCAGATTTGCAAGGTAAAGAATTTCTGGAAATCTGTTTCACAACAACATAAATATACTTAACACCACTGAACTGTACACTTAAAATGGTTAACATAAAAAAAAGATAAACCTGTTTCTCTGATATACAGAAATATTTACAGACAAGAAATATTTGAGGAAGTTCATGGCTTATTTTCTGTTTTCTTCATATCTATATATTTTATAACAGGCATGCTTTGCTTGTATAGCTCACAAAATATTTTTAAAAGCTAAAAAAGATTCAAAGTTACTTTCTTCCCTCCAATTCTCAATACCTAAAAGTATTATACAAGTACTTTCCAAAGTTTGTTGGAAAGATAACAGAAAAAAGGAGAATGAGGTATTTTATAAAGAGAAAGGAAGGTGAGAAAAGGGACAAGTTTGGCGTGGAGTTTCCCCATGCTGGCTCCCTGGAAAGCATGAGTGTCCTAGAACTGCTACTGATAGACTGTGGGGAAATTGTATACTCTTCACGCTATAGCTTTGCACTTTTCCCTCTGGTACTGTAATGCTTTCTGGCATTAGTTTCTCTGACCTTTTCAGCAAAGTCTAATACCATAGCACAGCATTACATGGTGATGACACAGAAGACAGGCAATAGTGAAAGAGATTGTAGTGAAAGAGATTATAGAGGGGAACAGAGTGCCAGGCAAGAGACATATGTGGACAAGTTTCAGGCAGCAGAAAACAGAAGTCCACTATGCTCCTTGTTTGAGAAAAGAGCTGAGAAGGCACCAATATTGAAGAGAAACTTCCAGATTTGGAGCAGCTGGATTCTTTCACAGACACCAGCCCTGTCAGGAATCTCATGATGGGAGCTGGAAATCAGCCAAGTGATGACTTGGAGTCCTGGTACTCTGGATTCTATATGGGGTAGATCTGTACTAGAAAACCAGATGGGCAGCTGGTGAGCTATGCATTCTGTTCCAAAAATCAAGTAACCTAAACCGGGACTCTTACCAGATTCATCAAAAGATGAGCAACAGACAAACTTGCACTTCCCTCTAAGAAGTCTGGTATCACATGAAAAGCTTCTCATAGACTAGAGTTTCTCCTACATGTCAAATCTAAAATCGTCACTGTTTCAAAATAAAGTTTCAGGGGTGGTGAAGTGAGCCAAGTGGTAAGAGTGCCTGCCTAGCAAGCGTGAGGCCTTGGGTTCACACCCCAGTGTTGCCAAAATAATAATAATAATAATAATAAATAAAGTAAAATTTCAGTAGAAAGTCACATTTTACATAAAATTTGAATGAATTATACAAAAAATTTTCTTAACTGGTCTTCATTTAAAAGGCTCACCACAACACAAAAAAAGGAAAAGAAAAAAGTTTTAAAATAAGAAGAAAATAAAAGACTCACAGATAAAATAATATTCTCCATTCTAGAAAATGAAACCAACAAATTATTAAATGCCTGTGTCTAATTATAATCTTTAATATCCCTACACATTTTGTTCCTAACACTTGAGTTATATGTTTATTCAGAATCATTGTGATATATCGCTAAATGTTATGCAAGTTGTATTATTAAAATTATCAGGTTTAGTAGTAAAGTACATGAACTGACAAAATGTAAACATAGAAAAGGCATTTCAGTTTCTATTTAGGTCAAAAATCTGTGGAAGCCAGGCATGTTGGTGGACAACTGTAATCCAAGCTACCCAGGAGGTGGAGATTAGGAAAAGCACTGTTTGAGGCCAGTTCAGGGGAAAAAATTAAAGCCAACCCATCTCAACAAACAACTCAGGCATGACAGTACACAACTGTAATTTCAGCTCTTCAGGCGATGAAAGTAGGAGGACTGAGGTCCCAGGTCAGCCCCAGGTAAAAACATAAGCACTTACCTACAAAAAAGATTGGGGGTATGGCTCAAGTGGTAGAGCAAAACAAAACTAGCAAGCACATGGCCCTGAGTTCAAACCCCACCATCACAAAAAGATACCTCTGCACACTCAAAAGTATGTATGTGTGCTGTATATGTATACACAGTCATGAAATTTTATTGGTTGTAATAAGCTGTTTCAGTTGAGGCAATAATTCTTTCGCATCACAATGTAGGGTCTAGTAAAGTGGACTGTGCATGGATAGCAACCCTCTTTAGAAAACTAAGTGAGCAAATAGATTTTAATTGAAAACATACAACACTAAATTTTCGACCATTTTGAGAAATTATGGCAAGTGTTCTACAACATAAACCACCTGAGAGTTTGTCACGCTTTTATCTTCGCTCATTCAAATTTATTTCTTTAACAATTGGGTGGGGGAAGGGTTAATAAGCACAAATGAGAAACACTCTGATCTGGAGGGCATCTCCGTGGATACCATCACCCTCACTTCCTAATCCAGGCTTTGTCCAAGACACTTACGCAAAGAAGCCAGCGCAGTTCCTGATAGGGCAAGAATGGTTACATCATCATCTGAACTCTCTGCTCTCGAAGGTGATTAATATGTAACCAGCCAAAATGTCCTTCACTGTCATCACTGACAGGAAATACCTGTCCTTCAACTGTTCTCTTTCATCAGGCAGCATGAACGAGGTGTTCAGTTAGTACAATTACAGAAGCACTATTGCACTAGGAGGGGAAGATATTGTTTTATCTATTTTTACGAAGCCCCATCTACCTCCTAATCCTAATTTTTCTCAATTCCCAAAGCTTCCTCCTTTGTTCTTAATGTCATGTGTTTCCCAGTATTTTGCTCCCCTGCCTTCTTTTCCATGAAACTCCCTTTCTTATTCCCTCACTTTCTTTTCTCTTTGCCTGGACTTTGTAGCAGTAAATATTTGTTAAGTTCTTAAAAGTTTACAGAATGTATCTGCTTTTTGTGTTCCCTTTTCAGTTAAGAACTTCCTTACTAGGGTAACACAACTCAGTTTTTTCCTGGAAATATTGTTGGCTGCTCCTTTTCAGAGCAGAGAGGAGATAGACCTCTTTCTCAACCATTAGGGTATAGTCAGGTGAACAATTTTAAAGCTCTGTTACCTCTAGCATCTTGTTCAAGCTACTCCCACAAAGCTGACACAACAGATATTATAACTTGCACATTTATTAGTAAGGAAGCAGAAGTTTACAGTAATTAACCGAGTTATCCAAGATCACACGGCTTAGTTAAAACTAGGACTCAGGTGTTCAGGCAACTGGGTGGTCCAGTCATTTTTCTCTTCTGAAGCCTTACTGAAGTGAAATTTTAATAAAAGTGGAGTCCCTCCTCCCAAAGACAACTTCTGCACACACATTCTTTGTTTTTATTAGCACACATGAATGTGCATGTTAACGGGGCCAAGTGGATATTTCCATATACACATACAGCATTCACTGATCAAATCGAACCTTCGTTTTTCCACCCATACCCTCCCACACTCTTCCCAATCTTCAGTAATCACTATTTTACTTTTAGATTGACTTTTTTTTTTTGGCATGACTGGGGCTTGAACTCAGGGCCTACACCTTGAGCCACTCCACCAGTCATTTTGTGTGTGTGTGTGTAATGGGTTTTTTCCAAGATAGGGACTCATGGACTATTTGCCTGGGCTAGCTTCGAACCTCGATCCTTGTGATCTCTGCCCTCTGTGTAGCTAGGATTATAGGCATAAATCACCAGCACCCGGCTGACTTTTTTTAGTTTCCACATATAAGAGAGAAACTGTAGTACGTGTCTTTCTGAGTCTGGCTTTATTTTTAATGTCCTCTTGTTCCACCCATCCACTTTGCTGAAAATATGGGACTACACTCTTCTTCATCACTGAATAATACTCCATTATCTACGTGTTCATAATATATCTGTCCATTGCATCCTCTGATCCTCCCTCTGGGATTATCCCTTCTCACTCCACACAGTTCACCCTCCTCCTTTCTGTTGGCTCCTCCCACTTGACATTTGTAGAAGCAACATTTCATTTAAACTTATTCAAGAGTCTCTTTCCCCTTAAAACCACCTTCCTTTCACTTTGCATTTCTGACACACTCTGCCCTGTTATTTTTCTCCTCGGCAAACAAATACTACAAAGCTAGCTCCAGCTTCTCACAGTTCCCTCCCTCCTTAACAAGCCGAAATCAAGCTTTTGCCTTATGCAGACACTGAAATAGCTGTATTTTCTTGTCCCTAAATCCAGCACATTTCACACTGGCATTGGACAAAATAGCCAGGAATTTAGCAATAACAGCCTCTGTAAATCATTTTTGCAATTTATGATGAAGCATCAAATGAATGCTTTAATAGCAATCCCCTCTATTTTAAGTAGTTAATCTTGAAAATGAGTTTTCAGTTGTTTTTGCTTCTTATAAATTTAAACTCTGTTATATCTTGAGTCAATATATTATGAAATCAGACAATAATTTGTAACTTTTATTTTGTGGGCTATTAATATTGATGTCTTGGCATAACGTCAATCTGACCTGGTAAAAATCTTGTAATGATTATTCTCTTGTTAAAACTGTCCTTTCCTTGGGCCTCAGCGATTCCTCCTCCTCCAACACACACCCACACACACACACACACACACATGCTCCTGACTGTTTCACCCTGTCTGAATGGCCCTTCTTCTCCATGTGAGCAACTCTGCCCATCACCTAGACAAGAGTGTTCCTTGTGCCTCTGTCTTGGGCTCTTTCCTCTTTTCATCAGCATCTGGTGATTATTTTCATTCTTTTCCATGCCACCAGCTCTCCCCAAAACCTGATAAATCTCTAGTCCGTGTATTAAGCCAGATCTTGTTACACAGCTATATCCAGATTGCTTTAACTAACTCACAGTAAGAAACCTTGCTCTTTTTCAACAGGCTGTTCACAGTATATCACTGCAATCATGTTTTCACAATGTAGCTTTTAGGACACTCACTGTGGACAGAGGTGATCTCAAAATACAAAAGTTTAACCCAGAGAAAGATTTCTCTCCTATCAAAGCTCAGGCCTTTTGATGATCCAAGGACTAAAGTCTTGTCTTGCTTGTTGTTTTGCCTTTGTTAGCCTGTGACTTCTGTGTTATGGTACATGTTATACTCCCTATGAATACTGATAGCTATCTATTTCACAAGCACTCTCTGAAGGATGCTCTACCTTCTCCAGCCCCAGCCCATCTGCTAGTCCTGCTGCTGCTACAGATGTTTCCTGCTTGACTCCCTCAGTTAAAGGCAACATAATCCCTCAGGAATCAGATGGAAAATTTAAAAGGCACATTTTTTTTTCATTCCTTTTAATTTCACCTCTTAAATATGATATAAATCTGCAACCTCTTTCCAGTCCCTTCATGAATACCCTGGTTTGGCAACAACTCCTGCCTGAACTTACTGCTTCCTGGACTCCTTCCAGTTCATTTTCCAAATCTTAGCAAGAGCTATCTCTTCAGGAAACCACTGATCTTAATGTTGCCAACAAGTCCTTTTCTGATTTGAAGCCACCTTTCTTCACCACACTTCTAAGTATTCAGGAATTTCCTTCATAACAAATAGTTTCCATTGTACTGAAAGTGCTAAGAGCCTTTGCATGTGGCATTTCCCAAGCTGTAATATTCCCTCAGTCTCCTCCTCTCTCTCTCCCTCCCTCCTTCTCTCTCTCTCTCTCCTCCCCCCCTCCCTTTCCCACTCAGACTTTAGAGCTTTACTTATATTCCCTTTCTCCTAAATTTCCTTTCCAAGACCCCAAATCTGGCCTGTGCATGCCCTTAATTACTCTTAGAGCATTCTGAACTGCTTCAATAAAAATGAAGTTTGCCAGGTTCAAAAGACCAAAGGCTGCATGTTTCCAGTCATATGTGGAATATAGACCCAATACAAATACAAGCAATATTATGAAAAACAGGTTGTGCTAAGGGGAGGTCACTAATGGGAGAAGGAAGTTAAGAATGTGAATATGGCTGATGTACTTTCTATACAAGAATGAATATAGAATTTTTAAACCTGTTGAAATCACCATGAGAAGGGGACTAAGGTAGAAAGGAGAAAATTAGAGGGGATGAACCAATTTGGATTATAATACATACATACATGGAAATGTCACAATGAAATACCCTGTATAGCTATCTTGAACAAACAAAAATGTCTTTTTCAAAAGCAGAGAACAGGAAGGTAAAACAGGTCCTGTCTTGAGGTTGGTACCAGTGGCGGGGGTGGGGGAGGATACAAGGAAAAGGTGTAGGAGGGAATGTGGCAGAAATATTATGTACTCATGTATGAAAATGGAAAAATGAGACCTGTTGAAACTATCCAGGAATGGGGGGAGGAGGGATAAAGGACAATGATAGAGGGGGTGAATGCAACTATGATATATTGTAAAAACTTTTGTAAATGTCACAATGTAACCCCAGTACAACAGTAATATGACAATTTATAAAAATTCAGAAATCTGAAAAAAATGTTCGGTTACCATTTGTATCACTTACAATTTTTGCCTGTTTTCACCCCTATAAAAAATGTAAGACCTTTCAGTGCATACCTGCTTCTAATTATTGGTCATTCTCTTTCTAAACTCTTGCATGGTGTCTGGCCCTTATAGGATCAATAAATAATTACAAAATAACCAAATAGCTGCATAAATGAATTGATGGATGAATGAATTAATAAAATTAGTCAGATAAATTAAAGACTGAGAAGAAAGTCATATATAGAAGGCAAAAGGATATTTCTTAGGATATTTGTCTGTAGAGTAGATGGGAAAGACAATTGGGATCTTTGTTAGGCACAGTAATCAAAATTGTTTTTGAGGTTTTGTTAACTTCTCCTTTTACTGTTTCACTTTCTTAAAACAGAAAACTATTTTTATTTTTCATTCTTCCAGGCCCTGATGCTTCATCTACAGCTCATCATTTAATCTAAGAACAAAACCTACTAGTACGATCCAGTATCATTCCATAGAGGATTACTGAACACTGAAACAGCTTCAACATTTAAGGCAGGCATATCTGCTAGGGCACTTGCAGGCACACTAACTTGCTGTGAAACACCTATTTTGAGCCTGCCACGGCTGCTTACACTGCAGCCTCCCTTTTAACTATTCACACAAGAGATGTGAGGATCCATGAAAGCCACTGCAAGAGGGCTGGGGAGGAGGGGCGAGGAAAGTGGATTGAAAAGCTGATTAGCTGCTTTCCTGTAAAACCCTGAGAAAGTGAGCACTAGCAGAATATGGGCTTACCCCTCCTGGAATTCTCTGTTGCCAGCTGGGAATTAACCTTGACAGTAAAGAATCCATCAATGATCCTTTCAGAAACTGTTCTCTAAACACTTTGTTTAGAGAACTTGTGTGGGTGGAACTTCCTGTTTGCACAGAGAGCAGTATAAAGCCCTGCTTCCCTGTGGAGTGTTTGGGACTAGATGGTTGCAAGGAGTGGAGTATAAGACAGTGTGGTTTCCTCCGGTTCTTTCTCCCTGCAGCATGGGGAAAAACAAACTACTTCATCCAAGTCTGGTTCTCCTTCTCCTGGTCTTCCTGCCCACACATGCCTCAGTCTCTGGAAAGCCGTAAGTTCCACACAAAGTTTGAAGTTTACATCCCTTTTCTTTACTTTACATTCTCCTTTATATCATTCATCTCTTTCCTATGAACCTATACCCCTTTTCCTCTCAGCTTCTTTCCCTCCTTAAGATTTTGTAAACCTAGCTTGTTTATTCTTCACTTAGTCCTAACCTTTTCCTCAAGCTCTCTGCATCTCTGCAACTCTAAATTCTTTGGTGACATGCAAAGCCTTTCTAAGGGGAATCAGAAATTAATACTTTTGTAAACAAGTACCTTTTTAGATCCTCCTGTCCCTGTGGCTCTGTTAGGATTATGCTGTTTATCCTTTCCTGCTTTCTCTTTCTTAATTCTCTATCTTCTTGTTTCATAAAATAAAAATCAACCTGCCCCTCAACCAGATATTGTCATGGAGCATGCTTCTAGACTATAAAAATCTCTAGGGTACAAAATAAAGGAGCAGTTTGAAATACTGGTGTTGATTTTAAGAAACTAAAGCTCTCTGGTGATAGAAAATACTTTTGCAGATCAAGTGGTGATGAAATGTTTGTTTCAACAAAACTGAAGGAAAAACTAAAAAGAAGCACTACTGAGAAGTGGTTAGGACATTTATTCCTAACACAAGAGTAGGTGACTTAGGGCTGATAATAGAGGAAAGGAGGTTCAAGAAGTGGTATCAATGACATGTTTATATTTACCTGCCATTTACTAATTTTTTGAGTGGACAATTATTTTTAACACTTAAAGCTAAACAAAACACAAGGGCAGAATCAATGTTAGATTTTGTTTAATTCTTGCAATAAGGGATATCCATCCATGAATACACAAATTCACAAAAGGGGTAAAAACAGCTTATCATTCTCATTAAAGGCATACTTCAAAAGTATTTAAATTTTATGTCTAATACATGTGAATCATAATTTGTAATATATTTATTTTGTTTTGATCAATTATGTGTTAGTACTTTTGACAATAACTCAATCAGAAAATATTTAATATCTACAAATTTATGGTTGTATTATATTTAAATTAACATATATACCCGTCAATAAAAACAATCCATAAAATATTTTGAAGCATAAAAATCTTGGCATAAATTTCTCTGGGGTAACTAATATGGAAATTTAAGTAAAGGAGAAAAAAATGTTAAATTTCTGACCATTAACAAAAAGAACTTCTTGCTGTATTTTTAAGTAGGTATTACTAGTATACTTACCTCTATCATATTTAACATTTTACAGTAAAATTGCAAAATAATTAAGACTTAAATTAAAATATCAAAAGTGATGTATTTTGCTGTTATTTAAAACTATAATAAAAATAGAAATATAACTGAAAATATGTTAAGAGGTATACAGTGTCTAAAAATAATTTTAGGAATTCTATAATCAAAAATATTTGAACAGTACTGGGCTCATCTTCAATTATATATTAGGGTATTGGGAAATTTTCTTTCCTGCTCATAAGTTACCAAGGTCCAAATTCAATCACTACAGGATCAATTTTGAATAGAGTTTTTCTCTAGCTAAGACTTGAAAGGCAAATATTTAAAATGCAAACATCCATGGTTAGGTAACACACAAAGACTGCTTACCACAACTGAGACTTTAAACTAATGACTCACTGTCTTTGAGCCTTCGATTACCTATTTGCAAAGTGGAAGCAAGTACTTTCCACATGATCTTCACAGGGTTGTTGAACCCCCCACATACACATTTGATAAAACTTCTGTGATTTTATTGTTTTTTTCTGGTATCCACATGCCTGAGTGCTTCTTTGTTTTTTATAAAATCTTAATGTAGAACCGATTTTAACAATATGTTTGTAAATACAATCAAGATATTTTTATTCAAATTCAGATGATCTCATATTGGTGTTCCTTAAAGTGAAGTATGCTTACAAAGTTTGGTCACCTTAAGGCCTACCTCTAGTAAAATGTTCACACCCTGGCGTGTAATGGAAAGAGGAAATAATTTGTATGCCTGCCATTTGACAGCAGAGTTTCATGCTCATCAATGTCTCCTCTTGGTATTGAACTGATGATTGTACCAGTAACTGTCCTTCACTCTTCTCTAACTGGACTCTCTTGTTCCCAGACATTATATGGTATTGGTCCCCTCCCTGCTCCACTCTGGGACCCCTGAGAAGGGCTGCCTCCTTCTGAACCACCTGAATGAGACAGTGACTGTAAGTGCTTCTTTGGAGTCTCTCAGGGAAAACAGGAGCCTCTTCACCGACTTGGTGGTGGAAAAGGACTTATTCCAGTGCATCTCCTTCACTGTGAGTGTGGCTGTTTGCCTTAATAAACTCAGTTCTATTAGTCAGGGTCTAAGGTTCTAGAATTGTTAAGACAAGGCTCTGAGATGCTGGTAAAAACTTCAAGAAGTTATCAAATGGAGTAACCAAGTGTAGGAATTAAGATGCAATGCATTAATTTCCAACTATAAGAGATACAGATTTATAGGCATATTGAAAAATCATTTAATGATAAAAGAAAAATTCCATTAGTCTGAAAAAAACAGCATGCATTAGACAAAGAAAAGTGTGACTTCTCCTTACAATTACAGTGGAAAAAACATGTATAAAACAAACTTGGTCAGGCTAAGCATGAGCCACCAGGGTGAACTGACAAGACCCTCATACTCTTTCTAAGAATAAAACTTATAGAAATTACCCTGAGCAAATATCCAGAATCTGTTTAGAGTTGCCTATATGAGGGATACGTCCAGCCTAGTGTCAATAACGTAGTTTTTTCATAACCTCAAGTCATGCTTCTTCCGTGCCATTTTAGGATACAGCATCAACTTAGTAAAACCGTGTAAGTGAATTAAGACTGTATTGTGTGAGACCTCTATGAATAAAGATGTGACTCTCAGTTACAACCTCTCTTACTAATGTGTTTTTCTCCACCATTTGTAAAATGGCTGAAGTAATTCTTGTTTATGCCAACTTTCCCAGATGAGAACAAGTAGGAGAAATTTTAAAAAGTGGGGGTGGGGGGAGCTAGACCTCCAGAAAGGAGTGAAATAAGAAATGAGGAAGGAGACTTGAGAGACTAAACGGGCTGTTGGGTTCTCTTCTGTATTTCAGGTCCCACAGACTTCATCCAATGAAGTAATGTTCCTCACTGTACAAGTGAAAGGAGCAACTCAAGAATTCAGGAAGAGAAGCACAGTGATGATCCAGAAGAAACAGAGTCTAATCTTTGTCCAGACGGACAAACCCATCTACAAACCAGGGCAGATAGGTATGATGACATAGTTTTAGTCAGGACAACAATCATAAAGAAAAGATCTTCTGGCCTTAAATATTCCCCAAAGTCCCTATAATACTGGTTCCTTAATAGTTTGCTTTACCATCCTATAAGCCTGGTCAAAGGTTTTGGAGCTTATGAAAATCATTTGTGTTTCAGTGAAATTTCGCATTGTCTCAGTGGATGAAAGTTTTCACCCTCTGAATGAATTGGTAAGTCTCCTATTGTTCACATAAAATCATTATTGTTTGTATAAGCTGACTGGGAACCTCTTTGGGGTTTTGAGGGGAGGACCAAAGAGAGGAAAAATCTAATATCACTAACAGGAATTTCTGACATCACAATAGCACAGGAGCGTCATTTAAATCATTATCCCAGGCCAGGATCAGGTAGTGGCTCATGCTTATAATCCCAGGTACACTGGAGGGGAGACAGGACAATTGTGGTTTGAAATGTTAGCAGGAGACCTTATCTGAAAAACAAACTAAAAAGCAAAAAGACTAGGTGTCGAGGGTAGAACACTTGCCTAGCAAGTGCAAGGCCCTGAGTTCAAACCCCACTATTGGGAGTGTGGAGGAACATGATATCAAGTCAGAAGAGTAAGAAACTCTTTTCATCTTGGTATGCTACTTACTCAGTTGTCACACAATTAAACTTACTCTTCAGTTTCTAATTAGGAAAATAAATTCAATAATAGACACTAAAAAGTATCAAAGAACCTAATTTCAAATAATTTCTCAGAGACCTAAACTTTTCCTAACACACTTACCAAAGACTCTGTTATGAATTTGTTCAAGACTAACCCTTGGGTAGGAGGGATAAAAGAGAATGGTGGAGGAGGTGAATTCAAGTATGCTGTATTTGATATATTATAAGAACTTTTGTAAATGCCAACACAACAAACAAAAGTTAACCCTTGATATCTGTGAAAAGACATACTCTTTTATTATAATGCAGACCTCAAACCAAGTCTTCAATTTCTCTCCCAAATCTATTGCACAATGATTTTCTTATCTCAAAAAAGGCAATTTTTCTCTTCTAGCTTCTAAGACAAAAGATGATGACATAATCCTTGCTTCTTTTTATCTCACATCCATATCCACTTTACCAGAAAACCATGTTGTCTTGTAATGTACCCAGTACACTTCTTAGTATCTGAATTGCCAAAACCACCTCTAAACAAAATCACTGCAATAACTTTGAAACTGGACCCCAGCTTCTATTTCACTCTCTTATTTAAAATCAAACACTATATTTATCATTCTATCATTTTAACCTGATTTGCTTTTCTTCTTAGCATTTAACACACGTGTGCACACACTCTTGGGTCCTTTTCTATCCATCCCTATTAGAATGTAGTTTCCATGAGCATAGATATTATTCTTTTATGTGTTCCTATATTCTTAGCACATAGAATGACGCACATCACACGAGTAGGTATATAATATCTATTAATTTTAAAAAGTGACTATTGTTAACAGAAGAGCTAGTCCCATTCCTATTCATTCTTAGAACTACCTAATAATGCTGTGATCTACATTAATTATTGGAGCCAAGCATGGTTTCTTCCAGTTCATGTTTTTATTTCTCAGTCTATAAAATTGCCTACCAAAAGAGTGTTCTTTACTGGCATTCTGTAAGCACTTAGTGTTAGTAATTCCCATTCCTAACAGCAGTACACATACATGTTGTTGCTGATGGCCTCATCTATTAATATACTTCATCAATTAATTGCATTAAGTGAACTAATTTAAAGTTCTATAAAATTGAATCTGGAATCTTTTATTGTATGGTTATTCTACATATGTATGGAGTTATTCCACATAAATTAGAATTGTAAATATTTGAGAAAAATATAAAATTCTTTTCTTTTTGTCTTTCAGATGACACTAGTATACATTCAGGTAAGCAACATGAAGCACTCAGTAATTAGAAGGAAAGTAATAATGTCAGGAAAAATGTTCTTATTTAAACATACAATATCACAGAAACTTGTTATCAAGGGAGAAGCCTCCAAACTCACCTAGGAATGGATGTTTATAACTCATCTCCCCTCCTTACCTGTCACCATCACCCCATTTGTTCTCCTTGTGGATAATGTAGACGTTTCCATTGATATCTTTTATTGTCTCTGATGTTCTGGGAACCTTTATAAATGACCATTAACTTATCCACAGGATCCCAAAGGAAATCGCATTGCACAATGGCAGAGTCTCAAGTTGGAAAGTGGCCTCAAGCAACTGTCCTTCCCGCTCTCATCTGAGCCCCTTCAGGGGACCTACTTGGTAGTGGTACGGACAGAATCAGGTGAAAAAAATCACCAGTTCACTGTGGAGGAATTTGGTATGTACCATGGAATATCATGCAATATTTTCTTTCATGTTTAAACATCTAAATGTGAACTCATTTGGAGTCCTTCAATTTCCCATGGGCAATATTGGGCTTGGAGTAGAACTAATTATGTCTAAGTCTGATGAAGACATCAATGATTTGAGAACAGGATTTCACATAGCTTGGTTATTTTGTAACAATATTTAATACTCAAAATAAAACGTCCTAGTTTTAGTGGAATCTTTTATGATCCATTAAATTACAGTGTTCTGTCATAGTCCATCAACCAAAATCTCTATTTGATAGTAAGGTAAACACAAATATATTGTAGAAAAGAGTTTTTCAAAGCCCCAGGATATCATTAGAGAATTGTAGCAGAGATCTTGAGAATATTAGTACCCTAAGTTTTCAATCACTAACCTTCTTTATTACTAATCAACAGTGCTTCCCAAGTTCGAAGTACAAGTGACAATGCCAAAGACAATCACTATCTTGGAAGAAGTGATGAATGTGTCAGTGTGTGGCCTGTGAGTTGATTTTTCAGTATTTTGAGGGTAATGATTTAACAAGATTCAGCTTTGTGATATTTTGACTAATTTTTCTAAAAGCAGTGACAAGAACACTTTTAAAACTTTGGGAACATCTCCAACTATATAATGTTATTCTCCTTTTGCTTTTTATTTTCTCCTTTTCATTTTCTTTCATGTATTTATCAGCATTACTATAACTATCATGGGGTATAATATTTAAAGAGAGGTTATGCTACTAGGATTGGTTCTGAAAGTGACAAAGCTGTACAGAGACCATACACATGCACACATACATGATCACACACATGCAATAAAGCACACACATGCACACAAACCCACACACGTGCACACTCACATGTGCATACATGTGCGTTCACGTGTGTGCACTCACATGTGCACACACTAACACACATACATATGCACACAGGTGTTTACACTCACACATTGCATACTCACGCACACACACATATGCAAACACAATGGAATATTGCTGATGCATAGTGACTTTCCCTTAACCAGAAATATCAAAACATTTTGTTACTAAGGAGATTAATTAATATATGGTTATAGAGGAAATCAGTCATCAGCATATCACTTACCTGATCTTGAAAATACAGTGGGAAAAGAGCTTAGATTTGAAGTTTGCAGGGTCTAGCATATATCCAAAATCTCATTGAACTCAGCAGTCTATGTTAGACATGGCACATACCTCCCTGCGTTGCCTTTTTACTCAGGAAACTGAACATGGCCTCTCAGAATGAACTCTTTAAACTTTCATGTTTCCAAGATCTTGGACCCCATCCTCAGTAGCCCTTCAGTAGCAGTAGCAGTAGCAGAAAGAACAAGCAAAGCAAAAAAGCCAGACCTGCATGAAGACCACATAGGTAATGTGTGTTTACTCAGCTGGGACCTGACCCAGTTCTGTTTCAGAGTAATGGCCACCAAGGTTTCAGCCCCCTATACTTGGTGAGCAAACATTCTTGCAAATAAAGATATTGAGAACATTCCAAATAAGGAAGGAAACAAATGCCCTTGAAAATACAGCAATCACCTACTCCATACTTATAGCACAAACTGACTTTTATAGAAAGTAAACAAAAGTAGCCAGGGACCAGTGGCTCATACCTGAAATCCTGTCTACCTCGGAGGCTGAAATTAGGAGGATCTCAGTTCCAGGCCAGCCTGGGCAAAAAGTGAGACCCTCATCTCCAAAATAACCAGATCAAAAAGGACTGGAGATATGGCTCAAGTGATAGAGTATCTGCTAACTAGAGCAAAGCCCTGAGCTCAAATTCTAGTACCACCCCCAAAAATAAAATAAATAAAAAGAAAGCAAAACTCAATATAAGTAGAGATTTATATTGAGGAGAAACCATCAACCATCACATTAATAGTTTGAATTCCCAGGCAATTTTTAGAGTGTTTGTTTTTCTATATTTTTGTTGTTGTTGCTGTTTATTTTATTTTTAATGGTATTGCTTTTCTCTTGAGTGTGTTTGGCTTTTGTAACAAAAAAGGCATTATTAAGATGATACTGAAATTAAAATGAAGCCATGTGCAGTGGCTCACACCTGTAATCCTAGCTATTTAGGAGGCAGAGATCTGGAGAATCATGGTTCACGATCAGCCCAGACAAAAAATTAGTACAATCACATTTCAGTCAATAAGCCTGGTGTAGTGGTGTGCGCCTGTGGGGGCATAGACAAGGGGACCTCAGTCCCACGTTGGCCTGGGCAAAAAAGTACAAGACCCTATCTGAAAAGTAAGTAAAGAAAAAAGGGGCTGTGGGTGTAGGTAAAGTTGTAGAGCGTTTGCTTAGCAAGTGTGAGGCCCTGAGTTCAAGTCCCAGTGCTGCCAAAAGGAAGGAAGGTTAGTTTTATAAAATAGAAGTGTCGTGTGCTTCCCCTCAACGTGCTATGAGCTCTGCAGAGAGAAGTTTGGAGGGTGAATGTGTAGCAGCGGAAGGAGAAGTGTAGAGGTAGAGAGGGGTGTTCGGTGTTGGCTGTGATTCATTTGGCACGGTTCTCGTGACAGATATACATACGGGAAGCCTGTCCCAGGACATATGACCATGAGGATTTGCAGGAAGTATAATGAGCCTTCCCATTGCTTTGGTGAAGAATCGGAGGCATTCTGCATGAGATTCAGTCAAAAGGTAAGTTTTAGAGCTGTGTCTTCTGGGACCAATAGTAAAGGTATTGTGGATAAGCAGTGAGCTGCAGCATGGAGCTGAGGAAAAGAGCAATCTGGAAGATAATTCCATGCTATTTGTTGTAATTTTCAAAAAAAAATTAGTGACTTAGCCCAATAGCGGTTATTTATTTCTTGTAATTGCCAACCACAAGTGTTCCAGAATAGAAGTTAAGCCATCCAAAGATTCTTTACCTCCTTACTTCTATGGAGGAAGAAGAAACATATCTTTTTTTTATCGCCTTGGCTGGTAAGGGAGTCAGTTCTGCTCTTTATGAGCAGAAACCTGTCACAGTCCCCTGTCCAGGTGCCAAGGAGATGGTGGGAAAGTTCTCACATAAACAGCCAATTCCCAGTCAAAACGGTCTGCTATGGGAGGAGACCTAGAGCTTGGGGAAGATTTAGCTATCTGCTATAGTAAGGTTATCCTGCCTTCCCAATTTTTTTTATTCATTTATTCGTATGTACATACATTGTTTGGGCCATTTCTCCCCCCACCCACCTCCCCCTCTCTCTCCCCTCACCCCCCTCACTTCTAGGCAGAACCTGTTCTGCCCTTATCTCTAATTTTGTTGAAGAGAATAAGGAAAATAATAAGGAAAACAAAGTATTTTTGCTAGTGGAGTTAAGGATAGCTATACAGAGAGATTACTAGCATTGCTTCCATGTACAAATGTGTTACAACCCAAGTTGATTCATCTCTAACTGATCTTTACACTGGTTCCTGATCCCCTTCTCAAGTTTATCTCTGTCACTTCTGTATTAGTTCCTCTGGAGTGGGGACATCAAACTCTTTCATGTTTTGGGTTTTCTACCTGTTCCCATATCTCCCCTATGTGCTCTCCCCTTGTCATGTGATCCAAGTCCAACCACATTGCAGCATTTGCCCTAGATCTAAAGTCCGCATATGAGGGAGAACATATGATTTTTGGTCTTCTGAGCCTGGCTAACCTCGCTCAGAATGATGTTCTCCAGTTCCATCCATTTACTTGTGAATGATAAGATTTCATTATTCTTCATGGCTGAGTAAAATTCCATTGTGCATAAATACCACATTTTCTTAATCCATTCGTCAGTAGTCTGCCTCCCAGACTTTAAGGCATTTCTGAATTATTCTTTCCATGGAATTTCAGATACCAAGGAATTATACCTGTCGGTTATATGCAAGAGATTGTCATGAAATGTTATAATAATCAGTCCCTAGACAGTCTACATTATGTCACCTCATAGAAAATACCTAGATTATGTTGTCCCAAAAAATGCTAGCAAATGAACTAACCCCTGATCGTCCAGTATGATTCCATTATGTTTCTGTGTTTTGTTTTCTCTCCTCTTAGCTGAATAGCCAGGGCTGTTTCTCTCAGCAAGTGAAAACCAAATCCTTCCAGCTGAAGAGGCAAGAGTATGAAATGCGACTCAAAGCAGAGGCCAAGATCCAAGAAGAAGGGACAGGTCTGTGTACCACATAGGCCTGGGAGGAAAAGCGGTGGATGTTGATCTATTGCCCTATCCAAATTACGAATTGTGAAGGGGGGAGTATAAGAAGTTTAGAGACATCATCCTCCCAAAAACGAACTTATCTTTTCTTCTTTTTTTCAGATGTGGAAGAAACTGGAAGAGCATCCACTGAAATCACAAGAACCATAACCAAACTCTCATTTGTGAAAGTCGACTCAAACTTTAGACATGGGATCCCCTTTTCGGGGCAGGTGCGGTAATTTGCAATTCTCTAGTCAAATCACATACTGTTACATAATTCACATCATTTATACAATTTCTGCTAAAATGTGTACCTGGTTAACGTTATCAATTAATGTAATCAAAGGAAGAAAACAAACAAATGTTGATTAATACAACCAAAAATGTAAAACCACATTAAATAGATCTATTAATCTTCAATTTGCACATGAAATTTATAAAATCATTCTACAGCCCTATCAAAATTAGCAAGGCTTCTTTTTTTCACTTTTAGAACAGCATTGTATGACACCGCCTGATCTTTTTTTCAGGTTTACCTGGAAACCTCAGATTTTTATGACATTTTCTCATGAGAATATCAATATTCGTGGTGACTAGCTAAATTATGCTACTCACACTAACTTTGTATGGAAATGGATGAGTAGATGATTTTACTCTTGAATTTGAAGTATTAAATACTCTACCTAGGATTTCTTTCATAAATATGATATATTTATATTAATTTTCTATAATAACAAGTATATCTTTAAAAATGTAAACATAGGAATAAAATAGTATTTAAGGTTCCCAGATTTCAAAATTATGAATTTTCTCACAGACCTATAAAAAATCTTTTCATTGTGATTATTTTTAAAGACAAAGAATTGGAGTTTGTGCCTATTTTTGTGCTTATAAATGTAATTGACATTTCACTTGCAGACTTAGATTTTGTTAGTCAATTATAAAAACTACAGTCATGCTGCATTGCTTCCTGCTACCAAAAGTAGCTTATGGTGGAGAGGATTTTAGATGTTCCTAAACAAAAGAAATGACTAATATCTGAGGTAATAGATATGCCAATCACATCAACCTGATCCTTACACCCTGCATACCTGTATTGAAATTTCACACTATTTATTCCATAAATAATGCACAATTTGTGTATTGACGTAATACCCAGTATTTCCAAAATATCCAGAATATATTTTTCAAGTCACCCTTATTATAATCCCTGTCACTCTCTATCCCTTCACACTACTTTACTCTATTCCTTCACACTACTTTACTCTATTCCCTTTGGATTGATTAATACTAAATAAGTGTATTATTTATGTTTATTTAGCATCTGTTTCTTTTACTAGACTGTAAACTCTGTGATGGATGAACCTTTTCCTGTTCACTAGTATATTTCGGTGCCTAGAAATGTATGCAACATATAGAAGTTACTTAAAAGATATTTGTGTTAAAAATGAATGGGTTTCATGTAGTTCATATTCCTAGAACTGACCCACAGTTTTTAACCTTCAGGTGCGCCTACAGGATGGGAAAGGTGTCCCCATGCCAAATCAGCTCATCTTCATCACAGCAAATGAAGCTGACTATCAGTCAAATGCTACCACGGATGAGCATGGGCTCGTGCAGTTTTCCATCAACACCACCAAAATTACAGGCAACTCTCTTACTGTAAGGGTAAGTTTGGAAAGACCTAGACTTGAAGTTTCATGGAAAACAAAGTTGCAACCTAAAAGAGGAGACATTTCCAAGTTGTGTTTTGTCCCATGGAGATATAACACTAGAAATTAGGACCAATCTAAGGTCAACTTATAATAAGTTTATGGCAAGGAAGTAATATAGTGTTGTGGTTAAAAGTGTAGATTCTAATTTAGCAGAATTTGTGGGAATGTAAAATGATGCAGCCACTGTGGAAAATAATGTGGCAGTTCTTCAAAAAAGAAAAAAACTATTTGCATCATAAGACCTAGCAATCTTACTTCTAAATTTATATCAATACTATTTGCACAGTAGGCTATATATTTGTACATATATAGGGAGTAATACTGTGTCTTTGAAAAATCTGGAAGAAAGTATTTTGAATGTTCTTATAAAAAAAATAATAAATATTTGGGGAAATAAATTCTTACCCTGATTTAAACATTATGCAATGCATACATGAATCCAAACCACACATAAATGTGCACAATATGTGTTTGTTTATCAGTTTAAATTTCTTAGCTAATTTAAACCTTTAAAAAAAAGAATAGAAAGTAGAGTCTCAAAAAAGTTTACACGTCTGTGTTCACAACCCATTAGAGGTGGAATTGTTCATCAGCAGATGAATAAATATGCAAAGCAAAATGTGGTATACACATACAATAAGGTATTATTTGGCTTTAAAACAGAAGGAAATCCTGTCTCAGACTTCAAAATTTCCCTAAACTTCAAGGTCACTAACCTAAGTGAAATAAGCCACTCACAAAAGAACAACCACTATACCACTCCACTTACATGAGCTTTCTAAAATAGTCAAAGCCATAGAAATAGATAACAGAGTAAATAATATTTTCCTGGGACTTGCCAATGGGAGCGATGGCTAGCTGCTGTTCAATGGGTAAAGAGGTTTAGGTATGTAAGACAAAAAGTTCTGGAGATACTTAACACAACAGATGTACTTAACACTGCTAAACTACACATGAAAAAATTATGAAGATGGTAATTTTATATTTTGTGATTTTTAACTACAGTTTTTTAAGTCATTAGTTTCAGAATGAAAACCAAATACACTAGTTTGAAACACTGACTCAATCCAACATTAAAAACCAGTAACTGCATAATCCTCCATGGTTCATTTAATTTGCTTGTTTTTCTTGAGAAGGGTCTCACTTGGTAATTCAGAGCTGTCCACAAACTTGCAATCCTACTGGCTCAGCTTCCTAAGAGCTGGGATTACAAGCATGTTCTGCCACTCCTTTCTTATGCTTCATTTCTTTCTTTTTTTTTTTCATTTTCTGAAAATGGTTTGAAAAAGTAAGCTCTTTCAAAAGTACTTCATGTAATTCTAGTTGTAGGTTATATACCATGAGAATTGAAAATTTAATTCTGTATTTCTTCACATTGATGAGATGGAACTCATTTTATCATCTGAAGAAAAATATATTTCTTTTCCATAAAGCAGCATATTTCTTTCTTTTAAGTTTCTTTTATTCACATGTGCATACAATGTTTAGGTCATTCCTCCCCCCTTCCCCCACCCTATTCCTCCACCTCCTCCTTCTCCCCCCCACCCCTTCCTTACCAGGCAGAAACTATTCTGCCCTTATCTCTAATTTTGTTGAAGAGAGAGTATAAGCAATAATAGGAAGGACCAAGGGTTTTTGCTGGTTGAGATAAGGATAGCTATACAGGAAGTTGGCTCGCATTGATATCCTGTACATGTGTGTTACTTTCTAGTATTCTTCTCGAACTAACCTTTTCTCTAATTCCTGGTCCCCTTCTCCTATTGGCCTCAGTTGCTTTAAAGTATCTGCTTTAGTTTCTCTGCATTGAGGACAACAAATGCTATCTAGTTTTTTAGATGTCTTACCTATCCTCATACCTCCCTTATGTGCTCTCGCTTTATCATGTGATCAAAGTCCAGTTCCCTTGTTGTGTTTGCCCTTGATCTAATGTCTGCATATGAGGGAGAACATACGATTTTTGGTCTTTTGGACCAGGCTAACCTCACTCAGAATGATGTTCTCCAATTCCATCCATTTACCAGCGAATGATAACATTTCGTTCTTCTTCATGGCTACATAAAATTCCATTGTGTATAGATACCACATTTTCTTAATCCATTCGTCAGTGGTGGGGCATCTTGGCTGTTTCCATAACTTGGCTATTGTGAATGGTGCTGCAATAAACATGGGTGTGCAGGTGCCTCTGGAGTAAGCTGTGTCACAGTGTTTTGGGTATATCCCCAAGAGTGGTATTGCTGGATCAAATGGTAGATCAATGTTTAGCTTTTTAAGTAGCCTCCAAATTTTTTTCCAGAGTGGTTGTACTAGTTTACATTCCCACCAGCAGTGTAAGAGGGTTCCTTTTTACCTGCATCCTCGCCAACACCTAATGCTAATGATAGCTATTCTAACAGGGGTGAAGTGGAATCTTAGTGTGGTTTTAAATTGCATTTCCTTTATTGCTAGGGATGGTGAGCATTTTTTCATGTGATTTTGGCCATTTCACTTTCTTCTTTTGAGAAAGTTCTGTTTAGTTCACTTGCCCATTTCTTTACTGGTTCATTAATTTGGGGAGAATTTAGTTTTTTAGTTCCCTATATATTCTGGTTATCAGTCCTTTGTCTGATGTGTAGCTGGCAAATATTTTCTCCCACTCTGTGGGTGATCTCTTCAGTTTGGAGACCATTTCTTTTTTTGAGCAGAAGCTTTTTAGTTTTATGAAGTCCCATTTATCTATGCTATCTTTTTCTTAGTTCTGAGCTGCTGGAGTTCCATTGAGAAAGTTCTTACCTATACCTACTAACTCCAGAGTATTTCCTATCTTTTCTGTACCAACTTTAGAGTTTGGGGTCTGATATTAAGTCCTTGATCCATTTTGAGTTAATACTGGTAGACTAATAAACATGGATCTAGTTTCAGTTTTTGCAGACTGCTAACCAGTTTTCCAGGCAGTTGTTTGAAGAGGCTGTCTTTTCTCCATCACATACTTTTAGTGCCTTTATCAAAGACAAGTTAGTTATAGTTGTGTGGCTTCATATCTGGGTCCTCTATTCTGTTCCACTGACATTCATGTCTATTTTTGTGCCAGTACTATGCTGTTTTTATTGTTATTGCTTTGTAATATAGTTTGAAGTCAGGTATTGTGATACCTCCAGCATTGTTCTTTTGACTGAGTATTGCCTTGGCTATTCGTGGCCTCTTGTGTTTCCATATAAATTTAATGGTAGATTTTTCAATCTCTTTGATGAATGTCATTGGGATTTTGATGGGAATTGCATTAAACATGTAGATTACTTTTGGGAGTATAGACATTTTTACTATGTTGATTCTACCAATCCATGAGCATGAGAGCTCTCTCCACTTTCTATAGTCTTCCTCAGTCTCTTTCTTCAGAAGTTTATAGTTTTCCTTGTAAAGATCGTTCACATCCTTTGTTAAGTTTATACCTAGGTATCTGACTTTTTTTGAGACTATTGTAAATGGAATTGTTTTCATATATTCCTTCTCAGTTTGTTCATTATTAGTGTTAGAAATGCTAATGATTTTTCTATGTTGATTTTATATCCTGCTACCTTGCTATAGCTATTAATGGTGTCTAGGAGCTTCTGAGTAGAGTTTTTTGGGTGTTTAAGGTATAGGATCATGTCATCTGCAAATAGGGATATTTTGACAGTTTCTTTACCTATTTGTATTCCTTTTATTCCTACTTCTTGTCTAATTGCTCTGGCTAGGAATTCCAGTACTATGTTGAATAGGAGTGGAGATAGTGGACATCCTTGTCTAGTTCCTGATTTTAAAGGGAATGGTTTCAGTTTTTCACCGTTAAGTATAATGCTGGCTGTAGGTTTTTCATATATAGCTTTTATGATGTTGAGGTACTTTCCTTCTATTCCTAGTTTTCTTAGAGCTTTTATCATGAAATGGTGTTGGATCTTATCAAAGGCTTCTTCTGCATCTATTGAGATGATCAAGTGGTTTTTGTCTTTCCTTCTGTTAATGTGGTTTATTACGTTTATTGATTTTCGTATGTTGAACCACCCCTGCATCCCTGGGATGAAGCTCACTTGGTCGTGGTGAATGATCTTTTTGATGTGTTGTTGAATTCGGTTTGCCATTACTTTGTTGAGTATTTTTGCATCAGTGTTCAATAAGGAGATTGGCTTATAGTTCTCCTTTTTGGAGGTGTCTTTGCCTGGTTTTAGGATAAGTATAATACTGGCTTCCTAAAATGTGTTAGGCAGTTTTCCTTCCCTTTCTATTTCGTGGAACAGTTTAAGGAGGGTTGGTATCAGTTCTTCTTTAAAATCTGATAGAACACACAGCAGAGAATCTATCAGGTCCTGGACTTTTCTTTTTAGGGAGACTCTTGATTGCTGCTTCAATTTCATTTTGTGTTATAGATCTATTCAGGTGATTAATATCTTCTTGGTTCAGTTTTGGATGATTATATGTATCTGGAAATCTGTCCATTTCTTTAAGATTTTTGAATTTATTTGAATAGAGGTTCTCACAGTAGTCTCTGATGATTTCCTGGACTTCCATGGTGTTTGTTGTTATCTCCCCTTTTGCATTTCTGATTCTACTTATTTGGGTTTTTTCCCCTCCTCATTTTAGTTAGGTTTTCTAAGGGTCTATTGATCTTGTTTATTTTTTCAAAGAACCAACTTTTTGTTTTGTTAATTCTTGGTATGGTTTTTTTGGTTTCTATTTCACTGATTTTAGCTCTTATTTTTCTTATTTCTCTCCTTCTATTGTTGGAGATTTGCTTGTTCTTCTTTTTCTAGGAGTTTGAGATGTATCATTAGGTCATTGATTTGAGGTCTCTCAGGCTTTTTAATATATGCACTCATGGCTATAAACTTTTCTCTCAGGTCTGCCTTTGCTGTGTCCCATAGGTTCTGGTAAGTTGTGTTTTCATTTTCATTGACTTCCAGGAACTTTTTAATTTCCTCTTTGCTTCATCAATAACCCATTGTTCATTAAGCAATGAGCTCTTCAGTTTCCAGCTGTTTGCATGGTTTTTGTCTTTATTTTTGTTGTTGAGTTCTAGTTTTATTGCATTGTGATCAGATAGAATGCACAGTATGATTTCTATTTTCTTGTATTTGCTGAGGCTTGCTTTATGCCCTAGCATATGATCTATTGTGGAGAAGGTTCCATGGGCTGCTGAGAAGAATGTATATTTTGTAAAGTTGGATGAAACGGTACCTTTTGATGGGGGAATTAAGTCCATTAACATTAAATGTTAGTACTGATAGGTATGTGGTAATTCTTGTCATTTAGTTGTCTTAGTTGTTTGAATGTTTGATTGTATGTACCTAAGTTGAGGTTACTCTCTACTTTCTTGCTTTTTCTTTTCCTGTAGTTTGGTGCTGCCTGCCCTTTCATGGTTCTGTTGGGGTTCACTTTCTGTGTGCAGAATCCCTTGAAGAATCTTTGTAGTGGTGGCTCTGTGGTCACATATTGTTTTAGCTTCTGCTTCATGGAAGACTTTTATTGCTCCATCTATTTTGAATGATAGTTTTGCTGGGTAGAGTATCCTGGGGTTGAAGTTATTTTCATTCAGTGCCTGGAAGATCTCACCTGAAGCTCTTCTTGCTTTAATGATTCTGTTGAGAAGTCTGCTGTGATTTTGATGGGTTTACCTTTGTATGTTACTTGTTTTTTCTCTCTTACAGCCTTCAATATTCTTTCCTAGTTTCTGTATTTGTTGTTTTAATGATGATATGCCGTGGGGTAGTTCTATTTTGTCTGATCTGTTTGGTGTTCTGGGGGCCTTTTGCATCTGTATGGGAATAAATTTTTAGATTTGGGAAATTTTCTGTAATTATTTTGTTGAATATATTACGCATGCCCTTTGCTTGCACCTCAACTAATAGTTCTTCGGTTTTTCCCTTAATTACCATTTCATCTTCGAGTTCTGAGATTCTTGTCTTCTGCTTGTTCTATTCTGGCCCTCTATTTTGTTTTGCATTTCTGTTTCATTCTTTTTTCTGAAGTTTTCCATATCCTGAGTTTCTTCCTCTTTAATGTTGTCTATTTTCATCCTGATTCATTTATCTCTTTATTAATCGTGTTCTTTGTTTTACTTTGGTGTTTATACAGTGCTTCTATGGTTTCTCTTATTTGTTCTTGTGCTTTCTCAAATTCTCTATTTTTGTTGTCTTGAATTTCTTGAGTGTTTCCTGTACATTTTGGTTGACCATATCCAGTATCATCTCTGTAAAATTCTCATTGATTACTTGGAGGATTTCATCCTTCTAATATTTTTTGTGGGCTTCATTTGGTTCTTTGGCATAGTTTATCTTCATTTCATTGGAGGCTGAATCTGAGTATCTGTTTTCTTCATTTCCCTCTGGTTCCTGTACTAATTTTTCCTGTGGGGAAACTGGTTTCCCTGTTTTTTCTGTCTTCCCATCATTGCCCTTGGTATTGTTACTGTCCCTGTACTGTGTGCAATTAAGTATTTTCTAGCTTGTAATAATAACAGTGGTGATATTTAGAATGGGATGGTGAGGGGAGAGGGAAAGCAAAAAAGGTAAAGAAAAAGGGAAAAACAAATAAACAAGTAAAAACAAAACAAACAAATAAAAACCGTGTCAAAGATATAAACAGGGAGAGATAGTGTACTAATCAACAGTAAGCTAAACAGGCATTAGATAGACAGTGAAAGGATTAAAAAAATAAATTAAAATAAATAAAATTTTAAAAAATAAATAAAATAATTTTTAAAAATATCAAGTTCAAATGCAATGAAGTTTAAGTCTTAATAATTTTGGTGTTAGTCCTTCAGCCTCCAATCCTGGAGATGGTGTCTCAGAAGTAGTTCTGGGGGGTGGGGGCAGGGGGGAGAAATGAACCAAGCCTTGTATGCACATATGAATAATAAAAGAAAAATGAAAAAAAAAAAAAAGAAGTTCTGTCATTTTCTAATCAAAAGGAAAAAAACCAAAAAGGAAAAGAAAGAAAAACCAAAACAGAAGAAAGTGGCCCAAGTTCAGATGCAATACAGTTTCAGTAAGTTTTTTAGCATGCAGGTGTAGTTAGGTTGTTGTCTCATCAAAGGAAGTGAAAAAAAAAAAGAAAAAGAGTCTGGAGAGATTTCTGTGAATGGCTATCTGAGGCTGTGGCTCACCTGCCTACTGTCAGCCTGCTGTTGCTGGAGGCTTTATTTATGCAGATCTCAGGAGTGACCTAGTCAGGCAGGATTTGTTTACTTAGAGTTCTCCTGGGCATGTCCACCACTGTTACAAGCTTTCCTCTTTCCAAGCACACTGGGGGAGGTGGTGCTACACAGGCAATCTCTGGCCAGCGTGTTTATTTACAGTTCACGTGGGAAATGGGTCTTCCCCCCTCTCCCATGGAGTTTTCCTCCCACCACCACTTTTACAAGCTTTCCCACTCCTGGTTGCTTGGCTTGTGCCGCTCCTGCCTTCTCTGGCCAGCTTGTTTATTTACAGTTCTGTGAGGGATTGCTCCTCCCCCTCTCTTCAGTGCCCAGGGGGCCCCACTCTCTTTGATACATGTCTTTTTTCTTTTTTTCAGCTGCTTGTTTATTATTCAGTTTGTTTTTTTCCCTGGGTGGGAGTTACTCTGTCCAGGGAGCTATGCTGATCTGGCCCAGGGTTGTCTATGAGAGTACCATGTGCCACTTAGCTCACCTGCTGTTCTGCTTCTCCCAAGCAGGTTAGGCACTGGCTCCCACAGCGTGGGAGCCCTCCTTGTTTCTCTGTTTAACTTGGAGTGGAGATGCTGTGCGTGGGCTGGGGATGTGGTGGTGCTGGAGTTTTACCTCTTCTTGGTGGTTTTTCCTGCAAGGTGTTTCTCCAGCATCTCTCCAAGATTTTACTTTAGGAAGCACACTTTCTGCTTCCTCCCTCTAGTCACCATCTTGGAATCCCTAAATCTCTCTAATTTTGTTGAAGAGAGAGTGTAAGCAGTAATAGGAAGGACCAAGGGTTTTTGCTGGTTGAGATAAGGATAGGTATACAGGGAGTTGACTCGCATTAATTTCCTGTGCATGTGTGTTACCTTCTAGGTTAATTCTTCTTGAACTAACCTTTTCTCTAGTTCCTGGTCCCCTTCTCCTATTGGCCTCTGTCACTTTAAAGTTTCTGCATTAGTTTCTCTGCATGGAGGGCAACAAATGCTATCTTGCTTTTAGGGTGTCTTACTTATTCTCACACCTCCCTTGTGTGCTCTTGCTTTATCATGTGCTCAAAGTCCAGTCCCCTTGTTGTGTTTGCCCTTGATCTAATGTCTGCATATGATGGAGAACATATGATTTTTGGTCTTCTGGGCCAGGCTAACCTCACTCAGAATGATGTTCTCCAGTTCCATCCATTTACTTGTGAATGATAACATTTCATTCTTCTTCGTGGCTCAGTAAAATTCCATTGTGTACAAATACCACATTTTCTTGATCCATTCATCAGTAGTGGGGTATCTTGGCTATTTCCATAACTTGGCTATTATGAATAGCGCTGCAATAAACATGGGTGTGTAGGTGCCTCAGGAGTAACCTGTGTCACATTCTTTTGGGTATATCCCCAAGAGTGGTATTGCTGGATCATATGGTAGATCAATGTTTAGATTTTTAAGAATTATGCTTCATTTCTTGACCCCCAATGGTAAGTAGAATAAGCCAGTTCCAGTGGCTGATGCCTGAAATTCTAACTACTTGAGAGGCTGAAATCAAAAGGACTGGTTCCAGGTCAGCCTGGGCAAAAAACTTTGTGAGAAGAATCTGTATGTGGTATCATGCACCTGTCATCCCAGAGATGAGGAAAGCATTAAATAGGGGAATTGTGGTCTAGGCTGGCCTAGGCAAAAAGCAAAACCTTATCTCAAAAATAACCAGAGCAGGGCTGGAGGCATGGCTCAAGTGGTAGAGCACCTGGCTAGCAAGCACAAAACCCAGAGTTCAAACCCCAGTATGACCAAAATAAATAAATGACATAAAAAATAACCAGAGTAAAAAAGACTGGAAAGGAGATTCAAGGGGTGGAGTGCCTGCCTAGCAAGTGTGAAAGCTCTGAGTTCAAATTCTAGTACCACAAAAATGGGTAAAATATTAGTGCTTAACTCTTAGAGTAGTTGTGAGGATTAAATGAAAGTTCACACTGATGCACTTAGTGAACCCTACTTAACCTTTACATACCTTTACTGTCAGAGCCCATTTTAACATAATTAGCATTTAAATTTGGAAATACACACCACATAAATTATTTCTTACTTTACTTTTGTCCTGCTAGTCTGATGTTCCCCAGATGGCCTGCTTCTCCCTAACTTTTTGTACAGCATACAGCCTATCCATCAATAGAGATGTATGTTTATGATTATAAGGATACACAGTGGATATTACATGGTCATGGTGGTGGAAAACCTCTGCCTCTGAGGAGTTTTCATGCTTTTAGATAAAGGGAAAATAATGGATTGTATTGGTTCAGCTGTCAACAGATGGCATAAAAGTCTCTAATAACTAAAACTTGAAGGCTTACTACTTATTGATCAAGAAGTGTCTTGAATGCTTTCTGTGCCCCAGGCTAGCTTTGAAAAAGAAATGATTTTAAATACTCCCTTTTTTATTTAAGTTTTATTGTCATATTATTGCTGCACTGGGAGTACATTGTGACATTTACAAAAGTGGTTACAATATATCTTATCTAAATTCACCCCTTCCGTCATTCACCTTTATCCCCTCTTCTCCCATTCTTTAGTCTCAACAGATCTCATTTTCCATTTTCACACCATGAGTATGTAATATATCCACCATATTCACCCTCCTTCACCCTTTCCTTATATCCTCCCTCCTACTACTGGTACCAACCCCCAGATAGGACCTGTTTTACCTTCTTGTCCTCCATTTTGAATAAAAAGATATTTTTGTTTAAGCTTTCTATGCAGAGTACAGCATTTCCATGTATACATGTAGATACTCCCTTTTGTGATTATCATATATATTGTCACTATCACATGACTTTAAGATGTGATCAAAGTATTTTGCTAGCACAAAGATTCATTCATGCTATTTGGGACCTGTGGGTGAGGGTAGAGAAGACCAGATGGAGCTAAGGAATAGCTTCTGTGTGAACAAAAGTTGGGGGGAAAATCAAATAGATCCTATGAGACACAAGAATCCAGAACCACAGGAAGCATTAACAACAATCGACCTAAGACAGGCCTGGAAAGGAAGACATCAGCTAGTTTATCAACCCACTCTTTAAGCAAAGCTTCTTACAGAAAGTTTTCTCAGATATCATTTATTCATAACACCCAGCTCAATTCAAAGAAGCAGCTATTTTCTAAACTACAATTAGTGATTTCTAAAGATTATTTACTCTCCTTATTAAGGTTTCATGGTTTCAGTGTCTCTAACTTCATAGGGTAAAGTAACAAAGAACCTTCCAGCAAGCTAATCAGCAACAGATACCTAATTATTTACCCTTCGGATCTATAAATACTAAATCCAAGATGCTTTCTAGTAGAAAGAAACAAATCATGCCTACATTTGATACAGACAACCAAAATATGAGACCTTCTCACTTGTCACTATAAAGCAAGAGATTTCTAGCTACTAGTTAAGCCAGGACAGTAAACTTACACAGCTTTGTGAGGACATTGATTCTTGACATTCACTCTATAAAGTAATACTGTTTTTCTAATTCATTAGGTCAAGTATAAAGATCATAGTCCCTGTTATAGTGGTTATAGATGGCTGACAGAAGAAAATGAAGAGGCACAACACACGGCCAGTGCTGTGTTCTCCCCAAGCAAGAGCTTTCTCCACGTCGAACCCATGCCTGGTAAACTGCCGTGTGGCCAAACCCAGATCATCCAGGCACATTATATTCTAAATGGATGGGTACTACAGGAGCAAAAGGAGCTTGTCTTCTATTATCTGGTGAGAAGAGAGGTTACTTTAGGTCAAGCCTTTCTGTGGGGCAAGTCATTATAAACCTCTTTGGACATAACTACTTTGACTCCTTACCCATGTTCCTTTGGAAAGTCTGACTTCTCCTGGGGCTAAGTACTTCCAGTAGAGCCAAGACTGGAGTAAGTCTCTGTCAAACAAACTAAATTTCCTTTTTTTTTTTTCACAGATAATGGCAAAGGGAAACATTGTCCGAACCGGGACTCACGTGTTGCCTGTGGAGCAGGGAGACTGTGAGTATCTCTGTGATCTTCACATTCCTGCCTCATTCTCACCCACCCAACCTTACACCACAGAAATACCAAAAATACTTTCAAATACAACTGATGTCCATCCAATCACACTAAAGATGAATGAGGGAAAGCAATAAGCTTTCTTTTGTTCGCTTTTTAACAATTACTTGTTTTCTTTTTCTTCAAGATACTCATTTAGATTTTCTAAAATGATCATGTCTTTGTGTGTAGACTATATTTATTCCAAATTTTCAAGCTATAAATATATATGGGCCTTATTCTCAAAATAAGGACCATTTTTAGAGTTGTGATAGAGAATGGGGAGAAGGGATGGTAAACTTTTGGTGTTTCCTATATTCCAGGTCTTGTACTGAATCATTGATATTTGTATAAATGTCTTGTTTCTCCTTTGAAGTTATTTACAATTTATGAAGGATAAGTTGGGTATTTCCCATGGAATGGGATTCACCCCATGAACAAATAAGGAACAATGTAAACCCTTGAAGTTTTCTCCTATTCTAATGGAATCTAAACAATGACTAACTAGAAAATTATGAATGAATTACTGTTTGGATACCTCTTTGTACAGGGTAGTAGAGAGGACAAAAGCATAAATACTGTGTGCTCTTACTATTGAATCTTTTAACTCCACGTTTTGTTTCCCTCTTCTAGTGTGAGGTCTATATTGAATGGTAGTAAAGTAGACTATACCATATCCTTAGGTAACATCAGAGCCTTGTACGGGTAAGTTAAGCTTAAAGTTGGTGAGAAATCAAAATGTGATTTATACAAGAGATAAGTCTTTCATAAAGTCTTTTTTCTAAAGCTGTTGTTCTTAGAAGTACTCATCCATTTATTATGAACTATTTGTTATTTCTACTAATACAAGGTCACTAACTAGGTCAAGTAACAGAATTTTATTTCGGCTCTGGGCAGATGACTAACCCATGATTGCTTCATGTTCTTCTCTCTGCGCTCCAGTGAAAGGCCACTTTTCTGTGTCACTCCCTGTGGACTCAGACTTGGCTCCCATTGCCCGGTTGCTCATCTTTGCCATTTTACCTGATGGAGAAATGTTTGGGGATTCTGCAAAATATGATATTGAAAATTGTCTGGACAACAAGGTGAGTTGTTTCTATCATAATATTCCACATTTAAAACTAGTAGTTACTATCACTATTGCTATTTTGTCTATAAGTGAGGACTGACAGCAAAAAAAGTTAAATGAACGATCCAGACATTCAACAAGGTAGAAGCAGAGTCATAGTAAGAAACAATATCATTTGAGTCACTTTGTAATATTCTTGTACAGCATTATCTCTTATCATATGTCACAGTTCAGAGTATCTTATTCTTTCTTCTATGATGAAATATTGAGAAATATGCAACCAAATATTTAAGACTTCAAACTGCCAAAATAAAAACACAGGGGCACCTAGACCCATTCACCTTGTACCCAGAGTTAACTAGCACCTCGTCATATGTACAAAGAATTAGTACATCATAAGAATAATTAGAAATTGTTGCAATGGCTCAACTGAATCTTGAGAATCAAAACAAAGTAGAGGGGACAAAAAGCCTCAGTGCTAGCATAACGCCAACCACCATGAAGGCCAACATAGCAGTTATGCATTGAATGTAAGAAACACTTGGGAAATGGAGGTGAATACATGGGTAAATCTAGAAACTTGTTTTACTGACCTTGCTCCCCATTCATAGGTAAATTTGAACTTCAGCCCAGCACAAAATCTCCCAGCCTCACACAGCCAACTTCAAGTTTCTGCTTCTCCCCACTCCCTATGTGCCCTGAGAGTAGTGGACCAAAGTGTGCTGCTCATGAAGCCTGAAGCTGAGCTCTCTGCATCCTCGGTGAGTTCCCATCAGCCTTGGGCAATCAAGAAGGGATGTGCACAAGGGGCTCAGATCAAGAATAAATACTTGAGTGAGAGAAAATCTATTAAAATTCTATTTATCTATGGATTAATAGTTTTAAGCTCTTTCACATGCACTTTTTCAGTAATCTCTCATGTTCTGTCACTCCTCTGGATTAGATGATAGATACATAGATGATAGATGATAGATAGATAGATGAGAGAGAGAGAATCACACACTACTATATTCTTCAGGCAAATATTAAAATACCTTTAAAGGAATTATTAAGTGCCTTTCAATAATGGAAGCAAGGGACTATGACATGATTTTTAAATTCTAGGGTTTTTTTTTAATTATAACAACTCTGGTAGATATAGAAATCAGACAATACTGTTAATTTATTAATAATAAAGCAGAAGCGTTCAGGTATTTGATAGAGGGACACCAGTTCCTATCAATCTTTGATTAGTGTTACTGATGAAACACTTTGTTCCTCATAGTTTAATTCATTCACTGAACTTGTATTGATTTAATGCTTACTGCATTGTGGGCACCATACTAAGTGCTAGGAATCTAATAGTGAAATACTGGAGTGATAAAAAAAAACTTTATGTCTTGTGGAATTTATATTTTCATAGATGAGACAAACAATGACATATGTTTTGGAGAAAAATCAAGCAGGAAGGAGAAATGGGAAACATTAAGAGGGAGTTGCCTTTGAGAAAGCATCTAAGTTCATCACACTACTCATTTTGCTGATCCATTCTTTTCAATCATTTTTCAAACTCCTATGAATATTGTACAGTGTACCTGTCAGCATTTTCTTGTCTATCTCTCCCCCCATTCACATGTACTTAAAAGCATCATTTCCAATATTTTAGACTTAAACACTTATTTATTGTGTGAAGACCTGAAGCATTTTGTTCCATGAATAATACCTTAGAAAATACTATCCTGTCCTACATGGAGGATATATACAATATATATACAATATTTATTCATGTGTCTATTAAGAACATGCATCCATAAGCCTTGTTGTATACTGAGCCAATTGCTAACTACAGGTATAGACAAAACTATCACTCATTCAATCATCCCCAAGCTTTGTACGATGACTCACCTCTAGCAGAACTCAATTTCTCAATTAATATTACTTAATTTCATTTTAGTATTGAATCTAGTGTTTTCCTGTGAGTGATATAACCAAGTATTATGACCTTTGAGTATTTGGGGTGTTTTAAAATGCTAAACATCTTCAAAATGAAGCTAATGTTTAGACAAAGTTATCCATTTCTGTTCTATAAATTATCAAAACAATAATGGCACTCAAAGAAAGACTGGTAGTGATTTTTCTCCTTCTTTTCTCCTGGCACTTTTAAAACAAGCCACAAATAAGTTTGCCCTTGCATCTTTTGCATTTCTTCAGGTTTATGAACTGCTACCAATAAAAGACCTCAGCGATTTCCCTGGAGGTTTGAGTCTGGAAGAAGAGAATGAGGAATGTGTTGATCACCATAATGTGTACATTAATGGAATCCTATATTACCCAGTATCAAATACAAATGAAAAAGATATGTATATGTTCCTACAGGTAAAATCCTTACATTGTAGATAGTCAGTTCTTAAGGTTCTTAAAAAGTCATACGTGGAAAAAAATACTTATTTTTAATGCCTTATTATCATGGTTAGGGTTAATGGAATAGAGAAGTCAAGTGACTACTCCAAGGTCACTAATAGTACCAGATCTGCCAAAAGCATCAGAACCAGGACTGGGACTTTCTGGTCTATTAATCAAATTTTCTTTTTTATTGAAAGTCATTGCTGTATGATGTTTACAAACATCAGTTATATAAAATAATTGCTACTGAAATAGTTTAAAGTTCAAAGTGAAATTATCTCCACATGTATAGTAAGGTTCTTTGTACAGATATGAACATTAAAAGTTTAATATTAAGCTAATTAGACTGTTTATTCAAGTCAAATAAAAAGAAGCATGTGCATATACATTTTATAATATATATGTACTGATGAGATGATAATTTCCATTGCAGGGTATGGGCTTAAAAGTATTCACCAACTCAAAAATTCGTAAACTGAAAGTTTGTACACCGCCTGAACGATATGAGGTGCACTATGCAAGATATTCTGGTAAAATAATAATAAATTATTGCCTAAAATATTAAACCAAATAAAATAAATTTTAAAGATAAAATGTGATAAAAATTTAAAAAAAAACGAGTTGTGATTCAGATACATAAATGTTCTTGCACAAGGTTACATAGCAATACAAGCCCAATTTTTATTGTGGCAAACCTCCTACAAATGCAAATCTGAAAGAATACAGGGCAGTTTATCAAAGTTCTGAAAGAGAAGTTCAGGTAAAACACAGGAGCATGAATAAAGGCAAGGACTAACTTTGATTGGGGAACTCAGGAAGTCATTCGTGAAGAATCTGCTTCTGATGTGTGGGATTGGAAAGAGAAGGGGAAGTTTCCAGGCATAGAATCAGCGTAAACGGTAATAGAAATGTTCACTTAACAGTACCACATCCTCCTCAGTCATGAAAAGAAGCTCTTGGCTTCCTCCAAAGCATCAGCTAATATTTATGTCAGAACCACACACATTCATCAAATGATGTAAGCTACTTCTTTGATGAATCAAATAATAAACAAGCATTTATGTTGTCTTACATTGTCAAAACATGGTTGAGCATAAGTTGAATACAGCCCAAAAAAGTGTCAAAAATGAAGGAAAGCATTCTATGAGAATCAGTTTCTATGTGAAATTTGCTATAAAGATGATTGTGTATTTTATTTTATAAACTATAAAATCCATTACCAATAAAATTTATAGTAAACTTATATATATACAGGTATATACACAAGTTTTCTCAAGAAAACTGACTGTTAAGTATCTACCAGAACATCACTAGCAGAAGGTGAATAGTGGGAGAACCTAAGTCTAACACTCTAGCTCAACATGGAATAAAGAGCCTTGGCTCTTTCTGAACCTGTCATTCCTATAAACTGTTTCTCAAAATCACTATCATATTATGTGTGCTACAGTTTTTCTTTGTTCCCACAGATGAACAGATAAATCAGTGGCTACTTAGACTTCTATACTTCGTCCCACTCCATAGTCCCCATCTGTCCACTTAGCCCACTGTCTATGGGGCAGTAGCTTCCTAGGACTCCACAGAGCCCTTCTGCTTCACCAACAATCCAAGGCTTTTTGCCAAAGTCTTGTTTACATTCTTTGTGGTTTTCTAGCCACAGTTTAATGTATAATAATACTTCAGAATTCAGTTAAAATATCTCCACCTCAAAGAGATGATGTTTCCTGGTTACCCACGTGCCCTCTTCTGGCTCCCCTCTGTTTCATCACCCTACTTATTTCTTTGGTACCACTAATTACAATCTCTCATAAGCTTTATTTTTGTATTGACTCTGCCTGTCTTCTCTCTCACCTATCATAGAACCAGTTGCACACCTTCACAAAAGCCAAAACCATGAAGACCGAGTACTTGTTTCAGCGTCTCAAAAAGAGACTGTGCGAAAGTATTTCCCTGAGACGTGGATCTGGAACTTGGTGGCGGTGGAGTAAGTAACTTTCTGAATATATAAAACACAATATAGATGCCTCACAGTTTTTAATTCATAGCTATTCCTTCTTTTTTTACTGTGTATATTTAAGGTATATAGCATGATGTTTGGATACACATAATGAAATGATTAGTACAGTTGATCAAATTAACATACCCGTCCCCTCACATTGTTACCTCGTGTGTGTGCCATAAGAGAATCCATGTATTCTCTCAGCAAATTCCCAAAACACAATATAATATTATTAACTGTAGTCTTCATGCTGTACATTAGATACCTAGAGTTACTCGTTCTACAATAACGGCAACTTTGTGCAGTTAGACTTGCTTCTCCTCATCACTACTCCCCCAAACACCATTCTACTGTTTCTATGTATTCAACTTAGTTAGATTGTGCATCCAAGTGAGATCATGCAAGATTTTTCTTTCTCTGTCTAGCACATTTCACTTAACACAGTATCTTCCAGGTTCACCCATATTTTTACAAGTGGCAAGACTTCCTTCTTTTGAAAGGCTGACTAACATAGATTTTGTATGTGTGTGTCAACTTCCTTATCTCTTCATTCATTTGCTTTTACCATGTACCTGTTGACCATTCTCATATCTTCTCTGGAAAAATGTCTATACATTACCTTACCCACTTTTAAACCAAATTATTGGGTTTTTTCCATTTTTGATTTATGTGAGTTTCTTGTATATTAATCCTTTTTCAGATATCTGATTCACAAATAATTTCTTTTAAGCCACAAGCTACTTTTTCATTTTATTCACTGTTTCCTTTGCTGTGAAAAGCTTTTCAGTTTGGTATAGCCATTTCTCTATTTTTTCCTTTGTTGACTGTGCTTTTGGTGTCATATCCAAAAATTCATTTCTGAGATCTTTATGCTTTCTTCTAGGAGTTTTACAATTTCTTATCAGTTCTTACACTCAGGGTTTTAACCCACTGTAATTTAATTTTTTTTTTTGGTGGTACTGGGGTTTGAACTCAGGGCCTCATGCTTGCTAAGCAGGCACTCTATCACTTGAGCCACTCCACCAGTGTAAATTGATTTTTGTGTATGGTGTCAGATAACAGGCCAGAGTCACTCTTTCATGGACTTATCCAGTTGTCCCATTACCATTTATTAAAGAGACTGTCCTTTCTCCATTGTATGTTTTTGTGGGCTTTGTCAAAAATTAGTTAAGCATGTGTGCTTGAGTTTATTTCTGGGCTGTCTCTTCTGTTCCAATATTCTATGTGTCTGATTTTATGCCAGTATCCTGATATTGTCATTATTTAGGCTTTGTAATAATAAAATTAGGAACTGTGATGTCTCCGACTTTGTCTTCATTTATTTTTTATTCAAGTGACACATATTTGTACATATTTTTGAGGTGCGATATAGTAATTTGATACATGTATACAATGCATAATGATCAAATCAAGATAATTAGCATTTACATCTCCTCAAACACTTGTCATTTCTATGTGTTGGGAAACTTGAGACTCTCATAGCTATTTTGTAATAATATATCATATATTGCTGTAGACTAGAGCAATACCATTGTGCTGTAGGATACTTGAACTAACTCCTCCTTTCTAATTATAGTTTGGTACCCGTTTCTAACCTCTACCTATCACTTCTACCCTCTACCATTCCTAGTCACTAAATGACTACTATATACTGCCTTCTATGGGATCAATTTTTTATACTTTGCATATGAGTGAGATCATGCAGAATTTGTCTTCTTATGCCCAGTTTATTTCACTCAGCATGTATCCTCTAGTTCTATCTACATTGTTACAAATGACAGGATTTCTTTTTTTATGGCCAAATAGTGTTCCATTGTATATACATGCCACATTTCCTTTTGCTTTTGTTTGTTCCTTTGTTTATGACAGGTTTCACTATTTAGTCAAGACTGGACTCAAACTCACAATGTTCTTGCCTCAGCCTCCCAAGTGCCAGGATTACAGATGTTCACCATCACAATTACTACATACCACAGTTTCTACACTAAATTTGCTTTGACTATTCACAAGCTTTTGTGGTTTTATGCAAATCTTAGAATTTTGTCCGATTTCTTTAAAAAATGCAATTGTAATTTTGATAAAGATTGCACTGACTCTGTATATCACTTGGATAGGATGAGTATTTAAAAAATATTAATTCTTCTAATCCATGAACATGGGATGCTGACACTGTTCCATTTGTTTTTGTAAAGACTTTTTCCCTCCTTCCTTAAATTTATTTCTAAGTATTTTTTATTCTATCATAAATTGGATTGTTTTCTTGATCTTGTTGATATAAACTGTAAGTTGTTTTTGTATGTTGGTTTTATACACTGAAACTTCACTGAATTTATTGATTAGTTCCAATAGTTTTTAAATGAATTTTCAGGGTTTTCTGCCTTTAGGATCATGTCATCTGCAAACAGGAATAATTTTACTTATTTTGCTATTTAAATGCTTTTTAGTTCCTTTTCCTTGTACGATTATTCTTGCAGGTGTTTCCAGTACTACACTGAATAGAAGTGGTAAGAGGGCATCTTTATCCCATACAGGAACTTTAAGACAAAGTTTTCTGTTTTTCTTCATTGGCTATAATGTTATCTCTGGGCTGTCATAAATGGTCATTATTAATGGTGAGGAAATTTCCTTCTATACCTGCTACTCCATTGACATCCTCATAAAAGGGTATCAAATTTTATCAAATGTTTTTTCTGCTTCTCCTGGGATAAACATGTGGTTTTTATCTCCCATTCTGTCAATATGGTATACCACATGGATTTGTATATGTTAAATCAATCTTGTATTCCATGGATAAATCCCACTTGTTCATTCTGTACAATCTTTCTGGTGTATTGTTGAATTCAGTCTACTATTATTTTATTGAGTATTTAGGGTTCTGTGTTTATCAAAGATATTGCCTTCTAATTTTCTTTTCTATGAGATTCCCATCTGGCTTTGATATCAGTGTAATGCAGACCTCATAAAGTAAGTTTAGAGTATTCCCTCTATTTCAATTTTGGAAGAGTTTAAAAAGGATTGATGTTAATTCCCCCTAAGTGTTTGGGGTAATACAGCCATGAAGACATCTGGTTCTGGATTTTTCTTTGCTGAGAAGTTTTCAATTATTACTTCAAACTCTTTTTGAAGCTTTCTGTTTCCTCTTGAGCCAATCTGGATGAGTTGTATGTCTCCAGGAATTTTTCCATTTCCTCTAGGTTACCCAATTCATTATTGAAAAGTTATTCCTAATGACTTCTATGGTCTTTTTTATTTCTGAGCCATTCATTATAACATCACCTTTTTTGTTTTTCCCTTTTACTTATTTGACTCTCCTGTCTTTGTTTCTTGGTTAACCAACCTAACATTTAATGATTTTTTCAAAAAATTTTTAGTTATATTGATTTTTCTGTAGTTCTTCTATTCTTACTATTTCTGATTGTATCTTTATTATTTCCTACCTCCTGCTAACTTGTATTTAGTTTGTTTTTCTAGTTCCATGAGATGTGAAGTTCATTGAGCTCCTTCCTATTTTGTAATTTAGGTATCTGTTACCATTGTTTTACTTAGCTAAAATTAAACTTCCCTCTTAGTACTGCTTTTGCTGCATTCTGTGACTTCTGGTTAGCTGTATTTTCATTTTTTTTCCTTGGTATATTTTCTCAAATTTCCTTCTGGTTTCCTGAATAATCTAATGGTTTTCAAAAATGTGTTAAATTTCTATGTATTTATGATTTTTCTGTTTTCTTACTGCTACTAATTTTCAGTTTCATGTCACTGTGGTGAGAACAAATTCATAGAAACATAATTTTTATCTTCTTAAAATTGCTCAGACTTGGTTCATGACCTAGCATGTGATCTACCCTAGAGAATGCTCTAAGATCTGCTTGAGAATGTACAATGTTAGGTCCACTTGATTTTTTTTTATGTTTATGGCTTCTATATTCTATATTGACTTTCAGTCTGGATACTGTGTCTAGTTTTGAAAGGGTGCATTGAGACTTCCTAGTATTATTGCAGTGTTGTCAATATTTCCTTTCAGATCAATCAGTATGTGCATATACTTAGGTGCTCTGACGTTGCGTATGTATATATTTCAAATTGTTACATATACTTTTTGAATTGACCCTTTTATCATTATGTTCTGATCTTTTTTGTCAATAGAGGCAGGTTTGTTTTTTTGTATTGTTTTGGTTTTGTGTTTTAGAGATAGGGTCTCACTATGTAGGCCAGGATGGCAATAAATTCATGATCCTCCTTCCTCCACCACCTGAGTGCTGGATTACAGGCATGTACCACCACGCCAGGCACTAGAAGCAGTTTTAACTTACAGCCAACTTTGCCTGTTGTAAGTATAGCCACTCCTGCTTTACTTTGGTTACTGTGCATGGAATATCTTCTTCCCTCCCTTCACATTCACCTTACGTGTGTCTTTGAATCTAAAGTGAGTTTTTTGCTCACTTACTGTAGATTAAGCATGGTTTTTATTCATGTAGCCATTCTTTATCTTTTTATTGCAAAGATTAGTCCATTTACATTTAAAGTAATTATTGATGATGACAAGTTTACTATTGCCATTTTTTAAACTGTTTTGTCTTATTTTTTGTCTCTTTTTTTGCTTTTTTTTTGCTGTCTTTTGTATTTTGTTGTGGAGTTGTTTTGATTAATAGGTTTCAATTCCAACCTCTTTCTTGTGTTTAATTTCTGTAGGTATTTTCTTTGTTGTTACGAAGGGAATTACATAAAATATATTTGTAATCATTTACTTTAATCCAATAACAGTTTAGCTATCCTTGAAATCAAGGACTCTCTGCTTTTATCTTTCCTACGCACGTATTATATGCTTGATATCACAATTCACATCTCTTTGTATTATGTATTATAACTTAGTTGTAATTATTCTAATGCTTCCTCTCTTAACTTTTATACTATAGTTAAAGTGATTTACCCTATACCATTTTACTAAGACAGAATTCTCAATTTATCTATATATTTATCCTTTCAAAGAGTTTCATAATATTAATGCCCTATGTTGTTTTATGGTGTCCTCTTATTTCAAGTAGAAAAACTCCAATTAGTGTTATTTTAAGGCAGGAGAAATGGAGATGAAGTCCTCAGCTTTATCACACCTCATTTTTGAAGAATGTGTTTGCTGAGTGTAGAATTCTTGGTGGAAAGTTTGTTTATTTATTTTTTTTCTTTCAGCCTTCTGAATGTATCATGTAGTCCTTTCTGAAAAGTTTCTGGGAAAACAATCCTTTAATAATCTCATGGAGTTTCTCTTATATACAACAAATGGCTTTTCTCTTGCTGCTGTCAAAATTTTCTTTATATCCTAACTTTTGTTGATTTTACTACAATGTGCATCAGTGTAGCCCTCTTTGGATTGTTATTTGGTATTCTTTAGTCTTCCTGTATCTTAAGCTCTGTTTCCTTCCCCATGGGAAGAAAACTTCATTATTTTGATTTCTGTCCCTTTTTCACTCTCTTTTTGAGACTCTGATAGTACATGTTAGTCTTCTCAATGCTGCTCCTTTGGACTCTTAAGCTATCTTCACTCTTTTTCATTCTATTATTATTATATATTAGTTAATAAAATTAATTATTTATTAAGCATATATTATTATGCTTTCATTCTGTTATCATTATTAAGATGATTTTTACATGAGTTGTGGTCAAGTTTGCTGGTCCATTCTTTTCTTTGGTCTAGTCTTTTGTTGAGCCCTTTCGGTGGATTTTTCACTTCAATAATTGTATTCTGCAGATGTATGATTTATGTTTGGTGATTTTTATATTTTCTCTCTCTTTGTTGGACTTCTTATTTTGTTCATGCATTTTTAGCCTGACCTTGTTGCTTGCTGTTTTGAATCCTCTATTGAGTAAACTACTTATCTCCATTTCATTAAGGTCAGTCTCTGGAGATTTTTCTTTTTTTTTCCTTTGGAACACCTTTCCATTTCTTTATTTTCCTTGATTGTCTACATTGGTTTCAATGTATTAGATAAGGCAACTGCCCCTCCCAGTATTGTCAGACTAACTTCATGTAGGAGAAACACCTCCTGAGTCAGCCCAGCCAAAGATTTTAGGTGTCCCTCAAATCTTTGTGTTTGTCCAAGCCACTGTCTTTCTTCTTGGTGGCCCCAGGAAATTAGGGAATACTGAGACCTGTCAGTGCCTTGAGACAGGCAAAATGGAAAGAAAACCCTGGAAATGCAGTTGGAAAAGTTTGAATGGCAGGTAGATGTCCTAAATCCTTCAATCTTTAGGGAGAAGCTTGGGAGTTGGAATTTATACCCCATTCTTTCTGTGTAAAGCTGGGAAGAAGACCTATGGCAAATGCCTCTACTCCCATCATACTGCATATACATTCAATGCATTGCTTTGTTCTCTGTGTCCCCCAGAAGCCAAGAAAATGTCTACTGTTTTTGCTCCAAGAGACAGGCACATTGTCTGGACAACTCAGCTCTATCTCTGGAGCTGGCCAGTAGAAGATGTAGGAAGACACCACATATCCATTAGATACCAGCTAATGAAAAGCCTGATCCTCAGGTAGCAACTCAGAAAGTTAAAACATTAAGTGCAATCAAACCTCTCCAGGGAAAAACTGGAAACTTAACATTTTTGTCTGTTCTCTTTATGCTGAGCCCAGGGAGAAAGCCACTGAAGGTTCTCACATATTCATTTAATACCGTCTTTTTGTTCTCTATGGTCTCAGAGGTCTTGACAATGCAGGTACCATCCATTCCCAGAGACAGGTGATTCAGGAGTCAGACCCTTGGGTAGGAGCTATAAAAGTTAAGGTGCTTGAAAAAAGTTGATACATTGAAAAATTACTTCCAAGGAGAAGTCATAGACTAATTTTATCACTGAATCAAACAAAGGGTAAAAGCATGAGAAGTGCTCACACCCCCACTCAGGATCCAGAAAGTCTGTTTGTTTACCTGCCTCTTCTTCCAAATGGGGATAGGGACAAGTCCAGCCCTTGGGCAAAAACTGGGAGAATGTGTAAACAAAAACTTTCCAGGAAGAAACTGGGGAATTTTAGCTAACTTTTCAATATCCAAGTACTTTTAAACTCATTGCTATTTTCAGGAGAGATTTAGCATAAATATTTAAAGAAAGTCTCATTGATCTAACTGAATCAGCAATAAGAAATTTTGCAAAAATTTAATTCTAGGATTTCCAGAAAATGAACATAATATAAACAAGCACTGAACAGATTAACAAATAAGTTATTTTACTGGTTAGAAATATAGGGTTACAATAGAATCAAAGTAGAATTAAAAATTACAGGGGTTGGAGGCATGGCTCAAGTGGTAAGGCACCTGCCTACCAAGCAAGGCCTTGAGTTCAAATCCCTCTATACACATATACACTTAGCCTTAATGCAGTGTTATTTTATATAACAGAACTTAAGGAAAATAGCAAATTACATATTTGGTTTATAACTATATTACCTATAAAAGTTTTTGCTATGACTACATATTTATAGGAGATTTTGATATAGACTAGATAGAAAACAGATTTGGAAGAAAGGCCTAGTCTTTTCCCATATCTGGTTTTGATTATGCTCTTCATTATCTGTATTTTTGTTGAGTGCATGCAAGTCGTGACAACAGAACCATTTATAAGAGTGTACTTCCTAGGCAAAATTTATTCACATGCTTACCTTCTGTCCTTCACCTCTCCATCCTCCAGCTCATCAGGTGTGACTGAATTAGGAGTAACTGTCCCTGACACCATCACTGAGTGGAAGGCAGGGGCTTTCTGCCTGTCCAATGACACTGGACTTGGTTTCTCTCCCACTGTCTCCTTCCGAGCCTTCCAGCCCTTCTTTGTGGAGCTCACAATGCCGTACTCTGTGATCCGTGGAGAGGCCTTCACCCTCAAGGCCACTGTGTTGAACTACCTTCCCGAATGCATCCGGGTAAGAACTGCTCATTCCTAAATTGAACACCAGGGAGTAGTCAGGTAAATCAAAATTTCCATCCAAGAATACTGACAAACTTTTGTATATAATGTGTAACCAACAAAGGAAGAATACTGTGAGAAAGATATTCATTTGTGATATAACTTATAGTTTCTGATATCTCTAAATACCAATTTGCAAAAACATGTTTCTAGCTTGTATTATAACCCTTTATAGTTAGGTCGTTTTTAAAGATTCCTGACATGGACAACAAATACCAAGTCTCTTCCTTCTCATGTCATAGATTCTCCAAGATTCTACTTCTACATTCCTATGTATTTAACTTTTCACAGCTCATTACTATAGTCATTTAAAAAGTTGTCCATGAACATATTAACTCTGCTGAATTTAACTGTTTATAAATCTTGTTTACTCTCCTGTGGATGCTGAAGATATTGTTAAGCTTCCAGATCAAAGAAATATTGCTCACATGGGCAGCATTCCATTGTTACCTTCCCTCTCCTCTGGTCCCACCACATGAAAGAGGAAACTACCCCCAAAATACTAAGATTAAGATCTCAGGTCCTGCTAATATACTAAAGATGCTTGGTCTTCATTTATATCATCTTTGATATTGACCAACCTGAAATCTAACCATTTCCTTAATATGCTTTATTTCAACCCATTCTCCTTCTAATCCCTCTGTCTATTCTTCTTTCTAATCCCTTCCCTAATACTTTTGTTTCTTGTGTCATTTCAGGTCAGTGTGCAACTGGAAGCTTCTCCCGCATTCCTTTCTGTCCCAGTGGAGAGTGAACAGGGCTCTCACTGCATCTGTGGGAATGGGCGTCACACTTTGTCCTGGGCAGTAACCCCAAAGACATTAGGTGAGAGAAATTCCTATAGTCTACAATTCTCTACTCAAGGATTGCATATTTCAGTGGGATCCACAATATCACCAGTGCTACTTTTCTCAGGCAATAACCCCCAGATGGAGGGTTTTTATTTCTTTGCTTTTCATTCAAGGATGCTTAGAAGATTATCCTGACTCACTGCCATCTCCACCTTAGCCTCTAGTTTATGCTACTTCCATTCCTGCCTGTGTTTTATGAAACAAAAGGTTACAGAATATTAAACTGTTCCAAATCTGGAGTTTGGAAGCATGGAGGAAGGGGAAGATTGTACTCATCTCTACTGACTTCCCCCATCCCCAGGAAATGTGAATTTCACTGTGAGTGCAGAGGCACTGAAGTCTCAAGAACCATGTGGCACTGAAGTGGCTGTGGTCCCTGAACATGGAAAGAAAGACACAATTATTAAGCCCCTGTTGGTTGAAGTAAGTAAGTCTGCCCATTTGATAGGTAATACTGAGTCCCCAGAAACAACAGATAATTCAGTTAGGCTTCTAACTTTTAGGTAAGAAGAGCTAAATAATATGTGGCCCATAAAAATATATGATAGTGCATAATAATAAGAATATTTCACAATATTTTTCATCCCCATTCCTATTTATCAACTCTGTCTCTGTCTCTTTTTCTGTCTCCATCTCCTTTATATCTTCATTTTCTACTCACTTTCTCATCTGTCTGTCTCATCTATCAGTCTGTCTCCTTTACAGTGCTTATAAATACATTAATTCAAAAATTCAAAAATCTGTGGTCACCCTATCAATACTCATGTCCTGAATGTCAGCTTGTTCTCACCTCTAACTTTTCTTTCTTTTACCTAAGCCTGAAGGACTAGAGAAGGAAGTAACATCCAACTCCCTGCTTTGTCTATCAGGTAAGAGACAACCATTGTAATTAAAATAACATTAACAAAATATCATATAATACTTGAAGTCCAAATATTTCTTTTACATTATCTACACGTTCCCTAAAGTATCATCAATATATGTGACAAATAAGGAAGAAACTGGTTCATAAAAGAGGCCAAGTATTAACAGGCACAGTTGTTCATGCCTGTAATCTAAGCACTTGGGAAACTGAGGCAGAAGAATCATGAGTTTGAAGCCCATCTGGGCCAGCTAGTGAGTTCCAGGTGAGTCTGGTCTACATAGAGAAACCTACTAAATAAGTAAATGAATAAAATCTCTACCACAGCAAAAAGAAACCACAGCCCTCTGACCTACTGTGTAAGACAAGGGTTTAAGTCCTTTTTGTTTTTTTTGCATGTGGATATTCAATTATTCCAACACCAACTACAGAAGAGACAATACTTTCCTGTGTGTATTCTTAGCATCTTTGTTGAAAATTAACTTACTACACATATTTAATTCACTTCTATGCTTTCAATTCTGTTGTATTGGTTTTGTGTTGTTAGTACCATAGATTTACTCATGATTGCCTTGGGTTTTTTATGGCTCCATACATATTTAGGATTGTTTTTTCAATTTCTATGAAAAATGACAACAGAATTTTGGCAAGAATTACATTAAATGCATAAATTTATTTGGATAGTATGGACATTTTAACAGTACTTGTTCTTTTAGTCCATGAACATTGGACATTTCCATTTATTTGTATCTTTCTTTCAGCAGTATTTTATAGTTTTCAGAATACAGGTCTTGGTTAAATTTGTTCCTATATATTTTTTCTCAAAACTATTATAAATGAGATTATTCTCTTTATTTCTTTTTTCAGAGAGTTCATTGTTAGAATACAGTAGCACTACTGATTTTTGTGTGTTGATTTTGTGTCCTGTGATGTTACTGTGTTCATTTGATAGTACTAACAAGTTTTTAGTGGAATATTTAGTGTTTTCTGTGGTCATGTCAGACACCGAAAATTTTACTTCTTCCTTTCTGGTTTGTATTCCTTTTATTTCTTTTCATTTTGTCTGATTGATCTTGCTGATACTTCCAGTATTACACTAAGCAGAAGTGACGAGGAGGCTTCTTTATTATTATTATTATTATTATTATTATTATTGTGGTGGTTGTTGTTGTGTTGGGGTACATTGTGACATTTACAAAAGTTCTTCTGATTTATATTTGAATTCAGCCCCCATCATTCTCCTTTATCATCCCCTCCCCCCCCCATTCCTGGAATAGTTTCAACAGGTCTCATTTTTCCACACTATCTATATTATCTTCCAAATTATAGAGAAAAGGTTTTAAATTTTTCACTGTTGATTATGTTAGCCATGGGCTTATCACAGATTGTATTTTATTGTCTATATTCCTCCTAGGTTCATTTAATAAGAGTTTTTATCATGTCATTATGATCAGAAAAAATATGAAAATATTTTCATATTTTTTCTGTGTGCATTTGAAAAGAATGTGTATTGTGTTATTGGATGGAGTGCCTTATTCACATCTGAAAGGATTTTTATTTTTGTCAAATGCTTTTTCTCCATATAATAATAGGATCATATTTTTGTCCTTTATTCTGTTAATGTAACATATAACATTAATTGATTTGTTTCTGTTGAACCATACTTGCATCCCAGGGAGAAATCCCATTTGACCATGGTGAATGATCCTCTTAATGTGGTGTTATATTTAGTTTGCTAATACGTAATTGAGTATTGTTGCAGCTGCGTTCATAAAAGATATTGGCCTGAAGTTTTTGTACAATGCCTTTGTCTCACATGAACAATGATGACCTCATAAAAATCATTTGGAAACATGCCATCATCTTTGGATTCTTAGAAGACTTTGAAAAGGATTGGTATTAGTTCTTTAAATGTTTGCTGGAATTTGGCAATGAAGCTGTCAGGTTCTGGCCTTTTCTTTGGTAGACTTTTATTACTGAATGAGTAGTCTTGCTCATTTTTGGTCTAGTCACATGTCCTATTTCTATATGACTCAGTCTTGTAGGTTTTTTGTTAAAAAATACAACCATTTCTTCTAGCCTACCTGATTTCTTTTAATGTAGTTGTTTGTAATAGTCTGTTACGATCTTTTGTATGTCTTCGATGTGTGTTGCGATGCCTCATTTTTCATTATTGACCTTACTTATTTGAATCTTCTTTCTTGTATTCTTAGTTAATATAGCTAAAGGTCAATCAATTTTGTTTATATTTCTAAAAATTAATTCATTTCATTGTTATTTCATATTATATTCCTGTTTATTTCATTTATTTCTGCTGTGAGTTTTGTTACTTTATTCTTTCTGCCAACTTGGGTTTAGTTTATCCTTATTTCTCTAGTTTCTTTTTTTTTTAATTTATTCACATGTGCATACATTGTTTGGGTCATTTCGCACACCCTGCCCCCCTCCCCCACCCTTCCCTCCTCCCCTCCTCACTTCAGGCAGGTCCCATTTTGCCCTTATCACTGATTTTGTTGAAGAAAGGACATATGTATAAGAAAGACAAAGCGTTTTTGCTAGCTGAGTTAAGGATAGCTATACAGAAAGAGTCCTCCTATTTCTCTCATGTACCCATGTGTTATGACCCATGTTGATTCAACTCTAACTGATCTTTACCTTGGTTCCTGATCCCCTGCTTATGATAACCTGTCATTTTAAGATTTCTGTATTAGTTCCTCTGGAGTGGGGACATCAAATGCTTTCATGTTAAGGGTTTTCTACCTATTCTTATATCTCCCTCATGTGCTCTCCCCTTTGTCATGTGATCCAAGTCCATCAGCATTGCTGCATTTGCCCTAGATCTAAAGTTTGCATATGAGGGAGAACATACAATTTTTGGTCTTCTGAGCCTGGCTAACTTCACCTAGGATGATGTTCTCCAGTTCCATCCATTTACCTGCAAATGATAAGATTTCATTCTTCTTCATGGCTGAGTAAAATTCCATTGTGTACAAGTACCACATTTTCTTGATCCATTCATCAGTAGTGGGGCATTTTGGCTGTTTCTATAACTTGGCTATTTTGAATAGCACTGCACCCATGGGTGTGCAGGTGCCTCTGGAGTAACCTGTGTTGCATTTCTTTGGATATATCCCCAGGAGTGGGATTGCTGGATCATATGGCAGGTTTATGTTTAGATTTTTAAGAAGTCTCCAAATTTTTTTCCATAGTGGTTGCACCAGCTTGCATTCCCACCAGCAGTGGATTAGGGTTCCTTTTTTTCCACATCCTCGCCAGCACTTATTGTTGGTGGTGTTTTGGATGATGGCTATTCTAACATGGGTGAGGTGGAATCTTAATGTGGTTTTGATTTACATTTCCTTTATGGGCAGAGATGGTGAGCATTTTTTCATGTGTTTTTTGGCCATTTGAATTTCTTCTTTTGAAAAAGTTCTGTTTAGTTCAGTTGCCCATTTCTTAATTGGTTCATTGATTTTAGGAGAGTTTAGTTTCTTAAGTTCCCTGTATATTCTGGTTATCAGTCCCTTGTCTGATGTATAGCTGGCAGATACTTTCTCCCACTCTGTGGGTGGTCTTTTCAGTTTAGAGACCATTTCTTCTGTTGTGCAGAAGCTTTTTAATTTTTTGAAGTCCCATTTGTCCATCCTTTCTCTTAGTTGCTGGGCTGCTGGGGTTCTATTGAGGAAATCTTTGCTTATACCTATTTGATCCAGAGTGTTTCCTGCTCCTTCCTGTAGTAACTTCAGAGTTTCAGGTCTGATATTTAGGTCCTTGATCCATTTTGAGTTGATACTAGTACAGGGTGATAGACATGGATCTAGTTTCTGTTTCTTGCAGATGGGTAACCACTTTTCCCAGCAACATTTGTTGAAGAAGCTGTCTTTTCTCCATCGTATATTTTTGACCCGTTTGTCAAAAATAAGGTGGGTATAGCTGTGTGGGTTCATATCTGGGTCCTCTATTTTGTTCCACTGGTCTTCATGTCTGTTTTTGTGCTAGTACCATGGTGTTTTTATTGCTATTGCTTTGTAATATAGTTTGAAGTCAGGTATTGTGATACCTCCCACATTGCTCTTTTTGCTGAGTATTGTCTTGGCTATTCACAGTCTCTTGTGTTTCCAAATGAACTTTAGGGTAGATTTTTCAATTTCAGTGATGAAAGTCATTGGGATTTTGATGGGAATTGCATTAAACATGTAGATTGCTTTCGGTAGTATAGCCATTTTTACTTTGTTGATTCTACCGATCCATGAGCATGGGAGATCTTTCCATCTTCTGTAGTCTTCCTCGATCTCTTTCTTCAGGAGTTTGTAATTCTCCTTGTAGAGGTCATTCACATCCTTTGTTAAATTTACTCCTAGGTATTTGATTTTTTTTTTTTTGAGGCTATTGGGAATGGAATTGTTCATTGTTGGTGTATAGAAAAGCTAATGATTTTTGTAGGTTGATTTTGTATCCTGCCACCTTACTGTAGCTATTTATGGTGTCTAAGAGTTTTTGGGTAGAGTTTTTTGGGTCTTAAGTTATAGGATCATATTGTCTGCAAATAAGGATATTTTGACAGTTTCTTTACCTATTTGTATTCCTTTTATTTCTTCTTCTTGCCTAATTGCTCTGGCTAGAAATTCCAGTACTATGTTGAATAGGAGTGGGGATAGTGGACACCCTTGTCTTGTTCCTGATTTTAGAGGGAATGGTTTCAGTTTTTCACCGTTAAGTATGATGTTGGCTGTAGGTTTGTCATAAATAGCCTTTACAATGTTGATGCATATTCCTTCTATTCCTAGTTTTCTTAGAGCTTTTATCATGTTGGATCTTGTTGAAGGCTTTTTCTGCATCTATTGAGATGATCAAGTGGTTCTGGTCTTTGCTTCTATTGATGTGCTGTATTACATTTATAGATTTGCATATGGTGAACCACCCCTGCATCACTGGGATGAAGCCAACTTGGTAGTGGTGAATAATCTTTCTGAGGTGTTGAATTCGGTTTGCCATTATTTTATTGAGGATTTTTGCATCAATGTTCATTAGGGAAATTGGCCTTAGTTCTCCTTTTTGGAGGTGTCTTTGTCTGGTTTTGAGATGAGAGTAATATTGGCTTCATAAAATGAGTTAGGCAGTGTTCCTTCCTGTTCCATTTCATGAAACAGTTTAAAGAGAGTTGGTATTCGTTCTTCTTTAAATGTCTGATAGAATTCAGCAGTGAATCCATCAGGTCCTGGACTTTTCTTTTTTGGGAAGCTCTTGATGGCAGCTTCAATTTCTTTTTGTGCTATAGATCTATTCAGGTGATTAATATCCTCTTGGTTCAGTTTTGGGTGGTTGTAAGTTTCTAGATATCTGTCCATTTCCTTGAGATTTTCAAATTTATTAGAGTACAGGTTCTCAAAGTAGTCTCTGATGATTTCCTGGATTTCCATGGTGTTTGTTGTTATCTCTCTTTTTGAATTTCTGATTTTACTGATTTGGGGTTTTTTCCTCCTCATTTTAGTCAAGTTTGCCAGGGGTCTGTCAATCTTATTTATTTTTTCAAAGAACCAGCTTTTTGTTTCGTTTATTCTTTGTATGGCTTTTTTTGTTTCTATTTCATTGATTTCAACCCTTATCTTCATTATTTCATTCCTTCAGCTTGTTTTGGGGTTTGTTTGTTCTTGTTTTTCTAGGAGTTTCAGCTGTAGTGTTAGGTCATTGATTTGAGATCTTTTTGTCCATTTGATTTATGCACTCATGGCTATAAACTTGCAGGATTGCCTTTGCTGTGTCCCATAGGTTCCAGTAGGTCATGTTTTTATTTTCATTAACTTCCAGGAACCTTTTAATTTCCTCTTTTATTTCATCAGTGACCCATTCATCATTGAGTAATATGTTGTTCAGCTTCCAATTGTTTGTGTGTTTTTTACTGCTGTTTTTGTTGTTGATTTCTGGTTTTAATGCATTGTGGTCAGGCAGAGTGCATAGGATTATTTCTATTTTATATTTGCTGAGCCTTGCTTTGTGCCCTAAGATATGATCAATTTTGGAAAAGGTTCCATGGGCTGCTGAGAAGAATGTATATTGTGCAGAAGTTGGATGAAATATTCTGTAGACATCAGCTAGGTCCATTTGATCTATGGTGTGATTTAGTTCTAGGATTTCTTTATTGATTTTTTGTTTGGATGACCTATCTATTGGTGATGGTGGGTATTAAAGTCTCCCACTGCCACTGTGTTGGGGGTCTACATATGCTTTTAGGCCCTGCAGGGTATGATTGGTGAAATTGGGTGCATTGACGTTGGGTGCATATAGGTTGATAATTATTATTTCCTTTTGGTCTATTTCCCCTTTTATTAGTATGGAATGGCCGTCCTTATCTCGTTTGATCAAAGTAGGTTTGAAGTCTACTTTGTCCGAGGTAAGTATTGCTACCCCTGCCTGTTTTCAGGGACCATTGGCTTGGTAAGTCTTCTTCCAGCCTTTCACTCTCAGCCAGAGCTTGTTTCTGTTGATAAGATGGGTCTCCTGTAGGCAGCAGATTGTTGGATCTTCCTTTTTAATCCAGTTTGCCAATCGGTGTCTTTTGATGGGGGAGTTTAGTCCATTAACATTCAGTGTTAGTATTGATAAATACGTGGTGATCCCTATCATGTAGTTGTCTTTGTTGATTAAGGGTTTGATTGTGTGTGGCTGAATCAGTGTTACTCTTTGCTTTCTTGCCTTTTCTTCTCCTGTGGTTTGATATTGCCTGCACTTTCATGGTTTTGTTTCATTTTCTGTGTGCAGAATTCCTTGGAGAATCTTTTGTAGTGGTGGCTTGGTGGTCATATATTGTTTTAGTTTCTGCTTATCATGGAAGACGTTTATTGCTCCATCTATTTTGAATGATAGTTTTGCTTGGTAGAGTATCCTAGGGTTGAAGTTATTTTCATTCAGTGCTTGGAAGACCTCACTCCATGCTCTTCTTGCTTTTTAATGTTTCTGTTGAGAAGTCTGCTGTGATTTTGATGGGTTTACCTTTGTATGTTATGTTTTTTCTCTCTTACAGCCTTCAATATTCTTTCTCTAGTTTCTGTACTTGTTGTTTTAATGATAATATGTCGTGGGGTAGTTCTATTTTTGTCAGGTCTGTTTGGTGTTCTGGAGGCTTCCTGTATCTGAATGGGCATAGTTTTCTCTAGATTTGGGAAATTTTCTGTTATTAGTTTGTTGAATATGTTATGCATTCCTTTTGCTTGCACCTCTTCTCCTTCTTCAATGCCCATGATTCTCATGTTTGATCATTTGATGGAGTCAGTGAGTTCCTGCATTTTCTATTCACAGGTCTTGAGTTGTTTAACTAATAGTTCTTCAATTTTTCCTTTAATTGCTATTTCATCTTCAAGTTCTGAGATTCTGTCTTCTGTTTGTTCTATTCTGCTGGAATGGCCTTCATTTTGTTTTGTATTTCTGTTTCATTCTTTTTTCTGAGGTTTTCCATATCATGGGTTACTTCCTCTTTAATATTGTCAATTTTTGACCTTAATGTGTTTATCTCTCTGTGGTGGTCTCAGATTCAGTTTGGCATTTATTTAGGGCTTCTATGATTTCATTTATTTGTTTTTGTGTTTTCTCATATTCTTTATTTTTGTCCTCTTGGAATTTCTTGAGTGCCTCCTGTACATTTTGGTTGACCATGTCTAGTAACATTTCTATGAAATTCTCATTAATTACTTGTAATATTTATTCTTTAAGGGTGCTCTTGTGTGCTTCATTGGGTTCCTTGTATAGTTTATTTTTGTTTTGTTGGAGTCTGGGTCTGAGTATCCGTTTTCTTCATTTTGCTCTAAATCCTGTAGCACTTTATTTTGGGGGGGTGGTTTCCTTCCCTTTTTCTTCTTCCCAGTTTCCACTAGGTAATGTTTCTATCCATGCACTATGTGAAATTTAGTATTAGCTGGGTAACAGTATTAATACTAACAAGACCAAGAAAGAATGATAAAAAAAAAAAAAGAGAGAGATGGAAAGATAAAAGGAATAGAGTAGTGAGGAAAAGAAAAAAAAAAGTAGAGATGGTGGATGATCAAACAGTAAACCAGGCAGCAAATCCCTTAAAGAAGGGAAAAAAATTACAATTGAAATTAAAAAAAAAAAAAAAAAGAAATCACCAGTTCTGGGACAATAGAATTGCAGCCTTAGTTTTTCTGATGCTAGTTCTTTAGCATCCAGACCTGTCTGTGTGTGTGTCTTTTAGGTAGCTTTAGAGCCTTCCTGTGGCCAGTGGAAGGTGGGAGGGGTCCCACAGGCCTTTGGGTGGAGGCCTTTAGCTGAGGTGAAGTAGTGGCCTTTGGATCGTGGGCTTGGCATGCCTGAAGGGCGCAGGCCGGTGGAGTGGAGATCCTGCGTGTCTGTGAATCCCTGACTTGACAGGCTTGGGGGGGGCGTGGTCCAGCAGAATGGAGATCGTGGGTGTGTGGGTCCCTGGCTTGTCAGGCCTTCGGGCACAGGCTTGCGGAGTGAATATTGTGTAGGGCTGTGTAGGCCTTGGGCGTGTAGCCCAGCGGAACAGAGATCGTGCAGTTTGTATCTCCAGCACAGCAGGCCTTGGGGGACAGAGATTGTGCAGGTTTGGATCTCCAACGTGGCAGGCCTTGGGGTGCATGCCAACAGAGCAGTGATCTTGCAGGCCTGTGCAGGCCTTGAGTGCATGGCTGGCAAAGCAGAGATCATCCAGGGCTGGTTGGCACAACCCAGCAAAACAGAGCTCTTGCAGGGCTGTGCAGGTCTTGGTGGCGTGGCCAGGTGGAGACCGTGCAGGGCTGTGCAGGCTGGGGGTCATAGCCTGGCGGAGATCATAAATGTCTGTGGATCCCTGGCCTTAACCGCTTGTCCCATGGAGATCCTGCTGTTCTGAGGGGTGGGAGTTTGGGTTAGCACAGCCATGGAGGGGCAAAGGAGCAGGGCTAGAGGATCAGAGATCCCACAGTGTATGGAGCAGTGGCTCGCGGGCCTATGGGGCAGGGCTTAGCGTGCAGCGCCAGCTATTCTTTTAGAATAAGGTAGCGTGGAGAGGCCTCCCGCCAGCTAGGGGTTCAGAGTGCTGGTGTTTCAGCTCTCCCTGGTGTTTTACCTCGATCAAGCAGGTCTCCAGCTTCTTATTAAGGTCCCTGGATCACGGAGGTCAGAAGGTCTGTGACTGTATTCCGGTTGCCATCTTGGATCTCTCCCTTATTTCTCTAGTTTCTGAAGAGGAATGTTTAGTTGTTTACTTGGGATCTTGCTTCTTTTTTAGTGTAGAAGAATATCTTACAAGTGTTCTGAGTGTGTTTGAAAAGAATGCGATTTCTGTTGTTGATGGAATGCTCTGGACACATCTGTTATGTCCATTTGAACTAATGTGTTAAGTCAAACTTTTTTAGTCTTTCTGTTCCGATGACCTTTTTACTGTTTAGAGTGGGGTATTAAAGTCCCCTACTATTATTGTATTTCACCCTCTCTTTTCATATCCTGTAATGTTTATTTTATGTATTTAGGTACTCTAATGTTGGGTATGTATGTTTTTACAATTGTTATATTCTCTTGAATAAATGACTTGTATATAATGTCCTTCTTTGTTTCATTTTATAGTTTTTTACTTAAAGTCTATTTTATTTAATATTACTCCCCATCTTATTCAGTTTCCATTTGTGTCAGTGAGCCTGCATATGTCCTTAAAAATAAAGTGATTCTCTTATAGTCCTCCCTAGTGTTGGATCATGTTTTCTTATTCATTCAGTTATGCTGTGTCTTTTTATTGGAGAAGTTAATCCGTTTATATTAAAGGTAATTAATGATAGATAAGGATTTACTACTGCCATTTAGTTAATTGCTTTCTTGTTGCTTCATAAGAACAACTGTCTTCTTTCATGGTTTAATGGTTTTCTGTAGTGATAAGTCTCAAATCAATTTGCTTTTGATTTGTGTATCTACTAAAGGTTTTTGCTTTATGGTTACCATAAGGCTTATTTAAACAAGTTATACTTACTCTATTTTAAGCTGATAATAAGTTAACTTTGATTGAATCTATACTTTTATTCCCCCACAAACATTTTATGTTTTGATATCAAAATTTACATCATTTTGTAATGACTCATTTTGGTTATAGATTTTATAAATAATTTTGTCCCTTAGCCTTTGTAGTAGGAATAAAATTGCTTTCTATTTCATTCTTACAGTCCTAGAATATTCTGAATACTGTATTACTTACATCATTCAGCTTTGAACTGTCATGTGTTTTATGTTATTAATTAGTAGCCTTTTGTTTCAGCTTAAAGAAGTCCCTTCAGTAGTTCCTATAAGGCAGACTAATGGTCATAAATTACCCTAGCTTTTGTTTTCTAAGAAAGTTTTTATTTCTCCTTCATTTCTGAATGGGTGAAGTGTTCTTGGTGGTCAAGATTCTCTACCCCTACCCCAATCAGGCACTTTAAATAATCCCACAATCTCTTATCCTGCAGGATTTCTTCTAAGAAATCCATCAATAGTCATATTAAGACTCCTATGTATTGGTGTGTTTCTGTTTCTTATTTCTTGTTGCTCTCAGAAGTTCTTTCTTTAATCTTTCATGTTTTGATTACTATGTCTGGTGATCTCCTCTTTGAGTTGAATTTGATTGGTGACCTCTGCACTCCTTATTCCTGAATGTTTCCATCTATCCCCAGATTAGGGGAGTTTTCAGTGGTTATCTATTTTAATAGGCATCCTTGCCCTTTTCCTCTTTTTTCTTCCTCTGGAAATCCTTTTATGTGATTTTTAGTTTCTTGATGGTGTCCCATAACTCCATCTTTTCATTCTTTTTTTTCTTTTTGTTCTTCTGACTGGGTAATTTCAAATGTTCTGATTTCAAGCTCATTGATTCTTCTGCTTGATCAAGTCTGCTGCTTAAGCTTTATATTGAACTTCCAGTTCAAGCACTGTATTCTCTTTTATATTAGTATATAATGATTAAACAGGAAATTTCATGTCACATTACCACATATATGTGCAGTGTGCCCTGGTTAAGTTCATCCCACCATTATTCTCCCTCATCCCACTACCTGTTCTTAAAATGACATTTACAGGTTTCAATGTTCCATATTTATACACATATAGAAAGTACATCAACAATATTCACTCTTCTTTACCCTCTTCATTTACCTTCCCCCTCTCACTAGTACCCTCCACTTAACATGACCTATTTTACATTCTTTTTCTTCATTGTTTAAGTGTCTGTTCATTATTCAGAGGGGTTTTGCCTTGGTATTTCACCTATAAACATCTTGTACTTTAATCAGTCTAATCCCCTCTATTACTCTTCCTTACCCTTTTTCCCTTACCCTGTATTGTTCAACAACTTTAGTAAATTTTGTTGAGCCTTTTTCCTACACAGATGCTATGTGTTTCATTAACTCTCTACATTATCTTCTCCCTTCCCTCCTCCCATAGTTTCCTCAAAAAGTCCCACTATTGGAAACATGATACACGTGTATATATATAAAATCGTGTCAAGCATTGTATTACTGGGATTTCTATATCTTAGTATGATATTTCTGCTTATTTAATTTTAATAATTCAGTAGATATTTACCCATGATATAATGAGAACAAGGTGTTCTTTGGGGTATCATGGGTCATCTGTAGGATTTCTATTTTGTTTTTATTGTTTGTATTTATCTGTTTTATTTCTAGCGTCTCTGAATTGTTCTCCAAATTCCATTCAATTTTCTAGTCATACAGTTTCATAATTCACTGAGACTTTTAAGAGGATTAGTCTGGATTCTTTGTCAGTTATTTCATAGACTTCTGCTTTATTTTTGGAGCTATGTTGGTTTCTTTCGGAGGTGGCATTTTTCCTAATTCTTTGTAATTCTGTCTTTGCATAGTTTTCTGGGCATTTAAGTTGACAGCCAACTTTTCTGCCCCTTATAGGTGTCTCTTGATGGATCCATAGCTTCACTATTTAGTTATTTAGTATAGCCTGTGATTCTGGAAGGTTCAGATGCTAACAATCCCAGACAGAGACTGCTCTGGGTTTTTTAGTTGGCAGGGCCAATGCCCTTTCTTTGATGCTGAATGAGGCTGCTGTCTGGGCTGTACACACTGGGAAGATCATTGTCTGGCCTCACCTATCAGTACAGCTGCTGGATGAGTATTGCAGTGGCCTCTGGTCAAGTTGACCATAGACGTACTTCTGACTGGATGATTCCACTATCGGAGGGTGCATTTGGGCAAGGTTATATAGGCTGAGCTTCAAGATTAGTTGGAGCCACTACCCAGGAGAGGTAGAACAAGTGACTGTACTCTTTAGAAAGGTATAACTGATGATTTTCTACCTGTCTGGGGAAGCCATGAGATGGTGTTTAGCTGAATCAAGCTTGTGTTTGATGTCCCAGGCAAAGCAAATCAGGCTCCTGTTCTCCAAAATGTGTGGAGGTGGGTATCTTCCTTACCTTAATGAGGTCATTTTTTTTTTTTGGCTGTGCTGAGACACTCTTTGGACTGCCAGATCAGTGATGTTCAGCCCTACCCTTCTCCAAAATGTATGGAGACAGGTGTCTTCCCTGCCTGTGTGAATTCATTAGGATATATTCTGAGGCTAGGCATAGACAAGTCATCTAAGGACTGAACCCAGACTGAACATCCCACCATGCTTCTGAAAGCAACCACTTCAGCTTTGTGGGTGAGCCCCTAAACAGGCTCCACAGCTAATAGGAACATAGAGATACCACTAAGAGCCACATGCTGCTCACCATGAGCTCTCTTTCTTTTCTTTGTTTCTACCAGACTCTTCATAGTTTAGCTGTGACATTACTCCCAGTATTCTCTGTGAGGTGAGACCACAGTGGGCTCCCCAGGAAGCATCTTAGACTGACAGAAGCTGGATGACTTCCTCTGGTTCTCTTTCCCCCCACAAAAACTGTGGGCCCAGGGAAATCCTCCCCATTGAGCCAACTTGGGGGAAAGTGTGATGATTCTTACCTTCTAATTGATTTTCAGTCAGTTCTGTGGACCACACAGGTGTCTCAAACTTGTTTCTAAGTACTGAGAATTTCAGAAAGATGTCTCAGTCACTGGATAGCTGCTAGCTGAACTCTCTGTGGGAAATTGTGGAGCCTGATACTTCCACTATGCCATCTTGCTTTATTCTTAGTTTTAATAGAACTAATAAAACTCCCCTCTTCATTACCTAAATATATTTATGCTTACATCAGTATAAATTTTCATAGTATATACTTACCGTCATTACAGTTACCTTCAATGTTTATAATTTTTGCCAAAAATAGAGATTAAAAAATATTTTGCTGCTCAAAGTAAACATGTTGATAAATTGCCATCAAATCATTTGACTGTTTGTGTTTGAGTATGTTGTCCTTTTTGACCTTAATTTTATGACACTGATTCTTTAAAGAAAGAATTCATTAAAGGATTCAACAAAGGTTAAATGCATTGCAAATATTTTCATTCAGTTGGTCATTTATCTTTTCACTTTTCTCGTGGCATCTGACTTCTTATATAATTGCATTCATTTTATGAGGAAAAGGATTACACTTCTCTCATTTTCTTCTTCATATATTTCACCAAGATTAAAATAGAAGTATATGTATGTTTGTCAGCAATAATTATTTTATTTTAAATAAGATAAAGTATTTTCTTCCACTTGGTTGTTACTCTTTTTAAAAGTTTGCATCTGGTATTTGTTTTCTCACAAAAATTTTAATATTAACTTTATGAAAAAGGGCTTCATTTGCATCTTCATATAATTCACTAAGATTAAAACAGAAATAAATTATGCATTGGTAGTAACTTTTACTTTCACTCAGTCAAATATCATCCGTCTTCATCTCTTCATCCCTATTTTATAGGTCTTTCATAAAAATACTATATTTATATCCAGTGAAAAGTAATTGAGGAAAGAATATGACATTGTAGAATTTAGGACATTGGGGGAATTTTTTCTTGTCCTATGTGTATATTGATGATTTTGTTGAATGTTTTTCCTCATGCAGCTATTAAAGAGGTCAAAAGTGGGCATGAAAATAGATGACCTTGTCATGGCCATCTTTTGTAAGCCATAAGATGACTGTCACAAAATCATAAGATCATCAATTTTCTTTTGTAATGAAACTCTACATACAGGGGGAAAGATAGTTGGGGATGAAATGCTAAAAACATCTGAATGCCAGTAGCCCATGTTTAAGATATTTTAAAAAAAATAAAAACTGTTTTACTAAAAGAGAAACAACTTTTCAGTAGTTTGGATGGAAAGCATAATTATACCTTCTGGGTCTTAGAGCCTTAAAAAGATGCATTACAAAAATCGTTTTCATATAGCTGATTTCTTTCTTTCCCTAGGTGCTGAGGTATCAGAACAATTATTGTTGAAGCTGCCACCAAATGTGGTAGAAGAATCTGCCCGAGCTTCTATCTCAGTTTTGGGTGAGTGTTCAGTTCCTAGTGGATTTGGACATTAACAATTTCTATACTGCATTTCTTCTCTATAAATATTTCTTCAAAATTACAAATATAAACTGGGTTTGGTGGCACACACCTGTATATATATATATATATATATATATATATATATATATTTTAACTTCTTTTTTTATCTTCTTTGAACTTATTTGTTGATCATACATCCTAAAATTTCTCATCATTTTACATCAGTCAATTATTTGTTTCTTTGTAATGATTCAGATAAATTATAATTTCTAAAGTTTATCACTTCTCATCTCTCCCATCCCCTAGGAGACATACTAGCCTCTGCCATGCAAAACACACAAAATCTCCTCAAGATGCCTTATGGCTGTGGAGAGCAGAACATGGTTCTCTTTGCTCCCAACATCTATGTTCTGGATTATCTAAATGAAACACAGCAGCTGACTAATGAAATCAAGTCCAAGGCCATTGGCTATCTCAACACTGGTGAGTGATTGAATGAGTGATTAGAAAGTTGATGTGTTATTTCAGTTGGATTTCCCAATAGGCTTAAATAACTTATCAATATTATTATACTATTATCCCAGTGTGATAGCTACTATGATAAGAATGCCATGATGTTTAATTCCATGGAAACTGTCCATTGTCCAACCTCGAATAAAATGTTTACAATTGAGAACCTATTGAAATTCTTCTAGGAATGAGGGGTGGTAAAAGGAGAATGATGGAGGGGGTGAATTCAACTATGATATAATAACTTTGATAAATATACAATGTGCCCCTGGTACAACAATAATTTTTTAAAGGTTTAGAACCTTGTAACATATGACAGAAAAATTTACAAAGTGCCACAAGAGAGGCCAAGACATTTTAATAATTTCTCTGAACTCAGCATGCACTTTAATCTGCCTCATTGTTTCACTAACCTTCCATTTCAGGTTACCAAAGACAATTAAATTACAAGCACCATGATGGCTCCTACAGTACCTTTGGAGAGAAGCATGGCAGGAGCCAGGGCAATACTTGGTAAGAGAAGGGGCATTTCTTGAGCTCTTATGTTTGTGCCAGCTTTTTATATGTATTACCACAATATATTCACAGTAACTCTATCAGAATATGTATTATTTGACTTATAGTGGATTTCCCAAGATAAATGCACCGAGATTAGCAAGTAACAAACAGAAAATCTGATGTTCAAATATAAATATGTTAGAATTGTTTCCAAAAGTCATCCTGTTAATGATATACCATGGTATTCTTTCTAAAATAGATCCTATAATCAGAGTTTTTAAATGATATGGTCAGTGAACATATCATAATTTCCAGTAAACCATGTTAACTTCAGCCTATATTAATGTTATTTAGGTCATACTTATATTGACAAAATAAATTAATTTAAAGGAGTAAAGAATTGAGAGAGAGAAAGTAATATGAACACTATTTTTTTTTCATTCCTAAGGCAAAGCATATTAGGTGCTGTTGCATATAAGAGCTGTAAGTGAGAACATTCTGTTGTCTATAGAAGAAAATCTTTTAAGGAAAAGAGAGATTTAGAGTCTTCCATGCATAACTAAGAAAATAAGTAATTAGAAGTAGTTAGCCTCCTATAACAAAAGGAAAGTGAGTCAGCAAGGAAATATTAGATCTAGTATATTAATTATGCGACTAAAGGAGAGAACAACTCTAAGTGCACGTAAATTCCTATTACAGAGCTTCTCGATGTAAAACAAGCCTCTTGAAGCCCGTTGCTGTGAAATGGTTATAAAATCATTGTAATAACATAAATATCATCACTTCTTCTCCCCTGGCAGGCTTACAGCCTTTGTACTGAAGACTTTTGCCCAAGCTCGAAGATATATCTATATTGATGAAGAACACATTACCCAAGCCCTCCTCTGGCTCTCCCAGAAGCAGAAGGACAATGGCTGTTTCAGGAGCTCTGGGTCACTGCTCAACAATGCCATAAAGGTGAACCATTTCAGGGCTAGTTTTGACTTGTACATTATGATATCCATAAAAATGAATACAGAAAATGATCATGTAGAGATTGTTAACAGAAAGCATCTGAGGAAAATAAAACCTAAGAAAGAAGGGATGGAATTTAGATTGGTTGTGGTATTTTTCCCTGGGGAGATGGATATGAATGAGGATAAATTCTATGACGAAGTAGAATAGAAAGAGCTGATTAATGGCATTCTGGGAAGTTTAATTACTCAAATCTCATTCTCTTTTGCATTCACAGGGAGGAGTAGAAGATGAAGTGACCCTCTCTGCCTATATCACCATTGCCCTTCTGGAGATTCCACTCTCAGTCACTGTAGGTGTCACCTCAATTCCCTGTTAAAGGATAGTTCTGCATGCAAAAAAAAAAAACTATTTACTTGCTGATAAAGCACTAACCTACTGAAAACCAAATATCAGCTTTCCCTATCTGCAGCATGAATGCTCCTCAGACCAAGAGAGAACCGGTCATTTACAAAATTTTAATACTTTCCCAGGGATGTCCCCTATGCTATTTCTCTCCCACCACAGCCCTCCCCTACACTCTCAAAAAAAGTATCCAAAAGATATAGTCTATAGTCAACCTTTTAAAAATAAGAGTAGCAGATTTTTTAATACTATTCTCTTTATCCATAAGAAATGAAAAAATGAACAAATCCATTCTAAAAACTTCTTTTCCTCCTGGCCATCATCATCCTTTACCAGGGACTGCTAGCACCCTGCTCCTGTAGCTCACTTCCTTTTCTGCCCTCCTTTCACAGCATCCTGTCGTCCGCAATGCCCTGTTTTGCCTGGAATCAGCCTGGAAGTCAGCAAAGGAAGGAGCCCATGGCAGCCATGTCTACACCAAGGCCCTGTTGGCCTATGCATTTTCCCTGGCAGGGAACCAGGACAAGAGGAAAGAAATAATGAAATCACTTGATGAAGAAGCTGTGAAAGAAGGTGAGAGCACACCTGAGTTATTTCTCCTGTCTCACATTCTCTGTATTGAGAACTGTAATGTAAAACTTCCCTACTCCTTCCTCTTGTGAGCTCTGTCCCCCTTCTTCTTTCATCATATTTTTATAAAATCTAGGATTTCTTAATAAAATCAGACATCAAAAGACAAGATTTAGTCACTTACAAGTATAGTAGTAAGAAGCTTACTTTGGATACTAGCTCCATAATGTACTATCTGTGAGATCTTGGAGAAGTCATCAACTTGGCTGTGTTTTAGTTCTTTTATCAGTAAACACGGATAATGAGATTTACCTCACAGAGTTATTGTGAGTACTAAATGAGTTAATAGGTAGAAAGCAGTTAGAGTATATGACACATAGTAAATGCTATGAAAGTACTAGCTCTTATTACTGATACCTGAGTTCCTAATATATACCTAGCCCTTATTTGGTATATCCTATAATCTTAAACATTAGGAAAGATTAATGGTGATAACACCATGAATAAATTATGTTATTTTTATCCCATTTCACAAGACCAATCTAAGAATATTCACATAATACTTTTGCATATATTATGGTCTGTATGAGGTATTGAAGAAACAGAAAATAAAATGCAGATGATAAGGTGGCTGATAAAAATATATACTCTTTCTTCTTTGATGGTACCATTAAATGGTTTAAATGTATTGGGAAATATTTCAGATATACAAAAAAAGAATACAGAATAGAAATCATTGAAACACCTGTATAATTCCCTCCAATGTTAGAAAATATTACCAGTACATGAAAATGGTAAATGTAATTTTGAATTTGTCATTACAGTTTTCACTGATTTCTTTATATTTTTGCTGCACATGTGTTCCTAAATAATGCTCAGTTTTCCCATAGTTTCATCTTTACATATATGGTATCATATTTATGGATATTTCATTAGCTTGGTTATTCCTGCCTTTTTGCCTTTGTTTTTTAATTTCAACATCATGCTAATGGAGGTCTTCACACTGGTCCATGTAACTTTAGTTCATTAGTTTTCAGGACTGCACAATATATTACAATATGTAGTTAGATCATAATGTACATATTGAGTTCCTCTTCATGGATCTTTTCTCTTTTTTTGTTTGCTTCCTTTTGCTTGGTTTGGGTTTTTTAAGGCAGAATCTCACTTATGTTGCCCAGGCTGGCCTCAGACTTGCCATCCTCCTGCATCAGCCTCCCTAGTGCTGGAATTATAGGCATGACCCCAGCTTCTTGTTAGTTTTTGCTAACACAAACATTGCTGAAATGAATACTCAGATGCTTATCTCCTTGCATACTTGTGAGTTTTTCCAGGTTATCCTTTGAGAAGCATAATGACTGATTATAAGTGAGGCATGCCTTCTCCTTTGCTGAATATTGACAAATTGCTCTCAAAAAGCAGATAACTTCCCATAACAGTGTATATCAGTTCCCATTGTTTGTACCCATGTCAGCTTTAGGTGTTTTAAAGATTATTGTCTTTTTTTCAGTTTAGTTAGTATGACCTCTATTATTGCATGTAGTAAGTGATACTCATAAGAAACCTCTATGGACAGGCTTTACAGGAAATTTAACACATAGCAGCTAAACCCTAGTTAACGTCGGAAACAGGAAGAAGCCACAACCAATAAAAGAACTTGCTCTGCCATTTCTTTCTCTCACCAATCCAACTATAGTAACTATTTGAAAACGTGGATGGCTATAGGCTTCTGACTTTATCAGTATTACCTATCTTACATAGGCTGAAGCACACCAAGTTCCTATAAGGAAAAGCAGTTCTCTGAGGTTGGAAGAATTACAATTGTAATTCAATCTTTGCTTCAGCTCTGGCTTGTGTATTTTCATCTTAAATTAAACATAAATATTTAGTCATTAAGTATCTTTTTTGCATGTGCAGGTAACTCTGTCCACTGGACACGACCGCAGAAACCCAGGGTACCAGTGGGTCTCTTGTTCCAACCCCAGGCTTCCTCTGCTGAGGTGGAGATGACAGCTTATGTACTCCTCGCTTACCTCACCACTCAGCCAGCACCAACCTCAGAGGACCTAACATTTTCAGCAAACATTGTCAGGTGGATCACAAAGCAACAGAATTCCCATGGCGGTTTCTCTTCCACCCAGGTGAGTGATTTGCCTGAACCTTTTGCTTCATGTTTTTCATTACTATAAAAAATACATATATCTAAGGCAGGCTAATTTCATGAATAAAAGAGGTTTGATCAGCTCATGATTTTAGATGCTTAAAGTCCAAATAGCATGTCTCAAACTCTTGTGAGGTCTCCCCCAGGCCCTTAGCTACATCACCTCATGGTGGATGGCAGTGGTGAAAGCATATGTGAAAAAGAGATCCTTTCTCAAAATAAGAAGCTGGAGATCTGGGTGGGGCCAAGCTTCCTCTTTTTATAGCAGCCCTCTGATGAGAACTACCAAGGGGTCCCACAAGAACTACCCAAATCCCTTCTGAGAGTGATTTAATGATTTAAGGACTCTCCACTAGGCTCCATCTCTTAAGGTCCCACCGCCTCCCAACATCACTAACCTGGGAACCAAACCTCCAGTACAGGTACCTTTGAGGAACAAACCGCTTCCAAAGCATAGCAAGACTTAAGTGAGTCCCTTATTCCTCTTCCAGGACACTGTGGTGGCTCTCCATGCGTTGTCCAAATATGGAGCAGCTACTTTTACAAGGACTGGGAAAGCTGTCCAGGTGACCATCCAGTCCTCAGGGACATTTTCCAAAGAATTCCAAGTGAACAACAACAACCGCCTGTTACTCCAGCGGGTCTCCTTGGAAAGGGTACCCGGGGAATACAGCATTAAAGCCACAGGAGAAGGCTGTGTCTACCTGCAGGTGAGACGCTCAGGCAGAAGAGGCTTTCTAGGAATTTTCTCACTGAAGAGGATAGGGCAAATCAGAAAAAGAGGTGAAGAAATTAGGAAGAATTCCAAAGAAAGGAGAAAAACAGACTTTTGTCTTTAATGTTCCATAGACATCCTTGAAATACAATATTCTCCCAAAAAAAGAAGAGTTCCCATTTGCTTTAGAAGTACAGACTCTGCCTCAAACTTGTGATGGACATAAAGCCCGCACCAGCTTCCAGATCTCACTGAATATCAGGTAAGAAGACTTTCTGAGAGGATCACTTAATTCTGGGATTAAGAACCCATCTTCCTACCAGATCCTCACTATGCAAACAGGAGGAGTACAATAAATGTTTGCACTACATTTATGTTAAAAAGCAAGCTATTCTTTTAAGTTGATACAATAGAATTTCTCAAGGATGGGTTTTACGTTGTCCTTCCCCTGCTTCCAGGACCCACTGATGCCCAACTTCATTATTTGAATGTTAATACTTCCCCTCAATAATAACAATAAAGAATATTACCCCTTAGCTCTTACCTGAAATCCTTCTAATGTAATGAAACACTACATTATTCTTGGTCTATTCAGGACTGAGAGAGAATTCTTGAAAAGCTTGAATAGAAGAAAATACTGCCTTTTTAATTAGAATTCCTGTTGGCAATAAATATATCTGGAGTTATGCACAATATAATCAAGTTTGGATAGAAATATATATGCAGCAATATTCAAATAACTACAGGAGTTACAAAAAATATCTGTCCACAAGACTGTTACAACTTGGTTGGGGATAATATTCAGGAAACAAATGAAGCATATGTAATAATAAATAGCATAGGCTAGCAGTCTCAAGCCCTTGCATTGCTTGTAGAGCTTTCTTAAAACAGGAATTCCAGAGTCCACACATTTTAAATTCTGATTCATCAGATATAGAGTAGCATTGATCTCTGGCTTTACCAGTTTCCATAAAAATTCTAATACAGTCAGTTTTCTGAACCATTGGGATAGGATATTTAGGAAAACTTACATGTACTTTAAAGAGCTATTGAGTGCCTAACATGGACATTAAAAAGGGAATATTTAATAACACATTAAACTTAATTCTCTTTCCCTGAATCTTCAGTTACATTGGAAGTCGTTCTGCTTCCAACATGGCCATTGCTGATGTGAAGATGGTATCTGGCTTCATCCCCCTGAAACCAACAGTGAAAATGGTAAATTTATTATAATTCCAGAATACTTTATTTTATTTAATATTTTATGTATTCCCAGACTAAGTCAATACTAATACTAAAATACTACTAAATCAGTTTCTACTAAAGACTTATGCTTTCTCCAGACTCACAAATATAACTGAGCATGTTTGTACAACTGTCCGCCATGTGCATAGCATTCTTCTGGAAGCCATGACTACTGGGAAAACTGCCAGCAGTTTTCTGATAGCAATGAAACTGAGCTTAGAATATTAACGTGCTAAAGCATACAAATGCAAACCAGTGAAAAAATATGAAAATGACTGAGGACATAAACTTTTATAAGTGTTACAGAAGTTAAGAGAAAAAAGAGATCGCTCTAAGTTAGAGTGAGCAAAAAAAGAAAAACATCTCCTTTGTGAAGAAACAGAATGTGAGTTGAACCTTGAAATAGTAGGAATTTCCAAATATTGGTATTTAGTTACATTTTCTTCAGATGAATCAACTTTACACATCAGGCATGTGCATGCTAATATTAAATGCTTCGTCTAAATTACTTTTTATTTTCATTTTTATTACTTTTTTATTACATTTTTATAAAAGAAATTTGAAGGAATTCTATCCTCTTGATTTTTTTTGCCAATAATAAATTCTTTTTTCCTCTGAATCATTCAGGGGGGCTTCATCTGTTTATTAATATTTGTGGTGCTTTAATTTTTTTAAGCTTGAAGGATCTGACCACGTGAGCCGGACTGAAGTCAGCAACAACCATGTCTTGATTTACCTGAATAAGGTGAGAATCTGGCCAGTGTAGTTACAAAAACTATAGATAATAATCCTAAGGGAGCCATGTGGGAAACAAGTATTTGAATTTTGGAAACATCACCTCCATGCTAGAAATATGAGAACTCTAATAATCCAGTGAATACTCTTCTCTCCTTTGTTAATATTTCACTTGGGATTATGGAAAGAAATGGATTATTATAATGTTGGGATACTAATATTTATAGGACTCTTTAAGCAAGAAATTTTCCATTAAAAAGTTTTCATAATGTCTATCAACATCCCCAACTACAAAAGGGTTTGAAAATACTGATAATGTCATTAAGGACTTGGACCATAAATAATAAACCAGCCCACCAATAAACCAGGGTGATTGTATAGATAGTTAAAGTAGCATAATTTGTTCATGCCTTATACTGATAGGATTTACAGTTTATAATTTGCAGTGATCAGTCTTTATATTTCTCTTTGAGTCTATACAAGATAAAGGCAAAGCTCTACCAAATCTCCAAATATTTAAAAAGGTCATAGCTTGGGACATAGCCAACAAAAGGCATATATTATTTTCCCCCTGTGAAATTATGCTGGCTCTGATGGAGGTATATGAGTTGCATGAATTATTTAGGAAATAATTTGAGAAATTTTTCATCTTCTCTGAGGGCCTCCTGCACAATTTAAGAACAGGACTGTGTGTTGTTAGTTGGTAAAGTTTTTTCCCCAAAACAGATGCATATTTATGATTCATTTATTCAAAGAGAAAAGAAACCTCCTTGGAAGATGATTTAACTTTCTTTTGCTTTCCAGGTGTCAAATCAGATACTGAGCTTATCTTTTACGGTTCTACAAGATATTCCAGTAAGAGATCTGAAACCAGCCATAGTGAAAGTCTATGATTACTATGAGACAGGTGAGTGTAAATAACTTCCACATGGAAAATAAATTCCTCCTCACAGAAATTTAGCTTTGGGAAACATGTTCAGGTAGTTTAGTACATGAAGTACTTACACCATTTCCTTTTGTCTCCATCAAGTTTGATTCTCTACTTTTTGTCTTCTATACATACATGGGAGAAACTACCTACATTTAAAATATATCAACTACTAAAAGAAAACAGCTGAAGGGTACTTAGTTCCTGTTTTTGTTAAGTAAACCAACAGTAGGACAATATGAGATTTAAGGAAGGACACATCTGAACTGCCCTTTAGGAGTTTGGGGCAAAAGAAAATACAGCATACTGTATCGTAGGCAGCAAGCAGTGCATCGAGAGAATGCTGCTGACCTTTCTGACATAAAGCAGCTCTTCCACAGCAGAGATCCCTTCACTGACTTGGTGTGATGACTTTTGTGTTTTTGCAGATGAGTTTGCAATTGCTGAGTACAGTGCTCCTTGCAGCAAAGGTAAGACATGCACGCTCCTTCAGAATTTCTCTGGTTTGTCTCTCAAACATTCTTCATAAAATCCTGGCTATATATTCTTCCTAAGTGTGATGTTGCTCACAGTGCATGTTATTATAGAAAAAGTGCACATATTTGAGAGGGCCAATGACTGTCACACCTCAGATGAGGCTTCTTATTAGGTAATTATCCTTCATAGATCACATTTCCTGCTGTGCTAATTAGTTTTCCTTAGGCACTATGCTACTGATATTTAAGGAAAGGAACATTCTCTGCTCATGGAAATACAAATCTGTATTAATTTTCTTTTCTTTCTACTATCACAGAGCATGAAAATGCTTAAGGAACATGTTTGACTGGAGTCCCTGTTCTCAGAACTTCACAAGCAAAAAACTGTTTTTGTATCTATTAAAGATTTCATCAATAAATCTTTTTTCTTATCAGTCTCTTATCACTGTTCTCTCACTCATTCAATCACTATTTTTTATATTTCTGTATGATTCTAAATGGAAACCTAAGGAAAAGATAATACCAACCAAGGACTGAAGGACTTCAGAAGACAAAAAGAAGTTACAGTGATGTTGGTCTGAGCAGGCTTCATGTAAGAGAAAAAATACTGGATTATATACTAGGAGAAACTAAAGTGTGTTTATTTACAAGAATACCTGAAGTAAAAGCCAAAGTATATTTTTATGAGAAAATAAAGGACTGAATTGACTAGAGAAGACTTTTTCACATCAAAGGAAAGTAGTGAAATACAAAGTTGGATCAGTTATAGTTTGAGGCAGCATAATAAATCAGAACTTGACCTGCCTGGCAGTTATGTGTCCTAAAGTTATATGATCTAAATCTTCCAGTGACTAATAATAATCAGTCCATTAACCTTTGCTCTCAGAGTCAGTAATGAATGGCAGAATAAAAATATCATGGGGTTGATACATGTAGAAGAAAGGTTTCTGAGAAGAAAGAATACATATGACTTAAAACCCAAACTAGAGTTAGAGCATCCCACATCTCTGAATTATAGAGCAAGGATGAAAGGACAGATACAAAGTCAAGGAGGTGTTCAGATGCAGTCTCTCTCTTCATTTGGCACTTAAGATGACAATATTGAGTTTGGCAGAGTGTGGGTGGAATAGGCTAAGAATTTGAAAGGACTTTGAAGTTAAAACAAGCCTTAGTTCTGTTTCTAGGCTAGGTAAAACCAAAAAATAAATAAATAAATAAATGCTATTATTTTCATGCTAAATTATGCTCTAAGCACCTCATAGATACTAACATACCAGCTCTATGAAATAGGTATTATTACCACCAATAAGAAAATTACACCATCAAACTTGGATTCCCACTCTGTATCCTAATGTCAAACCATGCTGCCTCTCTAGCCCACTTCAGACAAAAACTCCAGAAGAAACCATGCTGCAGAAGTTAATAAACATTACCATTAACTTCCAGCCAGTATATAGAATATAAAAGTAACAAAGATATAGTTAAGGATACAAGTCAAAAGAATTACAATAAGTTTTATCACTAATTCCAGTTCCTTTTCTTTGTTTGAATGGAAACCATGGCTGACCATGGCTGAAAATCTATTTTAAGAAGGTACTTGTTGCAAATCATTAGTTGTATCAACTGAACCAAGAAGATTCCTTCCTGAAATGCTATTACCTGCAAAACAATATTATATGGTATGCTATAAAAATGAGTAAAATGGAATTCCTCCCCTACCTCTCTTAGTTTTCATGGCTGAATAAAACAAAAAGTTACATACTTGAATTATCACACTACATGATTAGTACTACAAATTACTCATTGCTACAATGGGCTGGAGGTAAAAATGACCTTTTTAAGATTTCAAGTATAAGAATTCTGGAGAATTACATCTGAGAAATGGATTTCCAACAGGCCTAGTGGAAGGGCAATCTTGAAATTAAATAGAGTTTAAAATTTTAAAGAATAATATATCCTCCACAAGTGAATGAAACCACATGGTCTGAACGTAAATGGATGCAATGGAGGACATCATGTTTAATGAAGTAAGCCAGGCTCAGAAAGACAAAGTCTGCATGTTTTCCCTCTCATATGTGGGAGATAGACACAATGCAAATACAAGCAATATTATGAAAAGTGGGTCATACTAAGGGGAGGTCACATATGAGAGGGGGAGAGTAAAAGTTTCATCTTTTGACATATCCATTTTGTGAGCCTGCCATCCTGTCTCTGAAATATTATATCTCCTAGCCAGATTATATATATATATATAATATATATAATATAATATATAAAGTATATTATATATAATATATAATGTATATTATATATACCTATATAATGTGCATATATATAATATATATTATATATACATATATAATGTGCATATATATATGTAAAACTGGAGAAAGATGTCGAATGCTAAAATTTTTAATAGAAAAGCTATATAAAAGAGATACCATGCAAAGAGTGTCAAATACAAGTCACCTCCATCTCCTTTTGCTCCTAAATGCAAAGTCAGTACCAAATCAAAACAAAATGAACAAAAACAAGCAAAGAATGCTTTAGAACTTTCAGATACTCCTTGTCAGTTTTCTAAGTAACTCTATGAACTTGATCGGCCTTCCTGATGGCACAAGGGGCAGAGATCAAAGTAAGTCAATCATGCTTGAATTGTTAGGACCTTGTATTTTATTTTTTAAATATAATGAGCCATTCTCTTGCATTTCCATTCTTTTTTTTTTTTTTTCTGACACTGGGGATTGAATCCAGGGCTTTGTACATGCTAGGCAAGCACTGTACCACTTCAGCTATGCCTTCCTCTAGCCCTTTGGGGTTTTTTAAATTTTGTTTTTGAGGTAGGCACTCACTAACCTTGCCTTGAACTCAAGATCCTCTGCTTCTACCTCCTGAGTAGCTGGAATTGCAGGAAGGTGTCACCATGCTTGGCTTCCTGCATTTTCTTATACGTACCTCACCCATTTCTCCCACTTTGAGCCAGTTGGTCAGATGCATCCATTTGACTCAGGGAATATCAGGATTGAAAGAGAACGAAATAGAATATTTGAATCTGCTAAATGGCTCTTATATTTATTTAGACCCCATTGATAAGCCAAGAATTTATCCTGATTAGCGCATAATATTTGCTATGTGAAAGAGGTGATAAAAACTTGGGATATGATAGTACAGAAACATCTGAACAATAGCAAATGATGTGACTGAAAACAGAACGTGGACACACTTTAATACTAATACAGAGATATCTCTAGGATTAAATTTTTAAAAGAAAAAGTAGGAGGGGTGGAGGCATGGCTTAAGTGGTAAAGGATCCACCTTATAAGCATGAAGTCCTGTGTTCAAGCCCTGCCAAAAAGAGAAGGAGAGAGGGAGGAAGGGAAGGAAAGAAAGAAAGAGAGAAAAATTAGACCGCAGGATGAGGTAAATATTATGAACTTTTTTATGTAGAAAGAAAAGAATGACCCTAGGAGATACCACATGGACATTCATAATCAGCATTTGAAAAACTCAGGTTTGTCATCTTTAAAGCAGATGGACTCCTTGAAAATTTTCCATGGCAATTTTCTTGCAACTTATAGCAGGTTCCAGTTTTTTAAAATTTAATAAGTGTTTATTATCAAAGTAATTCCTGAAACATGACACTATAGAAACCACTATAATCTGTCTGGATCAACAGAACTCAGCATAAATCATGGTATTCAATGGATGTATCCTAACACTAAGTGCATTGAACACACCTGCATCTGGTGACATAGTGTCAGAGCAAGGGCAGAAACTAAAGTTTTATATGGAAAATGAAAGATCTTTTAATAACAAAATAAAACGAGCTAGTAATCTAAGATTATTGTTTCCAAATGGCTATAAAGAACCAACAGCACTTGAGAGATTGAGGAAGGAGGACAGTAAATTCAAGGCCAGCCTGCGCTGTGGAGCAAGACTCCATCTCAGAAATTTTTTAAATTTTTTATTTAAAGAAAGAACAAACAAAATGGAAATTCTGAATGTAAAAGTCATATTACAGAAATTGAAATGGGTAAGAATAGGGACCTGGTAAGAAACGCTAACAGTGTTAGCTTTCCATCACTGTGACAAAGTTCCTAAGAAAATCAATTTACAAGACAGAATGCCTGATTTGGGCCCATTCTTTCAGAGGTTTCAGTCCGTAATCACTAGGCCTGATCGTTTCTGGACCTGGGGTGAGGCAATACATTATAGTGGCAGGAGCATGTAGTGGAGGATGATTGAACAACTCATGGAAGCAGTAAAGAAGGAAAAGGAAGATAGAAGCAGGAGGAAGAAGAAGAAGAGGAAGAGGGAAAAAGAAGAGAAAGAAGGAGAAGAATAGGAACAGTGTTGGAGACCAGGCATGACCCTGGACTGGGATATAATGGAGTTTGCACAGCCTCTCCATGACAGACGTTTGCTCAGTCTCTCCTACCATATTTTTCCCAGTACCTGGTGTCTTGACCTTTGATCTCACATCTTCTTGAAGAACACAACCTGCTGTGTCAGCATACCAGCCTCCTGATGCAAAACTAGATAAAGTACCAGAACTGTTAGGAGACTCCCTGATGCCAGATTAATCAATACTTTAGATAAGGTGTCCAGCGTGCCTTGATGATTCCAGAACTGATATGCTGTAATTAAGCTTCATTAGTCTTAGGAAAATTAGCAGACCAAACGTCATTCCTTTCACCTTGAATCAAGAATTGTTAAAGCTTGATTTTTACCTGAGTCTTTTCCTTGTACTGACCTATAAAATAAACACTCTGGCTCAGGTAGGTGCTCATGTTTCCCACCAGGAATGTGCAGTCCTCCCGATCCCAGCTTTCTGTTTTATGTTTTATGTCTGTATGTCTATGTGTGTCTTATTTCTCATTCCCCATCGCTCTTAGTCAGGTTCATGCAGCATACACACGCAGGACGGGACAGAAGAGGGAAGAAGAGGAAAGAGAGAAAGAGAGAGGAAGGAGGAGCCAGGGTCCCAGTATCCCATTCAAGGACATGCTTCCAATGGCTTAACTTACTTCCTCTAGAGTCCACTTTCTAAAGGTTCCAAAGCCTCCCAATAGCACTACAAAAGGGTGACCAAGTCTTTAGCATGTGGGTCATCTTTAGGGGAAATATGCCTGTCCCAATCATAACATTTTACCACTGTCTCCCAAAGGCTTATGTCCATCTCACAACGCAAAATGCATTCCACCTATGTCCAAGGTCCCTAAAGCCTTAACTGCGCCAGAATTTCTCAAAAGCCAAATCCAAAGTCTCTTCTGATACTCAAGGCAAACTCAGCTGTGAGCACCTATAAAAATCAAAAAAACAAGTTATATACTTTCCAAATAAAAATGCCCAGATAAATATTAACATTCCAAGAGGAAGGAATGGGGTACAGAAAGGAGGAATCAACATAGAAAGGTGGACTCAAACTGGGCACAAATGGTGCATAACAGTAATCCAGCACTGGGGAGACTGAGGCAGGAGGATGGTGACTTCAAGGCCACACTGAGTTCCAGAGTTAAACAGCGAGATCCTGTATTTAAAGAACAAACAAACAAGAAACAGGCCTGGCAGAGTGGCTCAAGTTGTAGAGCACCTACCTAGCAAGTGTGAGGTCCAGAGTTCAAATCCCAGTGCCACCAAAAAAAGTAAATAATTTTAGTGGGGTACTGATGGCTCATGCCTGAAATCCTAGCAACTCAGGAGGCAGACATCAGGAGGATCGTGATTCCAAGCCAGCCCAGGCAAATAGTTTGTGAGACCCTATATCAAAAAAACCCATCACGAAAAAAGGCTGGCATAGTACAACCACTCTGGAAAAATATTTGGAGGCTACTTAAAAAGCTAAACATTGATCTACCATTTGATCCAGCAATACCACTCTTGGGGATATACCCAAAAGACTGTGACACAGGTTACTCCAGAGGCACCTGCACACCCATGTTTATTGCAACACTATTCACAATAGCCAAGTCATGGAAACAGCCAAGATGCCCCACCACTGACGAATGGATTAAGAAAATGTGGTATTTATGCACAATGGAATTTTATGCAGTCATGAAAAAGAACAAAATGTTATCATTCGCTGGTAAATGGATGGAATTGGAGAACATCATTCTGAGTGAGGTTAGCCTGGCCCAAAAGACCAAAAATCATATGTTCTCCCTCATATGTGGACATTAGATCAAGGGCAAACACAGCAAGGTGATTGGACTTTGATCACATGATAAAAGTGAGAGCACACAAGGGAGATATGAAGATAGTTAAGACACCTAAAAAACTAGATAGCATTTGTTGCCCTCAATGCAGAGAAACTAAAGCAGATACCTTAAAAGCAACTGAGGCCAATAGGAGAAGGGGACCAGGAACTAGAGAAAAGGTTAGATCAAGAAGAATTAACCTAGAAGGTAACACACATGCACAGGAAATTAATGTGAGTCAACTCCCTGTATAGCTATCCTTATCTCAACCAGCAAAAACCCTTGTTCCTTCCTATTATTGCTTATACTCTCTCTACAACAAAATTAGAAATAAGGGCAAAATAGTTTCTGCTGGGTATTGAGGGGGTAGGGGGAGAGGGAGGGGGCAGAGTGGGTGGTAAGGGAGGGGGTGGGGGCAGGGGGGAGAAATGACCCAAGCCTTGTATGCACATATGAATAGTAAAAAAATAAATTAATTAAAAAACAATAAAAAAATAAAAATATTGACAGAAATGGTTTAAGAGTACACTGAAAAAAAAAAAGAAAAAAGGCTGGTGGAGTAGCTCAAGGTATAGGCCCTGAGTTCAAGCCTCAGTACCCCCCCAAAAAAACATAAAGGAAGACAACAAAGGAGGGAGGTAGGGAAGAAGGGGTAGAAGGGGAACAAAGCAAATATGTGCATACAATGTTTGAGTCATTTCTCCCCCCTTACCCCCCTTACCCCTTGTCCCCCCTCCCTCCTTACCCCTCCCTACCAGGAAGAAACTATTTTGCCCTTATCTCTAATTTTGTTGAAGAGAGAGTATACGCAATAATAGGAAGGAACAAGGGTTTTTGCTAGCTGAGAAAAGGATAGCTATACAGGGAGTTGACTTACATTGCTTTCCTGTACATCTGTATTACCTTCTAAATTAGTTCTTCTTGAACTAACCTTTTCTCTAGTTCCTGGTTCCCTTCTCCTTTTGGCCTCTGTCACTTTAAAGTATCTGCATTAGTTACTCTGCATTGAGGGCAACAAATGCTATCTAGTTTTTTGGGTGTCTTACTTATCCTCATACCTTCTCTGTGTGCTCTTGCTTTATCATGTGATCAGAGTCCAGTCCCCTTGTTGTGTTTACCCTTGATCTAATGTCCACATATGAGGGAGAACATATGATTTTTAGTCTTTTGGGCCATGCTAACCTCACTCAGAATGATGTTCTCCAATTCCATCCATTTACCAGCGAATGATAACATTTCGTTCTTCTTCATGGATGCATAAAATTCCATTGTGCATAAATACCACATTTTCTTAATCCATTCGTCAGTGGTGGGGCATCTTGGCTGTTTCCATAACTTGGCTAACCACCAAGGTATTTTTCAAAACAAATAATTCCAGATTGATGGAAGAAATTCTAAAACAACAGCAGGAGGTTTGATTGGGCTTTGATTGCTTAGAATACTCAACAGAGTTCATAAATAGTAATGACAAAGACAGTCAAGTTTTATGCTGGAATGTCGAGAATCACTAAAACAATTCAAACGTGGTTACCTCCAATAACAGAGCTATAGAAAAACAACATGCAAAGCTGTCCAGGCCCCACGACCTTCCCACCAATACCTCCCCCATCCTCCTTCCCAACCCCCTCCAACTTCCCTCTTTCTCACCAGGGCATGCTTAAAAACCCCAACCTGTAAAAAGGAGGGCTCTTGTCCTTCTCAGAGTGTTACTCTGACAGCTGAGGGTCCCTCTCAGGTCTTTTTCCCCTAATAAAGGCCTTCTGCTTATAAAAGTCACAAATTCTTTCTCATCATGTCTCTCCTTTTCCTTTTCTTAAAGCACCTCAGCTTTTCCTCATTTCCTTTCACTTGTGCCAAAACCCAGGAAAGAGTTTTAAGCTGGGGAAATGCCCTTCATCCCCAAACTGCCCGACCTCTCTCCAAATCTCTCTCTTTCTTTCTCTCCATTCTTTCCCTTCTCACTGTTTTTTTTCATGACTCTGAAACTGTTGTATCTCCTGCTTAGCCTCCCCATCATACTGACCATTGTTTTGGGCATAGGTTTAAGCTCAACTGCTCCTTCTGATTGGACTCCAGCCCCAAAAAATATTGTTAGTTGGCTTTTTCTACCTAATAGCCACACTACTCTGGGCCTTATCTTTTGGTTATACATACACCCCTAACTTCCTGTTCCTCTGCGACCTCCTGCAGGGCCCTTTGCCCATTCCACTCGGCACACTCAACACAGTGTATTCCACTCAACATACCTACTCATTCTGCAGGGATGGGTAAAACCTGGCCTCTGTCCGGCACTCCATGGCACCTCAGTGTGTCAGACTCCAGCCATTCTTGTCTTCAGCATTCCTATTACTCCCTCTCCCTCTCACCTTCTGGCCATTTGACCCCAGCAAGTCTGGCCCTGGCTACATAGGAGACATCTACCTACTTATTGCACCAAGTTTCTTTTCCAGTTTTGCAAACTTTCTCCAGAGGATGCCCAAGGGTAACTTCTTAACATCGCCCATGGGCAATACCCACTCAAAGATTCCCTCTGACTCACCCCTGGGGTGTCTTCTACACAATCTTACAAAATTAGGCCTAAAGGGTGATCTAAACCCAAAAAATCTCATGTGTTTTTCTATAAAAATTTGACCTCAATACAAATTAGACAATTCCTCTACATGGCCTAGATTTAAAACTTTTAATCCCAATGTGCTCCAAGACCTTAATAACTTTATCCTTTATCTCCAGGTTTTCTTCTACCTCAGATCCCGACCCTCCCTTTGTTCAAACCCCTGGAGCATATAGGTTTGACTCCAACTCTCTTCTGCCACAACCTGAGAAGTGGCGGACAGCAGCAGCTCTTCCCAGGTTCACTCTCAGGCCCTGAACGGAGGCTAGACTCTTCCTCCTCCATTCCTACTGTCTCTCTTTTTTTGCCACTCTCCTACCCCTTCCTTTCTTTCTTTTCTTTGATGGCTCCACCAGAAACCATCTTCCATCACTGGATTTCCACCCAACACCAGCTTTCAAATTTTGGTGAGTTTTCCCCTTTATCTCGGTTTCTCTCTAGTCCTTCTGTGGACCACAAAAGCCCCAGGCAGGCGAGAGACTCCCTTCATCCACCACTGAGTGAATTCACCTGCTATTTTCTGGGGACACCTGGAAAATATCCAGGTACACACACTTGTAGGCTATCAATTACTAATAGAATGATCTGCCTTCTCATATGTCTGTCCTACCAAGTAGGACAACTATGGGGATTGCTTACCACCTCTCAATCTCAGTTTAGGTCCCATGGGAATCATCTCGGTTTCAGACTTTAGGTCCCACTGGAATTGCTCCACTGGAACCATCTCAATTTCAAACCCTTAATTTCCAGTCCACAAAATGGGTCAAAAGTCATCCAAGCCCCCAAAGGATAGTCCATTGATATGTCTCCTCCAAAACCTCCAGACCCTGGGTCTCACAAAAATCCTAAACCTAAACTGATTTTTCTACTGTAACACAGTCTGACACCAACATAAATCAGACAATAACTATTGATTAAAAACAAGACACTTGCAATTTCCAAATTCAACATGATCTCAAAAATTTTCTCCAATGCTATGGCAGATGGTCTGGGATCCCATACATCCAGGCTTTCACTTAGCTCACTCAAAACCTGTCAGTCTTGTAATTACTTCCAGATCCTCTTTCTAAATTAAAAAATCCCTCCAAAAACTTTGTCTTCCTTACCTCCAAAGCTGCATCACCATTAAAACCTCCTCCTCTGACTTGTACCCAACTCTACGTCACCCTTTCCTCTTCCTTCATTTCACTATATATATATATGTACATATATGTGTATATATATATATATATATATATGTATCTATATAAAGGTTTAACTTTAAAACTCTTCTTTTTAAATCTGTCTCAGCCATGATGGAGATTACTTTCACCCCTTCTACTCCATGTCCAACTCCTGTCTCCTCTCCTAGACTGGACATCCAGGTGAGGACAACAGGGACAAAAATGGACAGGGCAAAAAGGAAAAGAAAAGTCCTACTCAAGTCACATTGTCAGTTCTCTCAACATCCTGAGTAACTCACATGGTCCCAGAGCTACAAACATAAAATCAATTAAAAACATCTTTAGGATGCAAAAAAAATAAAAGGCTTCTGTTCTCTTCTCTCCCCCACCTCTTCTGCTGCTACTTTTAAAACAAACCAGTTTTTCAAAGTTCTATGCAATCAGGTATAACTAGAATACAGACATTATTTTATTGACAATAACCTTGATCTGTTTCATCCTGTGTAAGTGTAATTTACATTTGATTCTTTTATAATTAGATCTATTAACAAATGGTGTCTTTATAAGTTACTTATTATATTAAAAAAAGCTTAAAATTGCCTTTCTTCATGGGTCTATAAAAGAAGGTATTTTGGACAATTCTGCTATTTAAAACTTGGCCTATATTTGTCTTATCCAAATAAGTGGTAATCTGTATATAAAATGTACTTATTCATTAAGAAATAAAACTATTCAAGACTATAGACACAGTCTCCCTAACTTATTATTATAAGAGATCTAAAATTTTGACTTTTGTCAGTGCTGTATACCATTATTTTACTAGCCAAAGTTCTAAATTTTACTCCAAATATGTAAGCCTTCTAAAATACAAAGCTTAAAAGAGATTCCAAGATGGCAGCTAGAGGTAGGAAGCAGAAAGTGAGCCTCCTATAGTGAAATCTTGGAGAGACGCTGGAGACACACTTTGCAGGCATAATCACTGAGAAAAGGCATAACTTTGACCCCTCCACATCTCCAGCCGGTGCAGAGAATCTCCACCTCACGTTAAACGGAGAAACGAAGAGGGCCCCAGGGCCGCCAGTGGCCAGCGCCCAGACGGCTTGGGAAGATACGGACCAGGTGAGCTTCGTGGAACCACGGTACTCCCACAGACAAGCCTGGGCCAGAGCAGCATAGCCCCCTGGACAGACTGACCTCCACCCAGGGAAAAAAAGAGAAACTGAGTAATAAGCAATAAGAACAATTAAGACACGCTGGAAAGAGGGTGGCGCACCCTGAGCACTGAAGATTGGGGGAAGGGAATCCTTCCCAGGACTGTAAATAAACAAGCCGGGCGGGCCAGAGAGGCTCTGGCAGGAGTGGGGTGCAAGCCCAGCAACCAGGAGCGGGAAAGCTTGTGAGAGTGGCGGAAGGAGGAAAACTCCACAGGAGAGGAGGGACGACCCACTTCCCACGTGAACTGTAAACAAACATGGCGGCCGGCAGGAGCAGCAGCACCGCCCAGTAATCAGGAGCAAGAAAGCTTATGAAAGTGGCGGTGGGAGGAAAACTGCACAGGAGAGGGGGGAAGACCCACCTCCCACATGAACTGTAAATAAACACGCAGGCCTGACAACGCGGGGGCAGTGTCACCTTTCCCAGTGCTTGGAAAGGGCAAAGCCTGTAGCAGAGGCTCCCGCACAGGAGAACTCTGAACAAACAAAGCCTGTGGGACCAGGTGAGTGCTAAGTTCACCCCAGAGATCTGCATAAATAACGCCACCAGCTACAGCAGGCTGAGAGCAGCAGGCAGGCAAGCCACAGTTGCAGATACGACTCTCAGAACTGTCTCCAGACTCTTTTTTTAAATTTTTCTCCCTACCTTTGATGAGAGAACAACAGAATTACACCTGCAAGCCGAAAAACTTACTGAAACTGTATTGCATTTGAACTTGGGACACTTGGTGGGGTTTTGTGTGTGTGTGTGTGTGTGTGTGTGTGTGTGTGTGTGTAGTTTTGTTCTACTTTATACATCCCCTTTGATGAGACAACTACAAAACAACATCTGAGGCACCATCTCCAGGACTGGAGACTGAGACTGACACCCAAATTATTAAGACTGAAACTGGATTGCATATAAACTTGGAGGTTTTTTGGTTTTATTTTTTTAAATTTTCTATTTTCCATTTTATTTTAATTCATTTTTAATATATAGATATTTCTTTCATTTACATATTTTTTTATTTTTATTCCTATCTTAATTTTTTTTTTATTTTTGATTTTCAATACTATCTCTGTCCCTCTAATGTCTGTTCAGCTTACTGTCAATTAGTACACTAACACTCCCTGTTTATACCTTTGAAACTTTCTTATCTGAAACCTTGTTCTGCTTTCTCCCTCTTGTCTGTATATTTGTTTTCCCCTTTTCTTTAACTTGCTTTTCATCTCAGCGCACCCTTCCATTCTAAATATTACCATTGTTATTATTACAAGCTAGAAAATACTTAATTGCACACAGTACAGAGACAGTAACAACACCAACGACAATGACGGGAAGACAGAAAAAACAGGGAAACCAGTTTCCCCACAGCAAAAACTTAGTACAGGAACCAGAGGGGAATGAAGAGAACAGAAACTCAGATCCAGACTCCAACAAAATGAAGATAAACTATGCCAAAAGACCCAATGAAGCCCACAAGAATAATTTAAAAGAAGACATACTACAAGTACTCAATGAGAATTTTATAGAGATGATATTGGATAGGGTCAACCAAAATGTACAGGAGACACTCAAGAAATTCCAAGACAACAAAAATAAAGAATTTGAAAAAGCAAAAGAAGAAATAAAGGAAACCATAGAAGCACTGTATAAACACCAAAGTGAAACAGAGAACACAATGAATAAATGGATAAATGAACTCAGGACAAAAATAGACAACATTAAAGAGAAAACTGCCAGGATATGGAAAACCTCAGAACTGCAAAACAAAACAGAAGGCCAATCCAGCAGAATAGAACAAACAGAAGACAGAATCTCAGAACTTGAAGATGAAATGGTAATTAAAGGAAAAACCGAAGAACTATTAATTAAACAACTCAAGACCTGTGAAAAGAAAATGCAAGAACTCACTGACTCCATCAAAAGACCAAACTTGAGAATCATGGGCATCGAAGAAGGAGAAGAGGTGCAAGTGAAGGGAATGCGTAATCTATTCAACAAAATAATAACGGAAAATTTCCCAAATCTAGAGAAAGATATTCCCATACAGATGCAAGAGGCCTCCAGGACACCAAACAGACCAGATCAAAATAGAACTACTCCACGACATATCATCATTAAAACAACAAGTTCAGAAACTAAGGAAAGAATATTGAAGGCTGTAAGAGAGAAAAAACACGTAACATACAAAGGTAAACCCATCAAAATCACAGCAGACTTCTCAACAGAAACATTAAAAGCAAGAAGAGCATGGGGTGAGATCTTCCGGGCACTGAATGAAAATAACTTCAACCCCAGGATACTCTACCCAGCAAAGGAATCATTCAAAATAGATGGAGCAATAAAAGTCTTCCATGATAAGCAGAAACTAAAACAATATGTGACCACAAAGCCACCATTACAAAAGATTCTGCAAGGGATTCTGCACACAGATAGTGACACCCAACTTAACCATGAAAAGACAGGCAGCACCAAACCACAGGAAAAGAAAAAGCAAGACAGTAGAGAGTAACATCAACCTAGGTACACACAATCAAACCTTCAAACAACTAAGACAACTAAATGGCAGGAATCACCACATACCTATCAGTACTAACTCTTAATGTTAATGGACTTAATTCACCCATCAAAAGGCACCATTTGACAAAATGTATTAAAAAGGAAGATCCAACAATTTGTTGCTTACAGGAGACTCATCTCACTAACAGAAATAAGCATATTTCTGGATGAAAGGCTGGAAGAAGATTTACCAAGCCAATGGCCCCCGAAAACAGCCAGCAGTAGCAATACTTATCTCTGACAAAGTAGACTTCAAACCTACATTGATCAAACGAGATAAAGAAGGACATTCCATACTAATAAAAGGGGAAATAGACCAAAAGGAAATAATAATCATCAATCTGTATGCATCCAATGTCAACACACCCAATTTCATCAAACATACCCTGAAAGACCTAAAAGCATATATAAACGCCAACACAGTGGTTGTGGGAGAATTTAACATCCCATTATCATCAATAGATAGGTCATCCAAACAAAAAATCAATAAAGAAATCCAAGATCTAAAATATGCAATAGATCAAATGGACCTAGTAGATGTCTACAGAACATTTCATCCAACCTCTACACAATATACATTCTTCTCAGCAGACCATGGAACCTTCTCCAAAACAGATCATATTCTAGGGCACAAAGCAAGTCTCAGCAAATATAAGAAAATAGAAATTATACTGTGCATACTCTCCGATCACAATGCGGTAAAAGTAGAACTCAACAACAAAAGTGAAGACAACAAACATGCAAACAGCTGGAAACTAAATAACTCCTTACTTAGTGAAGAATGGATCATCGATGAAATAAAAGAGGAAATTAAAAAGTTCCTGGAAGTCAATGAAAATGAAAACACAGCCTACCAGAACCTATGGGACACAGCAAAGGCAGTCCTGACAAGAAAGTTTATAGCCATGAGTGCATATATTAAAAAGACTGAAAGATCCCAAATCAATGACCTAATGGTACATCTCAAACTCCTAGAAAAACAAGAACAAACAAATCCCAAAACAAATAGAAGGAGAGAAATAATAAAAATAACAGCTGAAATCAATGAAATAGAAACCAAAAAAAACATACAAAAAAGTAATGAAACAAAAAGTTGGTTCTTTGAAAAAATAAACAAGATCGATAGACCCCTGGCAAACCTGACTAAAATGAGGAGAGAAAAAACCCAAATTAGTAGAATCAGGAATGCAAAAGGGGAGATAACAACAAATACCATGGAAGTCCAGGAAATCATCAGAGACTACTTTGAGAACCTCTATTCAAATAAATTTGAAAATCTAAAAGAAATGGACAGATTTCTAGATACATATGATCATCCAAAACTGAACCAAGAGGAAATTAATCACCTGAATAGACCTATAACACAAAATGAAATTGAAGCAGCAATCAAGAGTCTCCCAAAAAAGAAAAGTCCAGGACCTAATGGATTCTCTGCTGAATTCTATCAGACCTTTAAAGAAGAACTGATACCAACCCTCCTTAAACTGTTCCATGAAAAAGAAAGGGAAGGAAAACTGCCAAACACATTTTATGAAGTCAGTATTACACTTATCCAAAAACCAGGCAAAGACACCTCCAAAAAGGAGAACTATAGGCCAATCTCCTTAATGAACATTGATGCAAAAATCCTCAACAAAATAATGGTAAACCGAATTCAGCAACACATCAAAAAGATTATTCACCACGACCAAGTAGGCTTCATCCCAGGGATGCAGGGGTGGTTCAACATACGAAAATCAATAAACGTAATAAACCACATTAATAGAAGCAAAGACAAAAACCACTTGATCATCTCAATAGATGCAGAAAAAGCCTTTGATAAGATCCAACATCATTTCATGATAAAAGCTATAAGAAAACTAGGGATAGAAGGAAAGTTCCTCAACATTGTAAAAGCTACATATGACAAACATACAGCCAGCATTATACTTAATGGAGAAAAACTGCAACCATTCCCTCTAAAATCAGGAACCAGACAAGGATGCCCACTATCTCCACTCCTATTCAACATAGTACTGGAATTCCTAGCCAGAGCAATTAGGCAAGAAGAAGGAATAAAAGGAATACAAATAGGTAAAGAAACTGTCAAAATATCCCTATTTGCAGACGACATGATCCTATACCTTAAAGACCCAAAAAACTCGACTCAGAAGCTTCTAGACATCATCAATAGCTGTAGCAAGGTAGCAGGATATAAAATCAACATAGAAAAATCATTAGCATTTCTATACACTAACAATGAGCAAACGGAAAAAGAATGTATGAAAACAATTCCATTTACAATAGCCTCAAAAAAAATCCAATACCTAGGTGTAAACCTAACAAAAGATGTGAAAGACCTCTACAAGGAAAACTATACACTTCTGAAGAAAGAGATTGAGGAAGACTATAGAAAGTGGAGAGATCTCCCATGCTCATGGATTGATAGAATCAACATAGTAAAAATGTCGATACTCCCCAAAGTAATCTACATGTTTAATGCAATTCCCATAAAAATTCCAATGACATTTATTAAAGAGATTGAAAAATCTACTGTGAAATTTATATGGAAACACAAGAGGCCACGAATAGCCAAGGCAATACTCAGTCAAAAGAACAATGCAGGAGGTATCACAATACCTGACTTCAAACTATATTACAAAGCAATAACAATAAAAACAGCATGGTACTGGCACAAAAACAGACATGAAGACCAGTGGAACAGAATAGAGGACCCAGATATGAAGCCACACAACTATAAGCAACTTATCTTTGACAAAGGAGCTAAAAATATACGATGGAGAAATAGCAGCCTCTTCAACAAAAACTGCTGGGAAAACTGGTTAGCAGTCTGCAAAAAACTGAAACTAGATCCATGTTTATCACCCTATACCAAGATTAACTCAAAATGGATCAAGGATCTTAATATCAGACCCCAAACTCTTAAGTCGATACAAGAAAGAGTAGGAAATACTCTGGAGTTAGTAGGTATAGGTAAGAACTTTCTCAATGAAACTCCAGCAGCACAGCAACTAAGAGATAGCATAGATAAATGGGTCTTCATAAAACTAAAAAGCTTCTGTTCATCAAAAGAAATGGTCTCTAAACTGAAGAGAACACCCACAGAGTGGGAGAAAATATTTGCCAACTATACATCAGAGAAAGGACTGATAACCAGAATATACAGGGAACTTAAAAAACTAAATTCTCCCAAAACTAATGAACCAATAAAGTAATGGGCATGTGAACTAAACAGAAATTTCTCAAAAGAAGAAATTCAAATGGCCAAAAAACACATGAAAAAATGCTCACCATCTCTAGCAATAAAGGAAATGCAAATTAAAACCACGCTAAGATTCCACCTCACCCCTGTTAGAATAGCCATCATCAGCAACACCACCAACAACAGGTGTTGGCGAGGATGCGGAGAAAAAGGAACCCTCTTACACTGTTGGTGGGAATGTAAACTAGTACAACCACTCTGGAAAAAAATTTGGAGGCTACTTAAAAAGCTAAACATCGATCTACCATTTGATCCAGCAATACCACTCTTTGGGATATGGCCAAAAGAATGTGACACAGGTTACTCCAGAGGCACCTGCACACCCATGTTTATTGCAGCACTATTCACTATAGCCAAGTTATGGAAACAGCCAAGATGCCCCACCACTGACGAATGGATTAAGAAAATGTGGTATCTATACACAATGGAATTCTATGCAGCCATGAAGAAGAACGAAATGTTATCATTCGCTGGTAAATGGATGGAATTGGAGAACATCATTCTGAGTGAGGTTAGCCTGGCCCAAAAGACCAAAAATCATATGTTCTCCCTCATATGTGGACATTAGATCAAGGGCAAACACAGCAAGGTGATTGGACTTTGAGCACATGATAAAAGCGAGAGCACACAAGGTAGGGGTGAGGATAGGTGAGACGCCTAAAAAATTAGCTAGCATTTATTGCCCTTAATGCAGAGAAACTAAAGCAGATACCTTAAACGCAACTGAGGCCAATAGAAAAAGGGGACCAGGAACTAGAGAAAAGGGTAGATGAAAAAGAATTAACCTAGAAGGTAACACACATGCACAGGACATCAATGTGAGTCAACTCCCTGTATAGCTATCCTTATCTCAACCAGCAAAAACCCTTGCTCCTTCCTATTATTGCTTATACTCTCTCTACAACAAAATTAGAAATAAGGGCAAAATAGTTTCTGCTGGGTATTGAGGGGGTCGTGGGGAGAGGGAGGGGGTGGAGTGGGTGGTAAGGGAGGGGGTGGGGGCAGGGGGGTGAAATGACCCAAGCCTTGTATGCACATATGAATAATAAAAGAAAAAAGAAAAAAAATAAAATACAAAGCTTAAAAAACTTTACCAAGCAGGTATATTGTGTCCATGTGCTCCTAAGTATAACAAGGAACACCTAGTGTTGCCTCTTTAATGCTTTCAGTCATACTGTGTCTGCAATAAAACTAAATGGATGTGCTGACAATTCCCAAACTACTTTTCAGTATTTTAACCTTGACTAGTCTAAGTCTTGTCATTTGCAGTCTGGGTCCTTCTCTGAAACATTTATAATGTTTTGAAGAAGTGATCTTACACAGGGCTACAAGACATCCAAGCCCTTACAGGCACCTCTAATAGAAGGCAAATTCATATTTTTGGCCAAGGTTTTCTATTTAAGTAGAGACAAATTATTTCTGCTGGCTTCAAATTTACCTTCTTAGTAGTCTGTGCTCATAAAGTTATTTGTCCTACACAGTGTATTTAACTGGGAGTATTCTGATTTGTACCCTGTATTCCACTGATAAAGGTGTTTCTAGTTTTAAACTTAAATGACAAGTACATTTGTTTAGCTGTCAGCTATCTGTCCCCCTCTCCTGTATTTGTTACTGACCAAAAGACCCTAGTTCCCTGGTTCCCCAGGTACTTGGAATGCTTTTATGGAAAAACACTGACTCCCTTCTTGGGCCCACAGATTAACTAAGACAGAAAAAAACATAACATCACTCCATTTTGTCTATTGTCCTTTGCTCTGATCCATTCTCTCCTACAGCCACCTTGGAATAAAAAAAGATCAACAACATCTTTATGACAAGAAACTAAAACTAACCCCAACAACATTCTGAGACTCTACTCAGAATGGGGCACCCTCCAGATAACAACTCCAGAACCTCTCCCCAAACCAGAGCTGAGATAATGACCAACCCAGTCTCACCTGTGGTTAGGACCATTTACTATGCATACCTTTGCCCCTGCCCCCAGTTCTTTTCTCTACCTAAAACTATAGCCAATGTCTGTACCCCAAGATCCATTGGTTTTCTTTCTCATGTCTCACCTTATCTCCCAAGCCCTACATTCTTTTATACAGGTTGCCACTCAAAACCATGCAGCTTCTACAGGAAAATACTGCTTTTATGTCAACTAGTCCAGGATTATTCATGATTTCTACGAGACCTCAAAATGTGCTGCCAAACTCTGACAACAAACAATGGACAGCTGGGGCCAGTGGTCTTCCTGGGCTGAGTGGATGGCATGGGTTTTTCCTCTGCTGGGACCTCTTATTTTTTCCTCATTCTGCTATCAGACCTTGTCTTTTTCTAACCCTTTCTTGCTTTGTTTCCCAGAGGCTCCAGGCTTTCATCCAGGACACTACCCAGATTGACTCAATCCTATTCCTCCAACAGGCCCTGCTATAACAAAAGGATCCTGTTGATAACTCTTCCCCTTAAGAGACCTCGATGCCCTCATTCAGCAGAAAGTATATAGAGAAATGTCGTCACCCCATTACAAATACATATATGCAAAAATGTTAAGGTTAACAGTGAGTACAGCCATGTTAGAACCAAATCCCTTCTTCCCTTGCAGTTGACTTGCTGGAAACTCCCCACCTAGCCCCAAAGACTGACAAAAGGACAGTTGTCAACTTTTATCTCTGGGTGGGTGCCAAGGACAGTTGAACAGACAGTGACCTATCCACAATTTATCTTCCTTAGATAACAGTATTCCTTAGTGAACTTCCTGGTACTTTTCCACTAGACCCCTATATCTTCCCAAGCCTGTGAGTTGGCAGGGGCTCTAGCTGTCTTGCTGGGGTCCCCCTCCACAGGGCTCCTGCCCAAACAATAAACCCTGTGCTCGTGTTTGAGCCATCTCTCTGCCTCTTCCATGGCTCTTTTATTTCTAACACTTGGCTACAATCCAAGACCAGATCTATTCATTAGTGGCAATGGTCCTACAAAACAGGAAGGGATTAGAGCTCCTCACAGCTGAAAAAGGCAGGCTATGCCTCTTCCTAGGAGAGGATTGTTGTTTTTTCACCAATAAGTCTGGCATAGTTAGGGGTGGGATAAAAAAAAATCAGGGATAGAGCACAACAGCTTACATCCTCACAGCCTACTAATATTCTTTCCTCTTTGTAGCCAGAGCTCAACCTGCTGTCAGTCCCTCTCAGCCTTGTTTGTCTGGCCCTAATGTTCCTACCACACCTCATTAATATTTTTCAAAAACTTTCATGGGAATGTATCACCACCATTTCCCAGGCTAACCTTAGGAAAACATTTCAAGGCCATCATGCTTCTACAAACTTTCCAGGCTCCACAAAAAAACCCAGCCAGAAGTATAGGCAAGGACTTCCTCAATAGAACCCCAGCAGCCCAGCAACTAAGAGAAAGAATGGACAAATGGGACTTCATAAAATTAAAAAGCTTCTGTACAGCAAAAGAAATGGTCTCTAAACTAAAGAGACCACCATTAGAGTGGGAGAAAATATTTGCCAGCTATTCATCAGAAAAAGGACTGATAACCAGAATATACAGAGAACTTAAGAAACTAAACTCTCCCAAAATCAATGATATAGGCAACTGAACTGAACAGAACTTTTTCAAAAGAAGAAATTCAAATGGCCAAAAAAACACATGAAAAAATACTCACCATCTCTAGCCATAAAGGAAATGCAAATCAAAACCATACTAAGATTCCACCCCACCCCTGTTAGAATACCCATCATGAAAAACACCACCACCAGCAAGTGTTGATGAGGCTGTGGGAAAAAAGGAACCCTCATACACTGCTGGTGGGAATGCAAGCTAATACAACCACTCTAAAAAAAATTGGAGGCTTCTTAAAAATCTAAACATAGATCTGCCATATGATCCAGCAATCCCACTCCTGGGGATATACCCAAAGGAATGCAGCACAGGCTACTCCAAAGGTACCCGCACACCCATGTTTATTGCAGCACCATTCACAATAGCCAAGTTATGGAAACAACTAAGATGCCCCACTACTGACGAATGGATCAACAAAATGTGGTATTTATACACAATGGAATTCTACTCAGCCATGAAGAAGAATGAAACCTTATCATTCACAAGTTAAATGGATGGAACTAGAGAACATCATTCTGAGTGAGGTTAGCCAGGCTTAGAAGACCAAAAATTGTATGTTCTCCCTCATATGCAGACTTTAGATGTAGGGCAAATACAGCAATGTTGTTGGACTTGGGTCACATGACAAGGGGAGAGCACATATGGGATGTATGGGGATAGGTAGAAAACCCAAAACATGAAAGCGTTTTATGTCCCCACTCCAGAGGAACTAATACAGAAACCTTAAAGCGACAGAGGTCAACATGAGAAGGGAATCAGGAACCAGTGTAAAGATCAGTTAGAGATGAATCGACTTGGGTTGTAACACATTTGTACATGGAAGCAATGCTAGGAATCTCTCTGTATAACTATCCTTAACTAAATTAGCAAAAATGCTATGTCTTTCTTATTATGCTTATGTCTTCTCTTCAACAAAATTGGAGATAAGGGCAGAACAGGTTCTGCCTGGAAGTGAGGGGGATGGGGAGGAGGGTGGGAACAGAGAGTATGGGGGGAGAAATGACCCAAACAATGTATGCACAAGAAGTAGCCAGAAGACAAACAGCGTCCCATGACACACACACATGTATCTCAAAGATCCTAAAATGCTGAATGTTGAGAAACACTGAAATAATTCAAATGTGGTTATCTCTGATAAGAGAGCCAGAGAAAACAACACAGAAAGATGCCCAGCCTCAATGACCTTCCCACCAATACCTCCCCCATCTTTTCCTTCCCAACCACCTTACCTAATGCCCATCCCTCTCCAACTTCCTTCCTTCTTGCCAGGGTGTGCTTAAAAACTCCATCCTGTAAGAAAGGCACGCTCTTGTCCTTCTCAGAGTGTTACTCTGACAGCCGAGAGCCCATCTCAGGTCTTTTCTCCCTGATAAAGGCCTGCTGCTTATAAAGGTCACAAATTCTTTCTCATCATGTCTCTCCTTTTCCTTTTTCTTAAGGTGCCTCAGTTTTTTCTCACTTTCCTTTCATTTTAAATTGCCATTCAGCAGTCAAGCTGATGTCCACAGAAGATGGAAAAGCAGATATTGTGAGAGCTGCTCAGGACTTTTCCCAGTTAGTAGCCCAGCAGCTACAGAAATCTGTAGATTTGGGTGTTAGATACATTAAACAATTTATTTCATTCAAATGTTTCTCCTGATTCTGACTTAGTATTGAAGTTTGGTCCAGTGGGAAGCAACTTTGGCTTTCTTCCCTAGCAAATGGATATACTGAAATTATCTCCATAATAGCCTTCCCATGTAAACATCAGTTATGAGGACTTTTTCTCTGCCCTTTGTCAATATGCAGCCTGTGAATAGCATTTGGGAAAGTGACAATCACTGGTTGTGTAATTTGATTTCAGGCTTTGGAGAAAAGGACCCAAGTGACTCTGATGTTTCCAAAATGCCCATATTTGGTTCTTTTACCTCATAATTTATCAGTAAATAAAGTGTGTCACTTGAGAGTGAATGAGTGTATGCGTGTGTGGGTATGTGCATGTGTGTATATGAAAATAAACTTAGAAATGGGGACATATGGGAGGATGCAGTACATAAACTCACAACTTTGAGCAATTAGCAGCAATGTTTTAGGAGCTGGACTTAAGGCTTCAACCTCTACTACTTCCCTGTTTTTGTGGGGAGTAGAGGGAGTAATTAGAAGGGTTTGGGTTATTGTTTGGGGGAGGGGAATGGTTTTTGTCCAGTTTTTTCTAGTGACCAAACTTATTTTTAAGAATAATATACTGATTTATTAAATAGAAGTATTTTGAGTTTAGGGAAACTTCAGAAGATTCGAATCCTGTGTTGCTCACACAACAGGAATACCTGTCTTCAGATATCCATCCATTTTCATTTCTTCATTATAGTCAAAAAATGTGACTCGGGAGTGCTGCTCTTGTCTGTGCTCTGAGTTGTAAAGATCATTTGAAAAGAACTTATTCAGTGTACTGAAATACAAAATTTTTAAAATTTAATTATTTAATATTTAAATATTGAATGAGGCAGTTAAAAACAAAAAAAAGTGAACACATTGTAATCTTAAAAGTAAAGGTAAGCAATTTCCTAAAAATGAAAAGTTTTGATTTCCTTTGTTTTTGTGTAATGAGTACTATGCCATATAGTACCAAAAGGTGGTTTAAAAATGATTTTACACTAGCTATTTTTATTTTAAAAAGCATTTGAGAGATGTTACCAAGACAGCTCTTTTCCTTAAAAGCAACCTGTTCCTCTTTGGAATAACACCTGGAAATTTTACTTAGCAAATACTAATGGTAACCTTGTATAAAAGATTAAGTAGGATTGAGGCCTGAGGAAGGAATAAAATAATGCCAAAATGTATAGCAATAATTTTACATGTTCTCTTTTATGACAGAGAATAACACTGGTTCTGTTATTTTAAAAATGAGTAAGTGATTTCTTAATGGGTGTTTGATATTTTTCCCTCAATACTGATCTTTGAACAGAAAACATTCTTTTTAATTGATGGATACTTTTTAAGAATACTCTTACTAACAAATGCACAATAATGACATACATTTAGAATGGATTATTTTAAATACTAGGTCTCAGAAGTCTGAAAAGTAGCAAAGAAGACTGGATTTGAAAAGCATGGTCTAGAATTACTTGTCAGATTTTAAAGTGATAAGGAATGAATGTTTCAACTTTGGATTACAAAGCCCCATTTATGATTTTTAAAATATACTTGAAATAAAATTGATTAAATTTAAAAAAAATCAGTCTGTCCTCATTGTGATCCAGGAATATCTCAAATTATAGGATGGCCTGATGCTGTCCCTAGGAAACAGGAAAGATGAATAGGTATATAATGTTACCTATCAATGTCTTTTAATCAGCAGTTTTGGCCAGCTATAAATTTCTGATTTATAAGTAGAGTGTAGCGTAATAAGTTAACAACTCCAGAAAAAAATATTGGGCAAATTTGTAACATCAAAAACTGTCAAAGGTCCTTCAGGTTATTTATAGGTCATCACAGAACAGAGAGTTGAAAATTGAAAGAAACCAGAAGAACACAGAAACCAAATGAAACACGTGGTCTTGAGTAGTATGGTATCTAAGTTTGAATGAATGGCAGACAAATGACAGTTTTGGAACTACTGGGGAAATCCTTATAGAAATTAGATCACACTAAAAGATTATGATTAATGAGTTTTAAGTTATTTTGTCCTTTTCTTTCTTTCTTTTGTGTTCTTGGGAATGAACCCGGGTCCTTGCACATCCCAGCCAAGCATACTACCATTGAGCCATACCTCCAGTCAAAGTCATCTGCCTACATGAAATATTTTGTTTGCTTATGTTTTTTAAGATGCATATTTAGACATTTAATAGTACAATGTCATAATGTCATGTATTTATTTTAAAATCCTTGAGCACACATAATGCAACATCATGTAAGTGTTCAGTCTAAGATATACTTTAGGGATAGTCATTCATACTAATCAAAAATTCATCTTCTAAGCCAGGTGTAATTGTGCATGCCTATAAACCTATCTCTCAGGAGGCTGGGGCAGGAAGATCACAAGTCTGAGGCAAGCCTAGGGTACACAATGAGACTTTGTCTCAAAAAAAAAAAAATCTTCTAAGTGTGGTCATCTAACATTTGACCAAAAAGGCCACATTGCTTAAGCACAATTACAAGTACTCCAGCTTTCTTTATCAACCATCCCAGGGTCCTTGCAAATTAACCAAAGAAACTGTGCATTTATATTTAACATTAAAATGAGAAAACTGTTATTTAACATAACAGATGTTAGTAATATGTTCTCCTCAAAGAAGTTAATGACATTCAAGGAATGTACACTGGCTAGGACACTAAGGAGACACCCAAATCCTGACATTGATGAAGTACAGAAATCTATAGTTTTGACTTGTGCACTAGAGGAATGGATCCTCAATTTAAAAGACATAGAGTTTTATATCCAAGTCACTGATTCAGAAGCTTTTTTGTCCACCTGATGCAAATGTCAATTAGTCTAATTTGCTCTGAAACAGCATGACATTTCCTTCAGTTGAACTTTTCATAAAAGATGTTTTAAAATATGAAAAACCAGAGGCAGGGAAGGTTCTGTGATTCCTTAGTCTCCAAATGAGGGTTTGTGATGTAATAGTTGGTGCAACTCTTCCATTCATGAGGTAGTGGGAGAGTAGCAAATTGCTCATTTCCCTCCTACTACAGATAGTAACTGAGGTTTTGTCCAATAAAATTTACAGTGGGGAAAAACAGTGGTAGAGCACTTGCTTAGAATGTGCAAGACCCTAGGTTTAATCCTAAGCACTGGAAAAAATAATTTACAATAATCTTATCCCAAGTTCCTCAGTTTCAATAATGACACTGAGTTTCTGGACAGGAGGTAGAGCAATATGGTGTGTTAGAAGCAACTTCTATTTGCCTCTATGAAATAGAAAAGTCATGGTAACAAAGGAGAAAGTATATTCTGAAGACAGAAAGAGAGGAATAACATCAGAAATTAAGAGGGAGATTCCAAGATGGCAACTAGAGGGAGGAAGCAGAAAGCATGCTTCCTAAAGTAAACTCTTGGAGAGATGCTGGAGATACACCTGGCAGGAAAAACCACCAAGAAGAAGCAAAACTCCAACACCTCCACACTCCCAGCCTGTGCATAGCATCTCCACTTCACGTTAAAGGGAGAAACCAGGAGGGCTCCCATGCCACCAGACGCCAGCTCCTAACCTGCTTGGGAGACCACCAGGTGAGCAAATAAGCAGCACACAGTACTCCCTGGGACAAATCAGCATAGCCCCCTGGACAGACTGACCCCCATCCAGGGAAAAAAGAAAAAAGAAAAAACAACCTGAATAATAAACAAGCAGCTGAAAAAAAAAAAGACATGTAGCAAAGTGGGTGGGGCACTCTGAGCTCTGAGCACGTGGGGGAGGAGCACTCCCTCATGCTAACTGTAACTAAACAAGCGGCTGGAGAAGGCAAGAGTGGCATCACCCACCCAGCAACCTTGGAGAGGGGAAAGCTTGTAACAGTAGCTATCATGTGGAAAGCTCCACCAGAGGGGGGAGGGGCACTCCTTCATGCAAACTGTAAATAAACAAGCCAGCCAGAGAAGGCGAGTGTAGCACCACCTCCCCCAGTGTGCTTGGAGAGGAGAAGGCTTCCAACAGCGGCTAAAGTGTGGCACCCTCCATTGCAGAGAAGGGGAGGGGCACCTCCCCACGTGAACTCTAAATATAAAAGTACTGCAATTGCAACAGGTGGGTAGGGCTGTATACTGGAGAAAATAAAAGAGGCATGTGTCCAGGAGAACTCTAAATAAACAAAGCCTGCGGGGCTAGGTGAGTGTAAAGCTCATTCCTGAGATCCGCAATAAATAAAGCCTGCAGCAGCAGCTGGTTGACAGTAGGTGGCAGGTGAACCACAGCCTTAGATAGACATTCACAAAGCTGTCTCCATACTCCATTTTCTTTTTCCTTTGATGAGACAACGACAGAACTACTACTCAGACACCAACACCAGGACTGGATGCTGAAGGACTAACAACAAAACTATTAAGACTGAAACTGTATTGCATTTGAACTTGAGAAATTTTTTTTATCCTCTCTCTGTCTCTCTAATGCCTGTTTAGCTCACTGTTGATTAGTACACTATCTCTCCCTGTTTATTTCTACAGCTTCATTTTTTCTTTTGTTTTGTTTTGTTTTTTCCCTTTTTCTTTACCTTCTTTGCTTTCCCTCTCCTCTCCCCCTTCCATTCTAAACATCATTATTCTTAATATTACAAGCTAGACAACACTGAATTACACACAGTCCAGGGACAGTAACAGCACCAAGTGGAATGATGGGAAGATGGAAAAAAGAGGGAAACCATTTTCCTCCCAATAATAAATTTGTACAGGAACCAGAGGGAAATGAAGAAAACAGATACTCAGATCCAGACTTCAACAAAACGAAAATGCACTATACCAAAGAACCAATGAAGCCCACAAGAACAACCTGAAAGAAGAAATCCTGCAAGTTATCAATGAGAATTTTATACAGATGATACTACATATGGTCAACCAAAATGTACAGGAGACACTAAAGAAATTCCAAGACAACAAAAATAGAGAATTTGATGAAATACAAGAACAAATAAAAGAAACTATAGAAGCAATGTATAAAGACCAAAGGAAACAAAGAACACTATAAATAAAGAGATAAATGAACTCAGGATGAAAATAGACAATATTAAAGAGGAAGAGACTCAGGATATGGAAAACCTCAGAAAAAAGAATGAAACAGAAATACAAAAACAAAATGGAAGGCCAATCCAACAGACTAAAACAAGCAGAAGACAGAATCTCAGAACTCAAAGATGAAATGGTAATTAAAGGAAAAACCAAAGAACTATTAGTTAGACAACTCAAGACCTGTGAAAAGAAAACACAAGAACTTACCGACTCCATCAAAGATCAAACCTGAGAATCATGGGCATTGGAGAAGGAGACGAGGTGCAAGCAAAAGGAATGCATAATATATTCAACAAACTAATAACAAAAAATTTCCCAAATCTAGAGAAAACTATGCCCATACAAATACAGGAAGCCTCCAGAACACCAAACAGACCTGACAAAAATAGAACTACCCCACAACATATTATCATTAAAACAACAAGTACAGAGAATAGAGAAAGAATATTGAAAGCTGGAAGAGAGAAAAAACAAATAACATACAAAAGTAAACCCATCAAAATCACAGCAGACTTCTCAACAGAAATATTAAAAGCAAGAAGAGCTTGTGGTGAGGTCTTCCAGGCACTGAATGAAAATAACTTCAACCCTAGGATACTCTACCAAGCAAAACTATCATTCAAAATAGATGGAGCAATAAACGTCTTCCATAATAAGCAAAAACTAAAACAATATATGAGACAAAGCCACCACTACAAAAGGTCTCCAGGGATTCTGCACACAGAAAGTGAAACTCAACATAACCATGAAAGGGCAGGCAGTACCAAACAACAGGAAAAGAAAAAGCAAGAAAGTAGAGAGTAACATTGATTTAGCTACACACAATCAAACCCTCAAACAACTAAGACAACTAAATGACAGGAATCACCACATACCTATCAGTACTAACACTTAATGTTAAAGGACTTCATTTCCCCATCAAAAGGCATCACTTAATGAACTGGATTAAAAAGGAAGATCCAACAATTCTTGCTTACAGGAGATCCATCTCATCAATAGAAATAAGCATAGGCTTAGGACGAAAGGCTGGAAGAAGATTTACCAAGCCAGTGGCCCCGAAAACAGGCAGGAGTAGCAATACTTATCTCAAAAAAAGTAGAATTCAAACCTACATTGATCAAATGAGATAAAGAAGGACATTCCATACTAATAAAAGAGGATTATAGACCAAAAGGAAATAACAATTATCAACCTATATGCACCCAATGTCAACACACTCAATTTCATCAAACATACCCTGAAGAACCTAAAAGCATATATTAATTCCAATACAGTGGTTGTGGGAGATTTAACAACCCACTATCATCAATAGATAGGTCATCTGAACAAAAAATCAAGAAAGAAATCCTAGATCTAAAATATACCACAGATCAAATGGACCTAGTTGATGTCTACAGAACATTTCATCCAACTTCTACAAAATATACATTCTTCTCAGCAGCCCATGGAATCCTCTCCAAAAAAGATCATATGGATCATACGCTAGGGTACAAAGCAAGCCTCAGCAAATATAAGAAAATAGAAATTATACCATGCATTCTATCTGATCACAATGCAATAAAACTAGAACTCAACAACAAAAATAAAGACAAAAAAAACATGCAAACAGCTGGAAACTGAATAGCTCATTGCTTCATGAACAATAGATCATTGATGAAATAAAAGAAGAAATTAATTTCCTGGAAGTCAATGAAAATGAAAACACAACCTACCAGAACCTACGGAACACAGCAAAGGCAGTCCTGAGAGGAAATATATATAGCCATGAGTGCATATATTAAAAAGACTGAAAGATCTCAAATCAATGACTTAATGATACATGTCAAACTCTTAGAAAAACAAGAACAAGCAAATCCCAAAACAAATGAAATAGAAACCAAAAAAACCATACAAAGAAGTAATGAAACAAAAAGTTGGCTCTTTGAAAAAATAAACAAGATCGACAGACCCCTGGCAAACCTGACTAAAATGAGGAGAGAAAAAACCCAAATTAGTAGAATCTGTAATGCAAAAGGGGAGGTAACAACAAGCACCATGGAAGTCCAAGGAAATCATCAGAGACTACTTCGAGAACCTATATTCAAATAAATTTGAAAATCTTGAGGAAATGGACAGATTTCTTGATACTTCTGATCATTCAAAACTGAACCAAGAAGATATTAATCACTTGAATAGATCTATAACACAAAATGAAATTGAAGCAGCAATCAAAAGTCTCCCAAAAAAGAAAAGTCCAGGACCTGATGGATTCTCTGATGAATTCTATCAGACCTTTAAAGAAGAACCCTCCTTAAACTGTTCCATGAAATAGAAAGGGAAGGAAAACTGCCTAACACATTTTATGAAGCCAGTATTACACTTATCCAAAAACCAGGCAAAGACACCTCCAAAAAGGAGAACTATAGGCCAATCTCCTTAATGAACGTTGATGCAAAAATCCTCAATAAAATAATGGCAAACCAAATTCAGCAACACATCAAAAAGATCATTCACCACTACCAAGTAGGCTTCATCCCAGGAATGCAGGGGTGGTTCAACATATGAAAATCAAAATTAACAGAAGCAAAGACAAAAGCCACTTGATCATCTCAATAGATGCCTTTGATAAGATCCAACACCATTTCATGATAAAAGCTCTAAGAAACTAGGAATAGAAGGAAAGTACCTCAACATTATAAAAACTATATATGACAAACCTACAGCCAGCATTATACTTAATGGAGAAAAACTAAAACCATTCCCTCTAAAATCAGGAACGAGACAAGGATGCCCAATATCCCCACTCCTATTCAACATAGTACTGGAATTCCTAGCCAGAGCAATTAGGTGAGAAGAGGGAATAAAAGGAATACAAATAGGTAAAGAAACTGTCAAAATATCCCTATTTGTGGACGATATGATCCTATACCTTAAAGACCCAAAAAAGTCTACTCAAAAGCTCCTAGACACCATCAACAGCTATAGCAAGGTAGCAGGATATAAAATCAACATAGAAAAATCATTAGCATTTCTATACACTAATAATGAACCAACTGAGAAAGAATACATGAAAGCAATTCCATTTACAATAGCCTCAAAAAAAATCAAATACCTAGGAGTAAACTTAACAAAGGGGGTAAATGACCTCTATAAGGAAAATTATAAACTCCTGAAGAAAGTGATTGAGGAAGACTACAGAAAGTGGAGAGATCTCCCATACTCATGGATTGGTAGAATCAACATAGTAAAAATGGCTATACTCCCAAAAGCAATCTACATGTTTAATGCAATTCCCATCAAAATCCCAATGACATTCATCAAAAAGATTGAAAAATCTACTGTTAAATTTATTTGGAAACACAAGAGGCCACGAATAGCCAAGGAAATACTCAGTAAAAAGAACAATGCTGGAGGTATCACAATACCTGACTTGAAACTATATTACAAAGCAATAGCAAAAAAATCAGCATGGTGCTGATTTGAATGCCAGTGGAACAGAATAGAGGACCCAGATATGAAGCCACACAACTATAACCAACTTGTCTTTGACAAAGGCACTAAAAATATATGATGGAGCAAAAGCAGCCTCTTCAACAAAAACTGCTGGGAAAACTGGTTAGCAGTCTGCAAAAAACTGAAACTAGATTCATGTTTATCACCCTAAACCAATATTAACTCAAAATGGATCAAGGACCTTAATATCAGACCCCAAACTCTAAAGTTGGTACAGGAAAGAGTAGGAAACACTCTGGAGTTAGTAGGTATAGGCAAGGACTTTTTCAGTGGAACCCCAGCAGCTCAGCAACTAAGAGATAGCATAGATAAATGGAACTTCATAAAACTAAAAAGCTTCTGCTCATCAAAAGAAATGGTCTCTAAACTGAACAGACCACCCACAAGTGGGAGAAAATATTTGCCAGCTACACATCAGACAAAGGACTGATAACCAGAATATATAGGTAACTCAAAAAACTAAACTGTCTTGAAATTAATGAACCAATAAAGATCTAAACAGAACATTCTCAAAAGAAGAAATTCAAATAGCCAAAAAACACATGAAAAAATGCTCACCATCCCTAGCAATAAAGGAAATGCAAATTAAAATCACACTAAGATTCCACCTCACCCCTGTTAGAATAGTCATTATTAGAAACACCAACAACAACAGGTGTTGGTAAGGATATGGGGAAAAAGGAACCCTTATACACTGCTGGTGGGAATGGAAACTAGTACAACCACTCTGTAAAAAAATTTGGAGGCTTCTTAAAAATCTAAACGTAGATCTGCCATATGATCCAGCAATACCACTCTTGGGGATATACCCAAAGGAATGCAACACAGGTTACTCCAGAGGCACCTACACACTCATGTTTATTGCAGCACTATTCACAATAGCCAAGTTATGAAAACAGTCAAGATGCCCCACTATTGATGAATGGATTAAGAAAATGTGGTATTTATACACAATGGAATACTCTTCAGCCATGAAGAAGAATGAAATCTTATCGTTTGCAGGTAAATGGATGGAACTGGAGAACATCATCCTGAGCAAGGTTAGCCAGGCTCAGAAGACCAAAAATTGTATGTTCTCCCTCATATGCGGACTTTAGATCAAGGGCAAACACAACAAGGGGTTTGGACTTTGATCACATGATGAGGTGAGAGAGCACACAAGGGAGGTATGAGAATAGGCAAGAAACCCCCAAAAAACAAGATAGCGTTTGATGTCCTAGATGCAAAGGAACTTATGCAGAAACTTTAAAGCAACTGAGGCCAATAGGAGAAGGGGACCAGGAACTAGAGAAAAGGTTAGTTCGAGAAGAATTTATTTAGAAGGTAACACATATGTACAGGAAAGCAATGTGAGGCAACTCCCTGTGTAGCTATCCTTATCTCAACTAACAAAAACCCTTGGTACTTCCTTATATTGCTTATACTCTCTCTTCAACAAAATTAGAGATAAGGGGAAAATAGTTTCTGCCTGGTAGTGAGGGGGTTGTGGGGGAGAGGAAGAGTGTGGGAGGGAAGGGACAGGGCGGGGGGAAGGGAGGAGAAATGACCCAAACATTGTATGCACATATGAACGAAAGAAATAAAAAATAGTAATAATAATTAATAAATAAAATCCCATAAGTATAAAAGATAAAAAAAAGAAATCAAGAAAGAGGTGACAGGACAGCTGAAAAGCATGGAGAAACAGAAGGCAATGGAGAAGAATAGAAGAAAGTCTGCAAATCTAACTCTGGCTCCCCAGGAGGGTGAAGCTGAAGATACAAAGACAAGGTAACCAGATGGTCCTGGTACAGACTAGAAATTCTAGCCACAAGATAAACCTACACTTCCCATAAGCCTTAAACACAGTGTCAGGATTTGGCATGACAGTGAACACTCCTGCATAGCAGGAAAGCTTAGAAGAAAACTACTGTTTTTCTCCCCTTATCCAAGAGAGCTATAGCAGCACACCATCTGAGAAAGGGCCTATCGTTTGAGACTGAAGTATTCTGAGGAATTGAAAATAAGGAAAATTCATGACTTGGGGAGTCTTGAAACACCCTGCCACAATGTCTGGGGGAGGTGGCCATGAGAGGTAGTCATGGAGAAGAAGAGGGTCTGACATAGACCCACTGAGACGTTTAAGCAGAAGGCAGCTCAGGCAGTGAAAGGTGTGGTGGTTGGTGGCCCTGGTAGCCCTACCCTCCCTGGAGAGGAGCAAGTCCCATCACCAGTTATGGAAATAAAGCACCCCGCTCAACCTCTGGAGGCTGCCCCCTCACAGCTACATGTGTTTGCTGCCAACTGGAACTGAGATCTAACCTCAGTTTGTAAATCACAAGGTGGCCCCCTACCTCCTCTCTTACACGGGGTGAACTGCTGGAAGGGTCTTGAAGGCACTGAAACCAGCTTCCTTTAGGACCTGCATGAGTTTGCTACCAGGTGCACCTGAGGGCTCTGAGCCTAGGCCCTAAGAATACATGACTACCCCTGGACTCCTCCCTCTCCCAGGTTGGTGATCTGCTAGGAGGGGTCTGAAAGCCCTGAGTCTGGAAGTCAGAGTGCCTGAGTCCCTCAGTAATTCACCATCAAGACGGAACTCAGCGCTCTGTCTGCTCTACATGTACATGCACACTCTCCAATGTATTCAGAGGACACCCCTCGTCTTAGATGCTTCTGGATCTGGGAGCACAAACTCAGGCTTAACAGAATAAGTGTCCCTGCTCATCCCACAGGCTACAAAGCTCCTTGCAGCTGGTAGAGGCTGCCAGTGGGCACAAAAAAGGGAAGTTTCTAAAGCAAAATCAGCCCACAACTGAGCCTCCACTGGCCATCCCAGCCCACAAATAGCAAAAACAAAAGACTCCAGCCAGTTTTCTTCTATCTGAGTGGTGCTGGGGATCAGGCCCAGCAACTGAAAATGGTCCCAGAACTAGAAAATTGAAGGGATTTGTGTTGACTTATGAAATAAAAACACTAAGTTTAGCAAAAGTGATTCCCCAATGAGTTATCGTCAGCTTAACATCATCTTTGTACATTAAATCTTGGCCTTCCTAAAAGAGAAATGTATAGAATATGCTCTGGATATACAGACAGGCAAAACAGCTCATCCTTTCCTTAAAAGGAGAAACAGCTCATCTATTTATTTTGACTCTGGTTTTACAGATAACCAAACCAAGAGCCAGAAAGTGAAAGAAGTTGTCTAAGAATACAAAGCTAGGGACTGTCCTTTGCCTCCAGTGCATTTCCTCGTGACTAGTTTGTGCTTGACTCTTAGGAACCCTCTTACTGAAATTGAGGGGCAGACAGAAGCTTTTACACAAGATTTTTTTGTTTTGCTGTTGCATAGGTGACTTTTTACTTTAATGTATTTTTTTATTTTATCATTTTTACATTTACTTACATGTGTATACATTATTTGAGCCACCTCCTCTCCCTCCCAGCTTCCAGGTGGAAACAAGATTAGAGAAAAAATTTCCAGGTAGTATCTTGTACCATCATTTATTCACATGTCCCACAAATCTTATATTGGTCATGCCAGCTGCACAATCTGCAATCTGGGCAGAGCTACTAGAAAGGTTAGTGATGCAAAGTTACCTGGACTGTTGACTCTTCTGATAGAGAGGGATCAGATTCATCCTGAGCAATGGCAAGGACAGAAGGACAGAGTCTAGCTGGTCATTCCTGTGTATAGTCAGGAGGCACTTCTCACTTTAAAGAGATTCTAATTTTTTTTCTTTTATTATTCATATGTGCATACAAGGCTTGGGTCATTTCTCCCCCCTGCCCCCACCCCCTCCCTTACCACCTACTCCGCCCCCTCTCTTTCCCCCCTACTCCCTCAATACCCAGCAGAAACTATTTTGCCCTTATTTCTAATTTTGTTGTAGAGAGAGTATAAGCAATAATAGGAAGGAACAAGGTTTTTGCTGGTTGAGATAAGGACAGCTATACAGTGAGTTGACTCACATTAATTTCCTGTGTGTGGGTGTTACCTTCTAGGTTAATTCTTTTTGATCTCACCTTAAGAAATTCTAATTTTTAAAGAAATTAATACTTTGGGAAAAGTATTTTCAACTTTTACCCTTCCAGGTAATGGCCTTTGGAAGGAAGATTGCCAGATTCAATATAGGACACCAGTTAAGTTTGAATTTCAAATAAAGCAAATAATTTTTAAGGTACAAATATGTCCCATTTTTACCCCAAATAATTATACTAGAAAAGAAACTATTTGTTGTTTGCTTGACATTCAAATATAACTGGATATCTTCTATATTTTTCCTAAATTTGGTAAAGCCACCTGGGACCACCTCCCACCTTCTTCCATCAACTGCATTGGTTTTCTTTCTTTGTGTTCACATAGTACTTGTACCTGATACCATGATTAACTGTAATTAATCCTCTCATTGTGTTATATAGGATACAGGACTTTAGTAGCCTGGCACAGATAGTCTGTCAGAAAAGTTAATTGAATGGATGGTTAATGCCACAAATGTATTGAGCAAAAAGTGTGGTTGATTTAGAACAGAACTTCCCACCTTGGGAGAAGCATTTCCACATGCAGTGGACACTGGTGTTCTATGAAAATATTTCAGGGGCTGGCCTAAGTGTTGTTATTGAAAACCATCCTCTCCATTCTGGTTTTCTTAAAGCATAATGAAGCAGTTGTTGTACCTTCCTACTGCATGTTGGTTCTGGGGTTGGGTTTTTAGGCCAGCAGAGCTGAGAGGCACATATTGTGACAGGTGCTCTCTCAATACTATTGAGATGTCCAAACACTCTGTCTGCCTGCTGTCTGTCCCTCAAAGCTGCAAACCATTGAATCAGATCCTAGAGGGGTGGCGAATGCATAGGTTTCCTTTGACTTTGTAGTTTTGCTATGTGAAAATGTCAGGAATTGATAAATTTTAGAAAAGGGAACTGGAGAAAAAAAAATAAAACAAAACTATATTTGAATGCTGATTTATTCCCCTTGTCATGAGCAATTCATGAGTCACCTGCAGTTGATACCTCCTGGGAAGCCTGTGTCATATCCCCATTTGTGATTTTAGGAAACAAATTCACTTTATGAGCTTACCATCATTATCTGGGGAAAAGATAAAAATGGGAATACCTTATGCGAGAGTAGAATGGAACCATTTAATGTACGTAGCATACTTAGCATGGTGTGTGGCCTCCAGAAATGGTAGTTGAAGGTTGACAAAAACTGACAGGTATATTAGGTATATTCGGTACATAGCAAGCCAGTCACACTATGAGGCTCGGGCATATCAGGCTTATGCAGTTGGCCAAGCCAAGGTTAGAGCTCAGGTATGGTAATTTTTATCCCATAACTGAACCATGTCAACAGTGAGTCCTCCTCCCCATGTTTAGACCATCACATGGCCTCTCTTCCATCATGTCAAATCTTAGCTATGAGTATGAAGACTAACAATGGAGCATCAATAACTACAGGCACAAACACAGTTGAAGCTTCCATTAGTTATTTTTCTTCAGCGCTGACATTTTATGAGTCAACAAAGTCAAAGCCATCAACATGAAGCAGACTATTTTTAGCAGTTACTTAACCAGTGTGCTCTATCTTTAAATTAAACACTGACATTGGTTATTATTACAATTCTGAAAATTCTGTTCAGAGAGGAGCTCACATTAGTACAATAAATACTAGGCTTCATTACCTTGTTTTGAAAACATTGACTCTCTTGCTGCTTCCACAAAACTCAACTATCTAAAATTAATGGACTGTGGGCTTTCTAAGGATTAGTTGTTCAAGGTCAGAATCTAAATGTGTGGTTGTTTACATGGGTGAATATTACTGCAGACTTCAACCCTTCTATATTTATAATATTGTAACACGGGCTTTATCATATTATCATTTCATTGTAGGAAGTTTGTCCCATTCTCTGACCACCAATACCAAAAATATGCCATTTAGCTTTTTAAGTAAATGGCGTAATAACTTTTGCCTTGCAAATTTTGCTACATCTTTTGCATGTAAGACAACTAGGATAGCCTCTGTGGCAGGAAAGTAGGCCTGGGAATCAATTCCACTGGTGTGATGTGTGGAAAGAACACTGGTCTTGGAGCCAGAAGACCTGGTTTCTACCACTTACTAGCTATGTATCCTTGGACAAATTATTTAGTGTATTTAGCAGATATATTGCTGTTAGAACTAATGTAGGATATTAGACTTTTCACCTTTTATTTGAAGGGATCTGGGCTAGAGTAGTAACAGTCAAACTGAGTCTTACATACTTTGAAGATACTTCAGGAGCATCAAGGAAGGATGAGGTGAAGGATGAGCAAAAGAGTTCAATCTCTCAGTCCCAACCCACTGCAATTTGTTTTACCTCTTGAGCTTCTGCTAAGATTTTTCCTGGGAAAGAAAAATTCTATGCTAAGAAATTTGAAAACCAATGGACAAAATATTTTCCAATCTTTTTATGAATTCAATTCAATTATCTTTAGAAACGATCTGAAGCTCTTCTTTCATTAGATAAAATTCTTAATCTTTACATATAATGGCAAAGTTTACCAAGCTGGCATAAGGATAGAAAGAATTGCAATAAAATATGTGGAAATTAATGTAATTTAACAGCAAAAGGGTAAATACAATTGATTTTCATTTTAAATATTCAGTGTGTTTAATTTGTCTTCCATCTCAGAAAAAGTAAATTTAAAAACCCTGGATTTGGATCCTGACTTGTGTTATCTATTTTTGTTTCCATCTTCTGTAACTGATTCTGTACTTTTGGACTCTCACAAGATGTCTCTCCTGTCCTATGAAACCTGCTGAGTTGTTCTAAGAAGAGGGGGAAAAAGGGAAGAGGGAGAATGATAGAGGGGGTAAGTCTAATTAAGATATATTGTAAGCCAATATGTAAATACCACAATGTATCCACCTGTACAACTGTTATATCCTAATAAAATAATATTTTTAAGTTCCCTAGCTGATTCTAATATGCACGGTACAGAAAAACCACTGTATACCTATTTTTAAAAAAAGTGGCAGATACTTTAAAATCCTCATAGTTAGAAATTTTAGAGGGAAATAAACAAGTCACTATTTTCACTGAACAATGAACTGAATCCTTTTGGGGATAACATTAAGGACAAGATTTTAATTTTCAGATCTTGAAGCTATGATCAAAATATTTTATTTGTAATCACTTTTAGAAATCAATGAAACCACCTGAATCATCAAATTTTTTTTAAAGTAAATGAATTGTAACTGCATATATAGCAATAACCTGAGAAATTTTTATTACTTTTTTTCATTTTGTATATTCTCATTCATTCATTCTATGATAGATGGAAACACGACCAGGAGAAGGAGAAACTGGTCATGCCTGGCAACTGAGGCTCATACACTTGTAGGGGTAAAATTACTATTTAACTCAACACGATGACATTTAGAAGTTAGTACTCAGGCGAAGTGCAGTTTAAATGTATTCTTTTGCAATTTACTTGGATAGATTTCAAACACAAGACTGAGATCTGTGGGATACAAGAATAAGGCAATAGTTTTAATAGCCCACTGTTTTTTGTTTTGTTTTGACTTACATTGTGATATTGGGAATTAAACACAGAACCTCATGAGTACAAGTGTTATAACACTTGAGCCATACCCACCCCCAGCCCTTTTGTTTACTATTTTGTGTATTAGTGAGAGTTTCACTAATTGTGTCCATGCTGGCTTCTTAATCATCCTACCTCCACCTAATGAGTAGCCAGGACTACAAGTGTGCACCACAAGGCCAAGCTGCCACTGTAAATTTTAAGGAGAAAGAAAATTCTATAATGGTGACTTATGATATCTAATCCCACTTTACTCTGTATCCAGTCTCTATTACCTCTTCTTTCTCTTCCTTATCACTGAAACATACTTGTTTCATTTGTAGAGTTCATAGTCTACAGGAAGACAAAAAGCCATGTACATAAGGAAATTAAACTGCTTATAAGAAGGGTTTAGTGTTCTGGGAAAAAAAGGTGAGGAGAATGGGAAAGGAAGGTGGGCGTGACAACAAGTGTAAACAGGCAAGCAGGAAAGAACCATGAGAAGCCAACCCTTAAGCAGAGACTTGGAAGAGAAGAAAAGTTCTTGTGTATTTCCTGTCTGGTTCCTCCATCTTTCTGGTTCTTCACCTCTCCCCCTCTTTCTTTTCACCTTCTACCTCTCTTGCTCTTAATTCCAGAATCTATGTGATGAAATAAGTATTCCAAAGCTCCATAGTCTTTATAAAAGTTACAATAACTCTCCTTTTACAAAGATAATGTCACATACTTTCTGGAGCTGTTGGTAAAAATCCTTCCTTATGCTGATATCAATAATGGACTTGCAATTATGAATGGTGATAATAATTGTCACAATGTTAATGTAATATTGTTATGAAAAGAAGATTATTATTAATGAGGAGCAAGGAACATTAACACATTGTTTGCTTGCTTTGAGTCTACAAGGTAACCCTACTACAATCTTAGTGAAGTAATCCCTGATGACACAAAGTGTTGATAAGGCAGCTTCCATTGTTATCCATTTATTTTTCATAATTTGTCACTAATTCACTTTCCTGACCATCAGAGTCTATGTATTATCAATGTCTGATGATAATAAAGTTAAATGTACACTTACCAAAAAGTCTGTCAATCATACTTCTAGAGAAAAGCTGCTCATGTCTTCTTGAATGTTTGTGGTGGCTTTATCAAAAATTGTTAAAAACTAGAAACAGTACAAATGTTCAACCAAAGGTGAATACATATAGTCTTATAGTAGACTACAACTCTGTAGTGAAAAGGAACCAAATGCTGATATAGACAAAAAGTGGATGAAACTTAAACACGTTTTGCTAAATGAAAAGAAGCCAGATTCAAAGGGCAAAATACTGCTTGATTCTATAATTCCATTTATATGTCATTCTATAAAATTACAATTAGTGAGGCAGAACACAGATCATTGGTGGCCAGTAAGGAATGTAGGTACTGAAGTCAGCCAAGAAAATTTGGGGGAATAATAGAACTGATCTCTACATCTTGATTGTGGTGGTAGTTACACCAAAGTTACACCAAGGTAATAGTGGGGGAGGTGATACAAAGTTATTGTTTAATGGATATAGAGTTTCTAGTTGAGATGATGAAGAAGTTCTAAAAACAAATAGTGGGGATGATTATGCAAGAGTACCAATATACTTGATGCCACTAAAATGTGCACTTAAAAATAGTTAAAATGGTGAATTATATTATGTATGTTTTATCAAAACTAAAATAGTAAATAAAGAATACAAAATTAATAGAACTACACACTAAAAAATTAACTTTCAATATACAAATGTACACACAAAATATGACTCAAAAAAGAAAATATAACAAATTTTACAGTGTCTATACCTCATAAATTATGATGCCATAGTATCCTGATTTTTTTCTGTCCACATGCTCTGGCTACTTCTGGTCTCTAAATATTCTTATTTCTCAGAACTGTTTTCTACACTTCTTTCTGTGTTATGAACTCTATATGTGGGATTTCATCCATTCTTATAGATAAAATCCTCCAAATATAAGTATTATTCCCAAACTTTTAGCTCTAGCCACAAGCTCTTTCATGAGAAAGAGCTTTCTTTCATAACCTGTCATACCCAACTCATTGGTAGACATCCATGGACATACCATGGCCATACCACATTTATGATTTCACAAACACACACACACACACACACACACACACATGCAAACCCTCAAACTCCATGCTGTGCCTTCTACCAGCAGAGAGCATCACAGTTCCCTGATCAAGTAAAGCAGAGATGTGGATGTTAAGTCATACTTAACTTCTCTTCTCTCCTCCCATCCTAAATATCCAATGATTCACCATGAAACATTGATTTTTTTTTTCTTCTAAATATCTCATGAATTTTTCATTTTCTCTCCATTCCTAATACCCTGATCTTAATTCAAGCTGCCCTCATAGCACATCTAGAAAGCTGCACTGACCTTTCAGTGAGTTTCTCTTGAGTCTCTCCTTCAAGTTTGGTCTCTCAAACAACCAAACCTCACTACATCTCTTCATTCCTTAAATCTTTCAGTATATACACTAAGTTCTTCTCTATAAACCTCTTTATGTTTAAGTTCCACCTTAATTCTTCATCCTTATTATCATGAAAGCCTTCCCATTCTCAGATATGCCAAATATTCTCTTGTCTCTAAATATTTTCATATGATTATTTGCATACCCACAACTGTATCCCACCTTCTTCTTCGATGACTTCAGAAGAAGTCATTCATTATAGCATGCTTTTTTCTAACTCTTACAAGAAGTCATCTGTGACTTTTGAAGACTGAGTTTTATAACCACCTCAGTACTTTTTAGTTCCCTGTATGTGTCCTCTCATGACAGTCACCAAATTGCACTCTTATTGACTGTTCACATGTCTGTGTCTACCACTTCCACCATTATTCATGAGAATTAAAAGAGTCCATGTTGTTCAATGGCAATGCAGAGTATTAATCTCAGTATAAAGCAAGAAATATTTGATTAATAAAGGATAAACACATGTAATTATTATAATTGTGGAAGAACAGAGCCAATGGACAAGTTCAGGTGCTGGTTAAACTTTCTATCTATGATTGGTTGGAGCTTTTAGAGGTAAAGCAATGAAGTATGAAAATTTTTATTTGCTATTTCATCCTCTTGATTCTCATCTAATATTCTCTCCCACAATTTTCTTCCTTTTCATTGGAAATGACTGAATACCTTGAAATTACAGTCAACATTGTCTTCTGTTATTTCGCCTCCTGAGGAACAACTTTCCCAGTGTCTTTTCAAAAATCAAGAAATCACGTGGTCTAGGATGAAAATGCTTATGAACATTAGTATTAATTCACATTAGCCAGTGCACTGATATGCTACAGAAGGAATTAAGCTGTGTCCCAAATATTGACTGCCCCAAACCTTAAAGCAATCACATAAGCTGCATTAAATCCCTTTGGCTTACTAGTATACTACACAAATATCATTTTTCAAATGTGACAGAGTATGAGAAGGTTTAGAAGCACTGCTCTAATTTAGAGTTGCTGGCACAGTGACATGAAGTTGGTGACAGATTTTGAGCCAGCTCATTATAACTTGCTCACAAGAATCATAAAGGTAGCCACTTGAATGGTCAGACAAGGAAGAACAGAAAAGCTCTTATCTAGACTAAGCTAGTGGTTCTCAACTGAAGGAAGGGAGACATTTTGGGTTGTCACAACTTGGGTAGTATTACTGCTTTCTAGTGGTTGGAAGCAGGGATGCTTCTAACAACTTAGAATCATAGGACAACCCCACACACAAAGAAAATATTTATCTGTCCCAAAATGTCAATAGTACAGAGGCTGGCAAAGACTATTTTAAGCCTCAGAAAGTTGAGTTCCATAAAATGGACTCCCACTCCCCCAAACCTTTACCACCCCACCAACAACTACCCCTAAGCCTGTTAGGATTTATCTTGAGTTGTAACAAGGTCACCACTAAGAGCACTGACCCTGATAGAGGACTCTGGCCAAATTCAACATACTCTGTTTGGAGGCCCTGGGTAAAACTTCTTGTTTGCACAGAGCCATCTCACAAATAAATCCCTGTGGTTTGGGGAGTTTGTGAGAACACACAGAGTATAAGACAGGGACACCATATTCTCTGCTCTCTATCACTTTTTCCCTATACCATGAAGAAAGGCAGACATGAGCTGCCATTTCTTATTGCAATTCTTGTTACCTTCTCTGCAGCTGTCACAGACCATGGGAAACCGTGAGTACCACCCAGAACCTTCTCTTATATCATTCTTTCTTTGTTGAATCAGCACCATTCTATGGTAATCCTCCCACCTTGAAATTTCTGACTACCTTTTATTTTTCTCCATATAATAAATAATAATTGTATATATTTATGAGGTACTATGCAAGGTTTTGCCATATGCATACATGGGGAATGATTAAATACAGCCAATAAACATATCTATCTCCTACTTACATATCACTTTTTATGGTGAGACATGTGATATTTACTCTCAGAAATTTCTAAATACATAGTAATTATTACTAACACTAGTCACTATGCTGCATGGTAAATTACCAGAACTCACTGGTCCTCATTAACTGAAACTTAATGCCCTTTGACCAGTGTTTCCTCATTCCCAACCTCCTCCCCCCAAGTCCCACTTACCACTATCCTATTCTCTCCAGCTGTTTTCTTTTTTTTTTTCCTTTTTCTTTTATTATTCATATGTGCATACAAGGCTTAGTTCACTTCTCCCCCCTGCCCCCACCCCCTCCCTTACCACCCACTCCGCCCCCTCCCTCTACCTCCCCCCAATACCCAGCAGAAACTATTTTGCCCTTATTTCTAATTTTGTTGTAGAGAGAGTATAAGCAATAATAGGAAGGAACAAGGGTTTTTGCTGGTTGAGATAAGGATAGCTATACAGGGCATTGACTCACATTGATTTCCTGTGCGTGGGTGTTACCTTCTAGGTTAATTCTTTTTGATCTCATCTTTTCTCTAGTACCTGTTCCCCTTTTCCTATTGGCTTCAGTTGCTTTAAGGTATCTGCTTTAGTTTCTCTGGGTTAAGGGCAACAAATGCTAGCTAGTTTTTTAGGTGTCTTACCTATCCTCACCCCTCCCTTGTGTGCTCTCGCTTTTATCATGTGCTCATAGTCCAATCCCCTTGTTGTGTTTGCCCTTGATCTAATGTCCACATATGAGGGAGAACATACGATTTTTGGTTTTTTGAGCCAGGCTAACCTCACTCAGAATGATGTTCTCCAATTCCATCCATTTACCAGCGAATGATAAAATTTCATTCTTCTTCATGGCTGCATAGAATTCCATTGTGTATAGATACCACATTTTCTTAATCCATTCATCAGTGGTGGGGCATCTTGGCTGTTTCCATAACTTGGCTATAGTGAATAGTGCTGCAATAAACATGGGTGTGCAGGTGCCTCTGGAGTAACAGTCTTTTGGGTATATCCCCAAGAGTGGTATTACTGGATCAAATGGTAGATCGATGTCTAGCTTTTTAAGTAGCCTCCAAATTTTTTTCCAGAGTGGTTGTACTAGTCTACATTCCCACCAACAGTGTAAGAGGGTTCCTTTTTCCCCGCATCCTCGCCAACACCTGTTGGTGGTGTTGCTGATGATGGCTATTCTAACAGGGGTGAGGTGGAGTCTTAGCGTGGTTTTAATTTGCATTTCCTTTATTGCTAGAGATGGTGAGCATTTTTTCATGTGTTTTTTGGCCATTTGAATTTCTTCTTTGGAGAAAGTTCTGTTTAGTTCACTTGCCCATTTCTTTATTGGTTCATTAGTTTTGGGAGAATTTAGTTTTTTAAGTTCCCTGTATATTCTGGTTATCAGTCCTTTCTCTGATGTATAGTTGGCAAATATTTTCTCCCACTCTGTGGTTGTTCTCTTCAGTTTAGAGACCATTTCTTTTGATGAACAGAAGCTTTTTAGCTTTATGAGGTCCCATTTATCTATGCTATCTCTTAGTTGCTGTGCTGCTGGGGTTTCATTGAGAAAGTTCTTACCTATACCTACTAACTCCAGAGTATTTCCTACTCGTTCCTGTATCAACTTTAGAGTTTGGGGTCTGATATTAAGATCCTTGATCCATTTTGAGTTAATCTTGGTATAGGGTGATATACATGGATCTAGTTTCAGCTTTTTGCAGACTGCTAACCAGTTTTCCCAGCAGTTTTTGTTGAAGAGGCTGCTATTTCTCCATTGTATATTTTTAGCTCCTTTGTCAAAGATAAGTTGCTTATAGTTGTGTGGCTTCATATCTGGGTCCTCTATTCTGTTCCACTGGTCTTCATGTCTGTTTTGTGCCAGTACCATGCTGTTTTTATTGTTATTGCTTTGTAATATAGTTTGAAGTCAGGTATTGTGATACCTCCTGCATTGTTCTTTTGACTGAGTATTGCCTTGGCTATTCGTGGCCTCTTGTGTTTCCATATAAATTTCACAGTAGATTTTTCAATCTCTTTAATAAATGTCATTGGAATTTTTATGGGAATTGCATTAAACATGTAGATTACTTTGGGGAGTATCTACATTTTTACTATGTTGATTCTACCAATCCATGAGCATAAGAGATCTCTCCACTTTCTATAGTCTTCCTCAATCTCTTTCTTCAGAAGTGTATAGTTTTCCTTGTAGAGGTCTTTCACATCTTTTGTTAGGTTTACACCTAGGTATTGGATTTTTTTTGAGGCTATTGTAAATGGAATTGTTTTCATACGTTCTTTTTCTGTTTGCTCATTATTAGTGTATAGAAATGCTAATGATTTTTCTATGTTGATTTTATATCCTGCTACCTTGCTATAGCTATTGATGATGTCTAGAAGCTTCTGAGTCGAGTTTTTTGGGTCTTTAAGGTATAGGATCATGTCGTCTGCAAATAAGGATATTTTGACAGTTTCTTTACCTATTTGTATTCCTTTTATTCCTTCTTCTTGCCTAATTGCTCTGGCTAGGAATTCCAGTACTATGTTGAATAGGAGTGGAGATAGTGGGCATCCTTGTCTGGTTCCTGATTTTAGAGGGAATGGTTGCAGTTTTTCTCCATTAAGTATAATGCTGGCTGTATGTTTGTCATATGTAGCTTTTACAATGTTGAGGAACTTTCCTTCTATCCCTAGTTTTCTTATAGCTTTTATCATGAAATGATGTTGGATCTTATCAAAGGCTTTTTCTGCATCTATTGAGATGATCAAGTGGTTTTTGTCTTTGCTTCTATTAATGTGGTTTATTACGTTTATTGATTTTCATATGTTGAACCACCCCTGCATCCCTGGGATGAAGCCTACTTGGTCGTGGTGAATAATCTTTTTGATGTGTTGCTGAATTCGGTTTACCATTATTTTGTTGAGGATTTTTGCATCAATGTTCATTAAGGAGATTGGCCTATAGTTCTCCTTTTTGGAGGTGTCTTTGCCTGGTTTTGGGATAAGTGTAATACTGGCTTCATAAAATGTGTTTGGCAGTTTTCCTTCCCTTTCTATTTTGTGGAACAGTTTAAGGAGGGTTGGTATCAGTTCTTCTTTAAAGGTCTGATAGAATTCATCAGAGAATCCATCAGGTCCTGGACTTTTCTTTTTTGGGAGACTCTTGATTGCTGCTTCAATTTCATTTTGTGTTATAGGTCTATTCAGGTGATTAATTTCCTCTTGATTCAGTTTTGGATGATCATATGTATCTAGAAATCTGTCCATTTCTTTTAGATTTTCAAATTTATTTGAATAGAGGTTCTCAAAGTAGTCTCTGATGATTTCCTGGACTTCCATGGTGTTTGTTGTTATCTCCCCTTTTGCATTCCTAATTCTACTAATTTGGGTTTTTTCTCTCCTCATTTTAGTCAGGTTTGCCAGGGGTCTATCTATCTTATTTATTTTTTCAAAGAGCCAACTTTTTTTTCATTAATTCTTTGTATGGTTTTTTTGGTTTCTATTTCGTTGATTTCAGCTGTTATTTTTATTATTTCTCTCCTTCTATTTGTTTTGGGATTTGCTTGCTCTTGTTTTTCTAGGAGTTTGAGATGTATCATTAGGTCATTGATTTGGGATCTTTCAGTCTTTTTAATATATGCACTCATGGCTATAAACTTTCTTCTCAGGACTGCCTTTGCTGTGTCCCATAGGTTCCGGTAGGTTGTGTTTTCATTTTCATTGACTTCCAGGAACTTTTTAATTTCCTCTTTTATTTCATCAATGATCCATTCTTCATTAAGTAATGAGTTATTTAGTTTCCAGCTGTTTGCATGCTTGTTGTCTTTACTTTTGTTGTTGAGTTCTACTTTTACTGCATTGTGATCAGATAGAATGCATGGTATTATTTCTATTTTCTTATATTTGCTGAGGCTTGCTTTGTGCCCTAGAATATGATCTATTTTGGAGAAGGTTCCATGGTCTGCTGAGAAGAATGTACATTGTGTACAGGTTGGATGAAATGTTCTGTAGACATCTACTAGGTCCATTTGATCTATTGCATATTTTAGATCTTGGATTTCTTTATTGATTTTTTGTTTGGATGACCTATCTATTGATGATAATGGGATGTTAAAGTCTCCCACAACCACTGTGTTGGCGTTTATATATGCTTTTAGGTCTTTCAGGGTATGTTTGATGAAATTGGGTGCGTTGACATTGGATGCATACAGATTGATGATTATTATTTCCTTTTGGTCTATTTCCCCTTTTATTAGCATGGAATGTCCTTCTTTATCTCATTTGATCAATGTAGGTTTGAAGTCTACTTTGTCAGAGATAAGTATTGCTACTGCTGGCTGTTTTCGGGGGCCATTGGCTTGGTAAATCTTCTTCCAGCCTTTCATCCTAAGCATATGCTTATTTCTGTAGGTGAGATGAGTCTACTGTAAGCAACAAATTGTTGGATCTTCCTTTTTAATACATTTTGTCAAATGGTGCCTTTTGATGGGTGAATTAAGTCCATTAACATTAAGCGTTAGTACTGATAGGTATGTGGTGATTCCTGCCATTTAGTTGTCTTAGTTGTTTGAAGGTTTGATTGTGTGTATCTAACTTGATGTTACTCTCTACTGTCTTGCTTTTTCTTTTCCTGTGGTTTGGTGCTGCCTGTCTTTTCATGGTTAAGTTGGGTGTCACTATCTGTATGCAGAATCCCTTGCAGAATCTTTTGTAGTGGTGGCTTTGTGGTCACATATTGTTTAGTTTCTGCTTATCATGGAAGACTTTTATTGCTCCATCTATTTTGAATGATAGCTTTGCTGGGTAGAGTATCCTGGGGTTGAAGTTATTTTCATTCAGTGCCCGGAAGATCTCACGCCACGCTCTTCTTGCTTTTAATGTTTCTGTTGAGAAGTCTGCTGTGATTTTGATGGGTTTACCTTTGTATGTTACGTGTTTTTTCTCTCTTACAGCCTTCAATATTCTTTCCTTAGTTTCTGAACTTGTTGTTTTAATGATGATATGTCATGGAGTAGTTCTATTTTGATCTGGTCTGTTTGGTGTCCTGGAGGCCTCTTGCATCTGTATGGGAATATCTTTCTCTAGATTTGGGAAATTTTCCGTTATTATTTTGTTGAATAGATTACGCATTCCCTTCACTTGCACCTCTTCTCCTTCTTCGATGCCCATGATTCTCAAGTTTGGTCTTTTGATGGAGTCGGTGAGTTCTTGCATTTTCTTTTCACAGGTCTTGAGTTGTTTAATTAATAGTTCTTCGGTTTTTCCTTTAATTACCATTTCATCTTCAAGTTCTGAGATTCTGTCTTCTGTTTGTTCTATTCTGCTGGATTGGCCTTCCGTTTTGTTTTGCAGTTCTGTTTCGTTCTTTTTTCTGAGGTTTTCCATATCCTGGCAGTTTTCCTCTTTAATGTTGTCTATTTTTGTCCTGAGTTCATTTATCTGTTTATTCATCATGTTCTCTGTTTCACTTTGGTGTTTATACAGTGCTTCTATGGTTTCCTTTATTTCTTCTTTTGCTTTTTCAAATTCTCTATTTTTGTTGTCTTGGAATTTCTTGAGTGTCTCCTGTACATTTTGGTTGACCCTATCCAGTATCATCTCTATAAAATTTTCATTGAGTACTTGTAGTATGTCTTCTTTTAAATTATTCTTGTGGGCTTCATTGGGTCCTTTGGCATAGTTTATCTTCATTTTGTTGGAGTCTGGATCTGAGTTTCTGTTCTCTTCATTCCCCTCTGGTTCCTGTACTAATTTTTTAGTGTGGGGAAACTGGTTTCCCTGTTTTTTCTGTCTTCCCGTCATTGTCGTTGGTGTTGTTACTGTCCCTGTACTGTGTGCAATTAAGTATTTTCTAGCTTGTAATAATAACAATGGTAATATTTAGAATGGAAGGGTGAGCTGAGATGGAAAGCAAGAAGTTAAAGAAAAGGGGAAAACAAATATACAGACAAGAGGGAGAAAGCAGAACAAGGTATCAGACAAGAGAGTTTCAAAGGTATAAACAGGGAGTGTTAGTATACTAATCGACAGTAAGCTGAACAGACATTAGAGAGACAGAGAGAGGATTGAAAATCAAAGATAAAAAAATAAAAAGTAAGTAAATGAAAGAAATATCTATATATAAAAATGAATTAAAATAAAATGGAAAGTAGAAAATTAAAAAAAAAACAAAAAACTTCCAAGCTTATATGCAATGCAGTTTCAGTCTTAATAATTTGGGTGTCCGTCTCAATCTCCAGTCCTGGAGTTTGTGCCTCAGATGTTGTTCTGTAGTTGTCTCATCAAAGGGGATGCATAAAGTAGAACAAAACTACACACTCTCTCTCTCTCTCACACACACACACACACACACACAAAAGCCCCACCAAGTGTCCCAAGTTCAAATGCAATACAGTTTCAGTAAGTTTTTCGGCTTGCAGGTGTAATTCTTTTGTTCTCTCATCAAAGGTAGGGAGAAAAAGAAAAAAAGAGTCTGGAGACAGTTCTGAGAGTCGTATCTGCAACTGTGGCTTGCCTGCCTGCTGTTCTCAGCCTGCTGTAGCTGGCGGCATTATTTATGCAGATCTCTGGGGTGAACTTAGCACTCACCTGGTCCCACAGGCTTTGTTTGTTCAGAGTTCTCCTGTGCGGGAGCCTCTGCTACAAGGTTTCCCCTTTCCAAGCACTGGGAAAGGTGACACTGCCCCTGCGTTGTCAGGCCTGCATGTTTATTTACAGTTCATGTGGGAGGTGGGTCTTCCCCCCTCTCCTATGCAGTTTTCCTCCCACTGCCACTTTCACAAGCTTTCCTGCTCCTGATTACTGGGCGGTGCTGCTGCTCCTGCCAGCCGCCATGTTTGTTTACAGTTCACGTGGGAAGTGGGTCTTCCCTCCTCTCCTGTGGAGTTTTTCTCCCTCCGCCACTCTCACAAGCTTTCCTGCTCCTGGTTGCTGGGTGCGCACCCCGCTCCTCCAGCTGTTTTCTTGAACACCCTTTCCAACTTAATATTACATGATCTCTGTAATCTTTCTTTCAACTCTATAGCAACTTTGTAACTAAACTCAGATGTGACTTAATACAGGCCTGTCACTTAGACTTAAAATTCCATGTTCAAGGCCCTTGGCTTTGAGTTGAGGCCATTTAAATGTAATAATTTTAAAAACAAATGTTTAAATTGTTGACAATCATAATTGGATTATATGTTAAAATTAGAGTTGAAATTTGGGGCAAATTAAGACTTTGGGCAAGTCAGAACTCTTTGAATATGCCTTAGACAAGCCAAGCATTCTGTTGTGTCAAAAAATGACAATATGGTATATGTGCACCTATTGCAAGGTTCACACTGCCCTGAAATTTATGAAGTACCACATGATTTCTTATTGGTGGCAGAAATAATCACATTATTAGGGATTGTATTATAACATTACTGTTCTCTTTTTATGATTAGGAGAAAAACAAGAATATTTGACTTTAAAAGGTTAATATTAAAATAATCTGGTGATATTTAGCATACTTTCAGATAGCAGTGATGGGCTGGATTTTGGAAAACTGGGGGATATGTAAACTCTCCAATATCTTGAAGGTGTAGAGGAAAGTCACCAAAATACAGACTTCTATTACTCAGTGGTAAATTGGGTAACATATGGAACTCTGAGTCCCACACTTAATCTTATGAATCTGAAGATGAGGAGAAATTGAAAATAAAAAGGGGGCACTGGGCTATTTCTCAAGAATTAAACTTGACAATTAAGTGTAATGCTGATGCACTTTGTAGAGAATAATTATTCCTCCTATGTTTCCTTAGTAAAAACAACCTCCATGAATTTGAGTGCTGAGTACTTAGTGAGGGAAGCACATAAAACAATCATACCATTAAAACCTACCTTGAGTGGCATGACCACTGCCTAAACTGAATTGTGACTATCACCAAAAACACATGGAATGGTTTTCTTGCCACTCTAACCCAACATCAAGTTGTTAACCTACCTTTTCAGGGTATAGAGTTAAGTATGGTAATAATTATCACAATGAAACCACAGTCATGAACAATGATATTTGTCCTTAGCAGACTGAATTCCTTCCTTTCCAGACAGTATATGGTGCTGGTCCCCTCCAAGCTCCACACTGAGATACCCCAGAAAAGCTGTCTCCATCTCTACCATCTGAATGAGACGGTGACTGTAAGTGCTTTCTTGGAGTCCAGCTGGGGAAACAAGAACCTGTTTGATAACCTCGTGGTTGACAAGGACTTGTTCAAATGTATTTCCTTCACTGTGAGTACTAGCTACCTATCTTAATTTGTTATATTTCTATTGGAAAGATAGGGAGATTGATTTTCAATAGAAAAATTAATTTAGAAGGATATCACTGACTTCTAAGAAAAAAATCTAGAGAGAGTTTGGTCCCACAAAAGAACAAAATATAGATTTTTTTTTCCCACCAAAGGATAAGGGACAGGAAAAAGTCATAAATATCCTAATTTCCTATATAATTCCTGCAAAAATTTTACTATGGAAAGAAAGCATGAGTTAGACTGTTCTGGCTATTTTCTATTGGTGAAATGCAAACTGAAATAATACCAGAACAAACAAGGGCCACATCTTCTACATACCCTGAATAAATTTCTGGTTTCTTCTTTGGACATACCATCCTCAAGTGTTAATTGCTACCATCATTAGCATATTAATTTTTTTCCTCTCTCTCAAGATTCACCGTTGGATCTGCTTTTTAATCAAAATTACTTTTACTCCATGAAGGTGATCATGTGTTCATAGTTACTGCTGACTCACATGAAAATTTGAGTTTCATTTGTTATGCCTCTTTGTGACTTATTATTCTGTATTGGGAGAAGGAAAGAAGTAATAGGCTAATGATAATAGCAACCATATCTTGAGGATGGATTGCCTAAAGAAGAAATTACAAATTTACTCTGTCATCTATTATATGTAGAAGATGAGGCCCTTGTTAGTTCTGGTATTATTACTGACCTGATACTTAAGTAATAACTCATGACGGACCTTCCTGTGATATGGAAGAGAAAAGGTAAAGAAAAGATGCTAAGATCTCCAGATGGAGAGATGAGAAGGCTTTCATGATCTTTTTCTTCTCAGCTCCCCAGATCCTCATCTTCTGAAGAGGTGGTATTCTTTTCTGTCCACATAAAAGGACCAACACATGAATTCAGGAAGAAGACTGTAGTGCTGATAAAGAACAAAGAAAGTGTGGTCTTTGTTCAGACAGACAAACCCATGTACAAGCCAGGACAGTCAGGTATGAACGAAGTTCCAGGGTGGCTCAGCTCCACAGATGAGGTGGTGTCCTCCTTGGCATGGTACCCAAAAGGCCTGGGTTTCTGGACCTCACAAGGAAATCTTCCCTTTTTTCAGTTAAGTTTCGAATTGTCTCTGTGGATAAAAGTTTGCGGCCACTGCATGAGTTGGTAAGTCTTTTGTGTGTGTGCTTCAGTAGTTTGAGGGGCAGTGGGGAACAAGGAAACATGAATATAAGGGATTTTTTATTCAACAAACCCCTAAAATCAACAGCAGTAGCCCTACCCAAGCAGAGAAGGAGATTGTCACCAAAAGAGAAAAAGGGAATGAAACTTTTTTCCTCTGCACTTTATAGTAAGCTAGATATCAGTTAATAATCATTTAGAAAGACATACACCAGAGGATAGTGGGGCACACACAATAACAGACATAATTTTCATCTCTTGATACCATTTAATCACGCAAATACTCAAAGGCTTTATAACACTGGTTTACAGCTCTACTTAAACATCTAAAAACTGTACTAGACAAGTGTCCCTCCCTCAAGAGAAAAGAATGTCCCTATTCTAGGGACATCCTTGTTAAGAATCTTATTCCACAGCCTCAAGTATTCAACCAGGGTCCCATTTCTTCCAATTAAATAAAATCCAAGAAAGATTTTTCATGGAAAATTCACTTTTTGACATTTTGGAAAATGCCCTCTCTTTCCTAGAAACATAATATAATCCAGAAGATTTATACAGATATCCCAGAAATTAGTAGGAAAAGCCAATAGGTTTCAGTCCAGCATTACCAATTTTTTGTCCCTTTTCCTGCAAACTCAGCACAACTGTTACTTTGCTGTGTTCATTTGACTATAGGACAAATGTCAACAAGAAAATAAAATAGTACAACACACTCTACTAATAATTCTGCTTTCTTTTGGCAGTACTGGGGTTTGTACTTAAGGCTCTGCACTTGCTCAGAAGGCACTCTACTACTTGATCCACACCTCAAACCTTCTTGATTTATGTATTTTTTCAAACAGGGTTTCACATTCATGCCCAGGTCAGCCTCGACTGGGAACCTTTTATTTGTGCTTTCCATGTAGCTTAGGATGGCAGGCATGTGGGAACCATGCCAAGCTTTTTATTAGTTGTGATGAAGTCTCACTACCTTCTTGCCAAGATTGGCCATGAACTGCAATCATCCTGATCTTGGCCTCCCAAGTAGATAGGATTACAGAAGTGAGTTACTACAGTGGCCTACAGTTTTGCATTTATTCATATTCTGCCTCTATTTCCATTACAATAAGAGAACTATTCCTGTTCCAATTCAAAGTTCTCTATCTGTGCTTTTGAACTCATCCTCTCTGACTTTTTTTAAGAACACTGACTGCTCTCTTCCTCTCCTCCATCATTGCATTTTCCCTTTATGGGATTATTTCCAATAGGATCAACCATTTGCCACTATCACTTATCCTATCAAAGTGCCCCTCTTCAAATGGAAATTCACTTCACTCTTCCCCACCAATCTCAATAAAGAATAAATACTCATACTGCCAATGTTTCCTCCAATCTATACTATTTGATACTATGAAATACTTAAAATACACAGATATTATGAATAATTTCATAAGCACTTATACCCAAATCATGATACATCAACTATTGGCATTTTTCCATATTTACATCATTTCTGTAGAAATTTGACATTAAAGAAAATGCGAATATACTCTACATGACCTTTTCCTCCTCTTCACACCCCATCACAGATAGCCATTATCCTGAATTTGGTACTTATAATAACAGAGATAAAGATTGACTTCCTTAAACTATTATGTTACTGTTTTTCATGCTTTATCAAATTTTTATCAATGGCACTGAAATACATATATCACTGTACAATGTACTCTTTCATTTATATTATTACTCAAATTAACCTATGCCACTGTAATGTATTCTTCTAGTGTAATTAGTTCTTCACTGTATGGGTAAGTCAGCATTTATCTAGCCATTCTGTTGGTGAACACTTAGGTTGTATTCAATGTTTGGCTATTGTAACAGAGCTGCACTGAACATTCTTGAACAAACCTCTTTAATACCCTATAAGAGAGGATCTCTACAGTATGTCACCAGTATAATTCCTGGACAGGAGGGTGTGAACATCTTTGACAAGGAGCTCTCTGCAACACCTATACTGATATTTACTGCCACTTTTCCACTACTTCACCAAGAACAAGGGTCAAATTTTTATGTCTTTTGAGGATTTCAATGGGACGCAATGGTTTCTCAGTGTACTAAGTTCTGACTCCCTACTAAGTAGTGAGTTTTTCTTTTCACAGTTTCTACTCTCTGCATTTGCCTGTTTATCCTTTGCACATTTACCAACAGTATGTTTGTCTTTTCCTTATAACATGTAAAAATTCCTTATTTTAGACACAGTTCATTATATGGATTACATGACTTGCAAATCTATCTTCATAGTCTCTTGGTTGTCTTTTTATATTGTGGAAATTGTTACTGTATAGAATCTGAGTGTTGGTCATATTTGTCAGTCTTTTTCTTTGGCAGTTGTTGCATTTTATATCTTACTTAAGATACCTTTTCCTAAGCTGGGCACTGATGGCTCATGCCTGTACTCCTAGCTACTCAGGAGGCAGAGATCAAAAGGATCGAGGTTCAAAGCCAGTCCCAGGCAAATAGTTCATGAGACCCAATCTCGAAAAAAAAAAATCACAAAAAAGGATTCATGGAGTAGCCTAAGGTGTAGGCCCTGAGTTCAAGCCCCAGCACCCCTCCAAAAAAAGATACTTTTTCCTAGAGAAATAACATAGTGTAATTTAAATTTTATCTTGATAAGCATTTAGACATAACTAAACTGGGGTAAAAGATAAAAGGTCCTCTATAATAAGAACAATTTAGAATGAATCAAAAATATTGAAAATCTGGTGTAGTTTAGGATTTGATTGGCTGGGACTAGTTTGTCTCATTGTTTCTCCATTCTATTATGAGCTGCATCAGTTTTCAATAGTTACTTGTAGTTATAAATCTGAAAAATCAACATATATTACTTTTCTTGCTTGAAGTTACTTTCAGATGTCCCATAATCATATGGACTATTGGAAGCTTTTCTGTATATGATCAGTCTTATTTACATAAGAGTTGGGAGATTATCATTCATATTTGATGTTAATCAAATTTATCCAGAATTTAAATAATGACTGATTCTTTTATCCCATGTTACATATTTAATAAAGATATTTTCCTAGTAATTAAAAAAGATATCTTTTCCTAATATTAGAACACCAAGATATTTTGTCTTTTTTTCTTTCATTCATATGTGCATACAATGATATTTTGTCTTTTAATATTTCTGTGATTTTTGTTGATTATCTTGGCTTGAATTGTTTTACCAGAACGGTAAATTCAAAGCCAAATTGTAGTGATAGCAAGAAAGAAAAAGAAAAAAAAATGGAGAAAATAAATGCTGGACCATGACAACATATAACTCTGTTGAGCTCCATTTCCTAGCCTGTTGGACCAGAGTCGGCTATCAACAATGGTAGCAACTTCTATTTGGAGAACTAAAAAAAGACACTTGTTATTGTTAAAAATTTTTATTTCTTGTGTGCTATTTTTAATATTTGCTAGGTTCTCAAATTTGATTCATTCGATATTCTATGAATTTTTACTTATAAATTTTGCAGCTTTCTATAACAAATAGGACTGTTTTGCATTAACTTACTTTATCATGAATTAGCTGCCTTGTTGAAAAACTGTAATTCTAGAAATATAAACAAACACAACTTATTTATCTTTAACAGTTATTTGAATTATACTTTTCCTTGCTTCTAGATGAAAGTCCTGGCAATCCCCTGGTTTTTCTTATCCCTCATCAATAAGAATTTCATGTCCCATGTATCAATCTAAACTCCATGCCCAATTCAAAGCTAAATCTTCTCCTTTTTTGGAGCTGAACTTTTCTGTAGATGGGAATCCAGACATGAGAGATTCACAGATCCTCTTCCTCCCTCAGCCTTCAGGATCTACTTTGTCCTCTCTTATCTGGGGTTTCTGACCTTGCTAGGAATGAAAAAGAAAAGAAGAGAAAATAATTGAACTGAATTGACTTGTATGCCCTAAACTAGCACCCTAAAGGCAAGGTGGATAGTTAAAACTAACTCTTATTCTTATTCTCATGGTATACATTTTGTGGATGCTCAGAAATGACCATTAATATACCAATAACAGTTCCTTACACTTGACAAGTGCACTCTTTTTCAGTGAATACTCACTGCCTCCTCAATTATCAGAATTGAACCCATGTGCTCATTTCCACCATATCCTTGCTTAAGATAAATTTGCCTCTTTTCGCAGTACAATTACAATAGAATCTAAAATGACCCCTTTATTGGCTGACACTCTCTTTCCTACATAGGCCTCACCTGGCCAATAGGAAATACTCAAGACTTCTTTGTCTATAAGTCTCTGGAAGTGCATCCCAATCCTAGGCAGCAGAAATTCTCCTTTGCTCTGTAGCCACAGCAATTATTCAGTTATTTCTTGTCCATGTATTCGTAGGGTAAGAGTTAGGCACTGGTTCAGTGTATTCAATTAGTACAGGAGATATATAGCAAATGCTATATATAATACATATTATGTATCTAATCCCTTTGCAACCACACTGATTGGAACTACAATGAGAAGCAATGCCTCATGTAAAGTAAGCATAATTCTGATTTGCCCAGGGTAGCCCCAAGTTTTAAATGTTATCTAAAAATAGTTACAATTAGTACCTCCTTTCATTGTCAGAAATTTCCTAATTTGGACAATTAATTATATAATCACTCTACTCTTAGAGCTGTCATTTGTCTCTCAACACATAAGAGAAATCTTATTCACAAAGCATTCATGAATTTCTGTTCTCCTGCTCCTTTTTATCATCAATGTGGTTTGAGTTCTCTAGCCAGTTCTGGAACATCTATCTAAAACTTTTCTTTTATGATCTGCTTTGCAATTGACTTTTTTATCTGATATTACATTTATCAAATCGTGGCTGAAACTCACATTGTAATATACATTCTTTAAATTTACTGACTTTACTATAACTAAGACTTCTGAGCTAACATATTCTTTTTCTTTTCTTTTTGTTTCAGTTTACTTCTGTTTACATTGAGGTAAGAAATGTAAAACTTTCACCTTCAGAAATAAATTGGTACAATGAAAATAAATTGTAATATTCTGACTATATATTTAAAGACTGTCTTCTCAGGAACCTTCCCTCATTCCACACAATTGCTTTCTTAAATCCCATTTGCCTCTATTTCTCTCTTCCCAGGGAAAAACAATAGAGATTTCCCTGAGGATCCTATCACCAACACAGCAGTCTTCCTAAATATATCCCTGCCCATATGTCTTTACCTACTTGGATAAGTTAAAACCTTTTTCACATATTTAGGACCCAAAAATGAATCGAATTATGCAATGGCAGAATATTGAGTTAGAGAACGGTCTCAAGCAGCTGTCCTTCAGCCTATCATCAGAGCCCATTCAGGGCTCCTACAAGATAGTGACACTAAAACAATCAGGAAAAAGGACAGAACACTCCTTCATCGTGGAAGAATTTGGTATGTTTTGGGTAGATTGAAAAGGGAATATGGGTTCTGACTTCCTTGGTATGAATCCACTTGCTATATCAGGTTTCCATGAGTAGGCTTGGCTTCGTCTGACTAGAACCAGGACCATCTGTCTACAAACACAGAACTTCATAAAACTTCTAGCATTTTCAGAAGCAAAAGATTTCCCCAATTTGGATGTTTTACTATTTAAAAGGAGGTTTCTATGACTTGCTAAGACTACTCCACCTTTTACCTTTATGGGATGTTAGCTCAAGATTATAAAATCACCATTTCACTGGTTTATCATTTAGGCAACTAGAGAAATAACTTGCCAACCTGCAACATTTCTCTTATCTGTCTCAATAGTGCTTCCCAAATTTGAAGTGCAAGTAAAGGTCCCAAAGGTTGTTAATCTACTGGATGAAGAAGTCAATGTGACAGTATGTGGAATGTGAGCTGATTTTTCTTTCTTCTATCTAAAAAAATTAAAAAGTATTGGGGATTATGTCTAATTGTAGCACCATAAAAATACACAAATACCTAAGGCATCTCTCTTCCTTTAGAACTTTCTCTTCATAACATGCATTTCTCCTCCCCCATTACAATTACTACTCTATACCCACTGCTTAAGTTATAGTATGAAGAAACAACCTGAGTTAATTCTGATAAGAACACGAATGATGGAATTAATTGTCTTGGCAGCAATGAGTTCTCCACCTTTGGCGACATAAAAAAGTACATGACAAGATCCACTTGGCCTAACATGTAAAGAGATTCATGAACCAAATGTGGTATTATGACACCACGATCTAGTAGGAAGAGCACCGGAATAAGAGCTCACAGTTCTTGCTCCAACTCCAGCACCTGTCACTAACTCTTTTGTTTTAAATATATTACTTTTTTTGTTGTGATCATGCATATCTGTATCAGAAAAATAAGGATATTGGACTAAATCATTTGAAATTGTGATGCAAGTTTATAATCACAGTAAGCCAAAATAATACCAACAATAGTCACCTGCAGTTCTGTCTAAGGATCAAGTAGAGAAGACACTGCTTCAGTTCACAATTTTGTTGTAAAGTATTACCATAAGCATTCTGAGAAGATAGAAAAACTTGAAAAGAGAAGTGGGCTGGGTGCCAGTGGCCCACGCCTGTAATTCTAGCTACTTGGGAGGCAGAGATCAGGAGGATCATGCTTCAAAGCTAGCCGGGGCAAGTAGTTCTTGAGATCCTATCTCGAAAAACCCTTCACACACACACACAAAAAAAATAGGGTTGGTGGAGTGGCTCAAGGTGAAGACCCTGAGTTCAAGCCCCAGGATGAAAGAAAGGAAGGAAGGAAGGAAGGAAGGAAGAAGGGAGGAAAGAAGGAAGGAGGGAGGAAAGGAAGGAAGGAGAGAGAGGGAGAGAGACAGAGAGAGAAAAGATAGAAAAGATAAATGATAGGATAAAGGAGAAATATTAGAGAGTTTCTTAGGGAACATGTCTCCATCTATTGAGTCGTGCTTCCAACTAACATGAGCCATACATCATAAAGTCATGGGAGGCAGCAGAATATAATGCTCAAAAGCTCAGGTCTTCCTGAGTTGAAATCTCAGCTCCACCACTTACCAGCAGAATAGCCTGCTTGAGTTATTTAACCTTATATGCCTCACTTTGCAGAAAAACAAAATGAACAAAGTAATGTTATATCCCTCATGAACATAACTTGGCTCTTCCAAGTGTATCATATTGGCTGTAATTATCATGAAACTACACCAAGTCAGCCTTCCATGACTGATTGATAGTGTGGGATATGAGTGAGAAGAAAGTAGGTCTCTGCCTTTTGGAAAATCTTTGGTCTCTGTGAATTTCTCTTATGACAGATACACCTATGGGAAGCCTGTCCCAGGACGTGTAAATATACATATATGCCAAAGATATATGTATTTTTATTATGGTTTTGGCAAATACTTTGAGACCAACTGTAAGGAAGTCAACTACCAGGTGAGTGAAAACTTTTCAAGTAGGCATTTTAACATCCAAGAATAACTGAGAAATAGAAATACAGAAAGAAAATCTGAAAGGAAAAGCATATCAAAACATTAAACATTGATAGTCCAGGAACTTGGGGTATAGTTTGTTGATAGAGCACTTGCTTAGGGTGTGCAAAGCTCTTGGCTCAATCCTCAGAATTCTCTGTCCCCAAAAAATGACAGTCCCTTGAAACACTATTGTTAAAGGAAAATTTCCAGAAATATATAGCTAAACTTGTCAACCAAATATTAGTCACAACTGAGAAATAAGGGCAGCCATTGTATTTCATTTCATTTATTTATTAGTGATAGGGATCAAACGCAGGGCTTCACAGATCTAGGTAAGTATTCTGCCACTGACCTTATACCCCAGGCCAAGGTGGCTCTTTTAAATGATAGCACACAGTTATTAAATTCTTATGACACACTAGTCAATGTTCTAGTATATTACATATATTAATTTATGTATTAGCATGCCTATGAAATAGGTATTATAATCATCATTTTTATAGATGATAAAGCAGATGCACGAAGATGCTACATAATTTGCTGAAGACCATGTCACATAGTAGTTGCATATTAGAGTGAAACCCTTTCTTACAGCCAGAATTGTGGTTCTCTCCAGAGGCTTTCACAAGCTGGAGGTGTGACTCAAGTGGTACAGCACCTGCCTAGCAAGTGTGAGTCCCTGAGTTCACATGACAGTCCTACCCAAAAAAAAAAAAAAGAAGAAGAAGAAGAAAAAGAAGCCCTCACATATTGGTTTGGATTGACCACAGACCATGTTCTTTTGTCATGTTCTTTTGTCTTTATTTTCCTCACTTATCAGCTAGACAGTAAAGGCTGCATCACACATAGACAAAACACCAGTGTGTTCCAACTAATGCAAATCCATCAACAAACTATAACAACTCTTCAAGTGAATGCCAAGATTACTGAGGAGGGAACAGGTACGTGGATACCATAAAAATATGGGAGCTGAAGGTGTGAATATTGATATCTTTTCTCATCAAGAAGATAGGGAGCAGGAATAGAAAAATAATTTGAAATTGCCTTTCCAGCTGGTATTTTTTTTTTCTTGTTAAATTCTTTCTCAGGCTTGGAATTCACTGGAAATGGGAAAATTGAAATCACAAGGATCTTAACCAAACTTGAATTTGTGAAAGTGGACTCACACTTTAGAAGAGGGATTCCAATCTTTGCAAAGGTGAAGTACTTTATGAACCATAGATGGTTAAATTGTATTGTGACATGCAAGCAACACAGACCGTTCTGGTCAAGATTAGACCTGCTTAAGATCTTTGGTTGCAGAGCTGGGAGTATAGTTCAGTGATAGAGTGTGTGCTTAGTATGTTCCAGGGCTGGGTTCCATATCCAGCACTTAAAAGGGGGAAAAAAGATTGTCCATTTCTTCATAAGGCTAAAACCCCAAATCTCAAAACCATATGTACTAGACCTTCATAAAAAATGTTTGGGAAATCTCTGAACCCTGAAGCTTTACTAAGCTTCCTTTGTGAACTAACAAGCTCTACGTGTTCATATAACTCCACACTGTCTCAAACTCTCATTGTTTGGTGTATTTTATTCCTACTCACTGACATAAATATCATTTCTTTTACAAGTTTTTCTTGTGACCATGTCAGCACATCTGCCACTCTTAGTTCCACAATGAATGCCTTGGTGGCTGAGTGATTTCTCTTAAAGCACAGGAAAGTCTGCTCCTCCTGTGTGTACTTACTAGGCTGCATATGGTATTCCTCACCATCTCTGGTCCACGCCACCTCCTGGGAAACGCGAAGTCCTTCAAACACGGCCTGACCAAGTGGAAACGCTTCACCTACAACCTGACCACCAAGGACTCCTGGGTGCCCTGCCAAGAGCTGGGGTTTCATCTTGGTCTTCTACCAAACCTCCTACAGGTTCTTGGCTGCATTCTTCTCTTTCATCACGTGGGCTGTGATTCGGACTCTGAAGACAAGGTTACAAAATATTGTGATGTTTCCTCCTCAAAGAATTTGGGGTTTTCCCAAAACCATTGACTACAATGAAATATACATGTAGTGTATATTCACAGGGACTTGGATCTCACTTTAGAGACCTTGATAAATTTCTTTTGAGCAAAAATAATTTCACAGGATGTCCTGATGGAGGAGTTTTTGAACAAAAACTTCCAGTTATTGTGCATATCATCTTCCTATTTCCTTACTATAAACATGCATTGATATGAGTGATCCTGACTTGGGCTTTTCACAGAAATCTTGTATTCTTGTGAAAGTGAACAGAATCACATTAATGCCTGAAAACTAAGCAAAGAATGCATTTCAAAGGATGAAAACATAGCAAATTTTTCAACTAATTCTAATAATGGAGTTAAAGACTTACAGTATTTCCCATGTTGTGGAAAATAAAAAAAACTGCATACAGGGATTCAACAACCATGAGCTTTCCAGGTTACCTTTGGATATAACAGTACCAAAAAAGGAGCGGCAGAATGCAAAATGGTTGGATAGCAAAAATCAGAATGAGCATGAAAATTTTGAAGGATGAATTGTGTTCAAAACTATAGCACAAGGATAGTATGCATAGGATATCTACAGAGTAAAAGCTGAGTTGTCTATCTTCATTTTGTATCACCTTAAACTGAAACTACAATTCCAGAACTGTGAAAACATCTTGGAGAAAGGTAGTGTGGTAGGTGACACTGGCATAACAACCTCAATGACATGTTTCCGTGTCATTATGCTCAGTGCCCTCACAAGTAACTACTGTTGCCTCTGCTACCATTTGAACCAGGGTACCATCACCATATGAGGACTCATGAACACTGATTCTGAACATAAAGAATGAAGATTTTCTTCTCTTTTATGTGGTTTAATTTGCCAAGTGTCTAACTATTAATGTGCTGTGCTGTGACATTGCTTCATGGATTTCACACTGGTGTTAACTGTCATATTGTGATATCAACAAAGTTTTAAGAATAAAATGGTACCTAGCCAACATTGAGTAACTTTATAGCTCTGAGAAGTGTGTGAGTATGAAATTCTGTAAGTAAGGAGAAAAGAAGCCAGATGCCTGGGGCTCACATCTATAATCCTAGCTACTTGGGAGGCTGAGATCAGGAGGATCACGGTTTGAAGACAACATAGGCAAATAGTTTGTGAAACCCTATCTCCAAAATAACCAGAGCAAAATGGACTAGACGTGTGACTCAAATGGTAGAGCTCTTGCTTTGTGAGTGCAAAGCCCTGAGTTCAAACCCCAGTCTCACCCCACCCCCCAAAAAGGAGAAACAAAAAGCGGATATTGAAGTGGTATCTTGGAATTTTTGCAAATTTACATACTTTTTGTTGTAAAATATGTTTTAAAAATGGAATTATTGTGGGTGCTGGAACTGTGTATTTTAGACCATAGATGAAATACAGCATTTTTAGGCAAGCCAGTATAACTGTGTACCTAAAATTTATAAAATTAAATTTATAAGACTTAATTTGAACCAGAATTTCTGTAATACCTTGACACTGCCTTTATTTAGCAGACTGTGGACTAGTAAAGATTTAAACTGTAAAATATAAAAAGAATACATTCAATGTAATAAATAGATATGAATAAATTTAAGAAATACAAATATTTTTAAAAACTTGACTACTTGAGGTTCCTGGCAATTGGTGATTAATGAATTTGCCAGAGTCCAACAGAAACCTTTTCTGGTGAGATTTTGTTATAGGTTATTGTTAAAAACAGAGATTGTCACAGTCACTTGCTGGTCCTAGAATCCACAATTTTTATTCTACGTGCATAATTGCCTCTACTATAGTTAGCTTGTCCCATTCTATTCTTACTCAAAAAATGTAGAATTTCAAAGATGTACACTTGGAAGTGATAAATAGTGCAAAATGATAAAAAATAAAGCAGAATTAGGGTAATGTGGGGGGATGTTTTGTTTTATACAAAAACAGGTAAGTCTTATACTTGATACATTGGAAGAACCTTTTAAGATGCTACAATATACCCCCACCCAGCACAACAATTTTAAAAAAGTTTTGCACTTATATTCTTCTGGGTGGCATTATCAAGTCTGATCCATAGTCTTCTTTCTTGTTCTATTATAGGTACGCCTCACAGATGCAAAAGAAGTTCCTATCCCACATAAAGAGGTCTTGATCAGTGTACCTGAAATTAGGTATTTCTCCAATGCTACCACAGATCAGCATGGCCTGGCAGAATTCTCCATCAACACCACTAACACTATGGATTCTCTCCTCACTATCAAAGTAAGTTTGAAAATAAGAGTCTTAGACATAAGAAGCCTTGATAACAGAGTTGTAAATCAATAGTATTTAGCTTAAGAAAAAGAATTAGCTTATATTAAAGTAAAATAAGAAAATTTCTTGATAAATATTAAAATTACTAGGAGAAAGGCCAGAAAAAAACTGCCACACCATAAAGATAACTTTAAATATGCTTCTTTGGCAAGTTTTTATTATACAAAATAATAGGCTTCATGACATTTTCATATACATATATAATGTAGTTGGGTCATATTCATATTCCATTACTCTCTCTTGTTCCTTCTCCCACTGGTGCCTAATTTCTTCCTAAATAGTCTCACTTCTGTTTTGTTACTGCACAGCACACTGGCTTCATCATGTCATTTTCACACATAGCACACAACCTACTTTGATCATATTCACTCCCTCCTCATGACCTTTCCCTGTCAGCTTCCCATCCCACTGTCCTCTTCTAGTATAGATTCGTAGGTTTTTGTTTGTGTGTGTGTATTTATGGATCTAGATTCTGCATATGAGGGAACACATGTGATACTAGTCTTTCTGAGTCTTGCTTATTTCACTAACATGATGCATAATTTTAATTCCTAATTTTATTCTCCTTTGTAGCTGAGTAATACTTCAGGGTGTGTCTACATAAAACGTTTTTCTTTATCTGTTGATGGGAACCTAGGCTGATTCCATTATTTAGCCATGGTGAATTGTGCCACATAAACATGGGTATGCAGGTATTCTTGTGGTATGCTGAGTTGCATTCCTTTGTGTGTATGCACAGGAGTGATATAGCAAGATCATGTGGCAGTTCTATTTTTAGCTTTTTGAGAAACCTCCATACTTATTTACATAGTGACTCCACTAATTTACAATTACACCAGTAGTGTAAAAGTTTGTTTTTCCCACACATCCTAGCCAGCATTTTTTATTTTTTGCTTCCTTGATGATGGCCATTCTGATTATGGTGAGATGGAATCTCAATGTTGTCTTGATCTTCATTTCCCTTTTTGGCTAAGAATGTTGGACATTTCTTCATGTATTTATTAGCAATTTGTACTTCTTTGGGAAACTGTTCATTTGCACATTTATTAATTGGGTTATTTATTCTTTTGTTGCTTCATTTTTTTAGTTCCTTATGTATTTGGCATCATAATCCCTTCTCAGATGAATAGCTGGCAAAGATTCCCTCACTCTGTATATGCTGTATCTTTACTCTGATAATTGTTTCCTTAGATGTGCAGAAGGTTTTTAAATTGACGTAATCCCATTGGTTTTATAACTCATTACATTCTGAATATTAATCCTTTGTCTGATGGACACTGGGAAATATTTTCTCTGTAAGTTCCCTTTCCTGGCCAAAAGCTTTTCACCTTGATGCAATCCCATTTATTAATTCTTGCTATTATTTCCTGAGTGATTGGAGTCCTATTCAGAAAGTCACTTCTTCTGCCAATATCTTGAAGTATTGTTTTTCCTGTGTTCCTTTAGCAGTTTCAAATCTTCAGGTTTTACACTACAGTCTTTGATGTGTTTTGAACTGAAATTGGTACAGGGTGAGCAACGGAGATTCAGACTCAATCTTCTACTTGTGGATGTCTAGCTTTCCCAGCACCATTTGTTAAAGAGCTGCTTTTTTCCAACATAAGTATTTAATGCTTTTCTTGAGAATCAGATGGCCATAGAATTATGAGCTTATTTCTGGGTACTTCTACTCTATTTTGTTCCATTCCATTCTATTGGTCTATGTGTCTGTTTTGTGCTGGTATGGTGGGTGCTGTGTTTATTCCTATGGCTCTGTAGTCTGTTTTGAAATCAGGTATACTGCTACCCAGATTATTGTTCTCTTTGCTCAGAATTGCTTTGGCTATTTGTGCTTCCTTACGTATTTAGGATAATTATTTCTATTTCTGTGAAGAATGTCATTGGAATTTTAACAAAGATTACATTGAATCATTGAATCTGTAGGTCACTCTAAATAGTATTGCCATTTTCACACTATTAATTGTGATAATCCATGAACATGGGCAGTCTTTCCATCTTTTACTATCTTCTTCAGTTTCTTTCTTCAGTATTTTATAGTTCTCATCTTTTACCTGCTTAGTTAGATTGATTCCTGATTGGGGGAAGGGATACAATAGAGGGTTACCATTGTGAATAGGTTGGTTTTCTGACTTATTTTTCAACATGCTCATTGTCAATGTATAGCTACCGATGGTCATAGATTGATTCTGTGTTCTGCTGCTTTGTTGAGTGCTTAACAGATATAAGTGTTTTCTGGTGGAGTGTTTAGGATTTTTTAAGTTTAGGGTCATACCATCTGCAAATTTGGATAACTTGACTTTTCTCTTTCTTACTTTTATCCCTTTTATTTCTCTCTCTTGACTTATTGCAGTAAGAATTAAGTACTACATGTCATCTTAGCCTCATTCCTGATTATAGAGGAAATACTTTCAGTTTTTCCTATTCAGGATAATGCTAGCTCTAGGCTTGTCATATACAGCTGTTTTAATGTTAATGTATGACCATTCTATTCCTAATTTCTTCAGGGCTCTTACCATGAAGGGATGTTGGATTTTGTCAAAAGATATTTCTGCGTCTATTTAGTTGATCTTGTGACTTTGATCCTTGACTCTATTTGTAGGCTACATTATGCTCATTGGTTTGTGTATGTTGAATCATGGTGTATGATCTTTTAAATGTGTTGTAGAATTCTGTTTGCAAGTCTTTTATTGAGAAGTTTTGTGCCTACATTCATCTATACTTTTCTTTTTCTTTGTGTCCTTATCCAGTTTTGGCATGAGGGTAATATTGGTTTCACAAAATTAATTTAGAAGTATTCTGTCACTTTCTATTTTATGAAATGAGGCACATTGGTATTAGTTCTTAAAACACCTGATTGAATTCAACGATGAATCTACCCAGACTTGGAAATTCCTTTATTGGAAGAATCTTTATTACTGTTTCTATCCCACTGCTTGTTATAGATTTGCTTAGTTTGTTTGCATCCTCTTGGTTAAATTTTGGTAGGTCATGGTGTCTACAAATTCATCCATTTCCTGTAGATTTTCTTATAAACTGCATTTATAGGAATGCAGTTTTTCAATATATTCCCTAATGCTCATCTTGATTTCAGTGACATCTGTTCTACTATTCCCCTTTTCATCTCTAATTATTAATTAGGGTCTTTTCTCTCTTTCTTTTAGTTATTTTGTCTAAAGGTTTGTCAGTCTTGTTTGTCTTTTCAAAGCCAATTCTTTATTTCACTGACCCTTTGTTTCTTCCTTTAGTCTCTGTTTCATTAATTTTGGAACTTATATTTATTATTTTTTCCATCTACTAATTTTGTCAGCTTGTTCTTATTTTCCAAGTGTTTGAGGGGCATCATTAGGTTATTTATTTGAAATCTCTGATTTTTTTATTAGGGACTTATAGCTATAAACTTCTCTATTAAAACTGCCTCTGGTATATATCAAACATTCTAGTAACTTTTTCCATCTTCATTTTATTGTAGAAATATCTTAATTTACTCCCTGATTTTTTATTGAGCCACTGATCATTCAAAAGTGTATTATTCAATCTCCATTATTTGTATACTTTCTGTAATTGCTCTCACTTTTAATTTCTAATTTTATTCTATTATAATCTGATAAGATACAAGAAATTTTTTCAATTTTTTTGCATTAGCTGAGAATTGTCTTGTGGACTAAAATGTGATCTATTTTGGAAAAAGTTCTATGGGCTATTGAGAAGCATGTGAACTCCATAGCTCTTGGATGGAATATCTTGTAGATGTTTTTTAAGTAATTTGGTCTATGGTGCAGTTTAACTCTGAAGTTTCTTTTCTTCCTTTTTGCCTGAATGATCTATCTCTTAATGAGAGTACTGAGGCCACCCACTCCACTGAGCTCTGTGGAGAAGCTCATAAGGCAAGGATCTGCCAAGATCCATATGTGTCCACCATCTTGGAACTGGATCCTCTACCCCCTGTCAAGCCTTCAGAGACCACAGCCTTGACTAACATCTTTTTTTTTTCTTTTATTATTCATATGTGCATACAAGGCTTGGGTCATTTCTCCCCCCTGCCCCCACCCCCTCCCTTACCACCCACTCCGCCCCCTCCCTCTCCCCCCCACCTCCTCAATACCCAGCAGAAACTATTTTGCCCTTATTTCTAATTTTGTTGTAGAGAGAGTATAAGCAATAATAGGAAGGAACAAGGGTTTTTGCTGGTTGAGATAAGGATAGCTATACAGGGCATTGACTCACATTGACTTCCTGTGTGTGGGTGTTACCTTCTAGGTTAATTCTTTTTGATCTAACCTTTTCTCTAGTTCCTGGTCCCCTTTTCCTATTGGCCTCAGTTGCTTTTAAGGTATCTGCTTTAGTTTCTCTGCGTTAAGGGCAACAAATGCTAGCTAGTTTTTTAGGTGTCTTACTTATCCTCACCCCTCCCTTGTCTGCTCTTGCTTTCATCATGTGCTCAAAGTCCAATCCCATTGTTGTGTTTGCCCTTGATCTAATGTCCACATATGAGGGAGAACATATGATTTTAAGTCCAATCCCATTGTTGTGTTTGCCCTTGATCTAATGTCCACATATGAGGGAGAACATATGATTTTTGGTCTTTTGGGCCAAGCTAACCTCACTCAGAATGATGTTCTCCAATTCCATCCATTTACCAGCAAATGATAACATTTCGTTCTTCCTCATGGCTGCATAAAATTCCATTGTGTATAGATACCACATTTTCTTAATCCACTCGTCAGTGGTGGGGCATCTTGGCTGTTTCCATAACCTGGCTATTGTGAATAGTGCCGCAATAAACATGGGTGTGCAGGTGCCTCTGGAGTAACCTGTGCTTGACTAACATCTTGATGCCATCTCCATGAGACCCAGCACTAGAACTGCACTGCTAAGTCCTTCCAGGATTCCAGACCCTCAAATGAATGTGGGAGATGAAAATGGGAATATTAAAACAGATACTACTAAAATCCAGATGATTGGGGAATATTTTGAAAAACCTATATTCCAATGAGTTAAAAAAATCTAGAATAAATGGATAAATTTCCACACAGATGACCTAATAAAAATGAATTGAGAGGATATGTAAAACTTAAATAGATCAACTATGGGAATGAGATCGAAGAAGTAATTAGAACTTTCTTCCTACAAAAAGAAAGTCTAGGACTGGACAGATTCATTGGTGAGTTCTATCAGAACTCTAAGGAAGAAAAAACACCAATGTTGCTCAAACTATTCCATGAAGTATTAAAGGAATAGGTGTTTTCACACTCATTTTGTAAATTCAGAATTATTGTGATACCAAAACCTGGTAAGGACACAACAAAAAAACAACAAAAAGAAAGCTATGGACTAATTTCTTTGGTAAGCATACCTGCAAAAAATCCCCAATAAAATAGTTGCAGACCAAATTCAATGACACATTAAAAAGATGATACACAATTATATACCAACACCAAGTTGGTTTCATACCAAGACTGAAATGATGGTTCCAAATACAAAAATTGATAAATATAATACAGCATATAAATACAGTCAAAAACCAGAAATGGCATGTTCATCTCAATGGATGTAGAAAAACTCTTTGACAAAATGCAACATGCCATCATGATAAAATTCTTGGAGAAACCAGAAATAAAAAGATCATACCTCAGAATAATAAAGACTATAATTGACAAACCTATCCTCAATATTATACTGAGTGAAGAAAAACTGAAAGGATTTCCTGTAACATCTGGAATGTGACAGGGTGTCCACTCTCTCTACACTGGTTCAATACAGTGCATTGAATGTTAACTGGAGAAATGAGGCAGGAAAAAAGAAATAAAGGGTATACCAATAGGAAAATGAGTTAAATTATCTTCATTTACAGATAATTTGATCCTATACCTAGAAGACCCTAATGACTTTGCGAGAAGACTTAGATTCTACAATTTCACAAAAGTAACAGGATACAGACTCAGTATACAAAAAGCAGTTACCTTTTCTATAAACTAACCACAAACACTCTGAGAAAGAAATCAGAAAGCAATCCATTCATGATAGCCTCAAAAAAAAAACTTTTGAGAATAAACTTAACCAAGGAAATGGAAAATTTCTGAAATAAAAATTATAAAACCACAAAGAAAGAAATTGGAAAAAAAAAGAAAACTAGTAGAAGATAGAAAGACCTCTGATGTTCATGGTTTGGCAGAATCAATACTTTTTAAAGGACTATACTACCAAAAGCAATCTACAGGTTTAATGTAATACCCACCAAAATCTCAATGACATATTTTTCAGAAAGAAAAAATTATGCTAAAGCCTCAATGTAAGACCTGAAATTTTAAAACTGCTAGAGAAAAATTTAGGGAAAGTCATGTATAGGAACAAGGTAATAGCTTTCTGAGTAGTACTCAGCAATAGTTAACAAATGGGATTGCATCAAATTAAAAAGCTGCACAGCAAGGAAAATAATGACCAGTGTGAACAGACAGCCCACAAAATGGGCTCTTCATCTCATAGGGAATTAATATCCGAAATTTATAAAGACCTCAAAAAATTAAATACCAAAAGTACAAATAATCCAATTTATAATGGGCAATTGAATTCAATAGACACTTTTCAGAAGAGGAAGTATAAGCAACCAATAAACACAAGAAAAAATGTTCAATATCCCCAGTCAACAATGAAACACAAATCAAAACTACATTGAGATTCCAACTTACCTTAGTCAGAATGGCTATCATTAAGGACACAAAAAACAACAAATGCTACTGAGGATGAGGAGGAGGTAAGGAAGGAACACTTATGCACTGCTGGTATGAATGTAAATTAGAGCAGGCCACTATGGATTTTGGAACATCCTCAAAAGTCAAAAGTAGAACTACCATATGATCCAGGTATATCACTACTAAGTATATACCCAAAGGGATCAAAGTCAACATCAGAAGGATGGATAAAGAAAGTATGGTATATCCACAATGAAATGTTATCCATCCATAAAGAAGAACAAAATCATGTTGTTTGCAGGAAAATGAATGGAAATGGAGATCATTCTCTTAAGCAGAATGAGTCAGACTCAAAGACAAGTATTGTGTGTTTTCTCTATATGGAATCTAGCAAAAAAGACATGAAAGTAGAAGGGGAATTATGAGGGAAGAGGAAGGAGATGACTGGAGGTGGAGGGAGAGGGTAATAGGATGGATGAATGTGATCAAAGAATGTTATACACATGCATGAAAATGTCAACATGAAACCCATTATTTTCCACAATTAATATACACTAAAACTTGCATCTCTAAACAATACTTCGATGCATGATGAAAGCTTGATAATTGTTTTCTTTGTCTTAACAAAAAGATAGTTTATTTTCTCTATTCACAAATATAAATATATTCCCCAATTCTCCTGAAAATTAAGGTGCTGAACTTCAGTTCACTGAATTAACAGTAAGGGAGACACTCTCCCCCCATTTTTACTAAGATGTACAGAATTTCTAACTATTCAACCAGGTGGGACAGTAAGTTCATGCAGTTTAGAAGTTCTTTATAATAGTCAATCTGTGACACAAACCTTCTTTTTTTTTGTTTCTCCAGGTTGAACACAATGGTCAGAGTTTCTGTGTGGATTACTATTGCAGGATAGAAGAAAATATTTACGCATATCATGTGGCTTATCCTGTTTTCTCCTTTAGCAAGAGCTATGTCCACCTTAAGCTTATGGCTGATATCTTGCCCTGTGACCAAATTCACATATTTCAGGCACATTACACTCTGAATGGACAGGTCTTGGGAGAGCAGAGGGAGCTCATCTTCTACTACCTGGTAAGCTCTGATTCCAAGTTAAGAAACAGAAGGTGACCATGAGGGAAAAAATTTTGATTTCTCCTGACACTCTGACTTCTCCCTGGGCTGAATATTACTGCCTCAGTCTCAACAATGATTATATTAGAGAGAAGACAAGACTCTTAAGTGTGGTGATAAAATGAAGAAATACTTTTTATTTTAAGGTCATGGCAAAGGGCAGAATCATACAAAGTGGAACCCATACTTTCCCCATGGAGCCAAAAAAATGTGAGTATTCCCAATCTATCAATACATGTTTGACTGTACCCCTTACACACTCACCAACGGATAACCCACAATTGAGCAATGCCATGATGCTTCTGTGTGGCACCAGGAAACATTCTCAATAGACATAACACAATGTTCTGCCACCTACACTTGATCGACACTCATACCATTAATCCCAGGCAAAAAAGTCTCAAACTCTCAAACTGAACATCTCCTGACACCACTAAATATCTATCTCTGGAGTTGTAATATCTGAAAATATAAAATATTCATAGATGTGCCTAAAATAAGTAATCCATGCAGTCAAACAAGGATTACCACTAAAATGCCAAAATGTGTTATCTTAGTATATTTCTCCAGTAAGATCTACTTTGGTCCCTGGGCCATTCTAGCTACATCATTTTTTGAATGATAAATAAGGACTAACGGGCTGGTAATGTAGCTCAATAGTAGCTTACTTACCTAACATTCAAGTGGCCCAATGTTTGATCCCCAGCACCTCAAAAAAAGACAAAATAATAGCAATAACTGGTAAGCATAATAGATTGTTTCAGAAAGAAATTTTTAAGTGGAGGATTTAGTGCAAATTAAGTATTCATCTATCCAAACGAGCCAATTCTGATCTTTCATGCCAGTGACCAACATATCTTATTTGTCATAACTCCTGCATGTATTGTATTACACAAATGTGACTATCTCCTTACATCATAAAGTATATCTTCCTGTCTTGTTACTGACTGTTCTAAGACCATTAACCACTGGAGAGATTTAAGAAAGTCTCCATTATCTGTTATCAGTGTATAGATACAGTTCCCAAATCCTCAGGTGTCATTCAGGTTTTCCTGTCAGTATCCTGGCCCTTGACCATCTTCTCTCATTCCTCTGTGCTCCAGTGAAAGGCCAGTTTGCTCTGGAGGTCCCTATCCAGCCAGACATGTCTCCAGTTGCTCAAATGTTCCTCTATGCCATTTTACCTGATGGAGAAGTGATTGCGGATGTTGCAAAATTTAAGATTGAAAATTGTCTTCTCAACAAAGTGAGTGGTTTATTGCCTTAAATTTGAAATAAAACAAAACCAGACAATAAACAGGAGTCTAGGAAGGACACAGAATACTTTACAGATAAAGAACCTGAGACCTTCGTAATGTACTAACTAATTCAAAGTCATACAATTTTCTACCAAGGTCAGGTTACTTAGAATCCAGGTTTCTCAACTGAATTTGACACACTTTTTCCTCCCACATTTTTTTTACAGCTCGTGTTGTATTTTCCAAATGTTCCTGTTAAGGAAGAGGATATAATAACACAGCTTTGTCAGTAAAAATTATCAGAAATAGAAACACCATAAGAGATAGAGCCATGAGAGGCTGCTACATGAAAACCATTAGCTTCTAACTGAAGTAGGGTCAGCTGACTGGATCCTCACACATTTGTATTATTATTGTATGTTTTTGATAAAAACACTTAATGTAAAATCTATCTTGTGATCAAATTTTATGTAAACAAAGTGCTGGAGGTGTGGTTCCAATGGTAGAGCACCTGTGTAGAAAGTGTAAGGCCTTTATTCAAATGCCAATACCACAAAAATACTTTTTAAAAATTTGAGTATATAGTATGGAATTGTTAAATATATAAGATATACTGTAAGTATACAGTATGTTTCTGGCAATTACTTATCTTGCCTTATTGTAACTTTGTTCCCTTTGACTAATATCTTGCCTTTTCTCCTTAACACCAGGAAACCATGATTCTAGTCTGCACTCATCAGCCCACTTTCACTCACAATGAGTTGTGTGTTGTAGATAAAACTAAGTCCAGAGCTATTCGTTCCACTCCCCTGAAATGAAGTGTGAAACACAGGAAAAAGATGATAGATAGATACACAGATAGATAGATACAGAGAGAGAGAGAGAGACAGAGAGACAGAGAGAGAGATCCAATTAGAATAATTGACTTTCCACCTGGAACAATAGATCAAATACGTAAGTCATCCTTAAAATTAGTAATCATCAAGAATATCACTTCAAGTGGTCATTGTTGCATCAGAATATGACTGACCCATGTGTTAACTGCTTAAATAAACCTTGATGGAAGAAACAGAAATAGAGAATCTCAGGAGTAACTCTGACATCACATTTTAGCAAAACAGACTTGTGTGTTGAATATGCAAGTCACTCAAAACTGTGATGGGCTTTAAGACTGCAATGTCAGGTATATTACTAGCCTTATGATCTTCCCTTTCTCACAGGTGGATTTGAGCTTCAGCCCAGCACAAAGTCTTTCTGCCTCACACATCCACCTGCAAGTCACAGCTTCTCCTCAGTCCCTCTGTGCCCTGCGAGCCGTGGACCAAAGTGTGCTACTCCTGAGGCCCGAGGCTGAGCTCTCCCCTTCCTGGGTGAGTCCCTATTAGCCTCAGACCAAGAAGGCCCACATGAGGGGTTCAGAGCAAGGGGAAACACTGTTTAGAAAAGAAAATAATAATATAAAATATTTCTGTTGGTTTGCAAATTTATAGTGGTCAAAATTCATAAATTCACACACTTAATGCTCATGGCATCCCCAAGAGATATTCTCTTTCTAAGATGTAAAATAGGTACAGTGGGGGGTGGTAACTAGTGGAAGTGGAGAAGGTGAATGAAGGAGATTAAAGTGAGGGAATATGGTTCATGGACTTCATATACCTACATGAAATAGAACAGAAACCTCTTGCATTTGCTTTAAATGAGGTGGGGAGGGAGTTGAAGGGGAGAGATGATGGGGCAATGTAAAAAATGTACAACATAAGTCTAATCAGAATGGTCACTATGAATCCCCCCATACAGTGAATATATCCTAATAAAAAATATTTTTAAAAAGATCTAAAAGTATAGTTCAGAAAACTTAAGCCATTGAACTCAAGATGAAATAAAAAGTAAAGCAGGCAGTAAGTTGTAGGGTTTGTATCTAATTTCAGATCTTCTGTCCATGTACCTGCAATTTATTATACCATTGCTACCTTGATAGAGACGCATGAACATTTTAATCACTTTTCCCCTTAAGATACTCGATACAAACCCTTTCAGAGTAGTGCTGGTCTTTGAACACTGAATTAAAGTTTTCATAAAAATGGAATATTAAAATTTTATGAATTCCTAAAATAAAGATAAAATAAAGTAATAAAAATTTTAAAATATAGAAGTGGGTTCTCAACCTGTTTTAAAATTTTTTAAATACACATTAAGTCATAAACTAGTCGCAAAATCTTTTGGATTTTGTATTAGATTAAGACAAGTATTCACAGAGTGTAACTACATAATAGCTCTAATTTTAAAAATTAAGAAGTGTTATTGACATTTATTTAAAGCATTTTTAAAACCTAGGGTTTATATATAAATTGTCAGAAAAAAATTGTTTAACCAGGATTCTTCTGGGAATTGGTCCATGTTTAAACTAGTGTTTAAATTATTGTCTAATTTTAACAATGAGAATTTATGTCCCAAATTCATTGAAGATCCTATTAGTAAAGTTTTCCCATTTGTATTTTAACTTCCCTCAAAACATAGTTATACTACAGAAAAGGTTAGTTCGAGAAGAATCAATTTAGAAAGTAACACATATGTACATGGAAGCAAAACTAGGAATCTCCCTATAGCTATCCTTACCTCAACTAGCAAAAACCTCTGGTCCTCCTTATTAATGTTTATACTCTCTCTTTAACAAAATTAGAGATAAGGGCAAAACAGTATCTGCTTGGAAGCGACGTGGTAGCAGGGAGAAGGAGGGGGTGGGGGGAAAGGGAGGGGGTGGAGGGAAAGGGAGGGGGCGGGGGGGGGGAGGGGGGAGTAATGACCTAATCATTGTATGCACATATGAATAAAGGAAATAAAATAAAATAAATAAATAAGGAAAAAAACATAGTTGTAACAAAGGAGCTCTTAAGTAGTTATTTTATCTGAAATACATAGGCAATTAATTTAGAAATTCAAAGAGTGTTAAAAGAGTTATGAGGAGAAAACAGTAAAAATAACAAAATGTTCTGATTCCACACCACTTTTCCTCATCCCATTCCTTGGAGGCATACACTTCCAATCCTTTCAGCTATTCCCTTCATATTTAATTCTGTATTGCTGAAAGTATTATTATCCATCCTCTCTTCATCTTGTCAGTGATATAATTTATGCTAAATCTTAGTCAATTTTCCTTCTTGTAACCACATAAATATTGTTCATCTTTAAGGCAAATAAGATATGATGAATATATTTCCTCTTTTTCTTTCCAATTTTCTTGGAGTTTAATCACTGCCTTGTTCCATATTTCCTTAGGATTCCCTTTCTTCAACTCTCTATCTTCATATTCTATAAAATAATGTTAACTCCATTCTATTAATTTCACTTTTTTCCCCACTGGAGCCACTATCCACTTGTTCTTTTCTGATCTGACTGTTCTGTAGGCTTAAAAATTCACTCTCATTTGGGGGTTTCCTCCAAAGCTCTCCTGGTTTGGTCCACTGTGTCCTGGATCACATGACTTCATTCTTGCGTTGCTTCCTCTTTTGGTGGGATGCATTCTGCAGCAGCTTTCTGAGAAAGGCAGAATGAGAGGTAAACCTCCTTTGGAACTTTGGGTATTTTTATTACTGCAATAATTAATACATTGTCTTGCACAGAACTTCAAGTATAAAAAATGACTTTTACTGAGCATTTTGAAGATACTTGCTCCATTGCTTTCTAGTTTCCAAAATTACTTAAATGCCAAGTTTTGTTCTAATTCTTAAGTCTTCCTGTTTATTCAGTATTTTCTCTCTAAAATCCTTACAAATTTTCATTTATGTCCAAAATCATGTAATGGGCCATACTTCATTTATTGTACTGGAATGAACATTAAATTAGTTGTTTCCATCAAGAACATAGGTTCTTACTATTTGGGAGTCCCTAGATCATTATGACTTTCTGGTGAGCCTATTCATAACTTCTCAGAATTTTGTTTGGGTTTTTTTGGGTTTTAAATAAAAATATTTATTTCTCACTGTTCTGGAGGCTGCAAAATCCATGATTGGGGTATCAACCAAGATCAAGATACCAGCATATTTTATATCTTATAAGATCCTGCTTCTTGAATCAGAGACGGCTGTCTTTGAGTATGTCCTCATATGTCAGGAGGAGCCATGGGAATCTCTGGGCCTCCTTTATAAGGTCATTAACCCCATTAAGATGTTCAATCCATAATAACCTCCTTCACCAATGGATGGTTGACCCACTCTAAACTTTTTTTTCTCCCAAGCATGATTTCCCCTTCTTTATGAGATGGACAGGCTAAGAATTGTTCAAATCTTTAATTAAGCTCTCCTGGCCTTTTAATTAACAATTCCATCTTTAAATCATTTTACTATAAGAGGTCAAGAGGATCCAGACCACACCTTCAACAGTTTGCTTAAATGTTTCCTCAGGCAAGTGTCCAATTTCACTCTGCAAAGCACTAAAATCCAAACACAATTCAGCCAATCTCTTTGCCACTTTGTAAGAAATATGGCCCCTTTTCAAGTTTTCAATACCATATTCCTTGTTTCCATCTAAGCCCTCATCAAAATAGCCTTTTCTGTCCAACTTCTACCAAAATTTCATTCAGGACTACTTAGATACGCTCTAAAAAAAAAAAGGAGGCTTTCTCTCCATCTGCCCTCTTTTTTTTGTGGGCCCTCAACAGGATTGCCTTTCAACATCATTCATAGCAATGGACTCTCTTTCTAACATGCATCCAGAACTCTTCCAGCCTTCCCCATTACCCTACTTCAGAGCCACATCTACATTTTTAAGTATTTGGTACAGCAGCACCCCACTTCTTGGTACCAATTTTCTGTCTTATTGCATTTGGGCTGCAATAACAGAAATACCATAAATTGAATAGTTTCAAACAGTCAAAATGGATTTCTCACCTTTCTGAAGGCTAAGAAGTGTAATGTCTAAGGACCAGAAGATTCAGTATTTGGCGAGATTCTCATTCCTTAGAAAATTGCCTTTAAATGTATGAAATAAAATGTACGGGACTATAAAATACAACTTTTGGAATATTTTTATTTGGATAACATATTGTTTCTTTATTGTCACATTAAGTAGCATTACCATATATCTTAAATGTGAGCAAGCTAGAGTTAGCAAGCTTTCAACTTTTCATACTATGTTTGTTTTCACAATTTCTCTGTTCTTTCTGAAATTTTTGTTAGCCAGATGTTCACTCTTCCTCAATATACATTTTTTTCTCTGCTATTTTCCTTTGTTTTTTTTATTTTCTAGAAGAATTCCTCAGTATTTCCCTTTTAGCATTTGTAAAGATTTAGTTTTTAAAATTAGCTTTATCTTATCACTAATTTCCAAAGTTATTCATTGTTCTCTGATTGTTTTATTTTATTTATTTATATAATTTTTTTTGGTGGCACTGGGGCTTGAACTTAGGGCCTCATGCTTGCTAGGCAGGCACTCTAACACTTGAGACATTCTAGCAACCCAAAGTGTAGCTCAGGCTGGCCTTGAACTCGTGGTCCTCCTGCCTTATCCTCTTAGCCTTGTTGATTACCGGCGTGAGCCACCACGACCGGCTGTTTTATTTTTATAATATCTTGGTCTTATTTCCTAGTTGAAATATTTCTAGCTCTATGATAATTTTTAGGGTTTTTTTCTTTTGGAGTTTCTCTCTCTCTCGCCACTATTTCCTCAGACTTTCCCTTCTCTGCTTGTATTGGTGCCTGTTACTCATACTGGAAATTTGCTGATGATCCTTAAATTAACCAAAGCCCTAAAGGTTGATCCTTTGATCTGGGTTTGAGCCAACGCTTGTCCCATGACAGCATGTTCTTTCAAAGGGAGCATCCAAAAGCAAAAATTAGTTTGTGAGCTGAGTTTTCCCTGGAGAGTGTCCATTCCATCTCAAGAAAAAGCTCCTGTCTTAGAGATAGAAACCTGTGACACTCTTCCTGTGAGTGTAACCAATCTCTTGCTTTCTGCTTTCTTCACACACACACATTCACCCATGGCTTGTCCCCTAAGCACCTAATATCTCCAAATCCTTAAGCTATTTAAGGAGCTGTCTAGCAAACTTTCTTAGACTTTATCAGTATTTCTTGGAGTTTCTTGGACCTAACATTCTTCCATCTGGCTATATCATTTGCGGTTCCTCTATTTACTTTAAAATTTCAATTGGATTTCTCTTATTTCCAATATGGAGAACTAAATGCATTCTGTTTTATTAAAGATAGACATTGTTCTGAAAATATTTTTTTCCTGCTTGGAAGGTGGTTTTTTAGGGGAAAGAAGAGCCAGAGAATTCTTTACTTGACTATTTTCAAATTGCTTGAGTATTGATCATTCCAGCTGTGATAGATTTTTTTGCATTTCAATAGTGAGCTAAAAAATGAAATCTTGACATTTTACTAATGTGCTAAACTATAGCTATATTATTAAATTTATATTTAATATAGTTTATTTTAAAGAGTGCTATAAATATTATTTTTCTCAAACATAAGTTCCAGAATTTGAACTCTATCTTGATGTTCCTTTATAATTAGATACTTAGATTATATTTTGTCTTCTCTCAAACACTTGTAAACTTCTCTAGAATAAATCACCGTACAAAAGAAAATATTTATAAGTTCTTGTCTATAAATAATGAATACTTAAGAAATGAATTACAATGTTGCATTGGTTCTTTTTTTTTGACTGGATATCATCAAATAAAGAAGAAGAATTTTCCTCCTTTTTTCCTTCTATTTCTACAGGTACATAATCTTCCAGATATGAAAGACACTGGCTTCATTCCATACATAAATCAACTACCCAAAGACCAAGAAAATTGTATGAAAAATGATAACATCCCTTTTGATAAAATACGCTACTCAGAACTACATCATGAAGAAAGGGACCCTTATAGATACATGGAGGTAAAGTCTACATTTTCTATTAATATTCTGCCTTGTGAGTTATTTAGCATGAATAGTATCATATACTAATAACAAATCTTAGAGGAGGGCTGGGGATATAGCACAGCAGTACAGCACTTCCCTTGTGTGTACCAGTGTTCTGCTGGTACACACTGAAAGAAAAAACTTAGAAAGTACCCAGTTAGTGCCCCACCTAGGGTATCACAATTTCTATAAGAATGCAGACACAGAGAGGGTAAGTGACTTGCTCAAGTAACTTAGATCATAGTGAGTCACAGCCATCACAAATGTCTGACTATGAATCCTGTGTTCCTTTCAACATGCTCCCTGGTTTTACATTACACATCGTATTATAACGCTCAGCTTTAGATCTCTTTAGATCATATAAATCTTTAGCCTTTGAATACTTAGGTTTGCTATAGTAAGGAGCGTGAGTAACACAATTTGAAGAATAATCCTTCTCAGTTATATAAAACTGTAATATCATGATTAGGTATTCTAATTTTTAAACAAAATGGGGGTTTTACATAATTTTTAACATTTATGCTTGACTGGATCATCATTTAATTACAGGACATGGGTTTAAAAGCATTGAGTAATTTGAAGATAAAACATCCTAAATTATGTCTTGACTACGCATTACTCCCACGACCAGGTAAAAAAAATAAATCAGCTTATATTTGAAATAAAGAAAAATATTAATTATTTATAAAAATTGATAGAAAATTAATTAATTAGTTAATTAAACAAGAGAGTATATATATTGTCCAGCTTAGAGAAAAAAGAACTCAAGATTCGATGGGCAAATAAATTACCCAGTGTTATAAAGACAGTAAGTGGCAGAGACAGGACAGGAGCCGTTTCTTGTGATGTGTTACATGCTACATTGTCACTGAACAAACAAGGAAATTCAATCAGATGAAAGATAATAATTCCTAGACTAAGAATCAAAATATACAGAAAAAGGGGGCAATTCTATGAATCAGGAAAAAATTCATAGAAATGCGTGATATGGAATGAAGAGAAGTTACACAAGGATATGGGACATAGAAGAGGAGAGAAATAATCTAAGTAAAGAAAGGCTTTGGAATGAAATACAATGGATTTCAGTCAAATTATACTATTAGACAAGCACAGTCGCCCTATTTCCTATCCTATCCTAAATGTTTTGAATCTTTTACTGATGCTCCCAGGCTATATGCTGTCAAATCCATGGTCAAACATTTCCACCTCTGATTATACTCATTCTTTTGTTTTATTTTTTTGGTGAGAATGGGGTTTGAACTCAGGGCCTCACCATTGCAAAGCAGGCTCTCTACTGCTTGAACCACACCTCCAGTCCATTTTGCTCTAGTTATTTCAGAGATGGGGTCTTCAGAACTATTTGCCCAAGTTGATCTTGAACCACCATCCTCCTGATCTCAGCTTCCCAAATAACTAGGATTACAGACAGGAGCCACCAGTACCCAACTAGTCATTTACTTCAACACTCACTAAAACATCATCTTTCAATACATTATCTTTACTGGAATAGTAAAATTATATAATTTTTAAATACTGAATAAGAAGGTAAAAGTCCTTATGTATGGCTGCAGGAAAATTAATTCACTTCTTTACTAATTTCATTAGTATAGTGAAACAATCAAAATCATCATTTTCTGAACTAGGGCCCTGAGTTCAAACCCCAGTACTTCCAAAAATATTATCATTTTCTTCTTGTATTATGCAATGTAAGATAATCATATAAAATGACATGATTATAATATGTTCACAGGATGAGGACTACTTAAATAATTGTTCCCTGCAGTCTTTTTTCCCTTTTTTTTTTTTTTTGGCAATACCAGGGTTTGAACTATGAGCCTCATGCTTGCTAGGCAGACAGCAGGCACTCTACCATTTGAGCCACTCCACAAATTCCAAGTCTTTCATATCTTAAGCAACATTATAATACTAGTCAATAAATTCATTACATAACTAACCCATGTTAAAAATAGCATTCCTTTTTTCCAAAAATAAATTTTATGAAAATATTATGAAGATGATACAGATTTTGAACTGTGTTTCCCAAAATGATTAATCACAAGGATAGATCTATAATTAGGTTCTGGACATAGAATGCAGGAACAGAGTAATGGGAGTCAAGTTCAGAATAGATTATAATCAATCAGGAAATTGAACAGGATATTTGAATTTACCAGAATTAGTTTGATTCATATATTTATATATTTCATTACTGCTCAATGAGAGCTAAAAAACATCTATAGTTATGAAAGCACACAAATGAAGAAACTCTAAAAGAGGTGTGGTTGGTGGAAAAATGTTGGGAACAATGCTCCTGAGCTGAATATTGAACAATGTTGTAGGTATACACCATGACACAGATGTGAGGTCCTAGGGAAATTTCTTAGAAAATATTGGTTTAATATCTTTATGAAAAACTACATATTACCTCCTGGCATGACACTATGAAGAGTAGATGGTTTTGCTTTTGAAGAACAACTAAAGAAAGACAATGTGAGAGGTACCAAGTCCAACAAAGGGGGAAAACAGTCAGTGACAGAAATAATAAGCATGAAGATAAAGTGTCAGAATGTAGCACTTTATACATAGTGAAGGTAAAAATAAAGTGCTTATGAAGGGAATATGAATGGCTCATCTTCACTCTATTTGAACACTAAGCAGAAAGCATCTGACGCTACCTAAGGACAGAACAGCACCAACCTTGAAAAAGTTGTAGATCACATTTAGCTGGTAAAGAAAGAAGGCGAAAACATCATCATGGGAGAAATACGCAGGAAGCTATCATCAATGGTGTTGGCTGATTTTTTATGTAAAAATAATGTGTAAGGCATTAAGCTAGACACTGAAACAATTGGAAAGGAAAGCCAAAGGAACAGTGTTGACAGAAAACGGTAAGAGAAGAAAGGGAGCTTGATCATTTTACAATGAAAGATAAATTGTTCTAAAAATTGTTATGCAATTATAAATTATAAAACAATATTTGTGATTCATTATTAATGGAGGAAAGACAAAATAAATTTACTAAATATAGTATCCATGAAGGATGTGTTAGAACATTTTTGCTTCCATGAGCTTTCACTTTCACTAAATATATGTATGCTAAAAGTTATTTTACACAGTGCTAGGATAAAGACAAATACCATCCAGTCTAAAATTAATGCAATACAGTTTTTTCAACCTGATTTGAAAAGAAATTAAAACATTTTCATGAGTCCCTAAAAAAACTAGGAGCCTAGGTACTATGCCTATTTTCCCTAATGGGAAAAAAAGGGTTCAGGCCCAGGTAGATGCTCAACCCACTGAGTGAAGAACTGACACAGCAACACATTCAGGAATGAAGGGCAAATAGAAGGCAGAGGCCAAGGGAAGAGGCTGCTGGCCATGGTAGAGAAGGATCTGGAGAAATTAAGTCATATCAATGCAGAAATTTCCAAATGAGAAAGATTTGGACCATGGATCTCTGAAGAGTACGTCATTGTGTCTGCCCTCCACAAGTCATTTCTGAAAATATGACAATTCAAGAGGGAATACTTAATGAGAAACCTTAACTATGAACCTGAATGTGTACACATTCTAAGAAAATGCAGACTAGTTCGAGATTGTCGTTATCTGACAGTACAAACCCAAATAATGGTACCATTCTTGGGTCATAAGTTTCTTTCTCTCCACCAAAGAAACATTCTTGGTAGGGATTTTCCATTGTGTCTTGTTTAGGTGCAAGAGTTTGTACTTTTCTTTCTTTCTTTTTTCAGTTATTTTCTCAATAGGCTCATGCAGTTTTCCCAGAGGCCAGTCTCTCCTACCTAAGCCTCCTCCTACCTAAGCCTCTCGCATACCTGGGATAACAGGCGTACCCTGTCATGTTTGGCTTATTAGTTAAGATGAGGTCTCCATAACTTTTTGCCTCAGATGTCCTCAACCTTTGTTCCTTCTGATCTCCGCCTCCAGAGTAGCTGAGATTACAGGTGTGCACCACCACAACAGACTCACTTTTTTTCTTGTTTTTTATGCACATTAAACAGTTAAATTAAAACAGTGGGTTTTAATACCCAAATATGCCAAGAATCTACTAATGCTGACATTGTTTGGCTTCTGGGCATTAGGTACTCAAATGATTCTCACTACAGCCAGATGATACCGGCCTGAAAGGTAGTCCTTTATCTTTCTTCCCTCTTAGGTGAAAGTTCTAGTCTTGCTTTAGAAGTGCTCTGTTACTAACCCAACCCAATAAAATATACATCATTTTCCCTTCCAGATCTACCTACTCTAGGTCATGCTTTCTCCAGGATTTTACAGTTTCTACTTTTGACATGGTTGTTATCCATATAGAAAAATGAGTGGCTCCATTACTTGTTTCCATGCAATTGTCTTAATATTTCAATGTTAGCAAAAAAAAAAAAAAAACCTCAAATTTAGCTATGTGATGCACATACATCACATTGTATGAAACAGTCTTGAAACGTACACTTTTTTCTTCCATTGTAATGATTGTAGCTTTTTTTATGACTTATGATGAGAAAAGTGATACAAAAATTTATGAAGAGTCGCCCACTGAGACTGCACGAAAATATTTTCCTGAAACCTGGATCTGGGACTTGGTATTGGTGAAGTAAGTAATTTCCATTTGTCTGATTTACACTGAGTGGGAAAACAATGCTTCATTATTTTCAATTATTTATTGAATTATTTTCTTCATGGGATATGGTTACCTTATAAAACTTTGTTCCATTTATATCTACCTATCAATTAGAATCATATTTGTATTCCTGAAACTCTAGAAATTGACCAGAATAAGTAACTATAATCTAGCTTTCTAATATTTAACACCATTCAGGGGTACTGTATTGAGTGGTAAATTTGAGTCAGTTCCACATGAAATGAACCACTTGTAGAATTAAATCTTATAAAATTGCCAGATGGTATTTAAGAGAGGAAAGTTAAGTGATAATTTCAAATTCAGATTCAGATTTGTAATGATGGTGCAGACATTGAGGGGCTATGGGAGGGCATGACCAAAGTTGCAAGACTACAACTGTTGAAAGACCTTTTATTTTTCCATGTTGATCACTGTTCGTTTTCTGAAACTTTTTAGGGGACTCAAAAGTATGACATTAGGTCACACTCATCAGTTACCATCATCTTAGAAATAACCAGTTCACATGCTTACCTTCTGTCCTTCACCTCGCCATCCCCCAGCTCATCAGGTGTGACTGAAGTGGGAGTAACTGTCCCTGACACCATCACTGAGTGGAAGGCAGGGGCTTTCTGCCTGTCCAATGACACTGGACTTGGTTTCTCTCCCACTGTCTCCTTCCAAGCCTTCCAGCCCTTCTTTGTGGAGCTCACAATGCCCTACTCTGTGATCCATGGAGAGGCCTTCACCCTCAAGGCCACTGTGTCGAACTACCTTCCCGAATGCATCCGGGTAAGGACCTTTCCAAATTCAGCATGACCAGAGGGGAAGAGGGAAATTACTATGTGTGAATCAAAACTGATCATTAAATTTAAAATTTCGAAAATCAAAAGAAGGCCCGGCACCAGTGACTTACACTTGTAATCCTAGCTACTCGGGAAGTGGCTATTGGGAGGATCATGATTTGAGTCCAACTTGAACAAAAAAAGTTCACAAGACCCCCTCTCAGTCAATAAAAGCAGGGCATGGTGGCATGTACTTGTCATTCCATCTACATGGGAAACAAATAAGAGGGTTACAGTCCAGGCCAGTATGGACATAAAGCAACGATTTGAAAAATAACTAAAACAACAAGGCCTGGGGGGGGTGTGGCTCAAGTGGTAGAACACCTGTCTAGCAAGTGCAAGACCCTGGGTTCAAACCTCAGTACTCAAAAAATAAATCCAGTGGAAAATGAAAGGGAGTGAAAGATTGCATTTGACCCATCAACACCTCTTCCAGATCTCAAAGCAATTCCCTTGCTCTGGCTACATATGTGCAGTAATGTCTCACTTAAAATAGGGATATGTTCTGAAATGTGTTTAGGTGGTTTCATCACTGTTTACTCACCACCAAATGTACCTGCACAAACCTGGATGATATAGGTCAATTTCTCCACACAGCCTCTTGAAGCACTCACTCAGCATGGTGTTCTACAGTTTTACACTGGTATTTTGTTATAAATAATACTTTTAAGAAGTGATTAAAAATATAGTATAGTACATATATAAACCAGTCATTTACAGTATTTGCCAAGTATCATGTACCACAGTCACTGCATTGCTATACTTCTATATAACCTACAACACAGTAGATTTGTTCCCACCAGCATCACCACAAACACTGAACAATGCCTTGACTATAACTGCAATGACCACAATGCCCATAAAGGAGAGGGAATTTTCAGTTCTGTTAGATACTTACAAGAACACCATTGTTCATCCAGCTTGTCCTTGACCTAAATACTCTCATACTGCTCATGACTGTTTTACTACACCAATAAAAATCAAGTCCTAGTTAAAAGGGACACTTAAGTAGCTTTTTCTTCCAAAAATACATATGACACTGCTTGTGAAGTCATAACTTAAAACTCTAGTCCTTAGCATTTTTCATTTTCAAAGTTTACAAATGTATCTTTACTTTCCTCTGCCTACAAATATATTTAATTATAACCTAGTCTAGAAGCATAAAAATCAGTGCTACAAATTACTGTGGCATTTTCATTGCTCCTGTCCCCTATTGTTCATCATATTCAACTGCATGTAGCATAGTCTTTCTTTGTGATCATGTTAGTATAAGTAACCAAAAACACCTGAAGTGCAGAGGCCACTTATAAAGTCTGCAATGTACATTTTCTGCTTAATGAATTGATGAGCCCCTAGATAAAAATGGAGGAAGGAATTCCATCCTGACTATAGTCGTAGAATAAACTAGAAGAATTCTCATGAACCTATGCTCATGGATAAATTTCCTCAGGACAACATTCCCGTGTTGCCTTTCCCTATCACCCATAACCGGGGAACCAAAATGTTACAAATGAATATATTTTTATCTCTATATCTATAAGACATATATATATATATGTGTATATTTGAACTCTATATGAAGTTTATTTTCTATATGAAGTATATGCAAGTCCTTTATATAAATACTGTCAGCTTGCATGTCATTTTCAACCCCATACTTTCCAAAAGAACTCCTACTCATCTTCTTTTAACATGCTAAATTCATTCTCAGCTCTTTCACTTGCCCCATCCCCTTCTTGCCCTTCTAAAATCACATCCCTCATAAATCTCTGTCCCATGGGGAACTATAGGTGAGTGTGCAGCTGGAAGCCTCTTCTGATTTTGTGGCCATCCCAGTTGTGAAACACCAAGATTCTTACTGCCTCTGTGCAAATGGGCGGCAAACTGTGTCCTGGTTGGTAACACCCAAGTCACTAGGTGAGTAAAAATTCTCTGAGGGACTCTGTCTACTCAAAGGTGATGACTATAGGAAGGTTCCTTAAATTAAGCTGCCCTCTTTGAGCCCCCAAGCAGAAGATTCCAGTCAATTCTGCTTCTGATCCTATACTTACCAGCTTCTTAGATAAGGGGCAAGAGCTCAAACTTCTCATAGAATTTAGGTTAACTTTTAGATCTTGGGACTGTAGAGGATATCAAGAACCAGGCACATCCAAGCTCAGATCTAAGGGCCCTTTGTTTCAGGAAACGTGAATGTCTCTGTGAGTGCAGAAACACAGCAGTCCTCAAAGCTTTGTGGTACTGTCTTGGCTACAGTTCCTGAAATTGGAAAGAAAGACACCATTGTCAAGCTCCTAATAGTTGAGGTGAGTATGTTTGTCTTACTTGATAGAAAGTGGAATGATGGTGACTGTCTTTGGGTAACAAAGAATTATAAAAATAATACATGATCTCAGTATATTTCATGACATCTCACAAGTACATGCAGCAAGTACATGCCTCCAAACACAAGTGGTTTTTTTTTCCCCTTAATTTTGTTTCAACTATTTTCTTATTTGTTAAAAGTTGGACTAGGTATGCTCTGTACCAATTTTTTTTCCTTGAGATACACCTCTTTCCTCTGTTCCCATCGTGTTTTCTTTTCTCCTTTCTCTCTTAATTATTCTTCCTCATTCCTTTCTCTTTTAACCGGGCTCCCTGAGATTTCACACTTTCATGCCTTTACCGTAATGGAAAGCAGGCATTATCTAAAATAAGCTCTATACCTCATAAGTAATGAGCCAGTGGATACCCTCTCAAAACTTCCGTTACTGTTTTTACTTGGATACACACTCTACCTCTTCTCATCTCTTAATTTTCCCTCTTTTTCATCCAAGCCTGAAGGAATTAAGGAAGAATACACCTTCAACTCTTTACTCTGTGCTTCAGGTAAGAGTTATTTGAAACAGCAATAAAAATATTTTAAATTTCAATGTATTTTTTCCCACATAGATTAACTAATTTGATGTTTTGCAATATCCTTATTAGGAAACCAGGACACTGTGTGCCTTATGTCCATTAAACAAATAGGGAAACTTATTCTCATAGAATATCACAATCCTTAGTCAAGACACTGCCTAGGACATCTTAGTTGTTCATCTTCAGCTCTTTTCTTTAGAAAACAGGAACCTCTTCATCTAGACACATAAAGACTAAAAGAGGAAATTGCCCAGGAATAGTAAGGCAAAAGTCAGAATCAAAATTTCCCTAAACCAATGGGAACAATGTACAGAATATATGTTGAAAGGACTTATGCTATTATCTTAGCACTTATACAAAAACTAAGGATTTTTATGGATGAAGACATGACACAAAAAACTATACCAAATCATGAATCTATACTTACCGTAGTATTTTTCTCAAATTTTTGCAATATGACTTACTTTTTTTGCCAATGTATACATAATCTGAAACTAACTTTGGAAAAGAGTCTATAGAAATGTATCATCAAATGAAAATCTTCAGATATTCCACTAGGTGAAAAGTTAAGAAAAGCAGAGATTTCTTTCTACTCTTGTTCTTGACTCTATTCCCAGTGCCTAGAACAGTGACAGGCAAAAACTAATTGCTCAAAACTTATTTGTTTTCAGAATGAATAATTGTGAATTAAATTTTAATTGAATTTTGAAATAAACTCATGATATAAAATACATCGCAATAAGAAAACTAACAAAGCAGACATGAGATAAAGCAGATGACTTTGCCAAATATGACAAAATAACATCACAGCCACATGTAGTACATTTAAGAACTTTACTTTATAACTACTGAAAATCTTATAATTTTGTGTGAAAGGTAGAAATTGTAAAGGGAATCACTGATAATTAATGAGATTTATTTCTGAAATACCCAAGAATAGAATAATAAAAGGCATACCTTTACCATTGGTTAATTCCAGTTCTCTTAATCTTTCATCATTACAAACTAATCTACCTATCACTCATCTCACATATACACCCATCGTAAGGACTTCCATGATATGTAAGATCCTGGAGTAGCTACTCAACTAACAAGATCACAATAGTAAAAGTACCCTGGGAGACAAAGGTCTGCATTTGACTTATCTATTTACTTATTCTGAAATGTTGGCTGTCTATTCACACATAAGCCAAAACTAGGAGCAATAAATGTAATGTCTTCATAGGACTGTAAAATATTTTAAGAAGGTTTCAATAGAAGTAAACACAGGTCACAGAAAACTCAGAGCTTTCTTTGGATAGTTCCTCTGCTATTCACTATAATGGGGAATAAAAGATGAAGAGATGTAGCTTGGCGAGCCACGCAATCCCAAGAAATGGGAATTTAAAATGTTAAAATCAAAATTGTTTCCTAAGGTGGTAGCAGATCAGTTTAAGATGCGTTTCTAAAATGACTGGTCTTAGAACTTTTTAGAAATACAGACATCATGGATAATCATCTATATATTTGATTTGTTCTTGTATCAAGATGCTGGATTTTCTGAAAAATTGCCCTTGAAGCTTCCACCAAAAGTAGTGAAAGATTCAGCCAGAGCCTATTTCTCTGTTTTGGGTGAGTCATTCAGCCCCTGGGGGACTTGGGACACAGCTACTATCACTCTCCCTTAAAACACACACATTTATATTTGTTTCTGAATGCAGCTTTTTAACTATACTTGAGTGTTTTAGCTTCTCGTATCTCTACTTCTTCAGTATCTTCTGGTTTCCTAGCACATCTGACCTTCTACTCAAGTTAAAATGCCTTCACATGAGCTATCTTTTAGAAGTAATTCTACATATAAATGTCATTTGTTCTTGAAGATAATGACTGTTCTGATGTCTCATCTCTCATTTCCAGGAGACATATTAGGTTCAGCCATACAAAATATACAAAATCTTCTCCAGATGCCCTATGGCTGTGGAGAACAGAACATGGTCCTTTTTGCTCCTAACATCTATGTCCTGAAATATCTGAATGAAACTCAACAGCTGACTCAGGAAGTCAAGTCCAAGGCCATTGAGTATCTCCTTGCTGGTATGTAAACTATAGAAACTTCACTTGGCATTTTAAGTATTTTTCTCCAGAAATAGGCTTAAATGCAATAGAAGAGCAGGGTGCTTTGAGGGCCATGCATGCAGGGAAAGCCAGCAAAAATTAGGAGCCTGTCTGGCTTCTCTGGCATCAACCTGCACCTATGATAATCCTGTCTTTCTCTGATGTATCACTAATACTTTGTGAAATATATGAAAACTTCCATTCAAGGTTACCAGAGAGAGCTGAACTACAAACACCAAGATGGCTCCTACAGTGCTTTTGGAGATGAAGATGGCCTTAATCAAGGCAACACTTGGTAAGAAAATGATGCTAGGAATCTAAATGTGGTACAAATGATACACTGAGTCAAATCTCCCATACAGGCAAAAAAAAAAAAAAACAGAAAGGAAATTTTGTGCCAACCCTTGCACAACTTCTGTTCCTCGTAACAACTCTATGAACACTAGATATTACAAACTTCATTTTTTAGAAATAAAAACCAATACCTAGTACTGATGAGTAAATGTTTCAAGTTGCACAGATAAGTGGCAGAACTGAGACTCTTAAGGTTTATCTGCTTTGACTCCCAAACACATTTTTGCTGTACTGGGATTTGAACTTAGGGCTTCTCCCTTGCTAGTCAGATACTCTACCACTTTGGCCTCAACTCCAGCCCACCTTGCTCTGGTTATTTTGGATATAAGAGTCTTGCTTTTTGCCCATGTCTGCCTAGACTGAGATCTACCTATTTTATGCTTCCCACCATTGCTGGGATGGAAGACACATGCCACCTTGCCAAGCTGTTTTCCATCGAGAAGGAGTGTTGCCATTCCCCACCCCACCCCACCCTGGGATGGCCTACAATTATGATTTTCCTGATCTCAGCCTCTAAAGTAAAGGATTATAATCATGAGCCACCAACACTCAGCCCAAACACATTTTTTTATTCAATTTAGTAAGTTGAACTTTCTTTTTTCTCTCCAAGATTAATCACAAGAATGTGTGTGTGTGTGTGTGTGTATTTTACTAAGTTATTTTCCAACATCCAGAAATGATAGAAATTAAGACTGGAAAATCTATCATCACTCTTCACATGACCTTGCATACATAGCATGGTTTTTCTGAAATAAAATACATAGGCAAACAATAGATAATAAATGAAAACAAGATAGGTGGATGCAGCAAGAAGGAAGCTGAGGGAATGGGGGAAACATTGAAAAGTGGTTTGTCCTTAGAGCAAGGAGTTTCTAAATAAAAGATTTTTCTCACCTACAAAAGAAAAATCAGTGAAGGGAGGAACCTTACCATGGAAGTACAAATGTCTTAGCCAATGACCTGAGCAAATATGGTATAGCCAAAAGTCATGAATCAATGAGAAAGTAAACCAGGAAGGACATGAAACCAGTTGGTGTTGGATTAATCATAGGGAGGGACCAAAGAAACAGAACATTGCCTTGGAGTAGCAAAGAGAAACTCCCCTGCTGTCCACTATTATCACCCCTTATCCTGACTCACGAGTTTTGAAAGAGTCCCCATGATTCCTATGCATGTGAATGATGCATGTGAATAATGCTACAGTAAAGCAAATGCATTCATCACCCCACTCTTTCTCTCCATCAGGCTTACAGCCTTTGTGCTCAAGTCTTTTGCCCAAGCTCGAGCCTTCATCTTCATCGATGAAACACACATTGCACAAGCACTCAACTGGCTATCTGAGAAGCAAAAGGACAATGGCTGTTTCACAAGTTCTGGATCACTGTTCAACAATGCCATGAAGGTAATCCCTTTCCTGAGCTAGTTATGAATACAATGACTGATTCATGACAAATTTTCCAAAGATGGAAATACATAAAAAAGAAGGTAAGAGAAAGTCCCAAAGGAAAGGACTGGAGTGAAGAGAGGCAATAGGTAGGAGACTAAACTCACATATTACTGAGGAGAAAGAAATGGACTCTGGGGTGGGAATGTGCTGTGAACAGTGGAGATGTAGATGAGAACTTCCCAGGATCCATGGAGCAGAAGGGAGTGGCCATGAGAGAAGAAGACCCCTTGAAAGGGCTTCCTGAAGTGGAATTAATCTCTTTCTCTCTTGCATTCACAGGGAGGAGTAGAAGATGAAGTGACCCTCTCTGCCTATGTTGCCATTGCCCTTCTGGAGATTCCACTCCCTGTCACTGTAGGTGTCATGTTTCTTGTCCAGTTTCTCAGACTGCTATGAAACCTATTGACCTGTGGCCAAACCACTCCTCTAAAAGTCAAAGGACAGCTTCTCCTTCGCACGATGTTATATAGTTATCAAATCCCAGCAATGAGAATCTTCAATAAAACAACAGATTATGCTTCAAAACGAATCCCAAACTTGGCATCTAGTCCTGCCTCACTTATATTTTTAATAGAAAATAATTTTTAAAGGAGTAGTTTCTAAAAAGATGGTCAGAGAGTGGATGGGCAGATGAAAGGATGGATAGATAGAAATATACATGGATACATATAGATATATACATAGATACATACATATATAGATACATAGATAGACATGGATAGATACAGAGAGAGATGATAGATAATAGATAAATGATGGATAGATAGATAAATAGATGATAGATAGATAGATAGATAGATAGATAGATATAGATAGACACCTTTGAAAGGCACTGGTACAACCTATCCTCTAGTTCATATGTTTATTACAGGACCTGATAGGGCCCCCTTTCACAGAGCTCAGGGTACCCTTGTTCTCCCTTTACAGCATCCTGTTGTGCACAAAGCCCTAATCTGCCTGGAGTCAGCCTGGGAGACAATACAGAATGGAGACCATGGCAGCCATGCCTACACCAAGGCCCTGTTGGCCTATGTGTTTGCCCTGGCAGGGAACAAAGACAAAAAGAATGAAATACTGAAATCACTTGATAAGGAAGCTGTGAAAGAAGGTGAGAATGTATGTGTTTCTACTGGATAGAAACAGGAGAGAATATTTAATTCCTGAAAATAACCTTTCCTTTTGGGCTACCACCTTAGGAAATGCAAGACTTCTATGCAAAATAACTGGTTAGGATATTGATGCTCTATTTATACCAAAGCATTCCTTTTTTTTTTTTTTACTTTTTTTTAATGGTACTGGAGTTTGAACTCAGGGCTTTATGCCTGCTAGGTAGGCATTCTACCACTTGAGCCACACCTCAGTCCTTTTAACTTTTTAGTTATTTTTTAAATAAGGTCACATATTTTGCATGGACCGTCCTAGACTGCAATCTCTTATAAATGCTTCCTGCATACCTGAGATGATGGGTACACTTGACCACTCCCAGCTTTTTATTGATTGCAATAGTTGTGAAGTTTTGCCCAGATTAGCCTTGAATTGACATCCAGATCTCTGCCTCTTGAATAGCTAAAATTATAAGAATGAGATACCATGCCTGGTTTTGCTTTAGTTATTTTTCAGATAGGGTCCCACATTTTTGCCCAGAACTAGCAATAAAGGAAATGCAAATTAAAACCATGCTAAGATTCCACCTCACCCCTGTTAGAATAGCCATCATCAGCAACACCACCAACAACAGGTGTTGGCGAGGATGCGGGGAAAAAGGAACCCTCTTACACTGTTGGTGGGAATGTAGACTAGTACAACCACTCTGGAAAAAAATTTGGAGGCTACTTAAAAAGCTGGACATCGATCTACCATTTGATCCAGCAATACCACTCTTGGGGATATACCCAAAAGACTGCTACTCCAGAGGCACCTGCACATCCATGTTTATTGCGGCACTATTCACAATAGCCAAGTTATGGAAACAGCCAAGATGCCCCAGCACTGACAAATGGATTAAGAAAATGTGGTATCTATACACAATGGAATTTTATGCAGCCATGAAGAAGAACGAAATGTTATCATTCGCTGGTAAATGGATGGAATTGGAGAACATCATTGTGAGTGAGGTTAGCCTGGCTCAAAAAACCAAAAATCGTATGTTCTCCCTCATATGTGGACATTAGATCAAGGGCAAACACAACAAGGGGATTGGACTATGAGCACATGATAAAAGCGAGAGCACACAAGGGAGGGATGAGGATAGGTAAGACGCCTAAAAAACTAGCTAGCATTTGTTGCCCTTAATGCAGAGAAACTAAAGCAGATACCTTAAAGCAACTGAGGCCAATAGGGAAAGGGGACCAGGAACTAGAGAAAAGGTTAGATCAAAAAGAATTAACCTAGAAGGTAACACCCACGCACAGGAAATCAATGTGAGTCAATGCCCTGTATAGCTATCCTTATCTCAACCAGCAAAAACCCTTGTTCCTTCCTATTATTGCTTGTACTCTCTCTACAACAAAATTAGAAATAAGGGCAAAATAGTTTCTGCTGGGTATTGAGGGGGGGGAGCGGGAGGGGGTGGAGTGGGTGGTAAGGGAGGGGGTGGGGGCAGGGGGGAGAAATGAACCAAGCCTTGTATGCACACATGAATAATAAAAGAAAAATGAAAAAAAAAAAAAGAATGAGATACCATGCCTGGTTTTGCTTTAGTTATTTTTCAGATAGGGTCCCACATTTTTGCCCAGAACCGCTGGACCACAATCCTCCCACCTAGCTAGGAGTACAACTTTGCATTACCATGCCTGTGTTCAGGTGGGTCTCAGTAACTTTTTGCCCAGACTGGCCTCAAACCATAATCCTCCTCTCATGAGTAGTTAGCCACATGCCTGAATCCCAAGTCTTCCTTAAATATTTTGTTATGTAGAGAAAAAAAAATCGCCAAAGGTAATGTAACAGAACAACTCAAGCATTTCAATCTCCCTTTACAAAGAGAAAAGTTGACATATGTACTTTTCTTTATCATACATATATGTATATCAGAATTCATAAAAGCTACCAAAATCCATAGGAAAGGAACTGTCATCTATAATAGCTTTCAGGGTTAAGGATATAGCTTAGTGGTAAAGCATGTCCCTGGACTTAATGCTCAGGAGAAGGAAGGGAGGGAGGGAGAGAGGAAGGGAAGGAGAGAAGGAAGGAGGGAAACAGGGAAGAAGAAAGGAAAAAAGGAAGGAAAGAAGAGAAAGAGGGAGAGGGAGGAGGGAAAAAAGAAAGCTCCCAGTTTAACTATTTCAATTACAACTATGAAATTAGTCAGAAGCTTTTGTATTTCAGTTCAACTAATCACTGATGAAGTAACTTTAGATTGGGTCTGAGGCAGTGAGGGAATCATGGCTGCCATTTTTTCTTAACCAACTCTACCAAAGCAGTATTTGAGAAAACAGTTCAGTTGTTCTTACAAATGCCTATCTTCACTATGCTTAGTACTATTTTTCATGATTTCCTTTAGCCATGCTATACCATATCAAGTTCAATTTTTTACTCTAGGTTACTAGAGCTAGGAGTATTATAATTGAAATTAAAAATCCTACACAAATTTTGCTATATTTCTTCCTAACTATAGACATATAGTCCCATGGTGAATACTCACAGTTATTCTTTCTTTATTCTTATCTTTAAGACAACTCAGTCCATTGGGAAAGGCCTCAGAAACCCAGTACACCAGTGGGTCTCTTGTACCAACCTCCAGCTCGCTCTGCTGAGGTGGAGATGACAGCCTATGTGCTCCTCTCTCACCTCACCGCCCAACCAGCTCCAACCCCAGAAGACCTGACATCTGCAGCACACATTGTGAAGTGGATCACAAAGCAACAGAATTCCCATGGCGGTTTCTCCTCCACACAGGTGAGTGATTCCCTCAGGGGCATCCTTGCCTTAGAGTTGGGATAGAGGTAGTAGATATGAACTAGAGACAAATGAGTAATCACAAGAGAAATGGTCAGGAGATGAAGAGTATAGAAAATTAAGAACAGGTATTTTGAATCTATAGGAAATAAGAAAAAGAGCTTCAAACATTCCCCCAAAACAAACTCTCCCATTCCCTGTGGAAGGAATGGGACCATTTTACTAAATCATGGTGGCATCATCCCTCCAACCTGGAGCCAAACGTTGACTTACCACCAATGGCAAAACTTCTGGAATGTCTAGAATCCTGCAAGTAATTCCTTAAACTGAACAAGCACAGTGGTTTGTCTAAGAAGTGTCATACAAAGCACCCTCACACCTATTTTCCTTCCTCTCCTGTCAGATTCTCCCAATCTTCTTTGTGAATACATCCTCCTTGAGTTTTCACAAAGTAGCAGGAACTCTCCACCTCCCAATACTTGGTATCAATCAGAAATGCAAACTACTCAACTTATCATACAGCTAATATAACTCTTATCAGGTTATTTCCAAAAAAAAAAAAAGCACATACCTAACATAATACCTATACTTTCTACACTTAGTAGTCTGAGCATTCATAGGAGAATGTATCTTCAGAGAAGTTTGATCAAATGGTAGAGTCTGCTAAAGAAGGAATGAAAATTCAGGGAGAGAAACCTCCAATTATACTTGCCACTCTACTTTGCAATTCAATTCTCTGACTCTTCTCTTTGAAATGAACACTCCTCATTGTGATATTGAAACTTCCTTTGCATGTTTCTTTTCTCTTATTTGAGTCCCATTGTCTACATGAGAGTATCAAGGACAATTTATATGAAAAATAAAAAGAAACTCTAGAGGGAGAGATCTTCTGGGGCAGGAAGTGCAGATCAGAGTGCAGTATGATCAATATTCTGTGACTGCCTGGAAGGTACATCAAATGCAGAAGAGAGTTTAGTGATGACAGATAGCAATGTAATTTGGTCCACAGATGGTGGACATTATTATGACTGTTACAGGCACAGACAAGCAAATATAAGGAAGTGAACAAGATTCATGTTTACATTTTCTACTTGCTATGAAAGAATTTGCTTGTTGATGGCAACTTTATAGCAAAATTATATGAACATTTTGATTCTCAGATATTTTTTAAATAAGTCTTGGGATTAAAGGGCAGAGTTCAAATGATGGGAGAGAAAACCTCATGGCACCTTTGTAATAGCAAAAATGAATTTTGGCCCATCCCCTACAACTTGCCACTACCCTGAACTTACACATTCATCTCTATTCCAGGACACCGTGGTAGCTCTTCATGCTTTGTCCAGATACGGAGCAGCTACTTTTGCCAAATCTGGGAAAGCTTCTTTGGTGACCATCCAGTCTTCAGGGACATTTTCCACAAAATTCCAAGTGGACAACAGTAATCGCCTTTTACTACAGCAGGTCACATTACCAGACCTTCCTGGGGACTATGACATAAATGTGTCAGGGGAAGGATGTATGTATACCCAGGTAAGATTCTTGAGGAAAGTTGGAGAGATGCAACTGAAAGCATCCCTACACAAATAATGTACAAATTGGGAGAAAAGAAATAGCAACAGATTGAGGGATCCTGTGGATTGGAGGTAAATTATTTCTATTGATTAATTTAACAGACAGCTCTGAAATACAATGTCCTCTTGGAGAAGAAACAATCTGCATTCACTCTGCAAGTACAGACAGTACCTCAAACTTGTGATGGACTCAAAGCCCACAAAAGCTTCCAGATCTCACTAGAAGTCAGGTAAGAATATCTGTCTTTTTTACCTAAGTATTAAAATATTACTTACCTAGAAGTCTTCAGTAAATAGATTCAAGCATATTTAAAGTAAGACTTTTCATTAAGTTTTTGCTTTGTCTAAAAAAATTGTCTTTACCAATGAGACAATGAAGGATTTGTAGAGTTGTAAGTCCCAATTAGTCTGCTTCTGGTATTCTTTTACTACCCACCATCATAATTGAAGAATAAATTACTCTTTTCAATAATACTATCACTCCTCTTTAACTCTAAAGGAAATTCTTCTGGTCAAAAATACTGTTTTTCTGGAGAAAAAAGAACCAGCATTCAAGGACTGAAAATCATTGGTATACACTTGTGTAGAAAGCACAAGGCCCTGAGTTGGATCCCCAGCATCGCAAGCAACAACAACAATAAAGTGTTCAGAAATGTTCTTCAAATGTTTTACATAGAATACCACCTGTGCCTGTTTATAAGTACAAAATCTGATGGATTTGGAGTGAAACAAGAAAATAATGCTCAAAACTTGATCCATCATCAATAGACAAATAAGTTAAATGTGTTTCATAAAAGCAAGATAGGAAAGATAGCTACATGTAATGTAAATATAGATATGGTCTCTTACATAAAGGAGTCTTATGGTCTATTTCTGAAGATAATCTTGCATGAAGAAAGAGATCATTAATCCAAAACACACTTTTTAGGTGATTGTGTTATACAGTTTTTAGAACCTTTCACAGTGGCAATAAAAGCTACATATAAGGAATGGAAAGGTCAGTAGAATAAGGCAGGAGTTAACAAAATTACTTAAAGATGTCACATCTTATGATGTACCTCAACAGGAAAGATTCAAAATATTGATATGACACTATCCACGAATATCCACATTCAATGGGTACATCTATTCTGTTAACGAAAAGAGGACTGTTTCTTTCCTTTCCTGTATCTGTAGTTACACAGGGAGCCGTCCAGTCTCCAACATGGTGATTGTGGATGTAAAGATGGTATCTGGTTTCATTCCGCTGAAAACAACAGTGAAACTGGTAAGTATGTGCTAGATATTTGGATTTTCTGAATCCTCAGCTCAAGACCTAAAACAGCATTCTAACAATGGCAACCTGTGTCAAAGCAACATTGGTCCTAATCTAACAAAACTGAATGTCTGTGGCACCAAAGATGACTAGTAGCATTGTGCTAGATATAATTACAAGAAATATAAGAAAGGAACCGAGGATGGTGTCTCACGCATGTAATTCTAGCAATTCGGTAGGCAGAGATCAGGAGGATCGCAGTTTGAAGCCAGCCCAGGCAAATAGTTCCTCTAGACTCTATCTCAAAAGTACCCTTCACAAAAAAGGGCTGTTGGAGTGGCTCAAAGTGTAGACCCTGAGTCCAAGCCCCGGAACCGAAAAAAAAAGAAAAAGAAAGAAATATAAGAAAGGTGTCTGCATTGATGAGCTACATGCTAGTTAAGTGGATTAAAAGTGGGTACCTGATACTGGTAACAAACAATTCAAGGCTGATAAATTCAGTGCCAAAATTGTTGGTAGAGCCTTTTTGTGTGTGTGTGTGTGTGATATTGAGGTTTGAACTGTGTCTCACACTTGCTACCCCTTGAGCCATGCACCAGCTTTCGGTTACAGCTGTTAAAACAGTATAAAAATGAAGAAAAAGCTGAGATCAATAGTAGAGTAGAGAAAGATACTTTCACAGATGATGTCACATAAATATTAAACTTGAGGATACTCCTTTTTTACCTTGAAACAAAAATTTAAAATACCTGTCACTTAGTCATGTGAATATTCAATCTTGCATTTAATGTAGTAGTTCTCACAATTTTCTAAATGTTTTCATTTTTACTGGGCGAGTGTCTTCAAGTTCATTTAAAAGAATTTAACCCCAGTTTACTTTTTTAACTCAAAGCCTCACACTTGCTAAGCAGGTACTCAACCACTTGAGCCACTCTGCCAGCCCTAATCCCAATTTATTTTTTATATCAACTTCAATCCCATAGTTCATTTGTCTCTTTAGAATCCCAACAGCTTCAGTTATTCAGTAACACCAATGATTTCTTTCTTTTCCTCAGCTTACAAGATCAAGCCACATGAGCCGGACAGAAGTGAGCAGCAATAATGTCTTGATTTATCTGGACCAGGTGAGGGTCCTGCCAGCCTTGCTAGATGTACCTAGGTGGAGTCCTTCTTGGTGGGTGTCTTCACCTGGGAAGCATATGGCTTGAGAAGAACAGTCCTAAAGAAAGCATTTGGAAAAGCACATCCCCTCTGTTCTCATTAGATAATACTGCCAGTTCTGTTTCCTCATTACAGGCTTCCCTAGGACTTGGAGTATAGAGGGGTTGGGGGAGGGGATTTAGGATATATTTATGCTAAAATGGAAGTATGAGTATTTCTATACTTAAGGTAAACACTCTTTTCCATAAATAGGATTGTATCATCTAGAAGTCACGTAGAAAATTGTTTATTACAGGTAGCGTTTAATCAAAGATTTTACCAATTTCAAAGAATTAGATTATAGATAAAGTAGACGTCTATCTACTTTAGATAAGACAAATATAATAAGTATGCTATCAGTCTAGATATATTGAGCACTATTAGTTTTGTAACAATATACTACAATTGATTTCATTAGCCATTCCAGAACCCCACTACAGTGTATCTCAGTGTATCTCTGTTTCCTGATCATTTGGAAATATCAATATGGATAGAGTCAGTCTACCATTAAAATGATTTATCTCTCACAATGGAAAGAGCTCTGTATTGGACATTCAAGAGGAATATGGATTACTGGAGTTGTTTTAAAGATTGATAGCTTTCTTACCTACTCTCAGGAGTCCTAACTTTAGTTCCTTTTGTTGCTACTCTAAAATCCATACCCACATGCATGAGCAATTATGTAACACAGTGAATTTGATACTGAATGCTATCTGTTCAATATCAAATTTGTTTCTCAATGAATAAAGATTGAGCCATATTAAAGAAAAAGTGATGTAGCCTCCCTACTTCTGGATTATTATTTTTTCCTTTCTTAGGTTACCAGTCAGACACTGAGTTTTTCCTTCACCGTTCAGCAAGACATCCCTGTACGAAACCTAAAACCTGCTCTTGTGAAAGTCTATGACTACTATGAAACAGGTGAGCAAGAAAGAACTAAGGACCCTAAATAAACTCAATTCTTAGTGAAGAAATTAGGGTGCAACAAGTGTTTTAGTTCCATTTTCAATTTATTCTGTCACCAATGCCTTATTACAGCCTCCTTGTCCTACAAGACTTCTGTAAAACTATGACATGAGGCTAAAGGACCATGCAATATTTTCCAAAGTGCCAAGAATTTTGCAAAGAAATGCTTATAAAGAGTTACCTAAATCTTTATTTTTATTTTTATTTTTTTATTATTCATATGTGCATACAATGCTTGGGTCATTTCTCCCTCCTGCCCCCACCTCCTCCCTTACTACTCACCCCGCCCCCACCCTCTCCCCCCCAACACCCTCGATACCCAGCAGAAACTATTTTGCCCTTAAGTCTAATTTCGTTGAAGAAAGAGTATAAGCAATAATAGGAAGAAACAAGGGTTTTTGCTAGTTGAGATAAGGGTAGCTATACAAGGAGTTAACTCACATTAATTTCCTGTGCATGTGTGTTACCTTCTAGTTTAATTCTTTTTGATCTAATCTTTTCTCTAGTTCCTGGTCCCCTTCTCCTATTGGCCTCAGTTGCTTTTAAGGTATCTACTTTAGTTTCTCTGCGTTGAGGGCAACAAATGCTAGCTAAATTTTTAGGTGTCTTATCTATCTTCATACCTCCCTTCTGTGCACTCGCTTTTATCTTGTGATCAAAGTTCAATCCCCTTGCTGTGTTTGCCCTTGTTCTAATGTCTGCATAAGAGGGAGAACATATGATTTTTGGTCTTTTGGGCCAGGCTTACCTCACTCAGAATGATTTGTCCAATTCCATCCATTTACCAGCAAACGATAACATTTCGTTCTTCTTCATGGCTGCATAAAATTCCATTGTGTATAGATACCACATTTTCTCAATCCATTCATCAGTAGGAGGGAGCTTTAGTTGTTTCCATAATCTGGCTATTGTGAATAGTGCTGCAATAAACATGGGTGTGCAGGTGCCTCTGGAGTAACCTGTGTCACAGTCTTTTGGGTATATCCTCAAGAGTGGTATTGTTGGATCAAATGGTAGATCAATGTTTAGCTTTTTAAGTAGCCTGCAAATTTTTTTCCAGAGTGGTTGTACTAGTTTACATTCCCACCAGCACTGTAAGAGGGTTCCTTTTTCCATGTATCCTCGCCAACACCTGTTGGTGGTGGTGTTGCTAATGATGGCTATTCTAACAGGGGTGAGGTGGAATCTTAGTGTGGTTTTAATTTGCATTTTCTTTATTGCTAGAGATGGTGAGCATTTTTTCATGTGTTTTTTGGCCATTTGAGTTTCTTCTTCTGAGAAAGTTCTGTTTAGTTCACTTGCCCATTTCTTTATTGGTTCATTAGTTTTGGGAGAATTTAGTTTTTTAAGTTCCCTGTATATTCTGGTTATCAGTCCTTTGTCTGATGTGTAGCTGGCAAATATTTTCTCCCACTCTGTGGGTGTTCTCTTCAGTTTAGAGACCATTTCTTTTGATGAACAGAAGCTTTTTAGTTTTATGAAGACCCATTTATCTATGCTATCTCTTAGTTGCTGTGCTGCTGGGGTTCCATTGAGAAAGTTCTTACCTATACCTACTAACTCCAGAGTATTTCCTACTCTTTCCTGTATCAAGTTTAGAGTTCAGGGTCTGATATTAAGATCCTTGACCCATTTTGAGTTAATATTGGTATAGGGTGATATACATGGATCTAGTTTCAGTTTTTTGCAAACTGCTAACCAGTTTTCCCAGCAGTTTTGTTGAAGAGGCTGTTTTTTCTCCATTGTATATTTTTAGTGCCTTTGTCAAAGACAAGTTGGTTATAGTTGTGTGGCTTCATATCTGGGTCCTCTATTCTGTTCCACTGGTCTTCATGTCTGTTTTTGTGCCAGTACCATGCTGTTTTTATTATTATTGCTTTGTAATATAGTTCAAAGTCAGGTATCATGATACCTCCAGCATTGTTCTTTTGACTGAGTATTGCCTTGGCTATTCGTGGCCTCTTGTGTTTCCATATAAATTTAACAGAAGATTTTTCAATCTCTTTAATGAATGTCATTGGAATTTTGAAGGGAATTGCATTAAACATATAGATTACTTTTGGGAGTATAGACATTTTTACTATGTTGATTCTACCAATCCATGAGCATGGGAGATCTCTCCACTTTCTATAGTCCTCCTCAATCTCTTCCTTCAGAAGTTTATAGTTTTCCTGTAGAGGTCGTTCACATCTTTTGTTAGGTTTACACCCAGGTATTTGATTTTTTTTTTGAGGCTATTGTAAATGGAATTGTTTTCATATATTCTTTCTCAGTTTGTTCATTATTAGTGTATAGAAATGCTAATGATTTTTCTATGTTGATTTTATATCCTGCTACCTTGCTATAGCTGTTGATGGTGTCTAGGAGCTTTTGAGTAGAGTTATTTGGATCTTTTATGTATAGGATCATGTCATCTGCAAATAGGGATATTTTGACAGTTTCTTTACCTATTTGTATTCCTTTTATTCCTTCTTCTTGCCTAATTGCTCTGGCTAGGAATTCCAGTACTATGTTGAATAGGAGTGGAGATAGTGGACATCCTTGTCTGGTTCCTGATTTTAGAGGGAATGGTTTCAGTTTTTCTCCATTAAGTATAATGCTGGCTGTAGGTTTGTCATATATAGCTTTTATAATGTTGAGGAACTTTCCTTCTATTCCTAGTTTTCTTAGAGCTTTTATCATGAAATGGTGCTGGATCTTATCAAAGGCTTTTTCTGCATCTATTGAGATAATCAAGCAGTTTTTGTCTTTGCTTTAGTTAATGTGGTTTATTATGTTTGTTGATTTTCATATGTTGAACCACCCCTGCATTCCTGGGATGAAGCCTACTTGGTTGTGGTTAATAATGTTTTTGATGTGTTGTTGAATTCGGTTTGCCATTATTTTATTGAGGATTTTTGCATCAATGTTCATTAAGGAGATTGGCCTATAGTTCTCCTTTTTGGAGGTGTCTTTGCCTGGTTTGGGGATAAAACCCAAAATTATATCAAAATTTTGATATAATACTGGCTTCATAAAATGTGTTAGGCAGTTTTCCTTCCCTTTCTATTTTGTGGAACAGTTTAAGGAGGGTTGATATGAGTTCTTCTTTAAAGGTCTGATAGAATTCAGCAGAGAATCCATCAAGTCCTGGACTTTTCTTTTTGAGGAGACTCTTGATTGCTGCTTCAATTTCATTTTGTGTTATAGATCTATTCAGGTGATTAATTTCCTCTTGGTTCAGTTTTGGATGATCATATGTATCTAGAAATCTGTCCATTTCTTTAAGATTTTTGAATTTATTTGAATATAGCTTCTCAAAGTAGTCTCTGATGATTTCCAGGACTTCCATGGTATTTGTTGTTATCTCCCCTTTTGCATTCCTGATTCTACCAATTTGGGTTTTTTTCTCTCCTAATTTTAGTCAGGTTTGTCATATATGGCCCCTGTACTGTGTGCAATTAAGTATTTTTTGGCTTGTAATGATAGCACTAGTGATATTTAGAATGGAAGGGTGAGAGGGGATGGAAAGCAAAGAAGTTAAAGGAAAATGGAAAAACAAATAATCAAGTAGAAAAAAACAAAACAAAGAAACAAACAAAAAAGTTTCAAAGATATAAACAGGGAGAGAGTGTACTAAACAATTGTAAGCTGAAATGGCATTAGAGAGACAGGATTAAAAATAAAAAATAAAAAGAATAAAGATAAGAATAAAAATGAAAAATAAGTAAATGAAAGAAAAAAATATATAAACAAAGTAAATAAAAATAAAAATGAATTAAAAAATAAAATAAAAAATAAAAAAAACCTGCCAAGTTCAAATGCAATGAGGTTTCAGTCTTAATAATTTTGGTGTTTGTCCCTCAGCCTCCAATCCTGGAGATGGTACTCAGATGTTGTTCTGTAGTTGTCTCATCAAAGGGGAAACATAAAATAGAACAAAACTGCACACACACAAAAAAAATCCCACAAAGTGTCCCAAGTTCAATTGCAATACAGTTTCAGTAAGTTTTTCAGCATGCAGGTGTAGTTAGGTTGTTGTCTCATCAAAGGTAGGGAGAGAAAAAAAAAAGAGTCTCGAGACAGTTCTGTAAATGGTATCTGGGGCTGTGGCTTGCCTGCCCACTGCCTCTGCTGTTGCTGGAGGTGTTATTTATGCAGATCTCTGGGGCGAGTTTAACACTCACTTGGCTCCGCAGGCTTTGTTTACTCAGAGTTCTCCTGTGCACGAGCCGCTGATGCAAGCTTTCCCCTTTCCAAGCACACTGGGAAAGGTGACACTGCACCCACTTTCTCAGGCCTGCATGTTTATTTACAACTCGTGTGAGAAGTGGGTCTTCCCCCCTCTCCTGTGGAGTTTTCCTCCCATCCCTGTTTTTACAAGCCTTCCCGCTCCTGATTGCTGGGCGTGTGCTGCTGCTCCTGCCAGCCAGCATGTTTGTTTACAGCTCACTTGGGAGGTGGGTCTTCCCCTCTCTCCTTTGGAGTTTTCCTCCCACTGCCACTCTCACAAGCTTTCCTGCTCCTGGTTGCTGGGCACACGCCCCCGCTCCCACCCTCTCTGGCCAGGCCCACCTTGTTTATTTACAGTTCTGTGAGTGATTCCCTTCCCATTCTCTTGGGTGCTCAGGGTGCCCCACCCTCTTTGCTATGTGTCCTTATTGTTCTTATTGCTTATTACTCAGTTTCTCTTTTTTCCCCGGGGTGGGGGTCAGTCCATGCAGGGGACTATGGTGATCTGGCCCAGGCTTGTCTGTGGGAGTACCGTGTACTGCTTAGCTCACCTTGTCTGCATCTTCCCAAGCTGTCTGGGAGCAGGCATCTGTCAGTGGCCCGGGGGCCCTCCTGGTTTCTCTGTTTAACATGAAGTGGAGATGCTCTGCACAGGCTTGAAGTGTGGAGGGGTCAAAATTTTGCCTCTTCTCGGTGGCCTTGCCTGTAAGGTGTGTCTCCAGCATCTCTCCAAGATTTCACTTTAGAAGGCATGCTTTCTGCTTCCTCCCTTTAGCCGTCATCTTGGAATCCCCCAAGTTACCTAAATCTTGTTATGAATATGGAAATGCAGGGCAATATATAAGAGGTTGAAAAATCAGATAATTATAGTAGACATTACAGATGAGAGAGTTATAGCCTGAGTGATCACTGAAGACTAAACAAAGAACGCAAAATTTGAGGTGCATTGTAAAATGTATTATTATGATTAATGGAGTAGACCATGCCCTGTGTTTTAGATTAGCAGAGACATATAAGAAATATCACAAAGGAAAAAAAGTAACAAATATGAAAAGAAAACTGCAGGATTAAAACCTTTCATGATCCCTGCTAGCACTTTGCTTGAGCACTGTGGTATGAGCAGACTTATTTTCCCCCAGTGTAAGGGGTTATATCTATTGCTTCATGAGGAGAAAATTCTTGACCATGCTAGTCTTTCCATAGAGAGCTGATTTTCAGCAATTATGCAGGTCCTGATTCAGGAGAGCTTACATTCCTAATACATAAATGGCCCTCCCCAAACCCTTTCACATGGAGGCTCCCATTCTCAAGTTGTTTTCCCTTGTGTCTTTCAGATGAAGCAGCTTTTGCTGAATATAGTGCTCCCTGCAGCACAGGTAACCAAAACTTGTACTCCCTATCCCACGTCTTCTTTTCACTGTCAAAACCAGAGTGAAATGAAAGCTATATACAAAATCATAAACAAATTTGTTAATTGATCTCATATTCCTTCCACTGCATGATAAAACAGAAGAGCAGAGCACAAATCCTCTGGAAGATGTCTCTAATTCCCTCATCAAAAAATCTATAATATTTCAGGGTAAATATCTGATGAGCCTATTCTAGATCTTGGTTTGATTTCCTTTAGCAAGTCCTGTTACCCATATATAATTAGAATTATAGTCAACCCTTGACAATCCCTGAATCACACTCTCTTTCTTCTCTTTTCTCCATAGTCACAAAGCAAGAAAACTTTTGAAGCTGATATCTCTAAACAGGATCTTGCTGGAATCTATGCAGCCAGGAACTTTTAAGGGGATTTCATGTAGCTGTGTATACTGAACATGCTGGTGATATATATATAGATAGATAGATAGATAGATAGATAGATAGTGTATTTCTGATCATTTATTCTTTCTTCATTCAATACAAATTTACTCAAGTACTCATGTACACTTAGTGCCTTGCACTGTACTTTGTATATGCAATGAACAAAAACTGACATTCTAATTGAGATCATGGTGCATATTACAAAAGTGGGAACAATTCAAAATAGGCTCAATATTACAGAACCTCAGAATATGAAGAGTAATGTAATGGTAATCCATTTGATAACTTTATGGTGGGTAGATTGGTGACAATAAGAATATGACACAGGCTGACAGAGTGGCTTAAGTGGTAGAGTGCCTGCCTAAGAAGTGCAAGTTCAGTACCAGAAAAGAAAAAACTGTGACACAAGCTGAACATGATGGCATATGTCTGTAATCTCAGCATTTTGAAGACAAAGGCAGGAGGATCACTAGTTCAAGACCAGCCTGGGCTACATGGTGAGACCTTGTCTCAAAAGAAACGATAGGTGGAGATGCAACCCAGTGACAGAGAGCTTGCCTAACATGAGCAAGGCCATGAGTCAGTCTCCAGCACTGCAGGAAGAAAGAAGAAAGGAAGGAAGGGAGGGAGGAAAGAAAGGGAAGGGAAGGGAACAGAGGGAGGAAAGAAAGGGAAGGGAAGGGAAGGGGAGAAGATGGAGGAAGAGAGGAGGAAGGGTCTTTCAAAAAATAAAAAGGGTCCAAAAGCATTCAGAAGGCTGAGGCAGGAGAATCATGAGTGGAAGTCAGTCAGGGATACAGAGTAAGTTCCAGGTCAGACTGGGTTACATGGCAAGATGATGTCTCAAAAAATCCAAAATGGGTTGGTCTAAAAATCTCCATCCTCAGAACTGGATCTGGCCCACAGGAACACTTACCCAAGCCACATGCTGGAGGTGGTAGGGAGAGTCTGAAACACGCAGAAGGCAGAGACAGGAGAATCATGAATTGAGGTAAGTCTGAGCTATGTAGTGAGTTCCAGGACTGCCTGGGTTACATAGCAAGACCCTATCTCAAAAGAACAAAATCTCCACCCTCAGAACTGCAGCTGGCCCATGGGCACTCTTAGCCAAAACACATCCTATTCTTCAAATCACAAAGGAGTTACATCAGCTTGAGGCCATATTTGGGAGCTCCCCCACAAATAAACACATGAAGAAAGTCACCTTCACTCAAGGGAAGAGAAACAGTACAAGTAAACAATCACATACTGTCAGCATTGTATTTAATGGAAGAAACCCTGTTGATTGGGCTCTCATTTTTGTTGCACTGATTTTTTTTGTCTAATTGCAATGAAAACATATAAGTAAGGTATATTATAGATTGTGAAAGCAGTTCTTAATTTGCACGCATGTTAAGAGAGTTAAACCAGGTTGAATATTGAAAAGACATTGATAGCGTTTGGAGCTGGAATGCCCCCCAAAGGTCCATGTATTAAAGGCTTATTCCCTAGCTTGTTGCAATTGGGAGATGGTGGAAACTTTAAAAGGTGGGGTCTGATAAAAGGTCTCCAAGTCATTTGGATGTGCCCTTCTTGACGTTAGAGGGACTCAGGGCTGTACTCCTCCACTCATGACACAAATGCTTTACTCTGCTATGCACTGCTACCATTATGGGCTCCATTGCCACAACCCTAAAATATAAGGGCAGTTGATCATGGACTGAAACTTCTTAAATTGTCAGCCAGAATAAACCTGTCTCCTTATAAACTGATTAGTCTTTGATATTTGTTTCAGTAACTAACACAGGCATAGTGACAATGTTTATTTATGGGAGATAACAAAAGTGAAGGTGGAGAAAGGAGTTTGGATTAATTTATAAAGGGTCTTACAAGAAGTCTGTATTATAGCCTATAAGTAATAGGAAGCCAATGGAATCATTTAAAAACAAGATAGCTGTATAATCAGATTTGGTTTAGAATGGTGGCAACTGAAGAAGTGAGCTATAATGGGGAGATTATGACAATCATACTTACTTCTTATGAAAAATTTTCTTGGAAGAAGGATTATAAATATATTCTAATTTTTAAAACTGGTTTTCTTCAATTCTTACAACTTAGAGAATGCCAAAATGCTTTTTACCAATATTGCAAGTTCCAGACCAAAATGAGGCTTATAAGAAAGCTACTGTAGATATTAGATTCAGCTTTCTATGTACTTTTCTGGAGTCCATTCAAAACCAGATCAACAATTATTTTGTTCCCAGAGTAATTATGCATCTTGCTTCAAACTTGAATTAGGAATGGGAGACTACTTCAAGAAAAGTTTAGACTCTGATTAATGGAATTCTAAAGAATATTCACTATATGACAGCCATATAAAATATGCTACATTCATGACTCAGGGCCCTTGCATCATTATTTTTTTTTTTTAAATCTTATTCTCCCTATTCTGACAGCTTAGAAACTCAGACTTTTTTCATGTACAGTAATAACCACATGGTGGCAGCAAACAGTAAGAAAATATGAGCTGCTATTTTATTGAAACCAGATTTTAAAAAAAAGAAGTTAGGCAAAAGGAAGAGAGAGGAGAGAAAGCAAAATAACTAAGCAAAATCTAAATGGTAAGATGCCCCAGCCTGCATGGGTACGCTGCGTGAGCCTGACTAAGAGTGATGGGGAACAAGAAATAAAACACACACAAACATACTGACATACAACATAAAAACAGAACACTAGTATCAGGAGGGCTGCACATTCCTGATGGAAAACGTGAGCACCTACCTGAGCCAGAGTGTTTATTTTATAGGTCAGTACAAGGAAAAGACTCAGGTAAAACTCAAGCTTTAACAATTCTTGATGCAAGGTAAAAGGAATGAGGTTTAGTGGGCTAATTTTCCTAAGACTAATGAAGCTTAATTACAACACATCAGTTCTGGAATCATCTAGGCGTGCAGGACACCTTATCTACGGTATTGATTAATCTTTGCATCAGGGAGTCTCCTAAGAGTTCTGGTACTTAATCTAGTTTTGCATCAGGGGGCTGGTATGCTGACACAGCAGGTTGTATTCTTCAAGGAGATGTGAGAACAAAGGTCAAGACAACAGGTACTGGGGAAATTATGGTAGAAGAGGCTGTGCAAACTTCTACATGGAGAGGTTGTGCAAACTTCTGTATAGAGAGGCTAGGCAAACTCCATTATTCCCAGTCCAGGGTCATGCCTGGTCCCCAATATCTCCCCCTACTCTATTTCTTAAAAGCTCCCAATGCATTTCTATGTTTAATTCAAGGAGTTGCCTTTTGATTTTTCGAGTTCCTACTGAAAGTAAGCGAAAACAACAAATCATAATAACACAATGCCAATGAAATACCAAAAGGAATATTTTAGAGTATTAAAAGGGTTGAATCCTTGCAATTCATTTAATGTAGCTCTTGCTATATCTGCAGGAGCAGCCATCTGATCGTGTGCTCACTTGCATGGCTAAAATTTGCTGTCTTAAGGCTCGTAGATTAAGGGAGTCATTGTTATTTTCCCAGGCTCCCATGACATGTGCTTTAATGAGTTTCCATGGGAAGTCTGTGGCATTGTAGGGTGCTGCAGTAACACAAATATGTTGGAAGCCTGCATGGCACAGTAAATCTTGATGGAATTTCAGCATTTGAACTTCATCTCCCATAGCCAGCAAAGCAGCTTCTAGAGAATTTAAGTGGATATCAATTTTTTCATGTATAGCAACTTGTTGTTGAAAGGCATAACTGACAATTTATGTTGAGGTATTAATGTAATGAGCATTTTGAATGCTTTGGGAGAGGGCTACTGCAGCAGTAGCCATGGCAGCAGTAGCAGTGATGGCTGCCACAATGCCTGCTTTCAAGAGCCCTACAAATCTTTTTTCCCTTACTAATAATGATTTTATTTCTTTGACAACCTGTAGTCCTCTGTCATGATACAATGGTCCCATGAAATTTGGAGATACCAAGATATAGGGGATTTGTTTTACTATAAGTAGGCTGCCATTTATGTAATTATCACACATGAAGTTAAATTGCAATTAGAACAAGAGATATCAAAAATAGTTCTGTTTTTAGAGATGTTAATTTATCCAGCCAATAAAGCAAAAGGATGTTGAACACAAGCTTGTAAGCCTTTAATAACAGAGCTGCCTGAATGGCTAGTTAGATTGATATTACCAGTAGCAGCTCCGAGCTTCCATATATCTGATTGAATGGTTCCTCCGTCTGGTCCCACCAGAGGGGTGGTCCAATACCCCATAATATTAGTTTCAGAAGTGCCATTATAAGACCAGTATGCAAGCTTGTAGCCTATAAAAGTAACAGCCATTGGAGAAGCAAATATACATTGTTCTCATGAGGCTGCCTTATGGGGGTGCCAGGAATTGCATTTGTCATGACAGCAGAGAATGTGAGGCCAATGTGTAGCATTATATGGCTCAGTGGCATTAAAGCTGAAAATTTCTAGTTTTTAATCAAGAAACTGAGTACCATTCCATAACAGAGCACTTTTCCAAGTAGGTGTGAGAGGGAGAAAATATGGCAAATTCCCCAGACATGCGGGTAAAGCAACAGCTTGTCCTGTAAAATTATAATTAGTGAAAGTAGGAACCAGGTGTCCACTGGAGTGATCTCCTACCAGCTCAGACTCATTAGTAAAACTGATGTAGGTGGACTTTTCCAGGTAACTGCATGAAGCAGCGGTGGACGAGGCACAAAAGCCCAGTGCACTAAGTTCTGGGCTTCTGCAGCATTTACCTGCTGACTAATGATGGAATCATAGCTAGCAGAAGAACCCCTTAATGGCATTCCTGGCCATATCCACCAAGCATTGTATTTGACCCCAAGTTAGGGGAGTAGATCCCCGGGTTGTTTCACTGTGTTTGTCAAGGTGATGATGTTGCCTCTTGTAGGACCTGTAAGTAGTTCCTTGTCACTTTCAGTGATAAGATCTCTGTCAGTTTGGTTTTCAGCAGGGTTAGGCTTCTCTCCTCCTCTGTCAGGTGGAGCTTCTGCATCTGATGGCTGATTGGTTCCATGGGTCTGCACAAACTGTGAGGGTACCCAAATTGGGCTTTCTGTACCTTCAGGAAAAACATAAGCATGGCCTTGGCCCCATAACAAGACCAGGCTAGGGCCTTACCAGGCCCCAGTCATTACATCTTTCCACAATACCTGTGGCAAACATTGTTTATTACAATGTTCCTGATGTTTTTCAGCTGCAGTAAAGCCAGATTCAGAGCAATTTAAAAAATTTAAAGTAAAAAGAGCTTTGTCAATTTGAGTGGCTGGGGAGCTGTCTCCCCCTTCTTGTTTTTGTAAGTGAACTTTAATATTTGTTGAGCTTGTTCCAATATAACTTGGCCTTTTGGATTGTAGGGTATGCCTGTGGTATGAAATTTTGTAGGAGGAACAAAAAGCCTTGAAGGCAGTAGATGTATAGCCTGGACCATTATCAGTTTTAACATGGAGCGGTTTGCCAATCACAGCAAAGGTGGCTAAACAGTGATCTATGACATGGCGTGCTGCTTCTCCTGATCTTGGAGAGGTAAAAACAAAACCAGAGTAAGTATCAATGACAACATGGACATAATGCTGTCATCCAAAAGATGGAATGTGAGTAACATCCATCTGCCATAATGATAGAGGATGAAAACCACAAGGGCTAATCCCTCACTGGGCACAGGGAAATGAGGAGCACATTTTGAACACGACTTAACAATTTGATGAGCTTCTTCAACCTTAGCCAGGGCCATACGACCCTCTGCTGTAAGATATCTAGGAGAAGATGGTTGAGTGTCTCCCTGTAAAATTTTAACGAGAGGAGACAGTTCACAGGTGGTAAGTTTTAAGGCAGGACATAGCCAATTTATATCACCTAATAATTTTTGAAAATCATTTAAAGTTTTAAATTTATCTACAGATTTCTATTTTTGGGGGGTGCATAGTCCATCCCTTAATAAGCCGTCCCAAATATGAAAAGGGAGGTTGCTTTTGTCCCTTGTCTGGAGCTACAGTAAGGCCCATTTGGCCAAGTTATAAACAACAAAAGAAGTTTAGAAGAAGTGGGCTTACCTGGCATCCATTTTTAGTTCTGTCTGGACTATAGATGAGATCCTGACAGCTTAAAAATGCTGCAGAATGTCAACAAACAACATCTAAAGATTTTGAAAAAAGCCAACAATATTTAGAAGGCCAAACTCAATTGAAAATAGGTACTGGGTAATTGCAAATGCTCTGAAGAAGGACCAGACTGAGAATGAAAACACTTAGAACAGCTATGGCTAAAATACTGAGAAGTAGTTTGGGAATTGTCAGAACATTTAGTTATTTCCATTGGAGACTGTATTTTTGGGAAAATAATTATGACTAATAGTATTAAAACAGCAGCACTAATGCTCCTTGTTACAATTAGGAACACGTGGACACAAGCTTGTAAAAGTCTGGCATTGTTAACTTTAGATCTCTTTAAGTTATGAATCCAATGCCTGTGATCCCAAATAGCCTTATTTTTTGATATACAGCTATATTTTATATATATACAGTAACACTTATTTGACTAAAACTAGTATAGGCCATGTTTTAAGTAGCAGGATTGCTCAAATGCAAGGTTTTACTGAATGTTACTGTTTACAAACAGCACACCTGCCAAAAGTTTCATTAACCATTTTATATGTCAAAGGTTTATATATCAAAGGTTAGGCATGCCATAAATGTCAGTTTAAGAGTGCATAGATTCAAGAGCTCAAAAACATATAAAAATTAACTGAGTGGCCACAAGTACATTGATTACTTTTTTTTTTTAACTTTTAGGAGCAGATTGAGAAGTATCCCATTCTTTTCTTTTAGGACTCATTTTGGGCAGCTTGCAGCTGAGGCGAGAATCAATTTTAGGAATAGTGTTTTGAGTCAGTCTCAGTTTTTAGTAAGACTGTGGCCATAGCTATTAGACTTTTGTCTCTAATAAGTTAATCATACAATAGACATACACAAATGAAACATACACAATAGACATACAAAATGAAACACAAAACAAATACACTAATATACACAAAATTTACACAATGAAACACAAAATGGTTACATTAATTTCGAGTGCACTCTTAGACATCGAAGACTTTAGATTTACCTCTAGTTTTAAACATACGTACATAGCGATCTCTTTCCTTAGATCTAGTTTGTCCCATATGTATTACTCCTGACTGTATTCAGAATTTTGCTCTCCTCTTACCTTATTTTCCTTGTGGATGCGTCCTCCAGAGAGCATTCCCTTGCCTTGTCCAGTGAGTTCTCTTGTAGTCAGGCCCCACATTGGGCGCCACTTGCCCTGGACTGCATGGGTATGCTGCGTGAGCCTAAGAGTGACAGGGAATGAGAAATAAAACACACACAAACATAAAGACATATAACATATAACAAAACGCTGGTATCAGGAGGTTTGCACGTTCCTAGTGGGAAACATGAGCACCTACCTGAGCCAGAGTGTTTATTTTATAGGTCAGTACAATGAAAAGACTCAGGTAAAACTCAAGCTTTAACAATTCTTGATGCAAGGTGAAAGGAATGAGGTTTGGTGGGCTAATTTTCCTAAGGCTATAGAAGATTAATTACAACACATCAGTTCTGGAATCATCTAGGCATGCAGGACACCTTATCTATGGTATTGATTAATCTGGCATCAGGGAGTCTCCTAAGAGTTCTGGTACTTTATCTGGCTTTGCATCAGGGGGCTGGTATGTGGACACAGCAGGTTGTATTCTTCAAGGAGATGTGAGAACAAAGGTCAAGACACCAGATACTGGGAAAATTATGGTAGAAGAGGCTGTGCAAACTTCTATATTCCCAGTCCAGGATCATGCCTGGCCCCCAACATCAAGATACAGCAAAATATTCTCAAGGTTTAAGAATAATCCTCTTAAACTTGATGCCCACTCTTCCAGTCCCACTGAAGCAGCACTCCCACCTTCTTTGGCAGAGTCATGTGGACAGAAGATCCACCTTCCATATCCAGTGGGCCAATGATCTTATCCCACTGCTTTTTCAGGGTAACAATCAGATACCCAGGGCTCCCGAAAGCCCATGACTTTGGGCAAAGATGTTTTAGTCTGTGAAAGCTGAGAGAGTGGCATTTTTTTTAAGTAAAGTCCTATTCAACTTAATATTGGAATTTCTAGCCAGAGCAATTAGGCAAGAAGAAGAAATTAAAGGAATACAAATAGGTAAAGAAACTGCCAAGATATCCCTATTCACAGACAATATGATCCTATACCTTAAAGATCCAAAACACTATACCCAAAAACTCTTCGCCACCATAAACAGCTACAGCAAGTTGGCAGGATACAAAATCAGCTTACAAAAATCATTAGCTTATACACCAATAACAAACAAACTGAAAAGAATATGTGGAAACAATTCGATTTACAATAGCCTCAAAAAAAATCAAATACTTAGGAGTAAACTTAACAAAGGGTGTGAATGACCTCTACAAGGAGAACTACAAACCCCTAAAGAAAGAGATTGAGGAAGAATACAGAAGATGGAAAGATCTCCCATGCTCATGGATTGGTAGAATCAACATAGTAAAAATGGCTATACTACCAAAAGCAATCTACATGTTTAATGCAATTCCCATCAAAATCTCAATGATATTCATCACAGAGATTGAAAAATCTACCTTAAAGTTCATTTGGAAACACAAGAGACTGCAAATAGCCAAGGCAATACTCAGCAAAAAGAGCAATGCTGGAGGTATCACAATACCTGACTTCAAACTATAATACAAAGCAATAGCAATAAAAACAGCATGGTACTGACACAAAAACAGACATGAAGACTAGTGGAAAAGAATAGAGGACCCAGATACAAATCCACACAATTATGCCCACCTTATTTTTTGACAAAGGCACCAAAAATATATGATGGAGAAAAGATAGCCTCTTTAACAAATGATGCTGGGAAAAGTGGTTATCTGCCTGCAGAAAACTGGAATTAGACACATGCTTATCACCCTTTACTAGTGTCAACTCAAAATGGTTCAAGGACCTTAATATTGGACCCAAAACTCTGAAGACTACAGGAAAGAGCCAGGAATACTCTGGAAGCAATAGGTATAGGCAAGGACTTTCTCAACAGAACCCCAGAAGCTCAGCAACTAACAGAAAAGATGGACAAACAGACTACATAAAATTAAAAACCTTCTGCACAACAAAAGAAATGGTCTCTAAACTGAAGAGACCACCCACAGAGTGGGAGAAAATATTTGCTAGTTTTATATCAGGCAAAGGACTGATAACAAGAATTTACAGGGAACTCAAAAAACTAAACTCTCCCAAAAATCAGTGGACCAATAAGGAAATGGGCAACTAAACTATACAGAACTTTTTCAAAAGAAGAAATTCAAATGGCCAAAAAACTCTTGAAAAAATGCTCACCATCTCTAGCCATAAAGGAAATGAAAATCAAAACCACACTAAGATTCCACCTCACCCCTGTGACAATAGCTATCATCAAAAACACCACCAACAACAAATGTTGGCAAGGATGTGGAGAAAAAGGAACCCTCGTACACTGCTGGTGGAAATGCAAGATAATACAACCACTCTGGAAAACGATATGGAGGCTTTTTTAAAAACTAAACATAGATCTGCCATATGATCCAGCAATACCATTCTTGGGGATATACCCAAAGGAATGTGACTCAGGTTACTCCAGAGTCACCTGCACACCCATGTTTATTGCAGCACTATCTATTCACAATAGCCAAGTTGTGGAAACAGCCAAGATGCCCCACTACTGACGAATGGATCAAGAAAATGTGGTATCTATACACAATGGAATTTTACTCAGCCATGAAGAAGAATGAAATCTTATCATTTGCAAGTAAATGGACGGAACTGGAGAACATCATCTTAAGTGAAGTTAGCCAGGCTCAGAAAGCCAAAAATCTTATGTTCTCCCTCATATGCAGACTTTAGATAAAACAAATGCAGTAATATTATTAGACTTGGGTCACATGCTAAGGGAAGGACACATACAGGAAGAATAGGGAAAGGTAGGAAACCCAAAACTTGAAAGTGTTTGTTGTCCCCACTGCAGAGGAGCTAACACAGTAACCTTAAAACAACAGAGGTCAGTATGGGAAGGTGACCGGGAAGTAGTGAAGAGGTCTGATAGATACGAATCAATTCAGGTTGTAATACACTTGTGCATGGAAGCAATGCTAGGAATCTCTCTGTATAGCTATCCTTATCTCAACTAGCAAAAACACTATGTCTTTCTTACTATTGCTTATGTCTACTCTCCAAAAAAATTGGAGAAAAGGGCAGAACAGGTTCTGCCTGGAAGCGAGTGGGGGTGGGGGAGACACAGAGGGAGTGGGGGCGGTGGGGGAAGAAAAAACGTATGCACATACAGTGTATGCACATATGAATAAATGAATAAAGAAAAAAACATCTGTCAGAGGATGGACAGATTGAGAGATAATAGATGATAGATAATACATACACACATACATATACATACATGGATAGATACATAAATGATAGATGCATATATACCTACATACACACATGATAGATAGATAGATAGATAAACACCTTTGAAAGACACTGGTACTATCTATCCTTTAGTTCATATGCATATTACAGGACCTGGTAGGGCCCCCTTTCACATAGCTTGTTCTCCCTTCACAGTATCCTGTTGTGCACAAAGCCATGATCTGCCCGGAGTCAGCCTGGGAGACAGTACAGAAGGGAGCCCATGGCAGACATGTCTACACCAAGGCCCTGTTGGCCTATGCATTTGTCCTGGCAGGGAATCAGGACAAGAGGAATGAAATACTGAAATCACTTGATGGGGAAGAAGTGGAAAAAGGTGAGCACATATGTGAAGATTTTTCTCTCTGCCCACATCCACTGGATGGAAACAGGAGAGAATACTGAATTCCTGAAAACAGCCTTCCCTTGTGGGCTACCACCTTAGGAAATGCTGAGATTTCTATGCAAACCAAATGATTAGGGAACTGATGCTACTTTTATACCCAAGCATTCTTTTATTTATTTATTTATTTATTATTTATTTATTTTAGTACAACTGGGGTTTGAACTTAGGGTGCCATGCCTAGTAGGCAGGTGCTCTTATGGATTGAGCCATGCCTCAGTCCTTTTAATGTTTGAGTTGTTTTCTGAATAGGGTCGCACAGTTATGCCTGGACCATGTCCCTCTTATTTATACTTCTCACATAGCTGGGATGACAGGTGCATGCCACCATGCCCGGCTTTTTATTGATTGTGATGGAGACTTGAGAACTTTTTCCCTAGACTGACCTCAAACCACCATACTCCAGATCTCCTCCAAATAGCTAGAATTACAAGCATGAGCCACCCACACCTAGCTTTGCTATACTTCTTTTTCAGATAAGGTCTTGTGTTTTTGCTGAGGACCAGTCTTGGATGATGACTCCCCTGCCTATGCCTCCAGTGTAGCTGAGACTACAGACATTAACCACCAAGCCTGGCTTATTTGTTCAGATGCAGTCTTACTAACTTTTTGCCTAGCTGGCCCTAAATAGCAATTCTCCCAATCTTTACCTCATGAGCAGCTAGGATTATAGTCATGAGTCACCACGCCTGACTCCCAAGACTTCCTTTAAATATTTTGTTATCTAGAATACAAAATCACAAAAGCAACATAACAGGACAATTAAGGTACTTCTATCTGCATTTACAAAGAGATAAGTTGATGTGTATACTTTCCTTTAGGAAAAGTATTGTATACAATACTTCTATTGTATACATTGTATATGATATTGTATACATATCAGAATAAGTAAAAGCTACAAAAAGCCATAGGAAAGGAATTATCATCTATAATAATAGCTCCCAGGGCCAGAGATCTAGCTCATTCGTAGAGCACTTCCCTGGATTCAATGCCCAGGGAAAAACGGGGTGGGAGAAAGTTTCCACTTTTTATCATTTCTCTTACAACTCTGAAATTAGTGAGAAGATTTCATATTTCATTTCAACTAAACACTGATCAAATAACTGTAGATTGGGTATATAATAGTTATTTAGTAAAGGAATCATGGCTGCCATTTTTTCCTCATCAGCTCTATCAAAACAACATTTGAGAAAACATTTCAGTTGGTACCTTACAAATTTCTGTCTTCACTACACTTATTCTTTCACTATTCCCTCAACCACACTATACCATATCTAGGTCAATTTTTACTCTGGGTTCATAAATCTAGGAGTATTATAACTGAAACAAAAAAGCCTACTCCAACTTTGCTATATTTCTTTCGAAATATAGACATATAGTCCTACATTAAATACTAATAGGTTTAATTCTTTCTTTATTCTTATCCTTAAGACAACTCAGTCCATTGAAAAGGCCTCAGAAACCCAGCACACCAGTGGGTCCCTTGCACCAATCCCAGAATTGTCTCTGCTGAAGTGGAGATGAAAGCCTATGTGCTCCTCTCTCACTACACTGTCCAGTCAGCCCCAACCCCAGAGGACCTGACATCTGCAGTACACATAGTGAGGTGGCTCACAAAGCAACAGAATTGCTTTGTGTTACCTTCTAAAATGCAGAAACTTTAAAGCAACAGAGGCCAATAGGAGAAGGGGACCAGAAATTAGAGAAATCGAGAAGAATTAATTTAGAATGTAACACATATGTACAGGAAAGCAATGCAAGTAAACTCCCTGTATAGCTATCCTTGTCTCAACTAGCAAAAACCCTTGGTCCTTCCTATTATTGCTTATATTCTCTCTTCAACAAAATCAGAGATAAGGGCAAAATCGTTTCTGCCTGGTAACAAGGTGGTTGGGGGGGGGCAGGGGAAAGGGGGGAGAAATGACCCGAACATTGTAGGCACATATGAATAAAAGAAATAAAAAAAAAATCACCATGATCAGCTGGTTTCATACTTGGAATGCAAGGATCATTCAATATGCAAAACTGATACTACAGCACTTAAATAGAATGAAGGACAAATATCACATGATCATCTCAAAAAGATGCAGAAAAGTCCTTTGCCAAAACTCAACAGTCCTTCTAGATAAAAGCCCTGAAGAAAGTAGGAATAGAAAAGACATTTCCCAATATGATAAAGGCTATGTAAAGCAAACTGGTAGCCAACATACTAAATTGAGGAAAAGCTAAAAACATTTCCTCTAAAATCAGGACTGAGACAAAAGCATCCGCATTCACCACTTGGACTTTTAGCCAAAACAATTAAACTGGAGAAACAGATAAAATGGAACACAAATAGGAAAGAAGAAATCAAATTATCCTGTTGCAAATGATATAACCCTGTACTTATAAGACTGAGATGAGGAAGATCACAGTTCAAAGCCAGCCCAGGGAACTAGTTCCCAAGACCCTATCTGGAAAATACTCAACGCAAAAGAGAAGGGTTGGAAGGATAGCTCGAGTGGAAGAGTGCCTGCCTAACAAGTATAAGGCCCTCAGTTCAAACCTCAGTGTCACATCACATAAATAACCTAGTGATGCACCTCAAGCTCTTAGAAAAAGAACACCAAGCCAAACCCAAAGGTAATAGATGGAAAGAAATAGTAAAGATCAGGACAGTAATTCATGAAATGGAGATTAAAAGAATAGAAACAATCAAAGGAGGAAAGCACTGAATCTTTGAAAAGATAAGCGAGATTGACAAAATCTTAGCAAAGTAACAAACAGAAGACCCAAATTAACAAAATTAGAGATGAGATAGGGGATAGCACAATAAATCCCAATGAAATTCAGAAGATCATTAGAGATTACTTTAAAAATCTACATTCTAATAAAAAGGAAAATCTAGAAGAAATGGCTACATTTCTAGAGACAAGTGACCTACCTAGATTGAATCCAGAGGCTATAAACTACCTAAATAGATCTGTAACAAGTAATGAATTTAAACTACTAATATAGTCTCCAACAAAGAAAAGCCCAGAGTTGGATGAATTCACTGCTGGATCTTACCATATTTTTAAAGAATTAAGACCAATGCTACCCTAAACTATTACACAAAATAGAAAAGGAAGGAATATCATCAAACTTATTCAGATACTAAAACTGTATAAGAAAATTATAGACTAATTTCCTCGATAAAGATAGATGCAAAAATTCTCAATAAAACACTTGCCAACTTAATTCAACAAAACATTTAAAAGATCATATGCCATAATCAAGTTGACTTAATTCTAGGAACGCAAGGGTGGTTCAACATATCAATAAACATAAACAAAATTAAGGACATAAATACTGCACATAAACCAAATAAATGACAGAAATCATGTGATTATCTTATTAGATTCGGAAAAAGTCTTTGACAAAGTACAAAATCCCTCCATGATAAAAACCCTGAGCCAGGTGCCGGTGGAGCACACCTGTAATCCCAGCTACTTGGGAGACTGAGATCAAGGGGATTGTGGTTTGAAGCCAGCTGAGCAAATAGTTCTCTAGACCCAATCTCCAAAATAACAGAGCAAAATGGACTGGAGTTGAGGCCAAGCAGTAGAGCACTTGCTTTGCAAGCATGAAGCCTTGAGTTCAAACCCTACTCCCACCAAAAAAAAAAAAAAAACTGAAGAATCTAGGAACAGAAGGAATGTACTTCAATAGAAAAATAGAGCTACCATATGATCCTGCTATCCCACTCCTGTTATGTGGAAGAAATCAAAGTCAGCATACAATAGAGATATAAGCACACCTATGTGTATAAGAACACTGTTTTTAACAGCCAAACTATAAAATCATCCTAAGTGCCCAACAACTGATCAATAGATAAAGAAAATGTGGTATATATACACAACGGAGTAGTATTCAGTCATAAAGAAGAATGGAATTATGGAAACTGGAGATCACCATGTTAAGCAAAATAAACTGAACTGAGAAGGACAAGAATTGCATGTTTTCTATCATGTGTAGAATATAGACCAAAACAAAATGCAAAAAGAATTACATGATTGTAAAACAGTGATGGAAAACCAGTGGGAGGAAGAGGTTGAAAGGTGAAGGTGATGGGGAAACAATTGTATCAAAGTACTTCATATGTATATATCAAAATAGAATAATTAAACACATTAAAATTGTTTAAAAACTGGAAGGGATAAGAAAAAGTAATGGAGGGAATGAATTCAATCAAAGTATATTATGTGCATGTATGGAAATATCACAATGAAATCCCCTTGTATAATTAACATACACTAATTTTAAAAAGCCTGATATGGTCATGCACACCTGAAATTCAAGCTACATGGGAGGTGGAGATAGAAGGATCACAGTCCCAAGCCAGCTCCAGGCTAAAAGCACAAAGCCCTACCTGAAAAATAAACTGAATTGAATAGCGCTGGGGTGAGGACAGGGTAGAGCACTTGCCTAGCAAGCACAAGGTACTGAGTTTAAACCCCAGTACCACAAAAAAGTAAGCATAAAACAAGAAACAACAAATATTAGTGAGGGTATGGAGAAAATGGAATTCTGTACTCTGTTGGTAGAAATGTAAAATCGTCCATCCAATTTGGAAATCAGTATGGAAGTCCCTCAAAAACTTAAAAATAGAACTACCATATGATCCACTATACCACTTCTGGATATATACCCAAAAGAATCAAATTCAGCGTATTGTAAAGTTACTTGCATATCCTTGCAAAAGTACCATGGTACTTTTCACAAGAGGCAACTTGTGGAATTAGCCCAGGTGCCCATCAGTGAATGAATGGATAAAGAGAACTTGGTATATTTACACAATGGAGTTTTATTCAAGACTATGTTCTCTCTCACATGTGGAATAAAGGGAAGGGATAAGGACAGGAAAGTAATAGGGAAAATATTAGGGATGTGAAAAGGGGAAGAGAATAAAAAAAGGTAATACAGGGGGTGAATATGATCAAAATACATTGTATACATGTATGGAAATGTCATGATGAAACTTTTTACTTGACAATTAATATACACAAAAAACACAAAAGGAGAACAGAGAGGGTAATTTAAACAAAAGAAAAAAATAGCAAGTCCTAGGCTATGAAGAATCAATATTAAAAGGTCAATTCTGTCAACTTGATTCTAACATACATTCAGAAAAATAAATGAACCAATGCTCTTCTAATAAGGAAGAGCATTGAACAGTTCTATTGTGTGTTAAAATATATTATAAAGTCATAATAATTTGAACAGTATAGTATGAGCAATTGAATAAGCACATTTCTCAACGGAACATAATAAATATCAATAAATAAGGCCACATATTTATAAAGAACTTAATAAATAATGTAGGCAGCATGTCAAACTAGTTAAGAAAAAAAGTGGATTATTCAATAAATAATATAGTGGTAAGTAAATAACCACTGATGAGAAAATCAAGTTGGATCCTATATGACACTTCACACCAAATAATTCCAAGGGCATAAATATTCAAGCAAGGAAAAGAAAGTTATAAGTGTACTAAAGGAAAATATGGGAGATTTGCTTTCTGTAATCTTTGAATGGAAATTGAATGATTTTGAGTATAAAAAGCAGAATCCATCAAAGAAAATATGATAAATTTCATATGTGAATTCAAAATTTCTCTCAGGAGAAAAATATCCCATGATATGCAAGTTAGAAGAGAAATGACAAACTAAGAGAGAATATTTTTAGCCTATATCACACTGATTTGTTTAAGCATCTAAAAACTTTTTGTCTTTTAATTTTTGATACCAAGTCTCATATGTTGCCCAGGCTAGCATTCAACTCCAGAATCCTCCTGCCTCAACCTCCAGGTAGCTGGGACACAGGTGCACACAACCATGACTAGCTAGCATGTTAAGGAAAGGATCATTCACACAATCTTTCAAAAGCTGACAAAGGCTCTAGCACTTCACAGAAAAGGAAATACAAATGGCTCTTCAGTATGTGAAAAGATACTATCATTCTTGCCAAGAGAAATACAAGTTAAAACCACATGAGAAAACATTTTTTACTTCTCTAGCAAAGATTAAACATTTGATTAAAAACTATGCTGGTGAAGGTGAAGAGAATGAAACTTTCATATGTTGTTAGTGCGAATTTGATCCATGCATTTCTATAGAGCAGTTTGGCAATGTCTACAATGCACAAAATTACATCTGCAGAAATTTAGTGATTGCCCAGATTGTTGGAAAGGCAAAAGAGAGAAAATTATCATAAACTTCCATTAATAGGAGACTATCCAAATAAATTGTTAAATCCAGCCACATAAAAAATTAAGCCAGCCAGGCAGGAGGCATGGCTCAAGCAGTAGAGCACCTGCCTAACAAACGCAAAGTCCTGAGTTCAAACCTCAGTACTAACCAAAAAATGAGGGAGCTGGGCACAGTGGTACATGCCTGTAGTCCCACCTACTTGGGGGCAGGGCTGAAGCAAGAGGATCACTTGAATCCATGAGTTCAAGACCAGCCTGGACAATGGAGCAAGATCCCATAGCAAAAATATAAAAAAAAAAAATGAAGGCATTTAAATGAGTATGAACATAGAAAACTTCAAGATATATGGGGAGGTTAATTTCAGAACAGTGTATACACTAGGTTACAACATGCATAAATGTGAGCACATGCACTTATATATGTAAATGTTTATAAATAAATAAATTTTATCTGGAAAGATACACAAAAAATCAAGTCAAAAGAAAGACAAAAAGTCTTTCATCAGCAAATTGAAGTGTATGGGCTGCAAATGATACTTAAAATATAATAATCTGGCTAAGATTATATGCATAATTTTGACATCTCAGCACACCCAGTTATGCTACTGTAACTATGGTACTCCAGCAGTATCAAGGGTAAGGTCTTAGAAAGAGGGGACACTGCCACAAACCCTGAATATCAGAGGGTCCTTGCTACTTGCTACCAAAGAAAACACAAATTAAATGTATTAAAGAGTAAAAAATAAAGTGTGTGGGCTGGAGGTAAAGGGTGGGAGTAGAGACTCTATTTTCATTGATAATAATATGAATTTTATATTAAAGCATGCACAAAACAGTAACAACTTTAAAGAAGTAACACGTAAGGAAGACATTCAGAGGATGGCAAAAAGAAACCAGACAAGTGAATGCTTAAATTTAGGCTCAAAAATGTTAAGTGTTTTGCTTAGCGCCATATAGTGATTATTAGAAAAAAGATTGTTTTGGTTGTTGTTGAGAGGGGATTGGATCCGTGTCCTCGTGCATGCATGCTAGACAAGTCTTCTACCACTAAGCCATACTGCTACCCCAGAAAAGTAACTTGAGAACATGTGTGTCTGATTGAATCCAGTACTATCCTCATCACATTTTGTTCTCACTAGTGTCAAAGTTGAAACAAGGCATTTTCACAAAGAAAATTTAAGGAGTAAATAAATAATTCTTATATAAATACTAATGAATAATATCTAGATAGTCATGCAGTGGTGACTACTTAACAATGTGGATATATGAGAACTGCATCGTTGGCAGAATTTGATTGCATCCTTGTACGAACAGGGTATACTTACAAAAACCTACGTGGATAATATAGGTTAATGGCTCAAGGTAGCCTCTTTTTAAATTATAATTATTAACACATATTAATTGTACAGATTAATGGGATTTGGTGAGATTTTCCATACATGCATGTATCATCCATTGATTGTGTCCATCCACACTTCTACCATCTCCCCCATCCTTTTTCTCCCTCTTCTGCTCACTTTCCCAGCCCTTTGTAGTCCCTCTTCTACTTTCAGATCACCATCTTCTTTTTAATTTTCCACGTATGAGAGGAAACTTGTTACTTATCTTTCTGTGTCTGACATATTTCGCTTAACATGATGAGCTCCAGTTCTATGTAGTTTCCTGAAAATGTCAGGATTTCATTTTTCTTTGTGGAAGAACAGTACTCCATTGAAACAATACTTTCTTCATCTGTTTATAGGCTGATTCCTTATCGTGGCTATTGTTAACAATGCTATAATAAACATGGACATATAGATATCTCTTTGGTATGCTGACTTCATTCCCTTCAGATACATACCCAGGTATGGGATAACTGGATCATAAAGTAGTTCTAATGTCAGTTTTCTGAGATGCCTCCATACTATTTTCCACAGGGACTGTATTAATTTATATTCCCCCCAGGAGTACATAAGAGTTCCTTTTTCTCCATATCCTCATCAGCATATGTTAATTTTTATTTTTGTTTTTGTTCTGTTCTTGTTATTGTTTTGGGTTTTATGATAGCCACTCTAACTAGGGTATAAGATAATAATATTGTACTTTTGATATGCAATTCCCTGATGAGTAAAGATATTGAGCATTTTTTCATGTATTTCTTGACCACTTGTATTTCTTTTGAGAAGAGTCTATTTAGATCATTTGCCATTTTTAATTAGATTACTTGGGTTTGTTTTGTTGCTATTGTTTGAGGTTATGTTCTTGAGATCTTTAAATATTAATCCTCTCTTGGATGAATAGCTGGCAAAGATCTTCTATTCTGTGGGTTGTCTCTTCACTCTGTTGATTGATTTTTTTTTTTTGCTGTGCAGAAGCTTTTTAGTTTGATGTATTCCTATTTGTCAATTCTTGTTTGTGTTTCCTATACTTTTGGAGACCTATCCAGGAAATCATTGCCTGGGCCAATATCTTGAAGTGTTTCCCCAAAGTTATCCTCTTTGGATTCAGAGTTTCGTATCTTGCATTAAGGTCTTTGATCCATTTTGGTTTGATTTTTATACAGGGTGAGATATAGGGGTCAAGTTTCAATACATGAGGGTATCAAGTTTTCCTAGCACCATCTGTTGAAGAGACTATACTATATCCAGAGTATGCTTTTGACATATTTGTCAGAAATCATCTGGCTGAAAGTACATGGATTTATGTCTGGTTATTCATGTCTAGTTCTTCTGTTCCACTGGTCTACATGTTGGTTTTTATGCCACTACCATGCTGGTTTTGTTGCTACGGCTCTGTACAGCCTTGAAATCAGGTATTGTGATACCTCCAACTTCGCTCTTTTTGTCAAGATTTCTTTGGTTATTTGGGGTCTTATGTGTTGTCATATGAATTTTTTATTGTTTTTTCTAGTTCTGTCACAAAAATTGCTGGTATTTTAATAGTAATTGCATTGAATCTGAAGCTCACATTGGGCAGTATGTATATTTTAGCAATATTGGTACTACCAAATCAAGAAAATGAACGTGAGAGATCTTTTCACTTTTTAGTTTCTTTCCTCAGTGTTTGGTAATTTCCACAGTAGAATCTTTAACATCCTTAGTTAGGTTTATTCCTAGGTATTTCTTGTTTCTATTGTGAGTGTGACTACTTTATTATTTCTTTCTCAGTATGTTATTAATGTCTAGAAAAGCTACTTCATATGTTAACTTTATATCCTACTTCTTTTACTGAACTTACTTAGCAGTTCTAATTGTCTTCCTGTGGATTCATTAGGATTTTTTCTATACAGAATAATTTCATCTGAAAACAGGAGCAATTTGACTTCTTCCCTCCCTTTTCATATGTATTTTATTTCTTTCTCTGGCTTTGTCTAAAATTTCTAGTACTATATTGAATAAGAGTGGTGAGAATAGACACATTGCCTTGTTCCTGATCACAGAGGAAATGCTTTCAGGTTTTCCCATTCAGTATGATCTTATGATCTTGTTATATATAGCCTTTAGATTATTGAGGTATGCTCCTTCTATGTCTAATTCAATCAGGGATTGAACAATGTTCAATTTTATCAAGTGCTTTTTCTGTATCAATTAAAATCATGTGATTTTTGTTCTTGGTTCTGTTTAGGTGAGGTATTATGCTTATTGATTTGTGTAGTTGAACCATTCTTGAATTCCTCATAATAATCACCCACTGTTACTATATTGGGGACTATCTCTCCTTAATCAAACATCAACCTGATTATGGTGTGTAATCTTTTTCATGTGCTGTTGAATTGGATTTGCAAGTATTTTTGTTGAGGATTTCTGTATCTATATTTTTCAGCAGTATTGTGTGTAATCTTTTTTTTTTTTTTTGGTTGTGTCCTTATCAGGCTTTCATAGTAGAGTAATGCTGACCTCATGGATTGGGTTTGAAAGGGTTCCTTCCATTTCTATTTTATGGAATACTTTAAGGAGCATTCATTTTACTTATTTAAATGTTTGGTGAAATTCAGCAGTAAAACCATCTAGGGGATTTTCTTTGTTAGTAGACATTTTATTATTGATTCAATCTCATCACTTGCTCTTGGTCTATTTAGGTTTTGTATATACTCTTGGTGAATATGTCCAGAAATTTGTCTATTTCTTCTAGATTTTTTAATTCATTGACATGAAGTTTTTTGGTTGCAATGTCTCTTTTTTGATTTCTAATTTTATTAATTTGGGTCTTTTCTCATTCTTTTGGCTGGATTAGCCAAAGGTTTGTTAATTTTACCTTTTCAAAGAATCAACTCTTTGTTTCATTGACTCTTTTTGTTGTTGTTGTTCTAGTCTCTATGTCGTTTGTTTCTTCCCTGATCTTTATTATTTACTTCCTCCTACTCATTTGGGGTTTGGTTTGTTCTTGTTTTCCTGTGACCTTGAGATACATCATTAGGTCATGCTTGAGATTTCTTTCTTTCTTTCTTCTCTCTCTCTCTCTCTCTCCCTCTCTCTTTCTCTGAGCTCTCATTGCTATAATTTTCCATCTTCCTTACTAGTATTGTGTTTGCTATACCCCCACAAATTTGATATGTTGTTTCCATTTTCATTTTTTAAATTTCTCCTCTGACTTTTTAAATTACTCATTTTTGAAATGTGTGCTGTTCAGTACTCATGTGTTGTACAACTTTTACAGTTTCTCTTACTGTTGATTTCTAATTTTATTCTGTTGTGATCAGAGAAGATACAGGACGCAATTTCAGTTTTGTTAAATTTTTAAACCTTGCTTTGAGGTAAGTCTTTATTTTAGAGAAAGTTTTATACACCAATGAAAAGAACATGTATTCTATCAGTCTTTGATGGAATGGCCTATAAATGTCTGTTGAGTCCATTTAATTAACAGTATAATTTAATTCTGTTTCTTTTTTAAATTTCTCTAAAGTTTTTTTTAATATATTAGCATATAATAGTTGTACAGGAGGATAATTGTGGCATCTACATACATGTTTATAATATATCTTAATTAGATTTACCCCTTCCAATTTATGATGGGTTTTTTTATTGTTTTATTATTCATATGTGCATACAAGGCTTGGGTCATTTCTCTCCCCTGCCCCCACCCCTTCCCTTACCACCCACTCCACCCCTTCCCTCTCCCCCACTATGATGGGGTTTTTGGATGATTTTTTTGTTTAGATGATCAATCTATTGGTGATATGGGTTATTGAAGCCACCCACTGTTATTGTATTGGGGTCTATCTCTCCCTTTATTTCTATGAGTTTGTTTTATGAAATTGGATGGTCCAATGTTTGGTGCAGATAAAATTGTGATATCTCTTTGATGAATTATTCCTTTCTTCAATATTTAGTGACTTCTTTTTCTCTTCTAATGAATTCTGTTTTAAAACCTATTTTATTGGATATAAATATCACTACTCCTGCTTGCATTCAAATTCCATTTTCTTAGACTACTATCTTCCATTCTTTCACTTTCACTCTGGGTATATCTTTAGAAATGAGTTTTTTGGAGGGAGCATATTCTTACACCTGATTTTTAATCCATTTATCCATTCTGTGTCTTTTAATAATAAAATTAATATAATCTACTTTCAGAATCATTACAAAAAGGTATGGCTTTGTTCTTGCCATTTTGTTGATGTTCTTTTGAGTGTTTTGAATATTCTTTGTTTATTCTTCTCCTATTCATCTTTGAGATTTGATGGTTTACTGTATTATATTGTTTATTTCTTAATTCTCATCTGTATATCTACTCTTCTAGTCGAAATTATTCTTTTACATGCTTTCAGGATGGTGGCTATCTCTAGTCCTCTTTGGGGTAAAGGATTTCCTTTTTTTCCTTTAGTTTATGCTTATCTCAGTTTTTATTTCTCCTCTATCTAAAGGATAGCCTTGCTAGTTACAGTATTGTGTTGGTAGTTATTATCTTTCAAGACTTGAAATATATCATTTTATGCCTTCCTTATCATTAGGGTTTCTGCTGAGAAATCTAGTGTTAATATAAAGGGTTTGAATTTAAGTATGACTTGGCCCTTCTCAATTGGAGATTTTAGTTTTCTTTCTTTGCCCTATACCTTTGGCAATTTAACCATAATACTTCATGGAGAGGCTTGGTTTGGATTTTGGTTTGGGTTTTGATTTTCTGGACATGTCCATATCTTTCCCCATGATGTGAGAAGTTATTTACTATTATCTCATTGGGTAGGTTTTCTATGCCTTCTATTTGTACTCTCCTTTGTATATGCCAATGAGCTGGATGTTTGAGCACTTAATGGTGTCCCAGATAGCTTGCATGTTCTCTTCATTCTTTCTTATTTTTCATTTCTGACTGAATTTAATATTTTGAAAGACCTGTTTTCAAATTCTAATTTTTTTTGCAGTTATAAAATTTTATCTTAACTTTTTCCATCACAAAAGTCTACATTTTACTCCCCACTTCAACGCTTTATGCTATTAACATAACACTTTTGTATTTTTTTCATATTGTGTATTCATTAACAAATTATTGCATCTGTACTAATATTTTTTTCTTCCACTAAATCTAGTCTGTGGTTAAGGCTTTCAACTGAATTTTCAACTGTTTTACTGAGCTCTTCACTTTAAAGTTTCCATTTGGTTCTTTTTCAATATCTCTTTATCGTTACTGTTACAGAGTAAAGATATGCTGCATTGTCTTCCATATTTCATTCAACTGTTTGTGTGCATTCTCCAGGATTTAAGTGAGCTTTTTTAAAAACCAAGCTTTTGAATTCTTTCTCCAACATTTCATTCACTTCAGTATCTTTGGAACCTGTTACTAGGGAGTTATGAACCTCAGGAGATGTCATTTTCCATAGTTTTGACATATTTATTGTGTTTTTGTTGAGAATTGTGCATGTGTTGGGATGGATATCTCTTCTGCTTTTATGTGATGGTCTTCTTGATATGCAGCTTTCTCCTCATGATGCTTCTTGGGATATCAGTTTGTTGAGCAATTTTGAGTTTGTTCCTAGACACTTTAACCTCTCTGTAGCTTCTTTGGTTGTTATCATACCACAGATATGGTATCACAGATCATAACATATCTGAGTCAGACAGACCTGGTGTCTCTGAAGGTCTTGCAATATTTCAGAGACTACAGTAATCCAACCAGGTATAGTGTTGGCAGCAGAGAATGTGGGGTGTGTCTTCTGTGCTCATTACTACAATGGGATCCATAGCCCCCATGTTATTCATAGCCCCTGTCTTGAATCTGGAATGTGCCTGAAAGCCTAACCTGTTGAAGGCTTGGTTTCCAGTTGATGGAAATTTAGGATATGGGACGTCATTGGAGGAAGTAGCCCATTGGCAGTGTGCTTTCAAAGGGTATATTGGAACTTTTCTCCTCCTCCCTCCTTCTTCATAGACACCATGAGGTGACCAGATTTACTTCACCACATCTCCTCACCAAGATGGTATGTCTTACCATGGGCTCAGAAACAATGGAGCCAAGTGACCATAGAATAAAACCTCTGAAACTATGAGCTAAAATAAATCTTTCCTCCTTCAAGTTGGTTTTGTCACAGCAATGGGAAAAATTGGTACTGAGAAGTGGTGTCATTGCTATGCCTATACCTGACCATGTAGTTCAGAAGCCTTTGAAACTGGTTTGCAGGAAGATTTTGGAAAGGTTTGGTGATATAGACCAGAAGCCCTAAAATGTTAGTGAAACTTGATGGATTATTCTGGGGTGAACTCAAAATACCACATCACTAACAAAAATGTGGATAGAAAAGACTGCTCATGAGAATTCACATAGAAATGAGGATTTTATTGGGAATTGGACATTCATCTTACATTCTGAGACTTGTCAATATTTTATCCATACCCTAAGAATTGGGAATGGGGAGAGTTTAAGTTTACAAGGAATAAAATTCCATGTGTAATTTGCTCATGCCTAGAACCTCAGCACTCAGAAGGTGGAGGCAAGATGATCAGGAGTTGCAGGCTAGACTGGATTACCTATTGAGACCCTGACTCAAGAAAACAAAGGCTGAGATGTAGCCTAGTATGTGGAACTCAAACTGGGTTCAATCCCTAGCAATACAAATATAAATTAAATAAGCTAGGCACTGGTAGCTCTTGCCTGTAACCCTAGCTACTCAGGAGGCAGAGATCAGGAGGATTGCAGTTCAAAGTCAGCCCAGGCAAAGAGTTTGCAAGATCCTATCTCAAAAAAAACCCTTCACAAAAAAAGGCTGATGGAGTGGCTCAAGGTGTAGACCCTGAGTTCAAGCCCCAGTACCATAAATAAATAAATTAAATTAAATTAAGTAATGGTCTAAATAATCTGGCAGCAGAAATTTGGAGGCAGCCCAGAATTCAGGCTGTGGCATGCTTATTGCTGGCTGCATTTAGACAGGTGAGAATTAGAACCAATAGGAAAAGCAGAGAGATATGAAGAACTTGATGTTTGACCAGAATGGGGGCAGGTTTAAAGTTGTGGCCAAGAAAGATGTGGCTGTTAAAGAGATTAGGACCATTAAAAACAAGCAAGATTTCCCAGATGGTGGACTGGAGACACCCATCCTTCTTGCATCTCCAGAAATCTGAAATAAAACTTCAGGTATGTGGCTACAAGGAAAGGTAAGCAATTTACAAATGCAGACGAGGGCACCAGTTACAGAAGAGACAGATAGGAAGAAATTAAAAAATACTGAGATTTGGAAATATAAAAGAAACAATGGGAAGTTTCACTCAGGTGGATCCCAAAGAGGCCCTGCACCCTGAATCCTGCTGCTCAGTGCTAGCTGCAGGAATGGGCAAAGTCTCCAGAGCACATACTGACCCCACTGTTAGACTCACCATGCCATGTATTTGTGCAGCCAAGAGCTAGCTGCACATTGGATGCACCATCCCTGAGAACTAGAGGAGACAGCAAACCACGCTGTAAATGAGTTAGTTATCTGGTGCCCTGAATCCTCTGCCCTGGCCAGTCACGAGAACAGGTAAACTGTTCAGAGCACAGCCCCACACAATAGCTGTGCATGGAGGCCACCCAACCCAGTTCAGTGTGTATATGATTATAATCGTTATATCCTGTTTATAGACTGTTCCTTTTATCAGTATGAAGTGAACTTTGTCTCTTCTGACTAATTCTGGTGTGAAGTCTTCTTCGTCAGTTGTGAGTATAGCTCCAACACTCTGTTAACTGGAATATCTTTTTTCCAGTATTTTACTTTAACCTTATGTTTGTTTTTGCCAGTGAGCTGTGTTTCTTGTAGGCAAAAACAATTAGGTCTTGTTTTTTAATGAAACCTCTAGTCTTTGTCTTTTGACTGGAGAATTGAGATCATTAGCATTCAGAATTATTATTGAAAGATATGCAGTAGTTCCTATCATTTTGTTGTGTTTGACTCTTCCCTACTCCTCATGTGCTTATCAACTTCCCAAGTGGGATTACTCTTTCCCCCATTTCATGTTGCCTGTATCTTCTTCTTCTGTGTGGAGGATTTCTAGCTTTATTCCAATCCTTCCTTACTCCACCAAGTAGGATATCACCAATATATAGGCAGACAAGATATGCAATGACTAACTTTAAATTAGTTTTTTATAGCACAAAACAGCCTGGAAGCCTGGATACTGTTGCTACCAGCTGCCACACCAGACCTCTGGGGAACAGTTTCTTGCCTTTTGTTTTGTTTTGGTTTGGGGGGGGGGGTTCTTCTTTTTTCTTTTTTTTTTTTTCCTTTCTTTCCAGAGAACAAAAAGCAACACAGAGAACTGCAGAAAAAGTTCTGAAAGCACCTGGGTTATCCAGGACCCACCAAGATTTGTGAACACAGAACATCTGACTGCCACTTGTGACCCAGGTCATCAACCTCCAATATCACAGAGAGAAACTACAACCTATTCAGGTGAGCTTGCTGCACAATCCACCCTGGAGGAAACCACATAGTCCAGCACAGCTTGTGGGGTGAGCATCAATTGCATCCCTCCTGGACAAAGCTGTTGATTTAAAAAACAGAGGAAAATCTCCTATTCTGCCTAGTGATGGAGGGGCAGTTTAGCCTGGGGAAAATAACAATGTGTTTCACCTTCTTGGAGAAGCTAGTAGCTAGCTGAAACTAACTGCCTTCCCAGAGAAGAGCTTTTGACCAATCAGCTCAACTCCAGCTCTCAGGCTTGCACAGTGGGCAAAGGGTCTGGCCATGCTCACACATCAGCTCCTCTAGGGACCATTTCTGAGTACCTGTTTACTCAAACTAATCCTGACAGCTCAATTCCCCAAGAGAAGCCTAGGCTTAAACATCCTGAGTGAAACTCCCCAAACCTGTCCAGTAGAGAGAAACACCATAGATTGCCACAAAGCTCAGTGTATCAACCCTAAAAAGGAGCAGAGACCCAAAGTAAGCCCCATTCAGGAAGGACAGCACCCAAATTAGAAATCAGAGGGAAGCCCCCCATGCACTCAAGTAAGAAATTTGGACAATAAATATTAGGCATATGACTGCACACCTGGGTAGCCATTACACAATCACCAAACAATTTGGGGGAGACTACAAAGGAAGAGCCTCAACTTCATGTCACCTAATAACTCCATTCTATTGGACAATAAAACCCCAAGCCTCAACAACTTTTGGAAAGTCAGTTCTTATCCAAACTGCCCAACTCATACCTCAAGGCGCACTTTCACTTTACTAGTAAATCATTCTTTGCTATCTTCCTACTCTTTGCAGCTCTTTTGCCGTACCTGGGGCAGTGTCCTGATCTTAAATATTACACCTGAAGAACCAAGGGACATCTGTAACACCCCATCCACCAGAATAGTTACTGATTCTAAATTTTCAAAAAGGAGCAAACAAAATTGTTAACAGGTGATTTGTTAAAGGAAAACATATTGAGAAGACAAGGAATATGTGCACTATATTCTCAGCAAATATACTGGATTATATTCTCAAGAATATAATCCTTTCCCTCTGGAAGCATCTATAAAAGAAGCCAAAATACCTTTGAAAAAAATTTTTATCAAAAATCATATAACATGGAGGAGCCAAGATAGTAGACTAGAAGTAAGAAGCATTTTTCAGCTTCTCAGTGACTCAGAGTTAAAGCAGCCAGTAAACAGCTTCTCAGTGAGGTGCATGTTGAGTACACGCTGAAATTTAATACTGGACAGAGATTTGGAGATACCCAGAGAACCTGGATGTTTGAACAAAGGGTGAGAACGTACACACTAGGGCTGAGCCTATCCCCTGAAGCCTGGTGGTGTGGCAGAAGGGAGGAGTAACAGAAAGGGAACTAAGGAGAGGTGAAATGGGGAAAAGTGGCACAGAAATAAATGCAGAACATAAAGTCAGTCTGAACTTGGCTGACTGAGTGCTGCAGAGTATGTTGGTGCCTGGGAAGTGTTCTGTGTTCCTTAACTAAAAGCCTAGTGCTATAATAGGAGCCATCTTGAGAAGGTCACACCAAAGCTTTCTGTTTTGGGAAAGAGTCCCTACATTCTCCTTTCCCTTGGAACTCATAGCAAGTATTGTCATGCTGTCCTGGGCAGTGTCACATTCTGGCCCATTGTGGCCCTGCAGAATGCCATTGAAGCAAGCTCATTGAAAAAATACATGCAGTAGGATTCAGGTGAGACACACAGAATGAAATAGAGCTCCCTTTCCCTCTAAAACTGACAGCTCAGGTGGCCAGCTAAAGAGATTTGGGAGGCTGAGCAGGCATGCAGGACTGTGTGCAGAGACTAGACCTCAGAAAACCATAGTCATAGACAAGCAACTTCCCTCTACCCATTACAGTTTGTAGCCCTGCCCTTTGTGTGGGTTTCAGGGAACACCTGAGATCCACAAGCACACAGAAATGAGTGCAAACTGGGCCCTGGAGGTACAAAAAGTTCATCAGTCCAGGGTGAGCTCCAACAGAGGAAAATTTATTCTGTGCTACCTTCTACTAGTGAGCAGGGAAACAAAACCATTCCAACATACTCCAATCTCAACCCACTCCCATTGAATGACTGGTAAGCAGAATACTAAAAGAAAGAGATGAATACCCTCCAGTCATTGCTCTCTCTCCAAGGAGTACATAGCCAAGAAGTCACAGAAAGAAGTGCAGGCTGGCAGAAGGAGTGAATATCCATTCTTGCCTGCACAACAACTCCAGTGGAAACAATATTTTCTCCTTCTTTCTTTTCCTCTTAATTTCTTTCTTTTTTTAAATTATCACCTTTGTTCTATTTATTGTTATTGGTGGTTGTTTTTTGTTTTTCTGTATTAGCTGATTGGTTAGTTGGTTTTTGTATGTATATACATATCTATTATATAACAGATTATTAATTATACATAATATATATTCTGATTCTTATAATTTTTATTTTATTATAATTGACAATACACTTATAAAGATTAGTGGCTCATTAAAGAAATTGGGGTGACATTCGAAAATTAGAATTAAATGAAAACAGAAACATAACATATCAGAATCTGTGGGATATAGCAAAGACTGCTCTAAGGAGGAAATTTATAGTGACGGACACCTACACTGAAAAATCAGAGAAGCTGGGGGCTGATGGCTCATGCCTGTAATCTTAGCTACTCAGGAGGCAGAGATCAGGAGGATTACAGTTTGAAGCCAGCACAAGGCAAATAGATGGTGAGACCCTATCTCCAAAAAACTCATCAGAAAAAAGAGCTGGTGGAATGGCTCAAAGTGTAGGCCCTGAGTTCAAACCCCAGTGCAGAAAAAAAGAAAAGAAAAATCAGAGAGATCTCAACCAAATAACCAAAGTCTTATAAAAAGAAGGGCAAGCCAACAGAAGAAGGACCTAATAAAGATCAGAGCTGAAATTGATGAAATAGTCTAAAATAACAATACAAAGGATCAATGAAACAAGTCAGTTCTTCAAAAAGATTAGCAACATTGACAGACCTTTAGCCATACTAGCCAAAATAAAGAGGGAGAAGACCCAAATTAATAAAGAGGATTAGAGATGTAAAAAGGGATATTACAAAAGAGAGCATTGAGATCCAGAGGATCACTAGTGAATACTTTAAAATCTTCTGCCCCAAAATTGGAAAATACAAAATGTATAAATTTCAGCACACACACAACCTACCAAAATTGAATGAAGAGGATATTTTGGGGAGAAAAAAAAAAACCTAAGTAGATCAACAGCATCTAATAAGATTGATGCAGTAATTTAAAAGTCTCCTAAGAAAGCCTGGGACTGGATAGATTCATTACTGAATTTTATCAGATATTTTAGGAGAACTAACATCAATGCTTCTCAAACTATTCCATTAAATACAGCTAGAAGAATACTTCCAAACTTATTCTCCAAGCACAGTATTACCCTGATACCAAAACCAGATAAGGACATAACCACAAAAGAAAACTATACATCATTATCCTTGATGAACATAAATGCAAATATCCTCAACAAAATACTTGTAAACTAAATTCAACAACATACTAAAAAAATCATGCTCCATGAATGAGTTGGATTTATTCCAGGGATGCAAGGATGGTACAACATATGCAAATCATTGAACATAATACACCACATAAATAGAATAAAGGCTGAAAAATCACATAATCATGTCAATAGATACAGAAAAAGTCTTTGACAGAATTCAGTATTACCTCAATATAAAAGTACCAAAGAAAATAGGTATAGAAGGATTGTATCTCAAGATAATAAAGGCAATTAAATGACAAACTTATAGTCAACATTTTACTAAAAGGAAAAAACTGAAATCATTTCCTCTATAATCAGGAGAAATAAAAGGGTGTCCACTCTCTCCACTCTTACTCAATGTAGTTAGAAATCTCAGCCACAGCAATAAGATGGAAAAAGAAAGAAAGAAGATACAGACAGGAAAGGAAGAAGTCAAATTATCACTATTTGCAGATAAAATTATCTTATATTTAGAAGACCCTAAGACTCCACCAAATAAGTCTTAGATATAATTAATTCAGTCAAGTAGCTGTACACACAATCAACACAACAAAACTCAGCAACTTTTTATACATCAATAACAAAAGTGCTGAGAGAGAAATCAGGAAAACAAATCTAATCACACCAACCTCAAAAAGAAAAAAATACTGAGGAGTAAAATTAAACAAGGAGGAGAAAGACTTCTACAATGAAAATTAAATACTGAAGGAAGAAATTGAAAAAGACACTAGAAAAGAGAAAGACTTCCCATACTCATAGATCACCAGAATTAAAATCATGAAAATGGTCATATCATAGAAACTGATCTATAGATTCATTATAAACTTCATCAGAATTCCAATGACATTCTTCACAAAAATAGAGAAACCAATCCTAAAAGTCATATGGTAGCATGAAAAACCTTGAACAGTCAAATCAATCCTGAGCAAAAGGAGCAATGCTGGAGTCATCACAACACCGGATTTCAAATTATATTACAGTCATAACCATCTGATTCTCAATAAAGGTGCCAAAAACACGCACTGGAGAAAAGACAGCCTCTTTATGAAATGGAGTTGAGGAAATGGGATATGCAAATGTAGAAAACTGAAACTTGATCCCTAGTTCTTAAACTGTGAAAAGTCAATTCAAAATGGATCAAAGACCTTAATGTAGACCTGAACTTTGAAACTACTATGGGAAAACACTGCAAGATATAGACATAGGCAATGATTTTCTGAGCAGAACTCTATTAGCACAGAAAATAATAGCAACAATTGACAAATTGGATCCCCAGCTATCTTGCTGGTGAGGATTGGGAGGCTCATGGTGTGACTAGTGCAAAAAGTTAGTGAGACTCCATCTTGAACAACAAACTAGGAATAGTGGTTCATATCTATAACCCCTGCTATGTAGGAGGATCGCAGTCCAAGGCCAGCCCAGGCAAAAAATGAAAAATCATATTATAAAAATATCTAAAGAAAGGAGGGCTGGGAGCACAGCTCAAATGGTAGAGCATCTGCCTAGCAAGCATAAATTCAATCCCCAGTACTACCACAAAAAAATTGACAAATTGTATTGCATAAAATTAAAAAGCTTCTACACAGCAAAGGAAACAGTTACCAATGTGAAGAGACAGACTTCAGGAAAGGAGAAAATCTTTCCCAGCTATTTGTCCAACAAGGGATTAATATCCAGAATATAAAAAGAACTCAAATTTAATTACCAAAAGGAAAAAATACTCCAATCAATAAATGGAAAAATGAATGAAATAGGCAGTTCTCAAGTGGAAAAGAAGAAAGGACCAAAATTATATTAAAAATGTTCAATATCTTCAGCCACCAGGGAAATGCAAATTAAAACTACACTGGCATTTCATCTCACCCCATTCAGAATGGCAATCAATGAGAAAACAAACAACAAATAATGACATGAATGTGGGAATGAGAAACCTTAGAGAGTGTTGGTAGGGATATAAATTAGCAATTACAGTCCTATGGAAATCAGTGTGGAGGTTCCTCAAAAATTAAGAGCAGAACTACCAATAATCCATGAACTATACTCCTCCAAAGGAATTGAAGACAGTGTGCATAAGAGAAAACTACACGCTCATGTTTATTGCAGCACTGTTCACAACAGCCAAGTAATTGAATCACCCTAGATGCTTATCAATGGATAAATGTATAAAGAAAATATGGTTGCAGGTTGACAGAGTGGCTCAAGTGATAGAGCATCTGACTAGCAAGCATGAGGCCCTGAGTTCAAACCCCAGTGCCTCCAAAAAAGCAAAGCAAAGAAAATATGGTTACATGCACACACAAACAGTAGAATATTAATCATACACAAGAACAAAACCATATTGTTTGCAGGAAAATGGAATTGGACATCATGTGTTGAACAAAACAAGCCAGAATCAGAAAGATAAATATCACATGCTTTCTCCCATATGTGGAATCTAGAACAACCACATTCCTAAGAGGGAAGAGGAAGGATGAGGAGTTGTATACAGGGGGAATTAGAGTGTATGAAGGAGTGAATGTGATCAAAATATATTGTGTACATATGTGAAAATGTTCCAACATGACCCATTATTTTCTACAATTGATATGTGCAAGTAAACATTTTTTTAAAAAAACAACAAACCAATTCAAACCCCAGTCCACCAAAAAAATAAGTAAATAACTCCACAATAACTAAAAATATCTTCCACATTTTCATTATCAATCATACAGGATAATAAAGCACTTTAAATATTCAGTAAATGCTTTCTTCATTTTTAAAGTGTCAGCCTTGGGTGAATAGAATAGCCTACTGCAGACACTGACAGATTTTCATTCTATGTGAGAATACATATTTCTGATATTGATGTCTGCTTATGATGGAATTATTGGAGAAAAATGGAAAATACTTATGGAAAGAGTTAGTATAGTGAAATGAGAGAAAAGGGGGAAGATGTAAAGGAAAAACAGGGGAGGGACCAAGATGGCAAATAGCTAAGAGACCCCAGAATTTTGAGCTCTTACAGGCTGAAAGAAGTGGTAGCAAGGAATGGGGAACCTGGCTACTCCACCAAGTGAGATGTCACCAACACATAGACCAAATGTACAATGACTAACCTTAAATTAGCCTTTCAAAGCACAAAACAGCCCCAGAAGCCTAGGTGCTGTGTCTGCCAGTTGCCATACCAGATCAGTGGTCAGTTTTTTTCCTCCCTCTTTCTCCAAAGAGCAAAAAATCAACACAGAGAACTGTGGAATGAGTTCTGAAAGCCCTGGTTTGTCAAGAACCCATCAAGAATCATGGGCACAGAACCTCTGACAGCCACTTGCAACCCAGGCTGCAGATCTCCTCCCACCCCCACACCATCAAGAGAAACTACAACCATTCAGGTGAGCTTGCCTCACCTTCTGCCCTGGAGGAAACCACCACAGTCCAGTGCAGCTTGTAGACATCAATTGCACCCCTCCTGGACAAAGCTGTCCACCTAACAAATGGAGCAAAATCTCCTGCCCTGCTTGGTGAGGGAAGGGCAGCTCAACCTTTGACTCTTTGTACAAAATTCTGAGGCTGCTCAAGCCTGTGGGGGACGGGGCATGGAAGCGGCTCATACCACAGTGCTTGAGCAAAGTTCTAGGAGACATCATGGTAGGTTTGCATCCTTTCATTTCTCTTTCCATATTTTCTCTTTTTCCTTCATGATATTTCTTCTTTTTCTCTCCCAACCCAAAGTACTTAGTACGTTCCTCTCTACTAGTCAGAACGTACCCTCACCAGGGTCTCTCTCATCTGCTATTTCTACTAAAAGTATCTGATTTCTTACTCTTTTATTTATTGCTCTGAACATCTATAGTCCTAAGAAGATTTGTGTATCTCTTTACCTTTAAGCACTTCTTTGTAAAAACTCTTGTTACTTTGGAAAATATTGCAGGATCATGTCACAGTTCATTTTGCTGTAGTTTTGCAGGCCATGGAGGCAGGAATAAGAGATGGGTGACAAAATAAATTGAAAATAGGACTTTAAAATGTTTGCTGCGCTGCAATTTCTTTATTAAGAATTAAGTTCATTTAATCCTCTCTTTCTCACCTGTCTGATAGTAGTCATAGACTTCACAAGAGCAGCTTTCAGGTTTCTCACAGGGGCTTCTTGCTGAATGCTGAAGGGAAAGACTCAGTGTCTGATCAGTAACCAGAGAAAGGAAAAAATGATAATTCAGAACCAGGGATGCTGCATCTCTTTTTCTTTAGTATGACTTTATATTTATTCCTTGAGAAACAATTCTGAGTTGGCACATAGCACTCCATATCAAATTCACTGTGTTACATAATTGCTCACCAATGTGGTTGGTGATATGAATTTGAGAGCAGAAACCTGCAGAACTAAAGTAGAGGCTCCTGAAGGTAGATGATAAAGCTATCAATCTTTAAAACAATTTCAATAATCTGGTCCATGTTTATTCCCCCCAGGTCAGAAAGTATAAGATGGGGACCACACTTTTGAGGCTCCACTCTCATTTCCTGCATGAGGAACAGGAAATGTTTCTCCCTATTTTCCCAGTTCTCTTCACTTTTATCCTATTACACTAGATTCCTTTCCCAATACATTTTACTATCAGTTTCATGACATTTTCATGTCTTGCCTGAATTCTTCTCTTGCTAGACATAAGAACTGAGGCATATACTAGTGCTAAACTTTCCAGTAACATTTTTGTGCCCTGACTTGGATCTCAAATCTAACACATCTTGACTAGGACCCAGACCTATCACATTTGACTCAGATCTCTGATTTAATATGTCTTGACTCAGATCTTGGGTTTAATACATCTGTTTCTGCAAGAGCATATAAAACTACAAATCATACAACTCAAAGTGTTAATGGCTCTTGTACAGTCTGTAATCAGAAGACTTTCAAGTTCTTTGTCCTGTATGGAAGAATCTGTGGCAGGACACATGGGTATAGATGGAGTTCAGTAAAAGTTAGGGAAAGGAAATACAAAAGGGAGCATGATGGGGCCCAGGTGGAATCCAGAGGCAGAGAACATATTTCTCTTCTCCAAGTGCTTTTAAAACTTACCCTAAATGATGGTAAGGGAGGAACCAGGTGATTCCCATTCAAAAATCAATGAGTTGGGAGGAGCATGGGTGGTTCCTGGCCAGGTGAGGATGGTCCCTGAGCCAGAGCATGGTTAATCTGAGATGTAATATTTTTCTATGTGTGTCAAACTCCCTAATTTTAGCCTGCTTCAAAAGGATGACTTCACAAAATTCTGGGCATGGCTGCTCCTCCTTAAACATAACTACCACTGGTTATGATCTTTTCCTTCTATAAGGGATCCTGGACCATCCATGACCTGGGATCCCAGCTGTCTTCATCCACCTAGAGAAAAGAAAGGAGATTCCTGACCTAGGTTTATGCCCCATAGCAGCAAGAAGTAGCCAAAGACTAACTATGACTTCCATTTCCAAAAAGATTTCAGGGTCTCTAGTCCTTGAGTGGGGAATATTAGGTGGCAGTTAGTCATGAGTGATTGGTGAAGCTGAATTGATAGAAGAGGGAACAGGAAAATATATCATTTTTAATTAATATTAAAAGGGCCAGACACAGACATTGAAACAAGAAAGTAAAAACTAAAAAGCAAGAGCAGCTAGCCCCTTCATTTTTGATGTTAACTTATGAGAACAGGTAGATATACAGGTGCTATCTGCATCTGCCTTCCTCTTTAAGATGTTAATAAGCTGCAAGGCTGCTTGTATGGGTGGGGGGAAATGGTTATGTGCCAAAGGAAGTTCCAAGGCACACCTATCGTCCCTGTATTTGGGGTAGGCCTGTATGATATCTCCCTGTTAAAACACCATTTTTAACCTCCCAGATTCATTACCTTAATAATTAGAGGTTGCTAAACATGACCATGTGTATTCCATCTGGGAAAGTATAAGACTAAGAGATGATTGAGAAAGAGATGCCCATCCAGGTATAGGAAATCTCTAGGACACCTAACAGACATGACCAAATAGAACCTCTCCACAGCATATTATAGTTAAAATAATTAGCACAGAGAACAAGGAAAGAATATTGAAGGCTGTAAGAGAGAAAATTAAATAACATATAAAAGTGAACCAATCAAAATAACAGCAGATTTTTCAACAAAAAACTTAAAAATAAGAAGGAAATGGAGTGAGGTATTTTGAGCACTGAGAGAAAAGAATTTCAATCCTAGGATACTCTACCCAGCAAAGTTATTATTCAAAATTGAAGGAGAAACAAAAGCCTTCCATGATAAATAGAAACTAAAACAATACATGACCACTGAATCAGCACTCCAGAATATACTCAAAGGAATCCTACATGCAGAATATGAAAATAAACATAGTCTTGAAAGGATAGAAATTATTAACTCTCATCAGAATAACAGACAAGTAATTAGAGAGTAGCATAAAATTAACTGTACATTCACAAACCCTTACACAACAAAACCCTTACACAACTAAATGGCAGAAATTGCCACAATGTTAATATTGAATATTAATGGCCTCAACTCCCCCATCAAAAGACATAGATATTCAAACTAGATTAAAAGGGAAGACATAATGATTTGTTGTTTACAAAAAAACCCATCTTATATACAGAAACAAATATTGCCTTAGGGTTAAAGGGTAGAAAAAGATTTACCAAGCTAATGGCCCCTAAAACCAGGCAGGAGTAGTTATATTTTTAACAGATAAAAGTAGACTTCAAATCTATATTAGTCAGAAGAGACAAAGAAGGTCACTTCACATTAATAAAAGGAGCAATACATCCAGAAGACATAACAATTATTAACTTATATGTGCCCAATGTCAGCGCACCCAACTTTATTTAACATACACTATGGGACTTAAAAATACAAATAGATCCCAACACAGTGGTGGTGGGAGACTTCCATACTCCTCTATAACCAATAGATTGGTCATCCAGACAAAAAATCAGCAAAGAAACTTTAGAATTGAATGACACCATAGATCAAATGGACCTGACAGAGGTCTACAGAGTATTCCATCCTGCAACAGCACAATGTACATTCTTCTCAGCATCCATGAAACTTTCTCCAAAATAGGTCACATTTTAGGTCACAAAACAAGTCTTAACAAGTAGAAGAAAACTGAAAAATCCCCCTGCCTAATGTCTGAGCACATGGAATAAAGAAAGAACTCAACAACAAAAGAAACAGCAGAAAGTACTCAAACACCTAGAAACTGAACAATGCATTGGTCCATGAACAGTGGGTCACTGAAGAAATAAGGGAAGATATCAAAAAGTTCCTAGAACTTAATGAAAATGAAAACACAACCTTCCAGAATCTATGTGACACAGCAAAGGTGTGCTAAGGAGAAAGAATGTAGCCATGGATGCATATATTAAAAAATACAGAAAGATCTCAAATAAACAACCTAATGCTGCATCTCAGACTCCTAGAAAAACAAGAATAAGCTCATCTGAAATGAGCAGAAAGAGAGATAAAAATAAAAGCCAAACCCCTACCCAGCACAACAATAAAAAAAGGAAAGAAACCACAATGAGGGTAAAGAGGATGGAAGTACTCTGCCCCTAGACATAGGAAGACAGCATGATGAAGCCCACCAAACACTGCAAAAGAGGAAGGGAGAGGGAGAGAGGGAATGGGAATATATTGGAGGGGGTGAACTTGTTCAAGGTACACTGTTCACACATACGTAATTATTACAGTGAAATTCCCCCATATTAATAATGTATGATAAATTTTAAAAAGACCAAACAAACAAGGTGCATTAAAAAAATGTAAAGAATCACCAAAGCAAAAAGTTGGTTCTTTGAAAAGATAAGATTAATAAACCCTTAGCAAATCTGACTAAAAAGAAGAGAGAAAAGACCCAAACTAATAAAACTAGAAATGAAAAAGGGGATATCATGGCAAACACCAAAAAAATACAGGGAATCATTAAGAATTACATTGAAAACCTATATTCAAATAAATTGGAAAATCTAGAAAAAAAATCAATAAATTTTTAGATGCATATGACCAACCAAAATTGAACTAAGAGGATATAAATTAGCTAAATAGATCTATAGCAAACAATGAAATTGAAGCAGCAATAGTCTCCCAAAATAGAAAAGTCCAGGACCTGACAGATTCACTACTAAACTCTACAGACCTTTAAAGAAGAATTAATACCAACACTCCTCAAACATTTCTATGAAATAAAAGGGAAGGAACACTGCCAAAATCTCCATGAAGACAGAATTATATTCATCCCAAAATCAGACAAGGACACATACACACATAAAAAAGAGAGAGAGAGAGAGAGTGAGAGATAGAGAGAGAGAGAGAGAGAGAGAAGTAGAGGGCAATCTCTAATGAACTTAAATGCAAAAATTCTCAATAAAATACTCAATAAAAATTTGCAACAACATAGCAAAGAGATCATACACCATGATCAAGTCAGTTTCACCCCAGGGATGCAGGAATGATTCAACATATGCAAATCATTAAATGCAGTACAGCATATTAACAGAGGCAAAGACAAAAACCACATGATCATCTCAATAGATGCTGAAAAACTTTGACAAAATTCAACGTCTTTTCATGATAGAAAGCTCTGATGAAACTAGGAATAGAAGGAATGTACCTCAATATTATAAAGGATATATATGACAAGTCTTAGCCAACATAATACTAAATTGGAAAAAACTGAAACCATTTCCTCTAAAGTCAGGAATGAGACAAGGGTGTCCACTCTCTCCACTCTTATTCAACATAGTCTTGGAATTCCTAGCCAGAATAATAAGACAGGAAGAAGAAATAAAAGAAATACAAATAGGAAGTGAAGAAGTCAAACTATCCCTATTTGCAGATGACATGATCTTATACCTAAAAGATCTGGGAAACTCCACCAAAAAATTCCTAGACATCATAAACACTTTTGGCAAAGTAGCAGTATGAAAAATAAATTGACAAAAATCAGTAGCCTCTCTATACACCAACAATGAACAGACTGGGAAAGAATATAGGAAAACAATTCTATTTACAATAGCCTCAAAATACTTAGGTAAAAACTTAACAAAGGAAGTGAAAGACCTCTACAATGAAAGCTATAAACTATAAAATAAAGAATTCAAAGACTACAAAAGATGAAAGATCTTCCATGATCATGAATTGGCAGAACCAAGATTATGACAGTATTACCAAAAGCAATTTACCTGTTCAATGTAATTCCCATCAAAATTCCAAAGATATTCATCACAGAGATTGAAAAACCAGCCCTAAAGTTCATTTGGAAGCACAAAAGACCATGAATAACCAATGTAATACTGAGCAAAAAGAGCAACGTTGGAGGTTTCACAACACCTGACTTCAAACTATACTACAGAGCCATAGCAATAAAAAAAAAGCATTGTACTGGCACAAAATCAGACATGAAGAGAAGTGTAGCAAAATAGAAAACCCAGATAGGAATCCACACAGCTATACCCACCTGATTTTTTACCAAGGCAGTAAAAACATACAATGGAGAAAACAACAGTGTCTTCAGTAAATGTTGCTGGGAGGAAAACTGGCTATCTGCCTGCAGAAAACTGAAAGTAGATCCATGTCTCTCATCCTGTACAACTGTCAACTCAAAGTGGATTAAGGATCTTCATATAAACCTGAAACTTTGAAGCTAGTGCAGGAAAGATCAGGGAATACACTGGAATAAATAGGAATAGGCAATGTGCTCAACAACTAAGAGAAAGGATTGACAAATGGTACTACATGAAGCTAAAAAGCAATAGTCACTAAAATGAAGAGGCAGCTCACAGAATAGGAGAAAAATCTTTGCCAGCTATACATGTGACAAGGGGTTAATAACCAGACTATACAGGTAACTCCAAAAACTAAACTCCAAAAAAATCAATGACCCAATGAAGAAATGGGCAAACTAACTGAACAGAACTTTGTCAAAGGAAGAAGTCCAAATGGCAAAAAAAAAAAACATGAAGAAATGCTCAACATCCCTGGCCATAAAAGAAATGTAAATCAAAACCATGTTATGATTCCACCTCACTCCTGTTAGAATGGCTATCATCAAGAACACAAACAATAACAAATTTTGGCAAGGATGCAGGGGAATAGGAACCCTCATACACTGTTGGTACAACCACTAAGAAAACAGTATGGAGGCTCCTCAAAAAAACTGAAAATAGAGCTGCTGTATGATCCAGCAATTTCACTCCAAGAGATACACCCGAAGGAATGTAAGTCTGTTTACAATAAAGACACCTAAAAGCCCATGTTTACTGCAGCATTGTTCGCAATATCCAGGTTATGGAAATAGCCAAGATGTCCCACAACTGTTGAATGGATTAAGAAAATGTGATATTTATATACAATAGAATTTTATTCAGCCAAAAAAGAAAAATGAAATTTTGTCATTTGCAGGTTCAGAAAGCCAAAGCCACAGGTTTTCTCTCATATGTGGAATATAAGCCCAATACAAGTAAAAGTGATATTATATATACATAGAAATATGCAGAAAACATATATCCAAAAGTGGGATTGGTAGAGGAGACCAAGGGAGGAGGAAAAGAAGGAAAGAAAGATAATGAATAATAATGAAGTACTTCGCATCAGTGTAGGAACAAGACACAAGGAAACACGCTGAGAATCATTAAACACAGGATGGGGAGGAAAGGGTTAGGAAGTGCAGTGGAGGGGGTTACATTGACCGCAAATTGAAAAGGGTGATAGGTAGAGAGAAATCCTATGAAACACACACATAATTCTGGAAGTTGAACCTTGTGCAAGATGGTCAACCTTCATGTACAGGTATAAAACCAAGGCAAAAGTCCCAATGAACAATGAACAGACAGACACTCAAACAACAAATGACAAGAATGAAAAACAGGCCATGTGAAAGGAGGACACTAATGGGGTGGGGAGGGTAAAATAAGGAAGTAAAGAAGGTGAATATATTTTCTATACAAGAATGAATATAGAATTTTTTTAACTGTTGAAATCACCATAAGAAGAGGACTAATGTAGAAAGGATAAAAATGGAAGTGATGAACCAATTTGGGATACAATACATCGATTCGTGGAAATGTCATAATGAAACTCTCTGTATAGACATCTTAAACCAACAAAAATGTCTCTTTTCCAAAATGGAGGACAGTAAGGTAAAACAGGTCCTGTCTGGGGGTTGGCACCAGTGGGAGGGGGAAGGGTATAAGGTGAAAATATGAGAGTCAGTGTGTTGGAAATATTATGTACTAACACATGAAAATGGAAAAGTGAAACCTGTTCAAACTATTCTAAGAACAGGGATAGGAGGAATAAAGGAGAATGATGGAGGGGTGAATTTAACTAAGATATATTGTAAGTACTTTTGTAAATGTCACAGTGTATCCCCAGTATAACAATAATATGATAATAAAAATAAAATACTAAATCAAATTAAAAAATAAAAAAGAAAGAAATTTTATTTTGTGGTGTCATCTAGTTTTTAAAAAATGGGAAACAATCCAATTAATAAAACTGAGCAACTTAAATAAGAACAACCTAAACTCAGTTAGAAGACAGAAAGAAATAATAAAAACCAGGACAGAAATTAATAAAATGGAACATTTAAAAAATGCAAAGAATCAGGCTGGTGGAGTGGCTGAAGAGATAAAGCACCTGCCTAGCAAATGGCAGGTGGCCACGCCCCCTTCTCTTTTATCTTTCTCACCAACCAGTGGGGTGGGGGACTTTAGGCCACACCCACACTCCATGCTGCCTACTAATGCCCTGGATACTCCTCTTTGGGGTCACCCTGCGACCAGTTGCTGTCCAAGCAATTGGTGGTGATAACTGAGGTCGACTGCAGTAATTGCAAGGATTGTGGCTATGTGACCCCCACACTTTCCCGGTTCCAGCCCTGAGATGGAAATAAGAGTGGAAATTGGCTGCGACCAAGAAAAAGCTGAGGGAATATCAGCAAAGGAACAGCCTGTGGTGAAACGAAGGAGAAACAAAGAGGAAAAAGGCAGTAATCCTAAGACAACCACCTCTGGGGGTTGTTACTCAGCCAAGGAGGCACCCAAAGACCCGTGCTGTTCCCGCACCACCATCTGCAGATGACACTGGCTTACCTGTCAGCACCCCTTCACCTAAGACCAGTATTACCAACTATGCGCCACCTCGGAAGCATGGTGGATTTAATCTTATAGGTGAGACGAAGTCTTTACCACACACCAAGAGCCTGCTATATGATTCCAACAACTCAATGGTAACAGGCTTGTGTGGATGTACACCTGACTTCCACACGGAGGCCTTCACCTCTAACGCTAACCAGAAGGATCCAGAGAACCAAGAAATAACAGTAGCACTGGACTCCAGCTATCTAAAAAACCAACAACTGAGTAACAAGATCAAGAAATTGAAGGAGAACCTGTATCAACTGAAAAGAGAGGAGGAGGGCTGGTGGAGTGGCTCAAGAGATAGAGCACCTACCTAGCAAGCATGAGGCTCTGAGCTCAAACCCCAGTCCCACCAAAAAAAAAAAAAAAAAAAAGAGAGAGAGAGAGGAGGACCAGCAGAAGTTGGCTAAGGAACAGGAAGATCTACACAAGCAGCTGCAACTTCCCAGATCATAGAGATCCTGGTATCTGAGAAATCAGACTTGCACACAGCTCTGACCCACATGAAGCAGGAAGCCAGACAGAAAACTGGAGAATCTGAGGCTCTTGCCAGCCACCTCCATTCTGTTCAACTGCACATGAGAGAGATGGAGCTGACCGTGTCTGCCTCGTCCACACAGAAGAAGCAGGCAGACAGGTACAATAAGGAGCTCATCAAACAGCAAGATGCCCTGAAGCAGGAACTGTACAAGAACCAGGAACACTACAAGGACCTGGCCCAGCAGGAGGTCAGGTCTCCAAACTGGAGGAGAGACTTCAAGTAGTACTGGCAGAGAAAGCACAAAATAGAGTTGCTGCAGAAGAAAGTAGAAATGTCTGAAGTCCTGCTGCTACAGTTCTCTAGCGGGTCTGAGGCCCCCAATAGTAACCAGTAGTTATAACAGGCCATGGAGGAGTGGGCCCAGCTGGAGATAAATGTGGGGAAACTGATAAGAGTTGCTGAAACAGCTGCAGCTGGAGAGAGACGAGTACAAGGAGACTCTGAAAAGAGAGAGGGTCCTGTGGGAAAAGATGGAGGAAGTATTGGAGCAAATGCACATCTTCAGGGCCAAGAAGAAGCACAGTGTGTGTCTGGTGTCAGCTGGAAAGCAAGTTGGCTGAAATCGGGAGCCAGCTGGTAGAGCCGCAGTCACCACAGTCCCCAGCAGGCCCATCTGAGGCAGAAGAATGGCTGCAGGAGGAGGCCCAGAAGTTGCAAAAGGAGCTAGAGAACCTGGCATAGCAGCCAGACACCCAGATGTAGGACAAGAACCTTTGGCTTCTTAACCAGAAGCAGGAGGAACAGCTGCTCTCACCACAGCGGGTGGCAGAGTTCTGGAAACAGCAGGCGGAAGAACCTGGAAATTATGGAGAATGGCTGCACCACCATCAGCTGCGCACTCTTATAGAACAGTGAACTCAAGGAGCAGCTGATCAAGCTGCCCCATGACTTCATAAAGCTGACAAACAACAATGAGGAGCTCACCGGTGCCCTGCAGTCACAGCAGCACATCAAGAAAGAACTGGCCAAGAAGTGAGCCAGCTGCAGAGACGTTGAGAGACATGAAGGAGACAGTGGAACTGAAGATTCAAGAGGCTCAGATTCTGCAGGAGCAGTGTGACCAGTGCCTGGCCCACCTGCAGCAGCACCTATCAACAGCTGACCTTTGAGAAGGAGGCACTTCACCTGCAGCTTCTCATACAGACCCAGCTCCTGGAGCAGCTGCAGCACAAGGAGATTTAAGGCAAGATGGCCTTGGAGATGGTCCAACAGGAGTTGAAGGAGACTCAGGAATGAATGGAAGTCACCAGCCAGCAGAACCACTACCTACAGGCCTAGATGAGCCTCCTGGCTGTCCCTGAGGAAAGGGATGGAGTGGACAAAGTGAAAACCAATGGGGAGGCTTCTCTGCCCTATCTCATCATCCCAAAGGACCTAGACAGCCAAGAAGCCATGGTGGCATTTTTCAGTGTCACTCTCGCCCATGCTACAGAAGGCAAAGGTAGGTCCGGCTGCATGGGTAGCTGAGGATGCAGAGGATGCACTGCCAGCACCTGGCTCAGCTGGTAGGCCTGGCCCCCAGAGGGACCAGGAGACTGTGTGTATATAGGTAAAATTGCCAGGTCCTACAGGCACCCATGGAAAAACTGCAAAGCCACTGCCTGGAGATTGTGCAGTAGAAGCTGGAGTTCGGGAAGCAGTTGAAGGAGCTAGAACGTCACAATGTTCAGCTCTCCAGAGAGATGAACACTGCTGCAGAGTCCATTGTCCTCTAAGAAAAACAGAGGGCAATGCTGAAGGCACTACAGGGTAACTTTCAAGATGTGAGCCTCGCTGAAATTGTGGAGCCTGCACAAGAGAGGCTGGGGCAGCTTGGCCCCCTGAGAATACCACTGATGTACTGTGTGAGATCCAGAATCCCCAGAAACATGTAAGGTTGGGTAACTAGTGCATCCTCTTGGCTCTTGAGAAGGAGAGGGTGAGGTTGATGCTGATCTAAAACACAGAGCCCAATCTTGGAGAAGTGGGGTTGGGTCTCTGCCCTACTGCAGTCCCACCACCCTGTCCCTGCCACTCCTTCCCAGTCACCCCTTTATATTTAGAGTAGCAATATCAAACCCTCTGTTTTAACAAGATGCACAAACAAATGCAGACCTTTCCCATCTTGATGATGGCTGAGTCTTTATTTTTAAACTTCTGTTCTTGAAAAGGAACCTGCTCCCTTCTTCTTAGAGATCCTTTGGGGCAGGATTAGCCAGGCAGCATTTTCAGGGCCCTCCAGGCAGTCAGTCCTGGCTAACCATAGGCCAGAAGAGGGCAGAGTCCACATTCATCTTAATGTATATGTGGCTTTCAAAAGAGAACTGAAACATTTTGAATTAATTTAAGTCATAGTAACATTTTGTAGTTTTAAAATTCAACCTTTATTTTCTTTTGTTATTTCTTTCATATATAGACAAACACACTTATATAAGAACACACACTCACACAGACACACACAGGTGGGCATGCACACACATACATACACACCCACACACTCTCACACACTAACACACACAGAGGTATGCACATACACACAACTTCACATAATTGTTCCTTAAAAGAAAAGTGTGTTTATTGCTGTGCTCTGTTTCAATATGAAAATATTTTTTTCTCTTCTAATAGAGGTATTTAGTTTTCTAACACAGATTTGTAGTTTTAAAATTCAACCTTTATTTTCTGCTGTAATTTCTTTCATACATAGACAGACAATACACTCACACAAGAACACACACATGCACACTCACACACGCACATGCACACTTACACACACTCACATACATGCACACATACACACACATGACCTCCCAGGCTTGTTCATTAAAAGAAAAGTATCTTTATTGCTGTTCTCTGTTTCAAATGTGAAAATATTTTTTCTTTTTTCTCTTCTAACACCGATGTTGTTAGTTTAAGCATAATTTCCCATGAACCACAGTATTAAGGATCCATAAGTTAGATATGTTTCAAACCTTAATTCAACCAAAAGAATAAAATTTTCTTATCATGGACATAAAGGAAAGGTCACTATGTTCCAAAGAGATTAGGCCTTAGATATACAAACACAAATTTTCCACCCCACATGTTCAAATAAATGAATCTGGCTGTATCACTGAAGTTTTGTTTCAATGAGTATTGCTTTGTTCTTGTTGTGTTTGTATGTACATGCATGTGAAGGTAGATATGAATATGTTAGGCCCAATCCTATGTTTGTTGTTTGTGTACATATTTAAAGAAAGAGGCAAATTCTCAGCAATACTTTGGTGATTTTATATCGATCACGTATTTGAGGAGTATCTTCTCTCTCCTAGAATATGTAAAACTCAAACATAAAGAAATGAGTCAGATGTCTAAATTTTAAAATAATTACAAGATCCAACACTCTGCAAATGCAGCCATAGACATAGAACTTGACATCGCAATTATTCCAAATATAGCTAGCCACACCTGTTCAACGTGACTCACAGGAGACTGTAACCAATAACAACAAAAATAGGCAATAAAAATAGCACAAAATTGACTAACCAGGTACAATGAGTAATTTTGTTTGTTAACTAGGTCACCAAGCGCTCAGATACTTGGTTAAATTCTAGATCTGTCTGTGAGAGTGTTTCAGAACAAGATTATCATCCAGATCCGTGCACTGAGTAAAACAGATTGCCCTCACCTATGGAGGTGGGCCTCATCCAATCTATCAGAGGACTGGATAGAAGAAAGTTCGAGGTAAGTGAGAATTTGCTGTCTGCCTGCCTGTTTACCAAATGGACATCAGCCTTCTCCTGCACTTTCAGTGGGACTTAACCACCAGCTATCTTGCATCTAAGGCCGCTGGACACAGACTGAAACTATACCCCTGACTCTCCCAGGTCTCTAGCTCGCAAGCAGCCTCCATATTTGTGTGAGCCAGTAAGCCAATTCCACATATGCACAGACGTACACACAGTCATACACTGCTTAATGACAGGAGGCATTCTGAGAAATGTGTTGTTAGGTGATTTTGCTGATGTGAGTACATCATAGATTGTACTTACACAAACTAAGACTGCTGGGACATCACTGGACAATATAATCTTTGGAATCACCATCATCTGTGTTGTCCTTTTTAACCAAAACATTACTATGCATACATGACTGCATGCACCCTTATAGATACATAGAGAGCCTCTTTGTTCTATTTCCCTGTTTCCCTGACCTTCTTTTTCATTTCACCAGAAAAATACAGTAAAAAAAATAATAAAATCCACCTGAGTGATGAATACAACTTTTCCAGAAGCATTTAGCAGGGGTTTCTTTCAGAGAGTCATCTGGAAGCCTCATCTTTCAAGCAAGAGAAGTAGTCAGATCTTTAATATTTGAGAAGACAAAAAAGAAAATATTTTTGATACCTGTCTCAAAAGGGAATCATCTGAAACCCCTTGTTGTACACTGCTAGACGGTGCCTGCATGGTGGCAGCTGTGAGAGCTAGAGTCCAAACATGGAGCCCCTGGGACAAAAATTAGTACCCATAGAATTAAATTTTTTAAGAAAAGGTAAAAAAAAGAGAGAGTGTTATCATACATTAATAGTGACTATAGTTAACAATGCTTTGTGTTCTTCAAAAAGGGGATTGGACTTTGATCACATGATAAAGCGAGAGCACACAAGGGAGGGGTGAGGATAGGTAAGACACCTGAGAAACTAGATGCATTTTTTGCCCTCAATGCAGAGAAACTAAAGCAGACACTTTAAAGCAACTGAGGCCAATAGGAGAAGGGGACCAGGAACTAGAGAAAAGATTAGATCAAGAAGAATTAACCTAGAAGGTAACACACACACACACACACACACACACACACACACACACACGGGAAATTAACGCGAGTCAACTCCCTGTATAGCTATCCTTATCTCAACTAGCAAAAACCCTTGGTCCTTCCTATTATTGCTTATACTCTCTCTTCAATAAAATTAGAGATAAGGGCAAAATAGTTTCTGCCAGGTATGGAGGGGGTGAGGGGGAGAGAGAGGGGGCAGGAGGGTAAGGGAGGGGGTAGAAATGACCCAAACATTGTATGCACATATGAATAAAAAAAAATAATAAAAATGTAGATTAAAAAAAAAACAATGCTTTGTGTTCTTAAAAATTGATAAGGTAGGGGGCTAGAGGTGTGGCTCAAGCAGTACAGTGCCTGCTTTGTAAGCACAAAGTTCTGAGTTCAAACCAAGTCCCACAAAAAAAAAAATAAGATATGCTCTCACCATAGAACATGATAAGGAGGTGAGGCAGTATATGTTAATTAACTCAATTCAGCAATTCCATAATGTATTCATGTTTCAAAATATGTTATACACAATAAATATTTATAATTTTCTTAACTTTTAAAAACACATAATTTTTTAAATAAAATATGAAATGTAAAAACAAGCACTAATAGAAAGAAAATCTTTGCAACACATATGACTAAGGGTTATCTTTGTTGATATACAATTAGTGCCTACACATTGATAAGAAAAAGAAAAAAAGAAACCTGAATAAATGGCCCAAGGACATGAACACAAATCTTAGAGAAAATATAAATAATTGACTAACAAGATGTTCAAAGATAATAGTAATCAGAAAAACACAAACTGTAACACAGATGCATCATTCCTCCTCCCCCATAGAAATAATCATAATAATAAAGCCAAAATTTAAGACATTCGAACATGTGGAGCTGAGAAGGAAGGCAAGTGCCCTCATCCTTTGCTAGTGTGAATAGGAGTTAACCTATTCACATTTTTAATTTGGCGTACACTCTAGCCCATAATTGCCACTTTTAGCAATCTATTACAGAGAAGTAGAATACATGAACAAAATGTTCAACGTGATTTTGACTTCATATCCTACACTACTACACCCAAATCTTTTCCTATCCAGTATGTTCCTCACTTCCAGGCTCCTACTATTTGGGTGTCTGGTCTGCTTCTGTCTCTTATTTCTTACATGTTTTTTCCTTCCTCTTAAACCACCCTGTAAAATCACTAGTCTTCATTACTACCATCTGACTTCTCAGTTACTACACCTACCCTGATATGGGCTGCTGCCAAAATCATGCAATAGGCAGACTGACATCAATAAAAAAACGTATAGCCTCTGCCTCACCTGAGCTTCACTGCCACTCAGCAATGATGTCTCCAGGCAGATGTCTGTCTTTTCCATCTATCCGACTCTGCCAAAATTCTGAAGTCTATTGACCCCCCCAACCATCATTTCCTTCCTTGTTCTTAACACATGACCTTGGCATTCATTTCACAGAGAAAATGAACTTCAGCAGGCAAGAAGAGTCTACATTTTCTTCCTAACCACGAACATATCAGAATCTTCACCCATTCTTCCTTCTTCAGTGGAAAAATGGATTCTCTTTCTAGGCAAGTTTACTTCTTCCTGTTGTTTGTTGGGTCCCACATTAATTCACTGCCTCCAAGATCTAGGTCTATGAAACGTCCTCTCTCGTATGCATTTTTAATTTATTTCTTTCAACTGTATTTTTCACCTCCAGTTATGAATATGTGCTTTTCCCTACCCATATTTGAATAAATAGTGACCTTACATGGAACTATTTAGATATTATCTCTTTCCTTCCTGTCACAAACTATTTAAAAGAGCCTTCTAAATGAACAATTTCCACTACCTTACCTCCTTTTCATCTGTCAGCTTACTGAGTTCACATCTGCAACCATCACACCAAACATAATAATGAACAAAGACCTCCAGATTGTCAAATTCATTGAATACTCTTCTTTCATTATGTTACTGAACAGCTCTTCAGCATTTCATACTGGTGATTTCTCCCTCCCCCTTGAACATCACATCTTCCTTAGCTGGGATGATGTAACAAACTGCATCATTTTAATGCTTTTTTCCTGCATGCCAGGACAGTTTTCTCCCTTGCCCTTGATTTCCTTCTCCATTTCAGTACTAATATGGAAATAAGGACTTTATGATCTTCAGGATTTACTATGAGAGAAGATCATTACCTGCAAGGGAAATATTTACCTTATACATGTTCCAGTGTGAAAAACCTGAAATGCCTCCTCCTATGTGAAAATTCACCACTCTCCTTCAACAAAGAAGCCAAATGGACTAGAGGCATGGCTCAGGTGGTAAAGCACATGCCTAGTGTGCAGGAGGCCCTGGGTTCAATTCCAGCACTACCAAAAAAAGAAAAAAAGAAACCTAATGCTTTAGGATGGCAGTGTAGCTCGAGTGGTAGAGTGCCTGCCTAGCAAGCCAAGGGCCTGAGTTCAACTGCCAGAACTGCCACAAAAAAAAAAAAAAAGAATGGAACCAGTAGAGAAAACTCATCCTGACAATGAAGAGCCTGTGGCTTACCTCACCTTTCCTGTGAGGGTATGAAAAGGCACTTTAAGATCATACAGTGCTGGTTGGATGCAGGGTCTCACACCTGTAATCCTAGCTACTTGGGAGGCTGAGATCTACAGGATCAGGGCTCGTGGCCAGCCAGGCAAATTGTTCTTGTGACCGCCATCTTCAAAATAACCAACGCAAAATGGACTGAAGGTGTGGCTCAAGCAGAAGAGCACTGCTTTATAAGTGTAAAGCCCTGAGTTCAAACCCCAGTTCAACCAAAAAAAATTCATATGGTGGCAGAAAGTTTAAACTGATAGAATGTTTGAAGGAATCTAACAGAATTTAAAATGTATACTCCAATGACTCAGTAACTCTCTCTGATATATTTATACATATGCAAAGTAAAATATTCAAAGGATATTTATCTAAAATCTATAGGAAAGACCAAACCTAGAACTAAAACTATTTATTAAAAAAAACAAAGTTAGAGACTATAACACTTTATAATATTACTATGGTAAAGAAGAAGAAAGATGACCCAAACAATGTATGCACATGTGAATAAATGAAAAAAAAAAAAAGAAGATGGGAATACAAATAAGTGAAACAAAACAGAAACACAGAAACAGAACTACCTGTAATTAATCACTGATTTTCAGCAAAGATACCAAAAGAAGTCAGTGCAGAAAAGAGTCATTATTTCAATGTGCTGAAACAATTTGTTTATCTATAGGAAAAAATAACTTCAACCCATTCCTTACACTATATAAAAAGTTAAAACAGATTACAGGCCTAAATGAAAAACCTGAACTATAAAAATTTTTTGAAAAAAAGTATTAAGGCAATCTTGTGACCTTGGACTAGGCAAAGATTTCTTAGGCCATATTCAAAAAGTACAAACTACAATACAAGAGACTGATTACCAGAAAAAGTTTGCTTTTCCCAAAAACAACACACAGAATGCTTCTGTGACTAAGTGTGAAGGGGGACTCCGAAAACCAAGCAAAGAATCCATCCTGTGGTGGATTTCCCAGCAGACACTAGCTGAGTGTTCTCTAATTCAATTTGATTCTGATACTGCCTCCATTAAAAAAACCACCAAATATCACAGGTTGGTATAGTGCCTCAAAAATCCAATGCCAGTTGCAAGTACAGGTTGTAGCCTGGCTCTAAATTCAGGGACCTGTAACCTCCTCAGACTCAATTTGCTAGTGTCTCACACAACTCAGAAAACACTTGCTTATGTTTACTCTTTTTTTATAAAGTATATTATAGAGGATACGGATAAACAGCCAGATGGAAGAGAGGCAAGACATGTGGGAAGGGGTATGGGTATCTGTGTGCTCTCTGGGTGTCCCACCCTGCAGAAAAGTCCACATGTTCTGCAATCCAGAAGCTCCCAGAACTCAGTTCCTTTTAATATGGACGCTTCCATCATTTTACATGAATAATTAAATCATTGACCATCTGCTAAAGCTTCAGTCCTTCCCTGCTCCCAGAGGTGAGGAAAGTCCCAACCATCAATCATCCCTTAATGATTTGGTGACTAGCCCCAACCTAAAGTTAACTAATAATTCCATTAAGATACAAAAGGCACACTCAACACTCTGGAGATAATAAGGATTTCAAGAGGTACATGTCGAGAAGCCAGGCCCAGGTAAAATACATATTTTACAATACACATTGACATACTGGATTTCATCAAAATTAAAAACTTTAATTCTTTGAAATATACTGTTAAGAGAATGAAAAGACAAGACTCAGACTAAGAGGAGAGTGTGTATTTGTAAAGTGTATATCTGATAAGAACTTGTACACAGGATATATAAAGAACTTGAAAAACTTAACATCTAGAAAATAAATAGGCAAAAGATTTGAACAGATACTTCGCTAAAAAAAAATTATGGTTGGCAAATAAGACCATGAAAAAATGTTCAACAATGTTAATCTTTAAGGAAACAATAACTAAAACAGATACACTACACATCTGTTAGAATGGCTAAAATTTAAAAAGACTACATACACCAAGTCGTGCCCAGGATGCTGGGGAAACAAACCCACACAATGCTGATTGTATGTTAAAAATGGTGCAACCACTTTGGAAAAGATATTAGCATCCTCTTAAAAAGTAAAATATAAGCTAGAACATGGTAGTACAAACCTGTAATCCCAGCACTCAAGAGACAAAAGCAGAGGATTACAAATTCAAGACCAGCCTGAGCTACATAGTAAGACTTTGTCTGAAAAAACTTAGATAGAAATGTAGCTCATTAGAAAAACAAAATGAAAGAAATCAGTAAGCTCTTTGGTTTGGAATCCAAACAACATGGTGTTTGTTTCACTTTAGTTTTGAGACAGGGTCTTGCTATGCAACCCAAGCTGTCCTCAGACTCCAGCTTCTGGTGCTCCTCCTGCCTTAGGGACCTGAGTACTGGGATTACAGGCAAGTACCCCTACACCCAGCACAACAGGGCAAACGTAAATGGTAGGGCCATTTCCCAAGGTGGGGAAGTAGAGCTGTGTAGAGAATATTTGCAGGGAATCAAAGGCAAACAAGAAGTCAGCATTAAGAGGAAAAGTACTTCCGGAGACTGTGAAGCAGCTAGAAGCACGCTTACACGAACAGAGCTAGATAGATGTCAACAGCTTAACACTAGAGAAGACAGCAAACAGTGAGGTACTGAATTAAATATGAAGCAAACAAAGCTGAAAACTATATATTCATAAGGAAATAAGCATGCCTAAGGAACCTATCATATATCAAAGTTGTTCCTACAGAGGAAAGTGGATAGAAGTGGCATACAGGAAGAATGGGAAAGGTAACAAGAGATAACATGAGTGGGCTGATAAAGATGTTGATCTATGAACCAAAGAGTTTGTTTAATCATGCACTTGAGGTCCAAATTTTATTTATTTATTAAAATACAACAAAATAGACAAAAGTGAAATGGACAAGAACCTAAACTCTTGCTGTATTAAAAGAAATATGCTCTTTTTGCAAGGGGAGGTATTGAGGTTGATGGGGTGGCACTTGCTAGGCCACATCCCCAGCCCTTTGGGTTTTGGAAGATTTTTTTTTTTTTTGGTTGGTTTTTGAGGGAGAGGATCAGGGGGATTGTTTTTGCTTTTTGCTTTTTGCTTTAGTTATTTTTTAGGTAGGGTCTCACTTTTTTCCAAGGCCAGACTGGGACCACAACAAGGAATATACAATTTCATTTCTACCTTTCCTACTGAGCTCTCAGATGTAACAGAGGAGCTTTCTCTTCTTTGGCTTGTCCTCATTTTCATTTTATGACTGCTCTGTTAGTATCTTTAATAAATGTCTTATTGTAAACACACATATTCTAGGGATGTACAATGCTCACCAAAATGAATCAGGGATGGAGTTTAAGTGTCAAAAAAAATCTTAGTTTCCAGTGTTACCTAACTTAGGGCTGATGGAGTGGCTCAAGCGCTGGAGCATCTGCCCAGCAAGAGTGAGGTCCTAAGTTCAATCCCCAGTACCACCAAAAATTAAATAAATAAACAAGTGTTCTAATTTTACCTAACTTAACTTCTCCAGGCAAGGTAAAAGAATTGGGTCAATAACTAACCTCAACTCTCAATAAATAATTCTAAGGACTACACAATTGACTAAGAAATGAGACACTATGTCTATTGTTACATCCTTAAGGAAGACAAAATAGTGAAGATCTAGACCCAATGCTGATGACAGGTGAGAAATCCTTACAAGAGGACTGAACTCTCTTCATCAAGGAAAACTGCACAACATCCCACCTGCTCAGTTGAGAATTGAAAGGCCTACTGTATCCCTTCATTTGTCTTTGAATCAGTAACTGAAATTGTGCAGCCTGTAAAATCATGGTCCAAGTGGAATCACTATCATTACATTGTTAACAAATGTAACAATGTAATGTTAAATCACACCCATCACTCAGAAACATTCCCTGCCCCAGAACCAAAAATTTGATTATAAGAGAATGAGACCTGGTTTCTACTTCCTATGAGCACAACAGCCACACCAAACTGACTGTTTCCTTTTTGGAGTCAGCTATTGAATGCTCATACAGGCAGCTTAGGGAAGATTAACATCCACTATTTCTCTTGCCTTTAATCTCTCTAATTTATGGGTTAACAGAAACAACTAGAATAAATATTTTTAATTCTTATATTTTATTAATCCACTGACTTACTTAATGTTCACTGAATGTAAGCACTGTTGTATGTGTTTCGAATATTTGTAGGAAAAAATACAGTCTGCATTCTAAAAGAGTATAGAAGATAAAGACAGATGATAATATAGCATCATCAACGTGACAAAATTACTGTCTACTTTAACACTGCTTCTTATACCTTTAATCAGCATCTTCTCTCCTTATCTATATGCAAATTCTACTAAGGAGAAGTAATAAAGTATTTTCTCTTTTTTTCTTTTCAGTACTGGAGCTTAAACATACTTGCTAAGTGTTTATTTGGGAGCACTAGGGCCTGAAATAATTTGGGGAGCCAACTCCATAAACTACTTCTGTAAACTTGACTCTATGAAAATACATTATCGAATAGACTATCACAAATTAATATGTGAGTGACACAGTGATTGCCTAGAAAGGTTCCAGTCACATCTATGTTTGCACAAAAAAAAAAAAAAAAAAAAAAAAACAGTTAAGTGGAGGTCATTATGTAAATGTGAAAAGCTGAGAAGCAGAAAGCAATACCCTATTCTCACCCACTTCCCACAACATATAGTCTCATGGTTAGCAGTATTCTTCACAATTTTTCATCAAAACAAAGGGCAACTTTTAGGATAGAAGTATATGATCACCAAGAAGTGGTATGTTACCCCAAAAGTATACCTAAAGCTCCTCTGGGGCATTAACAATACTATATATTTGCACAGATTTCTTCAGATTAGCTCAAAATATAACATAGAAAAGGTATACTTTCAGGGAGCTCAAAAAACTAAACTCCAAAAAAAAAATCAATGACCCAATAAGGAAATGGGCAACTGAACTGAAAGGAAGAAGTCCACACGGCTAAAAAACACATGAAAAGAATGCTCACCATCTCTAGCTGTAAAGGAAATGCAAATCAAAACCACACTAAGATTCCACCTCACTCCTGTTAGAATAGCTATCATCAAGAACACCACCAACAACAAATGTTTGCAAGGATGCCGGGGAAATAGGAACCTTCATACACTGCTGGTGGGAATTTTAGCTAGTACAACCACTATGGAAAACCATATGGAGACTTTTTTTAAAAAGTGTGCTGCCATATAATCCAGCAACACCACTCCTAGGGATATACCCAAAGGAATGTGACTCAGGTTACAACAAAGGCATCTACACACCCATGCTTATTGCAGCACAATTCATAATAGCTAAGATATGGAAACAGCCAAGATGCCCCACTACTGACGAATGGATTAAGAATATGTGGTATTTATACATAATGGAATTTTACTCAGCCACAAAGGAGAATGAAATTTTGTCATTCGCAGGTAAATGGATGAAACTGGGGAATATGGAGGCAAATGGATGTCATTCGCAGGTAAATGAATTGAACTGGAGGCCACGCACAGCAGGGATAGGACAGGGGAAGGAAAACAAAAATTTGAATGTAGTTGATGTGCTCATTGTTCAGGAATGAATACAGAAATCTTAAACTGTCTGTGACCACCATAGGAAGGGGAGTAGGGAGGAGTGAAGAGGACTGGAAGAGATGGACCAATTGGGGTTGTAATACATATATGCATGGAAACAACACAAGGAAATTCTCCCTGTGTAGCCATCTTTATCTCAAACTAGCAAAAACATCATGTTTCCTTTTTAACTTTTATGTTTTTTCTTCTACAAAATCAGAGAACAGGAAAGCAGAACAGGTTCTACAGGGCAGTGGTTTGGGTGGGCTTGGCACTGGTAGGATTGGGGAGGAGGTGGGAAAGGGTTAAGAGGATGAATATGGTGCAAATGTATACACATGTATGTAAATGCAAAAATGATACCTGTTGAAACTGTTCCAGGAATCAGGGGAGGGGGTATGAAAGAGAGCAGTGGAGGGGGTGAATTCAAGTGTGATATATTTGGTACATTATAAGAACCTTTGCAAATGTTATAATGTACATCACCCATCATAATTATAAAAAAGGTATACTTTTTAATTTTGATTGTGTCTTATTTGGTTATTATCTTTAATTGATACATAATAATTATACATATTTAGAAGGTACAATGTGATATTTCAATACATGTATAAAATGCATAATGATCAAATTAGGGTAATTAGTATATCCATCACCTCAAACATTTTGGAACATTCACAATTGTCTCTTCTAGGTATTCTGAAATCCACAAAAAGTTTTTGTTAACTATGCACTAATCATTGTTATTGCCACCTACTTTGCTCTAGAACACTAGAAATTACTCTTCCAGTCTGTTAACCAACCTCTATCACACCCTCCCTTTTCCAGTCTCTGGTAATCATTATTCTTTTCTCTATACCTATGACATTGACTTTTTTAGCTTTCACCCAAGTAAGAGCATGAGATATTTCTATTTCTGTGTTTGGCTTATTCCTCTCCACATAATGTCCTCCAGACTTGTCTATGTTACTTCAAATGACAAGATTTCATTCTTCTTAATTTCTGCTGTGTTTATACACCACATATTCTTTATCCATTCATCCACTGATGGAAGAAAAGGTACATCTTTGACAGAGATAGTTGAGGTGGAGATGAGGGAGCCAGCATGAGTTGCTAGAGTGAGAGCTATTAAAAACAAACTTTTATCTATTTCATAAACCTGCCTAAATCTGAACTTAAAATTGCTAGCACAATACGTAAGTCTCAAAGAGAACCCACAGTAAAGCATCAATCCATGGGAGCCTGCATTCCATCTAGTGGTAGATCATAGTAAGTTTGGCATTCACTAAATGGCCCAACATCCCAAAGACCAGTTCCCACTTTTTTTTTTTTTGCCCATCCATCAAATCCTGGTCTTCTTACAAATCCATTGTAAAAGAGCTTCGCAGCTAGAAGCTTGGAGACCATCTTTGTTGATAACACCACACGTCTGTACCAAGCTATTAGAAATAATCCTGTACAGAAATTAGAAAAGTCGATCACTTATGGCAACATGCACAGTTGAGAGGCATGAAGTACAAAAACTGAGCAAATTCTGTCTCCTATTCAGACCCCTCAGCTACAACAACAGCAGAATAAAAAAATGTTCATTAGCCTTGCTGAAATGCCATTTTCTTGTCCTTTCCGATTATCACCATAGTTCATTCCCTACCTTGTTCCCTGTTTTCCTCTCCTTTCACCCATTCCTCTCCTCACCATATACTATCCTTCATCTATTTCTCAAGCCCCCAAATTTTTCACTTCTCTTTTCTTGTTTTCACTCCTTTGAAACCATTTACCTTGTGAAGTTTAGTGCTGACCCATCTTCCCACCTCCAGCCATAATTATTCCTCAGACCAATCCAGTAAAAGTCCTGATTGAGGGAATCTTTGAGCAGACCCTAAAGGAGAGATTGGAGATGATGAACAAAGGCAGGAAAGATGCAGCAAACCAAAGAAGAGACCCATGTCATGGTCAATTATTCTTTGTCAGCACTGTTACGAACTGACTGGTTTTAGTCCCACCAAAATTCATGTTTAAGCCCTAGTCCCCAGTGTGGTGGTATCTGAAGGTCAACTTTTTAGGAGGTAATTAGATTTACATGAAGTATTGAGAGTGGAGTCTCCAGGATAGGATTCATGTCTTTGTAATATGGCAAGAGGACTGTGGTTCAAGTGGTAAATGCTTACTTAGTAAACACAAGACCCAATATCACCAAAAAAAGAGAAGAGACCAGAGCTTGCTCTCCACCAAGTGAGAACACAACAAGGTAGTTTTCTGCAAAGCTGGAAGGGGGCCTTCATCAGGAACCAAATCTGCTGGTACCTTGACCTTAGACTTCGCAGCTGCCAGAACTATGAGAGATAAATATCTACTGTTTAAGCGATGAACAGTGTGGTATTTTATTATACAAGCCTGAGCTGACTAAGACAAGCACCCACTCCAAATAATTCATCCCTCTTTTCATTTCTAATTCTAGGAGAAGCATCCTAGTACTGACCTTTCTGTCCATAATTATATTCTTCTCATGTGACAGATAAGATAATGTTACATCTCTACCTTCCATTACAACTTCCTCCTTGATTAGATGAAACACCTGATAGGCATTCAAAAGAAAGAAGCCAGGGCTGGGGATGTAGCTCAGTGGTGTTTGCCTAGCATGTTGATCCCTAGTACCAAAAAAAAAAAAAAGAGAAGAAGAGGAAGAAAGAAGCCATAGTTACTGCAGAAGCAGTCATCTTTCTTATCATCATCAAATACATAAATTGTGGTTAAGCTTGTAGCAATATACTTGTATTTTTCCCACTACACTCCCATTTTCCAAGTCCTCATGAATTTTGTATATGACAAGAAAAAAGAAATTTTTAAAGGAACAAGGCAAAGATAAAGTTGAATGTGTGCCATGCCACCCAATGGAACAGAGATAAAAGATGCTTTGGTCTGTGCAGTTTTACAAGCAAATGAAGACTAATAGCCAAAGGAAATTTCCTCTATACATTAAATAAAATAAAGAATAAATCTAAGAAGATTCATGTCGTTGTAACATTTGGTGTTAGTATAATGAATAATTGTACTTTTGGTATTTTCTAATGACAGCTTAATAAATTGACTTGAATTGAATTAGTTGAATAACTTTTGAAAACAGTCTTTTTTATCCAGAAACCAAGAAAGCAGTGAAATTTCAACTCTCTATAGTTATTATATGACCAGATGTCCCATTTTGCTGTTATTTTTATTCTACCCCTGGAAAATGGTTGCTGAAGAGTAAGAATTCATGGACTCTGCTCATAACTGTCTCCCTTTACCCAACTGCACCTTTAACCTGCAAGAATAAAAAGGTCAAGGGTGGCATAAACATCTGTGCTTCCAGTGAAGATACCATAGAAGGTATCATGAGTCTTTTGCACTATTTCCCATGGTCAAATAACCTCAATTTTATCTTCATTGGGTTTCAGTTCTAAAATCCTTAGTACATACACAAAGTCTTGCATGATCTAGTCTCTCAAACCATTTACCGGGTCTGGCTTTGAGCCTTGACTCTCCTGATCTCTGCCTCCTTAGTAGCTAGGATTATAGGCATGAGCTTCTGGTCCCACTTCAAGCACATTCTTGATTGGGGACCTTTGGATAGCTTTTCCCTTTCAATCCATTTCTTTTCCTTGTCATTTCAAGAAGAAGAATGGTAATAGTAAAGAACAGAAATGGATAAAGATTTGCTCAAATATTGCAATAGGTATCTAAAGAGTTAGTATGAGATAAAGCCCTTTTATGAACTCCATCCCTGTATTCTCTTACTATTTTCAAGAGCCACACAATTCTAAGCCATCTGAGCAAATCTTTTGACTACTTTTCACTGGTGAGGCCTGATGTTCAAAAATTTTTACTATCTCCCTTTTACTAGAAAGTTATCTCATTTGGAACAGGCCTTCACAACCAAAATGGGGTGACCTTTCTATGACCTCAGGGTGTATGTGTGTATAGAAACAACATTAAAAGATAAATAAGGGCATTAACTCAGAACTGTTACCCCCAAAGGTGTGAAGTAGAGCACTTAGTGTTGTGTCACACTTGTAATGTTTGCTTGTATCTTAGAGAAAAAAATACAAACACTGAAAATGACAAACAAGATGAAGTCTAAACCCAAAGAAATGAAATCAGATACATTTTTTTCTTTCCTTTTCCTTGTTCAACTACACACACATATGAATGTTCACACATGCTTTCATAGGTAATATTTTTAAATTTAAATTATTATTAAGGTACAACACATAACCCTTAAACTTCCAAAATTTACATGGTTTTTGGAATGTATCTAAATTATTTCAACACACATCAAGGAAAACTAATCATACAGCAAAACTTCTAAATTAGTCATATCTTTTGGTTAACCAAAAGAATAAAACATAAATAAATGACCCCAAGCAAAATTGTTCATGTAAATATGTTCATGGATCATAACAATTAGAAATGAATCTTCTCTGATAATATGTAAAGATTTAAGCAATAATAGAATACTAAGTAATTTTTAAGTAATTTCTAAAAATACTTTACAAATTTTTTTTAAATTATCTGAAAAATTTTGGTATTAAGAAAACAACAGTAATGAAATAATGTGCACTAAAAGCAGAACATAAAATGCAGGGTGTCCAAAACTTTTAGAAGCATGGGATATACATTTTTAAACAGTATGTCTCATATTTTCAAGTAATATCATTAACACATCTTTCTTCAGACACTTTTCCAGGTAAAGTATTTAAAGCAATGGATGCTGTTACTAACTTGCAAAAAGGTACAGTATAGAGTACTTATAAATTCTAAAAGCAATTGAATCTATTGCTAAAAACAACTAGAAATGTGTCTAAAGGATGAATAGAAACACATTGAATGTGTTACTTGAATATGTAACTAAAATTTTTATAGGCATGTAGCCACTACTACATAGCAACCTAATTGTGTTGCTGTATTCTTCACTAAATGGATGCCAATTTAAAAACCTTTGGTTTTAACAGACCCACATAGCTGCTTTATTTTGATGGGGAGGGGGCCTAGGTGTTTTGAGACAAGGATTTGTTGTGTGGCCCAGTCCAACCTCAAACACATTGTGTAGCCCAGGCTGTCCTGGAATTCAAGATCCTCCTGCCTCTTGCCTTTCAAGTGCCATCTCAAGTCTGAGATGACAGACATTTGCCACAACACCCAGCTTCTTTTCTTTTCTTTTTTTTAAATACGTTTTTTGGAAACTGTTCAGACCAAGGCATGATACTAGGAACATCACATACAGCATAAAATAGTATGCAAATCTTGCCTTGAGAACAAAAGAATAACAAGACTGAGACAAGAGACTGAAAATCAGATATAGGGCAAATTGTTTCCACAGAATCTTACAAAAGCAGAAAGAAAATTAAAAAAAACAAAAAACAAGGAATCAACCAAAAACCTACAGGAATATCAAAAGTAAATTTTATCTGTGGTTGCTATTAAATGTAACATGGATATTCCACCCTCTTCAATACTAACTTGAACCAACAGGTTTAAGAGAAAAAAAAATCTCATTTTGGAAATTCAACCAATTTAACTCTGCCCATTTACAGTGTCTTCCAGATCCAGGGAGCCCAAAGAAAGAAGGATAAAATCCCTTTAGTATCACCTTTCTTTCGCTGGGTACCCCAAGAGACATGGGGATATCCCCAACTCCCACATACTCTGTGCCTTTGTCTTTTCCTTCCTCATCTCTCATCACACTGTGTAATTTAAGTTCCTGTGACACCATAGTTTTCTGAGGCAATGTCTTGCCTTATGACTCATGACTCCTGTTTATTGGTATTTGCAGTGCTGAGCAAATGTTTCAAGCTCAATGCTCACTCTGCTTTTGACTTCAGTCAGCTCAGGTCCTCAGAAGCAACAGCTGTATCAGAATGTTACTACTAGTTGCTGCAACCATGTCCAGAGAGCAACTCTATTATTACTAGAGGCCATAAAACTAAGATTTCACATCTAATGAATACACTTCAATGCATTCTGTCACTTAGCTTAGGGAAGGGCAAAAGGAAAAGTAAGTCACAGAGGTGAAATGATTGGGGTTTATATTCTACCCAGAATTTCAAATGAATGAGCATTCCTTTGACAGCAAAAAGAATCTAGGCACTTGAATCTTTTCTCAAAATAGAAAGTAATGAGCTGGGCATGGTGGTTCACAATGCCCACCTATTTACCATAGGATGGTAAAGCGGGATAATTGCAGGTTTGAGGCCAACCTGAGCTACAAAACAAGACTATCTCACAAAAGAGAAGCAGGAGAAGGAGAAGGAGAAGAAATAAAATTAGGGATTATGTGTTCCACTACACTTAAGTGCTTTAGAGTAAGTACCTCTCTAGATTTCCCCAATGGATATTAATGCATTTTCTTTTTTTTATTGTACTGGAGTTTAATTGAATTCTTAATAACCTGTTCTCTATAACATGATTCTATCCAAAAAATGAAAACAGATAACATATCAAAACAGAGAAGTCAACATAAAATTAGCACTAAAAACTAAACTAGGATTTCTTATATTCTTTGTGTGTGTCAGTTATAATTGTACTTGGTTCATTTTTGCCAGGATGTCAATTCCTATATTATCTTCAGATGCTCTAAAGCTATAGAGACTTCTCCTCAAAGAGACTTTTGATGAATAAGAAGAATATGGGAGGCCTCTAGGAAATAGAACCCTGCCACCTGACTTCTGCAAGGTGTGTAAGATCACATACACACATACACACACTTTTCTTTCTTGTATCCCAACTTTCTGGACATTGTTTCTCAGTCTAGAACTTAATTGAATTCCATTCAATGAAGGAGAACAGTTAAAGGCAAGACATTTAATTCCTTGCCATGGTCCTTTTGTCCCAGTGATCTCTCTTCTTTCCCTCCTTCTAAGCTCCATTGACTCTTGGGTAGAAACCTGCTGCCTTATTGTTGGACCTGTTATGTTTCCAGACCTAATGCTTCTTTTAATTAGACCTGAATGTCAGGTCTAGTGCCTTTCTAAAATACTCACCAACCTCTCTCCTCCAACATTCACACACACACACACACACACACACACACACACATCTGGGTTGCTACATCTGAGGATTGTTAGGTCAGGCAGTGTAAGGGTTAGGACTGGGAAAGGAGGGATGGGGGAGGGTAAGGGTAAGGATAGAGGAGACAGAAGAAAGAAGAGTGAAAGGGAAGAATACAGTCTTACCCAAAATGAAAGGTTCTTTTTGTTACTCAAAAGAGGATACATGACACATTTGAGCATCATTCATCAAAAAATAAAATAAGCAAACTAGTATGATGGTGCACAGCTGTAATCCCAGCACTCTGGAGGCTGAGGCAGGAGGATCATTAGTAAGAGGCCAGCCTGGGCTACAGAGTGAGGCTCTATTTCTTTAAAAAATATATATATATTACATTTTCTAAATTTTTACATTTACCATTTCCTGGTTATCTGTAAGCATAAGGAGATGTGAATCTTTGGTTGTGCAGAACTCCAAACTAGAATTCCAGTCCTTTTTCTCCACTGAGAAATAATAACAATGGTCACCATATCTCCTCCAGAGGTCTGGGCAGCTAGGACAGCTGGCATAAGTGGAATCCTTGGAGCCTAGAAAGCAAGAGGAGGTGAGTCACACCGATATGAACCAAATAGTCTTAAAAATGACAAGAGATGGATATGGGAATATGGCTTCCCAAGTCTTCCCTACCCGAGCACCTTTCAGATCAAGATTTAGAGAACTGCGTGACCGTGCTTGGCCTCAGTACCCAACCCCATCACTACCAGCGCACACTCCACTAAGCCAGGATGAGGCTATGACTAAGGAGCAAGGAAGAATATGTGGTCCACTATGAAGACTGCGTAGAAAGACCATTGCTCTCTATGCACAATGTACATGGGATATAAACACACCAGGTAAAATGACTGTGCATTTGCTTGATACGGGTCCATGTGCCATCTACGCATGCTCAGTGCATACACTAGGTGATGCGTAAGGTGCATTGCTTAAACCAGGCAAAAACACTTAGGGTGCCCAACCTCAACATAGCACATCATCATGGTAGATGAGAAAATGAAAGAAACTTCTAGTTTCTAGTATTATTATATCCATTGGAAACTGAAAAAAAAAATACTTACAATTTAAAAAATTAGTTAAGTATTAAAACTTTTTTCTGACTGAGAAGTTTATCAGGGAAAAGCAATAGAATTCTCCTGACTCTGTTTTTTCAAAAAAATATAGACAAAGCCAGGAGCTCATGGCTCACACCTGTAATCATAGCTACTTAGGAGGCTGAGATCGGGAGAATCACAGTTCGAGGCCAGCCTGCACAAATAGTTCATGAACCCCCTCATCTCCAAAATAACCAGAGCAAAATGGGCTGGAAGTGTGGCTCAAGTGGTAGAGAACCTGCTGTGCAAGCACAAAGCCCTGAATTCAAATCCTGGTACCGTCAAGGAAAAAAAAATACAGACGATCCTCATTCCTTTAAAATGGTTGAATTATATTGTTCTGTCAAAATGACAGGAAACTGAATATGCTTCCAAGGTAATTTCAAACAATATCCCATAATTCTATTGGCTTTGTCCTTCTTTGAAATATATTTGCATGAACTCACCATCAGCACAATTCTACAGTGAGCAAATATGAACTGTTGTATAATATGAGCACATGTGTAGAGATACAATTGCAAAACAGATTTATGTCTGTTCTAGATTTAGGAGTTTAAAAGTGGGGAAATTAGTCCTTTTCATGTATAGACAAGGTGACTTTCTATGGGAAGGCCCGGCAAGAGACCAATACAGAGTTCTGCAGATCAAGTTGTTAAATTGGAACCTTACAGATTTGCACTTTTTCCACACAACTTTTGTTTTACCCAATCTGTATCAGAAATTCCCAACTTTCCTAGGAGTTTCTCTGTAGAAACTCCTTACATGGGTGTAAGCTGGTGATCCTGAGGGTGAATCCTAAGAATTCTAATGAGTAAATTTATATAATGGGTCACTAACAATCATTCCCCATAACATAAACCTAAATTAGAACTCTAGATTGTAAAACAATAAACTAAGCCCCTGGGTCACCAGATTTAAGAACCTAGAAGAACTAAACCTAGAAATGTTAGCTCTAGAAAATATGAAAACACCTAAATGGCAAAGAAAAAAAAAAATAAGATCAGAATGTTAAATCTATGACTATGTGAAAGATTAAACACCATTAATATTATAATATAATAAGTATGTTTGTGACACATGAAATTAAACAGCAATACACAAAATTATAAGTGTCCTATGATCAGAACTATCCCTAAGACCAGGGATAGTCTGGTCTTTCTTTGAGAAGAAAACAAAAAAATGCAAGAGATTTTACGAAGACTTGATTGCAATTCTATTAAGAAAATAAACATAAATCCATGTAGACAGAAATGAGGAGGCTACATCCAGAAAAGAGTTGTGTATAGATAGTAATTTATTTTGTGCAAATTATTTTTCAGTTTTCTCAACTTCTGTTATGTTATATTGAGTTTACAATATAAAAGAGACAAAATGAAAGATTAATTTTGATTTAAGTTGGCACTTACCCTGGCACAGAATCCATTGGTATAGCAGCAAACTCATAAGAATTGCTGTCAAAAACCCCAAGGATATTGCCACAAGGCAAGAAAGAGAAGGCCTAGAAGGAGAAGCTGAAAAAAGATTAAAGGAAAAGATAAGGTCAGGGGAGCATATCTGATATCTGACCCAGGCCATAAAGATTGCATTCCTAGAGTCTGTCTAGCACTTGCTTTTAGTCTAAGGTAACCACCACCACCTGCATCAAGGAGCATACAATATTTATCAAGTTAAGAAAAATGTTTTCCTTTGAATTTGTAGCATATTTCTGCCTATGCATTGGTGCTGAGAATATAAATTGACTCGCCTCTTCAGAGGTTGGAAGAAAATTTCATAATATTTACCAAATTCATAAAGACTTTTACCGTTTGGCCCAGCAATTTCTCTTTCAGAATTTTTTCTGCAGCTTCTCATAAATGTGCAGTGTACATTTATAAGGCTATTCATGGAAACAGTGTTTATAGGAGGAAAATATTGAATACAACCTAAATGTCTATCAGTAAAAGACCAAATATACTTTGATACAGTAAATATGAAGTCTAAGAAAAGAATCCTTTTTTTTTTTTTTTTGGTGGAACTAGGATTTGAACTCAGGGTTTCACGCTTGCAAAACAGGTGCTCTACTGCTTGAGCCACACCTCCAGTCCAGGAATTTTTTTTTTAAACTGATGTGGAGTGATTTTCAAAGTACATAATTAAGGGACAGAAACATTCTTCAGAACAGGGTGTACTAACATCTCTACCTGCACACCCAAGCATCCAATAGTGTTAGCATCTGCGGATAGGGAATGGGTTAGTGGGGGCAGAGATAGGAGGGAGAGCTTTCACCTTGTTTTCTTTTGTAAATTTTGAATTTTGAATCAAACAAATGTATCATTGACAAATAATAAAATTTAAATAAATTTAAGTCTGGAGGAGTGGCTCAAGTGGTAGAGTGCCTACCTAGTAAAGCGGGAGGCCCTGAGGTCAAACCTTAGTGCCACCAAAATAAATAAATAAATAAATTTAACTTAAATAAAAATAAAACAACCTCAGTCTCAGAATTAAATGGGAAAATTCATTTTGCTTTATAAGCTGTCATTATTAGAAGCATAGTAACAAGTCGAAGTTGATGTCATGTAAAGATAGAGCATTACTTCATATTAACTATGTCAGACACATCCTATATCTAAGAATGGTATTTTTTAGCTTGAAAATGGAAGCATTTTTCCAGCCTTTTATTTCAAAATCATAGGTGTACCATAGCCTGAGAATATAGGAATTATGTAATGAGAAAAAAAATTCGGCAATGTAAGATATTTAAGTTCTAGTTTTGACTCCTTTGTTTGGTAACCTTTAATTAGAAAATTGATTTTGCTTATTTGGGTCTCATGTTCCTACTTAAATTTTGTTCATTTTTTTAAATGCCAAGATAAAAACCTATTATAGAGAGAATAAAAATTTCTTACCCAAAATACAGAAATCTGCACAACTTTGCCACAATCAATATACATGAACTGTACAAATTTACACCAGTTAATAATTTACTAAATAAAAGATGACTAACAAAAGTTCACAAAGTAGTTGGTGGTTTGTGGAAAAGACTTTTACCCAATTAAGTACAACAAAAGTTACAAACCAGACCTTCACTTTCTAAAAATAAGAACTTTACTCAGTCTTAGAAAACTACAAGCTAGCAAATGTACAGAGAGCGGGCTGGTGCTAACACCACAGTGGAGACAGTGTCTTTATAAAAGTCTGTTGCCAAGGCAGATTCTGGCCACTTGCAACTTGCAAAGTCAAAAACACAATACGAGGTCTGACCATTTCCCCAGATCATGCTTACTAGTTTGTCTTTATGTACATTTATACATATTTAAGTGCGAGGTAAAAGTCTTGTGGTAAAATGTCCAGTACTACCATGTTTATTTAAAAAGTTGAGCTTTTCTACTGAGCTGCCAAAAAGGTTACTGATAACAATTCCTCTGCGAGATCTACTGCAAAGAAAGTTCTTTGAAATACAGATTTTCCTTAAAGGGACTGATGTAAAAATTTAGATATGATGTCTGGGAAAAACTGAAACCACCCTGGGACTTTGCTCCCTAGCAAATAAAGTGATCATTTACTTGGACTCACAGGTTATTCAATCATTGAAAGGTACTGTCCAAACTATGGCACTGTTACTTAATTTTGTTTGTTTGTTTACCATTCTATCTTGTGCCAGATCTTCACAGCTGTGAAGATGTTAAATTCCATAATCCATCCCCAAGAGGCGCCCACCCAAAGCAAAAATCAAATTTGATCCATCCATTATAAGATGATCCATCCATAGACTGTGTCTTGACCCGATACAGTCATCCTGTTGTAGTTTGGGGAAGGGCTTGTCTCTGCCTCCTTCACTGCTAACTCTGCTGTCTACCGTTTGCACGTTGCTGCTGTTCTGAGTGCTACCTCCTGCTGGTGAGGCTTCATACAGCACACAAATGGAGCCATGCTGTCCAATTCTGTGGGACACTTCTTAGGGGTCAACCCAGAGAGCGCGCTCACTTGGGAGAAATCTGAACAGCTCCTGCCTGCTCAGTCCAATCTGCCTGTCCAATCAGAGGGTCATTTTATGGTTGATGCAAGCACAACGTGCAACCTGATCCCTTGTGTTGCTTTTCCGGGAACCAGTGATGTTTATAAAGTTCTGCCAGCAGCTTCCCAGGCTCTGGCCGAAGATGTGCACCTGGCGCTCGCTTGTGAGCCCCGGGGTGCGGAGGGACTTGGAGATGAAGGACAGGGCAGCGATCTCGCCTATCACCGAGGCAGCCCGGTGTAGAAGGGATGCCTGGGGACGGAGACCAGACGGAAAAAGAGGAAAAGAGGGTGTGAGGAGCGGACTGACTCCTTTTTTTTTTTTTTTCCCCTTTCTTTAGAGTAAAAAAAAAAAAAAAAAAGTTATTTTCGAGACTGGACGAGAGCGACGGCGGCCTGGTCACATCGCTCGGACCTCCCCAGCAGCCTTAGCCTCCAGCTCTGTAGCCCCGAAGACCTCAAAAGTTGCGTTTCCAGCTCTGAAGGGCGAAGAACTACTTAAATTTTAGATGAATTATTCTGCATGTATGTGTGTGTGTCTTTGAATATTCTGAATTTCTTAAGAGAAAGGAATGCATAATGAAAGATGCCTTTATAAAGACAGAATTCTGGATGACAAATTTTTGACTGGTGATTCCAGAAATACTAAATTTCTAGTGTTATAAAAAAAATACATTTGTACCATAAAGAATAATTAATTAAATAAATAATTCATTTTAGATGATACACTGAAAGAAAAAATTGTGTCAATACCTAATTGTGTGCTGGCGTAGTGGCACAAGTGGTAGAGCACCTGCCACACAAGCATGAGTCCCTGAGTTCAAACCCCAGTACTGCTAAAAAAAGAAAAAAAAAATTTCACAATTGTATTTGTGTGGCCACTATCCAATTTAAGAAAAATTTATATTAAATATTAGTTCCAACTATCAAGTTTCAACTTATAGCCAGTTGTGTGGCTTTGAACTTTTACTTTCAGATATAGATTCCTTTAGGCTTAATATTTCTATTTCTTAGAAATTAGCATAGATATAATCCAAAGACAGAAAAATTGTACAAATAATTGTCTACTGCTATATATTTTATAATAATAGGAATAAATCTAAGTGCCCAAATATATTGGAATGATTTAGCAAATCATGGCAATTCTTTCAAAATGCAGCATTAAAACTACAAAAATAATAGAACGAAAGCTTACAGAGTCACACTAAAGAATATGTCCACTTTTGGAATTTACTCACTTAAGATAAAAAATCAGATGTCAGTTTTGGCGTTTGTATCTGTCTGTCTCCGTGTCCTCTCAGGTCACTACATAAAAATGGTCTTTTCTCTCAAATCTCCCTGAAATGTCAGGGACTAACTAGTGTTGGTTACCTTTTCATACCCTATCACCATTCTGGTACAATAATTGGAACGGGGTTAAAAAAATAAATAAAAACTGGAGGGTGCTGGTGGCTCGTGCCTATAATCTCAGCTACTTGGGAGGTTAAGATCAGGAGGATAGTGGACAGCTTCTGAGACCCACCCCCATCTCCAAAATAACCAGAGCAAAATAGGCTGGAGGTGTGACTCAAGCAATAAAGTGCCTGTTTTGCAAGCACAAAGCCCTGAGTTCAAACCCCAGTCTCACCTAAAAAGAAAGAAAGAAAGAAAGAAGCCTCTGTATACAAATCAATTTCTTTTCTGAAAAAAAAAATCTTACTATTTCCCATTAGCAAAAAATTATTGGTGTTTTCTCTTCATTGCATAGTCAGAAAAATAGAGATGCCTAGAATTTAAGCAGTTGATCCAAGGTTACTCCAAACATGGCTAAAGAGATGAAATTCTCCTAGTACAGTTCTTGCTTTATTTCAGGAGCAATAAAGAATGGATGGTGTGACCTTTGCATTGCATTGGATGGGACCATACAATTGAATGACTAGAAAAGAACTTACCGAAGACCTAAGATCATATCTTATACCATATACCAAATTTCCATATTCTGTTTTAGGACGACAAACTGAGCATAAAGTATTTCTTTCAATTATCTTTGATTTTTCTGCACCCTCTACTCCAAACTTATTCTACCCCCCATTCATCCTTGGCCTCCAGTCACTATGCAGTTTTCCCTGCTAACTTATTTAACTCACCTTTTTGCTGTGCTCTGAAGTCATTCTGGGCTTCGGTTCCAGTAGACAACTCTAGCACAGAATAGATGTCATTGTCAGTCATCTCTATCTGGTGTCTTTCACATTCAGTAGAGATTACAGCAGTGTGAAGAGACATGTATCAGTGAGGAAACAGCCCACTCTCTGAACTGATAGCAGGAAACTTGACAAAAGCAGAAGTAATTTTTCAGGAAATGATTCAAATTCTAGGACTGCCTATAGAAATTAATATTCTAAATTGTTTTTTTTAAAGAATTTTTGCTCCACCACACTCTAGATATTCATTAAATACATAGATTCCCAATCTCACCTTATTCAGCAAGGAAAATGGGTCTCAGGTGCAACAATTTTTATTGTAGACTCTAGAATAAAAATGAGAGTGGTTCCTAGCATTTATCACAGATTTTTTTCTCTTTTTTATTTTCTTCTGAATAAACAGTGTATACCAAATGGGACTGATTTCACCATTTCATGGACCTTTTGATTAGTGAACAATAGACTCTTGGCGGCAGGTGCCTATCATAATGGGAGAAACAGGCTATCACCCAGGCATATTTTGTGCCTATGACATAACACTGTCTTTCCCTAAAACATTCTTCCAATTGTGCGCTAATCTTTATTCTTCACAGTATCAGAAATTCCATCAATACCATTAACTTTTCTCCTTACTGTCTCCTTCTATAAACTACAAAGAGGAACAACTTAAAGCAATTATAAGCTAAAGTGTTAGTAATTCATTTCTAAAGGAAACGGTTAAAAGTTAAACTAAGAAAAACAAAAGGGAATTGAAACTCTTCAACATAGATAAGATCTCCAGTTAGAGCATATAAAGATAGAAGAAAAGAAAGAGAAGAGAAACAGGGAGTATAGGTCAGTAAAAACTAATAGAGTTCTGTTTTAAGTAATGATAGTAGCACTGAACTGACCCTTCAACCAAGAAATTATACCTGACAAAATACACATAAGCATAAAATATATATAAGCCCACACAGACAGCACTGACCTCTGAAAGAAAAGAATAACTAATGTGAGCTCTACAATTGATAACCTGGCTTTCCAGCCAAGGCCACTTTCTGACACAGAGCAGGAAAAATGAATCCTAAATAGAACAGCAGCCTCACTCACTAAGCTGAGGCAGAAATTGGGGTATAGAGCTGCTTAGGTGGTGGGAATTTGCAGGGCATGGTGACTGACAAGAGAGTTGCACACAGAAAGGTATCCAGAAGGCTGCATGGGAACTCACCAAAGATCTGTGGCTAAGACCTAGGCTGCACACACACAGGATAAAACTCTGCAGGTGCTATTTGAAACAGTCTCTTGCAAGACCAAATGTCAGAGTCAGAACAGAGATGATACATTGCTTTATACCACTAGCAAAGCAAAACAAAGAATGACAGCACCAATAAAATCCACTGGCAATTCAGCTGCCTATAAAAACTAACTTTAATGCCCTTAAAAGGAAGGCAACATAAACAAAGTGTTGTCTACACACACAGTGGAATATTATTCAGCTTTAAAAGGAAGGAAATCCTATAATACACTACAATACAGATGAACCTTAAAGACATTGTACTAAGTGAAATGAGCCAAGCACTAGAAATATAATGTATGATTCTGCTTCTACAAGGCATCTAAAGTAATCAAGTTCATTCAAACAGAAAGCAGAATGCAGTTTGATGGAGACTGGGAAGAGGAAGGAAAGGGGAGTTATTCAGTGGGTATAGAGTTTCAGTTTTGCAAGATGAAAAAGTTCTGGCAATCAATTGCACAACAATGTGACATCTGTGTACTAGGCTGATACAGCTGCCATAACAAAATTCCATGGACTGGGTGGTTTAAACAACAAATTTATTTTGTCACATTTCCAGATACTGTCAGTAGAGTTGGTGTCTAGTGAATTCTTGATATATCCTCAAATGGCTTTTCTTTTGTGTGCATTCAAGGAGAGACAGCGTGGCCTCTCTAGTGAGTTTTCGAAAGAACACTAATCCTATCAGATCAGAGCCCCAATCCTGTGACCTCATTAACTTTAATTAGTTATTTAGAGAACCCAGTTCCAAATACAACCATCCTAGAAGTTAGAGCTTCCATATGTGAATTAGGGAGGTTCAAAAAGTTCAATCCACAACTGTACTTAACACTGCTGAACTATATGCTTAAGAACGATTGAGATGATAAAAAGGTTGGGAGTGGCAACATAAGAACCAGGGTCTCCTTGAAGAAATTGCTAATTCTAGGGCTAAGGCAGAGAAAATTCCAGATGTACTTGGAGCATCTTATGGTCTTTCAGAGTTAGAAAATGCAGAAGCTTTTGTTTTTGGCAGTACTGGAGTTTAAACTCAGGACTTCACACTTGGTAGACAGGCCCTCTACCACTTGAGCCACTCTGCCAGCCTTTCTTTATGTTGGGTATTTTCTAGACATGGTCTGTCAAACTATTTGCCCAAGCTGGTTTTGAACCATGATCTTCCTGATCTCTGCCTCCTAAGTAGCTAGAATTGCAGGCATGAGCCACTGGCACCTGGCCTGAAGTTTTTAACTCAATTTTTTTTTTTTCTTTTGGTAGTACTGGGGTTTGGACTTGAGGCCTTGCAGTTACTAGGCAGGCACCCTATCACTTGAGCCATACCCCAGCCCCAAGAAGTTTAAAAAAAAATGGGGGCATATCAAGATACAAGCACCAATTAAAAAAAAAAAAAAGCAAAAAAACCAAAATAACTCCCAATGGGACAATTTGACAAACAAAATAAATAACAGTATTGGATTAAAACTCAAGAGGAAAAGTCTTGTATGCACATATGAATAATAAAAGAAAAATGAAAAAAATAAATAAAATAAAATAAAAAATCCCTAACAACTTAAACAAATAAATGATGATAGCAAGCATGAGGCCCTAGGTTCAATTCCCAATAAATGGAGGAGAAATAAGTTTTCCTTATCAAAGATCTCAAATAATATATGTAGATAGTCTCCCTTCTAAATAAAGAACTTACTTTCCCTCCTATTAAGTGTGATCAAGATGTAAAGACTCACTAGCCAAGAATAAAATATGGACAGAGGGCCAGAGTAACTTTACAATAGAGATACCTGGCAAACACTACCTCAACCACAACACAAAATTCACCCCTGAAATGATGCAGTGAGAACAGCACCTAACCACTAAGATATTTTCCCAAAAAAAAATCAAAACCCAAGTCTAAACAAGAAAAAATAAGACAACTCAGCCAGGTACCTGTAATACCAGCACTCAGAAGGCTGAGTCAGGAAGATGTCAAAGTTTGAAGTCAACCTGGGCTACATCAGGAGATCCTAGATTCAAAAAAAAAAAAAAAAAAAAAAAGACTCAGATACCTATAAATTGAGGGATATCCTACTAAATATCTAACCATACTCATCAAATATATCAGGATCATAAAAAACAAACGGACACTGATAAACTATCATAGACCAGAAGAGAATAGGTAAATGCCATGTGATATCTTGAATTGCACCCTGAAACAGAAGAAGAACATTAGTGGAAAACTATTGAAATTCAAATAAAATCTGGAATTTAGTTAGTAAATATTGTGATATAATTTCTTAGTTTTGGCAAGTGTGCTGTGAAAATTTAAGATAATAACATTAGGGGAAATTAAAGGAATGCTCCTTGACAATGTATCATATTTATTGTCCAGTAAACAAAAATTATTAAAATTCAAAGAAATAAAATGTTGGGCCACAATCCAGAGAAAAATCAGTAATTAGAAAAAAATGTATATAAGATACATGTTAGAATAAGTAAGCAAGGACTTTAATAACCACATAAATACATTCAAATACTTAGAAAATATGGTTGTAGGGCTGGCAGAGTGTCTTAAGTCATAGACCGCATGCCTAACAGTGTGAGGACTTGAGTTCAAAGCCCAGTTCCACCAAAAAAGAAAAAAACAGAGAGAGAAAAAGAAAGAAAATATGGTTGTAATACATACAAAGTTGAAAAACTTCATCAGAGAAATAAAATCTATTAAAAAAAAGTGAATGGTCTAGAAATTAACTGAATAGGATCAATAGCAAATTAGAGTGAACAAAAGGAAAGGTCAGTGAGCACGATGATGGTTTGGTACAAATTACTCAATATGAAAAACAGACTCAAAATCGGGAGGAGGGGAAGGGGGAATGAACAGAACCTCAGTAACCTGTAGAATAATATCAAATGATGTAAGCAAAATTGAAGTCCCAGAAATAAAAGGGAAATATAATCGAATTGGAAAATAATTTAAAGAACTAATAGTCAAATACTTTCTGCAGAACTTACAAGTATAAGAAACTCAATGGAAACAGCCAAGATGCCCCACCACTGACGAATGGATTAAGAAAATGTGGTATCTATACACAATGGAATTTTATGCAGCCATGAAGAAGAACGAAATGTTATCATTCGCTGGTAAATGGATGGAATTGGAGAACATCATTCTGAGTGAGGTTAGCCTGGCTCAAAAAACCAAAAATCGTATGTTCTCCCTCATATGTGGACATTAGATCAAGGGCAAACACAACAAGGGGATTGGACTATGAGCACATGATAAAAGCGAGAGCACACAAGGGAGGGATGAGGATAGGTAAGACACCTAAAAAACTAGCTAGCATTTGTTGCCCTTAACCCAGAGAAACTAAAGCAGATACCTCAAAGCAACTGAGGCCAATAGGAAAAGGGGAACAGGTACTAGAGAAAAGGTTAGATCAAAAAGAATTAACCTAGAAGGTAACACCCACGCACAGGAAATCAATGTGAGTCGATGCCCTGTATAGCTATCCTTATCTCAACCAGCAAAAACTCTTGTTCCTTCCTATTATTGCTTATACTCTCTCTACAACAAGATTAGAAATAAGGGCAAAATAGTTTCTGCTGGGTATTGGGTGGGGGAGAGGGAGGGGGCGGAGTGGGTGGTAAGGGAGGGGGTGGGGGCAGTGGGGAGAAATGAACCAATCCTTGTATGCACATATGAATAATAAAAGAAAAATGAAAAAAAAATAAAAATAAAAGTTAAGTGGCAACACTAAAGGACATGAAAAAAAAAAAAAGAAAGAAACTCAATGAAGCTAGGCACTAGTGACTCGTGCCTATAACCCTAGCTACTCAGGAGGCTGAGATCAGGAGAAACTCTGTTCGAATCCAGCCCAGGCAAATAGTTCAAGAGATTCTATTTTAAAAATACCCAACACCAAAAAGGGGACTGATGGAGTGGCTCAAGTGTAGATTGCCTGCCTAGCACGATGAAGCCCTTGGTTCAAACAAACCCAGTACCACCAAAAAAAAAAAAACCTCAAAGAACCCCAACTAAGATAAATGTAGAGAAAAGAACACCTAAGAACACCATATACTACTGCTGAGAAACAAAGATAAAGAGAAAATACCAAAAACAGCCAGTGAAAAACAACACATTAATGGTGAACAATGACATGAGTGATACCTGAATTTTCACCAGAAACCAAAAAGGAAGAAGACACTGAAATAACATCTTTAAAATGCTAAAAGTGGGGCTGGTAGTGTAGCTCAGTGGTAGAGCACTTACCTAGCACATGTGAGCCCCTAAGTTCAATCCCCAGCACCACACACACAAAAAGAAGGTAAAACTTCCACTCTAGAATTCTATCTCCAGCAAAAAATATCCAGTAAAAATAAAGAGAAAAAAAATTTCAGCACAAAGAAAACAGAAATTGTCATAAACTTTCTAGTACTATAAGAAATACTGAAGGAAGTTCTTAGAAAAGAAATACCATCAAATGAAAATCTAGACCTACAGAAAAGACTGAAGAACAACAGAAAAATGAGTATTTGCACATTTATAAAATATATTCAATTTCTTTGAAAGAGAAAAGAAACAAAACAGAAAAGAAATTATAAACAAATTGTAACACCATTAGCGTTGATAAGGTCATGCACTGTTTAACATCAGAGGTCTGTGCTGAAAGGTATGTCATCAGGAGAGTTCATTATTGTACACACATCACGAGGTGTACTTACACAAATGAAGATGGCTATGATGTCATTAGGTGGTATGACCACTGTCAGGTATGCAGTTGACTGAATGCAGTGATGCGAGACTGCAATTGAATTCACATAAATGTACTTTTTCTGTTAATCAGACTTTTCTCTGTGACCCAATATTTGACAGAAACAACCAAAGGAAGGAAGGATTTATTTTGGCTCAGGGCTTTGGAAGTTTCAGTTCATAGTCTTTGTCTTTGTCTCCATTGATTCTGGACCTACTGTGAGGTAGAGCATTAAGGAGGTGGGAACAAGTGGCAGAGGCTGTTCATCTCATGGTGGACAAGAAGCAGCAAGAGAGGACAGGACCAGGTTTAAATTGCAAAAGCACACCCCAAGGCTGGTGGAGTGGCTCAAGTGGTAGAGCACCTGCCTAGCAAGTATGAGGTCCTGAGTTCAAACCCCAGTGCCACAGAAGAAAAAAGCATGCCCCTGTGACCTACCTCCTCCAGCAATACCTCACCTCCTAAAGTTTCCAGCACTTCCTAAAATATCTGGGGACCAAGGCATTCAACACACAAACCTGTAGGGGACATTTCATATTCATGCCAAAGCATGGTCTAACACACAAAATAAATGGCAGAGATTGATTATAAGCCTAGAAGAAAAAAATCAAGAACTGTGTGTATAAGATGTGCATTTTAAATACCATGATACCAATAGGTTGAAAAGTATTTTTAAAACATATACTATACAAACAGTAAGCAAAAGAAGCCTGGATTTGTATATTAGTTTCCTAACACTGCTGAGTAAATCACCTACCACAAACTTAGTGGTCATAAAATTACATTAATTTTCATAAAATTCTGGAAGTCAGAAGTCTTACATCAAGGAGGTGATGAGACTGTTTTTTTTCGGAAGACACCAGAAAGTAATCCACTTCCTTCTCTTTTCTAGCTTCTAGTGACTGCCTGCATTCCTAGGCCTTTGGCTTATACCATCACCTTAAAAATATCATTTCCCCAGGCACCGGTGGCTCGCACCTGTAATCCTAGCTACTTAGGAAACAAAGGCAGATCAGGAGAATCACAGTTCAAAGCCAGCCCAAACAAATAGTTCACAAGACTCTATCTCAAAAAAACCCTTAAAAAAAAAATGGGGGTGGGGTGGGGAGGGGCTGGTGGAGTGGCTCAAGGTATAGGCCCTGAGTTCAAACCCCAGTACTGCAAAAAATATATATACGTATATATTATTTCAATCTCTGCTTCTATCATATTTCCTTGTTCTAATTTGAATCCACTGTCTCTCTCTTAAGAGCCCTCATGATTACATTGGACCCACCTGGAAAAACCAGAATAATCTCTTCATTTCACATTCTTAAATTAATCATATCTACAAAGCTTCTTTTGCTGTATCAAGTAGCAAATACACAGATGATACTAGAAGGTTATATGTCCCTGCTCACGGACAACGATGAGATGGGAGGCATTATTAATCTTGCCACCAGATATTAATGTAAGATAAACAGACAAATATAAAGGGGTTTATTTCATAATTGTGTGAATCATTGCATCAAGTATAACTAAGAATTATAAGCAAGCATGCACCTAATTTAGAACTTGAAAATGTATGAAGCAAAAAGTGACTAAAAGAGGAATAAATAAACTCATAATCATATTTGAAGTTTTTTAACACTTTTTCCCAGCAACTAAGAAAATTATTAAACTAAAACATCAGTAATATATGAACTGGTGGAGTGGCTCAAGTGGTAGAGCACCTGCCTAGCAAGTGTAAGGCCCTGAGTTCAAATCCTAGTAGTGCCAAAAAAAAATCATGAATATATAAAATATCTCAACAATAGCGTCAGCCTCCTCTACCTAATATGTTTGTTTGTTTGTTTTACTGGTTATTTCTTTTTTTAAGCATTTGTAAATTGTATGAAGTAGCTTCAATGTGATGATTCCATAGACATATGTAATGTACTATGACCAAATGCAAAGGGAGTATTGAGTTCTGTACTGTCAGTGACCAAGGCACTCTGCCTGCTGGAGTGCTTTCAATCACATCCCAGCAGTTTAGCTCCCTGTGGAAATCACTAGATTCAGAAGGCCTGGGTTCTGGGATCTCAGTCCCACCTTACAGCAAACACACACCAGCGTGAATTTCCAGGAGGCAGGTCTCAATGCTTTCAGACTCGACCTATTGGCTCACCTTCCTGTAGTGGAGGAGCAGGCTGTGGAAGTCATGTGGTTTGGAGACCTGGGCTCAGGGTTCCTGGTCTCTTCTGGCAGCAAACCCTCACCATGAAGTAATTCCCAAGAGTAGATATCAGTTCTTTCAGACCCCATCAAATTTCACCTCCATGTTGGGGGAGATGGCCACTGAAATCATGTAATTTGGAGGCCTGCCCTTGGGGCTCTCAGTTTCACCTGGCAGCAAACTAGGAAGTGGGTTTCAGTGCTTTTAGACCCTTGTTAGCAGGGCACCTCCTTGGGTCGGGGAGCTATGGGAATCATGTCATTTGGAGGGCCTCGGCTCTGAGCTCTAGGCCCACCTGGTAGCCAAAACATGCAGCAGTAAGCAGGATCTGAGGCCAGGTACTCTGCCAGCCACAAGATCAGTGCTCTGTTTCTACTGTGACCCTCGGGCAATGGGTCTCACTTATCACCAGGGAAGCAGGGCCTCTGACCACAATGTTTACTCTCTGAGCTCCCTGCTGCTTAAACTTCTCAGCAGGATGGTGTCAGATCCTCTCCCTCTTCACAACGTTTTCTTGTGGCTAGCTCTCATCCAGACACTGTTTCAGGGTGTCCCAACACTTCTGAACCTTGGTTGTTCCTTATTTTCAAGTTTCCATAATAGTTGAGTCTCAACAGGGCCTCCTTCAAGATGGCACCTTGCTATAGCTCTCCAAGATAAATAAAATGTCTTTCCTCACTGAAGCAGGCCTTTTACACCAGAGCAGTCGCTTTCTCACCACACCCCTGCACTGGGTTTAAGGCTTATATGAAGTGTAGGCTTATCCTGCAGCTAGAATTGCCAGTTCATCACCAGAACTGTCTGGATTATATAAATATTGTAGGAATCTCAAGCTGAGATACGGGACAATGAGGCAATTTAGCAGGAAGTAAGGTTTTATTGTGTTGGCACAGACTCAGCAGACTCGTGTCCAAAGGCTGAGCCCTGAGGACAAAGGGATCTCACCTTATATAACCTTGCAAACAGGTTACAGAAGCAAAAAGCAAGGTTTAACCCATATATGGCTGCATGTGACTTCATTGACTATTTTATTTCCCTAGTGCTATGTGACCTTTAATGTTTTAATTCTTCAAGGCCTATCTCACTGTTATGTCATCCCTTTCCCCTGTTACATTATCAGAACACAATCTTGTCTGTTTCTTTTCTGGTTCTCCTCTCTGCTACATTATTCCCCACTTTGATGCTCGGACCCACCTAGAGTCAAAGAACATCATCTTGATTTAGGGGTTTGTATTTTTTACAGCATCATTACACGGGTGGCTGTTTTATTCTCTATAGTGGCCTCTGTAATGGTCCTAATGAACCACAATACCAAGGGAACCAGGCAGGGTAACATCAAGTATGCTCTCAAGACAAAACATACCGCCCTGCTTTTTATGATAAATGTAGCCTGTGGTTTTTTTTTTTATACTCTGGGACTTTTAGTATTGCTTACTGGCAACCTCGCAAACCTAGGGAGTATATGAGCCGATGTAACACCTGACCTGTTGGTGGGTGCATGATATAAAGTACGGCTGTGCAGAGGTCCCAACAACAGCTCTCATGGGGGAAACCTTATAAGGGCCAACACAAAAAGTTAAGAGTTCAAGTGTGTAGAGGAGAGCAGGGGTGCATCCCATGTTCAAGCGTAGACTGGTCAGCTTCTGGAGTGACTAGAGTAAGGCTGTTGTCCTGTTGCAGTGGGGATAGACAAGATAACAACAAAAGGGACCCTATAATGGGGTTTTAATGATTGAACATTTATTTTTTTTAACCCAGGCAGTATCTTTTGGGGTTTTTGTTTGTTTGTTTGTTGAGTAGAATTACCATGGCAACAATATATTATCACATGTCCAAGAAAATGTGTTATTTTAAAAAAGTTAAAACCACCATCTTCAAGTATCAAAGGACTTAGATATTTAGTGCCAGTAAAAATAGTCACTTTGTCTCTATTTAAGTAGAAGACCTGTCAAAAAAAATACCAGTTTGTGTCTGGAAAGGCTTTAATGGTTGGATAACCACACATGTATAAGAACCATTTCCTCAATCCTCTAGGCATTGGTTATTTTTGAGAGGTCTGGCACCAGTGACTCCATTTGAACTTTGAAGGGATTTTTCTCCTTGTCTTTAAACTCTTTGTCTCTGTCTCAACCCTCATATCAGCGCAGTAGCACTCTCTGTGCTCAGCTACCTCTTGTCTCTCTGTGTTTTAATAAACTTCTTGTCTTGATAAATTTGTGGATTAACCTGTAGCACCAAAAATTCCTGACAGTTATCTTGACAAAATAAAAACAATTTTTAAGACAGTTTTTTTATAAATGTTATCAAGAACAATATAATATTTTTAAGATAGCCTGGTTGTTATGAGCTTAGAGAATTAAGTTTTAGTTTAACATCAGTACATTAAATTTTACAAAACCTTTAATGTAACTGGATTTTAGTCAACTTAATCACTTATATAAGCATTTAAAAGCTCTATCTTTTTTTTTTTTCTTTTTGGTGTTTAATTTTTGTTGTTCTCGCTACATTTGAATATTAATTTTTTATTTGATGAATAGTTGTCAAAATTTTCTTCCATTGTGTACTTTGTCTCTTGACAATGATGATTGCTTCCTTTGCTATGCAGAGGCTTTTAATTTGATGCAATTCCATTTGTCAGTTTTTGTTCTCTTTTCCTGAGTAATTGTAGTTCTAGTCAGAAAGGACTTTCTTTCACTGCCTTCATTTGGTTTATTCCTAGCTATTTAATTTCTTGAGGCTATCTTCAACGTGATGATGCTCTATCTTTTTATGACAACTTACTCTGTACCTTTATGACAACTTATTTTGCATCCTCTGGGGGAACTTGTTTTTATCCTTTTTTTTTTAAGTATTTATATAACCTTTTATTTTTTAAAAACTATATCCTTAATACTTTATATATATTTTTGTTACTTGTTGAAAATGACTTATAAACCCTTTTAACTTAGAGCCTTATATTTGTATAAAAAAAAGGAAGTAATCTTAAAATTATTTTTGCATAAAAACAATTTATAAAAAGCCCATTTGTTAATAGACCCATGTATTATATGAGAGAATTAAAACCCAGATTTTATTTATGACAGAATGAAATAGGCTAAGGTCATTTTTTTAACTACCCAAATTTTAAGATTTTTGCTGTAGGCTGTGCCTGCCCCCTCTTTTCTCCCCCTCTGGTCTGAGCCAGAGTGTTAATCCCTGAATGCCTGTAACCTAGTGAGATGTGATTAAAATAAGTTTGAAAACTGTTTTTCTTAAAAGTAGTGGTAGAACAGAGTAGCAATTTTTTTACATTGACTTTATAATAAGAATCATCCTCAAGATGTTTACACATTCATATGTAAAAAGCTTAAGCAGTTTATAACAGATCTTTACAATAAACACCCTGGTGTTCTGTTACCTTGAATATCATATTAACCTTATAACAGCAGTTTAAGAACCATTTTGAAGATGCTTATACACACACACACACACAAAAGTTTTATAAAGTAAGCATGCCAGAAAAAAATGTCAACTTAAGCACACATAAGATGAGCTGGAATTCCAGGTGTAAATTAAATTTTACCCAATGTTGTAAACAAATTGATGTACACAAAATTAGAGTGCACTCTCAGAAAAACCTATTTAAACCACAACCAGAAGGCTATCCAGTGGAATGGTGAATGATGCATCTGTTCTCTTGTGAGTCTCCCTCTTTGGAACTGAATTTTTGCTATCTATCCCTTAACCTCAGTTGTGGCTATTTACAGGGAAGAGCTCAAACTCCTCCATCCTGTACTGGAGGGTTTTTGCATTTAACCCAAAGTGTTTTCTTTTTACTTGTGTTGTTTCTCATCCCGGTCTATCTTATTGGTGAGAAAATCTGGTAGGTGCTCAACCTTGCCAATTCCCAGAGGTGTCTCACATATTTTTGTCTGGCTCCCTAAACCTGAGAGACCCAGTTTCACCCTAGACAAGGTTACTCAGAGTTCTCTGGGAGGTGATCGGTCTCCCCTTCTGCCTTCTAAAGGCAGGCCTATTATTTGAATCCAGGTTCTTACCAGTCCGACAGGTGGTGCTCTCCTCCCCTCCCTGGTTCCTGCACCTCATCAGTTCAATTGTGCATCCAAGGCCTTTACCCCACTCCCCGGGATGACAAGTCCCTCCTCTGGATCAAGCTGTCCATTTGTGCCTGGCAGGATCACTTCTCTTGGGGGTCTGGGGATGCACCTGGTGACAAGGGAGGTGACAAACCACCATCTCCACAATCCTGGACAAGCCCCCAAGAAATGTTGTAGGAATCTCAAGCCAAGATATGGGACACTGAGGCAGTTTAGCAGGAAGAAACATTTCATTGTGTCAGCACAGACTCAGCAGACTCGGGTCCAAAGGCTGAGCCCTGAGAACAAAGAGGTCTCACCTTGTGTACCCTTGCAAGCAAATGCAAGGTTTAACCCATATATATGGTTGTATGTGACTTTATTGGCTATTTTATTCTTCCAGTGCTATGTGACCTTTTTTATGTTTTAATTCTTTAAGTTTTATCTCTCTGTTATGCCATACCTTCCCCCATTACATTTTCAGAACACAGTAGTGTCTGTTTCTTTTCTGGTCTTCCTCCCTGCTACATAAGTACATCTTCAGCTGCCCTTCCCCACCCGCCAGAGAGTCAGGGATGGAGTTTGAAGCTGTTTTCTGCTTTTCTCAGTCACCTTTCTATTTCCCCATGTTTTTCAGTTTTCCTGCCTCCACTTTCATGATCCCCAATGTTCTTCCTCTGTCATGTAGTAAGATTTATTCTTTCCCACAATTTCATGTTACACACAGACAGAAAATACTGTCTGCAAGTTCCTGCCTCTCAGGAGCTAGGCTCCTAACCTCCTAGTTCACTGCAGGATTGTTCCCCACTGGTGTGGACTCTGGTCCTGCTCCCTGTTCAAAATGTGGCAACTTCCACATCTCCTACACTCCCACCAACTCATGACGAGCATGGTTCCCACATCTGTTACTCTGTGCCAGGTTCTGTGTTTTCTGTTACTGCCCACACCCACACCACTTATGCTTGCACCAAAATTTCCAACTGCTTTCCATTCAACTCTTGCTAAATGCACCTGAGGCTAAATGTACCTGAGGCTAGCAGAACTGTGCCAGCTATCAGAGCTCTGGTTGTCAACTCACAGGATTCTCTCTTGGGTCTCTTTCATGGCTTCTCCACTGATTCCCAGATACCTCGAGGATTGTGGCATCTCCATGCCAGCAGTTTCTCTCTGTGTAGCAACTCAACTCTGATGTGCAACATCAAAACCTCACAGAGAAGTTGGAGAGTGTTGCTGGCTTCTTGGGGTTGGGGGTGAGAGGAACCTAAGCATTTAATTTTTTTGTTACATTTCCTTTTCAGATAGCACATTATTAGATATAGAAATATAACTGATTTTTGTGTGTTGATTTTGTATCTTGCAACTTTATTGAATTTATGTATCAGTTCTAGAAGGAGTTTTTTTGGTGGAGTCTTTAGGACTTTCTACTGTAAGAGCATATAATCAACCCAGGTGCCAGTGGTTCATGCCTGTCATCATACCTACTCAGGAGGCAGAAATCAGGAAGATCCAGGTTTGAGTCCAGCCCAGGCAAATAGTTCGTAAGACCCTATCTCAAAAAAACCCATCACAAAAAAGGGCTGGAGGAGTGGCTCAAGATGTAGGCCCTGAATTCAAATTCCAGTTCACAGAAAAAACAAAGAGCATGTTATCAGCAAACAGACTATCTCACTTCTTCCTTTCCAATTAGGATGACTTTTCTTTCTTGCTCTTTCCTCACTGCTCTGTATCGGACTTCAGATAATATGTTGAAGAGAAATGGTGAGATTAAACATCCTTGCCTGGTCACCTGATCTTAAAGGAAAAGCTTTCAACTTTTTACCACTGAGAAGGATATTACCTTCAGGTTTGTCATGTATGTGATTATTATGTTGAGGTACCTTACCTTTATATCTAATTTCTTCAGAGTTTTTATCATGAAAAAACTCTTGTCAAATGCTTTTTTTGTATCTATCAAAATGGCCACATAATTTTTTTCTTTCATTTTGTTAAGGCAGTGTGTCACATTTATAATTTGCACATGTTCAACCATCCTAACATCCCAGGGATAAATCCCACTTGATCATGAATAATTTTTATGTGTCCTTGAATTCAATTTGCTAATATTTTTTATTGTCTGAATCCACTCAAGTTATTTATTTCTGACAAGAACACATAACCTCAATATGAGATGTCTAACTAAAGCAAGGACTTCCAACAAGACCAGGACAGCATTTCTTTTTCTAAGGTTTAGGTTTTGCCCAGAATTCCCAACACATGGAATAGCCCATATCAAGAGTCATTGCTCCCACAACGAAGTCTTGGGCCACCACATGCATGTAAATCAGGTCAATGAACATTTTTGTATTTCCTCTACTCTTCAATTTGTATAATCCATATGCAACAATTGCTGCAAAACCTGCCATTCCAATAGAGACAAATGTGCCTCTTTAGCTTTTCGGATAAACTTAGAACCTTGATCGTCATCATATGAAGAAAGAGAAACATCTGTGTTGGTTGACATTGTGACTTCTTAAAGAATCTTCCAAGGATAACAGGACACCTTATGACCCAACTAGCTTCTCAATTTGCTAATATTTTGAAGATTTTTGCATTTTTGATCATCAGGAATATTGGCCTATAATTTTCTTTTCTTGTAGTATCTTTATCTGGCTTTGGAATTGCCACAATGTTAACCTCATAAAACAAGTATGGAAGCATTCCTTCTACTTTGATTTTTTTAAAGAACTTGAGAATTGGTGTTAGTTCTTTAAATGTTTGGCAGAAACCAGCAGTGAAACTATCCAGTCTGGGAAGGGAGATGGTAGGAGACCTCTTATTACTGATTCAAAATCCTTACTGGATATTGGTCTGTTAAGATTTCTTATTTCTGCCGGGCTCCCGTGGTTCATGCCTGTAATCCTAGCTACTCAGGAGGCAGAGACCAGGAGGATCAAAGTTCAAAGCCAGCCTGGGCAAATAGTTCATGAGACCTATCTTGAGAAAAACCATCACAAAAAAGGCTTGGTGGAGTGGCTCAAGGTGTAGGCCTGAATTCAAGACCCAATGCAGAAAAAAAAAAAAAAAAAAGATTTCCTATTTCTGGGCTGGTGAAGTGGCTCAAGTGGAAGAGTACCTGCCTCGCAAGTGTGAACTCCCTGAGTTCAAACCCAGCACTGCCAAAAAAAAAAAAAAACCCAAAAAACAGGAAAAGAGAGATTTTTCTATTTCTTCATGATTCAATCCTGATAGGTTGTATGTGTCTAAGAATCTGTCATTTATTCTAGGTTTTCCAAATTGTTGATACATAATTTTCATAATAGTTTACCTTTTGCATTTTAGTAATATCAGTTGTAATGCCTCCTCTTTCATTTCTCATCTTATTTATTTGAGTAGTTTCTCTTTTTTCCTAATCTAGCTAAGGGTTTATTTTTTGTAGAAAATAACTCTTACTTTTTTGATTTTCCTTTTATTTTTCTAGTCTCTATTTCAACTACTTTTGTTATAATCTTTGTAACTTTCTTTATTCTGCTAACTTTGGGTTTTACTTAATATTTTTCTAGTTCCTTGAGGTGTAAGGATGATTATTTATTTTGGATTGTGTGCCTGTACATGTGTGCACTTGATTTTTTGTTCATATTGCTTATTTGGCAGTACTGTAGTTTGAACTTAGGGCCTTGCACTTGATAGAAAAACACTCTATCACTTGAGCCACACTGCCAGCCCAAAAGTGGGTTGGGCTAATAAGATTTAACACAGAAGACACGGATGTTGCTTTTTGTTTTTGTTTTTAACATAGAAGGCATTTTTTTGGTGGTACTGGGGTTTGAATTAGTACCACCAAAGGTCTCACACTTTCTAGGCAGGAGTTCTACTACTTGGATCATCCTCCCAGCTCTGTGTTCAATTGGGATTGAACCCAGGGTTTTGCACAAGCCAAGCACATACCCTGTCACTGAGCTACCCCTCAGTCTATCTTCTCTTTTGACATAAGCATTTATCATTATCATTCTCTCTCTTGTTTTCTCTTGCACTGCATCCCATAAGTCATGGCTTGTTATATCTCCATTTTCATTTATCTCAAGATATTTTTTAACTTCCTTTTTTACTTCTTCTGTGACTCATTGGTTGTTTAGGATCATATGGATTAATTTCCACATGCTAGTGCATTTTCCAAGATTTCTCCTGCTATTGATGATGGTTTCATACCATTGTGATCAAAAGTAATACGTGGTATTATCTTGGTCCTCTCAAATTTGTTAAGATTTATTTGTGGCCTATAATCATGGAGAATATTTCATGTGCACTTGAGAAGAATCCATGTTCAACTGCTATTGGATGGCATGTTCTGTATATATATCTATTAGGTCCATTTAGCTTAAGGTGTTATTTTTCCTTTACTTAACCAATAATCTTTTAAAGATATCTTTAAAAATTAAAATGTCTTGTGTATTTTTACACATATTTATCATTTCTAGTGTTCTGGATTCCCTTTAAATTTCCTGTAGATATTTAAATTTCTGGTTGGTATAAGTTTTCTTTCTGGCAGAACTTCTTTCTTTTAATATGTCTTTTGATGTTCTCCTTGCCATGAGTTGTCTTAGTTTTTCTTTATGTAAAGAAAAAACATAATTTGCTTTCATTTTTTTTCAAAGTATTTTTGTGTAACTATAACTTTTGGTTGATAGGATTTCCCACACCTTTCCCAGTACTTTGATAATTTTCCATGTCTCAGAAACATGAGAGTAGCAAACGATGAGGGAACTCTTAGCAATCTAACTTAACCGGAATTGACAGAGAGGGATTTGGATAAAAACCACAATCCTTTGACTTTCAAAACCTTAACTATCTCATCTAAGAAATGCAGGATAATAAAACTGACATTTGTAGGATCAAAGAAGGCATTATAAAATCCTGAGGATAATCTGCCAATGGTAGGCATTAACAAATAGTAGTTATTATTATGAAGATGACTTCCCATTAAAAATTCAGTGGCTTGGGCGTCACAGGGGCTACTCTGGTTGATAATCCCTGTCACTTTCTCTTCCTCTCTCTCTCTCTCTCTCTCTCTCTGTCTCTCTCTCCCCCGCCCCTCTCTAAAGTACGGGGTTTGAACTCAAGGCTTTATAGGCTAGGTAGGCACTCTACAGCTTGAGCCATACCTCCAGCCTACCTGTAATTCTCTTAAAGGTGAGCCCACCATGTGGGCTACAGAGTCTTGCTATGTAGCCTAGGTTGACCTCAAATTTGCAATCCTCCTGCCTTACCCCTCAAGTAGCTAGTATTGCTATGCCTTGCTTTCTACTCTGTTTTTAAAGACCTGTTAACATGATTTATGGTAAGCTGTCCATTAAGATTTTAAATGCTCAATAAACCTGCCAACCACCTTATAAACTACTCTTAATAAATTAATAATAGAAATAATTTTGATTGCATAATCACGTGTCCCCTGATCTTCATTGTAGAAAGTGATTATAGATATAGAACAGTGAACTGACTAAAGACAGAAAGAAAAGACAATGTAAAGTAACTTCTCCATTCACCATCTGAGCAATCAGCACTCATCTCAGCCTCAGTTTCCCCATCTATTGGACAACACGTAATAGGATGTTTCCTAAGCCTTTCACATCTGTGGTTGTTGCCAAATTGGACCCCTACTTATATAACTACTTACTAAATGTCTTCTTAAAATAAATCCAATCTAATATCTACTCCCCCCTAAAAAAAAATGTCTAATTTCTTCTGGCTTACACAGTTCCTGATGTGAAATATGTCATTGTATATATTTTTCCTGTGGCTACTTTCAAGATATTCTAGTTATCACTAATTTTTCATAGCTTGATAATAATGTACTTTTGTGTACTTTTTTCATGTTTCTTCCATTTGACATCATTGAACATCTTTGATCTGTGAGTAGTTTCCATTAAATTTGGGGAATTTTTGCTAACTGCTCTCTTTTGAAACCTTAAATACATAAGTAGATATATATGTTATGTTGATTGATATGTCACTACAGCTCTGATCATTTTTTTGATGGAGGTCTTTTTTCTCCATGTGTTTGAGATATTTTTTAATTTTATGTTTTCAAGTTAAATGATATTTCTTTCAGCAGTTTCTAATCTATTTTTCAACCCATTCAGTATATATTCATTTTATTATTTCAGATTTTATCATGTCTTTCCACAGGGAAAGAAAAAATGAATCTTAACCCACATTCAACCATACTCAAAAATTCAAAATAGATTAGATATTAGCATATAAAACTATAAGGCTAGAAGAAAACAGACCTACAATCCAAATGCCCATCAAAGGAATGAATAAATAAGGTGTGGAATATTCATCCAATATAATACTACCCAACTAATTTCACACAAGAGCAGTATTTCATAAATATTATGTTGTGAAGGAAATCAAACAGATTCAAAAGATACATAGCACATGATTCAACTTAATGAAATTCTAGGATAGGCAAAACTGATACATGGAGAAAAAAATCAGAGCAATAGTTGCCCATAGGGCTAAGAGAAATAAGTGGAAAGGGACATGATGAAACTTTCTTGGGTTATGAAAATCTTGTAAATCCTAATTATAGAGTGGTAACAGTTATGATGCATTTGATAAAACTCATTGAATTGCATACTTAAGAAGTATGTCTTTCATCACTTATGAATATTACACATCTACATGTATTAACATATCACATTACCCTATTAATATGTACAAAATATATGCTTTATGTATCAGTTAAAACTTTTCAAGTTAAAAAAAAAAAAAACTGAATTGTCCTCATTCTAGTCCCTCAGGCTATTGCTGTGAAGCAGATGGTCTAAACTATTGGTAAAATTGTAAATGGGTTATAACACCTGTCAAACCACATGGTTTTCCCCACAGGCTTCTATGCACATTAACAACTCGGGCAGTTATATACATCTGTTACAGATGTAGCGGCTAAATAGAAAGGAATCTATAGCATCTCATTCCTCACTCTAAGCCCTTCCCATACTATTTTCTCTACATGTCGCAGAATGTTCAAGGAGCGGCTGAGCAGGAATCCACAGACTGAATTGGTTGGAAACAACCACCTGATTACACTCCTGTTTATTGAGAGTGTCTCCTTCTGATGAGGTAGAAATTTCCTGCTTTAATTGTTGTTGGTATTATTAATTATTCATCCTGTTACTTTTATGAACTAATGCAATTTTTCCAATAATGAAATTATGAGAAATTTTATTGACTGCTATTCATTTGTTGATATTTTAATTCCAAAAATAAAATTAATTTTACCTCAACAACTAAAATGGAACTTTAAATGAATATTGAATTCTAATCAGTAGGATTGCTTTACACAGTGCTATGACTTATCACTTATATAACTACTTCCTATGCTTTCTTTTGTGTGAACAAATGTCAAGAGCGATTATATGAAGTCAGTGAGAAACTGGGTCACTCTTGGAAATATGCAGAGGCTTTCTAGCTCTGCTGAGGAACTAAGGCAAAGACACACAGGCAGCTGCAAACACAATTTGTAGCCAGGTTCCTCAATTCCATTCTCCACGAAAGAACCTATTGAAGAAATGCCACATTCTAGGGTAGGAAAGTTACATCTTTTTTATTTTTTAATTTTTATTGTACATATTTAAGGCATGCATGTTTTGATAAACATATACACAGTGATTATTATATCCAAAGAAATTAACATATCTGTCACTTCATGGACTAATCTTCCTTTCCATACTTTCTCTCCCTTTCTCTTTCCCCTTTTCTTTTTTTCATGGTAAGAGGACCTAAAATCTACTAGTACACAATCTTTGCATTATTCATTAGAATTCAGATTTACACATCCTATATAACTGCAACTTTGAACCCCTTGACCTATATCTTCTCATTTCCTCCACCTCCACCCCTGGTAACCACCTTTCTTCTCTTTGTATGTAATTCTTTAAGATCTCACATACAAATGAGATCATGTGGTATTTTTATTTCTGTGTCTGCTTTGTTTCATTTAGTATAACGTCCTGCAAGTTCATCCATGTTGAAAAATACAAGATAAGCATAGAAATCTAATGTGGCTAAAGGTAAAAAAAAAAAAAAAAAGAATTAAAAAAATGATGTAGCTATATCAAAAGGATAAAGGAACCACCATAAAGAGGCTCCCAGTGGTTATTCAACAGTGGCCCACACCCTCCAAAAGCAATTCGTCTGCCTCATCAGTGGGCTACATGTTCCTGTGACAGGAACCACACCCTCTCCTGAGAAGTCTGAATCTCTAACCTTGTGGTTGAGGAAGGGAGCATTTCCTTTAAGTTTTTAAGTTACTCCTTTAACAACTCTTCAGCTTTAGAGGTAACAGTGGATTCATATAGTTGCTACTTCTGTATAAGAATCCTTTTATCTCTTTTAGTAATTGATCATGTCTTTTAATACTAAAAAACATTTAAATTTTTCCTATTAAAAGGAAACAAAAAATGAACCCAAAATAAGAGTCATTCTACAAAATAAGTGGCCTGCACTTTTGAAAATTTCAAGGTCAAATAAGGTAAATAACTAATTGCAACCTGTGACTCTGGCTTGGTTCCTGTGGTTGGGGAATGTGGAATAATTACGAAAAGCATTTATCAGGACATTTGATGAAATTCTGAATACAGACTGTGGATGACATAGTGTTTTATCAATGTTATAACTCCTAACTTTGATAATCATGTTGTGTTAATGTAAGAGAATATTAATGGTTTAAGGAAATACACCCTGATATATTTAATAGCAATGGAGAACTTATTCTTAAATTGTTCAAAATAAACTAATGTAGAGGGGTGGGAAGAATAAAGTAGCTGGGATAAGATGAATCTAGGTATTTACAAGCATTCTTTGTACTACAATAATCCCACCTTATTTGTGGATTTATTACACATGGTTTTGACCAAGCATGGTAAATAAATAAATAAATAAATAAATAAAAAGAAAAAGAAATTTCAAAACCAAAAATTTAAAGACAGGCTGAGGGTGTGGCTCAAGTGATAGAGTACCTGCCTCGATAGTTTGAAGGCCTGAATTCAAACTTCAGTATGACAAAAAAAAAGGTGTTTGTTTTTTAACTTCTGCAAGCACATTACATAGCTCAATTGATGTAGAGAAACTCTCACTCAAGCCTAGAAGTTTAGAGGAAACTGGGTGGCACTACAGGAAAAAATGAATCAAGCATCTACAGTACAGTACTGAGCTCTATGCAACCTGAGCATCTGTATCTGTAGGTATTCCTCAATAGTAGTCTCCTTGGATATACTTGGAGATACCAAGGGTCTGCTATATTCTTTTCTTTTCATATATATTTAATTCTTGAAATATGTTAAATGTTATCATTTGGAAAAGCATCAGTAAAAATTCAAAATTAAAATCTGACTTAAGATGGCAAGTTGAATCATGCATGACAAACCCCAGAAAACACAAATAAATTCCAAAAGATATCTGAGCAGATAAGAAACTGTGAACAGGTCAGATGTGTTTGACAGAAAACCACAGCAAAAATCTGTTAACACAAAGCTCATGCCAACGACATCAAGAGGTTAAAAAACAACAACACTCGCAGCTCAGTCAACAACTTTAGCCATGGCAAGAACCTTGAGCTCTGCTCTCTGCGGCAGGAAAAGCACACAGAATGGGCACTGAGGCCCTAGACCCAGGGAAGTAACCAGGATTATTTTATCTTTGTTCTCTACTTCATCTTGAAAAGTTATAGTAGTGTTTGGCACATAGTAGTTGCTCAAGAAATACTTGATGGATGATTGATAAGAGCAAGTCAGTAGAAATAAACTAGCTGTCCAACATTATTGGCATTAGTTAAGTTGCAATCTGTAAAGCTAAATAGTATGCAACTATTGAAAAGTCTCTTTGTGGGTCTAGGGGTATAGTTCAGTTGAAGAGTGCTTGCCTACCATGTGACAGGCCCCCCACTTTGATCCTCAGCTCTGAAAACCAAAAATCGAAAAAAATATTTCCTTCATGAATTTTCCTTTTTTCACAAATGTAATATGTCAAATATTTCTCCGTATCATTAACTTTACAAGTAAACGTATTTCTTTAATTTTTTTTTCCCTGAGGAACCACCCAATATTCAGCCCACATGTGATTTCTAACTAGCCTGAACTGAAGGTACCAATCAATGAATTTATCTGAATAAGTGCCCATGCCTATGATCCTAGCACTCAGGAGACAAAGGCAGGAAGATTTCAAATTGGAAGTCATCCTGGGCTACATTAGCGAGACCTAATGTAGGTCTCAAAAAACGAAACAAAATAATAACAGTAACAGTAATAATAATTAATAAATAAATGTACAATGACATACGGTCAGAATAGTGGAGTGTTTGAGAGATGGGATTCTGGAGACTAATACTCCTAAATTTGAATATTAACTCCATAACTTAATAGCTGAGGGGCCTGGGGGCAAGTAACATTCTTAGATTCTATCTGCTTTAACTATTCAGCTGTAAAATTTGGTAGGATTAAGTCGATGACTACTCCTTTGAAAGCATTTACAAAAGTGCTGGGCAGCACAGAGCTATGCAATTATTAGCTTTCAGTATTTCTATTATTACTAGATTCAAAACACTGCACTAGGTCTAATGAGATTCGCGGATTTGATCCCTTTTCTAACCCCAGGAGTCAAAACAGAATGAAAGCAAAGACAACGCCAAGTTCAGCGAGCCGCGGTGCTCAGGGGAAGTGAGATCCGCCCTGGAGAGAGAATCCCCGAGCTCACAGCAACGGAGATCTGAGAACCAACGGGGCTTCGACGAGTGGCTCCTAAGACATAAGGCGTCCTCAAAGACCTCAGCAAAGACACAAATGCAAAAATTATCTCGCTTGCTCCCCTGAACACCAGAAATGCCAATGGGATGGAGGGAGCAGGGCAAGCAGAAGAAACCTCTGGTGAGCAGAAACGGTTGCAGAGTACGTTTCTCAAGCAAAGAAAGGTAATCATAAAGATAATAGTGACGAGAATAACACACCCCAAGATACTACATTGTAAGAAGGAAATAAAGAACCCCAAAGTGTCATTAAGAAAACCAGGACACCCACGATACTATCGCTTCACTATCCTATAGGTACAACCACAGACAAGTGTAGACTCTGAGCCTGCAGACGGCTAAATACTGTCTCCCGCAGGCGGCGAAAGACCAGAGCAGTGCCGGGAGACGAGCTAGGCTGCGAACTACAACTCCCAGCGAGGAACTAGCGAAAGGGCTGGCCGCTTTCCGTAGTTTCCGCTTCCGCCGTCTACCCTCACGTTCCCTTTTCAATTGGACCTATCAGAAGCGGACCTCGCGCGTGACCGCGCGTGACCCCGCGTGATTGGGACACATGAGCCAACAATCCCAGGAGGCGGGACTCTGGAACTCTTAGTAGAAAGGCGACCCGAAAAGAAGAAACTAAACTAGACAATCTCGGTAGTGATTGGAGTTAATGGGACAGGGGCGGAGTTAGTCGCCAGAGTTACTGGCCAATCAGAGTTTAGGATTGTCAGGGAGCCCGGAAAGAGGAAAGGGGAGAAATGGTACTGTGGTCACATGGCGCGGGGTCTAGTGGGAGGAGCAGTTGCCCAGCAGCCGCTTGGCGCTTCCTGTTTCCGGTTCCTGGAGTGGGGGACAGCGAAGATCCTGGGGGAACACTGGCCTCTGACAGGAGCTCTGGCACTGGGGTTCGCGGCTGGCCTCTTGCTGGCCGCGTCTCCCTACCTCAGAAAATTATTCATCCGCGGGTTTTGCGCTTTGGCTACGCCATTCTCCCGTGACACGTGAGTGCGAGGGGCGAGGAGGAGGAGGCGGGCTGGGGTACTCACACCCCAGCGTCTGACAGAACGGGTGTCGCCAAGTCAAGCTTGGCCATGGTGCTGGCCAGAGTTCCGGCTGTGGAGCCCTAGGGCCGAGTGAAGGCGGAGGCGTGAGGGTGCCAGCTTCAGAGTCCCCATAGGAGGCAGGGAGAGAGGGGACTTCCACGACCAGAGGGAATGCACCGTATTTTGAAGGGAGGGAAGGGAAGGTCCCCGGGTACGGAGTCCTGTTTGAAGTGTTACTGAGTGCTTGTAGAAGGGGTGTGGGGCTGCATCATGGAAGGAGAGTAAGGCGGCATCGTGTAAGTTAGGTGTAACTCCAAACAGATGGAAAGTGACGGTCTCTGGAATGCTGGACGAGGTTTGAGGGTGTCAGCTTGGTGTGGATCAGCGTGAATAACACAGAGATTATCTTGTGATTCTCCTTGTGGGGAGCTGGGACATAAAACCCCTTCTCTTAGGTTCTTTCAGCACAGGGCTGCTTTTCTAAAAGAGTAGGCTGCTGTAGAAAGGGGATAAGCAATCAGAAAAGAACTAGCGGGAAGAAAGTAGAGATTCCATTGGACAGTGGCCATGGCTAGTCTTCAAGAGTTGGGAAGTAAAGTGCTACAGAGACCCAGAGATGTAAGCTGCTTCCAGGTTCCTGTCATAGCCAATGGCCATCCCAATAAAGGATGATTTTTCAACATTGCCAAAGAGATCTGTCTCCATAGAATAAGAAAATTGAAAGAGATTTTTTTCAAGATCATAAAATTCAAGTTTCCAAAGGATCTGGATAAATGCTTGCACCTGGAGAATCTAATTGTATCAATAAAAAGGGACTGCCCAGCCCTTGGATATCAGACTTTCTCTAATTGTTGTACCCCTGTGTATATCAGTTTCCCAGCAAATACCTCTATGCCATTAATCATCCAAGTTGCCCCAGTAACTTCACAAGTTTAATATTTCTATAACCTGAAGCAAGCATTGGTTTCCTCATCTTTTTAAAAATCTTTTTTTTTTTGGTAGTACCGGGATTTGAATTCAGGGCTTCACACTTGCTAGGCAGGTGCTGCTTGAGCCACTCCACCAGCCCTTTTTTTTTTTCCTTTGGTGTGTGTGTTGGGTGTTTTCAAGAAAGGGTCTCTTGGACTATTTGCTTGGGGCTGGTTTCAAACCACAATCCTTCTGATCTCTGCTTCCCAAGTAGCTAGGATTATAGCTCTGAGCCTCCAGCACTCAGCTAGTTTCCTTGTCTTTAAAATGGGGAAAATTATACCTAATTTTCTGAGTTGTGAAGATTAACAATCTAGGTAAAGCATTTAGAGCATACACCACACTGAATCAAAGAGAAGCATCTTAAATGTAAACCCACAGATTAAGCAGGAAAGAGAGAATAATTTAAATTTATCCTCGTCAACTGTTAACAAATAAGGAACTAACTTTGAGGCCAGTGAACACAGCATTCTGTGTTTAAGCATCCCTCCAGAAACTACGCCTGGGAAAATTAGGCCCTAAGAAAAATAGCATGCTAAATCTAACAAAAAGAGTTTCCTATTTCTTTCTAGTGAATCAGCTGGTCAAGTATGTTAGCAATAGGTTAACTTGGGGAAGGTAGGAGTTTAAAATCTGAGCTCTTTATTCCACTTCAGTGAACCATGTGAGGAGGAGTCACTTCTCCTTCTTGATTTCTCTGGGAGGAGGGGGAAAGCCAGTAGCACAGCTTTGGTTAACTATTCTCATCCCTCAATAATTATGACAAGAGATGTACTGTAATGGTTAAGCATAGCCCATGAGCTATGAAGCCAGAGCTCATGCTTACTCCCTTAGCTGTGTCTATTTTCTTATCTGTGAAATATGGACAATAACTATTTATTGCTTAGGGTTGTTTGGGGGGATTAATTAGTTAATACATGTTAAGTGCTTCAAACAGTGCCTGACTGAATTCTATCACTCTATTAACTGTTTCCTACTGTTGTGGTTTGGGTACTTTAAATGTGTTTGTGGGGGCCTTTGACCTCTTGGCTAGCATTATTCTCTGGAAATACTTTATTAGTATTACTATAGTGAACTGATGTTTAGGATAAATAACTTCCCAAGCATATGTTGCCCTAGTGATGTGTGGGAAATACAAAATCAAATACAAGATTGTCAGGGGAGAAGGGAAAGTACATTTAGGGCTCAGGGTTAGAGCTTCCATTTTCCTGTCTTAAGTAAGCAAAGTTCAGTAGAGTAAATTTTGCATCAGAAAAATTAATGATACTGTTATGAAATTAACAAAAAGCAATGGCCTGAGGGATCATTAATGTATACCAGAGTTAGGTCTTCTTCAAGAGTAAATCAGTGTGTTCTTGGTATAAAAATGGATTAGAGAAAATAAAATGAGACAACTATACTTACAAGAAATCTAGAAGCCCTTGAAATTTGTGACTTGTACAGGGGTGGGGTAGTTTTTAGAAGACTTCTTCAAACTATTTAATTTGACCTAGTGAATTTTCTTCCTCCTATAACTTAAATGATTAAATTATTTTTCAGAGAAGATAAAACATGAGAATATATGAATACGAAGTTTTAGGTACTATAGCTGTATTTACATCTATTTAGCATTCTTATGATAAATATGAGCAAAGATGATTGGATGCTCCTGGAATACTGATATGAGAAATTAGGGCCCAAAATATTCAAGTTCCTTTCTCTATTTCACATCCTTCTTAATAACTGCCAACTACACATACTCAAGGGTTCATTTAAATCATAATTTAAACCAGGTACCTGTGGCTCACACCTGTAATCCTAGCTACTGAGGAGGCTGAGATTGGGAGGATCGCAGTTTGAGGCTAGCCTGGACAAATAGTTCATGAGACCCCATTTCCAAAATAACCAGAGCAAAATGAACTAGAGGTGTGGCTCAAGCAAGAGTGTCTGCTTTGCAAGCATGAAGCCCTGAGTTCAAACCCCTGTTTCACACACACAAAAAAAATTGTAATTAAGTGTTTTCTTAGGGAAGGTAACTAGCTTAAATCTGTAAACTTGTATTAAACTTTGAGTAATGAGCTATCAATGTAACTTTTCACCAAACAGTAAAGAAGCAAAGATGGTTTCACCCAAGCTGTCATAATTAAGTAATTTCTTTATTCTTTCCTCCTTTGTACTCCCATAGTTTGTCTTGAAGGACTCACCTATAAATTAGACTAAAAGTTATATGGGTTTCCTGCTATAGGTACTCTTGACATAGAGATATTTAAATGTACTATTTGTTGGCATATGTCAAAGAATTGTACTTTCTGCATAATCCAAATGCATGCATTTATTATACATTCATGTGGTTTTATCTCTTTCCCTTCTCTTCTGATCCTGCCTGCCCTCTCCAACACATACTCCCTGCCAAAAGAATGTTCCCCTTCTTTAGCTGCTGGAGGACTGGACTGCTATTGCTGCTACTCTTGGCTGTGGCAGTGAAAGAATCTTGGCAGACAGAAGAAAAAACTTGTGACCTGGTAGGAGATAAGGGTAAAGAGTCAGAGAAAGAACTGGCTCTGGTGACAAGGCTGAAACCCCTGTTTAATAAAAGGTAAATGGGGAAACCTTAAAGGGCTTAAGAAACTGTCTTTATTAGAGTCTTTTCTTTTTACTGGTTTTTTATTCAGTTTTGTATAGTGAATGTGTGAATGATAGGTTCTAATCTGAACTTAAAGCAGTATTAATTTTATTTGGTCATGACAAATTGCTCTCTTTAATGATATACAGCAAATTTTCAGCCCAATTTTTTGTAACAGTGTGCAGTTCACTTTATCTTCCACAGAAGTATAGCTATGTCCAAGACTGGATCCAAGAGGCCAGCTTGTAGAAATTCAAGCATTATTTGATGCCTCAGTATAACAGAATTTTAGAAGAATTAGATGACATGTTTTGATCTATACACGTCATCATTAGTGTCGGGAATCCTCAGATACATAAATCTGAAGCCTTAAGAAACGGAAGTAGCCCAGGCACCTGTGCCTCATGCCTGTTATCCTAGCTACTCAGGAGGATCGAAGTTTGGAGGCAGCCTGGGGAAATAGTTTGTGAGACAACACAAAAAAGGGCTAATGGAGTGGCTCAAGTGGTAGAGCAACTGCCTAGCAAGTGTAAAGCCCTGAATTCAAACCCCAGTACTGGCAAAAAAAATCATGGAAGTGTCCATTAACTTGGACCCTTGTTATGGGGAAATGGTAGCTAACACATTAGCATAGCCTAGAATAGGCATTGTAGAAATAATCTAGAAGGTGTAATTGTCTTAGATGGCATATTTTAATCATGTAATTGTCTATCATCAACAATTAGGATGGTCTGTCAGGGTTGTGTCTCATAATTCAACAGATGATACACTGTTACATTTAGCCATGACATCAGATGAGTAAATCAAGCACATTTTGTTTTTGTCACCAAATGATTGGAGGGGAGGATGGTTCTTCCTGAATCTAATAGCTAGTAACTCTTCTTTCTTCCCATTTCACTTTACAGTTTTGAGAGTACTGTGGGCCAAGGCTCAGAAACTTATATCTACATATTCAGAGTGTGCAGGGAAGCTGGCAACCACACCTCTGGGGCAGGCCTGGTGCAGATCAACAAAAGTAATGGGAAGGAGACAGTAGTAGGGAGACTCAATGAGACTCACATCTTCAATGGAAGTAAGACTCCTTCTGATGATTAATTTATCCCAAGTCCATCTTTTCAACAATCCTGCCTTGGCCTTTCTGTTTCTTCAGTATATCACATTATGTGTGATTTGGTACACCTGAGACTATAAAACACAGGGCACCTAGTTCCACAACTGTTGTGGAGCCACAGTTTAAGGCATTTAGTGTTTGAAGATAGTGAAAAACTCATGCTAAAAGAATAATATAGGCATAGGTGTGTAGCTCAAGGGTAGACCATTTGCCTAATGTGGTTCAGTCCCCAGCACCACCAAAAAAAAAAAAAATCAACCAGAATTGTGTAGCCTAGACTCCTTGTATTTATCCAGATACTTAATATATTCCACACCATTTGACTTCTCATCAAATTAATCAAAGCATGCCAGTTAAATTTGAATGGTTTAAGCTTTTTTGCAAACCAGGAAGTCTGTAAAAAATTTCCCACCTACTTATGCTAAGGTGGTAATGTTTCTCAAAAGTCATAAAACCGTGTTGCTGAAAAGGACTGTGTGATGAGCACTTATTGTCTAACTCCTTCCCATAAGCAGATAAATAACTAAATTGTCCAGTGTAAATACTCACTCCTATAAATAATAAAATGTAAGACAGTTTGGGGCCAAGATCAGGTAAGTGCATTCTTGACTGAGCTCACCATATTTCCTAGTCCTGTAGCTTTGAAAAAGTCATCTCAAGTTGTTTATCTTGTTTTTATATGCAAAATTGAAAATCTAAGATTGTTGGATCAAATGATACTTTAAATACAGTACATACTAAAGAGAAATGTATTCCCATCTCAAAAAACTCATATACTTTGAATTTATCTGTGGCTAATTTTAAGTGATAGGCTTCTCCCTGCTGCCTACCAGTTATATGGAACCTCTTCTTTTGCTGTTAGCATGTATTCAGAAAATGTGAATCAGTACTAAGGTATGGACCATAAAGGTTTTCACACTGTAAGTTGCCTATCTTTAATGTGGAAAGATTATTCTTACATGAATAGGACTTCAGTTGTCTAAAACAAGGGAACATAAAGTTTTATAAAGAAGCAGGTTCTAATTTGACACTTCTGGTATACAGAGCTCTTACCAATGAGGATTATTACTACCTAGTTGCCTGTTTTCCCTTCCATCCCATAGTGTCATTTCCTTGTCCCTCCTTAGGTAATTGGATTATGCTGATTTATAAAGGGGGTGATGAATACGACAACCACTGTGGCAAGGAGCAGCGTCGAGCAGTGGTGATGATCTCCTGTAATCGACATACCCTGGCGGTGAGGCACCCTGGGGAATATTATAGGCAAGAGATTGAAAGGACTGACCCAAGGTGGAGAAAATATCCAAAGGGAACAAGATTCTTAATGTCGGGGTGGACATCAGAAAACTAGTTTAGTTTTTCCCTGTGCCAGACACCCATCATCCATCTTACAAGGAAAATAGGCTACTGGACCAGGAAGAACAAATGTTTGAGTTTTTTTCCTTCATTGATTGGATAATAGTTAAAACACTTTACCACATAAATATTATGTTTGGTCCTGTCATTATTAGGACAATTTTAACCCAGTGTCTGAGGAGCGAGGCAAAGTCCAAGATTGTTTCTACCTCTTTGAGATGGATAGCAGCCTAGCCTGTTCCCCAGAGGTCTCCCACCTCAGTGTGGGTTCTATCTTACTTGTCACGTGAGTACTTTTCCTTTCTTATTAGTAAAATCCCCTTTTTTTAACTGAATCAGTGACTATTTGGTGATTAAGGACACACATTGTGGTATGTGCATGTGTTACACAAATTAGAGGTGACTGAAAATACTGACTCTTGACTATGCAAGCTTAAAGAAATTAAATATTGAGAATATTTACTCCCCAATAAATATTTGCCTTTGGAGATTCCCCCTCACCAACTGGAGGGCTGGACAGTTTTTAGTACTATCCCATTAGATTATTGAAACACTGGAGAAACAAAACCATGTCTACTGTATTGTTCCTGGCTGCTACAAGCACACACTGGGTCACTTTTTTTTCTGAGCCTTTGCTTCTATCAAATTGATAGCATTCTTGGTGGGTTTTCTAAGGAAGCTACCAGCCCCCCTTTTTCATTTTCATCACTACCCTTTTTTCTCTTTTCATAGAACATCGCTTAGAAAATAGCTAACATTGAACATAGAAGTTACCCGTAATATCTACATTTCATTGTTTCTTTGGAGGGAAGAATGTTGGTTTTTTGTTTGAGGCAGGGTCTCACTCTGTAACCCCAGATTAGCCTGGAATTGGTGATCCTCCTGCCTCAGCCTCCCAAGTAGGTGGGAATACATGTATACAGCTCCAAGCTTCAGGCTTTTGTTTGTCTTTTGACAGTGCTAGGGTTTGAATTCAGGGCTTCATGCTTGCTAGGCAGGCAGTCTACCTACCACTTGAGCCACTCCACCAGCTCTTTCAGTGTTGGGTTTTTCAAGATGGGGTCTCCCAAACTATTTGCCTAGGCTGGCTATATGAACCATGATCCTCCTGATCTCTGCCTTCTGAGTAGCTAAGGTTACAGGCCTGATAGACCGGGCTTCAGTTTTTAAGTATAGATGCCTTTCTTCCTCTGCAGGTTTGCATCACTGGTTTCTGTCTATATCATCGGGGGTTTCTTATACCAGCGACTAGTAGTAGGAGCCAAAGGAATGGAGCAGTTTCCTCACTTAGCCTTCTGGCAGGATCTTGGCAACCTGGTGGCAGTAAGTAACAGGAAACTGGCTGAGTCTATAGCCTGTGGACAAGGTTGGGTAACCAATAGTCTTGGTTTGCTCAACAGACAAGTTTGCTGGGACATTGGGTGCCAATATCATAAAGTCCTAGCAAAGCAAAACAGTTGATTGCCATAATATAAAGAAATAAGTAGTATGTCATCAGTTTTTGGACTTCTTAAGATGTAGCTGAAAAGATCAATATTGTCAATTAGATGATCTCCAAATCCAATTTAGTTATGACAGCCGAGGTGGGGAAAAGTTGTAGCCTGATTAGAAAAAATCTCTTTGTATTCCCTAAGTTGAATTTAAGCTAATCCTTGGATTGGGGGCAGGGGGTCCTTTTAATTATCCCCAAGGAAAACTACTTATCACATTCTGAAACCATAAATATCCCCTCAAGTTGGAAATACTAGATTATCATTTCTTTTTTTTTCCTTACAGGATGGTTGTGATTTTGTGTGCCGTTCTAAACCCCGCAACGTTCCTGCTGCATATCGTGGTGTGGGGGATGACCAGCTAGGGGAGGAGTCAGAAGAAAGGGATGATCATTTATTACCAATGTGATTGCACTTTAAATTTCCAGCCTCTTCTTCAGTCCCCCAAACCAAAGCATACTCAAGCCAGATTTCTCAAGCAGTCTCCACTACAGTCTCATCTTGCCCTTAATGCTGTTCCTGCTTTCCAGTTTTTGATTTGCATCCTCTTCTCACTAAAACTGCTTTCCCTTTGCTTCCTGTTTTGCTCTTCTCTAGAAAGGTACAGTTCTAGGACAGAGATTATATAACAGGACTGTGAAAGCAGAGGCTACTGTACTATCTCTTGCTATCAGAAGATACAAGTAGGACAGTTAAAAGTGGACAAAAGGGTCATTGGCCCCATCCTTTAGAACATATTTCCTAAGTTTTTGAGACACTGGATTCCTCTAATTACAAAAAAAAAGCATACATTTATTTATTCATTTGACTGTTTTCATGCTATTACTCTGTGCCCTATAGTTGTCTCCATGAGAATCTGGATGTCACTTCTGCTTCTTAGAACTACTTTGCTGTGATTACTTGGTAATCACAAGTATTCCCATTTGATCTGAGCCTGGAGATATTCTAGACTTCTTTCTCCCATTTCTGGGATTAGGACAGGAAAAATGTGAAATTTCCTAGTTATAGATTTCTAAGGTACCACCAAATCCTTTGTAGGCATTGGGGTGACTTTATAGCTGGAATTGGGCCCTGGATTGGTCTTGTGGCTGTCAATCCCATGTGTAGCCAGAATGGCTAATCTGCCAATCCAGTCCATTGGAAGGGGAAGTTGAAACAGACCTATGCTGTAGGGGTTCCAGAACAGGAGTATGTTTACCTTGTGGTGTGGGGTCTTTTCCTCCCATTTGTACAGCTGGTAAAGCTGTTGTTAACCCTATTTCCCTCTACCAGTATTTCTAAACATAAGTTGCACTTTTTTCACAGGCCTGTGGTTATTTGACTTTTGTTTTTTTTTCCAATCTTCTGGAAAGGGAATGGAAGTAGAAGTAGGACATGGGGGGCTTTGCAGTCCTCTACTCTGGGTGTGGAATGCTGCACCTGTCCCTTCTGCTGGCTCAGGGAAGTGTCTTCTTGCCCACATTTATGTGGGGAAAGGTTTTTAATCCTCTGATGCTTTTATCTTTCTGTTTAGGTCATGTGCCCAGAATTCTAGGCTGATCTTTCTGTAACAGTGAACCCCTAGGCCACTAACATGGCTCCACTGGATATAAGGGATGGAATTACTAGGCAGGGGGCCTTTTATAATATAGCTTTAGAGAAGAAAATGAAATTATTTCATCTTTGGACTTTTCAATACTGTTAGAGCTGGGTTTTTTTCTCCTTTCTAAACAGGGAAATAATGTTACAAAATATTATTATAAAAAGCATCTTCTTTGTTACTGGTTTGCATTCCTCCCCCATACCCTGGTGTTTTAAAATGTAAAAAAAAAAAAAAAAATTACACCACTTTTTTTGTACAAAAACACTTAATGATTAAAAAAACAAACAAAACATGCTGTCTTTGTTATTTGTGTGAGAGAGCTGAATTACTGGAATGGAGTTAGACAACTGAGACCAATATTCATCCTTTTACTAAGGAAGAAAAAAATATTTAATATTTGTTGTATAAGCGCCTAAGGCAGGTAACTTATAATCCTGACCTCAGCCCCACACACTCCTGTTTATAAAGCTATAGGACAAAGCAGAGTTGGAATTGAAAAAAAAAAGGTACGGTAGAAGATGACAGATACACTGGAAGGGAGGAGGGGGATGCAGAAAGAATGACAACAGCCACACATGTGCCAGTCAAACACTTTTAGTCCCTGCAGCAAATCAGAAAGATGCCAACCAAGTGTCTACACTGGCTGGTAACCCTGCCATGGATGCAGGAGAAAATATTCAATACTAAGGGAGCAAGTGATAACAAAGGAAACTGAGCCACAGCTACAGTGAGACAATCCAGAGGGAAAAGGGGGAGTACCAGATTTTGCTACTTGTGTCACACAAGCTAGGAAAACCCTACCTCTCCCACTGGGGAGGCAAATCTACATTCCACCCATTTCCTTGCCTTACCATACAATATATTCCTCCTCTTGAGAACAGACCCTGGCCAGATGCTCCACTCCAGGATAAGGCTAAGCAGTTCAGTTCTCTAGACTGCTTCTTTATAAAGATTGGACTAAGGTAGGTGGAAATGTGAAAAACTGTAAAGATTTTTTTTAAAGTGAAACCCAGAGAAAATGTCAAAGCTGCCACCATGTAGCACCAGCAACCAATTCTTGCACTTCTCTTCCCTGTCTTGTTAATCCCCCTATAGAAGGAACAGCTCTTTCTTGCCTGCAAAGTCTGCTAGTTCCAGGTTATAACCTAGACAGTGGGGAGTGTCTGCCTTAGGCTAGTTTGTGCAAGAGGGCCACCTTAGGTCTCCTTGAGGACATTTATCTTGGCACAGATCTTGAGGGCAGGGCCCAGTTTGATGTTCATGGCACTCATAAGATGTTCTTCTTTAAGTAATAAAAGGGCCTGTCCATCAATCTCCTGGGAACGAAACTCCTCTGCAATCTCCTGGCAGCCTAGAAGGAAAAGGTGAGACGTGTGAGAAACTGCACGGTAGCAGCATGAGAGGGGAACTAAAACAGGCCTAGGAATGGTTAACCCCAAAGCATTTTTTCTAAGACAGCAAGCTTTGAAAGCAAAATTAGAGCCATTAGCTATTACAAAAAAAAAAAAAAAAAAAAAACTCAGTGGTTCAACCATGCAAATAACTTCAAATAACTTAGGAAAAAGAATATATGCATGTTTTCTTTTACACTGGAAAAAAAGATTGAAGTTAAGAGCCTTTACAACATTTTTGTTTTAGGGCCCGGAATTCAGGCAAATAGCAAGGATAAAGTGATTTTGTCTTATGAACAGCAGTTCTGCCTTAGAAGTGGAGCAACAATGGTCCTTTAGTTTCTAATGTTCTCCACTGAAAATAGTCCTTCATTCATAGAGGGATCATACTTAAATCACACAACGTATTTTATCCAGAATTTACTGGTGAGAAATACAGCTGAAACATAGTATGAAAATTAAACACTACAAAATTTTTGTCATGGTAGAAGATAAGTGTCAACCCGGAGTGAAACTAGGAAACCAAGCTGTAGGCAAGCAACTTGAATAACTTACTGGAAGAGCTTCTGTACTACTGTACTCAAGCCCAACTGCTTACAAGTCAGTTATGTTCCCTCTTATGAAGGCCCATGTGGGATGACCTAAGACCAAAGGCCCGTATTCTGTTGGAGGGACCCCTTCATACCTTGGAGAGAAGCAATAAATTCATACACCTCCTCTACACTCCATCGGCTAGGATTACTAGACAAGAACACAGGGTTGATCCCATGCAATTCTGGTGTTGGTGGAGCTGTAATGGTGTTCCCTAGGTCACGGTCTCCATGCCCAGCTCTGACTGACAGTGGCCCAGGAGATGTTGGGGAGAGTGCTTCATCATAACTGGAATTATCTGAACCCCGGCTAGAGTCCTCCTGACCCTGTAAAGAAACAAGCAAAACAGGTCAGCAAAACAGTTTCATGAGCTCCCCACTCCCTTCCCATGTGAATCTGCACTTCACCTGCAGATGCCAGAAGCCTACTCACAAGTACCTTTCAAATTCGAACTGTAATATCACTTTCTTTGTACTAACAAGTGATCTAGTGTTGTCTCCTCAAGTACAGTGTAAGGATTTACAAATATGATTAGGTGAAAGAAGACAAAGGAGGCCAGAATGCTTAGAATTTGGAGTAATGCAATCAATGTGAAACCACAGTTCTGGTCTCACATCCTTTTACTTCAACAAAGGAATTGCCCTCTGGGGGAAGTGGAAAGGCCCGTTTTCAAAGTAGCTGGCTCTGCTACTCACCCGGTGGCGCTTGCCCTGGATCTTGGCACGGGCAATGTCAGATGAGCTGCGGCGAGGTCCTCGCCTACGAACACGAGCATAGTTGGCTTCTTGAAACTCTTTCATTTTTTTCCTCTTCAGCCGGAACTGGTGGCTACAGCTCACATTATACCTACAAGTCAGGGCACATGTAGGATGTCAAGGTGCTACAGTAGCCTACATCATATCCTTCCCTAAGTATGAGCTGGTATTTTAAGAGCTGATTTGGAGAAACTAAAGCAAGGAGTGGAACACAAAGTATCAGCTGTAGGTCATCCTGGAGAAGGAATGTAACATTCAACAGGGAACCAGTGCTGAGGGCCAAGCAGATGTGTCCACAGTACCTCTTAGCACAAGTCATGGAGCAAAACCTCTTAGAGCCACGAAACTGTTCAGCAGGGGCATACTTCCCACAGTACTCGCACTTGAGGAGATTGGCCTTCTTCTCTAACTCTAAAAAACAAGGAATCACTGGAGTTAACCATGGGTTTTTGCTGTCCTTAGTATTAAAGCTCAGAACTGCATACTAATTTTTCTCAGTGTTTGCCCCCAAAGACCTGCACGACCTAGTGTAGACTGAATTTCTAAACCAGACACCATGAAGATTCGTCCTTCAGGAAAACTATGGTCAGGAGTGGCAGTGCAGGCCTGAAATTCCAGAACTCCAGAAACTGAGGCAGGAAGCAGTTCAAGGCCAGCCTAAATTACAAAGTGAGACCTCGTCTTTAATTAAAAAAGATCTTCCTAACCTTAAACCAGTCTATTTACATTTTGAATGTCTCACTCATTTTTATCCTAATGCAACTCATTTCAGATATGATTCCATTTCTGAGCAGGAACAGAAAGCTGTAACAATTCCTTTCCTACAAAGACTTCTAAAAGCATGGAGGAAAATTTTAAGAGTCCTTTACTAGGTTACAATATCTAAAAAAAAGAACTAGAAATTAAGAATTTAAATGTCCTAATTTCTTTTTTCTCTAGCAATGAACAGGATCATAGCCAGTGCTTCATGCATGCTAGGCAAGTGTGAGCTATACACCTGGCCTATATCAGCTTTTAAAAAATATAAACTTACATAGTAAAGAGTAATTCAAAAGGTTACTTTGGCTTGATAAAATTCTCCTACTCTTGGAACTCCTTTTGTGTGATTCTACATAGTCTGTAGAATACACTTGTATATAGATGGACTTCCTCTCAATTCCTACTTTAATTAAACAAGCCCTGATCAGGCGTGGTGGTACATGCCTGTATTTGTGCCTGTAATTCCAGCACTCAGGAAGCAGAGGCAGAAGGATCTAGAATTCAAGACCAACCTGAGCTACATAGTAAGCCCCATCTCAAAAATTCAAGAGCTAAGGACATAGCTTGATGGTAGAATATTTGCCTAGCATGCATAAGGCCCTGGATTTGATCCCTAGCACGACAATAATAATGATAATAATAATTACTACTGTACACTGAATCATCAAACACATCTCTATGAGCTTCCTTCCCCCAAGTGAATCTCAATAAATACTCACCTACAGAGGGGCTGTCCCCTCCCAAAGGGCCACTTGACTGACTCTCATTCAGCCCCGTTGGGAGGCCAGTCTGTAGTGGCTTCTCAGATTCCTTCAGTAACTGAGAACATCCCACCTGTCCCAGAAAAAGTTCACAGTTAAGGCAGCCTAGTTCCCTTCTGCCTCTCCATAGCCTTCCCCAGAATTTCCCATCATTTTGTCTGTGCCTGGATCTGATTCAGAGAATGTCTTTCAAAAGGGCAATCAAGGGTCTCTAATTGGCTTTATTCAGAAAAGCTCCCTCCTTATCTTGTCCTTTGAAAGTGGATGGAAAGCAAGAGAAGTAAAGATATAATAGGGTTCTAGTCTTGATTCTGCAACTCCTATACTAGGAAACTCCCTCAACTGCTCTACCACACGTTTCTTCATTATAAAGTCATTTAGTCTACCTAACCAAGCATTATAGTTTTAAAGGCTATTTTCTTCTCCTCTTCCTAACCTTTTCCCTATCTGATCCACTCTCCTTTTCTCCTTTCCTTCTGCAATTAACTAAGCAGCATAAGCACAACTGAAATGTTCTCTAATAATTAAATAGTTCTGTGCCTCTTGTTTTCAGAGGAATTTTAAGACAACAAAAATACCAAATCCCCACCTGCAAGTCCCATCTTATGGCCCTGCCCTCACCGGGAAAGGTTCTGCTCCTTCTTGGATGACAAAGCCTTCAATGATGTGTGTGAGAATCTGGGGCTTCACAATGGCCTGTGGGGGTTTGGAGTCACCCATCTGTCTGGACACCATGGCTAACGTAGGAGGTGGTGCTGATGGAGCAGGGGTCAAGGCTACCAGTTCACTGCTTGGAGTATTAGCATTCACACTGGCCACTGGATCAGCTTTCTCTGGAAAATAAGCACATATAAAGGAACAGGTATGAGATCACATAATTGATCTTCTATAACTGAGCCAGCCTCATCTTCCACAATAATACATGTTCACCTTTGAGCATTGACCCTGGATTCTACTCATTTGTCTACCAAGTACAGGCCCATTTCCTACTGAATCAGATTTATCTTTAAATGAAGAACATTCCTCTATCATCTGCACCTTCAACAACATCTTAGAAGTTACTCACTCACCTCCAAGACTGCTCTTCTCCTCCATGACCTTTGGACTCTCTGCTGCTGGAGATGCCTTGACAGGAAGCACTGAACCCAACGAGGAGACATCATCTCTCTCCTCCTCAGACTCAGCTTTGCGTTTCACAGCCAATGTCTGGGGTTTACCCTAAAGTGAAGTACAGGAAAGAAACCAAGATTTAAAATGAAGGATATAAAGGAACTACAATTATTTCCATACTTTTAGAGCAAATTTTCTTAGTTCCAAATGCCCCAATTTGCACACTTCCCATGATGCACTAAGAATCTTGGTACCCCAATTAGTGTACTTCCTGTATCAGGACAAAAGGCAACTTCAATTAGTCCTAACTTAATATTGTAAGACCTTGCATTCATTGTAGACCAACCAAGAACTGCTGTCTTTCCAAAAACTGATTTGGTTAAAGCTATCTTGATCTAAGTTACGATTTATACAAAAATCCAGAATGACCAGGTAACCCCAGCATTCGACAGAAGTGAGGAGGATTATGAGTTTGAGGCCAGTATGGGATCCATAGCAAGACCTTGTCTCAAAAAAAAAAAAAAAAAAAAGTAGATGATTTCAATAACAAATTTTAGGAGTATGAAGTTCAGGTATACATATTAACATCTTACTCTCCTTTTTTGGTGGGACTAAGATTTGAATTCAGGGCTTCATGCTTGAATAGTTGACTCTTTACTGCTTGAGCCACACTCCAGTTCATTTTGCCCTGGTTATTTTGGAGATGGAGGTCTCAAGTACTTGCCCATCTTGGCTTCCAACCTCAATTCTCCTAATCTCAGCATTCTCAAGTAGCTAGGATTACAGGTGTAAGCCATGGGCACCAGAATTAAATCTCACTCTTAACAAAAACAGCAGATAAATATCACTTTAAACTTTCTCAACTCTATTCTCCCTTTAAGTTAAGCTCTATCTGTACTTAGTCCCAGATCACCTCTCTCATGGGTGGTAGTGCCTTCAAACCATCAGACATCACTCACCGGCAGGTGCACAGACTGCATGTAGAAGGCAGCAGGAACCTGGGCTACAACAGGTGAAGAGGTGGTAGCCCCACCCTTTACTACATGTGCTGTTCCCTGCATAGGAGCAAGGCTCATCCCAGGGGCCAAGGCAGGAGGACATTCCTGCAGCGCACCAGGAGCCTGGGACGAAGGTGGTGAGGAGGCCAAATGGGCCTGGCCAGGCTGCACTGTACCTGGCATCCCTCGGGAAGTAGGTACAGCAGCTGCCAGCTGTGCCAAACCTAAAGCCTGTGCCTGGGCTGTACCTGGCTGCCGGGTACCCACAACTTGCACAGGGATGTGGGGTGGTGGTTGTTGAGCAGCTGACATCTTGGCAGTTCCTAACTGAGGAGGCTTGATAGGTGCTACAGATGGTTTGGACTGGATAGGGATTGGTGGCTTGGGGGTTGGGTCAGGTGGAAGGGACAGGGGTGAAGACTGAAGCATGGGTTGAACCACCAGGGTCTGGGCTTGCTGTTGGGACTGGGAAGGTGGGACCTGCTGAGTAGGTGGGACCTGGGGTGGCTGAGGGGCAGTGAGGGTTGTAGCCTGCTGCTGCTGTGGCTGCTGCTGCTGCTGCTGTTGTTGCTGCTGCTGCTGCTGCTGTGCTAACTGGAGGTGTGTAGCTGTGTGAAGCAGCTGAGACTGACGGTGCTGGAACTGTTGCTGGTGGTGGATGGCAATCTGCTGCTGGATCACAACCTGCTTCTGCTGGAGGTGTATCTGCTGCTGTTGCTGAATCAGTGAATGAGGTTGGATCTGTGTGTATGTGGCTATAGGAAAAAGACCAGAATGGAACAAAGGGGAAAAGAGCAGAATAAAAATAAAATCATCGTCCCACAGTGGACCTAGAATCATACAGTGAATAGAAATCTAGCCTGCACGGAACTTGCACATCTCTTCATTCATACTCTTTCCACTGATTCAAACGTTACCAACCACCTCTAGTGTTAAAAATATCAAAGAAAGAACTGCTGTGCCTGATAACATGACAATCCTCAGTCATTTCTTGTGTTTATTTTCTTTACTATACTTAAACACCTATCCTTTTACTCTGTTCTCAGCAAAGGAGAACAGAGTAATATGATCAGAATTTGACTTCTCAAAGGCTGAGTACATGTTTTATTTATTTTCACATCCCTAAGACCCAGTCTCTGACACATGAGAAACATTTACTATTCACTGAAAGAATATCCACAAAGTTAAAGATAGCAACATCTTCCTATGAACACCTCAGTTTTTAAAGTTCATCAGTTCAGGTTGCCATCTAAGAAGTCTTAAGAGTCAGTGGCTTGTAAGCTTTGACTACTCATTTCCTCCACTGCAAACTTGGGTGGGAATTCATCAATTCCACCCCTCCATATTTTACCATTGTCTGGAGAACACACAAAGAATGTGATATGAAAGCACTTATGGAATGGAAGTGCTACAGTATTTAAATACCTAATATTAGCAACAAACTAAATTTTGTGACTAAATTATTCAAGAATATCAATATTAGTGATTCAGGTGTTAGAAACGAAGGAGGCAAAAATCAAGTAAGATATACACATTTAACTTTATCTTCCCACAATCTGAAAAAAAGTAGAACTATTTAAGATTACCATTACTACTTACTGTTTTTTATATCAGAAAGAGGAATACAAGTTGACTACACTTAGCATTGTTCTATTTGCTAGTCTTAAGTGCTTTACCTGCTTTACATTGGACCAACTAGACAGTGAGGAAAGAATTCATCCCTTATACTAAACTGTATGTAACATGAGGAGAGGAAATCTGCTTTTCAAAGATGCATCGCCTGCTCAGTAAGCAATTCAGTAAGAATTGTGTGAATGAATAGGTAGAATGAGTAAACTAAAGAACTCAAAAGACCTAAGAAAATAGACAAGGCACCTTGTAAGCTTGGGGGAAACACATAATCTTCATCTGTTTCTGAGCTAGTGTATTTAAGTATAATGTAATTCTTTCCTTCCACTACTACAGGGCCAAGAGAAACAAAAAAGTGGCAATGAAAAGTAATCTGAGATTTGAAATGACTTCTGAAAGGTTAATGACAATGTGAGAGATGACAACTTACCTGAGCTTATAAGTGTCTGGCTGGGTGCAGGTGTAGCTGTTCGTGTCAGATTCATGCCCACATTCTGCTGACCACTCCCATCTGCTTCTGCCTTCTTGGCCGCTGCACTTTCTGCCTCTGTCTGGCTGCCCTGGCTCACAGTCACTGTTTGGGCTGCAGGCAAGGGCTGTACTACTCCTGTGCCCTTCCTGGGACAGCTTGCACCACCCATTCCTGAGGAAGGCAACTGACCTAAACCCCCAGGTGTCTGGCTACCTCCACCTGGACCCATGGACCCTGGGAGACTATTCCCACTGCCTCCAGCAGCTTGACTAAGGTTGAGGGACTGGCCTGAGGCCCCAGAAGAAGCCTGTGCCACAGCTAAGGCCTGGCTAGAGGCCTGGGAGAGACTAGACACAGGAGAGGCTCCAGGAGGAATGGCCTTCTGAGTAGAGCCTGGAATTTGGGGTCCTTGGGCTGAGGCCTGTTGGTTCCTCACTGCCAAGTTCTGCACCTGAAAGACATTTTTTAAAAGTAGATTGCTGTGACTGACTCAAAAGCATTAAAGATAGCTGCAAAGTCATATTCGATTACACACTCAATATATTCCGGCCCTATCTCTATAACAATACATATTACAGGCCTTCTAGTCTCCCAGAGGGGAGCTTTTTAACATCTGACTTTTCAGTCTCCTTTATTCACTATCAAGTCCACCACCAAGTTTCATCATTCTTTCCTTCAAAGTGTCTCACATTTTCCCTTTCCTCTATCCATTCATTCAATACCTACCCAATACCTATGATACTTCAGGTACTACACTGGATACTAGAAATGTAGGGATGAAAAACAGTCCTTGCTCCCAATGAATACTTTCTGTTAGAGGAGAAATTCACCAAGTGTAGTATAATAATCTACATATATATATATATAAAAAACAAGTTCTATGAGAGAACAGAGGAGGAAAATCAAGTTAAACTAAGGAGATCAAGGAACACTTCCCAACACAGAGAAGTGATATCTGTTGTGAGACTCTGTAGATATTAGTGAGGTACAAATACCAACAAATTTGCAAGACTACACAATCAAGAAAGAGCACAGCATTTTTAGAAAGTATAAATATTTCATTATGCTTGCTTATAGAAAGAAATTAAGAAAGATAGATTGGTGCTAGGGAGGAAGAAAAGTGCTAGATCACTAAGAGCCTAGTATGTTAAAATAAAGACAGTCTGAACTTTAACTTAGAAACAGCAAGTGTTTTTTTTTTTTTTGGGGGGGGATTGTTTTGTCTTATTCACTGTTATGGACCTAGCACCTAACACAGTGCCAGGCATACAGTGTTCCAAGATGAGTAGAGAAAAGGAATGATGCCTACTCATACTGGTTATAAGAAGCCACTGAAGAATATTAATCAGAATAAATATGATCAAACCTAGAGTTGAAACCATTGTTTTATAAATACTTTGGAAAAAAACTGCCATCATATGCTAAAGCTGAATATTCACATACACACTCAAACCTCGAGTTCCACGAGGTAAACTCCTGCCATGTGCAACAAAAGCCATGTATAGGAAAGATCCTAGCAATACCATTCAGAGTAACAAAGGCCTGGAAACAATCCAAGTTGCCATCTATAGATTATATGAGGTATAAACTATAGTATGTTCACATAATAGAGTATTATATAAAATTAAAATTAATAAACAGTGACTACAAAACAAATGGATCTCAACAATATGTTATTAAGAAAGTATTCTCAGGCTAGATGATCCAGGGCTGTATGCCTATAGTGCCAGCTCCTGGGGAAGCTGAGGCAGGACAATCACTTGAGCTCAGGAGTTTGAGATAAGCCTGAGCAACACAGAAAGAACCTGTATCAAAAAAGAAAAAAAAAAAGATTCCCCAAAAAATTACATACAAAACAAGTACTTTGAGAATTTAAATACTAATAAAACACATAATAGATATATAATATAGATTATTTGCATCTTACTGTATTTATGTGTATATGTGTGGACATACACACAAACTGTATCTTTGCTTCAAATGAATCCATAGGCAGAAGGGAAGAGCCTGAACAGAATGGCCATGTGTTGGTATCTGTGGAAGCTGGATGATAGGCACATAAAGATTCATATTTTTGTTTTTATATATGTTTGAAATTTTTCATCACAAAAATATCTTCTAGAATTTCTAGAAGGTACATAAAAGTACCTTCTAGAAATATATAGAGATATAACAAAACTAAAATAAAAGGGACCCAAGAGAAGGATGAACCTAGAAATCAGAATGATGGATATCATGGAAAAAGGCAGATAGAAGTGAGCAAGTGTTCATTATATTTTGTTCTTATTTTGTAGTGCTGGGTATTCAACCAAAGGCCTCATGCACGCTAGCGAAGTGCTCTACCACTGAGCTACAACCCCAGTCTGCTTATTACATTATTAAAAATTACTGAATAAATAAATAAAAGTGGGCCATGTATGGACCAATGATGAGAATGTTATGACCAAGGACTATCATTTATCAAATTGTGCGCGCTAGAGGTACAACTTTTTTAAAGATAGTAATGAAATGTTCCTTATTTTTTAAAAAAACATCCTAGCAGTAATGTGGAAGAGGATTACAAGCTGATTAAGACTGAAGACAACCAGACCATTTAGAAAACTAGTGAAGTTCTGCCAGGTGGAATAACCTGAATTCAGACAGCAGCAGTAGAGACAAGGGCCTGCCTTTGGAGAGACATTTACCCAGGTCATCAGACCTGGGTGCTGGGGCAGTTACAGTTTTTCTTCTTTTTGGAGGTACTGAGGTTTGAACTCAGGACCTCATGCTTGCTAGGCAGGTGCTCTGCCACTTGAACCATGTCACCAGCCCTACAGTTTTTCTAATCAGCTTCCTTTCTGCAAAGGCTATTCAAACTTTCCTACTCTCCCTATGCCTCAGAACCGCCTCTTTCTCCTTTCACTCTTCACCTCTGCAGCGAATATAAAAACCATATCAGCTCCACCACCAGTTACCTACATATGTCCCTACCACTTCTCCCTTCAGTCTCTACTCTTCCTCCTAGCAAAGGACAGTCCTTCTCTATGCTCCGGATCTACCTCCTCCAGCCTTCCAAGAAGCTTATCACATCAACTGTCTTCTATCTTATAACCTCTCCTCTTACCAACCCCTCCCCCATCACTGTTTGAACGCTGCATTCCCCTCCCAGCTTTGCCATCCTTTTCCAGTGTCTGCTAACCTCTTGTGTACATTCATTCACACTCTCCATTCATTCCTCAAATTCATACTTCTTCGGATTCAACCCCTCCTCCAACTCCACAGAACTAGCTCTCCCTCCACCTTAAGAAATCCATCCTTTTCTCTTTACTACATCTGAAAGAGATGAGCAGGTGTGTAAGTACATAAGCGCACATGCATGCATGTCTTCTAATATCCTATTCCCTTGTCTTTATGACACTACAGTCCAGACTTGCCTTTCTCTCTTGCTCTTTCTTGCTTGCCTTTGTCAGACCATCATCCTCAACCTAATTTGAACTACTTTTCTAAGGACTCATCCTAAATCTTAAGAGAGAGGAGAGAAGGAGGGGGAGACAGAGAGAGTGGGAATGGGAAAGGGGGAGAGGGGGAGGGTGGAGAGGGAGGAGGGGGAAAGGAGGGGACAGAGAGAGAGAGACTCCTCCCCAGGTACTTTTAAAACTTATGCTAATCTATGGGAAAGGAAGAACCAGGGATTCCCATCCAATAATCAATGAGTAGAAAGGGGCACGAATGGCTCCTGGCCAGGTGAGGTGGTCCCTGAGCCAAAGCAATATTAATCTGAGATGTAATATTTTTTGAGTCCTGAACTTTCCCTAATTTTAGCCTGCCTCCACAGCTCCCAAGACCCTGCAAGATGAGGTCCCTCTCACTTGTCTAGCACCCTCTGCCAAACTCCAGGACAAGAAGCCTTCTTTTAATCCCTCAAACAAACCAAGCTCCTTCCCTCCTCAGGACCTTTAGACATCATGTTTTCCTGGCCTTCATCACTTTACCACATCCACACCTGACCACCTCCTTGATTTCTGTCCCCCATCCGAAGGCAAAACTAAGTCCCTTTGCATGTTCTTAGAATAATACCCTATCCTTTCTAATGAAGCAATTATTATACCATTCCAGTGACTGTTCAATGTCTATGGCTTTAATGGTCCATCATCTTCATGATCATGACTTTCTTGGGCATCTAAGACTAAGGAATGTCTTCCAGACACTGTTCAAGCAATATAAGCCCATTTAGCCTTCACAACACACCATGAGGCAGAGTTGTGTGTGTATATGTGTGTGTGTTATGGTGAGAACTGGGCTTTGAACTCAGGGCTTTGAGCTTGCAAAGCAGGATCTCTACTACTTGAACCACACCTCCAGTCCATTTTACTCTGTTTATTTTGGAGACAGGATCTCACAAACTATTTGCCTGGGCAGGACTTGAACCACAGTCTTCTGAATCTCAGCCTCCCAAGTAGCTAGGATTACAAGTATGAGCCATTGGTACCCAGCAGGAGGTAGGAATATTATAAATCTATTTTATAGATGGAGAAACCACAGAATTAGATTTTAGGTCATTTTCCCAAGGGCATTCAATTAAGTAGTGAGGCTAGAATCTCACCCAAACATAACAGGCATGTTTTTAATTACCACCCACCCTATGTCCCTCAACATACTGATACTCAAATAGTTGTGAATGAATAGATTAATAAATCTGAATGAACAGATGAATAAATAAAGGAACTGTATATGGAAGCAAGACCAACCTCATCTTTGGCTCTCACTGCTACTACCAGTGTCCAGTGAAGGTCTTACTTTTAATTTAAGAGTGTTTCAGCAGTTTCCCAAACTTCTCTTCTTCAGGCACATACTCCTAGATGATTTATCTCTCAAGCACTTTTCTTATCCTATTAGTTTGTTGTTCAATAGCCAGTAATGGCTCTGCCACCTACAAAGTTAACTATAACCTCCTTTTCTTGACTTTCAGGCACCTCTCTAATAATGGCCCCTTCTACCTTTCAGACTACTATAATCATGTTTTTTGGATTTTTTTATTTTGTGCAATGGTGGCAACAGAATCCTACCACTGAGCTATATCCCCAGACCTGCTGTCTCCACATTGTCCACTTTCTCACCACCAATCCCACCATACACTTTTATTTACGTAAGTGAACTAACTATACCTAACACTTACTGTTTTCTCTCCAGTTTTCCCTACTCCAAATTAAACCCTGCCTATCCTATAAGACTCTGTTCAAGTACACAAAAATATAGCCAACTCTTCTCTAAACTCATGTCACTCAAAGTTAGTACCATTTAGTTTAGCACTTTTCTTCTCTAAGCCACATACAGTAAACCACCTTATTAGCAGATTTAATACAATTTTGACCAAATGTAGTTCAAAAAATTAAATAAGTAAATAAATAAAAGAAATTTCAAAAACAAATTTTTTTAATTCCCACATGTGCATTACACTGCTCAACTAATGCAAAGAAATTCTCAGTCAGTCCCACATTATCAACAGTTGAGATCTGCTGCGTTTTCCTGCCCTTAGTCTTGTGAAAGTATGCCTCCTGAAAAGCAAATGGTGCCCAAAATGCAAGGTAAAAGTTATGGCAATCCCTCCAAACCAAAAAGGGTAAGTAAAGTGATAAAATAAAAATTTCAGATTTGTTTTGAAAGGCAGCATGTCTTTAGCAGAAGTTAGATGGCATTATGGGAAAAATAATCGAGTATTCAGAGTATTCAAATAAAGAACATAAACTAAGATCAAGCTTTTGATGAGCAGTATTAATATGCACAACATAAATTTTGTGACAATAATGTAGCCTACTCCATGCAATTTCAATTTATGGGTACTCAGAGCTACAGTATGTACAATATAGATAAATTTGAGTAATTTTAGAGTTCTGAACTCTATCCTGAGTATTTGTGGTTTCTCAATGGTGAGCTCTTTGGAACCACATACCCTGGGATACCAAGGGTCTACTGTGTTTTTTATTCCTCCCAGTACATATTTGAGCAAATCAATAAAAAAGCTCAATATTTACTTGCTGACAGACTAACAGAATGAAACAACTAGTATAAGATCCTACTTTATATCCCATACATAAGCTAAAAATTAAAATATATATGTTCAGAGAACAAGTCACAAAAAGCAATGGTGAGGAAGACTTTTCCTAGAAAAACAGTTAATAGAAGCAGGAAAGTGAAAGTTGAGAATTATAGTAACTCATGAGCAAGAAGCAGCAAATACTCCTCCAGCAACTCAGCCAGGTCCTTCACATGTAACTAAGAACACAATTTCCTTAGCCATCCCTTATCTTCAAGAGACACTACTATGATAGAATTAAAATTAAGACTCTTAATAAAATTTAGCCAGAGGACTAGCAGGGTGGTCAGAAAAATTACCTAGTATTAAAAGACTTCCCAGATCCCTAGGGCTCTTTTTAGGCAATTCTACTCCCCTTTCTAACTCAAATCAGCTCAAAAGCTATAAGGCATTCAAGTTTTATAGGAGTTAAGGAGAGGGAAAATGACATATACACAAAGTAAGAATTCTGAAAAGCAGTAATAGGGCAGAGGGTGGGGCCTGGTCCATGGTTGTTCCCTCCATGCTCCCCAGCACTCGCCCACAGCAGAGTGGTTGCCACTGACCTGATCTGCATCTGCATGGACTCCAGGAGACTGTGCAGATGGCACCTCCTGCTGGACGGCAGCCACTGCCCCGTTAGGCATCAGGATGAGTTGGGAGGCTAGAGGCACATTCCGGCCCAGGGTCCGGTTTACCTGCAATAGGTTCCCCAGCTGTGGCTGGCAAGGAGAGGAGAAGAAGAGCAAAGAGTACAGAAGAAAAGAGGAGACAGAAGAAATGGAAGGACCACAAGACAAAATAAACAGCTGATATTAAACAGCTAAGCCCTGCCTCGTTCCACACCAACCCAGGAACTTCTTATCCTCCATGTGATGTATCATCGAGAAGAAAACCTAGAATGTATAGAAAACTATGGACTGACAACAAAAAGTCAAACATCAAAGAAGTTTAGACAAAAAAGACTAGCATAAGTAGTTATGTATAGCAAGCAGATAAGCTGAGAAATACAGCACTTGAGAGTTTGTGTACCTGAGCCGTTAAGTCCAAATGTTAGATTACATCTAACACTAATTTAGTCAAATGTTAAGACCACATCTAGCATGGGATCTCAATGGTATCTGAAGACCACCTGTGAATACTGAGCATCACCTCTAGTGTAAGGCATAGGAGGGAAATAGATCAGCTTGTCTCAAAACATCTGAGTAACCACAGTTATGTAAAACAGCTTTCAGGCTGGAGTGCAGCTCAGTGATGGAATACTTGACTATCATGCATAAAGCCCTTGGTTCCTTCCCCAGCACACAAAAAACCAAATAAGTAAATAAATAAAAGAGCTTTCACGCAAGTCCTTGGCCAGAGAAAGCACAATTATGAACCATGTCCCTGGAACAATGCTGACTGCCTGTGGCTTACCCGCAGATACATCTGGGCCTGGGACTGGTTGAGGGGTGGGGAAGTGGTGTTCCCCAGTAGCACAGATTGGGTCAAGGTGGTAGCACTGGGAGAGCTCACACTCTGGGATCGACTGATAAGCTGGGCGGCCGATGTGGTAGCCAGATTGATCTGTGTGGTACAGAAAGGATCCAGGTCTAAGGACTTTGGAAGATGTAAAAAGAAATGTACACAACTGACAAATTCAGAGAAACACAATCAAGAACAGAATATCTCACTTTCATGGAGTTGAACAAATAATAACATCCCATCCAAAAACTGTCATGCCGGGTGCTGGTGGCTCACACCTGTAATCCTAACTATTCAGGAGGTAGAGATCAGAAGGATCTTGGTTCGAAGCCATCCCTGGCATTGTTCAAGAGACCCTATCTTAAAGAAAACCCATCACAAAAAAGGGTTGGTGGAGTGGCTCAAATTGTAGGCCCTGAGTTCAAACCTCTGTACCACATTAAAAAAAAAAAACAAAAAAACCCTGTCATCATGGCTATTCTCAGGTATTATCAAAAGAAAGAGGAAAAAAAACAGCCCCTAAGCACTAATGTTAACATCTGAGAAGGCAAAAAAAGGAAATGGAGATTTTATCTCTCTATGAAGAGGTGACCCTTTCCTGTGTTATCTCTTCTTCTTCCCCAGGATTCCCGTCTTCCTTCCTTATGGTTCCTCATTAGAATCCGATACAGATCCAAGTTGGTTACCTTCCCTTCAGTACTGTTCTCTACACATTGATGGCTACATTCTCAGATCTGCTGCACAAAGCAGTTTAACCCAGAGAAGACCATACAAGTCCCCACAGAGGGAGGGGCAGTACTCACTGAGGCCTGGGTAGTTGTGGTCTGCTGCTGTGCAGTGCTGGTGTTTGGAGAGCTGGCCTGCCGACTAGCAGCAATCGTAGCCTGTTAAAAGGGAAGTATAACAGAGACAATGCAGGAGAAAGCTCAGTCTTCCAGTAATAAATCAGAGACACAAAACAGAGACTTCAGGTAAGAACAGAGACTCTACTCTAGCATAAGGAAGACTGTATTCACTACCCCAGTAACCCTCCCATTACCACCTATGCTAACTCAATAACCTTCACATAGCCTTCCTGGCTCAGACAGGCAATCTGTCCTACATCTCTGGCTTTCTTTTAGGTAGAAGATCAACCTATGGTCAGTTCAAAACATAAGTCACTGATAAATCTAGTGCAAAGTTATCCAATACAAACATAATGTGATCCACAAATATAATTTCCTATTATGCACATTATAAAAAGAAACAGGAGAGCTGATGGAGTGGCTCAAGTGGTACAGTCACCTCCCTAGCAAGCATGAGGCCCTGAGTTCAACCCCAGTGCTGCCCCCCCAAAATAAAAAGATTACCTAAAAAAAGAACAGGAGATGTTAGCTTTAATAATTTAATTTAACCCAATGTATGTAAAATAAATATTATATGGGGTTGGAGGTATGGCTCAAGTGGCAGAGCACCTGCCTAGCAAGCACAAGGTCCTGAGTTCAAACCTCAGTACCACCAAATAAATAAGTAAATAAATATAACATTTATTTATTTTTTTGGTGGGGGGGATGATTCCTAAGGATTGAACCCAGGCTTTCATACACACAAACACATTTTCTACCACTGAGCTACACCCTCAGCCCCTAAAATATTACCATTTCAATGTGAAATTGATATAAAAAAATTACTGAGATATTTACATTCTTTTGTCATCCCAAGTCTTGAAACTAAAACCTTATAATACATCTTAATTTGGACTAGCCACATTTCACGCAATCAATAGCTACATGTGGATAGTAATGCCATACTGGACAGAGCATGTCTGCAGCAGTCATTCTACCTCTAAAATGTGATTTTCCCATAGTTCTTACTGCAACTCCAGAAACTAAGATCCATCCATCCTCCTCCAAGAGGATAGGAGGCAAAGGAGATTACCTTAGTGCAGGATGTGGTATGCCCAGAATTCTCCCCTACCCACCTGTAGTGCCTGTGCCCTCCCTCTTGGGCCAGCTGGCTGCTGACCGCTCACCTGCTGGACGGCAGCCAAGCTGTGCAGCTGGGCATTACTGAGCTGCTGCTGGAGCATGAACTGGTGGAAATACTGAGCTGCATTGGGCTGCCGCTGCAGTGCCTGCAAAGCCTAAAGGAAGACAGACAGGAAACAACATTAGAATAGATCACTGCTAACTCCCTCTCTATGCAAATCACCATAATTACCAGAATAGGAGTCATGGAAGGAGAGAAACCAAAGAGATGGGAGGTTGGGCTAAATCATCAACATCTGACTTGTCCATTTTTATATTAGAACCAGTAAGTCTATACAGTCCTCTAAAAATTGGGAAAGCATTTAATAATATGGTCTATCCTAACAAATAAAGAAAAGTAAAGCAGTACAATTCATACCAACTTACTTCCCAAAATAGGACCTCGACATACATGATATAGCAAGAACAACACAGGTTAAAAATAAATGGGATATCAATTAATGTAAAGAAAAGAAAAAAAATGAAAGACTATCTTCTAGGTAGACAGTAAGCAGTATGGAAACCTAAAGGGTTAGAAACAATGGAAAAACAGAATACGGAGTGGCTTCTGAAAGATTCTGTCAGGTAAATTTTTCAACAAGTTGGCATTTTCACATGTCTATAGTATAATACTAATCGATGTTTACTAAAACAACGCTGTCAGTTCATTTCAGTGTTAACTGGATTTTACTATATTCCTATTCTTTAACTATTACAAGTGTTCGTATGATGTGCAGTTATTCTAGTAACCAAAATCCCTTCTTACTTAAAGTAAAAAGCTTTATCACAAACACAATTTTTAAAACATGAAATTTGCTATTTGTCTAAACAAAAATCTAGGAAGCCCATGATACTTCCATGAATTAGTCAGGGTAATTTATAAGAAAGGTCAAAAGGCCTGGCACCAGTGGCTCATGCCTACAATCCTAGCTACTTGGGAGGCTGAGATAGCAAGGATCGTGGTTCAAGACCAGCCCACCCAAATAGTTTACAAGACCCTATCTCCAAATCACCACAGCAAAAAATGGACTAGTGGCATGCTCAAGCGGCAGAGCACCTGCTTTGCAAGCACAAAGCTGAGTTTATACCCCAATCCCACCAAAAAAAGAAAAAAAAAAGGCCAAAGATCAAAAACCTGATAACCCAGGAGAGAAACAGCTACAGTCTAGCTAGACTGAATGTTATTTGAAAAATTCTTACTTGAAAAACTGAATTTCACTCTCTATTTGCTTGTACAAACTTTTGTAAACTCTTAAGATTCTCAGAGCTGGAAAGGTCCCTATTCATTACCTAATCTAACTGTCTCCAAGAAACTGAGGACAATTATCTTGCAGCATCTTTGCCTACCCCACACCAATACTCACAGCCGCTCAAGAGTTGAGGCTCACCTGCACTGCTTGCCGTTCATACAGGGACATTTGGGCTATCTGGGGCCGAGAGTTGCTCCCTGAGCTGGAACTCCCATTGGTGGAGCTGGAGTTCTGCTCACTCTCAGTCTCCATGATAGCGTTCCAGGGTCCCGGGGGGTGGTGCTCTGACTCAAGACCTAGATGAAAGCAGTAAAGGATTAATCTAACTGTTATTTTAGGCTATTAAGTCAGGACTTACCACAGTAAGTCTAAAAGCTATCTAAGATCTTCCTTGTGGAAGATCACAGAACTCGAATCTGCAATACAATCTTTCAACCGTATCTTCCTCTCCTTACCATCTTCTGAAGCTATTTACTCACTGTCTCAAAAGAAGTTAACTTTTACTGATTCCCTCCTGGCTGTCATTAAATAAAATGGTAAGAATATAACAAGGCTCCTTATAATACTGAAGTCAGTTTATACCCCTGTGGTGCTTTTTTAACATCTGAAAGCCTCCCCCTCTAAAATTTGCTGTTATTTTTATCTACATCTCCATCATTATCATTTTAACAATAGTCAGATTACCGGGAAGCCTCTAGCTTCCTCCTTTCTCTGGGCTGTGCCCTTCACCTATACTGTTATTTCTCACAATGCTATAAGGTAAAAATTACCCTCATTTTATAATGGTGAATATCAAGTCTTTACAGTAGTATATGTTTCTTCCTCAAACCAAAAGATCTGTGATTAAAGCAGTATCACCAGATGAGTATTTATTATCCTCACTTGTGGAGGCTGGCCTTAAAATACAGATCTGTTGAGTGAGTCATGGAAGGGCATTAAAGGTAGAGGCAGAGGAGCTAATGTATAGCCCAAATAGCACCTGGTTCCAGCCCAGGCCACTAGAAACAACTCAGGCATGCAACTTTTCTTCCTTATACCTCAGTTACCCTGTTTGCAAAGGTATCACACTGAATCTAGTACATCATTTTAACAATGACTCCCAGGTATGACACATATTTCATATATATATATATATATATATATATATATATATATATATTTCAACTTTTTAGCCTATGAAAGTATCAGAATTTACCCCCTGGGGACTATCAAAATTTGCAAAAAGACACATGAAATCATTGCTAAGAACTAAGCAGAGACAAGAAATGAAAAGAAATATTCCTCCAAAGCAGTACTCGATGACAACAAATGCTTTTGCTCATTCTTGGTTTTTTTTTTTCTCTTTTGTTAGACTTACATACTATATTCTCTACTTTTGAGACACTGGAAATATCAAGTCACCAAAGCACTATTTGGTTTAGCAACATAAACATCAAACCAGAATCTCTGCTAAGGGCTGTCAACAGTTTTATTAGGTGAATGGATTTATCTGAGGAATTGTATCCCAAGCAAGTAAACGAAAGTCAAACCACTTGTCCCTGGTAATAAAGTTGAGCAGATTTCTCCTTATTTCATTCCCAGCATCATTGGATCACATCATCACCCCCCAAGAACTCTACCCATCTCTTCCATTTCATTTAGGAACAGCAAATGTGACCACAAACATGGACATAATCCAAAAGGTACACAGGAGAAATCTTGTCAGTTTTAACTCCAGTCTACCTTCTCCCCATATCTTTTGCCAAAATATCAAAGCACTAAACAGATACAGACCCATGAGTCCTCATTATCAGCATGTGAAGAAAAAAAGTGGGTAAGGATTAGAGGCAGCACGGCATAGTTGTAGAGATTACTGGATTTATCTCACTAGACTCTGAGACATGAGACCCTATTACTAGCTACAGTGGGAACATTAATTCCTACAGGCATGTGTAAAAATGCTCATAAACTCTGAGACCCCCTCATCTCCCCCAAAAATGGAAGTCTTATTAATATTTTTTTTCAGATTGTTCAATAGAAATAGAAATGGAAAGGAACCAACTTAACGTTGGTTTCAAAATTGCCATCAAAACCAGGATTCCTGGATCCCAAGCACTTAATTCGTGTGTGATCGATGTTGTGACTGCAAGGTGAAACACAGAAAGTGCAGACAACGAATAGTTTGGGAGGCACAATGAACTGAAATTTTCTGAATTAAACTGGAAGGGAGTGTGAGGAGGTGGTCTGGTCATTCTGCAAGGCAGCACTGGGTGTGTACGGGACCCACTGGGTAGGCACACAGACCTGTAGATCGGAACTAGAATGGGATTTTGAAGGGGACCTGGTACTGAGCCTATTGGGTCAAGAGTTGGAGGAAGTAAATATCCCTAAGTATAAAAGAAATTTGTCTTGCAGAAAGAATGGGGCATGAGAAGGAAGACAGAGGAAGGACGGTGGTCCGGGGAAGACTGCCAAAGGGGTTCTTGTTCTGGAGAGAAGGGTGATGAAAATGCCAGTGCCAACAGAACTCAAATGGACCGTGGGAAGGGGGTGAAGAGTGGTGTGCCGGGAGCTAAGTGATCGAATGGGCAGAGAAATGTGCATTCTGATAGTGGGGAGACAGGCAGTGGGGACCCGGAGCACAAGCCAGGGACAGCATGCTCGGGTGGAAGGACCCAAGTCAGACAGGGGGAATGAATGGGAGGTGAGTGGCGAGAGGCGGCTGGGGTGACTGACGGACAGACGGACGGAGCAGCGGGAAGGAAGCAGCCCCGGGCCGCGGCGCGCAGGGGCGCCGAGGTGGGCAGGGACAGCGCCCGGGGGAGGTACCTGGCGTCACGCCGCCCGAGGTGGCCGAGCGCCTGCCCCGCGCGGCCCGGCCCCCGGAGGTCCTGCCCTCCCCGGCCCGCGGCTGCCCGGTTACCTCCGCGCGCGGCTCTGCACCCAGGTCCTCGCGGGGGGCGTCCACCTCATGTGCAAGGGGGTGGGGGGACCCCACAGTCGCCGGGCTGGGCGGGGGGCTCGTCGGCCTCGGCGGCGGGCTCCCCTCGCCGCCTCCCCTTCCTGGAGGGGCGGGGGCGCCGAGGGCGGGGTGGGAGGTGCCCGGCGCGGCCGCAGCTCCCCGCCCCTCCTGCCGCTCCGGGTGCCGGCCCGGCCGCGGCTCCGCCAAGCCGAGGGGCTCGCTCGGGGCCTGTCACTTCCTGCCCGGCCGAGAGGTGGGGGCTACAGGCCGGGGGCTGCGGGCCGGGCCGGAGGAGGGGGCTGGCGGGGAGGTGCTTCCGGGGCAGCCGGACCCCTCCCCCGGTCCGCCCCCTCCCCTCCCGCGCGTCCCTCGTTTCCTGCCGGCGCCCGTTGCCATGGCGACGCCGCTACCGGGCCTCTGCGCTCCAGGCCCTGGGGTTGCTTTTTTTTTTTTTTTTCCTTCCCCCCTCCGCTTTCTCTATCGCTCTCTTTCTTTTTTTTTCCCCTCTCCTTTCTTTCTCCGGCTTCTGCTCGCCCCCTGGAAGGAGGAAGCTAAGAAAGTGCTGGCCCCTAGTGGGGAACTCACCTCTCTCTCTCGGAGAGGAGAGGGAGATGGGAGAAGGCCGGGAAGTGACGTGAAAGGAGAAAAAGAAGGGATTTTCTGCATGTTCTGGGAATAAGGCATAGAAAGAAAGGATCAAAGGGGCCAACAGGCAGACGGAGAAACAGCAAAGCAACGGCCCCAGAGAAATCAGTGTCTGGCAAAGGAAAGAAAAACTTTAAGAGTGAGGGAAAGGAGAGGGAAGGTTGATTGTTTCCATCCCTCACCTCAACTCCAAGAAGGCGGGAAAGGAGCAGCGCACCCATTAGGAGTTGACATCCACTTAAAGGCAGAAACCTCATATAGCTTGTCTTAAAGAACACCTAAGTCTGCAGATTCAGAGACTGTGTGCTTTGTGTTCCTCGATTTACATTTGCATGTAAAAGCTAGAACGACAAAAACAATGGGAAGGGCAAGGTGTAAAGAGATGTATAACAATGGTGCTGTTTTGGGGAACCTAAACATTTGATGGAGGAAGACTTTGTCGTGTTGTTTATGACATCAATTTATGACTGTTTAATAACTCAGTCTTTCTACCTTCATAGAGCACCTACTATGCACTGGCCATTATTCTAGAAGCTTGAATCAGTGTACAAAACAGATAACTGCTCCCATTAACCTGTACAGAAGCGGTGGGGTGTTCCCTTGTTTAATAGCTAGGACTGATGCGTTTCTATTGCTGTCTTAGTCTTTTGCTAACCACTTATTTCTCTACTAACCCACTCTTCATTCTCTCCTTTAAAAGCCCATGTGTGATTTGTATTTAGAGAAAAAAATTGAAGTGTTCTCCTTATTTATAAATTATATTCATATAGGCTTGTATTAAGAGTATTTTAACTGCAGCTCTTAATTTGTGGTAGCCAGATTTATGTCAGGTAAAATTTCTGCCAGGCTTCTAGGAACCAGTCAGACAAGTATTTGAGAGAAGAAACTGAGGGCAGCCAAAGGCCTGGATAAGAGAAAACAAGGTGTGGGAAGGTGAAAAGGTAGGTTGCCAGCCATGGATGACAGACCTTGGCTGAGGATGAATTGAAAAGACTCTGGCAAGGAGACCCAGTGGTTAAAAACTAGGTGAAGCATTAATCACTTAATTCACACCTAAATTCTTGGCATGTCAAAGAAACTTTAAAAGCTTTCTTACAGAAGCTTACAAATGGATATATTTAGCCTAAGCTGAATTTAAGACCAATGAAAATGGACCTATGGAAGGTTTTCAAATTATACAATCTAAAGACCAAGAAACATTACTCATATGTTTCCACAGGAGAACTATCACTGTTGAAGGATCTAAAGAAAACCTGTAGTATATTCCAAAAATAAGGAATCAAGTTGCCAGAAGGTATTTGCTTATTTCTCCAAAAACCTATGGAACTTGTATACCGTCTCAATAGCACATAGCCTTCACATTTCAGCTCCTTTAGAATCACTACTGCTGCGTATAATTACATTCCACTTCAAGATTGTGTGTGTGTGTGTGTGTGTGCTTCCTGGGTCACTGGCTCCTACATCTACTAGCTATAAAGGAATAAGATAATGATGTATAATTTCATTGAGTGCCTGATACAAATTTAGCCTGAGAATATTCTTATCACAGAGTATGCTATATTGATTATGAGCCAGTAGTTCTATTCTCATATGTAAAGGTCTCTCTGAGACAGATCAGTTTTCCAAGGTCATAGGTCTAGGCAATTTCCACTAAAATAAATTTAGCATAAAAAAGAAACATATCTACAGCAAACTGAACTTACAGGAAAGCTTCCATCCATAAGAAAATCATCTTGTAGAGTAAAGTAGCTTGAGAGCAGGCACTAAAGAGTTATCTCAGTCTAAACAAAGGAGAATGATCTGTGTTCCCTAGAGAATCTTCAGCTGACTTCTTTTTTATTTTTTTCTTTTTGTTAAACTTTCTCATTTTCATTTAATGATTCTGCTGGAATTAGTCTTTTCTTTTTCAAATCAAATAGTTCCTCTGAATAGAGACTAGATAATTTCTTTTCTCTGCATAACACTGAAGGTCATTTAGCCTAAACATGTGACAAGGAAATGCATTCAACCTGTTTTGTAGAAATGGAAGCCCTCCTGCAAACTTATCTAAATAAGGAAAGACCCGGATTTGAAAGGAAGTCATCTATTTGGCAGCAACTAAAACAAAAAGAATAGAAAGTAAGCTAATATTTTGCATTGAGCATTGAATAGCATTCATTAGCTTCCCCTCTAAACCCTCCCTTGTGCAGGGTACCGTAACAAAGAAATGGTTCTTACCCTGGATGTGGTAGTGTTACTGGAATGCATCTATCTATAATTAATCAAGAATGTGTGACCATGGTTTTATGCAAATATGGATAAGACTAAGTAGAGAAAAGGGAAATCATAACCTTTTTTCTAAAACACATAGCAATTTATTGTGAATAAGAGCCATCATACACACCCCACCCCCATCTCCCCACAATTCTTTAGGCCACTTTAAGGTCTTGTTGGGAGAAAATGAAGATTAAGAAGATTTCTAGACTCTTGGATATTTAAAGCCAAAGAACATTTAAATTATCCAGGTCTCTCAGTTTTCAGTGGAGAAAATAAAAACCTAAAAAAGATACATGTAGAAGGGAGACATTTCAGAGCTGGAGGTATGTATAGGTCAGTGGTTGAGCATGTGTAAGGCTCTGAGATGGATCTCAACACCACAAAAAGAAAGGAGCAGGAAGAGGCAGACATTTCATAATTCCTGGCAAATTGAAAATGTCTAATTATAGTTAACTAAATTTTCTTGATTCTTGTTCTCTCAAATGAAAAGAATATGGAATTAAAGGTTATAAGGGTAGGGTGCCTCTTATCACTTGCCATTAATACCTTTTCTTCAAAGCAATTTTAAATTAACGATTGTTCAACTCAGTATTCCATCCATCCTTACTTTCAAGAAATAGATATATCCCCACATAGATTTTTCTTGTGCGTGTGTGTGTGTGTGTGTGTGTGTGTGTGTGTGTGTGTGTGTGGTGGACGAGAGAGAGAGAGAGAGAGAGAGAGAGAGAGAGAGAGAGAAAGAAAGCATGTATGTAGTTGCTTTATAACTGAACTATAAGTAGCATGAGACTGAATAACATGGGCATCAACAGTTTAGATAGTTACTGTTTGAATGAGAGCAAGTCATGCTTCTCTCACCTTCGGTTCTTTCAATAAAGTGGGTCTAACACCTAGTGCTTGATAGAAATAAATGAAATGTTTATAAAGTACTTCATCCACTACCTGACGCAAACAAAGCACAAGCTCTTATTGTTACCTTTTAGTAACCCAAGTCTTTTTGCCATTACCAAATGTATCCGAACACCACTTTATTTTTTATTCAGCTTACAATTTCAACTTTACTCACAATTTAACAAGTTTATTCAGTAATGAGTTCAGTTAATGAACTTTCTGTGATTTATATAAAAAGAACATTTCCTTTCTTTGAAGCCTACCTTTGTTAGGCTTCAAATGTGCTTTCTGGTCTACTATTTTAGATTAGTTAGGGTACAGATTCATGTTGATACCAAGCACTAGCTTTATACCATCAGGATTTTGTGCCCTGTGCTCAGCACCTGGGAAGAGGTCTAAAGGGAAAAACAATTCAAAATACATTTTGAATCTCTGCTTATGGCTTCACACACATTGTTGAATGTAACCTTCACAATTATCTTACCTGCTAGCTATTATTAGTCTTTAATTTAACAGAAAAGGAAATTCAAGATTAGGAAGATTAGATAAATTGCTCAAGGTTCATGGGGGTAGCAAACATTGGAGTTAGAAAAAATTTTTTTGGCAGTACTAGGGTTTGACTCAGGGCCTCAAGCTTGCTAGACAGGTGCTCTACCACTTGAGCCATTCCACCAGCCCTTTTTTGTGTTGGGTATTTTCAAGATAAGGTCTCTCAAACTATTTGCCAGGGCTGGCTTCAAACTGTGATCCTCCTGATCTCTGCCTCCTGAGTAGCTAGGATTAGACAAGAGCCACCAGCTCCTGGTTTGGAGTTAGAATTTAAATTCAGGTCTGTAGAACTCCAAAACTCACAACTACATCACATGCTTCACACTGTGAAAACAGAGTAGTGCAAAAATACTTACTTAAAATGCTTAGCACACTCATATATGTTTGCACAAAGAAGCTTAACATTTGCCACTGTAAATGCCTGCAATGGGAGGCCCATTCTGCCTTTGTTGACTAAGGAAATAGCTCTGGTTATCAGTCCTCAGAGACACAGGGGAAATGTCTCAGCAAACAATAAAGAGAAATGTGTATGTGATTCCCCTACATTCTGTTTTCTGTCTTGCCTACTTGTCAACTGTGATTAGCAATAATGGACCCCAAAAATGTTCTCATCCATGAAATCTGTGAATATGTTATGCTATGTAGCAAAGGGAAATTAAAGTTGTTAATCAACTGACCTTTTAATAAGGTCATCCTGGAGTATCATCATAGATAATCTTTAATGAGATTATCATGAATTATCTGGGCAACCCAATGCATTGCAGGTATCTTTAAAAGTGAAAGTAGGAGTGGAAGAGACAGGTTGAGTGACATGATGTGAGAGGTACTCAACCTGTCATTGCTGTCTTTGAAGGTGGAAAGGAGCACCAGTCAAGCAATGTGAGAAATCACTAGAAGCTAGGAAAAAAACAAGACTCAGACCCTCTCCAAATCTTCCAGAAAAGAACATAGCCCTGCCAACACATTGATTTTTACCCAGAGAGATACATGTCAGATTTCTGATTTACAGAACCAGAAGATAACACATTTATTCATTTTAAGCCACTGAAGATATTATAGCAGCAACAGAACACTAACATATAAGACAGTATGGGAGGAAATTTTCCTTCTGTGCCCTTAGGTTCTGGGCTGGAGGCATGACTCAAGTGGTAGAGGGCCTGCCTATTCTTTTAGATTCTATGGCTGCCTTGAGAACTAAACTGAAATAAAGCCAAGCATTATGGCTCATGCCTGTAATCCTAGCTATTTGGAAGGACAATTGTGGTTCAAGGCCAGTCTAGTCAAAAAGTTCAAGAGACCCCATCTCAATCAATGGCTGGACACAGTGATGCATGCACACCTGTCATCCCAGCTCTTCAGGGAAACACAAAGAGGAGGATCATGGTTCAGGCTGGCCTGGACATAAAGTGAGACCCTATCTCAAAAATAATCCATGTGAAAAGGACTGGGGGCGTGGCTCAAGTGGTAGAGTGTCTGCCTGGCAAGCATGCACTCCTCCCCTGAGTTCAATCCCAAGTACTGCCAAAAAGAAAAAAGAATTAAACTGAAATGAAACAGATTAATAAGAGAAAAACATATAGATGTATTTAATATTTTTACATGTATGTGTGAATCATCAAAAGGAAAATGAAGACCCAAAGAGGTTGTTAGGCTCAAAATATTTTTACACAAAGAATGGTCAATTATTAGCCGGGCACTGGTGGCTCATAGCTGTAATCCTAGCTACTCAGGAGGCAGAGATCAGGAGGATCATGGTTCAAAGCCAGCCTGGGCAAATAGTTCATGAGACTTCATCTCAAAGTAAACCATCACAAAAAATGGCTGGTGGAGTAGCTCAAGGTGTAGGTCCTGAGGTTAAGCCCCAGTACTGAGAAAAAAAACAAGAATGATCAATTACGGAGATGTGATAAAAACAAAAGGCCTTGTTCTAAAGGCAGTAAACCATGGGATAGTGACTAGGAACTATATTGAGGAAATCGGGCTGTTTTTAGTAAGCTTGTTGAACGTGTCCGTTGCAGTGGCAAGTCCCACTTTCTGGTGATAAAAATGTTCTTCTCTGCCAGCACAGTCGTCATCCCTTATCCAAGGTTTTGCTTCCCACTGTTACCCACAGTGAGGCATGGTCCAAAAGTGTCTAGTGGAAAATCTCAAATAAAATATAAGTTTTAAATTGCATGCCATCTTGCACCACTGGCTATCCTGCTACATCCCACCCAGGACATGAGTCATCTCTTTGTCCAGTGTATCACACTGCATACACTATCCGTTAGTCACTTTGTATCCCATCCTGGTTTGCAGATGGACTGTAGGTCATGGGTGCAGTGCTTGACTTCAACTAACTATTTTATAGTAACCCTAGGATACAATACCTACGTCTTTCACCTCACTCCATCATTGTATCATCTCACATCATAAACAAAAGAAGGGTAGAGTTAGTTATTTTGAGAGAAAGGTCGCATTGCATAACTTTATTACATCATATTGTTTTAATTTATCTATTTTATTATTAGTTATTATTAATATCTTACTGTGCCAAATTTAAAAATTAAATGTATCACTGTTAGGTACATATAGGAAAATCACAGTATAGAAAGAATTCAGAACTATCTGTGGTTTCATGCATCCATGGGATGTCATAGAACATACCCCCTGCTTGTAAAGGAGGATTACTGCATTTCAAAAAGCAATGACTGGGGTGGGGGAGTGGCTCAAGTGGTAGAGAACTTGCCTAGTGAGCACAGGTCCACGAGTTTGAACCCCAGTACTGCCAAAATCAAAAGCATCAGCTAAAATTACTGCCAAAAGTTCAGCAATTGCCAACTGCATCAGTCCTTTGTTTGATATCCACAAGGGAATTCCTTGTATCACAAGATTAGACCAATCAATGAACAAGTGCTCAGGAACCATTTTGTGTGGCAGCTTTTCTGTTCTATGAAAATAATATTAAAGTATCATTTTTTAAAAGTAGAGTCATAACTCTCATGCAAATATAAAATGAACACGTGTCAAAGATTTCATACAACTTGTTAATTGATGAAAGAATCAGTATCAAAGTCAGTTCAAAGTGCATTCAAGAAACTTAGGTGAGGCAGATACCAGTGGCTCATATCTGTAATCCTAGCTACTCAGGAGGCAGAGATCAGGAGCATCATGATTCCGTTTGAAGACAACCCCAGGCAAATAGTTCCAAGACCCTATCTCACAAACTCCCTCATAAGAAAGGGCTGATGAGTAGCTCAAGGGGTAAGAGTGCCCACCTAGCAAGGGTGAGGCCCTGAGTTCAAATTCCAGTGCTGCCAAAAAAAAAAAAGAAGAAAAAGCTTAAGTGATTTCAAGTAACTTAATAAAAGAATGTTCGGATAAGATTGCTGGGTTGGATACAAAATTGTTTATGTCTACTGGACCATAAGCCATAAACCTCAGGGCTTTCTTTTCCACCACCAGACAGAAATCTGAAGGCAGGAACTATTTGAATCTATGAGATAATCTCTGACTCTTCAGAGCTGTGAAGTAACCAGATCAAGAGTAAATCAATCAAAGGTTAAAACCCAGAAGCCAAATGAAGCTTACCTCTCCCTTCTGGTCCCAACTTTCAAGTAACTTTTTTGTCACTTATAAATCTGACTAAAGAAACTGTTAAAGTTGTCAAAATCAGGGAAGAATAGGTCTCCCTATCAGAGCACTCTAAGTTCTCTTTCTTGAATGGACTCTGGAGATGGCAGTAATCAACACTTTGGCAGACTTGCTTCTCTCTCAGATTTCCCTCACTTGGAAAATGACAATTACTCCAGGGCACAGTAGCTCATGCCTATATTCCCAACTACTTGGGAGGTGTAGATCAGGAGGAGGAGATTGAGAGGATTGCTGTTTAAATACAGCCCAGGCAAAAAGTTCCCAAGACCTCATGTCAACAAAAAAAAATCTGAGCATGGTGGTGCTCCTGTCACCCCAACTATGTGAGAAGTTTGCATAGAAGGATCACAGTCTGGGTGGCCAGGACATAAATGTGAGACCCTATCTCAGAAGTAACCACATCAAAAAAAAAATCTGAGCATGGTGGTGCTCCTGTCACCCCAACTATGTGGGAAGTTTGCATAGAAGGATCACAGTCTGGGTGGCCAGGACATAAATGTGAGACCCTATCTCAGAAGTAACCACATCAAAAGGGCATGGAGTATGGCTCAAGAGTGCCTTCTTTGCAAGCTCGAGGCCATGAGCTCAACCCCCCCCAAAAATTTCAATTACCTAGACTAAAAACCTTACCTTGGTCTCTCTCTATACCTAATTCATCTATTTGTTCAATATTCAGCAAAAATACATTGAAGGCCTTTTATAAGACAGGTCACTTTTCTGTCATGGATGTCCATCAAAGGTAAACAAAGCACACAAAGATCCCTACCCTTGTGGAACTTGCATTGCCATAGGGAATGAAAACTACTTAAAAATAAATAAAATCTAAAATCTACAGGATATTAGATGATGACAGTACAATAGGAAAAAAATTTAAAGAAAAATTGTTGGGAGAATTGAGGGATGGGGTTAAGAGTTTAAATAGGATGATCAGAAAAGACCTGGCAGAGGAAGTGTCACTTAAGAAGTATCTGAAGAGACTGAAAGCGGGTCGTGTGCATGTCGCTCCAGGCAGAGGGGTTTTATGTCCAGTGTGTTAGAACAGAAAGCAGTGTGACTGGACCAGAGAGAGATGCAAAAAGAAGAGTTGGTCATATTAGTAAATATTAATGCATTTAACCTGCTTAATACAAAAAAATTTTACTTTAATTCATAATGCAAGACCTAACCACCTTCTGTGTACAAAAGAAATTTCTAAAATGAAGTGATTTAGATAGATGAGACATAAAGAATAAATGTGCACCAGGAAATGCAAACAGTAAGAGAATAAGACTACTGCTACTGATAACAAGTTTGTGTTGGCATTTCATTTTATTTTTGGCAATGCTGGGGTTTGAACTCAGGGCCTCATGCTTGTAAAGCAGGTGCTCTACCACTTGAACCACTCCACCAGCTCTGATAACAAGGTTGAATGCAAACCAAAAGTATAATACTTGACAAAGAAAGACATATGTTTTAAGGCTAAAAATAACAATTTAAAGCAAGGACATGAATACAGCTATTTCATACACTAAATAGTCTAGTAACCATTTCTATGAAGCAAACAAAACTATAGGAGATGCCACAAGATAGAAACTCTCAATCAAGAAGAAATTAATATGCCACACTCAAGACATTTCACATGGATGGAATAACACAGCAAGATAGTTCTTATTGATATATAACAAATGCTACATGCTAATAACAGAAAATACATCTTTTTATGTGCTACAGAATGCTTAAGAATCAGTCATGTGTTAAGTAACAAAAAACCAATAAATTACTTAATATATAAATGGCTTGAACATAATCCAACCAAACTAAAAATCATAAATCATACGTAAGTCAGAAAGGTCCTTTCCAATGGAAATTTAAAGCAACAAAATCCAAAATCTTCTATTTAAAAACACTGTGATGAACTGGGAGCCAGTGACTCATGCCTATAATCCTAGCTACTTGGAAGGCTGAGATAGGGAGGATTGAGATTCAAGGCCAGCCCTTGCAAATAGGTCGTAAGATTACATCTTCAAAATAACCAAAGCAAAATGGACTAGAGGCAATGGTTCAAGCAGTAGAGCACCTGCTTTGCAAGTGTGAAGCCCTGAGTTCAAACCCCAGTACCATTTTTTTTTAGTGGTACTGGGGTTTGAACTCAGGGCCTTCACCTTGAGCCACTCCACCAGCCCTATTTTTGTGAAGGGTTTTTCAAGATAGGGTCTCAAGAACTATTTGCCTGGGCTGGCTTCAAACCGTGATCCTCCTGATCTCTGCCTCCTGAGTAGCTAGGATTACAGGCATGAGCCACTGGCGCCCAGCTCTTTCTTTCTTTTATAGGGAAAAAACAAAGATTTATTAGGATACCATTCAAAGAGGATAGAAGGATGGGCAGCTATTTAAAGGACCATAGCACTGGTTTTCAGTTTTTGAGACAGGGTCTCACTATGCTCCTAGACTGGCCTTGAACTTGCTATGTAGCCCAGGCTAGTCTCAACTCATGATTCTGCTGCCTGAGCCTCTGGAATGCTGGGACTACAGGTGCGTGCCATCACACTCAGCAACCTGGTTAGTTTTAATCAGAAGTTAAAGGGAATTAAGTCCAGAAATTTGGAGACAGCCAGGCAAGTGCACAGAGTGGTAATTAAGTTATAAAGTCTAATTAGATCTCAGCTTTGTGGCAAAGATTAAATTGAAGTATAATAGTTACATTGCTTGTTATAACCTCAGAATGGATTAATACACTGCTCAACAGATCCTTTCAGTTAGATAAAATAGTTCAAAGTTTTTGAAACCTAAATTGAGAAAGAGGTAAGGCTTGAAAGAAAGATTTGTGGGTGTAGTTATTGACAGATGGGTTGAGAAGAACAAAACAGACTACAGGCTAACAAAATTTTGAAACCATGGGCCTGCATAAAGAATTATGTGAGTTTTGAGACTGAAAAATGACTGTTAGGCTCTTAATCTTCTACAGGATGGACTACTAAAACCTGTTTAGTAGTCCAATGGCCCATAGGAAATCAGTATGGTACCCTAAAATGTGTCACTCTGGCAATAAGGATTATTTTGAGCTGAAGACAATTGAGAAAAAGCAAACATAGGAAAAGCTGTCTTTATGACAGCTTTTATGCTGTCTTTATGCCCAGCTTTATGAAAATGGGCATAAATTCTCACAAAGGTGCTTCTGCTTTTCTCCAGAAGGAAGGGAAGAACAATTCTAAACCTTACTAACTAGCTCTTCTCAGGTTGGTTTTACTTGTTTGTTGTTTGCAATTCTTTGTTTTTGTTTCTGGTTTTGGTTTTGGTTTTTTTTGGCAGCACTAGGGTTTGAACTCAGGACTTCATGCTTGCTATGCAGGCACTCTACTTGAGTCAAACTCCAGTATCCAAACTAGCCCTTCTCTACCACGTGTCCCCATATGCTTACCTTCCCGCAATTTGCCACCTCCTAAAAGGACCAGAAAACCCTTTCTTTTTTCTTGCACTTCTCTGCAAGTTTATTGACCTTTATCTAAATGGTCATAAAAGCCTCCAACCTCACGACTTCTTTGGGTCTTTTCCTCTTCTCTACGGACCACACTCAACACCACCCCCAAGCCATACAAAATTTATAACATCAAATAAAATTTGTATGCTTTTCTTCTGTTAACCTGTCTTTTGTCAATCTGATTTATAGGTTTCCAACTGAGGAACATAGGAAGGTAGAGGAAAAAGACTGTTTCTCTTCCTACTCTACAGGGCTGGGGAAGTGGCTCAAATGGTAGAGCGCCTGCCTCTTCCTACTCTACAACCCTTTTCATGTATGGCTGAGGAAGCACTCTCAAGGAGGAACCATAGTCACAGAGGACACAAACTAGTAATCCCCAACAAATTGGGGCCTAGTTAGGAAATTCCTCATCCCCAGGGCAAGACTCTCTGAACATCTTTCTAGGATTCCTAGAGTACATTGTATTTCAATTTCCTAATGGGATTGTTTCCCAGTCCTCATTCTGCCATTGTATGTTGTGAGTACAGGGAACAAATAACTTGTCTTTTTAGTTCATAAGTCTCCAAATTAAAAGCAGCCCACATCTGAAGTAGGCATGGTGGCTCACATCTGTATTCCTACCTACTTGGGATGCAGGAATCAGGAGGATCACCATCTGAGGCCAGCCTGGGCAAAAAGTTTCAAAATTCCATCTCAATCAATAAAAAGCGGGGTGTGGCCCACATAAATAGGAGGATCGTGGTCCAGACTGGTCCAGGCTGGCCTGGGCATAAACATGACACCCTATCTCAAAAATAACCAAAGCAAAAATGGCTAGGTACATGGCTCAGGTAGTAGAGTGCCTGCCTAGCAAGGAAGGAAGGAAAAAAAAAAGGAAGAAGCAACCACATTGGGACCTGATGTAAACACTACCAGGCATCATTCCCTAATATAGACTATCACACATCAGCCATTCTGGACTTTGAGCTTGACTTTGTAACTGGATAGATTGGATCTGAAGGCTGTCTCTGTCTCTCTCTTTTTTTGTGGGGGGGGCAGGAGGGTTCCATTTGGGAAGGAGAGGGACTAATATTGATAAATGGATAAAAGTGATATCATAGGTATCAGAGAGCTTTTTTTTTTTTATGGATGTATAAGTATTGGGGAATTAAACCCAGTGCTAAACATGCATTCTGCCACTGAGTAGATAATCATGTTTATTTTATCAGATAGATGATAAAGATTTTTTAAAAGGGTAGATTTTATTCGTGTTAGGGTTGTTCACAAACTTTCTGCCATTTCTCCTGGGCACTTAGTAAATGGAACAATTTGAAGTGAAGTGTAGCTACTTGATGCATTTGACTGATGGAATATGTTGATTCTGAACAGAATTTTAGTGGGTTTTTTTTGTTTGGTTGGTTTTATAGTGCTGGGGATCAAGCCCAGGGCCTGTCCATGCTAGATTGAGCACACCAACAACTGAGCTATATCCCCAGCCTTGGGCATGACAGGGGCATGTGTTGATGCCAGCCTGTGTCATGGCTAGAAGTTTCTAGACAGTAGCTGTTCCATCAATGCATGGATATAAGAACAGTGGAGCTCAGCTTCCAACCAGCTCTTGATGGAGGGAGCCGTGAGTAAGAAAGAAGCAATCCTTTAGTGTAAGCCACAGAGAAACAAACCTTTAGTTCTCAAAACTAAAAAAATCTAAAAAAATCTAAAAAATCTAAAAAACTAGCTAGCATTTGTTGCCCTTAACGCAGAGAAACTAAAGTAGATACCTTAAAAGCAACTGAGGCCAATAGGAAAAGGGGACCAGGTACTAGAGAAAAGGTTAGATCAAAAAGAATTAACCTAGAAGGTAACACACACTCACAGGAAATCAATGTGAGTCAATGCCCTGTATAGCTATCCTTATCTCAACCAGCAAAACCCCTTGTTCCTTCCTATTATTGCTTATACTCTCTCTACAACAAAATTAGAGATAAGGGCAAAATAGTTTCTGCTGGGTATTGAGGGGGGTGAGCGGGAGGGGGTGGAGTGGGTGGTAAGGGGGGAGAAATGAACCAAGCCTTGTATGCACATATGAATAATAAAAGAAAAATGAAAAAAAAATACATTTAAAAAATAAAACAAAATAAAATAAAAATTGGAAAAAAAAAAAAAACAAAGACATCTCTGTAAGTAAACAAAGTGAAAAGCCTTGCCTTCAGAGATATCAAGAATTAATATAACACTATAGTAATGATTGCAATATTTGTACAAGGACAGAAAGAAGGTCACATGAGCAGAGAGAGAGCTCAAAAACACATAGAAACATACATGCACACACTCGATTTTCAATAAATGTAGCACTGTAAGACAATGAAGACAGTGTGGTTTATTTATTTATTGTTTTTTTTTGCTTTGTTTTGCCATACTTGGGTTTGAACTTAGAACCTATGCCTTGAGACATTCCAGCAGCCTTTCTCTTTTTTTGATAGGTGTTTTCAAGATAGGGTCTCAGGAACGATTTGTCTGGGCTGGCTTTGAACCGTAATCCTCCTGATGTCTGCCTCCTGAGTAGCTAGAATTACAGGCATGAGCCGAGCCCATCACAACTATCCTAACAAGTGAAAGAAGGAGTGGAAGAGACAGGTTGAGTGACATGACGTGAGAGGTACTCAACCTGTCATTGATGGCTTTGAAGGTGGAAAAGGAGCACCAATCAAGCAATGTGAGAAACTACTAGAAGGTAGGGAAAAAAAAAAAAATAAGAAACGGATTCTCCCAAAAGCTTCCAGAAAAGAACATAGTCCTGCCGACACATTGATTTTTACCCAGAGAGATGCATGTCAGATTTCTGATCTACAGAACCAGAAGATAACACATTTATTCATTTTAAGCCACTGAAGATATTATAGCAGCAACAGGACACTAACATATAAGATAGTACAGGAGGAAATTTTCCTTCTGTTCTCTTCGGTTCTGGGCTGGAGGCATGACTCAAGTGGTAGAGTGTCTGCCTGGCAAGCATGCACTCCTCCCCCCAGTTCAATCCCAAGTACAGCCAAAAAGAAAAAGAATTAAACTGAAATGAAACATTAATAAAAGAAAAACATACATATGTATTTAATATTTTACATGTATGTGTGAATCATCAAAAGGAAAATGAAGACCCAAAGAAGTTGTTAGGCCCAAAATATTTTTACACAAAGAGTGGTCAATTATGGAGATGTGACAAAAACAAAAGGGCTTGTTCTAAAGGCAGTAAACCATGGGATAGTGACTAGGAACTATATTGGGGAAATCTAATTGAAATACGGGCTTTTTTTAGTAAGTTTGTTGAACGTGTCCATTGCAGTGTCAAGTCCCACTTTCTGGTGATAAGAATGTTCTCTTCCTAGCACAGCTGTCATCCCTTATCCAAGGTTTTGCTTCCCACTGTTATCCACAGTGAGGCATGGTCCAAAAGTGTGTAGTGGAAAAATCCCAGAAATAAAATAGTATTTATAAGTTCTTTTTAATATTTCAATGTTATTTTATTCTTTTAATTATAAATTTTTATTAGGATTTATGCTTTATACAGGGGGGTTATTTATGAGTTTTAAATTGCATGCCGTTCTGAATAGTATGATGACGTCTTACACCGCTGGCTGTCCTGCTACATCCCATCCAGGACATGAGTTGCCTCTTTGTCCAGTGTACCATGCTGTATACACTACACACCTATTAGTCACTTAATCCCACTTTGGTTAGTAGATGGACTATAGGTAATGGGTGCGGTGCTTGTCTTCAAGTCTTCAAGTAACCATTATGTAGTCCCTAATGCCAGGATACAATACCTACATCTTTCACTTCACTCCATCATTGTATCATCTCACTTCACAACCAAAAGAAGGGTAAAGTAAGGTATTTTGAGAGATAGATCACATTCATATAACTTTTATTATAGCCTGGGCAAATAGTTTGTGAGACCCTATCTTAAAAAAAAAAAAAAAAAGCACATAAAAGGGCTAGTAAAGTGACTCAAGGTATAGGCCTTGAGTTCAAACCCCAGTACCACACACACAAAAAGAGTTCAGTATTATCTAGTAAAATTAGACACAACTATCTGTGACCTAGTCAATGGAATAATACCACAAAAACAATGAAAATTAAAGTAGAGCTACATGCAACAATATGGATGAATTAAAAAACCTAATTATAGGAGGTGTGACTTATAGGAGGTGTGCCTGCCTAAAAACCTAATGATAAGTGAAAGAAATTCTACAAAAGAATACATGGCTGGGGCTGGGGCTCAGTGGGTACCACCTGTCTGTTACATATCAAGTTCAGAATAAGTCAGAACTAATCTTCAGTGTCTGGAAATAGACATGTGGTATTAGGGTTATAAAGTAAACAAGAAAGTGATTACTGGCAATGTAAAGACAAGTAGACACCTCTGCGGGCTGGGGAGGGTTGTTGCTCTGGGTTGCTGGTAACCTATTTCTGCATCTAAGGAGTAGTTACACAAATGTTCTCTTTAAATTAACCAAAGCAAATACTTGGGAACTTTCTTTTTTTTTGAAATCTATGAAATGCATGTTCATACTTATTTATGTTGGTGGTACTGGAGTTTGAGCTCTGGGCTTTGCACTTGCTATGCAGATGCTCTACCACTTGAGCCAAGACCCCAGCCCATAGCACTCTTCTTTTAATAAAAGTTGAACTCTGGAAAACCAACATTAGAAACCAAGATTATGAGTGATTCCTGCTACTCTCACATTCACTTGTGGTAAAGATTTCTTGTCTGTTGACATTTTTGTTGTCACAATGGAAAAGGGAAAGAGGGAACTAAGTAATGAGTCAGCCCTTTCACAGCATCTCCATGTTTTAAGATGAAGTTTTGTGGTTTGTAATGTATTTCCCCTAAAAGACACAAAGTTAACATAAGAATTCAGAGAATCACGTATGCAAATTAACTTTTCTTACTTAACTTTTTAATTTTAAAGTAAAATGTGTATCAAAATGAAAAATTATAGGGGGGCATGGTGGTGCATGCTGGTGATCCCACCTGTGTAGGAGGCAAAGGTAGTAGGATCCCAGTTGGAGATCCTAACTGAAAAATATAAAAGAGAGAGCCAGGCACCAGTAATCCTAGCTACTTGGGAGGCTGAGATTGGGAGGATCATGGTTTAAGGCCCGCCCCAGCAAATAGTTCAGGAGACCCCCCATCCCCAAAATAACCAGAGCAAAATGGGCTGAAAGTGTGGCTCAAGTGTTAGAGCATCCAATTTGGAATCGTGAGGTCCTGAGTTCAAATCCCAGTCCAACAACAACAAAAAATTACTAAAGAACAAAAGGTCTGAGGGCAGGCATGGCTCAAGTGGTAGAGGGCAAGTTTGACCCCCTGAGTTCAAGAACCAGTACTGAAGAAAATATATATACATATTTATACCAATGACACTTTTTTTTTTTTGGTGGCACTAGGGTTTGAACTCAGGGCCTCACACTTGCAGGTAGGCACTCTATTACTTGAGCCACTACTCTAGCCCTGTTTCTGTGCTAGGTTTTTTTGAGATAAGATCTTGCAAACTATTTGCCCAAGCTTTGAACCTTGATCTCTGCCTCCTGAGTAGCTAGCATTACAGGTGAGAGCCACCAGCACCTGGCTCCCCAACCCTTAATGAAAATATTTTTAGCAGGTATGGTGGTGCACACCTGTGATCTCAGAACTTCACAGAGGCTGAGGCATGAAGATCAAGAGTTAGAGGCCAGCCTGGGTACATAGAGAGAATCTCAAAAAAAAAGGAGCAGTGGGGCATTCCTGGCTCAAGGTCTGCTGGAACAAATAGTTCACAAGAACCCATCTTCAAAATAACCAGAGCAAAATGGGCTGGAGGTGTGGCTCAAGTGGTAGAGCACCTGCTTTGCAAGTGTGAAGCCCAGTTCCCATCAGTCCCACCAAAAAAAAAAAAAACCAAAAAGGAAGGAAATGCGTTTGTTAAATTTCGTATCATATTCCCTCCCTGAGCTGATATTTGTATTCCATTTCTCCTCACATATTTATCTTAACCTATTTTATGCTTATATTAACCATCTTCTTCTTCAGAGTCCTGGAAGAGGACAGCCCTGACAACAACTTGGCTTCAGCCCCATGAAACCTATTTCACACTTCTGAACTATAAATTAAACTCACACTCTGTTGGAAAAATCTTTTTGTTTTAAACTTGCCCTCATAAGGGTCTAAGTGTCTGCAAAGTACATTCCGAATTGAGTTACCATTGCAATTATCAGTAGCACATGATGGCTTAAGACACCAATAATCAAATTTTGTTGATAAATTATTATTAAGGAAAAAAGAAATCTCTCTTCTCTCCTCTTCTCTCTCTCTCTCTCTTTCTTTCTCCCTTTCTCGAGTGCTGAGGGTCAAACTCAGGTCCTTGAACATGCTAGGTAAGTGATTTACAGTTGAGGTACATCCTCAGTTCTAAGGGACATATTCTTCTCTAAAGACTCGAGGAAGCATTGGCCCTGCTGATGAGTTGGTTTTGCTTTTTTGGTGTGTGGGAGGAGGTTGTTTTGTTTTTGTTTTTGAGACAGTCTCACTATGTAGCCCAAGTTGGCCTCAAATGAATGATCCTCCTGCCTCCACCACCCCAAGGGTCAAAACACCTTGGTTTTGACCTGGTGACACTCATTTCAGACTTCTGACTTCTAGGATGATAAAATAATTAGTGCTGTGTGAAGCCACCAAGTTGGTAATGTGTCACAGCGGTGATCCTTAGGAAGACTACTTTTTGTACCAAGGAGTAGACACATTTGTCAAAATAAACAATGTGAAATGCAATGTTCTGTTTGTAGACAATTTTTTTCTGGCTTAAAAAAGAAATAAAGAACCTAGAATACCTGATTCTATATTTCAAATCACCACCATCCCCACATATCCCAGAAGGCTAACTGTTTGGGGAGACGTCAGTTGCATCAATTTCCTGAGGAGTTAGGACCTTTCTGTCTCTGGAGTTCTTGGGTTTCCTGGACTACTTAGCTTGGATACAGTAAAGAATTCGGTGGCTGGGAGTGTAGCTCAGTGGTACACCCTAGCATGTGTGAGGCCCTGGATTCCATCCCAGCACCACCAAATAATTAAATTAATAATAGTTGTGTCACATGATACCTACTTAAGATGGAAAGACCCAAAATGCACAACTGGTCATAGTCTTAGCTCTATAATGAGTAAGTTTTAAAGTTTTGAGTTTTCATGTGCAATTATAGGACTCAGCTTCCTAATTACTGAGACATAAAACCTGGATAGGGTTTCTGGGGACTTTCTAGGTCTAACATTATACATCTCTTTGGTTCTACAGGTCATTCATTTAGGGTTGGCAGAGTGGCTCAAATGGTAGTATGCCTCCCTAGCAAGCATGAGGCCCTGAATTCAGACCCAGTGCCACCAAAAAATTTTAAAAGAATAAAGTTCATTCATTTACTAAACATACACTCATTATGTCACCATTATCCCCTTAACTAATCTCCCTGTGACCCATTTCTGATCCTCTATATTCCATTCTTCATCTGGCAGCCTAAAACATTCATTTATAAAATAAAAAGTTAAAATGCTTTCAATTCTAAAAATTATAATTCCACTTTCTGCCAATGGTGTGCACTTCTTGGAGTTTATCTAAAATTCAAAAAACAACCTTCACTGCATCTCCCGAGAACTGGAAGAAAGTCCAGGTTTGTCTCCCTAGGACCACTGACATGAGAGGCTTGCACAGGTGAAGGGCTTCAGAGACAGGGTAAATAGGTTCTTTTTGTTATTATTATTTTATTTTTGGTGGTACTGGGGTTTGAACTTAGGGTTTTGCACTTCCTAGACATGAGATCTGCCATCTGAGAAACACCCCTAGGCCTTTTTTGCTTTAGTTATTTTTCAGGTAGGGTTTCACATTTTTGCCAGGGGCCAGCCTCAGAAGGTAATTCTCCTATCTCTGTCTCCCACATAGCTGAGATTACAGGTGTGGGCTACCATGTCTGACCCTCCAAACATGAAAATTCTATGTGTACATTCCTATTCAAAATATTTAGAAAAGAGACCACAAGATGTAGAGACCAAGTGGCCGTACACATAAAGCAGAACAATAGAGAACAATAACCTCAGTTCCATAAGCTATTTCCTCTGGCTGGCTCACTCCTCTGCATCTCACCCCTTTACTTATACCATCCGTGCTTATCCTTCAGTTTGCAACTCAAGCATCACTTCTAGGATTCTTACTTCAGTCCCAAGATCAGTTTAGGCTTCCAAAACCTACCTGCCTTTTTTTACATTCACCCCATTCAGAACTATACATTCACCGTTTTTCTTCTTAACTAAGCTCTAAGCCCCACACGGATGGGGTATCACCCGGTCATCCTCTATCTAGCACACGGCCTGTACCCACTCAGTGGGTGCCCAGTTACCTCCAGATTTCAGTGCTTATAGAATAAATATTTCTGCCCCCTGTCACTCAGCACTGTAATTGTGCTTTATGAAGGAAAAGAAGAAACCAGGATAAAAACAAAAAAAGAAAACGGCTTTGCCCAAACCATAATCTGTTAGATAAATTGCTAAGGTTGAAAATACAAATGGAATCCTTTAAGCGGAAATGCCATTCAACACAAAAGATTACAATACAGCTACTCTGAAGGGGATATCATGTAATAACCACAGAGCAAATGCTGTTAGATAGCCACATTTAAAAGATATCTCATACTCAGTTTCTGTATTTCTGTAACAATAGTTAAAGGGTGGAAAATCATATTTCTTTTTTCTTTTTCGGAAGTACTGGGGATTGAACTCAGGGCCTCGCATTTGCTAGACAGGCACTGTACCATTTGAGCCACAGCCCCAGTCCAAAAGATTGCAGTTTCAAATGTATACACATATAATTGAGCATACAAGACTACTCTGAGCCAGGTGCTGGTGGTTCACACCTTTAATCCCAGCTACTTGGGAGGAAGAGATCAGTAGGATCACCAGCTCAGGCAACTAGTTCACAAGACCCTATCTCAAAAATACCGAACACAAAGAAGGACTGGTGGAGTGACTCAAGTGATAGCAAGTGTGAGGCCCTGAGTTCAAACCCCAGTATTGGAAAAAAAAAAAAAAAGAATATTCTGAAAATCTGTACAAGAACCTGAGAACTATCAGCACCCATTCAGTTAACTGCTGACATGAAGTTGACTGTACTGTTCCATTGTCTTCATCTACAGGGTTCAAGTTCTAGGAACTCTTGCCCAGAAGATAAAAGTTGAAATCAAGTTTATTGTTCATTACAGGAACATCCAGACAATATATTTTAAATGGCTCAGCTTTTCAACAGACAGTTATCAAATGATTGCTTAGTTTCTAAGATTTTTTTTTAAACCCTCTTCATATAGGATTGTGTCCACATCCTCAACCATGATCCTTAGCCAAACTTAATCAAAGTCCTACACTGAAAGACCTGCCTTAAACCAGACCCCAAAACCTCATAATCCTGACTCTCCCCTCCCCTCCCCTTTTCTCCCCTCCCAGAAGTTGCCAAAGCTCCAGCAAGGTGGTGAGAAGCCTGGCTTTGCCTGACCAAGGGGGGATATTTTCAGGGAGCTTACATTCAACAAAACTGATAATAGTGGTTGTGAGTGAAGAGGAAATGGAGGAAGAGATGTGGAAGTTGTCCTTTTGTGCACTAGGATTTTTTGTGCGCTAGGACATGGGAACATCATCTATTGCAAAATAAATGCTAAAACTTTTTTTTTTTTTAACTTCAGGGTGGAAGACACCATATGCACTTTCCTCTCTGACCAGAAGGTGTCGCTTTCTTGCCTATGTACCAGCACTCTCCACCTGCCCTGGGGCTGGGGAAAGAGAGCCTCAGTGATATGACAGAGGCCCTAAACGGGACTGGAAATTTTCACTCTTGGAAACAGGGACTGTAGATAAATATTATCTACAGTAGTAGATAATATTTTTTGGATATATACTAAATGCCAATTAAGACGTGTGTGTGTGTGTGTGTGTGTGTGTGTGTGTGACACTCAATCCCTGAGCTACACCTCCAGCTCCTCAACAGCTTTCTTTAAGGTGAAATTGGTACATGATTAATTGCTCATATTTAAAATGTACAAATGATGAGGTGTTTGTCTGATGGGAGTGAAACTTGAACTCAGGACCTCATACTCTCTAAGCAGGCACTCTATCACTTGAGCATTCTACCAAATGTTTTTTTGGTCAGGTATTTTCAAGATAGGCTGGCTTCGAACCTCTGCCTCCCAAGTAGCTAGGATTATAGGCCACCTGCTCCAGCCACACACAAATAATCTTATTTTATCCTAGAGGTAAACACTATCACTCCCATTTTACCAAAGAGGAAACTGAGGTATAGATAGTCTACATAAGCTGCCTACCCAAATTATTTAGCTAGCAAGTTGTAGAGCTATTATTTGAATATAGGAAGGTACACCAACACCAGGTATACACTAAATCAGCTTTTTATTGGGGGGTGGGGCTGATGAGGATCAACCCCAGGTCTTCAAACATGCTAGGTAAATACTCTACCATTAAGCTATACTCTCAACTCCTAAAACAACAATTCTCAAACTGGACTACACATGTGTCCCTGGAAATATAAAGACCTTTTACAATGTCCAAGGGCTTAAATTTCCAAATGTTCAATTTTCATATATACTCTGCATCTGGACTCACATTGAGAATGGGTCATAATAGTCAAAGCTTCATGATCATGGACTTTCCCATCTCCCTTTTCACTGCATAAAAGGTATAATTAAACCAGGTGTCAGTGGTTCACGTCTGTAATCCTAGCTACTCAGGAGGCAGAGATCAAGAGGATCACAGTTCGAAGCCAGCCTGGGCAAATAGTTCACAAGACCCTCTCTCGAAAAAACTCATCACAAAAATAAAAAGGCTGGTGGAGTGGCTCAAGTGGTAGAGGGCCTGAGCAAGCATAAGACCCTGAGTTCAAACCCCAATACCACCAAAAAAAAAAAAGTATGTCATTCATTCCATAGTATATTGTCCTGAGGAGGAAAACAACAAAACCCCACAAAATACAAAGAAGAAAAAATTCTCTTGACCATCAAAGATAATTTGAAATATTGTCATTTCAGGATACATAAATTGTTTGTTGCAAATTTTTTTCAAGTCAAGACATACAGTTCTTTCAACCAAATTGAAAGAGGATCTAATCAAGTTGAGCACTGATCATTAAAAATAATTTTTGGTGAAAGATTATTACAAGATTTGAAAGAGTTCAGAAAAACCGGCGGCACTGCTAAACTGAAAAGTCTTCATTCCTACTTGCTTATTTATATGTGTGAGATTTCTCAAAGAATGCATCAGGGACATTAAAGAGGAATAAAATTTATCCTGATTCCTGCTCATTGTAGAAAAAAGTAATATTCATCTATGGGTATGTGCATTAATTGAAAAAATACCAACTGTATCCATCTCACTAGAAGTCTTTTTTTTTTTTTTTTGGTGGTACTGGGGTTTGAACCCATACTTGCTAACCAACTGCTTTACCACTTGAGTCACACCCCAAGTCCTATAAGAAGTCTTTAACAAACTTGAACCTTGCAAAATAAAAAACATGTTTTAAATTATGTGATATTTTTAATGTCAAGAAGTTTGATAGAATGATTAATAAAACTAGCATGAGGGGTTTTTGGTTGCTTTTGTTTGTTTTGTGTTTCTGCTGTGTAGCCCAGGCTGGCCTCCAGCTCTCCAACCTGCCTCAGCCTCCTGAGTGCTGGATGACAGTGTGTACCACCATGCACCCTGTACCATGCTTCTAAAGTGATACAGCACTCTACTCCAGCCAATATCATCAGGTCCTTCAACTATTTAGATACAGGATGAAAATTTTAGATGTTGACTAAGGCATTTCAAGGAATATATACTTTTCAAACCTTATTTCAGGAAGCATGCAATAGAAAATATTTGAGTTTGGCTGGAGGCATGTTTAAGCTGTAGAGTGTCTACCTAGCAAGTGCAAAGCTCTGAATTCAAACCCCAGTACCATAAAAAAAAAATTAAATAAATAAAATGTTTGAACCCATGTTTCCTTTCGTGTTTGCTTCAAGCAAACAATTGATAGTCCTGACTGGTAGATCCCAATTCCCTTATGGTTGTATTATGGACTGAATTGTGTTTCCCTAAAATTTTCATGTTGAAGCCCTAAGTCCCATTATGGCAAATATGGAGATGGTGCCTTCTTTTCTTTATTTTTTATTTTTATTCTTTATTCATTTATTCATATGTGTATACACTGTTTGGGCTATTTCTCTTCCCTGTTCCCTTTCCCCCCTCCCCTTCTCACTTCCAGGCAGATCCTGTTCTGCGAAATGGAGCCTTCTTAAGGAGATCACTAAGATTAAATAAGATTATAAGTGTGGGACCCTAACCTAATGTGACTAGTATCCTTATAAGAAAGAGGCAGGAATGTGCATTCACAGAGAAAAGGCCATGTGACAACACAGTGGGAAGATGACCACCTGCAAGCCTAGGAGAGGGGCCACAGGTAAAACCAAACATGCTGAGACCTCAATCTTTGACCTCCATCCTTCAGAAGTGAGAAGGAAATATCTGCTTTTATTATTGTTAGGAAAAACACCGCTCACAAAGAAAGCTCACCAGAAAAGTCTCACATCCAAGAGCAAAGTTTAATGGCAGGCTGGAACTGCCAGGCTGGCCAGGGAAAGATGGCACAGCACAGACTCTGGGCCAGGCGTGGCTTTTATAGAAGAGGGAGCTTGAAGAATTTGGCGCATATGCACAATAGTCTCTGGTAGGGGTGGGGCTGTTTTAGAGTGCAGGAATTTCTGTTAAGGGTGGGACTGCCATTTTGGCAGCCGATTCACAAAATGGCGACATTATTACTCTGTCAATTATGACACCCTAGCAGACTTATATAGGATGCTTTGACTGTTTAGTGGCAGAGACCACAACCTGAAAGAAGGCCCTGTTATTTTATTTGGTGGGACTGGGGTTTGAACTAAGGGATTCATGCTTGTTAGGCAGGTGCTCTACTGCTTGAGCCACACTGCCAGTCCTTTTGAAGGACAGACAGTGGGAGGTCAAGGAGACACTTCTCCTCCCTAGGGAACACCCACCTGCATCTGAAAGGCATCTCTGCCCTCAGGCAATACACAAAGAAAAATGAGTTTCTAGGTCCCCCTGCATTCCCCAACATGCGGTCTTTCTCTACAAATAAAATCTTTCTGACCTCGGCTGCTGGAGTCTGTGCTTTCATTCTCAGAGCAGGCTCAAGAACCCTGAGCACCTAAAATTCCTACGTGTGTCATCAGTGCATCACTTTCTGCTCTGATTATTGTAGAAATAGTGTCTCACTTTCTACTGAAGCCAGACTGGACCATTGATAGAACAATATTGCTGCCATTTTATAAATCAGAGGCCATTTTATCCTCAGGTCTCACCTCTTGGAAAATGGAACCATTCCCAATAAACAGCCCTGCCTTTTAACAAAATTTCCCACACCAGACAAGCTCCACCCAAGTTCCACCCCCATCAGGGACCCCTGCGCACATGCCAACCTCTTACCCTCCCTCTTCCATAAAAGGCCATGCCTGGCCCAGACTCTCTCTCTTCCTGTGCCATCTTTCCCAGGTCAGCCAGGTGGCTCATGCCTGCCATTAAACCCTGCTCTTGGACATGAGTTTTTCTCATGAGCTTTCTTTGTGAGTGGCATTTTTCCTAACATTTGGTGCCATGACTCAGATCAGGGTGCACTCTCAGCATTGACCTTGTTGTCCCGGCCTCCCCCACCCCATCCTCTCTCTCTTTCTCTCAACTCCCATTCCCTTCCTCTGGGATCTGAGCTGCTTTGCCAGAAGCCCCGATCCTAGAAAATGCTACTCCCTCACTAGTTCACAGGGACGTTCCTCTGCCCCAGCGTGCCTCCAACCACCATCTACCACCGGCCAATCTTCCTTCAAGGTCATCTCTCAGTGAGTCCTCCTTGCATGTAGAGCTGTGATCGCTCTCATTTCCTTGAAATCCTAGCACTAGATCTCGGCTCGCTCTCATCCCTGGGAACCAGGTTCCCCACTAGGGACTGTGGACCCCCGGGGTGAAGACATTCCCTCTGGGTGCTCCACATCTCTCTCTCTCTCTCTCTCTCTCTCTCCTGGGGGCCTGATATTTTGGGGAAGCCCACCATATCTCTCCTCAGGTCAGGCCTCACCGTGGGAGTTGGACTGTCCCAAATTCCTTCAGACTCCCGATTGGGATGTCTTCTGGCCAACCTTGGGCCCCTACACCTCACACCTGATCTTAAGCACCAAAAGCTCATTTTTCTCTGTAATCAGGCCTGGCCCCAATACCCACTTCACAATGCCTCCAAGTGGCCACTTAGTGGCACTTTTGATCCCAATATTTTAAGGGAGATATACAATTTCTGTGAGCACACTGATAAATTGAAGGAACTTTCCTACATCCAATCCTTTCTTATCTCCACACCAAACCCTCCTTCTGTACTTCCTATTCCCCTGCACAGATTCTATTAGCTTCTAAACCAGTCTGAAAACCAGCCAAATCCTCTTCAGAACCCCCTCCTGACTCTGAAACTTTCCCTTTTTTTCGACCCTGCTAACAAGCCTCCACCTTATCAGAGATGGGCTTCCATTGTTCAACTGTCTGCCCCTGCCCCTCCTTCTGCCCCTCCTTCCACCTGCCCTTCCACCCATCCTTCTACCCACCCAGAACCACAGGATCCCATGAGCCCCACACACACTCGTTCCCACAGACCCCCCAGTCAGCTAGTTTCCATCTACCCTTTCCAGGAAGTGGCTGGAGCACTGGAGCAGAGGCACTGTGAGGGTCCATGTCCCCTTCTCCCTCACTGACCTCTCTCAGATAGAAAAGCGCCTTGGCTCCTTCACCACTAACCCTGATTCTTATGTTAAGGAATTTCAGTACTTGGCTCAATCCTATGATGTTACTTGCCATGACATCTATCTCATTCTTTCCTCCACCCTCCTCCCAGAGGCGAGACACAGGGTCTGGGATGTGCCTAGGGCACATGCAGATGAGGTCCATATCACCACCCCTGCCCATCCTGTAGGGGCCACAGCAATCCCCACTGAGGAGCATAATTGGAATTATCAAACCAGTGGTAGAACGCTTAGAGATCAGATGGTTACCTGTTTGGTGGCAGGATTAAAAAAGGCAGACCAAAAGGTTGTTAATTTTGATAAACTCAGAGAAATTCAGTGAGAAAAAGGAAAATCTAGCTAGTTTCTTGTCCTGGCTCACAGAGGCACTACAACGCCATATGAAATTGACTCTGAAACTCAGGATGGGACAATCATTCTTATGACCTACTTTATCTCCCAGTCAACCCCAGATATAAGAAGAAAACTTGAAGGCTGGAAAATGGCCCTCAGACTCCACAGGCTGAAATTTTAAATGTGGCCTTCAAGGTCTGTAATTACAGAGAAGAACAACAAAGTGTTGATAAGGAGAGGAGAGATAGGATGAAATTCCAGATGTTGGCCCAAGCCCTCTGACAAAGGCCTCTGACCTCTAACTCCCAAGGCCAGGAAAAATCCTGAACACCTCCCAGCCCATGTTTTCAGTGTGGCCTTGAGGGACACTGGGCCTGTGCATGTCCTAAACCACGACGCCTGCAGGGCCATGTCCTAAGTGCAAACAGGAGGGCCACTGGGCAATGGACTGCCCCTCCACCCCTCAAGGCAGAGGGTCTAAGCCCCCCCACAGTCCCTCCTCCCTAACTGATCTTTTAGGACTGGTAACTATGGGTGATGACTGACGGAGCCCAGGACTCCCAGGCCCAACAACCATAACTCCACGGGAGCCCAGGATAACTGCCCTCATCGAAGGTAGGCCTATCTTTCTCCTCATAGACACCGGTGCCACATTTTCTGCCTTGCCGGAGTTCTGGGGACCTACCAAGCCTTCTTTAACCTCCATAATTGGGGTGGAGGGAACTCCTACCCAGTCCTTAATGACTTTTCCCTTAACCTGCATATTGGGAGACACACTTTTTACTCACTCCTTCCTAGTCCTCCCTAATTGCCCCACCGCACTCTTGAGAAGGGGCATTTTGTCAAAATTCCAGGCCACTCTCACCTTACACCCACCCCCTCTTAAGCCGCGACCCATTAACCCCTTGTCTCCATCCTCATGGCCCCTCCTTGCCATTATGGTTGCCCTGCTTCCACAAGCCCCTCCTGACCCCTTGCTCTTACCCGCTATGCTGGTGGACCCCATTGTGTGGGACCTCCAGAACCCTGAAGTCACTACACATCATAAGCCAATTGTTATTACTCTCAAGGCTCCCTCTGTTTTCCCAAACCAACTTCAATATCACATCTCTCTAATCCACTTACAGGGATTAAAGATTATCATTTCAGAGCTTCTCCTAAGGGCCTGCTTCACACAACCCACTCCCCCTATAACACTCCTATTCTGCCTGTAAAAAAGCCCAATGGGTCTTACTGGTTAGTAAAGGACCTCTGCTTAGACAACACGGCAGTGACTCCTATACACCTGGTGGTGCACAACCCCTACACTCTCCTGTCTCTCATCCCCAGTACCACCACCCATTTCACAGTCCTGGACCTAAAAGATGCTTTCTTCACTATCCCTGTCCACCCACAATCCCAAAACCTCTTTGCCTTCACCTGGACTGATCCAGATTATCATACTTCCCAACAACTGACCTGGACTGTTCTGCCTCAGAGGTTCCAGGACAGTCCCCACCTCTTTGGCCAAGCTCTGGCTAGGGACCTCCTTACCCTCCATCTCTCCTCGAGTAAAATCCTCTGGTGTGTAGATGAGCTCCTGCTCTGCAGCCCCTCTCTCGAGGATAGACAACAACACACTGCCCTTCTGCTTAATTTTCTGGGAAAAAAGGGATACTGGGTGTCCCCTAACAAGGCTCAACTTTCTCTCACCCAGGTGACTTACCTGGGCCTGTCTATCTCCCCTACTCATAAGGCTATCACCCTAGATTGCAAGGCCTTGTTAGCCTCTTTCCCTGCTCCCACCACCAAGGCTGAAATTCTCTCCTTCCTCGGCCTGGCTAGCTATCTCAGAGCCTGGGTGCCCAACTTCAGTCTAATGCCAAACCTCAATATGAGGCATCTGGGGTCCCATTCAAGAGCCCCTAGACCCCTCTCAGCCTGTATCAGGTCATTTTAAAACCCATGCCCCCCTCCCATATCCTATCCCTCCAGGTGGCCTTGGTTGAGGATCCCACCCCATCTTTCATCTCATGTCCCCCACTTAACCCAGCCACTCTTCCTCTCTCTTCAACACCCCTTGTTAACTCCTGCCCCGAGATCCTTGAAGAACTCCTCACCTGCACAACCACATTCAGGAGGGCACCTTTTCTCAGGCTGACTACACTTGGTTCATTAATGGCAGCTTCTTCATTCACAATGGACAACAAAGAGCTGGATACGCTATCGTGTCTGATTCTGCCATCATTGAAGCATGCTCTCTCCCTTTGTGTACTACTTCCCAAAGGGCAGAATTGACTGCCCTGGCCAGAGCTCTAACCCTGGCAAAAGACAGAACTGTCAACATTTACACTGACACTAAATATGCATTTCACAGTTTATTGTCTCACTCTGCTATCTGGAAGGAAAAGGGATTCCTAACTACAAGAGGAACTCCCATTATCAATGCTGCCTTAATAGCCCAGGTCTTAGAGACTTCATGCCTTCCTTCCTGGGTAGGCATTACTCATTGCAAAGCCTACAAAACTGACTCTTCCATAATTACCAGAGGAAATAACCAAGTGGATACAGAGGCCAAGAGAGCAGCCCTCCAAACTGCACCCCAATTGACCATGTAACCCCTTACCCCAGCTTCCTCCCCCCCTTACTAAACTCTCCCTCCTGCCTTCTGAAGTTAAAACTCTCCTCTCCTATTTACATATGCTTTTTCATCCTAATCTTCACACTCTTTACACCTTTCTCTGCTAATCCCTTTCCCTATCTCCAGGAGACATATAATACCTTAAACAGTTTACCCAATCCTGCTCAATTTGCCAGCACACAAACCCCAACTCCAATATTAGACCCCCTCCCTTTCCTACCCACCAAGCCAGGGGATGCCTCCCTGCCATGGATTGGCAGGTGGACTTCACACATATGCCTCCAGTAAAGAGGATTAGGTACCTCCTAGTATTGGTAGACACCTTCATAGGATGGATGGAGGCCTTCCCTATGACCAATAAGAAGGCCTCCACTGTGACATCGATTTTGGTCACAGAGATCATCCCACAGTTTGGTCTCCCAGCCTCCATCCAGTCAGACAATGGGCCTGAGTTTGTTTCCTCTATTTCCCAAAAATTGGCACAAGCCTTAAATATTCACTGGAGATTTCACATTCCCTATCACCCCCAATCTTCAGGTAAAGTCAAACGTGCCAATCGCACACTGAAAAATACTCTCACCAAACTCTCCCTCAAGCTCCACCTAGACTGGACAAAGCTCCTACCCCTAGTCCTTCTCAGCCTCTGGGCCCTTCCAAAAAGACCACTCATGTTCAGCCCCTTCGAGCTCCTCTATGGCTGTCCACTCCTCCATATCATGGTTCAGCCACAACCCCCTAACATTTCCCCCACTTTCCTCAATCCTCTCCTCACTTTTCTTTGCTCTCTCCTTTGGTCTCAGGCTCATGATCAGTTGCCACAGCCCTCTGACACCACCAAAATAATTCCTTCCCTCCAAATGGGAGATCTGGTTTATCTAAAAAGTAAAACCACACCTGGCCACCTGCAGGAAAAGTGGAGAGGCCCATTTAGGGTCATCCTCACCACCCCCACAGCTGCTAAGCTACTGGGATTTCCCTCATGTTCAAAATCTAAAACCGGCAGCCCCACAAAAGACCTATCAATCTCTTCTTACAGGACCAATAAAATAAAGATCTCCTGCCTCCCCAAGATCCTAGAAGATGAAGACACATCCACGGAGACTCCCAGGGCATAGGCAGGAGCCCTATGCCTAGGGACCTTGCATCTCGCCTACTCACTCTTTATACTTCCCCCCTCCCATTCTTTCCTGTCAGTGCCTGCCCACACTTTTACTCTTTCCTATATACACTCTACTCTGAGATTTTACTCCTCCCACCTCCCAACACAATCAGCCTCCCTCCTTTCTCATACCTTCTTTATCCCTGCTTCATAGATTGGATAGCCAACCTTCACCTCCAAGGTACTCTCTCAAACTTTGCTCCTGAAGAAATCTATTCATTTTCCAACATTTTCTTTGCCTTATTGTAAACTGCACCACCTATGCTTTCTCTCCATCCCTTTCTGTGGGTAATTCTTGTCCTCATCCTTCTCTCCTAAGTATTGGCCTGTGGGCAACTTTTCCCCCTGACTGGAGATGGCCCCATCATGCAGCTCTCTGTTTTGGATACCTCGCCCTGTGCATCTTACTCTTTGTGCTCTCTTCTTTCTTATGACTTGGACCTTTTGCCCCACCCATGCCAGCCATTTACAGCATATACCATCATGCAAAAAGCGTGCTATAGCATCACCACTTTATGCCAACATCTTAATCAAAAATATTGGATGGGTATCAGCAAAGGTGAGCATGCTGGCTACTGCTGCCATGAGAGGAGGGGGCAACAGGTATGCTGGACTTACCTCTCACAGCTTGGTACATCTGATGGAGGCGGAGTCCAGGATGAGGCCCTCCAGAAGGGCCTCCACACCCAGGTAACTCAAAGACTAAATGACTTATTTTCCCACCAGAAAGCCTCTCAAAATTCCTTTACACATGCTGTCCCTTTCTGAAACCCTTCTCCTCCAGGTCATAAATACCACTCATCAACTACTCAACCACACCAATCCTACTCTAGTCTGTGGTTGTTGGATGTGTCAGCAGACTGGCCCTTCTCAAGTCATCGCCAGCCCCATAAACATTTCCACACCCTTTACCTTAAACTGTTCCTTCACCAAAAGGCCCACTGCCTCCACTCTTTCCCCAGTTCCCCTCTTCCAGCCAGCCCCTCTTTGCCTACAGAGCTCCTCAGGGATAGTTGAGGTAAGGTAGGCTCCCTGGTGACAAAAACATGTCACACCACTAGGGTGGCCAACAAAACTGGAAACAATATCTGCTGCCCCCCCCCCCATTCCTGGAACTCTCTTTCTATGCGGTCAGAGTGTATACCCCTGTCTATCCCAAGCCTGGAAGGGCATCTGTACTCTGGTATTTTTGGTTCCTGACATGGATATTATTACAGAAGATCAGGACTTCCCCATCCCCCTCACCACACACCTTCAATCTAAGAGGGCAATCCAGGCTATTCCCTTGTTAGCTACCCTGGGAATAACAGCTGCCATGGGAATAGGGCTGCAGGAATAGGAACCTCTATCCACTATTACACAAAACTCTCTAATCAATTGATACGTGATCTTCAAATGGTAGCCGAGTCTATCCTAACCCTACAAAAACAACTTGACTCCCTAGCCTCAGTTGTACTCCAAAACTGACAAGGCCTTGACTTGCTCACTGCAGAGAAGGGTGTCTCTGCCAATTTTTACAAGGAGAGTGCTGCTTCTATGTTAACCAATCAGAGGTAGTAAAAAAATAAAATTAGGCAACTCCAGGGACAATTAGAAAAACGGAGAAAGGAGTTGGAGGACTCTTGGAACCCTCTAGGGAACAACATTTCACAGTGGTTCTCCTGGTTAATGCCCATCCTAATGCCTATATTTCTTGCTCTCATATTCTTAAGCTTCCTCCCTTGTATCATAAGAATGGTACAAAGATTTCTTTTAGACCACATGTCTGCTATTGCTAATCAAAAATTTAACCAGTTGTATCTCCAGGGATACCAACCTCTCCAAAACCACCCGGAAAACTACCGTGAAGGCCCCATCCAGGACACCACAGGAGCCTGAGGATCTTGCCCCATACAATGCCCCCTGCCAGCAGGAAGCAGCTAAAGAGACCGATGCTTCACCCCAATTCCTGATCCTCAGCCCCTACCTTCATCATTATTAAAGAAAAAATGGGAGTTGCTCAAGTGGTCAAGCACCTGCCTAAAGAAAAAATGGGGGAATGATAGAACAATATTGCTGCCATTTTATAAATCAGAGGCCATTTTATCCTCAGGTCTTACCTCTTGAAAAATGGAGCCACTCCCAATAAACAGCCCCACCCTTTAACAAAATTTCCCATGCTCCCAGACAAACTCCACCCAAGTTCCACCGCCATCAGGGACCCCTGCACATGCACCAACCTCTTACCCTCCCTCTTCTATAAAAGGCCATGCCTGGCCCGGACTCTCTTTCTTCCTGTGCCATCTTTCCCGGGTCAGCCAGGTGGCTCATGCCTGCCATTAAACCCTGCTCTTGGATGTGAGTTTTTTTCGTGAGCTTTCTTTGTGAGCGGCATTTTTCCTAACAACCATGAGCATCCTATTTTACTCTTCCTGCTGTTGCTGGGATGATTGGCACACACCACTATGCCCAGATTTTTTTCCATTGAGATGGAGTCTCAAAAATTTTTTCCCAGACTGGCCTGGAACCTCAATCCTCCTGATCTCAGCCTCCCATGTAGCTAGGATTACAGGAGTGAATGGTCAGTGCCTGGCAATTCCATTATTTTTTTTTTTATTACGGAGGCTATTCTCAATATAAAAATACACAATAAAGTTGTAAATTAGCATTTATCTGTATATTTTATCTCAGAAGATGAAATAATCTTATGGCAAACTGCAGACTCTCCACAATCATATCCTTCTCTGACCACCATTCTTAGCTCTGTGTAGAGGGGAAAGAATGAGGTGCAGTTGCCTCCCATTTTCAAAACTGTTAAAAGATTTTTGTTCATAAATATATAAATAGAGATGAATTTTTCATCCCCTCACAGTACATTTTTTTTTTGTAAAACCCAAGTTCCTTTTGTCATTATCCTGAATGTTCTCTTTCAAAACCCAGTTTAGGATCAGTGTAGAAAATCCTTTGTCTGCATAGTTACAGTTCAGAGGAATTGAGAAGGAGGCCTTCAGCATTATCCAGGAGGAGTGAGGCAACCCCATTTCTGGACAACCTTGACCTTTCAGTGTGTTTATTCAACAAATTACAAAACATCTATTAGAGTCTCACAACATGGTAAGTGCTGGGAATAAAATGATGAGCTGGTCACAATCTCTGTTTCTAAGGTGTTTACAATCTAGATATGTACCTGGTTTCTATTGCTACTCTAACAAATTATCATATATTTAGCAGCTTAGAACAATATCCATTTCTTTTCTCATTGTTCTGTAGAGAAGAAATCTTGGCTAAGCTCAGCTTGTTTCACAGTCCAGGTCTCACAAGGCTGAAATCAAGACCCAGGCCAACCTACACCCTTCTCTGGAGCTTAGAGGACAATCTGCTTGCAAACTTATTCAGGTTGTTTTGGAGGAAAGTGGAGGCATGGTGGGAACAAAACACCAAGAGCCAGGTGGATTGAGTGAGGAAGCAAGGGCTATGCATGCCTTCCTGCACATGTGAAATTCAACCATTTTCAGAGAAAGAAATAACCAATCAACAAGGCCCACAAGAAAGAAACACCCAGTCAGCAAAATAGGAAGTAATTAAATAAAAGCCGATTCCTAACCACACATCGAGAAACAGTGACATTTCCTTGTTGCTCAGATGCCTCTCTTTGCCTTAGCAATGTACTAATAAACTTTTACTCTCTCCTCTTGGTAAATTCTTTTACCAGCTCAGGGCTCTGAAATCCAGGACAATTGTGGGCAGGATGAAGTGCCTAGCAACTGTAGTTTGAGGTCCCTGGTTCCTTGCTGCCTGCAGTCCTCACATTGCCCCTTCCATCTTCAAAGCCAGCAGTCCCTGAAGCTCTGCTTGTAGTTGGAACCACTCTAACTTCCTCTTTTCCGTCTCCAGAATGAAAAAGTTCTCTGCTTTTAAAGGCTCTTACAAAGTAGATTGGGCTTACCTGGGTAATCCCTACGTTAAGGTGTGTAACCTTAAAAATATCTGCAAAGTCCCTTTTGCCATGTGAGATCACATATTCATAGGTTGTAAGGAATTAAGTCCTGAGCATCTTTTTTGGGGGGGCAGGAGAGGACAGGATGGCATTCTATCCACCATAAGATGAAATCAGGTAAGTAAATAGACAATCACAGCACAGTATAATTGGCCCTCTGATAAGAATAAGTATAACATTCTCTAGGACACACAGAAAGCACTTTTTTTTTTTTCCTGTGGTACTGGGTTTGAACTAAGAGTCTCCCACTTGTAGGCAGGCACTCTACTACTTGAGCCACTCCACCAGCCCTTTTTTGTGTTGGGTATTTTCAAGATAGGGTATCTCAAACTATTTGCCTGGGCTGGCTTCAAATCTTGATCCTCTTAGTCTCTGCCTCAGGATTTCAGGCATGAGCCTCCAGTGCTTGGGAAAGCACTTTTAATTTTGAAAAGGAATTGGAAAACCTTGTAGTAATCACCTGTTACCCTGCTGAGTGGTCTAAGAAGCCATTAGTCCAGAAGATCCCAAATTGTTTTGTCACCTGAACAGAGAACTGGACAGAGACACAAATTGCAAAACAATGGCAAAACTTTATTGAAAGAACAAGAAAGAGAGAGTAAGAGGAAACACCTCAAGAGAAAAAGCAGTGGGCTCCTGCCAGGTGGCACGGAAGCATTGATCTTTTTATTTAAAGACTAATTTATAGGTTGTAAGGTGGGAAAAAATCTAGATAGTCCTTAGGGAGGGGCTAAGGTGGCTGGCAGGTTTAATTAACACAGCCTTGGCTCATACATAGGATATCCTACACATGTTCTTGTGCTAATTTTCAGGCCTTTAATTATATGTATGAGACCAATATTCATAAGATCTTAAGTAAAGGACTTTGCCTGAGTCAACTTGGGGGCAGATCTTTTTTTTACAAGGCAAGCCCAGACTCAGAGGCACCCCTTTGGATACTATCTTGCAAAGATATTTAGGACTACCAGGGTATTTACAACTTAGAGGGGATTTATTGCTCTACAGTGGCTCAGGGTGGTGCTGGGGAAGTAGTAAAAAAGTCTAGCATAAGGATATCTGTTTGCTTAAGAGAAGGGAGTCCCATGGTGGGTTATTTTTTGTTTCTAGCCTGCCTCACACCTATTGCTGCACATCATATTACCTCAAAGCATATTTGTTATCTCACGAGTTTCTGTGGATCAGAAATTTAGGGACAATATTAACTGGTTGTTCTAGCTGAAGTTTTCTCATGATATCACAATGAAGGTATGAGGTCATCTGAAGGATTTGAGGTAGGGTAGATGTGTGAGATTGAGACAGGCTAAAATTATGGAAGGTTTGGACACATAGAAAAATATTACATCTCAGATTAACCATGCTTTGTCTCACAGACCCTCTCACCTGGCCCAGGAACCACCCATGCCCTTCTCCACTCATTGATTATTGGATGGGAATCACCTAGTTCCTTCCTATAGATTAGCATAAGTTTTTAAAGTACCTGGAGAAGAGAAGCACTCTCTCTGCCTCCTCAGATATTCTCAGATATACACCTGAGCCCCACCATGCTCCCTTTTGTATTTCTCTTCCCTAACTTAATAAACTCGCTTTACACCCTCATATCCTGCCATGGATTCTTCCCCTTGGGACACAAAGAATTTGGAAGTCTTCTGATCACAGACTCCACCCGCTGGCAACAAGGTGACAGGGAAATTAAAAATAGTAAAGAGCTGGGGAGAAGGGCTCATCCTAGCTATGCAAGAGGCTGGGAATGAGAAGATTTTGATTCCTGGCCAGAGTGGGCCAAAAAAAAAATTGCAAGACCCCATCTCAACAGAGAAAAGATGGGCATGGCGCTGTGTGCCTGTCATCCCAGCTATGATGGGAAGTGTAAAATATGAGGATTATAGTGTGGTCCACGTCAACTGGGGCAAAAAAGCAAGACCCTAGCTCCAGAATAGTCAGGTCCCCGCACCCTGCTTTTTTTTTCCAGGGCCCTTTTTGACCAAGCCAGTAGAGAGCCTACAAAAACAAAGCCCTAAGTTCTAACCTCATACTGCCAATAATAATAATAATAATAACTATTTAAAAGGCCAGATTAAATTAGGAAATGAAATCTAAAACAGCAAACTTTTCTCCCATCACGCTCCCTTCTTTTAGATGTTAAGTAAGTTGCAAACTTCTTGAGGAGGTGGGGAGACAGAACCGGGGCCATGTCCAATGAATGGGTTCTCAACCAGAAAGAAACGCTCTAAACATTATACCTACTGTCCCTGTGTTTTGGGGTAGGTATCCTTTCTTCATGTTTTGGTCTCCAAGTTTTGGAGACAATAAAAAGACCCACCCTAGCCGTATTTTAGGTAATAGACCCACTCCAAAAATATTGTTTCTGAAAGGAATATGAGGTCTCAGCGGGCCCCAACCCCCTTGTTGGAGAAACCAGTACCAAACATCCCATGTAGATAAGATAAGCAATGAGGCAGGGCTCAGTTAGGGCATATAGAATGTGAGGAATGCAAGATGTGAGATACGAGCAAGATGTGAGATACGAGCAAGATGTGAGGTACGAGCAAGATGTGAAGTACGTGCAGGATGTGCTCTGCCTGCTTGTCTAATGTTGATAACAAAAATATGCACGCCACTGCAGTCTATATAAGATTTCCCCCTAAGAGGCTCAGGGTCTTGCTTTCCTAACCGGTCCTGCGTGTCCGTGTGGGAGCTCGACCCTGGCTAGCCAGTCCAATAAACTCTGCTTTGTTGATTGCATTCACGCCTGGCTCTCTGTCTCTCGGGGGAATAGGATTCCGGTTCCTAACATTTGGAGGTCCCACCGAGATTTCATTTTCTCGAGAGACAGAACCTGCCTGCGAGAAAGCAGGGGCGATCCCAAGTCCTAGGCGTTGGGAGGGGATCCCAGACCCTCATTTGGAGGAACTTGAGTGTTCCATTTGGGCCGCGGCGGGGATTCGGCCAATCCCCAGGGAGATTCATTCTGGGAATCTCGCAAGGAGGACCACAGGGTCCTATTGGGAGAGGCTTTCCTCTCATTTGGGCTCGAGCATTTTAGGAACCCTGGCGCCAGGTGAAGAACTAATTGAGCTAGTCGACCGACCACCCGTCAAGTGGACGCCTTTCGGCCTGATATCCCAGTTGGACGGTGAGGAGGTTGAATGGGGTGCGCACCAGTGTGAGAGAAGGACCGGTCCGAGCGAGTGCTGGAGAGTGTTGTGTGTGTGTGGAATTATTGTTGCCTTTACCCTTTTTGTTCTATCTCTCTTGGTGTTTGAGTCTCCTTCCACAATGGGACAGGGACAAACAACCCCAAAGTCTCTGATCCTTTCTCACTTTCCAGAAGTTAAAGAAAGGGCCTTAAATGCGGGTCTGGTCATCAAGAAAGGTAAGTTCGACACCTTTTGTTCTGCAGAGTGGCCCACCTTTGGAGTCGGGTGGCCCATTCAAGGTTCCCTCTCCCTAGACCTGATCACTAAGGTTAAAGCAGTCATTTTTCAGCCAGACAATCGAGGCCATCCAGACCAAGTTCCTTACATTTTGGTTTGGGAGGATCTGGTGAGGAACCCTCCCCCTTGGTTAACAGTTTTTCTGACCCACCCCTCCAGTTCGGCCCCCGGGGCTAAAACCCCAGTCACGCCCGCCTTGGTCATAAAGGAGGAGGAAAAACTTCCTCTTCCCACCTTGACCGGTCCTCAAATTAGGGCATCTCCTTCACCATCTCCGGTCTTACCAGAGAGTTCCCCCCTTTACCCATCCCTCGCAGGGGCAGAGGAAGATCGGCCGCCTCCATACGTGACTCCCCCTGGCCAAGCCAGTGCCCCGGAGGAGGAAATTTCCTCATCCTCCTCAACAGGACTGGCAGCAGGAGGAGGAATGGGTCGAAGACTTCGCCCCCGAGGGATCCGGGAAAGGGAGGGGGAAGACGGGCCCCCCTCATCAACACAGGGGGAGGAAACTGTCCCTACACTTCCAGTCCGGATGGTGGGCCAAGGGGGACCGGGAGGAGGGCAACAGTTTCAGTACTGGCCCTTCTCCTCCAGTGATCTATATAACTGGAGGACGCAGAACCCGCCCTTTTCTGAAGACCCCAAGTGTCTCATAGATCTCCTGGAGTCCATCATGCATACACACCGTCCCACTTGGGATGACTGTCATCAGCTGCTCAATACTCTTTTTACGACGGAGGAACGAGAGCGCATCCTCAACGAAGCGAGGAAGAACGTCTTGGGGGATAATGGGAGACCCACAACTCTCCAACCGGCCATAGACGAGGCTTTTCCCCTACGCCGCCCTAATTGGGATTTCGGGACCGCAGAAGGTAGGGAGCGTCTTCGGATCTACCGCCAGACTCTTATGGCCGGTCTCCGAGCGGCCGCTAGAAGGCCCACCAATTTTGCAAAAGTAAAAGCAGTCATTCAAGGGGAAAACGAAAGCCCAGCTGGTTTCTTAGAGCGCCTCCATGAGGCATACCGTCAGTACACCCCGATTGACCCTGAGGCGGACCTCCACCGGTCTGCTGTGGTACTCTCATTCATTAATCAGGCAGCTCCAGACATTAGGAGAAAACTCAATAAACAGGAAAACTTAGGGGAGATGACTATAAGGGAAATGCTACAGGTAGCAGAAAAAGTCTTTACCGCTAGGGAAACTCCAGAAGAAAGGGAGGAAAGACAGAGAAAGGAAGACAGGGAAGCCCAGGAGAAATTGAGAAAGGAGGACCGGGAGTTCCAGGCTAAGGAAAACCGAAAGCAACAGAGAGAAATGGCTCGTATTTTCCTAGCGGGTGTCCGGGACCAACCCAGAGGAGGGGGCCACGCCAGGACCCCGGATAAGGAACACTGTTTTTACTCTAAGGAAACGGGGCATTGGAAGAGAGAATGTCCTAAGTTAAAGGGAAGAAGAGGGTTTGGAAGGAGACCGGGGGAAAACAGGGAAAGGGAACGAGCAGTAGAGCAGGCCAGAGTCCTACTAGCCGGAGAAGAGGACTGAAGGAGACGGGGCTCAGACCCCCTCCCCGAGTCCTGGGTAACAATGCATGTGGAGGGGAAGCCGATGGGGTTCATGGTGGATACCGGCGCCCAATATTCGGTTTTAAACAAGGCACATGGACCTTTGAACAAGGCACGAACAAGTGTTGTTCAGGGGGCCACCGGTACGCAGTTATGTACATGGACTACCAAAAGAAAGGTGAACTTAGGAAAACATCAGGTCACACACTCCTTCTTGGTCGTCCCTGAGAGCCCCGCTCCCCTGCTCGGACGGGACCTACTCACCAAAATAGGGGCCCATATCCATTTTGAACCAGATGGAATAATTGTGACTGATCGAGAAGGGAGCCCGATTCATGTCTTGTCCCTATCATTGGCTGATGAGCATCGTCTGTTTGAGAGTCAACAGGAACCAGGAGGGGACATGACTCATTGGGTAAAAAGATTTCCCACGGCCTGGGCGGAGACTGCGGGAACTGGCCTCGCCAAACACCTCCCGCCCGTAGTTATACAATTGAAGGCTTCTGCTCTCCCCATTCGGGTGAAACAGTATCCTATGCCTGAGGAGGCCCGAAGAGGCATAGCCCCTCATATCCACAGGCTAATAAAGGAAGGAGTACTGCGACCTTGTCAGTCTGCCTGGAATACTCCTCTGCTCCCCGTCCGAAAGCCGGGAAGCGGGGACTATAGGCCTGTGCAAGACCTACGAAAGGTAAACGAGCGGACGGAGGACATTCATCCCACCGTTCCGAATCCCTATACCTTGCTCAGCCACCTACCCCCCTCGCAAGTATGGTATACAACCCTTGATTTGAAAGATGCTTTCTTCAGCATTCCATTGTCAGAAATTAGTCAGCCGCTATTTGCTTTCGAATGGCAAGAAGATGGGGGCCAATCCGGACAGCTCACTTGGACCAGACTGCCGCAAGGATTTAAAAACTCTCCCACCCTGTTTAATGAGGCCCTGAGCCAGGACCTGGAACCTTTTCGTCGGAGCCACCCACGAGTCACTCTATTACAGTATGTTGATGACTTACTGTTAGCTGCAGAAACCCGAGAGGAGTGCATCAAGGCTACTGAACACCTGCTAACGGAATTAGGTGAGCTGGGGTATCGGGCAAGTGCCAAGAAAACTCACATCTGTAAAAGGTCAGTGACATATTTGGGTTATCGGATTGCAGATGGGGCAAGATGGCTGACTGATGCCATGAAACAGACTATTCTGGCTATCCCATCCCCGACATCCACTAGGGGGGTGAGAGAATTCCTGGGCTCCGCGGGGTTCTGTAGACTCTGGATTCCAGGATTTGCGGAAATAGCCAGACCCCTATATGAGGCCACCAAAGAAGCTCCAGATTGGAGTTGGGGAGAGAGAGAACAACAGGCCTTTGATCAGCTAAAAGACGCTCTTTTGCAGGCCCCTGCCTTAGCCTTGCCAGATCCTACAAGACCATTCACTCTGTTTGTAGATGAGAAAAAGGGGGTAGCCAAAGGAGTCTTGACCCAACAGCTAGGTCCCTGGAAGAGACCAGTGGCATACTTTTCCAAGAAATTAGACGCAGTAGTGGCAGGATGGCCCCCCTGCCTCCGCATCATAGCGGCCATTGCCGTGCTGGTGAGAGAAGCTGATAAACTAACCTTTGGACAGGCCCTCTGGGTAACGGCCCCTCACCCGGTGGAGGGAATCCTTAAACAACCCCCTGGGAAATGGATGACGAATGCCAGGCTCACCCACTACCAGGGGCTCTTGTTGGATTCCCCTCGGATCACATTCACAGATCCCGTAATCCTGAACCCTGCCACCTTGTTGCCTAACCCGGAACTGCAGACACCTGTCCATAACTGCAAAGAATTCCTCTCCGAAGTTACACAGATACGGGCTGACCTAAAGGATACCCCCCTGTCCGGCTGCAAATTAAACTGGTACACGGATGGAAGCAGTTTTTTCCAAGATGGAGCCCGAAGGGCAGGGGCAGCTGTAGTCGACCAAGAAGGAAATACGGTATGGAGCAGCGCCCTCCCACCCGGAACATCAGCCCAAAAAGCGGAATTAATTGCCTTGGCAGAGGCCCTGGAGAGGGCAAAAGGAAAGCGAGTCAATATCTACACCGATAGCCGCTATGCTTTCGGTACCATCCATGTCCACGGGGCCATCTATCACGAAAGAGGATTCCGCACAGCAGAAGGAAAACATCTAAAGAACCTAGCCAAAGTCCAGCGTCTATTAATGGCAGTGGAAAAACCGAAGGCAGTGGCAGTGATGTATGTCCCAGGCCACCAGTCTGCCAAGACGCCGGAAGCTGTCGGTAACAACAGAGCAGATCAAGAAGCAAAGAGAGTAGCAATGGTGAGTCCTCCCATGGAGACAGGGCAACCTTCCACGGTTGCGGCGATAGACGTGCCGGTCCCAGAGCTCCCTCCGCTACCCCCCCGACCAGAATACTCCACAGAGGATTTCACTTGGATGAGAGCCCACTCCCCCTTTAGAGAAGGGGAAGACGGATGGAAAAGCGACTTGGAAGGCAAGTTAATTCTGCCTGAAAAACTCGGACGATTCCTGTTGGCTAACTTACATAAGTCCACCCATTTGGGGTGGAGAAAATTACTAGACTTGTTGACATCTGCGCAGCTCCGATTTCCGAACCAGACCATAGCAGTCCGCCAAATTGTGGAAGATTGTGCCAGCTGCACAATCATGAAACCAGGACGAAGGGAGGGGCACCATACAGGTACTCGGGAACGGGGGAGGGCTCCGGGAAGAAGTTGGGAAGTGGATTTTACTGAGGTAAAACCGGGAAAGTTTGGGTACAAATATTTGCTGGTATTCATAGATACCTTTTCAGGCTGGGTGGAGGCTTTTCCTACAAAGAAGGAGATGAGTCAGGTAGTGGCAAAGGCTTTGCTAGAGGAAATCATACCCAGATATGGGGTGCCCGAGGCAATTGGGTCAGATAACGGTCCGGCTTTTGTTAGTAAGGTCCTGCAGGGACTAGCCCAGACTATGGGGGCCAATTGGAAGCTACATTGTGAATATAACCCCCAGAGCTCAGGGCAAGTAGAAAGGATGAATAGGACACTAAAGGAGACTTTAGCCAAATTGGCCCTGGAGACTGGCGGTGATTGGGTGACGCTCCTTCCCTTGGCCATCTTCCGAGTCCGGAACTCCCCCTATGTCCATGGGCTAACTCCCTTTGAGATCCTGTATGGGGCTCCACCCCCCATCATTCAGAGGACCTTAAGCCCAGAACTAGGTGATCTGGCCCCAAATTACCTGACCATGTTGCAGGCTTTAGCTAAAGTGCAACAACGGATTTGGCCCTTAATTCAAGCATACCACGCTGTTAAGAGGGACCCGGCTCCGGAACATGGCATAGTCCCGGGTGACATGGTATGGGTTAAAAGGCATCAGTCCAAAACCCTAGAGCCTAGATGGAAAGGACCTTATGTTGTACTGTTTACTACCCCTACCGCCCTCAAGGTTGATGGCATCGGACCTTGGATCCACCACTCCCACGTGCGTCGAGCCAATCATCAAAAACAAGAAGGGGTCAAGGAGTGGACTGTACGGCGGCACCCAGACAACCCATTAAAGCTAAAGCTTTTGTGGCCCCGGGAACATGCAGAGCCTTCAGGAGCAGCCACGGATGGGGTGGCTGATCGCTCTGATCTTGCTCAATGCCCAGAGCGGGAGCCTCGCAGAAACCAACCCTCACCAGCCCTATAAGCAAACCTGGATACTCACCGATGGGGAGACTCATACCACCCTCAACGAGACTACTCGCACTGCCCCCATAGGAACTTGGTGGCCGGAGCTTCAGTTCTGCTTCAGAGACATCAATCCTGCCTACAAGTCTACTGCCCCGGAGTCAGCCCGACGTTATGGGTTTTATGCCTGCCCCGGCCACAAAAAGAACCAGGAATGTGGGGGGATACAATACTCCTTCTGTAGGTCATGGGCATGTGTCACATCCAATGATAGTGAATGGAAATGGGGGATATCAAAATCAGACCTAGTCAAATTTGCCTTTGTAAATGGGATATTAAGGGGGCACAGAATTCCAATACCCACCCATAAATGCCAGCCCACGGATCTAGATAGAATCAAGGTCACTTTCACTGAAACTGGCAAGAAGGACACCCCTGGGTGGATACAAGGTAAGGTATGGGGACTTGTATTTTATAAATATGGTGGACATGCTGGCTCGACCATAGTGGTCAGATTAAAAATTGAGCCCATAGGGCCACCGTCCACAGCAGTAGGCCCCAATAAGGTACTTAGGCCGCCCAATGTAAAGCCATCTCCCCAACCTTCCACAACTCACCACCTTCCCTCAACCATAGCTCGGGCTAATGTTACAACTCCAAGACCATCAGAAACCAGCCCTCCCCTGGTGAGGCCCAGTCTCATGACCGCATCTAAAGACCCCCTCTGGGACCTAGTGGGTGCTGCCTTCCTGACGTTAAACCACACCAACCCTAACATGACTAACTCCTGTTGGTTATGTTATGATGTGAGGCCCCCATTCTATGAGGCAATAGGGCTAAACACCACTCACGATACCTCATCTGAGGAAAACCCTACTCAATGTTCCTGGGGAGACCGTAAGAGAGGTCTGACCATACAGCAGGTAAACGGCCAAGGAACCTGCTTAGGAAAAGTGCCAAAGAACAGACGGGACTTATGTACTGTTATTAACGCCAGTTCTACCTGGGGAAATGCTATTAAATGGGTAATTCCAAAGGACAATGGGTGGTGGCTATGCTCGCGGTCCGGACTCACCCCATGCCTATCAACTAAGGTGTTTAACAGCTCTAAAGAATTCTGTGTTATAGTGGTTGTGCTGCCCCGCATCCTCTATCATTCGGAGGAAAGTCTATATTCATACTGGAATATAGGAACAGGTGAGAGAAAGAAGAGAGAGCCTATTTCTACACTAACCATTGCTACCCTACTTAGCCTAGGGGTGGCTGGGGCAGGGACCGGCATAGCCTCCCTGGCTACTCAACATAAAGGGATGTCTTCGCTGCGCGCAGCCATAGACGAAGATATAGAGAGAATAGAAACCTCCATTAGCCACCTAGAAAAATCCCTCACTTCCCTGTCTGAGGTAGTACTTCAAAACCGACGAGGTCTGGACTTGTTGTTCCTCCAAAAAGGGGGACTATGTGTTGCTCTAGGGGAAGAATGTTGTTTTTACGCTGACCATACCGGAGTTGTTCGTGACTCCATGTCTAAACTCCGAAAGAGCCTGGAACAAAGAAAACGAGAAAAAGAGGCAGGGGAAAGCTGGTTCGAGTCTTGGTTTAACCAGTCCCCATGGTTGGCTACCCTTTTATCTGCACTGGCAGGGCCAATAATAATCATCCTACTGCTTGTTACCATAGGACCCTGGATTCTAAACCGACTTATGACTTTTGTCAAAAGTCGAATTAATACTATCCAACTTCTGGTCCTCCGCCAACAATATCAGGCTCTTCATCCTCTCGAGGATGATTCCTCAATTTAGGCCATAAGAAAGGGGGGAATGAAAGGAATATGAGGTCTCAGCGGGCCCCAACCCCCTTGTTGGAGAAACCAGTACCAAACATCCCATGTAGATAAGATAAGCAATGAGGCAGGGCTCAGTTAGGGCATATAGAATGTGAGGAATGCAAGATGTGAGATACGAGCAAGATGTGAGATACGAGCAAGATGTGAGGTACGAGCAAGATGTGAAGTACGTGCAGGATGTGCTCTGCCTGCTTGTCTAATGTTGATAACAAAAATATGCACGCCACTGCAGTCTATATAAGATTTCCCCCTAAGAGGCTCAGGGTCTTGCTTTCCTAACCGGTCCTGCGTGTCCGTGTGGGAGCTCGACCCTGGCTAGCCAGTCCAATAAACTCTGCTTTGTTGATTGCATTCACGCCTGGCTCTCTGTCTCTCGGGGGAATAGGATTCCGGTTCCTAACAGTTTCTATGCTTGGAAACTTAGCAAAATAATTAGGAGTTGCTGGACAACATGACTTCGAATCTAATGTGGATTCAAAAAGGAGTTCCTAAACCAGGCACCAGTGGCTCACACCTAGCTATTTGGGAGGCTGAGATTGATAGCATCACAGTTTGAGGCAGTCTGGGCAAATAGTTCACAAGATCCCATCTCTAAAATAACCACAGCAACCCAGATATCAATGGCTCATGTCTAGAATCCTAGCCACTTGGGAGACAGAGATCACGGGGATCACAGTTCCAAGCCAGCCCTGGGCAAATAGTTCTCAAGACCCTATCTCAAAAATACCCAACACAAAAAAGGGTTAGCAAAGAGGCTCAGGTGGTAGAGCGTCTGCCTAGCAAGCACGAGGTTCTGAGTTCAAACCTCAGTACCATCAAAAAATAGATAATAAAAAAAACAGACCAAAATGGACTGGAGGTGTGGCTCAAGTGGCAGAGTGTTTTGTAGGCATGAAGCCCTGAGTTCAAACTCCAATTTCACCAAAAAGAAAAAAAAATGAGTTCCACATATAAAAACACCCATGGTAAGATCAAGAGGTTTTGATCTCTCACCTGCTTCATGTCAAGCAGCAGGTGCTTCTTCTTTTTTCTGTTTCTCCCTACTTTATCCTGTTTTGCTAAATAAATCCTTGCTAAACTTCTACTTATTAGTTTACTCTTTTGTGAAACCCATTGAAATTCTTTGTTGTGGATCTCAAATTCCAGTGCCTTTGATGCATGGATGACACGCGCAGGAATTTCAGATGCTCAGGGTTCTTGAGCCTGCTCTGAGAATGAAAGCACAGGCAGACTCCAACAGCAGAGGTCGGAAAGATTTTATTTGCAGAGAATTTAGTTGGAGAAAAGAGAAGAGAAAGACTGCATATTGGAGAATGCAGGGGTCCCGGAAACCGGTGATTCCGTGGGCCAGGGTGGGGAGTAGGGTTTTATAGCCTATTTGCATTGCCTGATGGCAGAGATGCCTTTCAGATGCAAACAGGCATTTCCTAGGGAGGAGAAGTGTCTCCCTGACCACTTATCGCCTTTTGGGACCTCCTGCAGTCCATCCTTCAGTCCTTCACCTTCATTAGGAAAATCCTCCTTAGCCTTTTTTCTTCTGGGGCAACAGCTTGACTGTGACTGGAATATCCTCCTTCAGGTTCACTCACTCTTGTGAGTTCTTCACAAGAGTTCTTCAGGTTCACAACTCTTGGTAAGAGAATCCATTTCCTTACTGGCTGTTGACAGAGGCTCACCATGAGAGCCTCTCCATCAGGCTGCTGGAGTGTTCTTATAAGATGACAGAAACCATATGCCTATCATTTCCTGATCTCAGAGATCACATGCTATCACTTCTGCCACATTATATTCATAAAAAAGTGACTTACTAGGACAATCCACATTCAAGAGGAGAGGAATTAAGGACCACTTTTTGAAAAGACTACCCAAGAATTTTCTGATACATTTTAAATCATCACACCATATATCTAGTGCCTAAAAGCAGGAGAAAAGCCTGGCATCCTTGCCTTTATTTTTGTGTCTATCTTTGCTCTAAACCATTCACTTTGCAGTCACTTTGCAGCCACTTTGGAATCCAGGAAGAATAGGACTTATCTATAACATCTTTACAAGAGATAGAGAAAACTGTCCCAAGAAAAGGTATGGCAACTCCACCACAAGACAGACCATCTGTCAGACAATAATGACTCGCTTATACTGAGCACATTGCTCCCCTCAAGTGATGACAGGGATAACAGCTTCTCCAGAACTCTTCCCCAAAAGAGGACTAAAATAATTATGCCCTAATTCTTTCATCCCCTGCCCCTAATTCTTTGTCTATTGAAACCTAAAAGTCATGTCTGCAGCCCAGAAGATGGGCCGAAGTGCTTTCTTCCCATGGCACCATGTAATAAACCTCCTTTCTGTGTTCTTAACCGCTATTCATGTCAGGTCAAGCTGGATTTGGGCATAGACCTAAAACTCTGGTTTCAAGAGGACCTGTTTTTGTTTGTTTGTTTGTTTTGCAGTACTGGAGTTTGAATTTAGGGTGTCACACTTGTTAGGCAGGTGCTCTACCACTTGCCTCTCCACTAGCCCTTTTTTTGTTGGGTATTTTTTAGATAGGATCTCTCAAACTATTTGCCCAGGCTGACTTTGAACCATGGTCCTCTTGATCTCTGCTTGATCTCAAGCTACTGTCTTGAATAGCTATGATTACAAGTGTGAGCCACCAGCACGCAGCTGGATGGACTAGTTTTTAATGGCATTTTCTACTCTCAACCCATGCCTGCACAGTACAGCCACCACTGAGCTGCTCAGCGATGCTGGTGCCTCACTCAACAGGCATTCCATGCTGCTCTAGTAAATAGAATGTTTCCTGGGTCCTCCCATTGAACACTATGGGGCGACCACTTTTTTTTTGCATACTGGGGTTTGAACTCAGGGCCTACACCTTCAACCACTCCACCAGCCATTTTTGTGATGGTTTTTCTGAGACAGTGTCTCATGAACATTTCCCCAGGTTGGCATCAAAACACCATCCTGCCACGGGCTGGTGGCTCGCACCTGTAATCCTAGCTACTCAGGAGGCAGAGATCAGCAGGATTGTGGTTCGAAGCCAGCCCGGCAAATAGTTCCCCAGATCCTATCTCAAAAAAACCATTCATAAAAAAGGGCTGGTGGAGTGGGTTAAGGTATAGGCTCCGAGTTCAAACCCCAGTATCAAAAAAAAAAAAAAAAAAAGCCATCCTCCTGATCTCTGTGTCTTGTGTAGTTAGAATTACAAGAGTGAACCACTAACCCGAGGCTGTGACTACTTTTTGAAGACATTTGACCCCTTCCTCAACTGTCTATAATAGCAAGTTTGTCATTTCTGTTTCTTTTAGTGTAAATATCACCTCCTTCAAACTTCCTAAGGGCCATCCCGATGGCATTTTCAGGGTCATCTCCTATGACCCTTTTATAGGTATAAAATCCTGCATCTTAGGAAAATGGTCCCATATTGAGAAACTCTCCCTTATTCAACTATATGTACTGGGTCCCTTGATTTGGCATCTCAGATTCTATTTCACATACATTCTCTTGGCTCTGATGGGTATATGGTAGCTATGTACTACAGCTTCTTCTGGAAATAGGCTCAGCACTTTCCCAGTCCTAGACTTGTCCTAGATATTGGCATAGTGGCCAATGGAGAAATAGAGGGCATGTTCTTAGGGGACCACATATTCCCTTGCAAGGTAGAAGACTCTGTCCATGTTCAAGCAAGGGAGAAATGCTAGCATTTAACAGGGAGGAGCAGAGCACTTTTCAGTCCTGGATATTCATAAGAAGTTGAATATTTAAAATCTTTAGGAGGTGGGGCCTAGTAGGAGGAAGTTAGGTCACTGGGGGCATGTCCTTGAAGGAATATTGGGACCATGGCCTCTTTCTGCTCCTCTTTTTGCTTCCTGGCTCCCACAAGAAGAGCAACTTGGCTCCACCATGCACTCCCTACCATGATGTCTGCCTTACCATAGGCTCCAAAACAACACAGCCAACCAACCAATTCTGATTCCATGAGCCAAAGCAAACCTTTCCTGCCTTAAGTTGATTTTCTTGTCACAGAACTGGAATGCTGGCTAGCAGCATGCAACTGCTTACTAATCACATTCAGGATATAATTATCTTTCTCCAAAGCACCTATTACCCCTCATCAAAAGCCATCCAGGGCTGGGGATATAGTGAAGTGCTAAAGTGCTTGCCTTATCCTTATTCTGTCTCCTCTGTACTTCTCAGATGCTTAACAGAATATGCAACTTCCTCATTTACTTCCACAGATATCTAAGTCAGCTCAGTACTGGTGGAAATTTTCAACTGTTGCATTGCTAACAATTCTTGGGCTACCAATAGTCCACCCACCTGAAGTGATGAAGTCCATTTCAGCATCTGGTCAGTTGATAATTTAGAACCAAAAGCACAATTAGGTCTTCTTTCTTGAACCATGTATGACACACTGTTATAGATCAGGTTGTTCAGGAAGCAGACTGTGAGATCTAAAGTTGTGTAAAGCGAATTTATTTCCCAGATCAATACCTATTGGAGAATGAAGAAACCAGGTTTAGGCAGTAGGAGAAGTTGGGTTGCAATTTAGGCACGACAAATCTTGTGAGGAACCCCAGAGGTGAGATGTTTGTGCAGAGTCTGGAATTCAGGCAAGGAGGTAGAGCCTTCCCCCTTCTCCCTCTATTAGCCAGTTATTGCTTATGAGCTGATCCTGGCAAGTGGAGGACCATACCTGCGGCAATAGTCCAGAGGGAAGACTACTGCAAGGCATCAACACGTGCCCAGCATCTAAAGGAATAAGGGCTTCTGTTATGAGAAGTGGTAGTTCTTGGTGGTATGACACAGAGTCCACTATGTTGTCATTATTCAAGGACTACTAGATCATTTACTTAGATAATCTAAAGGAATGTAAGGAAAAATCAGGACAAGAAGTAAAATTAGCAAAATTAATGGATTTAAAGTCCAAATACAAAACAACTATAAGGTTAAATATAAATACTAATACCATTTACTGTAACCTCAAAATGATCAAATACCTAGGAATAAATTTAATATAAGATGAGAAACACTACAGCATTAAAAACTACAAAACGTTGAGGGAAATTAAGGATGGCTTTAATACTTAAGGGATGCAGCATGTTCATAAATTGGACAACTTAGATTTATAAAGATGTCAATCATCTTCAAATCTGTAGCTCTGAAGCAATCAAACCCATCAGTTTTCTTTGAAGAAATTAAACTGACTCAAACTCAAATGGAAATTCAAACTGTGAGAAGAATCACAAAACTGAAGGATTATGCCATTGGATATCAAGAACTATAATAAAATTACACTCTGTGTGTGTGTGTGTGTGTGTGTGTGTGTATTATTGTTGCAAGGATAGGCAAACCAAACAAAGAAATGAAACAGAATCTAGCCAGGTGCCAGTGGTGGCTCACGCCTATAATCATAGCTACTCAGGAGGCAGAGATCACGAGGATTGCAGTTCAAAGCCAGCCTGGGCAAATAGTTCGCAAGACCCTATCTCGAAAATACCCATCATGAAAAGGTCTGGTGAAGTAGCTCGAAGTGAAGACCCTGAGTTCAAGTTGCAGTACTGCAAAAAACAAAACAACAAACAAACAGAATCCATAAATAAATTCTCATATGCTTGCCTTAGTTATTATAAAAAGCAACACACTGTATTGCATTAGAGAGAGGATGGTTTTTTGGTATATCATGCTCAGTCAAGTCGATAGCTACATAGGAAAACAATGTATCATGACCCCTACCTCACACCATATGCAAAAGGCCACTTTCTTTTTATTTATTTATTTATTTATTTACTTTTGGTAGTGTTGGGAATTGAACTCAGGGCCTCGCAATTACTAGGCAGGTGCTCTACCACTTGAGTACTCCACCAGCCCCCCCCAAAAAATTTTAGATGCATTATATATCAAAATATGAAAATTAAAACAAAAAAAGCATTTAGATAAAAATGTAAGGAAAATATTTTTGTGAACCTGAGGCAGATAAAATTCTCTTAAATAGAAGGCACTACTTGAACTACATTAAAACTAAGAACTTTTGTTCACTAAAAGACACCATTAAAAGAGTGAGAAGTCAGCCCATAGACTCAGGGAAGAAGACATTTGCAATACATATATCTGACAGAGGTCTCTAGACTATATAAAGAATTCCAAAAGAAAGTCAGCCCACACAAAAGACTTACACAGATGCTTTAGGAAAGAGGATATACACCCACAATAAGGTACTTCACACCCACTAGGATGATTATAATCAAAAAGTCAGTCGGGCACAGACAGCTCACAGCTGTAATCCTACCTGCTTAGGAGGCAGAGATCAAGAGGATCGCATCTGAAGCCAGTCCCAGGCAAACAGTTTGCAAAATCCTATCTTGAAAAACCCCATCACACACAAAAAAAACAAACAACGACTGGTGGAGTGATGTGACTTGAGTGGTAAAAGCACCTGCCTAGCAAGTGTAAGACCCTGAGTTCAAACTCCAGTACTGCCAAAAGCCAAATCTGCCTCATGCCCACATCTAACTGCATAGTGCTGCCCAAATAAAATTGTGCTTTCTGTTAGTGATGAAGAAGAGAATAACTAACGGAGGGGCATTAAAAGCACTAGCGTAAGGTACAAGCTTTCAAAAAGGACCTTACATCTTGTGGGGGAGATGTGAGGGTTGACAGAAAATGTGAACTCGGGCTGGTAAGTCCTCAGTAGGAAGTACGAGGTGCTGACAGAAGCAGAGAACTCTTGGGGAAGACTTGGTAGAGTAGAAAATACAGCTTTTTTTTTTTTTAATATAAATTTAAATGCATTTGCATATTATTAAATAAAAACAAACACGTACATATTTTACACTAGTTACGGAACAGAAATGAACAGAACTGAAACCCGAGTGCTCTAAATACTGCCACCTGGACTGTAACTATGGCTTACATATGCACAGAAAACAAAATCCCTGAGAAGCCATTTGACTTTTTTTCTTGTCTTCAAGTAGCTCTCTCCTTGGAGGATCACAATTCTGAGGTTCAGGTGGTGAAATATTTGCTCCATGCTCTCTCCCAACCTTCCCCCACCCCTCAGCACCTCACTTTCAGTCCCCTGAAAGCACCCTGAACTTGCTTCACTCCAGGCCACAGAACGTGCTTGGGCATGGGGAGAGCTTGCTAGGTCTTGATGATGGACCAGGTGAGTTCCCATGCTCTAATTTCTCCATAGAAATTCCATGGCCATGAAATTCACTGGTTTCTGTGCTTTTCACCAACGTTCTTCTTGGAATAGGGGCTGATCACCTTCAGCGTAGGTGGGTAAACCAAGGCCATGTTCACTCTCTCACTGCCTTTCTTGGGGTAGATGATCTCTGCCACTCCTTCTGGCCTATGCTGGCTCAGCAGCTCCCCTGGGAAAGTGTGTGGATTGGGCGACCCTCTCTTAAGGCACTTAGAACAGAAGATGTGCACAATGTAGTGCAGTCCAGGCCATTCCTGAAACAGGACATTCTGTTCTTCCACCAAGAGAATGAGAAAATACCGCTTTGCAGACCATGCCTTGGAGGACTTGTGGGAAGAGCTGGAAAGGCTTTTTAAGCATAATAAAAAAGCATGTATCAAAGTTATCAGAGAGCAGGGTGGGAACTGGGAACTAAATGTTGTTTAGTGTTCCTGGAAAGGTCAATGTGAGGCTGACAGGGTGAAGGTAGGGCTAAAGAGACAGGAAGAACAGATCAGGAAAGTCTCATGTGTCATGGTAAGGAAGTAGAACTTATTCCTGGGAAAGGAACAACATAGTCAGATTTGGATTTTGAATAGATATTTCTATCAGCACATCACCTGAAACAACTAGATACTCAGATGAGTTAGCTGAATGAATGGGGACGACCATTTGTATCAAGAATATACAGTATATAATAATAGAAGAAGTGGAACATAAATAAGGAGAACAGAGAAGGGCTTTTGCACAGTATGGGTGAAATATGATAAGAATTTGAGTCAGGGCTACAGAAGAACAATAAAATGTTTTCCATGCTCCTAACGTGCCTATTGTGTATTTTGCTTATTAAGGTAGGGCTCCTTCCTGGTACTGCTTCACTTCTTCAATTCCCTTTCCTATGAAATCCTTGAAGAAGAGTGGGACCTAAGGGGGATGGAGGAAAAGGGAAAGTCTTAAAGTGACCACTGATAAGTAATGAAATGTTTGTGGGATCCTGGGTTCTGCCCTTCTCTCCCTCCTTCTCCATTTAGCAATTTTTATTCAGTACTGGGGATGGAACCAGGGCCTCACCCATGCTAGGCAAGCACTTTGCACTAAGCTACACCCCAGTTTATCCTTTGTCATTTTAATATAGACACTTCCTTTCCCTCTCTGCTCTTGCCTGTGTTCCCAGCTAATCCCACCCACACCCTAGGCTGTACCAACTCAGCACAGCTAACTCTCAGTCTTTATCTCCTACCCAGGTTCATTCTTTAGTTGTTCACATGAGCTTTAACTTTCCAGTGGTGCAGCCTCTCCACCTACAAACCTCACAAATCCTCAAGCTGAGTATACTATACAGAATATGCTGTTTTCTATCTCTCCACATGAATGGATAACACTGTCTACATAGTTGAAGAAAATCAGGACATGCCACTCCAAAATACATGCTACTTGGGCACAGGATTTATTGAACTGAAGACAATTAAGAAATAATTAAGTGGGAACTGTCTGTTCTCCCACTTTCTGCCTAAAAGCAGGGCAAAATTTACCTTTGAGAAGGAAGCTCTACTTCTCTCTTCTCCCATAACTGGAGGAGGAGAACACCCCATATCACAGGAGGCAGAAAGTCAGCACTAACCTGCAGCTGCATAAATAAACCTTCTCCAAATAACTTTATTCTCCATTTATGTTTTCCATATATTTACCTTCTGATAATTTATTACACCCAGAAGTCCTAAGCCCTTTTGCTTTGTCTTGTGCTTTCTCCATAACTTATTGCCTCATGATAAAAAGGTATATAAACCTCCCAGTCCCAGGAGTTTCTTTTGGTTTTCACTTCTTTCTCGTGAAGCTTCCACAAGCATGCAAAACAGACCTTTTCTGTGCTGGAGATGAGGCTTAGTGGTAGATCACTTGCCTAGTATGCATAAAGCGAGGGCTTCATTCCCAGCACCCAACAAACAAACAAATACTTCTTTTCTCCCATTCATCTGTCTTCTGTCAGTTTAAGTCACAGGCCTTAGTTACTAACCCTAACAGGGTGAGGAAAAGTTTGTTCTCTTCTACATAGGCCACAGACTGGAATTCTGGCAGTCTTCCCAGTATCTTCCCTGACTCTATTTTCTCACATCCAATTACTCACTGACAATGGTGAGCCACCTGGAAACTGGCCAGTTTAGAAATCCCCAATCCTTTTTTCCCCCCAAATCCCCAATCTTTTGTCCTCAAGAGAAATAGCTAACAGCAAAGAACTACCTTTCTCTTACATAGTACTTAAAAAGACCCACCTCCATGGTTTTTTTGGCAGAGCTCTGTTGAAACCTCAGGTCCTCCTCCTTTTCTTTGAAATATTATTCATTAATGAACATGTTCTCGATGGCAATAGCCCAAATAAAATCATCTCCTTAAATGTCCAGTGCACTTTGTCTTTTTTATCACTAAGGTTTTGCTATGGTTTGGATATAAAGTGCTCCCCAAAAGCTCATGTGTTGAAAGCTAGTGGCACTATTTTGGGAGGTGCTGGAAACTTTAGAAGGTGGGTCCTAGGCTGAAGAAAATAGGTCACTGCCCCCAGTGTCCTTGGGTTCTGGTACCTTTCTCTCTCTCTCTTTCTCTCTCTGTTTGTGTGTGTTAGGAAAAACAGCACTCACAAAGAAAGCTCACGAGAAAAGTCTCATGTCCATAGAGCAAAGTTTAATGGCGGGCCCAAACTGCCAGGCTGGCGGGGGAAAAGATGGCACAGCAGCGATTCTGGGCCGGGTGTGGCTTTTATAGAAGGGGGAGGTTAAGGAAGTTAGCACATGTGTAGTAGTCTCTGGTAGAGGTGGGGCTGTCTAGAGGCGTAGAAATTTGTTTAAGGGTGGGGCTGTCCTTGGAAGTTTCTCAAGTGAGGCCTGAGGATAAAATGGCCACCAACTTATAAATAGCAACATTATTGTTCTATCATTCCCCCATTTTTTCTTTAATCATGATGAGGGTAGGGGCTGAGGATTGGGAATTGGGGTGAAGCATCAGTCTCTTAGCTGCTGCCTGTTGGCTAGGGGTTCTGTGTAGGGCAAAATCCTTAGGCTCCTGTGGCATCCTGGATGGGGCCTTCACAGTAGCTTTTCCAGGTGGTTTTGGAGAGGTTGATATCCCTGGAGGTACAACTGGTTAAATTTTTGATTAGCAGTAGCAGACATGTAGTACCATACAAAGGAGGAGCTTAAGAATAGGAGAGCAAGAAACATAGGCATTAGGATGGGCATTGGCCAGGAGAACCACTGTGAAATGTTGTTCCCTAGACAATTTCAAGGGAATTCCCTTCTCCATTTTTTTTTAACTGTTCCTTGAGAGGTGTCACCACTGGGGGAACCCATTGAGCTTGACAGCAGTGAGTGTCGTGAGAATGACCAGATGAGGGCTGGTCCACTGAAGTCCCAATGGAGAGGGTAGAAGATCCTTTTAGGAGAACAAGATCCCCTGGCTTAACAGAAATTGTTATATGGTGGGGCAGGATCTGGTCTGTATGTTTTCTGAGAAGTTCCCTAGGAAGGTTAAGTTAAGGCAGGTAGTCAGCCAGAGGAGCAGGGTCTGTTGGAGGCAAGTTTTCTAAGAGAAATGGGTGGCCATACATTATTTAAGACCCAAATAGGAATATTAGGAGGACCAAGGAGCATAAAAAGGTGTCTGTTAAGGGACTGCATACCTAGGGATCTAAATTCTGCAAAATCCTGTAACTCCCAAGAAAGCTCTAAGCTGCCTTATGGTATGGGGGGAGGGAAACAGAAGATTGGGTTGATTCACTCATGACTCAGGGAGTGAGTCTGTCCCTTTAAGGCCCCATCTAGGTAGGTGACCTGTGGGAGGCTGGGGATGTCAGGATTTAGGTTAAATGTAATACTTTTGGATAAAAGAGAGCTCTAGCTCATTTTGTATATAACTTTGTAAATGTTTGTACCATATTTAGATAAAGTATAGACACAACACTGTTACAAGGTGGTCATTTAAGACACATAAGCAAATATGTAAATGAACTCTGATTTAGTATACTTAAAGCTTAACAAGATCAGCAGAAAACACAAATAATTTCTTTGATAAAATCTTTCTCTGTAATGGTTTTTTGTAGATGTTACTCAGAGCAGAACAATATTAAGATAACCTTGTTATTTTATAGACATAGAGGATTTGATTTTAGTTTGAGATGACCCTAAAAATCTTTTAGGCAACTCTTAGATTATACTCAACTTTAACTTTATTACACACCAAAGCTTTTTATTATACACTTTTAAAACTTACTTAGACCTTTATAAAACATTCTAAACCCTTTTATGGTTTGTCCTTATCCCTCCTATTTGAAACAATCTTTAGGACAAACCCTTCTTTACAAAATCCTTTCTCATCCAAAAACATTCCTTTTTTCTTTAACTTCTCAAAAAATACATTCACTACCTATCTATATCCTTTCCAGTTGTTTACTTTGTAAATTGTATTTTAAAATTAACTTTTATAAGAATTTAAAATTTATTATAGGGGCTGGGGCAACTAATTAGTAGCCCTTGGTGTTTTAAGGAATTTATGATAGGCATAAGACCTTATGTTCCTCAGAGGGGCTTGAGGGGATATTGTTTTGGTAATGGAAACTATGAGGGATTTTTGAGTTTTATTTGAATAGGGAGGGCCATCCAGGCTCACCCTACACTCATCTCATCAGTCCACATTGTGGAATCTATTTGTTTCTGAAGGAGGGGGCAGCAGAGATAGCTGCAGGTGGGGAGGAGAATTTGAGTTTTTAGTTGAGATAGTAAATCCTGTCCCAGCAGGGACATTGAAGTTTTAGGTACTATGAGGAAAGAGTGACAGAAGAGGAGGTCTCCCAAAGAGCAGGCCAGAGGCCGGGTAAAATAGCACTCTAGGGGCTGGCCAGATTTGCCCCGAATGATAACTTTTGTCATTGGACCAGGGACCTGGAGAAAAAGGTAAAACAGAGAAACAGACTCCACTGTCTAGGAGGAAAATGAACTTTTTTTTTGTCATAATGTTTACCATGAGGCTTTTCAACATCGATGCCAAGAAGTGGAGCATGGACAGGAGGCTGGGACCCATCAATCCATAGGAGGTGGCACCTCACCTTCCATCTGGAGATGAGGGCACTTAAACCTCCAGTGGTTACCTTTGCTGAGAGGGCAGGGTCCTGGTTGGGGGCAGGGCTGACTCCCGGGCTGTCCCACCTTAAGCATTCTCTGCAGAAGTGCCCCTCCTGTCCACCATGTTAGCAAACTCGAGATGTAGGCCCCAGTTGGGTGGGAGCAGCAACGATGTCTTACCTTTCTCTCTGTTAGTAATGTCCTGGTTATAGTGTACAGACATAGCTAGTTGTATTAGTTGATCCAATGACTTTTCTCCTTAAGCCACAGACTGAGTTTTTTATGACTGTTAGAAATTTATCTTTGAGGAGAACCTCTCTCACCTGTGACTCTGGGTCCACTGTGGTATGCTTTCTGATAGCATCCTTAAGATGCTGCAGAAAGATAAGGGGATTTTCTTTAGGATATGGCTGTAAAGTAAAGTTGTTATTTTACATTGACACCTGACACTCTGGAGAACAGGTCTCTGAACCATTCTGGGCTTCAGTTTCCTCACTTGAGGAATGAGGGATTTGGTCTAGGTTAAACTACTTTCTTCCACTATGAGATGGCTGAAGTGACATTAATGCCACTTATCCTCCTCACCATTTTTTTTTTTTTTTGATTTAGCAATGCTGGGGAATTGAACCCAGGGCTTTGCACATGCTGGGCAGACATTCTCCCACTGAGCTGCTTCCTCAGCCCCAAATATCTTTTTTTGTCTTTGGCTGTACTGGATTTGAACTCAGGGCTTTATGTCTGCAAACTGGCGCTCTAGTGCTTGAGCCATATCACCAGTCCCTTTTGGTGTGGATCTGGCAAGGAGACTGCCTGTGCCCCTGTAGGTAGGCACATTTATTCCCTCATTTCCAGGTGCCACTAGTATTGGGGCTCATTGTAAATGTTAACCATTTCCAACCTGAGTGGCCTGGGCCAGAACCCATTGCATTTCTAATGAGGAAAGAGTCTGGTCTAGTAGAAGCATAATATCCTTTCATGCCTTTCAAAGGTTTGGATTACAGAGATAAAGGCTTGAATGTATTTGTCTGGACATCAGTACAGCTGTTTAGATGTTTTTTAATTTCCCTTAGAGCTGATAGCTGGAAGGGGACATAGACTCACCCTCTTCCTACCATTACCTGTTGAAGGGGGAAGCACTCATTAGGAGGTTCTGAGTATTGGGGTGTCTTAGAAGGTAGAAATTTGTATAGGGGATCTCAGTTCACTTTTTTTTACTTTTATAGAAAAGGTCTAATTGGATTATGGTATTGTAATTTAAGAAACCTTGTGAAGGCCACTTCTCTTGGTCACCCAAGGCATATTGAGGCCAGGCCTCAGTACAAAGCTTTTAACATCTACAAGCCAGAAGACTGGAGGGTGCAGATCCCATCTAGAAAGAACAAAGCATTAGGATCCTGTCTTTTAGCTAACAGCAGGCAGCCTCTTTAATAAAGTCTACTTTTTAACAAAGGAATAAGTTGCCTGTAAAGTTAGAGAAGGGCATTCAGAGGGCATCCTGGGCCAATAACAGTACCATATGGGACAATTAGTGCTAATATTTGGAGGGAAAAATTTATGTTGAGGCCAAAAGTATAGAAAGTTTTAAATGAGAAGTTTAGAGACCACAGTAATGTGCTATTTCTGGGACTATAACCTTGAGCTAACAATTGGCTTACAAGGGCTGGGTCTGGTGCCCCGAGGTGTGAGGTGAGGCTAGGAGCAGGGCTTGTGTAAGGCACCACTCCCTCCACATACACCTGGAACAAGAGAGCCTGTCTAGACCTGATCCTGTGGCTTATTGCCCCTCCCCCCTCCTGTGTACTCTATGCGCGTTTATTCTAGGGGAAGTGGCTGGGGGCTGCAGCCACCACTATGTGCAGCTGGCAGCCTAGGATGTCTGCTGGGTTGGCCTATGGATTCTCTTAGCTATGGCAGGCGTTTCCACTGTGCACGAGCACCTATTTGCTTTCCCTCCTCCCCTTGTGGGGCAGAGTTAGGGTGTTAGCGTGGTAGCTGTAGATTTTTTGTAAAGCTGCTAATTTAAAGTTACCTTAGACTGAGAGGCCTGGCAAACTAGTTGGGGATAACTTAAGTCATAAGGTACTGTGCTACATGTTTTTCATGGGAGGCAGGGTCCCAGTAAGCCCAGGGAGGGGAAGGCAGACAGAGACAAAGGACATGTGGTGAGACCATGGAGGAAGCAGAAAAGGTGTCCTGACATCTTAGGTAAGGGAGAAGGCAGAGCCTGGAGGCAGGACACAGGCTTAAGGGATTATCCATCACTTGTGCCTCTAGGTCACTCCCATTGACTGGTACTGGAACACTTTCAGCAACATGAAACCTCCATTCTCTGGTCACATTGGTTTGGTAATAGGGTGGAAGGAGGGGCGGGGGCGACGGTTGAACAATGGAAGCTCGTCTCTTATAAGTCGGAGGTTCATTAGCAGAGTCGAAAGAAGGGAAAGTTTCAGAGTCAGGAGGGGGTTCGGAAGAGGATTTGGTTGATTAACAAACTGGTTTAGAGACTAATAAAATCTGCGCAGGGGAACAGGAAGTACAGAGGGAGGGTTTAGTGCAGAAATAGGAAAAAGATTGGGCATAGGGTATTTCCTTCCATTTACCAGCACACCCACAGAAATTGTATAAATCCCTTAAAATATTGGGATTGAAAGTACCATTAAGTGACCATTTGGAGGCATTGTCTAATGGATATTGGGGCCAGGCCTGATTACAGAGAAAAATGAGCTTTTGTGGCTTAAGATCAGGTGTTAGGCAGAGGGGCCCAAGATTGGCCAGAAGACATCCCAATGGGGAGTCTGAGGGAATTTGGGACGGTCCAACCCCCATGGTGAGGCCTGACCTGAGGAAAGATATGGCAGATGTCCCCAAAATATCAGGTCCTCAGGAGAGAGAGAGTAGATGTGGAGCACCCAGAAGGAATGTCTTCACCACGGGGGTCCACAGTCCCTAGTGGGGAACCTGGTTCCCAGGGATGGGAGTGAGCCGAGACCTAGTGCTAGGATTTCGAGGACATGAGAGAGATCACAGCTCTGCATGTGAGGAGGACTCACCAAGAGAGAGGACCTTGAGGGAAGATTGGTTGGTGGTGGATGGCAATTGGAAGCACGCTGGGGTGGAGGAAATTTCCTGTGAGCTAATGAGGGAGCGGCATTTTCTAGGATCGGGGATCCCAGTAAAGCAGCTCAGATCCCAGAGGAAGGGAATGGAAGTTGAGAGAAAGAGTGGGATGGGGTGGGGGAGGCCGGGAGAGCAAGGTCAGTGCTGGGAGTGCACCCCGATCCGAGTCACGGCACCAAATGTTAGGAAAAACGCTGCTCATAAAGAAAGCTCACAAGAAAAGTCTCACATCCATAGAGCAAAGTTTAATGGCAGGCCCAAACTGCCAGGCTGGCCAGGGAAAAGATGCGCAGCAGCGATTCTGGGCCAGGTGTGGCTTTTATAGAAGGGGGAGGTTAAGGAAGTTAGTGCATGTGTAGTAGTCTCTGGTAGGGGTGGGGCTGTCTTAGAGCATGGGAATTTGCTTAAGGGTGGGGCTGTACTTGGAAGTTTCTCAAGTGAGGCCTGAGGATAAAATGGCCACCAATTTATAAATGGAGACATTGTTGTTCTATCAGTGTGTGTGTGCATGCACATGTGTGTATGTGTTTCCTGTTCAGCATAACATGAGCAACCCCTAAGTGGGCACATGCTCCCACTGCCCAGAACCAGTGTAGTCAAGGACTACGAGCTAAAAGCAATTAAGAAACGCCAGACACCATAAGCCAAAAGATATAATTCCTCCTTTAGGTTGCTTGTGTCAGTTATTTTGCCACAACAATGAAAAGACTAACATGGGTTTCCCGATTCTACCTCCTAAGCTGAGTAACTGCTGCATGTCTCCCCTCATCATCTCCACTGCCAGTTTATCAGGCTTTTACCAGTTACTGTAAAATGACTTTAAGGGTTCAGCTGTCCTCTTTTCTACCCCATTCTTCACACTGTAGCTAGAATGATAATCTCTCTACTCCCCCAACCTAACTTGTGAGACACAAAACACACTGTCCATGAGCACACTGAACTGTCTGGATGAGATACCATTCTTTTTCCCACTCTTGTCCTTCACCAAGTCTGCACAAACATGCTTTTTTCATTTTCTGACTACTGTTCACCCAGCAAAGGTATCAACCCATAGGTATCAAACCCAAAGACTTTGCTGACCTCCCTTCCCCCTGCATCTGGAAAGATGTCTCTACCTTATATTTCCCTAGCTCTTTGTATTTTCTTCTGTCATTAGATTTTGTTATTGTGTGTTGTGACTTAATTTGATTGTTTCATCTTTGCACACCTTGAGAATAGAAACTTCATTTTCTTTGTCTTTGTATTTCCAAGCCTGGTACACTACCTGCCACATAGTAATGTATGTATTGAGTACTTATTACAAGTGCTACTATACTAATGTCATTTTAATGCTAAATGTCACTGAACCTTTACAACCACCTCACTTCTTGCTTCTCAAATACACACAAAAGTTTCTTTCTTTCATGTGCTGAACAATGCATATTTTCTCACTAACATCTCTCAATTCAGGGAATTTGATAATTGAAACTGTAAGAATACTCTTTTCTACAGCAATGGTGGGGGTATCACAATATCTGACTTCAAGCTGTTCTATAAAGTCATAGGAATAAAAACAGCATGATATAAAAACAGACATGTAGACCAATGGAGTAGAATAGAAGATCCCAAAATAAGCCCATGCAGCTACAGCCTTCTGATTCTTGACAAAGGTGTCAAAACCATACATTGGAAAAAAAGCAATCTCTAACAAGTGGTGCTGAGAAAACTAGATATCCATGTGTAGAAGACTGAAACTAGATCCTTATCTCTCACCTGTATAAAAAACAACTTAAAATGGATCAAAGACTTTGATGAAGACTTGAAACTTTGGGACTACTAGAGGAAAACATGGGAGAAACACTTCAAGATGTAGACAGAGGCAAGGACTTTCTGAACAGAACTCCAGTAGCTCAGAAAATAAAAGCAAGAATTGACAAATGGCATTGCATCAAATTGACAAGCTTTTGCACAGCAAAGAAACAATCAACAGAGTAAAAGACAGTGCACAGAATCTTTGCTATGTATTCATCTAACAGAGGATTAATATCCAGAGTATACATTAAGAACTCAAAAGATTAAATATCAAAAGAACAAGTACTTCAATCAATAAGTTGGCAAATTTTTTGAATAGTTTTCTCTCCAAAGAGGAAATACAAATGGCCAATAAACACATGAAAAATTGTTCAACATCTTCAGCTATCAGGGAAATGTAAATCAAAACTACATTGAGATTCCACCTCACATCAGTCTGAATAGTTGTCACCAAGAAAAAAAGTAATAAATGCTGGTGAGGATGTGGTATGGGGAAGATCCTTTAAACTCTATTGATAGGAATGTAAATTAGGGTAGCCACTATGGAAATCAGTGTGGAGAGCCCTAAAAAATTATAACTACTATATTATCTAGCTATACCACTTCTGGATAAGAAGAATTAAGTCAGCATATAATAGAGTCAGCATATAAACACATTCATGTTTATTGCTGAACTATTCACAATGGCCAAGATATGGAACCAGGCTTGGTGTTCATCAACAGATGAATGGATAAAGAAAATGTGGCTTATATACATGATGAAGCTTTATTCAGCCATAAAAGAGAATGAAATTATGTCACTTGCTGGGAAGTGGGTGGAACTGGAGGTCATCATGTTAAGTGAAATAAGCCCGTGGGGGCAAAAAAGACAAGAAAGTAAAAGGAGCACTAGTAGGTGTGTGGAGAGTAAAAATGGAAAGGGTGGGGGAGAAGAAAGTGATAGAGGGGATGAATATGATCAAGGTACATTATACACATGTATGGAAATGTCATAAGGAAACCCCTTAGTTTATACAATTAATATACACTAATAAAAATAAAAAATCTGAGGGCTCTCAGTTTAATTTTGTAATACCCTTATTTTGAAGATTAAACTGGCTTGTTTCTAATCACCTTCTTGGTATATGCATTTTATTTATTATTAGATTTTTTTTTGGAGATGTTTTTTAACTTGGTTCAAAATACCATACCATGATCAACTGCATGAAAATTTATAATCTGTTGCAACCTGATGTGTCTCTATATTTTTTAAATACTGGAGATTGAACCCAGGGCCTCCTACCACATGAGCCATGCCTCAGACACTATATTGGAAAACCCAAGGATACAAGAATGAAGAGTTTTTCTAACCATTTAAAATGTATTCTTTTTTAAAATTTTATTTTATTGTTTTTATATTTACTTACATGTACATACATTGTTTGGGCCACCTCTGCCCCCAACACCCACCCACACCCTCCCCCCACACCCACCCACCCACTCTCTCCACTTCCCCCCTCAGGGAGAACCTGTTCCACCCTCTTGTTCTCTGATTTTGTTAAAAGGAGAACATATAAGATAAAAAGAAAAACATAGCGTTTTTGCTAGTTTGAGATGAAGATAGCTAAACAAAGAGATTCCCTGTGGTTTTTTCCATGCATACATGTATTGCAACCCACATTGGTTCACCTCTACCAGGCCTCTTCACTACTTCCTAGTTCCCTTCCCATAGTGGCCTCTGCCAGTTTAAGATTACCATATTTGCTCCCATACAGTGTGCACATCAACCATATTCAAGTTTTAGGTTTCCTTCCCTTTCCCTATTCCTCCTGTGCACAGTCTCCTCTTAGTGTGTGACCCGTGTCCAATAATATTACTGCAAAAAAAAATTTTTTGTTTTTTCCAGTGCTGGAGTTTGAGCTTAGGGCCTACACCTTGAGCCACTCCACCAGCTCAGTTGTTTTGTTTTGTTTTGCTTTGCTTGTTTTGTGCTGGACCTTGTGCATGCTGTGCAAGTGCTCTACATCTGAGCTACATCTCAGCAGTCATTTAACTTAAGTTTTGAGGCTTACTACCTGACCTTAAAAAAAACATATGGGGGTGGAGCTTCCAGTGAATGGGAGGAGTTTTCAGGACCTCCCTTTTCTTTTCTTTTCTTTTCTTTTTTTTTAGCACTCCCTCTGTTCTCTGCCCTATATACCTAAAGGGTAATGCAGGTTTGAAGTTGACCTGTTGGGTGCTGCCCATCTTCCCACAACCTGGAAATCCCTAGACAGACTGGAGAGGAAGGGACACAGAACGGTTCCTGTGAATGTGGTCCTGGGCTTAGGGAAATGTTCTCTTCAGTATGCAGTTACTTTCCCCTGACTCTTTTAGTCAGTTTCCAATCAAGGAGCATGCATCCTATATAGTGAATATTCAAATAAGGGGTGTAATTGCCTGGAGAATTTTCTCTGTTTGTGCATCACTGTCTTGTTCCCCTTATCACTTTGCCTCCAAATCTATTCCCCCAGCAAAGAGCTTACACAATGATACTCCAGTGGGAAAAGGCTGGGAGAACCATGGAAGAGAAAAATGTCTATGGAGAAGGAATCCTGGCCGGCCACTGTTCCTGTAGCTCACCGCTGTTTGTCTAGCAGTAGTGGGCTTGCAGAACACAGCCCTTGTGGCCTGTTTGTTTTATTTTAGATGATGGCATGGAACCCAAGGCCTTGGGCAGGCTGGGCAAGCACTCTAGCGCTGAGCTACACCCCATCCAGAACACAGCCCCTTAATTACAGTTCTGTACTCTGATGCCTCTTGGCATCGTTCCCATGATGCTTTGAGAAGTTTTGGTCAAAAGGTTTAAGGAAGAAGCCAAACTCTGAGATTTTGTTTTTGTTTTTGTTTTGGTACTGGGGTTTGAACTCAGGGCCTCATGTTTGCTAAACAGGTGTTCTACCACTTCAGCCACTCTGCCAGCCCTTTTCTATGTTGGGTATTTTCAAGATAGGGTCTTGTGAACTATTTGCCAGGGGTGGCTTGGAACCATAATCTTCCTGATCTCTGTCTCCTGAGTAGCTAGGATTACAGGCATGAGCCACGAGTGCCTGGCTCAAATTCTGAGTTTATGTTGAAGAATGATCACTACCTTGAAAAGAAACTTTGGGGTTAGGGGAGAGGCTCAAGTGGTATAGCACCTATCTAGCATGTGCAAGACCCTGAGTTCAAATACTAGTACTGCCAAAAAAGAAAAAAAGAAACTTTGGGGGCATGGTAAGCATGGTGGTTCAGACCTGTAATCCCAGCTACTTGGGAGGCAGATATTGGGAGAATCATGGTTTGAGGTCAGCCCAGGCAAAACATTAGTGACTCCTCTCAGTCAGTAAGCTGAGCATGGTGTAGTATGCCTGGGATCCAAGGTAGGCTGTAGGTGGGAGGACCAAGATCTGAGGACAACCCTGGTGCAAAAATGCAACTGTACCTGAAAATAGCTAAAGCAAAAAAAAAAAGAAAGAAAGAAAGAAAAATGTGTGGTGGGCCATGACTCATGTGGTAGAGCACCTACATACCAAGCACAAGGCTTTGAATTCAAACCCCAGTACAACCAAAAAAGAAAGAAAAAAACTTTGGTATTCAAAGAAATATGCACCAGAACTAGATACACAGTATGCTTTTCAAAGTTTATTTTTTTATCCTATTCTCAAAGTCCTAAATCCTATCTTCCCTAGATTTATCCTCCCAGAAGACATTCTTCTCTTTCCTGCAACACTGCCCCCACCACCCCTCTCTTCAGCGTTCCCCGAATGGCTAAACCACTTCTCTTGCACTACAGTCCTCCCCATGTGAGGCCACCTGTGTGAGATTATTCCTATCCCACCTCCCTGTGAAAGTAGTAGACTTCATGTCACCCATCCACCAGTCAATCGAGAATCAAGCGATGTGATTGATTAAATTCTGCTTCAAGAGACAGAAAAATGGTCTACTCGCCAGCAGTGTCATAGAGGATCAGTTTAGTCTCTTTCCAGATTCTTCCCTGAAAACCAAGCCAACAAACAAAAAGAAGGAAAACAGCATGAGACTCAGAAGGTCTTTACATCAACAGAGGAACTTTCTCCTATGACAGATGTCAGGATACCTAATATACCTCTCTCTCTCCCCCCCCATATATATAGATAATGTTTTTAAAAATCACACACACACAAAAAAAGAAACCATCACACAAATGCCACTATTAGTTTTTTCTAATATGAACTAAGGAGATATTTTTCTCTCTTCAAGACTTCAGGACAATGCCAGGCATGGTAGTTCATACCTTCAATCCCAGCACTCCAGAGGCTGAGAAAGAAGAATCCTGAGTTTGAGACCAGCCTGAGTCACATAGTAAATCCCTGTTTCAACCATCCAGCTTCTTCCCCAAAGAAGAGTTTACACCAAAAATAAATTTCCAAAACACAGTAACAGTAACTCAAAAGAGGGTTCTTTTCTCAGCACCACACACACACACACAGAGGGTGAACAGAATGTCTTCTTATGTTCTGAATGCTACCACCCTACCCCCAAAGTCTACTCTTCCCTGCTGACCTACCTCATTCACAGGGATCAGAATACTGAATTGTTGCTTGCTCATCTGTGAAACAAGACACATTGTTACATAAAGGGTGATATATGTCCAGAGAGAAAACACTCACAAAAGCTATTGTTTTTTATCTTTTGCAGAAGTCCTGAGCATATTCAGAGGAACAAGAAGGCTTCAAGCACTAATATTTGCATTGTGTAGTAAATTCTTAATCACAGCAGAAAAAAAAAAAAAGGAGTATCCAGGTCCTTGAGAACAGCCTAGCGCATATTCTCTAAAAGACTAATTAAAAATGTTTTAGGAGTTCAGGTAATAAAATTACATGCTACTTATCTTTGGAAGGAATGTTTATAAAATTAAGAGGCAGACCATGAAGAATGAGGCAGAAATATGTTGGGAGAAACCTGCTATGGAAGTGTCTACCTATAATTCCAGCATTCAAGAAGCTGAGGCAGGAGGATTGAGAGTGTAAAGCCAGTCTGGAATACATAATGAGACTTCAAAAACAACAACAAAAGAAATAGGTGCAGATAGGTTCTCAGCACTCACCTAGCAGGTAGTAGTCATAGACTTTGATGGTTGCTGGCTTCAGGTTAGTGACCAACACACTTTGGATGATGGTAAAAGTATATGTCTGAGTCTTGTTACTGAGCTATAGGGAAGACAAGTGAAACAGCACATGAGAACTAAGGCAAAGCTAGACACAGTGACTAATGCCTAAAATCCTAGCTACTTGGGAGGTAGAAATTAAGAGGACCGAGGTTTGAGGCCAGCTGGCCAAAAAGTTTACAAAACTCCATCTCAACCAATAAAAAGCTGAACATGGTGGGGTTCACCTATCATCCCAACTACTTGGGAAGCATAAGTAGCAGAACCACAGTACAGGCTAGCCTGGGCATTAAACAAGATCCTGTGTGAAAAAGAACTAACACAAAGGACCAGGGCATAGCTCCAGCGACAGAGCATCGGGCAAGCCTGGCAAGCACATGGCCCTGAGTTTAAACTCCAGTACCACCAATAAATAAATAAATAAATAAAGTGAAAGCAGGGCTGGGTGTATGGCTCAGTGGAAGAGCACTTGCCTAGCTTGTGGGAGGCCCTGGATTTCATGCCCAAACTGCAAAACAAAACAAAAAACACTCTGTCTCCCTGGAAGATAAGAAATCACAGTTAGATGGAAGGGTTGGTGTGTGGGCAGGGGACTGGCAGTGGATGTTACAACAAATTTCATTCGGGATAAATTTTAATTTGGGATATTCTTATCTACTGGTTATGTCATAAGGATGTCTTTGTTCCCTTGTGGAGCAGAATATGATGAAAATGTGCATTATATCAATTTTAAAACATAACAGGTGTTTGAGAACATCTACCTTTGTTGAAATGAAAGGATATATACAAGTCTGATTAATATTAATTAGTCTTAATATTGCATTAAGATAATATCAATAGCACAGTTCTAAATATTTTTGCATGCTTTATGTCATTTAATTCTTTCAGTAGATCTATGGGCTGAGGTGTAGCTTAGTGGTAGGACACTTGCCTAGCATGCACGAAGCCCTGGGTGCAATTCCCAACACTTTGAAAAAAATTTTTGAGTAAAAAAAACTCTATGACATAGATAACTTTTTTTTCTTTTATCAGTAACTCATGTTCCAGCTGAGAGAACAGAGACACTCAACTTGTACAGTCACACAGCCAATGCTGAGCTCAAGACTTTAGCCCAGGCATTCTGTTTCAGTTTCTGCTATTCACTCCTAGTTTATGCTCTGGAATTGTCATCATGTATGTGGCCACTGAGCACTTGAAATTGTCTGGAAAGAACTGAGATGTGCTGACTGTGTAAAATATACACTGGCTTTCAAAAATGTAGCACAAGAATATGTAGATATGTCATTAATGCTTTTATGTATTCATCACATGGCAAAAATGAAATATTTGGGAAACATATAATTGAGTAAAATATATTATTAACATTAATTTCATCTGTTTCTTTATTTCTTTATGTCAATTGACATAAATGGCTCACATTATGCTCCTCTAGAGGAGCAGTAAGTGTTCCACAGAGACAGAACCCATTCCATGGCTGTGGACACCCTCGCTCAGGTCCCTTGTCTCTGTGTGTGACACTAGTGTGTGTCGATTTGAAGGGAAGTCACAAAGGTATCTAAGCAATTGAGCTCCTCAGTCCAGCTCTGAATACAAACCTCTTCCAAGTAAATGTTAAGTACGTCAGCTCCAGAGTCAACCCTCTTCACCAGTGGCTGCTGGAGAAGCTGAAGAGAAAGGGAAAAGAAAAGGAGGGTAGGGGACAAGAGAGGGCAGTGGGAGCATGGTTATGACCAAAGTACATCAGATACACATGTGAACTGTGGTCAAGGTACATCATATGCAGGCATGAAAAAGTCACAGTGAAACCCGTTATTTTGTACAATTAATCTACACTAATAAAAAGTGTTTAAAAAAAAAAAGAAAAGAAAACCAAAAGGGAGAAAGATGAAAGACTAAGAGGCAGAGCCAGGGCTTTCCTTATTCCATAGGGTAATCTTTCAAAGTTCTGGCATGATCAAGGAAACAATATGTATTGCAAAAAATAAAAAAGGAAAGAAAGAGGCAACAAGACTATTACAGGTCTATTTCATATCATTAATATACCTTCATAGCCCATTTAGCTAACCCAATTATGAGTTGTATATGTTGGTGTGCGTATGCATATATACATGTGTGTATGTATGTATTAATATATTTATATATACATATACATACACACATGTACATACAAGTGATGCCTTTTTCACCAGCTTTTTAAAAAATTATTGTACTGGGGGTACATTGTGACATTTACAGAAATTCTTACAACATATCATAGTTGAATTCATCCCTTCCATCATTACTCTTTATTCCCCTTCCTCCCATTTCTGGAATAGTTTCAACAGGTATCATTTTTCCATTTACATACATGTGTACACAATATTGGCACAATAGTCACCCTCCTACACCCTCTCCCCACATCCTCCCCACTCCCACTGGTACCAACCCCGCAGTTCTGCTCTCCTGCTCTCCATTTTTTTGTAAAAAAAAAAAAAAAAAAGACATTTCTGTTTGTTTAAGATAGCTATAGAGTTTCCTTGTGACATATATATATATATATATATGTATATATTCTGAATTGGTTCATCTCCTCTATTTTTCTCCTTTCTACCTTAGTCCCCTTCTTATGTCCACAAATTTTTTGAAAGACAATGATGTGAGGTCCCCTAGTTAAATGAAGAAAACAGAAGCCACTTACCAACTGTTTGGTGTTCTCCTTGGGACTGAACCCAGACAGCATCTTCACTTCCACAATAGCCATATTGGAAGAGCTACGACTTCCCACATAGCTGAGGACAGGAAGAAGCAGCTGTGTGAGCCTCCTCTGTCTCTGCATTCCTAGCACGCACACCCACAGACACAGACACACACACACACCAGCGCAGCAGCTATGGCCCAGGTGCCCCAGGTTTTCTCACCTGGTGTGGATAGTGAGAGTTAAGGACCGGGGTGAAGCAGGTTGCTCACATCTAGCTTCTCCCACTTCCACGTGAAGACTAAAGGCCTCCATGTTTTTAGGAGGGAAAACATTGTACCTCAACACCGTCTGGTAGGAAGAGATGGTAATCAATCAAGTCAGAGCTGGAAAGAACTTTAGAGACTCTTTACAGTTCAAACTACTTTTCTTACAAAGGAGGAGAGAAAGAAAGAGAGAGGAGAGAAGGATTGATTCTATCGGGGCAAAGGCAAATATGTGTGAACTCTCCTTTCCCATGCACTCTGTTCTCATGGCTTGCTGCTGACCTGCACATAGACACAGCCCTGGCCTGAGGCCTCCAAGGTGTACAATCCAGGGATGTCAGGCAGAGTCTTCTGCTGCAGTACCAGTCGGTTGGAAGACTGCACGGTGAAAGTATGCAGGAAGTTCCCAGCAGATTTCACAGACAGGCGGACTTCCTCAGATGGCACATAGGCAATAGTGGCATATTTGGCAAGAGCTTGGAGAGCAACTACAGTGTCCTGAGGAAAACAATGAGGCAACCGCTTACCGTTTTGTGAACCATGGGAATTAGCCTTAGGAAACCATAGAACCCACAGGTCTGGGTGTTGTTCACTGGCTTGGAAGATACCTCTTCCAGTACCAAAAGAACCACATTTACCTCTTCTGGGGAAGCTGACACAGAAATCAGAGCATCTTACTTGTATTGGAAATCACCATTAACTAGTTATTATTGAACAACCATAGGTTACTTGTGTAATCAAATAAATTTGTACTCAGAAATCAAACCTAGCTCCAGAAGGGTTACTATTATTATTATTACTATTGTGAATTTGATGGGACTAGTATTTGAACTCAGGCCTTCATGCTTGCAAAGCAGGCACTCTACCATTTGAGGCACACCTCCACTCCATTTTACTCTTGTTAATTTGGAGATGGGGTCTTGCAAAATATTTGCCTGGTTGGCCTCGAACCACAATCCTCCTGATCTCAAACCTCCCAAGTAGCTAGGAACACAGGCATGAGAAACCGGTGTTCCAATCACAAAGGTTACTTTTAGAAGGAAGTGGTTACTGTTCAGTACATATTTTACAGCTTTCATATTTGAGCAGTAACTTGATAGCCTCAGAAAGTTCACACCTTCTGAAATTTTTTAACAGTGTGATGATCTTCTGTGTCAAAAATAGAGAAGGGATCAGGGTTTCTTAGCCATTGTGGCATGTGACAATCTTTTCTCATCTTTGAAGAAGACAAACTACCCCAAGAGATCATGATATTGTGTAGCTTGAAATTTTTCATACTGAAAACATGATTTGTATAAATTATAACTAAGAGAAAGAAAATGAGGATTAAGCGAAATTGTTATATCTTGTCTATGTTATGAGACTTTTCTACATGCTTGACACTTTGGAAAATATCTACTACAGAATAAAAGAACCCTACTTTGATCCCACATTAAAAAAAAAAGAACGTTCATATTTAGACATCACATTGTCCTATAAATGAGGAAGACAGGTCACTCAATGTAAAAAAGTCATGAACAAGTTTTATCTGTGCAGCTTCACAGCCTACAATACTTTGCCTGCCCTCTAGAGTTGGAGATCTTTAGTGTTTGAACATATTAAACAACTCAAGAAAAGAGACCTCATCATTGACTGAAAACCTGAAGTGGGTGATGTGAAATATGTGACTTCCTGTAATAGCCAAGGATTTCATAGAAAAACAAATTTGAACGTTCTAAACATTTCACTCACTGCTTGTGAGAAATATTTTTATCAATTATAATTGCTTAGGGCCGAGTAACAAGGGACTCTTTCCTAATCAATAATCTCCTTGACAGACTAGTGAGTAGCTCATTGGCAAATCATGTGCTCAGCACACAAGGCCCTGGCTTTGGTCTCCAGCATCCTCACCGCCCCCGCTCCCCAACGTTTTTTTTTTTTGGCAGAACTGGGGTTTGTACTGAGGGCCTCACCATTGCTAGACAGGTGCTCTACCACTTGAGCCAATTAGCCAGCACCGCCTCCCCACAAATTTTTAATTAAAAAAAATTTTCCCCTGAAATAGGAAGGCATAGTACCTTATCATGTTTAAAAATCCAGTGTCTTTCTCGTATTTAAATTCAGTGCTCTTAACAACTTTATCAAACAGTCCACTTACTAAAGGCTGTTCATGCTTTCAGATCTAGTTTGCATGCTATATCTTCAGCAAAACTGTCTTTGATTTCAACAGTCAAGTTATAATTTCCATGAGGATAAGAATTGTTTTCTTATATACTTCTATTTTCTCACTGAAATCATTTGAACATGTTAGATATTCAATAATATTTTCAGAACAAATGTACTCATGAGTAGTTTTTTATAATAATCTGAAATAATTGAGCTGGGCACCAGTGGCTCACGCTTGTAATTCTAGCTACTCAGGAGGCAGAGATCAGGAGGATTACAGTTCAAAGCCAGCCCGGGCAAATAGTTCCGAGACACCCTATCTTGAAAAAACTCCTTCACAAAAAAAAAAAAGGGCTGGTGGAGTGGCTCAAGATGTGGGCTCTGAGTTCAACCTCCAGAACTGCAGTAAATAAATAAATAAATAAAATAATTGTGTGTGTGTGTGTGTATTGAATCCAAGGCCCCGCCCATGCTCAGCAAGCACTCTACCACTGAGCTACACCCTCAGCCCTACGGTGCCATTTGAACTTGTCCTCTATCTGGAGGTGTGGCTCAAGCAGTACGGCGCCTGCCTATCAAGCACAAGACTCTGGGTTTGATCACTAACACTGCAAAAAAAGAAAAAAGCATGAACTTGTCATATAACCTTACCTTCCTTTTTGTTTCTGCTGCTATCCCACTAATTCAGTTTCTCCTGACCTAGACGAAAGAAAGTCTCCTGACTTCTTCAAGTCCTGGGACTCGCTCTTCTAAATTAGTAGGTCCTTGGGATTAGGTACAAACTCCAGGCTGATGTATAAGATCCTCTATAATATGAATGAACTTACCCCATATTTCCAGTTTTTCCAGGTTATTTAATACTACTATAAATTGACATCTCTGGTCACACCATTTCCTCCTCCTCTTAATAACTGCCTACCAAAATTTTACATGTCTTTTTAGATCTCCCTCAAATACTACTCCCTTGTGACGACTTTTCTTTTTTCCTTTTTTTGGTGATACTGGGGTTTGAACTCAGGGCCTTGTGCTTGCCAGGCAAGGTGCTCTACCACTTGAGCCACACCCCCAGCCCTTGTGAAGACTTTTCTTATTGCTGGACTGGAGGTGCAGTTCAGTGGTAGAGCACTTGTCTAGCATGTTCAAAACCCTGGGTCTGATCCCCAGCACTGAAAAAAAAAAAAGAGAGAGGGAGGGAGAGAGAGCTCTTAGCCCTCAAGCTGATGTGAGCTCTTTTTCCTTCTTGAAATGCAATTCAATATATTTTACTCTTTTATGACCCAATTTTATTAGTAATTCTCTACAATTTTCATATGATTTTTCTCCTTTTTCATAGACTTGTACGGGCCTAGAGGGAAAGGAAGGTATTTCTTTCCCTACCTCTGCACAGGATCTAAGCTTACTTGATGAGTGGCAGTAGGAGAGCAAACTCCTTACCTGAGTGGAAGAGAAACCTCCATAGGCATTGCGCTGCTTAGCCAACCAGGCCACTATGGCAGTGGCCTTGGCTACCTCCTTTTGAGTGAACCTGTCCTTGGTAAGCTGAGCCAACAACACATATGCTGTAAGTTCCACATCCAGAGCCTCAGGCTGAGACCACGGACTAGCATTCGGTGACTGCGTAGGTTTCTGGCTCCAGTGAATGGATTCTCCTATGGAGAAGGAGGTATCAGTGGTAAGGTTTGGGAAGGAACTGATTTTTCCCAGTTTCACTTTGTAAATGCTGTAACTTAGAGTAGAGAATAAAAATATTTCTCAGAGCCAGCTGATCAATTGGCAAATGCAGTTGTGTGTGTATGTGTATGTGTATGTGTGTGTGTGTGTGTGTGTGTGTGTGTGTGTGTGTGTGTGAACAATCACACAAAACTCTCTAAGGTAAAGCTACAGCATCTATAAATGTTCTTGACTCCGGAAATGAAATGAAAACCACCTTTGTTAATTTACAGATTCTGATGTTAATGGAAATAAGTAAGAAAAATCTTCTTGTTTTTGGCAGCATTTTTTTGTGTGTGTGTCATACAGAATTTTCTTAATTTTTCACCATTTACTTCACTTAATCATTTTAAGAAAAAAATGGCAAAACATACATAAGAACACTAAGAAATCAAGAGGATATGCTAATGAGAGTAATCAGAGAAAATATACTGAGAAGGCAATCAGATGGAACATGAGACCAAAACAAATCTCAGTGACAGCTGGGTGACAGATGGCTTGAAGAAACAGAAGAACAAATGGAAACAAGAGGAGTGAAAGTCAGAAGTGTAATTTAGAAGCATTCAGGGGCTGGAGGCGTGGCTCAAGGAGTAGAGTGCCTGCTTTGCAAGCATGAAGTCCTTAGTTCAAACCCCAGTCCCACCAAAAAAAAAGAAGAAGAAAGAAGAAGAAGCATTCAGCAGAAATAGACAGCTTACAGGAGGAACTCTAGTTGGAAGAAAATAGTGGAAAACATGTGAGCCAACAATGCAAGACAACAGACAAGAAAAAGATCATCACAGTAAGTCAACACACAGCAGGACAGGTGTATACCAGCCTCTGTGTAGGACCCTTCCCGTGACTACATTGCTTACACACAACACAAAATCTTCCCTGAGCAGTGAGAGGGTAACTCAGCAATGACATTCATGCAGATGGAAGCTGAGATTGAATTTCTGCCTGGAAGTCTTATTTTACATATACAGTTAGATAAATAAAATACACTAATATTTTACTTATAAGATCTGTTATAACTTCAAATAGTACTATAAATACATCCAAAGTAATCTCACACTGAAGAACCTTCAAAGATAATCAACAAAGCCAATGAATCTTCCTGGCCAGTTTCTATCACCTAGTTCTCTTCCTGTTAAAATATAACAATATAGCCAGGTATAGTGGTTCAGGCCTGTAATCCTAGCTACTCAAAAGGTAGAGATCAGGAGAATCAAGGTTTGAGATCATCCCATGCTAGAAAGTTCACGAGACCCCATCTCAACCAATAAAAAGTAGGGTATGTTGGTGCATGCCTGTCATCCCAGCTACATGGGAAGTGTAAGTAGAAGGATCATAGATCAGGCTGGCCTGGGCATAAACATGAGACCCTATGTTAAGAATAACTAAAGCAGCCAGGCGCTGGTGGCTCATGCCTTTAATCCTAGCTACTCGGGAAGTAGAGATCAGGAGGATCACAGTTTAAAGCTAGCCTTAAGACCTTATCTCAAAAAAAAAAAAACCCATCCCCAAAATGGGCTGGCGGGGTGACTCAAGCAGTAAGAGCATCTGCCTTGCAAGTGTGAGGCCCTGAGTTCAAACCCGGTTGCCAAACACATATGATATATAATAAAAAGATCATACATATTTATGCATATATATGATAAAACAATGTCCTTTGAGGACTTAAATGGGCTTTGTCACAAATCTCCCAACAATGACTTTTGTAACTTAACAGTTTCTACCAAAATGACTACTAGAACTGAGTACATGTGGGACAAAGGACACCAAGGAAAATGACTGATAACTCACAGCATATTTTCACAATTCCAAAGAACTGCTATAACGTGACCGATGTACCTGAGGTGATGGCCTTTTCATCTAACTTGTTGAGAAGCATGTTTCTGACGTCCATTTCTCCAGCCAGGGAGAAAGTGTAAGCTAACAAGGCCTGTGTGTAGAGGTTGCTGGTGGAAGTAACAGAATTCTTGAGACACTGCAGACCCTGACTCACCATTGGGTCCTAAAAGGTGAAGGTGAAGAAATGAATTCATAGGTAATCCTTATGAAATGGGAAGCAATGAGGAAATCGTCAGGTCCTCTTTGTCCTTAAAAGGTTGGATAAGGACACAAATGGGTGCAGGCCTGTAGGCAGAGGCCTGATAAGAAGAGAGTAAAGAGGAGAAGCTGGAAAAACTCACACGACTGGTCTTTCCCATCTCCAGCAATGCTGCTGTGATATATGCAGTCAAGGAGACCTCGTCATCAACACCACCCTAGGGAGAAAGAGGCAGACAGTAGGTTAGAGCAGCAGCCAGCACCTGAAAGAATTACGTGAAGACTGCAAAATGTATAAATATTGCTTTAGAATGTGTCCCTTTTTGCAGGCTTTCTGCAACCCTAACCCTGCAGGACACACAGTGAGGGATAAGAGGGTGAACTTCAGCAGAGGCTATAAGAGGCGGCATGAGGTTTTCAGCTTGTGCATTTAGGAAATCCAAGAGGAGGAGTTGGAAGGATTAGAGATGCCAGCTGATGACTGTAATCCTACCTACTCAGTAGGCAGAGATCAGGAGGGTGGTGGTTTGAAGTCAGCCCAGGCAAATAGTTCACAAGACCCTATCTCGAAAATGCCCAACACAAGGAAGAGCTGGTGGAGTGACTCAACTTGTAGAGTGCCTGCATAGCAAGCATGAGGCCCTGAGTTCAAACCCCAGCACCATGGTGGGAAAAAAAAAGGATTAGAGGTTTTAAAAAGAGAGGAATAAGGAGAGAATCTCTGCCATGTTGCTGACTGAGCCTCTTCGCACGAATCTCTCCTCAGGGAGCACAAAGCCCAGCCCCCTTCTCCAAGGGAGATTAAGTAAGACCTTCCCTGTTTAGTACCGTTCCCAGGAAGATATTAGCAAGTTTGAAAAACTAAGCTGAATTATACTTATTTATATATATGTATGAAAATAAACACTTAAAAAAGGATTAAATAGGTCATTCAATTTTGCAGAGCTGATATGCAGCAGGACAAGGATTTGAAGCCAGGGAATTTAATTGTGGCTCCTGTGCCAAATCACTAAACCTGATGACACAGTGATGGATTTCTTAATGAACTGGCTGGTTGTGGTAAGAAAGGAGGAGGAAAAACCTCTGTCATCTTGTTCTAGTCAAGCAGTAGGCTAGAGCATTCCCTAAAGGCTTGGCCACTAGCCTGTGGCACTACTGGGAGATGGTGGAACCCTTAGGAGGTGGAGCCTAGTGGGAAAAAGTTACACCATTGGAGGTAATGCCCTAGAAAGTGACACTGGGATCCCAGCTCTTTTCTGTCTCTCTGTTTACTTTCTGACCACCATGAGGTGAACAGTCCTCCTCCGCCATGCACTCCTACCCTGATGTACTGGGCTGTCACAGGCCCAGTGACAATGGACTGAACCTTCTGAAACTATGAGCCAAAATAAACCTTTCTTCCTTATCAGGAAAGGGTTATCTCAGATATTCCATCACAGTGGCAGAAATCTTATAACCACACAGTATATAAAAGAAGAAGACTGGTAAGATCTACACGCAGATTTTATTTCATTGCTCACCTTTTTGGTGTGTGCATGTGGTACTGGGGTTTGAACTCAGGGCTTCATACTTGCTAGGCAGGCGCTCTACCACTTGAGCCACTCCATCAGCCCTGTTTTACATTGGGTATTTTTGAGACATGGTCTCACAAAACTATTTGCCCTGGCTGGCCTTGAGCTGTGATCCTCCTGATCTCTGCCTCTTGAATAGCTAGGATTATAGGCATGAGCCACAGGTACCCAGACTGAACTATTTTTGTTTTTGTGGGACTGGGGTTTGAACTCAGCGCTTCATGCTTGCAAAACAGGCAGTTTACCACGTGAGCCACACCTCCAGTCCAACTAGGTATTTTCTGAAATGAGCACATTATCCTGCAGCATCCACGCCTCCCCCTGTGTTGGGGAGGGTAGAGGCAAAGCACTAAGTGGGCAACAGCAGTGCCTCTGGAGCCTACCAGACATGGTTCAAATCTCAGTCTTGCCATTTATTACTATGAGCCTTGGACAGTTTACTGAGTCTCTGTGCCCTAGCTTCTTCCACTGTAAATTGAGATTAATAATGTTATATTAACACCTAGCTCACTGATTTGTTGTAAACATTAAATAATGTCAAATAACCAAATACACTGCCTGCTAGTCTCTACCACAGGAGATGGTTTTGCTTTGGGCTTGGGGAGATAGTGACAGGCCCAGAGATTTTCTAGGCCAGTGGTCTGAAATCAGAATCATCTGGAGGCCTGGTTAAAACAAATTGGTTGAGTGCCTGTGACTTACACCTGTAATCCTAGCTACTTGGGAGGATGAGATCAGGAGGATTGTGGTTCAAGGCTGACATGGGCAAATAGTTCTCAAGACCCCATCTCCAAAATAACCAGAGCAAAATAGACTGGAGGTGTGGCTCAAGCAGTGAAGTGCCTGCTTTGCAGGCTTGAAGTCCTGAGTTCAAACTCCAGCAACCCAACCCCCCCCCCAAAAAGAGAAAGAAAAACACACATTTCTCACTCTCCTAGAGTTCCATTCACTGGGTCTGGGGTAGGAGCCAGAATTTGCATTTTAAATGAATTCCTAGGTGATACTGATGCCTTTGACTTTAACCTGATGATCACACTTTGAGAACCATTCTTATTCTACAGACATGAAAGCCAGGAGACACAGACTGGTAAATACATTGACCAAGGTCACCCCCAGCCAGGGCTGAGAACTGAAGAAAACTGACTCCCATGCCAGTGCTTTTTTGATTCTGCTCAGTGAGAGGTATGGGTTGTTTCCAGACACAGTGGGGCTCCAAGTCCCTGGATGGATTCTCACCTTCATAGCTGTATGGAGGAGCTTTCCCACGTTGGCATAGCAGCCACTGGGGAGCTGGTTTCCGGCCATCCACTTGAGAGCATCCTGGATGTTCTTGTCATCAATCAAAATGAGTCTCCGAGCTTGACCAAAACATTTTGTGACAAAAGCTGTCAGCCTACATGGGTAAAGAGGAAAATGCGGCAGGAAGGGGGATCTCCAGCTGAGGGAGCATAATTCCACAGCTTATTCTGGATTTAGTTCTGGAAAAGAAGTCGAGGACCCAGTGCCATAGGAGCCTCGGGAAGGGAGAAATGGGGAGACACAAGGTGTTGGAGACGAGGCACGAACCTTGGACTGGGATATAATGAAGCCTGCACAGCCTCTCTATGGTAGAAGTTTGCACAGCCTCTTCTACCATACTTTTCCCAGTACCTGGTGTCTTGACCTTCGTTCTTATACCTCCTTGAAGAATACAACCTGCTGTGTCCACATACCATCCCCCTGATGCAAACCTAGATAAAGTACCAGAACTCTTAGGAGACTCCCTGATGCCAGATTCATCAATACCTTAGACAAGGTGTCCTGAGTGCTGTGATGATTCCAGAACTGATGTGCTGTAATTAAGCTTCTATAGCCTTAGGAAAATTAGCCCACCAGACCTCATTCCTTTCACCTTGCATCAAGAATTGTTAAAGCTTGATTTTTACCTGAGTCTTTTCCTTGTACTGACTTAATAAAATAAACACACTGGCTCAGGTAGGCGCTCACGTTTCCCATCAGGAGCGTGCAGCCCTCCTGATCCCAGCTTTTCTGTTGTATGTCTGTATGTCTGTGTGTGTCTTATTTCTCATTCCCCGCCACTCTTAGGTTCATGCAGTATACCCACATAGGTCGTGGGCAACAAATTCCGGTAAAACAATGACATACTTGACCACATAGGAGGCGAAACTAAATAGTATTGAAGAGGTAGAAGTCTGAGTGCGAGAAAGAACAAGGTCATGCGGAGAGGTAGAGGATAGTTCCGAGGGTCAGGAATGATGGTCTGGAGTATAGAACTCATTAAGAAAGAGGGAAATCTTACCACGTGTTGCCATTTCCATCCTGTTCCCCAAAGGCACTGTATGAGCCATTGCTGTGTTTGTACATCAGCTCCTTCTGGTATCCTGAGAAACCACATATGGTTTTAGATTTCAGTGACAACTTCAAAAAACATCCCCAAGCCTTTCAAAAACATGGGACACTTCAGGGACTGTGACTCCCTGGTATCTTATCAGCCTATCAAAGGCCCTAGAGGAAAAGTGGATCCAAGAAAGAAAGATTGAGCCAACTTACCTATCTCCAGAAAGCCCACTGCCCGAGACATGATCTCCTTAGTGAGCAGCCCTGTCTCTTCCAGGTATTGCAAGACATAGATGATGGGGGCGAAAAAGACCATATTCTGCTCCCCACATCCACTGGGCATCTGCACCAAGCTGTCTAGGTTCTGCAGAGCTGTGCCCATGATGTCTCCTGGGATCCAAAAGGAGAAAGAAAGTAGGGGATGGTTGAGAGAAGAAGGAATCCTTAGTGTTATTAATTATCATTCATTTATAGCCATATATTAGCTATCATTTAGTGAGCACCTAATCTGTTCCTAGGAAGACAACAATAAGTCAAACATACTTCATACCTTTCAAGGGCTCACATTCAGAGGGGCAAACAACAATACAGTCATATTTATTACAAATAATTTTGATATAATATGATAGTACTGGGTATGTAGGAAGTACTGGATATACTCCACTTAGAGTTCAGGTCTTTTAAATGTGGTATCTATACACAATGGAATTTTATGCAGCCATGAAGAAGAATGAAATGTTATCATTCGCTGGTAAATGGATGGAATTGGAGAACATCATTCTGAGTGAGGTTAGCCTGGCCCAAAAGACCAAAAATCATATGTTCTCCCTCATATGCGGACATTAGATCAAGGGCAAACACAACAAGGGGATTGGGCTTTGATCAGAAGATAAAAGCGAGTGCACACAAGGGAGATATGAGGATAGGTAAGACACCTAAAAAATTAGCTAGCATTTGTTGCCCTCAACGCAGAGAAACTAAAGCAGATACCTTAAAAGCAACTGAGGCCAATAGGAGAAGGGGACCAGGAACTAGAGAAAAGGTTAGTTCAAGAAGAATTAACTTAGAAGGTAACACACATGTACAGGAAATCAATGCAAGTCAACTCCCTGTATAGCTATCCTTATCTCAACTAGCAAAAACCCTTGTTCCTCCCTATTATTGCTTATATTCTCTCTTCAACAAAATTAGAGATAAGGGCAAAATAGTTTCTGCTGGGTATTGAGGGGGTGGGGGGGAGAGGGAGGGGGCGGAGTGGGTGGTAAGGGAGGGGGTGGGGGCAGGGGGGAGAAATGACCCAAGCATTGTATGCACATATGAATAATAAAAAATAAAAATTAAAAAAAGAAAGAGTTCAGGTCTTTTAAGAGGACAGACCATTGGAGCTGATAAATGATGTAATAAAACCTGTCATGCTTAGATTTGGTATCTGAGTTCCTCCCCTATATATAATATCATCATCCCCCAAACCCCTTCATCCCTTTGAGACACACGCATTTCTGATACTCTTCTCCAAGTTATGTCTACCGATCCCTCCATATAGTCTGTAAACCAGTAAACCTGACATGGTGACTCATTAATATATGCTTTTTTAGACACTGAGTTCAATTCAAATCTACAAAATATGTATTGAACATGTGAACCTTGTTCTCAAGGGGTTTACAACCCAGTGTGGAAGACAGAAATAGTGAGCTATGCCACAATAAGATGAGTATGATATCAGAGTTACAAATAAAATACAGTCAAAATAGAGAAACTTACATGCAGGGGATCTTGGTATGGGGTGAAAACAAAAAAAAAATAAAAAAAGAACTGAACATTCAATGGGTTCCTGAAAGTGCTAGCTATTGTTCTGGCAACGTTGTATTGCATTTAATCTTTATGCCAGTCCTAAGAGATAGATTGCTATCACTGTTTCACAGAAGGTGAAAGAAGAATGGGAATTGTTTACTAACTTGTTCAGGGTTGCACAGCAATTCAGTAGCAGATTAAATGTGACCTTCAAGTTCATGCTTGTCTACTCCCTTCTTCTCCTTGCCCAAAGGGGTGAAGTGTTGCTGACTTTGTGAATATGGTTACACTGCACTCAAACTTCTAATTTTTTTAAATAGCTGTTGCAACCATTTCATCTCCTCTCCACCCACTTTATACACAATCTAAATCTAAATGCATTTCAGGCTTCCGTGACTTTGAGCTTCCTCCTGCCTACATTTCTGTCTGTTTTTGACTAGACATGGAATCTCACTTGCACAGTTAACTATGTACTGTATTTGCTTCCTCCTTTCTCATCAGGTACACTTTCCTTTCCACAGGTCTGTAAGTCCTCCCCACTCCACCTTTGCTGTCTCCATTCCTTGTTTTCCTTTTTGAGCAAGAATAATTATCTGCTTACCCAGAGCAGTAACATAAGCCTTGGCAGAATCAGGAACAACACCCACAGGAAGCTCCAGGGAGATGGATTCTAAAGCCACCTTTCCTGTGCCCATCAGAGAAAAGATGATGTAATACAAGGTGGAAATCATGGGGGCTCTCAAGCCACCAAAACCTATTCTATAGTCTCGGGTTTTCTGTACGCAGGGCTTTCTGCAGGATGGAGGCAGATTTTCTTTAGCCAATTCATAGTGATCTTTACTGAAAACAAATTCCAAGGAGTCATAGTGTCTTTCTTGGAATTTCTTCATCCTGCCCCTCTGTTCCTTGGCCCTAGGAAGGATGGCATCCTCAACTCCCTTTGTCCTGCACATTCCACCTTTTACCTATAACAATCCCCCATTGCCTAAGGGTACCCACACCCTTTGAATCCACTCACCTTTTGGGCACAGCAATGAACTGTGAGTCTTCTCCACTAGGACTCCCTCAGGCTGGCACGAAAGGCAATAGGGCAGGATAAACAATGGAGATGAATGTCAGGGAGGATGGCACAGAAGGAATAGGAGGGGGGAAAAGAAGTTCCCTTTCTATGCCCCCAGAACTTCCTTCAGAACTCAGGATAGGGAGAATTTCTTTGAAGATCAGAAGGACTTTTTCCACCCAGGCATAGACCCTTTCTGTGAGATTCTTTCTGGGCAAAACATAGAGCTTAGGAAATGTGTGAGAGGAAAGATTAACAATGGGGTTTATGATGGGTTAAAAAAAAAAAAGCAGCTTATGATGAAGTCATATTCTAATAAGGGAAACTAACAGTTATGGAGTGTCTATAAGGTGCCAGGCAATGCATTACTACTTTCAGAGGCTATGGGTACAGGTTAAGCAAATGATTAAGGACAGAAGGGGTCAGGAAAGGAGAAAGCTGGAGTTACCTGATTGGAGGTGAAGTAAGAGGGCTATGAGACCAACTAGCAAGGTGAGACCCTGGGCGTCCCAGCATCAGTTGTTGTCTCTGTCTCTGACATTAGCCTGGAGGACACTCACCTTGACAAGAACTGGTTTGATAAGTGTGTCGCTCCGACCCTTTTCTGGGACAAACCCTTTCTTTCCCCCACAGAGTTCATTGCTGTCCAGAATCTTAGTACTAATGGTGAAGTTAACATGTCCTAAAGAGAAAGAACAGAAGGCATTAGCCCCAGTGACACAGGAACCAATGAAGTCTTTGTCCCTTTAGTGTTTCTTAAACTTTCATGGCATGCATGTCATGTGGAGATCTTGCCACATGCAAATGCTAATCCAAGAGGCCTGGCATGGGACCTGTATTCTGCATTTCTAACAAGCTCTCAAGTGATACAGATAACACCGGTTCAGTGTGGTAGGTGAACACCAAAGATTCCTGCTTCCTAATACTTAACATCCTGTACAATGCCTTCCTGTTGAATGTAGGCTGAATTGAGTGAGACAGTTTTTGTTTTCTGATGGGGAGAACAGTTTTCTGGGAGTTTTGTTTTGTTGCTGGCATTACTGGGGTTTGAACGCAGGACCTCATGCTTTCTAAGCAGGTGCTCTACCACTTGAGGCATGGCCCCAGCTCCACTGGGAGAGTTTTTGCTTTTGTTTTGCTTTTGGTGATGGATATAAAACCCAGGGCCTCACATATGCTGAGCAAGTGCCCTACCACTGAGCTACGCCCCCAGTCCAAGTAAGCAGAAGTAATGAGCTCTCTCCTCTGTGTGTGTGTGTGTGTGTGTGTGTGTGTCTGTGTGTCTGTCTCTCTCTCTCTGTCTCTTTCTCTCATTAAAATTGGGATTTGAACTCAGGGCTTCATACTTCCAAAACAGGCACTCTACCACTTAAGCTACACCTCTACTCCATTTTGCTCAGGTTATTTTGGAGATGGGGTCTTGTGATATGTTTGCCTGGGCTGGCTTCAAATGATGATCCTTCTGATCTCAACCTCCCAGGTAGCTAGGATAACAGGCGTAAGCCACAGGTGCCCAGTTCAAGAAGTGTCTTTTGATGCTGGGCTATAAAAAGACCAAAGATTCTGTATTGTGGTGCACTCTTTCAAACCATTTGCTTGGGGAAAAGATAGCTGTGATGTGATGAGGCAGCCCATTAGAGGGACTCGCATGATGAGATAGAGTGAGGACTCCAGCTAACAGCTGAGGCCAAGAACTGTAGTCCTCAGTCTAACAGCCTGTGAGAACCAGAGGCTCTGAAATGAACTCCTACTTGAGTCTTCAAATGAGACCACAGCCCTGGCTGGCAGGCAAGTTTACGGAAGACCTTGACTACAGGTGTCCAGCTAAGCTGCACATAGATGACCAACAGACAGAAACTATGCTAATAAATGTTCATTCTTGCAGTCCACCAAGTTTTACTCATTATGTAACAGTAGAGAACTAATACTTCAAAGATGTACTTTGAGTTGCAGGCATTGTCTCCATGAGTGTCTGCCGTTTTATGGGGCTGGTGTGATGATTAAATGACTTAATTAAAGCATTTAGAATAGCGCCTGCCCTGTGATAAGTTACATGACCACATATTCCCTTGTCCTACCTTTCATACTCAAAATATTCTACTTTGGGTAAATTTATCTGGACACCTATCAGAGTCTTTGCTTATTTACTTAGGAGGGAAAGAGTAGAGACAAATGAAAGGAAGAGGAAGGTGGAAACAAGCACACACAGAAGAGGAAAGGACAGATTTCTGATGCTCAGCTTTCGTTCTAGGTCTTCCTTGTTCATCTGCCACTCCCCACTCATACCCAGTTTGGTAGCTGTGATATTCCAGTAACAGGTTTGGGCTTCGTCTGCACAGACGCAGGTGGAGGCCTGGCAGCCTGCCAGCGATTCCACCTGGTATTCATCTGATTCAGCCAGGTTAGTCTGAACCTGGAAAAGATGTTTGAGAGATAAAGAGACTGAGTGGAGGAGAGAGCTTCCAGAAGTCTCCAGAAACTTGGGAACTGGTGCACCAACATCACATCTCTCCCCCATGGAAACTGTTATGCTACCAATTTAGGGACAGACTTAGGGGGGTGGTATGGTTCCAGGGCTGCATCTACTTCCTATATCCCGGCTCTCACCCGGATACAGTCCTTTAGATAATTGAAGATGGTAGCAGTAAGGCGAAAGGACTCTCCACGAACTACTGAGTAAGGGAGTGTCAGATCAACAAAGAACGGCTTGAAAGTAGTTAGTCCAACAGTGGGGGAAAGACCGAAGCCTCTGGACTGAGAGGTGCAGAACATCATAGCCTTCCACTCGGTGATGGTATCAGGAACTGTGATGTGGACTGCCTCCTTCCCTGAGTTGCTATGAAAACACAAGAACCCACGTGAGGCAAGGCAGCACAGGAGAAAGAGAGCCTTTGTGAATTCATCTGTAGAAGAGCATCTTTGTGGTCATATGGGGAGAAGGAGAGGCAACTCCATGAATCTCAGTGCAAGTACTCAGCTGAGTGAGAGAAGGAGGTGACAGTGGAGGGGTGTTTATGGGTGGACATGTGAAAGGGAGGTTGACACTCCCCTGAATCTGTGAGGATGTATGTGCTTGGACCCGGTCAAAATGGACACATAAGCAGTGGGCAAGAGCTAAAGTCAAGATGTGCCTTGAATTTGTGTGGATCTGGAGTGAGAAAACAGTCAGCATTGTGTAGATGTGAAGAGGCGTGAGTTTTTCTGAGTAATTGTATATTACTGTATGAGAAATCAGAAGAGATACGCTCCCATGCCCCATCATACTTTCTTGGCTTGTGATTTAGGTTCATTAGAAAGAGTTTTCTGTGGACTCCTTACTGTATTATCCCACTGCAATCTTGATTCATCACTTACCCAATAGGAGACAGATCCCAGAGCCAGGTTTCTGGAAAGTACTGGCGGACCTGAGATCCCTCTGACTGGAGTGATGGAGATGAAAACTTAGCATTTGGAGAAATACCGCCACCTGCTGATGAGGCTAAGAATAAAAGAATTTTGGAAAACAGAAGACTCATTCTGAGATAAACTACTAGAAATAAGTTCAGAGGAAAGCAGGGAACATTCAACCAGAGACAAGGAAGAAGGACCACTGAGGAGATGACTGGTCACAAATGCCATCAGGGGATAATGACCTTTGGCCAGAAAATGAACAGATAATGGCTTTGGGTTTCAAAAGCCCTTCCTAGAGAGAGAGAGAGAGAGAGAGAGACTTAAGAAACTTCCTCCATCTATGACTCATGACCCATTTACAATCTAAGGCAAGAGGGTCAAGGAAAGAACAAGAGGCATAAAGGAAGTTTGCAGAGTTTCATGGCTGTGAGCATCTCAGAGGATCCACAGACCACAGAGGTAGCTTACCTCCATCCATGGCAGTGCTGTATTCTGGAGATCTGTGACTACAATCTAGGGGCTTCTTGATTTTGGCATTCGACATTATTTTCAAGCCCATGTCCTGAGAGCACCAAAGAGACAAGAGTAGGGCAGTCCTTCCCCTACTATAGGACCTACTGCCACAGAATTCCATCCTCAAAGGTTTGAACCAAAATACTCCTTTCTTGTTGATAGTAAGACTAGTGGTCTCATTTACCTCATTCACCAGGATCAGTTCACTTCTGGGTTAGGGGTGTAGCTCAGTGATAAAGACTATATCATACACAAGGCCTTGGAATTGACCCCTAGCACCACAAAGTAAAATCAAGTTGTGTAGGATTTGAATGCGGCTAGTGAGAACTAACTAGCCCATTCCTGAGTTTGTAAAAAATATGTTTAATGCTTCTTCCAAATTTTAGTCACTTATAGTGTTCTTACTATTTGACTTAGGTTCTGAATTTTCTTTTATTATTATTATTATTATTTTTGCATTGTTGAGGCTTGAACTCAGGGCCACTCCACCAGCACTTTTTTGTGATTTTTTTTTTTTCAGGATAAAAAAACCTGAAAAATAGGGTCTCACAAACCATTTGTCTGGGCTGGCTTTGAACTGTGATCATCCTGATCTCTGCCTCCTGAATAGCAAGGATTAAAGGTGTGAATCACTGGCACCTGACTAGGTTCTGAATTTTCTGAGGGCAGGGACCATATCAACTTGATCAGTTCAACAAAAATATAACAGTCATCATGAACAGCCAAGCATTAAGAGAGAATACAAAGATGACGAAGATGTGATCAGATATTTCCTGGTCAGATCGGATCACAATGTCTCAAGTCCCTGCTCATAAAGTGATGGAATATTTTTTATAATAAGATAACAGATAGTTGGTTTACCTTCCTAGTGTCCTTTTCTGCCTGATCCCATGGAAGTCAATGTTTGGGGACACAGAAAGAGCACTAGGTATATAGCCTCTCACAGGGGTTCTCATCCAACACAACTAGTCAACGTCTTCAAGAAGAAAAGCCAACAGAGTCTCCCTCACGCATCAGACACTGCTTCCGATATTTTCTCCCAATCAGTGCCTACAAGTCTGTCTGCCTTCTGTGATACGGATTTTCCTTTCCTCCTTCCCTCCACCATCGTTTGCATAAGAACAAGTGGTAAGAGCATCTACCTGGAAAAAACTGAAAAGGTCTGTGCTTTTTGAGAACCAGGGTCTCCAGATGATAGAAGGCTTGCTCACACGCCCTCCAGGTGCCCGCTCAGTGAGGGGTTGAGGAAAGTCCCATAGGCCAAAGTCAGGACACTCATCATATTCAGCCACTTGGTAGGGATAGTGACCATACCAGAAAGGAAACATCCCATAGACCTGAAATAAGAAAAAACCCAAGGACTAACACAATGAAGCCAACTGAGAAACTTCTCTTGATTCTGGTGCCTCAGCACACTACTTCATTATTTCTCTTCAGTATTCCAGAATTATTCTTATATTTATTCCATTACAATAACATTACATACATTTTAAATTTTAACTTCTATCACACCTTTTTCATCATCCTACCTCCTATTTCATCCTCTTTCCTTATCAATATCTATGTTAACTATGCCTTCACAAACCGTCACTTCTACTTTCATTTCCAAACCTGTTTTTCCTTTCTTTTCTTTTCTTTTTTTTTGGTGTGGTATTGGGATTTGAACTCAGGGCTTCACACTTGCTAGGCAGACGCTCTACGACCTGAGCCACTTGACCAGCCCTCTTTTGTATTAGGTATTTTTGAGATAGTGTCTCATGAACAATTTGCCCGGGCTGGCTTCGAATTGTGATCCTCCTGATCTCTGCCTCCTGAGTAGCTGGGATTGCAGGCATGAGTTACCAACTTGTCTACTACTTTATGGTGGAGTGTTATTTCCCTAAGACATTCTTTCCCACAGAGGCTTTTTGCTCTATGCAAGTCAAATCGTTCTCTCTATCACCTCCCTCACCCCGCCCCAGCTGCAGACCACGCACAGAGCTGTTGCTCAGCTCTCTCTCTGGTCTGAGTAGCAAGACACTCTCGTCCACGGCCCGGATTGCACACAGGGACCCAGGAGCTGCCTGCAGCTGTAGCTCCACGTCTCCTCCTGGCAGCTGTTGGGAAGGTGAGAAGCCAATGGAGACCTGGGGAAGAGAAAGGTGTGCCTTGGGTGTGACAGCCTGATGACTTGGCTCATCAAGCTCAAATGCCTCAGCCATGGGAGCCAACTCATTCTTTCACTTATCTGTCTTTGCAATATCTAACTCTTTAGGCCTAGTACATTATGACAGGTGTGAAAAGAGTGAGCAGCCCAGTAGAGTGAAACAGAAAGTTTAGAAGAAAAAAAGTTGAAAGAAAATGAGTATGTAGAATAACTTATAGAACACGACTTTAAAAAGAAGAAACAGGAAAGATTTCAACATAAATCTAAAACATTAAAGACGTAAATACAATGTAGCAATCAACTTCCTGAACCTGTCTGTCTGCAACCCCAGCACACACAAGCTCCTTCTCTGAGCCCAGCTCTTTTCTTCACCCTCCTCACTCGCCATTTTACCTGATTGTCAAAGCACATCTCTACAGAGAACTGAATTTTGTCAGCTACAACACCTCCACTGGGAAAAATGGCATAGACCACAAGGGACGGGGCAGGAGCTACTCTGGAAGTGAAGGTCAGTGACAGAGAAAAGGAGCCTTTTGAACCTGAAAGAGAAGAATATACAGGGAATGGGGCTGCACATCCAATCCACCCACCCACGCCATCTGAACGTGAACTTGTACTTCTTGGAGGGCCTGTCACAGACCACATGGCGCAAGTTACTTCTCATTGTATTGTTAGTGTTCTGATCTCATTGCTTCTATGCATATAAACTGTGTTCTGGAACGTCATAGAAGAGGATTCTTACCTTTCTTCTTAGGATTCAGGTGTTTCTGCCCCTCCATTGCCAAACTCCCTTTCCCGATTACCTAAGGAAGAAAAGAAAATAATGAGCAGCACAGCAGTTGTGGGAGTTATACATGGGCCCAGGAGGTGCACCTAGACCCTTGACAGTCTCACAAACTATTTGCCTGTGCTGACTTCGAGTTGTGATCCTCTTGATCTCGGCCTCCCGAGTTGCTAGGATTATAGGCACGAGCCACTGGCACCGGGCATAGTTTGGGTTTTTTGAGATAGGGCCTCACTATGTAGCCAAGATTCACCTCGAACTCACTATGTAGCTCAGGCTGGCCTTGAAACTGTGATCCTCCTGCTTCTACTTCCTAAGTGTCTTTTAATTTTTTAAATGCAGCTTCTAAAATTTCGAAATTATCATCAATCATCTAGACAATGCATCCATCTTCTCTGGCTGATTCTCCTCCTTCCCTTTCCTCCCCAAATCCTTTTACCCATCCCCAGTTCATAGTCTCACATAGTACGAAAAGACAACTTCTTGGTCAGGGCTGGCATCAGCTGGGTCAATGTAATAATCCACCAGCACTTCCTGAGGCTGGCCACATCCCAACAGGCCATTGAGTCGCTGGATGCCAAGGAAGCTGCGGGTTGTGTTGTAGAAGGGCTGCAGGTGCAGGTAGGCATTTTGGTAGTAATGGGGTACTTTTTCTGGATTATAAACTAGATCTTCCAATTGAAACTTTCCCTGAAAGGAAAGAAGTTCTTTTAGCATGCACTCCAACCATACTGATGCCATGGATGTGTTGTGATTTCCAAATAGAGTACTTTCAAATCTTCACTGCCTAACAATGGCTTGTGGCTATCTCATTTGAGGTCCAGCCCAGGATGGATAAGGAGGAATCAATACACAAAGTGGTTATATGTGGCAACATTTTGATATACAGGAGAATGACAGGAGGGCTGAATTTTAGCTGTCAAGAAATGGGAAATTGTGGGTGATATACTTCTCAGATTAATAGACATGACCAAGATTAAATAGAAATCCAAGATTATGTTTCAGGGATAGGAAAACTTGACATAGAAGATAATAAGATTGAACAATAGTTATTTCTGAGTAAAGTCATTGAGTGATGCTTAGAATAAAGAAATAGCCAAATTAGCCACAAGACAAACTGTGTGTGTGTGCTTAAGTAGTATGATTAAAATGACTACCATAATGGTTCCAATTCTTCACACTCCCTGCATCAATATTCTTTACCAGGTAATTGTATATACCCTCTTAGCCTGACTGTGGGCCCACCACATGACTTGGCAAGGCACATGGAGCACCAGCTTACAGCTGGCCAACCCACAGACATAGTAGTCCACCAAGTACAGAGTGTACCAAATGCCTGAGCACCATGGATGAATGAACAATGAATGCTTTCTGTTGTATGATACTGACAGGTGACTGTTTGGTAAGCAGCTACTGTTTGTGGAGGTTTATAATGGATATAAGTTACCTTCTGTATAGGTTATCTAAAATCTAGAGTTCTCTGGGTGGCCATTGCTATGGTTTGGGTCTTCAATGTCCTCCAAAGGCCCTTGTGTTGAAGGCTTGTTTCCCAATCTGTAGTTCTACTTGGAAGTGGGTGGAACCTTTAAGAGGTGGGGCCTCTTGGGAGAAAGTTAGGTCACTGGAGGGCATGCCATGGAAGGAAATATTGGAACCCTGGTTCCTTCCTGTCTCTCTTTTTGCTTCCTGTCCACCATTAGGTGAACAGCCCTACTCTCTTATGCACTTTTGCCATGATGTACTGGGTTGCCACAGGACCAAAGCAACAGAGCTAAGCAACCATGAACTGAGAACTCTGAAACTATGACCCAAAATAAACCTTTCTTCCTTTAATGTTGATTATTTCAGGTATTTTTTCACAGTGATGGAAAACTGACCAACACAGTCATTTTTATAAGTAATGGTGGGGGTGGAACAGGAAGAAGACTTGATCCTGAACCATTTTTCCTCCTGATTTCATGTACAGACTGACAGAGGTGGGGATCAGTTTTAAAATGAAGAAGTAGACATAATCATTTTGATTTGAAGAATTATTTGATTAATATTAAAAAAAGAGTCTAAGAAAAAACTTTTGTCAGCTGGGGAGGAGGACTAGAGAATGAAGGAGATGGAATTACAAGTCAAGGGGCAGCTTAAAACTATAGCATGTTGAAGTTTTCCTTCAATGATGCCTTCCTGTCCAAGAAGCTTGCCTCCCTAGTGCTTACCTCCAGAGAAATGTCTGTCCCATTCCAACCGACTGTATCCAGTGTGAAGGAAGCAAGGCCATCATTGTCAGTAATCAGCGTCTGGTTGATCCTTCCATTTATGCCATGAGTCACCAAGAACACTGGATGATTCTGGAGGAGGGACTCATCGTGGCCCCTAACTCTTATCTGAGGGGTGAAGGTCATTGGGGCTTTAGAACAAGGTTAGGTGTCGGCTTGAGTATAAGGTAAAGTGAAGAAATAATGGAAATTCCAAAAATACATTTCAGGAATGAGTTCAGAAAATGGTAAATATGAGTTAAACATGGAAAATAGAATCTCTGAGGAACAAAAAAAACACCCAGAAGTAACAGCCTAACATAGAACTAGGTTTGCCATGTTGATAATGAGGCTTTTGAGCCCTTCACTATATAGCCCAGATGGGCCTTGAACTCATAATCCTCCTCCCTCTGTCTCTCGAGTGCTGGGATTACAGGTGTGCACAGCATGTCCAGTTTGCTCTCATTTACTAAAGAGAGTTCTCTTCACCTGCCACACTATATAATTTTTAGGCTCTAAAAAAAAATCCTAGATCCACCCTTGACCTAGAGAAAAGATGACTAAGAAACAAATGATCTAAATATGTACAAAGTAATTATGCTGACCATTCATTAGATAAGTAAAGAAAGAAAAGCTGAAGGGAGGGGGAATTTCAGTTGGCTATAAGGAAGAAGACACTAACAAAGGAGATTTAGAAGTCACTGCAGATTCCTGTAACTGGCTCTCCGTCAAGAAAAGTTTGATAGTGACCTTGCCTAGACCTAGATTCAGAAGCTCATATAAGATTTCTTCAGAAATATTGCAGTTCTTAAATTCAAAGAATTGGACAGTAGAAGATGGGCACTGACATTGGGAAAGGCCAGAATATCACATTGACGTTCAAGGCACTTGTTCTCTGGGATTAAAGGAAGCATAAGGAGTTAAGACTATTTACTCAGGATGCAGGTTCTCTAGGTTTGGTCATGCTTGCCACTTACTACCTGAATAATCTTGGAGGGAAAAGAGAGGTTAAGCGTAACCTCTCTTGCCTCAGTTTTGCAAAATGAGGCTATTTATAAATACCTCATAAAATTATTGTAAAGATTAAGTAAGTGAATATGTACAAAGCGCTTAGAACAAGGCTAAATTAAGCCATTACTGTACATCTATAGAAAGGAGGCAGAAATGAATGCTTAAGCACTTCTTGAAATCTCAACATACCTTCCCACTGAAGGGGAAATTGGGGTAATAAAAGTTATTGGTATCTTCAAAGGTCATTGATCCCAATTTTGAAGAAATGTAGACTTCCTGAGTGGTATTGGCCTCTACTCCTGCAGAAGGAAACCAGACATGTAATGATCTAAGTCCTGACATCCTCGCCTTCATGTTGAACCTAAAATCCCAGAGAGGATGATGCCTCTGAAAGTATGAAACTAAATATATTGTTGGCCAAAGACCCAAACCAACTCAAACTCTCCAAACCTTTGGAGCAACAGATAGTAGGGGGCAGGAGAGGGGGTTCCCTGGGATTTCCCAGGGAAATTAAGAATATGGTACCTTCAAATGAGGTAGATCCTGGATCCTCTGAGTAGGTCTGTTCTTGGGACAACCCTTTTCCTTTCTCTTTTTCTTTTTTTTTTTTTTCCCTTATGTTATTGAGGTTTGAACTCAGGGCTTTGTGCTTGCCTAGACAGGCACTCTACCACTTGGGCCATGCTGCCAGTCCCCCATTCTCTTTTCTTAGTGAGCCAAGGAGCACCTCTTTTACCTGTCCCTTCCTCCACCACTGAAGCCACAATATTGATGTTGTGACTGTACATATATCCAGTGAGGTTGAAGGTGGCCATGTCCACAGATGAAGAGAAGCATCCTGATTTGTCAGTCTAGTGATGCAATGAGAGAGACAGAGAGAGAAATGAATAATCTAATTCTTAGTTCCATTTCATAGTGCATTATAGAAGGAAGACTTTACCTTCATATTTTAGATTCTGTATCTTTGACATAGAAAAGCTGCCCTACTGTACATCCATAACCATTAAACAACCCTGAAGCTCCAAAATACAGGAAGAGGAGAAAGAATCAACTACAGAACTAGAAAACTGGATATGACAAGGGTTTAGGCTGATTTCCCTATTCCAGGGCAGAATGAGACGCTATCTGTTAAGGATCAAGAACACTGTTTTGTTCTTTGGAACTGGAGTATTAATCCTGTGAAGTGCTCTTCACTTTGGCTTGACCACTCTTTTGTATTGGTGCTCTTGTCTTCTTTGCAATACATATGGAGAAGGCACTTTGCTACAGTCCAGTTGCTCACCTGACCAGAGAGATTCCTGCACTTGTCAGATGGCTTCTCCTCTTCCACCTCTCGGAACCAGTAAGTGTATGCCTTCTGACACACCGATACCTGCACTGTCCCTCGCATGGGCTTTCCATAGGTGTACCTGACAAGAAAAGTACCAGGGGTCAAAATTGGGAAGCTTCACTTGAGATCCTGCCCTGCTGCCCACACACCACACTTCCTCTCTCCCAAACTCTAGCCTCAGAAAGTGCTCTGACTGTCCTACTTTGTTCCGACTTTCTTTCCCCTTCCTGTTCCATTCAGTCTAGAGTATTTCCACTACACAAGGTCACCAGCCTTAGGAATGAAATGGTGTTTTTCTTCCTCCCTTAGTATTTTCCCATAATATTCAACATTATATCCAAATAAAGATTCATTCAATAATACTGGCCAACTGAGCAATGGAAAGGAAGAGCAGAAACATAATTATAAAATTGTCCTTGGATGAGTCATGACTCCAAACCACACAAAATATCCCAGGGTCTAGCCTGCTCCATAATCCCCCTCTCCCTCATCACCTTAAATCTTTTTTTCTTTTTTGGCAGTACTGCGGTTTGAACTCAGGCCCTTGAGCTTGCTAAGAAAGCACTGTACCACATGAGACACACCTCCAGCCCTCATTACAGCTTTAATCTCCACAGATCCAGAACGTCTTCTATTACCTGCAACATATTTTTACAGGGAAAGATTCCTCCATTGTCGATAACTGCTTTGGTTCCAATACTTCCACCTTAAACTTGGGTAACACTGAGGAGAGTAGAAAGAGGCATGGAAAAGGGACAAAAGGAGGACTTGGTGAGCTAGGGAGTGAATAGAGGAGTATAAAAGCAATGCAATTGATACACTAATAAAAAGAATTGAATAAATAATAAAAATGACAAACTGATGATCAAATTAATATAATTAATGAAGTATTATTCAAATAAAATGGTCTTGAAGTTATTAACTGGTTTAACTCTTATTTGAAAAATGAATAAATGAGGGGGAGGGGATAAAGGAGGATGATGGAGGGGGTGGATTTAACTAAGATGTATTGAAAGCACTTTTGTAAATGTCACAATGTATCCCAGTACACCAGCAATATGATAATAAAAAAATGAATAAGTAAGTTGGGTACAATGGCTCACACCTTGAGGCCAGCCCAGGCAAAAAGTTCCCAAGACCCCGTTGCAATCAACAAAAAGAACAAGGGGGAAAAAAAGGCTGTCATCCCAGCCACATGAGAAAGCCTAAGTAGGAGAATCATGATCCAGGTCAGCCAGGGCACAAACCACGAGACCATATTCAAAATAATACCAAAAAGCAAAAAGGGCTTGGGGCGTGGCTCAAATAGTACAGACCTACCAAGCAAGTTCAAGGTCTGAGTTCAAACCCCAATAAGAATAAATAATCCCTTCCCAGAGTAGATTTTATGTTACCTTTGCTAACTTTAAGACAAGATTATGCCCAACACTTTGACCTGCTAATTCCCCACCTACCATATTCCTCCACACTGAAAGTGCCAAAGGTCTTGTCCTTAGCCACTGTCACTGTATAGGTGCCCAGTGTTGCCTCCGGGGCCAGTTGGAAGGACAGGTCTACAATGCCTTGCTTAGGGACCACTTCCAGCCACTGAGCAATCCTGTTGCTATTGGGATCCTGCATCAATAAAAAGAAGCTGCATGATGTAACTACCTGCTTGTTTCTCACTCTGCACTGCAAAAAAGTAGATAGAAAGTCCTACCCATTGTTCATGAGCCGTGTGTCCAGGAAACTAGCTCCCTATCAAATTTATGCTTTTCTTTATTACCAAATAAGATAAATGTTCCTCTAGATCCAGCCCCCATTGGGAAGAAAGAGTCCTTGGGAATTCAGACTGAGTTCTTGTAGGTGTTATTACTAGTTTCAGAGAGCAGGATTTAGAATCTCGCTTATTAGGACTACTTACTCTATTTTTGGTCCCTATTAAGGAACAAGGCTGAGGGAATTGATTGTAAGAAATGAAAGATAGGTAATGTAAGGGAAATATGGAGAGAAAACTGTTGGGAATTCACTCTCCTCATCCCATTCCTCTGAGTTACATCTTACAGGTGTTCATTCACGTGGCCATTTAACTGTTGAGTGTCTATGACAAGAACTATTATTACCAAGACCAAGAGAGCAGAAAACTGCATCTGGTTAAATTGGCACAGCACAGAGAAGTCACAGGAATTAGGGACTGGTGTCCTTGTTTACGGAGGTTTAGGTCTGAGAGGATGCAGGGGCCAGAGACAGAAATGGCTTGGGTGGAACTATAGGTTCTTGGTGCTGGGACAGAGGCTTGGCATTGCCGGACAACATCTCAGAGTTGTTTCTACCTTCAAGGTTTAGCACCAGATTCTTATTCTTCCTTCTCTACAACTGACAGGAGACAAAAAAGAAGTTTCAACTTACCTGTAGTTCCACCACGGAGTACTGAAAAAGAAGGCCAGATAAGGTCAGTTATAGAAGGATATACAATAAAACTTAGTTCATTAAAAGCAAAAATCCCCAAAGCACTCTTCCTTTCTCTCCTGCCATTCCTTCCCTTCTACCTGGCTCTTTTGTGCCCCAAGAAGAGTAAGACTTATCATGTAGGGGAAGAGATAAAGTGGCTCAAAGGGATGGCCAGTCTATACAAGATTTGAAGAAATGAAGCCTCAGACCCTCCAGCATCCCTAAGTGCCCTAGGACTGTGCTCTTCTACAGCAGATAACCCTATGGAAAATGTGAGCACCCCAGGCTCCCAGTTTTTAAACCTCTTCTGGGGAGCCAACCATTTCCTGGCCTTTCGTTTGCTGCCTAAGAGCTTGTGAACAGGGACCTTACTTTCACTCACTGCAAAATAATTTTGGAAAAAGATTGTTTTAAAAACCCTCCACTGAAGGATCATGTATAGTTTCTTCCAAAATATGGTTGCTAAATGAATGACAAAACCCTAAGTTGGTGGGGAACAGATCATTATGCTTATAACTAGATGAGGTAGAAAGCTAGAATTAAGTTGTGGGGGTGGGGGGAAGCTCAGAGAAGGTACAAGCTATTCAAAAAAGACCAGCTTGGGTCTAACTTGAAAGGCGGAAGAATAAAACCCACATGGTGCTTGCTGCTGGAGTGGCTCAAGTGGTAGAGCATCTGCCTAGGAAGCTCAAAGCCCTGAGTTCATCAAACCCCAGTAACACCAAAAAAAAAGAATTCACAAAGACATCAGTTAACCAGAATTAGTCTCTGGCAGGAAATAATGTTCACCTAACTAGGTAGCATTCCCAACTAGAAGTGCCTGAGGTGTCTGAATAACTGGGCAGTCAAAGTAGACAGGATCAGCTCATCTTGGATATTTTTTTAGTTGTCTGAGGATTTAACTGTTATGTTCTGCAAATTCATAATTTGAGATATCTGAGATAATCTCTCAGATTCTTGGTAAAACTCCTTTTGTTCATCTCAGCATGCCAACTGAACTTGGATGGAGGGGCTGGATATATAAATGGAATGAGGAGGAGAAATAATTTTACAATAGAAATAGAGCCGGATTACAAACATCATAGCCCCTCTGTGCAATCCAACATAATTTGAGCAGAGAAGGGGTAGTTAAGAGGCTCAACCTTCAGGGGGCAGTAGAGTCTAAGCGCTGGCTGGGTGTTTCCTGTGCAGCTCTAGGATCCATGAATAATCTGTTATGAAATAAATGCTCGATATTATATCAAACTCCTGCTAAAGAAGGGATACGGGATGGAAAATAGAGACCAAAAAGAATTCTAAATTGGGAAATGAAGTAGGGATGGAGGAGGCCACCCATCAATATCGAGCTCTTAGCTTCCCTGCATACAGGGAAAGGGAACAGCAGAAACATGAAAACACTGCTCTTCCTGAGTTTAAGTTTCCCTTGGATTCACAGGCTGTGGCTGAAAGAGAAAGACTGCAGTAGGGATGTGTGAGAGGCAAGCTTGCAGAAATGACACTAGCCTGTCATTCTGAGATCCTAACTATTAAGACTTGTGATACCTGGGGATGTGGCTCAGAGGTAGAGCAAGTGGGCGAGGCCCTGGGTTCCATCCCTAACACCACTGAAAATAAAGAAAGAAGACTGAAGAAAAGACATGATTTTCAGGATCTAATCGCTGTTCAAGGAAAAGCTGGGGTGAATTTGATCAAAATACATTATATGCATGTATGGAAATATGACATTGAAACCCCTTTGTGCAATTAATTTATGCTAATAAAAACTTTTTTAAAAATAGAACTGATTAAAAGTGGAAAAGTTAAGGGTACTTGCTAAGTGTTATTATATTTTTACCTTTCACATAATACACTTAACGTTGCCTTAAGAGAATTATCTACTTTATAAATTACCTATTACCTTGACTCGTGGTAATAAAAAGACAGTGGGAGTGGATATATTTTTCATTTTGTTAAATGTATTTCTATTTCCTTTCTTTCCTACTTCTCTCTCACTCTTTCTCTATCTCAATCTGTCTGTGTGTGTGCATGTACGTGTGTGTGTGTGTGTGTTGGGGACAGTGCTAAACACATGCTCTGCACTGAGCCACCACCCAGCCCCTATTTCTTAATATTTGAACTGCAAAGCCACTTGGTATCTCTTCTGGAGAGAAGTTTGCAAAAACTTTTTTTGTGTGTGTTTGAACTTGTGAGGCAAGTGCTCTACCACTAGAGCCACTCCATCAGCCCTTTTCTGTGAAGGGTTTTTTTGAGATAGGGTCTCTTGAACTATTTGCCGGGCCAGTTTTGAACTGCAAAGCTCCTGATCTCTGCCTCCTGAGTAGCTAGGATTCCAAGCATGAGCCACCAGCGCCCAGCTGCAAAAAGTTTTTAAATGAAAGCAAATGGAACCATCACTCAGAACTCTAGCCTACTTGACATGCAGATTGATCTCAAGGCTGACAAGTGACCTACACAGAAGGGCAGCAGGGCTTTGGCTGGCCCCTGATGCTGCTATAGCCCTTCTGTTCCCTGTGTGTTCACCCATCGGCCTAAGCATTTCCCCTGGAATAGAAACTCTTCTCTTCTGTTTTCTCTCAGTCATCCCTACTTTCCCTTTCCCTCCTCCCAACTAAATTCTCACCTTGTCATTCACTGGAACAAAGTTGCTGTTCAGGGTGACAATTCGGAAAAGCACTAGACAGGAAGAAGCATGGTTACCAAGAGGATTTCTCCTCTCTGGATCTTTCTTACAACCATTCTGTCTCACACATACTTCTGAGTTAGCAAAAACCCATCAGATTTTGGTTTAAAAACAAACAGAATAAGGCCTCACATAGGGGTAAAGGTGAAAGCCAAGCATGTTCCATTCATGGCCTGACTGTGAGACCTCAGGATGTAAAGGAGAAACCAGCGCTCAAGCCAAGGCCTTGATAGTTTCTTACCCACAAGGAAGGAGCTTACTGTAAGACCCATGACCCAAGTACACTTGCACACCGTGCTTCAGAGATATGTGTGCTTCTGGTTTAGATGCACACAGCAGGAGAAACTCCATCCCCTCCTCTTGCACGTGTGACAGGACACACGTGCAATGCCAGAACCTGACTCTCCTGCTTCTGCCCTCTTTGTTCCCCAAGACTACCACCAAACCACCCCCATCCCCGCTATGTGCAGCTGTTCTCAGTCTCATCTGTCCTGGAAGGTGTGTGTCTTACCTCGCTGCCCTGGAGTGTAGACAGGCTTGTCAGTCTGTATAAACACACCACTCCTTTGCCTCTGAATTAGAACCTTTTTCTTCTCCTCGAAGTTGAGGTTATTTCCAACTCCCGACACTCGGACTGTAGCCACTTCTTCTGTGCCACCAGCAGGAGGTGGAACCTGGACAAGAGAGGGGACCTCTGTGGTGTTACAGTAGGAAACTGAGGGACCCAAATGGACTGGTCTCAACCAGTCCATTGGTTCTCTGCGTTGGGAGAGTCAACGGAGAGAACTGAGTCAGATGGAGGTACTGAGGGAAGATAAAAGAGGGTGAGAGGTGAAGGTCAGGAACTGAAAGAAATCCAAGGTCAAGCAAAGTGTGGGTGAGTTAAGATCATGAACTGAAGTGTTTAGGGGAGACAGGCCTAGAAGCCATGGCAAAAGTCAGACAACAGAAGTCATTTATCTTGGGATGAGAGCAGGAAAGTAAGAGACAAGTGTTAGGGCCAAGAGTACACTTACTGAAAAGGACATGCAGTGTAAGTGCCTCTTCTTCAATCCAGAATGTTCTAGCAACTTCTGGGTCTTGTCCTTGGTCTCCAGAGTAACAGTGAATTTTACATCATTGTACCCAGGGCTCAGATCCAAGCAAACCTTCTGAGTGGAGGGGAAGCTCAGCTGGGCTGGTAAAGTCACCAGGTAGTTTCTATCAAGGGAACAAAAGAATTTTAGAGTCAGGATTCCTTCATTCGGTGAAGAGCTAAGCACTTTCCTCAGAAGCATTCAACATTCAGCAGTAAATGAAATAGACCAAGCTCCCGCCTTTGTGAACCTTATTTTCTACAGGGGAGAAGCAAAACAGGTAACAAATAACTCAGTGCACAGCCCTACCTCCTCCCTCACCCCTCCCCATACGAGGTCACCACTGAGAACCTATGCCTGAGTAAATTAAGAGGAAAACGGAGCTGGGCACCAGTGGTTCATGTCTGTAATCCAAGCTACTCAGGAGGATTTTGGTTTGAAGCCAGCCCAGACAAATAGTTTGCAAGACCCTATCTATAAAAAAACCTATCACAAAAAAGGGCTGGAGGAGTGTAGGCCCTAAGTTCAAATCCCAGTACAGCAAAAAAAAGAGGAAGAAAATGGGTCTGTCACAGAGAATGGGGTGCACGGAGTACACTACATTTTAATATTGATCCTTTTTGTTACACTGATTTTTGATGCCTTGACTTTTCCCTCTAGGTAAAAGATCAATGGAAACAAAGGAAAAAATGAGAAAGAAATTAAACTAAACCAAAGGTTTATTTATGCTTCAGAAAGATGGGCTAAGAACCCACCCACCCTAAATCAAATCTAACACCCAGCACTCACCGGTGTTGTCCTTCAGTATTGCCTGGCAACAGGGCCAATATTCCTAGAAGAAACTGAACCCACATCTTTGTCCTCAGGATCGGGAACCAGATGTCTGTTCCCCTGTTGCCCCTTGCTTATATCCTAACACCCAGGTAAGGTGTGCAGCCCTGGCCAATCAGCTACAGGGCCTCAGGCTGTGATGGAACTGGGTAGGGCTACCACTCACTTCCTCAAATGGAACACTCATAGTGGTTCTGCCAGTCCATAATGCCAGTTTGGGAAAAGCCAGAGCTGAGTATTCATAGAAGTAAAGGCTCCTCCTTTTTTTTTTTTGTTTTTTTCTGGTGTCATTCCAAATTCCCATTCTCCTTGATTATTCTATCAAGGAACACAGATTTAGGGGCGGAATCAGCAGGAGAGCAGAAGACTTCTAATTTGGGAATTTTTAAAAGTCAACACTATTCAGTGTTGTTGTGATTGTATGGATACAGACGGACATATCCAGGCCTAGAAAATAAATAAGTTGGACAGCCTTTCTCAGGGTGATTTTGCAAGACACATCAAGAGCCTTTAAGATATGCATACTCAGCAACTGCTGAGTATGTATCATCAGGAAGAACAGGAGCAGGGGCTGTGGCTACATTGTTTTCTCCAGTGTTCTTGTAACAGGTACTTCCTAGCTGCTTTTGCTGAAAATTACTGATACCTCCACTGGTCCTGCAAGTGTCCAAACACAACTAAAAGCAGAATAAAAACTTGACATCCCTACCTCCATCTTGTACTTGTGTCCTTTGCTCTGAGATATTCTCTCTGCAGTCCCTTTGTGGCCACCTTGGAATCAGGAAGGACAGGACTGATGAACAAACATTCTGTAACTAAGTTGCCCCTGCCAGGCAAGAATGACTTTCTTATACCAAGGCTCAGCCTGACAAATCCTGAGATGATGAGCAAGTGGACCACCTCTGACCTCCAGACCACACCTGTGACCTGGGCTGCTTAATACTTAGGCACACCTCTCTGCCCACCCCCACTTATTCCAGTATTTAAACCTAAAGCCCATGTCTATCTTGGGAAGATGTGTTTACCTTGCCTCTTCTTCTTCACACAGGGCCCATGCCACATTAATAAATCTCCTTTCATTCCTTTCACCACTACTTGTCTCTTTATTTGGCACACTGGTACACGTGGCCAGACCTGACATGTGCAGCCCTGGAGGGTTGGACTTGTGGCTAGAATTCCGGTTACCTTTTTGCAATGCAAAACCTTAAAGTCACCTAGAATATAAATTAGCGAGGATGCTTTCCTGGACCAGTGACCAACTCATATCAAAACAAAAGAGAGTTTCTGGTAATTAGGGTGACTGAATGAAAAAAGAACTGAAGGAACCAGAGGAACTCCAAAGATTTTATTCCTGGATTACAGTCTCATTGCTGTTAGGACTCACTTGCTGGTCTCTGGTTGGCCTTATTTTCTCCTACTGCACACAGGCTGCCCTGAAAGTGATGGGGAAGATGGCAGCTGTGAGTCCTCAATCCATATTCTTCAGATCTATAGCCTCAATTGACAAAATTTTTCACATTTTTTTTCTTTTGGTGGGACTGGGATTTTAACAGAGCTTCACACTTGCAAAGCAGGTGCTCTAAAACTTGAATCACAACTTCAGTCCATTTTGCTCTGGTTATTTTGCAGATGGGATCTCGAGAATTATTTGCCAAGGCTGGTCTCAAATCACAATCCTCCTGATCTCAGCCTCTCAAGTAGCTAGGATTACAGGTATGAGCCAGTGCCGGGCTCACCTATGTTTTTGAAGAAAATTTTTGCTCCTTTTCTCATGTGCTCACTACTGAATCAATCATTGCAGCCAGGATATTATGATAGGCAAGATCTGAGCCATCCTCTCATCAACAGGCCAGGCTGATGACGTTCTGTGGCTGGCAACTCCACTAGAACCACAATGGAGTTAGCAAGCGAAAATTCTCCAAAGAAAGAAGAGTCCAGTAGTATAGGAGGTGGGTTGGGGTAAATAAATGTTCTATTTTTGGAAAAATAAAACATTAAGCCTATTACAATGCCTGATAATATGAGTTCTGTCAAACACACTCTCATGTTATTAAGGAATATTATGCAACCATTAAAGTAACATTTTCCAGGTCAAGAATGACAGTTTCAGGCCTGCAACTGTCATTGGTAGAATGAGGCAGGAAATTGTGAGTTCGGGGCCAGCCTGAGCTACATAGCGAGACCCTGACTCAAAAAACAAACAAAAAAAATGTTTCCCAAGCCAGGTTCTATAGCTCACACCTGTACTTGTAAATCCCATTTCTTTCAAGGCTGAGATAGGAGAATTGCTTGAGCCCAGGAGTTCAAGGACAGCCTAGGCAACCTAACAAGACCTGTGTAACACACACACACACACACAGTTTCCTGCTGGGGTCTTAGTGAGTGTACCTCAGTGGTAGAGTATGTGCTTTACATACATGTGACTCAGCACCAAAAGCAGTAATATTTCCATCACAGGGGGAATTGTTTGCAACTCAGTTAGAGTGGAATTATAATACTAATATACAAAACAAAAGGTAGGAAATCTGCTTTTACTTGGAATCCAAAACTCTGGAAAGAGCATTGCTCCCTCACTGACAATGAGAAAAAAGTCAAACAAACAGCAAACTCACTTTTCTTGAACCAAAAAGCTGGATCTAAGAACTGAGCTGATGTTGGAAGTCAAATAAGTAGCCTAAAACCCAAGGAGGTACAATTCCTCATGAGCAGAAACTGGATGTGTGGACTACCACATCAACCATGGCAGAGTATTCAAGCCTGAATGCAGAAAGCAGCAAAGATTTAACTGGGTCATGAAGGGTCTGGTGTGGGCTACAGGAAGTGTAAGAACCTCTGGTGTCACAGAAGCCAGGGGAGCTTGGGCTTGCTCAGTCTCTCTCTATGGCCACTGGCAAGTGTTCAGGAGAAAGATTGGAACTGAAAAGTGCACCACCCCCCCTTAGAACTCTAGGCACAGAGAACAGTATCAGCAGCCATGGGGGGAAGGCCTCAACTCTTTTCTAAAAGCCAGACACTGGAGAGGAAGAACGAATACTGTTGCTCCCAGAGCAAAAGGTAAAGACACACTGTTACTAGGAGAATAAGAGGGGAGCCCTACCCTTGGGCGAGGGACACGAGACCACACTGAGCCCAGGATTCCTTCCCAACCCTTTTACAGGTCTCTTAAAGCTGAAGGAGGACTGGCTGCTGATGGCGCAAGCCTGGAACCCTACCTACTCAGGAGGCAGAGATCAGAAGTATCACAGCCCTAGGCAAATAGTTTGCAAGATCCTATCTTAAAAATACCCAACACAAAAAAAGGACTGATGGAGTGGCTCAAGTGGTAGACCACCTGTCTAGCAAGCATGAGGCCCTGAGTTTAAACCCCAGTGCTGCCAAAAAAAAAAGCAGAAGGAGGAGGTCAGGGAATTCTTTCTCATACACACCATGCCACACATGCAGAGAGAATAGGGCAAGGTTACTGAGAAAATCTCATCCCCTAGGGTTCAGGTATTAAAAAAAAAAAAAAAAACTAGCTAAAACTGAAGATAAAGAGGACTAGCAAAAACACCAAGCAACAAGTAAGAGCTGTCAGCTGCTCACTGGCAGAGGGGCAAAAGCATGGACAGAGATGGCCTGTGAGGTGCCTGCCTGGCATACAGGGAAGATAGAGAACTGAGGGTGGAGCACAAGCATTGGGAAACCCTCCAGTGTTCCAGACTCCACCCCAACCATAAAGAAATGTGAAGCTTGTGGTGCAATCAATGCAATCTTAGTCACAGCCAACACCAGCCTACCTTTTAACTCCATTATCTCCATCCACAGTTGACTGGGAGAGGATGTGTTCCTTTTCAGGCATGAATACTGTTTTCTTACTGTACCACATGAACTGTTAGTTATTCAATACAAAATTACAAGAAATACCAAAGAAGAAGAAAATAGCAACCACCTCCTGCCAAGTTACAGAGAAATCAACAAACAAACTTAGAGATGACCTAATGTTAGAACTATCAGAGAGAGACTTTAAAAATGGCTGGGAGTATGATGTTAAAGAAGCAAATGAGAAAGATGGGCAGTATGCATGGACAGATGGGAAATTTCAAAGAAAGATGGAAGTTGTAAAGTCAGAGAAATGCTAGGAAAAAAAAAAAAAAAAAAAGACAGGAGCACATGCTTAGCATCCACAAGGCCAGGGGTTGAATCTCCAGCACCAAACATAAATTTAAAAAAAGCAGTATAAAAAATGAACAACTCCATCTACAAGTCCATTAATAAAACCGGCACCTCTGAGGAAACAATCAATTACCTCCAAGATAGGATCAATAGAAATTAGCCAATTTGAAACACAAGGAGAAAAAAGAATAGAAAAAAAATATTCAAATACTACAGTACAAAATCAAATGGCTTAACATGCTTATTATTGGAATCTTGGAAGAACAGAGAAAGAATAAGCAAAAGAAATGTTGTAAGAGATAAGAGGTGAGAATCTTCCAAACATAATGAAAGACATCAAACAATAATATTCAAGAGTCATAGAGAATCCCAAAGATAAATACCCAAATAAAATGTACCTAAATGCAATATATTCAAACTTCTACAAAACCAGAGATAAAAATCTTGGAGGTGACCAGGGAAAAAAGACACATTGTATGTAGAAGAATAATGATAAGAATTACAGCACACTTCTTAGGAGAAACAGTGCAAGCCAGAGGTGATGGATGGATGCTGAAATTTAAAAAACAGAAATTCAGAATTCTGTGCACAACAGAATTATCTTGCTGGACACTGGTGTCTCATGCCTGTAATCCTAGCCAGTCAAGAGGCAGAAGTCAGGAGGTTCTCTGTTCAAAGCCAGCCCCAGGCAAATGGTTTGTGAGACCCTTTCTTGAAAAGACCCTTCACAAAAAAAGGCTGGCCAAGTGGCTCAAGGTGAAGGTCCCGAGTTCAAGCCCCAGTACCACAAAAAAAATTATCTTTTAACTATGAAAGAAAAGACTTTTCAGATGAATAAAAGGTGAGGAAGTTTGTTGGCAGAAGACCTATGCTGCAGTAATATTAAAGGAAGTTCTTAAGGCAGAAGATATAAGACAGGGCTTAACCAACTATGACTTATATGTCAACTCCAGTCAGCTGTCTGTTTTGTAAATAAAGTTTTATTAGAACACAGCAATACTTATTCATTTATAATTATATATGGCTATTTTTATGCTACCATGGTAAATTTAAGGGATTACAAGAGACTGTGTGGCATGCAAATGCTACCATATCTACTACCCAGTCCTTTACAATGCTCACTGACCTCTGGAATAAAGTTCCAGACAGCAGGACTGGGGATACAGCTCAGCATTAGCACACTTGCCTAGGGGGCCTGAGGCCCTGGGTTCCATCCCTAGCACCATAAAAACTAACAAATAAATGAAGATTTTTGAATTGATATAAAAAATTTAAATATTTAGAACAATTTTAATCACTCTAAGAATAAATGCCTAAAGCAAAGATAGCTCATTCTGTATAAGATTGGGGTATTTTTTATTTATCAAGGCAAAGGGGATGAAAAATGGAAACCACTGTATGTATGGCCTTCTCAGCATAATTCCTTTGGTAGCTTTTCCTTCTCTCCTATTCTGGATTTTTCTCCATCTAAATTCTTTCTTTTTTTTTTTTCCTCTGGCACTGGGGTTTGAACTCAGACACTCAGACCTGCTAGACAGGAGCTCTTACCAGTTGCTCTTACTGCTTGAACCACTCCACCAGCCGCTCCCCCCCCCCCTTTTTTTTTTTTGTGATGGGTTTTTTCAAGCTAAGGTCTCCTGAACCATTTGCCCAGGGATGGCAGGCAAATGGTTCAAGATCCTCCTGATCTCTGCCTCCTGAGTAGCTAGGATCACAGGCGTGAGCCACAGGAGCCAGATCAATCTACATTTTTAAGGACAGCTCTTTACTCCAGTCAAGATTCTTTTTCATTTCTAGTAGATAAGATTTGTTAACTTTGAGATCCTGCTGAGCATTTCCAATGCTGTAGATCTAAGGGAGGAACTAGAATGGAGGCAGGGGTGGTTCTAGCTACAAGGGGTCCTTGCATCCCATGATGCACCAGCCACACAGCAGAGACATAGTAACTCTTAACTAGGAAGGATGCCTCTCTACTTTGAATGTGCTTCTCTTGGACTCCTAGCAAGTTAATTTCACAGTTAAGGGAGGGATTCAAAACAACTACTACTGTCTCAGCAACCAGAAAACAACCCCAATCTTGCAAAAGGAAACGGTGCAAAGAATCTGTAGAAGGGATGCTGTTAAGTAACTGTGTGACTCATGACAAGTTTTTTACTTCTCTGTGCCTCACTTTTCTCATCTATAAAATTAGGACAATAATAGCACACATGTCACAGAGCTGGTGTAAGAACCAAATGGCTGGATTCTTGGAAAATGTCTAGAATGATGCCAGACACATAGTGAGTTTCTTGCAAATGCTAACCTTAATATTGGAGTGAGGGTTGTTTGTTTTGTTTTTGGGTTTTTTTAGGGCTTTTGTTTGTTTGGTGGGTTGGTTTGGGTTTATTTATTTATTTTGGGGTTTTGAACTCAGGGCCTCCAGCTTGCTAGGCAGGCATTCTTACTGTTTGAGCTACTCCACCAGCTAAAGGAAATAGGAGTATTCAGATGTACATTTTGGTTCTGTTTTTGGTGGTACTGAGGTTTGAACTCAAGGCCTTGTACTTGCCAAGCAGGTAATGTACCACTTGAGCCAAACATCCAGCCCTTGATTTTGTTTTTGAGATAGGGTCTCACTATGTTGTCCAGATTGGCCTGGAACTGGCAATCTTCCTGCCTCAGCCTCCTGAGTAGCTGAGATTACAGCCATTTGCTACCTGTCAGCTAATGTTTTTTAAATAATATGATGGAGAAGCCTTTATCGGGGTTAGCAACATTCAGGTAATTAGAATTTTGAAAGGTTAAGGCAAGATCTGTGGGTTTGTTATGCAACAATGTGAATATGGTTAACACTACTGAACTGTACAGTCAAAAGTGTAATTGTTATATTAGGTGGGGGTTTTGTTTACCACAACTCAAATTAAAATAATAATAAAGATAAAGAGATTGAAAGGAACAGGACAAAGTAAATTTTTATAGTATTTATTAAATAAAACACACTTTTTTTGACAGTGCTGGGGTTTGAACTCAGGGCTTCACGCTAGCTAGGCAGGCACTCTACCACTTGAGCCACTCCACCAGTTCAAAATTCGCCTTCATTACAAGATCTGGGGGCACAGGTTTACTTATGTTCAGGTGCACCGAGGGGTCCACAGGCTCAGCAGAAGCACACAAAGAGCCACGAAGCAAAGCAGGTGGGAAGAAAATGCAAAAGGCAGCTCCATAGACTAATGCACCTGCCCCTGCCCTTCCCTCAGCCTGCATCACCCTTCTCCTTCCCTGCCTGGAGAATTCCCCGTGTCCTCCAGATTCAGTGAACAACTCCACGAAGGCATTTCTAACCCACTGCTCCTCCTTGTCTGTACCCCAGACGCCAGCACCTCCTGGACTTGGCCACAGTGCTAACCAGGTGTCTTGTCTCTCTTGACTCCCCATCCCTACCTTGAAGCTCCTCACAGAGGGAGAATCAAAGCGCATCCATCTTTGCTCCTATAGCTTAGGGACTCAATGCCATGCCTAAGTGAGGGGCAGAGGGCAATGTCCGTCTGTCTCGCCTCCTGTCCACCTCCTCACCGTGTCCAAAATACTTCCTTCAGCTCCTGCTCTTGCTCCCCAAGCCTGTCAACATTCTCTATTTGGAGCTCTAGTTTGGTAAAGATTTTATAACTTGTGGCATGAATTATTAACTATTCATCCTTACAGCTAACTTCATGTACTTTACATACTGAGGAGAGGGAGAGACATGACACAATGCCTGGTAAACACATTTTTATTGTATCTGTATTTTTATTTTATCTTGTAATTTATTACTTAACCATTTATTTGCTTTTTGGTTTTGTTCTTTGTTGCATTTGTCTATTTTGTTTTGCTTTGCTTTGGTTTTTGGTGGGATTGGGGTGTGAACTCTGAACTTTGTGTTTGCAAAGCAGGCACTCTACCACTTGAGCCACACCTGTACTTCATTTTGCTATGATATTTTGGAGATTGGTCTTGGGAACTATTTGCCTGGGCTGGCCTTGTTCCTGGATCCTCTCAATCTCAGCCTCCCAAGTAGCTAGAATTACAGGCATGAGCCACCAGTGTCCCGTTTGTTTTGTTTGATTTTTGAGACAGCGTCTCACTATGCAGCTGAGGCTGACCTTGAACTTGAAATCCTCCTGCATCAGCCCCCCAAGTGCTGGGATTACAGGCATGAGCTGCCACACCTGGCCTGGTAAAGCACATTTAGTTGGATCACAGTCTACTAGGTTCTGATCCATTGGTCTGTGGTCGGGCCTGAGCATTTGGACTTCAAACAGATCCTCAGGTGACACTGATGCTGCTGGTTTGAGGAATGCACTTTGAGAACCACTGCTATAATGTGGGATCTAAGAGCCATCAGTCAGAAAGTGTTCCTGGAAATTAGAAAAAAGTTCTCTGCACTTCCCTCACCAGCATCCCAGAGAAAGAGGCTGTGTAACTGTCTACCTTTCTTTCGTGATTCTCTTTCAGTCTGTTCCTCCCAGGTTTCTCTGGGTTTATTGTCTTTATTATCAGCAATTCTAGTTTGGGACTGTGCTCCCCAGAGTAAAAGGAAAATAGTAACCACGTGGAGTAGAAGGAACAGGTGCCACACTAATGAACTCTCAGTGGAATGAATCCAGATGTGTTTTTCCTTCATGAGAAGGAGAGTTGCTTTAAAAACACAAGGGATTGCCTTGATGTTTCATTGTTTGTAATTTTCTTTAAAATACATCCTTAAATGAAAACAATGAATGTTAAATTTAACCTATACCTTGGAGAATTTGGTTAGCCTTTGAAAGCCTAGAATATGAAAGATGCATCCAGACTCACCTGAAAAGCCCTCCTCTGCACACAGGGTTTGGAGCCCAGACTATAACAGCAGCAAGGGCAGGAACTCTATTTTGCTAATTCATTTCCCAAATATTGTATGTACCTGGCACATAGGAGGCTTTCAGTCATGTACATTTATACCTGTACACCTGTGTGTGTGTGTGTGTGTGTGTGTGTGTGTGTGTGTGAGATTGGATCTGACCTAAACATCCCTTCAGATCCTTGTTAGGAAGATTCCTATTTCTACAGTTTGAAATAATCCCTCCGTGTTTCCCCTCATTCCCTGTCAACCGCACACAACAGGCAGGTGCACAGGTGCACACTCGAATCAATGCTTTTTGTAAGTATGGAGTGCTTGTGATCCTCTCTGGAGGCTCTGATTGATTTGGACCTGAGGGAAAACCAGCATGTCCAATTAGGGAAATCTCCATCCTCACAAGGTCCACACCCAATTAATAATCACTTATTACAAATAATGCTTATTGTAAACTTATATGAAAATGGATTCCAATTTAAAGAAAATGAAATCCAGACTTTCAAGATATCCTAGAACATGTTCCACAGACTCTTTCTTGTCTTTGTCTCCCCACCCCCCAACTGTAGTGCTAGGGATCAAACCCAGTGCATGGTAGCTAAGTGCTACACCACTAAGCTATACTCACAGCACCCCTTCCTTCCTTCCCTCCCTTCCTCCTCCTCCTCCTTCTTCTTCTCCTTCTCCTTCTCCTTTCTTCTCTCTCTCTCTCCTCTCTCTCCTCTCTCTCCTCTCTCTTCTCTCTCTCCTCTCTCCTCTCTCATTCTTCTTGTAGCACTGGGTTTTTTTTTTTAACTCAAGGTCTTGTGCTTGCTAGGCAAGTGTTGTTCACTTAATCCACACTCCCAGCCCTTTTTGTTTTAGTTTATTTTTCAGGTAAGGCCTCATGCTTTTTGTCCAGGACCACAATCCTGTCCACCTCCTGAGTAGCTAGGATTATAGATGGGTACCACCATGCATGGCCCTCAGCCCTCCTTTCTTGTTTTTGAATATATTTACCATCCTATACTGTTATGGTTTAGACCTTAAATGTTCCCCAAAGGCCAATGTGTTAAAAGCTTGATCCTAAGCTGATGGCACTATTGGGAGGTGGAGGAACCTTTAGGAGGTGGGGACTAGTGGAAGGAAGTTAGGTCATTGGGGTGGTCCACCATGAGGTGAGCCAGCTTTGTTCCACCACAGGCTCCCACTATGATGATCTGCCTCACCACAGGCCCCAAAATAACAAAGTCAACCAACCATGAACAGAAATCTCTGAAACCATGAGTCAAACTAAACTTTTCCTCCTCATACTTTTCCTTGGGTATTTTGTCACAACAGAAAGCTAACTGACACATAGACCAACCTTCCATGAGGGGTGGGCATGCAGATGGCTTTTTATGGTCACTAGGGCCAATCTCACCTCTTAGACTCTTCGAACACACTTCCGCAGGTTAAGGCTATATTTCACTAATTAAGTCCAAACTCTTTCCAGTTGATTACACTTATTGATCTCACCAGTGGCATTTTGAATTAGAATCAGGGAATCCGTCCAGGTCAGTTCTCCATCAGTTTGAATAAAAGAGCAATGGAAATGAACTTCAGGGCGTAAGCACTCACAGAGGGTGGACAAGTGTGGTTTGGCCATAACACTAGCATGTGATAGAAACATGCAGCAGAAGAATGGTGTTGGAAGTCTTGCTTTTCTTTGTCCCTCCACTCTGCCTCTGCCCCTGCATTAGGGGAATCACCCACATTCATGAATACCTGCTTCTCTGCAGGAAGCCAAGTGGCCCTCCAGAGGGAGCTGTTTAGCTATTCTATAGTTTCTTCAGTCAAATTGGCACACTGATTATTGTTACCTCTTCTGATTAACTTTCAAATTTATTTAAATGCTGTTAGCCTGGGATTTAATCTGTGTGGGATTGGGTGGGGGGGAAATGCCAGGGTTTAACAATCTCCCTATTCCTGGCATTTCATGTGGCACATGTAGACTCAACTGAGCCACCCTTGCACACTATCGATAAAAATGTAAGTCAGTACAGCCATTATGGAAAACAGCAGGAAGTTCCTCAAAAAATTAAAAATGGAAGTACCACATGATCCAGCAAATCCCCTGCTGGGTATATAGCCAAGGGAAATGAAACCACTATGTCAAAGTGATGTGTGCACTCCTGTGTTCATTGCTCCATTATTAATAATAGCTAAGAAAGAGAAACAACGTAAGGGGCCATCAACTGATGAACAGATAAAGAATATGCAGCACATATGCACAATGGAATACTATTTGGCAATTAAAAAGAATGGAATCCCGCCATTTGCAGCAATGTGGATGGAACTGGAGATTGTTAAGTTGATCAAAAGAAGTCAGGCACAGAAGTCAGGCACGTGCCATATGATCTCACTCATAAGTGGAATCTAAAGAGTTGATGTCTTAGAAGTTGAAAGTAGAATGTGGACTAGCAGGTGGCTCAAGTGGTAGGGTACCTACCTGTTAAACATGAAGCCCTGAGTGCAACCCTGGTACAACTCTCCCCCCATTAAAAAAAAAAGAAAAGAAAATAGAATGGTGGTTCACAGAGGCTGAGGAGAATGGCAGGGGGAGGGATGGAGAAAGGTTGACCAACAGGTGATCAACAGGGTGATTACAGATAACATAATGTACTGTAGGCTTCCAAAGCCTAGAAGAAGCTGGCTGCCAGTGGCTCACGCCTATCATCCTAGCTACTCAGGAGGCAGAGATCAGGAGGATCATGGTTCGAAGCCAGCCCAGGCAAATAGTTCACGAGACCCCATCTTGAAAAAACCCATCACAAAACAGGGCTGGTGAAGTGACTCAAGGTGAAGGCCCTGAGTTCAAATCCCAGTACAGAAAAAAAAACCCTAAAAGGAAGGATTTTGAAAGTTTTCACAGATACAAATAATAAATGTTTGAAGAGATAGATAATGTTTGATCTAATTTAAGCATTACACAGTATTTTTGGGTATTGAAACATCACATGAATGCTACAGCATAGCTCAAGTGGTAGAATTCCTGCCTAGCAAGTGTAAGACACTGAGTTCAAACGCTATTCATAGCTACAATTTTTAGGTATCAGTTAAATTAAAAATTTTTTTTAAACCTGAGCAGTATTAAGGGCTATTCTATAAAGGAATTAGCTTACTTGGCTTGTTCTGGGTATCAGAATCAGTTTTAGCATGCATAGACAGTTCATGCACATGGACCTTTTATAAACAATAAATGCATTTCTGGAATCAGAATTTTATCTTAATAGCTTATGACCCCATACTAACTATGCCATGGTTTAAATAAGTTCCCCAAATGTCCCCTTGTAAAGGCTCAGTCCCCAAAGTGGCTCTATTGGGAGGTGGTGGGCTTAGTGAGGAGTCCTTAGAGCATTGGGGGTCTGGCCTGGAAGACATGTGTAGAAACCTGCCCCTTCTTCCTCTTCATAACTTCCAGGCATTGAGGTGAGCAGTTCTGCCATTCTGCAGGCCCGTCAGAGGCAACAGGATTGGAACCCCAAAAACTGTGAGCCAAAATAACCCTTTTCTCTTTATCTCAAGTGTTTGGTTACAGCAACAGAAAACTAACTCTTGCTGCATATTATCTTAGACACAACTATTATATAATGTGCATATGTGTCTACACACATATATGTTGTTATTCAGATGTACTAATATAAATTCCCAGCTCATCCTCACCAAAAAAATTCATGCTGTTCATTTTGTCTTTCTCTTCTTCCTTCTTCCCTTCCTTTATCCCTTCCCACTGTCCCTCCCTCCTTCCTGCCTTTCTTTATTTCCCTTTCTTGCTCTTTCTTTTTCTCTCACTCCTTTTCCTTCCTCTCTCTTTTTCTTTCTCTTTCCCTCTCCTTTTTCTTTCTCTTCTTTCTCTCTGTCTCCTTTCTTTCTCTCTCCTTCCTTCCTTCCTTCCTTCCTTCCTTTCTTTTCTTTCTTTCTTTCTTTCAATTCTGGGGGACCCAAGGTTTCCTGCATGCCAGGTAAGCATTCTCTCACCCTGCTACACCCCTGGCCCAGCATGGGTAATCTTTACCAATCAGTACAGATAGGAAAGTGATTCTGTTCTGATGAGTTTGGAATTCTATTGTCTTTACATTATCCCAGCTTTCCTGACTCTTTCCATATATTTTATACTCTGTCCATGCCATTCTGCTCAAGAATATTATTTTCTCATTCTCAGCTTATTTCCCCTTTTTCACCCATGTCTTTGGTCTTACATCTGCTAGTATTTTCTTTGACTCCTTACTTTCCTGTGATATCCTTTCCAAATTTTGCTTCTTGACTTGCCATCCGGTAGGAGATAGCGTGGTACCTCCTGCAGGGATGGAATTCTTAGCAAGCCCCTTTACCATGCTCCTCATTCCAGAGAAGGCCAGAATAGGGCGCCCGTGTCCGCCTCGCCAAAGGACTGCAGTTTTGAGGTCCCACTTCTGAGGAGGTAGGTGGTAATCAAACAAAGTCACGACATTAAGAAAAAGAAAAGGAGAAACTGGCTGAAACTTGAACCACTCCTTGCTTACTTCTGTTCCCCTCAACTCCTCTAATTACAGGCTTCGCTCTGTTCCTTTTCAAGTCCATTTGAGTCAACTACGCAATGTGCCAGAGATCATGCATCCTGGCAAATGAGGTGGCCACCCAACCCATGCCTAGACAGTACACGAGCCACCATTTAGTGTCCTAGCAAGAAATTAACTGGAGCCCGGTGCCTGTATCTCACGCCTGTAATGCTACTCAGGAGGCAGAGATCAGGAGGATCACTGTTCAGAAGCCAGCTGGAAATAGTTCATGAGACCCCTATCTCGAAAAAAAACCTATCACAAGAAACAGCTGGTAGAGTGGCTCAAATAATAAGAGGGACTGTCTACCAAGTTGAGTCCTTGAGCTCAAACCCCAGTGCCACTAAAAAAAAAAAAAAGAACTGAAAAATGGAAGTTTTTGTTCAAGGAGGGAAAGGTGAAACATGGAGACCACATGCTCAGTAAATAGTCATTGAACAGTGCTATGGGTTGAACTGTGTCCCCTCCCCCAAGCTCACATGTTGAAGTCTTTCCTAACCCCGACTTATCTCAGAATGTGACCTATTCAAGATGGGAGTTCAGCCTGAGAACCTGCCCTGCAGATGTTAGGTCAGCCATCCTCCACACTCATGTGAGCCACCTGTAAATCAGAATATGTATAAATATATTCTGTTTTTCTGATGAACCCTGATTAACACAAACACTTTCAGCATGGCAGACACTGTAGGGAACATATTTGCTAACTTTTTTTTTATTCTAAGGAAAATGTTTTAGCACATAATATATTCACACATGAGAAATCCAAAAACAAGAAAAACACTGAGGGAATATCATTGAACAGCATATGACTTACATCCTGCAATGTGCTACTGATGATAAATATTACACATTTAGTCATGATGGGTTTTTTTTGGGGGGGGGACAGGGATTTGAACTCAGAGCTTCATGTTTGCAAAGCAGAATGATTTCTTAAAAAAAAAAGTTCTGGGGAATCAAACCTATGACCCCTTCCATGCTGGGTGAGTGCTCTTCCACAGAGCCCAATATTTCCTAGAAAATGGTGGGCTGAGTTAAAGTTGTCAGAAGTTTAATGGGTGTATGCTGAACCTGAACAGTTTCAGAGCCTCTGCAATCAGTTGTTATCCTTTTTACTCTTCCAACTTTAATCTCTTCAAGCAACAACAACAAAAACTTTTTCCTTCTTTAAGACAAGACCCTCCTTCAGTGCTAACCATATCATTTCTGCTAGGAGACACTGGCTTGTCCATACTAAATCCCCTTCCTCTGTTTTTTATTTGTTTGTTTGTTTGTTTTGTTATTGTTATTTTGTGTTTCATTTTTTTCAGCAGGGGGAGAAACAGATGAAAGTACATCTTGGAAAGAATAACTTTTTCAAGACAATGACTATATAAAGAATTGATTGATAAGAGAGAAAAATTAAGGATGTCCTTAAAATTCAGCAACCCCTAGTACATGGTAAGAATCCAATATATTTTTGTTGAATGCCTTAAGAGAAATAAATTCTCCAAAGCTAGGCATCCAGATAAGATTACATTTTAGCTCCAACCACTATTATATAACTGTGGTTACATAACACGAAGCACAGGGAAGAATATTCCAAACACCGGCTCATTTAGAAGAGGCTGGCCGTGGTAGGCATTCAATAAACATGAGTGTAGCCAGGCTCTGGTGGCTCATGCCTATAATCCTAGCTACTGGGGAAGCAGAGATCAAGAGAATTGAGGTTCGAAGCAGGCCCTGGAAAATACCCAACACAAAAAAGGACTGCTGAGTGGCTCAAGCGGTAGAGTGCCTGCTTAGCAAGCATGGGGCTCTGAGTTCAAACCCCAGTATCACAAAAATGTAAGGGGGGGTGGTGAAAAAAATAAGAACAAAGGAGGCCTAATTAGAGTTACTTCAGTAAATATCATGCAATATAGACTTCTAAAATTTTGTCCCTCTTAAAACAACAAAAAGACCTGGCAAAAATTGGCAAGAATCAGTTTTAGAACTCTGGAAATTAACAAAAAGTTTGCAGCAATCCAAAGAATATTTACTTAAGAAAAATGGCTGAATGTTAGTAAAGCAGGTGCCTCTAGCATTTGTTCATGCCTCAGTTTCCCACCTTACTCCTCAGTTCAGTGGTGACCTTGAAAAATAACAGGAGGCATTCCTAGTGCTAGTGGGTGCAATAAGGGCCCCACTCCAAAGAAATATCATTATCATTACTTATTCTGTTTGCCATTGGTTCCCTGGAAGACTCCAAGGGAAAGACTTTTCTTTGTCAAATCTGAAACTTTCCCAAAGCTAAATGCCTGTGTGTGTTGGGGGAGCTATTGTTAAATGTTTTAACATCACAGTTGCTTGGGATGATTTATAGCCCTGATACAAACAGACTAACCAAAAAGCCTAAAAGGAAAAACAGAAATGAGCTATCCATAGGGACTTTGAAAAACCAGAACACTGAAAAGTTATTTTGGGGGACAGAATCGTGGCTCAACTGGAAGAATGCTTGCCTAGAAAGGAAGGCAATGAAAGAGGGAATGAAGGAAGGAAAGAGGGAAGGAAGGAATAAAGGAAGGAAAGAGAGATGAAAGGAGGGAGAGAAGAAAGGAAAGATGGAGGGAGAGAGGAAAAGGAAGGAAGAGACGTTATCATGGAATTAATAATGAATAAACTAATACCGACAACTCTAGGAACAGCAGCAGCAGCAACAAACTGTGTTAATGCCGGGGAACCTGACTTCCTGTCACTTCCCTATTGCGTAAGGGGCTGGGGCTGGGGCTCAAGCCAAAGAGGGCCTGCTTAGCACGTGCAAAGTCCTGAGTTCAAAACCCTCCTGCCAAAAAAAAAAAGAAAAGAGAGAGAAACCTGTTTAGATTTCATCAAAAGTTATGAGCTATGCAAAGAAAAAGAGGGACATTTACTAGATAAAGTCTCAGAATCAAGTATTTTCAACATGGTCAAAAAGCTAAAGGAAGCCATGTCTAAAGAACTAAAGAAAGTGTGAAAACGATGTTTAGTCTAGTAGAGAATATCTGTAAAAAGAGGGAAAAAATTAGAGGAACCAAACAGAAATTCTGAAATCAAAAAGTAAAACAACTGAATAAAAACGTGAGCAGGTAGAAGAATCAGTAAACACAAATAAAGGTCACTTGAAAATTTTCCAAGATGAGGAACAGAAAGAAAAAAGAATGGAGAAAAATGAACAGAGCTTCAGAGACCTGTGAGACATCATCAAACATAGCAACATACTCAAATGGGAGAAGAGAAAGGGGAAGAAAAAAATATTTGAGTAAATATAGTCCCAAATTTCCCATATTTGATTTTAAAAATCCACATCTCTCAAAAATTCAATGAACTCCAGATTGGACTAACTCAAAGAGAATCACATGCAGATACATTATAATCCAACCATTGAAAGATAATAGCAAAGAGAAAACCTTGAAATCAGCAAGAGAAAACAATTTATCATGTACAAAGTATCCTCAATTAAACAAATGGCTGGTTTCTCAAAGCCTGGCACCACTGGCTCACATCTATAATCCTAGCTACTTGAAAGGCTGAGATCAGGAGGATCGAAGTTTGAGGCCAGTCCAGGTTTAGTTCACAAGACCCCATCTTCAAAATAACCAGAGCAAAATGGTCTGGATGTATGCCTCCAGCTGTAGAGCATCTGGTTTACAAGTGTGAAGCCCTGAGTTCAAACCCCAGCTACCCTCTCCCCGCAAAAAAAAAAAAGCAGTGATATGAAAATGCTGACAGAAATAAAGCCTGCCATCTGGAAAAAAATATACCTCCTGAATGGAGAGATTAAGACATATACAGATTTGCTAAGGGCATGGTTCAGGTGGTAGAGCCCATGTCTACCAATCGCAAAGCCCTGGGTTTGAACCCCAGTACCACCAAAAAAAATTTTTTTAAGACATCCCTAGATTTTAAAAAGGGAGGAAGATTTCATTGCTGACAGGAAATATGATAGGGAGACTCTCAGGCTGGAATAAAAAGCACTCTAGAAATAATTTAATCCACATAAAAATGAATAGCACCGGTAAATATAACTATACAGATAAGTATAAAAGTGTAAAAATATACTTGGTTTGTAATGCTTTTCTCCTATCTAATTTAAAAGACAACTGAATAATATACTAAGTCTAAGTTGTTAGGTGCACATATAGAAAGATGTAACTTTTGACAATGACAGCCTAAGAGGCAGAGGCCAGAGCTACAAAGGAGCCCAGTTTCTGCATACTATTTAAGTTGGTATTAACCCAAACTGGATTGATATAAATTAACGTTAATACCCAGAGCACCCACTAAGAAAAAGGACGAAATATAAATTTAGTGTCAAGTCATTGTGAGATATCAATCACACATTGTATGAATTTCTCTTGAACTTGCTTCTCTTCTCTAATGACCGAGAAGTCAGCAGCAGAGATCTCCCTTTGGAAACTTGCCTGTGTGAATTCCAAGAGCATCCCTCTAAAAGAACATCTGCTATTTTGTCTGAATTTATTAGGCTCTTTGGAGAGATTTGGTGGAAGTTTTAAAAGATGAGATTGGACAATGTTTAAAATCCAAGGAATGTCACCAACATCCTAGTTTATGAATAGTAAATTCTACATTCCCAGAAGACTGAGGAAATTCATTGCTATTCCAGACTACTTCCAGTAGGTGGAGGCAGAGTACAGGAGACCCATCCAATGAGGGGGCGGGGTTAGGTGTTAGACTAGGATAAAACAAGTATTTTAAGAGCCATTAGCAGAAATAGGTCACATGCACACAGCTATTAGGAAGCTTCTTCCCAGACAGACCACCTTTGGGCTAGGATACAATAGGGGAAGTAATGGAATCTTTGTGAAATAGGTTTTGACAAATTAAGCTAGTATCATTTTTTATTAGTGTATATTCATTGTACAGAAGGGTATTTCCATACATGCACAGATTGTACTTTGATTGATCGGATTAGCCTCCTTTTATTGCTCTTCCTTTTCCCTCTCCCTCCTCCTCCTATTTATTAACAGATTTTTAGTGGATTTCTTTATGCCATCTTCATACAGACATAATGTACTTTGAGATCATCCCCCCAAATGATCCCATATTTATCTTCATACATACACATTTACTTAGGGTTTTCAAAAACGTGTTTTAAGCTGCAATTACACATCTGCCCACAAGAAAATAACTGCTATAAGAATTGCCCCATAGCTACAAACAACTGAAAAAACAGACAAAATATGTGAAGCATAACTTCCAGCACTGGACAGCATGGAATGGATGCTCAGAACTGTGACACTGAGAAAAGGGAGACAAATCCGATGGACCCTCAGCTTCTCTACACACCCTTTGCAGGAAATATCTAGGCTCCAATATAAAAAGGGGAACTGGAACAGAGTCTGATGATCTTACTGAAATAAAGAGTCAGAGACTGGATTTTATGGAGTCTGAGTGACTAAAATTTACAGGGACAGGTACCAAAAATGAGGGAAACAAACAAACAAATATCTCAAGAATCCTCTTGAGATTGTGTTAGTCATCAAACTGAGCACCCATGAGAGGAAACTAGCCATCAGAATGCAATTAGCTGAAAAATTCAGGGTCAGACACATCTGAGAACATTTCGTGATCCCACCAGTCAAAGTGGATGGCTATCATAACACACACATCCTTGGAAGAGACCTCAGAAGGGCTTTTGCATTAGTGGTATGGACAAATTAAATAGTTGCAGGAAAAAAGTTAATGGACCTTCCCTAACAAAGCAGAAAAGCAGGGTGAGGGCCGTAGCTCAGCGGTAGAGTGTGTGCTCAGCATGCACAAAGCCCAGGATTCAATCCCCATGCCATGCACCCTCCCAAGAAAAGCATGAGAGCAAGACTCAAAAGAATCAAGTACATTCTAAATAACTGTACCCTAAATACAGTGCAACAATAATTTAAAAGCATACAACAAAATCCACTATAACAATAATGCAAAATTTACAGATCTGGTATCAATAATTTCCAGAAATGTCAATAAGCAAGAAAATACAATTTGTAACTAAAAGAAAAGAAACCAACCAATAGAAATAAACATATAGTTGAAAGAGATAATAGAATTGTTTAAAAAGATCCCTTAAGAGAACAATTAAAATTCTTTTAAATACCCTAAAAATGTAAAGAAAACCATAATGAGACAAAAGGAAAATAGAAGGTATAAAAAGGATCAGATGAAATAGTCTCACTCCTATAATCTTAGCTTCTTGGGAGGCTGAGGTCAGGAGGATCTTCTTGGTTCAAGACCATCTTGGGCAAATAGTTTGTGAGACCCCCATCTCCAAAATAAGCAACATAAGACAGGGTTGGTGGGGTGACTCAAGTGGTAGAATGCCTGCCTAGTAAGCATGAGGCCCTGAGTTCAAATCCCACTACTGCCAAAAAAGAAAGGAAGGAAGGAAGGGAAGAAGGGAGGCTCATGCTTGTAATTCTACCTATTCAGGAGGCAGAAATCAGGAGAATCACTTTTTGAAGCCAGCCCTGGGCAAATAGTTCTTGAGACTGTATCTCAAAAAAAAAAATCAATCACAAAAAAAAGAGCTAGTGGAGTGGCTCAGAGTGTAGGCCCTGAGTTCAAATCCCAGAACCAAAAAAAAAAAAAGCTACAGGAATCAAGACAGTGTGGTGTTGATGAAATAAAAAACAGAAAGATCAGTGGGAGGAGGAGAGAGCCCAGAAATATATCCACATCTGTATAGTCAACTGATCTTGTGGTAGTTTCTTACAAAAATAAGATACTCTTACCATATGATCCATCAAATGACATTCAAGCCAGAATTGCAAAGTCATCAAGCAACTGCACTGCAGGGCAGAGTTCTGCTGTGTGTCCTCACTTCTGCATCACTACCTCATCATGCACCAGCCTACAACAGCAGAACCGTTACGTCCTGTAGCCCCTCCAGAGCCCTCTGTGAGGAAGCTCAATTGTGTGGTCACTGTAAAGCAGAGGTGCTTGTGGCCATGGACCACTACTAGTCACGTTCTGTCCATCCTTTCAAGATAATGAAACATCTGATTTTGGAGTTCCAATGGATTCTCCTACTTGGTAAATACCCCTTTCTAACTAATAGAGAGATGCCAAATATAAAGCTTTCAAATCAACTGAAACTTTTTAACATTGTTTGTATGGTATTAATATATGGCTAAAATTTATTTTTGGCAAGTAATTCTGGTTTCCGTTTATGGTAGATGTGGTAGCCAAACTCTAAGATGGCCCCCCAGTGATCTCTTGCTTTTGTTATTTGTACGCTTGTATAGTCCCTTCCCAAACCATACCAGGATTAGTCTGTGACCAGTAAAATATAGCAGAAGATTTGGAATGAGGTTATAAAAGAGATGGTTCTGCACTGGTTACACTCTCTTGGCAGATTTACTACGAAGGAAGCCATACATTGAGAACAGCCCTACAAGAGGCCAAGAGGGTGAGGAGCTGAAGCTTCCCACCCTAAGCCACGTGAGTGAACTTGGAAGTGAATCATCCAGCTCCAGCCAGTACCACCAAAAAAAAAAGTGATATTGTATTTGTTGAGATTTTTTTCTCCCTCTGTTGATCTGATCACACTGATTTTCTTCTTTAGTATAATGAGGTGGTGGACCAGTTTAATAGATTTTTAAAATACAGAGCCAGCCTTATTAGACATCCTGTATCAAGTCAAGGGCGTTTCCTTCTATTCCTAATTTATTAAATGTTTTTATCAAAAAGGTATGTTGGAGCCAGGCGCTGGTGGCTCATACCTGTCATCCTAGGTACTCAGGAAGCAGAGACCAGGAGGATTGTGATTCAAAGCCAGCCCTGGCAAATAGTTCTCGAGACCCTATCTCAAAAAAACCCATCACAAAAAAGGTCTGGTGGAGTGGCTCAAGGTGTAGGCTCTGAGTTCAAACCCCAGTACCACACACACACACACACACACACACACACACACACACACACACACACAAAACAGAGTTAGTGGAGTGGCTCAAGTGGTAGAGCACTTGCCTAGCATGTGTGAGGCCCTGAGTTCAAACCCCAGTACTGTTGAAAAAACAAAAGCATTTTTGCCAAATGCTTTTCTATTGAAATGATTATGTGGGTTCTACCCTGACTTTAGATATCATTCCTGGAATATGATTTAGATTTGCATTCTGGGATAAATCCTATGTGTTCATTGTGTATAATTTTTTTAAGTATAATGTTGCATTCGATTTGCCAAGGATTAGTATTTATTAATAATTTTTGAATCTATAGTCATAAGAAGTGTTTCTTTGTGATGTCTCTGGCTGACTGTGATATCAAGGTAATACTGTTTTCATAGACTGAGTGTGTCCTGCTCTTCTGTTTTCTGTGAAGAATTGGTGTTAATTCTTTAAACATTTGGAGGCTTTATCAGCAATCATCTGGGCTTTTCTTTGTGGGAAATTTTTTATTATTAACTTAATCACTTTGCTTCTTAATATGCCTAACTCAAATTTTCTATATTATCTTGAGTCCATTTTCATAGTTTGTGTATCTCTGGAAATTTGTCCACTTTTCTAGATTATATTTTTTATTATTTTCATAATATTTCCTTTCTTTTCTCTCCTTTCTCCTCTCCTCCTCTTTTTCCTCTACTCCTCCTCCTCCTCCCTCTCTCTCTCTTTCTCTCTCTGTCTTTCATGGTGCACACACATGCTACGCAAATGCTCTCCCACTGAGTTTTACTCCCCAGTACCTCCTTATCTTTTGTAAGATCAATAAAATCAATAGTACATCCTCTAGTTTTCTTCATTGATATCCCTTATTTGAAGAGACATTGTGTCAAACTTTCACTTTTTCTTTAGACATATATTTCTCTTAGTTCTTTAACATATTTTACATAGCTAATTTAAAGTCTTTGTCTAGTAAATTTAATACCTATTCTTCCTCAGGAACAATTGCTAGTGAATGTTTTTTCCCCCTCTGTGAGGCCATATCTCTTGCTTCCTTTCTTCTTTTCTTTCTTTCTTTTTCTTTCTCTTCCTTCTTTCCTTTCTTTGTTTCCTTTACTTTTTTTTATTTTTTTTTTTACATGTCCTCTAAATAGTTTGTTGGAAATGACATTTCAGTGATATAATGTGACAACCCTGGAAATCAGTCTCATTCCTTCCCAGGGTTGTCATTGCTGCTTATTCTACAGGCAGGTTGTTTAGTGACTTTTCTGAACTGATTATTTAAAGTCTTACTGTATTTCGTGTGCAGCCACTCTGGTTTCTCTTCAGTTACTTTAGTGAGAAACTAGAAACTGGAGAGTGATTTCCTTAAATACCTGAAATCAACAAATCTCCCAGTGTTTGCTGAAGGGCTCTGTGGGCAATCAACCAGGCCATTGATAAATCTGTCTTTGCCCCCACATCCTGCTTTTGCAGAGTCCTAAGGTCAATCAGAGGAGAGAGCTTAGAGCCTTCCCAGGTCTTCCCTGGATATGTGTATATGACTACCTAGGTCCCAGGAATATGCTGGAGTTTTCAAAGTTCCCATCGTCTCATTTTTCAATTCAACCCCTGCCAGCTTTTCAGTTAGTCTACTGTTTGCCCCAACTGTTAGGGAGGCTTGGTTTTAAGTTTTGTTGAGTGTGATCAGGCAGCCTTTAGTCTAGGGCAATTTGTTTTCCCTCATTCCTGAGGTAATACTTGGCTTTCTACTTTTTTTGGGTTTTACACTCTGGCTAATGAGAATACAAACTATTCTTGCTCATTGGTGAGTGAGTCCCAGAAACTGGTCGCGTGTGATTTCAGGTGGTTCTTTCCCTGGCCTTGGGTAGTTCTTCACATACTTGTGCTACATCAGTACTCAACCAATACTTCTGGGGATCCTTCACTCATCCTGGCATTCTCTCCCTCTGTGACTCTTTCGTCTCCGGTACCTGATAATTCTAGCTGCCATCATCCTCTGTCAACTCCATTTCTTTCTTTCTTTCTTTTTTTTTGTGGCCCTGGGGTTTGAACTCAGGGCTTTATGCTTGCTAAGCAGGTACTCTACTACTTAAGCCACTCTGCCAACCCTGTTTTGTGTTGGGTATTTTCTTTTTTAAAAAAGCTATTTATTTATTTTTCTTTTTTTTGGTGGTACTGGGGCTTGAACTCAGGGGCCATGTGCTTGCTAGGCAAGTGCTCTGCCACATGAGCCACAGTCACAGCTGTGTTGGATGTTTTCTAGATAGAGTCTTAGGAACTATTTGCCCAGGCTGGCTTCAAACCTCAATCCTCATAATCTCTGCCTCCTGAGTAGCTAGGATTACAGGTGTGAGCTGCCAGTGTGGCCTCAACTCCATTTCTGAGACCACTAAGCTCTGTCTTCCACTGCACTGTGACCTGGCAAATGTCTCAGGTAGTAAGCTGTGGTGAAATGCTGGTGGTCACCCTGGACCTTCTGTAGGGGATCACCACCATGTGCTAGTTTATGTCCAATATTTTAAAAACATTGTTTCATATATCAGATGCAGGGACAATTCAAGCTCTGCTACACCATCTTGTCCAGTCTCCTTTTTTCTCCCTGTGATTTTCCAGAGTCTATGACCGATATTTGGTCATAGACTAAATATTTTGGTCATAGACTAAAAATATTTTTATGTTATGTTTTACTTTATTTTGGCTTTTATTTGAGAGAGGATCTTATTCTTGTGACCCAGGCTGGCCAAGAATTCGTGTTCCTCCTGCCTCCACCTCCCAAGGGCACTACCTCAACCAGCTTTAAAAAGATTCTTTTCAAATGTAAGTTAAACAGTTTTTAATGATTTTCAATGTAATAGAGGGAGTTAATTTTATCAAAGTACATCACATGCATATATGGAACTATAACAATGAAACCACTTTGTACAATTAATACACTCTAATGAAAAAGAGAGAAAGTAAAATGCAAATTAAGCTGGGCACAGTGGCTCACACCTGTAGCCCCAGCTATTTGGGATGCTGATGTAGGAGAATCACTTGAGCCCACAAGTTTGAGATCAGCCATAGAAACATAGTGAGACAGCTGTCTCAAAAAATAAATTAATTATAAAAAATGTAAGTTAGGTTACTATTTTCCCACTCAAAAATGTCCAGTAGCTACAGGCATGACTCAATCAGTAGAACACCTACCTCTCAAGTACAAAGCCCTGAGTTCAAACCTCAGTACTACCAAAAACAAAGCAACCTCTCCCTGAAAAAACCCAACTGTCAATATGCCTCCTGATTTCTCTCAAAATGAACAATGTCTCTTCAGTGATCTTCCCCCTGGTTAATCTGGCCCTTCACAACCTCTCTGTGCTTTTTCTGCTTTTTCCACACTGGCCTCCTTGATGTTCCTCAGACATGCCAGGCAACATCTGGCTCAAGTTCTTTAGTCCCGTTATTGCTCACTGCCATACAGTGAATGAGGGCAAGGTGTTTTGTTTGTAGTGACTTAACCCAGTCACCTAAAATACTGCCGCACATTCAGTAGACATTCTCAACACTGGTTGAAAGAAAGTCTAAGCCAATCACAGTGCATTTAAAATACTAGCAAGGTTACCAAACTCAGCCAAAGGAGGCACAAACAAAATCCAATAGCCAAAAATGAAGTAGAATATCAGAGTCTTGACAGTCACGAAGGTCATTCAGAGCCAAATGCTGCTGTTGAACAAGAAATACTCAATGCATTTTACCAAAGATCAGAAATTAATCCAGACAGTGGGCTGAGGTGGGGATCAAGAAACTCAAAGTATGGGAAGTAATACTACGTTCAGCCCAAAGTCTCTAAAACCATCACTGCAAAAAGGAGTCATGATTAATAACAGAATGTCAGGAGTTTGGATGTGTATTTGGAAATACTAATTTTATCAAAATTCATTAAAGCATTACTGTATAATACCATCATTCCTTTCTTTTAACATCAATTTGTCAAGACTTTTTTTTGTGTGTGGTATTGGGTTTTGAACTTAGGGTCTTATGCTTGCTAGGTAGGTTCTCTACCACATGAGCCATGGCCCCAGCCCAATTTGTTAAGATTTTTTAATGTTGATGAAGATGTGATGGAATGGACACTTTATAAACTAATGACAGAACTGTTGTAATTTAAATTTTTTAATTGTAGTAAAATTCAACAGAAAGCTTACCATTTCACTTTTTTTTTTTTTTGACAGCACTGGGGTTTGAACCCCAAGCCTCACGTTTGCTTAGGCAGGCGCTCTACCACTTGAGCCACTCTGCCAGCCCAAAACCTACCCCTTTAACCATTTTAAAGCATTCAGCTCAGTAGCATTAAGTACATTCACATCCTTGTGCAATCATCACCACCATCCCTCTCCAGGATATTTTTAATACCATCATTCTTTTTTTTTTTTTTTTGGTGGGGGGAAATGAGATATTTTGTCATAGCGGAATAAATTCAACTGAGTGAACATGGAGAAGAGGAACCAAGGCCTTCTAAATGTTTAACACAGGAGAATGGTCAACCAGCTAAACACCAGAGAAAGGAATATTGAAACCAGGACAGAACATGCATCAGACATTAAATCCACAACCCTAAGGGTGGGCAGAGCCCCATAGAGCCTGTGGGGAACATCTACTGAAGGAAACCCCCAGAAATGCTCTCGGGGCCAAGAGTGTGGCTCCATGGTGGAGTGCCTGTCTTGCATGCACAAGAACCTGGGTTCCCTCCCAAAAAGTCTGTAAGAAATGCTCGCGTGCAACATAACTGAGGGCTGTCCAGCAGGTTTGGGAAGACGCTGTATTCACAAATCAGAAAGTGTTCATCGGTATCCGGTCCCACGTGACCTGCAGGAGCCGCAGGCACAGATCCTCCATAGATTTAGAATCATCCTGGACCTGATTCGCCCTCAGTCTGCCATGCTACCTCCATCTTGGTACCCAGGTGCGGATGCAGACCCAGAAGTCTCTGGAAGGCCTCTAGGGCTAAGGGGAGCTCCACAGAGCCGGGGGACAATGCAGTGTCTGACTAGAGGTCAGAGATGGAGAGCCCCAGAGACCACGGTGGGGGTGCAACATCGAGGAAGCCCTCGGGGCTCCTCTTGGTAGAGGCCTCCCGGAGGCCGGGTGGAGGGAGGCTGCCCAAATCGTCCCTGCTACCCGAGTGTACTCTAGCTGCTTTCCAAATACTCCATACAAATGGAAGTATGGGATGGTGAAATTTTTTGCCTTCGGCACTTTACCTGTGGTTGTTCAGGTTGTGCCCTGGTTATCGTTGGCGCTCCAGCGGAGTGTATATGCCTCTGGGACCACACCTGCCAGCATGTTCCTTCAGGCTGAGCCTGGTGGTCGGGCACCCATCCATCTTGAAATGCTTTTCCAGCTCTGGATGTTGCCTGCTGCAGATATTGTCGTGGGGAGCCTGGGGCATTAGGAAATCCAGAAAGTCACTAGGATCCCACCAATACCATCATTCTTAAATGTAAAAAAAAAAAAAGTTGGCTGGGGTGTGTGGCTCAAGGGGTAGAGCACCTGTCTAGCAAGTGCAAGGCCCAAAGTTCAAACCTCAGTACCAGTCATTTTTATTTATTTATTTATTTTTTTTGGTGGTACTGGAGTTTGAAGTCAGGGGCTCACACTTTCCATCTACCACTTGAACCAATCTCCCAGCCCTTTTTTTGGGGGGTGGGTATTTTTCAAGACAGGGTCTCACCAAATTTTTTCCCTGACTGGCTTCAAACCTCGATCCTCTTAATCTCTACCTCCTAAGTGCTACAATTACAGGTGTGAGTCACCAACACCTGGCAGCAATCTTTTTTTTGCAAATAGGTGTCTAGCAACCTATATAATCAATGAATTGAAAGGAAGCTTCCTAAACCAGGCATAGTGAATTGCACCTATAATCCCAGTACTTGGAAGTAGAGGAAGAAGAATCATAAGTTTGATGGTCAGCCCTGTCTCAAAAAAATTAAACAAATAAAATAATTAACCTATTTTAATGACTTCCTTTTCCAGGTGAGATAGATGAAGCCCAAAAAAGATTAAGTGATGTATCTAAAACTAGCTACTTAGTGGCTAAGCCAGCACTAAAATACTCTTTCCTATCTTCCCATCCAGGCCCTTTTCACTATAAAATACTACTGTCTTAAATCATTAACATATACCACACCCCTATTCCTGTGAAAGTTATGTCAAATACATGCTACCCCACCTTCAGACAAGGTAGCAGAATTCTGCCACAAAGTCTGTATCTTTTTAGAGGATAACATATAGCAGATGTTATAAATGACATACACACTACGTATTTTATTTATTATTTTTGCAGCACTGGGGTTTGAACTCAGAGCCTACACCTTGAGCCACTCCATCAGCCCTTTTTCCTGATGGGTTTTTTTCGAGAAAGGGTCTTTCAAACTAATTGCTGGGGCTGGCTTCGAAACTTGATCCTCTTGATCTCTACCTCCTGAGCAGCTAGGATTATAGGTGTGAGTCACCAGCACCTGGCCACAATGTATAAAATATGTGAAAATATTCATATTAATATGTATTAAATGTACCTGATAATAAAGGTATATATCATATATATAATGTGTGTGTGTATTGGTTTGGTTTGGTTTAGTTTTTTGAGACAAGGTCATGTCCAGGCTGGCCACAAACTTGTGATCTTCCCTACAGCCACTCAAGAGCTGGGATGATAAGTGTGAGTCACCATTCCCAGCTATATAAAATTTTAAATATATTGTAAGGAACCTTATTTAGTTTTCTTTCTTTCTTTTACTTTTTTTGGTATTAGTTTTCATTTGGTTTTGGTTTTGTTGGTACTGGGGTTTGAACTAAGGGCCTCATGCTTGCAAGGCAGGTGGGTGTTTACCATTTGAGTCACAATTCTAGCCATTGTATGAATTTTCAATTGCTGTATAACAACCACAAATTTAGTGTCTTAAATCAACACAATTTCATCAACTTCTTGGTCTTCATGGGTCGAGTCTGGGTACAGGTCTACTCATGGACTCATCTGAAGCACCATTCCTCTTCCTGGTTCATGAAGTATTGGCTGAATTCAGTTCCTTGTGATTGTAGGACTGACGGCTTCCACTCAGAAGTCATCTGGTGCCCCCACCACACTGCCCTCTCCTCTTCTTCATATCTTCAAAGCCAACGGGAGTCTGCTGCTTCAAGTTTCTGATTTGTCCTCTCTCTGACTTCTAAATAGTCTTTTGAGGCTTTACCAAGATAATCTCCTTTTTAATTATATCTGCAGAATAGCTTCCTTGTTATTATATAACATAACCTACGCAGGAGGTGATGGTGCATCTTGTTCTGAGGTTCCATTCGAGGAGAGGAGATACAGGGCATGTACGCCAGGGTTTTAGGATCTTGGGGGCGATTTTAAAATTCTACTACTGTAATATTTAATGGAAGATATTGTCATTCTTCTCTCTTTCTGATTACCCAGAGCTATTCCAATTGATTTCTCTTTAGCAGTTCATCACAAAACAGATCAAAATGCTGGAAACTGTCACTTTTAGAGCAGGGTCTAAGAACTAAGAAAAAGACTTTCTTAAAAATCACTTTGTCATATCATGTGACCACTGGAAGATCACATGATATTTCTCTAAATCTATGTCTTGATCTTTCAAATGTTATTTGTCTCCAATCAGAGACTATTATCTGTTTTAATATTCCCCAACCATTTTCTATTCATTATTTCTTCTGAACCCTTCTTTAAAAAGTGCCTTGGCTCTTTTTTCTTGTGGGAAACTCATTCTAGGTGTATCAAGAGGGGCTCACCTAAGCCTTGCTAATCAGTAAAATTCACCCTCCTGGCCACATAGAGCATGGGTTCAGGCAAGGGCGTGAGACCCAATTCAGGACAAACACAAACTCCTTCCAAGCCCCTTCCTAAGTTTTCTGACAAAGAACTCTGAGGAAAATAACTAAAGCTTTAAGCTTAAATGAGGGAGACCAAGAGAGGCCAGACGTCATTTTCCTGCCTAAGAGAAGCCTATCTGATGAGTAAAATGAAGCAGAAACAAGCAGAGCTAAGAAATGGAAAGAGATATAAAACCCTCTGAACCCCAGCCAGGAGTGAACTTAAGCCAACAGAAGCAGATCCAAGACACAGAAAGAGAGATAGATAATTAAATCTCTGGATCTAGATGTTCCTGAAGCCATTACAATCTTAGAAATCTAGATGATACAAACCAGTAAACAAATCCTTTTTTTTTTTTCCCTTTCTTGGGTTTGTCATTTCTAACTGAAAGAGTCCTGATTAATACAATTCATCCATCTGTTATAATTCCTGATCAAGCTTACCATTTTACTGGCAAAAGTATTTACAAACAGGCTGCAGCTGGGCAGGTACTGTGTATGAATCCAGTTTTGGAGTATACACCCTGATGGTGTCAGGAGGGAAAGAGAACAGAGGATACAGTCAAAATCGTGACCAGTGGTTCGTATAGAAGGTGGTAGGATATCTTGGTCATTAACTAATTACTGACATGACCCAAAAATGTGAATATGAAACCTCTTCTCTTAACCATTGCCTCTGCAAAACTGAATCCCTTATTTTCTTTTTCAACCCTGTGTCCCTGTAACTACAGAATACACCAAATTTTTCACTCTGTTCTTTACTTCTATGAACATAGTCTACACAGGTTATAATTACTTTAGAACATACAACTTGCAGTTCCAAATTTCCAGATGTGTTTGTTTGGTTTTTCGTGGTACTGGGGTTTGAACTCAGGGTCTACACCTTGAACCACTCCACCAGCCCTTTTTTTAATGTGTGTGTATTAGGTATTTTTGAGATAGGATCCCTCAAACTAGTTGCTGGGGCTGGTTTCAAGCTGCAGCCCTCCTGATCTCTGCCTCCTGAGCAACTAGGATTATAGGTGTGAGCCACCGGCACCTGGCTCCAGAAGCTTTTTATAATCCATTTTGTTTAACTATTTTTTTGGTGGTTTTTTTTTATAATTAACTTATTTGTGCTAAAAAAAAAATTGAACTCAGGTCTCTGTGATTGCTAGGCAGGCTCTCTACTATGGAAACCACTCCTCTAGCCTACTCCCCATCTTTTAACATCTCTATACTTTATCTTTCACCTGATTTTATACTAAAATTTGCATTAACAGACTTTACCTGATGTACTAGTTTGGATAGTGTTTCCATAAAATTCCTGCCCTTTCAGAACCTCAGAATGTGGCCTTGTCTGGAAATAGCATCTTTTCTTTATTATTATTATTCTTTTATTTACATGTGCATACATTGTTTGGGTCATTTCTCCCTCCTGCCCCCCTCCCCCACCCTCTTTCCCCTTCCCCCCCTCAGTTCCAGGCAGGTCCTGTTCTGCCTTTATCACTAGTTTTGTTGAAGAAAAGAGACAAGCCTAATAAGGAAGACAAAGCGTTTTTGCTAGTTGAGTTGAGGATAGCTATACAGAAGTATTCCTAGCATTGCTTTCGTGTACACATGTTATGACCCATGTTGATTCATCTCTAACTGATCTTTATCCTGGTTATTGATCCCCTTCTCATGATAACCTCTGTTGGTTTAAGGTTTCTATATTAGCTCCTCTGGAGTGGGGACGTCAAACGCTTTCATGTTTTGGGTTTTCTGCCTATTTCTATATCACCCAAATGTGCTTTCCCCTTATCATGTGATCCAAGTCCAAAGTCCAACCACATTGCTGCATTTGCCCTAGTTCTAAAGTCCACATATGAGGAAGAACATACGATTTTTGGCCTTCTGAGTTTGGCTGACCTCACTCAGAATGATGTTCTCTAGTTCCATCCATTTACCTGCAAATGATAAGATTTCACTCTTCTTCATGGCTGAGTAAAATTCCATGGAAATAGAGTCTTTACAGGTGTAATCAATTAAGATGAGGTCATGCTGAATTAGGGTCAGCCCTAAAGCCAATGACTGGTGTCTTTATGAGGCCATGTGAAAGCATAAACACAGGGCTGAGAATGTAGCTCAGTGATAGAACACTTGCCTAGTATACTTGAAGCCCTGGGTTTGATCCCCGGAACCATGAAAAGAAGAAAATAGACATAGACACGCAGTGTAGAAGGTCAAGTGATAGCAGAGGAGAGTTTGGAGAGAGGCAGCTATAAGCAAATGTTCCCTGTGAGGAAGTAAGGAAGGATTTTTTCCTGGAGGCTTCAGAGGGAAACTGACCCCTGCTAACACCAACACCTAAACTTCTAGACTCTAGAAGATGAGAGAATAAATTTCTGTTCTATTAGGTCACTCAGCTTGTGGTACTTTGTTACAGCAGTCCTAAGAAACTAACAAACTCATATATCATATCTTTTTGGATATTTTCACTTGTTAGAAATCTGAAAAGCTTTTTTTCAACTTTCTATAGGTCAGTTCTCATGTCACCAAGTCAATCTTCCTGTGAAATGTTGACCTTTCTGTTTTCTTCATACATTTTTGTTATAAGGAAAAAAAAATCTATCCAAGCTAAAAAAGTAGGATGGGGGATTATTTACTTTGTAAATTGTCTATTGTCCCACAAAACTGTAGGTCCTGATGCAGGAGAGGCCTATTCCACCTTTCTTGCTCTTATCCTGTTCTAGATAAATGGAAGACCTTTCCACTTTCCTGTACACATATGTTGCTTTGATCACAGGGGCTTTCTCCGACAAATGTTCCCGTTCCTCTCTAGAAATCAGGACACATTAATCTACGCTGTCCTATGCAGTTCTGTGCTTTTAGCAACACATAATTTCTCACAATGGCTTCTTAACATGATCCTAATATATCCTTTTTATAGGTCTAATTCTAGTTTTATGTCCCTCCCACCACCACCCCCATACTGGGGATTGAACCCAGCACCTCACTAATGCCAGGCAAGCTAGCTCTCTACCAATGTGGTGACTTCCCTAGTCCTCTTGTCCTTTTTAAGGCTTTTCTATATTCTTCTTAAGGTATTTCCCTCTCCTCCATGAACTCCTGTAATACATTACCACTCAACTTTGCATCTAATTTTATACTATCTTGCAAATTGTGTTTTGTTAACTTTTCACAAGTATTTTCCTTCTCTTTACATACCAAGAGATTTACAGGCTAATGGAAGCAGAAGTAGTCATCAGTGGAGTTTCTCCTATGGTCCTTTAGTGCAAAGGGGGGAGAGAAATTCTAGTCATCCTTAACTTAGTATCAATTTTTGTTCCAAATGCTACTAGAATTACTTAACTCTCTTAAAGAAAACCTGATTACCTTTGGCAGATACAAAAATTGGTGTATGGAGAAGTTCTCTTGCCCACAGTCACAGAACTGGCATGGGCAAAGTTGAAATTTAGACTCAATACCAATTGGAGTTTACCTATCACATACTTAGGCAGTTACTAAAGATTATGGTCCAAAAAGACTTGTTTGCTTTTATTTCTTGGTTAGCTTCACTGTAAACTCCTTGAGTTGAGAATGCTGCAAAAATCTGTTCCAGGGATAGTGAATTTATGTTATCAAGATATAGTTCTGTTCAATCCAGAGTAAAAGCAGTTTATAATTATCTTATAATTATATTTTAGGCTCTTAGTCAGAGATTCCTTATGTAAAGTGGCTAGAATAGTACTAATTCCTCTGCTTGAATGTAATCTGAATTTATGCTCATTGCTTATGTCCCCACAAAAATATATTTTTATATTATATGTTATATAATTATGTTATATAATAAATTGAAATAGATACACATATGATGTTTCTGACTGGCTAATTTTGGCATAGGTGTTCACTCAATTAGATTTTCCTGTCAATTTATGGATGGATGGAATGGGAAATACAGTGAAATAAAACTGATGACTATAAAAATTGTTTTAGAAATATTGAATTATTAAATTGTTGGCAGACTTTCTTTCCTTTGGGCTTTCATTATGATCTCATATTCTAGTTAAACTAAATATGTGTTTTGATTATATTCCCCAAGTATGTGTGTAAATATTCAACTGATTTTATTAAACTAGTGCAAATGACTTTACTACTCTTATTGGTACTTTATGGTCCCCGGATGTTACTTAGACTGGGCAGTTCTTCACTCCTCTGTGTCCCTTTTATCCTCCAGGTATCGCCACTAGATCTAGTGCCACTCAAGAAAATCCATTACTTCTTCCAGCTTGTGAAACCATTGTTACATATTTTTATTAGCTCATGCCTTTTCTCCCAATTTTGATAATGAACCATATGATCAAGTTTGGGGGTTCTTTTTGGATAATCATGGCATGGTTCCTGTGCCTCCATAGCTTAAAATGTCACAGCTACTTTTTAGTGTTCGTGTACAGATACCCAACCCCATCAAAGGATTTCTCTCTAGCTATGATCAATGTGTTCAAGTAATTTCAGTTGGTATCCTAAGCAAATTTGTCAAATAAAGCCCATCTCTTGTTCCCAGTGTCTCTTTCTTTATATTTGTTGTAACAACACACACACACACACACACACACACACACAAATTAAGCAAAGGGAGAAATTTTGTTGGAAGAATACTGGGATATTTCAGGCAATTAAGCCAAGGAAATAAAGTGATAGAAGCAAAAAATGTATTTTTTGTAGTTGTTTACAAAATTGAAAAAGGAGAACATTTGCTTGTATGCCAAGATATTCAAGAGATTGTGAAGGTATGGAACACTGCCCATGCAATGACACTAGTGGGTTAAGAAATGCTTCTAAATGAATGGAAGACAGGCAAGAAAATGTTAACAATGACTGCCTCTTGAGTAGGGATGGCAGGAAGGGAAAAGTGTCAGTGGAATTTACTTTGGTGTGTTCTCTTCTTGAGAATTGCTTGTCTACCACAAGCATTACAGTAGCCAGATTTGTGCCACTAAGACCCACCCGAAAATGGTGTAGGTGCCATGGAGTCTCCTGAAAAACTTAGAAATTACAGCTAGCACAGGAAAAAGTGAACAGTCTTGAAAATTACAAGTAGATTGGCTTAATAAATGGGATATGAGAATAAAAAAGGTAGAGCAAACTAAAGAGACCAAGACTCCTGAATAGGAACATTTGCAAAGTATCAGTTCTCATTTCTCTCAGTTTAGTAAACAGAATCAACTAATCTCGGTTTTATAAGTTCTCTGAATCTGCTCATTGTGACCTTTGTTGCTTACCCTTCTGTGGGTTCTATATCGCCAAATCATGTCCCATCTTTAGAGGTCCTCCGTGTTTGTTAGAACATCAAGTTCAAAAGCTGGATAAGAGTCTTAATCAGATTATTTTTTAATGTTCATTTCTTTGTTGTGGGGAAGAAAGGAAGTTAAAATGTCACAGTATTCAAAATGTCCATGAAACACACTGTGTTGATAACTTGATGAACTGGGAATGATATTTTCTCATTAGATCTTTGCAAAATTTTCTGAATAAATTAGTAAGATAGTGGAGGAGGTATTGATTGATGCATGGTCTACAATAAAAAAGTAGAGCCTGGGGGCATGACTCAAGCGGTAGAGCACCTGCCTAGCAACTATGAGGCAGAGTTCAAATCTCAGTATCACCCCCCCCAAAACTGAAATACACAATAAAAATTGACTCAATTCTTGCAAATTTTTCTCAAAGTATGTCTTTCTCAGTAGATATTTCCAAGCTCTCTGTGAATTTCCAGCTTTGTAAACTCATCATGGTTTTAATATTCTTCTGGATTTCATATGCTAGAGATATCATGAAACCCTGTTGTTTTATCTATTTATGTCACTCATCTTGTTTATTGATTATTAGTATGAAAATTTGTACTTGTGCATATTTAATACATACTATCTCAGGATTTGGTGTACATCAGCCCCAGAGCTTTCATGTGCTAAGGGCTTTTCAGAGAGCTGCAGTCCAGCTGACATCTGAAGAGCTCTGGAAATGGGCACATGGGTGAAAAAGACAGAAAGCACTTAGAGCCATCCTCAAAGAACAACTGATAAAACACTCTTCAGATATTCCTGTAGAGAAAATTAAAGTTTACAAAGGATATTTTTTGAAATGTAACAAAAGTCAAGAGTGCCTGGTTTTCATATCACCTGACAAACGTGATTTTTTTCTATGTGAACATGCAAAGTGAAATTGGAAATTTGATTGGTTATGAATTATCATATATAGACTGGCCTATATATATATATATTTTTTTTTTTTTTGAGAGGGGATGACACTGGAGTTTGAACTCAAGACCTCATGCTTGGGAGATTCCAAGATGGCAGCTAGAGGGAGGAAGCAGAAAGCGAGCTTCCTAAAGTAAAATCTTGGAGAGATGCTGGAGATACACCTTGCAGGAAAAACCACCGAGAAGGGGCAAAACTTTGACTCCTCCACAGCCCCAGCCCATGCACAGCATCTCCCACTCCACGTTAAATGGAGAAACCAGGAGGGCTCCCATGCTGCCACCAAACAGCAGTGCCCAGACCTCTTGGGAAGAGGCAGGCCACAAGGTGAGCTAAGAAGCATGTGGTACTCCCACAGACAACCCTGGACCAGATCAGCATAGCCCCCAGGACAGAATGACCCCCACCCAGGGAAAAGAGAGAAACTGAATAAAAAATAATGACAAAAAAGACATGTAGCAAAGAGGGTGGGGCACCCTGAGTGCCGAAGGGGGGAAGGGGCAATCCCTCACGGAACTGTAAACAAACACGGCCGGCCGGAGAAGGCAGGAGCAGCAGAGGCACCCACCCAACAACCAGGAGCAGGAAAGCTTGTAAAAGCAGTGGTGGGAGGAAAACTCCACAGGAGAGTGGGGAAGACCCACTTCCCACGTGAACTGTAAATAAACACACCAGCCTGAGAAAGCAGGTGCAGTGTCACCTCCCCCAGTGGGCTTGGAAAGGGGAAAGCTTGTAACAGTGGTGGGAGCACCCAGGAGAACTCTAAATAAACAAAGCCTGAGGGGCCAGGTGAGTGTTAAGCTCACTCCTGAGATCTGCATAAATAAAGCTTCCAGCAACAGCTGGTTGTCAGCAGCGGGCAGGTGAGCTGCAGCTTCAGATAGCCATTCACAGAACTGTCTCTAGACTCTTTTTTTTTTCTCCCTTCCTTTGATGAGACAACAACCTAACTACACCTGCATGCTGAAAAACTTACTGAAACGGTATTGCATTTGAACATGGGACACTTGGTGGCATTTGAACATGGGACACTTGGTGGTTTTTTTTTTTTTTTGCTTTGTTTTGTTTTTTGTTTTTGTTTTAGTTTTGGTTTTTCCCCTTTGATGAGAAAACAACAGAACTACTTCTGAGACACCATCTCCAGGATTGGAGGCTGAGGGACTAACACCAAAATTATTAACACTGAAATTTTATTACATTTGAACTTGGAGATTTTTTTTGAATCTCTCTCTGTCTCTCTAATGCCTGTTTAGCTTACTGTTAATTAGTGTACTACCTCTCCCTGTTTATATCTTTGAAACTTTTTTATTTGTTTCTTTGTTTTTTTACTTATCTGTTTTTCCCTTTTTCTTTAACTTCTTTGCTTTCCCTCTCCTTTCACCCTTCCATTCTAAATATCACCATTGTTATTATTACAAGCTAGAAATTACTTAATTCCACACAGTACAGGGACAATAACAACACCAAGGGCAATGAGGGGAAGACAGAAAAAACAGGGAAACCAGTTTCCCCACAGCAAAAAATTAGTACAGGAACCTGAGGGAACTGAAGAAAACAGATACTCAGATCCAGACTCCAACAAAATGAAGATAAACTATGCCAAAGAACCCAATGAAGCCCACAAGAATAATCTAAAAGAAAAAATTCTACAGGTAATCAATGAGAATTTTACAGAGATGATACTGGATATGGTCAACCAAAATGTACAGGAGACACTCAAGAAATTCCAAGACAACAAAAATAGAGAATTTGAAAAAGCACAAGAAGAAATAAAAGAAACCATAGAAGCACTGTACAAACACCAAAGTAAAACAAAGAACATGATTAATAAAGAGATAAATGAACTCAGGACGAAAATAGACAACATTAAAGATGAAGAGACTCAAGATCTGGAAAAACTCAGAAAAAAGAATAAAACAGAATTGCAAAACAAAATAGAAGGTCAATCCAGCAGAATAGAACAAACAGAAGTCAGACTCTCAGAACTTGAAGATGAAATGGTAATTAAAGGTAAAACTGAAGAACTATTAGTTAAACAACTTAAGACCTGTGAAAAGAAAATGCAAGAACTCACTGACTCCATCAAAAGACCAAACCTGAGAATCATGGGCATTGAAGAAGGAGAAGAGGTGCAAGCAAAGGGAATGCATAATATATTCAATAAAATAATAACAGAAAATTTCTCAAATCCAGAGAAATGTATTCCCATACAGATGCAAGAGGCCTCCAGAACACCAAACAGACCAGAACAAAATAGAACTACCCCACGGCATATTATCATTAAAACAACAAGTACAGAAACCCAAGAAAGAATATTGAAGGCTGTAAGAGAGAAAAAACAAATAACTTACAAACATCAAAATCACAGCAGACGTCTCAACAGAAACATTAAAAGCAAGAAGAGCTTGGGGAGAGAGCTTCCAGGCACTGAATGAAAATAACTTCAACCTTAGGATACTCTACCCAGCAAAACTATCATTCAAAATAAATGGAGCAATAAAAGTCTTCCATGATAAGCAGAAACTAAAACAATATGTGACCACAAAGCCACCACTACAAAAGATTCTTCAAGGGATTCTGCACACAGAAAGTGAAACCCAACATAACCATGAAAGGGCAGGCAGCACCAAACTACAGGAAAAGAAAAAGCAAGAAAGTAGAGAGTAACCTCAACTTAGGTACACACAATCAAACCTTCAAACAACTAAGACAACTGAATGACAGGAATCACCACATACCTACCAGTAGTAACATTTAATGTTAATGGACTTAACTCCCCCATCAAAAGGCACCGTTTTATGAACTGGATTAAAAAGGAAGATCCAACAATTTGTTGCTTACAGGAGACCAATCTCACTGACAGAAATAAGCATAGGCTTAGGATGAAAGGCTGGAAGAAGATTTACCAAGCCAACAGCCCCTGAAAACAGGCAGGAGTAGCAATACTTATCTCTGACAAAGTAGACTTCAAACCTACATTGATCAAATGAGATAAAGATGGACATTCCATACTAATAAATGGGGAAATAGACCAAAAGGAAATAACAATTATCAACCTATATGCACCTAATGTCAACACACCCAATTTCATCAAACATACCCTGAAGGACCTAAAAGCATATATTAACTCCAACACAGTGGTTGTGGGAGACTTTAACACCCCATTATCATCAATAGATAGGTCATCCAAACAAAAAATCAATAAAGAAATCCTAGATCTAAAATATACCATAGATCAAATGGACCTACTTGATGTCTACAGAACATTTCATCCAACTTCTACACAATATACATTCTTCTCAGCAGCCCATGGAACCTTCTCCAAAATAGATCATATCCTAGGGCACAAAGCAAGTCTCACCAAATAAAAGAAAATAGAAATTATACCATGCATTTTATCTGATCACAATGCAATAAAACTAGAACTCAACAACAAAAATAAAGGCAAAAAGCATGCAAACAGCTGGAAACTGAATAACTCATTGCTTAATGAACAATGGGTCATTGATGAAATAAAAGAGGAAATTAAAAAGTTCCTGGAAGTCAATGAAAATGAAAACACAACCTACCGGAACCTATGGGACACAGCAAAGGCAGTCCTGAGAGGAAAGTTTATAGCCATGAGTGCATATATTAAAAAGCCTGAAAGATCCCAAATCAATGACCTAATGATACATCTCAAACTCCTAGAAAAACAAGAACAAGCAAATCCCAAACAAATAGGAGAGAAATAATAAAAGTAAGAGCTGAAATCAATGAAATAGAAACCAAAAAAACCATACAAAGAATTAATGAAACAAAAAGTTGGTTCTTTGAAAAAATAAACAAGATCGACAGACCCCTGGCAAACCTGACTAAAATGAGGAGAGAAAAAACCCAAATTAGTAGAATCAGGAATGCAAAAGGGGAGATAACAACAAACACCATGGAAGTCCAGGAAATCATCAGAGACTACTTCAAGAACCTATATTCAAATAAATTCGAAAATCTTAAAGAAATGGATAGATTTTGTGATACACATGATTATCCAAAACTGAACAAAGAGGATATTAATCACCTGAATAGATCTATAACACAAAATGAAATTGAAGCAGCAATTAAGTCTCCCCAAAAAGAAAAGTCCAGGACCTGATGGATTCTCTGCTGAATTCTATGAACCTTTAAAGAAGAACTGATACCAACCCTCCTTAAACTGTTCCATGAAATAGAAAGGGAAGGAAAACTGACTAACACCTTTTATGAAGCCAGTATTACACTTATCCCAAAACCAGGCAAAGACACCTCCAAAAAGGAGAACTATAGGCCAATCTCCTTAATAAACATTGATGCAAAAATACTCAATAAAATAATGGCAAACCAAATTCAACAACACATCAAAAAGATCATTCACCACGACCAAGTAGGCTTCATCCCAGGGATGCAGGGGTGGTTCTACATATGAAACTCAATAAACGTAATGAACCACATTAACAGAAGCAAAGACAAAAACCACTTGATCATCTCAACAGATGCAGAAAAAGCCTTTGATAAGATCCAACATTATTTCATGATAAAAGCTCTAAGAAAACTAGGAATAGAAGGAAAGTACCTCAACATCATAAAAGCTATACATGACAAACCTATAGCCAGCATTATATTTAACAGAGAAAAACTGAAACAATTCCCTCTAAAATCAGGAACTAGACAAGGATGCCCACTATCTCCACTCCTATTCAACATAGTACTGGAATTCCTAGCCAGAGCAATTAGGCAAGAAGAAGGAATAAAAGGAATACAAATAGGTAAAGAAACTGTCAAAATATCCCTATTTGCAGACAATATGATCCTATACCTTAAAGACCCAAAAAAGTCTACTCAAAAGTTCCTAGACACCATCAATAGCTATAGCAAGGTAGCAGGATATAAAATCAACCTAGAAAAATCATTGGCATTTCTATACACTAATAATGAACAAACTGAGAAAGAATATATGAAAACAATTCCATTTACAATAGTCTCAAAAAAAATCAAATACCTAGTTGTAAAATTAACAAAGGATGTGAACGACGTCTACAAGGAAAACTATAAACTTCTGAAGAAAGAGATTGAGGAAGACTACAGAAAGTGGAGAGATCTCCCATGCTCATGGATTGGTAGAATCAACATAGTAAAAATGTCTATACTCCCAAAAGTAATCTACATGTTTAATGCAATTTCCATCAAAATTCCAATGACATTCATTAAAGAGATTGAAAAATCTACCATGAAATTTATATGGAAACACAAGAGGCCACGAAAGCCAAGGCAACACTCAGTAAAAAGAACAACTCTGGAGGTATCACAATACCCGACTTCAAACTATACTACAAAGCAATAACAATAAAAACAGCATGGTACTGGCATAAAAACAGACATGAAGACCAGTGGAACGGAATAGTGGACCCAGATATGAAGTCACACAACTATAACCAATTTGTCTTTGACAAAGGCGCTAAAAATATACGATGGAGAAAAAGCAGCCTCTTCAACAAAAACTGCTGGGAAAACTGGTTAGCAGTCTGCAAAAAAATGAAACTAGATACATGTATATCACCATATACCAATATTAACTCAAAATGGATCAAGGATCTTAATATCAGACCCCAAACTCTAAAGTTGGTACAGGAAAGAGTAGGAAATACTCTGGAATTAATAAGTATAGGCAAGACCTTTCTCAATGGAACCCCATCAGCACAGCAACTAAGAGATAGCATAGATAAATGGGACTTCATAAAACTAAAAAGCTTCTGCTCAACAAAAGAAATGGTCTCTAAACTGAAGAGAATACCCACAGAGTGGGAGAAAATATTTGCCAGCTACACATCAGACAAAGGACTGATAACCAGAATATACAGGGAACTTAAAAAACTAAATTCTCCCAAAACTAATGAACCAATAAAGAAATGGGCAAATGAACTAAACAGAACTTTCTCAAAAGAAGAAATTCAAATGGCAAAAAAAAAAAAAAAAACACATGAAAAAATGCTCACCATCTCTAGCAATAAAGAAAATGCAAATTAAAACCACACTAAGATTCCACCTCACCCCTGTATAACAGCCATTATTAGCAACACCACTAACAACAGCTGTTGGCGAGGAGGTGGGGAAAAAGGAACCCTCTTACACTGCTGTTGGGAATGTAAACTAGTACAACCACTCTGGAAAAAAATTTGGAGGCTACTTAAAAATCTAAACATTGATCTACCATTTGATCCAGCAATACCATTCTTGGGGATATACCCAAAAGACTGTGACACAGGTTACTCCTGAGGCACCTACACACCCATGTTTATTGCGGCACTATTCACAATAGCCAAGTTATGGAAACAGCCAAGATGCCCCACCACTGACGAATGTATCAAGAAAATGTGGTATTTATACACAATGGAATTTTATACAGCCATGAAAAAGAACGAAATGTTATCATTCACTGGTAAATGGATGGAATTAGAGAACATCATTCTGAGTGAGGTTAGCCTGGCCCAAAAGACCAAAAATCATATGTTCTCCCTCATATGCCGACATTAGATCAAGGGCAAACACAACAAGGGGATTGGACTTTGATCACATGATAAAGCGAGAGCACACAAGGGAGGTGTGAGGATAGGTAAGACACCTAAAAAACTAGATAGCATTTGTTGCCCTCAATGCAGAGAAACTAAAGTGACAGAGGCCAATAGAAGGGGACCAGGAACTAGAAAAAAGGTTAGTTCAAGAAGAATTAACCCAGAAGGTAACACACATGCATAGGAAAGCAATGCGAGTCAACTCCCTGTATAGCTATCCTTATCTCAACCAGCAAAAAACGCTTGTTCCTTCTTATTATTGCTTATACTCTCTCTTCAACAAAATTAGAGATAAGGGCAAAATAGTTTCTGCCAGGTAGCAAGGGGTAAGGGGGGGGTAAGGGAGGGAGCGGTCGGGGCGGGGGGGGGGAGGGTGTGGGGCAAAGGGGGGAGAAATGACCCAAACATTGTGTGCACATATGAATAAAATAATAAATAAATTTTAAAAAATTAAAAAATAAAAGACCTCATACTTGCAAGACAGGTACTCTCACCATTGGGCCATTCCCCCAGTCCTTTTCTTGTGATGGTTTTTATTTTTTGTTTTTTTTTTTTAGATAGGGTCTTTTGAGCTATTTGCTGTGGCTGGCTTTGAACCTCAATCCTCCTGATTTCTGCCTCCTGAGTAGCTAGGATTACAGCGGTGAGCTACCAGCGCACCTATATCAGTGATTTTCAAACAAGAACCTGCAGACCAGATCCTCCAACTCCACAAAGACACATGCATCAGAATGAATCAGAAACTTCCTGTTAAGGGTCTAGGAGCCTTTGTTGCAACAGGTGCGCTCCAGATTGTTCTAATGCATAGTAAGGTTTGAGAGCCACAGGTGTGGATTATTATCACCAAATCAGGATCAGTCTATGAATCCATCTTCACTTTGTGGTATAAATAATAAAGGAATTAGTTATGACTTTTAAAAAATAGAAATACAATTACCTTATGATATAGAATTCTCACTTTTGGGTATCTATCCAAAAGAATTGAAATCAGGTTACAGAAGAAATAGCTACACGCTTATGTTTACTATTGATTACTGTAGATAAGATCTGGGGACAACCTAAAGTCCATTAGCAGATAAAATTTTTAATGTGGCCTATACATGCAATGGAATACTTCTCAGTCTTATAAAAGGAAATCCTGTGATATGGAAAATGATGAGCCTTTCAGACATTATGCTAAGAGAAACAAACCAGTCTCAAAAGAACAAATATCATGTGATTCCACTTACAGCATCTAAAGAAGTCAAAAACATAGAAGCAGGGAATAGAATGGTTGCCAGGCGCTGGGGTTAGGAAATAAGGAGGTGATTGACTAGGGAGTGGTTCAAATGTTAGAGTACCTGCCTGGCAAACACAAAGCCCTCAGTTAAAACCCCAGCACTGCCAAAAAGAAAAAAAAGAGTTGAGTTGCTAATCAATGGGTATAAAATTTTATTTATGCAAAAGTTCCAGAAATCTGTTGTACAACAGTATGGCTATAGATAGCAAACATCTCATGCTAATTGCTCTTGGTAGAATAAGAACAAGTTAATGTTAATGCATATATAGTTAAAATTATTTTTAGATCATGCCAAAAAATAAAATCACTGAGAAGTAGTTGGCTAGGATCCACCACATTACCACTCCTTGGATCAACCTAAGTCCCCACACCCACTTTGTCAGGTCCCAAGGCCACTTTCTTCTTGGTTTACTCTGAGCCAATAGATGCACACAGCAGGCATATTAGGTCTCAGGTATATAATAAATGTACAGTCAATGATTTAGTAAAAGTGGACTCTTATCTCAATTAAGAAGGAGAACTGAAATAGTTTGTATCCATGTGGGATAGACAGTATTTAGTTTGCCCATGAGACATGTTACTCTTTGCAACTCCTCTACCCACCCCACTTTTTTTTTCTGATGGTACTATTTTATTTATTTATTTTTTTTGTTGGTGATGGTGATACTGGGGGTTGAACTCAGGAATTTGCACTTGCTGGAAAAGTACTGTGCTCGGCAAACCCTTTTTTGATAAAAGATTTTGCTTTGATAAAGGATCTGGGCCAGCCTGGACCACAATCCTATCTCTGCTTCCCAGGTAGCTGAATGGCAGGTGTGCACCACTGCAACAAGCCATTGGTTGAGCTGAGCAGGTCATATAGACAAAAACAGTATATAAGGACTGGTACTGTATGTAGTTTCAGACATCCACTGAGGTCTTTGAACACTAGCCCTTGGATAAGGGGGATCAATGAAATCCATTACATTGACATCATGCTAATTGGGCAAGATGAGCACAAGGTAGCTAGCACAATAGAGATCCTGCTGAGATGTGTTCCAGAGGATGGTAAGTTAGCTGTACAAAGATGTAGAGATGTCATTCCTGTGAGTTTTGTTAAACCAGTCAGTGGTCAGGAGTATGCTGGAATATTCCCCAAGAAGTAAAAGACAAATTGCCACTATGAATCCCCCCTGTATAATGCATATATCCTAGTAAAAATTTATTTTAAATGTTTAATTAAAAATTTTTTTTAAAGACAAATTGCTACATTTTGCATCATTTGTTACAAGTAAATACCACCTGGGGGTGTCTGTCTAGATTCTCAGAGGTAACACATCCCACCTAGAGACACTGCTTCAACCATATACTGCTCTGAAAAACTGCTAGTTTGGGTATAGTTCTAGACCAAGAAAAAGACCTGTAGAAAACTAGCTGTGATGCAGGTAGTCCTGAAAATATGGGCTGTATGTAGCAAACTCTAAAGTATGGAAGGTGTCAGTGGCACAAAAAGATCCAATGTAGAATTTACATCAGAGTCATGGGACTGTGAGGGCAGCTACCCACAAGTGAAGTGTGTCTGTGGAGCCTTAAGGGGTAGAAAGTGGTTGTCATAGAGATGACTCACCCAGGTCTCTCCACGAAAAATGTATGCAATTAATCTACTGGGCTAACAGCCTCCAGCTCCCACTCCCCGGCCAGAGGCAGCATTCACAAGGAAGCTGTTTTCTCCCCAGGCTGCTCCCCACATACAAGTCAGGCCACTCCTGCCCTACCCAGGACTACTCTAGTAGGAAATCTGCTCTGAGATGCCCCATCAGATTGGAAGATGCTCAAACAGCAGAGGCCCAAGGGTCTTCCTACTCAATTTTCCTGTTTCTATTCTCTTGTATCATAGTTGTCAAACATTGAACACTGGAGGTACTCCCTCAGTTCATCTCTGGCACATCTGACTTCACCTTGATGTTGGTCTTTGGAGGATCCAAGATGACCCTAGCCTGTATACTTTAGCAAACTTGATAAAATAACCAATGAACAAGTGTGGAGTATTTTTTTTTCAAAACCATTCGTATCTCTTGACTTCCAGCTTCCAGGAAAACAGGGTTCATTGCCGTCATCCACTCATGCTCTCTCAAATCTATGCCATGTTAGTTTTACTTATTTTTTTGGTGACACTGGGGTTTGAAGTCAGGGCCTCACACTAGCTAGGCAGGTGCTCTACCACTTGAGCCAATCTGCTAGCACTTTTTGTCTTGGGTATTTTTAAGATAGGGTCTCACGAACTATTTGGCTAGCTTTGAATGGATTCTCCTGATCTCTGCCTCCCAAGTAGCTAGGACTACAGGCATGAGCCACCAGCACCCAGCTTTTACTATGCTTGAATCTTATGAACTCTGAAGGATTCAGTGCCTTGATACTTAGCTATACAAATCCTACTTTAATGTGAAGGGTGACTTTCTGTTCAGAATCTCAGGCTAAATTTCCTAAGAATATCAACTCCATTTTCCACCTTCCTGAATTACCTCACTGCACAGAATTTCAATATATCCATTCTCCTGCCATAATAACCTCAAACTGCTGCTACAAAGTCTCAGCTTAGAGAAGTATTGATCCATGGGTCATTGCATAAAGTGCATGCTATCCTACCATCCTTCTAGAGCAAGAGTCAACATGCTTTCTATAGCATGAACTAAGAATGTTTACATTACTCCAGAGACCACATATAGGTAGCAACAACTAAAATATTTACTATTTGTCCTTTTAAGACTGCTCTTAAAAAGACTGCTCTTTCAAGAGCAGTTTTTGGTTGCTGTTGTTTGGTGGTTTTGTCTGTTTTCTGCAGTGCTGCATACTGAACCCAGGCCTTTGCACCAGTGCTGACAAAACTTAAGGCAGTGGTGGTCAAACACTAGTATGCCACTTGCACTGCATCAAAATGCAGTTTTCGTAACCCAAAGACTAAGTTTAATAATGTGAGGACAACAGAATCTACATTCTAAACAAATAATCCAAGTGATTATGACATAGCAGTTCTAGGACACTGAGACATTTCTCCAGACATTCTCAAATTTATCACTGAGTCAACTTCAAATCATGAAGAGGACTTCTTACTAGACTACCTTTACTGGTCTGTTATTTTAGGGTTATGCTGATCCACACTGTTATCTCAGTATCAGAAAATGTTGTTTGTGGGTTTTTTTTTTTCCTGTTTATTTTGAGATAGGGTCTTGCTAAATTGCCCCAGCTGGCTTTGATCTTCCAATTCACCTACCTTAGCCTTCCAAATGCTGGAATTACAGGGATGAACCACCACCCCACAGGAAACAATGCTTTGCACAAGCAATACATTTGGTTTTACCTTAAGGATGCCATGGATTTTCTAACTATCTTAACAACTTTGTTCCACCTCTTTGCAAATGCACATGCACTGATGACGCATACTTTCAAGATTTAATCTTTGCTTCACCCTATTTCCTATTGTCTTTATCAGGACAAACATATGTAGGGAGGAAAAAAGTTTTTCTTTTACATAAAATTCAGTAGTCAATATAATATGGAAAGAATTTAGCAGTCTAGGAGAAATGCTGCAAACACAGATGTCACAATGTCCCTTCTAACCACAAAATCTTCTGAAAAGAATTTAAATAGATAAAGTGAAAGGAAACCAAAATACCATATAGTCCACATGTAGAATTAAAAAAAAAAAAAAAAAAGATCTAGGAGCTTGAAATAAAGCTCTGACAGCCAAAATTTACAGAATGGACATTATTTATTGAATATTCAACTATGTGCTGACCACTATACATTCTATGCTAGTTAATCTTTACACATTCAATAAGCTGTACAATTTACATTTTAAATACTATATGTTGCAAAGAGGATGATATATCCAAATGCTATGTCACAAAGGATAGAAATGGAATCTGTTATCAGTCTGACTACAAAACCCATCATTTGTTAAAAGCACTCTTCAGACACTTAAAAAAATTTATAGCAATGACTATTCAGCATGAACAGGTACAGTGTGATGAAAGGGCTGGGGAGAAATCCATCAGTACATATTTTAATGCTGCCTGTCTGCCGAAGGAGTGATCAAGTCAGAAGATGAGAGAACCAAAGGACTGGAAAGCTGCATTGTAGAAAAGAATACAGATATTGTGGAGCTTCACTCTTAGTCTAGATGTGCACACTATAAAGTGGATTCAGATAGGATGGAGCTGACACAGCTCCAAAAAAAAACAAGTCATACTCCAAATTATTCTATTTCCAGTTCGTGTTTTTATTTTAGAAAACACTAAAATAGGTTAGAGTTATAGCTTTCTTGTTCTGTGTATTTCTATTCTTCGCTTGAAAAAACAGACTCAAATCTTCTTCATCCATCCTGTTAGCGAGGTAAGCAAAGGATCTCTTCAAGAGAACCTGGGGAGGAGAAACACATGTAACTCACTTAAATTACAGACTGAAAGTCTATAATCATGGAAAAAAAAAAAAAACTAATGTTATATTAAAATATTACAAATCAGCTACATTATCAAAAACCACACTCAGTTTTGTTATTACCATTTTCTGTCTTGGTGATCATGGCTAGTGAAGTCTAATTCTAACCTGGAAATATTTAGTGTTCTTGTCTACAGAAAAAAAAATCAATGATACTGTTTAAGAGCAAACGTCCTTCACAACCTTACTGGATCCTCTCCAGGACAGACTCTTCATCTCTGGAGTTTGCTCCCTACAGCAGGTGAGTCACTGGTTCAAGTTATAGGTCCGTAATGGTGTCTCTTCATTAAGATGCTGCCAACACATTAGCTTACACTTTGCTTTTTTTTTTTTTCCTTTTTCCTGAGTTTTACAACCTATTTTGGACAGGTATCTAATTAAGGGATTAATTTAAATTGCCCATACAAATTTCTAAATTTTTTTCTTACAAAAATCAACCTAATTGCAGATATTAAAATTAATAATTTTAAAATCATGTAAAGATGTTTTGGTAGTACTGGTCCTTTAAAATTCTGTAATATAGATTATGCTTCATTTTATTCTTAAAAACTGTATAAAAAGGGAAAAGCTAAGAACAAAACTTCTTACATCAGGAAAAATAAAATTAAACTAAAAGAAGCAAACAAAATACAAATTAAATGCTCTTATTATAGTGTTCTAGACTAAATTTTCAGCAAATTAAGATTCAAGTTGATCTTGTTTTCAGCTCAAAAATATTAAAATTTCTACATACTAACCAAAATTCTTAAGACAAAACTGTTCAAGGTAGTATGTTCTTATGTTGCATACTAATATACATTATGTTTTCACCATTAGGACTTCTTTTTTAAATGCAAGGAAATTCCTTTTACAGTTTTAAACAAAATCCAATGCATATTTAGACAATGTCAGTTATCAGTGTCATTACTATGCATCCTATTACTCCAAATAAATGCAATTGTGTTATGTAACTATTCACTTGCCCCTGTACTAGCCTAAAAATCTATAAGAAAAACATCAAACCCTGTAAATAATGTACACATAATATTGTTTAATGTATATAACAAATTAATGGACAGAGGAAACTGGAGCAATTATACATGCAAAAACATCTAAAATGATCACCTACAGCTTGCCTTAATATCCATTTCGAATAGACTCCCCGGCCATAGAGCACCACAAGCATAAAGAATGACTACTTTCTGTATGACATTACAGTTCACACTGCAGAGCACGTGCTCAGTTACTACCGATTTTGGAGAATTAATAACACACAATGCAAAGACACTAACAAATAGACTTGGATTTTTGTCCTGGCTCTGTAATCTTGGGCAAGTCACTTACTTTTAATCAACTTTAGTTTCTTATCTGCAAACTCAAGACTATCTCAAAGAACGAAGTTTCCTAAAACTTCTCTGGTATGCCTTTGTAGGCCATTCAATCTACTACTAGTATTAACAGAAGCCAGGACTCACTCTCTTTAATAATCACGTCTCCCTGGATAGCCTATTTTTACCATGATAAAACTTCTGTGCTTATGACAGCTAATAGAGGCAAGGTACGATGGTGAACAACGATGACCCCAGCACTCAGAAGGCTAAGCCTCAAAAGTGTGAGGCCAGTTGGACACTAGTGGCTCATGCCTGTAATCCTGTCTACTTCTAGCTATTCGGGAGGCAGAGATCAGGAGGATCATGGTTTAAAGCTATACCCGGACAAATAGTTCAAGACCCTATCTCAAAAAAAACCCATCACAAAAAAGGGCTGGCAGAATAGCTCAAGAGGAAAAAGTGCCTGCCTAGCAAGTGTGAGGCTCTGAGTTCAAACTCCAGTGCCACAAAAAAAAGAAGTGTGAGGCCAGCTTAGGTTACATAGTGAAGCCCAGTCTCAAAAAAGATAGATAACAGAAAGGCTTCTGATATGTTCACATATATATCCGGGGGGTGGGGAGGTGGGAGATTTAGGTTAAGTCAGTTAGTTTTAAGCTTTATTTAAAAGGCTGGTAATTCATCATCTCCAGTACATATGTCTCTAAAACATGGCTCCTCATCTTCTGATTTCATTAGAGACTTAAAAAATTAGTTAGGGCTGGGGTCATGGCTCAAATGTTAGAATCCCACCCCAGCAAGAACAAGGCCCTCAGTTTAAACCCCAGTATAGCTGAAAAAAATTTCTGTAATTCTAGGGAACTTTAACATACCATTTACTTTCTTCCATTCACCCTAGTCAAATTCTAAAACATAAGGAATGACAACGTTGGTTCTCTGATTCACATATCTAAAATCAGTGTAGATGCCTAGGTACATATACACATAGAGAATTCAAATGAAAGTGGAGAGGAGAACAAAACATACATTCTCTATCCTAAGAGATGAAAAATGGAAACAATGGATAAACAAACTTTGGAAGGTCTTGGTGAGGGAACAAGAAAAGCACTCAAAGAGACCAAAGAGAGTGTAAAAACAAGGAGAGAAAATGAGGGGAAAGAAGGAGAGTCAGAAAAGCGAGAGAGGGCCAGGAGGCAGAAATCAGAAGGATTGCGGCTAGAAGCCACCCTGGGGCAAATAGTTCAGGAGGCCCTACCTAAAAAAAAAAATCATAAAAGGGGCTAGTGAAGTGGCTCAAAGTATAGGTCCTGGGTTTAAACTCCAGTACAAAAAAATAAAAAAAGCAAAACAGAAACGTGAACCAGCAAAGTAGAACTTTCAGACATGCACAGTGACAAGGAAAAGAGACTAGATCAAAAAGACAGCCAGAGGAAGAATAGATCTTATTACTCGTATAACTTTTTCAAATTACATTCTTTAATTATTCCTCCTGTACTCCTACTAAAAGAGGGAGGAGTCTTCTTAATTTCATAAAATGATCAGTGTATATTTCTCAGATTTAAAAATCAGATTTACTTACAAAATAATTTTTGCCAGCATTAAAGGTGATAATATACTAGGTTTAAAAAATATTTTTTATACACTGCTATTCAAAATGAAGAATGACAGTATACCAATTAAGTGTATTCACTCTAGGGCAAAAGACTTATAGAGGTCTATGGTTATACACCACAGCATGACATCTTAGCTTATGTAACATGGCATCAAATTAAAAACATCTCTGGGTTGCAAATAACTTACCATTTAGAGTAAAAATCCTGGTGTCTGAGGTCTTGTTTCTACTTCTGATCCCATTCCTTCACTTGGTATGCCATACTCTATTTCTTCTCCTATGCAGATTTTATGTCAATAGCCGTCAATCTGAAGAATTCCTTTCTCTGCTGCCACCTACCAGTTTATTTCTCTGCTGCAGCAGAAGGGTATATAGAAAAAGTTCTTGCTTACTGTTTAGATTAAACAGAAAAACTTTCTCTTCAACAGTTCCTATCTTCACATGTGAGCCAACTTTTTCATGTCTACCCCAGGTCTCCCCTTCCTCAAAACTCAGGGTTAAAAAAAAAATCTCAACCACAAAAAATCAAACAATGTTTGATCAATGCTCATGCTAAGCTAGGAAAATTAAAACTAGAAAGAAGAAAGAGCAATTATTTAAACACTGAGCCATTGCCATCTCAAGGAGTCATTTTCTGTTGTTTCCTTCTCTACCTATTCCTATAATCATGAATACATAATTTTACAACCTTAACTAGACAGCTTGTAAGCCTTGCAAATTTAAAGTTTAGAGATGCATCAATATAAAAGGTTCTTTAAGTAATTCTAGAAACTAAGGGTTGTGAGGTGCTTTACCTGCTTGAGTTTTCAATGTTCTGGACTGCTTATTGCCCAATGGCTCTGAATACATTAAAACACGAACACATACGCCACCTACATTTAAAATAGGGTAGCATTTGTATGCCCATTGCAGCAATGGGATTTTTTTTTTTTTTTTGGAAAGAGTAATAAATTCATTAAGTCCTTTAAAAAGGACTGACCATGAATGCACATTTCCTCAAACTATATACATACATAGAAAAATAAGGGTTAGGGGAGAATGGGAGACAGAATGACAAATGTAGTTCAGTTGTAGGCGAACTGGGAACTAACACAGCATAAATATTTTCTGCTTGCTGAAATACAAGATTCATGTCTATCCCCATTCAGTTTGCTATTGGAGTCTGCATTTCATATTTATTCTCTACAAGATGTTAAGGAACTGTATCCAGTAATAATAGTAATGGCTTATTTTCATTCCACCCTCCCACTACTTTCACCCCCAATAAGTATGTAGTTTGCCAACGTTAAAAAAAAAAAATCAGGAAATAAAACAAACACTGACATAAGCACCAAAAGCTACTCAACAGTGGCACCGCAATGACATTGTTTCTACTTTCTCATTCCTTCCCCCGATCTCAAACCCCACCCTTTTGACCTCTGTATATGGGATGCGCCTGAGCAGGAGAAGGTGGTGATGCCAGGACTGCGAGGTTCCCACGGATGCTCCTAGAGGCCTGCTGTGCTTCTGGGAAGTGGGGCACAGGGATGTCTGTCTGACTGAAACCTAAAACAACAACAGTTCACCCCACCCCTCATGTTCCCAAATCCCACAATAGCATCCAGGTATATATGCTATATAAGGTCCACCTAGTAAGTTTGAATATGACAAAAATCTAAAAGCAAGATTATTCCTTACAAGTATTCAATGGGGACAGTTGAAATGGAGGTTCTTAAACTCTCCGTACACTATGCGATCACGTGCTCCAATCATTCTAATGGTGGCCATTCTCCTCAGGAGGAAGACAAGGGTCTCCTGAATGAGCCCTTTAGTATTATGCAGTTGGAATTCCTTCAGTAGTAAATTTCAGTTTAACAGAAAATTATTTTGTCTTAAGACACTTAGGGACATGACAATCCTTAAGTCAACTGAAGTACAGAATGGCTAATAACCTTTTACATACCCCCTTTAGCTATAGAAAGAGCACTCTGGGCCAGGATTTCCTATTCACTAGTGAATCCACTAGTGTTAGACTTACAGCCTCTTTGGACAGCACACATATAATTCAAGAATAAAATCATGCAGAAGCATATGTAAAAGAGGTTCTAGCCACTTTCACTGGAACTTACTAGAAAGAGGATTAACTCCAAAAATTGTAAAAATATGAGTTTCAGCTCTCATGTTAGAGCTAAAACCTTAGGAAAGACAGGAGACAGGATAGGTTGACTGGAAAGAAAAGGAAAGGGAAAGTCTTCTAACAGGAAGGCTATCAAAATGGACAAGCTGTATTCCTATTCTTCCACTAACTCTGTTTTATGATCTTAACCTAGCTAACTGTACTGCACTTGAGAAATGCTCTCTGTTCAAAACTATAATTTTTGAATGCTTAAAATCATGATATTTACAACAATCCAAATAGCTCACATCTACCGCTAATGGAACTTGTGTGTCAGAAATACTAGAACAATTAGTTCTGATACCACATTATTCCTAAAATAACTAAAATGCTTTCCATTATCTGTTTCCCCATTCACTTTTAGAGTGATGTTAACAGAAAGAGAAGCACCAAGGTCACCTGACCACTATATGTTTTTACCATATAGCCTAGAACCTAATTTTACCTTTTTACCACTCTAGTTTTCCATACCTGTCCACTCCTAATTGATGTCTTTATACTGTGAGCTCACTGTGTATTCGGAACACCAACCCCTGAAAAAGCTTAAGCCAGAGTAGCACAATGGAAGAAACAAACCCAAAACAAAAACAAAGCCAAAAGTCACACTCTGAAGTACTTAATTATAGACATATATGCAAGGAATGGAATCATCTGAATGGTTAAGCAAAATCCCCAAAGTCCTGAGTTCATCTCAATCAGCTCAAACTTTATCCCCAAAAGCTCTTTAATCAAATCATTACTAGATATTTTTTTTTAAACTGACGAACTCATGGTTGTCTTTAAAGTGCATAAAGAAAGGAAACTTTAAAGAAAGTAAAGTTAGCCTGGTGATGGAAAAAAGGAGAGTCAAATTACCTGCAAACAGGCCGGGTTGTGCCTGAGTCCAAACCGCTGCATTTAGCATTCATTATACAGCTGCATTATTGGGGGGAGGGGAGTTTAGAAGGGCACTGACCCCGAAAGTTCTCAATACTTCTCACTCATCATCAGGAAGGGGGAAGAAGGAAAGTTTTTTCTCTGGGTATTTTTGTTTGTTTGGATTTGGTTTTTTGGCTCCTGAAAAGGCTGGCAAAGAACAGTAATAGTGCAAGCAGTTAGAATATATCTTCAAAACAATTTTTAAAATGCAAACATTAAGGAATTTTAAATCCCAAACTTTGTTAATATAGAAAAACTCTCACTAAAGTTAGGCAGCCACCACAAATGGCATGGCAAAAGGGCACTGGTATAAAAGAAACAAAATACCACACAAAGATCCAAAACAAAACTAAAACATTTCAAATTAAACCTGGAAGACTAGAAGATTACAACAGATTTCTGTCCACTACTCAAACATTCCAAATCCAAGCTTCAAAGGCGCCTAAATTGTACTTTAAATGAATTTTTTTAAAAGAAAGAAAACAAAGCAGTGAACCTGGTTATAGTCCTGCAATATATTACATTTTTTAAAATCCTAGTACAATAAAAACAAAATTTAAATAAAATCAAACGAACAAACAAATAAAAACAGTAGCAGCAGAGGTTACCTGTCTGAGCACCTACATTTTCTTAGGAGGGGATCGTGTCTCACCAGCCAAATAGCCCATAAACCTTCTCAAAAAAAGCGAGCCAGGAGAAAAATAACACAAGATTTGATTTCACAATGTCTCTAAGCCCCCCAAGCCCCATGTTAGGGGTTCACTGAATGAAGAGATTGTTTTCCATTGCTTTGCTCTTGAGAAAAAGAAGAGATGATTTTGAAAGTCAGTGGCTTTTTTCAACACCTTCAGTATCTTTTCTTAGAGTCCAACAAAGTGCTCGGTGAAAGCCAAGTCTCCTGTTGGATTTTTCTAATGTTCCAGGGTAGTTTTCTTATGGATAACATATACAGAAAGATTTCAAAGTTCAATGAAGAAAAACCAGCAGAAATGACACTTATAGGCATCAAAAAGAAAAATGACTTAAAATTTTAAGTGGAAGAGTTCATATGTATAGATATATTAAAAGTCCAATTTTCATCATGGATGACATAAAAACAATACCAGAAAGAATTATTTTAAAAATACAATTTATCATTACAATTTTAACATATACAAAAAACTTTACAGCAATTCAGATTTTGGCATAATTACATATATTTGACAAACACATTTTCTCATGTTAATCAAGATTATACAGGTTATTAAACAATTATGAAAATAAGTTCAACTATCACTTAAATATCTAATGCTGTTCCTTCTGAGTTCTTTCAGAATAATCTGATCTTATTCTTTACCTTAATGAGAGAATTCAAGAAGATACCTGTGTTTAAAGATGATAGTTCCTGCCCTTTTCATTCTAATATGTGAGTGTAAAACCCAGAGAAAGATTGGTAAGCTGCGTTCTATCTAATATACTGTGAGTGCGCAGAAGATGGAAAAACAGTGAGTGAAACTATAGAAGAGATAATTTCAGGTATTTCTTATAATTGGTTAATTTGGTAAAAGTTTATAGACCGCTAACTACATTTTTCCTAGACACTTACCCCGCCAACACAAAATGAGTTTTTTCATCACATAAAAAGGATATTCTATTTGTTTTGTAAATGCATGAACCTATAGACATGTGATATTATGGTTCAAAGAATACGTATCAGTGTGTGGCAACCAGATGGTCTCTACATGAGCGTATGGTAATTTAATAGCCAGTTCATCATTTATTTCTCTACACCAAATAGGATATACCCTCCAAAATATGATCCTTCAGCAAAATTACCAAGTATTTCTTTCTGCTAATGGTCTGAAGTACTTATGTGGGTCCCCCAATAACCCTGTGAAGTCAAATTCCTTTAGATGTGATTTGAATATCCTAATGGTAAATTATAAACTCTTTTTCTGAGGTGAAATGAGACAGTTCACAGATTAGAGATACTATTCTATTTGTCAACAATCAACCTTTCACTCAATTTTAATATTATTTAATTCTATGGAAAAAAAAACAAATTTTATTACATTCCTTTTTAAAATGGGGCAAAAACTGTACAATTAAGCATGATCCAATCTGTCAGAGCTGGTTAATACTGATCTTTTATTATTGCCTCGAAGTCTCTTGAGTAGTGTCCAAGAAATAACGTTAAGGTCCATCTGAAGGAATATAGCATTGAAGAGGCAAGAATGGGCTTCGGTAAAAGCTTCAGAGGATTTGTAGGGAGATGGAACTTGCTGCTTAAAAAAATTATGCTGAGTTCTGTAGTGCTTCCATTTCTTAACATACCTTCCAAACCCATCGTTGGGATACTTTTACCCATGTCTCAAAGGCTCATATTATATGCAGTTTTGGGGCTTTTATAAATTCCGAAAAGTAAAGGAATATAAAGAGTGGTCAGTATTGAAGGCTTGCTTAAAGGTAGGGCTGTATGAGACTCAATATGGTTAAATAAACCCCCAAACAAAAGCATCCAGTTCACCCCACCCAAAATCCCATGTGTAAAAAGAGCAAATGCATAGCCATAAGCATTGAAGAAAAGCACATAGCCTTGAATAAATCATATGCTGAACAGTCTCGAAACAAAGAAAACAAACACCCACACACAAAAAGGTCTAAAAAACAACTATATTCCTTATGTCTTTAGGTGACTATCTCTACCCCAGTGGAGTCTAAGTCATGAAAACAACTCATCTTGTGTTTTAAAGTAAAAAACTGTTTCCCATCATGCTCCATTCGCTAGAATCTATTCTTTTTGTTTGGTTGTGTAAACAAAAAGCAAAACACATACACATGCATGCGTGCACACACATACATATATGCTCCCTTGTAAAATGTGAAAAATGAAATGTATAATGCTGACTTTAGAAAACTACTTCAGCTTTATACTTAAGAACTTAAATGACTTTGATGTGCCTTCTAAACAAGTTTTCCTTGTCCTTATTCTTTAAATGTCCAACCCACCAAAAGAAAAAAAAAGGAAAAAAGAAAGCTTTTAAATATACATGTTTCAAGTCAGTGTCTTGTTAACAAAAAGGGCAGCACTTTCTTCACTTTGGCCACTACTAAAGATGCAGGCATAGAGCAGGGAATGTTAGACTAGCATGTATTAAAAAAAAGTTGCAACATTAACAGAGCATAGCTTTCAAAAAAGACTAAAACACTAACAAATACAAGTCAATGCACATATTTTAAACTAGTGTAACTTTATCTACATTAAGTAAATGTTATTTTCTATACCAGACATTGCAATACTGTTCATTTCCCTTCCATCATGCAAACATGCCAATTCTGTCATTAAAAAGCCTTTATTGAGTTATAGTCATTTTGCCCACCCACCCAAATTAAGGGAAAAAAGAAAGACAAAACATAAAAATGAAAAATCCCAATAAAATAGCCCCTTGAGATTTAATAAACTACGAGCTTTAGCTTTAGCTGCTAGCCAACAGGGAAATGGCAGAATTTTCAGATTTGTATTATTAAAAAATTTCTGTAATATAGGCAGATGTTTTCCTCTCTTTACAAATTTTACAACACAATGTAAAGTTATGCTATCAGATATCTGAACCAAAATAATTTTGTATAAAAAAAGCAAAGGACCATGAATACAACTGTCATGTTCCTCATGGCCTGAGAGCATAACATTTCTTAGTGATTTAAAAGATTAACTACAAAAGCCTGCCATATTTCTAAATCCCACCTCTTCTGGCTTTCTGTAGGATCTGTAAGTGAAAGTCAGTAACATCTTACTAGCAGATGTCTCATGTGTTTCCCCCTTCTTCTAACCAATCCTACTACTTTTCTATTTCTCCTGAGCATCCTCCATGAACAGCATTGCAAGTTGGTTAAAAAAGAAAGGGTGGGGGGAAGAGAAAGGAAAGTTTTACAAGAGTTTTGTTGATTAATTATTTACCGGTGGAGTCACTCCACCAGGAGTTTGATTTCATTGGCTAGCAGCTGGTTCATGTTGAACAGGCCCCCTGGGAGCTTGGTAAGCAGCTCTCGCTCCGTGCTTTCAGGGTCACTGTCGACAGAGCTGGAACTTGCGCTCATGTTGTCAACAGCAGTGTTGGCTGGGGGACCCAGCTCCGGCTCACTAGTCTCACTGGCTGTGGACACCACGGAGAGCAGGGACATACGCCGGGTGAGCCGGCCAGAGGGCAGAAGGGAGGCGGCATAGTCCGCTATGATACCAGCTACATCTAGATTACAAGCCTTATCAAAGGCGATGAAACCTACATTTGCATTGGCCTCGCAGACACAGAAGGAGCCGTCATCTTTCATCAACAGGTCAATGCCACACACATCCATGCCCAGAATATTAGACACCTGGATGGCTAGCTGCTTCCCTTGTTCACTCAATGAGCACATCATCCCCACACCACCTGTCAAAAAGAGAGACAAGGTAGGGGAGTTACCAAAATGATAAACTTTTTGGGTTAAAATTAATGTTAGCCTCCATGGCTAATCCTATCTTCTCAATCAGTATTAAAAACAAGAGTGCTAGTCTGGTGTTAAATTGGGATTCTGAAGTGTAGACGTCCTTTATTAGGAATCCTCTTCCTACCTAGACTCAAGGAATTCATGACTAGGTAATTTAATGTATAATCTACACACATCTTCCTGTATATGCTAAATTTGTATAACATTTAGAATACCTAATACAATGTTAAACTATGTAAGCAGTTATTATATTGTATTGTTTTGTACATGTTTAATACCAATGCAACCATCGAAGACCTAACAACATAAAGCAGAGAAATTCGAAGTGAACAATGTTCCAACAAGAAGTGCTTGGGAGAGACTGAGGATCAGCAAGAGGCTAGAGCATAGTCCAACTACAGATCACTTAATTCATGAAGATTCAGTGTAGTGCTTGGCACAGAACTTTCTTGAATTTTTCTTCTTTTTAACATTTTTTATTCTTGATTAACTCTCTGGAGGCAGAACTAGCAGATTTGCAGGGCTTTTGTATAAATTCAATCAAGTCATTCTATTTTACATGACAAAAATGTTGATTTTGATTTTAAAAATAGAGATGCAAAATAAGGACAGAGGTTGGGATGGATTCTGGGAATACAGTGACCTGAGTAATCATGATTCTCTTCCTTTGTAGGCCCTGTGCCAATTTATCTGACATTCCTAAGAGAAAAGGGCTTCTGGATCTTTAGGTAACTAGCTGAATGTGATGAAGTCTTAAGCTTTGGTAGTATCTGAGAGAACGTAAGTAGGATTACCTCCTCACTTGGAGACTAACTTCAGTAGCTGAATTAAGACTAGAAAGGGTTGTGAAAGTTTACTCAGGCTCTCTGAGTCACGAGTTGTAAATATAAAAATCTCACACACAAATACAAAAAAAAAAGATTAGAAAGCAAAGAAGCTTGAGAAGAGTTTGGATGAAACAACTACTAAAAAGTAACAGAACTGTGTGAGTATGACTACTGTCTGTGACTCCAAAGAGGCCCAAAAGTAGCTGGACAGGTGAGCTGAGTCCTTCTGACCATGAAGGCTGGAAAAATAAGAGGTACAGGAAACAGGAAGAATCCCAACAACTCTAGGACAGAGGTCATAAGGAATGTTCTATATAACCAAGCGAGCCCTGATGTGCCAACAAAATAAAAATCTACCCCTCAAATTAAAGAAAGAGGACATTTTAAAGAAATTCAAGTTTAAAGAGATATTAGTTGTTATTTCTTCTGAACATATAGGTGAATTTGGTGAATTCTTATCTTTTAAAAATGCCTCCCTAGGAATAGAATAAGAGGACATTCAATTTTGATAAACAAAGGGGCTCTATCAAATATACAGGCATAATGCCAGAGGAATTAAGATTGGTACACACTTTTAAAAAAATCCATAACTTCAAAAGAGATGCAAATTAATAACAGCACAATATAATTTCACACCAGCTTGATAAGAAATCTAAAATCTATTCGATCTTATAAACTGGCAAGAAGGTAAACAAAATAAGCAATCCAAAAACTTCAACTGTGCGCCATTCTAAATAATGTGAATAAATGTTGCGCCATTCATGCTGTCCTGCTACACTACAAGAAGCAGTATTTAGAGAGGAATCTTATTTGGAGAATCATCTGGCAATAGTCATAAAGTGGAAGTTTTTATGTTTTTGGTATTAGGGATTGAACCATGGGCCTCACACATGCTGAAGATGTACTCTACCACTGAGCTAGCTACATCTTGTGCCCAAGCTGAAGTTGCAATTACTCTATGACACAGGAAACCCATCTGGACAGTCCCATTTCTATGAATGAGCTAATCTAGAAACATTCTTGATACAAAGTGTTCACAGCAAAGTTGCTTATAAAAGCCCCAAAGTGGAAAACATGGAGCATATGAGGTGTGAGATCAAACAGCAATGAAAATGAACCAAATGAATCTCAAAAATAATGGGTGTGTGTGTGTGTGTGTGTGTGTGTGTGTGTGTAACAGTGCTGGGATTAGACCCAGGATCTCGGGCATGCTTGGCACTCTGCTGAGCTGCATTCTTCATTGACATTATGTTTGAAATTCACCCACATGGTTGTAGATCTTATAGATAACCAGATATAAATCATGTATGATCTGGTAGCCACTGATATGAACTAATGGTTTTCTTGGAATAAAATGGGAAGCTCCTGAAGGACTATGTAAAAGAACTGACTTGATTAAGCTTGCAATATGAAGGAATCATCCCTTATCTGCAAGGGATATGTTCTAAGAACTTCCCCCAGTAGATGCCTGATAATGTGGATAATCCCAATCCCTAATAAAGTTTAATTTATAATGCCAGTAATGGTAAAATATTCACAATAATAACTAATAATAGAACAATTATATACTGTAATGAGACTGTCAACATCATTACTCTTCTACTTTGGAGCCATTATGGAATGGCTGGGGAATGTAAACACACATACTGCGATACCAAAGTCAATCAGATAACAGAGATGTCCCAGGTGGTTTCTGTATACAAAGGCATGATTCATATTCCAGGTAGGATGGAGAAGGACAGCAGAGGATGGCACAAGATTTTAACTACTCAGAACCATTCACAAATTATGGATTGTTTACTTCTGAAATTTTCCATTTTAACATTTTTCATAGTGTAACTGAAACCATGGAAAGTAAAACCATGATGGAAGAGGAAGGAGTACTACTGTTCAAGGAAATGTAACATCACGGCTGTGTTGGGAAGAGATCAAGAGGGCAAGAGTAAAAAAGATCCATCAAGGGGCTACTATGGGTAGTTCAAAGATGAGAGATGGTTATAACTATTTTATGTAAAGTAGTGGAGATGGTGAAAATAGATGGATACATTTTGAGAGTGTAGCAATTTCACCCAGCTTGAGAGCCAGGCTGATTATACACATTTTAGTCTAAATTGGATGAATAACGCTATCATTATATGATAAGGCTGATACTGTGGGTAGAACACATTTGTGGGGATAGGGAGAGTGAGATTAAGTGTTCAGCTGTGAAGGTACTAAGTAGGCAGTAACTTAGGAGAGGAGGAGGACAAGGAAAACAGAGTAGTACATTGATGGAATGTTTATAAATCATTTACATGTGAAAAATATTTTTCAATTTATTAAGAAGATCTATAGTTGTATATAGAAATATTTACTGTGGACAAGCTATAGTATTATTTTATACTAGAAAGACACCTGAATTGTTTTTACCTAATGAGCAGTTGCTTTGCATCCTCCCGTCTGTTGAGCAACGTAACATGGTGCCAACCACACGGCCTCCCACAACAATGACACGCACGTCCCGCCCATGAGACTCCTTAACATACTTCTGGAACAGGTATGGAGCTTCATGGCGAATAAGATGGCTTAGATCAGCCAAATGGTGCTTATCCCGTGCCAAAAAGACAGCTTTGCCTGTGATTGAAAAACAAAAAATATGGTATGTATAAAATCATCTGCTATGCAGTTGATATATTATCTGCTTTTCCAAAATTTTCCTTGTTATAATAATTTCAACCAAAGTAGCTACGATAACTAGTGAAATACAAAAAATATATAAAGACAAAATTAATAATCTTCTATCACTCCTAAACCCAAACTCATATGGTGAACTAGAATCCATTTTGGGATATGTTGTCAGGTAAGGGTCTACATTTGTACTCCTCTAAGTTGGCCAATAATGCCACCCTCACTTATTAGTGAATCCTTTTCCCTCTGAGTCAAAGTCTATGTGTTATATGTTAATACTATATTAGTGCAAAGTAACATAGCAGAATCTTATTACATGCTTCAATTTATTTTCGAATTCTCTAGTCTCTGTTTCACTGTTTTATTTATTTCTGTACCAATGCAGGCACCTCTTTTTAATAAATGATTATAAATTCCTCACTTAGAGAAAGAATCTATATTCCTTCCTATCAAATCTAGGAGGACTTGTGATTGCTCCAATAGAGAAGCAACTGTATGACTTCTAAGGGTAGGTCATAAAAAAAAGTTATGTAGCTTCTTTGTTTACTGAGCATTTACAGGAGGCCTGAGACTTGCCTGCAGTAAGAGAAGCCATATAATCAATATTTCCAGCTGAACTGTCCCTATCAAGGTAGTACACATGAGCTATGCTCGGGCTTACTAATTACTTTATGCCTTAAAAATTCTTCCTTAATCTGAAATCATCAAGAAATTTACATATTACTATCTTAAAGTTTCATAGTTTTGCTTTATATATTCAAATCTTCCAACTATGTAAACTGAGAGGAAGATGATTGGACCTTTATTCTTTGTATTAAAGAGGAAGATAAAAACATTAACTAAATAAAAATAGCTTTAGGCCAACCTGAACTTACAGTAACCTAGAAGTTTGAGGTGTCATCAGGCTATTGATTGCTCCTTAATTGTTCTTTTGAAGCTCAGCTTACTAATTTCATCATTTTGAACCATATCAATAACTCATACTTACCTCTATGACCCCTCGTATTCTTCACTACCATTGGGAACTCCAGTACTTCTGCTTCATCAATCATTTTAGCAAAATTTTCATGGCCACCTATTAGAGCATAAAAGAAGTTTAAGAACAGCAACAGAAGTACATTGGGATCAACTTTTGTCTATACCAAAGCAGCAACACAAGAGAGGTAGGAGGTAAGAGCTTAGACTATTATTTTTCATAGACCAAACAAATTAGTTGAAAGTATAAATTGTATACATTAAATACATCTCGGCTAACCAGTTTTATTCCAAACCATGTTTCTTATTTTTCTTATCTTTCACCACCTAAATAATAGAAGCCAATATTACCTTTAACATACACAATTCCCTAGTCACAAGAAATTGAACAAAAGCCAAGGTATGGTGGTACACAACTATAATCCCAGCACTTGAAGATGAGGCAGGAGGACTGTAATTTCACCAGCCTGAGCTACACAGTGAGTTCCAAGCTAGCCTCAACTAAGTGGGAAGACAATGTCTCTTTCCTAGAAATGAAAGAAACTGAACAAATTAGTTAAGATTTATCCAGGGTTGAAGAGGTACTACACTCATGTTCACACCTACCCCTCTTTATGTTCACACCTAACCCTCTTCTTTAGAATTCTTTCTACACTGAGGTACTCAGAATTCTTAGTTAGGTCTTGATTCTTACTGTCTTACAAGATATGGCAGCAATATTAAAGCAAAAAATAGACTATAGTAAAAAAAAAATCAGCATGAGATAAAAATTAAAACCAGAAGGTTCATGAAATCACTGCAATTTATAGAAATTAAAATGATCAACCCACTAAATTATAATCCATTAGCATTTGATTTGTTGGCCTTTTTCTCCTTCACATTCTCAAAAACCAAGATTACAGAGCCATGATATAAGCTAATATCCCCACAGCATTAGAAAGTCACATTAATTCTAACTTATTTGGGCAACTGCTAGCTGGAACAACTGCATCCACACATGTATGACTTCTTTTTAAAAAGCCTCACTAAATCTCTAAGCATTCTACTCACATTTATTTGAATACCTTTGAAAAAAAACTCAAACTTTATACTGATCTTTTCCAAACTAGCAGGACTGGAAGGATAAGAAATGCATGAACATAACACTGTCTACAGCAGTGCAGTCTTATAAACTGTGGCTACTTGTGACTTGCTTGTTAATGAAATGTGATCAGATAAATATGAAAAGACTGAGCACTATAAGGTTTTATAGCAGCTTGGTATTGTTGTGACATTTGTTATATTTCACATAAATATTAATCCACAGCAGAATGACCTATTTCTTAAGTAAAAAAAAAAAAAAGAAAAGAAAACACAGCAGGCATGAAAGGCTCACACCTGTAATCCTAACTACTTGGGAATCTGAGATTGGGAGGATCATGGTTGAGGACAGCCCAAGCCGAAAGTTTGCAAGTCCATCTCAACAGAAAAAAATCCAGGTGAAGTGGCACATACCAGTCATCCTAGCTACAGTGGGAAACATAAATAAGAGGCCTATCTTCAAAATAACCATAGCAAAAAGGGCTGGAGGCATCGCTAGTGAGTGCCTACCCTCACAAGTTCAAACCCTAGTATTATGCCACCCCCCCAAAATTTTGAGTTATTATGAAAGTATCAAACAGAAATATCATATTTTGTTGTCTTTTATCTCAATCCTAAAACCGATAGGCCAGATTTGGATTACCACCAATTTTTCTAACATTTTACTGGAACAGAGCTATGCCCATTTGTGCAATCATTGTTCAGAATAGCTTTCATGCTACAACAAACAGTATTACTGAAGGTCACCACAAAGATCTTATAGTCTGAAAAACCAAGTATTTACTCTAAGACCTTTCCAAAAATGCTTGCTAACATACCACCATTCTACACTATATAATACTTCTGCCCAGTTTGTTAATACTGAATGTTAACTCTCACAGCTCCACTTTGGTTTTTTTGATACAGGGTGTCACTATGTAGTCCAGACTGGCATCAAACTTGGGAACCTGGCAACTCTGTAATACAAAATGCTGGGATGACAGGCATATGACACCATGCCCAGCTTGAAACTGACTTCTATAAGAACCTCTTTCACACCAGGTGCCAGTGGCTCATGCCTATAATCCTAGCTACTCAGGAGGCATCACAGTTTAAGCCAGTCACAGGCAAACAGACCCTGCCTCAAAAATACCCAACACACACACACATACACATATATATATACACACACACACACACAAAGGGCTGGTGGAGTGGTTCAAGTGTTAGAGCATCTGCTTAGCAAGCGTGAGGCCTTGAGTTCAAGCCCCAGTACCACAAAAGCAAAAGAATCTCTTTCAAAAATCTACCCTATTAGTTTAATAGGTATCTCAAAACTATCAGTCTTTCTAAGACTTTCTATTGTTATCTGTGATCTCACCATAAGAGAAAGTATCTGGTAGAGGAACTCCATGGCCAGCTAACTCTTGAAATGTCCAGAATTTATTAACACAGTTCAGGATGGCTTGAGGTCGGTTCATCAACCTGCATCCCATCTTCTCTAGATGGCGCAAAACAGTGATGTCACTATCGCTTTGCACCCAAGGGGTTGGAACTCTCACTACCACCACCTGGGGGTAGGCAGAGATTAGTTCTCCATTGATCCGTAGACCTAAAACATATGAGAACAAAACCATTAGAAGGGAATATGCAATAAAATAGTCTAGGAGTAATATATCATATTGGATTTCTCTTACAGAGAACTATGTAGGAATCCCTACACTGATTAAATTTTGGTATAGGCCAATATAATTAATTTCAACCTAGTCATTAAAAAGAATGGCATGAAACATCTATACTCAGAAATGAAAAATTCCAGATATGCAATGACTTTTTGTGTATGCATTGTGTATACAATGCATATAAAATGTCTGAAAGGATAAAATAACTGACTTCCTCTGATGGTGAATGGGTGGCAGGCAGGAAGAAAACTCAATAAGAAACTTCAGTGTGTGCTCCATGCAATTCTTTCTCCATGATAATCCATCCATATAATATATATCTGCATATTTTGCAAAACCACACATTCTGAGCTAATGGGTTTATATCTGTTCTTAAAGAAACAGAGAGTGTGCACATATACACTGCCTATTCCACACCATCCCCGTCTTTGAATCCCTATCCCATATGGCAGGAAATTAGAAGCATCTCCCATATAGTTCCCTGCCATCAGAATTCCATTGTATTGACAATCACACAGGCTTTTGAAGGTGAAAGAAAGGAAGAAATCGTTCTCTCATAGGGCCTATGTACAAGCACATGGGCAACAGTACATGTGAGTTTGCTGGTGGCTTCCAGGCACTCTACTTACAATTGTTTATTCTGCTTCTATAGGCATTTTGAGATCATGGACATCAGATTTCTATGCTTCTATACTTCCTCATTTCTTAAGATTTAGAAATGGCTTGCCTCAATGGGCAAATCTAAAGAGCATTGTAATTGGAAAAAAGCTACCAATCAAATTAAGGTTTGGAAACAAGGATACAGAAATTAAGAAAGTTGAAAAAAGAAAGTCATTGTGGGGCAGATGTTGAATTTGGATATAGATAAGAAAGATTTTCATTATGACATAGGATGTCAAATGAGAAATATACAGTCTATGTTGATTGAAACAAGCAAATTGTAATGGATTATTGGACCTCAAATTAAGAGACAAGACAAAGGGAGAATATCAGTCAAAAAAAAAAAAAACTGGAAAATTCTAGCTGGGTGTTGGTGGCTCACACTTGTAATCCTAGCTACTTGGGAAGCTGAGATGGGGAGGATCAAGCAGTTCAAAGCCAGCCTGGGCAAGTGGTTCATGACACCCAATTTCCAAAATACCAGCACAAAATTGACTGGAGATGTGGCTCACATGGTACAGCACCTGCTTTGCAAGCACGAAGCTCTGAGTTCAAACCCCAATCCTGCCAAAAGAAAAAAAAAAAAAAACCCTAGAAAATTCTAGTACTAAGTAATAGCATGAAAAATAAGACAATATTATGAAGAGAGAATAATCAAACTAATTAAATGGAAAAAACTCATTAAATGAAAAAAGCAACAGTGATCAGTAACTGCCAAGAAAAATATGACCATTATCATCTTCTCATTAAGCTAAAGTTAGAGGCAACTCTCACCTCGTAACAAAACAAAACAAAACAAACAAAAAAAAACTGGCATAAAAAAAGCAGAAAGTCCATACCACTAGTTGAATTGCCCTATCTGCTGTCACCAAAACTGGGGGTACTTTCCAAAAGCACAATCAAATCTGCACAGTACACTCAATATGAAATTATTGAGGATGGGAGGAAACCCAATGCCTTCTGTAACCACTTTAGGTCATTCTAGGCAAGCAGAAGGTAATCCAAGACTGGAGAACCAGAGACAAAGTGACAGCTCTTAGGATTCTGCCTTTTGTGCTCTGAATCTTTTAGGGACTATTACCAAATGCCATACTTATCTTTAATGTAAAACTTAGAAAACTGAAATAAAAGGACTGCAATTTGAAGCCATCCCCGCCTTACAAATGTGAAGCCCTGAGTTCAAATCCAAGTCCCCCAAAAATAAAAACTCATATACCAATTATCAAGCAGCAAAAAAAAGGAAGTTTATAATATAAGAATATAACCACCATGTCTATTTAGCTGCCTCCTCTCAAGACATCTGCTCCCTCTTTAACACCTCCTACCTAGCTGTTAATTCAAGGCATGGACAAAATTTTTCTGTGAAGGTATGCTCTTCTGAGAATTAACCAGAGCCAGTAAAATTTCTTCCCTAGATTCTTCATCAGTGGTGCAGAAAGAAACAAAAGGAAGATTGTTCCCACCTCATTATCACCGAGCACTGCTGCATTGCAGCTGACAGTCTTTGAAAAAAAGAGAGGTAAAAGTAAAACAGAAGCATCATCAGATTGTGGCTGCTGCTTTAAAACCACCTTTTATTCAAGATAAAGTACTTTTAACAAAATTTGGAATCTGAGATAACCAACTATATACCAAAGTTGAAAAAAAGGTTAAGACGTATCACATGTAAAGAAATGTGATGCTAAAATAATGCAATTACATCCATCTCATCAAATTTTGTAAATGCTTACATTCAAACTCTGACTTTGAGAACATTCTCTTTAGCTTTTCTAAACCTAGACTGCAAAACAAAACACTGGCTCAAATATGATTTGAAGTTGGCAAAAGAAAAATTTGCTAAGCACCTATTTTATTAAGACATCAGCCATGGGATAAGTCCCATCTTTACCTAAAAGAGCATGTACAGTACTTAAATGATTAGCACACAGTAAGTGCTTAATAATTATTAGTTGTTGTCAATTAATTACTCTTAACACAGAATGGTCTCTTGAGAAAGGTTGATGACCTATGTTATCTCTTACCAGTGCAGCTTTATCCCTTTTACTCTTTCTTTTGCCCTAAACTTACCTGGGTATAACAGTTGATGAATAATAGACTCAGTACTAGAAACAAGAAGATACATGAAACAGTAAAGAGAAGCTATATAGAAACTAAGTGGAAAAATGTTTAAGTCACTGATAAGTCACCATGAAAATGTACTTCAGTCTTCCAACAGACTACTAAAGCATCCCTCCCACCCCAACACTTTGAACCAGGACTGACTTCCTGTTTAAAAGTGGCTCCATGTTTAGTCAATTTTTTTAAAATTCAATCTATTCTATCAACTTTTGGCAATCAAGAAAAACTTACACAATTTCATTAATACCTTTAACTTTCTGAATGCAGCTATAAACATGTGATAGCCAAAGTTTGACTTCAGGGGAATAATTCTTTTCTAGTTCAACTTAGTAGTTGCTACTCCCATGACCTCTTTGGTGACTTGCCACTGGGATAACTCTTGGACAATATCTTATTACATCAGATCATCCCAATTTCACAACTGCCAAATGTACTGTACATAAACAAGTGAATACCATCTTTTTCTGAAAAGTTATTAAACAGTACTGTTTACTGAGTATTATGTGTCAGATACAATCCCAGAGCATTTTACATACATAAAGTAATCAATCCTGAGCACATTACAAAGTAAGCATTTTGTCCCTCATTGACAAAGGGATTATTTACAGATCCAAGTTAGCAATAAATGAGTCAAGACCAGTCTGCCCAACTGCAAATGTTTGGTTTAATAATCAGGAACTGTGTATTTGTAAAACTGAAGCTCTTATAATGTCACACACATTCTTCCCAAAACCCTAGCTGTGCTAATTTCCTAAGCAGCATAATAACTGGAAGACTTCTTCTAGCAGGAATGTACTCTAATAGGTTAGACCTACAGCCCCAAATATAGGAAAGCTCCTGAATTCCATTAGTTGCCTGGAAGAACTGTTCATTCATTCTCTTGTTTTAAGTTCTCCAATGCTGTTTAAACAGACATTCTAGTTTCCCAACTGCAAATTCCCAACACTAAACTTTAATATATTCTGTGGCAATAGCTATGGTTCCAAGAGAATAAAGGTGACGGTTTCACTACTGTGTGTACCATGCTGTGTCAGGTAACCTATTCTGAGGGTCTACTGCCTGCAATTTTTTTTTTTTCTTTTTTGTAGTACTGTGGTTTTGAACTCAGGGCATCATGCTTGCTAGGCAGGGCCTCTACCACTTGAGCCACTCTGCCAGTCCTACCATTTGCAATCTGCCCTCTAGATTAACTGCTATCAATTGAGGTTATTTGATTTGTAAGCAACTCAAACATCTCTGGTTAATTTGGTCAGAAAAAAATCAGATGAACATAAGAATTCCACACAGAACCAATAAAGAATACGGACAGCAATGCACACACTTGTAACCCCCCAGCACTTGGGAGGGCTAAGCTGAAGACCAGCTGGGCTACATAACACCACCCTGTATTTAAAAAATATTAATGATAATGAGAAAATAAGGTTCAGAGAAAAGATGAAGGGCAATTCTAGGAATCCAGGAAGCAGGAAACAACATTGTCTTATCAAAGTACCATAGCAAAAAGATTAATTTCCACCTTTTTCCTTCTGTCCTTGAGTCAAACTGCTCAAACTCAAAGAGGAGACAAAAGAAATGTTCTAACTTATAGCCTACCTTACTAATAATAATAAAAGCAGAGCACCTTGCCTAATAGCCCATCAAAGCTATAATATCAAAGAGAAAATTTCTCAAAACAAAATCCATATGTTGTTTATAAAGGGAGAGGAGATGCATAGCTAAGAATAAGAGTTTACCACAGGTTAAAAACTAAGCAAATAACTTTATCCACATTAGTGTAGTCTTCACAATTCCCTAACATTTGATGGGATAGTTTTGGTTATCTGCAATAACAGCATTCAAGGGGCAAGGTCTAGGGACAACAGATGTCTTGTCATATGTCATCACCATCTCATCCCACATCATAACGAAGGGAATTACTCTAAGCCAGGTGCCAGTAGCTCATGCCTGTAATCCTAGCCACTCGGGAGACTGAAATCAGAAAAATTGTGGTTCAAGGCCACAAATACTTCATATGTAGACCCCATCTCCAAAAATAACAAGAGCAAAATGGACTGGAGGTATAAGTGTGGTTCAAGCAGTAGAGTGCCACAAATGTGAAGCCCTGAGTTCAAACCCTGATCCCACCAAGAAAATAAGTAACTGACTGAATTATTCTAAAATCTTTTAATGGATGTTAATGAAGATGTCAAAGTGATAGAGAGGAACAACCAATGTGAAAAAGAACTAAATGGCTGCTGCAGTCATTACAATGAGGCCATGACAGCCTGACCCACAACAGTGAAAGGAAAATAAAATAGTTATGGCTTACAAGAAAAACAAAATTGTGGCAAACTGTCGCTCAATAATTTAAAAAAATATTATGTTGGCCGAAGTCAGGCTAATGGGACAAAGGTGATGTTATAAGCAGAAAGAGAAGCTGACTGAGATAAGATAGCTTTACAGGTAAACTTTGACAAACTGGCATAGAATGAAATGGCAGTTGAAAACTCTGTGAAAATGTCCAGTGGGCAACTGAGGGGAAAAAAAATCAAGAGCAATGCTTTTCAATCCTAGCTCTTTTTGAACCTATGAAATATTTTACTTAGTTATGAATGGTCTATCCACCTTCCAAATTTTGCATATTTAGCAGACACTAACTAGGTTTTCCTTCCTTCTTTTCAATAGTGAGCTTTGAACTCACTCTGGGCATTAATAGCAAAGGTCTACAACTTTAGTCACATCTCCAACTCCATTTCTTAAGGAATCTTGGCTGCAGCCTTTGGTTTTCTAACGTTTACAACACAGAAAGGTAGACCAGAAGCATGTGGGAGTGGTGCTGAATGAAGTAACATAATCTGAGAAGGTAGGTATATGCTGAAAATAGAACTGGACTGAAAATAAAGTGGGCATAATCTTCATAAAGGCAGTAATTATATCCCAAGAGGCCAGAAATACTTATTCACTACATAGAACCAATAGATGCTCAAAGGTACCGTAGATAAAATATTAAAAGAAGGCTGATAAACACTGGTAAGTAATTCTACTTATTTAAATCTATAGCAACATTTAATAAGTAAACAAATTTTCTGGATATATTAATCAGCCTATCAAATTATCCTCCAGGGTTCTGCAAACAGCTAATAAAAAATAACTTCTATATGATCCAGCTATGCTACTTCTCAATATATACCTGAAGGAAATGAAGTCAACAAATATAAGAGATGCTGGCCTCCAATGTTTATTGCGGCACTGCTCACAATAGCCAAATTATGGCATAGCCTAGGTACCCATCAACACATGGAGCTGATGGAGTGCCTCAAGTGGTAGAATGCCTGCCTAGCAAGTAAGAAACTGAGTTCAAACCCTAGTAATGCCAAAAAAAAGCAGAAAACCAGAGATTCCTGAAGTCAAACCTATATATAGATGTGTGTCTGTGTATATATAAGTATATATATAATGGTACTGGAGCACTTGTTAGAATTTCCCTCCCACTATCCTACATAATATGGTTCATCACACAGCATAGACTTACCCAGGTTTCCTTGCTCAATTGTCAACACCACCTCATCCATCACCACCGCCCTGAAGTCCAGCTCCTCCTCACAACATTTGGCCTTCAAAGCTCGTAAGATCTCTTTTTGGGGATAGTCTTCCCTGATGCGACGATCTGTCAAAAACCACAACCTGGCGGCCACAGAGCTACACATCTTGATTTGTTTTCCTTTTCTGGATTATTTCCTCTTTTCTTGAATGTAAACTTTATCTAGGTGGAAGAGAAAAATGCATATATAATGTGCAAATACTATAGAAACAGGACCATGTAGAGATATACTATTCCTTCTTTTCATTCATTCAGAATTAAAAATTGTATACCACTAAGTTTAGAAACTGGCACTCTTTCCTGAAACAAGATTTCTCCATTTTCCCAGTTTCCAGTACAGTCTTAATAATTCAACAATTACAGCAGGTCACACTGCAGAGACTTTCAATGTCATTCCCTGCATTAGTATTGTCTAGGAATATTTTAATCATCTACTCTCCACTGTTTTACCCCTTTCCTGAAAATGCAAATTCTTTCTTAATGAGATTCCAATATCAACAAGATTCCATTTTCCCATCACTATTTTTGTATCTATTAGTTTTATATTCAACTTTATTCCCTTGCTTTATAATTATGTAGAAATTTAGACAGTGTCATCCACAGTACTAGATAAGCAAATGCTGACATCATTTATGCACTATCTGCAGAATGAGTAAGTGGACTTTAATTAACCCAAGTAAATGCCTTGGTCCATTCGCTAAATAGTATACCGCTATTTCAGGACAGCATGTTCTTACTCAGTGTTTGTATTCCTTAAATAGAAATTTTGAAACAGTTATTAGAATGCAAAAAAAAAAAGAGGACTTTTCCCAGAGACAGAGTGCCACTTTGCTGAGTCTGAATCATACAGTAAGACAACAGTTGAGAAGCAAAATGGTTACAAGTTTAAGAATGAGAGGGGAATTTTTTTTTTTCTTTCAAAATCCTACAAAAACTTCAAATACAGCTGACCCTTATTCTTTGTATCCAAGGCCAGGGACGAGTGGTTCCAGAAGTCTGACCTCATTCCTCATCCCTGTTTCGGGCTCACTAAAATCCATGCATGCTCAAGTCCATATGAAACAGTTTATTTTCACATTACCTGCATGCATCTTCCTGTGTACTTTAAATCATCTCTAGATTACTTCTATTACTGAATACAATGTAAAGGCTCTGTAAACACTTGTTATGCAGTACTGTTGAAGTAATAGCAAAGTCCATACGTGCTCAGTACAGATACAATTTCCAGATGTTTTATTTGGGGAAGGTGGGTGTCCTTTGTCTTGAGCTAGGGTCTCACTAAGTAGCTCAGGCTGGCCTCAATCTCAAGATCCTACAGGAATGTTGGCCATCACACCTGAACAACAAATGTTGTTGATAAACTTTTCTCCCACTAATGTGTTCTGATAAAGATTTTCACTTGGACCCTAGTTGTGGGAAAGGTACAGTAAAAGCCTGCACAATCTTCACCTTAATCTTAACTTAAAGAGTATCTTAACTTAAAAAAGGGGGCTTAGTACTATAATCTCTTCCCTGTGGACACCAGAGGGAAAGCCCAAGTGTATCCCAACCAAGCCTTGTACCCACAGAGACCCTGCACATGGTACAAGTGCTCACTAGGAAGACAGATTATCGTTACACAGGGCGTTCCAGGACCTGGGGAAACAATCGAAAGGCAAAGCTCCACAAAACAAATGGCTGTACCAGAGGATCAACAGAAGATCCTTACCTTCCCTTGAGGAAGGAACTGTAAAAAATGTTTTGCTGGGCCCTAGTTGCTCACTTCTATAATCCTAGATATATGAGAGGCTGAAATTGAGAAGATGGTAGTTTGAGGATAGCCTTGGGGGAAGGGGAGAGTTTCCAAGACCCCATCTCAACCAACAGCTGGGTGCTCTGGTTCATCCCTATAATTCCAGTTAGGGGAGAGCTTTGGAAGAGGATCACAGTCTGAGGCCTGCTCAAGGAAAAACACAAGGCCCTATCTGAAAAATAACTAAAAGGGTTGGGGAGGTGGCTCATAGTCATACAGCTCTTGCCTTGTGAGCAGAGGCCCTGAGTTCAAACCCCAGTTACCACAAAAAATATTCTGTCATTAACTTCCAATACTCTGGAGCCAGGTCAGTGCTTCCCTTGCTTTTTGAACCTCAACTCTTCATGGATGATTAATTTTATTGCATGCTAGCCTTCCACATGAGTGACAGTTCCTGCCCAATAGCAATCAGAACAAGATGTTACAGCCACTGGCACTTGGAAAGCAAAAATGTTCTGCTGATACTGACATCAGCTGTTGGAACTGCACAGGCTACAGATGTAAGCAACATCATTTTTTCAGGGATTCTGTAATCACACAATTAAAACTCCCTTTTTGAAGGGTTACAAAACTTTGTCAACATGTTTTGCACATGAAACCTCTGACAGGTATTGTTAAGATATCTGACTCATAGTTGAACACCCCATTCAGACACCTGTCACTCAGGTTGAGTTTCCAGAATGACACCTGGCAGGTGGCCCAGGAGCAGTCCTGGTACAGGTGGCAGGAAAGCTGGAGGCAAACCACCCACTGTTGGAAGGGCAGTACAGGGATTCTACAAACTCAGCTCTCTGGTCAGGCATGGAGCACGAGGTACATAGGTCATGGTTTCTTTGTGGGAGACACTCATAATCCTAACAATGACCAGTGGTGCATATACTATCACCATTTTAAACAAAGACCACCAAGGACACAGCAGTAAAGCCAGGACTGGAGTAGGATTTTCTGATTTCTTTTTGTATTGTTTCCACTATACATAAAAATACCACCACAGGGAATGCGGATAAAGAAAACGAATTCACATTCTGAGTGATTTTATGTACCAAATAATGTTAGTTTATTCTAATGTTTATAGTCATCCCTTTTAACTTCATCTGGCAGTGAAGTTCTAGCACAGGAGCTAGGATTGTATAAAGTCTCAATTTGAAAGTGATAAAGTTCACAAGAATGACTTCAAAATCCTCACATTCTATGACAGATATTGCCAACTGTCTCCCAACATCCATTTTCTACCTCTTCCTCAGTAATTTAATACCTAAAACCTAGTTGGGTGTAATGCCATGTAAATAAAATAACGCATCCCACAGAATTTCTTGCAGCTAGATACAGTCATGTAACTTAACTTTGGCCAAAGAGATTTGAGTGAAAGTACTACATTGCAACTTCCAGACCATACTTAAGAGGTATACTCTTCCATAGCTCTTCCTTCATCCTATACCTGAAATATGACTGTTATGACTACAGCTCTAGCAACCACGTGGATGCTGAGGACACAGGCCAACCCTGGCAAAGACACAGGTATGTGTTAGAAAGAACTTGGGTTTGGGGTGTGGGTCAGGTGGTTAGAGCACTTGCCTAGAAAGTATGAGCACCTAAATTTAAAAGACGTGAACACTGACAACTGTACAAAGTTCTAAATGTCTTTGATATATCGCTGATGATATTTAAGGGTTCTCTGTTACAGGTCACTGGATCTAATCCTAACAATTATACCTTATACCCTGTTCAAAAACTGGACTTTTTAAAATGTCACAATGTACCCCCAATACCATAATAAAAAATAAAACAAATTAGAAATTACTCCCTTGACATCACTGAGTATTGCATGCAAGCAAGGAATATTAAGTATTTAAATAGGACTCTCTTCACACTAGCAAAAAAAAACACTTTTACATTTTTATCATGACTCTTAGTATTTCTACATTCTAATAAATACTAGAACATGATAAAGCGAGAGAGCACACAGGGAGGTATGAGGATAGGTAAGACACCCAAAAAACTAGATAGCATTTGTTGCCCTCAACGCAGAGAAACTGAAGCAGATACTTTAAAGCAACTGAGGCCAATAGGAGAAGGGGACCAGGAACTAGAGAAAAGGTTAGATCAAGAAGAATTAACCTAGAAGGTAGCACACGTGTACAGGAAATCAATGCGAGTCAACTCCCTGTATAGCTATCCTTATCTCAACTAGCAAAAACCCCTTGTTCCTTCCTATTATTGCTTATACTTTCTCTTCAACAAAATTAGAGATAAAGGCAAAATAGTTTCTGTCGGGTAGCAAGGGGGAAGGGGGGTGGGGGGAGCAGTGGGGGGGTATATGGGAGGGGGCAGGGGGAAGGGGGGGAAAATACTAGAATTGACTAGCAAACTATTCAAAGTTAAAAATTAGTCACAATTCCAGATAAGCAAAGTATGAAAACAGTAGTACTAAGTAGACAAGACTAAGTAGTCAGTTAAGTAATTCATTATTTAAGTGCCTATCTTCACTACACCTGAAGATACCAGAGTTCAAAAAAATTAGACATAGTGTTACCACAAAGGTAAAAAGGATCTGATGCTAAAATGTCATAAGGAAGAAATTCAACATAACTTGTTAGTGAAAAGCAAATCAAAATTACAATGAGCTGTGTATCTCTAATCCCAACACTGAAGAGGTTGAGAAGGTAAGACCTGATCTCAGGCCACCCTGGTTGGCCCTCTCACTCACACACACACACACACACACACACAGCTAACCACCACCTCACACTCATTAGGATAGCTACCATTTAAAAAAAATAATAATACAGCTGGGCATGGTGGTGATATACACATGTAATTCCACCACTGGGGAAGCAGAGGCAGGAGGATCAGGAGTTGGAACCCAGCATGGGCTATATAGCTGAATTCCAGGCCAGCTTTGACTACATATTAGAGACAAAACAAAAGAAATGAAACCAGAAGCCAGTGTGAGGACACAAAGGCAACCCCAGCGCTAAGGAGGATAAGATGGAGTTTAAGGCCAGCTTGGGCTGTATAGTAAGACCTCAACTAAGTAAATATTTGGGTATAAACCCAAAAGCACTGAAAGCAGGGTCTGAACAGACATTTGTACATCCATGTTCACAGCAGCATTACTGGTAACAGCCACATGGCAGAAGCAAACCAGATATCTACAGATGCATGAATAAGCAAATCAGGATGTATATACACACAATGGAATAGTATTTGATACATGCTACAGCCTAGATGAATTCTAAGGACACTGCTAAATGGAATAAGCCAGTCACAGAATGACAAACATTGCATAAGGTACCCAGACTAGTCAAATCCATAGAGATAGACAGTAGAACAGTAGCTGCCAGAGGCTGGATTAGGGAAATGAGGATTTGTTTACTGCATGGAGGGTCAGTTTTGAAGTCAGTGGTCACACAACATGAATGTACTCAATGCCACTGAACTTTACATCTTAAAATCATTTCCTGTGTATTTTATGACCCTAGAAAAAAATTTTTAAAATCCATACATGAACTGCAAATTTTTTCATTTTTCCAACTAGAGTCATAAAAATGCTTTTACTTAAATTATATGTAGCTTGATTACTAAAATTCTCCCAAAATTTGGACTATAGTGTAAAAACCTACAAAGCATTATAAAAAGGCAAGGCGGAAAGGCTCTCTGAAATCCAAGTAAAACTGCCAATGTTTTTAATTAATATAGAAAAGTTACAAATAGGCCTGGAACATGGCACACATTTTGGAAAAAGTTCCTGAGATTCAATGCATAAGTGCAGCTCAAAGTATATAACATAAATATCAGGCCTGTCCTCGTATTTTCTTTCCAGATATTACTGTACTTTGAAAAAGGGTTAAAACTCTACTCATTTACTCAAGCCCAAGGCTTGACTAACTAAATTACAGGTCAGAGAAATAACCTAACAGCTGAGCACCCCAAATCACCAAGGGGAGAATTCCAAATCACTATGGTCAATTTTTATGAATTTCAGATGCAGTTTTCTGATAAAAGTACCAAAAGCTCAAATGCTGCCCAAAATGGGAGCGCAAATTAGCAAAAAAATGGTCTCTGATCTTACATAGCAATTCTACATTGTATTTGAGAAATTATGTCTAAACTTTTAAGACATGAAGCTAGTGTCAGGAGAAAAAGAAAAAAAAATGGAATACAAGGAGCTAATGTTTCACAGAGTGAACACATTTAAGGGATGGATAGTTTTGAATTTATTATAAACTCATAACATATGGTTACTTTGGGGGGGGTTAAAAAAAAGTAGTAAAATTAATCAGGCACATAAACACAGGTTTTTGTTTAGTCAACTTGTCAATCCACAAGATGGTACACATTTCATGAGAACTTAGTACACTTCTCCAGACACTAATGGGAGAACTAACTGATTAAAAAGTACAGTGATCACTGAAACTTGACTGAAACCTCCATGAAGACAGAACCCAAATTTGTGTTATTCTCTGCTGCTATCCCCAGTGGGCAGCAGAGAACATAAACTGACAAGCTAAGGAATTACTGAGTTGGCTATGCCAAATCAATACTAAATACCAGGCAAATTTGTGTCCCCTTAAGATCTAAATGTAATTGTCAATTTTTTTTTAAAGTTTCTCTGAAAAGTACATGGGGTGGGGGGGAGTTTTAGGGGTATAATTGAGATAGCATTTGCCTAACATGCACAAAACCCTGGGTACAATCCCCAGCACTACTCAAAAAACCTAATGCAACTTTCCATTATCATACCACTGATCCTGAAACAGGTGAAAACAAAAAAAAAAAAACAAAAAACAAAGTTTCAGTAAGAGGAAAAAAGATGTAAAAGATATAAGCAGATGAGTTCCATGCAGACCACCTTCTAAGGGAAAAGTGGCTAGCTGTGGCTTTGTCCTCCTGGCCAGTTTGAGAGAGAGACCCCCCCCCCACTACCACACATACCCTGGAAAATTAAAATAACAGCACAGCATTAGTTACTATGAAGTTAGAAAGTCAGTCCTTTTTCTGCAAGCCTAGAGTGTACAGACCCATGGCACAAGAATCTAAAATACATATGTGCAAGATATTTTTGGAAGTACTATTTTATTTCTGAACAATCCTAATATGACAAGCAGGAAAACTCCAAGTAATGAAAGACAATTTCCCCAACATCTGTACCTAATCCCTCTACTCAACCTCTCAAGACAATTGCACATGTCAGCACAGCTAATATTTTTAAGTAATACCTGTATCACTGATCCTATCACAATCATCTCCTTTGGGTTTTAGAATAAGTATCATAATTTCTAAAGATTATTTTCTCTTACACTTGTTGACTTAATCCCACTTTCAGAATATTCTGCAAACTCACCTGCTGTAAAAATAGTCTCTTTAGGAATTTATATCACTAAAGTGTCCCCCAAAACAGCTGCCAGCAAGGAGCAAACAATAAGCTATCCTCCTTACTCTATGTTTGGCTTTTCTCATGGGTATAGAAGTTCTTCCTCCACCTATTTTCACTCAGTACAATGTCTCTATGCCTGCTTCCTGGAAGATGAACAACTCTCTGCTCTGTTCCTTTCCCTCAATTCCTACTAGTGGTCATGGTCCATCAGTCATCCAGCTCACAGAAAAGGGAGCTTTAAGAAAATCTACTGACTTTATGCTCAATAGTAAGCCCCAGAGAAAAGGGGGAATAGAGAGGTACCTAAAAGATGTTTTGGTTGGGAGCATGGCTCAAATAGTAGAGCACCTGCCTAACAATCCTGAGGCCCTAAACTCAATCCCAGTACCACCAAAAAGAAAAAAGCAAATCAAAGATATGCTTGTCCATGTGTCCCAAACTTATGCCTGACACTTGGTTCATGTTCAATGATCAGAAGAAAAAAAAGAATGTCCACTTTAGTGTGTTTCTTCACAATATGGCTGAGAAAGGGGTAGACAACATCTAAGACTTTGCTAGTAATTTCCGAGAGCAAATGGAGACTGAGAGAAAAGAGGGAAGGGGAGGGCTGTTACTCTCACCTGTCTCCAGGTGCAACTCCTGAAGTCATTGTATTCAATGGGAACTCTAAAGAAAGATAAGAAAAATACAAAAACTATACACTATAAACTTAGGTAAGTAGAATTACAGCTGAGCAATGGGCTCTGGCTTAGATGCTCAGCTCTTACCCAACTCCCTCCCCCCACACTGCATGTGACTGAATTTGCTCTTCTCCCTTAGCTCTTTCCTCAGAATCAGACCGCCCCCCTCCCTGACAAAGGACTCCAGCACCTGATGGAGTTAAGAGAAGACATGAAAGAACAGGGAGACAGAGAAAGATTGATTAAAAAACAAAACAAAACAAAAAAAAGCCATTTGCCAAACTAATAACTGAAATTAATAGCACTGATGAGATAGGTTTCTTTCTAAGAGTACTTGAAAACAAAATAGTTTTCTCCTTTCACGAACTAACCCGGTAACACACAGAACTATTAGGAATTAACTATGACTTCTTAAAATTAAAGTGACAATTAAAAATTTTTAACATTATATAGCCATAACTGGAAGTTGTGTTTCATTCCAGATGAGTACCTTAAAAGTATTTCTGCCAATTAACTGTTTTTAAAGACTTAAAACAAAATAGAACTGATTTTTTAAAACTACACAATATTGTGAAAGGGAGAAAGATTTAAATAACATTTGCGTCTTAATGGTTACAGTTAGTAATAAAATAACAAAGCTGACAAAAGGAAAATCTTCCTTATTAAACTGGTATACTTTCCACACTGACGAAGAATTTAACCCAACTCCACAAAGACTTGGGGAAGATGTATGCAATTAATGAAAAAATTGAAAGAATTTACATTCTAGTTTTCCTCAGCACAGTTAGTATAATAACGCCATTGATAGAACAGAATTAACGCCCCACCTCTATTCACAAACAGGATCAGATCCTGGGATTACAAATCTGGGGTCAAAGATAAATTAATAAGGGTGACGTTATCCTCTATATGGGACTGGGGGAGAATAATCCTATGGACAAGCAATTATTTGGTCACCCTCTTCCTATCCAGAAAGCCGTCAAAGGAAAAGGGAGAATGACTCTCCAAAATTTTCAGTTAAGGACAGCAAGCGCGGGGTGAACCACACAGCCACCACCACCCCCCACCTTTCCATCGCGGAATTCTCCCGAGAGAACAGGGACCAAGCGGAGCCACACCCCTGGGGACAGACAGGTCGGCCACCGCAGGTTCACTGCCGCCAGCATCCCCGGGTCACCACACCCCCCTCCTGGCAGGAAACCCGACCGGCGAGGCCTCTGCCTCCCTCACGCACGTCCCCGGCCCCCCGCACCCGGGCGACCTCGGGGCTCCGCCTCGCCTCCCGGGGCCTCCCGAGCCCCTGACGGGCCCGACGCGCTCCGCCCGCCCCTCCCGGCCCGGCCCGGCCCGGCGACCCCGAGGCGCGCCCCCGCCGACGCCCCCACGCCGCCGAGGGACCAGCGGCCCGCCGCTCACCTGGTTCGGCGGCCTGGCCGGGCCGGGCTGCGGCCTCGGAGGAAGCGCGGGCCGCGGGTCCGGCTGGAAGTCTGCTGAGGCGGAGGGGGAGGGGTCGGGATGCCGGGAGCCGCCTCCTTTCTCCTCCGCCGCCCGCGGCTCCCGCAGCCAGGCCGCGCGTCCTCGCCCACTTTCTCACGGCCTCGCGGTCGGGATGCCTCTCTCTCACCCCCACTCCCACACACACACTCACTCGCTCGCTCAGTCACTCACTCTCTCACTCACTCACTCCCACAAGCTCGCGCCCGTCCGCTCCTCGTTCCCTCATTCGCTTGTCGCGCGCGCGCGCGCGCGCGGCCCCGTTTACATACACAGAGAGAGAGCGCGCGCGCGCGCGACGCCAGCCGAGGCCGCCCCGCGCTTCCCCCAGACCTAGGCGTCGCGCGCGCCCCCCGCCCCGCCCCGCCCCACCCGCGAGCAGAGCGCACGCGCGCGCGCCCCGTCCCGGCCCCGCCCCGCCCTCTCGGCTTCGCAGCTCGGCGGGCAGGGGTCGAGGGCCTTGGAGGAAAGGAGGAAGCCAGCCCCGCGGATCTGACACCTGTATGGAGACCCGCCCGGGTCCCGGTCCGCGGCCACAGCCATCGCTGGCCTCCCGAGCTGCAGAGCGACGGACACGCGCGCGCTGGAGTAGGGAGCTCGAGAGCGCCCCGAGCACGCGCTTTCCCACCCGCCCCAAACCGTCCTCGCTGAGAAAGGGAAACGGGTGGGGGGCGAGATTTGGTCCCAACTCGAAATCGCGAGATCAGTCCCTTCCGTTGTGCGCCCTCCCGGTCCTCACAGTCCCTGCTGAGGCTGCAGCCCTCTGCACTCGACAAGGCCGCGAGCCTCCCCCATCCCCTTGGAGCTCCACGCAGTGTCCTGCCTGCGAACCGCGCCTCCTACCCGGCCCTTCTCGGCCTCCTCCAGTCCTCTTCCCCTGGTCCTGCCCTCCAGGAGGCAAAGATCTGGGGAGAAAGATCATTGATGTCTGTAACATGGTCCTTATCCATGCATGGATACGGACAATGTCTTTGTATAGGGAGAAGCAAATTTTAAAACTACATCCCAGCACTATGGGGGTGGGAGGGAGGAAGGGGAGAGCTGAGGCAGGAAGATTGCAAGTTCAAGGCCATCCTGGGCTGCATTGCAAACTCCTGTCCCAAAGACTATGTCTATAACGCGCAGATTTGAAGCTATAGATGCAACCAGCTCTGCCACTTACACTTACAAACCAGTATAAACCTAAAAGTCTATTCGAAGGTTACTGTGAGAATGAAAGTTGTTATAGTAAGCATTTTGTAAATTCTAAAACCCCATGAAGAAGTAAAATCATAATCTCAAGGACGCTAAGAATTTGAATATGTTCAGTTATATTACTACCTTTTTCTGGACCTCCTTTACCTGTCTAGAATTATTTTCCAAATAATTTTAGTCATTCTGGATGTGAGCTACAACAATGTCCTAACTAGTTTTTACAGGTCACATCCGCTTCTCAATAACCTCACCCAAACAACTTCTACTCAGCACTTCTTTCCCAATAATTTCATCATCTGTTAGGAGTGTTTTTGCTGACTTCCTTCAGGGTACTGAGAGTCCTTAGAACCTGATATAGGAGTTAGACAGGGGAGTCAGAAGACCTGATGACTGAGAATGACGTTTTGGGTGTTCATTGAAAAAAAAAAAAAATCACATTCTGTCTTGCTAACTCTAAAGGAATAACTTGTGTCCTACAGCAGGGTCTTGCTGACCCTGGGCCCCTGCTGCCTGGGAAAAAAATGACAGCCCTGGTCTGACCATCCAAGGCCAAGAACCTTGGGTTGTACTAGATAGGGAATATCAGACTATTAACTCTCTGTGCCAGTTGAACTTCAAAAATGCTGTCACCCATTAAACTACCACAAACATCCCAAAATATTCTTGATGAATACAATACTACCTTTGACTTACATCAAGGGTGGGGGAGGGGACTACTTTTTAAACAAATCCAATAAGGCTTATTCACTATGTTGATAAAATAAGGTTCACGTTAATAATGATCATTTCACTCTCCATATTTTTTTGTATAAAGTAATGAGGGAGCTGAAATTTTCACCATTTCCACAACCAGAGCCAAGAGAGGCTGTACATAATAGATTCAGTCTTAACCTTTAAGGCTTCATGATTGATGTGTACACAGGTATGGTCTTTTATTTCCTTTGGATAGCAACATATGCTCTCAAAAGTACTAAGAAACTTGTTTTGGCTTAATCATCCACCATTTATTTTTAACCAGTGAATTATTTGTCAGAAGGCTCTAAGGTCAGTTGAATCCCTTGGGAAGTCCTATAAGTAACTTAGCATCCCCCAGAGTCAAATAAATCTGATTTGAAATCCCAGCTTTACTTATTAGCTACAAGGGATTGTTGCTTAACTTCCATAAATCTCAGTTTTCTCACCAACAAAATGAAGAGCTCATTAGCACTACTCTATTAAGTGATAAGGATTAAGAAGGTAACTCAAACATAATGCATGTAAAATGGTAAGTGCTCAATATTCATTATTATTCAAGTTGATGCCAAAATAGTCACATGGCAATTACAGAGAAATTACACAAGGTTTAGGTATGTGTGGTAATAGCAATATATATTCATTGCATGTCCGTGAATGTGGGAGCATCTCAATGGGTGAAGTCTTTGAGACAAATTCAGTCTATCCTTTCTCTAAACCACACCAAGTTTGCTTTTATCCCTAGATACATAAGAGCCACAGAGCTTCCAAAAATGGATGAGATTAGGTGGCACTGAAATCCAAGGACTTTTGCCTGTCCTCACCAGCTTTCCTTGTAGGTTACGTCCCCTTCTCAGTCACCTCAGCTAACAACTTCTGTCCATCACTCCTTTCTCATTCGGTTACTAGTATAGTTTCATCATATGTCTGCTGCCTGGTTTTTTGTTTTGTTTTGTTTTGCTGATTTCCCTAAGGATACTGAGAGTCTTTTAAGAGCTGAAGTATAACAAGGGCGAAGCTGCTGGAGCCAGGCTGTCTAGATTGGATTTCCTGTTCCACTGCCTGTGTGATCTTCTATAGTAACTTAACCTCTCAGGTTCTTATTCTACTTACCTGCATATTTAAGGATAAATATTTAAGCTACTTCTAAATTGGCATAAGTTATTCATGAATTAATAAACACAGGTGTCCCTTGGTATCCATGGGTGATCAATTCCAAGGGAGCCAAGAGGTTAGAGCTCTTCAGGGGATTTTAATGTGCACCTAAGTATAATCCAACAGAGATGTTAGAATTAAATTATATTTGATTGTGTTGAATGCACATGATATTTGCTCAATTCAGTTGTTCAGTCACATTCGCTGGTTAGAATACAATGGCAGCACAAAGAATTTTTAAGTTCCTGGTGACAGAACATCAAAATACCAGGAAGATATATGAAAGCAAAGGTTTGATGAAAACAAAATCTACCTAACAATCTTGCCCAGGTCCAGCCAGCCAACTTTTTATAAAGACATAGTCTCACTATGTAGCCCAGGCTGGACTCCAACTTTTGTGTGTGTGTGTTACTGGGACTTGAACTCAGGGCCTTCACCTTCAGCCACTTCACCAGCCCTATTTTTGTGAAGGGTTTTTCCAGATAGGGGCTCACGAACTATTTGTCTGGGCTGGCTTCAGACTGTGATCCCCCTGATCTCTGCCTCCTGAGTATTTTAGGATTACAGGCATGAGGCACTGGCACCTCAGCTGGACTCCAACTTCTGACCCTCCCAATGCAGGAATTACATAGGCATGTGTCCCCACCCCTGGCTCTCCTTGGCTCTTGATTCTGCTTTTATTAGGTGTGTATATAGAAAAGCATAACTCACTCATGGAGCAACACTAAGTTTTTTCTAGATTGCAGGTCAATTGAAAATCTTTTAGATGCCCCATAGGCACCACTGTTGCAAATGTTTCTGAGTTTAAAGACAAAAACAAGCTGGGATTTGGTCAAAACTGAATCAGGAGAGTTGTAAACATGAATTTAATCCCTGAATCCAGGATGGTTTATCAGTATCTTAAAATAGTACTATTTGTAGAGTATCTCGTGTGAGTATTGCAAAAATCACGTGGCTAGAAAAGGTGGTGGAGGTCTGATAGCAGAACCTTCAGCAAGAAAAGGAACAGCAGCTGCAGTAAATGTAGCTCTGGGCACCGCTTCCTCTCCCAGAGCCAGCCGGCTAGAACCAGCCAGCAAGTCTTCGCAGTTAGAATAGCTAAACACTGCTCCAGCTTTTCCCCTCCCACGTCCCTCCTCCTTTCCCTCGACTCCATTTCTGCACATTAAACTGAGTGCCTTTAACTCTGCTAAGACAATGCCATGCCAGACACAAAGAGGGATGGGGTGGGGAAAGGAATGAAGGATCTCAAATTGGCTGAATCAGAGAAAGGTGCGATTGAACGAATAGAAAAAGTCTTAGAGGGGCAATGTGGGTCTCCCCTCTCCCCCACTGTTTAATTGCATCTGGTTAAGATTTTTTTTCTCTTCCATAGTAATCACCTGGGAAGCTTGTTTAAAATGTAGATTCCGTGGCCCATACCTCTGACCTTCTAAATCACCCTGTGTAGCCGCACTTCATGGCAGTCCAAAGCTAAAATCATCCCTAAATCTGCATTTTTAATTAATAAGCATATCAAGTAATTCTTAAATGCATTGAAGTTTGAAAACAGTGTCCTAAGGAGACTGAAATAGATATCTGTAGAATGCTCCTTGTTTAAGGCACTCACATTTATAAAATTGTCACCTCAAGCAACCTTGAACAGTTGAGCAAACATTGTTAGTCCCCTCAACAGGAGACAATTGAGACAATGAAATTAAATCACTACTGACAATTTCCTGGTCTCCTGATTACTCATCCATGGGAGTATTTAAAATACCAATTTTGGAAGAATAGAGGAAAAAATGAGATAAGTAAATTTGAAAAGGCAATATGTGCTTCTAAATAGCAAGAGCCAAGTAATAAAGTGGGTGGGGGGAGACTGGAGGCGTGGCTCAAGCCATAAAGCACTTGCAAGCACAAAGTCCTGAGTTCAAACCCTAGTCCCACAAAAAAAAAAAAAAAAAAAAATATATATATATATATATACCAGGACCAGGTACCCGTGGCTTGTGCCTATAATCCTAGTTACTTCAGAGGCTGAGATCTGGAGGATTGAGGTTCAAGGCCAGGCCCCATCTCCAGAAATAACCAGAGCCAAAGCAGACTGGAGGTGTGGCAGAGAGGTAGAGTGCCTGCTTTGCAAGCATGAAGCCCTGAGTTCAAACACCAAAAAAAACAAAAAAAGTGATGGTGGGGAACAGAAGAGATGAAAGTCTTGGAGAAAGATGTAGGAAACTTCATCAAAGGCGCAAGATCCCTCACTTGGTGCAAGGAAGCAATTTATCCATGAACTCCAACCAGGGGACTAATATTCAAATAACATAAGCATTATGTGGATCTGTCATCCATTTATGTACCAGCAGCACCCTGACAGAGTTAATTAATTCAAACATCTCTAAAGGGTGGGAACCATAGCCATGGTCTTGGTCCTTTGCTATCTTTTGTACAATGAAAAAAAATAAAGACTAGGGAGCACTATTTGTTAAAGTTCGTGTAATTATCCTACATGCCAAGAAATAGCAGTCGTCTATTCTGCTCAAATTCATACCTGCCCTATTTCTTCATTTTATTTTAAGTCATTTCTACTCTCTTGGTTTCAAGCCCATATTGGTCATTGAGCTATTTGTTTATTTATTCATTTATTTATAGCCTTCTTTGTTTTTCTTATTTAACCTCTCTCCATCAACCGGTGAATCCCTCAACTCCCTCTTTTTTTGATTCATCTTCTCCTTCAGTGCCTTTCAATTTGGGTTTTAGCCTTACAAATTGACACAGTGAAGAAAGAAAAAAAGGAAAACAAGACCAATGGGAAATGACAGAGAAAGTACCAGAAGTGTCTCTTACTATACAGGTCCCCATTGGATTTGCTACTTCCCAGAACTTTTCTGGACAACTGGCCCGCTTAATAAATAAATGGTGAATTTAGACTTAGGCATGAAGAAAATATCACAGAAATGTTTGTGTTACATAGTTATATCTCCATCCCTTGTCTCATTTTAAGCCGAACCGACTTTAGATCATGGAATATACTAAGAGCTTTTATAGTATATAATAAGCTGTTTATTCCACAATACTACTGGGTTTGAGTATCATTACAAACAAGGAAACTGAGGCATGTGTTAAGTAGCTTGTCAAAGTCACAGAACCTCCACTAACTGGTGGAGCCAACTTGAATCCAAGTAACAAAGTATGTGCTGATAACCACTTTGTTCCAACACTTTTTTTTATTTTTTGGCAGTACTGGAGTTTGAACTCAGGGCCTTCACCTTGAGCCACTCCACCAGCCCTATTTTTGTGAAGGGTTTTTCGAGATAGGGTTTGGTGAACTATTTGCTCAGGCTGGCCTCGAACCATGATCCTTCTGATCTCTGCCTCCTGAGTAGCTGGGATTACAGGCATGAGCCACTGGCTCCAACACTTCTTATAACCCATGAAAAGACTGTAAAATTAGTTGGCTACAGTTTTCCCACTTCTTGTTAAGTTTAATTTAGATATCAATGCCGGCTGTTTGGGCTATTAAAAATTTTTAAAATAATGGTACATGTTGGAATTTGCCACAAAGGATCTAAGAATCCATCTAACAAATGTCACCCATAAAGATTCAACAAAAAAGTTGCTAATGCATGCATGATTCTTCAATTATGTGTAGATTGTTTTGGATGAGTAAAGCAGAGCTCCATTTAAGTCTAATGAATTTGCTAATGTCATAAAAGCTTTTCGTCTTTGTTTTTTCTCTTTAGATATGAAAAATAAAACTGTCTTAAGAAAGTCTGTAAAATAACAAGATTTAAAAAGGGACCACTGACATACTGGAGCAACGAGGGTCTAGCAGAAAACCAGTTTAATGGAAAACCATGGTTTAGTGCCTAATAAAAGAGGGTAAAAGTGGGTCAGTGTTCCTGACATCACAGCTGGTAGAGAATGATGTCACTGAGAAAAGGGGTTTGGGGATGTGGAATTTCAGGTGGGGAGGTGGAGAGACCCTCTAAAGGCAGACTGGTGGGGCTGTAAGTCTGGCTTTTATAGGTTGGTTGTAGAAACAGTCCACTTCTGCCTCCTGCCTGCTTTCTCCCAGACCTGGCTTCCAGGCCTGGCTCTCAGACCTGGCTTCCAGGCCTGGCTCTTACTGTCGGAGCCCCTCTGCTGGAGACAAAGACACCATGAAAGCAATGGGGAGAAAGAAAAATCTGAAAAAAGAATGATTTTGATGAAGAAGAGAGGAATGAGGAAAAAAAAGTGAACCTTAATCAAATCCAGAGAAACCTGGAGAGGAAGAAATGACAAAGGAGAAAGGCAGATGAAAAAAAGAAGAAATGGAAAAAATGATGTCTGAATGAAACAAAAGACAGATTAATGAATAGAGCAAAGGTATCTTGGGTATATAATTGTAATTCTTTCTAATTATTTAGGTCTTAAAAAATGAAGTGAGCAAAATTCTGAGAAAAAGACATGGCGGTGGTTGTAACTTGAAATTAATATAGTTACTGTTTTGGCAACAAAGCAAACTGGGATCTTCCCAATTAGGACTTTTCTCCTCAGCTCACAGCCAAGTTAAAAGTTACTCTGTTTCTGCATTTACCTGTCCAGATCTAGAAGAAAATCTCACGACTAAGTTAAATATTCCATTCCAGGTGTGGGTGGTCCCTGTTAAACTTTAAAAGGTAATAACAATAATAATTTTTGGAATGTGGAGTTAGGGTGCATTTCAGTATCCTGCTTTTGAAATAAGTCATGCGTCTTACACATTATTTTAATTACCAAAATAATTTTCTAATCCTGTTCAATGAATCCTTAGATCCAAACTAATATCCTCCCATTATGTCCAAAAGCCCTTGTATAATAACGGAAAAATTATTTTTGTTTAATCATCTAAAACTGATAATGCTTCTTTCTGGATAATTGTTAACAGTTTTGAATACCTCCTGGTATACCAAAATATACCTATGATATGCATTTCAAGATAAACCATGTCCAGAAAGAAAGAAGGAAGATGGAGACCTATCTCACAGAGGTACTAGGAAAAAACTTGGAGTGTCCATTGTCTCTGTGTTGCTTTTCTTTGGCACATCCTTGGAAATTTCTTTCCTTTGTAAATTTTCTTTTCCTTTGTTACAAAGGAAAGAAATTTCTATTACTTATCTTCCGTTTCTTCATCCCCCCCCCACCCTAAATCTCCTTTTATCTCTTGTTGCAACAGTTTCTGCTTCCATCTCATATTGCTCCCGTACTTCCTTCTAAATTCTGACTATGTTGTGTCTTGGCTTAGTCTGCTAGACTTCCACTAAACTTTCAGAGCTGGAACCAGAACATCGCATTTGGCAAAAAGTCAATCACACATGCCACACAACCACAAACAAGCACTCTGACTGCAAAAGCTTTTTCAACAACCCATTCCTGTCTCTTGCAGTCAGCAGTTCGCATAGACCCCTGATCTGAAAGAACCACCACATACATTCGCATACATGTGCATGCACATGGCCTCTGCCAACAGCTCACAAAGAAACAATGTCTGCAGAAAGATCTTCCAGGCAGCACACACAGCAGTGCATTCTCCACCCCTTTCTGAAGCCCTTCCTGACTGGCTCTTCCTTCCAGACACCTCCTCCCCTCAAGCCGCCTGGCAATGACTCTGCTCCTTTTCCTGCAGTTCTCCAAGTCCTGACTGCAGTGCCATCCATCATTCTCCTAGCACATCTTCTAGCACAGCAATTGTTTCTTGTCCCTGTCGCCCTGACTGGGAACTTGCTCTACCAAAAGGACAGAATAGAATCTCCTTTAGGAATACATTCCTGTAAACTGCTTCCTCATACCCTAATCTGTTTCTACGGAGTTTAATTTCGAAATGGAAAGCTTGGGAAGAAAGAAGGAAGGACAGAGGGACAGAGAAAAGAAAAGCACAAAGGAAGAAAGGAGAGAAAGGACGAGCCCTAGTAGCAATTTCATTTTGTGAAGACACACTTGCATAAAAGTAGAGAAACAGAAGGAAGCAGGAGGTGAAAAAATAAATGCAACAAGATGCATGAAAGTAAAAGGAGAAACAAGGACTGGAGAGATAGGTCAGTAGTAGCCAGCATGGGTGAGGTCTTGGGTTCTATTCCCAGTACAGAAAAAAGGCACTTGGGAAGTTGAAACATTAGGATCATGAATTTGAGGCCAACCTGGGCTAAATAGTGAGTTACAGGCCAGCCAGATCCTGTGTCAATAAGTAAAAATAAATAAAATAGGAGAAACAAAGAAATGAGGTAAAAGTATGAAGAAAGATCAATTATATTACTTCTCTGGAGCTTTTTAAAATTTTCATTTTTTGGAAGTACTGGGGTTTGAACTCAGGGCCTCACTCTTGCCCGGTGGCGCTCTACCACTTGAGCCACTCCACCAACTCACTCTGGAGTATTTTGTTTCTGGAATCAGTAGGAGAATTGGTCATGCAGAAAAATCATCTGATGAGATTATATTTTGAAAATTCCTAAAAAGACAAAATACAGCATCAAATTAACTGTCACAAGGGAAACTTAAACTATTAATCTGAAGATATTTACTAATGCTTAGCAAGAAGATACATTTGGATTTTAAATAAGAGGATGATTTGTCTCAAATATTACAGTATTTAAATGGGACACTTAATTCCTAAAAGTTATGTTGTTTACCTGACATTCACATTTAACTAGTTATCCTATTTTCATGTGGCAATCTTACCTTGGGGAGTTAGTTTACATGCTGAAGTTTGAGAAATACTGCTATAAAGCAAGAAAGCCTGCATTAAGTCTGGTTTGAGCCAGAATCATCTGAAGATGGTTGTGAAGGTCATATTCTTATCCCCACCATCTTACAGAATTGCAACCTCCAGGGCAAAGAGTTCAAGAGTCTTCATTTTGATACACATTGGATGGTTTTGATGCAACAGTTTCTTTCTTTTTTTTTTTTTTACAAACACTTGTTTTTCCACAGCTCCTCTGTGGAGCTCTCCCTAAATATGCATTGGGTTTAACACCTCAGCATCCCCAGTGCTGCGATTATAGCTGTGCACTACCATATGTGGTCAAAACTGCATTTTTATATGCATCAAGTCACACTAAAGAGCATTAATTTTACCTTTTTGTTGTGGTGTTACAGGTTTCAAGGTTTGTATACAAAAGTTAATCACTTTGGGGCTGGTGTAGTGCTTACCTAGTGTGCCCAAGGCCCTGGGTTCAATTCCCATTGTCACACACACACACACACACACACACACACACACACACACACAGAGGTTAATCATTACATGGAGAATTTGAAATTTAAAATAGAGCCTGATGGGATGGCCCAAACCTCTGTAATCTCAGCACTTAGAAAACTAAGGCAGGATGATAAAGAGTTTGAGGCCAACTTGGGCTATATAGCAAGGTTCTGTCTCAAAAATACCACTTTCCTTAGCAACCCAAAAATCAAATACATAGGTATAAATCTAACAAAAATATGTACAAGATCTAGATGAAAAAAACTTCAAAACCTTAATAAAATAATATTAAAATAATAAAAATATCAAAGAACTAAATAAATAGATATTACATGTTCATGGATAGGGAGACTCAATAATGTCAAAACCTTCCCAACCCGATCTACAGATGCAATCCCACTCAAAATCCAAGCAAGCCGTGGATGCCAATAAACTCATTCAAAAGTTTATATAGAGGGGCTGGAGGTGTAGCTCAGTGATAGAGCACTTGCTGACCATGCACAAGGCCTGAGGTATAGCTCTAGTGCTTTCAAAAAAGTTTACGTGGAACAAGAAGACCCTGAATAACCAACCTAGTATTACAGAAGAACAAAGTCAGAGGACTAACATTACCCAACTTCAAGATTTACTATAAAGCTATAGCAACAGAGACCTTGTGGTATTAGAAAGAGTAGACAAATAGATCAATGAAACAGAAGACTCCACCAAGAACAAGAATGGACTTTCTTAATAGTGATCTTCCCTGTGTGGGAAAATCACTGGACAGCCACCCAGTCTTTGATTTTTGCCAAGTAAGGTAGGTCTTCAAACCCACTTGTGGCCAACAGGATTGGATGTTAGGGGCAGAGCTTTCCCATTGCCGTGAAAAGACTGAATGGAAGACAGCACAACATTGCTTCCTGCTTTCTGGAGGCTGCTGCTGCTTCAGTCATCCTCACCTGATGTTGCCTCAAGGTCTAGAAGCAGTTTGGAGCACAGTACCTGCAATTCCAATTATGGCCACAGATATGCCCACAAGGCTTGCTGCCTTTCTGCAGCAGTTGCTATGCAGCAAAAATGGAAAGATTCAAAGGCCCCGTGCTCCCTGACCAAGCTCTTTGTTCCAGAGGAACACTTTGCTGTCTACAATCAGGCTTTATAGATGTCTAAGGGTTGTGGCCACCTGAAGGATTATTCAGTATATGCAGAACTACACAATCCAAATTCTAGAAGGCAGCAAATGAAGTGATGAGTATACTGATCTCATCTGAAGCCTGCTTCAGGTAGTAGCACCCACATTTGCGTGTTCAGAGTGCAACTGCAATTGATGTTGAGTGTTTCTATGTGGGCTGCTGAGTTCCACATGTACCTGAAGGGATGAGCTTCTCCTGTGTTGGCTCTTGACTGCAGAGTCCTTAATAGAACTGGAAGAGCTGCCCTCATGAGATCTGTTATCCTGTTTTCCTAATGCCAGAAAGATGACCAGTGAATGAATATCTGATTCCAAAGTCTTGTCTTGGATCTACATTGTTTTGATTTGTCTGCATTTTTCTGGCTCATTGGATTCCTCTCCAAGGGGCATGAGGCTTCCACTGAGACTTCTATGGCATAGAGAAAAGCTGTGGGGAGGGGAGGGCAGAAAGCATGCCCTGTTGCTGTTCTCAGCTCTATAGTGGAGGTATCCCAGCACTCCTCTGAATGCAAATCAGAATAAAGTGAGTAGCTGGGAAGCTACTGCTAAGCTGTGATTTAGGGTGAACCTCCACTTTTGGGCTATCCACATAAAGGGCTAAGATTATTTGGAATTTTGAATATTTGGTAATTTTCCTTCTTCAAGAAGCCTGTGGTAAACTGGGCACCCATGGCTCATGCCTGTGATCCTAGCTACTCTGGGGGCAGAGATCTGGAGGATTGGCATTCAAAGCCAGCTCTGGGGAAAGAGTTTGCAAGACCCTATCTAGAAAAAAACCCAACACAAAAAAGGGCTGGTGGAGTGGCTCAAGGTGTAAGTCCTGAGTTCAAACCCCAGTACCACATACACAAAACAAATGCAGTCTATGAATGGTATTCAAGATTTCTATTACCATTCCTGAATATATTTTATCTGGACTTTTGTTTCCTCTTTGGAGTTCTTTTTTTAGGTTTTGGTCTTATTTTATTTATTTTGGCAAGACTAGGATTTGAACTTCACACTTGCAAACCAGGATTTCTACTGCTTGAGTCATACCTTCAGTCTTGTTTCTCTTTTTAAATATTTTTGGTCACTACATTGATAAATAAAATATACCTTCTCTCTGTGGTCTCCACTTCTACTGGAATTGGTTTTCATTTTTAAAAAAGTGTGTTGGGGGAGGAAGATATAGCTCAGTGATAGAGTGCTTGCCTGGCATTCGCAAAGCCCTGGGTACAATCCTTAGCCCCGGAGAGAGAGGAGTAGGGAGAACAGAAAGCCCAAAAATAGACCCCCATCACCCAGTGCCAGTGGCTCATACTTTTAACCCTAGCTACTTGGGAGGCAGAGATTAGAAGGATGCAGTTCAAAGACAGCCCTGGCAAATAGTTTGTGAGAAACTACCTTACAAATATCCAACACAATAAAAGGGCTGGCAGAGTGGCTCAAGTGGTAGAGGACCTGCGTAGCAAACGTGAAGCCCTGAGTTCGAACCCCAGTGCCAAAAAAAAAATACACCCATATACATATGGTTGATTGATATATTCCAAGCATACTGAGATGTGATTTACAAATAAAACTATATAAATATAAGGTGTATAATGTAATCATTTAATATATGTATACTATACATATATATTATGTATACATTACATATATATTGTGAAATGATTATCAGAATCAGTTAGTTAGCACATGTATTACCTTACCTAGTTACATTTAAGATCTACTCTGGGGACTGGAGGCATGGCTCAAGTGACAGAGCTCCTGCCCAGCAATTGTGAAGCCCTGAGTTCAAACCCCAGTCCAACCAAAATGATCTGTTCTAGTCAACCAGCTCTTTAATGAAGGAGTAAAGGCAATACACGGTGGGGGTAGGGGGGGAAGGGGGTGGAGCGGAAAGATAGTCTTTAAGAAATGGTGCTGGAACAACTGGACACCCACATGCTGTATTCCCCCACCTCACCAAAAAAAGTCTAGACACATACGTTAAACTTTTCACAGAAATTCACTCTAAAGGCATCATTGGGCTAGGAGAATGTATTTAAGTACTCATAGGTCCTAGATTTGAACCCAGCAGCACCACCACTGACACACACTGGATTGGATCATATAGCTAAATGTAAACCTCAAAACTATAAAACTCACAATGGCACCCACCTGTAATTCCAACACTCAGGAGGCTGAGGTAGCAATGTCTCTCACCAGCCTGGCAATAGCTCAAGACCAGTCTGGGTAAACAGTGAGACTTCATCTCAAAAGAAAGAAAAGCAAACCGTAACACTCTTTGTAAGTAACAGGAGAAAATCTGTACATGATCTTGTATATTGTGATGCCTTCTTAGATGCAACACCAAAGGCATTACCTGTGAAAGAAATAATCGAGGTGGGGCTCAAGTGGTAGGAATCCATGACTAGCAAGCACAAGGCCCTGAGTTCAAATCCCATACAGAAAAAAAAACTGAAAGTCATAGATGCCTACTTTACAAACAAAGTCAAGAGACCGAGAAGACATGGGCTGGTGGCATGGCTCAAGTGGAGCAACAGCCTAAAAAGCACAAGGCCCTGAGTTCAAACCTCAGTATTGTCAAAAAGAGAGAGAGAGAAACACTGAAAAGACAAACCACAAACTGGGGAGAAATATTTATAATGACATACCTGAAAAAGGTTTATTATCCAAAATATGCAAAGAACTCTCAAAACAATAAAAAAAAAAACCTCAATTTTTAAAATGGGTAAAATGTTTCAATTGATATATTAAAGACATACAGATGGAAATTAAGTTTACAAATAGGTGCTCTAGTTTTATTGATATCCCCTGTTTCATGTCAGGGAAGATTTTTAAAAAGCAAAACAAAATCACTCATTCCTTCCCCACCAAGTTCTTGACGCCTTGAATGCAGGAGCTATGACTAATATCTTTTTTAAATACCAGTACTTCATGAAGGGCTTAGTATTAAGAAAACCAGACCATAAATGATGCACAGGTCTTAGTCACCAGGACGCTCCCACCGCCAGGCACAGCTCAAAATTCTTGCTGTGTGAACTACATTCATTATGTCAACTGGCCGCTGGGATGTTGCCCAAATATAGAGCCTGCCTAGCAAGCACAAGTACCCCAGTACCACAAAAAACAAAACAAGCAATACAGCCCCACTACCAGACCACCAGTCAAAGGGAAAAAGAGCTCAACAATAGTTCCTAAGAATGGAGAACCCAACATTTAACTGGAGAAGTTATGTTGCCCTCTCCTGACCACTTTTAGGAAATACAGCCTTTCCCCTCTACACTCAAAATTTTGTGTTTATTTAATTCTGAGAAACACACTATTTCTGAATAAGCTCACATAGAACAATCTTTAAGAGATGGGGTCTTTCTGTGTAGCCTAAGCTGGTCTCGAACTCCTAGGCTCGGGAGGTCTTCCTGCCTCATTCAGCCTCCCGAGTAGCTGGGGGCTACAGGCATATGACTGTGCCCAGCTCACACAGAACACTTTGATACCAGTTGTGCAGGTGTTTTCCCTCACATCAAACAATTCTGACACTAGCTTAATGTTCCATAGTTCAATTCAATACCGACACTACCCAGACTTAATGTCAGATCCTGCAAGTTGAGGGTTCAGTCCCACAAGATTGCCCTCTTCAGATGCCAACCAAGTTCAGGCCTCCAGTGCTTCTGACTGATCAGTTATCAGTTGAGACTCCCACAGCCCCCTTTCTCAATAATTTGCTAGAATGGATCACAGAACTCAAGAAAACACTTTACTTTGGCTGGCAGAGTGGCTCAAGTGGTAGAGTGCCTGCCCAGCAAGCATGAAGCCCTGAGTTCAAACCTCAGCACTGCCAAACAAAACAAAACAAAACAAAACACTTTACTCACCAGTTTATTAGAGAATGTTATAAAAAAATGATTAACCAGATGGAGAAGTAGACAGGGCACGGCCCCACCAAGTCCTGAGTGCAGGAGCTTTGATCCTGGTAGATGTGGAGTTGACGCACACCAATGTCCTGGAGCAAAGACACAGTTTACCAAGCTTCATTTGTTCCAAAGCTTTTATAGTGTTCTATCTGTCTCCAGCCCCTCCCAGCTTCCTGGAGGTCAGTGGGTGGAACTGAAAGTTCCAACCTAATCACTTGGCCTTTCTGGAGTGCAGCCCCATCCTGAGGCCTTCTAGGGCCATACCCTAAATCATCTCATTAGCATAAATCCAGGTATGATCATTATGCAAGATAGGAGCTTGTCGTAAATAACAAGACACTCCTAGCACTATGGAAATTCCAGTGATTTTAGGAGCTAAAGATTTTAGCTAAAGATTTTAGCTAAAGATTTTAGCTCCTACCAGGAAGTAGGCATAAAAACAAATTGTATTTCTTATTACACCATATTTATTCAACAGATCTTTGTGTGTGTGTGTGTGTGTGTGTTGTTGTTGTTGTTGTTTATAGACAGTCTCTGCTATATAGCACAGGCTGTCACATGTTATGTAGCCCAGGCTGGCCTTGAACTTGTGATTCTCTTGACTTACCTTTTCAAGTGCTGGGATTTCCGGTGTGTGCCACCACGCCCAACTCTCAATATATCTTTTGATGCACAGGACTCCTTGTGCCCAGTTTGGGGCATACAATGATAAGTAAAGCATCTATTCATAGTAGGTCAATGTTGTAGCCAAGACGTTCAGAAAAATAATCAGGAGACTATAACTCAAATGGAGTTATAAAGGATAAGTAGAATTAGCCATTGGTCAGAGACGTGGTTCAGTGTTCCTAGCATGCACAAGGCCTGGAGTTCAATCCCCAACACCACAAAAATGAATAGATAAATGATTAATAAATATTAAATTAAATTTAACTTAAAATAAGAAAAAGGAGAGCTGGTGGAGTGGCTCAACATGCCTATCAAGTGTGAGGCCCCAAGTTCAAACCTCAGTACCACCAAAAACAAAAGAAAAAGGGAAAGAAATTAACCTGATGAAAGGAAAGCTTGTGGGAAGTTAAGGACCTCATACAAGTTGGAGGTATTCCAACTAGAATGTAGCATGGGAAATGGGTCATGAGCAAGAGGGAATTGGACCTTTCAAAGAACTGCAAAATGAAAGGTTTTGGGGTGGGTAGGCTAGAGCACTGATGTGAGACAAAGACATTACAAATATTGTGGAGAGGATGTTAAGGGATTCCGTCCATATCCTAAGGTAGTGAAGAGTCTCTGTGGGTTTTAATCCAGGAAGTGACTTAATCTGATCAGTGCTAAAGAGATTGTAGTAATCTCTCTCTGCTTTGCATTAGGAATGAGGTGGAGAATCACTGCTCTGCTAAGGCGTTAGCACTTGAAGGCAGTGGTGGCAACTGCCTGTGATGTCACTGCCAGCTCCTTGCAGGCTGGGCCCTTGAGGACACATACCTGCCTCAGCCACCTGTCTCCTCAGTGCCCCAGCCTAGCTCTGTTCATTTGTCCAACAGAAATTTGTGGAACATGTCCCTGGGCTGCTCTGCACTGAGGTTGCAGGTGCATGTGTGCACACAAGTACCTCCAGGAGCTGTGGAGGAAGAAGCAGTCCAATGCAATGTACTTCTTCTGATAGTTCCCTGCTGGTGGTACCTCCAGCTCTCAGCTTTGCTGGTCTCCCTGCTCCACCCACCCAAATAAAGCACACAGACTGGAATACAAGGCCAAGCAAGGTTATCTCATATTCGGCATTTGTGTGCACCATAGTAGCAGAAAACACCCAGTTTTTAAGGATGCAGTTTAAGACAAGCCTGTCTATCCTGCTGTTAACCATTTAAAATCTGCCTGAAGCTTAAAAGGAGTAAAGCAGGTGCTCCTGCAGGACTCTCAGCATCCTGAATTTCTACTGAGAGGCAGTGGTTTAAGCCTATAATCCTAGTGACTCAGGAGGCAGAGATCAGGAGGATCAAGGTTGGAAGCCAACCCTGGCAAATAGTTTGTGAGATCCCATCTTGAAAAAACCCTTCACAAAAAAGGGCTGGTGGAGTGGCTTCAAGATGTATGCCCTGAGTTCAAGCTCCAGTACTGCAAAAAAAAAAAAAAAAAAATCCACATCCAAATTCTTTGAGATTATTCTCATTGATACATTTCATAAGGCTATCGGAAGAAACCATTTTTTTTTTGTGCAGTGCTAGGGATCAAACTCGGACTGGCACATGCTAGGCAAATGCTCTACCACTGAGGCACATCGCCAACCCACTATCAGAAGAAATCTTGACACCCAGTGGATGATCAAACCAGTCCACAAGCACAGGGAGATGCTTGGGCTGATGTCTGCAGATGCCAGAGCCAAAACCTTGGAAAAGGTCACAAATTCCACCACACTATTGGTGCATTCTCTGTGCAGCTTGGAGAAGCTGCAATACTCTTCAGATCCAGTTACCACTAATATAAGTAATGTTTGTACAATTCATAACTAATAAGCAATTTAGGACAGTCAAAAATAACACAAAAGAACTAAGGCAATGATTGATGTAAAATGATAGAAAAAATAGCAAGAATGACTGGAGCATGGCTCAAGTGATAGAGCACCTGCCTAGCAAGTGTGTAGCCCTGAGTTCAAATCCAAGTACCACCAAAAAGAAGAATGGATGGATTTGAAGATCGATTTTGGTGACAAAGGGTGGGTGAGTGATGGGACTCAAAATGAGGGAAAGAGAAGTGGAGCATACTGAGGGTAATGCACATGGATGTCAACTGGGTAGTGGCAGTGTAGCCTCAGCTGAGAGTCAGGGTGGGTGGGCTCTGAAAGAAGGCAACAACTAGGTTTTAGACAATACTGAGATCCTATGACTTAGTGTGCTCAATATCGATTCAAACTTCTTTCTTATGCTCCTTCTTCTATTACAGATGGTGGAAGTCTTAAAAACTATTCTTATAGCTTGAATGTGATTTAGGTCCTAGCAACAGCATACACGGAAACAGGAAAGGACAAATTCTGGGACCTTAACCTGTTACCCATTAAAAGCACACTTCCAACAGCTTTGTCATAAAACACCATATTAGGCCACAAGGCTGGAATGTTTGCAGGCTAAGAGCCCCTTATGAGTAAATCAAGCTAAAACCAGTAAATTTTGAGGTGGCCATACAAATGACAAACACAAGAAGGAATTGTTGCTGAAGGGGAAAAAAATGAATAAGTCCTCTAGCTTCACTTGTCTTTAGTTAACTTAAAAATCACTAATTCTAGAGGTCACACAGTCAAATACATTACTAGATTCCCACCAGGCAACTGGAGAGAACACCTCTGACATGGGAGTTACAATACCATTTACCTAGGTTCCATTTACTAAGAACATTGACTGTTGAGCCAGACATGCTGGCATGTGCTTGTAATTCCAGCACTTGAGGGATTGAGGTAGTTGGATCACGAGTTCTAGGCCAACCTAGGTTTCACAGTGAGACCTTGTTTCAAAAACAAAACAACAACAAAAAAATTTGACTCTTTACTAAAACCTCTACACATCTGATGGATGTCTAAAATGGGAGAAAAAGCTGGGCACTGGTGGCTCATACCTGTAATCCTAGCAATTTGGGAGGCAGAGATCAGGAGGATTGAAGTTCAAAGCCAGCCTGGGCAAATAGTTTCAAGACCCTATTTCAAAAGTACCCAACACAAAAAAGGACTAGTAGAGTGGCTCAAGTGATAGAGCGCCTAACTCAGCAAGTGTGAGACCCTGCAGTCAAGCCCCCATACCATAAATATAAACAAACAAATAAATAAATACATACGTAAAATGGGAGAGAAGACTTGGCATCTCTGTGTTCATATTGTGTCTGTTCCCTTTGCCACCTCAGTATCTGAGTCAAACGCTACTCAGCTCTGCATATATAAATGATGATCATGTGTGAAATGTTTTGTGTAAGATGATAATACAGGGTGAACTTGGCCCATGGGAGCAGATATGTTTCTTCTACCCCGCCCTCATGCTTCTCGTCAACTCAAGCACTGAAGGTCCCTCAGCCTTATCTCGTGACGCTTATGCAAGATGATGCTATTAACAGAACTCAATAGCTCCTGAGCAAAGTTAATACACAAGTACATGGCCACGATGTTTGTGCACAAGAAGAAGACCACCTTTTGCCAGGCACGGGCTAGTGCCTGCTATCATAGCTCCCCGGGGGCTGAGGCAAAAGGATCCCGGGTCCAGGCTAGACTGAGATACATGTAGCCAGACCCTGTCTCAAAAACTCAGAAAAGAAGAAAAAGGAAAAATGAGAAAGGAGGAGGAGGAGAGGAGGAAGAAGAAGAAGAGGAAGGAGAAAGAGGAAGAAGAAGAGGAGGAGGAAGGAGGAAGAAGAGATTTTTTAAAACTGCCCATGACTAAGGGACAATTACCAAATTTTAGTGCCCTATCAAAAGAGAGGGAGAGAGAGAGAGAGAGAGAGAGAGAAAGAAAGAAAGAAAGAAAAGAAAGAAAGAAAAAAGCCAGCTACTTCCTTTGTTCAAGTGAGCAGCCTATTCACAGCCCTCTGCTCCACAGGGCTCAGTGAAGGAGCCTTCCCTGTCTTGTTAGTAACATGTGGCTTGATCTCATTGCCATTGTTTTTATGCTGGAAGATCCTGCTGTCTGGTATCAACATGAGACTTGAACCAAAAATGAAGCTAAGTGAGAAGAGAGGCAGGAAATGAGGACCCATTTTCTTGGTGTGGATTATAGCAGAGCCCAAGTGGTGACATCCTAATTTGGAAGGTGGCCTCAGAGGATGTGGGCAACAGAGTCTCTTGGTAGCACCCCTGGAGGCTCAGCCTAGAGAATGTTTCTTTAGCTTCCCCCTTTTCTGCTTCAGTTCCACTCTCTGTAAGGATGTACTACAGCATATTCAGATCTAGAACTGAGGAGATAGAAATAGATTAGACTGAGGTACAGATCTGGATGCATAAGCCAAGGAAGGGAAGTGAGGCCATGGGGATGGCTGGACTCAGTACATGAAAAACAGAGGCAGAGGGCTGGGGATGCTGCTCAGTGATGGAGTGTATGCTTAGTGTGTACAAGGCCTGCAGTTCAGGTCCCAGCACCAGAAAGGGAAGGAAGGGGAAGGGGAGAAGGGAAGGGAAGGGAAGAGAAAGAAAAAGGAAATAGGAGGGGAGGGAAGAGGTAAGAAGGGGTGGGGTAAGAAGGGGAGGAGAGGAGAGGAGAGGAGAGGGAAGGGAAGAGGTGGCTGGAGCCAGAACCTTGAAAATTACCAACATTTAAGAGTAAGCAGATGAAAAAATAAAAAGGAATGTAAAATCACACTAGAAAAAACAAGGCATGTTATGTCACCAATGCCAAGGGAAGGGGACATTTCAAGAAGCAGGATCTGGTGAACAGGGCCTAACGTTAAAGAAAACGAGACAAATGTGTCTGTGCCATTGAGCAACAAAGAGTTCCTTGTGAAACAGCTTTTCTTAGAATTGTGAAAGGGGTGAGTTACGTTTCAGCACAAGGGCAAAACACAAATGCTGCTTGTTTGGCACTTAGCCCTCATCTGTTGGAAAGGTCTGGCTTAATTTCAGAGGCCCTCTGGTGGGCCCGTTTTTGGTATACTTCTCGCCTTTGCTTGAAAGTGACCTTGTGACTTATTTTGGCCAATAGAACTTCTGAAGCTGAGCCTTGAGAAAGCCAGCTCACTTCATTGTCTCCTTGGAGTGCTCTCCTCAAATCATAGCTGCGTGAGAGACTGAGACCACTGCCAGAAGCCTGCCCTCAGCCAACTAGCACCCACTAGCCATTTAAGGGAGTCATTTGTTTTGTTTTTGGTGGTACTAGAGTTTGAATTCAGAGCCTCACACTTTCTAGGCAGGCACTCTACCACTTGAGCCACTCCCCCAGCCCTTTTTCTTTTTAGTTATTTTTCAAATAGAGTCTCATGTTTATATCCAGGCCAGCCTGGATCACATTCTCCTGTTCATCTTGTCATCCCATGGTGGGATGACAGGTGTACGCCACTATGCCCAGCTTTTTTTTTTTTTTCTTTAATTGGTTAAGATGGGATCTCGTGAAACTTTTCACCTAGGTTGGCCACCAGCTGTAATCCTTCCAATCTCTGCTTCTTAGATAGCTAGGATTATAGGTGTAAGCCATACTGCCCAGCTTGAAAAGGATCTTCAAGTGGAAAGATATCTCCTTGGGTGCCTGACAACTATAATCCTGGCTGTTCAGGAGGCAGAGAACAGGAAGATTGCAGTTCGAAGCCAGCCGGGGCAAATAGCTCTAAAGACCGTATCTCAAAAAAAAAAAAAAAACTCATCACAAAAAAAGGGATAGTAGAGTGGCAAAAGATATAGGACCTGAGACCAAGCCCCAGTAGCAAAAAAAAAAAGAAAAGAATTTTCATAGCTTTCCTTAGAAAATTCAAGGAATGGGGGAGAATGGGGGGGGATTCAATGATTATGTATTTGATATATTGAAAGAACTTTGGTGAATGTCACAATGTACCCCCAGCATAACAATAATAAAGAAAAATAAAAAAAAAAAAGAAAGACAAAATGTATTTTATTTCTGCTATATTCCAAATACTTATAGCAGCATGGCTGGGATATAGAAAGTTCTCCATGTTTGTTGAATGAATAAAGTGATTTTAATTACCTATAGTCACCTGGGAGGCATTCCAAGATACAACTTAAGCTCTGCTCCAAATTAAACTCTCTTCCATTCTTTCTTTTTTCCTTCTTACTCTCTCTTCCTTCTTTTTTTATCTTTCCTTCCTTTTCTCCTTGCTTTTATGAGTGCACTAATGTGAAAAAAAATCTATAATTTATGCAGCATAATCATACTTAGCTTTTAGCTAGTATAACTTTTTTTTTCCTTTGGTGGTACAGGGGCTTTGGGCCTCATGCTTGCAATTCAGGTGCTCTATCGGTCAAGCCACTCTGCCAGCCCTGTTTTGTGTTGGGTATTTCCTTTATTTAAAGTTTTCTTTGTTTGTTTTTGGTGGTACCAGGGTTTGAACTCAGGACCTCACACTTGCTAGGCAGGTGCTCTTACCCCTTGAGCCACTCCACCATCCCTTTTTTTGTGATTTTTTTTTTTTTTTCAAAATAGGGTCTTGAGAACTATTTGCCTAGAACTGGCTTTAAACTGTGATCCTCCTTATCTCTGCCTACTGAATAGTTAGATTACAGATGAGCCACTTGTGCGTGGCTTGTGTTTCAAGATAGGATCTAGCAAACGATTTACCAAGGCTGGCTTCATATCTCAATTCTCCTGACCTCAGCCTCCTGAATAGCTGGGATTACAGGCGTGAGCCACTGGTGTCTGGCTGGAGCATATGCTTAATGCTTCATAGACAGTAGCTATTACCGGGAGTGGGAGAATAGCTTGTCAGAAAATACTTGCCCAACATGTGTAAGGCCCTAGCACCATAAAAACAAAACACCCAACGTTAACTACTATTAGTAACTAGTTTTATAATAGTTAATATGTAGAACTGGAAGAATGGCTCAAGTGGTAGAGTGCCTGCTTTGCAGACCTGAAGCTGTGAATTCAAACCCCAGTCCCACCAAAAAAAAAAAAAAGAAGCTGCTATATTATAATAGCTAATTTATAGTATTTCATATTAGTTATTTGTTTACCTATTTATTTAGAGGCAGGGTCTCATTATGTAGCCCAGGCCGGTCTCAAACTCAAAATCCTCCTGCCTCCAGAATGCTGGGATTGCAGTCACGCACCACCATATCTGGCTAAATTATATACGTTTAGAATATAATGATTTTACAATCTGACTTCCAAAATTCCTTTGTTTCTAGAACAGCTGTTGCCCAATTTCTCTGCCTTGGGTGGCCTATTTCTTTTTGTTCTTTTCCCTTCGTATCACTTCAAAACATTGGCTACCTGTTCCACTTGCTGGACTCCCTGTAATGGTTTACTTCCCTAATGCTTTATCCTCTTTCATTTGACTAAACTTTTTTTTTTTTTTTTTGTGGCAGTATGGGGGTTTGAACTCAGGGCCTCACACTTGGTAGGCAGGCGCTCTACCACTTGAGCCACTCCTCCAAGCCCAATTTTTGACTAAGCTTTTGAATGTTTATTCTCAAAAATGGGGAGTGACTGATTCAAGTCTTCATCTCAACTCAATTCAGTTGACCAAATTCTGAGCTCTCTTGTCCAACCATTCTGTCATCTAGTAATGAGTAAGACTTAGCCTCTGCCATGAAAGGAACTCAGCCTAACAGAGATTAAAGATATGTAAAAGAGTTTAATAATGATGATGAGATTATAAAAATAAACAAACCAGTCACTCAGTAGAGAGAATGATTAACTCTTCTTAAGTGTGGTGGGGGGGACCAGGAAAGGCTTGAAGGAGAAGACAAACTGAATTTTGAGGGACAAACCCAAGTTTTCCCAGCCCAAGTTTTCTAAGGACATATGTCTCTGGCCTCTAACTCCATCTTTTGCATTTGGCCCTTATTGCTAAAGTGCTCTACACACCACCCCCTCTCCCTCCCCTCTCCCTACCTCATATAACCCTCCTCCATCTTTTCTTTCCTTTTATGGGAATTTTTTTTGTGTTTAGCCCCTGGATTTAATTTAGTTGGATTTGACTGTAATAGCATTTCTGTACATTTGCCCAGTGGCCCTCAGTAATGGGTGTATTCTTTATGGGCCAATAAACAGATGAATAAAGCCAGCTTGCTGTCTCCTATCTCTACCTCTCTTCTTTTTTCTTTGCATTTTATCTGTCTTCCAAGGAACTTTAAAAAAAAAAAATGTTCTGGGTAACTCAAACATCAATTACCTTTGCCAGTCAGTTTCATACAGGGTTTTCCTTTTGCTGGCAAATGTGTTCTCCACCCTCAGACCTACCCTATGTGGGAAGGAACAAGGGACTGGTGGCCAACGAGTTCTTCTCCACAGTCAGAGAGAACCTCAGAAAATCATAGGCTTAAATCACTGCTGTGGCAAGCACCTGTAATCCCAGTACTGGGGAGGCCGAGGGAAGAGGATCATAAGTTCCCAGCCAGACTGGGCTATAAAGCAAGACCAGTCTGAAAAAATAATTTTTTGTTTTGTATTAGTGGGACTGAGGTTTGAACTCAGGGCTTCATGTTTGCAGAGCAAGCTCTCTATAGATTGAGCCACACCTCAAGTCCATTTTTCTCTGGTTATTTTGGAGATGGGGGTCTCACCAAATATTTGCCCAGGATGACTGAACCTCAGATCCATCTGATCTCAGCCTCCCAAGTAGCTAGGATTATAGGTGTGAGCCAAAGCACCTGGTTGGAAAATCTTTTTAAAATTCTTTTTTTCCAGCAGGTGGTTCATGCCTGAAATTCTAGCTACTTAGGGGGCAGAGATCAGGAGGATCGTAGTTTGAAGCTACCCTGGGGAAATAGTTCAAGAGACCCTATCTTGAAAATACCCATCACAAAAAAGGGCTGGCAGAGTGATTCAAGTGGTAAAAGCATAGCAAGCATGAGGCCCTGAGTTCAAACTCCAGGGCCACCAGAAATAGTAATAATAATAAAATAAATAAATAAACAAGGTTTTCCAATTGTGGTACTGCATGGCAAGGATTTTGAAATCATGATGTTCATGTGTCCCACTGCACAGGGGAAAGGTCTCAAGGAGGTGAACCTGGGTTCCTGGCAATGCTGGAGCTGTGCACGCTGCAACACAAGTTTCTGGAGCCTGTTCTGCCTCTGGGCAAGGAGCGGTTTGCAGGCCTGGACATCCGCATCCCTGGGAAGGGTGGTGGTCATTTGGCCCACACTTGGCTATCTGTCAGTCCATCTCCCAAGCCCTGGTGGCCTGTGACCAGAAATACATGGATGAGGCTCCCAAGGCTTCCAAACACCCCCTCATCCAGTGTGACAAGACTCTGCTAGTGGCCTGCCCTCTTCACGGCAAATCCAAAATTTGACGCCCATGGTGCTGGTGCTCACTACCAGAAATCCTACAGATAGACCCATCATGAGGATCAGCATTCACTTTTGCAATAAGCAATGTGGGATTTTAAAGTTTCAAAAAGAAAAAGAAAATTCTATGCTTTTATCTTTGGATGGCATGTGCTCATTTCTGGCCATTGGGGTTGATTTTGAGTTGATGTAATTAAATGATAAATTGATGTTGCAATTGAACAGAGCTGACCAGTTCACCACGAGAAAAATAAACCTGATGGTGTCCAAGTCTGGAAAGCAGAGTTTAGGTATTGAAAAAGAAAAAAAAAAAGGAAAACTGTACCAGAAAAAAAATGGCCACCATGAAGAAATTAATTAAGATAGTTACCTTAAAACAAACTAGATTGCTTTTTTCCTTTTTCTTTTTCTTGGGGGGGTGGAGGGCAAGTTGGAGAGACAGGGACTCTCTATGTAGTCCAAGCTGGCTAGGAACTTGTGATCTGCCTACATCAACCTCCTGAATGCTGGCTTTACAGGAGGCACCACCATACTAAGCACAAATTCTTGAAAGTTTCTGAAGCCCAGCAAGATATGGTTGTTTCTGCTCTTCTGCTAGTTTCTGCCTGGCTTCCACTCCCTTCCTCCAAAGGTGCTGCTCCCTGCCTACCTATCCTTGAGCCCTGCTCTGAACATTCTGTTCTATTTCCACTGCCCTACTTCAGATTTCTCCCTGTGACCCCAGGAGAGCACCCCCTCCTACTGCCTGGGGAGGTTTTCCTAAACTATAGTCTCTAGCTAGGCCAGCACACTGAGGTCATTGGTCTCTCTGCCAAATGACTGGCCTGAGTTCAGTTTCCCATCTGTCTGAACTTCATGGAAAACATGACCATTGCTCTAGGCTCTGTATTCTATGCCTCCCTTAGTCTGCTCTGCAGCTGCTTTTCTGTTTCTTCCTCATGTCCTGCTGCCCCCCACCCTTTTCTTTCCCTGACTCTCCCCAGACTAGAATCAACATCTGTTTTCTAGCCTCTGCCCCCTCACTGGGAAGCAAATGGAACAAGGGTAAATTCTGGGCGAGGCAAATTTGCAAGAGCTGGGTTTTGTCCTCAGATTTGCTATAGGCCCTGACCAGATCCATGTGATGCAGAAACAGAACACTACAGCTCCCTCAGAGGTGTGAGGAGTGCTTAAGAAGAATAATTTATTTCTGACTAGCATCCATTCTTTCTCTTCTTCCCTCTCTTTCTCCTTCCCTCCTTCCCTCTTCATTCCCTCCCTCCCTCCTTCCTTCCCTTTCTTTCTCTCTTTCTTTACTCCCTCCTTCCTTCCATATTTACTCTTTCTTCTTTCCAGTCTACAATTTATTAATACTATGTGCTCCCTGTGTACCTTCACTTTTCTCTAATTTGGCTGATCAAGGATGTTCATAACATAGACTAAAGAAGCTAGCTGATAAATTGAAACTTCCATGTTTGTGTTGCATCATAGGTCAAATATTCCTCAGACTTGAATTTCCATACTTCAAATTTACTCCTTCCAAAGTTGGGATGTTTTAGTGGTCTAAGAACTCTATGAAGAAGAGCAAATAAGAAGTGTTTAAAATTCCTGGATCTGAGATTGTTGTCTACCTATTACATGATCTGAGGAAAAATACTGATAGAAAATGAGGCAAGAAGAAGGAACTTCTCCCCCAATTTTCTTTGGGTTTCTTATGGCATTTTGCCCTTAAGATTCCAGAATCTAAGATTTTCAGAATCTTAGATTTAGTTAGCATAAACTAAAACCAGAGCAAAGGCAGAATCAGGCTGGCAGCTTCTCTCATGGAGCTTTTCCACACTGGAACAAGATTCAGAGAGTTCTGAGTGCCTCAACTTTTTATAAGGCTAAGACAGCCAGCCTTTCTCTTGGATAAAACTCACGTAGAGTCTGTGTTTGCTCGGATGTGAGACTAAATAGGATATTCCCAGGAGGGAAAACAAGAGTCTGATGTGTGGGTCAAGAAAGAGGCAAAGATGGAAACAAAAAATACATACAGGAATACCAAGAAATTTATTGGTGGTGTAGAGATGAATTTTTTAAGAAGAAAGACAGGGAGAAAAAAAAAAAAAAGAAAGAAAGACAGGGAGAATGGAAAATGATTCCGATATGGAAGAAAGCCAGAGAGATAGAAACAGAGTCTGGTAAGGTGCAGTAAAGCATGAGAGGGAACTATTTAGTAAGCAAGAACCCAAGGAGTAAAGGAAGGCTGAGGCCAGAGAAGGAGGGTAGGGGGATGATGGCAGAAAGGCAGACATGAGCTGGGGCCAGTCCTTCCAGGGAGCAGCAAGCTTTCTCACCAGTGTGGTCATAACCTTTGGAATGAGGGTGTGAGTGACTGCAAATTCCCAGCTCCCCTCTTATCCCTGCCTTCTTGTAACACTGCCCTCTACGCCTTCAGCTTGGCTTCCTCTCTCTCCCTCTCTCTTGCTTTCCCTCATCTCATTGTTTCAGAGTAGGCCAAATCTGAAGTCCTTCCCAGGGCGTGGCTCTGTTCATCTTTTTCTCCAGCCCAACTGAAACAGTGTGAGAAGGACAGACACATTCAGCAGCCAAAGGACACGGTGGAAAGAGCACAGCATTGTAGACAGTGAGTGCTTTGATTGTAAACCTGTAAATAGACAGAGGGAATGTGTGCATGCATGTGTCTGCGTGTGTGTGTCTGCGTGTGCGTGTGTGTGTGTGTGTGTGCATGTGTGTACTAAAGGCTAGAGAGGGGCAGTGGGGAATGTCACTGAATTTATAATTGAGCAGACCCCCCTCCTCCAGTTATCCATGGAATTCAAGATGAGTAGATGATATGAAAAAGACAGAAATAAACAAAAGGAAGATTAGGTACTAGAGGAGAAAGAGGTCACAGAGTAGGATCAAGTATGGACTACAATAAAAACTTCCTCTAAAAGCCAGGCACAGTGGCACGTGCCTATAGTCTCAGCTAATCAGGAGAATGAGGTAGGAGTATCACTTGGGCCCAAGAGTTTAAGATCAGCCTGGGCAATAGACAACCCCATCTCAAAAAAAAAAAAAAATTCTTCTGACTTGGTAAAAAAATAGTAATACAAGTGAGAATTATAACAAGTGACCAAAAAAAATAGATTTGGGGGAAGAAATAAATGTTGGGTGAAAGATAAGAAAAGAAAGGATTCGAGTTATAAGGGAAAACAGAGAAAGCACCTGGGGAGACAAAGGGATAGGGCTGCAGAGGTGTCTTTCCCTGTGAGTGAAACACCTGCGTGTCTCTGAGCATCGCACTCTGCTTTCTCCATCAATCCCGTCAGGCATGCTGCTTTCGGGCCCCAACGTGCTGCTGTTTCTCGCTGCCCTCATCATCTCCTCTGGTGAGTCCTACTTTGATTCTTTTCTCTAAAATGTCAGCTCCTCAGCTACACCATGTGTGCGGGGCTGTGTGTTCGAAGGTAGAATGGACCAAGACTGAAGGGGAATGAGAGGTGAATGCTTGGTATTGAACTCTAGAACTCCTATTAAACAGAAGGAAAGAACAGATTTTTGTGTCAAAGATTTTTTTGTGTTAAACCTGGAGGAAGGTATCCTGAAAGTGATGAAACTAAGGTGAAAGTAAGATGTGCACACACATATCTGTTGACCAAAAGGAAGTCACACACTTAAATTACAAGTAAACAAATACTAAACGAATAAGAAGCTATTATATAAATGTATGTACAAACAAATAGAGAACACCTAGTGAGAAATAGGAGCAAATTTAAATCTGGAAGGAAAGCAACAGGGACACTAACACTAACAGCTAACAAATATGGCACAAGTATACACACAAGTATATTCATATTTGTGGAAGAAAAATACATACAAAAGAGCAATGATCTTCACAGATTTTACAGAAACTAAGTACGAGATTGGTCATAAAAAGTAACCTCAGACTTTAAAGAAATTCTACTGTAACTTTTTTTTCTCTTTCTGCTAGATACAGAATGAGAAAATACTTCTGCCTCTTTCAGTAGTATAGCTAATGAAAAGCTGTCTGGCTAAGACAGGACCCACTCCTGGTTTGTGAGAGCAAGAGGGCGCCCTAAGTCAGGGCACAGCACAGCAAGGCTTTGTTCTCCGGAACTTGTCTTTCTTGAGTGTTTTATTCCTATCAGATTGTGCATAGCACTGTGGTCTGAGTAATTTTGTGTTGAGTTATATGGGAATAAATCACAACTATGGCAGGCAACCGTTTCTCCATGAAGCTCCAGTTCACTTAATAAAGGGTTGTGGGGTGCATAGCTGGAGTCGCTCACGTCCCTTTTCTTCCTTTGCTACAGAGTGGAAAAACCTAGGGGTCAGTGGTCAACGAGGAGGTAGGTGAATCCTTGGGTATGGTCTCTGTCCGGGTTCTTATCAGGATAATGTAAGTGAATAGTAAGAGTTAGAGTCTGCCCTAAGACACAGAGATACATTGCCAAGGTGTGAGAAATAGGAACTACTTCACCAGTTTCCATAATCCTATTACCCCATTCATAAATCCTTTCTGTCTTTTCTTTTGTTTTTTGGTGGGACTGGGGTTTGAACTTCCTGTCTTTTTTGTTGTTGCTGTTCCACGACTGAAGCATCTTTCTACTCTCCTCTACACAGCTCTCATCTCACTCAAGAAAAAAACCATTAATTACTGGAGGTGTGGCTCAATTGGTAGAGCGCTTGCTTAGCAAGTACAAGGCCCTGAGTTCAAACCCCAGTACTGAAAAAAAAAATACCCATTAATCCTTACAGAAAACATTAGTCCTTCTTTTTTCCTTTTTCTTCTTTTCAGTACTGGGGATTGAACCCAGGGCATTGAAGATGCTAGGCAAGTACTCTACCACTGAGTTACATCTGCAAATCTTTTCTTTTTTAATGTCTGGGGAAGTCTATTTTATTAATTTATTACTTTTTGGGGTGCTGGGGATTGGATCCAGGACCTCACTCATGCTAGATAAGCCCTTTACCACTGAGCTTCCCCCGCCAGCCCCCAGGAAACATTATTCTGTCCATGTAACCATAGACAACTAAAATGCAAACACAGAGCATGAAGACATCCTAGTTCTACAGTGAAATTGTGGCACAACTGGACAGAACCCAAATGTTTTGGCTTCTAAAGGTCTAATTCCTTCAGTCTGATGAAGGAAACTCCACCCAGCCTCAAGGCATTAAACATAATTCTAATTTATTTATTTACTTTTCCCAAGCCATGGGAATTAAAGAATAGCGTACTGTAGTTTGCAAGCCATTAATGAGTCATAAAATCAACTTAATGGGTCATGACTGATATTTTTTAAATAAACTAAGATAAACTAAAACAAATCTCTCAGAATGCACCTCATGTATTTTTCAAGAATTAAATATTATTTTATAAAAATATTTCAGTTTTATATATGTATATATGGCACCAATATAATACTTATTTCTTGCAGGTACAGAAGATAAAAATATAGAAATAAAAACCTTTTTGAAGCTAGATGAATTTTTAGCACCAGCAAAACTAAAACTGAATTGATTTCTCTAGGCTGGATAAGGACCAGTCTTGGACTGGAGGTGTGGTTCATGTGGTAGAGTACCTGCTTTGCAAGCATGAAACCCTGGGTTCAAACTCCAGTCCCACCAAAGAAAAAAAAGAGAGAGAGAAAAGGACCAATCTGTTTTTCCAGCAGAACAAATACACATTATGATGACAATATCTCAAGGATTCTTTTTTAGGAACTCCATGAATCCTAGAGGAAGCACTTGTATGATGGTGGTTCAAGGAAAAGTTGGGTAAACTGAGAAATACACAGAAAATGGTACTATGGCCTGAAATCCCAGAAACAGCCATGATGTGTAATCAAACTCCGTTCCCGGGTGACTTCCCTCCTTTTCTGTGCGTGGCTGGACTGGAATGTAGTGAGGCCTCTGGCGAAAGGGAATGAACAGGAGGGGCTGGGCTCCACCCTCTCTCAAAGTCTCTGCAATGGTTGCAGTCAGTGATTTTTCAAATATCCTATGGAAGTGGAACAAACGTGATTTCTTTTATCAAAACTTGTATTGTAAGAAGAAAGGTTATAGTGTTACAGATAGAGACTCAGAGCTGGGGCTTGCCTAGCTTGCGTTCCATCCCCAGGGCACAACTCGTGCACACACACACACACACACATACACACTTGTCACATCTGATTAATTTCAATCTGTCATATCTGGAATTTAGGGAAAAAAGGATGAAGTAAGCAGAGGAAACACCTATGAAATGCCTTATTTGTATTTCACCTGTCCTGCACTTATGCATAATTCCAACATGCTTTATAAAAGTGTTGATTCTCACTGGATTTAAATCTGACATTTAGAATCTGAAGTTTAAAAAAGGGGGGGGGGTGAAGTAGCAAACTATGTGAATTTGCTGACCTCTACTGGGCAAGATGGATAAACTATAAACTACATTGAAGGATAATTGCAAACTTACTTGCTAAATACAGTATTCAAATGTTATTTGCAAAGAAAATAACTTTCAGATGCTCTTGTCATAACACACACACAAGGTAATTATCTGAGGACATGGATATATTAATTTGACTCTCTGTAATTATGTAACTTTGTATAGGTACATCAAAACATTATGCTGTAGGGTTGGCTCAAGTGGTAGAGTGCCGCCTAGCAAGGGTGAAACCCTGAGTTCAAATCCCAGCACCACCAAAAAACCCCAAAACAACATGTTGTACAACTTAAACACATGCAATTAAAATGTATGCCCTTAAAACCTTTTTATGGAATGGCAGGCACTCTACCACTTGAGCCTCTATGCCAGCCCTTTCTTTTGTGTTGGGTATTTTTGAGATAGGATCTCTCAAACTATTTACTGGGGGCTGGCTTCAAACTGTAATCCTCCTAATCTCTGCTTCCTGAGTAGCTAAGACTACAGGTGTGAGCCACTGGCACTGGGCTGGGACTGGGGGGTTGAACTCAGGGCTTTGCACTCACAAAGCAGGCACTCTACTATACGTTTAGAAATAAGATGTGTGTGGAGGGGGAGTGGAAAATGATGGAGGGAAAGAATTCAACTATGATATATTGTAAGAACTTTTGTAAATGTCACATTGTATCCCTAACACAATAATAATTTTTAAAAATCCTGGGGAAGAAAGAAAAGAAAGAGAGGAAGGAAGGAAAGAAAGAGAAAGTGAAATGTTGGACTGGGATTGTAGCTCAGTAGTAGAGAACATGATTCAATCCCCAGAACACACACACACACACACACACACACACACACACACACACCACACGTGTGTGTGCGTGTCAAAATCACAATGTCAGCTGGGCCTGGTGGCTTACACTTATAACCCCAGCATTTGACAGGCTGAGGCAGAAGGATCTCGAGTTCCAAAACAACATATAGAGACTCTATTTCAAAAAAAAATTCAGAATGTCTTTGATGGCATAGATAACTTTCATTTTAAAGAAGTATTGCTAAGAGATTGTCAATCCATTGTTAACTATTATAGGCAGGCAGGGAAAAACAATTTTGGGTAGCTAATGATGTGTTGGGTGATGTGCTAGACAATTTCATTTACTGATAGTACAAGAGCGAAGTGGGGCAGAGAATGGTCAGAAATTGTTTTCTGATTTTTTTTTTAGATGATGTGACTCAAGAAACATTCACAGAAGATCCCAGTAAGTCACTCTTTTTTGTTCATTTATTTGAAGTCATACTGGAGATAGAAGGATTGAGGATGATACTTGCCAGGAAGGAAGGAAGGAAGGGAAGGAAGGAGAGCTGGAAAAGGGTTGCTGGGCACTGTCAGCTCTCTTGCCCATCTTAGATGCCACTGTCACTGCAAACACACTGGTCTTATTCCTTCCATGTCTTTCTGTAATAGCTCCTTATATTTTCCTAAGTCCACAGACCTTCCTTTCAGTCCTTCTTGTCTCCCTTTCAGTCATCATCCGCTTATCCTTCTCCCTTTAGCTACTTTTCCTACCTGCCTTTTTCATTCCATGTTTTGTTTCTTTGCAGATCTAGTGAATGAGCCTTCTACAGATGAAACAGGTAAATTCTGCCAAAGTTCTTTTAAAATGGCCTGCCTTTTTAATATCACAATATTTGTTCCAGCTCCTGAATTAATCCTATGTTTTTTAGCTCTGAATAAAGGAATTATGAGAATGTTATTCAGAGACTGTGAGATAAAAGGAAAGAGAGACCTTCTAGTCCTCAAAAAAAGAGGGAACAAAGTGGATTAATAGCTAAAATTTTAAAAATAGCTAAAATAAAGCATGGGTAATAAAAACTTCCAAAAATTAGCTTAATATCCATAGGATCGATATTTTTTCAAAAAAGATTCCTGATTAACTTCAGTGAATTCTATTTCCTTGAACATAATACACAAACACAGCCACAGTCTTGACCTTGCCATGATATCTCCATGCTCACTTGTCCTACTCTGTTTTTCCCCTGGGAATTCAAAAGCATCCTCACACCTGCTGTTTTGTGCCTTTTCAGTTCTGGCTGATATCGAGCCTTCCACAGATGACCTGGGTGAGTTCAGATCTGGGATTCCAGGGCCATGAGGGCCAATCCAGACTTTCCACAGAGCCTGTATGGAAGGCAGTCCAGCTGCTGAAGCATCCTAAACGGAATTACAATTTAGGTCGCACATTCGTCCAGCATTTCAATTTAAATTAATTATATCTTTGAAACCCCTACCATGCAGGAAGCTGTTAGGTGTTTAATATATAAAATATCAAGATGTGATCTTTCAATGTTCAAAGACTTGGTGGGTAAAGGCAAGACAAATATATAAACAAATGTTTAGGAAGATAAAGGAAAGGGCTGGTCAAGGAGAGGACAGGTACTCCAGCCAAAGGAACAACATTGGCAAAGACCTGATAGCAAAATTCAAGTGGCAGGAAGTAAAAAGGAGACAGAAGCTAGATTTTGTGGGTTGGAGGGTGGCTGAGGATCTAACCCAGGGCCTTTCAAAAACCTAGTTTTTGAAAGCTGCTACTAAGTACCAGGGATGTAATGTTGTATGAACCTGAATTCTTACTGCTAGGCATCTTTTGTCTAACAGATGCTTTTGTTTGGTTCCATGACATGCAATAATCAGGTGAGCAAAAAGAAGGTATGGAGAACAGAAGGAGTCCATGACAATATTCAGTATTGGGGGTTAGGAAAGGCTTTTCTGCAGGCTACGTTGACTTAGCTGCTTCCTGAAAGACAAGTCAATCAAGTGAATAGAAGGGGAATAACTTTTAGGCAAAAAAAAAGAATGGGGGCTGGAGGGCCTGGCTCAAGTGGTAGAACACCTGCCCAGCAAACATGAGGCCCTGAGTTCAAACCCCAGTATTTTCGGGAAAAAAAGAAAGAAAGAAAACAATATGGGTAAAAGGCTTAGGATGGAAATGAAGACCAGTCAGAGAGGGGTTTTCATAGGGGAAGGTTTGATCAGTTTTGTGCAAAGGAAAGATCCACTCCATTCCCACTCCCTTTGCCCTACCTCCAGCACAGTGTGGAAAATTGATTTGACCATGTCAGTCTAGAACTGAGACAACCAGAAAAGATGCTATGGCAGTAGTTCCCCCAAAAAGATGATGTCTTAAACCAAGGTAGAGGTAATGAAAGTTAAATGTGAGGTTGTAGAAAGAGGAATTGTTAAGACAATGGCTGGTTTCCTAGCTGTGGCTATGTGGTAGATGGTGGGACCATTCACTGAAGAACAACTCAAATTGGTAAAGGAAATTAAGTCAGTTTGAGATATATTGGATTTAAGGGGTCTTTGGAAAACTTAATGACCATTGAGTAAAATGGCAGTTGGAACTATAGAGCTGGAGTTCAGGAGCAAGATCCTGGCTAGAAACATCGTTTTGGGAGTTATCAGCACAGGGACCTGACATGAAACCATGGGGTAGGTGAACTCAGCTAGCATACTTCCTAGTCTCCCTTCAGCAACTCTTCCAATGACATTTTCCCAGATAACTCCCCTGAAAGTATTTTCCCAACGTTATATAATTCCTTGGCCAGTTCTCCATTCTGCAAACTAAGCTCAAATTAAACTTCAGGTTTGTCTGTTATTTTGTTTGTTTGTTTTGGTCTGCATTTCTTTTTTTTCTTTTTTTTGGCAGTACTGGGGCTTGCACTCAGGGCCTCACACTTGCTAGGAAGGTGCTCTAGTACTTGAGCCACTCCACCAGCCTTTTTTGTGTCGAGTATTTCCAAGATAGGGTCTTTCAAACTATCTGCCCTGGACTGGCTTTAAACCACAATCCTCCTGATCTCTGTCTCCCAAGTAGATAGGATTGTAGCATGAGCCACCAGCACCTGGCTGGTCTGTTTTTTTGAGACAGGGTCTCACTATGTAGCACAGGTTGGCTTGGAACTGGGATTATAGGCATGCACCACCATGCCTATCTAACCCTTGGTATTCTTTACTCACCAACTCTCATCAAAGAACCTGTGATGATGTATCTAATCTAAAAAGAAGAAACTTTGTGAGGAGAAGCTCCTATAGAACAATAATGTGTTTTCTCCTTAAATCTAGAATGAAACTCTTCTGGGCATAAGACTCTTTGCCTCATGTTCCTACTAATATTGCTTCTTTTGCTGAGTGTGACAGTGATGCTTATAGTCCCAGCTACTTGCAATGCTGAAGCAGGATGATTGCTTGAGCCCAGGGGCTCAAAGACAGCTTGGGTAACATAGTGAGACCCTGCCTCTAAAAAACGTAAAAAATTCTTTTTTGCTTTTTATCAATACAATGAATTCCTCAACTTTGCAAGAGAGAAAGGTGAAAGACAAAAATCTCACCTTAATTCCCAGTCTCTTCAGTTGTGTGGATCAACTCAGCCCAATAGGGGTTGCTAAAAGAGTTATTAATTCATCTGTCAATAACCTATTTAGGAGTACATTAACTAGGTCCCAAGTGAGGCAACTTGACAGTCACAGAAGTGGTAACTTCTAGAATTGGTAATAACTGAATAAAATTTCTGCTTTCCAGTCTCATCCAATGATAAAAACGCCACAGCAGGTATGATTACTTCTTCCATGTCTTTTTTTTTTGTGGCACCAGGTTTTGAACTCAGGGCCTCCTGCTTGCTAGGCAGGTGCTCTACCACTTGAGCCACTCTGCCAGCCCTTGCATGCCTTTTTCTTAAGGTTTTTCTTCCTATGGATTCTTTACCTCCTTGTTCCTTGGTGGTACATTCCCTAGTTTATTTCCATTTCTATGTCAAAAAGTGCTCTTTATTCCTCTCACCCAATTTTTTGTTTGTTTGTTTTTAATGAGTCACAAGGAAAGGATGAGACAACCACTATTGAATGGTCTCCAAACCACCCTTTCCCTGAAGTACTTTAGGACTTTATTTAGTGATTAATGGGTGGGGAAATAAAATCAACTTGACTGCAAGAACTCCATATTACCATAGACGTCATGGCTAGAATTGCTTTACCTAATGTCCTGGAAATTCTGATCTGCAGCTGAAGTAGAGACATTTTCATTCTTCAGAATGAGCTTATCAGCATTTCAGTTTAATATTTACTATTGTCACCCAGATAGTCCTAGAAAGACTTTCTTTTTCCTAGAAGAGTTCTCAGAGATTATTTTATCTACTTCTGCTTCCAGGTAGGGAAGCACCTAACTTTCATTTGAGTCAATTTCCTCTTGCTATGCTTTTAGTAAGCAGGAAGAGCATGCCCCAACTTGCAATGATCTAGCCTTTGTAGAGACCACTCTGTTTTTCCCCATTCTATCTCCTTTCCCCAGCCTTGTACCCTGTAATCCTATGTTTATGATGCTCCCATTTAGACCTCCCTGCTTTTTGTGTTGGTCTTCTTCAGAATGCCGGGATGAAAAATTTGCTTGCACAAGACTGTACTCTGTGCATCGGCCAGTCAAGCAATGCGTCCATCAGATCTGCTTCACCAGGTACGGGATGCACAATGTCCACAGAGCACCTCCCCTGGTAGTGTTTTTGAATCAGCAACTATTTAGTGAGCACTCACTATGGAATTGCAATCTTTGATGGGGCAGAAGTTTTTAGCATAACTCTTAGCTACTCCTGTAGGTGCTGCCTAGCATCAGGGGTCTGTGTTGAGGAATACTGAGAACAGACCAGTAGATGCCAAAAAGTAAGTAAAGATGAGAGTTGGAGGAAGATGGGTCACGAGGGAAACACTGGTGTATTATGAAAGACCCAGCTCTGAAGGCTGAAAATACTGGGAGTATTAGGGTTGACTCTAGGTGGAATGTCTCAAGTGCCACTAAGAAGAGTAATTAATACATGAAATCCTTATGCAAATCCAGACAGGGGAGGAGAGAGGGGGTCGGGGAGTGGAGAATACAACAGTTGAAGAGACATCCATGACCTTCACTAGTCCTCCCTCTCAAGACTTTTTTCTCTTTCCTTCCTTCACCATGACATTGGGACTGTGGCAGTTTACGACGCATGTACATCATCAACAATGAGATCTGCTCCCGTCTTGTCTGTAAGGAACATGAAGTTATGAAAGGTAAGCTGATGTCTGGGAAGGACAGTTATGACAGAGGTAGACAGAGTCACGATGCTCGTGGATCCAAGGTCTGGTTTTGGAGGCGGGGTCTAGGTACTGCCTTAGCTTCTATCAGCTCCTGCTGAAAGTTTCCCCAATCTAAGTAAAGCAGCAATATACAATCATGACCCTAACAAAAGTACTCCTAGATCCCTTTCCAAACTAGATCACAGTCCCCCAACTTCTCCTAAGTAGGGAGCTTTCTGAAGCTTAAGAGTAGAATTCTAAGGAAAAGAGCAGGTGAGCCAAGACAGATAATAGACTCCACAACCATGTGGCTTATCAGCCATGTTCATAGCTCTGCAAAGAAAGCACACACACACGTGAACACACACTCATTTGGAGACAGTAAGGTTTGGATAAAGTCCATAAAAAATAGATGGGACATTTAGCTACATTATAAACAGTTCGCCAATTCCAGGAACAATTTACATTGCTGGTAGAGGTGGAAGAAGGTAGAAAAGTATTATAAGAATAACTCTACAAAGGGCCCAAAATGTATGGCTACAGACCATGCATGGTGGGAACAAACACGCTTCTCACCTTCCCCCTGGACAGCCCCAAATGATGGCTGTGGTTAGTGACACCACCACAGATACAGCCACTTCTGACTCAGCAGCCTGCTTTGCAATGAGTGCCTGAGTAAGAGCTGTAGTTAACTTCGCAGAAGGAAACTTGCTGCCTGCCCCCATTGTCTTTGGGCAAGCCACCTGCAAGGGAAGCACCTTGACATTGAGGATGAGTACTTGGGACTCTAGCAAGTATCTCAGGGGATTTACTGCAATTAGCTAGTTGTACAAAATAAACACCTAAATGCAGATGGAATGGTTGGACTTCATTTTTCTATGTAATAGGTCCATGAGTAGAAGAACTGGGAGTCGGGTATCTAGAAGAAACTAACATTTTCTGGCCATTCATGCTAGGTACTTTGCATACATTATTTCATTTTAAGACTCACAAATGTACATCGAGGTAGTTATTTTAATGCTACTTTACAGAGATAAAAGTTAGGTTACTTTCTAGTAAGTGGCAAATAACTAGTAAGTGCCATGGCTGAGGTTTTAAACCAGATCATTTTCTCCTCAGAGTTTTTACTACAGATATAAAGTCTTCTCTTTCCCTTAAAACCAGAGTCCTCCTGTTTTCCTGCTTTTTATTCCCATCATACTCTGCTTCTTCTCTAGATGAACTTTGCCGACAGATGGCGGGTCTGCCCCCAAGGCGACTCCGTCGCTCCAACTACTTCCGACTTCCTCCATGTGAAGATGCGAATTTGCAGAGACTCAATGGTCTGTGATCATCAAGGAAGAGGGAAGAATGTGTGGGTAGGAAGAAGGCAGAGATCCTCCTTCTCCAACTATCAGCTCTTCATAGACATGAATATGTCTTAAACCAATTCCTCTGCAATGTCCAGCTGTTGCCCCTTCTCCTTATAATTTCATGGAAACTTCTAACATTTATTTCATTTTTTAGTACTTAAAATACAAAGTCTATATTATTGCATGGTTTTGCTGCTTTCCAATATCATAGGCATAGTGGATAAATGACCATGTGACTTACATACAAAAATTTGGAGAGAGAATAAACTTTAGGTTAATCTCTCTCTCTCTCTCTCTCTCTCTCTCTCTCTCTCTTTTCCGGTGCTAAGGATGGAACCCAGGGCCTTATGCCTGCTAGGCAAGTGCTCTATCACTGAGCTACAACCCCATCCCCTAGGTTAATAATCATAATTATTAAATCCGATAAAGGTATATCTTAGGGTAGAAGGTGCTATCTCCTCTATTTAGGCTAGCTGTAGAGCTACATTTATTTTCCTTCCAAGAGTTTCCTACATTAACTCACATCATTTACATATTCCTCTGTACTCATTTTATTTTGCTTGAATTATCCTAAAATTTGCCTGGCAGGTCTTCTTTTTTTGGATGGGGTGGGGGATGCATTGAGAGACAGGGTCTCACTGAGGTGGCCTGGGCTGGCCGCAAACTTGAGGTCCTCCTGCCTCAGTCTTCTAAGTGCTGGGACTACAAGAGTGAATCACCACACCTGGTCTGACAGATCTTCTTGACAAGAGGGTCATGGAAATTTTTGTAGTCCTAGAAGATTCAACAACAGAGCCAAAAATTATACAATCCTACTAGCAATACATAATGTCCTCTGCTAAGCTTAGAGTCTGGGGCTAAAGAGAAAGGACTATGTCAGGTATAGAAGTTGGACTCAATTCTCTATACAAATTTTCATGCAATTGTCCAATCAGGAAGTAGGGCTGGAAAGTAACTCTCATATACTTACCCATATATGGTAGTACTGGGGCTAGCTCACCTCCACAAAGCAAATTAGACAACTTATTGTGAAACTATACCATTGGTCTGAGTTTCTTAGAGTTGTTGCTACTTAGGACATGCCCAAGTAGAGCTTATATTTTGCAAATTGTTTCAAGAATATTCTCATTTGGGACATGCAGGTATGAGTTTTAACAGACAGTTGGAAAGCTTCCCTAATGTCTAAAATGAAGGAGTAAAGGAAGCACCACATGCAACAACCCATGTACTGGGGCTAGCAGTAACTATGCATCCTCAGATAAGTCCTTTTCCTTCATTAGGTTCTAGTTTAATTTCCTCACCTTTAATTAAGAAAGCTAAATTTCTGTTAATTCAAAGGTTTTAATTCTATAATTCTCTGGATTTTTTAAATGCATTGTTTATATTTCTTGGGGCCTAGATGTTTTCACAATAAGCATGTCTGCTTTATCCTAGATGTCAGTAGACCACAATGGTGATGGAACAAATTTCTTTTTTTTTTTTTTCTTGATAGTGCTAGGATCAGGACCCAGGGTCTGGTGCCCACTAAGCACAAGCTCTATCACTGAGTACATCTCCAGCCCCCAAATTCTATATTATTAAGTGACAAATTAATATATTATGAACCCTTCTATCTGACTAAACCAATAACTTCCTGTAAGAGCCAATGAGATTCTAACAAGAACCAGGTGACAGCAAGTTACATGTGACAACAGGAGCTGTATTCTTTTCATACTGCTGGAAAAACTAGCCAAATGAGGGTTGGAGTCTTGCTGTTAAGAAACCATTTAACTTAATGGAATTCACACAGTTGATTAAAGAGAAACACTAGGAAAAGCCTCAGAGCATGTACTCTCCACTGCACCATAGTCTCTAGAATTAAAATCACTCATGTTTAAATGCATATTGCAGCCACGACAGAGAAACCCCGAAGGCACAGTGTTTCTAGGAGTCATCTTAAGAATCTCTCTGTAAGGCTTCAAACCCAAAGTAATGACAAGAGATGGAAATGCTAATTGCCTTGATTCGATCAGTGCTTGTTGTATATGTGTATTGAAATATCACTCACAAATATGTATAAGTATTATGTTCTTTATTGTTCAAGAAAGGGAAATGCTAACTACTCTGATATGACCATGGCAAACTAGGTAGATGTATCAAATTATCACATTATATTCCATAAATTTGTAGGATTGCAATAATAATAATAAAAGTATCCATACCTAATTTTTTACCTTAGAAGACTGTGAAAAGTCATTTTGTGCCTTGAAGCTGGGAAAAATAACAATTTAAAAAGATCTCTTCGTGAACGTGACCCTCTCATTACACAGAAGTGACTTTCTTGCCAGGCGGCACTTGAGTCCTCACATTGTATCTGTTGGAAATTAAGCAGTTTAAAATGCTTTCTCAGAATTAAGTAGCTTTTGACTGGATTATTGCTTTTTCTTTTTCATTAAACAAAAATAGACCTGAATTAACGCTCTTTTATCCCACTTTGAAAACTGAGTACCAATATTGGTTGGTCCTGCTCTTCTCTATGCTGTCCTTCACTCTACTGCTTTACCGTTGGTTTTCCAAAATTCTGGGGTTTGAACTCAGTGCACTCTACCACTTGAGCCACTCCATCAGCCCTTTAATGTGATGGGTTCTTTCAAGATAGGGTCTTGAGAACTATTTGCCTGGGGCTGACTTCGAACCACGATCCTCCAATCTCTGTCTCTCAAGTAGCTAGGGTTGTAAGTGTGAGCCACCAGCATTCAGTTTGCTAGTGAGTTTTACTCTCACTTCTCTTTTGCATGATCAAATTCCTGTGTTTTGCCATTGCTCGGTGTTCTAATGTTCTCCATGCACCTTTTTTTTTTCTTGTGGTGCTGGAGATGGAATCCAGAGCCTCACACATGCTAAGCAAGTGGCATTCTACCACGGAGCTATACACTCCTGCTGCTTATATTTTAACAAAAAGCAATTTTTTAAACCAAAATTGTGAATCTTTAATGAGGAATGTAAGGATTTGGTAAAAATACTCATTAGGGATTGAATATTTTTGGTTTTTTTGGGGGGTGGTACTGGGTTTTGAACTCAGGCCCTCATGTTTGCTAGGCAGGTGCTCTACCACTTAATCCATGTCTCCAGCCCAAGATTGAATACTTTCTGATGCCCAGAATAGACAGCAGCCTCATCTGCCTACCCACAAATTCACTTTACTTTCTCTTCCTGAATTGAATTGAATTGATCCTACTCTGAGTCTAACTTTTCCCATATTTCATGATTGTGATTCAAGAAAATTCTCCTTTCTCCTGGAATGAACAAATTCTGAAAATGCAAGTGTGCGCGCTACTCAGTAGAGTTCCATGCACACTTTCTCTTAGTATTCTTTTGAGTCACAAGCAGATGGGGCAAACCCCAGCTGGCTTCCCCACCTCTGAGTCTTACTTCTGATGACATCAAGCAGTGAATGTTGCTAGCCACAAGCTCCAACCCACTCTGCTTCAAGGTGTTTGTGGCAAAAGTTGGATGTTAACCAAATACTGTACATCTGGTCAGAAAGCACAAACAACTTGTGAACCTTAAGGTTCCTCTTCCTTTTGTACTGAAGCAGCTGTCACAGTGGAAGAAGAATGAAGTCTGAAAGAAATGGATGCAAAGATGGATGCATAGCAGACAAGGAGAACATGAGATGGGAGGCAGTGACAGAAGGACACCAGGGTGGGGAATGCAGGGGGCAGGCAGATGGAATTCTCAAATTTCACATTCAAAGGCAATTTGGAAAGCAGAGTGAACTGGGTCCTGAGAGAGCTGGAAACTTGGATTGAAATGACGGACATCAGGAGCACAGTGGGGCGAGGCAGGACCTTCCTTGAGATTTTGTCAGCTCAAAGGAAGCTTTGGTTAAAATGCAACCCTTTGCTGGCAGTGTGGCTCAAGCGGTAGAGAGCGTGCCTGGGTTCAAACCCCAGTACTGCAGAAATTTATTTTTATTTATTTATTTTATTTTAAAACCAACCCTTTGATTAAAAAAAAAAATGATGTCCTTGTAGCTTTTAGCATTTTCACTAACCAGACATCAGGGAAAGTGACATGTTAAGGTTCTCTACAGGAACAGGTAGCCATAGGTCTGATTTTTTTTCTTTTCCCTTTCTTTCTTTCTACCTTTCTTTTTAAAAAAGCAGTCAAGCACAGCCAAAAGTAGCACTCAGACAACAACTTCTGGGCAGAAACCAAGACGGAAAAAGCAAACGTTGTTTATATAAATAGACACATAGAGCCCAAAGCTTCCTGTTTAAAAAAAAAAAAAAAAGTGAGACTTGCTTTACCTCAAACCCTCACGTTTTTGGTTTTTGGTTTTTTATAAACAAGTAACTGATAATGGTTTTGTGCTTTTTTCCTCAATTTGTCCAATCGCCCTGAGTAAGGTTCTAGTTTGTTTTTTTTTTTTTCTAACCCCTAGATCCTGCAGTTATTTGCCTGTCTCTATACTTACCTCTTTCCTCTTTTTTCTTTCTTCTGTGTGTTACCTGGCCATACATCTGTACTAGATAGCTGTTAAATTTATATAACAATGCACAGGGATTGATGATCTCATAAATTTATATGAGATTTGCTTCCCCCACACACAAAAAGTAATAGGTGAATTTTAATAAATATTAGGATTTTTGCTGGGCTCCATTGGCTCACACTTGTAATCCTAGCTACTCAGGAGGCAGAGATCAGGAAGATCACAGCACTGGGGAAGTAGTTTGAGAGACCCTATTCTGAAAATATCTACCACTAAAAGGGCTGGCATAGTGGTTCAAGGTGAAGGTCCTGAGTTCCAGTACCATAAAAAAAAAAGCAGGATCTTTTTATTGAGTGTTTGTTTGTTTGTTTGTTTTGTGGTACTCATGATCATGCCCAAGTCCTGAGCATGCCAGGCAAATGCTGCACCCCAGCCCAGGGAAGGTCCTGCAGTGGAAAATAACAGGAACTATACTTACAGGGTTGATATGCCACTGAAAGGGTTAATCTTTCACTTTGTCTCAAATGTACAAGCACAAGAAGTTTCAATGAAAGGTAGTGAGAACTGCACAGAAAGGCATTTCTTGGGCTGGTGGAGTGGTTCACGCAGTAAGAGCACCCACCTAGCAAATTTGAGACCCTGTGTTCAAACCCCAGTGCCACCAAAAGAAAGAGAAAAAGAAAAAAAACATTTCTTCCAATCATATACATATATCTATCTTTTTTCTTTTCTCTTTTTTTTGTGGTACGGGGTTGAACTTAAGGCCTACACCTTGAGCCACTCCATCATTTTTGTGAAGGGTTTTTTTGAGATAGGGTCTGGCAAACTATTTGCCTGGGCTGGCTTTGAAACACAATCCTCTTGATCTCTGCCTCCTGAGTAGCTAGGATTACAGGCACAAGTCACTGTGCCCAGCTATATCTGTCTATTCTTAAAAATGCATGAGATGTCACAGGGAAGAGAAACAAAGTAGTATCAATACAAACAATCTTATGAAAATGTACAATAGTAACATCAAAATAAATAGGTGTTGAAAATAAAAATTCCTTCAAAAATGTTCACATAAAATGGGCACTAGTGGCTTATATCTGTAGTCCTAGCTACTTGGAAGGCCAGGATTAGGAGGATCAAAGTTCAAGGCCAGCCTGGGCAAATAGTCTGAGAGACCCCATCTCCAAAATAACCAGAGCAAAATGGACAGGAGGTGTGGATCAATCAGTAGAGCGCCTGCTTTGCAAGCTCAAAGCCCTGAGTTCAAACCTCAGTCCCACCAAAAAAAAAAAAAGTGTTCAGATAAGCTGGGCAGGGTAAGGCATGCCTATAATCCCAGAGCTAAGGAAGCTGAGGTAGGCGGATCTCAAGGCCAGCTTGTGCTATACAGGAGACCCTCAAACAACAACAACAACAAAACCACAAAAGGAGAAATATTCATGTAAAATCATGAATGGTTCATGTTCCACCTAGGATGTGTGTGTGTATACGTGTAAGGGGGGGAGGAAGAGAGATTAAGAGAGCAAAACAGATGAACAAACAAACAAAAAGAGTCATGAGGCTGGTATGTAGCTCAGTGGTAGAGTGCTTGACTAGCATGCCAAAGGCCCTGGGTTTAATGCCAGCTCGAAAAATAAACAAAAATGAAATTATGAATGGTAGCTCTTTACTAATTAGGAGAAACTAGTGTGTCGAAAGGTAATTTGTAACTGCATAAAATCAAACAACTGTCCTTCCTTCCTTCCTTTCTTTTCTTTTTATTTTTTTCAGTCAGCCCAGGCTGGCCTGGAACTTGTGATCCTCCTGCCTCAGCCTTCTGAGTTCTGAGATTACTGGCATACACCATCATGCCCAGCTACTGTGCTCTTTCATGTTGCCACTAGCTGACAGAAACTAAGACACAAGGATCTGACTTATTATAATAATTAATAATTAAAGTCCAGGTGCTCATAAGAAGGGCAATATATGCTAATGAGACAGGACAAAAAAAAGTTGCATTTATGGTGAATGGGGCATTTAGACCCCATATCACGTTGGTTATAGGTATTATGAAACCTACATTTATATCATCCTGCTCACTGTGATACAAAAAACTTGATAATGTCCAAACTTGGCATTCCCTGTTGTGTGATCCTAAGACAGACGCTTCTATTCTGTAAACCAATGGCAGTTAATAAATAAATAGGTGTTGAAAATAAAAATTCCTTCAAAAATGTTCATATTTTCAATGCTCCTTGAATTCTGGGGTTATAACCAGAATATATGTATATATATATATATTATATATACATATAATATATGTATATTGGGTTATAATAAACCCAATATACATTGAAAAAAGCATAAGTTGTGAGTGCATTTCATACACCTAACCTAGAGAACGTCCTAGCTTAGCAACACTGCACACTGCAGATGTGCAGGGCTGGCTGGGGCTGCAGCTCACCCTGCTGCCCAGCACCCTGACAGTTTCTTTTTCTTTCTTTCTTTCTTTTTTTTTTTTTTTTTTGATGGCACTAGAGTTTGAACTCAGGATTTTATGCTTACTAGGCCGGCACTTACTATGTATTGCTAACTAGTCCAGGGAACAGATCAAAATTCAAAATTCCAAGTATGGTTTCTACTGAGTGAGTGTTGTTTTCCCACCATGGTAAAGTTAAAAAAAAAAAAAAAGGTCCTGTCAAATGAGTGCAAGTCAGGTACTATTTATTCCAGAGTCTAGAACTAGAGATGGTGTGCGTCTGGTTACTTGTTTTCTTGTTTTCCTCAGAGTGCTTTGTGCCCACTGACTGAGGGCTGTGATGCACTGTGCTCACTTAGAGCTGAGGCCAAGTGCAAGTGACTTTTGCTTTCACACTGTGTGCACATGCGCAACCCAGGAATTTTGTGGAGACTCAGACAATGGTCTGGAATCTGACCAGAGGCAGAAAATGGAAAATACCAAAGTGAACACACATGCACACACACACACTTTTTTGTTTGTTTGTTTTTGATGGTACTGAGGTTTGAACACAGGGCCTCATACTTGCTAGACTACTTCTTTACTTCTTTACTACTTCTTTAGCCACTCCCCAGTCCATATTTTGTTTTTTTTGTTTTTTTTGGCAGCATCCGGATTTGAACTCAAGGCTTCATGCTTGCTAGGCAGGCGCTCTTGTTGCTTGAGACACACCACTAGCCCCATGTTTTGTTTTTTGACATAGATTCTCACTGAGTAGTTCAGATTGGCCTCAAATGCCAGTCCTCTTGCCTCAGCCTCCCAACTGGTAGGATTACAGGCACGATTCACCATGCCTGGCTCCAGTCTTTTTCTTTGTCATAGTTTCTTTAGTTGATTCTTTCAGGAAGTATAGTATATATTTCAGAGCACAAACTCTGGAGCTGGATCACATGGGTGTAAACTCTGATCTCATCATTATGATGGGAACCATTCTGTGCCTCCTCCTCTGTAAAAGAGATCAGTGACAGCATATCTTTAGGAGAACTGTAAAATTAAATGAATTGTTTTTGAGGGAAAGTATTGGGGTTTGAACTCAGGCCCTCATGCTTGGGGGGCAGACACTCTACCACTTGAGCCACTCCACCAGCACTTTGTTCTGTTGGGTATTTTCAAGATAGGGTCACTCAAATTATTCTCCAGGGCTGGCCTCGAACTACAGTCCTCCTGATCTCTGCCTCCTGAGTAGCTAGGATTCAGGTGTGAGCCATTGGAGCCTGGCAAAATTAAATGAATTAATGGTTAGAACACCACTTGGCACATTGACACCACTTGGCACATTGACACCATGTAAATGTGATTCATCTTTCATTCAATAAACATCTTTTGAATTCCATGTGCTTGAGCAGTGATTGAATCTGTATACTCAAGGAAATTAGTCACGCCTGTGTGTGTGTGTGTGTGTGTGTGTGTGTGTGTGTGAGACAGACAGACAGACAGAGAGAGAGAGAGAGAGAGAGAAAGATTGATTCTAGGGCCAGGTAAGTGCTCTATCACTAAATTACATCTCCTGTCCTTTTTATTTTTTATTTTTAGACAGATTCACACTGAGTTGTCCAGGCTGGCCTTGAACTTGCAATCCTCCTGCCTTGGCCTCCTGAGAGCTGGGATTTCACTTTTTTTTTATTTGGGCAGTAGTGGGGTTTGACCTCAGGGCCTCATGCTGGCCCAAGCTGGGATTACAGATGTACACTTTTCAATACTCAATTTGTTTCTTTCTCCTTTCAATAGTATCTTTTGCCTCTTACAATGATATACATTTTCTTTTTGGGGTTTTTATAAATTTTGTTTCTTTTCTTTTTTGGAGGTACTGGAGTTTGAACTGAGGGCCTTGCTCTGACTAGGCAGCGCTCAACCACTTGAGCCATACCTCCAACCAAAATGAATTCTTTTTAAGTGTACAACTCAATAGCATTCAATTCATACACATCGTTGCACAACCACCCCCTTTATTTCCAAAACCTTTTCTTCATCCCAAAGGATGAAGTATGTCCATTAAGCATTCACTCCCTGTTGTCTCTTCCCCCCACCCCACCCCCTGGGTGACCACCCATCTGCTTTCTGCCTCTATGGATTTACCTATTCTGGATGTTTCATAGAACATAAGCTATGTGACCCTTTTGTATCTGCCTGAACCAAAATTTTAGGATTGACTGGAAGCATGGCACAAGTGCCATATGAGCACTAGCACCTGAGTTCAAAGCCTAGTACCACAAAAAAATTAAATAAATAAACTGGGATCATCAGAATGGGGCATAAGTAAATAATTCTAGAGCATACAGAGGATAACTGTTTCAATAGGAGGACTTTGACTTTACTTATTTTTATGATGTGGGCTGTAGACATACTTCCTTCTAGTCTAAAGTAATAGTAAGGGTGAGAGGCACATTGAGTAAATTAACCAAGATGCTGGAGTGTACTAAGGGGTGAGTGGTGTCTTTTCCCAATTGTGCTGAGGGGGTTGACTCTCCCTTTTCTGCTCTGATAACACAGTGAGAAGACACTTTTGGCCAATGTGCTGATGGGTGAGGAGAAGGGAAAGAGGTGGGGCTTTTGGGAGGAGGAAACCAGGTTCCAGTGTGTGCAAAAGAATCCAGAGCTCCAGGACTGGGGGTGTGGCTCACCCACATGGTAGAGCCTGCAAGTACGAGACCTGAGTTCAAAGCCAATACCATAAAAACTTAAAAAAAAAGGGAATTTGGAGTTCCTTATATCAATTAGCAGTTTCTTAAATCTCATTAAGGTTACTGATTTTAATTAAATCAAGAGGCATTGTGATTTAATTAGTGGTTATTATAAAAGAAAGAGTAATCAGCAACCTCCAAAAACAACAAAAAAACAAAGCTGGTGCTGGTGGCTCACACCTGTAATCCTAGTTACTCCAGAGTTGGGAGGCAGAGATCAGGAAGATCGAGGATCAAAGCCAGCCCCAGGCAAACAGTTCAAGAGACACTATCTCGAAAATACCCAAAACATAACAGGGCTGGCGGAGTGGTTCAAGTGGTAGAATGCCTGCCTAGCAAGCATGAGGCCTTGAGTTCAAACCCCAGTATAGCCAAAAAGAAAAAAAAAATTGTAATATAATTTTAGGACTTGCTAGAGCAGAGGGTGCCTGATTTCAATGATTACTAGAACCATTTAGACAAATATCCCTAGTGTGGAGAATGGCAATTCTACAGATAATGTATTATTTCTTTATAAACTTCTCTTATCTACTTTAGAGCTATTTTGTCAAAATTATCCCTACCAGTCACTGAAATCATTCATTATCCTACATGGCAGAAAAAACACATCCTATGCAATTTGGTCCTTAAAATGTACTTACCTACTTTGCCTGGAGCACCTCTAATTTTCCTTGGCATTGCAATTTGTTAGAAAGCAACCCCGGGGGCTGGTGAATGGCTCAAGTAGTAGAGCCCCTGCCTAGCAAGCATGAGGCCCTGAGTTCAAATCCTGGTACTGCAAAAAAAAATAAAAAGCACCCTCACCAATGTACATCAATTTCTTGAAAATATATAGTCACACAAATGTGGAGTTTTAGCAGTGGAGAAGCTTTGGAGATCTTAGGAGAGTTCCGATCATTATCAAAATTTAGCTCTAAACTGCTCTTCTGCTTTGGGATTGCTGGAATGTTTGTCAGAGTCCTGGACACTGAAGACTCACTGAGTCAGATCTGTAGGGATTAAACACTGGAATGTGCAACTTCACATCCAGCCACACAGGAATGTGGGAACCTTTAATCTGCTCACTTGCACTGATTACTAATAAGAAAACTTCAAATCATGGGAGCAGAACACTTGTTGTGGTCCCAATTTTTTTTTTTGTTATTTTGTTGTTATTGTCTTATTTCCTTATTTATTGCAGTCCTGGGGTTTGAACTCAGGGCCTACACCTTGAGCCATTCCATTAGCCCTTTTTTGTGACAGGTTTTTCGAGATAGGGTCTCTCGAACCTGGGCTGGCTTCAAACTACAATCCTCCTGATCTCTGCCTCTTTAGCAGCTAGGATTACAGGCATGAGCCACCAGTGCCTGGCATGATAATATTTTATAAAAACATTTCTTTATAGAGTATCTTTCATGCACGAGGCAATATGCCGAATCACTTACTTACATTAACCCTTTTTTTTCTCCTTTGGTGGTACCAGGGTTTGAACTCAGGGCTTCATGCTTGCTAAGTGGACACTACCACTTGAGCCATCTGCCAGCCCCTTACTTCCATTATCTTTAACCATCATGCAAGATAGTTGCTTCAACTAACTCCCTGAGCATCACTCTTCATGTTTGAAAATTGAAATAATAACTGTTCCCACCTGTTGGATTTAAAATGAGATAATGTTTGCAATACACTTAACACAGAACCTGGCGTAAAATATGTGCACGACAAAGGTTAGTTATTACCACTATTTGTTCATGTTCTGTTCCTGGAAAAACTGAAACATATACAATTAGGTAACACATTCAAAAGAATGTAGAGGAGGGGGCTGGAGGTGTAGCTCAATCAGTAGAGCACCTGCCTAGCAAGCAAACAGTCCTGAGTTCAAACCCCAGTAACACACACACACACACACACAATGATGGATAGGAACTGGTGGAGACCAAATCTGTATGTGTTTGATTACAAAACCTTTTCCCATTACTCTGTAGTATTTCTTATATGTGTACGAACAGTGAAGCTTCTTAGCTCAATTCCTCATCAAAAAGAATTATTTCCTGAGACTCAAGTGGTAGAGCACACCTGCCTAGCAAGTACAAGGCCCTGTACTACACACACACACACACACACACACACACACACACACACACACACACACGGAAGGAATAAAGAAAGACCTTAGTATTACCCGCCTCCCCCCCAAGAAAAGTCAATTCTTTTTCTTTAGCCCTTTGAACAGACTTTGGCTTTCGATAAATACTTGTTTATAGTTCTCTCATCCTTGAAGAGCCCTGGGCAGCCGCACAGCAGAGGCTGAGTAATTCCTGTACATGTTTAAAGACCTACCCTCAACTTTTTCAAACCCCAGAGAAATTCAGAGACCTGCCTGGCAGTAAACTGAGAAAAACAAAAATTGGGGAATGCAGAAGTTGAAGCAATCCAAAAACCAGCTTTCACCCACACAGACCCCTTTTTGGGTCCTTTCAAAACAACAAAGTATCACATTGAGCAATCTAGCTGGTGTCCAAAAATAGTGGCCTGGGAGTCATTATCTGAGTGTGTTAGCCCCGAGACAGGAATGTGTGCCCTAGAGACTTCCCCGGGGCCCTCCAGCCTCACTCACTGGCCACCGTGAAACCTCACCTGTGCTTCTCGCCATGAAGAGTAAGTGTGAAGTCCAGATGTCCAAAGCCTGGCTCACCACCAGCCACACAATTTCCAAGTCATGTTACTGTTGTTAAAATAAGCTCACCAGGTTACACTGTGGTTTTTCAATAGAAGTTGGTGAGGGAAGAGGGCAGTTAGTAAGGAAAATAGGAGTTGGCGGAGGGGGTGAATTCAAATATATATTTGGTGTATTGTAAGAAATTTTGTAAATGCCACAACATACCCCCATCCAGCACAACAATTCTTAAAAAAAGAAGAGTTGAATTAAACCCTATAAAATTGAGAAAAAGGGGGAGGTGGTGGAGGAGGAGGAGAAGAAGGAAGAAGAAGAAATAAATAACATCTCAAAGCTCTCTGTCATCATTGCTATGAGCCATCACTCAGACCAACTAAGCTATTCATTGTTGCTAAAACACACAAAGCAAATCTTCCCAGTCCTGCCTTGGCTCATGCTGAGAGGGATGAGAACTGTTATTAAGCACATTCCACATATTCCAAATAACCATGCTTGCACATTCACACACAGTAGCTAAGTAAATCCTCAGACCTACTTTGTGAAAAAAAAATCCTGTCCCAAGGTCATGCGTTTCCTAAGTAAGAGGTCAGATCTGGGGCCAGAGTCTCTGTCTTCGAAGACCTTGTAGTTTCATTATTCTTATCATCCTCTATCATCTCTCTCTATCCTCTACGTTTATCCACATCTTATCCATTGATCAAGGTTTCCTTGAAGCTCAACACCTATCAAGAAGCTTTCGATGATGACTTCTGTCTGCCATGATGCTCTTTTCCTCTGACCTCATCTCAGTTGCATGATGCTTGTCTTATTACTGGGTCTGAACAGGAGAACAAGAGACCATGGATGGGATGTTTTCACGAGGAAGGACTCATGCTTTCTAGAGAATTAGAGAATCGTTGGTTTTCGTTTTTTCTCCACTGAAACATCCTGTAAATAAGAGTAAAACAAGAAATACTGACTACCTGAGGGTATAACCCAAACCGCCCATGCTAGGCTGAAATTACCCTGGAATCTATGCTTTAAAAATTTTAAATTTGCATGATGCTATGTTAGCAGCCTAAGCTTGTCAGTGGGCTGACTCTGCAGTGCAGAATACAGATTGCTGAAACTTTCCTCCTTTTTTTTTTTTTTGTGGTGCTGGGGTCAGAACCAAGATCTCCAGCAGGGTAGACAAGCACTGTACCTCTGAACTACACTCCTTGTCCCTAAACAACTTTTTTTTTTTTTTTTGACGGTACTGGGGTTTGAACTAAGGGCCTCGCTCTTGCTAGGGAGGTGCTCTTCCCAGTTGAGCCACTCTGCCGGCCCTGATAATATTCTTAATTTATAAGATACACACTGAAAAGTAAGAGATTTTTCAAATAAGGAGAAATTATATAAGAATGCACACCAAGTATTTGGTGTTACAGTTATCAGGTTTTTCCAATACCATCTAATATATTTTATAAAATAGTGTGAGTAATATCTACAAACAATTCTGCTAACAGCCTTTTTCTTTTTTTTTTGGCAGCACTGGAGTTTGAACTCGGAGCCTGACACTTGTTAAGCAGGCGCTCTACCACTTGATCCAGTCCACCAGCCCCTTTAATGTGATGTTTTTTTTCGAGATAGGTTCTCTCGAACTATTTGCCCGGTTGGCTTCAAACCTTGATCCTCCTGATCTCTGCCACCTGAATAGCTAGGATTACAGGCTTGAACCACCGGTACCCGGCCAGTGTCTGTTTGGACCAGGGGAAGGAGCACATATTCGTGCTTCAACAAGATTTAGATTTAATTACAGGCTAGGTCAGCTATTTTCATTTTTTATGTGGGAGAAAGTCTTTCTTGCCTGGGGCATGTGTTGAGTTTGACAGACATGCACGCCAAACATAGTACTAAACGCGACAGCAGTCTGGGAGGAGGGTCCTCTGGAGCTCTGGTGAAGCTTTCCAAACTGTTTCAACCAAGATCTTGTCTTTGCCTCTTTTCTGTTGCGATAACAGAATCCCACAGACTGGCTAAACTATAAAAATACTCGTTTATTTGGCTCATTTTCTGGAGACTGAGAAGTTCAAGAGCCCAGCACCGGCACTGGGTCAGGGGCTTGTGCGCTGCAGGTGAGATGGCAGAGGCGTAGCCCAGTGAGTGGGGTGGGGTGGGGACAAGATTGAGCAATGGCAAGGAAGGGAGCAGACCTCATCCTTTTTATTAGAGGCATTTTTGAGATAAACAGTCCACTCCTAAGAAAAAGGCATGTACCCATTCAATCCGTGGCCTGGTCACTTCTTAAAGGTTCCAGCCTCCAACTCTGTTACAATGGCAATTAAATCCAAAAGGAGTTTTGGAGGGGAGAATCAAAGCCCAACAGATCTGTAGTGTTGATTTTAACAGCATGACAGTGTCACATGAGCTTTGGAGGAAGGCTGACTTCATGATGATACCACATGAGCTTTGGAGAAGGCTGGCTTGGGTTCAAATCTTATTCCTAGTTTATCTGCTTTCCAGCCGTTAGCTGATCTTGTTAGATAATGAATTTTTGTATAAAAGAATGAGCTCTCTCCTGAGTCAGGGGCTGAGCAGAAAGGAGAGCCCTAGTCTAAGAAGCTGTTGGGGTTTTAAAAGTAATTATTTCAGGGCTGAGTGCAGTGACTCAGCCCCTCAAATGCTGTGTGGAAGGTCCCTAGCCACATACATCCTGTCATGGGAATTGAACTGGCAAGAAAACTTCTAATGAATCTTGTACAGGTGATGCCAGCCCTTGGTAGGTACACAAGCCTAGAGCTTCTGTCTTCTGCAGCGATAAGACTTCAGCCCTGTGAGCCGGGGATCAGGTGGACAGTAGACCTTTGGTCCGTGCATGTATGGTTCCAAGGAGACCACCAGGAAGGGGAAATCGCACACTCAGGATGCAGAGTTCAGCACTGTCCTGAGCATGCTTGATTCATTTTTTTCCCATAATACTGTCCAACTTCTGCTGAAGACATGCAGCCTTTCAACACGTCTCAAATTGTCACTATCACTTCAATGAAGCACATTCACTTTCATCCCATTTGCTTTCTGGGAGGCAGAATTTTACAAAACGAAAGGCAGGGAAACACTCAGTAGATCACACAAGCATCTCAACACAACGGACCATAACTTAGCACTGAGTAAGAGCTTCTCCACTTACACTGAGCTGTGGAATGCATGTGCAGGAATTAAAATATGGGGGTGGGAGGCTAGCACCTGTAATCCTAGCTACTCCTGAGGCAGAGATCCAGATGATCAAGGTTCAAAGCCAGTCCGGACAAATAATTCAAGAGACTCTATCTCAAATACTCAATACAAAAAACAGGACCAACAGAGTGGCTCAAGTAGCAGAGCATCTGCCAAGCATGTATAAGGCCCTAATTCAATCCCCAGCACCAATATATATATTTGCGGGGGGGGCAGGGAGGGCAGATGTAAGATTTTTTTTCCTTTTTATCCTTTTGGTGGTTCCGGAGCTTGAAATCAGAGTCTTGTGCTTGCTAGGTGTTGAAATTTCTTGTCATTATTTATCTATTTATTCTTATTTTGGGTGGTACTGAGGTTTGATTGCAGGGCCTCATGCTTGCTAGACAGGTACTCTACCACTTGAACCACTCCATCAGCCCTTTTTTGTGATGAGCGTTGTCGAGATAGAATCTCATGAACTGTTTACCCAAGGCTGATTTTGAACCGAGATCTTCCTGATCTCTACCTCCTAAGAAGCTAGGATTATAGGCGTGAGCCACTGGCACCCGGCTTGACTATTTATTTATTTATTCATTTAAATAAATTTTTGACCATGCTTGGTCAAAATCACCAGTAATAAATTCACAAATAAGGCAGACTTACTATATTTAAAAACCCAGAAGTCAGGATCCCCTTAAGATCAGCTTAACTACTGACTCTTCCCTTAAATTATACGTTATAACTCCCTGGATTCATCATAGCAAAGACAGCACAAGAACCAAAAGACCCAAGTGAGCAAGCCTACAAGAGCCTCTTCCTATAAATCCAGATCAGGACTCACACTAAAGCTAGGAAAAGTTCCATACATAATTATAGCAGAGAAACAAAGAATTTTTTTCACCTCATTCTCCTAGTGGTCTGTTTATATGTATAATTTTAATCTTCCATCTGCCTCTGCTCCTTTGTATCTTATCCGAAGCCAGAATTATATTCGATGCAGGTGTAATATAATTCATGAGACTTGCATACTACCATAAGTACAGTAAGAGAACAAGCAACCCCTCTGTGTTATTTTTTGACTGGCCTGTTGGCTTGAACTGTGTGTTAAGTGATAATCCTCAAAGACAAATAGGCATTTCTGTTGTTCCCCTGGACATTAATTAGTATGGTTTCTCTTTACATTACGGTCTTCTCCACTCTTGTATTTGTATGGAAAGATAACTCCCTGATCAAAAATCTCCCAACCCTTGACTAAGATGGGAGTTCAATAGCATTGGATATGTCAACCCATGACTATACTGACCCCTGGTCTTACCTGTGACTAATTTTTCCAGGGTTCTGAATGTTACTGTGAGATATGATAAAAGGTTCTTTGAGGGAGCATACCAAGTAAGAATAATCATCCAGGACCCTGTGTACCCTGCCCCTTTTTTCTTCTTAACTCTCCCACAGAGGAGCTTGGGTAATAAACTCAAGTTGCAAACTGTCCAGAGCAGTGTTAACATCACTACAGTGAACAGACTGTTGGACTGTCACTTCCCACTGACAACAATTCAGTTAGATTTTGTGCAAAGGAAAGGAAAAATTATAAGCCTCCTGTCTTCTGGGAATATCTAAAGGGAGCCTGTTAAGGGAATATCCATATCCTCCCCTTGCACTTGACCTATGAAAACTCAATATTTCAGATGCACAGAGTCCACATTCCCTGCATTGTAAATCTTTAAATGTTTGTAAAATAACCCTGGACCCTTTAGAACATAGACCAAAAGTTCATCCTCTCCCTTGTTTGATCCAAACCAGGAAACTTCACCCTATACCATTTATCTGGGTGTTTTGTTTTGTTTTGAGACTGGGACTGGCTATGTTGTCCAGGCTGACCTTGAACTCACTAGGCAGCCGAGGCTGGCCTCACACTCACATTTCTCTTGTCAAAGCCTCCTGAGTGATGTCATCATAGGTGTGCACTACAATGCCCAGCTACTACACTGGGGACCTTGTGTGCCCCATGAGGAGACTTTGTGGAGAAGGATACCTGTGGGGCTTATATATATAGACAGCAGAGAATTGGGGAAATTTGTTGGGGTACCTGGTCATGCCTTTCTCTCTATATCTAGTGATCTCAAGAAAGTAAACCTTGGACCAGATCAATAAAATTGTCATCAAGAATTAAGAGAGATTCTTCTGACTATTTGCCTGGGAACCAGGACGATGGATTCTGATATACATTTAGCAGAGCACTTTTACCCCGGGCCAGGGTAGAAGACCATGAATACATACTTAGGAACCTGTCTATCACGCTGCAGAAAATAGCTAATGAAACTTTCAGAGCCATGCCTGTTCAACAGAGAGGGATAGATTACTTAGCTAAAGTAATGTCGAAAACTGATTTGTCCTAGACTATCTTCTGGCTGAGAGAGGAGGAGTCTGTGTTACTGCAAATACCTCTTGCATTTACACTAACATTTCTGTTCAAGTTGAACCCACCTTGCAAAGATTTGAAGACAGGCATCCTGGTTTCAACAGTCACCCCCAGAGGCACCAGGAATAAGTGATTGGCTTTCAGGAATGTTCTCTTGGGTTCTCCAGGGCATTAAGTCTATATTTTTTTGAAATTAGGAATGTCAATTTGACTGATTTTATTCATGATTTATGTCATAATTAGATGTGCCTTAAAATGTTGCAGTAAAATAATTACAAAAGGAACTCAAGGTAAAATATGTTAATAAATAAAAGAAACTCAAGCTATTATGTTACAAGACTGCCCCTGGTGATCCTAAGACCTATTCATGTTAACATCAAGAGAATCTCACTGCTCTAACTAGAGAGAGCCAGCATTCCCCATCCAGCCAGAAGTAGTTTCTTAAGAATGACCTCTAGCTGGGCACTGGTGGTCATGCCTATAATCCTAGCTATTCAGGAAGATGGAGGTTTGAAGCCAGCCCCAGGCAAATAATTCCTGAGACCCTATCTCAAAAATACCCAACTCAAAACAGGACTGGCAGAGTGACTCAAGTAGTAGAGTGCTTGCCTAGAAAGAATGAGGTCCTGAGTTCAAGCTCTAGTATCACAAAAAAAAAAAAGATAAAAATGTATCATGCTTCTGGGTGCCAGTGGCTCACACTTGTAATCCTAGCTACTCAGGAGGTAGAGATCAGGAGGATCACAGTTCAAAGCCAGCTGGGCAAATAGTTCTCGGGACCCTATCCTGAAAAAACTCATTACAAAAAAAGTCTGGTGGAGTGGGTCAAAGTGTAGGCCCTGACTTCAAGCCCCAGTACTCCAAAAGAAGAAAAAGAAGAAGGAGGAGGAGGAGGAGGAGAAAGAACAGCTGCAGTGTCAGAAAGAAGCCTCTTATTGGGACAGCTGGAAAACTCTTCTCTACCATGTTTTGGATCTGGAGATGGCACCATCTCTGAGAATAAAGTTGATCATTTAGGAGGGTATGTGTGGTGTATCTGCTTGTGTGCCTGTGCTATTCCCTGGACAATAGGATGGACATACGGCAAAGGCCCAAATCACATCAGAGAAGACATCTTAAAGAGATTGAATTTCAAATATCCACACCCCAAGGTGGACTCTGCAAGGGACCTGGGAAGGCCTCCTTCCTGCTCCCCCATGACTGCTCCATGAAACTTATAGTGTCAAAGGTGACTACCATCTATTGTCTTGCTAGTGTCCTAAAGACATTTTTCAGAGATAATAATTCAGACTAAAAAATCAAGTATCTTCTAAGTGATAAGTGCTGAAGAGAAAAATAAGTTAGGGGCGGGGGCAAAGGAAATGTTGGAATGGGAAAGATTTCTTTGGTATTTTAGATATGGTGATTAGGAAAAATCAAATAACTACTAAAGGTTATTTGAGTAAAGACATGAAATGAATGAAGGATTAAGCTGTAAGGACAGGAACAGAGCAACCCAGGCAGCGGATCAAGAAGTACAGAGGCAGAGGTATGTGACCCTGTGTACAGGGAAAGTATGGAAGGAGAGGGGCAGATAGTAGAGAACCTTGAGGGCCATTGTGAGGATGTTAGCTTATTCAGAAAGAATGGAAAGCTGTGGAGAGTTTTGCAGAGAGCCGACACGATCCAAATGTTCACAAGGATTCCTCTGATTGGTGCAAAGAAAGCAGGTCATAATTGAAGAAGGCTGGAGGCAAAAAGGCCAGCAGGGAGGCAAAATGCAGCCATCTGGGCCACTTGGACATGGAAATGGCAGAAGAGGTCAATTCCTGGATATATTCTGAAAGTACAGTTAACAGGATTTGCTAGCAGACTGGGCGTGGAGTTTAAAAGAAAAAGAGGAATCAAGGTAACTGCCAGGATTTTGGCCAGAGCAACTGAAAGAAAGCCACTTACCAAGAGGAGGAAGATGGCAGAAGAGCAGGTTACATGTCTGGAGAGAGAACAAGCCTGGTTTTAAGCACATGTGACAGGTCAGTTGTCCAAATGCAGATGCTGAAAAGGAAGTTGAATTCAAGGGAAAGGTCTAAGCTGAGTGCCCAGTGGCTCACATTGGTAATCCTAGTTATTGAGGAGGCAGAGAGATCAGGAGGATTGAGGTTCAAAGCCTGTCTGGACAAATAGTTTGATAGACCCCATCTCAAAAAAACCAATCACAAAAAAGAGCTGGCAGAGTGACTCAAGTGGTAAAGCACCTGCCTAACAAGTGTGAGGCCCTGAGTTCAAACCCCAGTATTACCAACAAAACAAAACAAAACAAAAAAACAGTGGGGGGAGAGGTCCACGCTGGAGTTGTTGATTACTGATGTGAGAATCAAGTGTAGGTAGTATTCAAAGATTTGAAGCAGGAATAGAGGAAAAACACTAGCTGCTTTGCTCACCATTGCATCCCCAGCACCCGGCATAATTTCTAACATATAGTAGATATTAAGGATCAACTGAATGAATAAATAGAATATTATGCACTGAGCAAAGAGGAAGAGACAAAGCCTTTTTCTTTTTTGTGGGACTGAGACTTGAACTCAGGGCTTCACAAAGCACACCTCCAATCCATTTTGCTCTGATTACTATGGAGATAAGGTCTCTTGAACTATTTGCCTGGGCTGGCCTCAAACCTCCATCCTCCCAATCTCAGCCTCCCAAGTGGCTAGGATTGCAGGTATGAGCCACTGCACCTAGCCAAGATGAAATCTTTAATAGACCATGTTGTATGAGGATAGGAACTTGAAAGTCCAGACTATTTATGAAGTTCAATGCAATTATTTAAACACTGGTTTTGGTCAGTGACATTTTTGGGAGTGTTTCTGTTTCTGACTTCGAATTAAAGATTTTTTTAATGGAAATGATTACCCATTCAAAAATTCCTCTTTGGTATAAATATCTAGACTTCTGCTAATTCTTGTAATGCAATCAAAAAGAAAAACACTGTTTTACAAGGCAAACTTCTGTACTCTCAGTGCTCTTTAACTGAGCTAACTTGCTCTGCCACCAAGCAGGGCTGTGAGTGCCTGTCTATATTGAGGTCCAGAGATAATGTGTAATTAACTGAGGGAACATGTACTTTCAGCTCACGGGACACAAGATGCTTAAGTGTTATTTAATACAATTTAAGTGAATGTGACCATTGTCATTCTTCTTCTTTTTTTTTTTTTTAATGCAATACTAGGGTTTGAACTCAGGGCCTTCACCTGCAGCCACTCCACCAGCCCTTTTTTGTGATGGATTTTTTCGAGATAGGGTCTCATGAATTATTTGCCCAGGCTGGCTTCGAACCTCAATCCTCTTGATCTCTGCATCCTGAGTAGCTAGGATTACACCACCAGCACTCACCTTATTGTCAGTATTACTATGCTTTTAAAATTAAAGATATCATTTATTGGGCTCAGGATACAGTTTATGGTGGAATGATTGCCTAGCATGCACAGGCTCTGAGTTTGGTCCTCAGCACTGAACAAAATATATACATATACATTTATATATAGTTTATTACCATTATTACAATTTAAAAAGTGTCTTCTGCTTCTGCCTCTCGATCAATGGAGCATGAACTGGCTTTTTAGAGAAGCCACCCTAAAGGAACCTAAACATTAAGCAGAATTGTCCTCAATCATTTAACCCACGTGACTCTGCATATGACAACCCCGCCCACCATCTTCACTGGACCCAAATAGGAGAAGGCTGTTGGGGTACCTGGTGGTGGTGATGCTGTTGGGGGAGGAGCCCTCAAAGGCAAGCTCAAATTTGAATGTGAGGGGCCAATGCTTTGTCAGACAGAGGCAGTGGAGTGTCATTATTGAGACAAGATCTCCTTGGTCTGAGACTTTCAGGGAGTCAAGAGAGACACTGGAGATGGATATGGACAGGTAAAGAGGCAGTGTCCTCATGGGTGGCTGCATTGACTTTCTTTCAGGGCAAGTCTGAGTCATGAGATCGATAGCTGGGTCTAGCTCTCCTCTCTCTCTGACTCGCAGGATCTGCTTGGTCAGCATGAACCTTTACCATTCTGGATCTGTCTCACCATCTTCTGCTAGATCTTTCATGCTTTAAGTCTAATTCTCTGTTCCATACTTCTGTCAATCTCTCCCTTCTTCATGTTGCAAAAGAAAGGTTATGCACAGTGTACTGACTTGTTCTGAGATTTCTTTCACAGCTGGAACCAGTTTATGGTATTAATATTAACAGTGCCGGTCTTTAGAGACTCAGATGGTGAAAAGGTAATAGCAATACTATCCTAAAAACACAATTGGCAATTTTCATTGTAATTTTGTAAATATTCAACAACAGAACTACTCAATGGCAAACTGGGGAGTCTTGCCTGAAATTATTAGCTATAGTAAAGAAATTTACACTGTTTAAAAATGTAAGGCTGGTGGAGTACTTATGTGGTAGAGCGCTTGCCTAGCAAGCACTGGGCCCTGAGTTCAAACCCCAGTACCACACACACAAAAAAGTTTAAAAATGCAAAGCACTCAAGGCTAATTGCTTAAAAGTCAGTAAGGTTGTATCTATTATAAGAAGAAAAATTCATTCAAACAAGTTGTTTAATGATGTAGATTCAATTGTGAAGCACTGAATGTCATTTTAAATAATTAATTAATCTATTTGACCTAGCTTAACTTACTTTTTAAATGTAGATTCTGTGCAGGTCCCATATGCAGTATATGATAAGCTATTACCACAGAACTTACTATATTTTTATTTTCATGGTTACTATAAATGTATGAGAATCACAAATAATCCATACAGTTTATCTCAATGTAATTCTTTTATGAAGAATTTACAGAAGTAAAATGTTTAATGGTAGCTTAGAGGGTCTTCAGAAATTTTTCTTTTCTTTTTTGCATGGTGCTAGGGAGGGTACCTAGATTCTCACACATGCTAGACAAGCGCTCTACCACTGAACTACGTTCCCAGCCCCCCACAAAAACCCTTTTCTGGAGGGTAAACAATATCACATTTCTACCTAGTTTACAGTGATATTTGGAAACTAATCTGAAGTATAAGTCCTGGTGGTGAAGGGTGCAGTGCACCTTGCATAATGAAATGCAAAGATAACATCGGTATTTGAAATTCAGAGAAAGATCAATAAGAAGAGAGGAAGGCCCAGATGAATGGGAGAAAGGGGCAACACAGAAATGTCATTAAGCGCTCATTAGAGATGGCACAGGATAGCTTCGTCAGGATTATTTTTAACCCATTTGTCTCTGGTTTGCATTGCGGGACAGCAGCTCGAGTTCTGCTTCAGGGAGCACAGCTGTCCGAGCAGCTGTCACCCTGCAGGCCTGACAAACTGCCTCCCGGAGAGGAACTTTGTGTACGGGATATTGGAAACCAGCTGCTAACTAAAGAGGAAGGCAAATGATGGGTCAAGAAAGTGAAGTCACAGGCCAGGATCAGGTAGTTCAGTTCACCTAACAGGTGCCTTGTCACAGAAGCTGTAAGGTCTACTGTATTTTCACAGGGTTTGGACACAGAGATCCATTTGAAGTGTCCCAAGACACTTCTTCCTCCTGATAACTGCAGCCAATGCGCACCACTTCAACACACACCGCCCCCCCAGGTTTGGTGCCTTGCACTGCCATAGCACAGAAGGGTAGGTTAAATATAAAAGAGATTAGGGGGTTGGCAGAAAGGTTCAGTGGTAGAGTTCCTGCCTAGCAAGCATGAGACTGTGAGTTCAAACTCTCCAGTACTTCTAGAAAATCAAACAAATTATTAAATGATAAAAGGATTTACTGGTAAGAGCTACTGCCCAATCTGTTTAAAACTGACTGCGTTCCAAAAGAGATTTTTTTTCTTTATCTTTGGTATTTATTAAGTACCTAGTATGTGTTAAGCTTAGCTATGCAAACGGTTGTTATATGCTAATGATATAATAATAATTGTGCTAGTGCTGTGATGATTACCATAGCAAATTATTATCATTTTATAATAAAGCCAATTATTCTTAGAACATTGCTAGCATCCATTCTAGATCCCTAACAATTATGCATTTAAATTTTAAAATAATACAGTTGACTAACTTTATATTCTTTGATAAAATGTATATATTGATGATAAGTCCAGTTCTTTACCTCAACATTTAAAATGCCTTCAGGCCGGTGATGTAACCCAGTGGTTGAGTCATTGCCCAGCATATATGAGGCCCTTGGTTCTATCCTCAGTACTGGAAAAAAAAAAAGATTTAACATGCTTTCCAGGGCTTGGGGTGTGGTTCAGTGGTAGATTACTTGCCCAGCATGTGTGAGGCCTGAGTTCCTTCCCCAGCACCACAAAGAGAAAAAAAAAAAAAAAACAGACTTTCCAGTATAACTTTTTATTTATTTTTGGGTTTTTTTGTGGTGCTGGGAACTGAACCCAGGGCCTATGCATGCCAGGCAAGTGCTCTGCCATTGATCTACTGCTGAGCCATCCCCTCAATGAGCCATTAACTTTTAAAGTCTGCCGCTTGTATTATTGTATTACATTAGTGAAATTTCAGTTCTCAGCTTATGTCCATATAAAGACTGGTATATGAATAATCGTAGTACTTTTACTCACAGTAGCCCTAAAATAGAAACTACTCAATGTCAATCAACGGGTGAACGAATAAACAAAACACGCTATATCCACACAGTAGGGTATCACTCAGCAGCAAAAAGGAACTACTGAAACATGGGTGAATGTCAAAGTCATTGGGCTAAAGCAGAATAAGTCAAACATGAAGAAGTCCAGAAAATGAAAAGTAAATTACAGTTACAGAAAGCGAGTCAGTGATTGCCTGGAACAAAGGATAACTGACAGCAAAGGGGGGTCCTTGGTGGAGGAAGGGGTACCCTGGAAATGCTTTGTAGCCTGATTGTGGAAACAGTTTGGGGTGTTTGCATCTGCCAAAATTAACAGAATTATATACTTTAAGTGGGTGAAGTTTACTATATGTAAATTATACCTCAATGTTTAAAAAAAAAAAGTGAAAAAAGTTTCAATTCTCTTGCCAGCAAAACTGTATTCAAATTCCTGACTTGCTCTTTGCTTAACAGTTCTCTGCATTTCTGCCCTCAGACTCTTAGGGGGCAGCACTGTCTCCACAATTTGGATAATGGTGTATTTCTGGAAAAGACCAGGGACAGAACTAGAGAGCCACTCTTGTGCGAACATCAACCACACCATGCAACTTGTGTTACCAGGTTCATGACTTTAACCAGAGCTCTTAATTTCCTGGAGAAGCTTGAGTTACCAGACAGCATTTCCACAAGTTCAATTCAGTTTAGCGTGTATGACACGCACGACATTGTGCTAGGAATTAGAAAATAAAGAGGAGTGTCATCAGCCCCTGTGTGTGAACAACATAGCAAAATGCTAAGATGGTACCCCAGCTTTAGAAACATCAAAAGGGGACTGGGGGTGTGACCCAGTGATAGAGCTCTTGCCTAGCAAGTGCAAGGCCATGAGTTCAAACCCCAGTACCACAAAAAAAAAAAAAAAAATCCAGAAATAATTCATCAGTCATCATTAGACACCAGGTCTGATATTCTAAATTTTGAAATTATTTAATATTTTTAATTAATTTTTCACATTTTTATGCAGTATTCAAAATTTACAATAACCAAATATTGCTCTTAATCATTCTAAAAATAGAGAGAACTAGTATCATGGTGTACACCTGCAGTCCCAGCACTGAGGAGGCTAAGGCAAGAGGACGGAGAGTTTGAAGCCAGCCTGGCTTTCACAAAAACGTGATACCTCTACTTCAAAATACAGAAAGTCTAACTGGAGAGGCTGAAATGTCAGTGAGCAATAAACTGGGATGTCATGGAGAAATGAGAGATGGGTTTTTGTGATACTGTTAGATTTTTGCCCAGAATATTTAGGGTGGTGGTAAGCAAGATCTTACTAGAAGAGTTGAAATCGTGGTTAGACTTTGAAGAACCTGCAGATTTTGCCCAGGGTGGAAAGGTAGGAAAGCATTCAGCTCCAGGAAAGTACACAGAAAGCTCTAGAAAGGAAGAGCAGAGAGAAGACAGATGAGGGCCAGGAGCTAGCTACACCAGAGTCCTGTGGCACAGGAGCTGTTGCATGGGGAGGACCACATGTATCGGGGACAGCTAGGTGCCGGTGGCTCACGCCTGTAATCCTAGCTACTCAGGTGGTAGAGATCAGGAGGATCACAGTTCGAAGCCAACCTGGGCAAATAGTTCATAAGACCTTATCTCAAAAAAAATCCATCACAAAAAAAGGGCTGGTGGAGTGGCTCAAGGTGTAGGCCCTGAGTTCAAGCCCCAACACCACCAGAAAAAAAAAACCAAAAACCAAAAAACAGTGGGAAAATGAAGGGGAGTAGTACTAGGAAGCAGGGCAGAAGTGCACATAGGACTAAACACCACATAAAATAGGCTGGAGTGTATTCTGTGGGCAGGAGAGAATCACAAGGGAGTGCTGCATGACAGCAACACAGTACACTTGGGATTTTGTGAGAGGACTCTGGTGGCAGAGTGGAGAATGATATTTTGGCACCATCAGAGGCAAAGACTGTTTAAGAAGCCAGCACCACAGATAAGATGAAAGAAGACTGGGCTTAGACTGAAGCAGAGAGCAGAAGAAACAGAGCAGGTACAAAGTCAAGAAAAACCAGGGTTCAGTCAATATGTGGAAAAGTGTGATACCTTCCTTCACACTCATGAATTTCATGGCTGACACTCCTACAACAGAGACAAGTGAGCAAAAGAAAAGCAGAATAGGTCTGGGTATGTACCTCAGTAGTAGAGCACTTGTGCATGAAGCCCAAGATCCAATCCCCAGCACAGGGGGAAAAAAAAATCACAATTGATTTAATCAAAGTTTCACTTGACTTCAGAAATGAAGACCCAAAGACCCAGGAAGAACTATCTTATTTTATGCTTGGTTCAAGAAGAATGTGATTAAACAAAAGCTATGGCCTGGTGGTGATGGAGCAAGGGAGGAAACCCAGCAAGGCCAGTGTGTGCCACACACCCTTTGTGGAATGAGGGTCTTCGAGAAAGAAGGGAGCCAGGTGCCAGTGGCTCATATCTGTAATCCTAGCCACTTGGAAGGCAGAGATCAGGGTTCAAGGACAGCCCAGGCAAATAGTTCTGGAGACCCTATCTCAAAAATACCCAACACAAATAAGGGCTGGCAGAGCAGGTCAAGTAGTAGAGCATCTGCCTAGCAAGTACAAGGCCCTAAGTTCAAACCCCAGAACCACCAAAAAGAGAGCAGGAGAGGGAGACAGAGAGAGCGAAAGGAGAGTGACCTTTCTAGGTTTTATGGCTTGCTTTGGGGGAGAAGAATTCTAGTTTCAATGACTTAACACCAAAGAGAGTTGGCCTCTGAGACTGTGCCACAAGCCTTTCAATCTGTAATCCAATTTTCTCAGCACACCAAACACCATACATCGGGGTGTCTTTTCCTGAGCCCCAACAGAATCAATAAATGTACATGCTTAATTATGAGGACTGAGAAGACAGAGTCAAGGGGGACTGCAGGCTCCTCGCCTGCTCACCTGAGTGGTGAAGTCAGGGGGAAGCACTCAGGTCGGAGTTAAGGATACTGCTTGATGAGAAACTAAAGCAGATACTTTAAAAGCAACTGAGGCCAATAGAAGAAGGAGACCAGGAACTAGAGAAAAGGTTAGATCAAGAAGAATTAACCTAGAAGGTAACACCCACGCACAGGAAATTAACGTGAGTCAACTCCCTGTATAGCTGTCCTTATCTCAACCAGCAAAAACCCTTGTTCCTTCCTATTATTGCTTATACTCTCTCTTCAACAAAATTAGAGATAAGGGCAAAATAGTTTCTGCCGGGTATCGAGGGGGTGGGGGGAGAGGGAGGGGGTGGGGGCAGGGGGGAGAAATGACCCAAGCCTTGTATGCACATATGAATAATAAAACAATAAAAATTAAAAAAAAAAAAAAAGGATACTGCTTGACCATGTGGAGTTTTGAGGTGCATGTTGGAGACTTCGGCAGAGACTGAGGGAAACCTGAGAACATAACCAGGAGGCTGAAGAACAAGTGCGTAGTCTTGTCATCAACATCTAGAAGACAGTGCAGACAGAAACTGCCTTGTGAGCTCAAATGACTTAGGAGGTTTTTTTTGGTTTTGTTTTTAATTTCTTCTCCCTCTTCTCACCCACAGCCTTTTGTTGAAGCAGAAGAAGTTTCTTTACCACTTCAAAAATGTCCGCTGGGCTAAGGGTCGCCACGAGACGTACCTGTGCTATGTAGTGAAGCGGCGGGACAGTGCCACCTCCTTTTCACTGGACTTCGGCCACCTTCGAAACAAGGTAGGAAGTGAAGTTAAAGCTAAACTGTGAATGCCTTTGGAGCTACCTACTAAAGCCTTTGAGGTTGGGGCCTTTTTTCTTTTCATTGACATTACTGGGGTTTGAACTCAGGGCCTTAATCTCACTAGGCAAGTGTTTTGCTGCCTGAGCTTGCCACCAGCCCAATTGTTATTTTTTGAGGCTCTCCAATAAAAAAGTAAATTGTTATTTTTGTGCTCACCATGGAGCCTAGCATGGCTATAGTCCAGACAGGGCTTAAATTCACAATCCTCCTACCTTAGCCTCCAAAGTGCTGGGATTACAGGTCTGCACCACCATGCCACACTACTTTCAGTCTTTTTGCAGTCTCATCTCCTCTAGTTTCCTCAAGTTCCTTTCCCCTGCTTTTGACATCTCATGTGCCTGTATTAGACATGGCCCGAGGATGTCACTTAATGTGTCCCCCAATCATTCTGGGCACCTGAATTCCACACCTTTCTTTCTTTTTTTTTTTTTATTTATTCATATGAGCATACAATGTTTGGGTCATTTCTTCCCCCTTCCCCCACCCTCCATGCCTTTCTTCAGTGCCAAGAACACATTCCCCCAAACTTTCTTCCCCTTCCCCAGCCTCTGAATTGCCTTGAGATGAAGGTGAGAGCATTTTGATCTGGGAGGATATTATCAGTTTGGTTCAAGCAAAAGTTTATTTATTTTATTTTGTTTTTTTGCAGTGTAGGGGATGGAACCCCAAGCTTTGCAGATGCTAGGCAAACACTCTATCCCCAAGCTGTACTCCCAGCCCCTCAAGCAAAACTTTAAATGAGAAAAACAAACTGTGCCTATAGAGTATTTGAAAATCAAGGAAGAGAAAAAATTAGGAAACATGATAGCACCTCCGTTCTGTTTTTCAAATGATTTCTATTCCCTTCTACCCCCATCGATCAGAGGTCAGTGAGTCCACTTCACAGGGTGAGGCCCAGAAAACTCAGAGAAGCCTTGGCTGGCCAGTTAATTAAATCAATCTTTCAGCTGTCTGAGAGAATTAAACATTTCCAAGAGACTTCTTCGCCACAACGCAGATGGGCTTTCATAAGCTTCTGCCTGTGAATTCTCCTCTGAGAGCATGCTGTGACATCTATCTTGGTGGAATTCCAGGAAAGAACAGTGGGGTGGAATGCCGTTGGCTGGTGGTTATTTTCTTACGCAATTTTCTCTGCTTACATTGGTATTGTGTAATTTAGCTCCTCACCATTATTCTGCACACCAGTCTCTTTCCTCTCTGGTGACATGGCACATTCTCTTAGAGAAGCCTTTGATATTTCCAAGAAATTTCCCTTACTTAACTAATCCTCACAACTGCACTCCATTTTACTGGTGAGGAAATAGAGGACCCAAGAGTTCAGTAACTTGTCTACCTCTCATCAATAGCAGAGCTAAGAAACTAATCCTCTGTCTTCCTATTCTGGCACTAATGACTTTTCTGCCACAGGAAATGGTGTCTATGCTACTGTTGAAATTATTATTACAATCACAGAGCCCGCGCAATGAGAAATACATGGTTTACTTGCTCTTAGCACACAGCGGTGACTAGTGCTTCTCTTCCAACGCCCAGCTCCTTGTCATCTGCCTTCGCTCCGCAGTTTCCCCACAAGCGTCCTCTAGAATTGCCAGGCTCCACCTAGTTGTCGTCTACGTGTAGTGCACAATGTTACAGCCACAGGCACTTCCAAGCCATTTATTTTCCTTCTCAAAAAAGTGCAAAAAGGAGCTCACGCTTGTAATCCTACCTACTTAGGAGGCAGAGATCAGGAGGATCGCGGTTCGAAGTCGGCCCTGGGCAAATAGTTCGCGAGACCCTATCTCGAGAAAGCCTATCACAAAAAAGGGCTGGCGGATGGCTCAAGTGGTAAGAGCGCCTGCCTAGAAAGTGTAAACCCCTCAGTTCAAACCCCAGTGCCATTAAAAAAAAAAAAAAAGAAAAGTCCAAAAGGGCATTGTGGGAGTACCTTAGTGGCACAGCGCTTGTGTAGCATGCGTGAGGCCCTGAGTTCGATCCCCTGCACCGGGGGCAGCAGTTTACACACACAAATTATTTCAACCTTTTCAGAGGAAGTACGATGCTAGTTCCTTACTTCAATCTCAGCTCATTTCATCCTCCTCATCCCACCATAATCTTTACTCTGCAGGGCCAGGGTTGCTCAGGGTTTTGGCTCACCACTTACTAGTGGGGTTTTTGTTTGTTTTTGTTTTTCTGGGGGGAAAGAGAATGACTGGAGTTTGAACTCGGGGCCTTGCTTTTGCAAAGCAGGCACTTTATAGTTAGAGCAACACCCAATCATCCATTTTTCTGTGATTATTTTGAAGACGGGATCTCATGAACTATTTGCCCACGCTGGCCTCGAACCTCGATCTTCCCGATCCTCGAGCCTCCCAAGTAGCTAGGATTACAAGTGGACGCCATGCACCTGGCTACTAATGAGCTCTTTTGAGAGAGTTACTTACCCTCTCTGTAACACGGGAACCATCGTAAGGGCAAGCACTGCAAAGGACCCCTGTGGGAGAGAATGTAAAGTTACCAGAACCAAGGTCAAGGTCAGGGACCTTGACGGTCCACTAAACCTTCTGCTCTCCCAGCAGAATGGCTGCCACGTGGAACTGCTCTTCCTGCGCTACATCTCCCACTGGGATCTGGACCCCGGCCGGTGCTATCGGGTCACCTGGTTCACCTCCTGGAGCCCCTGCTATGACTGTGCCCGTCACGTGGCCGACTTCCTCAGAGGGAACCCCAACCTCAGTCTGAGGATCTTCACCGCGCGCCTCTACTTCTGCGAGGACCGCAAGGCTGAGCCTGAGGGGCTGCGGCGGCTGCACCGTGCAGGAGTCCAGCTGGCCATCATGACCTTCAAAGGTGAGAAGGGCCTTTCCACTGGCTCCGCCAGCAGGCGTCACGTGGAATTGCAATTCGGGATGAGAAGAATGGGGAGAGTCAGAGGAAGAACCACAAAGGGCTCTGGTTCACCTTTGGAATTATTATTATTATTATTATTATTATTATTATTATTATTATTATAGGGTCTCACTATGTAGTGCAGGCTAGCCTGGAACTCGAGGTCCTCTTGCTTCAGCCTCTTCAGTGCTGGGATTACAGATGTGGACAACCACACCAGCCTCAAAATTATCACTTGGAATTCAAGAAAAAGCTCGAGAGGCTGGGGTGTATCTCAGCATGCTTGAGGCCCTGGGTTCCCTGGGAGAAAAGAGAGGGGACAGGGACAGGGACAGGGTGGGGGAGGCTGAGTCAGGGCCCTGAGTGATTGAGGAAACAGGGTTGACATTTTCTTTCTTCCTTCCAATTTAAAACCTGAATTATCTTCTACTCCCCCCACACACACACCAACATTTTCTTCTTTTGTTGTTAGATTATTTTTACTGCTGGAATACATTTGTAGAAAATCATGAAAGGACTTTCAAGGCCTGGGAGGGCTTGCATGAGAATTCAGTCCGTCTGTCCAGGCAGCTTCGGCGCATCCTCTTGGTAAGGCGCTTCCTTGCTTCTCTCTCTCACACATCTTTTCCTGGAGTTTCTTGTGTGTTTTTTTTATTATTTTCATTTTTCATCAAGAGTATAAACTATTTCCTGTGCAATCCAGTTCTCTCCTATGCTGTCTCAGGTCAGAGCTAAGACTTTCTCCCCTTACCTGTCCTCTCCTTGACCATGACTTCTTCCTGTTAATCTCTGCTTAGATTCCCTCCTGGTCAGAAGTCATTCCTCCTCCTGTCCTTCGGGATTTACTTTCTTCAGACATGTTACAGTGTCACCCACTCTGTTTAGAAGCCTCCTTCACTCAGATTACTTCTCTCTCTCTCTCTCCAGCCTTTATATGAAGTCGACGACTTAAGAGATGCATTTCGTACTTTGGGACTTTGATGGCAACCTCCTGCAATGTCACCTACAATGAACTATCTCTGCTGGAGAGTGGATAGAAGAACAATCCTTCAAGCCTTCTGTCTTTCATCCTCAACTCTCACCTTCTTAGGGTGTAGAGAAAAAAGTATTTGTATATGACTCTTTAAAAATATCTATGCAGAAGGAACACAGTCCCCCCTCCCCCCCTCCCACACAGTGATGCTGCAACTGGTGCAGTTTTGAATGCAACATTGCCCTGTACTGGGGAACAACAGAACTGCAGGATCCGGAATAATTCTAAATGTCAATGTTCTACGCCTTCCAGGCAGGATAAAAGCTGAGGTAGATTTTTTGAAAAGCATAGTGAGAGGATCAAATGGCTTTATATGAATATCCTCTATTACTTTATTCATCTGAGTTGTCAGTGGTGTTAAGTGACGGATTTTTCTACGCTTGTCCTTCGAGTTTCACTGTCAAGTATGCTCTTCCATCAGGCCATGGCCTCCTAATGAGAGAATCTGGCCCTGGTGGTTGTGAGCCCAACCCTCTCTCCAAAGCATTAACATTCAAGCACCTGCTGTATGCTTTCATTGTCTGCCTTGTTTTCATATTTGTATACAAGAGGATTTGGGGGTGGGTCACCTTCAGGCATCTTAAAATAGACATGAAGACTATGAAGAAGACACTGTACTGATGAATTGGTGTCTCAAGCAGCAAATCCTCTGGAAACACAGATTTTTAAGGCAGTCCATAATTAGAAGTACCCACGAACTTCACATCTTATCATGAACCCTCGGAAGGAAGTTAATGGAATGTTGAGGTCAGCAATGTCAATCAGGTTGAGGTTTTCTGCGTCTTATATTTGTACGTGATGTTTGTCCCAAAGATATGTTAACTGAATAAGGATGTGACAAAAGAGAATAATATTTGAGAGGAAGGGTGAGAGAACATTGCAAGAGAATTGTGCAGAATTTAGGAAGCAACACAGATTCTCTGTTTGTTCCTACCGAAGTCTAACAAGTCTCCTGAATGTTAAGAGTAACATTCAGAACATCCACCTGTGTAGTCATTACCCAACAACCTTTGCAATGCAGATGGATAGATCCACAGAAAAACCCATATGCTCAACTGTATTCTTTTATTCATCTAAGTTGTGAAAGAGTTAAATAATAAGAATCCTTGCTTCACATATTCATTTATATTTTATACTATGCTGTAGAGTGTCCAATGATATTTTTGTTTTAATTTCCTTTTCTGAAATATTGAAGTAGACTACCAAAGTCTTCAATTTATAACTTTAGAAATTGCTCTTTTAAAAATGTTTTTAACATCTTTTTAAATGTTTTAAATGTCATTGTGACATTTCCATATATACATGAATTATACCCCAATTTGGTTCATCTCCTCCATTAATCTCTTTTCCCCCACTACCCTTCTTAAAATGACTTCAACAGGTTTCAATGTTCCATATTCATACCTGTATAGAAAGTACATCAACCATATTTACCCTCCTTTACCCTCTTCATTTACCTTCCCTACCACAATTACCCTCCCCTTCACATGACCTCCTTCACAGTCCTGTTCTTCATTGTTCAGTTGCGTCTTATCTTGGTATTTTACTTGTGAAAATACTGTTCCTTAATCAGTCTAACCTCCTGTACTACTCTTCCTTAGCTTTTTCCCCTACCTTGTATTGTTCTACAGTTTCCAGGGCATTTAATCGTACCTCATCCCTACACACGTCATGTATTTCAGTATTATTCACTCTATCATTCTTTTCTTCTTTTCCTCCTCTCTTAGTCTCCTCTAACACTTCCACTTTTGGAAACATTCTGTATATACCTATGTACATATAATAATGCTTGTATTTGTATTTGGCTCTTCTTTTCCTCTTATGAGAGAAAACATGATGTTTTTCTTTCTGACACTGGCTAACTTCACTTAACATGATGTTCTCCAGTTCCATACACTTACCTGAGAACAATAAAATTTCATTCTTCTTTATGACTGAATAAAATTCCACTGAATATAAATAACACATTTTTTAAATCCATCCATCAGTAGTGGGGCATCTTGGTTGTTTCCATAGCTTGGCTATTGTTTATAGAGCTGCAATAAACATGGGTGTGCAAGTGTCTTAATTGTATCCTGATTTACATTCCTTTGGGTATATCACTAGGAATGGAATTGCTGAATCATATGGCAGTTCTATTTTTAGTTTTTTGAGGAGCCTTCATACTGTTTTCCATAGTGGTTGTACTAATTTACATTCCCACCAGCAGTATTTGAGGGTTCCTTTTTCTCCACATCCTCACCAACATTTGCTGTTGTTTGTGTTACTGATGATAGCCATAGGGATTGCATTTGGGTTATTTGTCCTTTTTGGGGGGGGGTGACTGGGATTTGAACTTAGATGCTTCAAGCCTGCAAAGAAAACATTCTACCACCTGAGCCACACTTCCCGTCTTTAGAAATTGTTCTAATAACAAAGTACATAATTGTAACACAGTGTTAGCATTGTAGCAATATTGCTATGAAGCCAGTGTCTTGATTATTTAGTAAGTTTTCTCATAGTAATTTTTATTCTGGCTCAACTCTTTTTCTTGTTCTTTTTTTTTTCCCCCCTTTTTTGGCAGTACTGGGGTTTGAACTCAGAACCTAGCACTTGCTAGGTAGGCACTCTACCACTTGAGTACCTAACTCATTTTCAACCAACTGAATAAATAATAAATATTTTGGAAGTCTCGGAGGTTAAAAAAAATCTGAATAAAATAATGTCAAAAATAACTTGTAAAATGTTAAAGAAAAAGAAATGTCAGAATGAGGGAATAGAATTGAAGGTCCAGGCATAGATGAACCAATGTGGGTTGCAATACACAAATGCATGGAAGCAATGCTAGGAATCTCTCTGTATACCTATCTTTATCTCAAACTAGCAAAAATGCTAGGTCTTTCTTACTGTCTCCTATGTTTTCTCTTCAACAAAATCAGAGAACAAGAGGGTGGAACAGGTTCTGCCCAGAAGCGGGAGTTGGGGGGGACTCTGGCCCAAAGAATGTATACACATGTAAGCAAATGTAAAAATAATAGAACAAAATAAAGAAAAAAAAAAAAGAATTAAAGGTCCAGAAATTAACCCATACATCTACGATCAAGTGATTTCTAGCAAGGGTTCCAGGACCAATCAATGAGAAAAGAATAATCATATCAACGAATGGTGCTGGACAACTGGACATCATATGAGAAGAGTAGATTTAAAGCCAGGTGTAGTGGTGCACACCTGTAATCCCAGCACTTGGGAGGAGGAGGAGGTGGGAGATGGAGAATTCAAGATAAGCCTGGGGTTGGAGTTGAGGCTCAAGTGGTAGAATACCTGGCTGGCTGCAAGGCCCCTGAGTTCAAACCCCAGTGCTGCCAAAATTAAAAAGAAAAAGGAAAGAAAAGAAAAGAGCCTGGCGCCAGTGGCTCACACCTGTAATCCTAGCTACTCAGGAGGCAGAGATCAGGAGGATCAAAATTCAAAGCCAGACCCAGACAAATATTTCAAGAGACCCTATCTCAAAAATACCTAACACAAAAAAGGGCTGGAGGAGTGGCTCAAGTGATAAAGTGCCTGCCTAGGAAGAGTAAGACCCTGAGTTCAAACCCCAATATCACAAAAGAAAGAAGAAGAAGGAAGAGGAGGAGGGAAAGAAAAAGAAAGAAAAAAAGCTAAAACTAAAAAGGATAGATTTGGGCCTTGGGCCTTTAGCATACAACATATACACAAATTAACTCAATGCTTATCAACTACCTAATTATAAAAGCTAAAACTATAAACCTTAAAAGCAACATAGGTAGAAATCTTCATGACTTTGGGTTAAGCAATAGTTCCTTATCCACTAGGATAGTTGTCAACAAGAACCCAATAATAAGTATTGGCGATGAGCCCTCATACGCAGGTAAGTAGAAATGTAAAGTGGTACAGTCACTGTGGAAAACAGTTTGGCAGTTTCTCAAAAGTTAAACACAATTACTGTCTGACCCAGCAAATCCACTCCTGATTTTCTTTCTTTCCTTTTTTTTGTTTTGTTTTGTTTTGGTTTTTGGTTTTTTGTTTGTTTGTTTGAGACAGGGTCTTACTAGATAGTCCAGGCTGGCTTTGAACTTGCAACAGAACCCTCCCACCTCAGCCTCCTAAGTGCTAGAATTACAGGCATGAACCACCATTCTCAGTTCTCTGCTCATGAGTTTCTAAGAGAACTAGAAACATATGTTCAAGCAGAAACTTGTACATAAATGTTCAAAACAGCATTACATATAGTAGCCAAAAAATGGACATGCTCAAAAGTCCATCAATTGACGAATGCAGAAACAAAGTGTGTAAATCTATAAATAGAAGTTTATTCAGCCACAGAAGGAAAAAAGTACTGACACAGTTATCACTGATAAACCTTGAAACAAGTCAGACACAAAAGGCCACGTATTATGGGATTCTATTTATATATAATGTCTAAAATAGGTATATCCAAAGAAACAGAAAGATTGGTTGTTGTGTGGGGTTAGAGGGAGGGGGAATGAAGAATGAAGTGCCTACTTTTTTGGGGTAGTGAAAGTAACCTAATGGAATTAGTGGAATTATGCGAAATTTATCTTAATTTTTTTTTCTTTTGTGGTACTGGGTCTTTAACTACGGGCCTACACCTTGAGCGACTCCACCAGCCCTTTTTTGTGATGGGTTTTTTCGAGATCAGGTCTTGAGAACTATTTGCCCTGGCTGGCTTCTAACTGCAATCCTCCTGATCTCTGCCTCCTGAGTAGCTAGGATTCCAGGTGTGAGCCACTGGCACCCAGCTAAATTTAATTTTTTTTTTGAAACACTGAGGTTTGAACTCAGGGCCTCACACTTGCTAGGCAGACACTCTTACCACTTGAGCCACTCCACAAACTATCTTGATTTTTTAAAATCAGTATGATTTTGCCATGTGTTGGTGGCTCACACATGTAATCCTTGCTACTTGGGAGACTGACATCAGGAAGATCAAGGTTTGAGGTACGCCTGGACAAACAGTTCAAGAAACTCTATCTCCAAAATAACCAGAACAAAATTGTCTGGGGTTGTGGCTTAAGTGTAAGAGCACCTGCTTTGCAAGTGCAAAGCCCTAAGTTCAAACTCCAGACCCACCCCTCCTAAAAAAAAATCAGTATGATTTCACAGCCAGAAAAACCTGGATTTCAGTTCTAGTTCTATGTGACATGAGCAAGATATTTAAATATCTCTATATAGCCTTAATTTCCCACCTGTAAAATGGGTATGATCATGTTAACGTTTCACATACTTTGGCAAGAACTAAATTGGAAGATAACTGAGTCCTCAAGCTGTCTCTGATGTTTGTTGCAGTGGAAAGAGCATGTGGTAAAGGCTTTGGGTACTTCTGTCCTTAGTTGGGTATAGAAGAGCTGTAACTAGGTCCCATCCCATATGATCATCCAAGTTGAGTGGGAACATCTGATTTAATGCCTGGCTCTCTAAACCTTAGCAACTCACTAGCACATGCATCCTCATTCTACAAAGGCAATCACTAATCACTGCCAATACCCACAAAATCTGGGAAGAATAAGAATGTATTTCCTATTGATTTCATGGCAGGAAAAGATGGTACAATTTACCTGGAAAACTTAAGAGAAATTTAATGAAAGAATGATCTATCAAGGTGAAACAGGGCTTAAGGGAGCCAACAAGAGATAATGAAGTGTTCCAGGGCTAGGACAGCTCAAAAGCTGTCATCCTCCCTGGAAAGTGTGAATGCCAGGACCTGGAAGGGTCAGATGTGAAGAGGGCACCTTGGGAGAGAACTTGTCTGAAGTCACACGCCACTGGGGAGATCTGCACAAAGCCTGACCAGATAGATACACAGCAAGCTGTTCTAATCTTTGGACCACGAAATCTACACAGCACAAATAACCACCTTTGAGTATTAATCGAATAAAACCTACCCCTAGAGTTTTAAAACTGTCATGGCCCATGGAATTTGGTTTCTTTTTCCTCCCAATCTAAATTCTGCAGGGGTTTCATGTATCTTTATCATATATGAGATTTGAATAAGAAATTAAGCCAAGAGGGATAAAAGATATTGAAATCAGTGAACTGCAGAAGTTTATAGATTGATCAAAGATCTGTGAAGCTGAACTATGGAGTCTTGAGAGCACAAAACCAGTCAGATATAAAGAATAAAATTAGAAGGAAGCCGTAGTGAGTTTGTAGTACACATGCCTACATTTCAGCCCCTCAGCTTTCAGTGACAGTTACCAATGAAATGCTTTCACATTGTTTCATATAAAAACAAGATTTTGTAAATGCTACAAAATGAATATGGCAATAACTTATATAGCAATGGAACCAAGTTCAAAGTTCCATCCTGTGTCCCAGGATGGCTCATCATTGAAGTTTATTCAAGCTACCAGGAATCTGTCTTTGACACAGTTCCCAGTGCTCTTACTCAGGTTTCTCTGGACATTGATAATTTTCAGTTATAAAGCAGCTATTTCCAGGTGTCTGGGGGATGTATCTCCATGGTGGAACATTTGCCTAGCATGCAGGAAGACCTGGGTTCAAGTCCCAGTGCCTCTAAAGAGAAAAACAAAAAGAAGCAGCTATTCCAAATTATCTAATACCTGAGAGGTTTTAGAGTATTTCTGAGAAACCTCAATTTGAGATGCTGCCTCATCCAGTTTTGGAAGATACCAGCATGTACAGGGATCTCTGAAACCAGGTGATTACCATGAACACTAAGAGACAGGAATAACTGCCTTCTAATTATATCATGTAAACATTAGGTACTTTTTGTGGGCAGGTCAAACTCCATCAACCAAGTCTTCACACAGGTGCACACATCTGTATGTTCACTTGCCTGAGTTAAGGAGCTACAAAGGCAGATATGTAGGCAGTCACTCAAGTTTATTGCTTTCTCTATCTCCAGTTCCTACTGTATTCACTTACTCTGCAGTAATTGGTAAGGACACAGGGCTGTTCAAGCTCACAGAGATGATTCTGCCCCAAAATCTCACTTTATACTGCAAAGTGGAGAATATATCTTTCATGATGGGAGATAAGGTCTTTAAAAATATTAGATCAGAGAGTAAAAGCATTCTCTCTCTCTGCTTCCAGGCTGCCTTGCTATCAGCTGCTCTGTTCCACTATGGCCTTCTCGCCATGATGAGCTGGAAACTCTGAAACTGAAGAATGAGTTCATCTTCCTTGTGTTGGGAAATCAATACAAACTTGTCTTTTTTTTTTTTTTTTTTTGGTAATGGAGTTTGAACTCAGGCCTACACCTTGAGCCACTCCACAAGTCCTTTTATTGTGTGTTGGGTTTTTTCAAAATAGGGTCTCTTGAACTATTTGCCCAGGCTGGCTTTAAACCACAATCCTCCCATCTTTTCCATCACTGCCTCTTGAGTAGCTAGGATTACAGGCATGAGCCACCAGCACCCAGCCAAACTTCAGTCTTCAGCAAAGCAACAGAAGATGTCAGGATTGATAGGGATGGTCATAGATGACAATTTGGGGGGAATAGACCACCAAAGCCATAAGGCTCAAGACAGTCAAAGGTGACCTCATGGAAAGGAAAATGAGGGCTGGACAGGCACCACTGGAAACCCATGGGGAGCCATCCAGGTGCAGCCTAGCTCAGTGATGACCAACAGCTCTGGACCAGCTCCTGAGGAGGCTCTGGCATCTGAAGAGGCATCTGCTGACTAGAGCCTTTGAGAATGGAAATGGGATCATGTTCCATTTAGCTGAGGTCACCCTCAAACCTAAGTGACAGAACAGAAATCAAAAAGAGCTACAGAGACCTTGCGTCCTCGCCCCCTGTTTCTTCCCTATACAGTAGGGACCATGCTGACATAAAGCCAGAGACACCCCTTCCCCAGGCCTAAGCCCCACAGGCAAAACTGGTAAACTTTCACAACCCTTGGCAAAACAGTAGTGTTTAGCCTAGTGGAGGCCATGCTGGGCTGTCAAGTTACAACCTTAGATCTCTTTGGTACTAGTCAGACTTTTCATCATGTAGACACAGTATGAAAAAAATAATGACTGCTATTTTAACAAGGCATTAAAATAGTAACCATGGGGAAAATCAAGAAAATAAGTCATCATTAGAATATTGATCCAAGTGTAATAAAAGGTCGAGTTGCTTTACATTAACTGGCAGAACCTGGGTCTACAGCTTGTTTCCTCCAGGGGATGTTTTTGAATTGTAAAATTTGGAGGGAAATAGATCTGCTATGTAAAGAGAGTTGCAAGAAATGCTGTTTTTGTCACAAATAATTGCTTCCTCTTTAGTGAGGTAGTGTAGTGGTGAGTTAAGGAACTTCAACTCTGGGCTGAGTGCTGGTGACTCACGCTTGTAATCCTAGCTGCTTAGGAGGCAGAGATCATGAGGATTGCAGTTTGAAGCCAGACCCCGGCAAATAGTTCTCAAGATCCTATCCCAAATATACCCAACACAAAAAAAAGGGCTATTGGAGTGGCTCAAGTGGTAGAGAGCCTGCCTAGCACACATGAGGCCCTAAATTCAAACCCCAGTGCTGCCAAAAAAAAAAAAAAAAAAAAGGAACTTAAACTCCAGAGTCAGAGTGGCTTAAAACTTAGCAAATTGACCTTGGTCAGATCACTGGAACTTTCTGGCTTCAGTTTTCTGACTTACAAGTGGGAATAGTAATAGTCCTTGACTGGTAGGACAACTGCCAAGGTCAAATGAGTCCAATGTCTGGAACACACAGGGCCTGGTACATCATGTGTACCACAACTGCATTTACTGTCTTTATTATTTCTCACATTCAATTCAGGACATATTATTGAGAATATGTAAAACTGTCCACAAGCTCAAGGCCCTGAGTTCAAACTCTAGCACCACAAAGAAATAGATATAAATAAACTTGATTCCCCCAATTTATTCATGTGTCTACCTCCACTGATTACACTGAGAGTTCCAAAAATAATAATAATAATAATAATCTGTGACTTTGTTGCTCAAGAAAAAAGTCAGGATTAGAGCTCTGAAATCATGAGTAAAGAAACTGTTGTTTATTGAGTCCCCAGTATAATTCAAGTCCTCACTATAACTATAGGCATGAGTCACCCACACCCAGCAGAAAACTAGAATTTGATCATCCTGAAAGCAAACACAATATCTGTTTTATTCACTACTCTCTTCCCAGTTTCCAGAAAAATCGGTTTTACTCAATCTAATTAATGCATGATTGACAGGTGATAGACCTTGTAAAACACCCATAACCCAGGATTCAACAGAGTCTATGAAGAATATTGAGAAGAAGGGATCCAGGCACAATATGTCAAGATGTCAAGGCTTTTTAAGATTAATGTGGTCTGCCAGGCACCTGTGGCTCACACACCTGTAATCCTAGCTACTCAGGAGACAGAGAGCTGAAGGATTGAGGTTCAAAGCCAGCCAGGGCAAATAGTTCTTGAGACCTTATCTTGAAAAACCCATCACAAAAGGGCTAGTGGAGTGGCTCAAGGTGTAGGTCCTGAGTTCAAGCCCCAGCACCATGAAAAAAAAAGACCAATGAAGGGCTTACCTTTCAATTATTTGGTGTAGGGGCTGGTAGAGTGGCTCAAGCAGTAAGAGTGCCTGCCTAGAAAACATGAAGCCCTGAGTTCAAACACCAGTGCTGCAAACAAACAAAAAATCATATCAGTTACTCGAACTCCTCATTCTACCTCAGCCACAGACTCCCCAAGTCACGCACTGAACATTTCTTATCAACTGTAGGTAATTTGCTTTCAAAATAGTTACTGCATCCTATTTCTGACCATAACATACAATTCTTCAAGCATGATTACTTAAGTACACATACTCCTTATTTAATGGCCTTATCAAGATTTCCAGTTCACCGACTTCCAGACTTTTTCTTACCCCACCAGCCCTGTCCTTTTTTTCATTTTCCTTCTTACCTAGTTCACAGACTTCTGCTCATCTGAAACTCCCTGCCCCCCACGAAGTTATTGCTCCCATCTGCCAAGACCTTGAATCTGGCTAACTGTAATCACCAGCATCCAGGTCTGCTGGATGCGGACGTTAAAGAATGTGAAGCCAGGCCTGGTGGTGCATGCAATATCAGCAGTGGCAGGCTGAGGCAGGAGGATTGCGAGTTTAGGTCAGCCTGTCTCCAAAAAAATTTTTTAATTAAAAATTTAATTACCATGTTGGCACACACCAGTAACCAATGAGGGAAAGAGGATTAGGTGGGAGGATCATGAGTTTGAGACCAGTCTGAGCTATACTTATATACTTAATAAAAAATTAAAATGGAGTCCCACTGTTCATCCCTCAGACTTTCAAAGATGCGGGATATTAATACATAGTGTGGACAAGGATGTAGGAAATTGGGTAAGTTTCATAATTTAATTTTTTTTTATATTAGGTTTTTAAATCTGGGCCTTGTACTGGCTGGGAAGATGTTCCATCATTTGAGCCTCATCTCCAGCCTTTTCTTTTTTTTTTTTTTTTTTTGCTTTGATTATTCTTTGAGATCGGGTCTTGCACTTTTTCCTAGGCCAGCCTGGACTGTGATCCCCCTATTTACACTTCCCACGTAGATTCAGGACAAGTGCGCACCACCACACTCAGCCATTTTTTGAGATGGGAATCTCTCAAACAGATGTAAACTACCATGCCCAGCTGGTACTGGAATTTGAACTCAGGGCCTCACACTATTTTTTTCTGGTGATACTGGGGTTTGAGTTCAGGCCTTTATGCTTGCAAAGCAGGTGATCTACACTTGAGTATACTTGAGTATTTTGGAGATGGAGTGTCATGAACTATCTGCCCAGGCTGACCTTGAGCTTCCATCTTCCTATCTCTGCCTCCCAAGTGGCTGTGATTACAGTAATGAACCACTGCACCCAGTCTCTTCTTGTTTATTGAGGCAGGGTCTTAGTTTCATTGTTTTCAACACAGTCTTTCTGGATCTCTTTATCCTTTTGCACTAAAGTGGATGAATACTGAACCAAATACCTGAGAAAACCAACTTGGAGGAAACATACATTCAGGCTCATAGTTTCAGAGGTTTTAGTCCATCACAGTAGGGAGAGCATGACAGAACAGAGAACTTTATATCATGGAGGCCAGAGAGCAATGAGAGTGAGGGCCAGGCCCCCAGCCTATGGGTGGTATTGCCCACATTCAGAGTGGGTCCTCCCCCACTTAGTCAACCCTTTCTGGAAACACCCTCACAGACACACCCAGAGGCCTGCTTTACTGTTCTCCTGGGCACTTCTCAATCCAATCAAGATACACCATCACAGCAGGCTTACACCTTGAGTGCCTTAGGCACATTGAGTTTTAGTCCCCGCCAATTTTGGGAAGAGACTGGGATTTGAACTCAGGGCTTTGTGATGGCCATCCAGATGTTCTACTGCTTGAGCCATGCCTCCAGTCCATTTTGCTCTGGTTATTTTGGAGATGGGGGTCAAGAGAAGTTTTTGCCTGAATTGGCTTAAAACCTCTATCCTCCCAGTCTCAGCTTTCCAAATAGTGAGGACTACAGGTGCGAGCCTGCTAGTACCATTTCTGACACGGGTTTTCCTCTCTGACTGGCCAAGTTGCAGAACATCTTAACTTCCTGGTTTCTTTATTGTGGCAGGCACACTGTGTTCACCAAACCCCATTTTCATTTCTCCCTTGGCAGCAGCTGGGCTGTTTCTCAGCCTCCTTATAGTTAGGTGGGACCACGTGACTGATTTCTGTTTGGTGGAATGGGATTGGCAATGATTTCTCTCAGATCTTGAACCTGAACCCACTCTTTCCCACTACTTTAATGTTCCCCATCCCACGCCAAGCCAGGTGAAGGGGTAGAACTCAATTAGAGGATGCCAAGACTCAACAGTCCCATTTAACTTGCTTTAGACTACAATGAGAACAAGAAATAAATCTTTTCTTTTTTTTTCTTGCAGTGCTGGGGATTGAACCCAGGCCTTCACACAGGCTAGGCAAGTGCTTTATAACTGCAAAATATTTTTGTGTTTGTTAAGCTACTCAATTTTAGGAATGTTGTTATTACAATAAATCATCCTATTAAGTTCTGATGAATAAATCATCTATTAAATCATATGATGTTCTGATTCAGAAAGAAATAAAAATATACTACTTTGTTTTCCTCTAGATATGTCATAGAAATTGGCTCCATGTAACTATTTGTTCTGAAAACATAGAGAAAGTCTCTATGGGGAAAATCCAAGATGGCGTCCAATGATTTTCACTTCCTGAAATTCAAGTCCTTCCCATACTGAGTCATAGCCAGCCTGTGTGATAAATAGACTACTGCAGAAGAGATAGGGTATCATGGGATGGTGGAGTGGCTCAAGTGATAGAGCACCTGCCTAGCAAGCATAAGGCCCTAAGTTCAAACCTCAGTACTACCAAAGAAAAGGAAAGGAAGGAAGGAAGGGAGCGAGGGAAGGAGGAGGGGAGAGAGGGAAGAAGGGAGGAAAGAAATAGGGTAGGATTCTAAGACTAAGTCGTTAAGGATATGGAAACTTCCATCCCACATGCTCTATAGGAAACCACTGCCATGTTATTAGGACATTTAAGCAGCCTTATGCAGAGGCCAACATAGCAAGAAGCTGAGATCTTCCAGCAGTCACAAGCACCAACTTGCCAGCCACGTGAGCGTGCCACCTGGAAAGGACATCCTTTAGTCTCAGGCAGCCCTGGTTGACATCCTGACTATAACCTTCCTGGAGACCCTGAGCCAGGCACACACAGGGAAGCTGTGCCTGAATTCCTGAGCCACAGAAACTGTGAGACATAATAAATATTTATTGTTGTTGCAAAATACAAAGTTTTAGGGTAGTTTGGAATATGGCAGGAGATTACACAATACATGATACTGCTGTTTATGAAAAGTTCTAAATTCTTGTTTGTTTTTGTTTTTTTGGTTTTGAAATGGTCTCCCTTTGTAGCCCAAGCTGAATTCAAACTTAATATCCTCCTGCCTCAGCTTCCCAAGTGTTATAGGGGGCCCAGCTGAATTTCTAGATTTTTAGTGATATTCACTCTTTAGTGGGTCACCATTGCTTGTTATTGAAACACAAGGAATCATTCTATTCATCTCCAAGGCACAAAAGGTAGTACCAACCCTGTAGCTAAAAGGATGTGAGGTGGAATTGCTTGGTAATGGCAATTTTGAAGAGTAAGTCCAAAAAATGTAAGCTGTTTTTGACATCTTCTTGAAATTTTTAAACAGGGTGGAAGACTCTGAAATTAAAAAAAAAAAAAAGATTACATTTTATCCTTGGGATAAGTATTTTAGTTAATGTTACTATTGAACTGCCATTGGACCGAGAATTCAAATGAGACAGGTACATGTCTCTGATAGGATGACTGACACATACCCATGTGGGAAAGGAAACTGAACTAACATAGTTCAGTATGTGTGACAATAACAATAGTACTAGTGATAAAATGGAACTAAAATGCATCAGACCAATTTACCCATTCCCTTCTCCCACTCACTTCTCACCAGGAGACGGTCTCGTTTGGGGTTTTGTTTTGTTGAGGAGGTTAACTCAGTGTCACTCTGTAGCCAGGCTGATCTCTAACTCAAGATCCTCCTGCCTCAGCCTCCTGAGTGCTGGGATTTCAGGCATGTACCACCATGTCAGCTTGAGACTGCAATGGGTTTCTTTTGTTTTTGTATTTTAAATTATTTGTTTCATCTTTATTAGGATATATTCATAGGAGGGGGTGGGGTTCATTGTGACAATTCCAAATAGCCTTGCATTGTACATTAGTTAGATCATTCCCATCATCTCCTGACCTCTTGAGATTGCCTTGTTCTCACATTTTCTTTTTGTTTTTGATGGGACTGGGATTTGAACTTAGGTCCTTGTGCTTGAAAAGCAGGTGCCCTACCACTTAAGCCACACCTCCAGTCCATTTTGCTCTGGTTATTTTGGAGATGGGGCTCGGAGAACTATTTGTCTGGGGTGACCTGGAAACTCGATCCTCCTGATCTCAGCCTCCCAAGTAGCAAGAAAGGAAAACAAGGATTACAGGTGTGAGCCACCAGCACCCGTCTCTCACATTTTCTTAAGATGAGTCAACTAAAATGACCAAACAGGGGGCGGAGGGAAGAAGGGAGAAATGACCCAAACATTGTATGCACATATGAATAAAAGAAATTATAAAATAAATAAATAATAAGTAAAATGACCCAAACAAAGTATGCACATGTGAATAAATGCATAATAAAAAAATTTTTTTAACAAGAAAAGAAAAAAAAAATCAGTCAACTAGCTAAATACTACCTATCAATATAAATGGCAAAAAGATGCTGAAGTACAATAAGCCTGTCTCATTTGTGGATATATTGCAGATGGTTTTGACCAAGAGTGGTCAAAAAAAGTAAGAACTAAAAAGCCAAAAGAAATTTCAAAACCAAAAATTTTTAATTCTTGCCAGTGCACTCCAAAGCTCAGTGGCTGTGGTGAAGTTCTCAGTCAGTCCCACATTAGGGTCAGTTTGTTCAAGTTGTTATGTGATCTGCTGAGTGTTCCCTGACCTGCAGAAAGCAAATGGTGCCCAAAAGGCAAGGTAAAAGTTATGGTAATCCTGCCCAGCCAAAAAGACCATATAACATACTTAATTAAAGTGATCAAGTAACAATTTGAGATTTGTTGAAAGGCAGCATGTCTCCAGTGGAAGTTGGGTGGTGTTATGGGGAAAAAAGAGAACAAAGCATCTGCAGGACACCACTGAAAGCTCTGCATCCTGAGTGTGTGAGGCTTTTCCTCAGTGGCGTCACCTTGGAACCACAGACCCAAGGATAACAGGGGTTTGCTGGACATGTCAAAACTGTCAGAACAGAAGCTTGAAGGAGGATTTTTATTTATTTATTTATTTATGTATGTATTTGAGTCTTTGTCCCTTGCAGTAACTTACCAGGATGATGCAGTGGAGCTCCAGCTCGTACAGTGCCATCCACTGAGGCTGGTATCTCAGCCAGTGCGCTTCCTGCCCAGGTGGGAAGTTGACAAAATTCCTCCAGCAGTAACAATACTCTAAGGAAACACTAATCTTGGTTCGTTCAATAAATACAATGGTAAACAACTTAAGGAGAACTCCAACTCAAAAATATATATTAAAACAAAAAGTAAACCATAGCTGGCAGTGTATGCATGGGTCCTTGGGTTCAATTCCCAGCACTGGAAAGAGAGAAGGGAGAGAAAGGGAGGAGAGGGGAGAGAAAAAGTGTACTGTAAACAAAAATTCTGGCCTATTTGCTAATGAAGATGGGTTACAGTCCCTAAAAAGAACAATTTATTCATAATGGCTGTGAGGCCATAGTGGCAAGGGTTAGATAAAGGAATTGCTGACACTTTCGTTGCTGGGAATGTTAGACCTGGTCCCTTCTCCCATTAGTTTGACTTTCACTTCTGACACTTCCTGCCTAGGACACTGCTGTCTGTTATAAACACTTAGGAGTCTTGGTCTCTGTTTTTTACCTGGGACACTCATGATCTGGATGGTCACTCCACTGTTAACGAGGTCTCTGAGTCCTTGCCTGTTCCTCTGATCCATATGGTAATAAAGCCGAGCTACATAAATCACCAGAGTCACATTAGGGTGTTGACTCAGAAATTCTTGAATAGCCTGGGAGCATTCCCAGCAGGGACTCCAGGACAGGAACCAGGTGATGGAGCATCTGACAGACGGGCAAAACTGTCTTTCTGAAGTCAGTTTTTCTATGAAATTAACTTCAGCGTGATTGGTGGTGTTCTTGCCTGATTTCCGCCACCTCCTGTGGCTGGTACCCCACTGGATTTCATAGAGCAGACAGGTCTCTCTACGCAGTTCCCGGGGATCAAAGAAGACTTCAAATTCCCAGGGTTCGATTCTTCTCCTGAAACAGAAAAGACACCCACTGTTCTCACGGATTCTTTTAGAAATCACTCCATGTTCCCCTCCTCCTCCTCCTATCTGAAATGTGATGTCTCAGGTGACTTTTCTATTCTGTCTCAAAGTTGTCTGCAGAGGTTCATTTGAATGATCAGAGTTTCCCTCACAAACTTCGTGAAAGGTTTTGTTTTTCCCTACTCATGGCATTGTCTCTGTTTAGGTAGAACTGCATCCTTGTTTAGTTTTTGCTGTTGTTTTGATGTTTGGGGTTTTTTTGTTTGTTTGTTTGTTTGCTTTGCAGTACTGGGTTTTAACTCAGCCTCACACTTGCTACGCAGGCACTCTACCACTTGAGCGGCTAAGCCAGCCTTTAGCTTGTTTTTGAGACAGGGGCTTTCTCATTTTCCCAGCTGGCCTGTGATCATTTTCTGTCTCCTACTAGCTGGGATTACAGGTATGCACCACATTGTCAGGACTTGTTTGTTTCTGTTTTAAAGGTTTCTCCTGCTGGGTGCCAGCAATCACGCCTATAATCCTAGGTACCCAAAAGGCAGAGATCAGGAGGATCTTTGTTTGAAGCCAGCCCAGGCAAATAATCTACAAGACTCTATCTTGAAAAAAACAAAACGCAAAACAGGACTAGTGGAGTGGCTCAAGTGGTATGTCACCTGCCTAGCAAGAGTGGGGCCCTGACTTCAAACCCCAATACAACCAAAAAAAAAGGTTTCCAAAAACTCTGCTTCACACTGAGAGACCTGTGGTCCCCGTCTTTATTTTCACTATTCCTCAGTGAACTCTAACCAAATTTTAGCAATGTTGAAGTCTCAAAGAATCTTCTTATAGGGCTGGAGTTATGGCTCAAGTGGTGGAGCCCCTGGCTAGCAAGTGTGAGGCCCTGAGTTCAAACCCCAGTACCACCACAAAAAAAAAAAAAAAAAAAAAAAACTTGCCAAAAGATTCTGTAGTTAAACCTGAGAAAAGGGTAATTTAGCTTTAAGATTAATTTAGCCAGGCACTGGTGGCTCATACCTGTAATCCTAGCTACTCATGAGGCAGAGATCTAGAGAATTGAGGTTCGAAGCCAGCCCTGGCAAATAGTTCATGAGACCCTATCTTGAAGAAAACCATCACAAAAAAAGGCCTGGTGGAGTGGCTCAAGGTGTAGGCCCTGAGTTCAAACCCTAGTACCTCAAAAAAAAAAAATTCTTCCACTTTATGAGGATTTCTGTATACTAATTCCTCATAAGAGAAAGACTCAAGTCCAAATTCTTCCCAAAGGAGTCTTAAGGATTTTGTATTTGTTTGTTTTTTGGTGTGACTGGGGTTAGAACTCAGGGCTTTGCATTTCCAAAGCAGGTACTCTACCACTTGAGCCACACCTGCAATTTAGGTCTTAGGCTTAACATTCTCCATATCTGAAATCTGTGACCCAGATGAAATACAGGGTCATCCTAAGCAAGGACTCCTCTTTTCAATATGAAGAAGGCATAGTTTATTACATCCTAATTATTACATCCTAATTGTTCCCACTCATCCCTGAAGTAGTGGTACATACCTGTAATCCCAGAGCTCAAGAGGCTGAGGCAGGAGGATTGTGAGTTTGGGGCCAGCCTGGGCTACATTGTGAGACCCTGCCGCAAAAACTAAAACTAATAATAATAATAAAAGAAATCTCCATAGATCAGTGCTTCCCTTCTACCTGTCATGAGATGATACATTTCTTGACGTGATCTCCCCATTCTACAAATCTGGGAAATGGGCAGATAGTATAAAATAAGAAGATAAAAATCAAAGTGATAATTTCCCCAATCATGTCACTAAAAGCTATAAAAAATTATGTGATTTAATTGGAGAAGAGGAACAGTAAGACAACACAGAAGTAAGTTGGAAGGTAATTTATTTGAAAAGAAACCAAATGACATAGGAGCAAAGATAAATCACAATAATAGAAAATTAAGTCAGAAAGTCAAAAACAAAGAAAGAAGGGTAACTGGGTAAATGAGGAAAGGAACAATAAAATATCTATAGTTCTACAATTCTTAAATAAATTCATTTACTCGTGATTGGATTAAATAGCACTTTGTGAGTATTAATCTTACCTCAGAGTGGGGTCACCAGCTGAAGGACCTGCTGACCAAGAGATGATTATGTCAAAAAACACCCAAATACAAGCTAAGCTATGAAGAGAAAGTGCTCTATTCTTCTCAATCTGCAAATCTATCAGAAAATAGACTTAGAAGCCTGATGCTGGTGGCTCTCGCCTGTAATGCTAACTACTTGGAAGGCTGAGATCAGACGGCTCAAGATTCAAGGTCAACCCAACCAAATAGCTTGTGAGACCCCATACCCAAAATACGAGAGCGAAATGGACTGGAGATGTGGCTCAAATGGTACAGTCCTGCTTTGTAAGTGAGAAGACTGAGTTCAAATCCTGGTTCCAAAAAAAAAAAAAAAAAATAGACTTAGAAGATTGTCTCATAGATTCATTGCATCAGGCCAGCTCACTGCACTAAAAGAAAACACAAATTTTAATGGCTCTGCTAAAATCTATTTATCCAGATGTCTAATTCCAAACCAGGTAACCTGGCTGGAGTGGTGTAGCTCACTGGTAGAATGCTTATCTAGCATACATAAGTAAGGTCCTGGGTTTGATCCCCAGCACCACAATAAATAAATAAGTTGGTCTTTTTTTTGGTACTGGGGCTTAAATTCAGGGCCTTCACTTTGAGCCACTCTGCCAGCCCTTTTTGTGATGGGTATTTTCAAGATAGGGTCTTGAGAACTATTTGCCTGGATCTGGTTTTGAACCTCGATCCTACTGATCTCCGCTTCCTGAGTAGTTAGGATTACAGGTGTGAGCCACCGGCACCAGGCAGAATTTTTTTAAATAATTTTTAAGAAAAAACATGTTGGGTGGGAGGTGTGGCTCAAGTGGTAGAGTACTGCTTTACAAGTGCAAAGCCGTGAGTTCACTCATTCACCATCACTAATCTCTCTTTCCAAGAAAGCAGACATCCCTGATGTTGGAGAGGGCATAAGATTGCCCTCACAAGAGACCACTCATCAGTGGGTCCAAGGCAAACAAAAGTCTCTCCTGCCACTGAGGGTTAAGGGGTGTGGGGAGACGGCAGCAGCAGTTCTAGTTCACCCTCCTTGGCAAATTGTAACTCCCAGGTACTGGTTTTGAACCAAGAAAACAGAATGTGTTTTATGGAAGGGTCTGTGTGTATGCAACACCTATCTCTGACATTGCTCTGGATGGTAGGGGGCAGTCAGAAGGGTGGCTGTCCATGATACAGTCTCCTGTAGATGAGAGTGGTTCTACCTAGTGAGAGGGACTAAAATGAAAAGTTAACCACATATTGGGGCACGGGTGTATCTCAGTGGTAGAGCACTTGCTTAGCATGCGTGAGGCTCGGGGTTTGATCTCCAGCACCAGATGGGGCGGGGGGAAAGTTAGCCAGATGTCTAGGAAATAGAACAGAATCAAGAAACTGTATCCTAGGGCTGGTGGAGTGGCTCAAGAGGTAGAGTGACTGCCTGGCAAGAACAAAGCCTGAGTTCAAACCCCAGTACCACCAAAACAAAAAAAAAGAGAGAGAGAAACAGTATCCTAAGTGTGACTTAAAGAATAAATCTCTGATTCTTAAAAGGACCAGAGGACTGGGGGTATGGCTCAGTAGTAGAGGGCTTGCCTGGCATGCTAAAAGCCTTAGGTTTAATCCTCAACACCCACAAATGGGAGGGAGGGAGGAAGGGAAGAAGAAAGGAAGGGAAAGGATACACCATCTTCTTAGGAAAGTGCAGAGAAGGTACCCACATACTTATTTTAAATAATGTTAGGGATGGGGAAGCCCTGAGTTCAAACTCCAGCCCCACCAAAATGATGGTGAGGATGATGTTTGACATGGAACTTAAAGGAGAATTTTAGAGAGCGAATACAATAGACAAAAATATATTGTTATTTAAACCCCAAGTGATGTCTATATGACCTCCTGTGTCACCATACCCACCCTATTGCAGTGATCTTCCAGCTGGTCTCCTTATTTCCAGTGTTCTCTGCATCCAGACCCAAAACCCATCAAATGCTTGATAAATGTGTCTAAATCACTATATAATCATAACTCTGTGCTTTAGAAACTCTCCAAAGACATTATGTCTAGTAAATAAAGCCTAACCCTCCATTCCTTTTGTTTACTATTCAAAGTCTCCTACAACATTGCTCCAAACTTACTTTCTAACCTTCCTATAGATTACTCCTATAAACTCTTCTGTAGCTTAATCTGTTTATTCTTCATATTCCAAACACAAATCTCGGCAAAGACTCTCAAACTCATTTTGTCAACAGGACTTAGTCAATGTGGAATCTCCTTCTCCTCTTTGCCAATCTGAATTTTACCCTTTTTTTAAAACCCGGATCCAATCCCACCTCATCTGAAATCACTTCATCCATAGCCTGCAGTAGCTTCTCTTCCCCATGAATTTTCTAGCATCAAGTAATGAACTGTGCATTAACTTATCAATTAATCATTGACAATCATCTGTGCCCATTAGACTTGTGCTACCACTTCTGTTTTATCTCAAACCGTTATTTCAACAGTTTTTTTTTTTTTCTTTGTTGAGACCAAGTCTCTCTTGCTATGTGGTTCAGGCTGGCTTGGAACTTTTTATGTAACCCTGGCTGGCATCAAACTGGCAATCCTCCTACCTTAGCCTTCCAATGTTATTTGGTCAAAATTATATTTCATCATTATAATAAATATTAAAAACAATACTAATATATTAATCATTAATAGGAATGAGGAACATTGGGAAATGTCAAGGACACAGCATACACAGGTCACATACCCACACATACACACCACACACAGACAATTTTTTCACTCTTCAAGAATATGGACCCAAACCAGGCCTGGTGTATACACTTGTAGTCCCCAACTACCTCGAAAGCTGAACTAGGAGGATCATTTGAGGACAGGTGTTGGAGTCCAGCCTAGGCTGGAAGGAAGGAAAGAAGGAAGGGAGGGAGAGAAGGAGAGAGAGAGGGAGAAAAAAGGTATGAACTTTGCTAGAACTGAGGATCCACTTTACCTGTCTCAGAAGCCATATTGCAGTGTCTCTGGACTCCTTTCCTCTGGAGGCTGTGTTATACGGTTTCTCCTGCCAGCAATGTGCTTGAACTTTGCTTCTTTAGGTGTGCCCACTGCCACCTGCTTGGACAGACAATGACTCATTCCTGAGTCTCAGGCAGCTACTGGGATGTGGACTATACATACAAGCAGGTAGTAGTTGGAGAGGTCCATCCATGTGGGGATTTGCATCTGTGGTGCTAAGAAAGCCTAGAATACAAATCACATTAATTCTGCAGGGCAGAGCACTGGTTACTCAACGTCAAAGTTCTTCTCTGAGGACATTTGAATTTAGTAAGCTTTTTTGTTTCCTTTTAAGTTCAGATAAGACTCACCCATCACTATTTAATGGAGGGAAGAAAGTACAAAAGTAAGAGAGAACACTGAAATTCTCCAGTGTTACCTGGTGAGAACACCGTGGCTTTCACCTGTTACTTCCTTCTTCTCATTTTGCCCTTTGCCCCCAAGTCCCTGTTGGAAATGGGAGGGTGGCTGTAAGTGCAAAATCAGAAGGACCTTGGCCTCTGAGTCAGATAATTATTGTCTCTCTTCCTCCTTGAAGCCAAGGTCAAGTGTATAGCCATGTCCACCCCTGCTTTTTTTATCCCCTCTTAAAAAGTTAATGCTGTACTTCCCTATTGCTATTGCCTCAACCATGGGTCAAGTTCAAGCCACAAATTCCTTTCAGCCTCAGCATCCTGTCAGACTGGAGGTCACGCTCTCAAGAGTTACATTCCTTCTAGGGTCTCAAATCTAGAACCTCTGAACTTTGAGTCTTGAGGCCCCATGAACCCTAAACTGGAACTCTAAACACAAGACTTTACTTAGTCTTAAGACAAGTTGGAGCCTCCACAGGATAAAACAATTGTTTCCACAGTGGCAGATGAACGTCTTGAAGAAAGGGCAGAAAACCCACATTATAAAGTACTTCATCTGGTGCCAGAGGCTCATACCTGTAATCATAGTGGCTTGAGAGGTTAAGATCAGTAGGACAGAGGTACAAGACCAGCCCGGGCAAATAGTTCAACAGACCCTTTCTCCAAAATAACCACAGCAAAATGGACTGGAGGTGTGATTCAAGCAGTAGACCACCTGCCTTGCAAGTGTGAATCCCTAAGTTCAAACCCCAGTCTCACCAAAAAGGTGGCAGGGAGATTGTCGATTCAGATGAGGTCATGATTCCAGGAATTTGGCAGCCTCTAGAAGCTGGAAAAGGCAAGGGAATCAATTCTCCACCAAAGCCTCCAAAATGAACTGCCACCTTATGGTACCTTGATTTTAGTCCTGGGATACCTTGTACTTCTGATCTCCAAAACTGGAAGATAATTTCTATTTTTTCATACTATTAAGTTTGTGATAATTTGTTATAGCAGCAACAAGAAGCTTATACAACAAGACATGCTCAATGGAGGTACCGGTGCACCAGGGTACTTTGTTTCCCACTAGAATTTCCATTGCACTTCATCCATCTTCTGTTTTGTTTGATAAAACTTTGACTTATAGCCTGGCACCAGTGACTCATGCCTACAATCCTAGCTACTTGGGAGGCAAGAGATTATGAGGATCTAGGTTTGAGTCAGCCCAGGCAAATAGGTTGAGAGGCCCTATCTTGAAACCCGCCTCCCCTTGAGTGGCTCAAGGTGTAGGCCCTGAGTTCAAACCCTAGCACCGCAAAACAAAACAAAACAACAAAACCTTTGACTTACAACAAACAATCATATTATTCATTATTTGTAAGAAAGATAGAAGATAATCAATGATAAAATGTAACTATTCAGTTTAGATATGGGGCCTCCACTTGAAAATTTACTCTTATGAAACTATTTCACAATCAAGATATTTAAAATTCCATCACCCCCCACAAAAACATACTCCATGTCTGTTTGTGGTCCTTCTAACTCCAGACCCAGGTGACCCCTGATCTTTCTGTCACTGTAGTTTGCTTTTGACTATTCCAGAATTTGATACAAAAGGTATCATATGATGTATATACTTTTTTATTTGCCTCTTATTATTATTATTATTGTACTGGGGATACATTGTGACATTTATAAAAGTTCTTACAATATATCATAGTTGAATTGACCCTTGAGTTGCCTCTTTTATTTCAGAGGTTCTGGGATTTGAACTAAGGACCTCAAGCTTGCTAGGCAGGTGCTCTGCCACTTGCGCTATGCCCCTAGCCTGTGTTAGTCTCCTTTGCTCAGCTTTTCTATAAAATTGATCAACATTATTAGGTCCATCAGTCGTTCATTTGTTTTTGTTACTTGGTAGCATTCTGTTAAATGGTTATGCTACAATTTGTTTATTCATTCATTCATCTATTGATGGTCTTTGGGTAATTTCCAATATTACATTTTCATGAATAAAGGTGCCATGAGTATTTGTGCATGATTCTTTCTGTAAACACATTTCTTTTTTTAAGTTATCTTAATTGGTTTTACTTTGATTGTAGAATCAGGCAACACTTCAGTCCACAAAACAAAATATTCTCGTTTCTTTTTATTTTTCCCAGGCAAATACCTTGGGGTAGAGTTGCTGAACCAAATAGGTAAGTGTACATTTAACTTTTAAGAAAATGCTAACTTTTTCTCTCAGTTCACATTTCCACTAGGAGTGCATGAGAATTCCAGTGGCTCAGACCTCATCAACGCTTAGGTTTTAATTACATTTCCCAATGATCAGTCATGATGAGCATCTTTTCACTTGCTTTTTTTTTTATTATTATTATTGATTAATGGTACTAAGGTTTGAACTCAGGGACTTGAGTCACTCTGCCGCCCCAGTTTTGATTTTTGAGATAGGGTCTCAATATGTTTTTTTGCTCAGGCTAGCCTCCCATCTCCACCTCCTGTGTAGCTGTGATTACCATGCTTGGCTTACATTATTTTAGTTCAGTTAGAAACATGTAAGATAAAATTGGCCCTCTTAATGGTTTTTAAGTGTAAAGTTCAGTAGTCTTAGATATATTCACATTGCTGCGCAACAGATCTCTGGAGCAAGGCTGGGGAGTGGCTCAAATGGTAGAGCCACAGAACTTTTTCCTCTTTGGTAGCGGGGAGGGGAGGTACAAGGGTTTGAACTCAGGGCCAGGCGCTTGAGCCACTCCACGAGTCCTTATCTATTTTTTTGATTGTAGACTTCTTAGTGGGTATGGAATGTTATCTCACTGTGGGTTTTGTGTGTGTGTGTGTGTGTGACTGGGGTTTGAACTCAGGGCTTTTCACTTGCAAAGCAGGAGCTCTACCACTTGAGCTACTTCTCCAGTCCATTTTGTTCTGGTTATTTTGGAGCTAGGGTCTTTCCAACTGTTTGCCTGAACTGGCCTCAAACCTCGATCCTCCTGATTTCAGCCTCCCAGGTAGCTAGGATTACAGATGTGAGCCACCAGTGCCTAGCTTCATTATGGTTTTGATGTATATTTCCCTAACGGCTAGCAATTTTGAACATCTTTTTATGTGCTTTTCTTTTCTTTTTTCATTTTTGTGATACTAAGATTTGAATTCAGGGCCTCACACTTGTTGGCAAGCATTCTACCACTTGAGCTACTCCACCAGTCTTATTTTATGCTGAATCTTTTCGAGATAGTAATATCTCCAAAGGCTCTGAGGAGGGTTCTTTTCCTCCACCCAGTGAAGAATTAAAAGGTGAGGAAATAAAGCAAAGTAGATAATAAAGACACAAAGCAAAGTAGGATCTATTGAAACTGAAGGTATTGAAACAAAGTAGCAAAGTTGGAGAAGGAAAACAAAGGCTTCTCAAGCAAGGCTGGGGACCAGGAAACTGGTAGTCCCCCTCAAGTGTCCTTCTGGCCCCTCACCTGTTTCCACATGGGGCATGCAGTCTCTGGGTTGGTCCAGTCAGCTTTAGGGGCATGAGGGGGCTTCTCCTATTGACTGATTTCACTTGTTAATGAGGCAGGCTAAAGTAGGGAAAGTTCTGGGACTCATAGTGTTGTGGGAAGTTGCTAGCTGAGATACGAGACACTGAGGCAACTTAGCAGGAAGCAACGTTTTATTGTGCCAGCACAGACCCAGCAGACTCAATCCAAAGGCTGAGCCCCAAGAACAAAGGGGTCTCACCTTATGTACCTTTGCAAGCAGGTTACAGAGGCAATAAAATCAAAAAACAAGGTTTAACCCATATATGGTTCCATGCAATTCTATAGGCTACTTCACCTAGTGTTAGTGCCCCTCTACCCCAGTGCTATGTGACCTTCTTCACCTCTGAATTCTTTAGGTTTTATCTCTCTGCTATTACATCACTTCCCCCCTGCTACTTCATCAGAATTTAGGCCTAGCTTGTTTTCTTCTGATCCTCCTCCCTGCTACATCATTCCCCCGTTTGATGTTTGGACCCACTTAGGGTCAAAGAGCATCATCTTGATCTAGGGGTTTGTATTTCTGTAGCATCATTATATGTGAGGCTGTTTTCCTTCTATAACGGCCTCCATAAAAGTCCTGATGGACCTCAATACCAGGGGGACCAGGCAGGGCAGTATTAAGCATCTTCCTAGGATTAGGCCTATTATCCCTATCAAAGTTTTGAATCCACCTAAGGCAGAAAACCACCCTCCAAACAGGTCTTTGGGATCCCATCCTCTCCAAGTCTGGACGGGAACATGTGCAAGCTTTTTCATTTTGTCTGTGATCTCTTCTATGACTTTTCCTTCATCATCAATCTGTAAATAGCAGTTGTTTAGGTTAAATTTTCCACAAACTACTCCCTCAGAAGCCAGCAAATAGTCTAAAGCCAAGCGGTTCTGATAGATGGCATTGCACATCTTAGTGCTTTGTTTGCCAGTAAATTGAGGGCTCTTGCAGTTTCATTAGTTATAATTTTAACAATAGCCTGCAGCCTGATGATGCAGTTGAACATATACATAGGGGTGCAATAGCCCCCGGACCTGTCTTCTGCCCAGGTGGCAGGACCAGAGTACTGGATGATTTCTCTGGAGGCCATTCGTCATCTTTTCAATTGCCAATTTGTAAGGCACCCCTTTTTTGTCTACTTAATCTTTCTTCATATATGGGGACTCCCAGTTTCTCACCTTGTCTGAGGGGAAGCAAGAAGAAGGATGGTCTGATTGAGCCTAGCACACAAGACCCAAACCAGCTTCTAGCTAGCACTGTATAAACTTCCTTTCCACAGATGCAATATAGCTCCCTGGGTGCCCACCAATCTATGTTTGCAGTAAGATCATCCCACACTTTCTGGAGATTAGAAAAGTTGGCCAGTGGGTGGGGCTGGGGTTCTGTGTGGTTTGGAGCTCCCCACCACTGGGTCTCTTGGGCAGTGTCATTTTAAAACTTCTGTCCTAAGTAAGTTAAATCTCCCATGGGGTGGTGAATTGGCCTCTTGGGTGGGAGATGCAGTAATTTCTGATGATGGAAGTTTTTAAGAGCCAGACATCTTTTCTGTGTTTTGGGAAAGCAGTCTCATCAAAAGGCTCCCATGGGTCCAGCTCCCTTGCTTCCCAAGGCCAATGGTCTCCCATGTTTGTCCCCCCCATAAACATAGCATGAAGTGACATTCAGTGTCTAGGCTATAGACTCAGCCAGTGAGAGGAACAACTTTTTAGCTTTTGCAGAGATGGAAAATCTACTCCTCATTTCCTCAAAAAAGGAGTGGAAAACTTGGTATGAGGAAATTTCATGGGTAATGGTTACTACTTTGAGGTGCATCAGAGTCCCAGGGTCCTGGCCCTTTTCATCTATCCTTATACCAATTACATGTCCCTGTGTCCAATCAGATGGCTTAAGTACAGTGAAATTTACACAATTGCAGTTTAAAAAAAAACCAGGGGTGCAGTTTGGGGCAGCTGTCCCCTTGTGAAGAAGGGCTGCGTTTTCTGTCCTTTCCCCTGTAGCCCATGAAACACAACTCCAATAAGGGCAATAATAAGAACCCACATCATCACATGGCCAAGAGTTGCCTCCCCTGCACATACACTTATCATTGGATGTACGGGCTCTCTCCAAGGTTAGGCCCCCACAGCCATAGCCTGTACATCCACATCCACCTTGGTCTATGGCTGCACATGCATCAAAGAGCATTGACACTGGTTTATCAGGGTTAAACACCTGGGTGCAGCTGGTGAGGTTCCCAGGGTTGCTGATGCTCTGGATCTCTAACCATTACTCCCAGGGGTGGTAAGTGGGGTTGAAGCAGATATGCTGAGTACCATGGGAGCACACTAGATAGGTGGTATGGTTGTGAGTGCATGACCCAATGACAGAGCCTGCACAAGAATAGTAAATATGGAAAAGCTAAGTCCTAGTGACAACATTTCCTGCCCGGGTAGTATGCATACATAGGTCATAGGGTGAGGGCTCTGGGACCATGAAGGAAGACCATGTCAGTAACAATAAACAGTGATTATGCATCCTGCCCAAAAGAGATAGAAGAGAGCTAATAAAAGCCTTCACCATGACTCCAGTCAGCGGGGGTGGTTTTTTGCCAAACCTATGGTGAAGACTAGGGTGAGAACTACAGCAACAGATATAGACAAGGGGTGACAATGCATTACAGGGAAATAACTGGTGTGCAAAACAGTCCATTTGACCAGTTGGAGAGTTGACTCCTCAAGCTTCTGCTTCCAGGAGTGACTAGAGCAGGGTAGTCATCCTGCTGTTCTTGATCCCCTATTGTTTCCTAGGAAGCAGAGTTCTGCTGAGGGAGGCACTCAGGTTCCAGAGGGTGATCCTGCATGGTGAAGCTGGATCAGGGATGCACACCCATTCAAGAGAAGCTAGCTTAACTCGACTGTGGTGGATCCAAGGAGCAATCACTGCAACTTTAACTGTAGTGGGGATAGACAAGACAACAACAAAAGGGCCCCTCTAATGGGGTTTTAATGTCTGGACATTTTATTCTTTTACTAGTGTCTTTTTTTTTTTCTTTTTTAAACTGAGTAGAATTACCCTGGCAACAATATATTGTCAGTATATATGTCTAAGAAAACTCATTTAAAAAGTTAAAACCACCATCTTTAAGTATCAAAGGACATGTTTAGAGCCTGTAAAAATAGTCATTTTTGTCTCTAAGTAGAAGACCGTATCTAAAAATATGAGTTTGTACCTGGAAGGGCTTTAATTTCAGATGGTCACACGTGCATAAGAACCACTTCCTCAATCCTCTCAGCCTTGGTTATTTTTGAGAGGTCTGGCATGAATGACTCAATTTGAACTTTGATGGCATTCCCCCCTTGTGTCCAAACAGTCTCTGAGCAGTCTCTTCTGAAGATCTGTCTCCCATCCAAGTACTAAGCAGGCCAGACCCTGCTTAGCTCCCGAGATCAGACAAGATTGGGTGCATTCACCCAATGTTGGTATGACTTGGTGGTATGGCTGTAGACTGAAGATCTTTCTTGACTGGTCATTTTTTTTTTCTTCATTGTGAGGATTTGCTCTTTCCTGGATTTTGTTTGTTTGGTTGGTTTTGGTCCCATGATGGGGGGGAGGGGCGAAATAATGAGCAGAGTAACAAAGAGGCTTAGAAGGAGTGGTTCTTAGGCAGCGGGCTTCTAGACAAGGACAATAAAAAACAAAATCTAACAAAAGCAGACATCTAAAAAGCTAACCTAGTTGACACATAAGTAGTTATTACAGTCATTTTTTTATGGATTTGATTGTAAATGCCCCCAGAAGGATCAGAACTGTAATGACAAAAACTTAAAAGAGTCATGGTTAAAATTCTGATGGACAATTAAGCAACTAACAGAACAGTATATCAGTACCACTAACATTTTGTTACCGTGTTTATCTAAATTTTGTATTTTAGAAGACTTGATATACTTAAAAAACATAAATATATTTAATATACAGGAACCAGCAACAGCATCACAGTTCTATAGAGGTTATATATACATATTAGTTTAGTTGTTGCTCTTGAAGTAAAACCTTAAATTTTTTCATCAGATGAGGGAAGATAACAGGGTCAGTGACCCCAAACAGCCCAGTCACAGACACATATAGGATACCAACTGCATTAGAATCACCCAAGACAACAGTAGTTTAACCCTGAGGTCATCTAGAAAATTTTACATAAACTAACTCTTTTTTTTTCCAGTTAATCATTATTTCCTTCATTTTGTTTTTATTATAGCATGTTTGCTTAATTTACAGCAAGCAGAAAATAAGCTGGGTCTTATTTCCCAAACATTGATGTCTTAAAGGTCATACACAATATTTGTTAAAAAGAACATACAAAAATTCCTTTTTAGAAGCTTCCATAAGAAAGAAAATACAATGTTTAACCCCACAACTTTCTTCTTTGCTAGAACTGCAACCTATAGCTACAGTTTTAAATAGACTTTGTTTAAACTATACATCCAGGAAAATCTAAAAAAAATTAAAGAAACATGCATATAAATGATTGCATAGCAGAACATGAACATTAACTGCAAACAGTAAAGAAATGAAAGTTGGAAACACTATCAAATATACAAAGGTTCTAGAATCGATCCTTTAAACACATTCCACAAACAGGATTAAAAACCATCTTTGTCCTTTATAGGCAAAGCCTAGACTTCTAAAACCAAAATTTTAAAAAGTAACCCTCTAAAAGGAATCATTTTCCCATAGTATTTCTTACTCATATCTTCAAGCAGTCTGAGATTTTTTAAAATGTTGCCTTTTTATTCTGAAAAGAGACTGGACATTTCAAGTCACTTTTTATTACCTCCTGAATGCTCTGAGAAATACTAGAAATTATAGTTAATGGTATTACTTCCTCATTTTTAGTCAAGTACTACAGTACTACATTGATAATAAAAAACTAAGAGATGTGGCTCTTGCTTAAAACTAATCCTTTATCCAAAATTACTTTAAATTTCATGGCACCACAGAATACAAGGATGGGAGTGTTGTCTTTCAATTTGCCTCACATTAAATGAACTGAGGTGTGAAGAGCAAGCTCCCCTCACAAAGAGGTAGACAAATTTTGATACAAATGCACATGCCAAGTGCTATAAGCATCAAAATTCATTTTTACACTATACACAAGCACAAACAAAATCTATTTTGAAACAATTTACTAATGCTTCTAACCGCAAGAAAACCAAGTAACAATGGTCAAAAATTCTCCTTAAATTTTAGAGTAACTTTATATAAGAACACTATTTTCCCCCTTAAAATTATTTCTATCATCATTGACATGTTTAAGTTTTAAAGGGAATTTTTCTGACATTTTTATATTCCAAATCTGAGAACAGAAAAAAGTAGTGAAGGCTCCATGTTTCAGTAAAATACTCGCTCTTCCTCAAAATGCTACCTAACCCAGTTGGCATCATTCCCCAAGACAGTGGGGTTAAGAAAAGAACTATTCCACACTGCATCACAAATAAACTGTTACCATGGGCCTAGATATCTTGACAAGACATAAAGGTCCACCCTGAACCTACATGTGTCTGAGCAGTAAATGTGGTAATGTGGCTACAACCTCACTTTTATATGATTCTGTTTTATTAGCAAGCTACATTTCTAGGTTAACAGTTCTACCAAATACAAAAATTTATCTTTAAGAAGACAATGCTGCAAATTATGGTCAACAAACATCTTTTCACCAGATAATTCAAGCATAAAGAATGAGAATCTTTACAAAAATATACAGAGACACCACAAATTGATAGGTGCCAGTAACATTAAAAAAACAGGACTCTTAAGAGTGGCTTCTCAACAGCGTATGATTTTAATATAACCATTGCCTGGTACAGGGAAAACTAACAAGTGTTTTTACGCATCATTGCAACATTGTACTCCTGATAACTTAAGTATACCAAACTATGAGTAAATGAATGATACCTGCCTAGAAATTATCAGAGTTTATACTGTCAGTGGCCACTGAACTTGGGACTAGTCTAAGACCTTGATCTAGATTTTGACCTAGACCTAAATGAACATGACTCAGCTACCTTAGTAGTCAAAACCCCGAAAAAAATCACCAGAGAACACAGGTAAATATTTATGGGGAGTAATTGTGGAGTTAGGAAACATAGTGGCCAAGAATCATGGCTCAAATGTTAATAAAGGATCACATCCCAGATTGTTGACATTAACACATGGCTCATGAAATACAGCAGGATCCCATCAACCTGTAGTCAATGGCACCCTCCCTCCCAAAATATAACAGGCCCAATCTGGCCATCCCAGGCCAAAAATTCCCTTTGCCTGCCATGTGGAAGGAATAGGACTAACATCTCCACTCTGTTGAGTCCAATAAAAACTGAAGGTCTTGACTTCAGTGTAGTGCTCCTTTTTGAGTTTTTTTTTTTTTTTCTTTATCCTATCTGGAGGGTGCACTTTGGCTTTTTTTTTTTTTTAACTTTGCTTTACATAAGTAAATCTGTCTCAATCCTCATATCAGTGCAGCAGTACTCCCTGTCTGCTGCTTCTTGTCTCTCTGTATTTTAATAAACTCTTGTCTTGACAAATTTGTAGATTAACCTGTAGCACCAAAAATTCCTGACAGTTATCTTGACAAAACAAAAACTATTTTAAGACAGTTTTTTTGTAAATGTTATCAAGAACATACAATATTTTTAAGATAGCCTTGTTACTATAAGCTTAGAGAATTAAGTTTTAGTTTAACATCAGTACATTAAAATTTGACCTTACAAAACCTTTAATGTAATTGGGATTTTAATTAACTTAATCAGTTATATAGCATCTATAAGCTCCATCTTTTTATGACTTACTCTGTATCTTTCTGGTTTTTTGTTTTGTTTTTGTTATCTTAAGTATCATATTAACCTTATAGCAGCAGCAGTTTAAGAACCATTTTGAAGATGCTTACACATACACACACAATTAGAGTTTTATAAATTAAGCATGCCAGAAAAAATGTCAACTTAAGCACGTATAAGATGAGCTGGAATTCCAGGAGAAAATTAAATTTTGCCGAGTGCTTTAAACAAATTCACACGCACACACACACACACACACACACACACATTAGAGTTCACTCTCCAAAAAAAAAAAAGAAAAAAACATTTAAGTCATACCCAGAGGGCTATCCAGTGGAATGGTGGATGATGCATTTGTTCTCTTGGGAGTCTCCACCTTTGGAATTGAACTTTTTATTATTCATCCCTTAACCTCAGTTGTGACTATTTCCCAGGAAAAGCTCAAACCCCGTTTAACTCTCAGAGGTGTCTTATGCACCTTTGCATAGCTAGTACTTCCACCCCAGAGACACAGCTTCACCCCCAAAAGGCAGTTACTAGCGTGTCTCTGGGAGATGATCAATCTCTGCTTCTGCCTCCTGAGGTAGGCCTGAATTCAAACCTGGGTTCTTACCAGTCTGATGAGTGGTGCTCCCTTCCCCTCACCGGTTCCTATGCCTCACCAGATTCCATTGTGCCTCCAAGACCCTCCCCTCAACTCACCAGGAGGAGGAATCCCTCCTCCAGATCAAGCTGTTGGCGCCTGGTGGGACCAGGGAGATGCACCCCAGTGACAAGGGAGGTGATAACTCACCATGTCTCTGAAATCCCAGACAACGAGCCCCCAAGAAATGTTCCAGGAACTTGCTAGCTGAGATACGGGACACTGAGGCAACTTAGCAGGAAGCAACGTTTTATTGTGCCAGCACAGACCCAGCAGACTCATGTCCAAAGGCTGAGCCCCAAGAACAAAGGGTCTCACCTTATGTTACCCTTGCAAGCAGGTTACAGAGGCAATAAAATTAAAAAACAAGGTTTAACAAATATATGGTTCCATGCAATTCTATAGGCTACTTCACCTAGTGTTAGTGCCCCTCTACCCCAGTGCTATGTGACCTTCTTCACCTCTGAATTCTTTAGGTTTTATCTCTCTGCTATGACATCCCTTCCTCCCTGCTACCTTATCAGAACTCAGGCCTAGTTTGTTTTCTTCTTATCCTCCTCCCTGCTACAATAGAAGAAAAATATTACATCTCAGATTAACCATACTTTACCTCAGGAGCCACCCTCACCCGGCTGGGAAACACACATGCCCCTCCTGATTCATTGATTATTGAATGAAAATCACCTGGCTGTCCCCTTCCCATAGGTTATTATAGGTTTTAAAAGCACCTGAAGAGCAGAAACATGCTTGCTCCACATCCGGCTTCCACCTGGGCCCCCCTTTATATTCCTCTACCCTAACTTTTAATAAACTCCCTTTACACTCACATGTCCTGCCATTAATTCTTTCTGGTAGGGTAAAAAGAATTTGGAAGGCTTCTGATCAGACTGCACCAGTGCCATTAACAGTTTTGGCGAAGTCAGCCAAGTGTTAAAAAGGTAAAATGCTGTTTATTGATTTGTCTTCTAAGCCATTCCTTCCTGTCCTCTGGTCCTATGCCCCTTACACATTAGTGTCTCGCCCAGAGCATGCTGGGAGATGCTGGGATGTGCTTTATTAGTCCAGCCCCATGTGCCACAAGGCATGCAGGGCCTATGTGCATCCACAAACTGCTGTGGCTGCATGCTGATACACACACAGCCAGGAAGGGTGGAATTACAGGGGTGGCCTGTGCCACAGGGTGCAAGTTTGCCATCTGGCCAAGGAGGAGAAGTGGTCAGGACTGCCTGTGAGGCTCAGCACCTTCCCTTTCCCTCCCCCATCTCCCTTCTCTCTGCTCCCTAATTCCTAGGCCCAGGCAGCCACATGGCTCAGGAAGCAAGCTAGTAATGGTGGGCTTCAGCCATGGTGGTGGTGCTGGCAAGTGAGAGGGCACACCCCCACCTGACCAGCCTCAGGTCTTGTCTCTAAAGTGAGAACAATGGAGTCAGATTTTAAGGTTGAAATATTTACTAAGAAATTCTTAGCTTTGGATTCTTTTGGCCCTGGGGTGGTTTTCTGTGTTTGGGTCATTGTCTTGTTAAGAGAAACACTGAGTAATCTGTTTCCTGCTGTAATGGATGTAGAATTTCTGTTTGAAATTCCTAGCTTTTGCTCTGCCTACCTCCTCAGTTTGGGGTTTTGTTTTGTTTTTAATTCACTTGTAAAAACCTCCCTGTTCCAAAAATAGCTGTATAAGATGTGGATTTCTCTTGGATAAAAAGTGAATTAGGCTTTAAAGTAAATTTAGGCTAACTTTAGAATTTCCTGTGATTATCTCTGGGCTCTGGCTACCTAATCTTAAATAGATTGGTGGAGTTGGAAAGTAATTTCTGTGGCTACCATTTACCTGCTGCCTATCAGAAGAACCAGGGATGCACCTGTACCCAAGTAGCTGGCTCCACCTATCAGTGCCACCCTGGGAGCTTCAACTCAGAGTCTGGGAGGCATGCCTGAAGCCAGCCCACGCCTCAGCGTGGCCTGGAAGCCTCTCCTCTCAGCGCTGGCTGACACTCCAGCCCTGCCCCTCAGCCGGGACCCACCTAGCTAGCCTACACTGCCTGCTGCCGACATACCTCAGGCCATAGAGCTGTTTGTTGCTTTAAATGTATCTAAGTAAAAACAGTGCCGTTTAATTAAGAATTGGAAATTGGTCACCTATAAAGTATAATTCATTCACTCTAAAGGCCAAATTATTCGATTAATAAGATGTCATTTTTTTATGCTATGAGTTTTAAATATATACTTGACCTAATGGTACTAATTAATCATTGATTTTGTTTTGTATTTTCCTTACAAAATTTTAACTGTTCTTTGTTGATATTTTTCAAAGTATAGCAAAGTGTAATAACATTTTTAAAAAATTCCCCATTACATGCAGAGAAAAAAAATTAGGCTTACTTATAGTCAAAAGGTTAAAAAAAAAAAAGGGCACTATATGTGGGTTTTTTAAATAGGCACTTTATTTGGTCTTTTCATTAGCATGCTTAACTCATGGACACCTGTCTCTCAGGATGTCTTTTATTCCTATAACAGACTACTAATTTGAGCTTGTATGTTGCATGTAACATGTCTTTGTGTTCCATTTGAGAGAACTTTTTGAAGAGACCATGTGGTCACAGGGAATGCTGCCACCATGATGGAGCCACCACCATATTGCCATTCCCTAGGGATAGGACACTCATGAGTGATGACATCTTGCCACTCCCTAGGGTTAGGACACTCATGGGTAACACCATCTTGCCATCCTCTAGGAAAATTATAAGTAACTTGTGGTTAAAATTCTCTAAATTAATATTGTTTTTATACATGTTGTTTTACTGCATTGGTCTGTTAAGGATTAGACAAAGGATAGAGTGTTTGTGTTAGAGATCTGTTGTGAACTACTTAGGAATCTAGCTGATTAAAGATAAAGACAAAAAAATGATTTAAGAGTGCATTCTGAATTAATATATGTGATTGTTTTGTGTGTCATTATGTGCTTTCTGTATATGTCTTAGTCTGTCTCCAACCTATGTACTTATGGCCACTGAATTTTGAGCTTTTCTTTTTTGTTTTTAATTCATATGTGCATACATTGTTTGGGCCATTTCTCCCCGCTGTCCCCTCCCTTTCTCCCCACACTGCCCTCACTTCCAGGCAGAACCTGTTCTGCCCTTTTCTCCAATTTTGTTGAAGAATAGACATAAGCAATAATAAGAAATACATAGCGTTTTTGCCAGTTGAGATAAAGACAGCTATACAGAGAGATTCCTAGCATTGCTTCCATGCCCAAGTGTGTTACAACCCAAACTGATTCATCTCTACCTGACCTTTTCATTAGTTCCTGATCCCCTTCCCATATTGACCTCTGTCATTTTAAGGTTACTGTATCAGCTCCTCTGCAGTGGGGACATCAAACACTTTCAAGTTTTAGGCTTCCTACCTATCCCCATTCCTCCCATATGTGCTCTCCCCTTAGCGTGTGACCCAAGTCCAACCACATTGCTGCATCTGCCTAGACCTAAAGTCCGCATATGAGGTAGAACATATGATTTTTGGTCTTCTGAGCCTGGCTGACCTTGCTCAGAATGATGTTCTCCAGTTCCATCCATTTACTTGCAAATGATAAAATTTAATTCTTCTTCATGGCTGAGTAAAACTCCATTGTTACAAATACCACATTTTCTTAATCCATTCATCAGTGGGGCATCTTGGCTGTTTCCATAACTTGGCTATTGTGAATAGCACTGCAATAAACATGGGTGTGCAGGTGCCTCTGGAGTAACCTGAGTCACCTACCCTTGGGTATATCCCTAGGAGTGGGATTGCTGGATCATATGGCAGATCTATGTTTAGATTTTTAAGAAGCCTCCATATTGTTTTCCAGAGTGGTTGCACCAGCTTGCATTCCCACCAGCAGTGTACCAGGGTTCCTTTTTCCCCACATCTTCACCAACACATGTTTTTTTTGGTGGTTTTGATAATAGCTATTTTAACAGGGGTGAGATGGAATCTTAATGTGGTTGTGATTTGCATTTCCTTTGTGACCAGAGATGGTGAGTGTTTTTTCATGTGTTTTTTGGCCATTTGAATTTCTTCTTTTGAGAAAGCTCTCTTCAGTTCAGTTCCCCATTTCTTTATTGGTTCATTGATTTTGGGAGAGTTTAGTTTTTTGAGCTCCCTGTATATTCTGGTTATCAGTCCTTTGTCTGATGGGTAGCTGGCAAATATTTTCTCCCACTTTGTGGGTGGTCTCTTCAGTTTGGACACCATTTCTTTTGTTGTGCAGAAGCTTTTTAATTTCATGTAGTCCCTTTGTCCATCCTTTCTCTTAGTGGCTGAGCTGCTGGGGCTCTGTTGAGGAAGTCCTTTCCTTGCTTCCAGAGTGTTGCCTGCTCTTTCCTGTACTAACTTCAGAGTTTCGGGTCTGATATTAAGGTCCTTAATCCATTTTGAGTTGATACTAGTACAGAGTAATAAGCATGGATCTAGTTTCAGTTTTTTGCAGATGGATAACCACTTTTCCCAGCAACATTTTTGAAGAGTCTGTCTTTTCTCCATCATATGTTTTTGGTACCTTTGTCAAAACTAAGGTGGGCATAGCTGTGTGGATTCATATCAGGGTTCTCTATTTTGTTCCACGGTCTTCATGTATGGTTTTGTGCCAGTACCATGCTGTTTTTATTGCTATTGCTTTGTAATATAGTTTGAACTCGGGTATTGTGATACCTCCCACATTGCTCTTTTTGCTGAGCATTGCCTTGGCTATTTGTGGTCTCTTGTGTTTCCAAATGAACTTTAGGGTAGATTTTTCAGTCTCTGTGATGAATGTTATTGGAATTTTGATGGGAATTGCATTGAACATGTAGATTGCTTTTGGAAGTATAACCATTTTTACTATGTTACGTCTACCAATCCATGAACATGGGAGATCGTTCCACCTTCTGTAGTCTTCCTCCATCTCTTTCTTCAGGGGTTTGTAGTTCTCCTTGTAGAGGTCACTCACATCCTTTGCTAAGTTTACTCCTAGGTTTTTTTTTTTTTTTTTGAGGCTATTGCAAATGGAATTGTTTCCATATATTCTTTCTCGATTTGTTAGTTGTTGGTTTATAGAAAAGCTAATGATTTTTGTAAGTTGGTTTTGTATCCTGCCACCTTGCTGTAGTTGTTTATGGTATCTAGGAGTTTTTGAGTAGAGTTTTTTGGGTCTTTAAAACATAGAAGAATGTCATCTGCATATAGGGATATTTTGACAGTTTCTTTACCTGTTTGTATTCCTTTTATTTCTTCTTCTTGCCTAATTGCTCTGGCTAGGAATTCCAATAGCAGATTGAATAGGAGTAGGGATAGTGGGCACCCTTATCTCATTCCTGATTTTAGGGAAAATGGTTTCAGTTTTTCTCCATTAAGTATAATGCTGGCTGTAGGTTTGTCATATATAGCTTTTATAATGTTGAGGTACTTTCCTTCTATTCCTAGTTTTCTTAGAGCTTTTATCATTAAGTGGTGTTGGATCTTATCAAAGGCTTTTTCTGCATCTATTGAGATGATCAAGTGGTTTTTGTCTTTGCTTCTATAGTGTGCTGTATTACATTTATAGGTTTGCATATGTTGAACCATCCCTGCATCCCTGAGATGAAGCCAACTTGGTTGTGATGAATGATCTTTCTGATGTGTTGTTGGATTTGGTTTCCCATTATTTTATTGAGGATTCTTGCATTGATGTTCATTAAGGAGACAGGCCTATAGTTCTCCTTTTTGGAGGTGTTTTTGTCTGGTTTGGGGATGAGAGTAATATTGATTTCATAAATGAGTTCCTTCCCTTTCTATTTCATGGAAAAGTTTAAGGACAGTTGGTATTAGTTCTTCTTTAAAGGTCGGATAGAATTCAGCAGGAATTCCATCAGGTCCTGGACTTTTCTTTTTTGGGAGACTCTATTGCTGCTTCAATTTCATTTTGTGTTATAGATCTATTCAGGTGATTAATATCCTCTTAGTTCAATTTTAGATGGTCATATGTATCTAGAAATTTGTCCACTTCTGTGAGATTTTCAAATTTATTAGAATATAGGTTCTCAAAGTAGTAGTAGAATGTATATTATGCAGAAGTTGGATGAAATACAATGCATACAATGATTTCCTGGATTTCTGTGGTGTTTGTTGTTATCTCCCCTGTTGCATTTCTGATTTTACTAATTTGGGTTTTTTTCTCTCCTTATTTTAGTCAGGTTTGCCAGGGGTCTGTCAATCTTGTTTATTTTTTCAAAGAACCAGCTTCTTTTTCGTTGACTCTTTGTATTTTTGTTTGTTTGTTTCTATTTCATTAATTTTGGCCCTTATTTTTATTATTTCTCTCCTTCTGCTTATTTTGGGATTTGCTTGTTGTTGTTTTTCTAGGAGTATGAGATGCAGCATTAGGTCATTGATTTGAGATCTTTCTGTCCTTTTAATATATGCACTCATGGCTATAAACTTTCCTCTTAGGACTGTCTTTGCCATATCCCATAGGTTCTGGTAGGTGGTGTTTTCATTTTCATTAACTTAGAAGAACCTTTTAATTTCCTCTTTTATTTCATCAATAACACATTGATCATTGAGCAATGTGTTCAGCTTCCAATTGTTTGCATGTTTTCACTATTGTTTTTGTTGTTGAGTTCTAGGTTTTTTTTTAATTTTTATTTTTTTATTATTCATATGTGCATACAATGCTTGGGTCATTTCTCCCCCCTGCCCCCCACCCCCTCCCTTACCACCCACTCAGCCCCCTCCCTCTCCCCCCTACCCCCTTGCTACCCAGCAGAAACTATTTTGCCCTTATCTCTAATTTTGTTGAAGAGAGAGTATAAGCAATAATAGGAAGGAAAAGGGTTTTTGCTAGTTGAGATAAGGATAGCTATACAGGGAGTTGACTCACATTGATTTCCTGTGCATGTGGTTTACCTTGTAGGTTAATTCTTTTTGATCTAACCTTTTCTCTAGTTCCTAGTCCCCTTCTATTGGCCTCAGTTGCCTTTAAGATATCTGCTTTAGTTTCTCTGCATTGAGGGCAACAAATGCTAGCTAATTTTTTAGGTGTCTTACCTATCCTCATATAATGCATTGTGATCAGATAGAATGCATGGGATTATTTCTGTTTTCTTATATTTGCTGAGGCTTTCTTTGTGCCCTAAAATATGATCAATTTTGGAGATGGTTCCATGGGCTGCTGAGAAGAATGTATATTGTGCAGAAGTTGGATGAAATGTTCTGTAGACATCAGCTAGGTCCATTTGATCTATGATGTGATTTAGTTCTAGAATTTCTTTATTGATTTTTTGTTTGGATGACCTATCTATTGGTGATGGGGGGGGGCGTATTAAAGTCTCCCACTACCACTGTGTTGGAGTCAGTATATACTTTTAGGTCCTTTAGAGTATGTTTGATGAAATTGGGTGCACTGACATTGTGTGCATATAGGTTGGTAATTGTTATTTCCTTTTGGTGTATTTCACCTTTTATTAGTATGGAGTGTCCTTCTTTATCTTGTTTGATCAATGTAAGTTTGAAGTCTACTTTGAGATAAATATTGGTACTCCTGCCTGTTTTCGGGGGCCACTAGCTTGGTAAACCTTCTTCCAGTCATTCATCCTAAGGCAGTGTTTTTTCCTGTCAATGAGAAGGGTCTCCTGTAAACAACAGATTGTTGGATCTTCCTTTTTAAACCAGTTTGCCAAATGTCTTTTGATGGGGTGGTTAAATTTGTTAACATTTAGTGTTAGTATTAATAGGTATGTGGTCATACCTAGGTATGTATGTCCTGTCATTTAGTTGTTTTTGTTGTTTAAGGGTTTGATTGTGTGCAGCTGAATCAATGTTACTCTCTACTTTCTTGTCTTTTCTTCTCCTGTGGTTTGGTACTGCCTGTCCTCTCATGGTTTTGTTTGCTTTCATTTTCTGTATGCAGGATTCCTTTAAGAATCTTTTGTAGTAGTGGCTTGGTGGTCATTTATTATTTTTTATTGTTTTTTATTGTTTTAGTTTCTTCTTATCATGGAAGACTTTTATTGCTCCATCTATTTTGAATGATAGTTTTGCTGGATAGAGTATCCTAGGGTCGAAGTTATTTTCATTCACTGCCTGGAATACACTCCATGTCCTTCTTTTAAGGTTTCCATTGAGAAATCTGCTGTGATTTTCATGGGTTTACCTTTGTATGTTCTTGGTTTTTCTCTCTTACAGCCTTCAATATTCTTTCTGTGTTCTCTGTGCTTGTTGTTTTAATGATAATATGTCATGAATTAGTTCTATTTTGGTAAGTTTGGTGTTCCTGGAGGCTTCTTGTACCTGAATGGGCATAGCTTTCTCTAGATTTGGGAAATTTTCTGTTATTTGTTTGTTGAATTTATTACAAATCCCTTTTGCTTGCACCTTTTCTCCTTCTTCAATGCCCATGATTCTCAGGTTCGATCTTTTGATGGAGTCTGTGAGTTCTTGCATATTCCTTTCACAGGTCTTGAGTTGTTTGACTATTAGCTCTTTAGTTTTTCCTTTAATTTCTATTTTATCTTCAAATTCTGAGATTCTCATATGATAAAGCGAGAGCACACAAGGGAGGTATGAGGATAGCTAAGATACCCAAAAAACTAGATAGCATTTGTTGCCCTCAATGCAGAGAAACTAATGCAGATACTTTAAAGCAACTGAGGCCAAAAGGAGAAGGGGACCAGGAACTAGAGAAAAGGTTAGTTCAAGAAGAATTAACTTAGAAGGTAACACACATGTACAGGAAAGCAATGCGAGTCAACTCCCTGTATAGCTATCCTTATCTCAACTAGCAAAAACCCTTGTTCCTTCCTATTACTGCTTATACTCTCTCTTCAACAAAAGTAGAGATAAGGGCAAAATAGTTTCTGACTGCTAGTGAGGGTTTAGGGGGAGTAAAGGTGGGGGTGGAAGGGGGGAGAAATGACCCAAACATTGTATGCACATATAAATAAAATAAAATAATAAAAATAAATTTTAAAAAATTCTGAGATTCTATCTTCCTCTTGTCCTAGTCTGCTGGAGTGGCCTTCCATTGTGTTTTGTATTTCTGTTTCATGCTTTTTTCTGAGGTTTTCCATATCATGGGTCACTTCCCTTTTAACATTGTCAATTTTCATCTTTAATTCATTTATCTCTCTATTTATAGTGTTTTCTGTTTCACTTTGGTGTTTATTTAGGGCTCCTATGAGTTCATTTATTTGTTTCTGTGTCTTCTCATATTCTTTATTTTTGATGTCTTGGAATTTCTTGAGTGCTCTTGTACATTCTGGTTGACCATCTCTAGTAAGATCTTCATGAAATTCTCAGTGATTACTTTCAAGATTTCTTCTTTGAGGCTGTTCTTGTGGGCATCGTTGGGTTCCTTGGCATCGTTTATCTTTGTTTTGTTGGAGTCTGGAACTGGGTATCCACTTTCTTCATTTCCCTCTGAATCCTGTATTTAGTTATTTTGGGGGTGAGAATGATTTCCACCCCTTTTTCTTCTTCCCATCACTCCTCTTGGTGCTGTGTAACTATGTTCTTGATAGGCTGTTGGTGATTTCAGTCCTTGGTTTAATTTTGTTTTATGGGTGTATTGGGTTTTTAGCTCAGTGTATGTATGCTATTTCTGTCCCTGGTCTGGGTGTAATTTAGTATCAACTAACTCACAACAGTAAAACTAACAAAACAAACAAACAAAAAAACCAAAAAATAAAAAATAAAACAAAGAAGTCCTGGGGGGGGGGGGAGATGAACAAACACAGACAAACAAACAAACACAAACAAACAAACACAAAAAAGCTCCAGGTTCAGGAACAATAGACTTTCAGTCTTAGTAGTTCTGGTGTTAATCCTTCAGCATCCAGTCCTGGTGTTGGTATTTAAACAGAATCTCTGTCTTAGTCTTGCCAGGTGGTTGGGGAGTCTCGCCAGTTTTTATTCTGTCTTCCAGTAGCAGCTGCTTAGTCAGCTCCTCCCTCAGTGAGGTGTGGCAGTTTAAGTTTATATGTTGTCCTCAGGTTCCAGAGATCAGCTCTGTAGCACACCAGCAGTCCTGCTTTGGAGGTGGTTTTTGCTGTTTTGGTTTATTGGGGGCTTGTTTCTTTGCCTCGCTCCCTTTCTCTGGGGCAAGATCAGAGATCTGTCATCCAGCTCCCTGCTGTCAGTATGTTGCTGACTGTTTTTCAATTTTGCAGTGTCATTTGACTTTGGATGTTGATCACTGGCTCAGGAGATGAGCTTTGCAGACTGCTACCTGCCCTATTTCAGGCAGCAGCTTATCACTGACCCACTGTCGGCCCTTCTTCCTTTCCAGCCTTTGTTTACTGAAAGTTCATGTGGATCAGCTCCTTGCTCCTCCCCCCTTCTCCGGTGTGCTTACAGCACCCTGACCCCTCTGTTTTGTGTTAGTTTTCAGTTCCTTGTTTATTGTTCAGCTTTTTTTGGGGGGGGGTAGGGGGTCAGTCTGCCCAGGGGCTATGCTGGTTTATCCCAGGGGTGGCTGGGGGAATGCCACATGACACTTGGCCAAAGGTCTCCCAAACAGGTTTGGAGCCAGCATCTGGCAGTGTGGGAGCCCTCCTGTTTTCTCAGTGTAATGTGGCATGGAGAAGCTTTGTACAGGTTAGGAGTTCAGGGTGTCAAAGTTTTGATTCTTTTTGGTGCTTTATTTCTGCCATTGTATGGCTTGAGCATCTCAGCAAGATTTTTAATTTACAGATCTCACGCTGCCTGCTTCTGTGCCCTAATAGCCATCTTGGATCCTCCTGAATTTTGAGCTCTTAATGCACACTTATATTCTTTGGCATGCCTAGGTCATAACATCTGTGTGTGTGTGTGTGTGTGTGTGTGTCTTTAGGATAGTCCCTAAACCACTTTATAAAGTTAATGTGTACAACTGTCTCAAAAGTTATTTAAAGTTCTAACCCCAACCAGGCCTAACTATTCTCTGCCTTAGGACTAAAGAAAATTTATGGACAATAATCTCAATCTCTTTCATTCTATTGTGAGTGTAATTTACATTTAATTCTTTTATAATTAGATTTATTGACCCTTGTGTCCTTGTAGATTGCTATTATTAAAAAAGATGGTTTAATTTAATTTTCTTACAAGTCTTTTAAGGTATAAGGTTACTAAGAGTTTTATTTAAAACAGTGTTATCTAAATTTGGGTTTTTACAAAGGTTTTTTCAAGATACAAATTAAGGTCTTAAAGCTTATAAGTTTATAATTAAAATTTGCCTAAAAGTTTTCTGAGGTCAAAATTTAAGGTACTAATGTGTATTTAAAAATGGGTTTCTGTTTTATCAAAATAACTATTGGGAATTTTTGGTGCTATAGGCTGATATGAAATTTTACCAAAACCAAACCAAAGTTCACCCTCCAGATGGGATATTGGGATTTCTTTCCTATCAATATCCAAACTATGACTCTCAGTCATTGGGTCTCCAACTTTATGCTTACTCCCTTATCTCTGTTTCTGTACTTAATCATTTGAGGTAAATGTACTTGTTTCCTTATTCCCAGTTTACAAGCTGAATTCGGCCCTGTGGCCTGATGTGAAAACTGACAACAAACCATGAGCTTGTATCAGCCAAGCTTACCTTTGTGCAATTTGGATTCTGTACTGGTTGCAAAAGTTCATATTAAGATGTTTCCCTTTTAACAATCAACAGATTGTCCTCCTTTATATTGTTATGTTTTCATTTTACATATTGTTTTTGGTATCAGCCTCTTTGCCCAGCAAAGATGTTTTAATAGTTGGGTTGGCATTCAGGATCAGCATCCCATTGGGAACCCTCATGCAGTTGTTCAAGAGACTGGCCCTTTGGCTGCTTGTTTCACAGAGACATCTGCCTTTAAGGCAAGCCAGGTATAGAGGACCTGCAATCGAGACTTTCAAGATATAAGGCGAATGCCCCAAATATCTTGGAATCGATCTTACTCTGTACCAAAGGGCAACTTTCTCCTTTCCTTTTGTGCTCTCTCTCTCCACCAGCCAGCATAGGGGAATCCAACATATTCACTTGACTGTATCCTTAAGTACTGGGAGATGCTTTGATCCTGGTAACCAAAAATAAGATAACAAGCTCTCTACATATCCCATTGGAAATTATTTACTATTCTTTACATCCTGCTTAAACCCTAGGTATTTTTCTAATAACACTAAAAGAGCTAAGTTTGTCTAAGTAAAAATTGTCTTAAATGGTTCTCATACTCCTAGTGCCTTATATGTGTATCTAAATGTCATAAAATCATTCATAGAGTTAGAAATGTATACGTGTAAACAGCTATAGTTCTTTTATCTAAGGTAATGTCTATCTAATAAAGTCTCTGACATTTCTGCTCTTTATGACAAATGCTAAATGTTCTGCTATTTAGGCCTCACATCTGTCTGTCAGATAAACAGGTTTATCTGACATCTGTTCATCAAGTAAACATTGGTTTATCTGACATTGGATAAACTTTTTGTATATATAATATGCAATTGAGCATCAAAACAGGGGCTATTTGAAATTACTGACACTGCCTTCCCTTAACCATTGGAAAATTTAGGGCTTTTAATTGTCAATACTATATTGACCATACTGACAATCACTAGCTTGTTACTTTACCTAACCAAAATTAAAGGTTTAAACTGCTACTGGCTCCTTTATATGTTATATGTGTCTTTGTCTTCAAGTATATAAGCCTTCTAAAATAGTTATAAAAAAGACACTACAATACCGTTGTATTAATTATATTAATTAGTACTGTTATATTAATTGCTAAACTATTTACCATGGTTACTTTAAGTTTAGTCATTACAGTTCTAATCCTATTGGGACATTTACACACAAGCCAATGGAAAATGACTCTTGACAAGTGCTTATCTATCAACCACATGAAAGCCTTTAGGACGAAATCATAAGGCAACAGGGCTATTGATCTCTACAATGAACGAGATCTTCATGAACAACCCAGCTCTCCATGAGAAACCTTCATTGTACTAAACAACAATTCAGACACCTTCTGTCCAAATGAGTCCCAAGGAAAAGAAATAGGAGAGACAATTTCCCCTTGTAGATAGGGTCTGCTGCCCTTTGTCAGCTTGAAGCAGATACTGAAGATGGACTGCCCCCCTTCAGCAACTCCCAAAAAACAACTTTTTGGAATATTGTGTCTTGGGGAATTTGACACAGGCTAAAGCAGGGAAAGTTCTGGGACTCATAGGAAAAATATTACATCTCAGATTAACCATGCTTTAGCTTGGGAACCACCCTCACCTTCCTGGGAACCACACATGCCCCTCCCCACTCATTAATTATTGGGTAAAAATCACCTGGTTCTCCCCTTCCCATAGGTTATTGAAGGTTTTAAAAGCACCTGAAGAGCAGAAACATGCTCACTCTACTTCCGGCTTCCACCTGGGCCCCACTATGCATCCCTTTGTATTTCTTTTCCCTGACTTTTAATAAAGTCCACTTACACTCATGTGTCCTGCCATGGATTCTTTCTGGTGAGATAAAAAGAATTTGGACGTCTTCTGATCACAGACTGCACCAGTGCTGTTAATGTAAGCACAGAAGATGAAGAGGTCTCGGAGGAGTAATATCTGTGTCCTGCTCCTGGACACATGAAAGTTGGCAGCAATCTGTTGGGAAAGTTTTCAGCATGGTTCCCCATGCCCAGGACCAGGATCAGGCCTGGGGGCACTGCCTGCTCATTCTCCAAGCTGCTTCTCTCCCAGCGTCCTGCAATTCATCTGCTACCAGGAGCACTGTGCTCTGGACCATTCCCCCCTTAAAAGAGTCTTAAACTAATTGCCTGGGCTGGCCCCAAACTTTGATCCTCCACAGTACCTAGAATTACAGCCTTGAGCCATGGGCACCTGGCTGGAATATTCTTTTCCTGAGGAATATTCTCATCAGAAATCCAGATACATTCAGAACCTTTGCTGTATCGGAGCATTTATCTTCTCTGATTGCTCTGTATCTAAGCATCTACCTCTGTTCTTTAAAAAACTTTTATTGCATTCTTCTTTTGTTTTGGTTTGGTTTTAGTTTTGCTGTTTTGTTTGCAACAGGGACTCACTATGTAGCTCAGGCTGGACTCAAATCTGAGCTCCTCCTGCCTCAGCCTTCGGAGTGCTGGGATTACAGGCTTTCACCACCACACCAGCTGAATAGTAAACGCTGAAAATTGTGATCTTCCCTGGATTCATGCTTTGCAATGGAATCCAGTTTTTCCTCAAGGGCTTTGCTATGCTTCCTTTTCCACAACATCAGGCCTAATCTCATCCTCTGTTTCTATTCCAATTTCAAATTCTCAAAAAAATTGTGATCTGGAACCATATGGTCCAAATGACTTGGCTGGGTTCAAGCCTGCTCCTGTCCAGCCTGAAGTCTAGTCTCTTAACCTCAGTAATGTACCTGGTGGCACCAAAGCATTCAGTAGAGCCTAAGCAGCCACTTGCAGAGCTGAGCTCCTGGCTTGAGTTGGAGTCACAGGGGTTCTCTGGTTTCTGGGGTGGGTTCTCAGAAGAAGGCAGCTGATTCCTAAAAACTCCCTACAGCAGAAGGGAAAGAGGCCAGGTTGAAAGATGCCTTCCTGCTTTGTTTTTTTTGGGGGACAGAGTCTCACTATGTTGGCCAGTCTGACCTCAAATTCCTGGACTTAATCCATCCTCCTTGCCTCTGCCTCCCTGATAGCTGGGACTGCAGGCTCAGCCCCATGCCCTCCCTGCTGCAATTGGCAGAGAGCAGAGGAGCCATACGAGTAGCTGAGCCTAGCCCAGGGTGCAACCTCCAAAATTCCTCAAGCCCTTCTCAATTTCCACTCATAATTTCCGGCCTTGGCTCTGGCTTTTTACTAGGCTAAAATCCTTTAACTGCAGGCACCCATCTTCTTCCATCAAAAATGGTGCTATCAGGGCTAGAATTGTGGCTCAAGTGGTAGGGAGACTGCCTAACAAGAGCAAAGTCCTGAGTTCAAACCTCAGAACCAACCAAAAAGAAGAAAACCTGCTATCTCTGGATACCTATGTCAAAAACAGCCCTCCTTTTATTTAGATGAATTAATTCCATGCTTTCACTTTGTTTTTTGGGTGTTTTTTTTTTGTTTGTTTGTTTTTGTTTTTGACAGCACTGGGGGTTGAACTCAGGGCCTCATGCTTACTAGGCAGGTGCTATACCACTTGAGCCACTCCACCACCCTTTACTTCTTATTTGCATACTCTTTATACCTATAGTAGTTATCACATTCTCCCTTCCTCAATAACTATGGATTAAACAATTACTGTATCCAGAAGACTGTATACAATTACCCCAGTAGGAGCATGAACCAACCAAGTCACTCACATTTTTTTTTGGTGGTATTGGGGTTTGAACTCAGGGTCTCACATTTGTCAGGCAGATGCTCTACCTCTTGGGCGACAACTCCCACACCTTTTTGCTTCAGTTATTTTTTCAGATCGGGTTTCACATTTTTGTCCTGGTCAGCCTGAACAGTGATCCTCCTATTTACACCTCTCTTCTAGCTGAGATGACAGGTACATACCAATACATCCAGCTCATTGATTGAGATGGAGTCTCCCGAACTTTTTGCCCAGGCTGGTCTCTAGCCATGATCCTTTTGATCTCCTCCTCCTGAATAGCTGGGATTCCAGGGCTGAGCCACCATGCCTGGCCTTATTATTTATTTTTTGAAAGTTGAACATAGTAGTTTGTGGTGAAAACAATTATTGACAATTAAGTTTCCCTATGATCTGTATGCACCTTTCTCAGAAAGATGAATTGTTCATTACTACAATGGGGCAAAGACAATGACTGAAAAATTGTGGTAAATTTTGGTACAGAAAGAATAATCCTAGTTTGCTATTTCAGGCTGCTAAACAAACAAAAGAGAGAAGAAGAAAAATAGAAAAAAAGTTGGGCGAGGCTGGTGGAGTGGTTTGAGTAGTAGAGTGCCTGCCTAGGTACCCTAATACCATAAAAAAAAAAGAGAGAAGATGCTATCTCCCCTTAATTCTGCTTGAATAGGGGGTGTGTTTATGATTGTGTGTGTTAAAGAAAAGGCAGAGCTGCACAGTTAAAGCAGGAAAAAAAAGATTTTATTCATAAAACTGAGCTCAATTCTGAACACAGGGAGAGTGGGAAGGAAAGCACGAGGTACCAAGGAGCAGGGGAATGGGGTTATCAGAGGATGGAAATATTACAAAGACAAAACCAACAATGATCTGCCGAGTGCAGTGGCTCATGCCTGTAATCCTAGCTACTTGGGAAGTGGCTACCAGGAGGATCAAGATTCAAAGGCATCCCAGGTAAAAACATCAGGAGACTCCATCTCATCACTGTACCAATAGCTGGGTGCGGTGGTGTAAACCTGTCATCCCAGCTATGTGGGAAAGCACAAATAGAATCACAACCCAGTAAGGTCCAGGCACAAAGCAAGACTCTATCTCAAAAATAACCAACACAAAAGCCCAGCAATGATAAGAGATTCCTGCTAGACTGAGTGAGATTTTTATGTGGAGGGGGATTTTTTGTGTGTCTAAGGATTGAACCCAGGGCCTCCCTCATGCTTCTTTTCACTGAGCTACTCCCCAGCCTTGAGCTTGCTAGGCAGGCACTCTACCACTTGAGCCACTCCACCAGCCCTATTTTGTGTTGGGTATTTTTGAGATAAGGTCTCATGAACTAGTTGCCTAGATTGGCTTGGAACTGTGATCCTCCTGATCTCTGCCTCCTTAGTAGCTGGGATTATTGGTTGCGTGGGTCACCAGTGCCTGGCTGCTTTGGTTACTTTTGAGACAGGGTCTGCTTCTGCCAGAACTGGCCTTATCCTCCAACCTGCTTACACTTTAATAGCTGACGTGACCCGCAATCACCACCACGCCCAACTTTTTGTTGAGATGAGCTCTCATTAACTTTTTTCCCCAGTTTTCCTCTACTCATGATCCTCCCAATCTCCACATCCAAGTAGCTGGGGAAGGCACTGTCTTTGTTTTGTTTTGGTAGCACGGGGGTTTGAACTCAGGGCTTTGCCCTTGTGAGGCAGGTATTCTACGGCTTGAGCCACACTTCTAGCATAGAAGGCATTGTTTTTCAGTAAACTCCCAGAAGGCACAATCTGTGTCTTGTCTGTCTTCCTCTCTTCAAGGTGATGGGGTTCAGGACCTTGTTGGTGAGCTAGGCAAGTACTCTACCAATAAGCCACATTTCCAGCCCTCCATGTTTATTTTAATATCAATATATTTTATGCTAATTATTATAGAAGTCAGTTTATGCCTTCGATTTGATAATTCCATATATGAAAATTTTCTAAGGCAGTGGGGACAAAGTGTGGACAATAACATATGAACATAGAGCTATAGCACACTTCCATCACGAAAATTGCCGAGTGGTGGAGTGGCTCAACTGGTAGAGCACCTGCCTAGCAAGTGTGAGGCCCTGAGTTCAAACCCCAGTACCTCAAAAAAAAAAAAAAAAAAAAACCCATACATGAAAATTACCAATGGCATGTCCACCAATAAACAGTCTTTTAATTATAGTATGCCTAAAGAATGACAGTGCAGACAAGTTAGGTAAATATCAGTGATTTGAAAAAATTCTATCACAGGCGCTGGTGGCTTGCACCTGAAATCCTAGCTACTTGGGAGGCTGACATAGGGAGGATGGTTCTGAGGCCAGTCCACATATTCTGAAGACCCCATTTCCCAAATAACCAGAGCAAAATGGACTGGAGGTGTGCTCAAGCAGCAGTGTCTGCTTTGCAAGTTCGAAGCCCTGAGTTCCAACCTCGGTCCCACTTAGAACTCTTTTTCTGCCATATCATATAATGATGAGGAAAGGAAAAACCAAAATTATTTGTACAGTGTGATCTAGATATGTGATTTAGATATCAGATTCTTCTGTTTTATTTTTCTCAATCATTTTTTCTTTTTTGGTACTTTGAGGTTGGGTCTCACTGAGGCAGTTTAGCAGGCAGGGAAAATACCTTACCAGGGACTCTCTTAAGCCCTGAACCATCTCTAAAGCATGAATCCCCTCCAAATTGTAAATACCCTGTCGGTCATAAATATATTTGCATGCCAGTTAGCAAGGGGGTAGGGGGGGAGAGGGAGGGGGCAGGGGGGTAAGGGAGGGTGTGGGGGAAGGGAGGAGAAAATAAATAAATATATATATTTGCAAGACAGAGTTCAGAATAGGGACCTTTGGGTCTGCCTTGTTTAAAAAAAAAAAAAATTACAGGCCTGACCCCAGTTTGACCTCCCAGGCCAAGTCCTTTTACTGAGGACCTCATGAATATGGGTCACATCTCATACAATTTAAGGCCAAAAATTATCATAAGCACATTTGCAGAATTCCTCTTGTTATGTGACAAGGCTGTGTTAATTAAACCTGCCACCCATCCTAGCCCCTCCCTAAGGACTGCCCAGATTTTTCCCACCTTAAGTTGGACTTAAACTAAGAAATCAATGCCTCTGTGCCACCTGGAAAGCACTGCTTCTTTCCTTTCTTTTCAATAAAGTTTTGCTAATCAATGCCTCCTTGCCATCAGGCAGGGGCCCTCTGCTTTTCTGGCAGTGCTTTTCTTCTCTTTTTCCTCACTCTTTCTTTCCTTTTCTTCCAATAAAGTCTTGTTACTGTTTTGCAATTTGTGTCTCTGTCCAGTTCTCTGTTCAGATGACACAAGAACTTGGAGTCTTCTGGACTAGTGTCTTCTTAGACCAATCAGCACATAGACATCTCTATGTAGCTCAGGCTAGCCTGGAACCTGCGATCCTCCTCCCTCTGCCTCTTGAGTGCTAGGCATGAACCACTATGCCAACCTTTTACATTTTTGACACATAACGGGAAACTTTTTTTTTTGTGGTACTGGGGCCTGAACTCAGGGCCTAAACCTTGAGCCACTCCACCAGACCTTTTTTTTGTTTTTTTGATTTTTTTGAGATAAGATCTCAAGAATGATTTTCCGGGGCTGGCTTTGCACCAGTTAGGATCATAGGTGTGACCCACTGGCACCTGGCAGAACTTTTCTTTTTTTAAGGCAACACTGTTAGTCCACGATATCTGCTAGGGAAAGCTGGTGGTGGCAGGAAAACTTATTTAACTTCTCTAAAACTCAGTTTCTTCATTTATAAAGCAGAAATAAGAAGGCCTATCTCAAAGAAAAATGAAATAACATTTGTAAGGTAACACATAGAATAAAGCCTCCTGGTATAAAAGTCTATCAATAACTGCCAGTCTCCTTCCTTCCCAAGTCTAATATGCCATCCCATGCATAATGAGTATGTTAGTGACATTGATTAATACTATTAGGTTCCAGGATTAGTGTACATGTGTGCTATTACAGTCATTAGTAATTATGACAGATTGACATTTCAGATCCAAAAGGTCATATGCAAGACAGTAACTTTATTGGAGGATTCGCTCTGAGAACACTCATGTCCCTCCTTCTGACATCCTACCCACACCCACATTCATCAACGACCATATCTTCATAATGTCGAAGAATGACATTGTCATTATTGTCTTGGTAAAGAATGGAGATGGGAGACAGCTTTGTGGGGATGCAGGTGGCCTGGGGGACCTCAGGGTCAACCTCATGCATCAGTGCTTGCATGAAGGCATAATTGGAGCTGTTCAAATAAGTGGTCAGTGAGAAGGGACAATCTCCATGACAGTAATTTGCCATAAACCCCTTGGGGGCAATGACCCATTTGTGCCAACCCAGATCCTTGAAGTTGATGAATAGCTGATGACGATGGCAGAGATTCTTGCAAGAAACCTTGGGGACAGGAATGGCTGCCCTCCTTTTTCGTGAAGAAGGCTGACACTGCTCAGGGTTAAGAGTCACCACCAGCAGGGAAGCATGAAAAGAACGTCTCAGCCTGGTGCAGATGTCCTCAAGCTGGAAATTTACACCTGACCCTCTGCCTTCTTGGACCATTATCTCCAAAAATAAGCCCAAGTTCTTTTGGGGGTTGCTGTTCCAACCCTGAACCACATCTTGCAGGCTGAAGCGAAGGGCGCCCTGAGGCCACAGTATGGACTGCAAAGCAAACCTTCTGCCTGGTGTAGGGGTGACTTGGCCCCACTTGTGAGGTTCCTGAACTACAGACAGAGCCAGTTCCAGTTCTGGCCCCAGGTTATAGTAGGAATTGGACCCCAAGTCCAGCCTCAGCTGGGCCATCGTCAATTGTTCCTTTGCTTTGATGGCAGACAAATTGAAGTAGAGGAGTTTCTGTAAACAATAGTCATCTTGGAATGGCTTCTTTAAGTAAAGAAAGAAACCTAGATGGGAAAACAGACATGGGAGAGTCACCATAGTATTTTTTTTTTACTTCATATCTACCTATATGATATAAAGTCAAAATATGCGGACACTGGTGGCTCACACCTGTAATCCTAGCTACTTAGAAGGCAGAAATGAGAAGGATCATGGTTCAAGGCCAGCCAGGGCAAATAATTCATGAGACCTATCTTGAAAAAACTCAATATAAAAAAGGGCTGATGGAGTAGCTCAAGTGGTAGAGCATCTGGAGAGGCAGAGAGGGAGGGGGAGAGAGAGAGAGAAGACATTGTGCTGGAGATGTAGCTCAGTGGTAGAGCACTTACCTAGCATGCACAGGCCTTGATTTGTGGCACTTCAGGAAAAAAATGGAAAAAAAAGACAGGCCACTCTTTCCCTTCTTCCTTGAAGACTGACCTTCTTTAGAAGGGTCCTGCCCAATACCCGGGTAGGAGAAGAGGTGATGCTACAGAGTCCAGAATCGGGAAGCTTTGCTGGGCTTCACCTCTCATTCTAATGCCATTAGACTTTTTTGGGGGGGTAGGGGTGGTACTGAGGCTTGAACTCAGGGGGACCTATACCTTGAACCACTCCACCAGCCCCTTTTTGTGATGGGTTTTTTTTAAGACAGGGTCTTGAAAACTATTTGCCCAGACTGGCTTTGAACTTCGATCCTCCTGATCTCTGCCTCCTGAGTAGCTAGGATTACAGGTGTAAACCACGGGTGCCCAGCTTCAACTACTCCTTTACAGTCCCCTACCTATCCTTTACCCAGAGGAGTTCTCTGAGCCTACACCATATCATACAACTCGTGGAAATCACCTCTTTGTAACTGTCTTCTACAAACACTTAAAAAGGACAGACTTCAGTGTTAATCTCTGCAAAGCCAAACCCAACTCCAAGTTCAGAGTAGTTATCCAATAAATACTTCTTAGACAAGTAAATATTCAAATCTTCTCTCTACCTGCTGTAAAACTAACAGCACCTCTCAATTCTACAACAGAACCACCAGGAAGGATGCATAGACATGTAGATTCTCAACCCCAACCCAAACTTTGAATAAGAATTGGGCAGTAGGGTGAGGGACTGGCATTGGCTGGAAGAATGACTTTTAGCAGAAGACCTGGGTAACTCAGTAGGTGGTGGGGTTGGAAACCATTGAACAGCCTTCACTCAGATCCTTATGTACAGAATGACAGTGTGTATGTTATTGCCCTGTATTCACAAATCAAGAGAAAAAAAAAATCTTGCACCCAACAAAAGTAATGGGAGGGAGGAACCTTGGGAGTGTGGCTCTGTGGCAAGGTGCTATCTAGCATGCACAAGGGGCTACGCTGGAACCCCAGAATACAAAAAAGAAGGGGGAGGAAATGAGCAAGTGTGGAGAAGAGCAAACTGTCATGAGTGTCAAGTGTGTCATGAGCAAACTGGGCTCGATTTTCACCTCTGCTTAGGTATACCTATAATCCCAACACTCTGGAGGCTGGGGCAGGAATATCCAGAGTTCGAGGCCTGTCTCAAAACAAACAAAAAAAAAAGTGGAAGACTGAGCTCCAATTCCACTCTCCTCTTTCTTCTGATCTAAAGCACAGGGTAATTGATTCGGAGAAAAAACTACTTTGAATTCTTGGTTCACACACTAGCTGTGTGGTCCTGACTGGGTCACAGGTTACCTACTGTCTGAGCCTTAATTTCCTGCTTGTTAAAAAGTTGATAAGGATACTTGTCTTTCTCTAGGGATTGTGCTTGGGATTACATGAGATAAATTGTGCAAGACACCAGCACAAGGCCTTCTACCACCACCCTTACCTGTTATTTCCGCTCCCTTTTTCTTTCTTCATACCACTCCTAGATTTTCCTCTGGAAACACTCCAAGTTCCTTACCTTGGTCTGGGACAAGTCGAAGTAAGTTCCCATAGACACCCAGCTCCTTCACGTAGCACAAGTCCTGCCAGTCCCCGGCGGTGGCTGCAGCTTCCCAGTCCTGGAATATTTTGTTCAAGATGGAAGGCACAGGCTGGAAGGTGCGGGGTAATGTCATCTTGTCTAGACCCAGAAACTGGAGAAAGTCATATTCCTGAAGTTGGAGCGTCTGGCCCACAGCCAGCGTTAACAGGAAGGCCAGAGGCAGAAGAGGCGAGGAAAGGAGCATGGCTTCTGGGTGAACAGAGGCAGCCACAGTGCTGTGAGGCAACTGCCCAGCCAGCGGTTCAGGTGCGGCTCATTTATCTGATGGAGGATCATCAAGTGTGAATTGCTCTCTTCCCAGCTTCTCTAAAGCAATTGGGTATGAAAAGGCTGCATTTTTTTTTTTCTTTTGTTGTTCTACTATCCCAGAAAAAAAAAAAAAAAAAAACTACCAGTGTGTGGACATAAATTCTACAACTACCTGAGAGTTGTCCTCAGTACACAAAATGCAAAAAACACCCACACACACTTATTCATGCAACAAACAGGTATTAAAGCACCTGTGATGTGCAAGGTGCTGACAGCAGGGCTAGGAGCACAGGAGAGAGTAATTCATTATAACAATTTTTTTTTTAAAGAAACAGTCTCCCTAGGTTGCCCAGGCTGGTCTTGAACTCCTAGGCTGAAGTAATCTGCCTATCTCAGCCTGTCAAGTAGCTGAAATGCCAGCATAGTCTAATGAGACAAACACTGACTGGCTGTGTAGCTCAGTGATTGAGCACATGCTTAGCATGTGTGAGAACTTGCCACACAAAAAAATGTTTAATTAAAATCACTTTTAAATAAATAGGTTCTAAAGATCTATATCCACTGTGTAGTGGTGTGGTGTGGGAAACAATGAAGCAATAAACTGCCCAAGGAAGTTAATCTTCACTCCCCATCTATTTTCACTTCATTCTTCTAACTGAACCCTTCGTAACTAAACATCAAGAGTCAGATTGGGGCTGAGGCATGGCTCACAAGGCCCTGAGTTCAAATCCCAGTACTGTGAAAAAGAAAAAGAGTCAAATTCATTGGCTTAGTTCTAGTTCATTACTTATTAGTCAAATGACATTGGGCACATCACCACGTCACTTAACTTCACTACAGTTTTGTTTTCTCAACTAAAAATAAAAAGGAGCCTAATCTGCACTGGAACATTGAAGAGTTTGTACATGGAGAGCCCTCCACACAGTGTCTGCCTTGAGGCATGCACACACAAAATGTTCGCAGAGGGAAACAAACAAAGGATGTCCACAGAGGAGGCAAGTCGAAGCACAAGCACACATTTTGTCAGTGAGACAATTCGGACTGTGTGTGGGAAAGCTGGGAAGGCCCTGAAAAGTTTAAGGAGGTAGCAATGACGAAGTTCTGATTTTAGTTTTTGTTCATTTTGGGTTTTTTGTTGTTGTTGTTTGTTTTTTCTGATAGGGTTTGAACTCAGGGCCTCACACTTGTGAGGCAGGCACTCTACCATTTGAGCCACCCCACCAGCCCTGTTTCTTTGGTTTTGAACAAATTAATAGTAGATTTTCAAATGCTATTTTTTTTTTCTTTTTTCTTTTCTGGGGATTGAACTCAGGGTCACCGATTTTTCAAATGCTATTGAAGAATTAACTAGGTTAAGTGGAGAGACGGCTCAGCGGAAGAGAGCTTGCAAAGTATGCATGTGTAAGACCCTGGTTTCATCCCCAGCACTGCAAAATAGTAGTTTGTTCCAAAAATAACACTCAAACCTTTTGAGAAGGAAAAAAAAAAGCATCTCATATTTAATAATTTCTGGTCACAGGCTAAAACCTGAACACCATAGCGTGGCCTTTGAGGACTTTCTTGGTCTGACTCCAGGTCCCTAACCACTCTCCCTGCTGATGTTCCAATGATATTGGCCTGTCTGAGTCCTCCTATGAGATGGGCTCATCTCAGAGCCTTTGTAAAGGCCAAGTTCAGATTCTCTTGTGCTACAAACACTTCTCAATTGGTCAAAATAGATCTAGATACTTCTCCTAATAAGCATTGAGTGGGCATCCACCATAACGTATCACACAGCACCTCCCAGACAATGTTCCTTCCTGTGAACAGCGAACACAACACTGCAAAGCCCATTGACAGTCTTACTATATGTAGCCCAAGCTGTCTGCAAATTCATGGTCCTCCTGTCTCTACCTCCTGAGGGCTGGGATTGGAGACAGACACTACCACACCTGGCCTAACTTTCATTTTGGTTTTATTTTAGTCATAAGCCTTTAGAACGAAATACATAATTGTCTTCATTCAAATTTTTTTCTATACTGAGGTTTGAAACCAGGGCTTTGCACATACAAGTCAAGTGCTCTACCACTTGAACCAGGCACCCAGTCCTGCTTTTATTCAAATTTATTGTACACAACTTCATCATTTTTCATGGCTATTTAAACTTCTTTGCTACTTGGTTTTTCATTTGTTTTGTTTAAGCTTTTTTTTTTCTTTTTTGCCATACCAGGGTTTGAACTCAGGACTTCACACTTGCTAGGGAGGTGCTCTACCACTTGAGCCACACCTCCAGCCCTTGGGTTTGGTTTTGTTGTGAGGTCGTCATTGTTGCTGTTGTTTTTGAGAAAAGGTATCGCTATGTAGCCCAGGTTGCCCTGGGATTCTCCTGATCCCCCTGCCTCAGCCTCCAGAGTACTGGGATTACAGATGTGCACCACCATACCTGGCCTTATTGAAATTTCTTTTTCTGCTAGAGGCATACCTCAAGTGATGGAGCACCTGCCTCGAAAGTGGAAACTCTGAGTTCAAATCCCAGTATGAAATTTCTTTTTGAAATTCCATTATCCACTTTTCTCTTCTGCTATTCACTTTTTTAAACTTTAGCTGGTTGTTGTGGCATGTGCCTGTAATCCAGCATTTGGGAGGCAGAGGCAGGGGTCCATTGAACCCAGGAGTTCAAATCCAGCCTGAGCAACTAGCAAAACCTTTTCTCTGAAAAACAAACAGCAGACTTAAAAACAATGATAATAATAGTAAAAGTAATTATAACAATAAGACATGAATGTTAAAGGAAGACTGTTGGGGGGCAGAGAGGGTAGGGAGAAGAAGGGGTAATGAGGGTGAATGAAAATTGCATAATGAACCGCACTAGAACTATAAAAGAAAAAAAAAGGGAAGTTGGACAAGGTGGCTCATATTTATAATCCTGGCTAGTGGGAGGCTGAGATCGGGCAAATAGTTTGCAAGACTCCATCTCCAAAATAACCAGAGCAAAATGGACTGCAGGTATAGCTCAAGCAGTCCTGAGTTCAAGTTCCAGTCCCACCCCAACCCCCAAGAAAAGAGATATAAATATATGAAAAAAATTCTGACCAGGCACCGGTGGCTCACACCTGCAACTCTAGCCACCTAGAAAGCAGAGATCAGAAGGATGGCGGTTCAAAGCAAGCCGGGGCAAATTGTTTGTGAGACCCTATCTTGAAAAAACCCATCTCACACACAATAAAGGGTTGGTGGAATGGCTCATGCTGTAGATCCTGAGTTCAAGCCCCAGAACAGCAAAAAATAAATAAGTTCTTTGCAGTGCTGGAGATCAAGCCCAGGGCCTCGTATGTAGTGGCAAGCACTCTTACAGTGAGCCACGCCCCACCCCCACTTCATTCTGTTTAATAACAAGATCCTGTTGCAGTCTGTGATTTACTGAGCTAATGCCCTATTGAGTTCCCCTGGGTTGTTTCCAGTTTCTCTTATTACAAAGCTCTTTGCTAACCCAGACCTCAAGTCTTGCCGTCTGGGAATCACTATTTTTCCCAGGCTAGGTCCCGTTCCACTCTCTAATCACAGTTCCCTCCTCAAACTTTTCCTCCTCTCTTACCTTCATTCCTTTTTTTTTAAGTCAATAAATTTTCATTTAACAATGCTTTATTTGTTACCTGTTATGATTGGTTCATGGCCCATCAAGATCATCTCTCCCTTTATAAAAGATGCTTAATTCAGTTGTCCCACCAGCCCTACTAACAAGCACAACAACTAGGAAGGAACCCTGCTACATACAATTACATGCAAATGTTACAGTGTTATGTTTGAAAGTATTTGACTATTGTAAAAAGCTCATTAGCAATGAAGTAGATATTAAAAAAGTCCTGTGAGGGCTGGTGGAGTGGCTCAAGTGGTAGAATGCTTGCCTAGCAAGCGTGAGGCCCTGAATTCAAATCCTAGTGCCACCAAAAAAGAAAAGTCCTGTGAACAGGCCAGGCATGCGTTCATGCCTGTATTCCTAGCTTACCAGGAGGATCAAGGTTTGAAGCCATCCTGGGTAAATAGTTCATGAGACCCTATCTCAAAAGAAACACATTTACAGAAAAAGGACTAGCAAAAGGGCTGACAGAGTGGCTCAACCAGTAAAAGCATCTGTATAGCCAGTGAGGCCCTGAATTCAACCCCAGTGTTGCCAAAAAAAATAAAAAGGAAAAGGGGAAAGTCCTGTGGTGTACACAGTTATTTCACAGGTTTTTTGTTGTGGTGGTTTCTTTGGGAGGACGGGGGGTTAGTGGCATTGGGTTTGAACTCAGCCTCATATTTGCTAGCTTGCTAGGCATGTACTCTGCCACTTCAGTCACTCAACCAGTCTTACAGTTATTTCTACTGGGTGATATTGTTACCAATAGGTTGATTGCTATCAAGGCAGCATGTAGAAAATCCGGTGGGAAAATTGTTATGGTCGTGTCCACAGCAGTTATTACCATTCTGAGCTTGCTTGCTTAAAGTAATCAAAAAAGAACTGGTTCGGGGACACATAGCACATTCCTACAATCCTAGCACTTAGGGGGCTGAGGCAGGAAGATTGCTTGTTTGAGGCCATTCTGGAATATACAGTAAGAACCTGGAGGGAGAGAGAAAGAAATAGACCTACATCCATTTGTGAACCTACACATTCTGCCTTCCTTTCACTGTAAATGAGCTCCCTAAAGCCAGTGTCTGGATTTATGCTGTGCCTATTTGATTACTCCTTGTCATAACTCAGAATTTCTCTCTTCAATTTCATCCATTTTTTTCCTCTTTACTGGATCCTTCCCAGTAGTATAAATCTTTTTTTTTCCTTTTGTGATGATGGGGACCAAACCAAGGGTCTCAAACATACCATGCAAGCTCTTTACTACTGAGCTACAACCCCAGCCCAATTTTTCCCATCTTAAAATTTTTGGCAGTACTGAAGTTTGAGCTCAGGGTCTCACACTGGCTAGGCAAGCACTCATACTGATTGAGCCACTCTGCCAGCTCTTTTTTTGTGATGGGTTTTTTCAAGATAGGGTCTCGGCCTCCTGAGCAGCTAGGACTACAGGACCATTGTAAACATTTTTTGGTAAATGTATTTTACAGCTGGGCGTGGTAGTACATGCCTGTAATTTCTGCACTCAGAAGGCTAAGACACAAGGATCTCAAGTTCAAGGCCAGGCTGGGCTACACAGTGAGACTGTCTCAAAAAAAAAAAAGTCACTTCTTGGACTTTTGCTTACTATCATGTGCAGTATATGTTCTTATCAGTTTAATAACTGATACATCCTCTATCTGAGGACAATATAGTAAATGGATTTGTGGAGCAGAGAGATGGAATAGAAGCTTGTTCTGTACACCTGTTAATAATTCTTCCCTGAAACTTCTGAGCTCTTAGAATTTATCCATGTTTCTTGACGTTTATGTTTTTAGTGTGGGTCACTGACAAGACTGTGAATACCACTGTACATTTTTTTCTTTTTAAAAACTAAATACATTTTAATAGAAAAGCACAAAATACTACTCACTTCAGCAGCACATATACTAAAATTGGAATGCTACAGAGAAGCCTGCGCAAGGATGAGACCCAAATTCGTGAAATGTTCCATATTTTTCTAAACTGTGCTGTCCCTTCCTGCTCCCGGCTGTGTCTCATCCAGGACTGTGTCCCTGGGCAGATGAAGAGGGGAGCAGAGCTGGAGGAAGAGTAGGGTGTGGCTTTGGGGTGAGAGAACCAGCTGGATGCTTGGGCATTTATAGCATGACAGTTATTTTGTATCACTCGATAATAAAAGAATGGAAAAAATACAAAATAAATATTTTTAGAAAACACTGTTATTCCACAAATTTGAACTTGCTGTATCTCTAGAGCGTAGTTTGATATGTGTTAATATACTTTTTATCATTTTTTACATTTATTCACACGTATATACATTGTTTGTGCCACGTCCCCCACTACCACACCCCTTCCCATGAATATACTTAAAATTTGTTTTACAGCGTGGTGCCAGGGACTCCTGCTTGTAATCCTAGCTACTTGGGAGGCTCAGAGCAAGAGGATTGCCATTTGAGGCCAGTCTGGACAAATAGTTTGAGAGACCCCTAGCTCCAAAAAAAATAACCAGGGCAAAATGGACTGGAGGTGTGGCTCAAGAGGTAGAGTACCTGCCTAGCAAGTGTGAGGCTCTGAGTTCAAACTTCAGTCCCACCAGAAAAAAAAAAATTGTTTTACAAAGTATTCATTAAATTAAGGTGGAGTAGATGGTGACAGGAGAAAATGATACTGAAAAGCTAACTCCTTAAATAAATGGTGGTTTGGAAATTCAACATTTTTCTAGTTCTATATTGTGATATACTATTTCTTTGATTTGAGACAGGGTATCACTATATAGCCCAAGCTGGCCTTGAACGTGTGATCCTCTTGTCTCAGCTTCCTGAGTGCTGAAATTACAGGTGTTCACCAGTACGCCCAGCACAAATTGCTCTTTTTTCTAATCTTTCTTTTCAGGGGAGAAATTTAATTCATTTAAAGTGGTGCTGGGGAGAGAACCCAGGGCCTCACACATCCTAGGCTCTCCCCCTGAGGTACAGCCCTAGATTTCTTTCTTTTTTTTTTTTTTTTTTTTTTTGGTGGGACTAAGGTTTAAACTCAGGGCTTCATGCTTGCAAATCAGGTGTTCTTGAGTCACACTTCCAGTCCATTTTGCTCTGGTTATTTTGGAGATGGGGTCTCCTGAACTACCTACCTTGGCTGGGTGGGAATCTGGATCCTCCTGATTTCAGCCTCCCAAGTTGCTAGGATTGCAGGCATCAGCCAATGGAGCCTAAACAGAAGAGAATTCTCAGTAGTAGTACAGCTATGGAAAGAATCTTTTTTGTGTGGGGGAAGGGAGGTTTGAATTTAGGGTTTCACATTTGTTAAGCAGGAGCTCTACCACTTGATTCACTTTGCCAGCCCTTTTTTATGCTGGATATTTTCCAAGATAGGGTCTTATGAACTACTTACCCAGGCAGATCTTGAACCACAATCCTCCTAGAGTAGCTAAGGTTACAGGGTGAGCCACCAGCACCCAGTGAAAGAATCTTTCTTATCATCACTGCAAGATTCCAAAATGTCCATCAAACCCAGCCCCCCCACTTCCAGAAACATGTCACCCAAGAGGTGAGTCTATCACCTAAAATTTCCCCCTCTCCCAATACACTGTGCTACCAAAACTCCAAGTTGCTGGTGGCATTCCTGAACAGCCACCCTTTGTCTCATGGAGTTTACATTCTCAAAGAAGGCTGATAAAATTAGGAACCAACAACACCAAAGATAGGAGAGGAATCAGAGGCATAATGTGAAAGTCACCCAGCCTAGAATGGAAGAATCAGGACTGCTTCCTGGAAAAAGTGACAGTAAGTGAAGACCTCAGGCATGGCTAAACGCATGGCTGCTGGAGACAGACCACCTGCATCTCACCAGGGCTCCACCATGACCTCCCAGGGACACAGAATGAGTTCTTTTAGCCTCTGTGTCCTGATGTTCTGTTTTGTTTGTTTTTGGTGGTGCTGGAGTTTGAACTCAGGGCCTCACACTTGTAGGCTAATGCTCTACCACTTGAGTCACTCCATCAGCCCTTTTTTAGGTAGGCTAGCCTAGAATTAACAATCCTTCTTATCTCTGCCTCCAGAGTAGCTAGGAGTACAGGCATGAGTCCCCAGCACCAGGCCTAGCTTCTTTTTTTGTTGTTGTTGTGGTACTGGGTCTTGAACCCAGGGCCTAACCAGCCCTTTTTTTGATGGGTATTTTGGAGATAGGATCTTGAGAACTATTTGCTTAGGTTGGCTTTGAACTTTGATCCTCCTTATCTCTGCCTCCTGAGTAGCTAGGATTACAGGTATGAACAACCAGCATCCAGCCTTAGTTTCCAGAGGGTCATTCTTGGGACAAGAGGCATGTGGAAGTTCAAGGACCTGACACATCCATAGTAAGTATTTGCATTTCTGTCCTAGGATTTGGGGGAGGGGTGGAGGAGGAATAGGTGTGCTCCCTCTTGTGGGGACCCCAGGGAAACAGGGATTGGAAGGTTTTAGAACAGAGCAAAGCATAAGCAAAACGTATGACAAGTGGTATCATGGAGAAGTTAAAGAAGGCCTAGAGCTTCTTTAGCTCTAGGGGCTGGTGGCTCATGCCTGTAATCCTAGCCTCCAGGAGGCAGAGCTCAGGAGGATTGAGGTTCTAAGCCAGTCCAGACAAATAGTTCGTGATTCCCTATCTTAAAAAATCCATCACAAAAAGGTCTGGTGGAGTGGCTCAAGGTGTGGGCCCTGAGTTCAAATCCCAGTTCCACAAAGAAGAAGAAGGCACCTTAGATCATGTCAGGGGTTTCCTCAAGTGGTAAAGTGCTTGCCTAGCATAGGTAAGACCCTGGGTTCCCAGTGTACAAATCCCTACTTGTGCTGCTAAAAAAACAAAAAAAAAACAGAATTAGGTCAAGGAAAATCATGTAACCATGTGGAAAATGCAGACTTTAATCTGTCAACTACATAGGACTTTGAGTTTTTGGTTTTTTTGAGACAGGGTCTCACTATATAGCCCAGCCTGGCCTCTATCTCAAAAGGTCAGCCTGCCTTAACCTCCTGAGTGCAGGGATGACAGTTATGTGCACAACACCCAGCTTGCTTTGAGAAGTTTAAAACAGGACTGGCATCATCCTGGTTCTCACATGGTCAGGACCTGTGTGATAGCACAGAGTTGCCTTTGTGCATATATATTTTTTAGTAAAAGTGATAGTAAAGTTTGTTAGGAAGGCAGTTTAGTATAACTGGATAAAAGTGGGGAGAAATGGATAAAAAAGGGAGGAACATTTCCTGCCCCCCATGCAGGAAGTGGGAGTAGAAATACCAAATATTTTTTATTTAGTTATTTAATTTGTGGTGTGGGGATCAAACCCAGAGTCCCATGCATGCTAGGCAAGCACTCTCCTGCTGAGCTGCACCCTAGCTCGTGTTTATTTTTTTAAAAGGTTCTCTCTCTGGACCACTGATTTGAATACATCTTCCTCTAACTAAAGTGTTCCATACCAGGGAACGGCCCAAACTTACCCCAATTTGCTCCGTTGCCTTTCTGCAGAAAACACAATGGCTCTGAATTTTTTTAAATGAATTGTAGGGGAACAAGTAACACAGGGAAGTCAGCCAGGAGACTTTTAGTAAATCAGGCTGGAAACCACATTGACCAAGGCCATGGGGACAGCATGGATAAGTACAATTAATTGAAACAGGTGACGAATACTTGGGTCTGATCTAAAGAAAGGATCCTCTATAGCAGTTAGGCTGTGGACTTGGACTGCTGAATGGATGGGATGCCAGTCATTGAGGCAGAATAGGCAGGAAGTGAGCAGGTTTGAGACTGGCCAAGCTGAGCTAACATCAAAGCAGAAATGTTGTAAGGAGGCTTGCGTCTACCCGTGAGGAGCTGAGAAGAGAGACCCAGTTGTACACATGGGTTTAGGAATCAGAGGTAAGATTGCCCAGGAAGCTCAAGGCAGTGGATTGTTAGCTTTTAGAAGTCATGGACACTTAGAAAAATGGAATGAAACTTATCTGCTCACCACCTAGACAAGTGGGTCTGGCTGGGGATGTAGCTCAGTGCTTGCTTAGCATTCACGAGCCCCTGGGTTCAATCCCCAGTGCTACAAAATAAATAAATAAATAAAATGGAAGTCCAAGTGGCTGAGTGGTTCTGTACCTAGGAGTAGAATTACTAGGTCATGAGGTAATTTGATAGTTAACTTTGTTTTGTTTTTTTTTTTGAGGTGGGGGTCTCTCTAGAGTCCAGGCAGTGATTCTCTTGCCTCAGCCTCCTCAGTGCTGGGATTACAGGCATGTGCCATTATACTGGGTTAGCTTTGTTGATTCCTATAACTCCTCACCCAGTACTCTTTGTGGATTTTCACTGCCTTTGGTAAATAATCACATTGACTTGTCTCATCTTCACATTTCTCAAGGATCAGCTTCAGCTCTTGCTATCAAAGACAGAAGCATTCTGCTACCATATGCACACTTTGCCTCTCCCTGATAGATTTTATTTCTCTTTTGGTACTTTTTTTCTTTTCTTTTCCCTTTTCACATTTGCATATCTGCTATATGGAATGTTTTTGCACCATGATATAGAATCAAACAAAAAAAACAAGTATCCAAGTCTAAGAAAGCGAGCATCCCATGGGGATCTAATGAAAATTGTTGTGGAATTCTGTGATGTCTTTGTTTCAGTAAAATGCCCTCCATTGGGGTAAGAGGGCAAGGATTTCTGTTCTTTTTCACTGGTTTAATCCCTCTGCCTGGATAAACCATGTTTGTTCTCTTTTCTGCACTGGGATCGAACCTAGGGCCTCATGCACACTAAGCTGTAGTACTTCCGCTGAGTTACACCTGCAGTTTGTAGGCATTTGTTGAATGAATGAACAACTGACAGCAAATCTCAGTCTTTCATCTTGGTCTACTGTTCATCTGACATAGGTCTAGGGAAAACTTTGTGTTCGTGATCACTGGCATTTTAGCAAAAAGATCAGTTCTTTTCATTGGTGATTTGTTCCCTTGGGGTTCAAATGTACACCAATGTGTTCTATAGCTAGTGATATGGAGTTATCTTGATCTCTGCCTAGGTGACCTAGATGCCCTAATCTTGTTTATCTCTGAGGACAGGATGCCCAAAGGCTAGAAGTTCTTCTGCAGGAAGCTAACCAAAATTGACTGGATCTAAGATGGCTGCCAGAATGACCTCCAGACAACCTCTAACTTCATTATAATCCTATCTGCATGCAAAGTGTCACACCTTCCAGTGCCATGACAGTTGACAATTATCCTAAAGACACTGGAAAGGCTCATAAAAGGAGGAAAAGAGACGGTGCTGGAAAAAATCTCCACTCATTTCCGGAAAAGTCCTTAACATTCCCCCCACCCTCATTTCTTTCTTTCTTTCTTTCTTTCTTTATTTTTTTTTCTTTTGGTTGAACTGGGTTTGAATTTAGGGCTTTGTGCTTGCAAGGCAGGCATTCTATCACTTGAGCCACACCTCCAGTCCTTTTTGCTCTGGTTATTTTAGAGATGGGGTCTCTCAAACTATTTGGAACTATTTGCCTATGCTGGCCTTGACTCTTGATCCTCCCAATCTCAGCCACCCAAGTAGCTAGGATTACAGGCATGATTCCCAGCCCCTCATTTCTTTTACTCCATATGTATAACCTCCCAACTTTCTAAGGGTGGAGAAGTTCTCCAATTCTATTCTTGCTCAGTAATCAAAGTCTCCTTCATTGTTCATTTGGTGCTCTGTCTGGTTTTTGGTTCCATGTTGCCAAGAGAGAAAAAAAAAAAAAAAGTTGGGGACAGGCACCTATGGCTCACTTGCAATCCTAGCTACTCAGGAAGCAGAGATCAGGAGGATCATGGTTCAAAGCTGTCCGGGCAAATTGTTCCTGAGACCCTATCTCCACAAAACCCATCACAAGAAATGGCTGGTGGAATGGCTCAAGGTGTAGACCTTGGATTCAAAACCCAGTTCTGCAATAAAAAAACAAAAAACTCTGGGGGCAAAAAATGGCCACAAATAGAGCACTTTACCTTTAATCAACTTTTTACCAGATTTTTTTTTTTTCAGTACTGGAAGGCAGAAGCTCAAAATAGGTCTCACTGGGCTTTAAAATGCAGGTGGCAGGCAGACAGGCTCGCTCCTTCTGGACAGCACGGAAGAGAATGGTTTCCCTTCCTTTTCCAGCTCTGAGCAGCAGTCCTCATGCCTCAACTCCTGCCACTGCTCTTTCTTCCTCTGCTTTTGTGGTCATGTCTGTAGCCTTTTCTCTCTCTGTTCCTGTTGCTTCTGTCCTATCAGAGCCTTTGTAATTACCTTGTGTCCACCTAGATAATCCAGGATAATCTCCCAATCTCAGGATTCTTGATTATGTTTGCAAAGTTCCTTTTTTTGTTTTGGTGGGGCGGGGAGGGGAGGGGGTGGTGGGAAGGGAGGGGAGGGCGGGCACTGGGGTTTGAACTCAGGTCCTCATGTTTGCTAGGCAGGCACTCTACCGCTTGAGACACTCCACCAGCCATTTTTTGGTGTTGGGTATTTTCGAGATAGGGTCTCTGGAATTATTAGCCCAGACTGCCTTTGAACTGTGATCCTCCTGATCTCTGCCTCTCCAGTAGCTAGGATTTCATGCCTGAGCTACTGGCGTCTGGCTCAAAGTTCCTTTTGTAGAATAAAGTAACATACTCACAGGTTCCAGGGATGAGGATATGGGCTTCTTTGCAGTCTGTCACATGACTTCTGAAAAACCTTATGTTCTGTAAAATTACACATACACGCATGCATACAGAAGTGCCAATGCATGCAACATGGTTCTTAAGGGCGAGGAGCAAGAAACACTCAAAATCTGTACAACTACACACAGCAGTAACAGATCTAATGCAAACATCCTAGTGCTGTTAGAAGATGGACACAATTGCTAGTAAAGATGAAGGGAAGTTGGTGAAGAGCAAGAGAGAGAAGGCTGGGCTGCCTACTTTATGTGGGGGACAAAAGGCAAAGTTCAGGGATGGAGCTCAATGATACACACTTGCCTGACATGCTGGAGGCCCTGGGTTTGATTCCCAGCACCACCAAAGAAAGGTCAAATTACCTGTCAGGTGCTGTTACTTGATAGTACAAAACATCTGATAAGAAGAAATGAAGAAAGAAGGAGGAGGAGGAGAAGAAGGAGGAGGAAGAAATTGCAGCCTGTAATCCTACCTACTCAGATCAGGAGTTTTGTGGTTCGAAGCCAGCCCAGGCAAATAGTTCACCAGATCCTATCTCAAAAACACGAAACACAAAACAGGATTGGTGGAGTGACTTAAGCAGCAGAGTGCCTGCCTAGCAGGCCTGAAACCTTGAGTTCAAGCCCCAGTCTGGCCAAAAAAACAGCACCAACCATCTACATGATTAGAACCACTAGCATCAACATGACAGTAAACTAGGGCTGAACTGGAGGTCTCTTCAGAGTAGAACAGAGCAGAAATAATCTTTTGTTTCTGAATTCATGCCCTTTCTGCAAAAGAAAAGCAAAGCAGAAAAATCAATGATGCAACAGATGCAAACAGAAAGTTCTACTTGGACACGCCCCACTATCATATACCTATTGTGCTGTGAAGAGCCCCCAAAATAGACCAAGAAAACAAGTGTGTCCTGAAATCCCATCTTTGTTAAACTAGCCTGGGAGTGCGGAGGGTTCTCCACACCCTTCTCTGATAGGCCACATTGACCAGCAAGCCTTGGTCCCATAGTTTCACTCAAACAGCAAATTTTGGGAAATCTCCCACTGCTATTTCCCCTTTTTTTTTTTTTTACCAGAACCACTACTCCTGACCAGCATGCTCCTCTGGGGTGGGCTGTCATATTGTGAAGTTGTCACTAAATGTCTTCCATGAGAACATCATTCTGAGTGAGGTTAGCCTGGCCCAAAAGACCAAAAATCATTATGTTCTCCCTCATATGGCAACATCAGATCAAGGGCAAACACAACAAGGGGATTGGACTTTGGTCACATGATAAAGCGAGAGCACGCAGGGAGGTATGAGGATAGGTAAGACACCTAAAAAACTAGATAGCATTTGTTGCCCTCAATGCAGAGAAACTAATGCAGATACTTTAAAGCAACTGAGGCCAATAGGAGAAGGGGACCAGGAACTAGAGAAAAGGTTAGCTAAAGAAGAATTAACTTAGAAGGTAACACACATGCACAGGAAATCAATGTGAGTCAACTCCCTGTATAGCTATCCTTATCTCAACTAGCAAAAACCCTTGTTCCTTCCTATTATTGCTTATACTCTCTCTACAACAAAATTAGAAATAAGGCCAAAATAGTTTCTGCCGGGTAGCAAGGAGTAAGGGGGGGAAGTGGGGGAGGGGCAAGGGAGGGGGCAGGGGGAAGGGAGGAGAAATGACCCAAACATTGTATGCACATATGAATAAAATAAAAAAATAAATGTCTTCCATGAAGCTACGAAGTAGTGAGAGGATTGGGGTGTAGCTCAGAGCCTAGTATGAGCAAAGCCCTGAGCGCCATCTCCAGCATTGAAATAATAACAACAGGCAGGAGTCTACCTCCTGTGATTACTGATTTCTCACGTGGAATTTCAAGAATTAAGGTGAATCTGAGGAAAGGAAGGCACCTTGTGTGCAGAGGGTGGTGGGGGGAGCTGCATGGCAAGGGAAGGGCAATGCTGGACCCACCTGGCCCATGGGACTTAACTGTAGGAATCAAGAACTTAAAACCTTTCTAGCCAGATGGAAACGACACAACGTTCCAGAACATGGTGGAGGAAGGTCATTGAGAGTGAGTGCAAAGGGAAACCGAATTGGGGTGGATTCCCAGGGTGGGGGCAGGCGGAGGGACCCAAGCCACCAGGGCCACCACCCCCTCATCCTCTGTCAGAAAACAATGGAGAAAGCCAGGTAGCTCACACCTATAATTCTAGCTACTCAGGAGGCAGAGATCAGGAGGATCACAGTTCGAAGCCAGCCCAGGCAAATAGTTTGTGAGACCCTATCTCGAAAAATCCTTCATGAAAATAGGGCTGGTGGAGTGGTTCAAGGTGAAGGCACTGAGTTCAAGCCCCAGTACCAAAAGAAAGAGAGAGAGAAAAAAAAAAAAAAAAAAAGCAAAGAAAATGATGGAGAAGAACAAGTAAAACATTAACTGTGGGTCTGGGTGAAAATTTTAAGAGATTAGCCTGTCTGGCATCTCCCAGGCATACCTCTCTTAGGAATCCAGCCCTGTATTTTGGATCCATGATTTGTTTTCTGGTCCCCACTAGAATGCAAGCCCCAAAAAGGGGAAAGTCTTATTTTGCCTTGGACAGTACTTCCCTTTCTGAACTAGAGAAGACTCCTACAAGGTAAAAAAAAAAAGATGAATACAAATGATAAGAAAGTTTAGCCAAGATATCCATGTCAACATCAATTTACATTCTGGGGTAGATTAGAATTTAAAAGTGCATTCTGAAAGCTCAGTTCAATGAACTTTCCTCCAACCAGGCCCACAGATAAAGGCTTTCACTCCTTTGCTTGTGGGTTTGTTTTGGCAGGGCTGAAGTTTGAACTCAAGGCAAGCCACACCCCCAGGCCCATTTTGCTCTTGAACTTGCTGGGTGTCACTTGGAGTTTAAGAGTTAATCTCAGGGGTTGGTGAGAAGTTTGAAATTGCCTTGGACTGTATTTTCTTCCTTTGTCTTACCCCTGACATTTACTCCAGGGAAAAGGCCCAAGGAACACCTGGGAGCCCCCACCCCAGCCCATCTGAATGCAGGCTGCACACTTCCAGAAGTGAGTCTGTAAATACTCTGTGCTGCACACTATTTTCATCTCACCATTTTCTCATTTCTTCTCTTCTTCTGCCAGTGGAGGGACCTTTGTAGCCCTCTTCCAGTTTGGGGAAATTAATTACATTCCTTTTCAAAGGTTGGAAGTCAAACAAATCAGGTCTTCCCAAATCTGTTTAATTAGTGTCTCCCTGGGAATTTTCTTCTGGTCATTTTGGAAATTTCCAGTCCAAGGTTGGACCTTCTGTGAAGATTTTTGCCTGAGGCTCCTCCAAGGTAATTGGGACAGCAAGGTACTACTGACAGCGAGGCTCCCAAATTGATCTAAAAGAAATCCCAGCATTTGGGAGGTTAAAGCAGAATTTTGAGCTCAAGGCCACTTACAACAGCCAGATGCTGTCTCAAAAAAGAAAGAAAGACAAACAGAAAGAAAGAAATTAGGGGGGGAAAGGGTGGGGGAGGGGAGCAGGGGGGAGAAATGACCCAAACAATGTCTGCACATGTGAATAAATGAATATTTTTTTTAAAAAAAAGAAATTGTCTCATTGACCCCAATTTGAGTAGAATTCACAAACTCAAATTAAATTCCTATGTTCCACTAGCCTACCAACTAAGCTCAGCTGTAGCTCATTTATTTTTGTAGTGCTGGGGAACAAACCCAGGGCCTCTCTGGGTGCTGGTGGCTCACGCCTGTAATCCTAGCTACTTGGTACTTGGGAGGCTGAGAATGGGAGGATCACGGTTTGAGGCCAGCCCAAGCAAATAGTTCAAGATACACTATCTCAAAAATACCCAATGCAGGGGCGGGGGGGGGGGGGGGGTGGAGGGGGGGGAAGGCTGGCAGAGTGCCTCCGGTGGTAAAGCTCCTGCCTAGGAAGCGTGAGGCCCTGAGTTCAAACTCCAATACCACCAAAAAAAAAAAAAAAAATTACCTGGAAGGCTTGATGAAACATTGATGGCCAGAGTATCTGATTTGGAAGGTCTGGGTTGGAGTGTGAAAATCTGCATAGCAAACAAGTTAACCAGATGCTGTTGATAGGGGCTGGCTGGAGACCACACTTTGAGAACGCCTTGACCAAAGTGTGTGTCATGGTATATATCTGGCTATTCAACCCCTACAAAAATATTTCTTGATTGCATAATTCAACTTTTGCTTTTACCCCAAATGAACAAGATTGGCTTTCAGGATTTTCTCATGTGTTTCAGTGACGGGGGAGTGGAGAAGGTTATATATTGAGAATAAGACAGGAAATGAGGCCTGTGTGCTAGGTTATGCTTGTGATCCCGGTGCTTGGCGGTTGAAGTGGCAGGATGGAATTTGAGGCCAGCCTGGGCTGTAGAGCAAGACCCTGTCTAAATAAAGAAAAAAAAAAGAAGAAGAAGGAAAGAAAGGGAAAGAAAAGAAACCAACAATGGGGTTGTTGAATGTGTTGGGAACTTGTTCTTCCACTTCTGGAAGTCAATCAATGGCTAGTGTTGGTATGATGCCAGAACTCAATGCAAGGATTTTTTGGTAGGCAGATAGTAGGAATTCATAAAACTAGAAATGTTAACTCAGAAATGTTAGTTGCAATTAAATTCATAGTCTGAAATACAGCAAAATTATGGCTAAAAAATACATGCCTAGAATACATGCCTGTAAATATCCAACCATTAAGGTGTAAATAAGAGATACTTGTTTGTTTTTCTTCTACTTCTCCTTAGTAGGAGACAAGTCCCAAAGATTTTAAGATGAAACAGGAAAGGAACTTTCTCAGTTGACTTTTTTTTTTTTTTTTTTTTTGCAGTACTGTGGTTTAAACTCAGGGCTTACACCTTGAGCCACTCTACCAGCCCTTTTTTGTGATGGGTTTTTTGGAGGTAGGGTCTCACTTGAACTATTTGCCCAGGCTGGCTTCAAACCATGATCCTCCTGATCTTTGCCTCCTGAGTAGCTGGGATTACAGGTGCAAGAGCCACTGGTGCCTCTCCTCGTTGAGTTTAATTGGGCGTTGACTGGCAACTGCCTTTTTCTCTAGAACATTTAAATTAAGTTCACAAGCCAGTAGCCATGCCCGGGAGTGGAGTTTGTAAAAAAAACCCTGATCTTAAGGCAATCACAAGAGAGGCTCTTGATCCATTCTCCAGCTGATTTGACCCAGGATAGGATTCTTTTAATGCAAAGCACATGAAGAGTTATGTTATCAATCCAGACTACCGCCCTGTCCTCTGCGTCACGTGAAGGTTGTAATCTCTCCTCATTGCATCTTTAGCATTCAAATAGCGTGGACTCTAGGTTTCTCTGTAGTTTAAAGGAAACCAGGCCTAAATTTTTAGGTTCCCTTATTTCACCACCATTTATTGGAGTTTGGAGTTTTAGGGTTTTTCAGAACTACATTTTTTTTTTCTGGCCTGTTCTGGAGTAATTTTTCCTCAGCACACCACCAATGGAGCCCTCGCAAACATTTAACCCAACCTTGACAGCAGAATCTTTTCAGATGGCCTACGAAGAAAATTCCCCAAGAGATTCAGGTAAGCCAGACACTGAGCCCCTCCAGGCGGGTCGGGAAGCCCAAAGGCTGCCCTCATTTCTTAAACTGTCTTTTCAGGAAGAATTCAGCCAAGTAAACCTCTGAAGCCAGAGGAGGACCAGGGAGTATGGTCTCCTCCAGAGAGGAAACAGGGAGTTCAAAGGGGAGCCAAGAGGGCAGTGGGGTGAGAAATGCATTATTTGCCCACTGCATTAAGGGCACTTTTGACCCCAAGACCAGTTTCCGGGGGGGGGGAAAGGGGTTGCCATTCTCCTGGGACCCAGATTACAGCAATTCACGCAATAAAACAGTTAAAAGTACTACAAAGTCTGGTGGAGTGGCTCAAGTGGTAGAGCGCCTGCCTAGCAAGCATGAGGCCCTGAGTTCAAACCCCAGTACCACCAAAAATAAAAATAAAAACTACCAGAGACTTAAGCTTCTTTTACCTAGACTTTTTAGAAAATAGCCTTCCAGTTAAATTCACCCTTGAGGAATGTTAAAAGCAGGCAAATGGCTTTTCAGGGGAAGGAAATAAAAGGAAGAAGACTTATAAGAGCCAGGGCCCCTTCCTGGGGTCCTCCTGTGGCGGGACCCATTTCTTCTCCCTCAAGTGCACAGGTCTGGCCATAGCTACGACAACCTAGCCTCTGGGTTTGAAACCCTCTCACCCTAAAGGCTGCTGCACCCTTTCTCTTGCTGGATCCAACCCCCCCATCCTGAGAAAATCCCCGTGGTAGGTCTGAGGGGTAAAGCAAATGTACAGAGACAATGTAGGAGCCAACGATTACCTTATCTCCGTATGTACAATTCTCTAGCTTTGTTGTTAACTAATGTTACTTGTTTATTTGAGGTTGGGGCTTGAACTCAGGGCCTACACCTTGAGCCACTCCACCAGCCCTTTTTTTTGTGATGGGTTTCTGATACAGAGTTTATTTAAAGACTGTCTTTTTTATTATTATTATTTATTCACTTAGTCACATGAATAAAGACTGTCTTGCTTTGACGTTAAGGCTGGTTTTGAATTCTCCATCCAAACTCTCCTGCCTCAGTGTTGGGATTACAGGCGTGTACCACCACACCCTGCTAATACTCTCTCTCTCCCCCCCCCCCACTCATTTATTTTTCAGTTCTGGGAATTGAACCCAGGGTCTTGCTTATGTTTGGCAAGTGCTCTGCTATTGAACTGCTTTCCCAGCTTCTCCCACCCCTTGGCAGTACTGGGGTTTGAACTCAGACCCTCACACTAACTGGTCTTCTTTGCCTTCCTTTTCAGCAGGCTCTCATCCAGAAACCTTGATAAGGGACCTTCACAACTTGACCCTCAACCCTCCTCCCAGGTTCCCTTCCCCTCTCCCAGAAGGTCCAGCCCAAGTGTCAGACAGAAGCGAAAGGGTCCTACAGGAGACCAGAGGTGATACTCCCTATAGGCAGAGAGGAGTCCGGACCTTGTTATCCGCAAGGAGAGAACGCCTGGCCAAGATGAGAGCTCTCCTAAGCAACAGATACTCCCGGGTGAGTCAGTGCAGGTGGGGCTAAGGGATCTGCTCAGGATGACACCCCCACAGGTTGAGATGTCAGCAGTGGTGAGCAGCTGTCACCCACGCTGAATGTAACACATTTTTAAAGTTCCCAACTCGACTTCTTCTGTCATGGTACTTGTAACTTTTTTTTTTTTTTTTTTTTTTTTTTTTTTTTTTGCAGTACTGGGGTTTGATCTCAGGGCTTACACCTTGAGCCACTCCACCAGCCCTGTTTTTATGATGAGTTTGTTTGAGATAAGTTCTCACAAACTATTTGCCCAGGGCTGGCTGTGAACCCTGATCCTCATCTCTGCCTCCTGAGTAGCTAGGATCACAGGTATGAGCCACTAGCACCTGGTGTAACTCTTGCTTGATAGCATTTTAAAACATTTCTTTTGTCTGTTTCTTCCCATGAAGGCTCGAAGAGAAAAGCTAAGAGATGGGATTAAAGGAGTTCAGGTAATTTGGGCTTTCTTTTTTTTTTTTTTTTTCCCCTGTATGAGTGGGTGGTATCTGGTTTGATTCTGTTTTGTTTGGAGAAGAGGAAAGGGAATAATTGCACTGACCTTTCTCAATCTCCAGGAATTCTGGAGAAATCAGCCCATATATGTCCTTTTGTTTTGGGATTTTAGTGTCCTAAATTGTCCAATCCCTAATTGTCCTAGGGACTGAACCCAGAACTTTGACATGGTAAATCACTTACCACTCAGCTACATGCTTAGCCTCTGTTCTTCTAAGTCTTTCTCACAGCAAAATTGAGGACAGCCTCAACAGAATCAGTTACATTTACGGCCCTCAAAAAAAAACAAGACTGGTATTTTTTTACTGACAGTGTGCATCTGTTGCCACTATAAAATAACCTGGTATTGTTAGTACCCATGTATTTGAATCTTTATTTTTTCCTGGTACTGGGACTTGATCTCAGAGCTTCCCACTTGCTAGGTAGATGCTCCACCACTTGAGCCTCTCTGATAGCCCTTGAATCCTGTTTCTCTCCCCCAAGATTTTTTTCAGTGCTGGGCATGGAACCTGGGGCCTTGCATGTGCTGGCAAGCCATCTACCACTGAGCTACATTCTCCAGCATTCCCTAAGTGTTGCTTCTGTACCACCTCGGCTCCACCTTTCCTCATCTCTTTCTCGTTTTGGTTATTTTAAGTCAGATCTTTCTGTGTATGTAGTCCAGGCTGTCTTAGTGAACAACAGATTTGAGGATTTATTAACCTTTCTTTGGGGTACAATATCTCAATTAATTGATTTCATTGTTTCTTTCAGAGTGAACCATTCAGTGTGCCGTTCCAATGCACCTGCAGTTACTGCCTGTACCATAGCTGGGATCCTTCTGAGAATGCTAGACTAGGGAGTGATTATGACAGAGTAGAATCAATTTAGGCTTAAATCTCTCTCTCTCTCTCTGTCTCGGTGGGACTTGGGAGTTTGAATTTAGGCATAAATCTAAATTTATCAGTTTTCCTGCTGGTAATTTAGTGAGCATGTTGAGAGCTACATACCACTAATTTTGAATAACTGATGTATATGATATGACCTTCTTATCTTGTATTTTCACTCCCTCTATGATTAATTTATGAGGGAATTGTGTAATTTGTATATGAATGACTTTAAAATACTTTAGTTCTACATTTTGATTTGAACCAAGAAACACCAATAGGTCTCAAGTTTTTGTTTTAGAAGCCTAAAGTCTGTGAAATGAAATATAACCCGAAGGGGTGTGAGGAGAACATGGGGTGGTCTGGTTAGAGTGTAATAATTTGGGTAGGTAACTATATTTTTTCATTTTCCAATATTCGGGTTGCCATAAAAGGAATTCTGATGTTATTTTAATTTCCAGTACCAAATAAATGTGTATATAAAGGAACTTGTTAAAATTGACCTGAGGGTTTTTTTGTTTCTGTTTTTTTTGTTTGGTTGGTTGGTTGGTTGGTTGTTTTTTTTTTTTTTTTTTTTTTGAGACAGGGAGCTGTTCTGTAGCCCAAGCTGCCTGGATCTCAATCCTTTTACCTCTGCCTCCTGATCATTGGGACTATTGGATGTATACCTAGCTTTGTTTTTCACTACGTATCCCAGGTTAGCCTTGAACTCAAATCCTCCTGTCTCAACTTCTTGATCCTTGGGATTATAGGTGTGTGCCACCATGCCCAAGTTCAGACAATTTTCATGTCTTTTTTTGGGAGGTGGGACTGGAGTTTGAACTCAGGGCTTCAGTTTGCAGAGCAGGCAGTCTACCACTTGAGCCACACCTCCAGTCCATCTTGCTCCAGATATAAGTGGTGAGTGTAAAGTTCATACTGCCCATGGTCAGGAATCCACTGGGCTTTTGCAATGGATTCCGTATTCATAAGGGGAGCTATTGTATGTCGGGAAATGGGAAGTCAGGCCAAAACATCTCACAGTATCACAGGAGGGAGTCGAAAGACTCCAATGGTGTTTTACTTGTTACTTCCAACAATATGTGTACCTCAACCTGACATTCTTTTGGGATACCAAAGCTATGTAACTTTTGTCCTCTGCCCTCCAACTATCATGTGTTAAGAATGATAAAATCAATACTTAAGAGAAAAGCAGCTGTTGAGCTAGGGTGAAGAAGTACTATCATCCATGCTAATAAGATACGTAGGAACAAGTGAACTGTTGGTATGCAGTTTAAGGTTTCAACACAAAGTACACACCTATAGTGTTGGTTGTAATAATGGCAAAGTTGCCTTCACAATCTTATAAATAAATAATATTAATAATTCTACCAAGTTTGGTCATTTCTAGGCTGGCCTTGAAACCACCCCCCCCCCAGGCCTCTGCCTCCCAAATGCTATGATTATAGGAGTGTGTCACCACACCCTGCCCAAATTTGATCTTTAGTGGTTGCCCTACTCATGGGGGGATTATAAAATAGTTGTAGCTCTCGGATGTAACTCAGTGGTCGAGCACTTATCTAATGTGCACAAGGCCCAGGTTCCATCCCAGCACCAAAAAAGACAAAGTTGTATGCCTTTGTCTATATTTTGTTTTTTCTGAATCACCCTGTTTTTTTCTGGCAGTACTGGGGTTTGAACTCAGGACCTCACACTTGCTAGGCAAGCATTGTACCACTTGAGACACACAGACCCAGAATTAAGTTTTGTTGTGTAATCTGAATATTTTCATTGTGGTTTTGTTTGTTGGTTTGTTTTGTTATTGGGATTTGAACTCAGGGCCTCACAATAGGCACTTTTACCACTTGAGCCACTCCATCAGCCCTTTTTTGTGATGGGTTTTTGTTTGTTTGTTTCTTTTGTTAGTTTGCAAGATCCAATCTCAAAAACAATTTGCCGGGTGCTGGCTTTAAACCTTCATTCTTCTAATCTCCGCCTCCTGGGTAGCTAGGATTACAGGCAAGAGCCACTGGTGCCAGGTAGAAGCTAGTTTTTTAAAACATTATAGAATTAGAGGTGTAGCTCAGTGGTGTAGAGCACTTGGATGATATGCACCCAGGCCTTGGGTTCAGCCCCCTGTCTCCAAATACAGCACTCTGAGGTTCTGAGGGCTTCAGCGTGGATTTTGGAGGAACATATAGGTACTAATGTCCTAGTTATCAAAAAGAGCTTAGGAGAGTCATGCTCCCTGTTCTGGTATGTAAAGGGGTCCCCATGGTCACTGACACGTGGGAAATGCTCGCTCAGCATTTGTTTAGCAGAAGCTTGCTAGATAAGCAAGTGCTCTACCACTGAGCCCCACCCCAGCCCCAGAACTCATGAACAAATGAAAGAGTATGACACCTGATTCTATCACAAGTGCAACTGGTGAGACCCCACTGAAAAGTTTAATGACCTTCCTGGTGCAAATCTTACCCATACCTAAAAAGAACAAACTTGCTATCTATAATGGCGGGGGGCAACCAAAACCATTCCTGTGAAAGTATTTCACAAGCAGATCTTCGTCTCGCAGACTGACTTCAGGGGTATGTGGCAGTGCACATCATTCCAGCCCCAATGTCTACTCTCTTCTTTACGAAAATTCACTGCCACACAGCGCTCATCAAGCATATTGGGTTCCTTAGTGTGCCAGAACCTGAAAGGAAGAAACAGAATTGAGTACACTTTGTTTTTTTAATTTTAGTTTTTTGGACAATACTGGGGTTTTATTTCGGGGGATTTTTTGTTTTTGTTTTTGTTTTGGCAGTACTTGGGTTTGAACTTGGGGCCTCACACTTGCTAGGCAGGTGTGCTCTATCACTTGAGCCACTCTGCCAGCCGGTTTTTGTGTTGGGTACTTTTCTGAGACAGGGTCTCTTGATCTGTTGGCCCAAGCTGGCCTCAGACTGTGATTCTCCTGACCTCTGCTTTCCAAGTAGCTAGGATTATAGGTGCAGCCCCAGCCTGGTAGTACTGTGTTTGAATTCAGGGCTCCTGCATATGACTCCAGCCCTGTTTTGAGACAGGGTCTCCCTAAGTGGTTCAAACTAGCCTGGAACTCACAATCTTCTTGGCCTCCCGACTGCTGGAGTTATAAACGTGCACCACCATACCAGGTGAGAGTTTTTTTGGGTTTTTTTTCTTTTTTGCAGTACTGGAGTTTGGAGTCAGGACCTCACACTAGGCAGGCACTCTACCACTTGAGCCACTCCACCACCCCCGATTATGCTCTTGTCATTCTTTAATTTAGAGACATATACTCAGATAAAATGGGGTTTTTTTCAAAAAGTATTGTGACTTTTTTTATTTGCTTGCTTGTCTACTAGCTGACAGAACATCACTCCCACATGAACAGGACCCAGGATCCCTCTGTGTAATCCTGTACTCACGTGGCACTTTGGTTGTATGGTGTCTGATCAACCCATTGCCAATGATTCTGACCCTCTGGATCCAAGAGCCCCACATAATAATCAGAATCTATATTCAGATTTTGGATGATGAAATCCTGAGGGAAGAAAAGGAGTTACAGCCTCGAAGATTGAGTTGAGAGGGCTGTTTGTGGCTTTAGGGAGAAAAAAGAGAGGATTTAGGAGCAGCCTCACAGGGTCTCCTGTGGCTGAGCAAGCCAGACCAGGATCACAGGCATGACCGTGAGCATGCCTAGCTGGTACAGGAATGCGTTCTAGCAACGAATTCTTACATCTGACTCCTTTTTGGTAAATAACAAGACTCTTAGGAGAAAGTGGGTTGGGGGCAGGACTGGGCTTTGTTAGGCAGGCACTTTATACTTGAGCCACTCCACCAGCCCAGGATACTTTTTTTGTTTGCAGAGCTGGGCTGGAACCCAGGGTCCTGCACATACCAGGCAAGTTCTCTACCAGTGTGCTACACCCCAGCCCTCATTGACTCCCAACTGTGGGTCCTCACAATTTGCTTTTCTCAGGTCTTCATAACATTGCTTCTTTGTGAGATGATTAATGAATCCTAAGCCTTTTTATATAAAAGCATCTTGTTTTCATCAGGGCTGGGTTTTTTTTTTTTCTTTTTGGCAACACTGGGATTTGAACTTGGGGCCTCCCGCTTGCTAGGCAGGCACTCTTACCTCTTAATCCACTCTACCAGCTATATAAAATCATTTTGGAGATTGGGGGCGGGGTCACTCAAACAAACTATTTGCCCAGACTGGTCCCAAATCAAGATTCTTCCAATCTAACCCTCCTAAGTAGCAAAAATTACAGGCATGAGCCAAACTTTTTTTTTGCGGTACTGGGGCTTGAACTCAGGGTCTACACTTTGAGCCACTCCAGCCCTTTTCAGTGATGGATTTTTCGAGACAGGGTCTCTGAATTATTTGCCCAGGCTGGCTTTGAGCCTCAATCCTCCTCATTTCTGCCTCCTGGGTAGCTAGTTCTGAGGTTGAACTAAATGCCTTATGCTTGTTAGGCAGGCAGTTACCACTTGACTCATTCCACCAGCCCGGGGGCCAGACTTCTTTATGAATGTTCTCTATGTCCAAATATTGCACCAGGTTTACATAAGTTAGTTATGTATGTGTGTATTTATTTGCAGTACTGGGGTTTGAATTCAGGGTTTCATGCTTACTAGGCAGGCAACTCTTACCCCTTGAGCCACTCCACCAGCCCTTTTTTTGTGATGGTTTTTTTTTTTTGAGATAGAGTCTCACAAACTATTTGCCTGGGCTGGCTTCAAACTGAGATCCTCCTGATCTCTGCCTTCTGAGTAGCTAGGATTACAGGTATGAGCCACCAGTGCCTGGTGTGAACATTTTTTTTTTTTTTGAAACAGGGTCTCATTACATAGTCCAGGCTGACCTTGAACCACAATCCTCTTGTCTCCCCAAGTATCTGGGATTATAGATGTTTAACACTATGCCCTGCTGGATATTAAAGAAACTTTCAATTGTATTAACTTAATGTAGGGTTTCTTGTATCAAGGCATATGGCAAGAGTGAATAAATATTTTTGGAGACAAGCATGGTGGCGTATGGCTGTAATCACAGCACTTAGGAGGTGGAGGCAGGAATGGTTATGAGTTTGAGTACAGCCTCAACTACATAGATCATGTTTGAGACAAAAGAGATGGAGAGGATTTACTATGAAGAACTAATATATACAACTGGCACAACATTTCATAACTAATAAATATTCTTATTTTTCCATTTTCAAATTCACTATTTGTTAACCTGACCCTTTTTTTTTTTTTTTTTTTTTTGCCATACTGGGGTTTGAACTAAGGGCCTTCACCTTGAACCACTCCATCAGCCCTATTTTTGTGAAGGGTTTTCTGTCCAGGCTGGCTTCGAACCATGATCCTCCTGATCTCTGCCTCCTGAGTAGCTAGGATCACAGGCATGGGCCACCAGCACCTGGCCCTGTTTACCTGCATTTTGTTCCCATGTTTATTTTATTAAAGTCACTGCTCAGTTCCTTTTTTTTTTTTTTCTGCCTTTAACTTTCAGGGCAATAAAGACTTTTCATTTTGTATAATATTTCACGCCCATAATCCAAGCAGTTGGGAGGGTGAAACAGGAGGAGCTCAAGTTCTAGGCCAACCTGGATTACATAACCAGACTCTTTTTTTTTTTTTTCAGTACTGGGATTTGAACTCAGGGTCTACAACTTGAGCCCCACTCCACCAGTCCTTTTTTGTGAAGGGTTTTTTCAATAGGGTCTTGAGAGCTCTTTGCCTGTGCTAGCTTCGAACCATGATCCTTTTGATCTCTGCCTCCTGTGTAGCTAGGATGACAGACCTAAGCCGCCAGCACCCAACAGACTTTTCTTTCTTTCTTCCTTTCTTTCTTCTTTTCTTCCTTCCTTCCCTCTCTCCCTCCCTCCCTCCTTCCTTCCTTCCTTCTTTCCTTCCTTTCTTTTTATTTCCTTTTGTGGTATTGGAGTTTGAGCTCAGGGGTTCGTGCTTACTAGGCACTCTACTTACTAGAGTCACTCAACCACCCCTTCTTTCTTAAAAAATATGACAGGTGCCTGTGGCTCATATCTGTAATCCCAGCTAATCAGGAAGATTAAGGTTTGAAACCAGACTGAGCAAGTAGTTTGTGAGACCTCATCTCAAAAAGACTCATAATGGAAAAGGGCTGGTAGAGTGGTTCAAGGTGTAGCCCTTGAATTCAAACGCCAATGCTGCAAAATTATAACAATAATAATAATAATAAGACTCTCTTTCCCCATCAAGAAAGGAACTAGGCTAGCTGACCCTCTGCCCATCAGAAAGCACCTGCTCATTCTTCGTGGTGATCACCACCAGGTCAGCTCCCATAGCGAGGCAGCTATTCCGACTCTCAGCCCAAGACAGTAACTCAGTGGAAATAAAATAACAGCTAGACTGAAATGGCCTCCAGAGGGTTGGGCAGCAGTCCCAACTTCCTAGAATGAATACAGAGGGAAAAAAAAAATAAGAACACACTTCACACAAAGTTTTAAGTCTCACTAGGTTTGATCAGGTTTTATTAGTTATCACCATTTATTTTCCAAAACTGAATCCACTTACTGTGGTTGCCTCTCTCTAAGTTATTTTACTCTACACAGGAACTGGCAAGCTTACTGCAAAGGGTCAGATAGGAAATATTTTATATGTTATAGCGATATGGCCATTGTCATACTACTCAGCTCAGCTATTGCTGTATGGAAGTAATCACCAACAATATGTCCACAAATGAACATGGCTGTGTTCCAAAATTTTATTCACATAAGCAGGAAACCGGTTGGGTTTTATCCATGGACATTAACTTTCCAGCCCCTCCTTTAAATCCATAGATATGATTTTACAGGGGCTGGGAATGTAGCTTAGAGGTTGAGTGTTTGCCCAGCATGTATGAGGACCTGGGTTTGATCCCTAGCACCACAAAAAAAAGAAGATTTTACAGACAAATACTTCTGTTCCAATCATTACTTTCATTACTGATTCATATGTAAACCATCTCCACATCTTTGGCCACAGGAAAAAAAAAAAAAAAAGGCTGGCAGAGTGGCTCAGGTGTTAGAGTGCCTGCCTAGCAAGTGTGAAGTGCTGAGTTCAAACTCCAGTACTGCCACAAAATAAAAAATGTAAAAAACCTTGTCATTTTCTATATCTTAACAATAGATGTAAATATTCAACATTCAGCAACCCATCACAGAGAATGAGCCTAGAATAAAACAGACCTGAGTTGCAACTTTGTTGCCTGCTCTGGAATTTTGGAAAACTTATTGAGCCACTCTGAGCCTTAAGTAGTTTTCTTTTTACTTGTCAATGGGATGCTTCTTAGAATTTTGAGAGGTTGAGGTAACATAATATATGCAAAACATATTGGAGCAGTTAGTGTTGAAAAACACCATTCTCTGGGCTGGGGATGTGGTTCAGTGGTAGCACACCTGGGAAGCAGGTGTGAAGCCCTGGGATGGATCCCGAGCATTGCAAAAAAAAAAAAAAAATTTAAATTAAAAAAATTCGGTGGACACTGGTTGCTCACACCTGTAATCCTAGCAACTCAGGAGGCAGAGCTCAAGAGGATCATAGTTCAAAGCCAGCCTGGGCAAATAGTTCTTGACACCGTATCTCAAAAATACCCAACAGGGCTGATGAAGTAGGTCAAGTGGTAGAGCACCTGCCTACCAAGCGTGAGGCTTTGAGTTCAAACCCCAGTACTGAAAAAAAAATTTTTTTTAAACTTCAAAAGAGAGTATATTTCAGCCAGGTTACTCAGGAGGCAGAGATCAGGAGTATAGAGGTTTGAAGCCAGCCAGGCAAATTATTCTTGAGACTCTATCTCGAAAATACCCAACACAAAGAGAGGCTGGCAGAGTAGTTCAAGCAGTAGAGTATCTACCTAGCAAGCTCAAGGCCCTGAGTTCAAATCCCAGTACCACTAAAAAAAATTTTTTTTAACTTCAAAAGAAAGTATGTTTCAGCTAGGTACTGGTGGCTCACACCTGTAATCCTAGCTACTCAGGAAGCAGACATCAGGAAGATTGCAGTTCAAAGCCAGCCTGGGCAAATAGTTTTCAAGACCCTATCTGGAAAATATCCAACACAAAAAGGGGCTGGTGGAGTGGCTCAAGTGATAGAGTGCCTGCCTAGCAAGCATAAGGCCCTAAGTTCAAACACCAGTACTGCCAAAAAAAAAAAGAAGAAGAAAAATGTTTCAGCTGCTGCTGGTGGCTGATGTCTCACACACACCTCTAATCCTAGCTACTTGGAAGACTGAGTTCAAGGTTAGCATAGGCAAATAGTTCATGAGACCCAATCTTCAAAGTAAACCTAGTAAAATGAACTGGAGATGTGAATCAAGTGGTAGAGGCCTGCTTTGCAAGCCTGAAGACCTGAGTTCAAACTCCAGTCCTGCCAAAAAAAGGGAGTATGTTCCAGGTGAGGTTCAGGACATTTATATAAGGGGTTCTGACCAGTTGAATTTTAGATCTAGGCAATAACAAGTCTCACTAAACTACCTGATACTAATTGTGTTTATATTGTTATATTCATCCAAGACCAAGGAGTAACCTACACTAAAGAAAGAAGCTAAGATCTTGCATTCATGAGGTTTAGTCACTGAATTATAGAATTTTCTTTTGAACAAATTCTGTTGGCTTTGGCTCTGGTGATGATAATATATTTCATAAAATGAGGTAAGCTCAATAAAAGTTTCAATAATAGAATGTGAAAAAATGGTACAATGTTTATTGTTTCAGAAATAAGTCATTTTAGGACTGGAGGCGTGGCTCAAGTGTAGAGCACCTGCTTTGCAAGTGCAAAGCCCAGAGTTCAAACCCCAATTCCACCAAAAAAAAAAAAAAAAAGTGAAAAAAAAAAAAAAGAAAGAAATCATTTTAGGTTTGAGGGTGGAGCCCAAGTGGTGCAAGGATTTAGGTTCTATCCCCAGCACCAAAAAAGAAAAGGAAAAGGAGAGAAAGGAGGAAGGAAGGAAGGCAGAAAGAGAGGGAGGGAGGAAGAAAAGGAAAGGAAAGAGAAGAGAAGAGCCAGGCACTGGTGGCTCACACCTGTAATCCTAGCTACTCAGGAGGCAGAGATCAGGAGAGTCAAGGCTTGAAGCCAGCCGGGCAAATAGTTCTTGAGACCCTATCTCAAAAAAACCTATCTCAAAAGAGGGCTGGTGGAGTGGCTCAAAGTGTAGACCCTAAGTTCAAACCGTAGTACTGCAAAGAAAAGAAAAAAGACAACAAGTAATTTTCTTGTCTTGAGGTTGAGGTTGGACAAAAGGAAAACTATAAGAAATCCTAGACCTGGGCTGGAGGAGTGGCTCAAGTGATAAAGTGCCTTGCTAGTGCGAAGCCCTGAGTTCAAATCCCTGTACTTTCAAAGGAAGGGGCAGGGGGGTGGAGGAGGAGGAATCTTCATTGTCTGAGCTCTTTGGAAGACTGAGGCAGGAGCATCAGATCCTTGGTCCCGGCAGTGTGGGGCCAGCCCAGGCAGCATAGCAACAAGACCCTGTTCAAAACTCGATCAAAAGCTAAGGAGAATCCACAAGACTTGTTTCATAAATACTTTGTCCTTGGGAGTCAATCCTTTGGCCAAATTACTGAATCATTTGAGAGGCCCTTATTATTTTCTCTACCAGGGAAAAGACTAATAATCTATTAGAGGTTAACAGAATTTGCTTGAACAATGGCTGCTTCTGTCATGTCAAGAATTCATTGACTTTGTGTCTTTCAGTACAGAGAACTATACAGAGTGAAATCTAGAGTACTGTTTGAAGAGGAAAAAGGAAACTTTCTTCTTCAGAAAGCAAAGAAAAGTGAAAGCCTTCATGGCTCTGCTCCAAATGTCACAGAGAACGAAAAGAGCCAATTCCAAGAGGTTAAAATTGTAGTTGGTGCCTGCCATCTTAAAGGAAAAGCAATAGAATAACATAAAATAGGAAGGAATGCAGTTGAAAGAAAGGAGGAGGAGGAAGAGGAGGTGGAGAAGGAGGAAAGAAGAACAAGAAGGAGGAAGATCAAAAGGCAGCAAATGTTCCCCCTGAGCGTGGAGCTAAAATTTTCTTGGGAACTTGATGTGGATGGAAGCAGAGAGATGTGAACAAGAGCTAAGAGAGAGTGCAAATTTATAAAGTGAGCTTACAGAGCTGCCTGGTTCTGATAAAAAATAAGAGATTCACTACAGCTGAAAGATGGAAACAAGCCAAGTATCTAGCAACAGGTGAGTGGATAAACAAAACGTGATCTAGAAGTGAAATAAGGCAGACACAAAAGGGCAAATAGTGCTTGATTCCACTCAGGTTTATCTAGAATAGATAAATTCATAGAGACAGGAGGTAGAACGATGGCTACCAGGAGAGATGCAGTTTAGTATTTAATGGCCACAGAACCTCAATTTGGGACAATGAAAAAGTTCTGGAGATGAGTAGTGGTGCAGGTTGAACAACAATGTGAGTGTACAATTAAAAGTAGTTGGGGCTGGTGGAGAGGCTCAAGCAGTAGGGCTCCTGCCTTGCAAGAGTGAAGCCCTGAGTTCAAACCACAGTGCCGCCAAAAAGAACAAAAATGTATTCCTTTCCTAGTAAACTTTACTATCACTTTTACTACAAAAAAGTAGTTAAAATTATAAATTTTATATTATATATATATTGAACATCTATTAATACATTATGCATATATTACACAATGAAATGAAATGTAGGGTTGGTCTTTTTGAGTTTGTTTTTTTTTTTGTGTGTAGGACTGGGGTTTGAACTCAGGGCTTTGCACTCACAAAACAGACACTCTATCCCTTGAGTCACAACCTCCAGTCCATTTTGCTCTGGTTATTTTGGAGATGGAGGTCTTGCAAACTATTTGCCCAGGTTGGCTTTGAACTGTGGTTCTCTTGATCTCAGCTTCCCAAGTAGCTAGAATTATAGGCATGAGCCACACTGGCCCCCAACAAATTTATTCTTTTTTATTGTTATTGGTTCTGGGGTTTGAACTCAGGGCCTCATACTTGCTATGTAGGCGTTCTATCACTTGAGCCACACCTCCAGTCCCATTTGTGCTTTGTATAAAGAGAATTTCAAGCTGGACATGGTGGTACATGCCTTAAATCCCAGCGCCTGGGAGGCTGAGACAGGAGAATGTTGGGTTCCAGGCCATCCTGGGCTGGACAATATAGTGAGATCCTGTCTCAAAAAGTAGAAATTTAGAAAGAAAAAAAAAAGGTGAGAAAAGAGAGAGATGATAAGAAAAGAGAGAGAAGAGAAAAGAGGGAGAAGATGGGAGGGGAGAGGAGAGGAGAAGCAAGCACCAGGGGCTCATGCCCAAAATGCTAGCTACTTGGGAGGCAGAGGTCAGGAGGATCTCAGTTCAAGGCCAGCCCAGGCAAATACTTCATGAGACCCCCATCTCCAAAAATAACCAGAGCAAAATGGACTGGAAGTGTGGCTCAAGCGGTAGAGAGCCTGTTTATAACATGAAGCCCTGAGTTCAAATCCCAGTCCTATGAAAAGAAGAGAAGGAAGGAAAGAAGGAAAGAGAGGAAGGGAGGGAGGGAGGGAGGAAGGAAGGAAGGAAGGAAGGAAGGAAGGAAGGAAGGAAGGAAGGAAGGAAGGAAGGAAGGAAGGAAGGAAGGAAGGAAGGAAGGAAAGAAGGAAGGAAGGAAAGAAAGCTTTCGGTCAGGCTCAGAGGTACACACCTGTGATCCCACTACTTGGGAAGCTGAGACAGACGGATCACTTGAGGCCAGGGGTCAGAGGCCAGCCTGGATCACACACCAAGACCCCATCTCTTTAGAGAGGGAGAGAAAGAGAGAAAGGAAGAGTGGGAGAAGGAACACTTTAGGTGGGATTAATTTACCTCACAGGTCCTGAAGGAGCTATAACTTTGAAAAACCTCTTCAAAGTGGGTAGTAAAAAGTATGTATTCTTGCCAGACACCAGTGGCTCACACCTGTAATCCTAGCTACTCAGAAGGCAGAGATCAGGAGGATCGGGTTCGAAGCCAACCTGGGCAAATGCTTCATAAGACCCCCATCTCCAAAATAACCACATTGAAATGAACTAGAGGTATTAATCAAGCAGTAGAGTGCCTGCTTTGCAAGTGCAAAGCCCTGAGTTCAAACCCTAGTACTGCCCCCGCCCCTCCCCCAAAAGCCTATAAAGGACATCATGAGAAAAATCTGCTTTTAACATTCAATATTTCTCAAGAGTCATGAATTTGAGTCCAGCCTGGGCTACAAAGCAAAACCCTGTCTCAAAAAAAAGAAAGAAAGTCATCAAATTTCTCTCCTTGTCCTTTTTTCTCTCTCTCTTTCTTTAAACTCAGGTCCTCTTGCTTGCTAGGCAAGCGCTCTACCCCTTGAGTCATGCCTCCAACCTTTTTCTTTTCTCTTTTTAGAAGGGGTCCTGCTGTGTTGTGCAGGCTGGCAAACTCCTGGGTTCAAACAATCCTCCTGCCTCAGCCTTCTGAGTAGCTGGGACTGTAGACATCAGTACCTCCCCTAGTTCTATGCTATTCCTTTTAAGTTCATTGTGAATTATTTACTAAAACAAAATTTATCAATCATATCATGAAATTTTATGCAGATTACAGTCAATATTCTTGTTTTACCTTTTCTAATGTTAATTATTTTAACCTCTAATAACAAAAAATAAAATCATATGCCAGCTGCTGGAACAATTAGAGATACATTCCTTCTTTGTGCATTAAAAGGAGGAGATTTTGATCATGTTTACCAAATTTAGTAGAACTATTTCTGAATTTGTATGTGTTTCCATTTAATTATCTCTTAAACCAAATTAATCATAGTTCCAAATTGTATCAATGTAAATACATTTCCCAACATAATATTGTTACCACATTCCAGTTACTGGACTTGGGCACCAGAGAGTTCTTGGTCTTGTCAGAAAAAGAATTCAAAGAGGGACACAGGAGAATTAGCAGGAGCAGGTTATTAATGCAAAGCAAAGGAAAAGTGCACCTTCCAAGTGGGAGAGTGGGTAGGCTCAACAAGCAGCACTGTGCTGGAGGTCCCAGGAGTTCAAGCTTTTATTTGGGTCTGCTGATTCAGGGGTGGTCAGTCCTAGAAAACTGGGTTATGTGTCATCAACTCCTCCCATATGTCAGGAGAGGATGTTCTTGATCTTGGATGCTCACAATGGGGATGTCATTTTCTGTGGGCTGTGGGGCTATGGGTCAGCATGACCCTGCTGTATGTCACAAATCATTGCATTAACATCAGCAGGATGTGATTCCTTATCAAGATACAAGCCATCGTTCTCAGCCCTCAGGTCTTCTAACTCCTTACCTAAGTCATCAATATGGTGCCTAGTATCTCATTTATTGCTTTGTATGAAACATAACATTATAAGTTAGGTAATGAGAACTTTTATAGTCTTCAAAAATGGCCCAAACAATGTATGCACATATGAATAAATGAATAAAGAAAAAAAAGGACAAAATTATATTAGAGCTTCCATAATTTAAAGTTGACTTCTCTGACATTGTCATGGATGGTGCATTCAGAGTTTCTTGGTGTGTTGTTTTGTTTGGCACTGGGGTTTGAACTCAGGGCCTCAGGCTCACTAAGCAGGTGCTGAACCATTTGAGCCACTCCACCAGTCCTATTTTGTGTTGGGTATTTTCGAGATAGGGTCTCTCAAACTATTGTATGGCCTGGCCTCGAGCCACAGTCATCCTGATCTCTGTCCCCTGAGTATCGAGGATTACAGGTATGAGCCACTAGTACCCATCTTCAGTGTTCTTTTTCTTTCCAAAATGCATACTAATGTAGTTATATGAATAGAAATGTTAGACCCAGTAAGTCTGATTTGACTGAATGATTTGATAGTAAGGATAAACTTTGCTAGTTAAGCTATGTTGTAGATATTGTGAAGACAGATGTGAAACTAACAAAAAGAAAAGAGGAAACCATTGTCTCTTCCCCTATTTTTGCGACAACTATTCTTTCCCTGTCTTATGGTTAGAATTGAAGAAGGCCCTCTTGCTGTTTCTTTTTCTTTTTTTTCTTTTTTTGGTGGAACTGGGGTTTGAACTCAGGGCTTTAAACTTTCCAACTTGCAAAGAAAGTACTCTACCACTTGAGCCACATCTCCACACAATTTTGCTCTGCTTATTTCTGGGGATGGGGGTCTCAGAAACTACTTGCCCAGACTAGCCTTGAACCTCCATCCTCCCGATTTCAGCCTTCTGAGTAGCTGGGATTACAGACAGGAGCCTCCACACCAGGCCTCCCCAACTCAGTTCTTTTTTCTTTGGCAGTACTTGTGGTTGAACTCGGGGTTTTGTGCTGGCTACCACTTGAGCCAGGACTCCAACCTTCTCAACTCAATCTTGAAATAACAAGTCTGACATTTTTTAGATTCGATTTTTTTTTTTTTTTTTTTTGCTGTACTAGGGTTTGAACTCAGGGCCTACTCCTTGAGCCACTCCACCAGCCCTTTTATGTGATGGGGGTTTTTTTGAGATAGGGTCTCACAAACTATTTGCCTAGGTTGGCTTTGAACCATGGTCCTCCTGATCTCTGCCTCCTAAATAGCTAGGATTACAGGCATGAACCACTGGAACCCAAGTAGGTTGGAGTTTCTTTCCTGGAGAAGATAATGCCATTGAAGCTCTTCTCAGTTGCGTCTTGCCAATTGGCTATCAGCACTAAGCTGAGGTAGTCCCCCGTCTGGATAGAACTAACCTCTAGGACACAACAGGCCCAGGCTAAAAAGCAACATTGTGGCCATATTCTAAACCCAATTTCACCGTTCAGATTTATCATCAATAACGCTGATGATTTTATTCTAATCAGAATCCTGCATATATTTATTTCTCAGTTAATTCAGAACTCTAAGGGAGAGGAATATTGTTTACTGCTCCATTTGGTGATGAGTTGGATGGGGGGGCAGGGCTGAGGATACCAAGTAAAGAGCGACTATAAACCCAGCATGGTGGTTCATATCTATAAACCCAGCTCTCTGGACTGAAGCAGAAAAGCAGAGAATTCAAGGTCAGCCTGGGCCACATAGAGAGACCCTGTCTCAAAAACCAAAACAACAATAAATCAACTATGGGGAATGATTCCCAAGTCTTAGGCTAGAGCAATGATGGGGCAGGAATAGGAGAGTGAGTTTTGAGGTATAATCTAGAGCCTTGTTTGAAACCTAAGTTCTCAGACAACTATTTAAGATCTCCAAGTAGATAGTTGAATAGAGCAGCAGGAAAAGCCAGGCTGGAGCTGGAACATTTCAGGACCAGCAACATAAGCTATCTGAGCAGGAGTTGGATTAATGATAAAGAAGTCTTGCTTGTTCACAAGCTGTACCTTCTTCCTCCTTTCCTTTGATGGTGCAGGTCAGACTTGAATGATATTTTCGACACTCTGTTAATTTAGATAGCCTCTTGCCAATTTTGCTGTACATGGAACTATTGTGAGTCACTAGGAAAGAGAAAGAAGAATTAGAGGAATTTAGTTCTCATTGTGTGTGCGTGTGCGTGTGCGTTTGCGCGTGCCGGAGTTGTGACATCCAGGGCCCACACATGCTATGCAAGCACTGCACCACTGACCTACACTCCTAGCCCAGTTCTCATTCTTTCAAGTGGAAAGAATGTTGGGTTGTAGAACTTCATGCTCTGCTAAGGCAACACTTAGCACTTTCTCTCCCATCTCCCTTCACCAGCACCCTTTTCCTTTCATGCTTCTTTCTGTAGAAGCCCAGCAAAAATACACCACCAATGCTGCTGCCTTGTACTTGAAATATATTTATCCTTTTTTTTTTTTTTTAATACAGAGTCTCATTATGTAGCCCAGGCTGGCCTTGACCTCGTGATCCTCCTGCCTCAGCCTACTGATTGCTAGGATTACAGATATGTGCCACCATGGCCAGTGTTCTGTATATCTTATTTGTTTATAAACAAGATTTTACAAACACACACACACACACACACACACACACGTACTTTTTTTTCTTTTTTTTTTAAGATAGGGTCTTGCTTCATAGACTAGGCTGGCCTGGAACTTGAGACTTTCTTGCCACAGCCTCCCAAGAGCTGGGATTACAGGCATAGGCCACCACTCTCGGCTTTCATTTAATTCTTCTGTTGGTTTTGTCCATCGAGGCATTTTATTTGCTTGTATGTTTTGTGTCCCTAGAAAAAGAATCCCAGGATTTTCCCTCCAGTATGTTTTTGTTTTCATCTTGCTTCTTCATGGTCCATGAGGCCAGCTAAGATTGTCAGTATAATGAATCTAAACTGTCAGGAATGGGAGAAAATTATTCTGCCATTCCTCTAGGTTTCTGAGCTGCACAATAAATGTGGGGTTATCACTCCACACTAGTTTACCCTGCCTGTGAGGTCACACCTGATTTTCCAATCAGAGGGTTTTTGGTTTTGGTTTTGGTTTTGTTTTGGTACTGGAGTTTGAACTCAGGGCCTCAGGCTTGTTAGACAGGTTCTCTACCGTTTGATCAACTCTGTCAGCCCTTTTTTTTGTGTGTGTGTTGGGTATTTTTAGGATAGGGTCTCAAGAACTGTTTGTCTAGGCTGGCTTCAAACCGCAATCTTGATCTCTGCTTCCTGAGTAACTAGGGTTACAGGAGTGAAACACCTGTGCGAGGTTATGACCATGCTTTCTCATTACAATTAGAAACTAGACAAATAACTTTAGAGCTTGGCCTAATAAAGACCTGCTTTTGCCACTCTTTTCAGCATTGTTAATAGTTTTAGGGCATCAGCCAGGACATCCATGCTGCACCACGATGGGGACATGGAAAGATGGCAGAAAAAACTGAGTGCCATGGCTCACAATTGTAATCCTAGCTACTTGGGAGGCTGAGATCAGGAGCATCATGGACAAATAGTTTGTGAGACCCCCATCTCCAAAATAACCAGAGCAAAATTAACTAGAAATGTAGCTCAAGTGGTAGAGCACCTGCTTTGCAAGTGCAAAGCCCTGAGTTCAAACCCCAGTACCGCAAAAAGAGATAGAGGGGGTGATCTAACCAATGTACAATGTATGGCCATTCAGAGTTGCCACAGTGAATCCCCCCTGTACAACTAATGTATCCTAATAAAAATGGAAAAGAGAGAAAGAAGAAAAGAGAGCAGAAAGAATGGGAGGGGAGAGAGCAGGCAGTTCACTTAATTATTTAAGTATTTTGCTATTTTGATTGGTTTTTTGTTTGTTTGTTTTGGGTTTTTTTTGTCGGTCCTGGGGTTTGAACTCAGGGCCTCACACTTACTAGGCAGGGGCTCCATCACTTGAGCCAGTCCACGAGCCCTTGTCATTCTGATTTTGAGGCTAAATCCACACTCCTCTATCTTTCTTTTAACTCTATCTTTAAGATCCTGCATGGCTTTTTTTCCCTCTCAAATAATTAAATAACTATCCTTTTGCACCTTCCTCTGTTTCCTTGGCGGTAATAAGTGAAAAGACTGGCTGGATGTGGTGTCCATTGGTGATGATGACTCATTTCTGTTTGTAACCACCATATCAGATAAGAGAGAAGGTTTTAACATCCAGATAGTAGAAGATAGAGTGGAGAAATTTCTGATGTTTCATAAAAATATAAAACGTAGCCTAAGGAACAGCAATTAAATAGCTCATTTCCTTTATTTATCCCTGGTGTTCCTGCTTGAGTAATTTTCGAGGTCATGCCGGAAAGACTCCTACATGAAGATCAAATCCCTGGGCTAGAGGTGTCACTCAAGTGGTAGAGTGCCTGCCTAGCAAGCTCAAATCCCTGGGTTCAAACCCCAGCACTGCCAAAAAGAAAGAAAAGATCAAATCCCATAGTGTTGCAATCATAAAGTCGTAGACGGAATTTTTTTTCCTTTTTCTTCTTTTTTGGTACGGGGATTAACCCAGGGCCTTGAACATTCTGAGCACATGTTTTACCACTGGGTAACACCCCAGCCCTAAAAGAGAGATTTTAAAAATAAAGCAACAGATCAACACTGGCGGTCTAGTAACCTAGTAGTAGAAGGTGATATTTATCTCTTTTTTTTTTTCTCAATATTTATCTTTTTTAATTTGCGGTGCTGAGGTTTAAACTCGGCCTACACCTTGAGCCAGTCCACCAGCCCTTTTTTGTAATGGGTTTCTTCTAGAGTCTCCGTGAACTATTATGCCTGGGCTGGCTTCAAACAACATTCCTCCTGATCTCTGTCTCCTGAGTAGCTAGGATCATAGGCGTGAGCCACTGGTACCTGGCTAGAAGGTAATATTTTAGGTAATGACTGCAAGGGCACACACAAAAGTGGAGATGCTATAACAGACTGTACTGTCACCCTAACATTCAAAATTTGGAGTCCTAACTCCCAAATTAATATTATTTGGAGATGGGGTAGGGTCCTCATGAGAGAATTATTACTTTTGTAAGAAGTGACACCAGAGCCACATGCCAGTGATTTATGTCTGCAATCCTAGCTACTTCGGAGGCTGAGATCAGGAGGATCTCAGTTCAAAACCAGCTTGGGCAAATAGTTCATGACGCCCCATTTCCAAAACAACCAGAGCAAAATGGACTGCAAGTGTGACCCAAGCAGTAGAGTGCCTGCTTTGCAAGTTCATGGAGCTCTAAGTTCATACCCCAGTCCTATAAAAAAAAAGAGAAGAGATACCAGAGGGTTTGCCCGCTTCTCCTTGTCCTTCTCCTTTTTCTCCTTCCTCTTCCACTTTCTCCCTCCTCCTCCTCTTCCTCCTCTTCCCTCTGCTCCTCCTCCTCTTCTTCAAGGTACTGGGGATTGGACCCAGGACCTCACACATGCTAGGCAAGCACTCTACTCTTAGGCCAGGCCTCCAGACTACTTGTGCAGTCCCTTCCTTTCCAAGTGAGGACATAGTGAGGTGACAGTGTCTGCAAGACAAAAAAGAGAACCTCACCAAACCCCCCTATGTCATCCTAATATCAAACTTGACTTCCAAACCTGTGATAAAACCCATTTCTGTTGCTATAGCAAGCCAGTCTACGGTTTTCTGTTTATGATTACATTTGGGAAACTACAACTAGACCTAGGTGAAGCAAACCTCCAAGTACAGACAATTGTCCGAAATAATGAATAATAAAATGATAATGTGTTCCTTGAAAAGCATGATATTTCCAGCTGTAGGTGCCATTTTATGTCAAGAAAAGGGGAGCTACTTCTTCAGGAAATCTATAAAATATGACTAGGAAGAGGATGGAGAGAGCAGTGCACATGAGCCAAGAACTTACCCAAAGAACTCACAAGGAAACAGGCAGTGAGCAGTGAGATGGATGTCATAGCAACAGACCAGACCTTAACCTGGAACCACCGCAGTTCTTTGTCTGTTGGATCAGCAACATAAATGTGGTTATTATCTCCACTGCTGGAGGACCAGGGAAGCCAGCCTGGTCCTCCCAGGACCAGGATAATAGAGTCAGGCTAGGAACAAAACTAAGTTAAATAGAAAAAAATGTGAAAGCAAGACGAGACCACAGAAATTCCCTCAACAATTGGCCTAGAGTCCAAGACAAGTCAGGCAAAAGTCTCCCTGTGTCACCTGCACTTCCGGATTCCCTATTCTCTTTCTCTTGGAGTCTCACTCTCTTCCCATGATTCCCTCCATGTCTCCAATATCAGTTTGTCTTCAATTTCTCACCTCTTTGTATGGTCAAATTTATATTTTTCAAAGCCTTCTAGGCTTGAATTGTTTCATTTTGTCTTCTTTTTCTTTTTGGTGGTACTGGGGTTTGAACTCAGGGCCACTTTAGCCGTACCCCAGCACTATGAGTTGTTTTGTTTTCTCCTTTCTCCTTTCATCTTGGGTCCATACTTATTTCAGTACTGAAGTTAATATGACTTCACCATTCCTTCACAAGTACTTGTCACCCTTATGCCTATTTTCTCCCTTCTCCATGTTCTTGCTAATTTCTCTAGACTTGAGAAGATGAAAAATGCTCACCGTTATCTTGATTCTGTCCTTCTAGAGCCATTGCTTGTGCACATGCTCTTTTGTGTCCCTCTGGTCCAGGGTTCAGAAGTTCTTTCTGGACATCTGTCTCATCCTGGGCATCTGGCTTCCTTCAAACATGCAAGCTCATAGATCCTTCTGTACTGCTCTAGCAAATGTAGGAGATGTGATTCAGAAGACTGCAGTGAGCTAAAACTTCCATTCAAAATACACATTGTCTTCAGAAATGAGGAAGCAAAAAACGGAAATTGAGAAATCCATGAAAACTCTTCATGGGCATTTGTCTGATTATTTGTTCCTTTCCTTTCCCTTCTTTCTTGAGTTTGAACTTAGGGGCTCACACTTACTAGGCAGGTACAACACCACCTGAGCCACTCCCCCACCCTGAAATGTTTGTTTGTTTACTGGTACCGGAGTTTGAACTAGGGCCTTAGTGTTTGCTAGGCAGGCACTCTACCACTTGAGCCACTCCATCACCCTTTCTTATGCTGGGTATTTTTGAGATAGAGTCTCTCAAACTGTTTGCCCAGGCTGGCTTCCAACCATGATCCTCCCAATCTCAGCTTCCCAAGTAGCTACTATTACAGACATGAGCCACCAACACCCAGCTGAAGTCAGGAATCTTACACATTTTTGGCTGAAAGAAAGAATAGGGTCCTGAGGCACAAAAAACAGTAGCACAAGGCTGTATGGTCTCAGAGGAAGTCTCCCTGGGTATCAGGAGTTTGGGGATTCTTCCAGATACTGGTTCTACTAAATCACAAGATAGCAAGATATTCTCAGAGTAAACTTTTTTTTTCTGGTGGAACTGGAGTTTGAACTCAAGGCTTTGTGTTTGCAAAGCAGGCACTCTACCACTTGAGTCACATGTCTAGTCCATTTTGCTGTTGTAATTTTGGAGATGGAGTCTCACAAACTGTTTGCCTGGCCTGGCCTCAAACTGTGATCCTCTCATTCTCAGCCTCCCAAGTAGCTAGGATGATTGTTAGGAGCCACTGGCACCCAGCTCTCAGAGTAATCTTAAATAGCATAAACCCATCACAGCCCATGCTAGTCAGACAGATGTTTAGATTGAAGAATGCTTATAGCTAGCGGTGAAGTCAAGGCTGAGAAACCATCTGAGGTATTCTGAAATTATGCCTAGAAGTCAAGTGAAATTTTGCCTGAGGTTGTTGCTCAGGTGGGGAGCGCTTACCTTGCAGGTGTGAGGTCGGGGCTTAGACCCCAGCACTGCAAAGCAACAACAACCACCGCAACAAAAACTACACAGATGAGCCTTAACAATAATAGAGGGAAGGGGCGGGAAGTGTTGAGTTAAAAGCCATCCACTAAGACATTTTGGAATCAGAGCAATGAGAAAAGATGTCGCATGCTGAAACAACTGAAGTCCTGTTTAGTCTGCCACCTCCCTGCTATTTATAGCTTCCCTACCATCCCTCTGGCTCCGCCCACTGGGATTCTCCCTTTTCATCCCTCTGGCTGGTACTGGGATGTAAAGCGTTCAGCTATGCTGAGGAAAGAGGAGCACAGACAAAAGTGAGAACAATTATTAGAAACAAAACAAATCAAAAAAGCAGGAAGAATCACAAATCATTTTTTCAGAATAAAGACAGAATTGTGTGTAGGCCCAGGTCAGGTATAGAAATTCCAGAAGAGTACTTTAGTGTGACCAGAGAGTATTGCAAAAGCTATAAAAAAGGGGAAAAAGACAAATCCAGATAAAAATTGGGACTGGGATGTAGCTAAGTGGTAGAGCACTTGCCTGGTGAAAGTGCTGGTTTAATACCCAGCACTATGGAAGAAAAAAAGAAAAAAGCCTCTCCAGATAAAAATTGGTAGGCACCACCAGGTGCGGTGGTCTGTGCCTTTAATCCCTGCACTCAGGAGACAGAGGCAGGAGGACCATGAGTTTAGGCCAGCCTGGGCTACATAGCAAGACCCTGTCTCAGAACACAAAAACAAAACAACAACAAAAGGATTGGTAGATGTTTTGCTCAATTCCTCTTCACCTTGTTGGTGAAGGAGGGAGTCCTACCCTAAGGCTAGGAGAGGGCTGGCCACACAGTGCCCCCTGCACAAAGGACACTGACAGTTTACTCTGCCGCATACTTACAGACTAGGGGAGGAGGACACAGCACACACAGAGAGATTGGAGTTGGAGGCGGAATAAAGAGGCTGAGATGGTGAGAAGCAGGATTTATTTAACACAAGACTGAGCTGACCTGTTTGAATAATTCTGTGGGCTGCAGGAAAGTGAAAGCTATTTTCTGAAGGACCAGATGGAGTGCAGGTGGCCCAGGTGACATGAGAACCATCTGAGGGTGTGGAGGAGCAGGTGGGGCAGAATAGAGGAACTCTTGGTTAAGCCTTTGGCTCCTGTAAGTTTCAAAGATGTCAAGGCAACACAAGAGATCTTAGTCCTTACGGTATGCTAGAATTAGGAAACACGGACTCCACAGATACTTCTTTTTTCTTGCAGTGCTAGGGATTGAACCCAGGTCCTTGCCCATGCTAGGCAAGTGCTCTACCACTGAGCTACATCCCCAGCCCCAGATACTTCTTCTGTAAGAGACAAGATATATGATGAATCAACATTTGAACTTCCCTAAGTCTGTAACAGGGGCTTAAAAACTGCTTTTGCTGAGGAACACTGATTCCTCACTTGGGCCCAGGAATTAACTAAAGGCAGGAAACAGTTAGATGATTGTGACACCTCTTTTCCATAGAAAAAAGAGGTACACTGATGGCTCATGTCTGTAATCCCAACCACTTGGGAGGCACAGGTCAGGAGGACTGAGGTTTGAAGTCAGCCCAGGCAAAAAATTCGAGAGACTCCGCCTCAAAAATACTTAAAACATAATAAACGTTCTGGTGGAGGAGCTCAAGTGATAGAGCTCCTGCCTAGCAAGTGCGAAGCCCTGAGATCAAAACCCACTATTGCCAAAAAAAAAAGAAAAGGAAAAAGAAAAAGAAGTGGAAGGAATAAACTGACAGTGGGGAGACAGGCACCTAAGGCTCATGCCTATAATGTTAGCTGCCTGGGAGACTGAGATTAGGAAGATCATGATTTAAAGCCAATCCAGGAAAATAGTTCCCAAGACTCCATTTCCAAAAAATAACCAGAGTAAAATGGACTGGAACTGTGTTCCAAGGGGTAGAGTGCCTGTTTTCCAAACACTAAAACCCTGAGTTGAAATCCCAGTCCCACACACACAAAAAAATTTGCCAGTGGGGAAAATGTAATGGGGACTACAAAAGGGAAAACTTTCGGTGTAGCCAGCTTGCATACTGGCCAATTAACTCTGCTTGTTAAGCAAACTGTCTGCATAGTGGACAGTTACTCTTCAATTAAACCAGGAGGTCTTCTCCCCACTCTCTCTGAACACCAGAGAAGTAAACTTGACATCCAAGACATACAGCTACAGAAATGTGACTCCTGGAGGCACCAGGAGGCACCTGGAGAACCAAGGTCAGCACCTATTCTGGGACACGTGTTTGGTCATGTACTCAAATTGAGCCCCTACAGTCCCCTTTAAAAAGCAGACATTTTCTCTCAGAATGGGGACGGCAAAGCTATGAGAGGTTGACTCTCCCTGACCTCTTTGTCTGAAGAATAATAAATCTAATTTTCTTTTCTTTTTTTTTTTTTTAACTGGGGCTTGAACTCAAGGCCTTCACCATGAGCCACTCTGCCAGCCCTTTTTCAAGACAGGGTCTCTCGAACTATTTGCCTGGGCTGGCTTCGAACTCTGATCCTCCTGATCTCTGCCTCCCGAGTAGCTAGGATTACAGGCGTGAGCCACCAGCACCCAGCTCTAATTTTCTTTTCCACAAAAACCCTGCTCTTGTTATTTGTGAATTGGCACTGAGGCCAGGGGACAGTCTTTCTGCACATGTGCAGTCAAAACAGAATGCCCCAATGCATTCTGTTATAATTAATTATTTTGGGTGGTACTGGGGTTTGAACTCAGGGCCTCTCTCTTTCTAGGCAAGCTCTCTACCATGATCCACTCTGCCAGCCTGCATCCTGTAATGAGGTGCAGTTCATATGTATGAAGTTTTAAGGAAGAGGTGTCTCAAAGGTCATCCAAGGACAGGTTCCCCAGTCCTCAGAACAAACATCCTCTTTATCACCATGTGGTGGCTACTGAGTTAACCACAAAAAGGACTTCTACAATACCAGCTACACAGAAGGTAGAGATGGGAAGGATCAAGGAAGGTTCAAGACCAGCCCACACAAACTGCGCATGGAGGCATAAATCTGTAATCCCAGCTAAGAGGGGGGTGTAGGTAGAAGGATCTTGGTCCATGGCAAAAAGCACAAGACACTATGTGAAAAATAACTAAAGCAAAAGGGACTGGAGGTGTGGCTCAAGTGGTAAAGGGCTTGCCTAGCAACTGCTAGGCCTTGAGTTCAAACACTGGTACTGCCAAAGCGGGGGGGGGGGAGGAAAAAAAGCAAGCACTCTCTTACACTTAAAACTTAACATTTATGACCAACCCACACTGCTGTACTCTAACATCATATAACATCAAACTCAGACCTGTACACTTAGACAATTCAAGGAGCAAGTCGCAAGAGATTATGCAATCCCTCCCCCAAAACAGTTCAACTCACTCAGGAAAATAATTTTCAGAAACTAAGTTAATCTAAAGGATCTCCTCCTCCTTAACATAGGGCCTATCCTTTTACCTAGGTTTACACCCTGGTCTTGACACTGTGGATTTCAAGAAAAGTCAAGGAAAATAGAATGAAAATATATTGCTTCACCTCCTGGAGTGGAATGGGTTCAGGTGTCCCACTGTCCGCCCTTTCTCTTCCAAATGGTGGTGTGGTAAGTCTCTGTCCTCGTGGTCATCCCCAGGCCTGGGCCTTGCATATCAGCAGTGAGAAACAGGAAAAGCACACACCATGCAGAAGAAAAGGTATCTGAAAGGAAAGAAGGAAAGAAGAGAGAGAGGGAGGGATGGAGGGAGGGTTTGTGACAATCCACCTCTGTATATAATCTTTTTTTATGGTTGTGGGATTTGAACTCAGGGCCTACACCTTGAGCCACTCCGCCAGCCCTTTTTTTGTGATGGGTGTTTTCTTCAAGACAAGATCTTTCGAACTATTTCCCAGGGCTGGCTTCAAATCCTGTTCCTCCTGATCTCTGCTTCGAGAGTAGTTAGGATTACAGGCATGAGCCACCAGTGCCCGGCATTGTATGTAATCTTTATAATTCTACTCAAAGCTTAAGTTTTAACCTACACCCTGTTTGTGCAGCCCTGAGGACCAGAATTTTTTTCCCTCTTAGTCTATATAAAAATGCCTCTTGAAGCCGGGTGCCAGTGGCCCATGTCTGTAATCCTAGCTACTCAGGAGGCAGAGATCAGGAGGATCGTGGTTCAAAGCCAGCCTGGGCAAATAGTTCACCAGACACTATCTCGAAAAAAATCCATCACAAAAATAGGACTGGTTGAGTGGCTCAAGGTGAAGACCCTGACTTCAAGCCCCAGTACCACAAAAAAAAAAAAAAAAGCCTCTTGAGCCAGGCACCAGTGGCTAATGCCTGTAATCCTAACTACTTGAGAGGCTGAGATCAGAAAGATCTCGGTTTGAGGCCAGCCTAGGCAAAAAGTTCCTGAGATGCCATCTCCAAAATAAGCAGAGAAAAATGGACTGGAGGTGTGGTTCAAGCGATAAGAGTGCTTGCTTTGCAAGGAGGAAGCCCTGAGTTTAAACCCCAGCCCCCCCTCACCCCCCAAAAAAGAAAGCTTTTTATATGGAATCTAAAGAAGTCAAAGTCATAGAAAGAGAGTATGGTAGCTGACAGGAGTGTGGGAAAGAGGAAGTACCAGGATTTTGGTTAAAAAGCACAGTTTCTATTGTAAGATGAACAAGTTCTGAAGATTTAATGTTCATCATGGTAACTGCCTTTAATAATAACATATTGTTGGGCTAACAGAATGACTCAAGTGGTAGAGTGCCTGCCTAGGAAGTGCAAGGCCCTGAGTTCAAATCCATACTGTAATAATAACAATGTATTGTATACTTAAAACTCTTAAGACAGTAGATATTAAATGTAATAGATATGTTAATTGTGGTAATCACGTCACAACATATGCCAAAACATCTCATCGTACCTCTTAAATATATATTTTTTAAATTCTGGTTTTTTGTTTTGTTTTGCTTTTTGGTGCTGGGGATGGAACCCAGGTCTTGGTCATGCTAAGCATGTGCTCTACCATTGAGCTACACCCCCAATCCAAGTCACAATGGGGGAGGGGGGTGAGATAGAGTCTTCCTGTGTAGACTAGGCTGGCCTCAAAACTCAGGATCATCCTCCTTTTACTTCCCCAGTGCTGAGATTACAAGTGTAAACCACCATACTGGGCACCAACATATAATTTCTAATGTGTAAAAATGAGTAAATGCACTTGGGAGGCAGAGGCAGGAAGACTGAGAGTTTGAGGCCGGCCTGGGCTACATAGCAAGACCCTGCCTCAAAAAAAAGAAAAAAAGAAAGTCATTGCAGTGGCTCAGTGGTACAGCATGTGTTTAGCATGAGAAAGGCCCTGGTTTTGGAATATATATATATTCCAAATTATATGCATATATAACTGCACTGACATATTTATAGAATTCTGAGTGCTTGTTTTCTGTTTTTGTTTTGTTTTGGGACAGGCATTTGAACACAGGGCTTCACACTTGCAAAGCAGGCACTCCACCACTTGAGCCACACCTCCAGTCCAGATTTTTGAGGTTTTTAAACTAAGATAGTTGAAGAGATGATGAGAAAGGAGATATGGATTTGAGAGCCATATGGGAAGTACTGATTACATCTCTTTGTGATCTAGGGTGGTGGTAAGTAGGAATGTATCAAAAAGGACTTTAGTGACTCTGGCCTTGCAAGTGATGAGAGACATCACCATCAGTAGGAAAAATGGGCATTGCCATCCTCTGGTATAAGACATACCAAAAGATGAAAACGTGTCCTGTGGTCCTCCTGCCAGATCTTGTGACCTGCTCTCAGCCATGTGTTTCCCAAAATACCGGGTCAGAAAAGTCAAAGGAAGACTGAGGAACTGTACACGTGTCTCCAGTTGGATATTATTCTCCTATACTCTCTATGATTCTGAAATTATATCAATCTGGAAAAAAAATGCATCTTAGGGCAGAGCACTTGGGATGAGAAATCCTGAACTCACATCAGGGTAGTGGTGTTGAAACTCCATGGGCTCTGGACCTACTGTGCTGATGAGCCCAGAGAACCTTCAGATACACGCATAAATACTGTAGCACACCTTATTTGCAGATTTAACAATGAGGTTTTGAACCAGCCTGTTCAAATAAATAATTTTTTAAATGCAAAGAAATTTCAAAACCAAAAATTTTAAATTTGCATGCACCTTCCACAGCTCAGTGGATGGAAGAAGCTTTCAGTCAGTCCCACATCATGGTCGGTTGTGTTGAAATCATTGTGAGATCTGCTGAGTGTTTCCCTGCTCCTCATTTTGGGAAAATCTGCCTCCCAAAAGGCAAATGGTGGCCAAAAAGCAAGATAAAAGTAAATGTGCTTGACTGAAGTGATCAAGTGACAATTTGAGATGTGTTGAAAGGTGTCATGTCCTTAGCGGAAGTTGGGTGGTGATGTGGGAAACATGAACCAAGCATCTGCAGCACAGAACTGAATGCTATGCAACTTCAGCATTCAAGGTGTGTCCTCAACAGCAGCCACCTTAGAGCTGCAGATCCAAGGACACCAGGGGTTTATTGTACAGCATATTCACTCTGCCCAAGGACAAAATTACAAGTTAGTTTGAACACTTTTTTGGGGGGAAGAGAAGGTTGAGGTGCTGGGGATGGAACCCTGGGCCTCATTCACACTAGGCTTTACCACTGAGCCAAACCTTGACCTGTATTTTGCACTTTCTAGAAATAAGCAACACTTAGCTCTGGAACTCATAGTAAGTAGTCTCTTGAGGGTTGGGCAGTAGAGGTTGATAAGAAAGGGTTGAAAAAAACAGAAACAGAAAAAAACCCAGAATTGGTCACTTCAACATTACTTTTCCTGTGTGGCTGGGATGGGAGACAAAACAATAGGAAAATAACAGATTGGCTAACATCAGCTTACTTTTTTGTAAAGATTAAAACAGAGGGAACTTCATTATCAAACTGGTTGAAACTGGTCTGTGTGGGAACTTTGGTGATCAACCTCCTGACTTCTGTGTAGGTCAGATAACAAACCAGTGTGGTTGCAGTTTGGAGAAGTGAAAATTTACATGAATAACTCCATGTTTTTTCTTTTATTTTATTTATTTTTTTCTTGTTTGGATGACTCCATGCTTTATTGTTGTTACTATTATTATTATTTTGGCATCACTTCCCGTGGAAGAAGGCAGAGGGCTCAGAGGGGCCCTCATACTTTTTTAATTAAAGAAGAGTGTGGAAGTAGACCTAATAAATGTTCCCTCTGGCAAAACACATGTTTTTGCAGCCTACTTACCATGTCACGTGTGCACTGGAGTTATATAAGGGAATTGGCTGATTCTCTAGGGACAGTGGCTTTTGCATTGTTTAGAAGGTTCTGCTTGGGAGAACTGACCTTCAGCCCCACAAGAAACCAGAGAGATTGTCTGCAGTTTGAAAGGCAGAGAATTATAACCTCTGGAGCAACTGCAACTGAGATTACAACACACCATAGCTGGGGCTGTGCTAATGTCAATTTTTACTGCTTTAAGAATTTAGGCTTTTATCTGGGGGTGTGGTTCAAGTGGTAGAGTGCCTGCCAGGCAAGCTAAGCTCAAATCCGAGTACCACCAAAGAATTTATGCTTTTAAAATAAAAAACAACAAAAGGGGAGAAAAGAATTTAGGTTTTGTTTATTCGTTTATCAAGTATTCACTGAACACCTGTCCTGTGCTGGGCACTGTTCTAGAAGCTTGTGATACAAGCAGAAAATAAAAGTGCTCCAAGCCCTTCACCACTGTAGTGAACAAAGGTCTTGCATTACAGAGCTGTGGAAAAGACATGGTTTTTGCTACAATGACACAAATGTAATGAAAGATTTTAAAGATCTGTCATATAGTGATTTTTCTCAAACATTCTAGTAACTCCTCAAATTCGGGTGTGACAGGAGGACGGTGTAAATTCAAGGCCAGCATAGGCTATACACCAAGAACCTGTCTCAAAACAACAAACAAACAGTTCCTCTACCTACCATGCCTTCCTAAAACCAGTGCCACCCAATAACCAGCAGAAATACTGATGTATTTTCATGTAGGCTGGTGAGAGGTCTGGGTATTGCAGCTACTGGAAGTTCCTCTGAGACGGTTTTATGAGGAGGAGACGCACTCATTTCATGATATTAATCAAATTCTAATTGAGAATGAAAACTTCATAGCAGCTTCAATCTTGTCTCTAAATGAGGAAAGGAGAACATCTTTCAAAAGCTTTATTCATACCGGGCACCAGTGGCTTACTCATGTAAACCTACTTTAATAATAGAAAAAGAGCTGGTGGAGTGGCTCAAGTGGTAGACTGCCTTCCTAGCAAGAGCAAGGCCCTGAGTTCAAACCCCAGTACCACCAAAAACAAAACAAAATAACAGAAAAAAAAAAAAGGGGGGGATTACTAATTTGAATGCAAAATACGTTTTTCTGTGAAACCATGGAGACAATGTATAATTCTGTTCCACTGTGGAACACATCCTGGTTGGTGAGAGACGGATGGTCCCCATCAGTGGTTCTGTAATTGTACCTGACCAGCAGCACTGCTCCCTTGAGCACTTGTCAGACATGAAGGTTCTCAGGTCCTACCCCAGGCCCCCTAGATCAGAAACTGGGAGGTAGGGGCACAGCTGTCTGTTTCAACAAGCCTTCCTCATGACTCCAATGCAGCCTGACACTTGAGAGCTGCTGCTACCAAGCAGAGGCTTGGAATGTACCTGACGAATCCAACTGTTTCTGATTCCCACGAAATCCCAAAACAGATGTGCTATGCGCACATCTACATTTACTACACATGCAGAGAGAAAATTTTAAAAGGCCAAAGGGAAGACGCCACTCAGAATGACTCATTTCATGTAGTTGGAATTTTATTTTATTTATATATTTTATCTTAATTACTTTTTTTTTTTTTTGCAATACTGGGGATTGAACTCAGGGCTTAGCACTTGCCAGGCATATACTCTATCACTTAAGCCACACCCCCAGTCCTTAGTTATGTATTTAAATTTTTAAATTTTCTTCATTTTCTTTGCATTTTTCAAGTCATCCACAATGAAATGAAATACATTTAAGGATGTTTAAAAATTATGATTATAGCCAGATGTGGTGGTGCACACTTATAATCCCACCACTCAGGAGGCAGAGACAGGAGGATTACAAGTGCCAGGCCAGCCTGGGCTACACAATGACATCCAACCTCAATCTCCTGCCCTCAAAAAAAGTATGATAGCATACTTGATAGATAACAGCATGATAACATGTTGATAGACTTCCACTCCTAGGAACAACAGAGGAGAAGGGGCTTTTTACTTGAGAGGGACCAGTGACTCACTGGAAGAGGAACTCAGTGGTAGAATGCATGACAGTGAGGATCTGGGTCTAATCCCTAGCACCTTTAATTTTTTTTTTAAAGAATAAGGTACAAATGCTGATTTTAGGAATGAAAACACATGACATTTATCATAGAAGCTTAAAAACGATAACAACAACAAAAAAAAAGAGGCACATTCCTTACCCCGTAACTTAAAAAGCTTTTACAAAAATGAAAAAATTCCTAGGAAATCACAGCATACTAACTCTGTCTGAAGGACAGCATCTGTAGAGTTGTATGTATATGCCTTTTTAATTGACTGTAATTAAAACCTTATCATAAAGGAGTGTTAGGAGTGTTGTTAACGTAACAACAGCCACAGACTTAAAGTGTAAATAAAACAACACTGGGCCACAAATGCTACTCACTCCTCAATCCAGGAGGATTCCGATAAAACACGGAAAGGAGGGAGAAGTATTTTCCTGTTATCACTATCACTTAACTTTGCAGTGTCCTAAGGTGGGAAAGATGGCATGCAGTTCCTCTTACTGGCAGCAGATGGCGCTACCGGGGTATGCACAACTTGCTAGAGGAAGAAAGTTCAGTGTATTTGGTCAGAGATTGTTCTGATAGATTTAAAGCAGGAACCAGGGCCGGGGGTGTAGTTCAGAGCACAGCACTTGCCCACCATGTACAAGGCCATGGATTTGATCCCCAACACTGAAAACAAAAAGAGCATAGCAATTTAATTTTGGAATGTTCACCTCCTAGCCACACCAAAGTGAGAGTAAGCTGTGCACTGTGGAGAAGCAGTGTTTTATTTAGTGTTTGGATCCACACCCAGAATGAACATAAAAGGGAAGCTGTGGGCTCATGACATGTGTGACTAGACAAAAGCCATCTTTCACACCTACCAAAGAGAAGCAGGAGAGCCCTAGCGCTGTGCACAGACAAGAAAGCAGCCAGGATAGGCTCAAAATACCCAGTGGAAATCACAATTGCTATTAAAAGAGAAATGTTGGCACCAATACCACTGCTACCTTCACTGGTTCTGATAGTCACCCTTGGCATGTGAGCTCAGTTTTTGGAGAATTAAAATATCTGCTTTTTTTTTTTTTTTTTAACTGTTCTGGGATTTGAACTTGGGGCTTCATGCTTGCTAGGCAGATGCTCTAACACTTGAGTCTCTCTGCAAGCAAAATACCTGCTTTTAAGGGGAGGAAAATTGCCTGAGTGTGGTGACATGCACAGAGGCTGAGGCAGAAGGATGTCTGGGCAATATAGTAAGCTCTCTTTTCAACAACAAAGGAGTAAAGAGGAAAATCATCTGATCAAAATGCCCCAGTTTGAATCAAGTAAGTATTCAAGATGCTCAAGATATGTGCACCTAAAAGACACAAGGTTTTTTTATGGTGGTACTTGGAGATTCATGCTTGCTAGGCAGGTGCTGTACTACTCAAGCCACGCCTCCCACCCTGTTTTGATTTTATTGTTGCCTTTTTACAAACCATATTTTTTTGTTTTTATTTTTTGGTGGTACTGGGGTTTGAACTCAGGGTCTCACACTTGCTAGGCAGGTGCTCTACCACTTGAGCCACTCTGACAGCCCTATTTTGCATTGAGTATTTTCAAGACAGTGTCTTGAAAATATTTGCCTGGGCTGACTTCAATCTTAATCATCCCAATCTCTGCCCAAGTAGCTACAATTACAGGTGTGAGCCGCAGGCACCCAGCTTACAAACCATCTTATCACTTTGTTCATATTAACAGGATAGTGGTATGTGAAAAAAATTTTTAAAAGAATGTATTCCATAGTGTGCACTAGTGTACACCCAAGGTGCTCTCCTCCACCTGCTATCTATGTACACGTGGAAATCCGTCTTAGAAAAGTTCAAGGGTTGACTTGGATCACGGGTGACTAGAACGTGGAGAAACTTAAACCATATCTGACTGTTCACACTGTGCTATGGATTCTCTCTGGGAGAGTGTCTAATGTGTGCTTGAAAGCCAGGAGACAGCGTGGGGACCACATCTGGCCTGGACTGGGCTGTGCTAACACCACAAGGTAACCTCTCCTTTATTGCTGCCATTATTAGGCTCTGCGGAAAACCATCCCCCTCAGAAATGAAAAGGGTGTGTCCATTTCTCAGCTGAAACATCTCTTCACCGTTTCTAACCCTGGAGCAAATAAAGAAGCAGTTTCCGTGTTAAAATCCTGGTTAATCAGTGTAAAAGAGAGAGAAGGAACTACTTGGAAGATCTGAGCTCCAGACAGCCTAGGAGAGGCAAGAAAGAACTAGTTAACTCCAGTGGTTCTAACTAGGGGAGATGTTTCCCAGGGAACATCTGGCAATGCCTAGAGGAATTTTTAACAGTGATGAAACAGAGGAAGAGACCCAGAGACAGAGATGGGGACACTGCCACCTAGTGGGTGGAGGAAGAACAGGGAGTAGGATGAGGCAAGTAAGGCAGGGCAATGTGGATGAATCCCTCAATATTCAAGATAAATATTTTCAAGCACTGTTTTTTGAAAATCAAAATGAATGCAAAAAAATCATTATGGACTGTATTTGTTACTTTTTTGGTTGCTGTGACAAAATACTTAACAAGCAACTTTAAGGAGGAAGAATTAATTTTGCTCAGTTTTAGAGTCTGGTTGCTTGGACACATCAGGGAAGCAGATCATATGGAAGAGGAGGTTGTTGACCTCTCAACAGACAGGAAGCAGGTGAGAACAATAGCAGGAAGGAGCCAGGGCAAGACATAGTCCCCAAGAACCTGCCCCCAAGGACCTACTTTTTCCAACCAGTTCCAAAACCTCCCAATAGTCTATTCAAATTTTGAATCTCTCAAAGGATTAAAGCCTGTAATCCTAGCTACTCAGGAGGCAGAGGTCAGGAGGATTGTGGTTCGAAGCCAGCCTGGGCAAATAGTTCTTGAGACCCTATCTTGAAAAAAATCCATCAAAAAAATAGGGCTGATGGAGTGGCTCAAGGTGAAAGCCCTGAGTTCAAGCCATAGCACCACGGGAGAAAAAAAAAAAAAGCATGCATTGGGTCAGAGTCCACATGATCTAATCATGTCTGGAAATGTCCTCAGGCACACCCAGAGGCATGCTTGACTCACTTCCTAGATCCTTCTCAGTCCAACCAAGCTGAGTCAAGATTAACTATCACATGGCCAAAATACCAAATATCAAAACATACTAAGCTAAGCATACTGGAGCATAAAACAAAGGAAAAATAAGGGGAAAAAATACTGTTTTCCCTCTTTGTTTAAAGCACTTTGTTTTGTTTTTGGAGGTGCTGGAGTTTTAACTCAGGGCCTGTGCTTGCTATGCAGACGTTCTACCTCTTGAGCTACTCTGCCAGCCTTGTTTAAAGAATTTTAATTAAATTTGTAAAATAGAGTCAAATGCTTGGAGGAGTCCTTGAGGTATACAATTAAAAAGCTAACTAGGAGCCAGGCACTGCGGTGGTTCACACCTGTAATCCTAGCTATTCAGGAGACAGAGATCAGGAGGATTGCAGTTCGAAGCCACCCTGGGCAAATAGTTAGAGACCCTATCTCAGAAAAACCCTTCACAAAAAAAAAAAAAGGGCTGGTGGAGTGGCTCAAGGTGTTGACCCTGTGTTCAAACTCCAGTACCAAAAAAAAAAAAAAGCTCACTAGGCTCAGTACTGCGGGTAGAGCTCAGTGGTAGAGTGATTGACCGGCATGCATGAGGCCCTAGGTTCAGTCCCCAGCATTGGTTTTTCTTGTTTTTGTTTTTTTCTTTTGAGACAGGATCTCGCTATGTAGCCCAGACTGGCCTCACACTCTCAATCCTCCTGCCATCACCTCTCAAGTGCTGAGATCATAGGTGTACATCACCACACCCAGCTCCTCAGCACCACAAAGCTCTGAATCAAAGAATAAGTGAAGGGGCTGGGGATGTAGCTCAGAGGCAGAGTATTACCTACCATGTACAAGGTTCCGGGTTCTACCCCCATCACACGCACACAAATACACACGCACGCACGCACATAGCTGACAAGAGGATGGTGTGTAGGGTACATGCAAATAATACACTGTTTTTAATAAGACTTGAGCATCCCTGGATTTTTGAATCCCAAGGGTTGTGGAACCAATGTCCTGAGGATACCAAGGGATCAGTGGAGTTGTAAGTACAGTGGAAGGGAGAAGGTTACTAATGGATCCTCACTGCAGGCTGATGTTGTAGTCCAGTCCAGTCTTCTCCATAACTTTCACTCCTGTGCTTGCTGACTCAAGAATTATATGTACCTTGGAGCTATGTCTAGTTTAATAGGGGAATAAAAGAGCAGACTCAAAACAAAACAGAAAAAGGCCAGGAGCTCAAAAACTGCGACACTAACACAATTAAGTTTGAGAGTTTGAGATAATTGGTATTTCTTTGCCAGTGAAAGTTTTCCTGACCTGAATCATTTGACAGTTAAAATAGCCACCTCTGTAAGGCACTGGAAGCACTGGCCTTCATAACTGGAGAGATGATTGATAACTTAAAGCAACCCAGAATATGGTTCAAATGCATTTAAAAACGTAAAATATAAGAATCTTTTTCTCATGGTGCTGGGGTCAAACCCAAGGCCTTACACATCCTAGGCAAATGGTCTGCTGGTACTCTGCACCCCAGCCAAGAGTATAAACATGAAAGTAGAAAGAAGGATTGCTGAGGTTCTGAACGTAGGACAGCATGTGACATGGAGCTGAGCAAAGACCTAGACTTTGTTGCACATGCACTCTGTTCTCATTTTGGATAAATAAATAAAGGACACAAAGAGAAAAAATCAAAATTGTTTTTAATTAATTTTAGTGTACGTTACTGATCAATTTTGTAATCATTAAATTTTCTATCATATATTTCTTACTAATAATGTTTAAAGCATTGAAGTTAATCTGGCATAGCAGATGGGCAATTTCTTTAATGCATTTAGAAATCTAGGCAAAAAAAGAATAGCCAGGCGCCAGTGGCTCATGCCTGTAATCCTAGCTACTCAGGAGGCAGCAGAGGTCAGGAGGTTCACAGTTCAAAGTCAGCCTGGGCAAATAGTTCGTGAGACCCTATCTCGAAAAAACCCTTCACAAAAAAAGGACTGTCGGAGTGGCTCAAGGTAAAGGCCCTGAGTTTAAACCCCAGTACCACAAAAAAAAAAAAAAAAAAAGAGAGAGAGAAAGAAGAAACGCACATCTAAAAAAAAACAAAACCAGAAAACTACTACCTCTGACCACTTAACAAAGAGTAAGACAAAAGTTGGTTTACCTCTCTATGTATTCCATGCATTTCACAAATAAAAAATATTTATAAGATTTTTAAAAACCATTAGATTAATATTTAAGTTCTGGCTGAATACAGAATATACAATGGACTCTGAATGAGTTCAATTTAACTGAAAGAAATTTATGGAGTTCAATATAATAAATAATAATACCCAGGGTTGGAAGCTTGGCTCAAGTGGTAGAGCACCTGCCTAGCAAGCGTGAGGCTCTGAATTCGAACCCCAGTACTACCAAGTAATAATAATAATCATAATATCCACACAACAACATGACAACCTGATACCTGTTAGGTGCTTATCAGGCCACGGCCTGACTGCTCCAGGTGTGTTGAATTGTTTGGTTATCTCATAATGGCTACCCTGTCTTTGCCTCCATCCTTAAAACAAGGAAACTAATCCATAATTGGAGTGGTGAATTGACTAAATTATATTAAGGCAAAAATATTAATTATATTAAGGTTAGACCTAGTGGACAAGGGCAAGTAGTTTGGGTTTTTTTTTTTTTTGTTTTCTTTTGTTTTTTTAAAATATGGAACACTTCACGAATTTGCGTGTCGTCTTTGCGCAGGGGCCATGCTAATCTCTGTATCTTTCCAATTTTAGTATATGTGGTGCCGAAGCGAGCACGGGCAGGTAGTTTATCTTAAAGAGTTACACAAGGAATCTTTAAAATAATGGTGATAGTAATGTTAATAAGTGCTATTTAAGATGTATTGCTATAAAAAAGTATAAATAAGGTCTCCATACTAAAATGTCAAATTATAAAACATACTTGTAGTATTACATAAAGTTAATTATAAAAACTTTATCTGAAATAAAGTTAATTATAAAAACATAAATCCTAGCCTGATGCCAGCAACTCACATCTGTAATCCTAGCTACTCAGGAGGCAGAGATCAGGAGGAGAGAGGTTCGAAGCCAGCCTGGGCAAATAGTTCCTGAGAACCCATCTCAAAAAAAACTATCATGAAAAAGGGCTGGTGGAGTGGCTCAAGGTATAGGCCCTGAGTTCAAACCCCAGTACTGCAAAAAAATATAGATAGATAGATAGATAGATAGATAGACACTAATTCCTATGAAAACCACTCTTATCCCAGGAATTCTGTTTTCCCCTCACAGCATCTCTGGACTTGAAACTCTGACATTTGCATAAATTATTTCAGTTTTAAAAATTCTTTTAGAGATGGAGCCTGAGAAAGTATTCGTTATTTTCTGAGGGGCAGGGAGGTTTGGTGGGACTGGGGTTTGAACTCAGAGCTTCACACTTGGTAAGCAGGCACTCTACTGCTTCAGCCATTCCACCAACCTCAAATTTTTAAGTTTTATTTAATTTTTTAATTGAATATTTTAATTTTTAAATCTTTTTTAAAAATTAAATAATTTTTAAATTTAATTTTAATTTTTTAAATTTTCAATGCTTTTAAAACATTAGATTAAAGGAAGCAAAGATTTTCAAATCTTTTTTTTTTGACAATAAAAGCAATCCTTTAGAGCTATGTGGGTTTGCATTATATTGTTATGCGTGAAAGGAAAAGAGAACATGCCAAAGCTCTTCTGATTAAAAGCACAAACAACAAAATGACCAAAAAGTAGAAAAAGAAGACTCCATTTTGCAAGAGTTAATGACAGCCTGGACCAGGGAAAGTGAAGATGGTGATCAATTCAAAACATGTTGGTGAGGTGACTCCACAGACTTGATAACAGATTGGAAAGGGAAAATGGGAGGCAGCGATGATTCCAGGACAACTTCCAAGTTTCAGAATGTGTGACCAGATGGCCAGGGTTGCCTTTCATGACAGAGAACACAAAGCTGATGGATGGCACATACAGTCTATTCTAGAGCATGCAGTGAGAAGAAAACTTCTCGGTTAAATATTCTTACAATTCCAACTTATGTGTTGTTTGCAGGGGATGAGGAGGCAAATAAGAACGAGGAAAACGTGCAAAGAAGCTGGAGGAGAGCCAAGTGTCCTGGTTGATTCAGGCTGCTGTAAGGAATACTGGAAACTGAGTATCTTGTGACAACATAGATGTATTTTCACAGTCCAGGAGGCTGGTAAGTTCAAGTTAAAGGTGCAGGCAGGTTCATTGTCATACATGAGCCTTTCTGCTCATACATGGTGTCTCCACTTCTGCCTTCAAATGGTGGAAGGATGAGCTAGCTCTCTGGGGTCTTCTTTACTGGGGCACTAATCCCAATCCTGAGGGTGGACCCTTCATGACCTAAGCACCTCACAAAGGAAGGCCCATCTCCTGACACCATCCCCACCATTGGGATTTCATTTTCTCTATTTCTTTCTTTTTCTTTTGGTGATACTTGGTTTGTTTTAGGGGGGATTTTTGTTGTTTTTGGTTTTGGTGGTACTGGGGTTTGAACTCAGAACCTGGAGCTTTCTACGCAGTTGTTCTACCACATGAGCCACACCCCCAGGCCTTCTTTTCTTCTTTTGATGATACTTGGAATGAACTCAGGACCTTGCACTTGCTAGGCAAGAGCTCTATCACTTGAGTCATGCCCCAAGTCTTGAGGGTTAGGATTTCAACAGATGAATTTTTTTTTTTCATTTTTCTTTTATTATTCATATGTGCATACAAGGCTTGGTTTATTTCTCCCCCCTGCCCCCACCCCCTCCCTTACCACCCACTCCACCCCCAACAGATGAATTTTGAGAGGTGGCACAAACATTCAAACCATAGCACCGAGTGTTAAGGAAGCCAAAAGACAAAGTAAAGTCTTACATCGCTTCAAAAATATCTAGCTAATCAGGAGGCAGAGATCAGGAGGATCAAGATTTGAAGCCAGCCCAGACAAATAGTTTGTGAGACCCTATCTCAAAAAAAAAATCTTCGCAAAAAAGGGCTGGTGGAGGGCTCAAGGTGTAGGCCCTGAGTTCAAACCTCCATACCAGCTGGCAGAGTGGCTCACGTGGTAGAGCGCCTGTATAGCAAGCATGAGGTCCTGAGTTCAAACCCTAGTGCTGCCAAAAACAAAAAAAGAAATAAGACATAGCTAATCAAACCTCCATACCACCAAAAAAAGAATTTCAATGCCAGGCATTCTAGTGTGTAACTATAATCCCAGGACTCTGGAAACTGAAGCAGGGGTATCACAATTCAAGACTAACCTGGCCTATATAGGGAGACCCTATCTCAAAAAACAAAGCGAGCAAAAAAAAAAAAAATCCATATATTTGCAAAGTAACCATATTCAAACATAGTAATAGTTTTTCAGCTGATAAATTTTTTCACTCCTGTGTTTGCACTAAATTAGTCAATATTTTGTTGTATTTCACAAAGAAAATCATGGTATACAGATCTCTGCACCCAAAAATGTAGACAGAGTTCTGTAGGTTTGTCTCAGTGAAAATGAAATTTTATAATAAGGCATCATTAGTCCCATATGCATATGGGTAGGGGTATGATAACATCTATTATTTTATATCTTAATGAGGATTAATTAATAACGTCTTCTTTTTTAAATTTTTTTATTCATATGTGCATACAATATTTGGGTCATTTCTCCCCCCTCCCCTCCACCCCCTTCCTTACCCCCCACCTTCTCCCTCTCCCCCTCACCCCCTCAATACCCGGCAGAAACTATTTTGCCCTTCTCTCTAATTTTGTTGAAGAGAGAGTATAAGCAATAACAGGAAGGACCAAGGGTTTTTGCTAGTTGAGATAAACATAGTTATACAGGGAGTTGACTCACATTGATTTCCTGTGCATGTGTGTTACCTTCTAGGTTAATTCTTTTTGATCTAACCTTTTCTCTAGTTCCTGGTCCCCTTCTTCTATTGGCCTCAGTTGCTTTAAAGTATCTGCTTTAGCTTCTCTGAGTTGAGGGCAACAAATGCTATCTAGTTTTTTAGGTGTCTTACCTATCCTCACACCTCCCTTGTGTGCTCTCACTTTTATCATGTGCTCAAAGTCCAATCCCCTTGTTGTGTTTGCCCTTGATCTAATGTCCACATATGAGGGAGAACATAGGATTTTTGGTCTTTTGGGCCAGACTAACCTCACTCAGAATGATGTTCTCCAATTCCATCCATTTACCAGTGAACGATAACATTTCGTTCTTCTTCATGGCTGCATAAAATTCCATTGTGTATAAATACCACATTTTTTTAATCCATTCATCAGTAGTGGGGCATCTTGGCTGTTTCCATAACTTAGCTATTGTGACTAGTGCTGCAATAAACATGGGTGTGCAGGTGCCTCTGGGGTAACCTGTGTCACATTCTTTTGGGTATATCCCCAAGAGTGATATTGCTGGATCAAATGGTAGATCAATGTTTGGATTTTTAAGTAGCATCCAAATTTTTTTCCAGAATGGTTGTACTAGTTTACATTCCCACCAACAGTGTAAGAGGGTTCCTTTTTCCCCCGCATCCTCACCAACACCTGTTGGTGGTGTTGCTGATGATGGTAATTCTAACAGGAGTGAGGTGGAATCTTAGTGTGGTTTTAATTTGCATATCCTTTATTGCTAGAGATGGTGAGCATTTTTTCATGTGTTTTTTGGCCATTTGAATTTCTTCTTTTGAGAAATTTCTTTTTAGTTCACTTGCCCATTTCTTTATTGGTAATAACGTCTTAATGATTCTTGTAAGAAGTACACTGGTGAAGAGGTTTTCTAGAAAGTTTCTTTGATCCATGCAAAAGGAAAACAAAGACCAACTTTACCTGTCTCAGCTTCCTGGAACTGTTCCTTGGGGCTGGCGGAGTGACTCAAGCAATAGAGCGCCTGCCTAGCAAGCGTGAGGCCTTGAGTTCAAGCCCCAGTACCACTAAAAAAAATATATATTTGTATATATATATGTATGTGTATATATATATGAACTGTTCCTTGAGCTGAGTGATAGAGTGTCTACTATACTTGTGAGGCCCTGGGTTTGATACCCAGCCCTGCAAATCACTTCTTTAAGAGATACAGGCATGTCTTGAGTACTGAGTACACCAGACTTGTTACATTTTGGTTTTATTTGTTTGAAACAAGGTTTCACTATGTAGCCCAGGCTGGCCTTGAACTTGTGACCTCCAGCCTCAGCCTCCCCAGTGCTGAGATTACAGGTTTGGGACATTGCGCCCAGCTAGACTGTCTCTCACTATTTCCATTGTATATATAGTCATTAATGTTGACAGCAGAAGGGGCTATGTTCAATAAAAAGACAAAATAAATATCCCAACAAGTGGTAAATATCTTTGGAAAAGTTAATTAACTGCTGCCTCCCTACATCTAAACACCAAGTGCCACTGTCCCTCACCTCCAGTGGAATTTCCCAGAGTCTGTTGATGTAGGTAGTCCAGAGATAATTGACTCTGAAATGCTATTTGAACAAAATGCTTCTTCTTTTCTCTCTCTCTCTCTCTCTCTCTCTCTCTCTCTCTCTCTCAGGACACAGTCCAGAGTTAGAGCACTCACTCACGTAGCATTCCGAAGACCCTGGGTTCAATCCCCAGCACCATGAACAAACAAACAAACTAAGCATGTTTTCAATCTGAATGGCTGGTCCAGGAAGACAGAGCTGATTCCAGAAGACCAAAAAGATAAGGTTCTCAGATAAAGCTACCATTGTCTGTGAGAAAACATAACAGACTGGATTCCAAGGTGGCCCAACAAACCTAGATATGATTCTTCTCCTTGAGTGTACTTCTTAGATGTGGGAGAATAGGTCGCCTCTCAACAAGTGGGAGTTGGTGTGACTCAAGAGTGCCTGCTCAGCAAGCTCAAGGCCCTGAGTTCAAACCCCAATACCCCAAAAAAAAAAAAAAAAAAATTGGAGCCGGGTGCTGGTGGCTCACGCCTGTAATCCTTGCTACTCAGGAGGCAGAGATCAGGAGGATCTTGGTTTGAAGCCAACCCAGACAAATAGTGCCAAGACACTATCTGGAAAAAAAACCCATCACACAAAAGGTCTAGCAAAGTGGCTCAAGGTGAATGTCCTGAGTTCAAGCTTCAGTACCGCAAAAAAAAAGAAGAAGAAGAAGAATTGAAATGCTGTTGTTTTCTTGTTTAATGATTTACTATCAGATATCACCTATCAGTAGGTCATCCTCCCATCACATACACTACTTTCAGAAGATTCTAGCAGTCTACACATTGATGGGGAAGAGAAATATTGATGATGTCATAAGCAACAGTGAGAATTATGGGAGCAATGTTCTTGGGCCATCAGAGAGGGTGAGATCAAGTGCAGGGCAGGGGTATTACCTGAGAGAAGTGTGTGAGTTCAAGCACACACAGTGGACAGTTCAAGCAAACACAGATTTTCATTAACATGAGGATAATTTTATTCTTCCAGTCAATGTTTCAAAATATATTCTATTTCGATACTCCCTCCAAGCAAGGATAGCCAACCAGTACAAAGACAGGCAAGAGAATATGCTAATTGTGATAGCCAGTTTCTGTAGCTATGACAAAATGTCTGAGAAAAAATCATTTAAAGAAGGAAAGAATTTTGGATCACAGTTTCAGAGGTTTCAGTCCACAGTCAGTTGTCTGTACTACTTTTAGGGCTATGGGAAAGCAAAAGGAAAGATCATCACATATAGCAGCCAAGAAGCAGAGAGAGAGGGGGAGTGACAAGGACATATATATTCTTAAACACATGCCTTTAGCCGGGCACCAGGGCTCACGCTTGGAATCCTACTTGAGAGGCTAAAATCGGGAGGATTGCAGTTTGAGGCTAGTCCAGGCAAATAGTTCCTGAGACCCCTCCATCTTCGAAATAACCAGAGAAAAATTTACTGGAGGTGAAGTTCAAGCAGTAGAACACCTGCTTTGTAAGCTCCAGCCCCTGAATTCAAACCCCAGTCCCACCAAAAAAAAAAAAAAGCCCCCAAGTGACCTACTTCTTCCAACTAGGCTCCCTAGCTCCCACCACCTCCCACAGGCCATCAAATTAGGAATCTGTCAGTGGATTAATCCACTGCTTACATCACACATTCAAATCACTTCCCAAAAGCCCCACCTCTTCACATTGCACTGGGGACCAGGCCTTCAACACATCAGTTTTGGGGAGCTAATTATATTAAAACCACAACACTAATCATTTGTTCATTGGGTCCATCACCCATTCTCTTTTGTCTTCCAGATCACAAGGCTAATGGCCCAGCACCTTTTCTTAAATAATTCATCACTCGCAAGAACAGATTTATAACACACAACTTTAGCTATTTTTTTGTGGTTTTGGGAGAGGGAGCATTTCTTCTTCTCTTTCCAAGGTTCTCTTCGCTAACGGCTTTTTATTAAGATGACCTGCGTTCTTGAAGCTGAACACAGGAATGGAGACCATTCTGGGAAGCTCAAACCTGACAAGATGAAAAATTCAAATCAAAGACAAGTTTTCAAACATCGGAGCTTAAAATCTTAGTCCTCTGACAAATGAGTAAATGCTGGTTCTGCATTTCATACTGAACTGAAGAAGCAGACAGATAGCGCTAATAGGGGAAATGAAGAAAAAAAGCCATGAACCCGCAGGCCTGTGCCATAGAACGTCTCCGGATGCTGCTCAGTGCTTCTTGGCCAGCACAGGCGTCCAGCCAGGGAGTCAGACCTTGCTGCCCGGAACTGAGTCACAGCACAGGTCAATTTGCTCCAGTTTGCCTCTCAGATACATGACTTATTACTTCTGTTAATGGTATTTCTGGGAAGATAGCTCCATGCCCTAAATTTAATTTATATCGATTAATAAAGACATGATGTTTTTATGACTATAAAAACTAAAACAGCAGCAGTTAGTACTGAAGACCTAGCGGGAAGCCATAGATTTTAACTCCTTGCTTGAACCTATTTACTTCTCAAGTCCCTGTAATTGGGCACAATTTCTCATCTCTTTGTTGCATTCTTCATGAAGGTGGAAATAGATTTTGACAGGTGCTTGAAAGCATCACGATTGGAGGTAGAGCTGTGGCTCAAGTGGTACAGCCCACGAGTAAAAGCTCCAGTGTCACCAACAGCAAAAGCAATATGTCTGAGAAATGTGAATTCAAAGAATGTGAGGAATAAGTCAGGTGTGTAGTGTGTGCCTATAATCCCTGCACTCTGGAGGCTGAGGCAGGAGAATCATGAGTTCAAGGTCAGCCTGAGCTATATAGTAAGACCCTATCTCAAAAAAAGAAAAAAAATGGGGAAAAAATTTTTTTAATCAAGTATGTTTGCATATGTGTAAAAAAAATCATGGCTATAAGTTTTAATGTCTTGTATACTAAATAAAAATACATTTTTCTTACCTGAGATAAATTAAAATGGCATTGAAATAGCACACCTACTGTATTTAATAAGTAGAGTATTAGGGCTAGGAGTGCAGCTCAGCCTGCCTACCATGAGTGAGGCCCTGGCTTTGATCCCCAACACCACAAAAAATTAAATTAAATATATAAAAAAAAAAAGTGGTGTGACCAGGTTCTGGTGGTTTACATCTGTAAGCATAGCTGATTGGGGGTGCTGAGATCAGGAGTACAGTTTGAGGCCAGCCAGGGCAAATAGTTCAAGAGACCTCCCATGTCCAAAATAACCAGAGCAAAATGGACTGGAAGTGTGGCTCAAGTGATAGAGCGCCTGCTTTGTGAGTGTGAAGCTCTGAGTTCAAACCCCAGTTCCATCAAAAAAAGAAATGTGTAAATAAGTAGAGTATTGCTTTTGACATACTGTTTAAGTAAGGTTGGTCTTTACTGAATATAATTAAGAGAAGATGGTCTTGTTGGGTGCCAGTAACTCATGCCTGTAATCCTAGCTACTCAGGAGGCAGAGATCAGGAGGATCGTGGTTCAAGGCCAGGCAAATAGTTCACAAGACCCAACCTCAAAAATATTCAACACAGAAACTGGAACTTCTGGAATTTTGGCATTGGGTTTGTTTCTTTGGCTTTTTGTTTTGGTTTGGTTTGGTTTTTGACATAGAGTCTCACAGGGTCTCACTGTGTAGCCCAAGCTGGCCATGAACCCATGATCTTCCTGCCTCACCCTCCTAAGTGCTAGGATTACAGGTGTGAAATGCCCTGCCTGGCTTTTTAATCTACTCTTTCATGGGACATGTCTTCCTATGGCATCCCAAGGAATTGTGTCCCCATTTCTAACCCACCAGGACTGGTCAAGACCTTCTTACAGGCTGGTGTGGTATCTCAAGCCTGTAATCCCACCTATTTGGTGAGGCAGAGGTGGGGGAAGCATTGCCTTTCAAGGCCATCCTGGGCAAAAAAGTTCATGAGACCTCATCTCAAACAATGGCTGGGCAGGGTGGTACACATCTGCCATCCCCAGCTATTTAGGGAAGCACAAATAGAAGGATGGTCCAGGCTAACTGAGCATAACGCAAGACCCTGTCTCAAAATTAACCAACACAAAAAGGCTGGCAGTGTGGTTCAAGTGTAGAGCATCTGCCTAGCAAGTGTGAGGCCCTGAGTTCAAACCCCATACCACCAAAAAAAAAAAAAGATTACAAATTAAATGCATGATCCTCACTGCTGAAGGAAGTATTCTTATTCTTGACAATTTGACAATTCACACTACCCAAAACTTCCAGGACTGAGAAACCGTACAACATATCCAAGTGTGAAATATCCTAAAATGGAGGGCAACCCAATGGACTACAGGTCTTACTGCACAAAGCAGTCATAACACACCCAATAGGAAGCATGCCTCATGCCTGTGGACACTGACAGCCAGATGACAGGCACTTTCCTGGAATCTGGTCCCCATTTGGCTTGTCTGGTGTTTCAACTTGCAGTCCAGAAAACAAGAATATGCAATGAGGTCCAAGGGGTATGGTCCGGTGTCAAAGCAATCGCATAGCTTTCATGGGGACCAGAGTTCAATCCCCAGCACCACTGTATTGGTGATAGAATGCCTGACATAAACAACTTCAAAATTTGGCTTTGAAGTTTATTTGGCTCACAATTTCAGAGGTTTCTGCCCACAGTCCTTGGCTCTGTTAAGTCTGGGGCTATGATAAGGCAGAACACCAAGGCAGCAAAAGCGTGTGTAGACACTCAGGGTAGACAGGAAGCAGAGAGGAATGTAGAGAAGCCAGGCAAGATACAACCCCCAAAGACAGGCCACAGTGATCTACTTTCTCCAGCCAGGCCCCACCTAACTGCTGGGAACCAACCCTTCAATACATGAACTTCATATCCAAACAATAACAACCCCCCACCTCACACACACAGTGCAATGAGGACTGGTAAACTACAGCCCTGTGCTACTGTGTGTGTTAGATCCCTGGCATTCTTGGGGCAGGCAGAAGGTCCCGAGGCTAGCACCAAAACCAGACCCTGTGATTTATGACCACTTTTTCCTCCCCTGCTTGTTTCTCCCTGCCTGATTATTTCTCGGCATGCAAAACAACTCAGGAACTTCCAGTTACTCAACTAGCCAGGCATGTTGACCTGTTCCATCTGGTGATCACAGATGATCAAAGACCAGAGACTCTCTCCCTCCCCCATGGCTTGGCCCCTCCTATAAAGCCCACTACCCAATTCAGCCAAGCCACTTCACTCTGAACCTGAGAGTGACAGCCCTGCGGTCTGGACTAATAAATCTTTCCTTTCCACACGTGACGTGGTCTTTATTCAGCAGTACCTTACAGTGTGGACACTGTCTAGTTGACTATGAGAATGTAATAGGTAAGCCCTAAGAATTTCTCTTTTGTTGCTTTTTTCTTTTCTGTTTTTTTTTAGATGCTAGGGACAGAACCCAGATCTTTGAACATTCTAAGTGAAAACTCTATCACTCTAAGCTACATCCCCAGCCCTAGGAAGTACCTTTAAACCAAAAGCAACACCTCTCGCTCAAATTATAAATTGATATAATATGATCAGTAATGTGTGGTAGGTAACTATATTATTTATAGAAACATAACATCACAAATAACACAGGAACCAGTGGATGATACTAGAGTCATAAAATGGAATATCTGCACCCATTACAACTTTTGAAATGTTGAGCCTGGTAGCATATTCCTGTAATCCCAACTACTTGGGAGGCAGAGCAGGAAAATCTGGAGTTCAAGGCCAGCCTGGGCAAAGATAGCAAGATCCTGTCTCAAAGTCAAAATACAAACAAAAGGGATGGAATGTGATTTTTGACAAAGTAGCCCATAACATGCATTGGAAAAAAGATAAGCTCTTAAACAAATGGTGCTGGGAAAACTGGATATTCACCTATAGAAGCCTGAAAATAGATCCCAGGGCTGGCAGAGTGGTTCAAGTTGTAGAGTGCTTGTCTATAAGCATGAAACCCCAAGTTCAAAACCCAGTACCACCAAAAAAATTTTAAAAAGGAAAAAAGAAAAAGAAATAGATGACAGTCTCTCACTGTATACTAGTATCAATTCAAAGAAGATTCAAGATCTTAAGTTAGATATAAAATGGTGAAATTACTCCAGGAAAAACTTAGGTAATAACTAATAACTAAGGCATAGGTAATAACTTCATGCAGAGAACTCCAACAGCTCAGCAATTAGAGAAAGGATTGACAAACAGGGCAGCAAGAAACTAAAAAGATTTTCACAACAAAGGAAACAGTCACTAGACTGAAGAGACAGCCCACAGAATGGGAGAAAATCTTTGCCAGCTGTGCGCCTGACAAGGGATTAATAACCAGAATTTACATGGAGCTCCAAAAACTAACTCACAAAGAATCAATGACCCACTGAATAAACTGAAGTATAAATGGCAATAAATACAGGAAGAAATGCTCAGGGCTGGCCAAGGGGCTGAAGCAGTAAGAATGCCTCCCTCACAAGCAGGAGGCCCTGAGTTCAAACACCAGTACTGCAAAAGTAAATAAATAAATAAAATTTAAAAATAGCTAGACGCCGGTGGCTCACTCCTGCAATCCTAGCACTCAGGAGACAGAGATCAGAAGGATCACGGTCAGAAGCCAACTTGGGCAAATAGTTCAGGAGACCCTACCTCGAAAATACCTAACACAAAAAAAGGGCTGGTGCAATAACTCAAGACAAAACAAAACAAAATTTAAAATCGTCCTTACATGTATTCTTCGATTATCTGATCGTATTTATCTTCTTAAAAAAGAAATGTATTTTTTATCTTTTTCCTGGTCGTCTGCTAGGATCCTGCTGATTCAGCCCTCATACCTAACCCCTATAAGGCATTAACCGTAGCGTCCATCACGTCCTCTGGAATAATACCTTATCTTTTGTACAAAAAAAGATTGCCAGCCCAAATAAATCTTTTCTTCTTTAAAAAAAATGCTACTTACAGACCCTTCCCAATCATATTTAGATTCCTTGCCCCTGTATTTTCATATATTCGCTGCTGACACAATTGTTTCAATTACTAAGTATTTAGGCCAAAAAAGTGTATTCCTAAAGCAAAAATTAGGGCGGACATGAGGAGAAAAGTCACGGCTGCAAGGACCTGAAGGAGCTCGACGGGGCTCGGCAGGGCTCGGCGGGGCTCGGCATCTGCTCGGCTATCACTCGACAGCGTTCGGAGGGGCTCGGCGGGGCTCGGCGAGACTCAGCAGGACTCGGCGGGATTCGACGGGACTCGGCGGAACTCGGCGGGATTCGACGGGACTCGGCGGAACTCAGCGGGACTCGGCGGGACTCGGCGGAACTCGGCGGGACTCGGCGGGACTCGGCGGGACTCGACGGGACTCGGCGGGCACCGTCTCCCTCCGCCTCGCCCACGTCAGTTTGTACCGCTTCTCCTCGGCTCTGGGTTTTTCTCCTCTCTCCTGGAGGCGGCGGGGGCTGGAGATCACAGGCGGGGACTGTCTGAGCCGCTCCGGGTGGGGGACATTGACCCCCGAGCCTCAGCAGGGGGCGGAGCCCTGTACCCAGGGACCATGCTCATCTCTTCAGCTACAGCGTCACCCGCGACTCGGGTGGTAAATGGTGGTGGCCGCCACCGTCCACAGACAGGTTTCAACCAGCGTGACCTTACTGCTGTGTAGACTTCTGTGCGTGCATAACTATCAGCGCGAAACATGAAACACAGTAGACGGAGCATTGAGTCCTTCCGTCCCATCAAGGTCACCTTGGCACCTGACTAAAGATGCCACGTTCCAGTTCCAACGTGGTCCTCGTGCTTATTGGAAATAAAAATGACTTGGAATCTAGCAGAGAAGTAGAAAAAGAAGGTGAAACTTGCACATAAGAGTAAAATAAAATAAAATAAAAAGAAGGTGAAACTTTCGCAAAACCTGGACTTACCTTCATAAAAACTCCTGCTAAGATTGCTTCCAAATGTGTAAACGACTGGTTTTTTAGTCAGTCTTGCTATGTAGCCCAGGGTGAGCTCGAACTGGAAATCTCAGCCTCCACAGTGCTGAGATTACAGGTGTGCACCACGAGGCCCACCTGAAGAGGCATTTATTAATTCAGCATTAGAAATTTATGAAGAAATCCAGAGTCTTCGGCATTAGTAAGGAGACAGATGGCATTCACGTTAGCCGTCAGCATACTGCTACTGATGAAAAACAGGGAGGCCATTATGGAGGACTAGAGGCCTGGGTCTGCTGTTAAGTGTAATCTTTCTGCCTAGCTGCCCACATGGAACTCCTTGCTCACTCCCTCACTGTCTCTTTTGCCAACTAAGACGTGAAACTACCTGAAATAGTGAATAAATAGTCAATACTCACTTAAGACAGATTTTGGGGATTATCTTCAAACCTGCTTGCTCTTGATTTCTAGGTCCAATGATGTAATTGTGTACCACATTACATATTTATTGCCAAATGTGCCCTTTAACTATGAATTGAATTGTATTAAACACGACAGATTCAAAAATAACACCTTGTTATGTACCAAGTAGAAAATTAAGCTCTGGAAATAGACTTGTACTAGACCACATCCTAAAGCTGTGGGATTCTTGAGTTTAAAACATTTCTCAGCTAGGTTCTTTTGTTTGTTTGGGGTTTTTTGTTGTTGTTTTTGGGTTTGTTTTGTTTGGTTTGGTTTGGTCATAGTGGAGCTTGAACTCAGGGCATCATACTTGCTAGGTAGAGACACTACCACTTGAGCCACTCCACCAGCCCTGTTTTGTGTTGGGTTTTTCCCTTTTTTGTTTTGTTTTGTTTTGTTTTCTCTTTTTTTTTTCTTTTTATTTTTCTCTATTCTGTGTTGGGTTTTTCAAGATAGGGTCTTATGAACTATTTGCCTGCACTGGCTTCAAACCTCCTTCCTCCTGATCGTTCTCTGCCTCCTATCTGGATTACAAGAATGAGCCACCAGCACCCAGCCAGTGTTTGACATTTTTAACCACTCCTGCATGTTGACCCAATCTGTGCCCCCCAGCTGCCTCGTATACGTAACTACAATAGGCAGCATTGCCTGCCCCACCCTGACCTCTGACCATCCCACCCACAATCCTTCACTACATCCTGTCATTCTGCCCAATCACCAAGTGTAAGTGCTCCTCCAGTTCTGTCTTTGGCCTGCTTCTTTTTTCAGTGTTGAAAATCTTGATAATCTCAACTATTCTGGCCAGTTTACCAGGTACAGTGACACATTGACCTTTTGGTCAATGACATGCCACACATACACAGTGGTCATAGAATTACATCTATGTAATCTATTGTATCCATTTTTGTGTGAGTACATGCTATTATGTTCACACAACAAAATCATCTAAGCAGACATTTCTCAGAACATATGCTCATCTTTTTTGGGGGAAGGGGGTCTGTACTGGGATTTGAACTCAGGGCCTCATGCTTGCTGGGCAGGCACTCTACCACTTGAGCCACACTCCCAGCCCATATGACTAGATTAATTTCAAATCATCTTCATAATGGCCTTTGCAAGCTTCCCTTCTCTCCTGAGCCCAAGTACTGTTCCCCTATAATTGTCTCAGAGACACCTCATGTTCACATGTTGAAAACTTGACCTTTTATTAAAACCTACTTAAAGCAAAAAAAAAAAAAAGGAGTCATTCTTTTTTATTTTTATTTTTTTTAATTTTCTTTTTTGCTTCTAGGGATCAAATCCAAGGCGTCTTGCATGCTAAGCAAGTGTTGTACCATGGAGCTGCACTCCTAACCCAGAGCCCTTTAGCTTGACTATTTTCCATTAGTCACCATGTTTTGTTGATTTTACCTTCTGAATATTTCCCCAAACATTTTTCCCTTGTTGGTCCTCATCCACTGTGATTGTTGCTTTCACAATATTGTGAAAATTGTCTGCATGGTTGCTTTGATTTGGATACAGTTTGAGAGTTCCCCAAGGCTTCTTGTTTCCAAATTAAATCCCTGTGCAGTGGTACACATCTGTAGACCCAGCACTTCAGAGGCTGAGGCAGGAGAATCACTTGAGCTCATGAGAAAGAGACCATCCTGGGCGACACAGTGAGAGCCTGTCTCAAAAGGTAAACAAGAGCCAGGCACTGGTGGCTTGTACCTGTAATCCTAGCTACTCAGGAGACAGAGATCACAGTTCAAAACCTGCCCAGGCAAAATAGTTTTTGAGACCCTATCTCAAAATATCCCATCACAAAAAAAGGGCTGGTGGCTGAGTTCAAACCCCAGTACCACAAAAGGAAAAAAAAAGTAACAAGAAGCCATGTGTTGGTGGTTCCTGCCTGCAATTCTAGCTGCTTTGGAGGCTAAGAATAGAAGGATTGACATTCGAGGCCAGCCCCATCTCCAAAATAACCAGAGCAAAGTGAACTGGAGGTATGGCTCAAGTGGTAGAAGGCTTGCAGAAACCCTGTGTTCAAATCCCAGCAGTACACACAAACACACACAATCAAAAACCAATGGCCCAATACTGCCAAAAACCAAGCAAACAAAAACCAATGAATATATCCTAATGGTGAAAAATTGTACAGTGGAAATACTCTGACTAAGACTTTGAGAGGTAGGGCTTTGGAAGGTGATTGGGATTGCACACGTCATTAGGGTGGAGCCTCAATGATTGAATTCTGGTGGCTATATAAGAATAGGGAGAGAGGCCAGAAGAGACATGCCAGCGAACTCTCCTTATCTTGTCATTTGATGTCCTGAACCCTCTCAAGACTCATCAGCAAGAAAGGTGGCACCACATTTGGACCCCTTGATCTTGGACCTTCAGAATTGTGAGTCAAAACAAACCTTTGCTTTATAATTCACTTAGAGTGTAGGATTGTTATTAACAACAAAAACTGTATGATAGCATAAGTCTATAATCCCACCTACTCAGGAGTTTTAATCAATCTAGAGTTTGAGGCCAGCCTGGGCTACATATTAAGATCCTGTCTCAAAAAAACTCAAAAAACGAAACAAAGAACAAAAAGAGTGGTTCGAGTGGTAAAGCACTTGCCTAGCAAGCATGAGGGCCCGAGTTCAAATCCCAGTACTACAAAAAGAAAATAAAAAGAGAAGAAACAGGGCATAGGGATACATGGCTATAATCTCAGCCTGGGCCGAATAGTGAAAGAGAGAGAGAGAAAAGAGAGAGAAAAAGAGGTGCCTGGTTAATAGATTTTGAAAGTTTATTTTAGTTTTTTGTAGCACTAGGGTTTGAATTCAGGGTCTCTCACTGAGTCACAACTCCAGCTAGAATAACATGACAATTTTTGATGGCAACAGTAACCACTGACTGCTGAGTCCAGTGGTGGTGATTTCCAGTGCCACTGTTTTTGCTTTATCCGCAACATTTCTGATATATGACCTTGGCTGTAGTTAACAAAATTCTCTTGATTCTTTTTTTTTAAATTTTTTATTATCATATTACTGCTGTACTGTAATTTTGTGACATTTACAAAAGTGCTTATAGTATATCTTAGGGTTCTTGACCTTTCAAAGGGCAAAGACTTCTCTGGCTTTCCTGTCAGTGCTTTAAGCAGTCAGCACAGTTCCTGGGTAGTCTTTTCTAAGTTGGATAGCTTTTCTTTCTCTTGTTTTGAGTAAAGAATCGTCTCTGGGCTGGCCTCCTTTTTTGTGATACTTTCTCTGGGATCTGGGCTCCTGTGACTCAAGCCTGTAATCTTAGCTATTTGAGAGACTGAGATCAGGAGGATTGAAATTTGAGACCAGCAGGGGCAAGTAGTTCACAAGACTCTATCTCCAAAATAACCAGAGTTAAATGCACTGGAGGTGTGGCTCAAGTGGTAGAGTGCCTGCTTTGGAAGCCCCAAGGCCTGAGTTCAAATTCCAATTACGGACTGGCAGATGGTTCAAGTGGTAAAAGCTCCTGCCTAGTAAGCGTGAGGCCCTGATTTCAAACCCCAGTGCTACCACAAATAAATAAAAATAAAACCTATAAAGTGGTGAGCACCTTCTCTTGGGACCCTCTCAGCTCTGGGAGTTCTATTCTTTGCTATTTTTCTATCTTAATAAACTCTCCCACTTTACTCAAAACGATAACAACAACAAAATCTCATGAGAAACAGGAGTTTCTTGGCCTTGAACCAAATCCCCAACTCATCTTTTTTTTTTTTAAGGTGGGACTGGGGTTTGAACTTAGGGCTTCACACTTGCAAAGCAGGCACTCTACCCCTTGAACCACACCTCAAGTCCATCTTTGCTCTGGTTATTTTTGGAGATAGGGTCTCATGAATTATTTCCCAAGGCTGCTTTCAAATGTCAGTCCTCCCGATCTCACCCTCCCAAGTATCTATGATTACAGGTGTGAACCTGGCTTTTTTTTTTTTTTTTTTTCCAATTTGGTAGAACTGGGGTTTGAACTTCATGCTTTACTACTTGAGCCATATCTCCAGACCTTCTCTTCTTCCCACCACCTTTCCTTTTATTTTTCCTTTTGATCCTTGGTTCCTTGAGACTGTGTTGACCTTGGACTCCTCCCACTGATTTCTTAGGCAACTGAACCTACCTTATTACCCAAGGAGACATTCCTGACCAGTAGAAAACATCCCCCAAAATTTCAGAGAAGAAGCTAGTAATGTTGGTTCTTTCCTGGCCTATAGTTTTACGATAAATGGTGAGGACAGACTTAGGGTCCTCCAACAGGAGCCATTCAGATTGTGACATCCCCAAGACTAGTCAAGGGGCTCACAACTGTAATCCTAACTTACTTAGGAGGCTGAAATCAAGAGGATGGTGGTTTCAGGCCAGGCTGGGCAAAACAAAGTTAGTGAGACCCTCCCTCAACAGAAAAAAGCTGGGTGTGGTGGCTCACACCTGTCATCTCAGCAATGACAGAAAGCACAAAATAGGAGGCTCACAGTCCAGGCTGACCCTATTTCCAAAATAACCAGAGCAAAAAGGGCTAAAGAGTAGAGTACCTGCCTAGCAAGTGTGAAGAGCTGAGTTCAAAACCCTAGTACTAAAAAAACAAATCAAACAAACAAACAAAAAAACCCAGGACTTTACTACTCTAATGGCAGCTGACTACTCTCCTGTCACTTCATTCTTTTGTCCTCTCAGCTTATTTCCCTCAGTATTGTCTTACCCCTTTCTTCTGTTCAAAACAGGTTTTTAAACACTACACTGGCTTCTTCTACCCACCCCCTCTTAGGACACAGGAAGAGAGTTTTGCCACCTTGAATATACTCCATCATACCGGGCAGGTGGACTACAGCAGGGGAGCCTCCTAGATTGCAGATTCCTGGGTGCCACCCAACACCTGTCCACCAGAGTCTACAGCTTTTATTGTGTGTGTGAGGTACTGGGTTTGAACTCAAGGCCGACACTTTAAGCCACTCCACCAGTCCTTTTTTGTGATGGGTCTTTTTGAGATAGGGTCTCACTAACTGTTTGCCTGGGGCTGCTTTGAACTGTAATCCTCCTGATCTCTGCCTCTTAAATAGCCAGGATTACAGGCATGAGCCACCAGTGCCTGGCAGAGTCTATATTTTAATATCTCTAGTGCTTTGTAAAAGTTTAAGACATTTCCATGTTTTCTGTGGTGGTGACATTCACAGGTTCCTGGTCCTCTTTGTGTAAAGATATGTTTCTTTTCTAAGTCATTGAGAAACAGGTCATTGCATGTGGCTTTCCTCAATCACTTCCCCCTGTGCAGTCTATGTGGTTACAGGACCCCAGAGGCCTCTATTGGAGGTGGTGTAACCTTTGAGAGTTGTGGCCTATTAGGAAGTCTTCAGGTCACCGGAGTGTGCCTTTTAAGGGTGTTGCAGGACCCTCTCTCCCAACCTTCCTGTTTCCTTACTCAGTGCAAATGGTTTGCTCCACCAGGCACTCCACCATGATGTGCTGCCCTTGCCTGATGGAGCCACCCAACCTTCCACTGAATCTTCATAAGCTAATTGTCTTAATTAGAGTAATGTGAAGCTTACTGATGCACCCTCTCATAAAATTACCTTGTCCATTTGCACCCCCACCTGCTGGGGTTTGAGCTACAGGTCAAGGGACTCTGTCATCCTTTTTCTTCCTCCTCTTTTTCTTTTTTCCGCTTAAGGCCCACTACTCATGAGCCTTGAACTTTTGCTAGATCCTGAGATTTTTTTTCTTCCTTTCTCTCTTAGCCTATAAACTTGCTCAATTCTGATCTTACAAAAACACAACAAACCAACAAAAGTCTCACCCAACTCTCTCTTATTCCTGAAAAGAGGTTGTCTATATTTCTTTACCAACTTTCCCCCAGTGCCACAGAAAATATACATTGAATTGTTTTCATGCAAACACACACACACACATTTGAGACAAGTCCCACTGTGCAGTCCAGTAGCCCAGGTTGGCCTCAAACACAAGATCCTCCTGCCACAGCTTCCCAAGAGCCGACCAGGATTATAGGCGTGACCATCACACCTAGTTAGATACATTTTCATGCTTTAATGTCCCCAAAGATGCAAACTCTGAACTTCAAGTAGTCCTCCCCTTTTTCCTCTTTTTCAGTCAGGTCTAATTGTGCTAGTATTTTCACTGGAGAAAAACTTGTCTGTTTTCTTTTCTCTCCCTTACTTTCTTCTTCTCTTTCCTGTCATTTTGGAGTCTGACCTGGGGGAGGTGGGCAGATTAAAGAAAGAAGGTAAAGCCCCACCTTCTTTTTGTGGTGCCATGAGTATCCCGTGGGTATGGCAGAGATCACAATTTTGGATTGGTTTCCCACTGCACCCAGACTTCTGTTGTTTTTTTTTTTTTTAATGTATGTATGTATTGATTTATTTATTGACAGTACTGAGGCTTGAACTCATGGCCTTAAACTTGCTAGGCTTGCGCTTTACCACTTGAGCTATTCCACAGCTCTTCTGTTGGTTTTTAAGATACCTGCTCTATGGGTGACTTTTCCATGTATTTGCTGTATGAGAACTATCTTCTTACTGTGGAGCTTCCTGTCAGCCCCAGATTGTGGCAGTCTCTGTCCCTTTTAAGAAGATCATGCCTGTAATCCTAGCTACTCAGTATACAGAGAACAGGAGGATCTCGGTCCAAAGCTAGCTTGGGCAAATAGTTTGAGAGACCCTATCTCGAAAAACCCTTCACAAAAAGGGCTGATGGAGTGGCTCAAGGTGAAGGCCCTGAGTTCAAACCCCAGTACTGGGGGGAAAAAAAAAGAGCTGCTGGGCTGGGAGCTAGTGGCTCATACCTGTAATCCTAGCTACTTGAGACCAGGAGGATCATGGCTCAATGCCAGCCTGAGGAAATAGTTATAAAGACCCCCAACTCCAAAAAAAAAAAAAAAAACAGAGCAAAATAGACTGGAGGTGTGGCTCAAGCAGTAGAGCACCCAAAGCCCTGAGTTCAAATCCCCCTCTTACCAAAAAAAGAAAAAAATCTGATAGGATATATGACCTGACCTGTGAGACAACTTGTTGCTCCAGCAAAGAGTTCTGCAGCTGACTTACCTGTTCTGCCTGCCTGCAAAACCACCATTTCAGCCACCATGGACAGCTCCTAATTGCCTGTCTCCATTAGACATCGTCAAGCACATACCAGATGCCAGGTCTGTTCACACAGAAGTCAAGCTCTGTGAGCGATTGTGTAGTCTGTGATAAAGATGGCAAGGTCTCAGAAATAGAGTGGACAGAGAGTGCACCCAGTGTTTCCGAGCTCTTGTCACCACCAGAGAAAGAATTCAGAGGCAAGGTAGAAGAGGGAAGTTTTATTACAGAGCAAAAGTACACATGTGGGTGAGGTTCTTTCTTGGTCGGCTTTATACTAAAGCCAAGGAACATGCAGAAAATTAAATAGCAGTTTAAGTTTTGTTTTGTTTTTGACTACGGTAATTTGACAAGGAATATTTCATTTCTTTGTCATGTCAGGATGTGGATTAGAAGGTTAGACTGTCCCGCAGTTCAACTGTTCTTGTTTTTTTTTTCTTCTTCCAACACAAAGCCCAGTTTGACAGTTATTGATGTCTAAATACTGTTTTGTTTTTACTTTCCTTCTTGTGTTACTTCTGTTTGTTTGTTTTTAGTGGTACTGGGTTTGAACTCAGGGCCTCATATTTGCTAGGCAGTCGCTCTACCACTTGAGCCACTCCACCAGTCCATTTTTTTGTGATGGGTTTTTTTCAAGATAGGATCTATTTGCCTGGGCTGGCTTTGGACTGCAATCCTCCTGATCTCTGCCTCCTGAGTAGCTAGGATTACAGGCGTGAGCCACTGGTATCTGGCAATTTTCATTTCTTTTCCTTTTTTCTTTCTTTTCTTTTCTTTTCTTTTTTACAGTTCTGGCTATCAAACCCAGGACTGTACCACTGAGCTACACTTCCAGCCAGTTTCCATATTCATATGAAACTGTTTCTAGGGTCATACTGGTCTATTTGTCTACTTTTGTACACCACACTATGCTCTAGTAGTCAGTATAGCATTCTAAACACATTTTAAAAAGTAAATTCTATTGTGTATATTTAAAGTATACTTCTGTGATGTGAATGGATGCATACAGACAGTTACAGAGTTGCTGTAGGGAAACAAATTAACACATCCATCAAGCTCACATTGCTTGTTCAAGTTTTTCTTTGTGCAAAAGCAGTTAAAATTTCATTTAGCAGAAATCTCTAACATAATACAATTTTATAACCCATTGTCCTCATGTTGTACATTAGATTTTTAGACTTGTTCATCCTACAACAAATTTTGATATCTCACAGAATAATTTTTAAATTCTATTATTTTCTTTTTTGTGGTTCTGGGAACTGAGGTGGAACTCAAGACCTGGTGCAAAAACTAAATAAATAAAATAAAGATAAGGACCTGGCACAGATCTATAATCCCATCACTTAGGAAGCTGAGGCAGGAAGATCTGAGTTCCAGGACATTTTGGGCTATGTACTGAGAGTCTGTCTCAGAAAAACCAAAATAAAACAAAAAGGATTTCTGTCACTAAATTGATTAGCAGAAACATTTAGCATAAAGGTTATGGATTAGCTTGGAGCCAGTGGCTCACACCTGAGGCAGAGATCCCACAGATCTGAGCAAATAGTTCCAGAGATGCTATCTTGATAAAACCCAACACAAAGGCAGGGGTGGCTGAGTGGTTCAAATGGTAGAGCACCTGCCTAGCAAGCATGAGACCCTGAGTTCAAAACCCAGTGCTACCAAAAAAGAAAAAAAGTTACTGATCAGTGAAATCAGCTTGGATCTTTGGCTTTGGCAGCCATTTTACTAATCCCATTAGCAACATTAGCCGACTTTGGTTCAAAGCAGAATCAATGTCTTTCCATCTTTAGACTTAATACTGTGACTTTCTGATACATTCGAGTGGGGACTCCATCTGCCCCTCTACCAATGGACTTCCTTTCAATTTAGTGAAATGAATGATTTCCCAGAATGAGAACTGTCCAGGTTATTCAGATATAATATAAACTGTGAAGCAGAATACATGTTTGTTTGGGTTTTTTTGTTTGTTTGTTTTTGGAGTTTGAACTGGCTTCATGCTTGCTAGGCAGAGTCTCTACCACTTGAGCCATGCCTCCAGCAGAATATAAGAAAGAATACATAAGAAAACATAGCCTGGAGTCATGAGGAACAGCATTCAGGAGACTGAGGCAGGGAAGATCAAGAGTTTGAGGTCAGCTCCGGCTATGTATTTTTTCAAATTAGAGATGTAGGAAATGAAAAATCCAGTTATTTACTTCTAAAAGCCTTGGATATGCTTCTTCAATAATATTCTTTTTACCTCTTTCAGGACTTTTCTTGGGTGAAATTGTCTGGTGCAAAGGATTTATTTTCTATAAACATTAGAGCCCTGAGAAGAGAAAACCCAAAGGAAAGCCATCATGAGCCTATCTAAGCAAGAACTGGATGCTGGTGACGACTTTACAAAATCAAAAAGTTGGGGTAAGTGAAAATTAAGTAGAAATCAAACAGTAAGCAAACTCATTGCCTCCTATATATTACTGTATTCTATTACTACATTTATTTATTTATTTATTTATTTATTTATTTATTTATTTATTTATTTTGCAGTACTGGGTGTGAACTCAGGGCTAGGCAGGCACTCTACCACTTGAGCCACCCCACCAGTTCTTTTATTTTGATTTTTTTATTATTATTTTTTTTTTTTGAGATAGTCTCGGGACTATTTGCCTGGGCTGGCTCTGAACCAAAATCCTTTTGATCCCCACCTCCTCAGTAGCCAGGATTACAGATGTGAGCCACCAGGCACTGGGCCTTTTACTGTATTCTTAATCATTCTTGTATCTATAACCATTCCTTATTACTTTCCCATGTTTTGCTATAAGTTTTTAAAATTTCAGATCTTCGTGGGGTGTAGTGCAGTGGTGGTGTGCTTGTCTAGAAAATTCAAGGCCCTGGGTTTGATTGTCAGAACACAGAGGAGGAGGGGGGAGTGTCCAAAATGCCAAATCATATAAACTGCAGCACTGAACCCTTAATTCAGGCCTTCACACTTGCTAGGGCAGGTGCTCTACCATTGGAGCCACTCCACCAGCCCTGTTTTGTGCTGGGTTTTTTTAAGATAGGGTCTCGAGAACTATTTCCCTGAGCTGGCTTCGGACCTCGATCTTCCTGATCTCCGCCTCCCAAGTAGTTAGGATTACAGGCATGAGCCACCAGCGCCCAACAGAAATTCTTTACTAATTGCCTCTAATTTTAGGTCACACTGGCACATCCCCTTCACAGAACAGCTGGACTGGCCTGAACCACAATGTAAATGTACCTCTGGAGGACACAATCAGCCACATGAGCTTTGAAAAGACCCTAAGTTCAGTTTTGCAGTTTTTAGCCCATGATGAACAGTATATGGACTACCTGCAAAATCCCCAAGGCACAAAGACACACAAGAAAGTCTCCTTAAATAACTCAGATGGTACTCAGCATTCAGGTAAGCTTGGGGTTTCTTTGTTGTAATTTTCATTAATTTATTTGAAAGCACTGCCAGTGCATGTGGATCAAACAGTATGGAAGTCTATAGCATAAAGTATAAACACCCCCCCTTAATCACTGGCTGTTTCACTTCATTTGCTCTTTATAATCACTGTTAAAGTATGTGGCTGTCATTCAAACTCTCCTTCATGTGTGTACAACATTCTTTACATCTATGAACTGGGTATGATGGTGCATGTCTGTAATCCCAGCAATTCAGGAGGTGGAGGCAAGAGGATCTCAAGTTCAAGGCCATATTGGGTTACATAGTGAGATACTGTTTCAAGACAAACAACAACAAAAATCCACATTAGAAGCTGAGCATAGTGGACACACCTGTAAGCCCAGCTACTGCAGAGGCTGAGGCAGGGGTGTCACTCTAGCCAAGAGGTTCCAGACCAGCCTAGACAACAAGATCCTGTCCCCCAAAAAAAGTACTGGAGATATAGCTCAATGGTAGACCTTAGAGTGTTTTCCTGGCATGTGCCAGGCCTGGGTTCAATCTGAAAGAAAGACAGAAAGAGAGAGGAGATGAGAGGAGAGGAGAGGAGAGAGGGAGAGGAGGAGAGAGAGAGAAAAAAAGAAAAGATCCTGACGCTGGTGGCTCACACCTGTAATTCTAGCTACTCAGGAGGCAGAGATCAGGAGGATCTCGGTTAGAAGTCAGCCCAGGGAAATAGTTTGAGAGACCCTATCTTGAAAAAAACTTCACAAAAACAAAACAAAAACAAAAACAATAGGGCTGGTGGAGTGGCTCAAGGTGAAGGTCCTGAGTTCAAACCCAGTACCAAAAAAAAAAAAAAAGAGAGAGAGAAAAGAGAAAAAAAAAAGAAAGAGGGTTGGAGGTGTGGCTGAAGTGGTAAGAATGCCTGCATAGCAAGCATGAAGCTCTGATTTCAAACCCCAGTGCTGCCAGGAAAAAAAAAAAGAGAGAGAGAGAAACAGGCATCTCATGCCTGTAATCCTAGCTACTCAGGAGGCAGAGATAAGGAGGTTGGTGATTTGAAGCCAGCCCTGGGCAAATAGTTCTCAGAGACCCTATCTCAAAAGCACCCTACACAAAACAGGGCTGGTGGAATGCCTCAAGTGATAGTATGCCTGCCAGCATGAGACCTTGAGTTCAAGCTCCAGTACCACCAAAAAAAAGAAACACTCAAGCATATTATTTTACAACTGTCATCTGTTCCTTCATGAACATTTTTATTGATTTTAAGTTTAGTTTTTCTTTTGTCCCAGGTCTTTCCTCTCTGCCTTCCACCAATGTACAACACTGCTATCTTTTTCTTTTTGGAGGACTGGCATTTGAATTCAGGACTTCACACTTGCAGAGCAGGTGCTCTACCACTTGACCCATAGCTCCAGCCTATTTTATTCTGTTTATTTTAGAGATGGGAGTCTCAAACTATTTGCCCAGGCTGGCCTTCAACCTTAATCTTCCCCCTCTCAACCTCTCAAGGAGCTAGAATTATAAGCTATAAGCGTGAGCCACCAGTACCTGGTCATTGCTATCTTTTTGAAACAGGGTCTTTCTATGTAGCCCAGGCTGGCCTTGAACTCTTTTTCCTGCCTCAGTCTCCCAAGTGCTGGGATTGCATCAACATTGATATTTTGTAACAATCAAATGTATACTCACACTGAAGAATGTAGATTATGATCTAAAAGTCAAATTTAGCCATGGCTTGGTTTTACCCCGCAGATCTTGTACAAAATCAACCAGCTACACTGTGGGTTCAAACTCTAGAGCAATCAAACCCAAATCATAGTCAAGATGAAGGATCCAGAGAGCAGAAATGGAGAGAAGATGGAGAAAGAAGAGGAGGAGGAAAAAAAGAACAGGAAGAGGAAAATAAACCAGAAGAGGAATTGAAAAAGGAAGAGAAAAGAGAAGAGGAGGAGTTATGTCCCAGGAAAACAGCAGTCAGCAAACCCCTCATGCACACTCTTTGGGAAAAGTTTAAGTTAAACCAATGCCCCAGAGCACAAGATTGCCTGTCACTCGCATTTGAATTTAATATCACAGATACACAGGTATGACAACATTTCTTCACTGAGCAGTGGTCACTCATGGAGTATTGTTACTCACATAAACAATACCCTTGTTCCTCTATTAATCACCTCACCCATCTCATTTTTTGCAGATATATCGATGGTTTTGTATAAACAGGATGAAATACAAAAAAGAAATGTCTAACTGGAAGCATAACAAAAAATATAAGAGGTAAAAAAAAAAAAAATTCCCACAGGGATTGAACCCAGGACCTGGTAAATGCTGGGCAAGTGCTATACCATTGAGCTACACTCCCAGCTATTAGATTTTTGTTGACTGCACTATAAATGAAAAATTTTGTTTTGTTTTTGCAGTACGGGGTTTGAACTCAGGGCAAGCTTGCTAGGCAGGCACTCTGCCACTTGAGCCACTCTACCAGCTCTTATACACTCTTAATATTCTATTAAAATTCCAGTGTGATAATATTTATAGTGTTCTTGCTCCTTTTCTACCTTCATAACTTTCTTATTTGACTTTTTTTTTTTTTTGGCGGCACTGGGGTTTGAACTCAGGTCCTCAGGCTTGCGAGGCAAGTGTTCTACCACCTGAGCCACTCCCCCAAGCCCTTGACTTTTCTGTTATTTATGTGTTTGTTTATTTATTTGAGGTGCTGGGAATCGATCCCAGGGCTACCATGCGAAGTTTTCTACCACTGAGCTATACTCCAAGCCCACCTCTTTGACATTTTCAAAAGTGTTTTAAGAAGACCCTCTTATTTCCCAAATTGATATATTTTGATGAATGTCAAATGCATGGACATTGTTGAGAAGCTTTTTATGACACTGTTCTCATGTATAAATTTAACTCTGAAAGGATAAACAGGAATTCTGTGGGGAGCCAGATGTGAGGATGCAAAGATGTAAATTTTCTATTTTTAGCCTCTTGTGGATTTACAATGCACATTCATTAATTTTATGTAAGACAAAAATCATAAAGAAATTACCAAGCTCTGTGGCAATGAATTTAATGGATTCAAAGCATCTCCAAAAAGGACCTTCTGCCTTGTTCTCTACAAACCTGATAATGCCCCCGGAAGGGTGACTTTTTTTCACTCTTTGTTTTTTTATTATTATCTTATAGTAATTACATAGAACAGCAGTTTCTTTGTGACATTTCCATACAGGCATATGGCATAATTTGATCATATTAACTGTCCCCCATTGTCCTCACTTCCGCTGATCCGACTGGATGGGTGGGTGGTTTTTTTTGTTTGTTTGTTTGTTTTTAGACAGAGTCTTAGGAGCAGGAGAACTGAGGAAATTGAAGGCACTGGTGTGGTGATTGAGGTAATTACCATAGCTGTCTCTGAGGTTGCACTGAAGCTATGGAAGGACAGCATGAAGCAGCTGGAAGGGCAAAGAAGTCTGGAAAGGTTGGGGAGTTCGAGATTTCTGGTGAGCTAGATTTTGGCCATAAGAGGGTGAAGTTTGGTGAAAGTTTCAGATCTAGAAAGCATGAGTGTGACAGGGTTCATCCTTATGAATTATGAAAATAATACCAATGTCAAAATCTTTGATAGAATTGGGGAGTGACCAACGTAGTGGAAGATAGTTTCATCCATCACTTCCCCTACTTTTATTTGAGCTCTGATTTATTGTATCATATTCATGGTCAATGGTGTTATCTCATTTTCACTTCCCTCCTTACCCCAGCCTGGGCTACATAGCAAGGCCTTGTCTCAAAAAAAAAAAAGGCCAGGCCCTGGTGGCTCACTCCTGTAATCCTAGCTACTCAGGAAGCAGAGATCAGGAGGATCTCAGTTCGAAGGAAATAGTTCATGAGACCCCATCTCAAAAACTCTCATAACAAAAAAGACTGGTGGAGTGGCTCAAGATGTAGGCCCTGAGCTCAAACCCCAGTACCACAATAAATGAGTGAATGAATGAATGAATAAATAAATAAATAAATAAATAAATAAATAAAATGTGGAGGCTAGAGGCATGGTTCAAACAGTAGAGCACCAACCTAGCAAGTGTGAGGCCCAGAGTTCAAACCTTAGTATCACCAAAAAAAAAAAGGGGGGGTGGGAGGGGGCAAGAGAAAGACAAGAAAAGAAAGAAACCTAAGGAAGTATAAGGACTGGAGGTATAGCTCAGTGACAGAGTGTTTGCCTATAGTGCTTAAGGCCATTGGTTTAACTACTAGCACCACAAAATAAATAAGGAAGGCTTGGGGCTGTTTTTTGGATGGTATTGGGTTGAACTCAAAGCCCCATGAAGGCATTCTACCACTTGAGCCACTCTGCCAGCTTTAAAAGAAGGGACCAAACTGGAGTTGTGGTTCAAATGATAGAGCACTTGGTTTGCTAGTGTGAAGACATGAGTTCAAATCCCAGTCCTACCCAAAAAAATGATGGGAGCTAAAACAAGGGAGGGAAGGGAGGGAGAGAGGGAGAACAAAAGGAGGGGGAGGAGGAAGAGAGGGAGGAAGGAAAGAAGGAATTCATGGTGTGGTACAAAAAAAAATAGATATATAAAACTTTTATGAAGTAAAAGCACAACAATAAAGGAAAAAAAAAAAAGAAGAAAGAAAACCCTAGCCAAGTCAGGCGCCTGTGGCTTATGCCCATAATCCTAGCTACTTGGGAGATTAAGATTGGGAGAACCATGGTTCAAGATCAGCCCAGGCAAAAAAGTGTGTAAGACCCCCATGCCATCTCAAGGACAGCTGGAAGTTTAAAATAGGAGAATCTCAGTCCAGGCCAGCCTGGGCAAAAAGTGAAACCCTATCACCAAAATAACCAGAGCAAAAAGGACTGGAGGCATGGCTCAAGTGGTAAAGAGCCTGCCTAACAACTGTGACTCCCTGAGTTCAAATTACAGCCCCATCAAAAAAAAAAAAAACCTAGCTGGTGACACACAGCCTGTAAGTCCAGTACTCAGGAGGTGGAGGCAGCCTGGGCTACCTAGTGTTCAAGGCCAGCCTGGGATACATAGTGAGAGTACCTCAAAAATTAATGAAAGTAACCAGGCGCTGGTGGCTCTATGTCTGTAATCCTAGCTACTCAGGAGGTAGAGATCAGGAGGATCTTGGTTCAAAGCCAGCCCCAGACAAATAGTTCACAAGATCCTATCTTGAAAAAACCCCAACACAAAGTAGGGCTGGCAGAGTGGCTCAAGTGGTAGAGTGCCTAGCAAGGGTGAGGCCCTGAGTTCAAACTTCAGTACTGCCAAATAATAATAACAATAAATTAATTAAATAAAATAAATAAGTTAATTAAAGTGACCATGGCCTGGGAACACTGATTCAAGTTACCCTGAGTGACATGTTCCTCTAAATTATTTTTTAGGCCATGTGGCTATCAACTCTTTTCAGGAGCTGGGGTTGTAACTTGGCAGTAGACTGTTTTCCTTGGCAAGTGAGCGGACCTGGGCTCACTGTAAAAACAAGGAAACAAACACCACCACTACTCAGTGTATCTCAGATATATCGCTTTCTTTTTTGGGGGGCAGGGAGATAGGATTTCATTATGTAGCCCAGGTAGGCCTCAAACTCAGAATGCTCTCACCTCAGTCTCCTTCCCAAGTGCTGGAATTACAGGTGTGTCTATTGATGAGCCTTGCTCTTTCCTCCTTTTCTTTTTTTTTTTGCAGCACTGGGGTTTGACGCAGGGCCTCACACTTGCTAGGCATGTGCTCTTACCACTCCACCAGCCCTTTTTTTGTGATAGGTTTTTTCGAGATAGGGTCTCTTGAATTATTTGCAGGGGACTGGCTTCAAATTGTAGTCTTCCTGCTCTCTGCCTCCTGAGTAGCTAGGATTACAAGCATGAGCCACTGGCACCCAGCTGATTTATTCTCCTTACCCTACAGGATTTTTTTTTTTTTTTTTTGGCAGTGGGTTACACTATAAGAATTCTACCATGCCTCCCCTATACAAGTGTGTGACCCTTTGTTCAGCTGTCTTTAGACATTATAAGCCTGATGATTTCATATCATTCCCTGTTTAAAAACTCTTCAGTAGTAGTTCCATAGTGCTTTTAGAATAAAACCCAATTTTAATTTTATTTTTTGAGGCAGAGTCTCACACTATGTATTTCAGACTGGCCTTGAACTCACAATCCCCCTGCCTCGGCCTCTTTTTTTGGTGGCACTGGTGTTTGAACTCAGGGCCTCACACTTACTAGTCAAGTATTCTACTACTTGAGACACTCCAGCAGCCTTTTTTTTGTGTTGGGTTTTTTTTGAGATAGGGTCTCAGAACTATTTGCCCAGGCTGGCTTCTAACTGAAATCATCATGGATTACAGGTGTGAGCCACTGATGCCTGGTCGTTTCAGCCTCTTAAATACAAATGCTTTCTTAAATTTGAATTTGTTTGTTTGTTTTGGTGGTACTGGGGTTTGAATTCTAGGCTTCATGCTTGCTAGGCAGGTGTTCTACCACTTGCCATTCCTCCAGCCCAAATCTGAATTTCTGTTGGTTTTTTTTTGCCGGGGGGGGGGGGTGCGGGGGCAGTACTGGAGTTTGAACTCAAGGCCTCCCACTTGCTAGACAGGTGTTTGACCACTTGAGCCACTCCTCCAACCCTCTTTAATTTTTACATGTTTATTGTTTTGCAGACAGGGTCTCACTATATTGCCCCAAATGACCTTGAACTCCTAAATTCAAGTGATCTTCCTGCCTTACTTGGCCTCCCAGGTACCTGGGACTATAGGCATAATGGCACATGGCTTGAATTTCCTTTTCAATTTCAGGGTACAATGCTCTTTTAGCTCTTTTACATGATTAAACATTTACAGGAGAAAACTCTTGCTTCTCTTCCTCTAATCCCTTTATTATAGCTAGGCTACTATGATGTCCTGAAATATTCTAAGTATAATATTTTTGTAGAGCTGCTGCTGAAACCCAGGGCCTCATACATGCTAGGCCAGCACTTTGCTACTTGAGCCACACTCCCAGCCACTAAGATACTAAGATGCAACATGATGAGGGCCAGCAGTTTTATCTTGCCCTATTCTAGTTAATTAGAGCAACAGCAAAGGTCAAGATAAAAGAATTAGCACTAGTGCTGGATTTTTCATTTACCCTCTCCAACACCATCACCATTAACCATCCACCTTACTAACCACAGTCTAAGAACTACAGTCTAAGTTATTCCCTCCCATCCCTCCAGGGGTGTTTTTTGTTTTTGGGTTTTTTAACCCAACTGAAGTGACAAAGAAGTCCCTTTTTATCTTGGGTCAAAGGTCCCCTGAGGGTAGGGTGGGAAAGAGGGAACAACACTACTGCTGATAACAATAGAGTTGTTCAAATCAGGGCCAGGACTGCTCTTGACCACTTTGTTTGATGGTTTACCCTTCTCAACTTGAAGACCTTAGAATCTGATAAAATGCAATTCACAATTCATACTTACCTGGCAGGGGAGATACCATGATCACGAAGGTGGCTTTCCCAGGGCAAGGCTTACCCATTGCACTCCGGATGTGCTGACCCCTGCGATTTCCCCAAATGTGGGAAACTTGACTGCATGATTTGTGGTAGTGGGTGACTGTGTTCGCACTCAAAAAAAGAAAAAGTCACAATTCAGTCTTTGAAGATTCAAAATCTGTAATTAAAAATCTGGAGGGTGAATCCAAGTATGATATGTTTGATATAAGAACTTTTGTAAATGCCACAATATACTTCCAGTTCAGCAATTAAAAAATAAAAATAAATGAGTAAAAATAATTAATAATAAAAATCTGACAAATCCAAAACCACAAGGCAGGAATCTGCTTTTTTTTTTCTTTCCTATCTTTCTCTCTCTTTTTTTGAGAGCCTTGTATTTCAATAATTTTATGAATGTCACTATTTTAGCTCCTGAAGCTAATTCATTAATTTGGTAAATATATATACATATATATATATACACATATATGTATACATACATATATAGGGGGCAGTACTGAGGTTTGAACTCATGGCCTCATACTTGCTAGGCAGGCACTCTCCCACTTGAGCCACTCTGCCAGCCAGCAAATACGTATTGAAATTGTTTTCTCCTACTGTGGAGCACTGTATTCTAGGATTATGCTTCTCGTGTTTTATGAGTACAAGAATTAGAAATTCTTCAGACAGATTTCTGGACACTGCTCCCAGAGATTCTGATTTAGCAGACCTGGGGCAATACCCAGACCAAAGATTTGCTGTCTCACAAGTTCCCGGGCAGTGCTAACGTCAGTGGTAATTGGACTGTACTTTTAGTAGCATTGTACTAGGTTATGGTAACATAGAACCTCAAAGAGTGACTTAGTCTGGCAATGTGGTCATGACTGTAATCCCAGCTCTTGAGAGGCTGAGGCAGAAGGATCTCAAGTTTGACACCAGCCTGGACAGCATAGTGATACTTTGTTTCACAAAAAAGGTAGGTGGAAGAGGCTATTTTAGGCAAAAATACATTTTAAAAAGCTAAACTAAAAGTACAAAGTGGTAAGTGCTGTAGGAAGGGTTAGGCCTTGGGTGCCAAGGGAGTGTAGGAGCGCCTAACTCCTTCAGAGAAGGGGACTGAGGAAGGGGAAATCTAATTTGTGCCTCTTTTTTTTTTTTTTGTAATGCTGGAACTTGAATCCAAGGCCTTGAATATGCTAGGCAGGTGCTCTACCATGGGGCCATATCCCCATTCCCTAATCTGTATCTTGAAGAATAATGAAAATGAACCAAGCAAGAACTGGAGAGAAAAGCACTCAAGACAGTGGGGTTAACAGGACAGAGATTTTCCAGAGCTTGAAACTGAGCTGAAATGCAGGCAGAGGGAGTGCCTGCCTAGCAAGCACTGGGGGGATGAACCCAGGGCTTGGGGCAAGTTAGGCAAGTGCTACTGTTTTGTTTTCAGGTGCATGTATTAACTATCCCAATTCATTTATTAATTTAATTGCACCTTGTGAACATGCACAAAATATACACACAAAATTAGAACTTTATCAATACTAAATGTACACTCAAGGCTCTCCAAATGATGTGAAGGGGAGCATGACTTTGGTTTTTTTTTTTGGTTGTGCTACTTTGCAAGTGTGAGGCCCTAAGTTCAAACCCCAGTACCACACAATTGAATATGCATTTTCAAACTCTACAGAATTCTTCTACCCCCATTCCTTATAAGATTTTGACGTATTTCTTTCTTCTTTTTTTCTTCAGTACTGGAGCTTGAACTCAGGTCCTATACCTTGAGCCACTCCACCAGCCCTTTTTTGAGATAGGGTCTCTTGGAACACTTTGCCTGGGCTGGCTTCAAACCTGATCTCTGCCTCCTGAGTGGCTAGGCCTACAGGCATGAGCCACTGTGCCTGGCTTGACATATTTCTTCATGGGGGCAAGATATTTTTCTCTTATGAATCACTGAACCAAAATCCAATTTCCTAATTAATTTACTATAAATTAGATTAAGCCCAATAACCAAGTTTGAAGAAAAAGTACTCAATTAAAACACAGAAAAAAAATTGTACTACTGAAAAGTAGTACATGATAAAACACATATTACAATGTTGAATGTTTTCTTATTAAACCAAACTATTTAAATTTTACAGTTGAAATTTAATACAGAGAAATGTAGCTCATGCCTGTAATCCTAGCTACTCAGGAAGCAGAGATCAGAAGGATCACGGCTCCAAATCAGCCCAGGCAAATAGTTCAAGAGACCCTATCTCAAAAAAAAAAAATCACAACAAAGGGCTGGTGGAGTGGTTTAAGGTGTTAAGGTATGGGCCCTGAGTTCAAAACACAGTACCATTAAAAAAAAAGTTACATATATGACTCTCTCTATATAAAACAAGAGAAAGCATGGGCATATCTTCCCCAATTTTAGAAATAATCTCCTGTGTTTAATCTATGTAGTTTGGAAAGAGAAAAAAGTGAAGGCCAAGTCAAGGGATCCAGACTGGAGAGACAGCCTCAGTGAAACACTGCCACACAGGAGGCTCCCTCCCCCAGCAACAGACTGGCAGTTTTTAATTGCACTGAATTGCCATTTAATATTTAAATATCCCATAGATATGTGCCGATTATGATGCCAGTGTGTCAACACAGGCAGGGTTGTGTCTGCATACAAACCTTGTTTCTCCCTCAAGCCCATTCCTTTTCAACAAATAATGAGGGTCTCCTTTCTGCCTGGTTCTGCTCTGGAATTGTCGTTCTCATACAATAGCACCCATGGCGGGGGCGGGATTGTTGTAGTGCTGGGGATTGAGGGGAGCTGCCTTCTCAGGCTAGGCTAGAGGACACTGACACATTTTGTGGTGAAGCCTAGTAATTGTGTCTCTATGAAGCTCTTGGTGATGCCATGATGATGGTGTACGTACTGTACTCTTCTAAGTTAAGGATGCAACACTAAACAGATAAGAAGCAGAGCTGGAGATGTAGCTCAGTGGTAGAGTGAGTGCTTGCCTAGCATGCACGAGGCTCTAGGTTCCTCCTAAGCCCTGCAAAAGAAAAAAATAAAAATCAGGTGGAGGACAGACTGGGAGGCATCATAGAGAAGGCAAAAAGATGTAAAGGAGGTGAGAGATCAAACTGGTCAGATTTCTAGGGGAAGAACCAACTACAGAGAGACAGAAGTCAAGGCTGCTGCCCTGGTCCTGGGACAAGCTCTCCTGGCTTGTTCAGAATGAGCTGGGAGGCCAGGTTCATGGGGGTGGAGAGAACACAAGGAGCTAAGACCAGGTGGCTTTTGTAATTCAACTGTTTGACTTTTACTCTGAATGAGAAAACCAAAGGAGAACTGTAGAGAAAATGTGACTGTCTTTTAAAAAACCAAAAATAAACAAAACAAGGCTGGGTTTGGTGACAAGTGGCTGTAGTCCTAGCTACTCAGGAGGCTGAGGCAGGAAGATTGCTTTGAGCCCACAACTGGGGTTCTAGACCAGTCTGGGCAACATAGTAAGGCCCTGTCTTTAAGAAAATAAGACAAAAGGAGAGATGATTGGGAAGCTGGGGGGCAAACAGGGAGAACAGTTGGGAAACTTGGAATATCCAAATGATATGGGAGAAAAATGAGTGTCACATGTCACAAAGGGACTGACCCTTTTGCCAAGAGACGCAGTAATCTCAAAGCCATAACACTCCTATAACACACACAGTAACAAGAGAAATAGATACATGAGCACTGTGGGCATGGCTCAAATGGTGAGTACCACCACCAAAAAAAGAGAGAAAAGTCCTGTGACAGGGTAAGTAGAGAATGTAGATAAAAAGGTTTGGGACTGGATGCCAGGGGCTCATACCTATAATCCTAGCTACTCAGGAGGCAGAGATCAGGAGGATTGCAGTTTGAAACCAGCCCAGGCAAATAGTTTGAGAGACCCTATCTTGAAAAAACGCAACACAAAAAGGAGCTGGGGGAGTGGCTCAAGGTGTAGACCCTGAGTTTAAACCTTAGTACCACACACACACAAAAAAAAATTAAGCTTAGGTACCCTCCATGTTTTATATAATATAGGGGATGAGGAAGAAACAGAAAGGAGACTGAGAAAACCACTAAGATAGTAGGAGAAATGCTAGGAGAGAATGAACTAATAAGAGATTTAACTTGAAGCTCAGTCTTTTTACTAACTATGGTTACTCCTTTACTTTTCAGGTTTCTGGGTCCTCATTTCCAAAGTCCTACTTAACATCCCCAAACTATATTTATTTATTAAAGCCACAGTGATCAAACAGATACACATTTCAGGCACTAAGCTAGATGCTAGTTAAGGTGGCTACAAAAGTGGACAGACCAGGATGTGATGTAGGTGACAGCTTGCTCTACTTCAGCTGCTGTGTGGTCTTCCTAGAGGGACTCCTTTCCCACTGCATTCTTGTCTTTGAGCTTTTTAACAACAGAGTTGGAACCCAGGGTTTGCTCTCAAATTGTTAAATTCCTGAAATTCCCTTCCACAGTCTCCCTATATTTTTCCTTCCTGGCTCACCTAAAGTCTTCCACTGTCTTCTGACTCCCCCTCCTTGCCCCACCTCTCCACTTTGTACTCTGACCAAGCAATGCAACCTCATTCTTTTTTCAGAACTTATCACACACTACACTTGTCTTTGGGGTCTGTTTTGATCTGTGCAACCAAATTGTGAGCTCATTTTAACATACCCCTCCTCCACTCCCTCAGCCCATTCCAACACAGTCTTCACCTTATTCAAATGGCTTTCCTTGGGGAAGAATGTAGCAAGCCTGCCTTGGAGTTACCAGCCCCCTTGTCTTTGGTCTTTCACCCCAGAAACTCTCACCCTAGACAGGGATGGGGGCAGGGGGTGAATTCATTACAGGCTCTTATGCAAAGACCCCTTCAGCAAAGAACAAAGCTTCTGTACCTGCTGCGGGTAACCTCAAAGATGAAGTGGTCTCAACAGTCCCTGTTTACCAAACTGTGCTGTGGAGAGCCAGGAAGTCAAATTTTTCCTTTTAATTTATTTTTATTTTTTTGGTGTACTGGGGGTTGAACGCAAGGCCTCAGGCGCTTGCTAGCAGGCTCTATATAATTTGAGCCATGCCCCCAATGCCCCCAGCAATTTTTTCTTGTTTTAAAGAAATTATATTCTAGCTCTAATGACACAGTAACTATCTGCTTTGAAGCACAATATACCCAACTCTGCTCACTTCCCTGATGCCTCTATTCTTCCTTTTTACCCAGAATTACTTCTCCTTGGTTTGAACCTAGCCACACACCAACTCTTACTAGTTGGCATCTTTATTTGCATTGTAAACAAAAATCAGCTTGTGTGGGACAATGTCAGCAGCTCTGGACTACAAGTAGCCGAGTATAAGGGCAATTAGTCAAGTCTGTTCTCAGTGGGCTGTATAGCAAGCCCCTATCTCACAACAGCAAACAGAAAAGAGTCCAAAAAAAAAAAACCAGAAAAGAGTCCAGTCTTAAAAAATATGTAGTAGGGATTTGCTACGAGTTTGCTTTCAGGGGTGGGAGATTGGAAAAGAGGTAGAAATTTTAGGTTTCTTGAACGTTGGGTTTGAGAATGGGGAGGAAAATGGAAAATTATGATTAATATATTAAATATATGTTTGGTTTCTTTTTTTTTCCTTTTAGGTTTTATTTTTAATTCTCTTTTTTTGGGTGGGATTGGGGATTTATTTAATTCTTATAAAAGACTTCTTGAAAAATTAGAAGTCTTTCAAATACATTCTTTTACATTTTACTAACTGCTATCTAAACCTTAATGTTCTGTTTATTTAGTGCTTAACTAGAAAAATACAACAGGCCAAATTCTTATTATCATAGTGCAATAATAACCTTTTTCAATATAAGATAAAACAAATATTCTTCTGACATATTATCTTATTGGAGGGCTTATATTTCATCTACATATTGTTTAAAATATTAATATCTCTTGAAATAGAAATTGCTGGAACCCATTTTTTGGGGGGGGTTAGTACTGGGGTTGAACTCAGGGCCTTCTCTCTTGCAGTTCACTCCACCACTTGAATCACTCCACCAGCCCTGGAACCCCATTCTAAATATTTTCTTCCTTTGATAAATATGGCCCTTATCCCTAAAAATTGGTGGAGCACAGAACGGGGTGGTGTTGAAGGACATGACAATATTGCTGAGCCAGAAAAGAAAAAGCTACAGGGGGTTGGGGGCAGGGGGGAAGATATTTCTCTTTATCCCTCTCCTTCCAGTTGGATTGCCTTAGATCTCATTTTCCTCCATGAGATTTCATGGCTTAAATCTAATCATTTTATATCTAGTGATGGATGTAAGAAGCTGCTGTTTTTAATTCTATCATGTTCCGTTGTAATCTAATGAAAATCACCACCAAAAAAACAAAAAGGTAATTTCAAACTTGGGTGTTTTGGAATACAGAATTCCAACAGAATTTTATCTAACAACCACCATTTGTGACCACTGACGTGATAAATATGAAAATTTAACATTTTAATTCCTACAACAAGGGGAAGAGTGTGTATTTAGGTCCCTATTTATAAAGAAACTGTGACTTAATAAAGTAGCCAAGCCAAAATTCTACCCAGTAACTTGTATATAAGAACTAATTTAAAATTTTCCCACAGTACAAAGTAGAGGCATAATTACTAACAGGATACAAAGGTGCCGTCAGTCATCAGGTCACAGGTCCTTTCTTCTGGCTTCTGTGAAAAAACAACCAGGAAAGACTTTCTTATCTTCGTAAAAACTGCAACACAAGAAGGAACTAAGATGGGAGTTGACAGGAGGACCGTGTTTAGCATCACCTGATCCTTCGCAACGTGCCCTAGGTGTTTTATGACTGCAGGGTAAATGAAAGAGGAAAATGAGCAGTTGACATTTCTAGGAATTGGAGGTGCATCGACTTCAAGGTAGAAACACAGCGAATCTGTAAGTATTTAGTTAGTGAGTTTATTTGGTCCCCTCGTTCTGTGGCCCCAGTTTTCTGGTTTCCCACCCAGTCCAAATTACTCCACAGTTCCTTTTGCATGACAATAGCTTTGGTGAGCCTGGCAGACGGGATTAACTGAGAATTCACAAGGGTGTGGGGAGGCGTGGGCTGCCTGGAGGGGTGGGCCTAAGGGTGGTAGAACCTACATTATAAAAATCTAGAGACACCAAACCTTCTGCCTGTGGCTTGATTATTTCATCTTACTGAGGGCAGTAGTCTTGCCTTGTGGCTTCTTGGTATTTTTTTACCTGTGAGATCTTCCTTTTCTTTCTTCAGTCTTCCACTTAGACACTTACATTTTAATGCCTTAGGCCTCCTCCCTTTTTTTTTTTTTTTTTAATAACATCCATTGATTTCTCTCATTCAGAGTAACATGAGTGTGGATCCAGGTTGCCCCCAAAGTTTGCCTTGTTCTGAAGCACCCAACTGTAGGGACTGCTCGCCAGTGCCCTTGACTTATGGGCCTGAAGAAGATTGTTCGTCTTTGCCAATGTCATCTGCGGAGCTGCTCCACACAGAGACTGGTAAGAGAAAAATTTGATCTTTGAAAGGTCAAGTTCCATAGGGGAAAGAGAGGAGGAAAAAGGGGCTGAGGGCTCATCACCTTCTTGAGAAATTATAGTCATTTGACATACACGGGTGTCGTTATCAACCCTTTGGACACCCCTCTTTGAATTGCAACTTGGTGGCATATACCCTTTCAACTAGGTCCCAGGTCTCAGGAGTTGTGGACAGAGAAAGGACGTAAAACTGAGCAGTTTGGCTGTAATATGTATTTTGAGAACCTAAATGCTTTATAGACACCGTGTAAATTACAGTAATTAATCACTCAATCACTATAGCATTTAATTACTGTAACTTAACACATCTTAACACAGTGCTGGGCCCCTGGAGTGCTCATTTGCCAGAAGACCTAACCTCTGAGTTTAGGGGTGAGCATCATATTTTTGGCATTTGTATTACACAATTAGTGTACAGTGTATTCAGTTTTATGCAAGTGTGTCTTCTCAATCACACTAGCGGTTGGCTCTCTCTCTCAGCCTTTGGCTATGCAGGTGTTATTTATTTAGCAGTTCTGATTTGGTGAGCAGCTGGTGTGTTCATTTCTCCTAAATCCCAAACCAGTGTGACCCAATTTTATGGCAAAGACAACTCCAGAATGTTTAAATCTTCTGACAGTCAAATGAAAAGTGTCTAGAGGTTGGATTTGAAACACATTTTGGCTTCACAACCTGTGCCTTGTACCAGGGCATCTAAGTTTATCAACATTGGCTAAATAGCTTAAACTATTTGCACTATGACTGTAACTACAAGAGATAGCTGTGGAAAAAGAAAACACTGATGGCTGTTGTACATATTGTATGTATGCATTGTGGGAATCAAACCCAGGGCCTCACGCATGCTAGGCAATAGCCTTACCACTGAGCCACCCCTGCCGCCCTCTCTCCCCCCTCCCCCTAGCGCCCCAGGCCTGGTGACTCATGTATTTGAGCAGTATGTTTTAAATGTTACCCTGCTTTTCTAAAATTTTGGGTTAATGTCTTTGCCTTTATAAAATTTCAAATGTTGACAATAGTGGTGCGTTGTGAGAATTTGTTTAAGAATGAAATGAGCCAGTGGGCATGTCCTCAATGAGCCAGTGGGTATCAATGGCTGATTTTTGGGGCATGCCCTACTTCTAATGTTTAGTTGAAGGACAACATCCCTCCACCCACCTTTTTTTTCTTTTTTTTGGAGAAACTGGGGCTTAGCAACTTCTCTTTTTATAGCAGGAGATGGTGGGTGTTTGTTGCTTTAAAGCCTGCCATTTCTTCCAAGATGACAGGACATAGGTATATATTTGGCTGGAGTTGAACAGCAGCTGAGTGCAATACTTATTCAGGTGGCTATTGAAACTCCATAATGCTGGGGTCATTGCCTAGTGGTGGGGAGGCCCTGGGTTTGAAAACAAAACTCTGGGCGTGGTAGTACTCTCCTGCAAAGCTCAGCAGGAAGGATGAGGCAGGAGGATCCCGAGTTCAAGGGCAGTCTTGATCTTTCTGCCTCTAGGCCAGCTTGAGCTACATGGTGAGACCCTCCTGTCATCAAGAAAGGTGGTTGAGCTCAAGTGGTTGAATGCCTGTCTAGCAAGTCTGAGACACTTGAGTTCAGAAACGGTTGTGGTGTCTCCCCTACTCAGTAGGCAGAGACAGGTGAAGCTCAAGTTCCAGGCCAAGTTAGCCAAGCCCTAGCTCAAAAACCAAATAAAAACTAAAGGCTGTGGGTGTGATTCAAAAGGTGTGGAGTGCTTGCTGAGCTAGGGCACTAACACCAGGGCCTGGGTTCAAGCCCTCGTAACACAATAAATGAGTAAATAAAAAAGGGCTGGCAGAGTTGCTAAAGTGCTTAAACACCTGCCTAGCAAGCATGAGGTCCCGAGTTCAAACATCAGTACCACAATAAATAAATAAGTAAATAAATTGATTTTATTTAGTACAAAATTAAAGTGTGGGGGCCTGGGATGTACTTCAGTGGTAGAGCACTTGCCACATGTGTAAGGCCCTGTGTTTGATCTCCAGCACCACAAAGGAACAAACAGAAAAACCTAGGAAAAAAGTCATTATACTAGCCCAGCTTCTTAGGCATAGATCAGGAGCATCACAGTTTGAAGCCAGCCCAGGCAGATAATTCTGGAGATCCTATCTCAAAAATATCCAACACAAGAAAGGGCTAGTGAAGTGGTTCAAGTGGTAGAAGGGCCTACCTAGCAATCCTAAGGCCCTGAGTTCAAACCCTAGTACTGCCAAAAAAAAAAAAAAATTATGTGCCAAGTCCTCTGTAATTAGTCAATTTGATTCATTTTTTAGGCTGTCACTATGTTACCTAGGGTGGCTTTGAACTCCCTCCAGACTCAGCCTCTCCTGGGTGACTAGGATTCAGACATGTACTACCCTGTTCCACTCTGTTGGTAGCAGCTTTAGTCTTCTACCGTAATCTTTTGTTTATTACTGTTGGAGTACTGGAGTTTGAACTCAGGGCTTTGCACTTAACAAGGAAGATGTTCTACCGCTTGAGCCACTCCTTCAGCCCTGCTACTCGCTCAATCTAATTGTGTAATTTTTAAAGTTATTTATGAAAGGCCCAATTAAATAGGTAAAATGGGAGAGACTGGAGGTGTAGCTCATATCTTGGACTTGCTCTGAGTCTATCCCTACCACTGCAAAGAAAAAAAAAAACCATAAAATAGAGGCAATGTGGAGATATTTATGTCACTTCTTGATTGTTACTGTGTAGAAGCTGACAAAGTGGTTGGATAAGAATTTATTACCTAGGTCTAGGGCTGTGAAAGCAATGTGTTTGATATGTAAGTGAGAAAAGTGTCATTTTGCTTATTCCCAACAGCCTCTCCTCTTCCTTATGCCATGGACCTGCTTACTCAGGACAGTCCTGATTCTTCTACCAGTCCCAAGGCCAAACCACCAGATTCGGGTTCTGGAGAGAGCACAGTGAAGAAGGAAGATACTAAAGCCCAGGTCAAAAAGCAGAAGATGCGGACTGTGTTCTCCCAGACTCAGCTGTGTGTGCTCAATGACAGGTTTCAGAAGCAGAAGTACCTCAGCCTCCAGCAGATGCATGAACTTTCTGGCATTCTGAATCTTACCTACAAACAGGTAGGGTTGTTTGTTGTTGCAGGAATGTAAAAACAAAACAAGGCTGATGAGGATGTACTTCTATGGGTATTGGTGTCTGTGCACCCTTCTGTAAATAATTTTAAGATGGAAATGGGATCTTTTCATAACTAATTTCTTTTTTGTGTGGGGTTGGCAATTGAACACAGAGCTTCCTTCCTTTCTTCCTTCCTTCTTTTTCTTTAGACAGTCTCACTATTAATTAGGCTTAGGTTTGCCTCATTTGATTTCCCGCCCCAACCTCCTGAGTGCTAGGATGTATGTAACTCCACCTTCCTGATTATAGGAGAACCCCTAATCAACATTTGTTCTCATTAAAATAATAGCTGCACGTTTTTAGGTTGCATCTGTGTGCATCCACTAACTAATAGGTCAGTCCATTTTTGTATACTTGCTAGCCATGGTTTTTATTTATTTATTTTTGCGGTACTGGGGCTTGAACTCATTGCTTAGGGTCTACACCTTGGACCACTTCACCAGCCCCTTTTTGTTACAGGGTTTTTTGAGATTCGGTTGGTCCCGAGAATTATTTGCCTAGTCTGGTTTTGAACCATGATCCTCTTGATCTGCCTCCTGAGGAGCTAGGATTACAGGTGTGAGCCACTGTTACCCAGCAGCCATGGATTTTTTTTGTCAATTGACTTATCCTGTGGGGGTGTGTGTGTCTGGGATTTGAACTTGGGGCTTCACGCTTGCAAAGCTTCTCCTGCTTGAGCCACATCTCCAGTCAGTTTTGCTTGGGTTATTTTGGAGATGGGGTTTCCAGAACTATTTGCCAGGGCTGACCTCTGACCTCAAACCATGGATTCCCCCCTGATCTCAGCCTTGCAAGTAGCTAGGATCACAGGTGTGAGCCACCAGTACCCGGCTCTCATTAAATTTTATGAAGTATTATTAAGGTGCAAAAGACATTTACTCAATCAAATAGTTTGTTTTTCTATCTCTGGTGGTAAATATAAATGTGCTTGTGGGAGTGGGGGGGAGCTACTACAGACAGGTTTCTTTAATGAATGACCTCAGTAAAACTGGTGAGAAGGGAGGTCAGACATTAAGTGTAATGGGCCTTAAATGTCAATAACCAGGTTTATTAAACAAAAACCAGGCAATTGAGCATTCAGTCATGGGACATTGGTTCAAGATTTAAGGGACGACTGTTAAGAAGTTCAGAGTTTTAGCCAGGTGCTGGCTCATGCCTATAATCCAAGCTACATGGGAGGCTGAGTTTAGGGAATGGCAGTTTGGGTCCTGCCTGGGCATATAGTTCTCAAGACCCCATCTCCAAGATAACTAGAGCAAAATGGACTAGAGGTGTGCCTCAAGTGGTAGAGCACCTGCCTTGCAAGAGCAAAGCCCTGAGTTCAAACTTGAGTACCACACACACACAAAAAAAAACCCTCAGATTTTTGTTCCTCACCTTTAGAAAGTTGTAGCTGGCAGGAAGAAGAGTTACAATATCCTTTGATTCAAAGCACATCTGTGTTACTTGTGTTTTATAATTGCTGTCACCTTTTGCTTACAGGTTAAGACCTGGTTCCAAAACCAGAGAATGAAGTCTAAGAGATGGCAGAAAAGCAAGTGGCCAAAGAATGGCAATGGTGTGACTCAGGTAACAGGAAGCTTTCACTCTTCAGTTCTCTCTCCTTCCCTCTCTCTGATTTTCTGATGCGTACGACTGCAGACACAGTTCTGAGTTTCCCTGTGCCATTGTTCTCTTTCAGAAGGGTTCCGCACCTCCAGACTATCCTGGCCTCCATTTGAACTGTAGCCAGGGGTGCATGGGGAACACACCTTCAAACCCTCCTGTGCGGAACAGCCAGGCCTGGAACCCAGCTTGGAGCGACCAGGCCTGGAGCAGCCAGTCTTGGAGCAGCCATTCCTGGAGCACTCAGACCTGGTACAGCCAGGCCTGGAACAGTTCATTCTACAACTATGGGGAGGAGCCCGGGCAGCCCTACGTGCAGTTCCAGCAAAATTACCCTGTCAGTGATTTGGAGACCACCTTGGAAACGGCTGGGGAAAGCCTTAAGTATTTTGGTACCTCACAAGCCTTGGATTTATTCCTCAATTACTCTGTGAATATGCAGCCTGATGACATGTGATGACTGAGTTATTCAGATTCAGTCAGCGCTGTGGCTGGATTCCTTTCTTCCTCTAGGATTTTTGTTTTAGAGCTGGGGTGGGGGATAATCGGAGTCTAATCAATAACCTTAACCTGCTACAGACAAGATGTCTCTGGTTACTGATAAGTAGTTGTAATACAGGTTTGGGGTTTTGTGTGTGTGTGTGTGTGTGTGTGTGTGTGTGTGTGTGTGTGTGTGAGTGTGTGATACTGGTATTTGAATTCAGGACCTTACACTTCTAAGACAGGTGCTCTACTGCTTGACCCATCTGCCAGTCCTTTTTTGTGTTTTTTTTTTTTTTTCTTTATGGTACTGGGAATCAACCCAGGGCCTCTTGCATGCTAGGCAAACACTTGACCACTGAGTTACATCTTCAGTCCTGGGATGGGTATTTTTGATAGGATCTTGAGAAATATTTGCCTGGGCTGGCTTTAAACCTCCTGATCACTGCCTCCTGAGTGGCTAAGATTGCAGGCCTGAGCCACTGGTGCATGGCAAGTTTGGGTAGTTTTAGGATGTAGAATCTGACTTCTCAAGTGTAGGAAGTAAGAAAGTGCAAAGATGTATGAAGGACTGTTCCCATTGTTGGAGGATGGGGCACTTTATCTATTAAAAGGTCAACTGTGGAGGTGAAGGGTTGAGCTACAATGTGACCAGCTGATCTTCTCTACCCCTTGGGCTCTGTCTTTCAATACAACCACTATTTTGTTCATTAATATTTGTAGAAAGATGTTACATCCTTGACTGCATCATGATAAATATCAGTTTGACAATCAAATAAAATACTGGTTTTACATTTAGTGGTCTCTGCACTTTCATCTAGTGCTCAATGAGTAAAGATTTGGCCAAATATCGTGCTCACTTTTTCTCCCTCTCTGTATATTTATGTATAATTTTTTTTTCTTTTGGTGGGACTGGGGTTGGAACTCAGGATTTTGTACTTGCAAAGCAGGTGCTTTGCAGCTTGAACCACACCTCCTGTCCATTTTGCTCTGGCTATTTTGGAGATGGGGTCAGCCTGCTTGCCCAGGCTGCCTCAAACCTCAATCCTCCTAATCTCAACCTCCCACAAAGCTAGGATTACAGGTGTGAGTCACCAGTGCCCTGCTGTATGTGTATGATTTGTGTGTGTGTGTGTGTGTCCTATACTAGGGACAGAATTCAGAGCATGCTAGACAAGTGTTCTACCACTGAGCTACCTCCCCAGCCTAAGTCACCAATTTTTACAGTCTTAGAATTCCAGCAGATTGAAATGTAACTTTAAGCACAGGATCACAATCTTGTTTGCCACATGCCTTTTTCTTTTACATGTGAATGAAGGACAAATTACAAGAGAAAATTAGAGCTTTCTGCCCAGTGCGGGGCAGGGGGTGGGCTGCGCGGCGCATGTTTTGATGGGACTGCAACCCAGGACCTCTGACATGCCAGGCCTGATCTATACTCCTGGCTTATTTTTTTCCAGTATTTTCTCCAGTATTGCAAAAAAAAAAAAATCTTGTCTTTATGTCTTTACCTAACTGTATATAACAAAGTACCCATAAATTTGAGGAAACAACTGAATGTTAAATCAGTGTGGAAATATCAAAACCTTGCCATGCTCCTTACCTGCTGACTGCTGCTTGTCTTTGCTTTCCATTAAATTCAGCTTCAGCTATAAGACGGTAGGGTTCTTATCCTTGGAAACAGTGTTTATTTCTCATCCTGATAAAGGTTGGTGTGGCAGATGCTTAAAACGAGGGCTTCCTTCATAAAAGGTTTTGGAGTGAGGGGAGTTTGAACTCACCTCTTTGCACTTGTGAGGCAGGTGCTCTACCACTTGAGTCAATATGTCCAGTCCAAAAGGTTATTCTTGTAGATAAGAGGAACTTTTTATTCAATTAATGAAACAGGAATTGACCAGGGAATACATTTTCAGAGTGTGTAATGCTTCTATGGAATGAACCTGCAAAGTCTCACCCAGCTTGGGGATTAAACCTAGAGCTTCAGCTTCCTGAAGTGCTCCTTCCTCCAATGTGGTAGAGCCCCTTGGAGGATGTGAAGTATGACTGCAGGCTTAATGAGAAGGCTGGAGATTTAGAATTTATGGGAGGTTTGGCTAGTGGCTAGTGGCATAGCTCAAGTGGTAGAAGACCTGCCTAGCAATCACAAAACCCCAAACTCAAACCACAGTATCGCCAAAAAAGGAATTTAAAGAGGTTAAAAACTGGGAATGCTTTAGAATTAGCACAGAAAAGTGCTAATCTGGTGTAATGCACACTTGTGCTATGTATTGTCTTAAGAGTGTCCACTTTGGCTGCAGGAGAGAAAGCGAAATTCCTGTAGCTCATGAGGCAATTGGATAAGGTACTGGTAAATCTAGTAAATTTAGGTAAGTAGAACACAGGGAGGATGGGTGAGGAGGCACCTAATCCTCAGTCTAGTACTAAACACAGCAGAGGCACAGCATCCGTAGTTTACGCATCCCCTGACACACATGTATCCCTGCAGTCCAGGTACCTCAGGTGGGTTCCTCTTAGTGGCCAGAAGTATTGTACTGCCCCAGGTCACAGGGCACATTTGCATAATGGTTTAGGGCATTCCTTCTGTAGAGCCCAGCAGTTGGGTTCTTGTGACCATTACCACACCATCAATGGAGATGGTTGGTACATCAAAGAGATGGGTCATATCAACATTGTCATACTTCCATTCTATCTGGAAGTGTGTTAAGCTTCTATCGTGAGTGTGTGTGTGTTTCTGAGGATCCAATCAGAACCTTGTGCATGGTGGGTAAGGAAGTACTCTACCACTTAGTTACCCCCTCAACCCTGAGTCTTTCCTTTTTTCCTTTTTGGTGTTGGGATCGAACCCAGGGCTTCATGCATTCTAGGCAAGCGCTCTACCACTAAGCTACATCCCAGCCCTCAAGCCCGTGTAAAGACAGCTTGATGTGTGAGCTATGGTTTTTGAAAACTTTCTCTTAGTTACTGCATGTGGAATGATGGTACCATTACATTCAAGTAATTTCCCAAGGTTTTTCTTTTTTGGGTTTTTTTTGGCAGTACTGGAATTTGCTTGAAAACTTTCTCGTTAGTTACTGCATGTAGAGTGATGATATCATTACATTCAAGTAATTTCCCAAGGTTTTTGGTTTTTTTATTTGACAGTACTGGAATTTACTTGTGTGTGCTCTACAAGTTGAGCCATGACTGTAACCCTCCCAAATGTTTTAACATTTAAAACAGTAGACAACATTTTTAGGGTCACAGCATTTCCACCATCCACCCAGGGTGGGAATAGTTTGAAAGGCAGCACCGCCTGCAGTTTTACCTAGAGGCTTCACCCCAAGGAACCTATTCAAATGCTTTATTTAGGTGGCCTTAGTCAAGTAACTTCCTGTGCCAGAAGCTTTTGTCGGCCCCAGTTGAGTTCTTTATTTAACAAATTCTCTTTATCTTCCGCTTGGGGCAAAGCCCACTTGGGTGCAGCACTATTTACCTAGGGTTCTCCCCCCTCTGTCTGGCAGTTGTCTGCCTTTACTTTGGAGTTTGCAGTCATGGCCTTTTTTTTTTTCCCCTGTAGACACCAGGTTTTCTGAATAGTGAGATTATTCAAAGCAGAATTAATCTTGTCCTTTACTGGAGAACAAGATGCTTGAAGTAAACTGAGCAAGGCCTATCCTCTCACTTCTGAGCTTTGAAATTTAGAAGCCCCAGGCAAATTCAGTCCAGTGTATCTTTTTCCTTTAAGTTCAAAAGGAAAGGGAGGTTCACAAGACAAATTGAATTTTAAAACTAAAATGTAATTTTGGAAGCAATATCCACTTCCTCTTGGAAGAATGAAGATAAAGCAAGGTTTCCAAGGGAAGAGGGAGGTGAGAGGACAGAGAATGGCAGGTGAATTTATTTCCTTTCCGTCTCATCTCCTTGTATCATATTAGTTAATAATGTTGGTGATCCCATAGCAAAAAAACAAGGGATAAACTGAAAAGCCTTAAATCAGTTTTGCACCTCTCCTGATTCTTTTGATAACTTTTTCAAGCCTCTTATTTTCACCTAAAGCTTACACAGAGTGAATTTTGCTTTAATATTTATTAGTTTTGTTTTCAAAAAATGGACCTTTCACCTTCTTAGGTATTAAATAGTTTTGAACAGTAATACTGGATCTTATGTGGTTTTTTTCTTACTCTTTTTCTTTTTAAGACAGGGACTTAACCACATAGCTCAAACTTGAGGTCTTCCTGCCTCCACCTGTGAGTCTGTGATTACAGACTTGTAGGCCTGTGTCACCATGTGCAGTTCTCAAGCCAATTTTCGATTCTGTTTATGAAAGCATTTCTCCAGAGCTGGTAGAGTGGCTCAAGCAGTAAGAGTACCTGCCTAGAAAATGTGAGGCCCTGAGTTCAAACCCCAGTGCTGCCAAGAAAAACCCACTTTTCTAGCCAGGCTTGGGTGGCTCATACCTGTAATCCCAGGTGTGATGATACCAGAAGTATCATTACAATTAGTCTGACACATCTTTCCATGTTTAAAAACATCTATGTCCTTAGCTGGGTGCTGGTGGTTCACACCTGTAATTCTACCCACTCGTGAGGCAGAGTTCAGGAGGTTTGTGGTTCAAAGCCAGCCTGGGCAAATAGTTTGAGAGACCCTATCTTGAAAAAAACCCATCACAAAAAAGGGCTGGTGGTGTGGCTCAAGGTGTAGAGCTGAGTTCAAGCCCCAGTACAGCAAAAAAAATTAAAATAAATCAATGTCCTCACCAGGTATGGTGGTTACACACCTACAACCCCAGCACTCAGCAGGAGAGATAGGAGGATGATAAGTTTGAGGCTAACAGGGCTACACAGAGAGACCTGGTCTCAAAAAGGAAAAAAAAACCTGTTGTATCAAAGTAAATAGTCATTGTCTTTTAGTTTTCTGTAATGATATCTTGTTTTAATATTTCATGGATAGCTTTTTTTTTTTTAAGGAAATGACAAAAGTCACACTGAGAAGATGCTAATTCTAAAGAGAAAACATTTCATGTCTCCCCTGTTCAACTACCTGAATTTCTTCCTTTTTTTCATATCAGAAATGTTTTGATTTAAGTGCTGATTTTTGGTGTTGGGGGATTGAACCCAGGGCCTTGCACATGCTAGACAAGTGCTCTATCCTAAGCTGCTTCCCCAACCCCTCAGAAACATGTTTTGTTTTGAGACAATATGTAGCCCAAGCTGGCCCTGAACTTGCCATCCTTTTGCCTTGGCCTCCCAAGTGCTGGAATTATAGGAGGTTACCACCACTCCCAGCTTCTGGAAAAAAAATTTTGAAGGATTTATTTTAGTATAAGAGGGTGAAGTATGGAGAAGGGGAAGGGATGGAGAAAGATAAAAACATCTCTGCTTCTTACACAGGAAATGGGGGCATAGACTCCTGAATTTTTTTTTCTGGCAGTACTAGGATTTGAACTTAGGGTTCATGCTTGTTAAGCAGGCACTCTGCCACTTGAGCCACTCTGCCAGCTCTCTTCTTGTAATGGTTCTTTTTTTTCAAGACAAGGTCTGGCAAACCATTTGCCCAGGTGATCTTCTGATCTCTGCCTCCTGAGTAGCTAGGATTATAGGTGTGAGCCACTGGCACCCATCTATCATCCTGGATTTAAAAACCTGTTCCAAATAAATTTAAATTTTGACATGAAAAGAGGTTGCCTTTTAGTATTGCAATTAAAAGGCCCAGTCCTTCAAAAAAAAACAAAGCAAGAGCGGTTCCTTGGTGGCTGTGAATTTTACTATCTCTTCCCTAGGTTTTCACCTGTTGATGGTAGGAAACAATAAATGGTGCCTCCATAAATAATTTTTTCCAAAAGCAAATAGTGAAAAAGGAAAAACAAACTTCCCTGCTTTCTCTTCAACTTTTCTTCTGAAGTTTTAGCATGATGCTTTTAAGTAATAGGTGCCCCAAGTCTTTCTGCAAACCCAAATCTATCCCCTCTCTCTGTCTCTCTCCCTTTCCCTCTGTTGCCAGCCCCCGAAAAAACCAAAACAAGCATTTAGTTTTGTTTTATGCTCAGAGTTCCTGTGCATCACACTCAAACTAAGCCAGCACCCTACAACAAAGCCACACCCCAGCTCTCAGTTTGATTGACTATTTTGGCGGTATTAGGATTTCAACTAATACCTGCAGGCACTCTACTGCTTGAGTCACATCCTCCAGTCCTGTTTTGCTTTAGTTATTTTTCAGATTAGGTCTCACAAATTTTTGCCCAGGCTGCCTCGGACTGGGGTTGTCCTACCTACGCCTTCTTCTAGCTGGGATTATAGACATGACCTGCCAACTCTGGCTTCTTTTGCAGGTTTTTTTTTTTTTTAGTGGTCCTGGGGTTTGAACTCTGGGCCTCCAGCTTGCTAGGCAGGTGCTCTATGGCTTGAGGCATATCCCAGCCCCTAGCCCTCAGAATTTTAGCATCATTTTTTCCATAGTTTATTTTTTTCCTCACTGGAGTTGTTCCTTTGGCCTTGGGTCTGTCCTCTTATACTTCCAAACTCGACATTTCCGTTTTCTATCCCTTGGGTCATAAAGGGATAAGAAATAGTTACTAAGTTTAAAAAGCAGCAGAATTCATGCAAAGGCCCTGGGTTCAATCCCTAGTCCTACAAAGCAAATAAGCAAATAAACAACAGCCAAATTTACAGATCTTGCCCTATTGAGTTCTGTCTTTCTAGAATGAACTTCCCTCTGGTTTGTTTTTGATTTCTGCTGGGTCCCCTGAATTCACCCCCAGACAGGCACAGTTTAGCAGTCAGCTAGGGAATTGGGCAGAGTTCATATTCAAAATTTTGAATCTTTCACAGTTTTTTTGTTCTGTCATGCCCCCGGTCCTAACAGTTCTTTCTTTCTTTCTTTTTTTTTTTTTGGCAGTACTGGGGTTTGAACTCAAGGCCTTCACCTTGAGCCACTCCACCAGACCCTTTTTTGTGATGGGTTTTTTCCAGATAGGGTCTATTTGTCTAGGAGCAAATAGGTTTTGAACTATTTGCCTGGAGCTGGCTTTGAACCATGATCCTCCTGATCTCTGCCTCCTGAGTTGCTAGGATTATAGACATGAGCCACTGGCACCTGGTTACCTAACAGTTTTCTTGCTATCAAGATTTTCCCACTTGCTGGGCACTGATGGCTCACACCTGTAGTCCTAGCTACTTGGGAGGCTGAGATCAGGAGGATCACAGTTCTTGTCCAGCCTGGGCAAACAGTCCACCAGATCCCAAAATAACCAGAGCAAAATGGACTGGAGGCATGGCTCAAGTGTTAGAGTGTCTAGCAAGCACAAGGCCCTGAGTTTAAACCCAATACCACTAAAAAAACCAAAACTCTTAAGTTCAAGCCCCAGTACCACCAGAAAAAAAAAAAATCAAATGGCAACTTTGGCTGGCAGAGTGGCTCAAGTGGTAGAGAACATGCCCAGTAAGCATGAGGCCCTGAGTTCAAACACAGTTCTGCAAAATAATAACATAAAAATTTAAAAATGAAAGCACTTTTTAAAAAAACAAGACAAAACAAAAAACAACGCCTGCAATCCTAACTACTCAGGAGGCAGAGATCAGGAGGATCGAGGTTCAAAGCCAGCCCAGGCAAATAGTTCATGAGACCCTATCACAAATAAGGGCTGGTGGAATGTCTCAAGGTGAAGGCTCTGAGTTCAAGTCTCAGTACTGTAAAAAAAAAAAATCTCACATGTGTTCTCAGCTCTATCTTGGGCTGGTAGGGCTGATTCCTATCCTTGTCATCCCGCTGTGTTCCGTCACCATAACCATGAGGGCTGGGTAGCAGTCTCAGGCAAAAAGTCACAGACTTGCAAATCTTATTCTTTCTACTTGCAATGTTGTTGAGTAAACTAGGCTTTTTTGTGTGGTTGGTTGGTTGGTTGGTTTTGGTGGTACTGAGGTTTAAACTCATGGCTTCGTGCTTGTTAGTCAGGTGCTCTTCCACTTGAGCCATACCACCAGCCCCAAGAAACATCTTTCGTGTGCTTTTGAATCCTTTAAGTTTAAAGAGATTTCTTTTTTGGGGGGGGGGGGATGGGGTTACTAATATCTACTCTACTGCTTTTTATATATTTTTTTAGGCTTTACTATTTTATTAATTTTTTTTAACATTCTTACATTTACTCACGTGTGTATATATTGTTTGGGTCCCCGCCCCCCATTGAGGTTTTTTATTTTGTTTTTTGGTGTAGTGCTGGAATTGAGCCCCAAGGCCTTGGGTATCCTAGGCAAGTGCACTATAACTGAGCTACACCACCAGCCCCAAGAGAGTTGGAACTGCGCCCAGGGCCTCCCAGAGCATTGAGTCTGCTGGGAGCCCTCTACCAAGGGAATCACATCCCCAACCCTTTCGTTTGTATTTTGTTTTTAGATTGCATCTTTGTAACTTTGTCCTGGCTGGTTGAATTTGAGATCCCCCTGGGATTATAGGTATGCACCATTACACCCAGCTCCAAGAGTTTTTTGCTTGTTTGTTTATCTGTTGTTTGGCAGAACTGAAATTTAAACTCATGGCTCCATACTTGTGAAGCTCAACCACTTGACCCATGCCTCCAGTCCCCAAGAGGTCTTTTAAATGTATATTTCATCCAGTTTTTATCATTACCATCTCTTGAAGCATTCCTGCGACCACCTCATCCATTACCATTTTATTTCCCTGGTTTTATAAATTAAAATATAAATCCTTGGACACTTAAATAAGTTGCAACTAGCCATACAACTATCATGTAGAAGATTCTAGCTTCAAATATAGGACAAATATCCCACAGCAATACTTCTATATCGAATATCCTAGAAATATGGGTGATGGTATAAGAGGTACTTAAAATGCTTTTGCTAAAGAGCATTTACTCAGGCCCACAATTCACTAAAACAAGAGGAAAAACACCGGGTCAGTGGTTCATGCCTGTAATCCTACCTACTCAGGAGGAAAAGATCAGAATTGTGGTTTGAAGCCAGCCCCGGGGAAATAGTTCCTAAGAGCCTATCTCGAAAAAACCCACCACAAAAAGGGCTATGGAGTGGTTCACGGTGAAGGCCCTGAGTTCAAACCCAAGTACTGGAAAAAAAAAATAAATAAGAGAAAAGCCTGGCATCTCTGTCTCCATTTTGTACCTGTTGTCCTGTGCTCTGAGCCATTCTCTCCTGCAGCTACCTTGGAATCAAGGAAGGACAGGAATGATGGCAAACACCTTTATGACAAGGGACTGAATCTTCCCCTAAGGAGCAGCAGAGCCTTGAAGGACAGACCACTCCTGCAAATGAGGATGATTACCTATGATGATGTGGCTGCACCCTGGAGCAGAGGTCATCATCTCACTCAAGTGATATCAGGAATAACAACCTCTCTGGAACCCCGAAGAACCAGAATGGAGATAATGACCAACCTTACCTATTGTCCCCTGCCCTAATTCTTTGTCAATTTAAAGCTGATGTTCATCTGTGTTCCCCAAAGGTGGCTGAAGATGGGACATGCCTTTTCCCATGGCGTCTCCAGGGCTGTCCTTTCTCTCACTTCATCATGTCTTTTATTTGGCATACAGGAATGAGTGGCAGCCCCTGACATGTGGAAGCCCAGGAGTTTGGGCCCGGGGTCTCAAAACTCTGATTTCAATGGGATGTTTCAGAACCCCCACCCCCATGCTGGGGCTTTAACTCCAGGCCTCCTGCATGCTAGGCAAGCATTCTGCCACTGAACTACACTCCCAGCTCACTGTCCCAATTTCCTGAAATCACTGACTCTTATCTTTTCTGATATATTTATCAGGCTGAGGGCAGAATAGATGCAGTAGAGCTTGGAGTTGGAGGTCATGGCACAGACTTCTGCACATGGAAGTCCCTAGACAAAGTGAGGGCCTCACCCCAACTTGGCCTTAGCTTTCTTGGAAGAACCAAGAACCTAGGCAGCAGTTGAGGGAAAGCTAGACAACATTATATATAATTTCCCTTGAAGCACAGTTTTGCCTGGACCATGGCATTGTAGCTTTTTGTGGTTTTGGCTTATAGATAAACAACTTTCCCCTGCATCCTCACATGGTCTCCCTCTGTGTGTGTGTTCATGCCTGGTCTTTTTTGGCAGCAGAGGGGTTTGAAATCAGGGCTTCATATTTGCTAGGCAGGTGCTGTACCACTTGAGCCTCTTTGCTAGCCAAGAAATTCACATTTCTTGTTTCAAAATTTCTTTTGATTTTTAAAAACAATTCTAATTTTTTTGACCATCCTTGGTCAAAGTCATGTCTGTGAATAAGGCAGACTTATTGTACTTTCATAATCATTATATTCATATAGTCAATATTGTCTATTGTGAAACTTCTAACTCATTTTTAAAAATTAATTATTTGCAACTCCCTATTTTCTTTTTCTTTTCTCTCTCTCTCTCTTTTTTTTTTCTCTTCGGTATTGGGTTTGGACTCAAGGCCTATACCTTGAGCCACTCCACCACATCTTTTTTGTGATGGATTTCTTTGAGATAGGGTCTCATGAACTGTCTTTGAACCACAATCCTCCTGATCTCTGCCTCCTGAGTAGCTAGGATTATAGATTGCAGGCATGAGCCACCAATGCCTGACTCTCTTCCTTTTTTTTTTGAGACAGGGTCTCACTATGTAGCCCAGGCTGACCTGAAACTCAAGATCCTCCTGCCTCAGCTTCCTAAGTTCTGGGGTTACAGGTTTGGAGGCTTGGTAGTTCTTAAATTTTGTTTTGGGAGTTCTTTTCTTCTTTTTCTTTTTTTTTTTTTTTGTGGCACTGGGATTTGAACTCAGACTTCATGCTTGCTAGGTAGGTGCTCTTACCACTTGAGCCATTCCATCATCCCTTGTTTTCCTTTTTTTATTTTTTTTTTTTGGTGGAACTGGGGCTTGAACTCAGGGCCTTCATCTTGAGCCACTCCACCAGCCCCACTTTTCTGTAGGGTTTTTCGAGATACAGTCTCAAGGAGCAAACTACTTGCCCAGGCTGACTTCGAACCTTGATCCTCATGATCTCTGCCTCCTGAGTAGGTAGGATTACAGGTGTGAGCCACCGCAGCCAGCCATATTATGTTTTAATTATCTATTGTTTTTTCGTTTGTTTGAGACAGGATTTTGCTATGTAGCCCACTCCAGCCTTGAACTCAGAGCCTCCTGGCTCAGCCTCTGGAGGGCTGGGACATAGACACGCAAAACCGTGTACAGATTATAGGTGTTGTGCAAACACCACCTTTTCTTAAAGTATATTTTGTCTAATATTCTACCATTCTATTTTGCACACATGACAATCAGGTTTTTAATCCTATATCAGTCCAACAAAATCCTCCTGTCAAGGTCACTAATGAAAAAAATCACAAATGGTCTCCATAGTACTAAGTCAAATAACAAATCTTAGTCCTTGTCATTTGTCTGTGAGGAGGCAGTCTTTCTGACTCTAAGTCATGTATTAAGATAAAAATTCGATTTCAGAAAAGATGTTTCATGTTTGACTCTTGTGAACAAACACCAAAAGGTCTTTAGAGCTGTGAGTGTTGAATGTTTTTTTGTTTTTCTAAACACTGTACTCTTTATTTCCAAATGTATATTTGACTTCACTTTCCTGTGGTACTGATTTGTTTTGTTTTTGGTTGAACTCAGGGCCTTGTGCTTACTGCTTGAGCCACTCTGCCTGCTGTGTGGGTTATTTTCGAGATATGGTCTTGTTTTCTGCCCACGCTGGCCCTTAATCCTATTTGTGCCTCCCCAAGTAGTAAGTGGGATGACAGGTGAGTGTCACCATGCTCAACCATTGATTGAGATGGGGTCTTGCAACCTTTTTTGCCTGATCTGGTCTCGAATCATGATCCTCAGGCCTCGGCCTCCCAAGGAGCTAAGATTACCGATTTGAGCCACAGCACCAGGCTGATACTGGAGATTGAACCTAGGTTCTCACACATGCTAAATAAGCACTCTACAATTTCAGACACTTTCCCAGCCCCTCCCCATTTTATTTGGTAAAGAATATAAATTTATTTGGTTCACGGTTCTGGATGACAGGAAGACCAAGCACATGATGTTGGAGTCAGCTTGGCATCTAGTTAGGGCCTTCAGGTTCTTTCTTTTTCTATTTCTTTTTCTTTTTTTTTTTTTTTAGGTGGTATTGGGGTTTGAACTCAGGGCTTCACGTTTGCTAGGCAGGCACTCTAACAATTGAACCCCTTTGCCAGCTCCAGAGCAGGCCTCTTGATCTTTTTCCTGATGTATGCTATATCAATACTATTTCATATGTACATTATCAGTGTAACTTTCGGTAACCTTTCTGGTGTTTGTCAATTTAGATCAGGCCCACCTTTCCCTCACCTGCTGAGTACCAAATGACTAATCTCCCACACTGAGACCCATGAAGCCCTTTTTTCTCTGAGGCACGCTTTCCATGAGGCAAATCTGAGAGTGGGTCTCTGGCATGTCCCTCCCTATGAAGAAGAACTGTAACTTTAATTTAAAATTCCTGCCAGGAATGCAGAGGTGGTCCAACATATGAAAATCAATAAACGTAATAAACCACATTAACAGAAGCAAAGACAAAAACCACTTGATCATCTCAATAGATGCAGAAAAAGCCTTTGATAAGATCCAACACCATTTCATGATAAAAGCTCTAAGAAAACTAGGAATAGAAGGAAAGTACCTCAACATTATAAAAGCTATATATGACAAACCTACAGCCAGCATTATACTTAATGGAGAAAAACTGAAACCATTCCCTCTAAAATCAGGAACCAGACAAGGATGCCCACTATCTCCACTCCTATTCAACATAGTACTGGTTTTCCTAGCCAGAGCAATTAGGCAAGAAGAAGGAATAAAAGGAATACAAATAGGTAAGGAAACTGTCAAAATATCCCTATTTGCAGATGACATGATCCTATACCTTAAAGACCCAAAAAACTCTACTCAGAAGCTCCTAGACACCATCAATAGCTACAGCAAGGTAGCAGGATATAAAATCAACATAGAAAAATCATTAGCATTTCTATACACTAATAATGAACAAACTGAGAAAGAATATATGAAAACAATTCCATTTACAACAGTCTCAAAAAAAAATCAAATACTTAATTGTAAACCTAACAAAAGATGTGAACGACGTCTACAAGGAAAACTATAAACTTCTGAAGAAAGAAATTGAGGAAGACTACAGAAAGTGGAGAGATCTCCCATGCTCATGGATTGGTAGAATCAACATAGTAAAAATGTCAATACTCCCAAAAGTAATCTACATGTTTAATGCAATTCCCATCAAAATTCTAATGACATTCATTAAAGAGATTGAAAAATCTACCGTGAAATTTATATGGAAACACAAAGGCCACGAATAGCCAAGGCAATACTCAGTCAAAAGAACAATGCAGGATGTATCACAATACCTGACTTCAAACTATATCACAAAGCAATAACAATAAAAACAGCATGGTATTGGCACAAAAACAGACATGAAGACCAATGGAACAGAATAAAGGACCCAGATATGAAGCCAGACAACTATAACCAACTTGTCTTTGACAAAGGCGCTAAAAATATATGATGGAGAAAAAGCAGCCTCTTCAACAAAAACTGCTGGGAAAACTGGTTAGCAGGCTGCAAAAAACTGAAACTAGATCCATGTATATCACCCTATACCAAGATTAACTCAAAATGGATCAAGGATCTTAATATCAGACCCCAAACTCTAAAGCTGATACAGGAAAGAGTAGGAAATACTCTGGAGTTAGTAGGTATAGGCAAGAACTTTCTCAACGAAACCCCAGCAGCATAGCAACTAAGAGATAGCATAGATAAATGGGACCTCATAAAACTAAAAAGCTTCTGCTCAACAAAAGAAATGGTCTCTAAACTGAAGAGAACACCCACAGAGTGGGAGAAAATATTTGCCCGCTACACATCAGACAAAGGACTGACAACCAGAATATACAGGGAACTTAAAAAATGAAATTCTCCCAAAACTAATGAACCAATAAAGAAATGGGCAAGTGAACTAAACAGAACTTTCTCAAAAGAAGAAATTCAAATGGCCAAAAAACACATGAAAAAATGCTCACCATCTCTAGCAATAAAGGAAATGCAAATTAAAACCACACTAAGATTCCACCTCACCCCTGTTAGAATAGCCATCATCAGCAACACCACCAACAACAGGTGTTGGCGAGGATGCAGGGAAAAGGAACCCTCCTATACTGTTTGTGGGAATGTAAACTAGTACAACCACTCTGGAAAAAAATTTGGAGGCTACTTAAAAAGCTAAACAATGATCTACCATTTGATCCAGCAATACCACTCTTGGGGATATACCCAAAAGACTGTTACTCCAGAGGCACCTGCACACCCATGTTTATTGTGGCACTATTCGCAATAGCCAAGTTATGGAAACAGCCAAGATGCCCCACTACTGACTAATGGATCAACAAACTGGTATCTATACACAATGGAATTTTATGCAGCCACGAAGAAGAATGAAATGTTATCATTCACTGGTAAATGGATGGAATTGGAGAACATCATTCTGAGTGAGGTTAGCCTGGCCCAAAAGACCAAAAATCATATGTTCTCCCTCATATGTGGACATTAGATCAAGGGCAAACACAACAAGGGGATTGGACTTTGAGCACATGATAAAAGCGAGAGCACACAAGGGAGGGGTGAGGATAGGTAAGACACCTAAAAAATTAGCTAGCATTTGTTGCCCTCAACGCAGAGAAACTAAAGCAGATACCCTAGAAGCAACTGAGGCCAATAGGAAAAGGGGACCAGGAACTAGAGAAAAGGGTAGATCAAAAAGAATTAACCTAGAAGGTAACACACATGCACAGGAAATTAATGTGAGTCAATGCCCTGTATAGCTATCCTTATCTCAACCAGGAAAAACCCTTGTTCCTTCCTATTATTGCTTATACTCTCTCTTCAACAAAATTAGAGATAAGGGCAAAATAGTTTCTTCCAGGTATTGAGGGGGTGGGGAGGGGAGAGGGAAGGGGCGGAGTGGGTGGTAAGGGAGGGGGTGGGGGCAGGGGGAGAAATGACCCAAGCATGTATGCACATATGAATAATAAAACAATAAAAATTAAAAAAAAAAAAAGCCTGGGATGCTGCCCTTGGTCCTTTGTAGTAAGCATTCTGCTTACCTCCCATATTGGTTCTCATAAATGACAATTTGTTTATTTATTCTCATTTGTTTCTTTTCCCATAGAAAATCAGCATAGTCTTGGAAGAATCTAGAGCAACACAGACCCTGAGACAAGCACAGACGGGTTCAGCATTTGACCAAATGAGCTCTTTTCCTTTCTTCAGATGCTGTTGTGGGTTGGACATGAAATGACCCCAAAGGCTCAGGTGTTAAAGCCTTGGTCCCCAGTGCAGTGTTCAGAGGTGCGATTGTTAGGGAGTGATTGAGATTAGTCCAAGAGAGATCTGACCTGATCAATATATTAATCCATAAATGGAGTCATCATTTGGCATTATTAGGGGGTGGTAGAAAGAAAGATGTGGGCCAAGTTGGAGGAAGCAGGTCACTGGGGGCTTGCTGTGAAAGGATGTCTCTTGTCCCCAGCCGCTCTCCCTCTCTCTCTCTCTCTCTCTCTCTCTCTCTCTCTCTCTTTCTTCTCTCTCTCTGTCTCCTGCGTGCCATGGGGTGAGCAGCTTTGCTCTGCCATGCCTTCCTCACCATGATGCCTTGCTCAGACCCAAAGTAATGGGTCCAGCCAATCATGGACTGAACCTTTTGAAACCATGAGCCAAAAGAAATCCTTCTTCCTTTGTATTTCTCAGGTATTTTGTCACAGTGATGGAAATTAGATTGACATAAATACCCAGAAAACTCCATACTCAGAAAGGCACTGTCATCTTCACTTAGGGAATCAAAAGCTAATCCTCTTTACTTGTCTGAATGTCTGGTTTCTTTGTTATTTCTTCTTACTTTGGCCCCAGAAACATTTAACATACCCTTAGTGGGTTAGGAGAAGTCCCCTTTCTAGCTGTAGTGCTTACTCTAGGAGGTCAGGATGGGAGCCCAGTCCCACTTAATCTCATTTTAGATTTTTATGTTCTCCTATGAGTAATTTGTAATTGGTACACCAGAAAAACCAAATTGGTGAGCTTTTGTTCCTGAATTATGCTATGGTCTAGATATGGTTTGCCCCTAAAAGTTCATGTCCAGAAAATTTGGTCCCCAGCGTGGTGATGTGGAGAGGCAGTAGAACCTTTTAGAGGTAAAGACTAGGGCTGGTGGAGTGGTTCAGGAAGTACCTGCCTAGTGAGTGTGAGGCCCTGAGTTCAAACTCGTTACCACCAGAAAAGAGAAAAAGGAGGAAGTAAACAGTAGTGGGAAGAAGTGATTAAGAGGGATTAATGCTTTTTTTCTTTTTCTTCTTTTGGCAACACTTTGCTTTTAAACTCAGGGCCTCTCCCTGCTAGGCAAGTGCTCTACCACTTGAGCCCACTCCACCAGTCCAGTGCTTTTTTTACACACTAGACCCTTGATATCTGCAGGTACGTGGTTCCAAGGAGACAGCACTGAGGACATACCAAGCTGCTCAGCGTGCACAGAGCTCAGTGCTGTCCTGGATGCTTGACTCATTTTCCGCGTAACACGGCCCAACTTCCACTAAAGACATTCAACAAATCTCAAATCGTCACTCCTTCCCTTCAGTTAAGCGCATACGTATTCTTTTTTGGCTTGAAAAGATTACCATAACTTCCATCTTGCTTTTTTGGGCACCATTTACTTTTTGGGAGGCATATATTTACAAAATTAAGGTCAGGGAAACACTTAACAGATCACACAATGATTTATACACAACTGACGACAACACAGGACTAAAAGCTTCTTCCATCAATTGAGGTGCGTAAGGCACGCACTGAAATTAAAATTTTTGGTTTTTGAAATTTCTTTTGATTTTTAAAAATTAATTAAGTTTTGACCGTTTGGTCCAAACCGCTTGTGGCAAATCTGCAAATGAAACAGGCTTACGGTGGTAGTTTCTTCCTCTGGGAAGCCTGTGAGATTGGATTGTTATAAGAACCTGGCACCGGCCCTAGATCTCCCTTGCTGCTTTGCCTGCACACGCATCCCTTCTGTACATGTCTGGGTTCCTTTCTACTTTTCTGTCATATTATAAGGCAGCCAGGGGTTTTTACCAGAATGCCAGAATCACGCTCTTTGGATCTTCCAGCTCCCAGAATTGTGAATTAGATAAGCCTGTTTGTTTTATAAAGTACTCAGCCTTAGGTTTTTTTGTCATAACAGCACAAAATGGATGATGGCAACTTTCTCATTTATGGGGCACATTTTCCAAAATGTATGCAAAGCCCTAAACATCAAATTGCAAACACTGATCTGTGCCACCGGCAGGGCCCTGACCAGGTAGAATGGAAACTATAACAAGAGTTAACCAACAAAATGTGCTACAAGAGGAGTAGGGACCCCATAAATGGCAGGGTAATGAATTGCGGGGCTCAGGCCATATAAAGTCAACTTGCACCTAAGGAGATCCCTCCTTGCGGTGTGCGGAGACACATTGTCTCCTTCTCAGTCTCCTCTTCTTTCTCTTCCTTTTCCTCCTCCTTTTTCCTCATTCTTCCTCTTCTTTCTCTCCTCCTCCTTCCTCCTCCTCTTCTTCCTCTTCCTCTTTCTCCTTCTTCCTCTCCTTCCTCTCTCTTCCTCCTTCTTCCTCTTCCTCTTTCTCCTTCTTCCTCTCCTTCTCCTTCCTCTTTCTCTCCTCCTCCTTTTTATTTTATTGGTTTGTTTGATTGTTTTGATGTAACCAGACATCAAATTCCTTCCACTTTAGTATCCAGAGTGCTGGGACTGTAGGCATGCCCCACCACCCCCAGCAGCACACTGTGTTCTTCTTTTCAAGGAGTCATTTCTATTTGAATTTTCTCTTAATTTTACTTACTGAGTTTAAGTGCATTTTATTTATTTGTTGTGGTGCTAGGGACTGAACCCAGGGCTTACATATACTAGACAAGCACTCAGCAATCACATCCCCAGCCCTGCATTTTACTTTTAGACCATCTATGTGGCATATATATATATTTTTTTTCTTTAAAAACAATGCCTCCAAGCCTGTAATCCTAGCTACTCAGGAGGCAGAGATCAAGAGGATTGTGGTTTGAAGCCAGCCCAGGCAAATAGTTCCATGAGATGCTACCTTGAAAAACCCTTCACAAAAATAGGGCTGGTGGAGTGGTTCAAGGTGAAGGCCCTGAGTTCAAACCCCAGTACCTCAAAAAAAAGAAACAAAAAAAACCAGTGCCTCCATTCCAAATGAATTATAATCAAATAAACGAAAGTCTCTTCCCCAGATGCCACCAGTCACAAATGGGGACTTATACATTCTCATGTTGATGACAAGCAGCAGCAGTTATGATGACAAGGGATAAAATCAAAGTAATTGCAAAATTTATTCCCATTTTTTCATTTCATCCATAAAGAAAACCATACATAGGGTCACACCATCCTCCTGGTAGTCAAGGATTCATGTTTTCAAAGATCTGGTAGTTTTTATGTTTGTTTGAGACAGGGTCTTGCTAGATAACCCATGCTGGCCTTGAACTCAGGATCCTCCTGAGTGCTGGGATTAAAGGCATGCACCACCATACTTTGCCTTTTTCTTTTTAGACAAGGTTTCTAAAATTCTTCTGCTCAGGGGATCCTCCTACCTCAGCCTCCAGAGTGTTTTACCATATGTGGTTTCTGAAATCAGTGCTTGGTTTTGTTCTGCAGCTCTTGTCCCAAAAGGTTTTATTCTTTCTGGCCTCTGTTTTGTTAAGTTTTCCTTTGATTGATTTTGTGCAATCTTTGATGTACTTCCTGTAGGCTTCTTTTGTGGCATTGATTGCCTGCAAGTGATGGTTCAGGATGAGATCAACACCAGTGATCACTGCTCACAGCACCTTTGTCCTGGGGGCCTTCAGCAGAGGTTTTTCACAAATGGGTGAGTCATCACTGGCCAGCTTCCCTCTGTCTCTAGGCGCAGCACGGCCGAAGCTCCAGATGTCAGCCAACAACTCATCACAGCAGATGTGGTCCTATACACAACAATCATGTCTCTAGCTGGGCACAGTGGCTCGTGCCTATAATCCCAGTTACTTGGCAGGCTGAGATCAGAAAGATCTCAGTTCAAGGCCATTCTGGGCAAAAAGTTAGTGGGGATCCCATCTCAACCAATAACTGGGGATGGTGGTGTGTGCCTGCCATCTTAGCTGCATAAGAAGCATAAATAGGAGGATGAAGAACTAGATGGATTTGGCAAAAGCTCACCCTATCCCAAAAATAACCAAAGGAAAAAAGACTGGGGCATGGCTCAATCGGTAGAGCACCTTCCTAGCAAGCAGGAGGCTCTGAGTTCAAATCACAGTACCACCACCACCAAAAAAAAAATAAATAAAAAAGATGGCATTGTCACTATAGAAGGATCGCAGTTCTAGCTTAGCAGTTGTTCAGAGTCGTTAAGGTGCAGACCAAGGGGTGCTGGGCGTGGAGGTAGTGAGTGAGCAGAAAAGCTTAAGTTCCCTTTTAGAAGGAGCACTGGCTGCCAAACCAACACTCGAGGCATTTCCACCTTTGGTATCTGGTCTAGTTAAAGGTTTTTGGAGCAAGTACTGCCTTCTTTTTTTTTTGGCAGTAGTGGGTTCTGAACTCAAGGCCTACACCTTGAGCCACTCCACCAGCCCTTTTTTGTGATAGGTTTTTTTGAAGTAGGGTCTTTTGAACCATTTGCCTGGGCTGACTTTGAAACTCCATCCTCCTGATCTCTGCTTCCTGAATTAGCTAGGATTTCAGTTGTGAGCCACCAGTGCCGGGCTAAAAACTGCTCTCTGTGAAGTGGGCAGAGCCTTGGAACACAGTCATCACCACCATGTCTGTGTAGCCCATCTTCATGGATATGGGCATTTCATTGCATGCCTGCCCCATACTGCAAAGTGAAAGCCCAAAGGTATTAAGCTGTTGCTTGAGTCTAACTCCTCTGCAGACTACACATCACATAATATCCTAAAGCTTAAAAGGTACTTCTAGGTTTTTAGAACCTTGTGGCAGTCTTGTCCACAAGGGGAGAAGGAAGTAGCTCATCCTGAGGTATCCACAACAGACCGGGAAAAACATACAACAAAATCTCCACACGCTGCACACGGAATCACAAGACCCCTCAGGTCAGTGCTAGGGAGCCTGAAGGGCTGGTTTTGACTTGCAGGGCTAGTGCCGACCATAGGGCTTATGACGGTGTTTCCTGTGTTTACGTGCATGCTTTTCTCTTATTCTCAGGGAGGTTCCTTATTCTCTATTTTCCTCCACATGCCTATTTTTCAGTAATAAGGATTTTGGTGGGTCTGGGGTTTAAACTCAGGGCTTTGCACTTGCAAAGTAGGCACTCCACTGCTTGAGCCACCCCCTCCAACCTATTTTGCTCTGGTTATTTTACAGATGGGGGTCTTGAAAACTATCTTCCTCGGCTGGTCTGGAACCTTGATCCTCCTACTCTCAGTCTCCCAAGTAGCTAGGATTATAGGCATGAGCTACTGGTGCTTGGCTCTGGTTGGTTCTCTTTACCTAATCCTTTAATTGTTTGGAATTTATCCTTTCTAAGGTTTATTCATGGGATAATTCTCCTATTGAATAATTTCAATGACATTAGCCCTGCGTTGAACTTACATTTGTCCAGAAAAGATTTGTGTTTACTGTCAATTGTTTGGGGCCTGTCCTAACCTACGACCATTTTCCATTTGCAGTTTCTTGCTCAGTGTGTGTGTGTGTGTGTGTGTGTGGTGCTGAGGACCAAATTCAAGGCTTCACACATACTAGGCAAACTATACCCTTGGTCTTCCATCATAGTTTCTTAATCACACAGGAAGCACGAAATCAGATAGTAAAACCTCATGGGGGTGGGCTAGGTATTTGCTCACACCTATAATTCTAGCTACTGAAGAAACAGACAAGAAAAAAAACCAAAACCCAAAACAAGAAACAGACAGGAGGATGGATGTTTGATGCCACCCTGGGAAAATAGTTCTCAAGACCCTATCTCAAAAATAACCAACATCAAAAAGTGCTGGCGGGGTCCCTCAACTTGTAGAGTGCCTGCCTTGCAAGTATGAGGCCCTGAGTTCAAATCCCAGTATCACAAAAAAAAAAAAGAAGAAGTAAATTAAAAAATAAAAAGATATTTGAGACTGGAAGTATAGCACAGTGGTGAAAGGCTTGCTTAACACAGGTAGGAAAAGTTTTTGTTTTTTTTTTTTGTGGTACTAGGGTTTGAACTCAGGGCCTTATGCTTGCTAGGGAGGCACTCTACCAGATGAGCCACTCCACTAGTTCTTTTTTGTGTTGGGTTTTTTGAGATAGGGTCTTCAGTACTACTTGCCTGGGCTGGCTTCCAACTTCTAGCTTCCTGATCTCTACCTCCAGAGAGTAGTCAGGTTTACAGGAGTGAGGCACTGGTGCCTGGCAAAGTCCTGAGTTTGATTCCCAGCACCAGAGGAAAAAAACAAAAAAACAGATTTGAATTTACTTGCACAAGATTTGAATTTCATCTTGGAAATCCATCCTCCCAACTCTGATGACCCAGTCCTATTAAGCTGTGGCAGGAAAGCAGGGAGGGAGAAGGGAGATAATGACAGACAATGAGTGTAACAGTGAAACAAACAAAACTGGATTTGAGGAATGTCACATAGCACCTGGGGCAAGACCAGAGAAGGGTCATCTCGCCCCAGAGGTTAAAATGCCCAATGAGATAATATGTGGCCATGTATGGGACAAGCTGTACCCCCATTTCTGTAACCCGCTCTAAATGGTATGTAAGGAGAGCCCTTTTTGTTCTCGGGACTCAGCCTTGGGATGTGAATCCGCTGAGTTGCTGCCAGCTTAATAAACTTGCTTCCCGAAAGCTTTAGTGCACCATCTCACTGTCTGAGCCCTCCTACAACATTTCTGGGGACTCATCCAGGATTTGGAGTGGTGTTTTCACCTTCTTGTCACCTGGATCAGCATCCCACTTTTGCATTGGTACTGAGTCCATAACCCAAACTCTCAATGTAACTTCATGTTATGTTTGTAGAAGAACGGATATGGGAGACCATTGACCATGGGAGACAAAAGAAAACCCACAATAGCCCTTTAATAAAACCACTCTTCCTAGCCACGGGGAGAGCATTTGGCTCCTAAAAAAAAAACTAAAAACCTCTATTATCAGGAATTACTGTATCTCCCAATTCTCCACACCGGTGGGGACCCGATCTGTTTGGGACAAAAGTTTTACAATGATACCGCTCAGGAGATTCAGTGGTGGTGGTGGTGGGGTCCCAATCACACGGAGTCCCAACCTCACCCACTGGCCAACTCCCCTAAGCTTGCAATAGCCTGGAATAATCTGACCGCAGGCATGGAGTGGTGGGCGCCTAAGGGGCTACATTGGATCTGTGGAGAATGAGCTTACACATTCCTTCCCAATGACTAGTTAGGATCCTGTGTGCTGGGCACCATCAGGCCTTCTTTCTTCTTGCTCACCCTCAGACAAGGTGAAAAATTAGAAGTCTCCATATGTGAAAAAATGGTAAACAGTAAAAAGCGAGATACCCTACAGATAGGGGACTGGAAGGATGATGAATGGCCTCCAGAGCGGGTCATTCAATATTATGTTCCCACTACATAGGCAGAAGATGGCTCCCAGGGCTGTTGCACCCCAATCTATACACTCAGCTACGTCACTTGGCTTCAGTCAGGAGTTGAAATTATAACTAATAAAACAGCTAAAGCCCTCAACATATTAGCCAAACGACAAACTAAAATATGAAACACCATCTACCAAAACTGTTTGGCTTTGGACTACTTGCCAGCCTTGGAGGGTGGCGTATGTGGAAAATTCAATCTGAGTAACTGCTGTTTACAGAGTGATGATGAGGAAAAGGTAATTGAAGAGATTACTGACAAGATGAGAAAGCTTGCTCATGTCCCTGTGCAGACCTAGAAGGGATGGAGTCCCAGTGACCTGTTCAGGGCTGGTTCTCAGCCCTAGGTGGCTTCAAGACCTTAATAGGGATAATGTTCCTTGTCTTAGGAGCATGCCTGATATTACCCTGCCTAATCCCCTTCTTCAGGACCATATGGAAACCACTATAGAAAGAAAGACAGCTGCTCATGTAATGACACTGTGGAAATATAAACCCTTAGATCAAGATAATGCTCTTTGACCCAAAAGTGGGTCTGAGCATCAAAGTGGGGAATGTGGCAGGGAGGGGGAATTGAGATAATGAGAGACAATGAGGGAGATAATGAGAGACAATGAGTGCAACAGTGAAGAAAAAACAAAAAAGGATTTAAGGAATGTCATATAGCAGCTGGGGTGAGACCAGAGAAGGGTCACCTCACCCCAGAAGTTAAAAGTAGCCAATAAAATAGTATGTGACCATGTATGGGACAAGCTGTACCCTCCATTTCTGTAACCTGCTCTAAATGGTATATAAGGAGAGCCTCCTTTGTTCTCCGGACTCAGCTAGGGATGGAAATCTGCTGAGTTGCTGCTGGCTTGCTTCCTGAAAGCTTTGGTGCCCCATCTCTCTGTCTGAGTTATCCTACAACAATGTCGCAAGGCCTCCTGCCATCAGGAAGGTATTTAAATTTACTTACCTGTATCTGAATGTTGCTGAGTCTATAGTCATTTCCTGCATTATGGCAAACAATTAGTTCAATGAGCATGAGCAAAACAGAGTAGTCAAGTGTTCTATGACTTTGGCCTTGGCCTTCTGCAGGGTGAGGCCAGCTCCTGTCATCCAGGCTCCAGCTAGTGCCCAGGACCTGGAGGTGGGGTCAGGGGGACTGCTTGTCGCATCAGGACGCCTGGCGGGCTTGGTGGCATCAGGTCACTGTGTTTTGTAGCTGAGAAATACAGTTTGTAGCTATGGAACTCAAGGGTTCTGGTGGAGATCAGGAGGAGCAAGGTAACCTTTGTTGGGATCAGCAGCTCAGAGATCCCCAACCAAGGTAACAGATTTGTTACCAATGATTTATTGTGCTGCCCTGGCTGTCTGGTTCACAACAGGTGAGGGTGGTGTGATGGTGGCACAGGCCTCACTTGCAGCCTGGTAGCAGGTCACCTCCCTCTGAACTTTGCCCAGAAGCACTCCTTTTACCTTGTCCCTGCCAGGCTTACCCACATCCCTGGGTGGAGGACCACAGGCCACCTCTCCTGGTGCCGAACAGAACCTTGACCAAATTTCTGCAACAAACACTTTGGGTCAAAAAAAGAAAGTGACATTTCAACTTGAATTTTATCCAAAGTCCAGGTGGATCTGGGGGGTGCCAAAAGAGGATCACTAACATCCAACACGTTACGACAGTTACAGACTGTGAGCTCCAGGTTCACCCTTCCACGCATGCCTGAGTTGTGTGTGTCTGTTTGAGACAGGGTCTTGCTAAGTATCGCAGGGTGGTCTGAAATTTGAGATCCTCTTACCTCTGCTTCCTGTTAGGATTACAGGCTGCACCACCACGCCCTGCACCACATCAGGCTCCTGTGTTTTGCTTTGTTTTTTTCATGGTTACTAGGTTTGATCTCAGGGCCTTGGGTTCTACCCCTTGAGCCTTGCCCATAGTCCTTTTTGCTTTTATTTTCCAGACAGGGTTTCATGCTTTTTGCCCCAGCACGTCTCAAACCATGATCCTTCTACCTCCACCTCCACCTCCTATGTGGGATTATAGGCATGCACCTGGCTTGTTGAGATGGGGGTATTTTACTTTTTGCCTGGGTTGTCCTCAAACTGTGATCCTCACTATCCCTACCTCTTGAGTTGCTGGAATTATAACTGTATCACCATGTCCAGCACACATACCTGCTTCTTATTTATGTAGTGGGACTGGGGTTAAGTCAGGATTTTGAGCTTATAAAGCAGGTGCTTTACTACCTGACCACATTTCCAGTCCATTTTGCTCTGGTTATTTTGGAGATGGTGTCTTGAGAGCTATTGCTTAGGCTGGCCTAGAACTGTGATCCTCCCAATCTCAGCCTCCCACATATCTATGATTACAGGCTTGAGCCACTGGTGCCCAGCTTCATACTTGCTTTTTTTGGGGCAGTACTGGCATTTGAACCACTTAAGCCACTCTGCCAGACCCATACCTGCTTTTTAATGGATGGGATTCTTAAGCATTTCTTTGAGTGTTGAGCACAGTTTTTTCTCAGTAGATGGTGCTAGAAAGAGATTGCAGGAGGAAGACGAAGTTTCTTGCTGGTTCTGGTGTCTACACCATAGGCCAGCAGGATAGATGGATGTTTCATGGTGCCCCACCTGAGCTATGCCTTGGGGCTAGTGACCATTTTCCACAGGAACATCAGGCTCCAGGCTTCCTACCCACACTAGTGCCCTTCTGCACGCCTGCACGTCTGACATCCAGCTGTGGCTCACCTGGAGTTGTTACCTGCTTGCTCAGAGTCCCCACACCAGCTCCTGCCTGGACAATGTACCAAAGTTCTCTGCCAGTGGGCAGCCACTACACCTTCTCCAGTAAGGTCTGAACATGTTTGGAGATGGAGGTGCCCTCCTTTCCAGTTTGTACTTCCCTTCTCCCTCAGTCCTGAGATACTCAGTTGAGTTCTCTAACACCTTGTAGTACTTGGATTACAAAGCTTGATACTTTTTTTTTTTAAAAAGTGGGACTGGGGTTTGAACTCAGGATTTCATGCTGACTAAGCAGGCACTCTACTGCTTGAGCCACACCTGCAGTCCATTTTGGTCTGGTTATTTTGGAGATGGAGTCTTGTGAACTAGCTGGCCTCCTGATGTCAGCCTCCCAAGTAGCTGGGATTACAGGTGTGAGACACCAGTGCCCGACAACAGCTTGATACTCTTTACACTAAAATTTCCATGTTTCAAATCAATGTGTCATTTCTGTCTTATTATTTTTGCAGTACTGGGTTTGAACTCAGCATCTACACCTTGAGCCACTCCACCAGCCCTTTTTGTGTTAAGTATTTTCGAGATAGTCTCTTGAACTATTTGCCTGGGCTGGGTTTGAACCTCGATCCTCCTGATCTCTGCCTCCTGAGTAGCTAGGATTACAGGCATGAGCCACCAGTTCCTGGCTATTATTATTTTTGCATACTGGGGTTTGAACTCAAGGCCTCATTTGCTAGGCAGGCACTCTACCACTTGGGCCACTCCAACAACCCTGTTTTGTCTTGGTGTTTTTTGAGATAGGGTCTTGAGAACTATTTGCCAGGGCTGGCTTCAAACTGAGATCAACTTGCTCTGTCTCTTGAGTGGGTAGGATTACAGGCATGAGCCACTGGTGCCCAGTATAACTGAAAGATTTTAAGCAAAGGAGTGACCATCTGATTCTGAAGGGCTGAGGATATAGATCAGTGGTACAGGACTTGCCTAACATGTGAAAGATACTAGGTTTGATGTATAGTGCTAAAAAGAAAAAAATTCTAAGAGGTCTTTTTGCTTATGTGGATAATGAATTACAAGGAAGCAAGGATGAAAAATGCAACTAAGACAGTAAGACAGCTAACAATGAGGGTGAAGATGGTGTAGTTGGCCAGTGAGGCTCTTCTGGGACTCTAACATTCACAGTACCATAGTACAAGTAGAATTATGAGAAAGAGGAAGGCTCCTAAAGCTCACACCTGCACTTAGATGTCATTTACAAGCTAGGATTTATTATATGCAAATATTTTTGCCACCTCATTTGTTCTCTTTGAAACAATAAGATGCAATTGCATAAATAAAGTGGCCAGAGGTATGAGATAGGTGGTAGAGCTCCTATCTAGTGAGCTCAAGGCTCTGATTTTAGACTCCAGTGTGTGTGGTTGGGGACTCAGGCCTGGGCTAAGTAGAAATAGTCTTAGCATGTGAATGGTCAGCATTGGCAGACAGAGGCATGGGATCTGAGTGGATGCAGTACTGGATGAGGTGTTTTATTAGACACATGGTAAGTCAAACTAAAAAGGCAACAGTAATTTGCTCTGGAGGGAATGTGTGATCTGCTAGTGGACTTAAAAGTGTTTTCTGTAGCTGACTGGAAGCCATTCACAGATTTCAAACAGGACAGTGACATGTCATCGAGATCCCTTCAGGAATTTTAGGGCTGGAGGTGTGGCTCATGTAGAGGCATAGAGAACATCTACCTAATAAAGCAAGCTCATGGCTGAGTTCAAACCCTAGTACCACCAACAAGAAAAAGATAAGATGAATTCTAGAGAGCAAAGATCGGAGGAAGCAAGAAATGATATGAGAGAAAAACAGAAGGAAACAGCTAATTCTTACTGGGCAAAGATAGCAGCACAATTTATTAAGTATGAAGAGCCATGCATAATAAACAGATACTGCTATTGTCATATGTATGAGACTCTAAGAAACTTGCTCTAGATTACAACAGGTATCTACTGAATAGCCAACCCATGATTTAAAGCTGATTTTGTCATAAAATAATAATAACAATGACCTGTGATATCATATGTACATTCAGAATTTTTATTTCAAAACAAAGAACCACAGTAACATTAATAGAAAACCCATATGCAGATATTCACAATCTGGTCACTGAGAAATGGGAAAAATTTCACCTTGCATTACTGTCAACTCACCGAGGAGCCACAAGAGTTGTTAGAAAAAAGTCACCTTCCAGCAAAGCCCCCTCTATAGCTATGTGAGTTTTTATCAAAGGCTCAACAACCAGAGAGATGGTGAGAACTGAAGACTAAAATACTGTTGTATGCCAGGGCTTGGCTAAAGTGTCTGAAATGTGTAAGCACCAAGGAGGAATAGGGAGATCAGGCAACCTACAAAAAAGCGAGGGGAGGAGAGAGTGTCTTAAGGGTCCAATCTCCATTTACAAAGGACAGGGAATGAAGAGATAAGTGTGGAGGTGTCTGTGACCTGCAGCAGGAGTCTTGTCATCTCCTCTAACCTCTCAAATGCTCCAGTTAGAAGAAAGTCTTCATGTGTTTCTTATCCCCTTCAACAAAAGCCTCTGTCTCCCTACAACAGGGTTTCCAAAGAGCCACATGCCCTGACCTTGCACTTTCTTATGTCGCTCCCATCTGAGTGAGGTTGAGCCCTCCACCCTCAACCCCATGATGTAGGCAGCTCCTACCCACAGGGAAAGGTAGCCAGATGAGTCAGAATCTAAAGTCTGGGTGTAAACTCCACCCAGCAGAGGCAGTGTTACTTATATACACAGGGATGACTTTTAATACATTCTATTCAAAAGGAAGACTATAGGAACAAAGGAAACCAGTCACCAATAAACTACTTTCACCCAGAGCAAAGTGACAATGCACATACATTCAAATTCTCATGTGTGGGCTACACTGCACCTTTACTCATACTATCTCAAACGTGTGTATCAGAAAAGAGTCAAGGCCCCTAAAGAGACTTGGAATAGCATCACAGTAACATGGTGACAAGGCTAACTTGACACAGGGACAGACAGATAAGCATGCCATGACCCGAGAGCAACAGCACACTTAAACTAGGCAATAATCGTTCAGGAGAGATCCTCTCCCAGAGCTGAGATTACAAATTCCAAGTTAGCTGCGAACATTCTTCTCAGAATCCCCTTAAAGCTACAAGTTAAAATAAAATAAAAGTCAACACGTAAAATCTCTTAAAGAACAAAATGAAGAAATTCCAAGCCTCTACCAAGTACCACTTTTTTAGATTTCTCATTTGGAGGGCTCTCCCACCAGATGGGTGGGATCACTTTAAAAAAAAAAAAGTGAGTCCACTACAAGGAGAAGGAGTTGTTTGGTGCAGGGAAGTGGGGAGATTTTCTACAAATAACCTTCCCTTCTTGGACTCCATCCAAAATGAAAGTCTATCAACCACTGTTAACTACAATGCCCATCTTAGTAACGATCCTAGATTTCAAGTAATACTATGTATAAACTATAAAGAAAAGTTCCAAAGGAAACCAGTAGCTTTTTTTTATACAGGCAATGACTCTTCTGAGAAACTAAACCGAAGAGTTTCTATGTGCAGTACAGAAATTGTTAAGACACATCGTGCAAACCTACATCCACACCCCTCCAGGACGACTGACATTTCACTCCAATTCTTCCCTTTCTGTTGCACCTTACTTAACAACTCTCTAGTACCAAAACATTACCCTATGACCTCTCTAGACACCTCCCTCTAACATCAATTTCCTTATGGTTTTCATTATTTGGTAAAATTATTTTATACTTAAAAAAATAAATATGCAATAAAACCAGAAAGTAAAATAAATAAAACTCAAGTTACTTTGCTGTGCAGAGCTGTATGAAGTGAGGAAAGGGCCCTGTGTAATTCCCTGTGGGCCTCGCCTCTGAATATCTGCTTGCTGGTAAGCTGAGGTGGGGACTGCACCTACTCCCCTATGTGCCCTAGTGAGGCAAACACAGAACCTGAGGGCAGAAGAGCTGGCAAAGTTGTCATGCCATGCAGCCAATCCCTCCTGAAATGAAGGTAGGTTCAGTTGGTCTCTCCTGAACAGAAGAGAATGTCCAAGAAATGAAATACTTAAGAAGCCATTGAAGAGCTGACTACCCCAGCACTGGGTTCATCTGAGTGTTCGTGAAGTGTGTGGGATGAGAAAGGAATCAAGTAGCAGCATTCAGCAGTCCTGGTTTCATCCTGATGAAGTCTCCCCCTCTTCAGGGAGAGGTTGCTTTCCATGTTGGGAGGGAGGTGGAAGGAGGTCTACCTCAGACATTGGTGGTGGCCTCCTTTGCAGGTTGACCGCTGTTTATCTCTCCAGGGCCTTTCCCAGATCTACTGGCCTCCTGTGCCTGCCCTTCAAAGGCCCGGGTGATGTCATCAAAAGTCCTGCCTCGGGTCTCAGGGACTTTGAAGAAGGTGAAGACCAAGAAGATGACAAGGAAAGCAGCAAAGATGATGAAGACGTAGGCTCCTAAGTAGGACTAGTGAAAGAGAAAAAAGGAAAGTGAGATAAATCCTGGTCAGTGACAAACTAGAATCCTTTCATAGTGAATGGGAACAGCAGAGATTCATCTATGATGCCATTGCTAACTTATTATATGTCTGGCAATTTTGTCACTCTTTTCCTACTTATTTGCTAAAATGACAGAGCAAAGTGACAGAACACATACACTGTCCACCACCTGAGTATTTTATACATTTGGTCATTATGTTTAAAATCTGGGCTTCTGAAGACTCAAAGACTCAGAAATGAGACATGCATCCTCTTCTAGATGTCCATTGCCACGTTCCTTTATGGGACACATCAGTGCCTCATCATTTTATAACAGGACATAACTGGTTTGTAAACAGCCTTATGATCATAAAGTCATTAATGTTATTTTAAACTATGAATTAAGTATTGGAATCTTTTTACTATCATTTTGTCATCTCAGACTAGTGGGCCTTTTTAAGTTCCCAGTTTTGCCTTCCTACTTTAATCTTTTCTGCTGTTATTTCTGTTTTCTACATTTCATTTAAAATGAGGAGGAAATCTAGTTGAAAACCCTTGATATCTAATCTTTCACGGACTCAGTAACAATTATTAAGGTGTATCTTAAACATATTGGCTTAAGTGGACTGGTTTCAAGATAGGCTCATGAGTTTGGTTTTAATTTACTTACTGCAGCCGAGGGGAAGAGCAGTCCAACCAAAAAGTTGGAGGTCCAGTTGGAACAGCCAGCCACTGCCATGGCTGTCGGGCGGGGTCCCTGGCTAAAGAGTTCGGTCACAATAAACCAGGGAATGGGGCCTGGTCCAATCTCAAAGAATGCCACATAGATCAAGATAGCAGCAATGCAGACAAAGCTCATGGCTTCATAGTCATCCTGTAAAGGAGAGTTGGTGTTAAAGACAGCACAACACAGGGGCCAGCTTTCCAGTACTCATCAGCACTGACTAAGTGCTAAGTTCCAATTACTAGACTTGGAGTCAAAAGGCTTGGGTTTCTTTTTTGTATCTGTGTGGTACTGGGGTGTGAACTCAGGGCCTACAACAGCACTTTTTTATGAGGGATTTTTTTCAAGATAAGGTCCCCAGCTGGCTTTGAATCTCAGTCCCCCTGATCTCTGCCTCCTGAGTAGCTAGGGTTACAGGCGTGAGCCACTGGCACCTGGCCAGCCTTGGATTTCTGAATCTCAGCTATGTACTTCACCTGTCACTGAGAATGCTTCACCATTTATAAAATGGGATCTATAAAATGGGATTACCTCAGGTGACTTTTAAGAATTAAATAATGTATTTATAAGCCATGTTATATACATGATCAGAGGTTCACCTATCTCTGATTATTCACCTTATCCTCATTCTCCCCACTCCAAAGAGCACTCACCTTCAGTAACAATGAAACAGTCATGAGAATGGAACAGAAAGCCATGCCTCCAAGCCCTATCATATGCAGGGTCCTTCTTCCTGCTCTTTCCACCAGAAATACCTAAAAGATGAATAACAGAACATGAAATGTCTAATTTCTTTTTCATGAAAACTCTGTATGAGTGATTTATAATCCGCCTTACCAGGAGTAGAACATTTGTTATAGCTGTACTTTCCCTGCTCCAGTTCCATAATCTCTTCTATCCGTCCCCTTTTCCCACCCATCCCACATTTTCCCGTGCTGTGAAGACCACACACCCATCATTCACCATTCTTTTTCCCAAAGAGAAATTAAGTAACAAAAAGTTCTAAGTAAATGAAGGGAGGGAGCTTTAAAGACATTCAAGCCACCTTTGAACATCTGTAGCAAGAATTCCTCTTTTCTGACCTCCCAAAGTGATCACCATCCAACTTACAGAAACTATAGTGAAGATAGTATTAACCACGCCTGCTCCGATGGTGGCATAGATTGGCTCCTGGACTCCTGCATCCTTGAAGATTCCTGTTGAGTAATAGAACACCTAGTAGGAAAGAAAAGATGCATTTTTTATATGAATGTATGTAACAGTTAAACAGAACTCTCAGAAAATAAACCCAAAGGACTGGGCGTGTGATACAAGTGGTGCTCAAACTCCAGTACTGCCAAAAAAAAAAAAAAAAAATCCTACACCCCTAAAAAAGAATGTAAAATGGGGAATGGGGGGACTGTTTGGGGGTGGAAACTAATGGGAAAGGGAAGATGATTGAAGTACTTCATACACATGCATAAAAACAGCACAATAAAACCTGTTAAAAAGAGTAAGAGGAGTTGAATGTGATTTCTCCTCCATGCATGCATGGAAATGCACAATGAAATCCCTTTGCACAATTCATATACACAAGAAAAAAGTGAAAAATAAATAAACTGAAAAGTCCCAGGAGGTTAGGAGCCCTTTCTAGATGCTTTGTTCACATTATCTCTTCCACAAATTATCTTCGTTCTCTTAATTCTTCGCCATTTCTACTAACTTCTCTCTTTTCTTCTAATGTTTATTTCCACTGCTCCTTTTAATCTTCCTTATGTCCACCTTATTTAGGTCTTAAGTTCTGGTTTTTTTCTTGTGGTGGGACTGGGGTTTGAAATCAGGGTTTCTTGCTTGCGAAACAGGCCCTCTACCGATGGCCTCCAACTGCAATCCTTCAGGTCTCAGTGTCCCTAGTAGCTAGGGTCATAGCTGAACCACTGGCACCCGGCCTTCTACCCTCTTTAAAGATGGGTCTTGGTATGTTTCTTGGCTCCAAGCGATCCTACTGCCTGAGCCTCCTCAGTAGCTAGGTCTATAGGCACAAGCCGCTGTGCCAGGCTGACCAGTGTTTTTGGTGAACTGTTGCAGGGAGCCTTTGATTCCCAGGAAGATACTCACAGCATTGATCCCAGAGAGCTGCTGTGAGAGCTGGAGCACGATGGAAATGAGGATGGGCTGTTGGTAGCTGGGTGACCTGAAGAGCTCTAGCACGGTGACTTGCTTTTCCTGTGACATCCTAATACTCTCTTCTTTCATCTCCTGGATGTCCTCGGTCACATCTGGGCTGCCCCACAGACGCTGCAGGACTGGGGAAAAAAACAAAGAGGAAAGGATAAAGATATTGTGCTGCCCCCAAGTGGCTTTTTTGTCAGACAGCTGGGAAGTTGGTGGCTCATGCCTATAATCCTAGCTACTCAGGAAGCAAAGATCAGGAGGATCAAGGTTGGAAGTTAACCCCAGCAAATAGTTCGTGAGACCCTATCTCAAAAAACCTTACACACACACACACACAAAAGGCAGGGCGGGGCTCGTGGAGTGGTTCAAGGTGAAGGCTGTAAGTTCAAGCCCCAGTACCACAAAAAAAAAAGTCATCAGAAAACTCTTGGTTCTAAGAGGAGGGAAAGGAATGACCAAACAAACAAACAAAAAAATCAAACATCCTCACCCTTAACAAATCACAGCTAAATTCCTATCATCAAGTATGAAGGGTACTTACCCTCCTTGGTACGCTCTTCTTCATTTTTGTTAATGAGCAAGAACCGAGGACTTTCAGGGCAAAATGGAAGGGCTACACTTTGCAGGATAGCTGGAATGATGGTAAAACCCAGAAGTAGAGGCCACAGTTCGTCAGACCCCAAAAGGATGTCCAGACCAAAGATCTAGAAACCAGACAACCAGGAATGCTATAAACTCCACTCTTCCTAGACCATAAGTTCATTTTCAAAAGTTTAGAAAATCATCCATTCTTTTACCAGAGAAAAAGATAAACAAGTTGTGTTTCTCTTCCTATCTCTGTCCAGCCTGCTTCATAAGCTACAATTCATGAGCTCTACAGTAGCAATAATATCTGAAATTCTAGGGTACCTGAGCCACCAGAATGCCGACAACAATGCCCAGTTGGTTTAGAGTGCCGAAGGCCCCCCGCAGAGCAGTGGGCGACACCTCTCCAATGTACATGGGCACAAAACCCGTGCAGAGCCCGCAGAAGATGCCAATGATCAGGCGGCCCAGGATCAGCATTTCAACCGACTCAGCTATCTTGCAGAACCCCATAAGGCAGGCACCAGCAATGGCCAATAGGTTCACCATAAGCATGGAATTGCGCCTGAAAGGTTAATTAAAGACAAAATGAAGTCAGCCAAGAGAAAAGATCCCCACCTCTCCTTTGCTCTCATTATTCTATTCTTCTCCATTCTCATATCTACTGTTTTGATTTTAAATTTTCTTTCCCACTCTTTTTTGTTTTTTTGCAGTGCTAGGGCTGGAACCCAGGACTTTTGCACATGCCATGAAGTGCTCTACCACTGAGGAACAACCCCAACCCCTTTCTATGCTTTCATGCAACGCAGTTGTTTAGATATCACTAATGCCTTAATGACGGTAAATTATTTTAGACAAAAGAAACAGTATTTAATGTCAGTTCTCCTTTTCCAGAATAGTATCATGACTCTTAAGCAATTCTTCACTTGGGTTGCTACTGGAATTACCTGGGGAGTTTGGAAAAATAATGCTACATGGATTCCCCTCCCCAGAGGGCTCATTTAATTGGCTTGTGGTATGACTCTGCATTGGGACTTTTATAAGCTCCCCCAAGAGACTTCAAATGTGCAGCCACGGGGGAGAAATGACCCAAGCCTTGTATGCACATATGAATAATAAAAAAAAAAAAGTGCAGCCACGGTGGAGAACAACTGTCAGGAAAAAATTACTTTCCATTTTCATTTTCTTTGCATACCTTTCCTTGTTTTCTCCTCTATGAGGTTTTTTTTGCTAATAAAATAATAGGAAGAAGACCATGTTAATTATCAGTAGAGGGGATCAGGTAGAATCTTAGTGACAAAATTGAGGATAGGCGTGTAGTTCAGTGGTAAAGCACTTGCTTAGCAGACTCTAGGCCCTGGGTTTGTTTTGATCCCTTGTACCATGAAACAAAGAGAAAAAAAAAAATTAGAAGATAGAAGGTAGCCCTCAAAAACCAAAATAAAAATGAAACTATTCAGTAAAATAGGTTGCTTTATTAATTATTGTGGGGTTTTTTTTGCCTTATTAATTTAATTCCATTTATATATCTAGAACATCTAATTTACTAAATGGTTCCTTCAGTTATTCCTAAAAGTATTCTACCCTCTAAGACTAATTATTAAGTGAGTGTTGCCTGAGAACATTCGATTTTCTCTTTTGGGGAAAAATTCTGTTATTTGGCCACTGTCCACATTTGCCACAAACCAAGGATTCTGAAAATATTTTCAGTATAAAATAATGAAGACTTGCATGAAACCTTAAAAATTTTTGGTAAAGCAAACAACTTCTAGCCATTTAAATTTCTGTAAAGTATGTTTTAGGACAACTCCATAGCTGACTTTACTAGAAAGTAACTCAAGCATAAGCTGGACTGCAAAGGCCACTCCTTTACAGGGCTCATCTCTTGAAGGATGAGTGGGAGCTATGGAAGGTAGTAGAACTGCAACCATGAGCAGTCATATTCAGTGCCAGCTAGGCTAGGTTTCCCTTGACCAGAAGCTCAGGTATCCTCGTTCAGATGCATCATTGCCTCTCTCACCTAAACTTCTATGCTTGTCCTCAATGCAACTAATACAGTTCTATTTCTTGCCCAGTTTCTGATCAATACCTGCCAAAGCGGTTCACAAAGAGTCCAACAGAGAAGGAGCCAATCATGCCACCAACAGAGAAAATGGCCACAGACAAGGACCAGAGGGCCGTGATCAACCCCACAGTGGGAAGGTCTTCTAACTTCTCTTCTAACGTGTAGTTGATAAAGTCCTTTATGATCTGCAAATGAGATGGTTGGTATGAGAGCAGTTGGATGAGAAGAGACAAACACTGGGGATCATTTCCTTCCCAAGAGGATAACACCACTATCATTTATACATAATCAACAGATGGGGAATGGAAGAGACCAATGACACATAGTCCACATACAGTCCAGTAAAACATACTTTAATTAAGGTTATTATCTCTCAAAAAGTAATTTAAAAATTTTGTTATAAAACTCCCAATAGGTGGCAGCGCTGATGTTCATTGTCTACCCCTGCCTTCTAAAAACCTCCCTCTCCCCTCTGTTACTAACCCCTCAGGATTCCCTAAGAGGGCAAGAGAAAGAAGTGGTACAGCCAGCGCGTGAGGCAAAAAAGAGCTTCTTGTTTTCATTAAATGACTCATCTTGAGACCATGTCCACCCCATAACATCCCTGTACATTCTCCCTCCTCTGTCTTAGCCAGGCTAGATAAAGTCTGTCTTACATTCTGAATTCTTTTTTTGGTGGTTCTGGGGTTTGAAACAAGTGCCTCATGCTCGATAAGCAGGTACTCTGCCACTTGAACCAATCTGCCAGCCCCCTAAATTCAGAATTCTTGGTGCTCCACACTCACCGTCTCGGGAGCATTGATGACTCCAGTGTTGTAGCCAAACTGGAAAGAGCCAATTGTAGCAACAGAGATGGCAAAGATCAGAGATGGGGTCACCTGAAAGGTAGAGGGGCACAGTGAGGAGGAAATAATCTTTAAATCCTTTGACTAATGAGATCTCTTATTAATTGTGCAGATGTATTAGAACTGACCTACAAGTGGTATGAAAACAACAAAAATACAACCTGCAGGACAATTTTGGAGGGAAGACGTTAAAACTGGGTTAATTGTTTTGGAAGCATTAAAAAAAAAAAAAAAAAGCCGGGTGCTGGTGGCCTGTAATCCTAGCTGCTCAGTGACAGAGATCAGGAGGGTTGCGGTTTGAAGCCAGTCAGGGGCAAATAGTTCGTGAGACCCAGTCTTGGGGGCCAGGGGTGGGGGAACCATCACAAAAAAAGGCTGGTGGAGTGGCTCAAGGTGTGGGCCCTGAGTTCAAACTCCAGTACTACAAAAAAACAAAAAACCCACACCAGGTAAAGACAAGCATAGAATTATGCTTAAGAACTGGGAAGGTAGGCAGAGGGAAAGTCAGCTTCAGGGCTCCTAAGAACCGTATCTAACAGCTAGCTCCAGAGTTGGTCTCACCCAAACCCTAGACTCTAAAGGCCAGAGCAGTGTTGCCTCAGGGCTGCTCTTTTTTCATTAATTACACAAATTAATGAGTTTCACTGTGCTGTGCTGTTTCAATACATGCATATAATGTGCCTTTATCATGTTCAGTCTCCCTTCTCCCCATTCACTCCCCTCTTCCTCTTCCCTGACAGTCCATCTTCTACTTCCAGGGCTTTCTTTTTTTTTTTTTCCAAAGATTCTATATGAGAGAAAACATGTGATACTTGTCTTTCTGTGTCTAGCTTATTTCGCTTACCATGATCTTCACTTCCATCAATTTCCCGAAAATGGCATTTTTCTTCAAGTATATATATGTATATTTATATACCCTATATTTTCTTTATTCATTCACCCGCTGCTCTTATCTGTGGACTACATAATCTAATATCTACCAGTTACATCCTGGCCCCCCTTTAAAGTCTTCCTGTTTGCCAAATACGGAACTGCTGGCCCCCACTCAGCTGGGGACAACACTTGCTCACTTCCAGTACATTAAAAGATATTTTTAGTGGGGGAGCAGGGGGAAACTAATCAGTCATCTTTCACCTTGCTGAGAATCATTCTGGCGGATGAATATAATCTTAGATTTTCACCTCGGGCAACTCAAATTTTGTGTCTTGAGGCCATCTTCCCCCAGAATCTCTTCAAGCTCCTTATTTTAAACTTCTTTCCTCTCAGGTCAAACAGAGTGGGAGCTTCAGCTGTTCGGCTGACACAACCTTCCCAGCGGCATCTCAGTCTTAACCCCACAGTGCCTGCCACACAAAACTGTGCCTGGTAAGTCCTTTTCCTTTTAGTAAAAAACTATTCCCCGCCTGTCACTCACCATCTTTGAGGGCCTTTTCCTTTTCTGTTTCATTTTTTCCATATTTCCTTTATTTTCAAATAAATTTGTCTTAGTGATAATGCCTTTCTCCTTACAAATACTGGAGAATTCTATGAGTTACAGAACAGATTGTTGGACACTAACCTGCCCTCCTGCACAAACCCAAGGACCTCTCAAGGTCTGCTGCTTACAGATGCCTTCATGCTGGCTCTGAGATCTGCACTGTAATTCATGCACCCAGCAGCCCACATCCTAACAATCAACCATCTTGCAGTACAGTTATGGAAAATAAACCCGAGAAGCAAACACATCTTCTCTGGTGACTTTCCTATGATAGGGAAGGTGACTGGAACCAGGACGACTCCTTCAGATATGGCTGCAAAGAGAACTGGAGGCGCTAGCATCACAGGCTAAGAAACGAAAAGGCCTTGAGATGGCTTGCTGACTTACGGAAAACTGCATGACAATCAGCACCAACATTTGCCTTTCCGAGTGTATCCAAAGAAGCAAAAAAAAAAAAAAAAAACCCCAAAAAACAAAACAAACCAATAATTACATCATTCTTACCTTCTGTGTCCCCATGGTTCTAATTTAATTCTTTTCAAGTCTTTAAGAAAGATCTAGGGGTAGGGTTCCAGTGACACCTTTTCCAGCCAACAAAACCTTCAAAATGTCCTTCTGAGCAGCAAGTTTTCTTGAGGTCTTCAGCGATCAGTATTCACTATAACCATTAGAGGAAGATTCTCTAGCTGAGGCTGGAGTAATGTCTATTTAAAATCTCTGCAAAGGGTGGAGCCTGTAAAACCTCCCCCAGCCACACCCTACACCCCCATCCAAATAACCTGGGACCTCAGGAATTTGGTGACCTCGGTTATCAAGACTTCACAACTCCTCCCTGCCTCTGGACCACCTCCCCCTTCCAGGCACTCCCGCCCTCTCCCTTTTAAAAACCACATCCTGCCTCTTCACCCTGTGGTTTCTTTCCTCTTCTTCTTCTTCTTCTTTTTTTTTTTTTAAAAAAAAGCTCATCTGTAGCAGCCTCTTAGTTTCACAGACAAAATGCTGCTAGAAAAGCCTAGAGGGAGGGCAAATACAGGACATTTTGTTTTTGAGTGCTCTTGGGACTGAGTCAACTTACAAAGAGATGAGAATAAATCTATCTAAGGCAGAGTTGAATGGGCAGTACTATCAGATTTAAAAGTCATTTCAAGGAGTGTAAACAGAAAGAATGCACAATGTATCAGCCCCTTTTTGATTATAAACTGAGTCTGTAATCTTATAGGTCAGCCTGACAGAAGAAAATTGTGGGAAGAATTTGGCCAGTTTTTGGCTTTAGTAGTCCTCTCATTAGCATAATCTCAACTCTCGCCTGGGGTGACAAAACTCAGTTTCTAGCAGTCATTGGCTCTTGTGGGCTTTGAACCCACTGCTTGTGGGACACAACTCAGATTCTTTAATAGGCCATTACCGTATCACCTCAGTGAATTCTGCAACTCTTTGTCTCTAGCCATAGGCTTCAGCATTAGGAAATGCAATAACTACCAAATCCAACTAAACAGATGTTTGTTGAGCACATGCCATGTATCAGGGTGATTCTTTACTGAATATGACCAAAAGATTCTGAGCCTTTAAGAGTTTAGTGTTTCCCTTCTTCTATTTAAAAGAAAAAAATTTGTTTTTAAGGACAAGGGCAACTGATTCTTACACAAAGGGAAAGGGTTAATAATATGCTCTTAGTATGCACTGTGAATTTCTTGGAAGTATGAGATAAACGTCTGGTTAATGTGCTAGACAAGGAAACTGAACAAGATGAATAGAAAAAAATGAGAAAAATGAGTGCTGTGTGAGGAGATGGAAGATAAGGTAGGGAGAGAGGAGGGCCTGGGGTGAGAGTAAGCAAAGCAAAACAATGCAGTTGCTTTGATTCAACAGTTGTGTAAGTAAGAGATAGTTTCCAGGCTTTGCCTGAGGGGCAACATAATAGTCACATTCCTACTGGCCATTAATTTGCAGCTAAGCAACCCCTTCCACGCCAAGGCTGGGGTAGGGGAAAGCAGTGCAGCTGCGTAAAAGAGGGAACTTTTGTAGACCGTGAGCTGCAGGAGGTACATCTTTCTCCAGGGTTTTAATTGGGGGCCTACAATCCAAATTGGTTCCCCTGGACCTGAAAACCAGTTTGTGTTTTCTTCTTTCCCTACACTGGCATATTTCCTAACTCTGATCCTTAGTTGAGAGAATTGAGGATGAGTGAAATGAGACGTGGAATTGAAAACCTTCCCAAGATCACACCTCCCCTCCCCCACTTCATCCTTCCTTTCCAGGGGACCCTGAGCCAGAGGCCCCATTAATTGCCATGGCTAATGAAGGTAAAGGAAAAAGACTATCCCAAGGGGAACACTCTCTAACAGAAACATCATATAAGTCATCTGTGCAATACCACATTTTCTAGTAGCCACATTAGCAGTTTTAAAAGAAACAAGTTAATTTTAATAACTTCTTTAATATATTTGAAATATTACTTTAGCATGTAACCAACAAAATAGAGTCAATGAGTTTCTTTTCTTTTCTTTATACTAAGCCTTACAAGTGATATGTAGTACTACCAAAACACCAAAACAAAGTTGTGTTTAACAGGAAAATCTTATTTTTTGTTTATTTTTAATTTTTTATTAGCATATATTATTTGTACAGAGGGAGTTTCATTGTGGTATCCCCATATGTGTATATATTGTGCTTTGATAAATTAACCCCCTCTATTACTCTTTCTTACCCACCACCCCCCCCCCTTTTTTTTTTTGGTGGGACTGAACTCAGAGTTTGAATTCAGGGCTTTGTACTTGCAAAGTGAAAAAAAAAAAGCTAGGATTACAGATGTGAACCACTGGTACCCAGTTTTCTTTTTCTTTTTTCTTTGCTTTGCTCTTTCTTTCCTTCCTTCAGTGAGTTTTATTATGCTATTTAACAGAAAAATATTTTAAATTGCTTCAATTATAAAACTTAACTTCATTAAAACTAACAATTCAGTTCTTCAAGCCCACTAGCCTAGTGTGACTGTGCAATAGCACATGGCGCAAATGGATGGACCTTGAGCTTGTAGGAGGAACACCATCCCAGCTGGGCTCTGTGGCTTATATTTATAATCCTAGCTACTCAGGAGACAGAGATCAGGAGGATCAAGGTTTGAAGCCAGCCTGGGGCAAATAGTTCTCACCGTATCTCCAAAATACCCATCAAAAAGGGCTGTCAGAGTGGCTCAAGGTGAAGTCCCAGTTCAAGCCCCAGTATGGCAAAAACAAAACAAAAACCAAAAAACAAAACAACACCGGCCCCTCTTTACCACTAGATTTTTTTGGCGGGGGGAGGGGGCAGGAAGTGGAGGAGATAGAACTACAAGCTTCCCACAGTCTAGGCAAGCATTAGACACCCCTCAACTATGCCCCCAGCCCTCCAAAATGTCATTCTTAGGTCCAAATCACTTTTTGTCTTTCTCCCTCTTCCTAGCCTTAGAAAAACTGTTTTCTAATGCTTTGCAAGAGCAGATGGCACCAGCAAAAGTAAAAAGCAGATCTGAGCTACTACATTCAGATACTCCAAGTCAGAGCAGGCTCCAAAACAAGTCAGAACCCAGTGTTTGCCTTAGGAACCTTTGCACAAATTAATTATGACGGCCCAGGATTATGTCTTTTCCTGACTATGGAGAAAGATAATACTGAGGGTCGGTTTTGAAGCCAGTAACAAATAGAGTATTTTCTTCTTGGTAAGAAAAAAGGGAAGTTTTTCAGACGCCAGTGGCTCACACTTGTAATCCTAGTTACTCAAGAGGCAGAGATCAGGAGGATTGAGGTTCGAAGCCAGCTCAGGCAAATAGTTCTTAAGACCTTATATTGAAAATACCCATCACAAAAAGGGCTGGTGGAGTGGCTCAAGGTGAAGGCCCTGAGTTCAAGCCCCAGTACTGCAAAAACAAACAAACAAACAAACAAAAACAGAAGGGAAGTGAAAGGGAGGCAATTCTGAGACCTGTTTTCATAGAGGAAATTCAGGCTGAGAAGATTAGCTTTAAAAATGCAAAACTGGTGCTGGTGCTGGCCTGTAATCCCAGAGCATGGGAGGTGCACAGGAAGATCTTGAGTTCTAGGCCAGCCTGAGCTACACACATAACGAGACCTTGTCTCAACAGCCCCCCACACACCAAAAAACAAACAAACAAACAAACCTGAGCTGGCTGGCAGTGAAAGGGAGAGGTGTGTACATCTATACATATATATATACATACATACATACATTTATATGGATAAACACACATACATTTATTGGGGGTGGAGTGAGGGAACCTGTGGCTGGCTTTGAACTCCAGGTCCTCCTGCCTAAACCTCCCCAAGGGCTGGGATCACAGGTGTGCACCACCTCTCTCCCTAGTCTAAAAAACTTTTTTTGTTTTTTTGTTTGAGGCACAGTCTCAAGACCAGGCTGACCGTGAACTGACCACCCTCCTGCCTCAGGTTACTGAGTATTATAATTACAGGCTGCTGCACCACAAATGGCACAATATATGGTGTGTTTTTTGGAGGGGGTACTGGAGTTTGAACTCAGGGGATTCTCACTTGCCAGGCTCTACCATTTGAACCATACCTTCAGCCCTTTTTGTTCTAGCTATTTTGGACATAGGGTCTTGCTTTTTTGCCTAGGCTGGCCTGGACCATGATCCTCCTATTTTATTCGTCCTTCTATCACCAGGATCACAAGGACACCACACCACACCCAATGGTCTTCCTAACTGTCTGCCTGGGCTGGCCTTGAACTGCATTCCTCCCAGTCTTAGCCTCCCAACTACTTTGGATTATAGTGGGGAGCCACCTGGAATTCAACTGATTCTGAAGAATCTAAAAGTGAGCTGTACAAATTGAGACAAATGCTCCTTGACCAAGTAAGTGGGACCTAAGTAGCCGCTGATGCTCAAAAATCAGTACTGGCCTTGGATCCTGTAGCAGAGTCCAAGTAAGACAATCCTCACCTTGGGAAACAGGTAACAGTTGCTCAATTAACTATTTGTTGATGCATTTGGGGGAGACTAATTAGTTTACTGGGGTCTTCACTGTACTGTGGGAAGAGGTCCTAATAGATTCCAAATCCTGAGGGTGTGAGTATGCTCAGGCTAATGTCCTACAAGGTGAATCCTGAGTCATTTGATTCCCTGTGAGATTTATCTTCACTGGAAAGTAAAGAGGAGGAAATGGGATGGGTACATTTCAAAATGGAATAGTTTCAGGAGCAAACAGTGATGAAGTTCTCCTTAGAAGAAAGGGACTGATGGAAACAATGGTTCCAGGGATCTTCCTTCTAAATGCAGATATCTGTGGAATGTAAACCTTAAATCCAGGCTTTTGTGACTTTGTGTGATAACCAAATAGGAAAAACAAAAACAAGCAAACAAACAAAAATCCATCCTAAAATCAGAGAGCAAATAGGAAAAAAACCCAAAAAAACCAAACCCAGTCAATCCTAAAATCAAAGCACTCAAACTGTGACACAAAGACAAGGAAAAACTGTTGCTTTCATACTATAACATAAATGGCATGTCAATGCACACATAAAATACTGTGTGCACATGTGTGTAAATGGAAAAATGAGACCTATTGAAACTATTCCAGGAATGGGGGGGGAAGAGGGATAAAAAAGAATGGTGGAGGGGATGAATTCAAGTATGATATATTTGGTATATTGTAAGAACTTTTGTAAATGCCACAATGTACCCTCACCCAGCACAACAATAAAAAAATGCACACAAAAAGTTAGTGGCCCTAAAGACTGTCAAAATTAATCCTATTCTCTTTGCTTGCATTATAAAGAACTCATGTTACAGTATGTTTTTAAATATTCCTTTATCAGGGTAGGTGTAGGCAGAGTTCACTTTGAATATGAAAACACTAGGGCTGGTGGAGTGTCTCAAGTTGTAACAGCACCTGCCTAGCAAGCATGAGACCCTGAGTTCAAACCCCAGCACCGCCAAAAAAAACAATGAAAACACTAGAAAATAAGCCCTCAGAGTGAAGAAAAAATTTGAGAAATGTTGATTTTCCTGTTTGAACTGGGATTAAACCACTCATTAGTCCACTGATCTTGAGGGACTAATTGCAGCTCCCAGGCCCTTATCACCTTCTGCAGGATCTTCCCTCCTCTGAATGTCTTCAAAACTAATACATTCCAAAAAAGAGAAAGTAATACATTAGGTGAATTACTGTACATTAAAATTCTAATCATATCAATCTCCCACTCAATATCTTCATTGATTATTGAATAAAGCCTATACCAGCATTGTTGAATAGCAATATAATGTAAGCCACATATATAATTTAAAAATTTCCAGTAGCAATATTAAAAAAAATGGAAAGAAATAGGTTAATTCCAATATTATACTTTATCTAAGCAATATACCCTCAAATTCTCTCTCTTGCTTGTTTTTTTTTGCAGTCTGGGGATTGAACCAAGAGGTTCATACATGCTAGGTAAGCTCTGTACCACTGAGCTACATCCCATCCCCAGTCATCAAATTATCATATTATGTTAGTGGAGTGGCGCAAATGATAGGACACCTGCCTAGCAAGTGGGAGGCCCTGAGTTCAAACCCCAGTACCACCAAAAAACAACAACCAAACAAAAAGCTCATATTAATATGTTATCAATATAAAACTTTTAATGCGCATTTCACTTTTTTTAACCAGGCCTTCAAAGTCCAATGTATATTTTATACTTACAGCATCTCTCAATTGGAATAATTAAATTTTTAGTAATCAAAGTGAAATGTACAACTTTAAAAATATAAAAAAACTCAAAAAATAAGCAAAAAAGCAAATAATTCAATCAGTAAATTGGCAATGGAACCAAACATACTTTTCAAAGGAAGAAGTACAAAAGGCCAGTAAATATGTCAACAAAATGGTCAACATCCTCAGCCATCAGGGAGATGCAAACCAAAGCATAGTAGTAGACTGGCTACTATCAAGAAAACAAAAAAACAACAAATGACTGTGAGGACGGGAGGGTGAACCCTAGTCACTGCTGGTGGAAATGTAAAGTAAGTCCAGCCACTAAGGAAATCAATATGGAGGTTCTTCAAAAAATTAAAGAAAGAACTTCCATATAATCTAGCCATACCACTTCTGGGGGTAGACCCAAAAGAATCAAAGTCTACTAGAGAGCTATACAAAGATTAAATTGACCCATAAGTCAATTTAAATACATAATGTCTACTATGGTACTATTCTTAATAGCCAAATTAGTGGAATCAGCATCAACAGACAAGTGAATCAAGAAAATGTGGTATATATGCCCAATGCAGTTTTACTCAGCTACAATGAATGAATTTATGTTGTTTGCTGGAAAATGGATGGAACTGACAATTATCATGCTAAGTGAAATAAGACAGTCCCACAAAGTGAAGTGGTACATGTTTTCTCTCATTTGTGGAATCTAGGGAAAAAAAAAAACCCCAAGGTCACGAAAGTAAAAGGGGGCCTACTAGGAAGGTTTAAGAAGGGGGAAAGAGAAGGAGGAGGGGGAATAACAGAGGGGATGAATATTATCAAAGTACATTGTATCCATGTATGGAAATGTCATAATGAACTCCTTTACTTTGTACAATTAAGGTACACTAAAGCAAAACAAAAGAAAAACTTGTTACAAAACTATTTTACACTGCCCTGCTGTATCTTTTCTTTTGCCACAGTTCTCCTTGTCTCAGCCAAACCAAACTATTTGTCAGTTTTAAAACCAGTTCCATTTCCTGCCTCAGTTTTTTACTTTGTCTTACTTTACAAGCATTCTTGCTTGCAAAATCTTTTAGGAAAGATTTATGAGTCAATTTAAAAGCAAAAGCCTCCTGGCCACCTTAAAGGCATTTGAAGATTATCCCTATCTTTGGTACCTACTCCACTTCATCTTAAACTTTCAATGTGTACCGTGGAACTCCACAGGTGCATAATCTGATTTGGGTGTTTCTGTGAGGCCCAGAACAGAATAGCTCAATCCATGTTAGCTAATCGGTCAGTGGTTGCATGTGGAAGGTGCAGAAATCTGTGGAAGTTGAAGGGTGATGGAAAACCTAATGAAGGGGATGCAGCCTCTGGAGTAACTGGACTGCAGATGCATGCCATGGTGCTGGGCTGGGACACCTTCTAGTTCTTCCTCTAGGAAACTGATTTCTTATAGTCTGCTCCTGGGCCTTTAAATGATGTTTTGTCTGTCTCCCTAGTTTATATGTGAATCACACAGTGAATCTGTGCCTTTATTTATTTATTTAGGTGGTTTTTTGAAATAGGCTATCTCTGGGTAGCACAGGCTTGCCTCAGCTTCCCCAGTGCCGAGATTACAGGTGTGCACCACTGTGCAGGGCTCTGCCAGTAGAGCCACAATCCAGCTCCCCACCTTTTAATTTTAGGTTGCAAAGCAGGTGCTCTACATCTTCAGCCACACCTCCAGTCTAGTTTTCTTTGCTTATTTTGAAGAAGGGGGGGTCTCATGAACTAACTGCCCAGGCTGGCCTTGACCTTGATCCTCCTGAGGCCTCCCAAGTAGGTAGGATTACAGGCATGAGCCAAAGGTGCCTGGCTATATAAGGGGCTTTCATTGTAATAATTCCATACATGCACTCAGTGTACTTTGAAGAAGTTCACTCTGACCATTATCTTTCCATTCCTCTCTCCTCTCCACCTTTTCTTAAGATAGATTTTTTTCTTTTTCTTAATGTATTAGAGAACAAACCCAGGGCCTGGAGCTTACTAGGCAAAGGCTCTATAACTTGAGCTACACCCCCAACCCTAATCTTTGCCTTTAAAGCAGGGGATTCTGTCTCTTTTCTCTGTTCTCAGGCACTTCAAATAGCGCTGTAATAAACAACTGAGTGAAATTTATTCTAGCAGGAACTTGAGCTCCTATTAAAGCATTTGGCTTAGGAAAGTCACACAGTCATGCTTCTGGGCCACACAAATTGGACAAGGCTGGTAGTGGAGGTAAGATTATTGACTATATTAACCCATTACCAAGCATTCAGGGTTTTCTTTTATTCTTTATGACTGTAGAGCTATCACTGAATACATAATTTAGCACTAATGGAAGACTCAAGCGACAAATCCATCTTGTTCACAACTGACATATTAAAGTCTGAAACTGGTATGCAACACTGAAATCAGGATTGCCTCAGAAAATCTGCATATCTGGTCAACGTATGCTCTGGATTGGAGGGTTCATGTGTTACATGCTTAGTCACGGTGTGGTGATGTTAGGAGGTTGTGGAAGTCAGGTGCTATATAGCTCAGGACTGTAATCCCAGCCACTTGAAAGGCTGAGACAGAAAGGATCACAGTTCCAGGCCAGCCCATGCAAAAACCTTATTTTGGAGCAGACAGTTCTGTAAGGGAGAATGCATTGACTGGACACGAGGTCAGTCTTCTTGAGGTGGGGGGGTAGGGGAATTCTGGGAATCGATCCCAGAGCCTCAAACATGCTAGTCAACTGCTCTATCACTGAGTCACACCCTTAACCCAAGCTCTTCATTCTTATTGGTAAACCACAATGCCAATTAAAAATTTACAATGTCTCCTGTCAGCTTCTGAAGCACAAACGACCCTTTTTTGTGGGGGCAGGGGGAGAATGGTAACTGGGGTTTGACCTCAGGGCCTCATGCTTGCTAGGCAGGCACTCTACCACTTGAGCTACTTCGTCAGCCCAAAAATGACACTTTAAGCTCTATCTAAGTAGTTAACCACCTTGCTCATTGTTACCTCTTTAATGAAATTCAATTCTTAATTTCTACTGAGCAATTAATTGGTATGAAAAGAAAAGTAAGTCAACTTTGCTTTTTAATACTTATCAGTCATACTCCTAAACTTTGAGTAAATAACCTTACTTGATATTTATCTCCTTAGCAACTTCATTTTATTCTTTTTTCAAAGTCTGTTTGTCAATTTCAGGTAATAGTAATAATTATTATTATTGGAGTGGGTACCTTTTAATACTTGCAGAGATTAAATTCATTCTATCATACTATAACATCATGCATATTGTACTTACTGTTAATATTCAATAACATGTGAGAGCATGCTCTAGACAGTATCTAGAAAGATAAGCAATCATTATAGTTGACAAAGGACACTGCGAGGAAAAAGGAACAGGTTACTAAGAGGCAGAAGTGGGTATCTATGTCACAATTTAAATGTGAAAACCCACTACCTTGTACAACAGCTGTACAACAGCCTCCAACTCTTGCCAATCCTCTTATGTCAAAGTAACCCAGAAAGACAAGCAGCACTAAGAAAAATCTTTGGGTCTATATGAATAGACCCCAGTGTTTTCCTAGCAGGTTTGCTCTAGGATTAGAAAAGAAATCTCCCAGAGCACCTTGGTGCTTCCCTGAAGTGAGGATCTGCCCTATAGGAGAAGCCCTAAAGCAGAAGCGGTTTCTTGAACACCTCCACTGATTGAGGGCGGCTGCCTGGTACCTTCGGCAGGGTTGCTGCAAATACCCTCCGTACTCATTGTGTATTGCTTAACACCAAGTTGCATGGAGAAGACAAAAGATAATCCAAGACTTGACATTATTATTTCCTTTACTTCCTCTTACTGTTAACACTAGGAAGAATTATTTACATTTGATGTAGTTCACTGAGGACATGATGATAAGTCAAAAGAGTAAAATATGAGGCCTGGTCCTGAACATGAACTAGAGTTTTGATGTCTGAACAAATCATTTAACTTATCAATATCACAATTTCAGTATTTAAATTGGAGATCAAAATATCTGTCTTGTAGGATTACTAGAATATCTAGGATGATACGAGTGAAAAGTACCTAATAAGCTCTGTTGAACTGGCAAACTCTCATGCGTTCAGTCTGTCGTGTTCCCATCACTTGCTTATGGAATACTCACTGCGATCAGCTACAGTTCCGCTGCAGCTAGTGCAGGTCCACTACAACAACATTCCACCCTGACACACCTTCAATTTTAACTTGAAAGACACATGTGATGCTTTATTTTATGTGTCAACTTGGCTGGATCAGTGTCCAGATATTTCATAAACACTATTCTGCATGTTTCTTTGAGGGTGTTTTGAATGAGATTTCATTTAAATTGTGGCTTTTTTGGAAAGCGGGTTTCTCTGCATAATGTGGGCCTCATCCGGACAGTCGAAGACTTAAATAGAAAAAACACTGACCTTCCTTGAGTGACAAGGAATTTTTCCAGCAGCCGGCGTTTGGACTTCAACTGTAACACTGGCACACTGGGTGTCCATGCCTGCCTACCCACCCTGCAGATTGTGCCAGCCTCCATAATGGTGTGAGCCAATTCCTTAACAGAAATCTCACACAACCTTCTAGATCTGTGTGGAGAATCTTGAGCTAATACTGATTTTTGGTACCAAGAAGTAGGGTGCTTCTGAAACAAATGTCTAAAAATGTGGAAGTGGCTTTGGAAATAGGCAATCGGGAGAGGCTGGAAGAATTGTGGTACAGTCTAGGAAAAGCCTAGATTGCCTTGGCTGTTTGTAGGGATATGGCTGTTAAAGGTGATTCTCAGGTGGAAATAACATGTCACTGGAAACTGGAGTAAGGGTAATACTTCCTAAAAAATGGCAAAAATCTTGGCTTAATATTGTTACACACACACACACACACACACACACACACACACATATTTGGTGGTACTAAAGTTTGAACTCGTGACAGGCAGGTGCTCTACTGCTTGAGCAATGCCTCCAACCCTTTTTACTCTGGTTATTTTGTAGATGGGGGTCTCGCTTTTTGTCATGATCCTTGTATTTTATGATTCTTGCCATCTCTTTAGTGTCTGAGCAGCCTTTAGGATCCCGAGCTCCCCCATGGGAATGCCTAGGACATGCCAAAATATGAACCCCATCTGTCACCACTTATTCTGTATCAAAATTGGGAGGAAGGAGGAGTCAGAGAAGGCAAACCTTTTGAGTCCCACACTATTGAATCTTTGTTAATACAATGTGAATAGTGAGCAAAGTCTGAACAGAAAGTTATGAATTGGCAGTGATGAATAAATTATCTTTTATTCAAAAGATAACCATGAAGTCAGAAAGTTACACTCAATAGTAGGGAATAGCAAGATATTTTACCTTCAGGGACAATTTAGTTGGCAAGATGAATTTGAAAACTGATGGATCCTAGTGAAGTAAGATAAGAAATGATATAAAGTATGTTTCCTGTTTTTTTTGTCAGTACTAGAGTTTAAATTCAGGGACTTGTGCTTGCTAGGCAGGTTACCACTTGATACATACCTCCAATCTTTTTTGCTTTAGTTATTTTTCAGATAGTGTCTCACATTTTTTCCCTGTGCCAGGCTGAACAGGCTTCCCACATAGCTGGAACCACAGGCGAATACCACCATGTCTGGCTTATTGATTGAGATGGGTTCTTGCTAACTTTTTGCCCTGGTTGACCTGGAATTATGCTCCTCCCAATCTCTGTTCTCCTGAGTAGCTGGGATTATAGACACCAGCCACCATGCCTGGACCATGTTTCCTTAAAATATAATAAGATCTAAATGATTATCCATTACTATGAGACTATTTAATAAATGCTGTATTTAAGAAATAAAGTGCCCATAATACACAGGTCCAGGGGACAGGGCTGTCTCCTCAGGTTCATTGAGCTAGGCTGCTGCCCAAGGCCACGTGGATGATGCCTCTGTCCTAGAAGGCTTGGAGGGCTGAGCGTCTAGTAAAAAAGGATTTTTTATTTGTTTGTCTTTTGTTTGTCTGTGATGTTAGGAATTGAATCCAGGGCCTCAGACATGCTAGGGAAGCCTTCCACCACTGAGCTACATCCTGGCCCCAAGGAATTATTCTTATCCATCAAACTCTGATGGAACACTTTTTTGTTTGGATATGACACCAAAAGTATACACCACAAAGCAATTTTTTTTTCTGGCAGTACTAGGGTTTGAACTCAGGGCCTCATGCTTGCTAGGGAGGTGCTCTACTACTTGAGCCAATCCACCACACCTGTGTTATGTTTTTTTTTTTTTTTTTTGAGATAAGGTTTTGTGAACTATTTGTTTGGGCTCATTTCTAACCATGGTCCTCCTGAACTTTGCCTCCTGAGTAGCTAGGATTACAGACATGAGCTACCAGTGCCTGGCTAAAACTTCTGTACATTGAAAGATACAATGAACAGAGTAAAACAATACAACTTATGGAATGGAAGAAAACATTTGCAGGTCAAATATCTGATAAAGGGTTAGAATCCAGGATGTATAAAGAACTCCTACAACTCAACAACAGGAAAATCAAATACCCGATTAAAAAAGGAGCAAAGAAGCTAGGCATGATGGCACACACCTGCAATCCCAGCACTTGGGAGACTGAGACAGGAAGATTTCAAATTCAAGTCCATCCTGGGCTACCTAGTGAGACCTTATCTAAAAAAAAAAAAAAAAAAATATACAGATGGCCAATAAGCATATGAAAAAATGCTTAACATTGTTAATAACTGGAGAAATGCAAACCAAAAGTACAATGAGATATTGGCTACTAGTGACTGTGCTGCCAAAGCAAGTGTGTTAAGATGGCTTAGTAAATAACAGCGTGTGGAAAACCTGGAACCCATGTGCACCGGCAATGAAATTTTAAGATGGTGTAACTGCTATGCAAAAGTGTGGAGGTTCCTTAAAAAATTAAAAATAGGACTACCATATGATCTAGCAGTCCCACTTCTGGGTATCTATTTACCTATTAAAAGAACTGAACTAGGATCTTTGGTTTTTTTCTCTCATTATTTTGGAAATGGGGTCTCGCTTTTTGCCCTTGGCTGGCTTGGATCGAGATCCTCCTATTTCATGCTTCCTGCCATAGCTGGGATGACGGGTGTGTTCCACCACATCAGTTTTTTTCTGTTAAAAAGTTGGGGAGATAGGGTCTCCTATTGCCCAGGGTTGGCCTGGAAATACAGTCCTCCCAATTTCAGCCTCCCTTTTATGTGCCACCTTGATTAAGATGGAGTCTCACTATTTGCCTGGGCTGGCCTCAAAATGTGGTCCTTTGGATCTCAGCCTCCCAAGCAGCTAGAATTATAGGTGGCAGCTGGCTTGGTTTTTTGTTTGTTTGTTCGTTTGCTTGTTTTTTTGACAGAGTTCCATAGCCCAGGTTGGCCTGAAGCTCATTATGTATCCCAGGCTGGCCTCAAACTCATGATCTTCCTGCCTCCACCTTCTGAGTGCTGGGATTATAGATATACACCATCACACTGGCTTTGACATAGCATCTTGAAGAGGTATTTGTGCACCCATGTTCACAGGAGCATTCTTTACAACAGCCAAGAGGTAGAAGCATCCCAAGTGTCCACTGACCAATGAACGGATAACTGCTATGCATACAATGGCATTTATTCAGCCTTCAAAGGGAAGAAAATCTTGCCACATGCTTTCACATGACTGAATCTGAGGACGTTATGCTTAGTGAAGTAAGCCAGTTACCAAAAGATGAATACTACACGATTCCATTTACAGGAGGTACCTAAAGTACTTGAATTCATAGAATCAGAAAATGGAATGCTCAGTGGGCGGAGAAAGGGAAGTAGTTGCTTAATGAGTATAGAATTTTAGACGTGCAAGATGAAAAATTCTGGAGACCATTTCACAACAATGGGAAAAGCCTTTAATATGATTGAAATATACACTCAAAATGATTCATGTGCTGTGTAAGTCAGCTTTGTGTCACTGTGGCAAATGCTTGACATGACCAACTTATAAAGAGGAAAGCTTTATTTTGGCTCACAGTCTCAGAGGTTTCAGTCCATGGTTGTTTGGCCTTGATGCCTTTGGGTCTGTCGTGGCACCGCACAGCATTGCTTGGAGCATATGGCATGGAGAATGTGTGTTCACCTTATGGCAGTCAGGAAGGGAGGGAGGAAGGAAGCACAGGAGCTAAAGCACTAATATCCACTTCAAAGGCATGTCTGCCAATACCTAAATTCTCCCAGTAGGCCCCACCAACTAAAAGTTTCACCAGCCACCAACAATGCCAAGGGCTGGTGACCAAGCCTTTAACACATGGGCCACTGGGGAGACACTTATCCAAATATCTTGACTGTGGCAATCATTTCACAATATATATAGCTATCAGATTATCCTGTGAGGCTGTGCCAGGCCTTAAGTGATAGCAAGTGCCAGGATCTGAGTTCAAACCCCAGTACCACACACGCACACACACACACCAATCACCATGTGTACAGATTAAAAATACACAATTTTATCTATTACTTATACCTCAATAAAGCTAAGAAAAATTAGAATTTAAAGCTATAGCTGTGGTAAAAATGATTAATATGGGCTTCTTAGCTGGGTGCCGGTGGCTCACGCCTGCAATCCTAGCTACTTGGGGATCTGGAGGATCCAGGTTAAGAGGACATCCAGGGCACATAGTTCTCAAGACCCCATCTCCAAACTAACCAGAGCAAAATGGACTGAAGGAGTGGCTCAAGAAGTAGAGTGACTGCTTTGTAAGTATGAAGCCCTGAATTGAAACCCCAGTTCTCCCAAAAAAGAAAAAGAGAGAGAGAGAGAGAGTGAGAGAGAGAGAGAGATGGGAGACTTTACTCTCATTTCCTGAGTGGGGAACAGGAAATACCCACCCCCATGTCTCCTTACTTTATCCTGTTAAACTAAAATAAATCCTTGCTAAACGTCAAAAAAAATAGTTGAGATGATTAATTTTGTTATGCAATTTTTACAATTTTTACCACAATAAAAAGAATGAAAACAAAAAACTAATGGGTTTTGCCTTGCCAGGATTGTGGAGTTCATTGAAAAACCAATGGGTCACTCCTTTCTTCTTCCTCATTTCTCCCTTTCATCTGTCTGTTGGCAATGACTAGCGTATGCCTGTCCTACCATTATATTTTGAAAGCACGTAACTTGTATTCATATCTGACTTTCAGATGAGACTATATCTAGAATTGATGGATTGAAACTTTTGGATAGAGATGATGGTATTCTGTATGTGAGGAGGACATGAACTGGGGAGGTGGGCAGTGGTTGAAGTGTTATGAACTGAGTTGTGTCTTAAAATTCATATGCTGAACCCCTTAGAATGCTAACTGTATCCGGAGATGGGGCTTTGCAAAAGGTAGTTATGGTTAAATGAGGTCATAAGGATGGACCCTTAATACAATATGACTGGTGCCCTCACAAGAAGAGCCAGTAGGCATGTGCACGCACAGAGCAAAGGCCATGTGAGAAAATAATGAGAAGGCAGTCATCTACAAACAAGGGAGTGCTATAGTTGGAATCTTGAATGTACCCCAAAGGCCTGGTCCTTAGGATGGTGCTACTGGGAGATGGTGGTACCTTTGGTAGGTGGGAGCCTTGTGAGAGGTACTCGGATCACTGTGGTCACCAATCTTTCCTCTTTTTCTTGCTTCCTGTCCATGTGGTAAGTAGTTTTGCACAGTCATGTGCTCTGGCCATGATATGCTGCCTCACCACAGACCCATAGTAATGGCCAACTGATCATGGAGTGGAACCTCCAAGACTGTGAGCCCAAATACACTTTTTTTCTACATAAGTTGATTATTTCAGGCATTTTGTTGGAGTGATGGAAAGCTGATAACAGTGAGGTCTCAGGAAAAAACAATGTGCTGGCACCTTGATTTTGCACTTTCAGCCTCCTGAACTAAGTACAAATTTCTGTTGTTTGAGCCACCTGTCTGTGGCATTTTGTTGTGGCAGCCTAAGTCAACTAATAAACACACAATAAAAAACCAAATATTTAAGTAATGTCAAGTAACAATAAGGGAACACTTTGAAGACCAGTATACAAAGTCAGATGGTAAAGAATGGGATTGAGATAGGGTTGTCCAGGTTGCTCTCTCAGTAAAGGTGACTTGTTAACAGAAACCTGAATTACATGAGGGAGTGAGGGAGTAAGCCTCAGGAGTTTCTGTGAGATAGCATTTCAAGCAGAAGGCTTTTCAAATGCGAAGGCGCCAAAAGGAGGATCCGTGCTTGGCTTGAGTGTCAAAAGGCAGATTTGGCAGGACTGGAGAAGCAGGGATAGAGCTGTAGGAGAAATGATAGCTGATGTCTGATCATATGTGGCACCATAAGCAATGGTGGAGGTTCTGGACTATATTTTAAGTGTGGCAAAATTCAAGGAGCTACAGTGCCATTTAAAGTTTTTGAACAAAGGAATGCCATTAGTTTATGTTTTAGAAAAAAACCTATTTTCTTTTGAGTGGAGAAATGCTGAAGGAGGGTCCAAGCGCATGAATGTGTGTCTCCTCCAAATTCATGTTGAATCTTAATCCCCATTGTGTTGCTATTAAGAAGTGATTAGGGACTGGGGTGTAGCTCAATGGAACAGTGCTTGCCTAGCATGCAAGGTCCTGGGTTCTATCCCAAGCACAAGTGGTAGTGGTGGAGGGGATGGAGTGATTATATATCACAAGGGCTCTACTTTCATGAATGGATTAATGCCTTTTAAAAAGGGCACCAGAGAGTTTGTCCCTTTTTTTTTTTTTTTTGCCTTCCATCTTCCATCAGTGAGGACACATTTTTGTTCCCTCCAGAGGTTGCAGCAAAAAGGACCCCTCTTGGAACCCTCACCAGACAGCAAAGCTGCCAGTTGCTTGATCCCAAACTTCTTAGTCGTACGAACTATGAGAGGTATATTTCTATTATTTATAAATTACTTATTGTTAAAGCAGCACAAATGCACAGAGCACAAAAGCAGCAGCAGAGGGACCAGCTCAAAGGCTACTGGTCCAAGTGAGAAATGACAGGGGTTAGAGTGATAGTGAGTTGTTGCTGAATTTAGATATATTTTCAAGGTGGAACCAACAAGATTAACTGATGGTCTAGATATCAGCATGAGAGGAAAAGAGGAAGCAAGAATGATATGGCCAAAGAAACTGGAGAACTGGAGCTGCCATTTACTTCAACCAGGAAGTGGGTTTTGATGAGTGTATAATGACATGTTTCTTCCATTACGGTATCACACAGAACAGTTTCACTGCATTAAAAATCCCATGTTCTGCCCTCCTTTCTCTCCTTCCCCAGCCACTAGCAACCACTGAGCATTTCATCGTCTTCGTCATTTTACCTTTCCCAGCATGTCATAGAGTTGGACCCATGAGATAGCCTTTGCACATTGGCTTCTTCTATTTATGCACTTAAATTTCCTTCATGTCTTTGTTTTGAAGACAGGGTCTCAATATGTAAGGTTGGCCTTCAACACACTTCATAGCCCAGCCTGGCCTCAAACTCATGATCCTCTTGCCTTAGCCTCCCAGTGCTGGGATCACAGCCACCATGCTTGGCACCTTCACGTCTTTTTGTGGCTTGATAGCCTATTTGTTTTTAATCACTGAACACCATTCCATTAGATCAATGTACTTCAGTTTATCTATCTGGCTACTTAAGGACATCTTGGTTGCTTCCAAGTTTTAGCAATTATGAATAAAGCTGCTATAAACATTTGCATGCATGTTTTTGTGTGAATGGAGGATTTCAACTCATTTGGGTAAAGTTCAAGGAAGATGATCTAGGGATCATAAACGAGTGTTTTAAATTTCAATTTAAGTGCTAATAGGGAACACAGACCATTGCTTGCATAAGGCAAAGAGGGTTCTTTCAGTTTCTTAAATTTATTCTTACAATACTCATAAAACTATAAATGTCCTTCCTTTTCTGGGTAGCTATTATCATTATCACCAGGATACCCCTGCCTGGCTTAGTTATAGGAAAATAGCTATATGATAACTGAAGTACTCATGCTGACTCACATCCACCCTTTCAAAAACCATAACCACAGGCCAGCCTGTGGACATTGTTTCATAATTAAAGGCCTCTGTTCTTTTGGCAGGGCTCTTCCCTAATTTGATGGCCCTCAAGCCTGGCAGAACCTAATCTCTCAGAAAAGACGCAAATTCTCAAGGTGGAAAAAGACTATAGAGCTCCAAGTGTGTTTATTCTGAGGTTATAAGATGAACTAGGCAAGTATACAAACCCAAGAAAGTAAATGCAAATGTTGTATTTCAGTGTGATTTTCTGAGGAAAGCACCAAAATCTCGCAGTGTCAAAAAGACTCAGGAAACAGCTACAGGGGCTGCCAAGCATTGAGAGTTGTAGGAAGGGGAAGAAGAATGCCTCTCTCCCATAGTCCTTGGGAAACTGCAGGGTGGGAACTGCAGGCATTGTCTGTTCTCCTCCTACCATTCAGGATGGTCTGGCTCCAGGTGGACTCACAAAGGACAATCCCTGTGTAAACCAGAGACTCTAATTCCTTCCTAGCAGTGGGGAGCTTGAGACACAGCATTCTCTCTGCTGCAGGGATAATGCTGGATTAGGATTAGGATACTTGGGCAAGAAGAAGCATCCTCAGAACAGTCTCTGAAGAGACTGAAATGTTCAATTGTCCAAGCAGCTGCTGTTAACATTTTAGCATTTGCCTTTAGCCCCCTGACAAGGAAGAAATGTGAAGCAGTGGAGACAAACTCTCTTACACTAAACAGAACTGTGAGCTGCTTCTTCCTTCCATACTATGTGCACCAAACAAAATTTTCCTACATTTGATTTGATGCCTATTCTATTGTACATGTTTCATTTACAAGTGCCATGTAATCTGTGTTGCAAAAAAACCAACCAAATAAATAAAAACAGCCTCCCTAATGGGAGCATCCTTCTCACAAGTAACCCAGGCTGTTGACCTTACTTTCAGCCTCCAGTTGAATGACAGTCACAGAAATATTTGGATGAGGCGGGCCCAGAAACCAAAGAATCTCTTCTAGTCTGTGTTTCCCCTCTAGTTTAGCCCCGCCCACCTTTTTTTTTTTTTTTTTGGAGGCAACTGCGTAAGCAAGTGCAGACGTGCACTGCAGACCGTCAGCTGGTCAGCTGAATCTCCATCACTCAAAGTGGATCAGACATTCCTGTCCCTTCTTTATCTACATCTCCCCACCTTCTATGGAATTTTATTTTTCGTGATGATGTTGCCTAGGAATGCAGCCAATCTCTCTCTCATTGTCCTGTTTTACTTTATCCTCTTTGGTTCTAGGTCTCTATTGGGCAAGAATCTACACAATCTCATGAGTGTGAAAAACCCTGAGTACATGCATGGTTGGATGCAAACTTATTGAATGAATATGCACCTATTTTAAAAATGAAGTGTTGCCTCTGATGGCCCATTCCCACAGTCCTGTATCTGTCCAAATGTTCAAATATAGGGAAATTACTTTGATTACAATCACATTCCAGGCAGACACTTTAGTACAATTTTATTCCAATTATACAAGACTGCTTTAAGCTAATTTATAATAAGCAAGTTTGTGTTTTTACAGAATTCAGAGGAAAGTGATAATCCATTAAATCCTAGACCCTGACAAGTGGTCCTATAAGGGTTTTGGGCCTTTCCTCAATATTCTCTGTCTAGTTCCCTTCAATGTTAGTAATATGCAGCAACAGTCAACACACTGATAGCCAGAGTGAAGAAAGACAAATAGCCTGAGAAATCCACGAGAAGATGTAGGTCTGAATTCATTCATGCAACAGTATATGCCAGGCCTAGTTTTAGACATTGGGGTACTATAGTAAAGGTGGCAAGGGTTTCATTCCCTGCTTACTTGGAGCTTAAATTCTGGTGGGGTGGAATTACATATACACATTTTCACGTTTTCTTTCTTTTTATCTCCTCTTCTCATGTCTCTCCTTTCACATCCCTTCTCTTTGATGCAGGCTATGAAATTTTGTAGCCTAGGCTGGCCTTGAACTTGAGATCCTCCTGACTCAGCCTCCTGAGTGTTGAGGTTAAGGAGTGTTATGCACCACCATGTTCAGCAAGTACTATTTTAAAGCAAATGTAGTTAAGAACATAGATTCTGGTGCCAGACATCCTGAGTTTTAATACTAGCTCTGCCACTTCCATTGCATGGTCTTGGGGAGGTCATTCAGCTTCTATTTCTTCATGTACAAATGAGAGCAATAATAGTCTACTTCATAAGATTTGTTATGAGAATTAAATTAAGTCACTTAATATATGCAAAGTACTGAAAATAGTGTCTGGTATATAGAAAGCATCATATAAGTGTACAATTAAAAAATGAAATAAACATATCCATTTAATTTCATGGACACAGAAGTCACTCTGTATCCATGCTCAGAGATACAGAAGTCACTCAAGTCAGTTAATGTCTACATTCTCATTTCCTCACATTTTTTAGGAGGCAGTACTGGGGTTTGAACTCAGGGCCTCTCACTTGCTAGGCAAGCACTCCACCACTTGATCCATAACCAGCCCTACTCCCTGTTGTTTTTAAGTATCTAAACTTAGACTTTCCAAAGATTCTTCAATTACATGTGAAGAGTCAGACAAATCACCACAGAAACATTCTTCTCTGCAATAGTAGTAATAGGCTTTTCTGAAATCAAAGCATTTTTTATGGTCAGTTACTTATCATGTAACCTCATTTAAAATCCACAGCAGTATTTTAACTTCAATATTATCAACTTGATTTACCACAAGAAATCTCTAGTTAATGTGCTTAAGGACCCATGGTTTGGGGCAGAATGAACTGTCTGAGTGTACTATACTATATTCCTATAGATTTAAAGATGGATATATCCAGTAAAAGTTAAGAAAAAATATCAGGGACAGCTAAAGTAGCTCCATCCCCACCCCCCACCCCATCATTGCTAGAAGTGGAGCCTATTCTTGCTCCTTCTTAGGCAACCTGTCATAAACAGGAAACATGGCCTGGGTACAAGAAACCTGCTGGTGATATGTGGCTGTTGAAGAGTTATAGGAAAAGGGGCATGCCCTCCCCACAGGTTCAGTAAAGACCTCATCTGGGGCTAAGTACAGCAGATCCTCACAGGTGGAGGGAAGATGAAGACAGCAGGAGGGGAGGCTGGATGAGGGAAGCTCTTGCTCCTTGCCAGTGTTCACTCTGTTAGCAAGAAACACCTTAGAATACTGACTTTGGAGAACTGATTATCTCCCCACTCAGTCAGACTAGGGATCTGCAAACTATGGTGCTAGAGACAAATCCAACTCAACTCCTGTTTTTTTATAGTTTTGGTGCTGGGATTTGAATCCAGGGTCTTGTACATGCTAGGCAAGTGCTCTACAAGTTCCCTCCAAGCCTGTTTTTTTTGACCACCCATAAACTAAGAATGGCTTTTACATGTTAAATGGTGGTGGTGGGAATTAAATAAGAATAGTATTTCATGACTTGTGGGTTATGTGAAATTCAACTTTAAGTGTCCACAAGTATTTTTTATTTTTATTTTGTGGTGGTAATGGGGTTAGGGCTTGTGCTTGTTAGGCAAGCTCTCTAATACTTCAGCCACTCCCCCAGTGGCTAAATCTATTTAGGCAGTGCCTAAATTTGATAATATGTCAAACAAGCATGGATAGAAAATACAGGTTTTCTTTATTATCTAATAAAAGTAATGAGATATTAAGTATTTGAAACTGATCCCACACACGAATATAAAAACAGCTTGCTATATAAATATTATTGCTTTTAAGCTCTATGCCAAAAATGTTTCAGTTTCGATAGATAGGAAATCTATATGATGATTTCTTACTGTATGTTGAGTCACCTGCTGAATCACAGATCTGATCATTGATTATAATATGTAATCAGTAATAAGGTTCATGCATTTGACATGACTATCCCTTATCTTCCTCTAACCATGACCATTACAAACAATATAAAAGTATTTTTTACTGGTGGCTTGGTGATACCCAAAAGGAATGGTGTGGCAAAAAACAAACTGATTTTTAAGCTGTGAGTTCCAAGATAAAGTGCACAAGTCTGCCAATCTGAGAATAAGGAAATAGAAAAATAATGAGCAATAGGGACAGGAAAAGTTTAAAATAATAATAATAGTAACAACCGGTACAAAGGTAGCATGAGTGCCTTAAATATGGTTCCAAGTATTACAAATCTCAGACACTAATAATTTTGAAGGAATATGGAAAATAACAAAGCAAAGGGAAATGAACAGATTGTACATTGTAACTGTACCACCCTATCTCAAATTTCTAGTATCTCTCCAATCCTTAGTTAACATGTACCTTGACCAAGCCCTCCACTACTGTGATGTTTCCTTATTCCTTTCTTTTTTCCCCTTTTAAAAATATCAAGTCCTACATAATTTTTTCACTTGTTTTGTGATACTGGGGATTGAACCAGGGCCTTCTGCCTGCTAAGCAAGCACTCTACCTCTTGTGCCATGCCCCCTGGCCTTTTGTTTGTATTTTGTTTCTGAGAGAGGGTCTCAGAGCCTCGAAAACTTTGCCCCAACTAGCCTTGATCTCTCCATCCTCCTGCCTTCCCTTCCCTCTTGAGTAGTTGGGATTATAGGTATGTACTACCATGCCCCATAATTACGCCTACATAATTTTTTGAAGGGGAGGGAAATACTAAGGTTTTCAAGCACAGGGCTTTACCACTTGAGCCACACCTCCGGATTTTTTGCTTTTTCGGGTAGGATCTCACTTTTGCTGGGTCTTGTCTCCACCATGATTCTCCTACCTATGGCTTCCCAAGTAGCTGGGACCATAGGTGCAAGAGTGCCATCACATCTGGCTTCATTATTATTGTTATTGTCATTATTATTGCAGTACTGGGGTTTGAACTCAGGGCTTCCCGCTTGCTAGGCAGGTGCTCTACCACCTTCCCCAAGCCACTTCCCCAAGTCCACATCTGTTTTTTTTGTTTGTTTTTGTGGTACTGGGGTTTGAACTCCTGGCCTTCACCTTGAGTTACTCAACCAGCCCTTTTTTGTGATGTTTTTTTCTGAGATATACAAACTATTTGCTGGGGCTGGCTTTGAATCATGATCTTCCTGATCTCTGCCTCCTGAGTAGCTAGGATTACAACAGACAAGAGCTACCAGTTCCCAGACCACACCTGGTTTTTTGAGTTCAGAGGCCTTGCTAACTTTGTGCCAGAGCTGGCCTTGAAACCAGATCCTCCTGATCTCCACCTCTCCAGCAGCTGGAATTACAGACATGAGCCACCAAGCCTGACCAAGCCGTACATAATTTTCAAAGTTCCACATAATTTCATGATATGATTGTTCTGATTCATGTTTCCAAGTTCTGATTTGGCCCATTAGGTGTGTTTAAAGCATAACATGCTTGGATTTTCTAAAACTGGCCTACAGTATGTCAGATGCTGTTCCAAAGATGTGTCATATGCCGAACAAAACGTTATATTAAATGGATGGACATACTAAGCACATAACTAAAATACAACAATAGAATGTCATGATACATGAATCTAATTTTAAGAACGTGGTGCCTCCTTTTTGACATAGTGTGAAGGAAAACAAAGACACGAAAAATAGAAGAATTATTAACAGCTGAACAGTAAGGAAAATGACGGCACAAGGAATCTTTAACTTCACTTTCCCCTTTCATGGTTTCTGATTATTTCTCTTGAGGCACTTCTGCAATGGCAGGTTGCAAACCAACCCCCATCGGCCTGCAACCTTCTTTTCCTCCATTTCCCAACACGGTTCCCTTTTTTGAGAGAACTGTATTCTTACTGTCTTCCATTCCCATCTTCCCCGGGTGCCCTGGAGATGGCCCCAGGGTCTCGCAGAGGAGCGCTTTACCGCTGAGCTGCTCCCGAACTCCCTTCCCCCCACGCCCGGCCCCCCGTCGTGCCTTAGGTTCTCAGCATTTCGGCTACTTGGAATTACCCCTTTCCCCCTCTTTTAAGGGCGCACAGCATCCCAGGCAGTGCGCTTTCTCCCTGTCGTGAGCGCCAGTCTTCTTCTCTAGCTTCTTCCCCCTAAGGCTTTCCACTTTCCATCATCTCTCCATCCTTTACTCAAGAAAGGCTGGAGGAGGAGACCGAAGGAGAAACAGAACAAAAATGCGCGCGTCTGTGCATCGGGTGGGAAAGGGAGAGCGCGCCCCCGCGCCGCTCGGGTCGCGGCGGGGCGGGGCGGGGCGGGGCGGGGCGCGGACGCACACGCATGCGGGCGCTGGGCGCGGTGGGCGCCGTGCCACTCCGCACGTCCTCGCGGTGACGGGAAGGCAAGGCTCACCCGGACGTCTCGCAAGTCCCCAGCGCTCCCGGCAGATGCCGGGAGGAGCCGGCAGGGCTCTCAGCCGATTGGCTAGAGAAAGTTGCAATTTTCAGGAATCAAGGCATCTCCAGGGAGCCGCAGAACGTTCTGCAAGAGGTTGCCTTGATGGCAGATGGTTTTGGTCTAGGCAACTGGTCCTCCAACATCCCTGTCCCATTCCGTCGCACCCCGACAACTGTCTCTTGAGCGGCAGCGCCTTCTTTCCCTCCTACAGACACCCCACGTCTCAAATTTACGTTTCCACGCGAAGTGCTTCTGTAAAAACCCTTTCCCTTCGTTACGCCTCACAACACGCTGATTCTTTTTCCTACATTTTATTAATGTATACAATAACACCCTCACATTTTAAGTGTACAGGCCAATGACTTTTGACAAACGTGGACATACTTTTTATGCCTGTAACCACATCACCACATAGATTTGTACCTTCTCAGAGAGTTTCCTCTGCACCCTCATTTACACATCTTATAAGTTTTTTCTCCATACATTCATTTTTTTCATATATTGGCAAATATTAAGCACTTACTAATGAACCAAACACTTGGAGATACAGAAATAAGAAACTAGAGCAAATCAGTTTAAAAAGGAGACGCGGGTACCTAGGCGCACGTGTTTTACTATTCCTCCACCTATGTACAATATTTCTGATACCCCTCCCCCTCACACCTTTTTTAGCTCCTTAGACTACAAGGTCAGTTTACTAATCCTTCCTGAGAAATTCGTTGTTTTCTTTTTTTTTTTCTTTCTTCCTGAGGAAGGCCGAAGGCAAAGAAACCCTCAGACTTAGAATTGGTGCTTAGTAGAAAGCCCTGTGGGAGATGAAGGAAGAATTTCCCGGAGGGGAGGGGGCATGCCCTAATGAAACGGGAATATCACAGGTGCTGTTTCAAAAACAAGTGTGTAAAAGTATGGGAGGGCAGTTGTAAAAAAGCTCCTAGATGGCTCCTTGGCCAGGGCAGACAGGATGTGAATCCCTGGAATAGACTCATAAAAGAATGTCACCGTGGGCCATTGAGTTTAATTAGACACTAGAAAAGACCCGAAAGTAAGCTGCTGAGAAAAGCTGAGGAAAAGCAGACCTCTCCTCCCCAAAGGGTGTGCTGTGGCCGGGAGGGTGAAAACCAACCTAAGAGAAGTAGGCATAGGTCACAAAGATGAAAAATAAGAGAGGAAGGAAGAAATCACAAAAGGAAAAGAAAATCCTAAACCCTAAATTTGCTGCAATGTGAATGTAAACCCTGCCCTCTTCCTGACCAGTGACACAGGGTTTCCACTTCCTTTCACAGTCATGTTGCTCAAGCCTAGAAACCAGATAGCTGATCATCAACTTAGAATGAGGGATAACCTCTAGATCTTCAAATCACATGTTTAACTTAGTTCTCTAGAAATGGTGGGGGCTGTTAGAACGTAAACATTTCAAGAGAAAAGAATGAGTCAGCTAGTCATGTTAGAATTGAGGGTGAGATTTTCTGTTTTACTCAAGAACACACACAGTAAACAGGTAAAAATGCACTCATCTCTCAGTTGGCAGAGTGGCTCAAGTAGTAAGGGTGCCTGCCCAGCAAGTGTGAGGCCCTGAGTTCAAACTCCAGTACCATATACACACACACAAAGTACTCATCTCAAGTATACATCTGGGTATCTTTATTATTTTTTTTCTTTTAAATCTGTATTCACCTGTTAACCACAACTCAGATCAAGATCTGGATTCTAGAACATTTCTACCTCCCCAGGTTTCCTTGTGCTGGTTCTGGACTATAACATCCCTCCGCTGAGGGAACCACCACACTGATTTCTGTCATCAATTAATTTTGTTGTTCCCGATGTGAATGTAAGTGGAGTCATAGAATATATACTTTTTGGTGCAAACAGATTTGTTTATTTTGTTTTTCCATTGAACATGGTGTCTGTAAATATTGTGTGGTATGTATCAGTGTTTCATTCTGGTATCCCCAAGTAGTATTCTATTTATGGATATGCCAAAGTTTATCTGTTCTTCTAGTGATGTTCACGTTATTGCTTCCACTTCTGATTCATTATATACATTTTTGTCACTTGTCAAGTGTATGAATGTTTTTCTCCTAAGTACATACTTAGGAATGGGATTTCTGGGTTGCTATTCTTTGGCAATACATAATAAATCTTTTGCAGGGCTGGGGATCAACCCCAAGGCCTCATGCTAGCAATATTAGAATTGAGGGTGAGTTCTTCTTCCTTTTTTAAGAAGTACACATATAAGCATTTTATCATTGAGCTATACCCCTAGGCCAAAATATTAAATTCTATACCAAAAAAGTGAGCTACATCTTTGCCTTATTATGTGTGGTATTTTAATAAAAGTATTTTTTGTTTTGGTGGTACTGGGGTTTGAACTCAGGGCCTCATGCGTGCTAGGTAGGCACTCTCCCACTTGAGACACTCCGCCAGCCCAATAAAAATCTTTTATATACATTATCCTAGAAAATCTTCAAAACATTTGTAGTAAATAGAGTAGGTAAAACTGTCTCCATTGTTTTGTGATAGGGTTGCACTATGTAGCCCAGGTTGGCTTCAAACTCTTGATCCTCCGGCCTCAATCTCCTGAGTGCTGGGTGTCAGAAATGTGTACCACCACACCCAGCCATTATTTTTATTTTTACAGGCATAGAAACAAACTCAGTGAATTTAAATGCCCCAATATTTCTGAGTGTGAACTGGAATTAGAAACCAAATATGCTCAAGTTAATTTTTCCTTATAGATTCCTTCTCATGTGAATGGACAAAGTCACCCAATCTATTCAAGTTTGTCTAGGACTATTAGCACCAAAAGGCACTGGATGTTTGGTTACTCTATGAAACAAGGAGTCAAATGGGTGTCAAGGCTTGAAAATGGGCAGATAAAACCCAAAACCTGAGTCAGGCACAGTGGCTCATGCCTATACTTCCAGCTCTCGAGAGGTTGAGGAGGGTGAGTTTGAGGCCAGTCTGAAAAACACAGTGAGACTCTTCAAAAAACAAAATAAGACAAAACAAAAAACAATGAGTAACTGTGTCGGCTCATTCAAGCTCCCTCATTCTCAAAGGAAAAGATATTTTTAATCAAGAAACAATGCAGTATCCACGTTTATGCACTACATATGTTACCTCTACTCCTTGACACTACAGACCATCTAGACTACTGCTCCTTAAACTGTGGTTCATAGACCAACAGCATCAGCATTTCCTGGGAAACCCCCATTCCTCCATTTCCCCAGATTTACAGAACCAAGATCAGTAGAAGTGGAGCTCAGGCATTTGTGTTCAACAAGCTCTCCAGATCCGGGTCAAAGGAAGCAGTGGGAGATGACAGCTAATTTCCCTTATGCACATAATGTATCTGGACGTTTTAAGAATCTCTGGGCAGAATGACTCTATTAACTCATTGAGTAGCCTTTCTCTATATGAAACAAATCGCATTGTTGGTAAAAATCTTGATTACTTATTTAGTCTCTTATTTTCCCTGGTCCTATATAAGTGAGAAAAATATCATTTCACAGTTGGTGAGGTTTTTTTTTTTCAGTGCTGGGGATCAAATCCAGGTTTTTTTGTTTTGTTTTTTGGTGGGACTGGGATTTGGACTCAGGGCTTCAAGTTTATAAACAGTCACTCTATTGCTTGAGCCACACCTCCAGTCCATTTGCTCTGGTTATTTTGGAGATGGGGATCTCTCAAAGTATTTGTCTGAGGTTGGCTTTGAACCACGATTCTCCCAATCTCAGCCTCTCAAATAGCTAGAATTACAGATGTGAGCCACTGGTGCCCAATTTCCCTTCAGGTTTTGTGTAACTCGGCTGGCATCAATCATCATAGTTTGTACTCTGTTTCAGGACTCAATCAAATGTTCACCATCCAACTCCAACTCCGCCTTCTTTGTGCCCATGTATTCTAGCCCACTCATCTTTTTCCTTCCTCCCATTTTTCCCCAGAGAGCGGTTGCTATGGGGATAGTTTCGTCATATAAGCCAGCTGGTAGAGAAAAAAGCAGTGACAGAAGCAAAATGGGAAAGAGTGCGGAGAAAGAAAAATAAAAGACTAAGGCAAAAGGACCAGGAGCCAACATAGATGAGAACTGAGACAGTCAAGAGAAGAACTACACAAGAGATAAAATGCCAGAACAAATTACCTTACATAATGGATGGAGGCACTGCCCAGTTAGAGGAACAGAGTAGAGGAACCAAGGCAACAGACATAAGCAGACCCTGGGGCCTGAAATATATGTGGAGACACAGGAGAGGAGAGCCCCAGTCAGATGATGAACCAGATCACACTGGACTGAGCAGACAGCAGCTGCAGATTGATCCTGGCTATGAACAGTTCCTAGGAAGTGTTTATTTGTCCTCATCTGCCTTTCTGAGTCACTCCTGTTTCCCGGGAAGGGAGCATTGGGAGGTTATAAAGAGTGTACCTTCACTTCTCCATTGTCTTCCACTTCTTTTTCTTGCATGTGGTTTTCCCACTTGCACAGAAAGAAACCTCCCTAAGGCAACCAAAGGCTAGGAATATTTCCCCTAGACATAAATTTGTGTCTTTGTTTTATTTTTTGCGTGTTGGGATGAACCCAGGGCCTCATGCACACTACCACTGAGCTACAATCCCAGCCCTTGTGTCTTGACTGTTCTATCTCTTCAATATTTGTATTGCAACATTTTCATAACTCCCTCTTTCTTGTTATTTTCCCCTTATGTCTTTCCATTCTCTTTTCTAATTTTTTGGCAGTTTGAACTCAGGACCTCACACTTGCTAGGCAGGCGCTTTATGACATGAGCCACTCCACCAGCCCTCCATTCTGTTTTCATCTCTCCCTTTCCCTATAGTCATCCTTGTCTTCCTATCTGGCCAGTTTTGCTTATTCCAATTCCACTCTGTTTTCATCCATTAGTTGAGTTTGTACTTGGAACTCTTAATCTTTGAACAAGATAACATCTTGCTCAAACATCTCTAAATCCAGGAAGAGTGGAATGAGGTGGTGGTGGTGGTTGTTTGTTTGTTTGTTTTGTTTCGAGACAGGATCTCACTATGTAGTCCAAGTCCTCAAACTTGGAATCCTCCTGCCTCAGCCTCCTGAGTGCTGCGATTTCAGGCATGCACTGCCATACATGGTAGGTTTTTACCCCTCAAAGGTGTTCTTGAAAAAATTATGTGCACAAGTATACACAAGGAGAAAGCCTACAAAATGCACAGCACTCTACTGAATAATGCAGGAAATGAGAATTCTGTCCTTATGGAGAGGACAAGATAAAAAGCTGAAGAAGAAGCAGAGAGTCAAGACATGTTACTCATGTGGGAGTGACCAGAAAGGTGTCTTGAGGTTACTACAAAAGTTTCCCCTTATTCATGAAACATGAGTTCAAAGCCCTTCAGAGGACGCCCATACTGTGCATAGTACCAAACCCTACATACACTATGTTTTTTTTTTCATATGCATACGTACCTATGATAATTTTTTACCTTTTCACTGAAAAGTAACAATTTAGGGCTTCCCTTTGCCCTATCAACGACTTTGGTGCTTTGGGACCACTATTAAATAATAAAGTTTTAAAGCTTATGAATTATTTCTGGAATTTTCTATTTAACATTTTTGGGCTGCAGTTGCCCATGGGTAACTGAAACAGTGAAAACCAAAACTGAGAGCAAAGGGGGTCTGCTACATTTGGAATGAATCTGGGAACAGAAGGTTAAAAGCTAAGAGAGACTAAGGTTAAAAAGGGCATTTGGTAGTAAGATGGAAAGGCCTGGGAAAATGTGGTAGGAAGTTTGTGGGGGAGCCTGAGGAACAGTGCTTAGTCCCCTTTAGTTTACTGGGATCCAGGAAAATATAATGCTGGAGCAGCAAATTCGGGCCATGCTGCAACAGTCTTTGAATACCATGATGCTTCTTTGAGTGTAAGCTCTCAGGTAGGGAATGAAGTAAAATCGTATTATATATTTTTTTCTTTTTCACAGAAACCACATCGTACTTGTACTCTGGATATGTCAACTGTGTCACTTTATTTTATATTCTTCACCTCAATTAACATGTCTTCTTCTCCTTCTGTGTTTTCTTTATTGTTGTTGTTTTAAGTGCTGGTTTTGGAACCCAGGGTCTTACACTTTACCACTGAGCTGCATCCCCAACCACTGTGCTGTTTCTAATCTTGCCTTTCCATTGTTTCTCTCAACCCCAACCCTGAAACGCTGAAGCTTGGTTGCTTCACTTCACTCTCCTATCCAATGATTCAGTCAGAAGGCTCTCTGGAGAGAAACCAACTTGGTACAAGAGTAGAAAGTGTTTTCTGCAAATAATCGGCTCTCACTTCTTCTTATAGAACAAAGACAAGGTTGAAAGTTAGAAAATCCAGGTATCACACAGACTCTGCTATTGACTTGGGATGCTACAGACTATGCTAAAAACTTGAGCTATCAAGCCTGTGTCTCAGCTTTCTTGCCGTGTGTGTGTGTGTGTGTGTGTGTGTGTGTGTGTGTGTGTGTGTGTGTGTGTGTGTGTGTGTGTGTTACTGAGGAATTACCTAATTCTAAAAGGTGGTCTCATGGCTAAAGGAAAAAGACTCTGCTGTTCTCTTTACTCTCAAGGGTTCTACAATCACACTGTCTCTACAAACTAGAATTCACACAGATAAAGTAATCTTTACAGACTGGAAGACAGGCGATAAGTTATAGAAGTATTCCAATTACTAAGGAGGTATTCACTTATTCTTCTTTCAACTATTTACTTGAAATATTTCCAAATTTTTGGAACTTTTTTCCTGGTTCACGTATGTGTTTGGTACTTGCAGACATATTCAATAAACATTTGAATGAATGGTTGAATCTCTAGCTCTAAACATAAAGGTGCTTGGGAAAGATTATTTTTTGCCATGTAGTTCTGAGTGATAACATGATTGGAATTTGAAAAATTAAAAGCATTTGAAAAAGAGCTATTAGTTGTTTCTGGGTATGGCTGAGAAAATAATTTATTTTTCCCCTTTCACCTTTAATCTCCATCAGATCTTGCTCCTTCCAGGTACTCTGAGACTGAAACTATTTACTTCTGTCTCTTAGTTGCTCTTTGTTCTTGACAGCTGCAGTTAATACAAAGAAATAAAACAGCCCCAGGAAAACATTCACGTGTTCCCACCATGGAGGACGTGCAGGGAACAGCATTCTTGTCTCCCACACCTCTACCTCTAAGTGCAATCAGTTGTGGGACCACGACTTCTGCCCCACCTATCTCTCCAATGACTAACTAGTCAACATTTTGGTAAAGTCACATTCTAAAACAGCTGCATGCTTCATTGAGGCTCGTCAAAGAACAGAGTTTAAATTGTATTTATCTAATATTAAGAGATGACAGAAAAAAAGTAGATTATTTGCCTTCTTAGGGAAAATGACTCATTTCCTTGTAGAATAAATAAAACATAGGAAAGAAAGTAAAGGCCAGAAAGGGCAATGAGATAAATGAGAGTATAATTTTCTTTTAATATCTGTATAGGAAAATAATGTCCAAATTAAATCACTGAGTACTATTACTGTTCTAAAAAATCATGACTATTGAGAGAAGTGACAAGAAATTTTAAAAATTCAAGTGAAAAAAAATAGTCTTCATTATTTTCCAACTAAATTCTGGAAATATTACCATCAGGTGTTTGGTAGGCAAAAAAGAGCAGTGATGAGTTGGAAGTAGAATTAACTCATTAAGTTGAAAACATGACATGTCAAACTTTTCCACTAAAGTTAATAAAATCAGGTAAATACTACAGTCTAGGGATTCTAAATCTATGTACTACTGATGTTTTGGACTGGGTAATTCTTTGTTATGGGGCTTGTCCTGTGCACATTGTAGGATTTTTAGCAGCATCCTTGACCACTACCCACTAGGTGCCAGCACTCTTTTCATTACAGTCATGACAACAAAACTATCTCAAGAAATTGCCAAATGTTCCTGGGGAGGAAAACCAGCACTGGCCGAGAACTACTACCTTTGGTATCGTGCACATCTTGATTTCAGCATGGCATCTGAGAAAATCTCCAATGAGAAACTGTGTAAAAGGCTGAAATATCTCAGCCATCTGAAATTCAGCTGTTTGGAAAACTAATTTTGAATATAGTTTAGAAAAACAAAGAAAAAAGTGCTTCTCATAAAGTTCAAAGCTTTACTCATAGAAAGGCTCCTTTGGCCCTCTCAGAAGGCAAATACTCTATAAATTGTTATAAAATTTTCCAAACATACAAAGCAAAATGTTAACATCTGATACAGAACTTATGTTGGTTATTTGCTTTCTGAGTCCAACAACAAAGTAGAAGAAAATTAGAAGATACATCCTATGTTACAGGAAGAGACCCGACTCACTAATGATAACAGGAAAGCAGACACATTATACAAGGCAAACATATTCTTGGAAGAGTAGCAAGTCACAGGGATAAAGCTCTACTCTTTGTGGGTGCTATTAAGGACACTTTTGTCCTTGTCATGCTACTTTAAAAGGGATGGCTACCATGATGAAATGTCATGAGGGACAGCAGGAGGAATTAGGATTCCTCCTAATTTATTTATTGGGAATAAATAAATCCTAATTATTTATTCCCAATAAAATACATTGGGGGAGAACATAATAACTTTCTTCAAATATCTGATGTGCTTCAAAAATAAGTATTTTTAGTAACTCCAGATGGAAAAGGACATCATATTTGTATTGGATTTATATTCATAAATGTAACAGAAAAGAACTTTCTGGTAATTAGATCTTGCCAATGTGTAATGAACTGCTTTATAAGTAAGTTTCTCTCTGGGCATTGGTGGTTCATGCCTGTAATCCTAGCTACGCAGGAGGCAGAGATCTGGAGGATTGTGGTTTGAAGCCAGCTTGGGCAAATAGTGTGCTAGATCCTATCTCAAAAAAACCCTTCACAAAAAAGGGTAGGTGGAGTGGTTCAAGGTGTAGGTCCTGAGTTCAAGCCCCAGTATTGCAAAAAAAGAAAAGTAAGTTTCTCACTGCTGACTTGCAGTCATGACAACAAAACTATCTCCAGGAATTTCGAGTCATGTATCTATCCCCTACTTTATGTTTCTACTTGAATGGCCAAAAAGCATGTCAATCTAAGCATAGCTAAAGGAGAAGTTCTGAGTTTTCTTCCAAACTTCCCAACATTCTCCATCTCACTATTCATCTTACCACAAAAGCTAAAAAGCTAGGAGTTACTTGGGATTTTTCTTTTCCCACATATCTTCTGTCAGTGAAAACGGTCAGCTTTATTTCCAAAATATGCCCAGATTCCTTACATTCTTGCATTTCTGCTGCCCCAGACTTGTCAAAGTCATCATAATCTGTCACTTCATCTATTGTGATAGTTTCCTAATAAGTTTTATTGATGCTACTCTTATTCTTCTACAGCTTGTATTTTTTTTGGCGGTACTGGGATTTGAACTCAGGGCTTCATGCTTGCTAGACCAGGTGCTCTACCACTTGAGCAACTCTGCCAGCCCTGTTTGGTGTTGGGTATTTTCGAGATAGGGTCTTGTGAACTATTTGCCTGGGCTGACTTTGATTCTGGATCCTCCTGATCTCTGCCTCCTGAGTAGCTAGGATTACATGTGTGAGCCATCAGCACCCAGCTATAGCTCATTCTTTAAAAAGCTAACAAAACTGTACCTGGCCCCTTCTTCCCTTTCCAGCCTCCCTGTCGATGCACCAATATCAAGATACATAGAATTTTTTTTTTTTTTTGTCCCTTATCAAGCTCTTTTCTGCCTTTGAGTATGCCTGGAGATGTCTTCACAAGATCTCCAAATGCCTGGTTCCTTTCTTGTCATTCAAATTGGAGCTCAAAAGCCACTTCCTGGTCTCGTTGACCAGGCTATCTAATGTGGCCTCTCTAGTCATCCACTATTTATTGCACTGCCTTGTTTTAATTTTTTGGTAGTTCTTATCACTACCAGAAATTATTTCTTTGATTATTGTCTGTGTCTATTACAATAGGGACTCTGAATATCAACATTATTTGCTTCGTATCTTTAATGTCTAGAAGGAGCCTAATAGATATGGATACTCAATTAGTACTTGTTTACTAAATGAGTAACCAAATAATGTAGGCAAGCTGGATAATTACTCCTACATGGAGTAGGAAATTGGACTAGTTGATTATGGAGTGCTGAACATTATTGCTAACTCAATAAGATTAGCGATTATGACTTTAAAATTGTACCAATCATTTTCCCAGTTGTGGAATTATTTTCAGCATCCTGGGTGTAGCATCAAAGAACGCTAAAGCCAGGCATGATGGTACACACCTACAATCCCAGCATTTAGGAGGCTGAAGCAGGAGGATCTTGAGTTTGAGGCCACCCTGGGCTACATAGCTCAGAGGTAGAGCACTTGCCTAGTATGCATGAAGTCCTTTGTTAAAAAAAAAACCAAAACATAAAACACATTGGCTATGGAGTGCTTATTTGGAGTTTTAAGAGGTAGCTATTCTGGTTGTTTCATTTGACTGCTTCTGAGGGTCTCAATGGGAAAAAGGGGATTATGGCTCTGTGTGCTGCATTAGAATGAACAATATTCCTAACTTATTAATGCCATTAACATTTTCTCCAATTAGTGATTTTATAGAAACCTCTGTAGTTCAACTTACTCAACAAGCAGTTATCTTTGAAGGGTTAAGCACAGGAAATACATCTTCCTAAAGCAGCAGAACTCAACGTGTAAGTAGGGTATGGAGAAATACTGCATTCGGAGAGACAAACCCTTTCCCAGCCTCTGGAAGTCCAATCACACCCCTATGTTTGCTCCATTGACCCAGATGACCAGACCTTATTACTTTTTTTTTTTCAGGAAATGGATTTTAATTTTCATTCTTTATTCTTTCCTCACTCATAATCTATTCATTCTGCAGTCCTGCTTGTTTTAGAAATTTCTGTTGTCTTCTCCATAGATTGTTATCCCAGCTATGATCCAGGATACCCTACCATTCTTCATTCTTATTCCTGCTTTAAAATTTTCAATTTCTCCTGGTCCTTCCCCTGCTGCAAAGGGATTCTAATATATTCCCATCCTGAAGTAACTTCAGTCTTATACTTCATTTCTCCAAAAGGTCCTCTGCCCTGCACTATCAAACTCCTTCAAAGAGTGAGCTATGCTCAAGACTTCTGTCTTTCCCTCCTATTCAGCATTAACAAATTTCAGAGTATCTACCAGTCTGCACAGATCAGGTTTGTACACAAAAACTGCTACTAATAATATCCTTGTATGGTGGGATTTTTATTTATTTTGTTGACATGATTATCTTCCTGTGACAACATTACCCTTGTGTGAATGTATGTTTTTCTCCCAATATGGGAGGACAGAGGTGAGACACAAAAGGGAAAGGAGAATGGTTACACAAATGTAGAAGGAAACTAGGCCTTACTCCTTTAGATTTTGCATTTAGATGGTTCGAAGACCTTCCCAGAAGAACAAGGCTAAATTGTCTTCTCACAAATTGAACTAGGCCAGAAGCTTCTCCGAGAAAACCCAGTAAGTGAACACTTCACTATAAGAGAAGTATCTATTATTCCTAAATCTTTTAACTCTTGTTTTCTTCTTCTTTTATCTCCTAGCAAGAGATAAAAAGATGGTAGACAGTCTTGCTACAACATTCCAAGCTTATCTTAACTGCATTAAGTACTGGAGTATTAAGCTAGAGTTAATGGAGAGACAGGCACTCTGCCCTTCCCATCTTCCCTTAGGCTACCAAGACGGTAGTTACAGTCTTTAGCAATAAGTTCCAAAGGAAACAGGATTTTGCTTGAAAGTTCACACATTCTTCCCCACATTCCACTGCAACCTCTGTACTGAGACTTTGGTTGTAAAAGATATCAATGACTGAATTGCAAAAACAGTGACCGGCTTGGTTGTTTTCCAATTCTACCTCTCTTCATCATTTAACCTGTTAGTGACTCCTCCCCTAACTTCTTTTGGCTTCACACCATTCTCTAGGTATTCTTCAACTTCTTTAACTCCTAATTCTACTCTTCTGTCACTGGTTCTTCCTCCTCAGTGATTCCTAAATGTTGAGTTCATCTTGATCAGATTCTCAGCAGTCTCAACCTTTCCCACAGAAGCCCACTCCCAAATCTATGACTTTCTTCATTATGGTCCGTCCTTCCTTCCTCCCTCCCTCCTTTCCTCCTTCCCTCCTTCCTTCCTTCCTCCCTTCCTTAGTTTCTTTCCATTCAGACTTCATTCTCTCTCTTTTACTCCTCCAAAGGAAAAGAATGACCATCAATGACACATAGCAGTTTTAGAAAGCAATGCCAAGAGCCAGCTTCACACTCAGGAGAGCACACTGCACTTCCTCCTCATTGTTTCCAGTAATCTACATATTCACTCACTCTCAACTTTCATTTGAATTCCAGACCAAATTTATAATTGTTGGCTATAAATCCCACATGGATATCCTAAATACAAATCAAACTCAACAGCAGACAACCCCTCTTCTAAAATTCTTCTGTTTTTACTCGTTTACTTGATTTGCCTAAGTTAGTTAAGCATTACTAATTATCTAATTTCTACAATAAAATCTTTGATTCTCCTATCTTATTCACTTTCTAGTTGTCAAATCCTTTCAAGTTTGCTTTAAAAAAAAAGCCTCACAAAACTGGATTGATTATTGATAAGATAAAAAAAAATTTTGACATGGAGTCTCACTATGTAGCCCAGGCAATCTTTCTGTCTCCGCCTCCCAAGTGTCTGGGATTACAGCTGTGGCTACCACACCCAATGACAAGATCAATTTTTGTTTTGAAAATAGTCCTATAAAAAGTGGATAAGCACAAGCATAAAAATAAAGTTGTACCCCTTCTTCACACCATAAATAAAAATTAGCTCAAAAGGGGTTACTTATCTAAATATAAATCTTGGGGATGTTGGGTTAAAATTTTTTTTTGATATAACTTTAAATGCACAACAAAAGAAAAATTAGATAAGTTGACAAGGGGATTGGACTATGAGCACATGATAAAAGCGAGAGCACACAAGGGAGGGATGAGGATAGGTAAGACACCTAAAAAACTAGCTAGCATTTGTTGCCCTTAATGCAGAGAAACTAAAGCAGATACCTTAAAGCAACTGAGGCCAATAGGAAAAGGGGAACAGGTACTAGAGAAAAGGTTAGATCAAAAAGAATTAACCTAGAAGGTAACACCCACGCACAGGAAATCAATGTGAGTCAATGCCCTGTATAGCTATCCTTATCTCAACCAGCAAAAACCCTTGTTCTTTCCTATTATTGCTTATACTCTCTCTACAACAAAATTAGAAATAAGGGCAAAATAGTTTCTGCTGGGTATTGAGGGGGGGGAGAGGGAGGGGGCGGAGTGGGTGGTAAGGGAGGGGGTGGGGGCAGTGGGGAGAAATGAACCAATCCTTGTATGCACATATGAATAATAAAAGAAAAATGAAAAAAAAAATTAGATAAGTTGGACTTTATTAAAGTTAAAATTTTGTGTTTCAAAGAATACCACCAAGAGAGCCAAGCACAGTGGCTCACAGTTGTAATTCCAACTATTTGGAAGACCAAGATCAGGAGAATCACAGCTCTAGGCCAGCCCAGGCAGATCCTAGTTAGGCAGGAGTTATAGGTTAGATGATTGAGGTGTGAGGCTGGACCTGGGCAAAAAGCACAAGACCCTATCTGAAAAATAACTAAAGCAAAAAAAGGGCTTGGGGCATGGCTCACATACCAAGAAAGTGAAAAGACGGGCTGGGGATGCATTCAGTGTAGAGCACTTGCATAGCATGCATGAGGCCCGGGTTCAGGATAAAAATTGAAGAGTGAAAGACAACCTGCATCATAGGAGCAGGTATTTACAACTCATCTATCTGATAATGAATATATTCGAAATATTTAGGAATTTAAAACAATAAAAAGACAACCCAATTAAAAAATGGGCAAAAGTCTGGAATAGACACTTCTCCAACAGACAATATACAAGGCCAGTTAGCAAAAAACATGGTCAATATCGTTAGTAATTATAGAAATACAAATTAAGCCCACAATTTGCACTCGAATGGCTATAGTCAAAAAGAAACATTATTTGTTGGTGAGAATATGGAGTAATTTGAAATTTCACATATTGTTGTAAAATGCAAAATGTGCAGTACTTTGAAAACAGTTCAGCAGTTCCTCCATAGGGTTAAACCAAGTTATCATATGACCTAGCAATGTATATAACTAGGGAAATTGACAACATGTGTTCAGTAATTTTTCTTCAAGGAAAAATTTCTCCAAGGAAATTGAAAATGTGTCCATATAAAAATGTGAACTCAGGTAGAGTGCCTGAGTAGTAAGCATGAGGCCCTGAGTTCAAGTCCCAGTACATCAAGAAAACTTTTTAGTTAGCACTATTCACAATAGCCCAAAGTAAAAAAAAAAAAAAAAAAAAACCAACAATAAAACCCAAATATCCACCAATTGATCAATGGATAAACGAATGTAAAATAATCATTCAATGGAATACTATTATTTGTTAAAAAAAAGAATGAGGTACTAATCCATGCTATAACATGGATGAACCTTGAAACAGTATGCTGAAAGAGGAGAGGACAGTCACAAAAGTCACACATTTCATGATTCCACTCATGAAATGCCCACAATAAGAAATGTATAAAAAAGAAAGACGTTTAGTGCTTACTAGGACCTGGAGCAGTTGGAGAAATGCTAATGGCTTCTAATGGCAATGGGGAATCTTTTTAGGGTGATAAGATGTTCTAAACTGAATTAATGTTTGCATATCTCTTTTGTACTAAAAATTGTACACTTTAAGTAGGTAAGTTGTAAGACATGTGAATTATATCTCAGTAAAGCTGTTTTAGGCCAGGTGCTGGTGGCTCACGTCTATAATCCTAGCTACTCAGGAGGCGGAGATCAGGAGGATTGCAGTCTGAAGCCAGCCCAGGCAAATAGTTCAAGAGAGCCTATCTTGAAAAAAACATCACAAAAAAGGGCTGGTGGAGTGGCTCAAAGTGAAGGCTCTGAGTTCACCCCAGTACCACAAAAAAAAAAAAAAAAAAAGCTGTTTTAAATATGTGTGTATATATGTATGTACACACACATATTTGGTGGTGGTACTGTGGACAGCACACAGGCCTTGTACATACTAGGCAAGTAAGCATTCTATCACTGAGCTATACCCTCAGCCCTGATATACATATTTTTTTAAAGTCCCTCAAATTGTTCTTCTATTCCTCCATGCTCATCGGCATAGCCTAAATTTATATCGAGTAAATTACAGGTCTTATTTTCTTCAGTGTCCACAGTCCACTCCTGTCATGCACATACCTCCTTATCACTGCTAGACGACCATGTAAGATACAGATATGTTTTAAGCAAATAATTAACATGTGATTTTAAAGGATGAAATCTGAAATTTGTGTACTTTTGTCTACATAAAATTAAAACTTCTATCATAACTAAAATTTTCTATTTCCATCAAAAAAATCTTTAAAGAAAAACTGGCAAAAAGTGTGCAACCCATATAACAAGGGCTTAATTTTCATAAGATACAAAGAGGAGCCTTCAAAATATTGCTACATGTACACAGATAAAAGTGCAAAGATGGTCACTGCAGCATTAAATGCCACAAGGAAATGTGGAAACAACCTAAAAGTCTAAGAGAATTTGTTTTAAAAAATGTTATCTACGTTTTCACCTTGAACCATCACTGCCCCTTTTTTACTCCCTGTATTCATACAATGATACTTTTTCAATTCCTAGGGTGCACCAAGCTCTTTTGTACCTTAGGGTTCTGTTTGCTTCCTCTGCCAAGAAAGCTCCCATGGTTAGCATATTCTTTTAGATCCTAGCTTCCGTGTCACTATGGAGAAAGTCTTTCCCCAACCATTCTTCCAGGTTTCTTTTTTGTTGTTGTTATTGGCACTAGGGTTTGAACTCAGAGCTTTGTACTTGCTAGGCAGGTATTCTACCACTTGATCCACTTCACCAGTCCTGTTTTATGGTTTTTTTTTTTTTTTTTAATTTGGTGCTGTGGTTTAACTCAAGACCTGCACCTTGAGCCACTCCATCAACTCTATTTTTGTGAAGGGTTTTTCGAGATAAGGTCTTGCACACCATTTGCTCAAGCTGGTTTCAAACCGAGATCCTCCTGATCTCTGCCTCCCGAGCAGCTAGGATTACAGACATGAGCCACTGGCGCCTGGTGTGTTAGGTATTTTCAAGATAAGTTCTCTCAAACTATTTCCCCGGGCTGGTTTTAAAAAGGGATCCTCCTCATCTCTGCCTCCTGAGTAGCTAGGATTACAGGTGTGAGCTGCTGGAGCCTGGCAATTTCTATTTTTTAAATGCTTGTTGTTTCTTTCAATATGCAGTATGGTGCTCAATACAGAATAACCTCTCAGAAAATGTAGAATAAATAGGTAGGCACTGGTGTTCTGAGACTGGGAGGGTTGTGGTTCGAGGCCAGCCAAGGCAAATAGTTTGCAAGACCCCCATTCCCAAAATAACCAGAGCAAAATGTACTGGAGGTATGGCCAAGTCGTAGAGTGCCTGCTTTGCAAGCACTGAAGCCCTGAGTTCCTACCAAAAGCCCAGTCCCACAAAAAAAAAAAAAAAAAGTGCAGAATAAACCAATGGTGTAGCTATGCAATGAAAGACTATAAGATTATAAAAAGAATGAAATATCATTATACCTTCATTTAAAACTTGTAAGTTCATCACTGTGAAACTATACAATGTAAAAAATAAAAAGTTGAAGATGTTCACAGGTTTTCTACTCTATTCAAGTTTCACCATGGTGTCATGGGCGAGTGTACGCACAAATATGAGCACATATATTATATTATGGACATGTGTTCTGAATGACTATGTATATATGTGCTCTCTGTTTCCATCTATGTATAATTTTACCAAAATGGCATTGTATAAATATTACATCATTTCAGCATTTTGGTGTTTTTTCACCAAACAGTATGTCATAGACATTCTTTCCTTAGAGGATTCAAACATGCTATACAGTGGTGTATAATATGATAGGAGACACCATATTTAGTGTCACTTAAGTTGCTTTGCTATTTCAAATAATGCTGCAATAAACATCTTTGTGCATTTACCCTTGTGAACTTCTGAGGGCATCTTATAGGGAAATTTTGTGGATATGGAATTGCTAGTTCAGAGATACATGAATTTTTAATTTTTGAAAGATTGTTAGATTACCCTTTCCTAAAGTATTAATTTTATTCCTGCTAATTATAGAGTACCTTTTTTGTTATATCCCCACCAAAATTGAATATTAATCTTTTTTTTATAAGACAGTCTTGCTTTTAGCTCAGGCTGTCTCAAACTTGCTATGTAGTGCAGGCTGTCCTTGAACTCATGGTCTTCATGCCTCAGCCTCCTGAGTTCTGAGATTACAGAAGTGTACTCCTATACCTGCTATTTATGCTTTTGGATGTGTCCAATGTCATAAGTGAAATAGGGCGTCATTTCTATGTAAAATATTAGTGAAAGAGTATATTTACATACGCTTATGTTTTTGTTGAGGTTGATAATTATCTGTGTGATTTGTATTTTCAAACCAAAATACTCACCATTACTTTAAAAAACAAAACAAAACACTGGCAAAACATGTTTAGGATGATTTCATTCTTATAAATAAATGAATTATAAACATACACACATGCATATGTGCACAGCACCAAAACAAAAACAAGCATGCTTAGACTTATAGTAAAAATAATACTGAGCAATATATATGTATATAATTAAACACAGATTATATTATATCACTGTTGTGCTCAAAACTTTTCAATGGCTCGCTGTCATCAGAATAAAATTCAGATGGACTAATGTAGCACTCAGAGCCCTACACGATTTATCTTAATTCCCTCCTTTTATCTAATCTGGTAGCACCAAATTACCTCTGCCCTCTTTTCTTGTGACTTCCTTTGCTTGGAATATGCTTACATTTTTGCTTGTTGACACATCCTAGAAGACCCAGCTCAGATACTCCTGCACTCTTGATCTTTTCAACTCTCAGAAACAGTCATGTTTTCCTAAGTGTTACTTTTTAGTAACTGCTTTATTAGAAGACTAGCTGTAATCCTGTAGTGTACATATCGATTACTTTAGTTTCTCTTTGTTTTACCTAGAATTCTAACAGTTACATCCCTATAGACCATTAGTCTACTAGAAAGGGAAACATAGGAGATTTATAGGACATATAAATTCCTATGGATACACTGCGTAAGACTGAAGGCTGTGTCTGTCTGATTGTGAACACATCACAGTCTATGAATGGTGCTCCTTGGAGCTGGGCAGTGCCGACTCCAGTCTAGCATGGAGGATGTGGAAGAGACACAATTCAAGCAAGAGGCAGGCATGTGAGCTGGAGGTTAGAGCACTGACTCACAAGCATGAAGCCCTGAGTTCAAACAGAGAGATGAAAGGAAGGGAGAAAGAAATTAAAGAGGCAGGTGAGTGGTAGTGTGTAAGACTTGCTTTTTGAGTTGGTAAACTTAGAAAGCCTTGAAGGCTAAGCAGTAGTTACTCTGATAAATCAGATGGTGGCAGATAGGAGAAAATAATGTTCTAAGTTATAGGTACAGTGAAAGCAAAGCTTGAAGGACAGGGCACAGTATGATTGTGGCCCTGCAAGAATTCTGGCATGCTTGCCATATAGAAGGCCAAGGGGTATAAAGTGGCCCAGTGTATTAGTTATAGAACGTCAAGGAGTTTGGACTTCTGTCTGAATACCAGAGAAAACTAATAGGTTAAACATGCTGATAACATGATCAGAATTTGAATTCTAGAAAGATCATTAGCTTAGTGTGCTGTAATCCCAGTACTCAGGAGGTTGAGGTAGAAGATTTTGAGTTTGAGGCCTGTCTCACCAGGAAAAAAAGAATCACTGAGTACATTATAGAACCAAGTAAGGAGCTGTTATACTAAAAAATAATGATGACTGGGACTGAGATACTGGGCAGTGGTTTCAAAATACCAGCATCAAGAAGACTTAAAAAGTACACCTAAGGCAAGCAAACCTTTGTTTTCAAGTGAACTTCCTTGAGAGGCAGATCTTATGACTACTTCTTGTTTGATTTTTTCTCTAATATAGATATGAAAAATAAGGCATACAAATAGTTGTAACAAATCGGAAAAGTAATGTAGAACCTGACCTTGGGGTGTTTTTTCAATTAACATTTAGTAATCAATTACTATATATTTGACTGTTTTAGCACTATTTGCTGTAAACTTATAGAAAGATATCATATTCTATGGCTTAAAATCACTGCTAAGTTTCTAAAATGTGCTATCTGCTGTGCAAATCAGCTTTTCTGAGGGCTGGAGGCTCTCCTTGTGGGAGCAAGTCTACAAATAGTTCACCTAATCTCAGTTTGCTTATATTCATCTCCAATGGCTCCATATCATTTTTCCACTCCTGCTGAGCTTTTATCGCAGTCACTTTGGAGCCACAGATAAGATGTTAAAACCTAAGAACAAAAGACACTTGGAATGTTGGGTGCTCAGACAAGGACAGTTTCAGCAGAGAAGTAGGCAAGAACAGGGGAATGGGGAGGCAGGCTGGTGACCTCCTGGCAGTAGGAACAGGAATCCCTATATACACAGTCCTTGCACAGCCTAAAGACAACAATTCTGGATTGAGATTAGGGTTAAGGTCTAGGATCGCTAGGGACTAGATGATATCCAAGTCCTTTACAGTTCTAACATTTTACAATGCTTGTTGTAAGATAGCATCAATATATCTATTCACAGGATTGATTTATAAAGAGAACTAAAGTCTTCCTTAAAGTTAGGGTTAGGATTTGAGTCTCAAAGAGAAATCTGTGAATAGTAGAGGTAAAATTTCTGGGACTTGATGCAGTTCCTTGGTAGATTTCTGTAAATGATATTCAAAATGTTAACAACTTTTCACCTCTAACTTTTGGCTCCTCTTATCACCCAAACATCGTAATGAAGACAAATGAGTATTAGGGAAGTTTGCAATGTGTTTTGAAGAAAAATACTTTTTTTTTTTTCTTTTACGGTACTAGGGATTGAACAAAGGCCTCATATGTGCTAGGCCAACCAGTCTTCCACTTGAGCCACACCAGTTTGGTTTGTTTGTTTGTTTTTGTTTTTCATTTGTTTTCCACATAGAATCTCATACTTTTGCCAGGGCTGGCCTGGAACTGAGATCCTACTTCTGCCTCCTGAGTAGATGGGACCTCAGGCATGCACTACCACACCTGGCCGAAAATTAATTCATTTTAACATGAAGGTTAAATAGGTAGGGTTGTCAGATTTAGCAAAAACAAACAGGCTGTCCAATTAAATTTGAATTTCAGATAAACAATGAATACTTTTTTTTTTTCCTTTTTCTTTTATTATTCATATGTGCATACAAGGCTTGGTTCATTTCTCCCCCCTGCCCCCACCCCCTCCCTTACCACCCACTCCACCCCCTCCCGCTCCCCCCCCTCAATACCCAGCAGAAACTATTTTGCCCTTATCTCTAATTTTGTTGTAGAGAGAGTATAAGCAATAATAGGAAGGAACAAGGGGTTTTGCTGGTTGAGATAAGGATAGCTATACAGGGCATTGACTCACATTGATTTCCTGTGCGTGGGTGTTACCTTCTAGGTTAATTCTTTTTGATCTAACCTTTTCTCTAGTTCCTGGTCCCCTTTTCCTATTGGCCTCAGTTGCTTTAAGGTATCTGCTTTAGTTTCTCTGCATTAAGGGCAACAAATGCTAGCTAGTTTTTTAGGTGTCTTACCTATCCTCACCCCTCCCTTATGTGCTCTCGCTTTTATCATGTGCTCATAGTCCAATCCCCTTGTTGTGTTTGCCCTTGATCTAATGTCCACATATGAGGGAGAACATACGATTTTTGGTCTTTTGGGCCAGGCTAACCTCACTCAGAATGATGTTCTCCAATTCCATCCATTTACCAGCGAATGATAACATTTCGTTCTTCTTCATGGCTGCATAAAATTCCATTGTGTATAGATACCACATTTTCTTTTTTTTTTTTTTATAGTCAGATGTAATCTTTATTATCCATTTACAATTTTTTAAATTACAAACAATGCAAGAAGCCAATGAGAAGTTCAGAAAAGACTAGTGTAAGGCCTTTTCTACAATCACAGGAGGATACCACATTTTCTTAATCCATTCGTCAGTGCTGGGGCATCTTGGCTGTTTCCATAACTTGGCTATTGTGAATAGTGCCGCAATAAACATGGATGTGCAGGTGCCTCTGGAGTAACAGTCTTTTGGGTATATCCCCAAGAGTGGTATTGCTGGATCAAATGGTAGATCGATGTCCAGCTTTTTAAGTAGCCTCCAAATTTTTTTCCAGAGTGGTTGTACTAGTCTACATTCCCACCAACAGTGTAAGAGGGTTCCTTTTTCCCCACATCCTCGCCAACACCTGTTGGTGGTGGTGTTGCTGATGATGGCTATTCTAACAGGGGTGAGGTGGAATCTTAGCATGGTTTTAATTTGCATTTCCTTTATTGCTAGAGATGGTGAGCATTTTTTCATGTGTTTTCTGGCCATTAGAATTTCTTCTTTTGAGAAAGTTCTGTTTAGTTCACGTGCCCATTTCTTTATTGGTTCATTAGTTTTGGGAGAATTTAGTTTTTTAAGTTCCCTGTATATTCTGGTTATCAGTCCTTTGTCTGATGTATAGTTGGCAAATATTTTCTCCCACTCTGTGGGTGTTCTCTTCAGTTTAGAGACCATTTCTTTTGATGAACAGAAGCTTTTTAGTTTTATGAGGTCCCATTTATCTATGCTATCTCTTAGTTGCTGTGCTGCTGGGGTTTCATTGAGAAAGTTCTTACCTATACCTACTAACTCCAGAGTATTTCCTACTCTTTCTTGTATCAACTTAAGAGTTTGTGGTCTGATATTAAGATCCTTGATCCATTTTGAGTTAATCTTGGTATAGTGTGATATACATGGATCTAGTTTCAGTTTTTTGCAGACTGCTAACCAGTTAATGAATACTTTTTTAAAAGCATAAGCATACCTTACACAATACGGAGAGCTTGTTTTTCCAGTGCTGGGGATTGAACTCAGGGCCTTGTGCATGCTAGACAAGAATTCCACCTCTGAACTATATCATTAGCCCCCTCAAAAACTATTTTATCTGGCAATCTTAAGTGGAGGTGGGTAAATTTTATTCTAAGCCAGGCACTGGTAGCTAAATGCTTGTAATCCTAGTTACTCAGGAGGCAGAGATCAGGAAGATCACCATTCAAGGCCTGCCCAGGCAAAATGGAAGCAAGACCCTTTCTCAAAAATACCCAACAACAACCAAAAAAGCTGGCAGAGTGGCTCAAATGGTAGAGTGCCTGCCTAGCAATCAAACTCTAGTACCACACAAAAAATTCTATTTTACCCCATAGGTTGTTAGGTGAATTAAATCAAAGTGAAGGAAGTACCTAATACAATACTCAAATTGAGGATTTAGACTTTTTAAGTGTTCATGCGTAGACTATGGGTTTGAACTCATGGCCTACACCTTGAGTCACTCCGCCAGCCCTCTTTTTGTGATGGGTGTTTTTCGAGATAGGGTCTCAGGAACTATTTGCCCAGTCTGGCTTCAAACCTCGATCCTCCTGATCTCTGCTCCTGAGCAGCTAGGATTACAGGCGTGAGCCTCCACTGCCGGACCTATGTATAAGTCTATTCATTAAAAAGTTAAATTCTAGGGGACTGGTGGAGTGGCTCAAGTGGTAGCATGCCTGCTTAGCAAGCACGAGGTCCTGGGTTCAAACCCCAGTCTCTCAGCATACTTCTGGTTTATTTTTCTCTGCTGTCCATCTGTCTTAACTATGAAAACACAATATTCAATGTTGGATTAAAAACAATTAGGAAAGGAAATCTGCTAGTGATTACTGTGATTTAGTTATACTATAGCTTCTTTTGGTATCAATATCTAGCTTTACCTTGAGTAGCTTCAAATGTAGAATTCACTGCATTAAATAGAAGGCCTTTTTAAAGTTTACATATATAAAATGATGATAGGCATTACATCAATGGAAGGATTAAGTAACATATATTGAAGTTCCTTGAAAATCGTAGAGTACTAAGTTGTTATTGTCTGAATCTCATGTAGTACAGGAAGTCAGGATTCCTTGAACTGGAGGTCATGGAACAGCTTATCCTAAAGGTTGACTTTCCTCAAGGTATTTTTCTTCTGACTTGGCTTGGGAAATCAATGAAGCATCCTTTGCTCATAAGATGACTTCATCACTTCCCAAGGGAAGTCCTTGGCTCCCACTCTGGACACCAGGAGATCCATCTTTACATCCTCAGACGATAGTGATGTCGACTTCTGTTTCTGTTTGTTTTCTGATGACTGCTCCTCTTGCTCCCCAAATGGCAGGGTCAGCAAGGCTGGGAATTTAAGAAGACATCTAAACAGGTCATATAATACACCTGTAGCTTCATATTCTCCTTGATCAGGTTGTGCTACCCTCTTTTTCCTAAACATTTATCATTGCTCCTTCCAGTCCACAAATGCTCCTTCTTAAAGTATCAGACTCATAACATGACATAGACTTTAAAAATGATTTTAGGCCAGGCACTGGTGGCTCACATCTGTAATCCTAGCTACTCAGGATGCAGAGATCAGGAGAATCAAGGTTCAAAGCCACCCCAGGCACAAAAAAAGGGGGCTGGTGGAGTTGCTGAAGGTGTAGTTCCTGAGTTCAAACTCCACTACCATAAAAAAAAACCAACAAGAATATTCTATAATCATAATTAGTCATACCATATTGTGTAAAGCTTTATGTGTGCTTGTGTGTAATATTTGACATGTAGAATTCTGACTACTTTGGTTAGGAGTATTTTGGTCCACTAGCTCAATAGTTTTCAAACTTAGGTACCTGATTTTTTTTTTTTTTTTTTTTGGTGGAACTGGGGTTGGAACTCAGGGCTTCCTGCTTGCAAAACAGGCGATCTACCACTTGAGCCTACTTCCAGCCCATTTTGCTCTGGCTATTTTGGAGATGGGATCTCAGGAACTACTTGCCATCTTAGTCTCCCAAGTAGCTAGGGTTATGGGTGTGAGTCATGGGAGCCCGGCTTAGGTACCTGTTTTTATCAAAGTAATTTTTTACATATTTGATTTACATGTGTTTTTCTCCTAAAACTGGTTTCCTTCAGAACGTGCCTGGTTTGCACCTTCTTCTTCTCTACTTTTCACACTTTGGAAAAGAAAGGCTTATCTCTAATTCACTTTAAACTTTTACTATGATACAACATCGGTATAGGATTGGTGTAAATTATTAGCACAGCAGCACCTATCCTAACTCACTGTTACTCACAGTATGACTGTCCCTGTATGGGTAACATCGCCACCCCCAGGGAGCTTGTTAGACAGGCAAATTCTCAGTTCTACTCCAGACCTGAGGGTAGGACCAAGAAGCCTTCCAGCTGATTCTTAGGAGCATCAATTAGTGAACAAACCTTAAGTAAAATTCCATAGCATATATTTCTGCTTTATTTTATTTTATTTTGGTGTTACTGGGGTTTGAACTTGCAAGGGAGGTACTCCACCGCTTGAGCCACTCCACCAGAGAAGTCTGATTTGGTTCATGGGCTTGACCATAAACAATGGTTTTGACACTTAGTTTGTATTTTCATAAATTGAATGAACTATATCAGAGCTATGTTTGTATTCCAAGGTTTTAACCTCCTCTTCCATCCTCTCTCCTTCACACACCAAATTAAAGGCCTTCATGTACGACTGTACAGTTTGGGGAACAAGTGGAGGCTGAATTGTGTAGTTTCTTGGGCTAAGAAGACCCTGAAATCCATGGGCCAGAGGCTGCTCCTCAGCCAGAGGAAGAGGCAGCTTTTCTTTGCACAAGGGTCTTAGAAAACCTGCTTTTCCCAGACAAGCACCTTTCACAAAGGCACAGGGAAGGTTAGCAATAACTCTGAAAGCTTGTATGCAAAATATCAGAGAGCAGAAGTTAATCTCTAGAAGCAATTTAAACATTAAAAAATTTTAGATGTCAACTTAAAAATGTGTGAGAGGTTTACATAGCTTTACAGAATTATTTTGTGAGAAAATGAGCAAAAAAAAAAAAAAAGTCTCAGAGTTTGCATATTCCTGTTTCTCTTTCATTAATGACCAGTGCCTGTTTCCCACCCTTCACCACAAGTTTGCAAGTCTCTTCCTTTCTCTTTGGTTCCTCCTTTTGGCTGCTGCTGTCGCCACTTCATCATCTTTTCATTTTTTGGCAGTACTGGGGGTTTGAACTTAGGACCTTGTGCTTGCTAGGCAAGCACTCTATCTTCTTTAGAGCCACTCTACCTTCTTTTCAAACAACAGATTGAACAGATTTATTAAAACAGTTGATTTACACATCAGTTGTGGTTTGGATATGGAGTGTTCCCCCAAAAGGCTCATGAGTTAAGGTTTGGCTGCCTGCTGATGGGCTTTTGGGAAGAGATTGGTCCTGAGTAGGAGACACAATCTATTTGTAGGAGATGGGTAACTGGGGGTGTGTCTTTGAAAGGCACATCTTGTGTCCAGACCCTTTCTGCCTCCTGCCCACTATGAGGTGGACACATGTTCCTCCTGGCCATGGTGTTCTGCCTCACCACACACCAGCCCAAAAACACAGAGCCAAGTGACTGTGAACTGAAGTCTCTGAATCTATGAGCTAAAAGAAATCCTTCCTCCCATAAGTATTCTCAGGTTATTTTGTTGCAGTGACAAAAGGCTGATAACACAACATCTGCAGTGTGATTTAAAACTCCACTCCTGGCTCAGTACAGACAGAGGGAATTTGTTTTAACCGTCTTGGAAGGATTGTTGCTGGTCAGTGAATCATTGTGAACTCATCTGCAAATCATCCCAAGTCTTACACCTTTCCTCACCAGATGTTTTCCTCACGGTGATTCTCAAAGTCCTGGTGGGCATTCAAACCCCACACACATTCTTGGGGGTTCTACTTTGCAGCTGGTTAGGTTGTTCACCACTTATTGGTTCATGGGTCTCTTTCCCAGTTCCTGGCTAAACCTAACGTGTTGAGTTGGGGATTGGAGGTGGAGGTGGGTAGGCCTGCCCTAAACTTTCTAAAGCCCACAGCCCTTATCTCTACCCTGAACCAACTGCCTTTCTCCTTTCCCCTTCTCTCTGATATTTTTACTAAATGTTTTCATATGTATTCTCTTCTCCCGGGGGCTTTGTCTCCGAGGCCTAATTAAATGCACCAATTTTCATGCCACTGACCCCCTCAGCTATGCCTATGCGAATTGTCTTTGCATCTTCCATATGAGTAGTCAGTATTGGGAGGAGAGCAGCAAGGATATACATCGCCACCTGGCGGCGTACTGTCAAATAGCTATCGTAGGACCAAGGATGCTATTAGCACCATAGCAACAGGCGGCAGAGGCGGATTCGCGTAAGCATCGGTCGTGGGCGGCTCCTTCTTTGGTAACGGCGTTTTCCTCGCCTGTAATGATCTCTCCAAGTTTATTTCTCTCACAATTCCTTTCATCTTCCAAAGTACACCGCAAATGCCTCTTTCCCCATAATCCTCTTCATCTCTCAGAGTATCACCCTTATCTCAGTGTTTAAAAGTAGGTTTAGCATTTCATTTCTCTTATGAAGTTCCTCTTTGCCTGTTCCAAACTGTTTCTTGGTCCTTAGTCCCTGCAAAAATCACTTCTGAAGTCCCTGTCATTAGGATATTACAACCTGCTTATTTCCTGGGTAACCTCCCCTCATTCCCTAGAGATTTTTGAAATCTGACTCATTCTCTTGGATTACAGCACTCCTGCTGTCATCAGTTCTGGGTCATTATCCTTGGAGACAGTTCATCTAATATACTGACCTCTCAGGCCCTTGTCCACTCATTTCATATCATCTTGTTTTCCAGCGCACTTTACTCCCTTATTCCCATAGCAACAGCCTGGCTGTGGACGTTAATAATAAACGCACCCTCCCCAAACCTCTGCTTCTTGCATCTCACACTTACCATCACTTTCTTTCCCCAAATTTCTCAATGGAGCAGAATCTCTCAACTATTAACCCTATCCATTTTTCACTGCTTATCTTTCTCCTTCTCTTTTGACTTTCTCATTGCCCGATTTAGATTCTCTGATTCATCAACTCTCAATGCTCCCCTGCATAAATTTGAAACTCCCTGCCACTTTTTTTTTTTTTGGTGGTACTGGAGTTTGAACTCAGGGCCTCACACTTGCTAGGCAAGCACGCTACCACTTAAGCCAGCACCAATGCCCACTTCTTGGCACTTATTTGCCTCCTATTGTGTTCACTGGTAAAATTCCAGCCTTTGATTAAGTCCAGCTCTGCTTGCCTACACTCATTAATAAACATAGCTGGAGGAAAATTCAAAATCATGCTAACTAGTCTCATGTTAAAATTAAGATGTAAATCTCCTGGGCTTTCCACAAAGCTTTATTTCTCAAATCAGTTTACTCTGTTCTCCAAGACAACAATTTTCCATCTTTTCCTGTCTGCTAAATATCTGAGATTTCTTTTTCCCCTTTCACTCTTAGCAGATAATCTCATTTATTATTACACTGAGAAAATAGAAGCAAAAGAAGAAAAATGCCTCAACTTCCCATTTCACTAACAAATGTACTGGCTCAACTATATCAGTATGCACACACTCAGCCTCTCACCTGTTAAAATGGGTGATTCAAAGGCCAGGTGCAGTGCTGCCTGATTTCTATAATCCCAGTGCTCTGGAGGTGGAGTTGGATGATCACCTGGAGGCCAGTCCAGGCAAACAGTGAGACACTACCTAAAAAGATAAACTGGATGTGATACTACATGCCCATGGTCCCAGGTACTTGGGAGGCAGAGGTAGGAGGATGGTGGGTTGAAGACCAATCTAAAAAACAAATTTATAAGCAAAAAGACTAGGGATTGGCTCAAATGGTAGAACACTTACCCTGAGTTCAATCCCCAGTACTGAAGAGAAAAAAAAAAAGATGAATTGTCTTCTTCAATTGTTTTAGTTCCTGAGGCCAGCTCTTCCACTAGGGAGCAGGAACTCCTTCCCTCTCATCTACTCAAGAATTTTGTCCTGAAAGCATTTTACTTATATCATCAAATTTTCCTTGCTAGGCAAGTGCTCTACCACTTGAGCCATGCCCCAAGCCCTAACAATATCTTTTTGTTTATTTACATTTTTATTAGCATATACAGTGGAATTTCCATATATGACATTTCCATATGTGCTTATAATATACCTTGATTAGATTCAATATCTTTTAATAAGCCTTTCCCTTATGATAACTACAAAATTCGGAAAAGTAGATAATTCTCAGTTAGTGAGAAGCTAGAGGAGATTCTTATATATAAGACTCTACTTTTTATTTTTTGCAGTACTGAGGTTTGAACTCATGGCCTCGAGCTTGCTAGGCAGGTGCTCTAACACTTGAACCAAGTCTCCAGCAAGATTTTATTTTCTATTTCTTTCTTTTATTTCTTTTTGGCAGTACTGGGGCTTAAACTCAAGGACTCATGCTTGCTAGGTGGGCACTCTACTACTTGAGTGATTCTGCCAATCCAAGATTTTATTTCTTAAGCAGTCTGCTGGGTGTCAAGGCATTCATTTAAAAAATTCAAAGGAAAAAATTCTAGCTGGATATGGTGGCATATACCTGTAATCCCAGTATTCAAGGAGGCATAGGCAAGAGGATCATGAATTTGAGGCTGGCCTGGGCTACTTAGTCTCTATCTCAAAAAAAAAACCAAACCAAACCAACAAAAACTTAGAACACACAGGTTTCTTCATAGGAATTAGAAAAAAAGTTCCTCTCTTGTTCTTATGTCTCTCTCAAGATGAGCACCCCATAATGTTTATCTTAACAAACAATAACTTATTCATTTGTTTGTTCTGAGATAGCATCTCAATATATAGCCCAGGGTGGCCTGGAACCCATGATCCTCCTACCTCCACCTCCAGTGTGCTGGGATTATAGATTTTCGCCATCATGCCTGCTGTCCCTGGGTACTTTAAAACAAAATTCCTCCATTTCCTTAAATCATTCTCTATTAAGCCAATAAGGCTTTTGTCCCTACTTCCCATTTAAAACATTCCTGCCAAGGGCATCAACAAATTCCATCCTAATAAATTCAACGGTCAATTCTCTTTCCTTCTTATTTAGCCACTCAATTATATCTAACAAAACTGATCGCTCCCTCCTTGTTGCTCAAATAAATTTCTTTGCTTGCTTTTTATACACTAATTTGTCTGGGTTTCTATTTTATCTCATGGTCTTTTCTCAGCTCTTTTCTTTTCTTTCAAACTCAGTCCCTGGGGCCCCCCAGGTCCATGACCTTAAATATTATCCATATCAAATCTCAGTCTCCAATTCAGACCTAATCTCTGAGCTGCAGACTTGATGTCTCTACCTGGATGGCTGACGGTAATCTCAAACTGAAGAGTGCTTCAGGCTGCTGCCCCATTTCTCCACTCTAAATGGTATTCCTCTAATTTTCCCACCTCAATGGCTTAAACCCAGAACAGAGGACTCGTCTTGATTTCTGTATTACCTTCATGCTCTATGTCCAGTTCATTAAATAAGTCCTCCAAAGTCTTGGCGGGCAATTGGACCATGGTGTGTGTGTGGGGTGAGATTCTTATCCTTGTCCCCTCTGATCAAGAAGTCAGCACAAACCTCGCTGCTTCTACTAGCCCAAGTCACCACTACTTCCATCCTGTAATTTCTACAATAATCTGGTTCTATGTTTACCCCAATACAGTCCATTCTCCAACCAACAACAAAAGTCATCTTTAGAAATATAAACCTGATCTCATTTCTTCCCTGGTAGAAACCCCTGCAGTGGCTTTCTACCATATTTAGAATAAATATTTCACGCTGTCTCCTCACTCCCCCCACTTTTTTTTTGTGGCACTACTGGGGTTTGAATTCAGGGCTTCGTGCTTGCAAGGTGCTCTACCACTTGAGCCACACTTTCACTCCTTTTTATTCTGCTTATTTTGGAGATAGGGTCCCCACACCCCCCGCCAGCCTGGACCAAGATCCTCCCGTTTTATGCTTCCCACTATCCCACCATGGTTGATGGCCACATGCCATCATGCCCAAGGTCTTGCATATTTTTCTGCTCAGGCTGGCCTTGAAACACAATCCTCCCTATCTTAGCCTCCCCAAATAGCTCAGGATGACAGGTGTGCACCACTGCCCTCAGCTATTGGTGAGATAGGGTTTTGTGAACTTTTTGTTTAGGCCAGCCTGGAACCACAGTTCTCCCAATCTCAGCCTCCCAAGTTGCTAGGATTACAGATGTGAGCTCTGGTTCCCAGATTCAGCCTTGTTTTCCACAACTCTTTTCCTTGATGCACTATAGTCCCTTCTTGCTGGTTTTAAATTCAGCAGACAAACTATGGTCTGTGGGCCAAGACCAGGCTGTTGTTTTATTTTTCCTACTTTTGATTTTGAGATAATTGTAGATTCACATGTAGTTGTAAGAATGACAAATAATACAGAGCTCTCATATACTCTTTTTACTCCCCTTAATGGCACCATGTGGCATAACAGTAAAATATCACAACCTGGAAATGGATATGGATGCAATCCACCCACCTTGAATTCAGATTTTACTTTTTACATGCACTCATTTTGAGTGTGCATATGCATTTTAGCATGTGTGGATTCCTATGACCACCATCCCAATCAAGACACAGAACAGTTTCCTCGAAAGGATCTTTCATGTTTCCCTTTTACGGCCATCATCTCTCCCCAGCCTCATCACTAGCAACCATTTATCTGTCCTTTAGCTCCAAAATTTTGTTGTTTTACAAATGTTAACATGTAGGATTATGCACTATCTAACCGTTTGAAATTGGGTCCTTTCATTCCTCGTAATTCCCTTGAAATCCATTTTAAGTTGTTGTGTGCATCAAAAATTAGTTCCTTGTGAGTCAACGCCCTGTATAGCTATCCTTATCTCAACCAGCAAAAACCCTTGCTCCTTCCTATTATTGCTTATACACTCTCCACAACAAAATTAGAAATAAGGGCAAAATAGTTTCTGCTGGGTATTGGTGGGGGGAGAGGGAGGGGGCGGAGTGGGTGGTAAGGGAGGGGGTGGGGGCAGGGGGGAGAAATGAAGCAAGCCTTGTATGCACATATGAATAATAAAAGAAAAAGGAAAAAAAAATTAGTTCCTTTTCATTCTGAGTAGAATTGTAATAGGTATTTTAAGACTGCTTTTAAAAAGCCCATGAATTAACTGAAAGCTTGGCATTGCTGCCTGCACTTTGTATCTGTGTCCTTTGCTCTGTCATTCTTTCCATAGTTCTCACCTTGCAGCTACCTTGGAATCCAGGAAGGACAGGACTGATCAATAACATTTTTACAAAGAGAGACAGAGGAAACTGCCCCCAAAAGGGCAGCAGAACCTCCCCAGGACAGACCACCCACCAGGCAAAAATGACTTGCTTATCCTGACCAGATTGCTCCCCTCAAGAGATGACAGTGATAACAACTTGTCTAGAACCCCTCGATAATGATCAGCCAGGCCATACTTTCACCAGAACTATCTAATAATTATGCATACCTTCTGTCCCCTGCCCAATTCTTTTTCTATTTAATTTGCTTCTTCCCCTGGGGTGCCCACGCTAAGTAATAAACCTCCTTTTTCTGCCCTTCCCTTTACTTGGCACACTGGGGTAAGTGCTCGGGACTGACATGTGGAACTCCTGGAGTTGGGCCTATGGCCTGAAACTCATGTTTCAGTATTCTACAGTACACATGTACCACCAGTTTGTTTAACCATTTACCTGTAAAAGGACATGTGGGTGCTTACAAGTGTAGTCTTATGACCAAGCTACTATGAACATTGATGTACTGATTTTTGTATGATTTTTTTATTATGTTTTTTTTTTTCTCTAGGATAAATACCCTAGAATGCAATTGTTGACTCATATGATAAATGCACGTTTACTTTTGTAAGGCACTGTCATATTGTTTACCAGAGTAGTCACTCTGGTATCATTTACATTTCCACCATTAACATATGAATGATTTAGTTTCTCTGCATCCTCAATAGCAATTGGTGTAATCAGTAGTTTTCATTTTAGAGATTCTGTAAAGTACACAGTGATAAGCTGAGCACAGTGACTCACGCCTATAATCCTAGCTACTCAGGAGGCGGAGATCAGAAAGATCATGGTTTGAAGTCAGCCCAGGCAAACAGTTCATGAGGCCCTATCTTGAAAAAATCCATCACAAAAAAGGGCTGGTAGAGTGGCTCAAGGTCCTTTTTTGTGCAGGGTTTTCTTGAGATAGGGTCTCAAGAACTATTTGCCTGGGCTGGATTCAAACCATGATCCTCTTGCTCTTTGCCTCCTGAGTAGCTGGGATTATAGGTGTGAGCCATTGGCACCCATCTAATTTTTTTTTTTTTTACTTTCTTGATGGTGTTCTCAAAACACAAAAGTTTTAAATTTTGATTATGTCCAGTATATCTATTTTTTCATTCATTGCTCCTGCTTTTAGTGTCATAGCTAAGGAGTCAATCTAATCCAAAACCACAAAGATTTACATCTATGTTTTCTTCTAAGAGTTTTATGGTTTAGCTTTTACAGTTAGAGCTTTGATCCATTTTGAGTTAATTTTTATATGTACTGTGAGGTAAGAGTCCACTTTCATTCTTTAGCATATAGCTTTCCAGTTGTCCTTGTAATATCTGTTGAAAAGACTAGTTTTTCCCCATTGAATGATCTTGGTGTTCTTGTTAAAATACAGCTGAGCTACATGTAGTGGTTCATGCTGCAATACTGGCATTTGGGAGGCTGAGGTGGGAGGATCTCGAGTTTAAGGTCAGCTTGAACTACACAGTGAGACAGGGTCTCAGGAACCTCCCCAGGAACCCCCCCCCAAAAAAAACCCCAACCCCCAGACAACAACCAAAAAACCCCTAAAAAACACAAAAGGCTTGTTTCTGAACTCTCCTTTTTTTTTTTGGTAGGATTGGGGTTTGAACTCAGGGCTTCACATTTGAAAGCAGGTACTCTACTGATTGAGCTACACCACCAATCTATTTTGCTCTGGTTATTTTGCAGATGGGGTCACTCAACCTATTTGGCCTGGCTGGCTTCAAACTGTAATACTACTCTTAATCTCAGTCTCTCAAGTAGCTAATATTACAGTTGTGAGTCTCCTGCGCCCAGCTGGACTCTTCTTATGCTAGTACCTCACTGGTCTGATTGAACTTTACTGTAGAGTTAAGAGAGTGCTTTATATTTTCTAGACATAGTCCACTGTGGATGTGTGGTTTGCAAATGTATTCTCTGTAGCCTGTCTTTTTACAGGTCATCTTCACAGGGTCTTTTGCAAAGCAAAAGTTTTTCATTTGGATAAGGCCCAGTTTATCCATTTTTCCTTTTATGGCTTGTGCTCTTGTTGTCAAGACTCTGCCTGTTTTTGTAAACAAGGTTTCGTTGTAACAGAGCCATGATTATTTATTTATATAATGTCTATGGCTGCTTTAATGCTACAACATTATTGCTGCTGAATAGTTGTGACTGAGACCATATGGTCCACAAAGCCTAACATCTTTACTTTCTGGCTCTTTACACAAGAATTTCTTGACTCCTGCTCTATCTGGTAAGCCTTTGTAGTATTGGACTTTTACATATGCTGTTCCTTCTGTATGAAACCCTCTATCCCCAGATCTTTTCATGGCAGGCTCCTTATTGTCATTTTGGCTTCTGTCCAAAAATGAGAGTCCTTCTGTGACCATGGTACTTAGAATATGCAAACTCCTCACCCCCTTGCCATTCCATTTTTTATCCCTTCACCTTGCTTTGTTTTCCTTCTTAGAATTTCTTACACCTTCACTGAATGTTAAGCTCTATAATGGCAGTCCCAGGCACCAATAGTGCCTGTCATATTAAAGCCATTTGAGAAATACTTGAATGAATGAGTCATTGGAACCATTACATTTTTCCAGAAAAAAAGATGCTACTTATTATCCCATAAGTTGTTTTGTTAGAGGAAGAATGTTTGAATAAAAGATTAAAAACCTGATTCCCATTATGGTTTAGGTAAGGGATGTTTATGGGTCACTTTACCTCTGTATCATTCCCCAATATATTAAGCTGAGGAATTACATAAGGCTCAAAAAAAAAAAAAAAAAGTCTTTGGTTTCCAAATTTGTATTCCTTCCTGATCCCTGTTTTTTTTGTTTTTTTTTCCTTACCAGGGTTTGAACTCAGGGTCTACACCTTAAGTCACTCCAGCAGCCCTTTTTTTGTGATGGGTTTTTTTGAGATAGAGTCTCAAGAACTATTTGTCCAGGGCTGGCTTCAGACCAAGATCCTCCTGATCTCTGCCTCCTGAGTAGCTAGGATTATAGGCATGAGCCTCTGGCACCAGGCTTCCTGACCCCTCTTGAACCTAAACTAAAATCCAATGGATAGATAATATAGGTTATCTTTTCCACAGTATGTATTTGTGTGGCAAGAAGGCAGGGAGGGGGAAGAGAGATAATGAGCGCCACAGTGAAACAAATTGAAACTGGTGTTGGGGAATGTTACCTGGAGTGAGACCAGAGAAGGGTCACCTTGCCCCAGTGGTTAAAGTGGACAATGAAATAACATGTGACCATGTATAGGACAAGCTGTACTATACATGCTTTTTTATATACCTTTGTAACCTGCTTTAAATGGTATATAAGAAAGGCTCCCTTTGTTCTCCAGGTTCAGCCTTTGGACTTGAGTCTGCTGAGTTGTGGCCAGCTTTCTTAATAAACTTGCTTCCTGAACGCTTTGGTGCCCCATCTGTCTGTCTGAACCCTCCTACAACATTTCTGGGGTGCTCGCCTGGGATTCGGAGGGTGGTGTTTTCATCTCCTTGTCACGGGCTCAGTGCACCTGGCCTGCCAGGAGGGCCTCCCCTGCCAGGCACCACCAGACCTGTTGTTCCAGGGGGAGGGAGCTTCTCTCCTGGTGAGAGAGGCAATTTCTGGTTGCACAAAGGAACCAGGAAGGCTCAGGAACCAACTTGTAGCCCTGCTTATCAGACTGGAAAGAACCCGGGCTCAAATTCAGGCCTGCCTCAGGAGGCAGAAGAGGAATCTGATCAATTCCCAACCCGAGTAACCACCTTTTGGGGGTAAAAGCACATTTCTCAGGTCCAGGGAGTGGGGTGGAAGTACTGTGCTATGTGACAGTGTGTGAAAGTGTGAGCCTGAGATGCAGCCCAGCTGTAAAGTGAATTCAGAGTCCCGATCTGTGGGTCTGTGGCAAACTTATATGGTCCAGGGTGAGCCCTAACAGGGCCTCTGGTCCAGGGCTTATACGGACTCACTATGGCCAACAGATGCCTAAATCCCTGTGAGAAGAGCGGCAGGAGAGAGATGAAGCAAGTGGTATTGTTTTCCCCTGTGTGCTGGAGAGGAGGACCCCTTACCTCTTCTCCACAACTCTCATCCCTTCTGTTTCTGTCTCTGTCTTTGTCTTGATGTCTGGTAATTGGAGGAATGGGAGGAGGTCAGAGTAAGAATCCCCACCCCCGCCGGGGTGCATGCTTACAAGGGATTTAATGGAGGTTACAGAGTCAAGCTGACTCCTGACAAGCTTAGGAACTTCTGTGAAATAGACTGGCCTACTTTTGGTGTAGGATGGCTCTTGGAGTGATCATTAGATAGGGTCATAGTCCACAGAGTTTTTGAAGTGGTTGTAGGGGAGCCTGGACATCCAGATGGTTCCTTTTATTGATTGCTGCAGTCCTATGTTGGCCCATGTGGCTAAAGCCCCACCTAGAGGAAGCACGTAGGGTGGTCATGGTAGCCAGAGTGGCAGCAACTTCCATGTGCAGGGACAAATGTAAAAAGCTGGAGAAATCCATATTAGTGGGGGACCCTGAGGAGACCCTGACCCCTTATGTGTGACTATACCCAGCTGTGCCACAACCATCTGCCTTTTTTCCTCCACCCTTAGAAGGGGAAGCAGCATCAGAGGGAGAAGCCCCAGCAGCAAATATGCCCATAAGGCTGGGCCCAGGACTCCTTGAGATTCCAACAACCCCACCATCCTCAGGCCCCATGAACCTCATGCTCACTCCAAGCCCACCAGTCCTCACTCAGCAGCCCTCTGTGAGACTGGCCCCTAGGTTCAACCAGGAACATTTGAATAGTCTCAGTATGGGCCTAGCCTCCATGCTGGGACCCAACGCCCTGCAGATGCCTCCTAGAGAGGTCCAGAGCCAAATATATTATGACCAGCACGGTCAGATACAAGGAGGAAGGCGGACATTCATCTACCAGCCCTTCACCACCACAGACTTCCTTAATTGGAAGTGCCATACCCCCTCCTTCATGGAAAAGCCTCAGGTTCTGACTGATCTAATGCAATCCATCATCCTAACTCTTAAGTCCACCTGGACAGACTGCTGACAGCTTCTTTTGACTCTATTTAATACTCAGGAGAGATGCTATATAACCTTGGCAGCTCTAAAGTGGCTGAAAGATCATGCCCCTGTGGACACTCTAAATGCCCAAGCCTACGTTCAGGGCCAGTTCCCCAAGGAGGAACCCCACTGGGACTCTAATGATGACCAAGATTATCAGCAGCTTGAACAATATCAGGAGGCATGAAAAAAGGAGGGAAAAAAGGCCATAAATATCAGTAAGACAAGAGAAGTCCTCCAAGAGCCAGATGAAAACCCCAGTTTTATGAGCAGCTGTATGAGGCCTTTCACCTGTATACCCCTTTTAACCCAGAGGCAGCCAAAAACCAGAGGATGATTAACACAGCATTTGTCAGCCAGGCACAGGGGGACATGAGGTGAACATTACAAAAGCTTGAGGGATTTGCTGCTATGAATGCCAGCCAGCTTCTGGAGATGGCCACACAGTCTTTGTCAATCGAGATCAGGAGGCCAAATGGGAGGCTAATAGAAAGATGAAAAGGAAGATGGATCTCTTTGCTGTGGCTCTAGCTGAACTGTCAGATACAGTAGCATATATACCATTGCAGAGGAAGAGGCAATCCCCATGGACAGTGGTCAGCACCCTCACAACAGCCTCTTAGAGAGGAACTAAGGCAAGACCAGTGTACCTACTGTTGTCAGGAAGGATACTGAAAAAATTAATGTCCCCAATGGCCCAAGGACCCTCAGAAGACCCCCCAGACCAAAGGCAGAGGTGAGTTGTTGAAGAATAGTATTGGCCTGCTCAGGGGAGAAGTGGCCCCTGGGAGGAAAACATCATCAGGCTGGCCATTTTTGAGGACTAGGATGGACCAGGCTCCATTCTGCTGGGCCCCCAGAACCCTGCCTATTGTCCAACTGAAGATAGGGGGCTGTCCCATTGACCTAATGGTGGATTGGCTTGGAACATACCTCTGGTGGTGGGAGAATTAAAGCCAGGAGCTATCCCCATTAGCCAAAGGCAATACTACACTCCTTGCAAGGCCTAAATTGGGATCCAAAAACATCTGGACAGACTACCTCTGTGCAGTCGACTCAGCAACTGTCACTTTACACCTTGTGGTCCCATACACGATTTTGGGCTTTATCCCAGCCAAGGCAAAGTTCTTTACCTGCCTGGACCTTAAGGATGCATTTTTTTGCATCTACCTGGCCCCAGAGCCAACCCATCTTTGCCTTCCAATAGGAAAGTTCTAGGACGGGAGAAAAGGGATACATTCCTCCAGTATGTAGATGACCTTCTGTTGGCTGGACCAACTCAGGAGGATTGTATGGAAGAAACTTGTCCCTTTCTCTCCTGAAAGAAAGCCATTTTCCAGGATATTGTCAAATACCTTCGGTTTCACCTGTCACAAGGACAACACAGACTGGACCCTAAGAGGAAACAGGCCAACTGTTCCATTCCAGCCCCCAAGACCCATTGACAGATTAGAGAATTTCTAGGGACTACAGGTTTCTGCCAGATCTGGATCCCCAACTACTCTCTTGGCAAAACCCGTTTATGAAACCACAAAAGGGGGAGAATGGGAGCCCATGATATGGGGAAAGGAGCAAAAAAAAAAGGCCTTTAAAAAAAATTAAGAGGACACTCACAAACGCCCCTGCTCTGGGCCTGCCGGATATGATGAAGCCCTTCTTCCTCTATGTACATGAGAGACTGGGGACAGCTGTAGGAGTCTTGACCCAGCTGCTAGTTTCCTGGCACCGCCGGGTGGCCTATTTATCAAAGCAACTTGATACAGTTTCCTGAAGCTGGCTGCCCTGCCTGCACACCCTGGTAGCCACTGCCATCTTGGTGGCTAAGGCAGACAAACTTACTTTGGCACAAGAACTCAACATCTGAGTTCCCCACTCTGTTTTAAAGCATGGCCAAACAATTCTGGAATTGCTAGAAGCTGTATGGTCCTCATGCACTGCTGAGGGCACCAGAAGGGGAGACAACAGGTGTTTGAGAAAACGGAAGAGCTGATAAGAAAGCCAAATGAGAAGCTCTCACAGGAGGACAAACTTCAACTTCACTGACAGCTGCCTTGTTCCTGTGCCCTTTATCTGAATGGGACCCATGATACACACCACAGCACAGGCTTGGTTTAAGACTGAGGAGGAAAGTTTTCTACTGGGCAGATGGTGGAAGTCTGCCAACAGCCGTATTGCAATCCCAGAGTTGCTGGCTCCTACATTTGTCAAGCAGTTCCATAAAGGAACTCACTCAGGGCAAACAGCTCCCGAGACCACCTTGGCCCAGCATTTTATGTCCCTAAGCTCTCTGGCATATGTGAGAGGTACATATTGTGTGCCAAAAATAATCCCTGACAGGGGCCAAGAGCGCCACCCTAGTGCAAAGTGCTGGAGGAACTCCTTTTAAAAACCTGATTGTGGACTTTACTGAGATGCCACAGGCCTGAGGATGTAAATATTTGCTGGTGTTTGTCTTCACTTACTCAGGATGGGTAGAAGCCTTCACTACTCGGACTGAGAATGCTCAGGAAGTAGCCAGGTGCCTGTTAAAGGAAATCATCCCTCAATTTGGAATACCTGTGTCTGTTGGGTCAGACAATGGGCCAGCCTTTGTGGCTAAGTTGGTACAGTTGATGGCTAAGGGATTAGGAATAATTTGGAAGCTACACAGGGCCTACCACCCCCCATAGTTCAGGGAAAGTAAAACGTATGAACAGGACTCTAAAGTTGCAACGGGAAAACTGTGCTAGGAGACCCGCCTACAGTGGGATCAGTTACTGCCCATATCCTTGCTCAGGATTAGGTCTAGCCCCACCAAATGGATGGGTCTCTCCCCTTTTGAAATTCTTTTTGGGTGCCCACCCCCTTTAGTCAAGGGTCTACGAGGGGGCCTTAAGAAAATAGGTGACCTCACCCTGAGACAGCAGATGTAGGCTCTCTAAAAAATCAATGACTGGGTCAGAGAGAGACTCCCTGTTAGCCAGACAACCCCCACACACCCTTATAAACCAGGGGATGCTGTTTAAGTAAAGGAATAAAATGTTCAACCACTAAAACCCCATTGGAGGGGCCCTTTTGTTGTTGTTTTATCCACCTCCACTATAGTTAAGGTAGCAGAGATCATTCTCTGGATCCACCAGAGCCGAGTAGCTCATTGCTCTCATGCAGGCTTTCCAGCTGACTGCAGGAGGGCAGAACCCTGCTCCCAGGAGACAGCAGGAGACCACAGACAAGACATCAGCCCTGCTCTAGTCACTCCAGAAGCTGACTAGTCTATGCACGGTGGAAGCTTGAGGAGTCGCCCATCTCACCTTTGAGGATGAGTCCCTTCTCTATTTTCTTCTTGCTAATCTTGGTCAGCTCTCTACCTGGGGACCCCCAGGCCTTGGACTGTGACTCATGTATATGCACTACTTGAGCAGGAAGTGTTGTTACCAAAACTCTGGTTTTCCATACTTATTATTCCTGGGCAGACCTGGAAGGGATGGAGTCCCAGTGACTTGTTTGGGGGCTGGTTCTCAACCCAGTTGAATTAAAAACCTTAATAGGGGCAATGTTCCTTGTCTTAGGAGCGTGCCTGATATTACTCTGCCTAATCCCCGTGGTACTGTGGTCCTTCGGGACCATTATGGAATATAAACCCCTAGATCAAGATGATGCTCTTTGACCCAGAAGTGGGTCCAAGCATCAAAGGGGGGAATGTGGCAGGAAGGCAGGGAGAGAGAAGAGAGATAATGAGTGCTATAGTGAAACAAAGAAAAACCGGAGTTGGAGAATATCGTTTCCTGGGGTAAGACCAGAGAAGGGTCACCTCGCCCCAGAGGTTAAAGTGGCCAATGAAATAACATGTGACTATGTATGGGACAAGCTGTATCCCCATCCTCATTTCTGTAACCTGCTCTAAATGGTATATAAGGGAAGCCCCCTTTGTTCTCGGGGCTCAGCCTTTGGATTCGAGTCCAGAGTCGCTGCTGGCTTGCTTAATAATCTTGCTTCCTGAAAGCTTTGGTGCCCCATCTCTCTGTCTGAGCCATCCTAAAACATTTCTTCTCCTTCTCCTGATTCCTTCTTGAAGTCTGGACCTCTTGACCTGTCTACTAGTATAATATTGGACAAATATTCACTCAGTTATATCTAGCTATGTCAAAATAGCCTTGTCAAAAGTAAAATAACTTTTTAATTATTAGTAACAACTGCAAGAAACACTTTTAACTTTTATTTAATCTTAATTCCCACCAAATTTCAGGAGACTTTACCCTTTAAGTTCTTTATTACTGGAAGTTTCATGGGTATATACTTCTTTTAAAATAATACAATAATGATATATGATACCTTAAATAATGAAAATGCTGACATACTTAGGAAGCCCAGAAATAACAGGTAGACTAGCTATGATTTTTGAAATGGAAAACAGAGTAACTCCTAGTCTTACATAGTAAAATTTAATTATTTAATTAAATAAGCAGGGTGAGCCACAGCTAGGATCTATATAAGAGCTTGGAGGAGAGTTGGAAAGGCCCAAGGACACAGCGGCTTTGCTCTTGGTTGGTGAAAAATGAACACATTAAAAAGGAGTCACTCTAACTAGTTTCTATATCTCCTAGCTTGCTCTTGCCTCTAATGTCTTCCAAAACCATCTTAACAGTTTCCATATAAATGTACCATCTTTTCAACTGTGTTGGTTTTATTTTGGAAAATTTATAAAGTCAACACATTTTATAAGACGAATATTTTGGAAAATGTGCTAAAGAATTGTTTCCTTTTACTTCCTTTCTCCCAGCTCTGCTTCCTTAAGGATGCTCATTAAAATGCTCAGAATCTGAACATCTGAGAGCCTGAGATGCAAGTTATTCATGATACCAATAAATTCCTAGGGAACAAGTTTATGTAATCTTTCCAGATATGATCCCAAGTTACTCATTTCCTTGACATAACCATCAGAAGATGTCTACCCTACCCTCTTTCTTCCAAAGACTTAAATATTATTTAATACCTTTTGTGCATCTTTATCAATGCTTTGCAAGTAATATGATTCAGTTACTCTAGCATCTGCTCTGTAAGTACAGCTATTTGTTATGTGCGCATTCATATTTCTCTGTTACCCTTCACATCTATATATCCATGGCTCTTTTTAAGAAGAGTTCCTCAAAATCAGTTTTGTGCGTAATTTTTACTGAGGCCTATTTACAATGCCAAACACGAATACTTTTTATCATTTTTATTGTTCTAAATGATATCTTGAAGCACAAAGTGCAAATGGCAAATGTGAATCAATTTTAGAGATGTAGCAACATACTAAGTCTATTGGCTACGATAGACTTTCCCATCACTACTTATGTATGTCACACATTATCAAGATTAGAAAAGTTCAGAAAGATTATAAGTATGTTATTATCAACATAACAGTGACAAACCAATTTGATATCAGTCTGACATGAGTCCTTAGTACTCACAGTCTGTGTGTTGCTCTCCATCTCTCTGTTATACTGGGAACTGATTCTTCCTCCAATTCCTCTTCAAGATACAGCTTCCTGTAAATTGTAATTGGCTTGTTATTTATTGACTCTAATTAGGATCCCTGAGAGAAGTGATTTAGCCCTCACTAACTGGGCATTGTTCTTTTTTTTTAATTTTTATTGTTTTATTATTCATATGTGCATACAATGCTTGGGTCATTTATGGGCATTGTTCTTGTGGAAGGTGAAATCTCATACAGTTCTAATGGTGTCTTAGATTAACTCGGCTCTTGGATCCTCAGCAAAACTCTTTTTACTTGTTCAATTAGGGCAAAGAGCTTTATCAAGTTAAGGGGAGAGAAAAGAAAAAGGCAGTCAGATGTGGTAAAAATGCCATCTTTATATTTTGAGTCATTGTTCTATCACCAACTAGCATGGTTTCCCATCTGCAAAATGAGCAGTGATTGGATTAGGTGACTTACCTGCCTAAGATTTAATGTGGCTTGTTTTGTCACATAACATTTAAAATACTTGAAACAAGCTGCCACCTCAGCTTCACCTTAACCTACACTGCTTCAGGGAGCTCAGCGAAGATGGAAATTATTCTTGCCAGGCACCGGTGGCTCTCGCCTATAACCCTAGCTACTCAGGAGGCAGAGATCAAGAGGATCAAGGTACAAAGCAACCAGGCAAATAGTTTACGAGACCCTATCTTAAAAAAAGCCCATCACAAAACGAGGGCTGGTAGAGTGGCTCAAGGTGTAGATCCTGAGTTCAAGCCCCAATACCAAAAAAAAAATCATTCTGCTCAACCAGTTGTCAGCATCACTGAGTCTGAGCTTGTTTCCTCCACTCCCGTCTCCTGACTTATGTGGGTCAGCTGAGATGCCATATGCTGAAATACTAGGACTATTTACTGAGTTCATTTGGAGGAGGACAATTAGGACACATTCTCCCTTTGATTATTACACAGCCTCCTTTTCTGTCTTCTGCTACTTCCCTAGCCCTGGCCTCATCTCTCTTCTTTCCTCTGACAGCTAGGGCTTGTCTTCTAGGTATTTCTCATCTGGGAAAAACAAGTAAACCAAAAAAAATCTCACTACTCTTTTAATTCAAATAGATATATTTTTCTTTAAATGTCAGTTATTTGTAGCTGGCACTAGTGGCTCACATCTGTAATCCTAGCTACTCGGGAGGCAGAGATCAGGAGGATCATGGTTCAAAGCCAGCCCCAGGCAAATAGTTCTGGAGACCCTATCTAGAAAAAAAAATCCATCGCAAAAAAAGAGCTGGTGAAATGGCTCAAGGTGTAAGCCCTGAGTTTAAACCCAAGTATGGAAAAAAAAATGTTATTTGTAAAATTAACTGATTGACCCTTCCTGAAATCCTGTGAAATTCTACACTTAGTCTATGTACTAAACTGGGAGAAACTAAAAACAGTATTTTGCCCATGGCAGTTGGCCTTTCATCCTTTCTCCCACACTTTAGGAGTAAAGCACTGAAGGAATCTGAAATACCACTTTTCCTCTTGCTAAAACCTACAAAAGTTGTCTGGTCTGCATAGGATTTAAACTGCTGGTAGACATCTTCCCAGGCCAACACAGTCCCTCTCCTTGGTCCATTTTCCTTTGCTTGAACCATTCTTCTTCTACAGCTTACTTTCTTCAGGTCTGGGAAAAAACACTTTCTTAGAAAGGTTTTCTCAGCCCCCTCTTCAACTTAACACAGTCCTCTTCCCACTTCCTGGCCGTTATATATACTTTATTTTTTAAAATTAGTGTATATTAGTTACACAAAGAGGTTTCACTGTGATATTTCCATACATTCATATAATGGACTTTGATTAAATTCACTCCCTCCATCACTCTTTTTTTTTTTTTGCAGTACTGGGGCGTGAACTCAGGGCATATATCTATACCTTGAGCCACTCCACCAGCGCTTTTTGTGATGGTTTTTTTTTTTTTTAAGAGAGGGTCTCACGAAATATTTGCCTGGGCTGGCTTCGAACCTCGATCCTCCTGATCTCTGCCTCCAGAGTAGCCAGGATTACAGTAGGTGTGAGCCACCGACGCCCGGCTTCATTACTTTTTCTTATCCCCTTCCCCTCTCTATATTTTTCTTTTCTTTTTTATTCCTGTATTTTCCTTAATAAATTATCTGTCTGGCACGTGACTGTAAATCTATGTATTTTCCTGTCTGTCTCGTCCCTAGAACATACGGTCCAGGAGGGCAGGGTCTTTGCGCATGTGGTCCACTAGGGAACCCCAGCCTTGGGCAGGACAGGGGACACAAGGACACAGGAGTGGGTAGGTGGGTCAGTATCCCCTCCCGGGCCCCGTCCCCCGACCGACCCCAGCTCCCACCCGGGTCCCCACCTGCCGGGCCACGCTGCGCACCCACCATCCCGCCGCGTAACTGCGGTTGCCCCGCGGCTCGGGCCGCGTCAACCGCCCGCAGCCCGGGCCGCCGCGCCGGGGTGACAGAGACCGCGCCGCCACGCCTCCGCCCCGCGGCCGTTAGGACCCCGCGCTCCGGGGCCGGCCTGGCATGGCGTTCCGAATGGTCCGTTGGCGTGGCTGTCAAACGCCACGGAGACCACAGGACGCCGTCCGAGCGAGGTCCCTGTCCCCGTCGCCAGTCGCCCCCACCCCGGCCCCGGTCACCTCACCTCTACATCAACTGATCCGCCGGCCGCGGTGCTCCGGGTGTCCCCCCCAGGCGGCGGCGTCCTGCGGGGGAAATGGGCGGCCCTTTAAGGGGCAACTGTTCTGGGCCCCACCGTCCTTTACATCCCCAACGCTACCGTTAAGAGGGTGTTAACGTTTCTACTTTAAGAGATACCTGTGCCCCTCGCGCCTCCAGGCCCCCCCTCCCCCATGGTGACCCCAGATTTCCCTGCAGGGCAGAGAAGGCTGGGGGCGACTTCTGGTGGTTCTTTTGGACCCAGTTACTGTGTGTTGGTGAAGAGCCCAGCTGTCTTTCTTTCCACCTTCTGCAAAGGACTCTGGGCTTGGGTGTCCCCTCTGCCTCTTTGATGTGTGGGGAATCAGAGACCCCACAGACCACACCGAGGTGTTTGGGAGAGATTGTTCTCCACGGCTGCATGACTTATAGGAAAGTGCTCACTTGAACCCTGACAGAGTTGATAGCGCTAGGCAGGAGCTCTACCACTTGAGCCACTCTGCCAGCCCTGTGTTTTACTTTTAAAAGTTCTATAGTCAAGAAAAAATCCTGAAGTGTTAATTCATGCAAGTTCCTTTCTATTTAACAATCATTTTAGAATCACTATGGAAGACACTGTTACATACTGGATGTTTCTGCCTTCCAGAATGTAGAAAAATGACACAAACATAGAAGTCAATGCTTGGGTCCGCTGTGCACCTGTGGCACACGTCTGTAATCCTAGCTACTGGGGAGGATGGAGGTTCAAAACCAGCCCTGGGCAAATAGTTTTAGAGACCCTATCTCGCAAATATCCAACACAAAACAGGGCTGGAGGAGTGCCTCAAGTGGTAGAACACCTGCCTACCAAGTGTGAGGCTCTGAGTTCAAACCCCATACAGCGCACCATCCCCGCCCCCCCCAAAAAAGAATTTTCGGGATTAGGAGAAATGCTGAGGTCCTTGTAAGGTTCTTGTGGGCAGGGGGTTGGGGGACCAACTGTCTCAGTTTTCCCAGAACTGAAGAGCTTCCCAGGAGGTGGGACCTTCAGTGCTAAATCAAGAATAGTCCTGCCCAGCATGGGATTATTGTTCTCCCTAGCAGAACTGGGCCTGATGCATCTTTGAACTGTTGAAGCAGCTCACACAAAGTCAAACATATAGAAGAGTCTCAACAATTTCTGTGAATACTTGTTCAAAAGAAGCAGGGGAGAAGGTAAAAGAAACAAAGATGCCTACTTAGGTGATACAAGTCAGAGTTTTCTGAAACAGGAATGGTGGTGAGTATGAATTGGGACCATGTTGATGAGGCCTTCAAGTATGGGTTATAATTTGTTCATCAGTGGTAGCTGTGGAATGCTTCTGAATAGGAATGATGGAAAAAAATAGGAGTCACTTGGGAGATCCAGGATGCTGAATGGGAATGAGATGGTGTGGGTAGAATCGAGAAGCTGAAATCCAGGAGAAAAGTTATTATGAAATACTCCAGGAAGAGTTCCACAGACTTTAAAAATTGTAAAGGAACTAAAAGGCCCACTCATCTAATGCCTTTCATATTTTTAAATCTTATTTTTATTTATTCATTCATTCATTTGGCAATACTGGGGTTTGAACTCGGGGACTCACATTTGCTAGGCAGGCGCTCTGCCACTTGAGCCACATCTTCAGCTTTCTTTCTTTTCTTTCCTTCCTTCCTTCCTTTTTCTTTCTTCTCTCTCTCTCTCTCTGTCTCTCTCTCTCCCTCCCCACACTTAAATGATCTTCCTGGGGAGGGGGAAGGGGAAGTTCTTGCAGATTCCCAAGGAAATCTCAGAAAGGCCATATATGACCAGCATTATCCATTTGCTTTTCTAGCACTTTCCTTACATAAGTATCTGATGTCAGGTTTCTCATACACAGACCACTGAGATTTCAGTTGGAAGACAGCCTGAAATCTTAACCTCAGCTGCAATTTTTCTTATTATATGTTCATTTTATACACTGTTTCTCCTAGGGCTGGGGGTGTGGCTCAAGTGGTAGAGCTTCAGGCCCTGAGTTCAAACTCCAGTACGACTAAAAATATTAAATAAAAATAGAAACCATTTCTTCAAAGCCTTTTCTTCCCCCCTTTTAAATGTTAAGATTTATTTGTAGTACTAATTTTACTTAGTGATAAATGAACACACACAGCCGGGTGCTGGTGGCTCACTTCTGTAATCCTAGCTACTCAGGAGGATCACAGTTCAAAGCCAGTCAGGGCAAATAGTTCCTGAGACCCTAGTTCAAAAAAACCCATCGCAAAAATAGGGCTGGTGGAGTGGCTCAAGGTGTAGGCCCTGAGTTCAAACCCCAGCACCAATAAATAAATAAATAAATAAATAAATAAATACACACACATAAGTTGACTTGGTCAAGATTGTTCCAGAAATCCTAAGCAGGATTAGGAAGAAGTGAGGTTTCTTCCCTGCCAGGACAGTGATGTAAGACCACACTGGAACAAAATGTTTGCCACAAAAGGAAGAGACAAAATAGTACTTTTTTGTTGTTAAATTTATCTATTAAATTCTGAGACTTTAACCTTCCCGCCTTTTTTGGTATTAAAATGTTGGCTTTCTTTTTTTTTTTTTTTTGAGGCAGAGTGTTGCTATGTAGCCCACACTGACCTCGAGTTTGTGATCCTCCTGCTTCAGCCTTCTAAATGCTGAGATTACAGGTGTGTACCACTATATCAAGCTAAAATATTAATTCTTTTATGAAATGGTGCTCATAATACACAATGGTTGGTCATGTTTTTACCTGATTATATAAAATGTTCTGGGCTCTTCCTATTTCCCCATTTGCTTATAAAATGAAAAAGTCTAGAACAAGGCCTGGGATATATAGCTCAGTGATAGAGTGCTTGCTTAGCATGTGCAAGGCCCTGAGTTCCTTCCCCAGCACCATACAAAGAAAGAGTCTAAAACATACTTTTCCTTCATTCTTGTGCTGCTTTGGGCTCTGAATCCTTTTCTTTCATTTGTTAGCAAAGAAATTTTAAAAATGTAGATCTATATGTACTTGTGGATATGGTTGATTCACATTCTATCTTTTTTTTTTCAGCTTTCTTGATAGTTTTGACATGAATTCTGTAGTGAAAATGGAAAAACTAGTACTGTTTTTGGTGGGTACAGAATTGCCCCACTGTAAGGTAGACATATTTCCCTCTAATATTTACTGTAGTATCTACTATAGCTACTGCCCAAGAATTCTTCTCAATCATCATCTTTTTATATTCTTTCCTGTACTAAAGAGGATGGAAAAATCAAAAACTGTATTTCCCAGACTTTCTGGCAGCCAGGATTTATCAATAATTTGGGCTGGAGGTATAGCTCAAGCAGTAGAGTACCTGCCTAGCAAGCACAAAGCCCTGAAAAACCCCAGTACTGCCAAAAAAAAAAAAAAAAAAAAGAAATTATTTGCACACCCAAGACTATTGAAAAGTAGAAGTGAGGAGGCAGGGGACATCTGCTGGCTGCTTTGGCTCTTGCTGCTAGCCAGCATAGTCCTGGAGTACTGCAGGCTTTTCTGCAGCAACACTCCAGGTCCTCGTTACTAGCTTCATGACAGTGGAAGGCTATCAGGCAGTGTTAGCCACAGTAGCTTCCTGATTCTTGGATCACAGCTCTGGGCAGTGTGTTTTTCAACTCAATAACTTCAGCCATGTAGTCTCAATTCCTCACCGTTCTGAAGCTTCCCTGGTGGATGACTTTAGTAGTCTCATCTTTAGAGCCATTTCTGGGATAGAACAGATTCTGTTCTTCCAGGACTTCCAACAATTTTGTAAGCACAGAAATATCTGTTACATAGCCTTTTTCTCCTTAAAGGGCTTTCTGTTTACTATAGCCAACCTGACAGGGGTCAGTAACAGTATGCTCCTTTTATGCCTCTCCCAGCCCCTCCTGTACTGATCTTCCTTTTCTTCTTTCCATAAATACTAAATGCAGTGTAACTTGTTGCTCTCATCCTTTGTCTTTTGAGGTCTAGTAGTTGTTTCTTAGGCTACCAGAGATGAAAGAAAGTCATGATACTGTTGTTTCAGGAGGACAGGCAGCCAGGCTTCAGGAGACTGAGGATTTTCAAAAGCCCAAAGTTTGTTGGGCCCTGTGGCTCATGCCTGTAATCCTAGCTACTTGAGAGGCAGTGATCAGGAGGACTGTGGTTTGAGGTCTAGCAGGGCAAATAGTTCTCAGGACCCTATTTCAAAAATACCCAACATACACAAAGGGCTGGTGGAGTGACACAAGAAGTAGGGTGCCTGCCTAGCAAGGGTGAGGCCCTGAGTTCAAATCCCCCCAAAACAAAACAAAGAAAAATCCCCCAAATTTCTATCTCAGTATCTCATGTTCTTACCAATCACGACACCATCCCTTGGCTGGAGATGTAGCTTAATGGTAGAATGCATACTAAAGTTCACAGGACCTTAAGTTTGATTCCCAGCACCACAGAGGGAAAAAAGATACCATACCTTCACATGTCAGAGGGATTGGATCTGTGATTAGGGAAAATGAAATTTTTTCTTCCTTAAGCTTCAGATTACCAGCAGCTCCACTTCCCACTGTCTCTAACAATTTCAGTTTTTCTGAATAACACATTTTATGAAGCCAGTATTATACTTATCCCAAAACCAGGCAAAGACACCTCCAAAAAGGAGAACTACAGGCCAATCTCCTTAATGAACACTGATGCAAAAATCCTCAACAAAATAATGGCAAACTGAATTCAACAACACATCAAAAAGATTATTCACCACGACCAAGTAGGCTTCATCCCAGGAATGCAGGGGTGGTTCAACATATGAAAATCAATAAACGTAATAAACCAAATTAGCAGAAACAAAGACAAAAACCACTTGATCATCTCAATAGATGCAGAAAAAGCCTTTGATAAGATCCAACATCATTTCATGATAAAAGCTCTAAGAAAACTAGGAATAGAAGGAAAGTACCTCAACATTATAAAAGCTATATATGACAAACCTACAGACAGCATTATATTTAATGGAGAAAAACTGAAACCATTCCCTCTAAAATCAGGAACCAGACAAGGATGCCCACTATCTCCACTCCTATTCAACATAGTACTGGAATTCCTAGCCAGAGCAATTAGGTAAGAAGAAGGAATAAAAGGAATACAAATAGGTAAAGAAACTGTCAAAATATCCCTATTTGCAGATGACATGATCCTATACCTTAAAGACCCAAAAAACTACTCAGAAGCTTCTAGACATCATCAATAGCTATAGCAAGGTAGCAGGATATAAAATCAACATAGAAAAATCATTAGCATTTCTATACACCAACAATGAGCAAACTGAAAAAGAATGTATGAAAACAATTCCATTTACAATAGCCTCAAACAAAATCAAATACCTAGATGTAAACCTAACAAAAGATGTGAATGACCTCTACAAGGAAAACTATAAACTTCTGAAGAAAGAGATTGAGAAAGACTACAGAAAGTGGAGAGATCTCCCATGCTCATGGATTGGTAGAATCAACATAGTAAAAATGTCGATACTCCCAAAAGTAATCTACATGTTTAATGCAATTCCCATCAAAATTCCAATGACATTCATTAAAGAGATCGAAAAGTCTACCGTTAAATTTATACGGAAACACAAGAGGCCACAAATAGCCAAGGCAATACTCAGTCAAAAGAACAATGCTGGAGGTATCACGATACCCGACTTCAAACTATATTACAAAGCACTAACAATAAAAACAGCATGGTACTGGCACAAAAACAGACATGAAGACCAGTGGAACAGAATAGAGGGCCCAGATATGAAGCCACACAACTATAAGCAACTTGTATTTGACAAAGGAGCTAAAAATATACAATGGAGAAATAGCAGCTACTTCAACAAAAATTGCTGGGAGAACTGGTTAGCAGTCTGCAAAAACTGAAACTAGACCCATGTATATCACCCTACACCAAGATTAACTCAAAATGGATCAAGGATCTTAATATCAGACCCCAAACTCTAAAGTTGATACAGGAAAGAGTAGGAAATACTCTGGAGTTAGTAGGTATAGGTAAGAACTTTCTCAATGAAACTCCAGCAGCACAGCAACTAAGAGATAGCATAGATAAATGGGACCACATAAAACTAAAAAGCTTCTGTTCATCAAAAGAAATGGTCTCTAAACTGAAGAGAACACCCACAGAGTGGGAGAAAATATTTGCCAGCTACACATCAGACAAAGGACTGATAACCAGAATATATAAGGAACTTAAAAAACTAAATTCTCCCAAAACTAATGAACCAATAAAGAAATGGGCAAGTGAACTAAACAGAACTTTCTCAAAAGAAGAAATTCAAATGGCCAAAAAACACATGAAAAAATGCTCACCATCTCTAGCAATAAAGGAAATGCAAATTAAAGCCACACTAAGATTCCACCTCACCCCTGTTAGAATAGCCATCATTAGCAACACCACCACCAACAGGTGTTGGCGAGGATGTGGGGAAAAAGGAACCCTCTTACACTGTTGGTGGGAATGTAGACTAGTACAACCACTCTGGAAAAAAATTTAAGGCTACTTAAAAAGCTAAACATTGATCTACCATATGATCCAGCAATACCACTCTTGGGGATATACCCAAAAGACTGTGACACAGGTTACTCCAGAGGCACCTGCACACCCATGTTTATTGCGGCACTATTCACAGTAGCCAAGTTATGGAAACAGCCAAGATGCCCCATTACTGATGAATGGATCAAGAAAATGTGGTATCTATACACAATGGAATTTTATGCAGCCATGAAGAAGAACAAAATGTTATCATTCACTGGTAAATGGATGGAATTGGAGAACATCATTCTGAGTGAGGTTAGCCTGGCCCAAAAGACCAAAAATCGTATGTTCTCCCTCATATGTGGACATTAGCTCAAGGGCAAACACAACAAGGGGATTGGACTTTGAGCACATTGTAAAAGCGAGAGCATACAAGGGAGGGGTGAGGATAGGTAAGACACCTAAAAAATTAGCTAGCATTTGTTGCCCTTAATGCAGAGAAACTAAAGCAGATACCTTAAAAGCAACTGAGGCCAATAGGAAAAGGGGACCAGGAACTAGAGAAAAGGGTAGATCAAAAAGAACCTAGAAGGTAACACACATGCACAGGAAATTAATGTGAGTCAACTCCCTGTATAGCTATCCTTATCTCAACTAGCAAAAACCCTTGTTCCTTCCTATTATTGCTTATACTCTCTCTTCAACAAAATTAGAAATAAGGGCAAAATAGTTTCTGCTGGGTATTGAGGGGGTGGGGGGGAAGGGAGGGGGCAGAGTGGGTGGTAAGGGAGGGGGTGGGGGCAGGGGGGGAGAAATGACCCAAGCATTGTATGCACATATGAATAATAAAACAATAAAAAAATTTCAGTTTTTGCTTAATAAATATTATCAAGGGGAAAGTGACAGTGTTAAGTATATGAATTATTAACTTAAAATGAGTATATGTTTTTGCATGATTTATTTAACATTGCCAGGAACAAAAGCACTCGTAAACACTTTAAAAAATTCTTGAAAAACTTAACATTTCCCCCTCTTTTGGCATAACCACCATGTCCCTTATTATGCTAGAATTATTTTTTGGGGGGCAGTACTGGGGTTTGAACTCAGGGCCTACACCTATAACCTTGAGCCACTCCACCAGCCCTTTTTTGTGATGCGTTTTTTTGAGATAGGGTCTTGTGAACTATTTGCCTGGGTTGGCTTCAAACCTCAATCCTCCTGATCTCTTCCTCCTGAGTAGCTAGGATTACAGGTGTGAGTTACCTGTGCCTGGCCCTGCTGCACAATCTTGACCCATAGCCCTTGAGAGTCCTGTGGTGGGGGTAATTATAATATCAAGGAGACAATTTGGCATACTACATTGATGTTCAGAGTAGACCTTTTCTTTGTTTACTTTTATTTTTTGGAGAGCACACTTTTTGGACAACGTTAAAACATTGTCTTAGATGCACTAAAAACCGTGGACTAGGAAAAAAGCATACATTCATGCTGGGAAGCAAATGATTCCGTAATTAATGTAATTTATGTAGATGATCTCTCAAAGCTCACCAGGCTTTTCACCTCAGAGTGTAGGCAATCGTTTTTCATTCACTGAATATGGAGGAACTCTTTTCTTTTTCTTTCTTTTTTTTTTTTAACCAATTCTGTCGTTTTCATTTTTCTAGAAAAGTAGGCTGAGGGGCAATCTGCTTTCAAATTTTAAAGTCCTCTGGGTAGTAAAGAAAAAAAAACGGTAGCATTTCCCCAGGTGGACAGCTTTCCAGGCTGTCCTGAATTTACAGCTGAATTAAGCCAGACTGTAAAAGGGTGAAAGATTTTTTCAGGGTCATAAAATCGGCAAGGACACCTTTAAAAACATATGGTTGCTAAGATGGGCACCTGTGGCTCGGGTCTGTAATCCTAGCTACTCAGAAGGCAGAGATCAGGTTTGAAGCCAGCCCCAGCAAATAGTTTGGGAGACCTTATTTCGAAAATACCCAATACAAAAAAAGGGCTGGCAGAGTGATTCAAGTGGCAGAGCACTTGCCAGCAAGTATGAGGCCCTGAGTTCAAGCCCCAGTACTGCCAAAAACCAACCAAACAAAATCTAACATATTCTAAGTCTGACACCTTTAGGATTTGTCCAGCATACTTTCTCCTCACTCTGGTTTGTTTGAGTTCAGTACCTACTCTGCATCCCACACTGACAAGCACGGGACATAGAAGAAAATGCAGTCCCTATGCAGAAAGTTTCTGTATGTGATCAACACCCTTCCTTCACACAAATCTTTACAGTTCTCTTCACCTCCATCCACCTTCTCCAATTATTACATGAATGGTTTCTCTTGGAACCTACCTGCTCCGATACCATAACCCTGGGGCAAGTTAGCGTTCTAATATTAGGATCTCGATTTTCTTATCCTTTTCTACAGACAGGAATAAACCCTATGTTTTTTCCTTTTCTCCATCTCACTCATTCTCTTAGGTGACATAAGTATATAAGAAGTCTGGTACCAAAGTTGATGAAGGTCTAATTATTTGTCACCTATAACCCAGGAAGCCAGTGTGCACGCTAACTTCGGAGGAGTAAACAGGAAACTATCGATCCCATGCAGGAAATGACCTTGTATAACTGCAAGGAAGGTGCCGCGGGATTTCCCTCATTTCCCTTCTTAACTCATTTCCGGGTTTCAATCAATTTGGTCCTTCCCTACAATAACAGAGTCCGGCTCTCTCTTTCCAGTCCCACCTTAGACTTCGTCCCTCAAAGAACGGCCAATGGGCCTTTCCCTTTAGCGGACATTTTTATGCCTTGTTTTGCATCACTGCAAATCTCAACCAATCAGCAGTTAGAGTAGGCGGTACCCAAATAATCTTCACTTCCTCCCTAAATAACCACCCTTCGCCTGCGTCAGCTTGTGATAGACTACTCACGTAGCCAATCAACGAGCAGCACTGGGCCCAGCCCATCTCAAACCCAACCAATTAAAACGAAGATGAGGACCTGTGGGGCGGAGAACGGAAAACTTGCCCCCTCTTTTGGAAATGGAGAGGTGCGTCCCGAACCAGCCAAGTGACAACTTTCTACTAACAATCGCTGCGTTCCATGTCGTTTATCTCACATGCCCAGTTTTGTCCCCTTCAGCCCCACCCCAAGATGGGCTCCACGACTCACATACCACCCCGCCCGCGTTTCTGTAGCACACTTTCCCATCCCTGAAATCCTCCGGAAAAACCCCCAATCCTAATGGTCAGGGACGTCACATGCGGCTCCCGAGGCCGCAGAGATCCCGCAGCGGCTGGCGCCAATCTTTCCATTCAGTGCGTCTCTCCTCCCTCCTCCACGTTCCCGGCCCGGGCTGACACGGGGGTGGGAGGAGCCCAGCTGCTGGTTTGGGGAGAGGCTGAGTCCTCTTAAGGTGGAACTGGGCTGCTGGGCCTCCCAGCCCATTCCCACAGGGCTCCTCATCTCCAGATTCCGAACCTTGGTTCTAGTCTTATCTTTAGGGGATTAATCAGGTTGGGTAGAGGATATAACATGAATGTAGCAAACTTAAACAAGTACAAACTAGGCAGAGAACTTTTCCTTCATGATTTAATAGCTTCTGTTATCTTCTTCTCACCAAGATTATCTTTTTGTAAAGTGGCAATTATAATTTTTATTCTGATGCATAAATACGAGCTCAAGTTTTGTTTGATCATTGTATGCAAAGGAAGCAAGAGCCTGGTGTCCGGGTGTCCAGTGGATGCAGGCTCCCTCTCTACTCCCTTCACCAAGGGTCCCCAGGAAGCTTGAGGAATGGGGATGGTACACTGCAGGTCCTTTGTGGTCAGGGCTCTGGTTCAATCTTTTCATTTGTAATGTTGAGTGTGGGTACTAAAAAACATAAATAAAAACACACTGTACTCTGAAAGGCACAAACAATAGGTAATATGCATACAAATCACACAATAATAAATTTTTTCTATATTCATTTTAAACAGTATTTTAAAAAAACTTATAAAACTTCAAGTACACACAGAAGTAGACAGAATAGTATTTTTAAACATGTAACAGGTAGCGTTTGGCCAATCTTTAATCATCTATACTTTTCTCCTCCATCACTTGATTATTTTGAATCAAATTTCAAGTCTAAGTACTCCTGTGTACATGAAAAAAAAAGATTCTTAAAAAAACAGCAAAATCTCATTAATATATCTAAAACAAAAAAATTTCAAAAAAACAGCAAAATCTCATTAATATATCTAAAACAAAAGAATTTCTTTTTTCAGCGGTACTGGGGTTTGAACTTAGGGCCTCACACTTGCTATGTGGTGCACTTACCACTTGAGCCACTTCACCAACACTTTGCCATGACTGATTTTTTCGAGATAGGCTCTTGTGAACTATTTGCCCATTTGTCCGGATTGGTTTTGAAACCTTGGTCCTCTAGATCTCTTCCTCCAGAGTAGCTAGGATTACAGGAGTAAGCCACTGACATCAGGCAGTTGATATACCTTTTAAACTTCCTTTAATTTCTAGGTTCACTACTCCCCCCTAAATGCAAATACATAACACAAAACCCTTCTACAATTCTATGAAATAGGTACCATCATTATCCTCATTTTTACTGATGAAGAAACTGAGTCACAAAGGAGTTATCAAAGCGGTGACTTACCTAAGTTCTCAGTTTTGTTTTGTTTTTTTTTGGCGGCACTGGAGTTTGAACTCAGGCCTCATGCTTGCTAGGCAGATGCTCTTACTGCTGGGGACACTCCATCAGCCCTTATTTTGCAATGGTTTTTTGCGAGATAGAGTTTCAAAACTACTTTGCCCTGGGGGGCTAGCTTCCAACAGTGATCCTTCTGATCTCTGCCTCCTGAGTAGCTAGGATTACAAGCCTGAGCCCAGGGGTCCAGGCAGTTCTCAGTTACTAAGTGTCAAACCCGAGTCTTGAACACATGAATTTTATGTGTTATATCATGCTTCACACAATGCACTGATCTTTTAAAAATGCTTCTAAAATGTGTACTGTGGCATATTAGTCACTAATATTATGAAGAAGAGTTGTTCAAAGTGGACTAACACTCATGAAGTGTATGTTACAAGAGTCTTACATCTTGCTTTTTTTTTTTTGCATATTTCAGTCTCTTTTTTTTTCTTTTTTGAATCTTGGTCCGTATCATCTTCTTCACTAGAAAATAAATAATGAATACAAGTGCTTTCTCATGTCTTAAGGCAAAGCCAAACTAGGTTTACCAAGTATTTTTAGAATTTAAAAATTATATAAGCAAACCCTAAATAAACATTAAACAGTAAAAGATGAAGTAAATTAAAATAACATTTAAACTGTTATTTTTGCTGTAAATCTGCATATATGTATACACACAAGTACATACTTTAAAAGCAGCTTTATGAGCTGGGCACTGGTGGTTCACACCTATAATCCCAGCTACTCATGAGGCAGAGATCAGAAGAATCACAGTTCGAACCTAGCCCCAGGCAAATAGTGAGACCCTATGTCGAAAAAACCCATTGCAAAAAAGGGAGTGGCTCAAGTGCTAAGAGCGCCTGCCTGGTTAAGTGTAAGGCCCTGAATTCAAGCCCCAGTACCACCACCAAAAAAAAAAAAAGATTGAATTAGACAAACTTTTAAACTTGATTTTTTTTTTCTTTTTTTCTTTCCTGGAGTTTGAACTCAGGGCTTTGTGCTTGTAAAGCAGGCACTCTAACACTTGAGCTACACCTCCAGTACATTTTGCTTTGGTTATTTTGGAGATGAGGGTGTTTCTAGAAATGTTTTTCCAGCTGGCCTTGAACCTTGATCCTCCAGATGTCAGCCTCCCAAGTAGCTACAAGTACAGGTGTGAAACGCCCAGCTTAAATATGACTTTCTTGAAGACATCAAATATATATAAAAAACTCTTCACTACAATTATCATATCTATTGCAAAATATCTAAGTGATAAAGAAGATAATAACAACTTACTAATTCTATTTCAGAGTAAATATAATTTGTCTTAAATGCTAAATGGTATTGTATTATATATGCATATACCATAGTTTATTTAATTTTCTCCTATGTTGGATATTTACGTTTTTTCTAATTTCCCAGGTACAAATAATGCTGCAATAAATATCTTGTACATATCAAATAATTTCTTGAGCTTTCTATTTCTCAAAATTTCCAGGAAAGGGAATTCTAATTTTTTCCTAGCTTTTCCACTTTTTAAAATTACTTGTTGCTCTCATCCCTGCTCTCTAAATTCCACACACAGCAAATGTAAGAAAGCATTGAAAAAATAAACAAAACATTCACCACATTGCCAGAAAGCTTGCTGTTAAATTACTGTTTGTGGAAGAATTAATGCCTCCAAGGTTGGGGTTGCGGGGGTAAACACAGCTTTTATTGGATATTAGAAGTGTGGGGAGGAACAAAGGGCTTAGTTGGGTTTCACTGGCTTTACTTTTAAGGATGACTTTTATTTTTCACAGTTCAGGACAATGACATAGAGGTTAAGAGCCAGGTTCTGGGGACATTTGGGTTAGAGTTAATACCTGACTTCATGTAATAATACGAATTATGTAAACTAAGTGAACTAATTATGTGAACTCAGACACAGTCAATATCTCCAAGCACCTGTAAAAGGCCTAATAACAGGGCCTCATGAGATTGCTAGAAGGATCAAATGTGATAACGCATGTTAAGGGCTTAGCTTTAATGCCTGGGACATTATAAATATAATGCAATTATTATGTACATATCATTTAGATAAACTTTAGTAGCATGTACTGTTAGCCAGAAGACAAAAAACCTCACTATCTAAAGGTGCAAGGTAGTAATAAAGCTGTAATTTTAAGTCTGCAATCATTTTTGGGCAATTCAGATATTAAATGAACATCTTTTTGCCTTCTATAATTTTATGTGACAGAACACAGTTTGAGAAAAGTTTAATAAGCCAGCCAGAGGATAAAATAGCTAAGAATTTGCAACAGAATAGCATGACTGGAGGAGGAAAAGTGGGCTCCCCGGTGGCCTTTTCTGTCTCTGGGTGGAGATGATGCTGTAAGGGGCCGAGAGATGTGCTATGAAAACACCCTACACTTTGTGACACTTAGGGTTGTTTTATAGAATTGTCAGGTGAACCGAACAGCAGTCATAGTCTGTACTCTCTGTATACTGTACAGTTTTAAAAAAGCACTTTCACATAACATTATCTCATTCGGCCATTACAACAACTTTATTGGGTGGGCAGGCCGTATCCAGATCCCCTCTTAGCTGACCAAGATTCCAGAAACAGGGCCCTTACAGAAGTTTACAGAGCTGGAACAAGAAATAGAACCCAGATTTGATGTTGATTTCCCTGTGACAAGCTCATTTATCCTTTTGTGCATGCACTTACTCAAGGAGCATTTACGGAACTCCAGGATGGTAACAGGGTAACATTAACTTCACCCCATAACCCTTTATAACCCGTCGGCGGTGGGGAGAGAAGTCCATCAAAGACATTCCTGAGAGAACTGGGTATGCACGCCTGGACAGACTACAGTAAAATGAAAACAGGTGAGCATCGTAGAGTGAGTGTGTGAACTGGGATTGACAGCGAAGGTGTCACGAGGGACTGGGACAGGGCGGAGGGCTGTCACCCGGTGGGCAGCGCGCAGCCCGGGGCGCGGCGGCCGGGCGGTGGCTGGAGCGGAGAGCTGGCTGCGCTTCCCCGCGCGATCGGGAGGCGGCGGCGCGGCGATCCCTGTCGGGGCAGGTGGAGCGCACCCCGGGCTGCGCGGCCCGCGGCTCGGCGCCGCCCGCTCCTCCTTAACCCGCGCGGGGAGGCGGCGGCGGCGGCGGCCCGGCGGGCGGGGGAGGGGGAGGGGCGCGGAGTGCGGCGCGGAGGCCGGGGAGGAGCCGGGGCCTGCAGCGGAGCCGAGCCGAGCCCTGACACTGTCCGTCCACCTTCTGGCTCGCCGGGAAGCCCCCCGACTGGCCGGAGCCCGAGAGGTGGCAGCGCGGGGAGCTCCACGCGCGGAAGGGAGGGGACCGGACCGCGCGGGACTAGAGGAGGCGCTGCCGCCGCAGCCGCGAGTGACGGGAGTCGGGAGCCGCGGCCTCCCGGACCCTGTGCCCAGGCCAGCCGGGCGAGAGCGGGGAGTACGCGAACCCCACCCTCCCCGGCACCCCAGGAGCGGAGGCGGGAGCGGGGTCGGGGGCACCTTCTCCCGCTGTTGAAGGGAAGACCCTTTCCACTCCGGAGGGAAAGAAGAGATCGCTGTAGGGGACGCGCCTCTCCTTCCTAGACGCAAGGAAGCCCCCATCCAGGCTCTGCAGGAGACTCGCCCCCCCCCGAAGTAGAAAGGGGTGATCCTTCCTGAAAGAACCCGAGCGGGAACGCTCCAGCGTGCTTCCACCCCTCCAAACACACTCTAAGCACTTCAGGACTTTTGAGGCAAAGAGAAGGGGCTATCTATGGAGTAGGCACCTTCCATCTCACCCAGTACTCACGACAGCGGGGGACGTTCCAGGGAACGAAGTGGATCCCATCGGCTCTCAGCCTTCCTGGAGAGGGGAAGCCCTCTGCCTACCACTTCCGTGTGCCTAGACAGTGGAACGGGGTAGAGCCCCTCCTCCCAGACCTCCAGCAGACAGACAGAGCCCTCCGCCCCCGAAAGATCCAGTTTGGGGGGGAGGGGGACTCCCCCAAGGGGGAGGAGACAACTCCTGGTTAGGAGAGGCTCCTCCCCTCCTCCCCAGGGCAACAGGCAGGGTGTGGGGGGTGTGCCACCTTCCCCAGGTAGGACCTCCTTCTCCTCCCCCTCCTCCTGCTCCCTCGGCTCCTCATCTTCAGGAGACCCAGTTCCCCTCTCCAGCTTGGGAGGTTCAGCCAAGCACAGGAAGAGGCACTGAGGATGAGACTGGTCATCAGCCTCTGAAGAGGGGAGTCCCTCCAACCCCAAACTCCTGTACCGGGTGGTTTCCTCCCTTTGCGGGGGGAACCTCAGAGACAGGTTAGTGCTTTCTTCCATCTTCTCTTGGCACCAATTGGGGACAGGGGGCTGAACCGGTGGATCTCTCTGGGAAATGTGTTCTGAAGGAACTTCTGGGTTGGAACTGAACATCTTGCTGCTAATGGGTCTCCTAATGTTTGGGGAGTAGAGGGATGGGATTTATTTGAAATTCCTAGGGAAGTGGATGTTTCCATACTGAAGACAAAGGGATAACAGGCAACAGGTGCTGTGTAATCACAATACAACCCAATTAGATCCCATAGCACCATCTATTCTTGGGCCTTTTTACCTGAAGAATGGACTCTCTCACCCAAGTCATGGTGGCTTTCATGTCTTGGCCTTGTCTAGGACATGCCTAGGTTGCTAATGTCCGCCAGAGGTGTTCTTTCCAACCCACGGGGGATTACTGCTTCCCTGATAAGCAAGAGAAACAGTCTATTCCCACTCCTCTATCTTGGATCCCAAGAGACCTCTTCTGACATTCCCAGTCCTGTTTGGATGTATGTTTCTCCCCATAAAATCCAAAGGGGAATGTGAATTCCACGTGTCCTGAGGTGAAAAGAGGAGAGTGTGCAAGAGATGAAGTTCTTTTTAAATATTGGATGTATCCCAACCCTCACCTGCCACCTCCTATCCTTCCCTGATGGTTCCTCAGGGAAAATCAAATCCTGGATAGGAAGAGAAGAGAGTTGCTGTTTTCCCTCCTTCCAGTCTTCCATCTGAATAAGTTGACCACCAGAGAGACCTCAGAGGAGTCATTAGAGTTTCCTTCCAGAAAAGCACCTGATAGTCTCATGCTCTCCCTTCTGTGTCTTGTTCAGTTCTGGTCCCTGAAACATTGTGTTGAAATTTTCCCTCATAAGGTAGGCAATCATCAAAGTCTAGAATCTTCAGAAAAAGCAGGGAAAAAGGTGCCAGGAAATTTTTCTGGCTGAGCCTGCACTATTTCTAATAGTGCTCTGACTTTTAACCTGAGGTCACTAGCTGGGTGCCTGCTTTCCTGCCTAGCCATTGGAGGATAGCTTATGCCCCTATCTGCTGTAAGAGGTATTATACCTTACGGCAAGGCCACGTGAGAGGCCCTTGGGCTTTCATGTTTCCTCCTCTCTCTGTGTGGGCCCAAGTCCCTAAGTATGTCCACTTGGTCCGGAAGATATGTTAGTGACAGTATATGAGACTATCCACAGGTTTGGATGGCTGTGCTGTGGAACAACGTGTGTGTTTCTTAATTCAGGTGAGTGTGACACTATTGCCATGGTGTTTTGAGTATGTGTGTGGAGTCAGGTATATATATGTGCTTTTCGGACTTTACTCTGAAAATCTAGATTGTGTTTCTGGTAGGCCTGTAGGAATAGGTGACCTTCTGAACGACCTGGAGAAGGTGTGAGTGAGGATGCCCAGCTGGGAAGAAAGTTTGGTGCTCTCATGACTGACTACACTGCAGTCATCCCATGCAGCAGGGCAACCCAGTCCCAGGTTGGGACCACTTCTTGGACTTCTGAGAGAGCTCCATTGCTGATACCTTTAGTCCCAAAAGGATGAGAGGATGAGCACCCTTGACTCCTCTTTCTAGAACTGCCTTCCCTACTTTTTAAAAAGAATTCTCTGGTGTAACAGCAGTCTTGCTTACAAAGCACTTTACCAGATGCTGGAGTACAACTTCTGAATGGTTTAGGGCAAACTGTATGATAACAGCTCCAGGTACATCATTGCTATAGAGTTTAACTTGCCTGGCTTACACCACATTTCCTTAATGCTTTGACCTCTCAGGAATCAATATATGGGACTGGATTAACTGTGATTTAAAAGAGTGCTATTTTTCCAGAACATGTCTTATGACTACATCTGATTCTTCTAGAAAGATAAGAGATGGTATTTTCCCCATTCTTTCATCCTTGGAGTTAATCAGTCCTGGGGTGATATGATCTTCAGAGGAAAAGTTTGAGATTCTGACCTCATGACAACTATTGCTGACTCAGTGCAGGCTTGATACTTCCAGTCTTGCCTCTATGGTCTGTCAGTTTTCTAATTTTAATTTCTACTATTCTCTCTCTCTTTTTTTTTTCTTGGTGCTATGGATTGAACCCATGGCCTCACACACATGCTAAGCACACACTTTACCACTGAGCTGTACCCACTGCCCACTGATATTCTTTTTTCCTTAATCAAAAATAATAGCTAGACTTACTAAGTAATAGATAGCACTAAGTACTTTAAAAATACTAACTTAAGATAAGCCTCATGACAACCATTGTAGGAACAGTTATCACCTCTGTTTTACAGAGAAAGAAACTAAGGCACAGAGAGGTTAAGTGACTTGCCTGTCATTGGACAGCCAGTAGGTATTGGAACTGGGATTGGAACCCAAGAAGCCTGACTGATCATGAGGTATACTCAGCCACCGGTCTATTTGTTTCGATATTATGAACAGGGCAGGAAGTTAATCATGTTTTAGTACCTAACTTTTGGACCTTACTGAGAATTACTACTAGCCATCCAGAAAAAAATGGGAAGAAAACAGTTCCGATTATTTTGGATCTTCCGTGATTAGTCTTTCACTCCTACAGAATGTCCTTCTGTTTTTCTCTGCCTTTTCCCCAGGGCTACAGTCTTCATTAGACATCCTGTGGATGTGATGGAGCTTGTCCTTTGGCTGCCTTTCCCAGGTTCTGTGGGTATTTCCTTTCAGTCTTCCAGTGTGTAGAGAAGAATGTGGCCTGACTCAGGTTCTGCCTGAGCCCAGTGGCACAAGGCCCACCTGGAGAAGAGGTCTGGGTAACTAGGTTGGTTGGACTGAGAAATGGAACTACCTCTTGTTTGCTTTTCTATTAATAGCCCTGTACACTCGCCTCCTGCCATTATTTTGGGGAGCATGGAATGTGTGGCAGCCACAAGCTCATGAAGCTTCATTCCCTTCCCTCCAGGGATGAAGCTTTGGCAAAGTTTATGACTTTATCTCTTTTACTGAAGGGGGAAACTGAGGCATGAAGACTTCATCAGGGAGCATGGGATGGTTAGGGACACTTAGTGAGTCAGTGTCAGCACGGGGAATAGAACTAAGGAACCTCAGTCTGGGCTGCCACTCGAGAATGGGGAAGTGAAGGGGGTGAGGAAGTGGGACGGGTTAAAGGGGAGTGGGGCTGGAAGACCAGCAGGACCAGACCCTGCAAGCTTCATCTAGCTGGTAGGGTTGGAATGTGTTCTGAGTGCTGAGTGTTCTATCTGGAGGGCTGACTGGGAGGGGACTGGAGAAAGTAACTTTAACCTCAGTGTCCTGACCTGGTGCTGGGGTAAGGGTAAGGAAGGGCATAGAACATTAGTAAGGGGCTGAGAGTGTTGCTCTTTCAGGAATTTGCCATGATTGGCATGTGCCAGATGGGTTCTGTAAATCCTCTAAGCACTTTCAACTTGTCATCATGCTTTTGTTCAGTGTTGAGAATTTCAGATGAAATTTCAACTGCAGGTCTCTTTGCTCTGGAGATGAGGCTTCCTAGGGATCTTTAGCAGAAGATAATAGGGCATAGGGACCTGAGTGTGGTGGTGTGTCTTTAGTTCCAACTACTTGAAAGGCTGAGGTAGGAGGATTGCTTGAGTCCAGGAGTTTGAGGCAAGCCTGGGCAACATAACCAGACTTGAGAGAGAGAGGGAAAGAGAGAGGAGTGGGGGGAGAGAGAGAGAGAGAAAGAAAGAGAGAGAAACTAGGGGGTAAAACTTCTGTGCAGACCTCCTTCTAGGGAGCACTCTGTACATTGAGAACCTATTTGTTGGCATGTTACTGTTGAGTTGGGAGAACTCAGCTAATGGGCAGATATTGTCCAAACACCCTGCTATTATAGCCCACAGGCTGGGGTGTTTGGACTTAGCAAAGTGCTAGAAGGTGTGTGACTTCCTGGAATGATTAAGTGTTCCCATTGTTTTTCAAGTTTCCATGGTTTGGGGCAAGATGGTGGTGCTAGGGGATGAAAAGAAGATGAAGGAGGCGAATATGACCAAAGTATGTTATCTGCATATATGGAAATATCACAAAGAAACCTCTACATTGTACTATTAATATGCCCTAATAAAATATGGGGGAAAAAAAGAAACGGAGGAAGGTGGGGAGCTAAGGATAAAGGGGAAACCTTTCATGATGCTGTTTTCATGCCTCCCATCCACCTCCCCCCCCCTTTTTTTGTTTTCCTATTTTGGGTTGCAGTTAGGTCTTTTGCTGCCCAGGTCCAAGGCACTACTGTGCTTCCTTCAGTCTTGTGGACTGGACATGTTGCTGGTTAGGAGCACAGGGCTGTGTACTTGTGTGTACAGGCAGATTGCGTGGGTGGGAAGTAGGGGGAAGAGGAGACTGAGTGAGAATGCAGAGTGCTAAGTGTTGACACAGAAGAATTGCAATTTAGGAAAGAGTGAGAGCCTGAAAGTTGTGTTGGGGTCAGAAGAGAGGGGGAGAGGGTCCTATCTGGGATTGAGCTTTGACTTGCACAGTGTGCAGATCTGTGTATACTTTTATGCATATGCCCATGCATCCTTCTAACTGTGGATTTAGACATCACCTCCATTACATGTTTCTGACCAGGATTCCGAACTCTGAGGTATTCTACCTCTGGCTTTTCCAGACCAATGTCCTGGTGGGACAGAGGAAGCAATGAGAGGTGGAATCTGGCAGCTGTGCAGGCACGAACCTGTTAGGCAGCAAGTGCTTAGGGGTTTGCTGGCATCGGCTCTAAGGGAGTGCCAGATGGCTACCTAGTGGTTCCAGCCAGTCTTTCTAGACCCTGCAGTACAGACAGCACCCCTGATTCTTTGCCATCCCCCCCATCAAGATGTCACTAGGTACACCTCTCTGTCGGCAAGAGCGTCCTGGCAGTGTGGTTGGCAGAAAGGCGTGCAAACATCAGGCGTGGGCGGTCTGGCAGCTCTAGGAGTTTGCATGGAGGTGCAGAGAGCCTGCGTGCCTGGAAGGAAGGAGGGAGGAGGAGGGTGGGAAGGGGAGCCAGCTCTTAGCCCCAGAGTGGCTATTTTTAGCCAGGCTATCTGATTGTTACCAGTTTGCACACAGCTGGGTGTTTCCCTGGCTCTGTGAAGCCCAGCAAACTGAGAGGTGGGAGGTCCTTGCTGATGACTTCTTCCTGGTATTGGTGTCTGTGGGCGGGAGCATGCAAGGGGTAGCTTTACAGGTGCAAGGGCAGCAGTGTACTCAGGATCTGTGTCTTCTGTGTGTGACTTTGTGCTGTGTTGGTAATGTATGCTGTATATCTAATGATGATCTCTGTAGGTACTCCAGTGTTCATGTGTCATTCTTATGTTTGTCCTATGCTGGTTGTTGTATAATTTGTGCTTAGGAGATGTCAGCATGCCTCGTAAGCACATGTGTGGGACAAAAATGAATGTTCATAAGGTATCTAATGTTTTCAGATTAGATATAAAAGTGTTGATGTGTGTTTTCTTAGTAGATGTTTGTGTTTACTCAGACTGTTTTTACCTGTGTATTTGTGCTTTGTACCTATGGATGTTGGATGTAAATATACAAGTGCCACATAATTGGAGAATGGACTTTAGCTAATTTTACCTGTTAGGTGGGTTCTTCTTCTTCTTCTTCTTCTTTTGAATTATTACTGCAGAATTTTAAAATATTATGTTGTGGGGCTGTAAGTAAGGAGAATTGGTGTGAGGCTTCATCACAGGTCCTGCCTGAAGGGAGAGGCCTTTTGGCCACGCTCTACTGTAGGGTAAGTAGCAGTGAACATCTGATAGATTGGTGAAGTATGTGCTTGGGAGTTTTGGGATCACTGAATGAGAGCCATCTTAGAAGAAGATGGGGATCCCTCTGGAAGTGCTGGGGATCAAACCCATAGTATGGGAATTGTAGTGGAAGAAACTACTTACCTTCTTCCCCTTCTTGTCCTAGTAACCAGGAGTAACACTCATTTACCTTCCTTCTTGCTTTGCCCTCTTTTCTGCAGAGCCCAGAAATACCATGGCCTCTGACCTAGAGAGTAGCCTTACTTCCATAGATTGGCTCCCCCAGCTGACTCTCCGAGCTACCATTGAGAAGCTTGGGAGTGCCTCCCAGGCTGGACCTCAAGGGGGCAGCCGCAAGTGTTCCCCAGGCTCACCCACAGACCCTAATGCCACCCTGAGCAAAGATGAGGCAGCAGTCCACCAGGATGGCAAGCCACGATACAGCTACGCCACTCTCATCACCTATGCCATCAACTCCTCCCCAGCCAAGAAGATGACCCTCAGCGAGATCTACCGCTGGATCTGCGATAACTTCCCCTATTACAAGAATGCTGGCATTGGTTGGAAGGTGGGACCGCTTCTACAACCTAGATTTACTTTTAGCCTTCAACACCCTTTTTCTCTACTTTTGTTTTGTCCTGTCATCTGGTCCAGTTCACTCTAGTTGTCTCAGACATGTGTAAACTTAAAATCTCATGTCTTCTACCCTCTACTTTGTATTTATTTTTTATTTTTGAGTTGAGCACCCTTCATAAGATGTATCAGGGAAACTCCACTGAAGCCAAGCCAGTAAGTATAGTTATGAGGATGACAGGGTGCTGTTGCTCATCATATCCTCTTATCTTCTTATTCCTCAGAAAGGACACTCACAGGGCTGAGATCCAGCTTAGTAAGTCTGAGTTCAAACCTGAGTTTTTTTTACTGCCAAAAAAAAAAAAAACGACATTCATTTCACAACTATTTCTTGCCCCTCTGCTATGATCAAGTTACTGAGCAAGGCATGGCTCAGTGACTTAAATTTTGAAGTAGGAAACCCATCACATTTACATAGCTTCATTGCACATAGTCATCATCTTTTGAAAATTTTGTATACCAAGAAAAAATAACTATAATTAGGTCCTTTACCAACAGCTGGTTCACCAAGCAAGTAATGAAAGGTTAAGTTGTTTGGCAAGAGATGAAGAAAGACAGGACCCCTCTTCTAAGCAAAGAAGGGAGGCTGATGGTCTAATCTTTTGGAGCAGCATCTCAGTTGCTAATTGTTGAGTAGGAATGGGAATTTAATGTAGTTTTTTCACTCTATAAATCACTAGTTGACATAAACCAGAGGATGAACTGAAGATTATTTGAAAGCATTCAGTTTTCCCCTTTTAAATCCATCCCTGCTAGACTACAATTCCCAACACCACCCAACGCATACACACACATATTTTTTTTCTTTCCTCTGGATGTGACCATTCTGTGGGCTATTGAGAAAATGAAGGTGGTCTGTGACTTTCTTTCACTCTTGATTTATGCTGTATTCTAATCTATATAAATAGTTTAAAAACATTGTTCTTTCTTTTGCTATCAGTAGACTGGACTGAGGAACTAGGGAGATGTGATTTTGAGGCATTTATGTATCTGTTGTAAACTGGGTGGAAAGATTGAAAAACTATATAATCAGCTCTTCAGAAGTACCTGGTGGTCAAATGGATAGCCATCACCTGTCGTCAGTTTGAGTTTTACATTTTTCTTATCCCATTGCTCTTGCTTTCTAGTGTAGTTAAGAGGTGTTAAATTTTCCCTGAAACTTGAACTGTTTTGTGTATCATTTTCTTTTGTGAACACAAAAGTGTCCTATTGGTAAGTTTTCTGCTTTGCACAATGCTCACATCTAACTTGCTTCTCCTTTCCCAGAATTCCATTCGGCACAACCTTTCTCTCAACAAGTGTTTCCGGAAGGTGCCCAGACCTCGAGATGACCCTGGGAAGGTGAGACACTGCTGTAGGGAGGAGCAGGAAGGAGAGTGAAGTACTTGATGGCCCAGAGTCCTGTGGCTGTTTTAATTACCCAGAAGAGGAAATCATGTTAATTAGAGAAGCATCGTTATTTTTCCTCAAAGGAAGATTGGTTGTCAAGCTTATGGGCACCCACTACAGTAGGTGACTAAGGAAGATTATGACATTATGAAATCTGTTTTTTTTTTAAATAGAAATGTTTATGGTAAAGTTGACTTTGAGGTCCCCTTTCTTTTGTGTGACACTCTTTTCTAGAGCAATTTCTTTTTCTTTTGGTGGTGCTGGGGCTTGAACTTAGGGCTTTGTGCTTGCTAGGCAGGTGCTTTACCACTTGAGTTGATCCTCTAGCCCGCTATGCACTCTTTCTTCTAGATGTGAAAGGTTGACTTAATAGCATTTATAACAACTTTTCTGTACTAAAATCTCTGGATTTTACCTTCATAAGGAAGGGTGGAACATTCTTACCATTTCACAGATGTGGATGCTAAACTCAGGTCATAAGAGAAGGCAAGGGCTGTCTCTGGACATTTTCAGCTCTTTGAATTAAATACCACTGTTCTACCTCTTCAGAATAATTGAGGCCTGTGTTCGGACCACAGAAGTACCTCTGCATACTCAGTTAACTTTTAGGACAAATTTACTACTCAGTAAAACCCAGAATAGGATGATCCTGGGTTGGTTTTTTTTTTTTTTTTTTTGGTTCTGGCAGTTGAACTCAGGGCCTTATATATGCTCAGCAAGTGCTCTACCACTAAGTTACACCTTCAGTCTAGCCCTGTTTCTTTTATGTTTGTTTTTGTTTTTTGGTACTGAGATTTGAACTCGGGGCTTCAGGCTGCTAGGCAGGTGCTCTACTACTTGAGCCATGTCTCCAGCCCTTTCTACCCTGGTTATTTCAGAGATTGCAATCCTCCTGTTTATGTTTGCTGCCACAGCTGGGATGACAGGCATATATCACTATGTCCAGTACTGGTTGAGATGGGGGGGAGGGGCTCATGAACTTTTTGCCTGGGCTGGCCGGGAACAATGATTTTTAATCCCAAGTGGCTAGGATTATAGACATGAGCTATTGGCTCCTAGCTACCAGCCCTGTTTCTTAACATGACTATTGTCCTATGTGAAAATTATGCAAATACCTGTTTCCAAAGGTGGGAACTTCTATAGGTAACGATTTTGTTCTCAGTAGGGATGGGTTTTTCTTCCAGGGCTCTTATTGGACAATTGACACCTGCCCTGACATTTCCCGAAAGAGAAGACACCCTCCCGATGATGATGTAAGTTCCCCCTTCATGGGCAGATGTCATTTCTGAGCCTGTTGCTCCTTCCATATCTTTCTGGGCTATTCGATCCTTTCCATGGTGAAGGTAGAACAGCAGCAGAGGGGAAACTGCAGGTCTTTAGAGGATATTTCACCTCTGCTTATAGATTGCTCTTCTGTCACAATCTCCAGCTATCCCAAGACTCACCAGAACAGGAGGCAAGCAAGAGTCCTCGGGGAGGTCTTCCAGGGAGTGGAGAAGCTTCGCTGCCTCCTGAGGGAAATCCTCAGATGACACTTCAGAGCCCCACATCGATGGCCAGCTATGGCCAGGTAAGAAGCAGAGGGCACAGGGGCCAGGGGAATGGTTGATTGGCTGGATGGTTCAGTGGGTTCAGACACTTTTCTGCTGAATGTCTGTGATATGTTAGGCAGATAGATAAGTTGGGGAAGAAGGGGAAAGCAGAAGAGAGAAACTCAGAGAGAAAGAGCAAGAAGGAAGGGGTGGGAGAAGGGAGGAGGGAGAGAGGAAAGGAATAAGGTATCAAGAAAATTCAGGAAAAAGTGGAGAGAAGAGGAGAGAGGGAGCCAAAAAAGCTATAGTAGGGAAAGAGGGCATGGTTGTAACATAGGGAAAGGGCACTTAAAGAAGAAATAGAGAATGATAGGAGAGAGACTAGATTCAAGCTACAACTGGTGAGAAAAGGAGAAGCTGAAGCTGTGTCATTGAGCAATTGGAAGAGGATGAAGAGGACAGGCAGGAGAGCTGAAGTGTTGTACTAGTCCTTTAGGTGGTACATGGGTCAAGACTTTCTTACCTGTTCTTACAGGGCACAGGTTCTGTGGATGGTGGAGCAGTGGCAGCTGGGGCTCCAGGCCGAGAAAGTGCTGACGGTCCCCCCCCACTCTATAGCACCAACCATGACTTCAAATTCTCCTACTCAGAGATCAACTTTCAGGATCTAAGCTGGTCCTTCCGCAACCTGTACAAATCCATGCTAGAGAAGTCCTCTTCCTCTTCACAGCATGGTGAGTCTGGAACTGGGATGGTTTGTGGACATCCTTATATTTTTGAATAAGTGGTGAAATTCTCTTCTCTCTCTCTTATTTCTAACTTTTAACACATGAAGATGTTGGTCAGAGGAAACATGGATTAAAACTGTTTGGAGTTGAACAGCTGTTTCAGGAGGCTAGCTGGGGTATTAGCTTCAGAAAATGACTTGGAGGATTGCCCCATCTAGCACCAACCGTAGTGATTTTATGGCCACAAGCAACTCATTTAGAGGATGACCACTAGGGGACAGCAGTAGTGCCTCTTTCCTCTTGTGTGTGTGTGTGTGTGTGTGTGTGTGTGTGTGTGTGTGTGTGTGTGTGTGTGTGTGTGTGTGTGTGTGGTGTGTGTGTGTGTGTGTGTGTGTTGTGTGTGTGTGTGTGTGTGTGTGTGTGGTGTGTGTGTGTGTGTGGTGTGTGTGTGTGTGTGTGTGTGTGTGTGGTGTGTGTGTGTGTGTGTGTGTGTGTGTGTGTGTGTGTGTGTATTGTGGTACCAGGGTTTGAACTCAGGGTCTACACCTTGAGCCACGTGACCAGCCCTTTTTTCTGATGGGTTTTTTGGAGATAGGGTCTCAGAACTATTTGCCTCAGCTGGCTTCTAACCACAATCCTCTGATCTCTGCCTCCTGAGTAGCTAGGATTACAGGTATGAGCAACTAGTGCCTGGCTCTTTCATGTATTTATATTTATGTTTGTATTGTGAAAAATTTCAAACAGATGCCAAAGTAGAGTGAACAGTACAATAAACCCCTGTTTCCATCACCCAACATTAACAGTTGGTAGTATTTTGTTAAGCTTGTTTTATTTACCACCAAGCTTCTTTTGAAGTTGGAGTAATCTAATGCAGTTCCCAGACAGGATGCCCTTCTACCAATAAATACAATTTCAATGAGCATCATTAGATGCTTTCCTTTAACCATCTACCATACCATTATCACTCCTCACACATTTAGTAATACTTTCTTAATATCAGCTAGTATCTGTTCATTTGCAAATTTCCCTAATTATGTGAGAATGACTGAAAGTCTTCGAAGGTCCCTCAAGAGACAGTCTGGTTCAGCCCTCTGCAGTTCCTATATTTGTTAAAAAGAAATTACAGAGGGTTGAGGGTAAGAGTTCAGTGAGGTATCAGAACTTCTTGTTCTGTGCACTGACCTTTGTAGGTAGAAAAGACTGAACATAATGGTAAAAACTGGGCAAAAGTCACTTTTGGAAAATACAATATATTAATTGTCATAACTTTTGTTTTTGAGATAGGGTCTCATTATGTAGTCCAGGCTAGCCTGGGACTCACTATCCTCTTGCTTCAACCTCCTGAGGTGTGTGCCACCACACCCAGATATTAATTTCTTCTTTTACATCCCAGGAAATCAACATCTCAAGTGTGTTCCAAGATAGTAGCATTTGCTTAAAAAATTAATCCAACTTAGGTGGTTGGTTGTTTGGAGATAGGGAACCTGAAAAGACTGTCAGAAATAAAGAAGTAAGATTGAGTGGAGTAAGGACACAGAATATTCACTCAAGCTTAATTGTGACTGATAGATCTCTCCTGATCAGTCTGTTTGAGAACTTAATCTGTCACTATTCCTTTTCTCATTAAACCTTTGTTTGTTGGTGGTGAATACAAGAGGCAGAAATAAGCCAGGCACCAGTGGCTCACACCTGTAATCCTAGCTACTTGGGGGGCTGAGATCAGGAAGATCACAGCTTGAGGCCAGCCTGGGCAAATAGTTTGCGAGACCCCCATCTCCAAAATAATTAAAGCAAAATGGATTGGAGGTATGTTTCAAGCCATTGAGCACCTGCTTTGCAAACATGAAGCCTTGAATTCAAACCCCAGTCCCACCAAAAGAAAAAAAAGGCAGAAATAGTAGTGGTATACAGAGACAATAAGGAAGAGAAAAGAATAAATTCCCAACAACTTTGTTTTATTTGTAATTTAATTTTAAAATTTCACCTGCTGTCTGATTTCTTTTCCTTCCTTCCTTCCTTTTTTCCTTCTTTCCTTCCCTCCTTCCTTCCTTCCTTTATTCCTTCCTTCTTTCTTTCCTTCTTTCTTTCCTTTCTTCCTTCCTTCCTTCCTTCCCCTCTTCCTCTCTCCCTTCCTCTTCCTCTCTCTCTCTGTTTCTCCTCCTCCTCCTCCCTTTCTTCTTTGTCTTCATCATACTGGGGATACTAACCAGTCCTTAGAAATGCTAGACAAGTGCTGTACCACTCAAACATACTCCCAGCCCCTAATTTGTGAAACTGTGATTCCAGGCCTATACCAAAATTCCCAAAAAGCAGCATAAAAGGTTCACACTGACCTTATCATTAAAATTTCAGTGGTCACCACAATGTCAAGGCCTTCCTCTAACCCAACTGCTTTCTGGTCTGTTATCTACCAGGAGGTTCGTGGGAATCCTTGCTGTCACAGAGCCCTCTTATCCTTTTAACTTTACAGTTTCATCTGAGGTCTCCTATCTTTCTACCCATAGAAAATTCCAGTTAGTGAAGTTGCATTGCCTGAGTCACTTGCCTGCTTCCTCCTCACCCTGCAGGCTTTTCGTCTCTCCTGGGCGACATGCCTCCCTCTAACAACTACTACATGTACCAGCAGCAGCAGCCACCTCCACCTCAGCAGCAGCAACAGCAGCAGCAACCACCACCACAGCCACAGCCACCTCCCCAACAATCACAGCCACAACAGCAGCAGGCATCAGCTCAGGGCCCCTCAACTGTAGCGGGTGCCCCTCCACTGCATACTCCAAGCCCTGATGGTTGTACCCCACAAGGAGGAAAGCAAGCTGGTGCTGAAGGCTATGGGCCCCCCACTGTGATGGCCATGCACCCCCCTCCACTGCAGCATGGAGGCTACCACCCTCATCAGCACCATCCCCATTCCCACCCTGCCCAGCAGCCACCACCACCACAGCAGCAGGCACAAGGCCAGGCCCCCATCAACAGCACTGGCTTTGGTGAGTAAGGAGGGTGCAGAAAAAGCCAACAAGAGGGTGAGTGAGCCCTTTCTTGTGACTGCTCTGGAGATGCAGTTGATTTTGTCATTATGAATGTATCTTTTAGCCTCAGTCCCAGAGAGCTCATCTGAATGAATGGAAGTTGCAACCTAGAGCTCAATGTTGTGGAAGATTTGGGGACTGAGGACCTCATTGTTTCTCCTCCATATCTGTGGATAAATGAGGATTGTTTTGTGTATTCTGCCTATGAGCTGGACTGTACCTAGAGCACAGGTAGCTTTACCAGTCCTAAGTCGCTAGGGAAGGAGAGTCCAAAACTGCCTTGTTAATGCAACTCATAGCCTGTGTATGTGCAGGAATCTTCTGTGTGGTCAGCCTCATGTCAGCTGACTGCTCTTTCACTTTATCTCACTTTCCTCTTCACAGCCTTTCCTCCGGACTGGTGCTCCAATATTGACTCCCTAAAGGAAAGCTTCAAGATGGTGAACCGGCTCAACTGGTCCAGCATTGAACAGTCGCAGTTCTCAGGTCAGTGTAAAGGGATGATGTCTGGAGGGAAGAGAAGGGTACGTTGTGAGTGGGAAAACTGCAAGAACCAGATGGGATAGTTCAGTGAAGTTTAGAGTTTAAGGATTTCATTGCTTCTTGATATTACACAAGATGGATAATATTAAGTATTTTCAACTTAACGCAAATTAATTTTTTGTCTTAATTCAAAAAATGGCAATGCTTTATTCTAGTCACTTTTGTCTTAGAAGAACGCTCTTGGGAACTTAGAAACTCTGGGCCATTGTTTTGTAGTTTTGTCAACACTTTATGACAGTGTCATCATAGCTAATTCATTTAGTTGCTTTAAAAGTTTGTATTCATCAATATGATGAAAATTTTAGTGAGAATTTAGCAAAGAACAAGTAGAATGGGAATTTGAAAAGGGAGAGTTCTAAAAGGTGTAAATTATTCTTGTTAATGCATGTTATCGGTGGTGTTGACTGATGATGTGGGTGGATGGTGAAATGGGGATGGCTTGGGTAGAGGCTTTGGTGCCTCTGCCAGGTTTAGCATTGCTTGCTTCCTTGTCTGTAGAACTGATGGAGAGTCTACGACAGGCAGAGCAGAAGAACTGGACCCTCGACCAGCATCACATCGCCAACCTGTGTGACTCCCTCAACCACTTCCTAACTCAGACGGGTCACATGCCCCCCCAGGGGGGCTCCCACCGGCCACCAGCCCCTGCTCGTATTGCTGACTCCTGTGCCCTCACCAGTGGAAAACAAGAGCCAGCCATGAACCAAGGTACTGCACAAAACCAGTCACCAAAGAGGTGGAGACTGTGATGGAAAGGAGGAGTGGGAGAAAGGCAATAGAGAAATGAGAGAAACCGTTTTTTGGGCATGGTTCTATATTTGTTATTCTCCTGTCTTTGATATTTCACAATCCCTAGTACCCATCCCTTTTTATCCTAAGAGGTGAGGACTGATAGGTTTTGCAGAAAGCCTTCCTGTCTGCAGGAGCTATAAAATAAGACAGGGAAAGGAGAAAGACATTGTTGGGGAGGAAGGGCACATTTTTTTTCCTTCCTGCCTTGTTGAGTACAACAATCCTCCACTCAAGTAACTCTTGTCTTGCTTTGGCAGTGAACTCTTATGGGCACCCCCAAGCCCCCCACCTCTACTCTGGCCCATCACCAATGTACCCAATTCCCACCCAGGACTCATCAGGATACAATCGCCCAGGTAAGAGAAGGGGAGTATATTTCAAGACCAGACAGCACCCCTTTCCCCTATCAGTTGTTTCTTCCTTTGGTTCCCAGCTTGCCCTTCCTCCTGCACCTGTTAGAAAGGCCTTAATTATACTGATTTCCCAGGCTAGAGGATGGGTGTGGGTTACCTGCTAGGGAGGTATATATCAGGAGATGGAAAAAGGCAGATTTAAGCTGGGTGTGGATGGCTCACACTTGTAATCCTACTACTTGGGAGGCCGAGATCAGGAGGATGGTGGTTCTAGGCCAGCCTAGGGAAATAGTTCAAGAGACCCCCATCCCCAAAATGACCAGCGCAAAATGATCTGGAAGTGTGACTCAAGTGGAGTGTCTGCTTTGCAAGTACAAAACCCTGAGTTCAAACCCCAGTCCACCAAAAAAAAAAAGGCAGATTTATTTAGCTAAATTAATTAATTTTGAGGTGCTCTACCACTGACTTACATCCCTAGCCCTAGATTTATTTTAAAATTAGCTTGTAACTGCAATAGTGATGGGAAGTAAAATTCTAAGTATAAGCAAAAGATAGATAGATACATGGGACATTCATGGAATCTAGGTGGAAGATATTCTTACTTAAGCAAACAAAATGAATTTCTTATACAAACATACCGCTTTGTGCACACGTCCATTTTCCTGTCACCTGGTCACTAGTATCAAGGGTCTGAGATTGAACTCCTTTTTCTGTTGTTGTTTTGTTTTTGTTTTTTTGTGGCACTGAGGATTGTATTCAGGGCCTCATGTATGCTAGGCAAGCACTCTATCACTACGTTACATACCTAGCCTGGGATTGGATTAGACTATCTTTGATGGTGAGGGTAAGGGCAGGGAGAGACACTCAACTGCTATAGAAAGTAAAAATTGAACAGATCTTTCACATTTAGATACATTTTAGAAAAATTACTATTGTCATCCTATCCTAAGTGCTTTGATTTTTTGGGGTGATATCTGACTCTTTGTCCATGTTATAAGTACAAATTTTGGTACAAAATTTACATTCTTTTATCATTATTAAATAGTCTTCAAAAGTATATATATTTTGGCAGTACTGGGGTTTGAACTCAGGGCTTCATGCTTGCGAGGCAAGTGCTCTCCCACTTGAGCCACACCTCCAGCCCTTTTTGCTCTGGTTATTTTGGAGATAGAGTGTATTTTGCACTGGTCAGTCTAGACCATGATCCTCCTATTGGAAGTTTCCTGCCATTGCTGAGATGACAGGTGCACTACCACACCCAGCTTTTTTCCATTGAGATAGGGTCTTGAAAACATTTTTCCTGGACTGGCCTGGAACCATGACTTCAGCCTCCTGCCTAGCTTGATATGACTGGCACATGCCACTGAATCCAGCCTTTGGTTGAGATCTTGAAATGCAATCCTCCCAATCTTAGCCTTCTAAGCAGCTAGGATTGCAGGCATGAGTCATCAGTGCCATGCCATAATTATAATTTTTTAATGGCAGGATAATGTTATATTGTTATGGAACCTAGTTTACTCTAATTTATTTTCTGAGACTCCACTGAAGTGGTGGCCTGCAACGAAAAGAACTCCAGGCTTCTGACAATACCGTCACAAGTCCTTCCTTATGGTATTGTTGGAGCTTAGTGTTCTCCATCCAGATTGGTGGAATAGCTTCTTATCCAGCCTCTTACTCTCTTTCTTTCTTCCTGACAGCACATCATATGGTCCCTCGGCCACCAGTCCCACCTCCAGGTGCCAACGAGGAGATTCCTGATGACTTCGACTGGGACTTGATCACTTAATACGTCATAGAGTATGGACATCAGCCCAGGGCCCGGTGGTGAAGTCTTGCCATGGGGAAAACGCAGCCTGTCCCTCCTCCCGCCTGTATATAAACATATATCTTCTTTTTGTTCTTTCTCTGTCAGAGAAGCCACCTCAAGATGCTGCCGAAGATAATCCCATCTTCCTCGCCTCATTCTTCGCTCTCCCTTCCTGTTTTTCCCTAATTCTTTTATTATTATTCTAATTTTATTATTATTGTTATTATTATTGGTTATATACTGTCCCAAGTCTCCTGCCCTACAACATGGACTGTGTCTTCCCTTTGATAATTTAAAATCATCATGCTGGAAGATGAGGCCATTATAGCTGTAGAGAAGGGTTTCAAATTCTGTTTCACCTTTCTCTCTGAGAAACTCAATGTTGATCTCAGCTTTCAGCTCTAAATTGTTTTCTCTTCCCATCTGTTTCAGGCCAGGATTGAAGAGGCCATATTACCAAGTACAAGGGGTCTAAAACACTGCCTGGCAGCCATGAATTTGCAGGTTTTACTCAATGGTGCTAATTCTGTCTTCTGAACTCTTCTTTGTCCCTTTATACTTCCAATTCTTACTTCTTCTGACAATCCTCATTCACCATTAAGGGTAAGGGTGTTGATGGTGGTGCAGGAGGGTGACAATAAAATCTTAGTGGAACTAGAAACCTGGATTGGGTTGAAGAGAACACTGTGGAGAAGTGATGGACTGTATAAATCAGTTTGAACTTGGGTGTGTGCTGCCTCTCACTTAAGCATCCATTGGCTTATTCCTAGCCCATTCTCTAGGGAAATTAGATTGGTCTTAGGTTGAACTTGCTTCTATGTTAGGGCATGAGGACCACTATTCAGCATAGGTTCAGCTTCTTGGAGATGATTTCAACTTAGCCATTTTGGATTTTAAAAAATAATTCTTTTTGAAAATTTACTGTGTCTCTTACTTGCATTTACAAATTATCCTCCATCACCTTTTCCCATTCAGCAAATATTACTTTGTCCTCTTCTAGTTGGCCCAAATCTTCTACTCATCTTATTTTCTTCCTCCATTTTTTCTGGGACTCTCAAGAAATAAAAAGCAAGCCATTATCACTCTGTGTTTCATCATGTGCTACACATGCTAGGGGAATCTCTTTCCATCTGTCGTAGCGGAAAATCACAGCAGGAGGGTAAGGAGAAGAAAAAGAAGCTGGCACAGACATGGGTCGAGATTTTCATTTATTTAGCTATATAGGCAGATGCTTCTCTTAAAATCCAGATCATTAGGGCCAAACCTTTTGCAATTAGGTCTTTGACAGATGAAAGAAATTGGTGGAGGAGAGCAGATAATCTAGAGGCAAGAGTTGATTGAGGGCCAAGGAGTCGCCCAGATGAAAGTATAGGGATAACTTACCTCCTTTAACAAGGGATGGCTATGAGTATTGCTGCAAAGTTCTTAGCATATATTAAAAGTTAATTGTTGAATTTGAGTTGAGAGGGAAGAACAAGTTTACTTTCATTTTTATTTCACTAAATTTCCCCTTTCTAAAAGCAGCAGGACACAATGTAAGAGTAGACGAGGCCACTCTTTCTATGATTTCTGCTTTTTGATCATGTTTTATTTATCCACAATTTCCAAGATACTGGGCTTTCTACTCTCCTGCTTTTCCCCTCCATCTACCCCTTTCCTTTCTTTGGAAGGGGGGTTATATATGAGAGTTTATTGAAGAAATTCAGTGAGGCTGAAGAAAAGGGGCAAGATAGAGCAGTTAACTAAAGAGCACTTTATTTCTTTGAAACCTTTGTAAGAAAAAAAATGGAGGTATATGAAAGAAATGTGCCCTTCAATACAGTTTTCCACTGTGTTGGAGGATGCTTGGTGGGGTTGAAGTATGACATAATATTTCCCATTGGGGGAAGGAGCATTTCTTTTAGAGGGTGGCAAATCCCTTTGCCCAGTGTCCCTATGCTAGGCATCTCTTCCTTATTCCCTCTATTCAAGGTGCATCCTACTCACAACTTCCCTTCAGTTTTCCCCAAGATTTCTGTTTTACAGAATAACACTCCTCTTTTCTAAACTCCTTTCCAACTCTGATCCATATGGGTTTAGGAAGGATAGGTTAAATCATACACATAAATGCCCCTTGTTCATTGTATCTTGAAAATTAGTCTCATTAAGAATCCTGAAATTTGGGGCCAGGGGCTGGAGATGGGCCACCAGGTCTCCTGAGATTCTAGCTCCCCTCTACCAAACTCAGCCTTGCTAAATGGCACAGGACAAATCTGACCCCCTTTGGGCCTCAGTTCCCCTCCCCTCCATGAAATGCAAAGAATACTACTTTTTCTTGTCGCTCCAGCTTTGCTGGGCATAAAAGTATAGTCGTTGTTGTCTTGGGTGATGTGTGCAAAGTTGCAGGAGCTCACTGCCTACAAGAGGAAATAAGGGAGAGAGCAGAGGAGAGGGACAAAGGAGCAATTATTTGGTATTGATCCACCAATCCCAAACTTCCTCTTCTCAACCCCCATGTTTCTGGTTTGGTGAGTCCTTCACACCACCCATAATGCTTTGCATTGGTGCAGGCTGGGAAAGGGGTGTATGGTCTCACAAGTTGTTGTTGTTGTTTTTTTGCATGCTTTCTTAATAAAAAAAAAAAATGTTTCCAGTTTTATCTTACGGTCTCCAATTTCTTTTAGCCAGGGTAGGAAAAGAGAAATACGAAAACATTTGACTTCTGCTGGCCTTTAACCCCTCTCCCACCTCCCACCACTGGCATTTTGTTTATAAATTGGTGGAAAAGAAGAATTAAAGACATGGCTTTAACCTTCTGTTTTCTAAATGCTATTAAATCTAGTTAAATCTTGTTGGAGAGTCAGTTACCACTTGCTGGTTGGTGGGTGGAGTAGGCCCACTTTGCTTGAATTCAGGATAAAAATTCAAGATACTACATTGAGAGGGAGAATTTGAGTCCTTGTATAGGGCTTCTCAGAGAAGAAATTGTACAAAATCGTTACTGATCAGAGTTTTAAATTCTGAAATGAGGGAATTCGAATTATATAGGAATTTCTTCAGAACAGAATTCCAAAGGTAAACAAAACTTTCAAAAGGAGTTCAATTATTTATTGTGCATTTACTCAACCTAAATCCTACACACTAACTCCAGGAGTTTGGAACTTGTACTCAGGGTCTTGTTGGGATATGTTGGGGTTTCCAGAAGTCTGGCTAATTCCTGTCATAGCAAGTCTACAGTCACTTACTGTGAGATTTTTTTGCTGCATTCTTATAATTAATTCTTAATTATCTGATATATTCTTAGTATCATATAATTAAAAGGACCCATGAATCTCTGAGCCTTGTAAGGAGACAGGAGGAAAAAAGCATTTATTCAAATAAAATATACAAACAAATTAAAATGGAAAGGTAGCACTGCAAATTTTACATCATGTTAGTCACTATTATCTCACAACTGAAAGAATTCCAGAACTTTTCCACATAGTAGTTTATATCATTTGTTACCCAAATCATCACCTCATGACAAAACAAATAATAATGTCAATCAAGTTTAAAGTACATCTCATTTTCTATTTTTAGATTAAATCATATTCATTTTAGATGAGCCTGTGTTATATAAACAAGCCTGAAATTTTAGGTATTAATCACATAAAAGTATACCCAGAAAAAGGAGAAGGTGGTAGGAGTTGAATAGTGTTTTAAAAACAAAGTCTTATTGTGACACTATACATAATAGCTAAGATATTTAAAAAAAATAGCTAAGATATGAAATCAGCCTAGGGGCCTATAGACAACTGAATGGGTAAGGATAATGTGGTAAAGCTGACATGTACAATGCAATATTCAGCCATAAAAATGAATAAAATCCTGTCATTTTCAGCAAAATGGATGGAACGGGACACTATATTAAGTGAAATAAGCCAGGTGCAGAAACACAGGTGCCACATGTTTTCTTTCATAGGTACAAGTTTAAGGAAGTCGATCTGAAAGTACATCAGTGATGTCTAGAGCTTGGGAAAGGGTGGGGGTGTGGTGGGAATGGGTGGAAAAGGGCAGTTGGGTTTGAGCAGTGCACACTGTATACCTGTTTGGAAATATGCAGAACTCCATTAATATGTACACTGTGTGTTAATAATTTTTTTAAATGAAGGATAGAAGGAAAGCTATATAGATTGTTAGAATGTATAGGCAAATCAGAAGAAAAACTTTGAACATATTAAAGTATGAGGATTATTAATGGATGTTGGGATGTTGGATAAGTAATTTTAAAAATAAGTGGATAAAAATCTTCATCTTTCGAAACAAGTCATTTAAACATTGTACTCCCACCCAGCACAACAAGAAAAAAGTCATTTTATTGTGATTATGAAAAACATCAGCATAAGCACAGGATTTAGGAAACCTAAAATTGTTGCAAGGGAAATGAGTGGGAGGTGGCAGTTATTCGGCATGTTATATTTCATTATAAACCTTGAATTCTTTTAAAATTGATAATACTTCCATTACTTCGACAATGATAAAAATTGATTTTAAATGTCCAAAAAAGATATACCAGGTAATTTTTGTCATGAAAGATACCTAGAGTCGTGTTTAAGTGAATTTTTGATGGCAGGGTTATTTTGCAGTGAATTAAAGAATTTCCATCCCCTATCCTTTTCCTCTCATTTGAAATGAATTTCTTAGAAAGTATTAACTTGGGGCAAGAGGAAGGAATTATGAAATTAGATGTTATTTGAGGCACAAAGTCTGATGTGGAAAAAGAATGAAAGGGAGGGGAGCCAGGCATGGTGATTCGTGCTTGTAATGCCAGCATTTGGGGGGCCCAGGCAAGGGGACTGAAAATTCAAGGACAGCCTGAAGTACGTAGTGAGACCCTGTCTCAAAAAAAAAAAAAATTGGATGACTCTATAGTCTGTATTACATGATAGGCACTTATTTAGTGGTAAACATGGAAACCTGAAATTCCCATGTCCTATTTCCAGGCATGTTCCCAGTTGCAGGCATCTGGCATTCTACTCTGCTCCAGTCTCAGTCTCCTACCTCCTTGTTTCTTTTTTACACCTTTTCATTTAAAACCATCACCCCCACAACAAAGCCACTGAATACAAGATCACTTTTCACTCAGGACAAGAAGAAATGGTCTTATATTGAGTCTGGAAGAGGCTTTAGATAATGCTAAAAAAAAAAATTAATGATGTAAGCATTTAAAAAGAGACTAGATTGTTGTTTAACTCATGTGGCTTAGTTAGGGATAGAAATGGATTAAATTTTATAATGATTCTCAAATTTACATTAATCAATAACAAGAAGGCCTGTTAAAACATTTAATGGAGCAGGGTGCAGTGGTTCACATCTGTAATCCTACCAGTCAGGAGCCAGAGATCAGGAGCCTCATGGTTTGAGGCCAGCCCAGGCAAAAAGTTCACAAGACCCCATCTCAAAAAATAAAAAGCTGGGCATGGTGGCTCGTGCATCCTAGCTATGCTAGAAGCTAGGAGGATCATAGTCTAGGCCAGCCCAGGTATAAACGTGACACCCTATCTCAAAAATCACCAAAGCAAAAAGGGCTAAGGGTATAGCTCAAGTGGTAGAGTACCTGCCTAACAAGTGCGAGGCCCAGAGCTCAATTGCCAGTAAGGTCCCAAACAGGAACAAAACAACAAAAACAAAATACTTAATGGGCCCCACTGCCCAGAGACTCTGATTCAGCAAATCAACCTTGAGAATTTGCATGTCTAATACCTTTCCAGGAGATACTGTGACCACACTTTGAGAGCACCTGGTTAACTGGTTAATGGTTTCTGAAGCCTCCTGCTCACTGTATTCTTTTTACAAATATTCACCTAAGAACATCTGCTTAGGTTGACTACTCTATTGTCACACACCTGTGCTGATGCTCTTTCTTTCTGAAAAGACTTTGTTTTGGGTACAGCTGGTAGAGTGCGTGAGCTCCTCACTGAAGGCTGCCTCCAGAATGCCCTTCATGGACTGCCTTGCTTTCTTCCTAAAATCTTTCCCCAAGAGGGCATAAAGGAAGGGGTTGAAGCAACTATTGGCCGATGCTAGAGCAATAGACACATGGTCCCAGGACAGCAGAACTTCCCCAAAGGGAGTTTCTGGGTGGATATACAATAATAGGACTCCAATAATATGGTATGGAGTCCAGCAGACAAGAAAGACCATCACCACCACCACAGCCACTCGAAACGTTTTGCTTCGAGACTTGATGAAGTTGCCTCGTCGCAGGCGACATACAATGAGGCTGTAACAGGCCACCATGATCATAAAAGGCAGGAGGAACCCCAGAACTAGCCTCGTGATGGTTATGGCCACCAGAGGTGTTGACACTTGGTTGTCATACATGAATTGGTCTAAGTAATCATCCTGGAAATCATGTGATAGCTCAGGCACATAGAAGAAATTGCTAGGAGCACTAGGGGAAAGCTCTGAATTAGAAGAGAGAAAGTTATCAGAGTTACCCAGTGTGTTAGTTCTGTGATCTTCAAGGGGAAACTGACTGGGGACTGTGGGTGAGACCACCTGGGCAGGTTTAAGTACATTGTAATACGGAGGTTGAGTAGATAATCTTGCTGGATCCATAGGGAATGAATTTCCAGGCAGCCTTTGAAGTGTTTCAGAATGAAAGACAGTGGTGGCAGTCCAAGGATGATCATTTGTTTGGAAAGAGGAAGGATCTGATTTATCATCCACTTCTCCAGGCAGCTGAACAATGGCGTTGTCAAGAGACCCATTTTTCAGTAGATCTAGATCATAGCTGTAGCTTGAATAATCTAATGAGCTGGAGAGACCAAAATTATAGCCACACATATTATGGCCATCTATAGTGAACGTTTCCCGGTATACAAATACAGGTATACACATGACAAAAGCCACTACCCAAATACATCCACAGATAGCAAAGGCTGTGCTCACATTGCGATGATTCTGGCACCAGATTGGCTTCAGTACCAATAAACAGCGATCCAGGCTAATGACAGTAAGCAGGAAGACACTGGCAAACATGTTAAGGACGATGATGGAGGGAATAAGCTTGCATAAGAACCAGCCATAGGGCCAGTGTCCCTGGAGAGCCAAGTGAGCCAGGGAGAAGGGCAAAGAAAGGCAACAGAGAAAATCAGCCAGGGTGAGATGGAGAAACCAAACTGTGTTCACTGTCCGCTGCATCTTTAGGCCAGTCACCCACAATACCAGCCCATTGCCTGGCAGTCCCAATAAAAAAGTGAGACTGAGAATGACCATAGAGAAAATTATGTGGGGTTTGTTCCAAGGCTGTGAATGTAGGTCAGTTGAATTGGTCTCAGCAGAGAAGGACTCCATTGCTAAACTTCTGTAAAAAAGATGAAAGAAAAATTTACAATTAGCAGTATCTTTGTAAAAACCTGCATAACTGTGTGGCAACCTAAAGTCAGAGGCCCTCATGGTGTTTTAGTTTGTATTTCTTCACTTCTTACTAGACCACGTGAAAACATCCTCTGATAGAAAATTTAAAATCTATTCATTCAAATATGTAACAAAACATTAGCTTCCATATCAGTATAAACTTCCCTTCTTTCTCGCACTTTCAACCTCTCATTTTCCACTGGCTCCTTTCCTCATTCAATGTTGCCTATTAAAAGTAAGCCAATAAAATAAATGACTAAAAACAAAAGGACTTCCAGACTAACAGTCCCAAATCTGACTGAGGTCACACCTAAAATGGTGTGAAGAAGACGCTCATTCCTTTCAGCAGACTTTTGAAAGCCTCCTTCTACAGAAAGAAGGAGTCTCAACTCAGTTATGCCCCTTAAGCTGCAACTCCACTTCTTCCATTCATTACTAGATTTCTCAAGATATTGACCTTCTTTGCATTTACTTCTGTTCCTCATCATTTCTTACTTATTTGTGGTTTCTGAGTATAACTTGGGAAAGATAGCTTTATTATTACAAAATCAGAAAATGTGCATTGAGAACTGGCAAATCAGACAAGTCAATATAAAAAAATGAAAATGTCATATCCACCAGTCAGTGATGACTACCTTCATATCTTAATTTATATCCTCTTTCTATCCATCCTTTTGCATGTTTATGTGTATATTTAAAATTTTAAATTGTGGTAAAATACACATAACAAAATTCACCATCTTAAGCATTTTTTGAGCAACTTTTTTGTGGTACTATGGTTTTGAACTCAGGGCTTCACATTTTCTAGGCAGGCCCTCTATCACTTGAGTCGCTCCACCAGCCCTCCACTGTTTTTAGGTGTACATTTCATCAGTGTTTGCCATATTGCATTATTGCACAACCAATTTCGAGAACTCTTTCCCTTCTAAAACCGAAACTGCTCATGAAATAATTCTTAATGTCTTCCTCGTGTGTGGTAAGGGAGGGGGTGGGGGCAAGGGGGAGAAATGACCCAAGCCTTGTATGCACATATGAATAATAACACAATAAAAAAAAAAAGAAAAAAAATGTCGTCCTCTCCCCAGTTTCTGTCAACCACCATCCTGCTATCTGTTTCTATGAACTTGACTCCTGTACATTTTTCATGTAAGTGAAATCATGCAGTCTTTTTCTTTTCCTATCTGCCTTTTTTTTCACTTAGCGTATCCTCTATGATGTGTATAGTGTCCAAATTTTCTTCCTTTGTTTTCTTAACTACAAAAAGGCAACTTTTAATTGTAATTGATTGAACTGCATCTAGGAATGTCTGAACAACTGAACAAAAGAAACAATCTAATTCTGTTGAAGAAACCAAGAGTTCTCACTCTTGTTGGCCCCAGTACTCATGAGGGTCAAGCCAAGAGCAGCTAGTTTCTGGGGCCAACCATGTTCCTTTCCCCTCAATTTTCTTCTTTTTTTAAGGCCAGTATCCAGTGTGTGTGTGTGTGTGTGTGTGTGTGTGTATATATATATATATATACACACATATACAGAGATGTAATATATATATATACGTATATAGTAACCATTTTATGTATAAGTATATATTACATTACATATATATGTATATTACATTTTGGTTATCCAATCACCCATTAATGGATATTTAGATTCCACCTTTGGGATATTGTGAATAATGCAGTTATGAACATAAATGCAATATTTATGTTCATATTTATGTTATTTATGTTATAAATGCATATTCTAAACTCCTTTCTGTTTTCAGTTAGCAGTCTCCACATTACACAGTGAGAATGTACCTTAAGGAATACCCAGTCTTACCTACTTTATTTTCCAACTGTCCCCCAAAAACCCCTTTATAGCTGGTTTTTCCACAGTGATACTCAGTCTAGGATCATAGTTTGTATCAGGGCATTCATGTCTCTCAAGTGTCTTGATTTGACATAGTTTCTCTTTTCAAGGATGTTGGCTTATTTAGGAGACTAGTGTTCTGACCACTCACTTCTTAACCCTTTGTAATTTGTCTTCTGCTCCCCTTACTCTGCTTTAATTACTTCTAGAAATCAAATCCAAACCTCTTCTGTTTTCATCCTCCACAATATAAGACATGTCATTTGACACACCTAGTCCTTAAGTCTGTTCTCTTGGCCTCTGTGACATTATCTTCCCCTTATTCTGAACAATCCCATAAATGTAACCTATTTTCCTGAGTGACCTATTCTTCCTTCTTAATGCCATTTTATTGCTTAGCTAATGCTGTTTACTTCTGTTTGGAATTATACCCTTCATGTCAGCATCTTCTTTCTTCAATGCTTATTTTCTACCTGTTGAAATCCTGATTACTCTTCAAGGTTAAGCTCAAATATTATGTCTTCCTTGAAAGATTCTCTTATAATCCCATATAGAAATTAATTGTTTGGTCTCTTAACTGTGTATGTGTTTGGATCTTTTAAAAAATATTTTATATGCATTGGAATACTTTGTTTTGTATTATAATTCTTATTGCATCTGTCTTATCTCTCATTCTGGCCCTAAATTTTGTAATGATAAAGATGAGTCTTATTTATAAATGCTGTTCCACAGAATTTGGCACAGTACCCTATATGACATAAAAGCTAAAGATTACTTAATGGATGGATGTTCACTTTTGGGGTTGACTTTATTCATTTTCAATTAAATGAAAATTCTAACTCTTATCCATTTAATACTTACTAGGGCTGCTTCCTTAATTCCTATGCTGTCTCTTCTAACTTCCTTTTAGTTTTTAAGTTCCTGGTTCTCAATAGATATAGTAACACCTTACATTTCTTTTTATAGAGACCCAAGTGTTTCAAAGTAGTTCTGCTGAGTTAAACAAATGTTACCACAGGGCTTTATATGATTAGCAGAAGTTAAAATATCGAGTCAACAAAATCAAAAAGAAGAAATGACTTCCATTCCTCTTTTTTGTGCCCTTTTCTATCCAAATACTCAAATCTTACCAGGGTCCTTTCCTTCCCTGTGGTAAATGTACCTGATTTCTTCTGTTATTCCAGCAGTCATGCATATGGTCTATAGAATATTGAGAGAAGAACAGAGTTACATATTGCTAGATTGGACAAAAGCTTAACAATCATCTCTCCTGTCTATTTTAATTTTGTGGTTTTCAATATGGAAAGTCAGTAAATTAGGTGACTTTCACATAATCACAAGTAGGGAGGTTTTCAGAAGCGAGGTGCAATGACTGTTAAGCAATACTTTACTGCAAAGCATCACAGAACTGAAAAACCTATGGCATTGCTAATCAAGTGGACTGCACAAATAGAAATTGTAAGAGCTGAGAAAGCAAGATGCCAACATAAGAGAAAGTGAATTATCTGTCATGAGCTATCACATATTCTCTGTCTTGAAATGAAAGTATATGCAAGTCAGGACTTGGAAGTCTTTCAGAACAAGATAATTTTTGTACATTTCTCCAGGTTTTGGATGAACAGTTTCTCTACACTTAAAATTAGTAGATTATATCCATTTAGATCTCAATACAGATTATTGACCAGCAGTAATTAAAAAGACAAAATCCTGAAACTAAAATTCATCTATGATAAAGAAAGAAAAGTAGATCCCAGAATCAGATAGTAATGGTAGGATGACAGAGCCAGTGGCAATAAGGAATGGGCCCAAGAACGGAAGGAAAAGAGGGAAATAAAATGAGAATTTATGTGTGTGTATGCAATCAATGATTTGTAAAAACAAAATTAATGGGGAAATCTACAAAGATTAGAAGGAAAAGCATAGCCACTTTAAGAGGGGATAAATGACATAAAAATTCACTATGACTTCTAGGGTAAATATATTAAAAGCAAAGACAAATAGAATGCGGAATATTTAGAAAAAGAAAGGTGGACATGGGGATAAGAGAAGAGAAATAAAAGTTGGAGAAGGACTAGAGTGAAGTAGGAGATACCAACCTTGATACCTTTATCTATAATGAGCAAAGCTGGCTAGGCACAGTCATCAGGTCCATTTAGATTTTCTTACCAAAAACTCGAGACAGTAACTATAGGCTTCAACACCAGTCCACAGGTCCCCACAAGTCTAGTTTGGTCCCTACACGTAGCCACAATGAAGTCATGTAGTTTGTTTGGGCTACTTGCTGAGTGATCACTCTTTCCTTGCTCTCTGTTTCCGATGGTAAAGTGAACCTCATGATCTACACCACTATCTGACTCCACAGGAAGTTTCTGAGTGAGTCATCTCTAAATGGCTTAGATAAGGAAAGCAGAAGAACAGAAACTGAGAGGTTGAACTCACATATTTTCTTCATGATTAGGGAGAGAGTACTTCTATACATAAGATATCCACTTCATGAGTTTTGCTTTTGTTTTGTCTTAGAAAAAAAATTGACTCTATGAGATGGGAGAATAGGGATAAGGAGAGGTTGGGAGGAATGACCTATACAAACCCATTTAATTAATCTTAGATAACACCTCTTTAATATTTGATATGTGCAAAAAAACTGTATGTGGTGTCAAAATCAGGATGAATTAAACTATATTCAAGTCCTCACAGATTCACAATCAAGTGGGAATATGCATCCAGGCACACATGTGTAATACAACCCACATTTGGTATAATAGTAGAACTAATAATGGAAGGAAAATAGCAGAATATAATAGCTAGGAATATGTTTAGCTGGGGGCAATAGAGAAAGTCCTAAGGTAAGGGTGAGATGTGAGCAAGTCCTTAACTAATTATAGGACTTGCAGAGGCAGAAAAAGGTGAAAAGTTACTACAGTATAAGTAGTCTAGCTGAAAGCAGGTAATGGGAGGGTGCTGCAGGCACCAGTGTCGGCGGGCATCTAGCGCCATTCCAGCAGAAATGGTAGTGAAGACATGGTTATTCCTGCTCAAAGCATACATCTTGAAGAATTTTCATTTAGATCATTCTTTCACATATATGCATATGAAACAAAGTTTATTTCCATCCACTCTAGAGAAACACTGTTGTCTGTGTGGTAAAGACTTCAGTCCATATTGATCAACTTGTCCAGACAGTAACATCAGTTTTTCCTCTTGTTTGCAGTCAAGTAATCCATCATGGAATACTTCTGAGACAGAAAGATTAAAGAAAAATGCCAAGAGTTGGGTAGTATTTATGAAGTTATTGCCATTATTATTAGCTAATTAAAATAGTATAAACTTATAAAAATATAAACTGAAACAATACAGCAGTACAAAGACTAAAAAAATGCAAGTTTGAACTTCCTATTCCACTGACAGAGGTAACCTGAATTTTTTCTAAATACAGCACACATTTTGAAAAGTTGGGGATGTGGTTCAAGTATTACAGCATTTGTCTAGCAAGCACTAGGCTCTGAGTTCCAACCACCAGTCCAGTGCCACTGAAAAAATGTAGTTTTGAATGAAAATGGGAATACAATTTGTGTGTGCTTTCGTGACTTGTTTTTTCATGTAACACTGTATCAGAACATACTTCTGTGTTGATGCATATAGTTCAATCACTTTTTGTTTTCTTTCCTTCCAATATTTGGAAGCATTGAATAGTGAAGGCATTAGGAAACATACAAAAGATAGACAGTATTACCACATGTGTGTATTCACATACATACATATATTCATATAAATTAACATATATTATAGAAATAACCAATTCTTATGGACAAATACTAAACACAGAAACATTAAAGACTAAATTTTCCTGAACATCACGTTATCTTTGTTTTACTCCCTGGAAATAACTTCTTTTATAAATACAAATGTAATCCCATTACACACACACACACACACACACACACACATTTTTGGTGGTTGTGGGGTTTGCACTCAGAGCCTTGCGTTTTTTAAGCAAGTATGCTGCTACTTGAGCCATGCCTTTTTGCTTTAGGTTGCTTTAGTTTATTTTTTTAGACAGTATTTCACTTTTTACTTTGGATTATGTTTTAAGATAGTATCTCACTTTTTATCCAGGGTATCTGGGATCACCATCTTCCTACCTATGCCTCCTGAGTAGCTAGAATTACAGTTATGCACTGTCACACTCAGCTTATTGATTGAGATGGGTGTGGGGAGGAGGTTCTCACTAACTTTTTGCCCTGGTTGATCTCAAATCACAACCCTCCTGATCTCCTGTAGAGTAGTTGAGATTACAGGTGTGAGCCACCACCCAGCACCTATTTTTTATTAAATTCAGTTTCTTCCACTTACCTTTTCATGTCAGGACATATCAGTATAAATCTTACTCTAAGCTTGCTACATATTTTATTTCATTTAATCAATTATTCACTTATTGATTAATATTCAGTTTTTAAAAAAATTTTTTTTGGCGGTACTGGCATTTGAATTTAGAGCCTCAGAATAGAGCCAATTTTAAACCGGTACAATGTTCAAAGAGCATTCTTGCATTTAAGGCCTCTCTCAATATTTCTGTGGAATAGATCCTTAGAATTGGAGTTGCTAAATTGTAAGCATGCTTATTTAAATTTTCTAAAGCTATGAAAGTTTCCACTACAGAGATGTCATTCATTCTCACCCCCACCAAAAGAGATGATAGTATATCTACTCCACTTGCAAAAGATGATGACTTTAGCACTGAGTTCAATATCATGAACATGTACTCTGGTCCTAGTGTAGACACACTCATCTGTGCTGTAAGGGAATGCAGAAGTACTGCAAGATCACTTAACACCAGATGGTAGGGGCTGCTAGGGGTGCATCCAATACTTTGGGAGTATATAAGTGGAGAAGACTAATCCTCACTGAAGCAAACAGAAAGTCGACGCCTTGAAGAGGTAGCACTGGAGATGGGCTTTAAGGATGGGCAGAAGTTTGACTGACACTAGTAGTGCTGTGAAGTAATAATTTATCTATCTCTGCCCTATGAGACCGTGAGTTTGCTTGCGCCTTCAGTGCCTGCTATTGTGCCTAGTATGTTTGTCAGCAAAACATGAATGAATGTTTGCTTGAAAAGGATGTTGACTTCAGAATATAATTCAAAAGAGTTAATATGAGTCTTTAAAGTTGGTTTTCATATAGAGTCAGTTTTAGAGATTTCTGTTTCTTTAAAGATTATTGTTTTTATTTTTGTTGTTATTTTTGGTTTTTTGAAAGAGGGTCTCACTGCATAGCCCAGCTGGCCTTGAACTTGGCAATCTTCCTGCTTCCACCTACAGACTGTTGAGATTACAGCGGTGCACTACCACACCAGGTTGATTTCTAGCTCTCTAAAGGTTATATAGCAATTTAAACTGGTTTAGGAACTCTTAACTGTTATTTCCTGGATTTTCAGGAAATTATTATTATTATCATACTTATTATTTTTGAGAGTGGGCCTTTTATGTTGGCCAGGCTGGCCTGGAAATTTGAGATCCTTTTGCCAAAGCCTTGAGTAATTAAAATTATAAGCACATGCTACCATTCCCTGCTTAGGAAATTAATATTATTTACTTGTTCACTTATGGTTTGAGATTTGAACTCAGGGCCTTGCATGCTCTAGGTAGGTGCTGTTAACACATGAGCCATGCTCCCAGTCCTTTTTGCTTTAGGTATGTTTCAAATAGTGTCTTGCATTTAAGCTCAGGCCAGCTTGGACCTCAATCCTCCTGTTTAAGCTTCCCGTGTAGCTGAGATGACAGGCACACACCACACACCCAGCTTTTTGCTGGGGTCTTGTGACCTTTGTGCCTGGGGCTGGCCTCCACTGGTCATTCTTCCTCTCAATCTCTGCTTCCTGAGAAGCTAGGATTGTGGGCATGCACCACCTTACCTGGCTCGATTATTTTTAATTTACCGTGCTAGGGATGGAAACCGGGGCCTCACCTGTGCTAGACAAATGCTTTACCACTGAGCTGCGTCCCATGCCCCAGGAAGCAAATTATTGAGAGCACCTTGTGAATAATGTTTCTGCTTTTTAGTTGACTTCTCTCTTCTTATAAAGTACAAGTTGTTTGTAGTAAAATGTGGATAACTCTGGGGAATTTATGTGGTACACTTCTGTTTTGTTCTGTTTTGAATATCTAAATATAAATTTCTAAGCAAAGATCAAATGATATGAAAAGAATGAAAATTTGAGTATATATTTTATAGACAGCCACATTAAAACCTTTTGAGTCACTGATTAGTTCTACATTGTCAGTGATAGAGATGTGTATTTAAAAAGAGATTCATTTGGCCAAAATAAAAAAAGTTTTAGAATCACAGAGTCTTTAGCAGATTTTGCCTGAGAGAATTAAAAATAAATATGTGACAGTTACTCTATGATATCATATCAAGTAATCTATACTCTAAATTAAATATAACTAAGTGCAAATGCTAAATGATGCAAAGCTGTGATTGATCAGCAAAAGGGCAAAACAAAGACAATTAAGATTACCTGGACAAATCTCATGGAAGAAAAGGTTTTTTTTTGGCGGTACTGGGGTTTGAACTCAGGGCTTTACACTTGCTAGGCAGGCACTCTATGGCTTGCGGCGTGCCTCCAAGAAAAGATTTTTGAGGTGAAAAGAGCACTTGACTAGAAATGTAGAGAAACGGATTTGATTTCCAGTTGTAGTAACAGGTACTGGACCTTGGGTTAGATGTGTGACCCAGAAATTTTTTTTAGGTATAAAATTAAAGGGTGCACTTGGATGATCTTTAAGTTTTTTTGTATATGTTTTTATATATAGCAATCTAGAATTCTCTCATTTGAGAGAAAAAGACAATGAGAGGCATTTAAAATAAAGAACACAAACACTTATTAAGGTGGAGGTGAGCCTGACATACGTGAATGGCACAAGTAAAGTGCTTAGGCTGGAGTGACAAAGCACATTCTAAGGACCAATGGAAGGTAGCAGGAAGCCTATTCTCTTTTTTTTTGGCAGTACTGGTATTTGAACTCAGGGCTCACACTTGCTAGGCAGGTGCTATACCACTTGAACCATTCTTCCAGCCCCAAAGCCTGGGTTTGAATTCCAGCTCTGCCACTTACTAATTGTGGGGCTGTGTTGAAGTTATTAACTCCATGCTTTCATTTAAAGTAGGAAATGTGTCAGGTACCATCTGTTGAGGCTCAAGCCCATGCCCATCCTTCCATGCCATCACTTTACTGGAAACCTGAGTGCTACATTTCCTGGACCTTCTCTCTAGTGGGGCTCTGATGTTTAGTTTGTTTTTGAGATAGGGTCTTACTATGTAGCCTCTGGTGGCCTCGAACTTGTGATCCTTCTGCCTCAGCTTCTTGAGTGCTGAGATTATAGGTGTGCACCACCATGACTGGCTTCTAGTGGGATTCTTACTAGACTATACCAGAAGAACATGTTCATATGTGACAAGAAGGTGAAGAGACAGGGAAATCATTGCATTTGAGTCTATAACTTAGTTTGTGCATAGAGATGGCAAATCTATTTCAAAAGTAAAAGAACAGGAGCTGGGGGTATAGCTCAGTAGTAGAGCACTTGCCTAGCATGTGTGAGGCCCCGGGTTTCATCCTTACCACTATATATATATATATATATAAAACTGAAAGTATCCAGCAAAAACAAGGGGAATCATTTAGCTTCTGGTCTTGTAGCAGCAGACGACTGTGGAAGCTCCTACAATGGAGGTGGCATGTGTGACAGTGACAGCTGCTAGTAGCTGTGGGCCTCAGCAGTATTACTGGTTCTAGCAGTAGAGCAGTGGTGGCAGCAGATGAGTTCCCAGATTCCTGCTAAGAGGCAGCAAGAGCCTCCAGACTCAAAGGCAAGTGCATACTTGCCCATTCCAGGCTCTATTCTTTTCTGTTTTTCTCTTCCAATCCTAGGAAAGCAGCCTTCTGCAGTTTTTAACATACAGAAAACACCATCTCCCTTCTTATTCCTTTAGACCTTCCAAACCTCTTTCATTGTATTGCAAACCAAGTCCTGTGTTAAATAATCTTTTGACAAGTCTACTATGGTTTCAAATATCCAGTCTGGATGATGATTGACTCAGGTAATATTTGTTACCTACTCTACAGGATTGTTAGGAATAAATTAATAAATACATAAAAAGCACTGAAAATATTTCCAGAATGGTGACATGTGATATATGTTAGCTACTATTATATAAAAAAAAAAGCCCTAATATGAATTCCATTGGCTTATTTGGCCAAAATCATTGTCCTATCCTGAATATGTAGCCAATGATTTACAGAATGTTCCCTTCCCCATGGGAAATTACAATCTTTTAGTCAAATTAAATCCTAACCCACTGCCCTTAAGTATGTCGATTAGATGTGCCCATTCCTAATCAGTCACATAGTTTTCTAGTAAAACTGAGTAGGAACACAAACTAAAGAATAAAATTGCCCAGGAATTAAAATAATTCACCTGGAAAATAAACAAAGCAAAAATGAAAAAAAAAAAGTGTTAATCTCACTATAAAAAATAGCAGAAACACCTTGCCTGGATCTTGAAAGAAATCATCCAAGTTTGGCATGACAAATCATTCAGGTCACTGGGGTTTGAACTCAGGGCTTCACACTTTCTAGGCAGACACACTGGTGGAGCCACTCTGCCAACCCTTTTTTTATGATGGCTTTTTTCAAGATAGGGTACTGGGAACTATTTGCCTGGGGCTGTCTTTGAACCTCAATCCTCCTGATCTCTATAGCCATGAGCCACTGGAGCCTGGCCAGGCATGGATTCTTCTATTGAATTATTGGTTATTGGTTTTCTCTTATAATATATACATACATATTATCTAGGACAGCCATGGAGAAGAGGCTGAAGGGGAAGCTCATGGAGTATTGGCACATTCCATTAACTATCCTTTGTGCCTTTAGTTCCATGACAAGGGCACAAGTCTTCAGTTTGTGTTCAATTAATCTAGTGAGAAACCACAGGAATTTTTTTTTTCAGGTAGGTACAGGGTAGAGAACTACTGAGAGGTAGCTGGCTCTCATAAATGTAGGTCTAAATAAAATTTTGGGTCAATTTTAATGGATTTATTATTATTATTATTACAGTTATTTTATGGTCCTGGAGATTGAACCCAGGGTCTCCCACATTCAAGGCAATTGCTCTACCACTTGAGCCATGCCCCCAGCTCCTATTTTAATGGATTTTAAAAGACACCTTATTTAATACATGTTGTTTATTTATTAATGTCTACTTTCTAACAACAGCACTATAATGCTTGCTTGAATGAAGTTTACCTAACATGTTTTCTCTGTAAGATACATTAAAGCCTTGTGATGCTTACAAACACCAGACAGCCCTTTGGCACAATGCTTGGGACCTTCTTACATAGGGTGAAATCACCAACAAGCCCCACAAAAATGAAAAATGGTGCCACTATGCAAAGGACACTTACTAACAGTATGAGAAAGGAAACAAGAAAGCAGAGTGGATCTTATTCAACCTCATCTGGGTTTCTTGAATGACCTGAGACTCAAACTTTTTGCCATTCTTTGCATTTGCAAGAACGAAGTGAAAGACTCTGTGTGAAGCTCAGTGGTAGAGTGAGTGTTCACCTAGCATGTGTGAGACCCTGGCTTTAGTTTCCAGCATCACACATACTCTATAAAATGCCCCCAAATAACTAAACTAAAGCCTTTACTCTGACTTAAAAAAACAATTAAGGTGAAAGCCCCAAATACTGATTTTTAGGTCACAGCTAAATTTATTGAGTAGGTGATTCATAAATATGGAACCCATAAAAATAGAAATCTAATATAGTTGCTATAACTCTTGTATATTCTGGTTTTTTTTGTTTTTTGTTTTCTGGGTTTTTTTGTGGTAGTGGGGTTTGAACTCAGGGCCTACACCTTGAGTCACTCCATCAACCCTTTTTTGTGAAGGGTTTTTTCGAGGTAGGGTCTTGCAAACTACTTGCCCAGATTGGCTTCAGAGATCCTCCTGATCTCTGCCTCCTGAGTAGCTACGATTACAGGTGTGAGTCACTGGTGCCCAGCTATTCTGCTCATTTTGTAGATGAAGATGTTGAAGGCAGAAGGAACAAATTATTGATGCAGAATTGCAAATTGCTTAAGGATCTGAGTTTGGAGATAATTAGATCCATATCTGCCACTTATGACAGTTGACAATCACACTTGTATCGCTTCTTCATCTGTAAAATGGACATGATAATAATCGTACCCATCTCATGTGAGGATTAAAGATATACTGCACCTAAGACATGTAGAAAAGTACTAGGTACTTAATAAACGCTAGTCATTAGTATAAAACAACCATGGGAACAATACTAATAATATATGCAAACATTTAAATATAGGTTATACATGTTACCTTGGTATCAGAAATTTAGGGTTTTCTTTCCTGATACTGAAATTTTAAAGGGACCATCACTGACCTGTGAATCTCAGCATATTTTTATAAAAATGAGAATAATATACTTATGAGGTAAGATTGTTTTGAGAAACAAGTGAAGAAGTGTATATGGAAACATCTTCTAATCTTAAAGGTACAAAGTAAATATTAGGTAATATAATTATTATTATTATCATTATACGGAATTTTTATCATTGAAATCAGTACCCGATAACTCAGTTGATTCATCATATCCCTTTTAAAATTGTATTGTATGGTATGTCATACATTTGGAATATTGTTAATAATGAATATGTATCTTCTGAAAATAATAAAATTACCACCCATGGGCTTCAGAAATAGAATGTTATTAGTATTTTTCAGGGACTTCTCTGATCTCCCTCTTGTACATTCCACTATCAGGTAACCACAATTGTGATTTTTATGTGTCATTTCCATATATATATATATCTATATACATACATATATATGTATACATATACATGTATCTATATATCCATATATCTATATATTTTTTCTTTTTTTGGTGGAACTGGGGTTTGAACTCAGGGCTTCATGCTTGCAAAGCAGGTACTCTACCACTCCAGTCCATTTTTCTCTGGTTATTTTAGAGTTGGGGGTCTCAAAAACTGTTTGCCTGGGCTGGCCTTGAATCATGATCCTCCCAATCTCAGCCTCCCAAGTAGCTAGGATTACAGTCATGAGCCACTAGCATCTGACACATTGTCCTCATATTTTTGAACTCTCTTTACCACCTAAATATGTTTCTCAAACTGTTTTAACTTGTTTTTCCTCCACTTGACATTGTGCTTGTGTCATCTATCCATGTTGTACATATAGCATGTAGCTCATTTGTCCCATTATGTGAATATGCCACAATATATTTATTCTAATGATGAACCTTTGAGTTATTTCTACTGTCTTGTTATTATAAATGCTAAGTAATACTGTAATGAAATTCGTGTGCATTTTTCCTTGAGTATATTTGTAGGAGTTGTCTTCCCTGAGTGGCGATCTCCTGGGTGATGAGGCATGAACATGTTCAACTTTACTAGGTACTGCCTAAGTCCTGTTGCTTTAGGTCTTTGTCAGCTCTGGGTATTGACAGATAATTAATTTTTTTTAACCACCGATGGTGTGAGAAATGTCCTCTAAGAATTGTCACTTTCCAGACATTGCTCTGGAAATCCAGTATTTCCATAACGAATTATCCTGTAGTACCTAAACTATTCAGTGAGTAGAAACTCCTTCCATTGGATTTGTGTTTGGTGGGGTAGCTGGGAATCGTGGTTGGTGGGGAGGGGGGATGGAAGTGGATTCTAGTTCTAGTGTCTGATCCTTGTCTACATTACATCTGGCATCTGCCACATGCCTCACATCCCATTATAAAGTGGGGATTCTCAAAGAATGACTCACTTACACACTCTCTGGACCCACGTATCATCACATTCCATAGCTGCTATAGCTTGGACACTAAGTACAAAGGGGATATTTTTCCTGACAGCATCAGGATCCAGAACCCTAACGAAGAGTTCTCATTTGGGACTTCAGTGTCTCCTATTGAGCCATGTCCTTCAGAGACTGTCCGTTTCCAAGCTGGGCCAGTTGAACCTGACATAATAGCAACCGCACAACATTGGGGAACAAGAGGTAGGGATGGCTACATTACATAATGGGTGACTTCACTGACTGTTTAATTAAGACACCACAAAATCATGGTAAGACTGCTAATGTGTTTTCCACTTCTAAAAGAGTTCATTTTTAATCACAACACTAATTTGTGCATATTGTAAAACATCAAATGCAGGCCGGGGATGGTGGTAGAGATCAGGAGGATTGCGGTTTGAAGCCAGCCCAGGCAAATAGTTCACGAGACCCTATCTCGAAAAACCCTTCACAAAAACAAGGCTGGTGAAGTGGCTCAAGGTGAAGGCCCTGAGTTCAAGCCCCAGTACCACAAAACAAACAAACAAAATAAAATGTAGACATGTATAAAGAAGTTAATATTCTTTCTCTACTTTTCTCTGAAGTCCATCTCCCCAGAGGTGACTGTTGTAAAATGTTAGCTGTGTGACTTCTATCAGTTTTTCTACATATGTTTAAGTATATGAGTGTGTTATACATGTTTGAACCTTGCATGTAACCCATTGTAAACACTATGTAAAATTTGGCAACTCACATATCACTCTGAAATTTATCAGGTGGTCATTTCATCATTATTTACTCTATCATCATTACTCATTGTAGTTCCATTCTCCATTTTATTATTGTGAAAAATTTAAAACAAATTATATAGTTAACATTAGCTTTAGTGAGCCATAACTAAGCAGTTTTATCATGAAGTTAATATTTTGCTATATTTGCTTTTTTATAAATTATATACATTATATATTCAATTTACAAAATAAATTATATATATATTTAAAGTTATAAAACATTAAAATAGAGTAGAAACTCCTGACATACTCCTTACCAAAATCTGTTATTTCCCTCCTTACCTTCAGATACATGCTTTTATACTTTTATTTTATATGTATACCTTCAAAACAAATACGTAGTTTTACTTCTATGTTTTTAAATTTATAATTTATTATTATGAGTAACATAAAGTAGGGCATGACATAAAAAAGAATTTCTTTTTTCTCCCATTGCATTTCCCAGGATGTTCCTTATAAATATAGATACGACTATCTATAGTTCCACAATTATTTTATGCCTACCAAGTATAAATATTTTACATCCTCCTCCACCTTTTTGTGTTGCTGAGGATCAAATCCAGGACATTGTGCATGTCAGGCAAACACTCTACCAGTGACATAATATTATACTCTTGTTTCTAACTTGCATTTTTATTTATTAATTTGCCTTTTCATATCAGCACATAAAGATCAATTTTGATTTTTAATAGGAACATAGTATTTCATTTATAGATGTGCCATAATTTATTTTATCAGTTCCCAATTGATGAACATTTTTATTACAAAAATAATGCAATGAATATATTTCTGGGGGGTGGGACTGGGGTTTAAACTCAGGGTTTTACACTTGCAAAGCAGAATCTCTACCACTTCAGCCACACTTCCAGTCCATTTTTGTTCTGATTATTTTGGAGATGGGGTCTCAAGAACTATTTTGCCAGGCTGGTCTGGAACCATCATCTTCCAATCTCTCCTTCCTGAGTATTTAAGATTATAGGCATCAGCTAAGGGTGTCCAGGTGCAATAAATATTTTATACATCTTTGCATACTTGGGAAATATCTTTATGACTTAAGTATATTAGGTGAAAAACATAAATATGTGTGCAAAACTACAATTCATATTATTTTTGAACCAGTACTTTGGGTGCTTTTTGGTGGTACTGGGGTTTTTGAACTCAGGGCCTTACACTTGCTAGGCAGGCATCCTACTGCTTTAATCACTTCACTAGCCCCTTTTTTGTGTTGGGTGTTTTTGAGATAGGGTCTTACGAACTATTTTGGCTTGGAACTGCTATCCTCTTGATCTCTGCCTCCTGAGTAAGTAGGATTACCAGGAGTGAGCCACCAGAGCCTGGCATTGGGTGCTTCTGCTATTAAATAGTGTGGTGAGGTGGAAAGTGTTTGCAAAGTGTGATATATGAGGTTCCCACCCTGACTACATAACCAACTATGTCTTTGGACAAACAATTTACTATGTCCAGGATTTAAGTCTTTCTCGTTTAAAATGCAGTATTTAAATGAAAAGGCACTGATGTCCATTCTAGATAAGACACATGTACAAACTCTGATTGAAATCTCACTATTATTTTTATTATCACAGCATATGTAGCAACATCAGGACCTAGGAAAATTATACCTTAATACCATCGATAGCAGTATTCTGAGCAAAAGTATGTCACAATTTTAAAATGCGGTAGATAACTCTTTATGGATGGGTAAAGAACAAAGCTGGAAAATATGTTACTGATGGGGATAAGTTAGGAATACTGTAATTATTTTCATCTTTAAATTATATCTAAATTAACCAAGATTTGAGATGAGAGAGGCCTCCATCATTCTCAAGAAAAGTGCTGTAATTGAACTTGGTTAAACTTGGAAAGTCACACATAGAGAAAATTCATGCAAAGTTGCCTTGACAGATGCAATTCTTTTGTGATCAAAGTTGAAAACTATCTTTTTAAAGAGACAAACTTTATCACTGTCTGTGATTTAAGCAAAAATAATGGTTTAATGTTAATGTTTAATATTTCCGCTTGCATAAATCAAAGATAAAATATTACAGTTACATGGTTAGGTGCATCTTTTGTCATGTAAACCTTATTGTAGTTTCTGCACAACTGTAAACCTGGCAGATGAATAGATTTGGATTGATTTTTGTTTAAAAATGAAGAGTACATCTTATTCTCAGTGTTTGAGACAAATGAGTAAAGTGTAATTCTAGGGAGGTCCAAAGTAGAAATTAGTTGGACAAAAGATACTATGAATGAAAAAGGTTTTTGTTTTTGTTTCTTTTGGTGGGACTGGAGTTTGAACTCAGTTCCACCAAACTCAAGGCTTTGTACTTGCAAAGCAGGAGCTCTACCACTTGCTTGAGCCACACCTCTAATTCATTTTGCCTTGGTTATTTTGAAGATGGGGTCTCCAGAACTATTTGCCTGGGTGGTTTCAAACCTTGATCCTCCTGATCTCAGCCTCCCAAGTAGCTAAGATTACAGGCATGAGCCACTGGTGCCCAGGTATGAAAAAGTACTTTAAGCTTAAAATGTTCTGTTTTGTGCATATATAAGAATAGGATAAAGATTTCTTTCATCACATGTATCCCCCTTCCTTTAAAATAAACCATAGTTAGCAACTGGTAGATCTGTCTATGTGTATAAATATATAGTAAAGAGCAAAGATAAATATGTAAAAAACACTTAAATCTGCTTTGTTAGACTATAGTTTACTTATTGCATAGAAACTGGACTTGGCTTTCTGTTCTTAATATACTTTTACTTTTTCTCAAGGTATGAACTTATTTTCTTGAAACTGAATTTTCTTATATTGCTTACATCATTTACATATGCAAATTGTGAACAAATTTTTGTTAGATTGCATACAGTAAATTGAAATACACACTTGGTACAGTATGGGATTATTGTGTTTTTGTTTTGATTTTAGTTTAATGTAGATGGTTTATTTTGTTAATTTAAAATATTCTATAATTGTCCATTACCTTTAATATTACATTGTAAGATTTGGCTGTATTTTTATTTATTTATTTATTTTTTGGTGGTACTGGGGTTTGAACTTAGTGCCTCACACTTGCTAGTCAGGTGCTCTATCACTTGAGCCACTACACCAGCCCTTTTTGTGCTGAATATTTTTGAGATAGGGTTCTAAAACTATTTGCCCTGGCTGGCTTCGAACCATAATTCTCCTGATCTCTGCCTCCTGAGTAGCTAAGATTGCAGACATGAGCCGCTGGTGCCTGACTTGGAGGCATTTTTAGTAAACTGCAATATGATATTTTAAAAGTTTGTTTTTAGGTAATCCAAAGGAAGAAATGTTTATACTCTCGAATATATTAGCCTTAGCCTACATAAAAATTTCTTTGATATAAACATTTTAACAGAAACAGAAAAAAATAAAATAAAATTAACCTAATTTTTAGCACAGTTAATCTTTTCCCTGGCCTGAAGTTTCTGAATTGTGTTGTACCACCCTCCAGTGGCAGACAGAGTGAATTCCAGCCAAGGTATTTAAAATTATCTTTTAAAAAAAACAGAATTTTTTTAATCTATTTATTTTTTATTACTCTTGTGCTGGGGGTATATTGTGACATTTACAAAAGTGCTTACAATATTTCACATATATCATAGCTGTGACTGGAACAACTGATCTCTGTCAAGCCAGGCTGAAAGTGTTGTTCATTTAACAACAACAACAACAACAAATGTACAAAGTTCCTACTGTATTCTAGAAACTGTGCTAGGCGTTAAGGAAATAAAAACAGGTTTCCTGCCTCTGGAAAATAAAGGTGCTAGTAAATAAGCAGTTGAATGAAATATGGTAAGAACTGAAACAGGCCAAAAAAATGTGGGATCATAGAAGATGCAATTACTAGTTCCATTTAAGAAAGTTGAAGAAAGCTCCTCAGAAACACTAATGATTAAATTAGAATTCAAGGAATCTTACCAAGGAATAAATAAGAAGGGCATTTCAGCCAATCAAATATATTCAGTAGGAGTAAAAATGATAAAGTTGGAATATTATGGCAATATGATCAACTAAGCCAGAGAGGACACTGATGAAGACTAAGGAAGACAGTGTACTTATCTCTGCTTATATGGAGATTATCTTCTTTCTCTTTGTTCTGTTGATATGACTTATTACATTTGCAGACTTTTCAATATTTAAACTAACCCTATATTCTTGGGGTAAGCCCCAATGGTCATGGTATATCATATCCTTTTTAGATAATTTAATTCATTAGTATTTTATTAACAGTTTTTGCTCATGAAGGGATATTGAGAGGTAGTTTTCTTTTAATATCTTTGTCTGGATTTGGTATTAAGGCAATAATTGTCTCAAAAATTAGTTGAGAAGTATTTTTTATTTTCTCATAGGGTTTTTACAGGACTTATATTATTTTTCCCTAAGTTGTTTGATCTATGCTGATGCCATGTAGGTCTGGAGTTTTGTTTCTTTGTTTTAGCTTTAATCAATTGAAATTTCCTTTCTTTCTTTTTTTATTAACATTTTTATTAGCATATGATAGTTATACAGGAGGTTTCATTGTGACATTTCCATATATATATATGTATTATACCCCGGTTTGGTCTATCCCCTCCATTATTCTTCCTCTTCCCCCATAAAATGAAGTCCCCATTTTATGAAGAGCCCTTCATAACATGACTTCAACAGGTTTCAGTGTTCTATATTCATACATGTATAGAAAGCACCTCAACCTTATAGGCCTAGAGTTTTCTTTGTGGGAAGGTTTTCTTTTTTTTTTTTCATTTTTCTTTTATTATTCATATGTGCATACAAGGCTTGGTTTATTTCTTCCCCCTGCCCCCACCCCCTCCCTTACCACCCACTCCACCCCCTCCCGCTCCCCCACTCAATACCCAGCAGAAACTATTTTGCCCTTATCTCTAATTTTGTTGTAGAGAGAGTATAAGCAATAATAGGAAGGAACAAGGGGTTTTGCTGGTTGAGATAAGGATAGCTATACAGGGCATTGACTCACATTGATTTCCTGTGCATGGGTGTTACCTTCTAGGTTAATTCTTTTTAATCTAACCTTTTCTCTAGTTCCTGGTCCCCTTTTCCTATTGGCCTCAGTTGCTTTAAGGTATCTGCTTTAGTTTCTCTGCATTAAGGGCAACAAATGCTAGCTAGTTTTTTAGGTGTCTTACCTATCCTCACCCCTCCCTTGTGTGCTCTCGCTTTTATCATGTTGTGGGAAGGTTTTCAAGTATAAATTCAGTTTCTTTGATAGTCAAGTTGATGTTAAATGATTAGACTTAAATTGAAATTTTGTACTACTTATCAAATATTATTGTATGCCTACTATGTGAGGAGTGTTGTGTTTTATGTTGAGAAAGAAAGGTGGAAAAAAAAAGCAAATTTCCTGTCTTTATGGAGTTTATGCTTTAGTAGGCGATATTTGAAGGATAATAGCACATAAAAGTGGTTGAGACTATAGCACAAGCAAATGGAAGTATTATAGAAAAATTATCTGAAGTACCTGGCAAAGTAACAGAGGAAGAATTATTTGAAGTGATATAGGTAAGCTTTTTTTTGGTGGGACTGTGATTTGTACTCGGTTTTGTGCTTGCAAAGTAGGCTCTCTGCTGTTTGAGCCACACCTCAAGTCCATTTCGCTCTAGTTATTTTAGAGATGGGAGTCTCATGAACTATTTGCTTGGGCTGGCCTTGAACCACAATCCTCCCAATCTCAGCCCTCCAAGTAGCTAGCTATAGGCATGAGCCACTGGTGCCTGGCTCAGGCAGAAGATATTTTTTTGGTGGTACGGGGGTTTGAACTCAGAACTTCATGCTTGCTAAGTGGCACTCTACCACTTGAGCCACTCCTCCAGCCCAGGCAGAAGTTTTAATGCATATAAAGGTATGAAGAATATTAAACACAAAGACTCTTCAGGCATAAGTAGTAGCTGGAGATAACTGAAAATTGAAGTGAAAGGTTGGAAGTTACAGAGATAAAGTGGACAAGGCCAGAGCTTTATCTTTACAATTAGCTGGAGCTAGATAATGAAGGGAATTATATACCTTGCAAAGTTTGCATTTTATCCTACCAATACTGGAAAATTATTGAGGAATTTGGGCAGGGAAGTGATTTGATGTAGGTTTTTGTGCATGGTAGGTATGAGAACAGAAGTAGGGTGAATGGCAGGAGTGTACGTCCCAGGGAGAGAGAGAGAGAGAGAGAGAGAAGATAAAGGCTTGAATTATGGTAGTGAGAACAGGGAGGAAGTAAAAACAGAATATGTTTTATAATTATAAATTGGTAAATAAAATGGTCCTATTAGATTTGCTAATTTAAGGGTCACTGGTGACCTTAGTGACAATAGTTTTCACTATTATGGGGTGGTAGGAGCAGTAGTTAAGAATAGTGAATTAAGAATTGAAAGGATAATCGATTTGTAACACTATGAGCTACTTTTACTAGGTTATTGACTGTGAAAGATGGAGAACTTTAAATTTGAGAAATTGAGAGAAGATAAATTTAAATTTATCTGAAAAAAAAGACAGACAAGTAAGAATTTTTAAAATTTTTTTTAAAGATGGAAGGAACTTGAATGTTCCTATTTTTGATGGGATTGGGGTTTGTACTCAGGGCTTCATGCTTGCAAAGCAGGCACTCTCCCACCTGGGCCACACCTCCAGTCCATTTTGATCTGGTTATTTTGGAGATGGGGGGGGGTGTCTCAGGACCTATTTGCTCGGGCTGACTTCAAACCTTGATCCTCCAGATCTCAGCCTCCCAAGTAGCTAGATTATATGTGTGAGCACTGGTACCTGGCTTTGAATATGTTTATATGCTGAGGAAAAAGGATGAATGGAAAATGGAAGTTTTAAGATACTGCAAAGGAAAGCAATAACTGATGAATCCAGTTTCTGAGAAGGTTGGAAAGTAGAGAATTCTACCCATAAGTGTACAGGAGGAAAGGTAAAGATGCAGACAGGATTGAAAATAGAGTGCTGTTAAGTTGAGAGAGGTCAGAAAAACTTTTTTGTTGTTGTTTAGGGAAATAGTAAGACAGTTTATCTGTGATAAACTAGTAAGATAAATAGTAAGATATTTATATGTGAAGGATTGAAAAGAGCAGTAATACTTGGAACAACCATTGAAGGAAATAAGAATAAAAAATAGCAATGTTGAATTTTGTATTCATATATAAAAACAGAAGAATGAAACATGTTGAAATTGTTCTAAGAAGAGGGTGGAGAGAGAGCAATGGAGGTGATAAATCTAAAATATATTGTAAACATATAAATAAATATTACAATGTATCCCCTGTACAACTACTATATGCTAATAGATTTTTAAAAACTAGTAATGCCAAATGTGGGTGTTAACAGCAAAGCTGAGACTCAAAAATCATAATGCTTTGTAGATACCAATTTCTACAATTGTGTAATTTGCTCTTAAGGGTGGATGGTTAGATTATACATGACTGTAATCTTTGGGGTTGGTGATGATGCTTGAAGAGGAAAGGAGGCTTAAGGATGCTGGCAAGAGAACAGTTGAAAGAAGGAGAGAAAAGGATAAATAGGAAAAGGCTATCCTTGAAGAACATGAATAACAAGGTGTAGTGGAGTTTAGTGGTGAGAAAAGTTAGAACTAGTTTGTTGTACACAGGATATAGAATCCAATTATTTCAGAAATGGAGCTACTTGGGGTGTGTGTGTGTGTAAAAGTCCTGTGAGGTCCAGGAGGTGAGATGAAATAAATTTAAAGATGGATTTGTGGTCAGGTAAATGTAAAGCTGGAAAGAGTTAACTATATGGACTTGGAAGTCTCTAAGAGGGCAAGATTGGGAGGAGAGGGAGAATGCAAAACATTGAGAAGGTGAACAAGGGACCAGAGTCCTCAGTAAATGATTGTCAATGATCTCACAGAAGAGGGGAAAAATGTGGGATAGTTGCATGATCTAGGCTCCAGATGAGATATAGGCTCAGAAATAGGAAATAATCACTTTTCTGTCTTTCTCTTTTTACCTATATTCAGTGAAGGTAATAGCTACATATATCCTCTTTATAAAAATTTTTAAAAAGAGGGAAATGTGTAGGATAGGAAGTGTCTCTCACAGTAACCCTGTACCTTTTGAGATTCTTTCCAGCACATTCATATATATTATTTTCATGTTTTGAAATAAATGTGTAATGCTGCATGTGCTCTTTGTACTGTTTGTTTTCTTAATCTTGGATCTCTTTCAATGCCCTTAGTATCTGTATACAATCTCTACTGCAAATCATTCCATTGTAATACAAATGCCATTAACCATTTCTTATTGATTAGATGTCTGTTTTGTTTTCATTTTTCATTATCAAAACAATGCTGTAATAACCATTATTACACATTCTTTTTTGTACCATAAAGATTTCTCTAAAATATCTATTAGTGATATTGCTAAATTGAAGGTTATGTAACATATTTTGATCAAGTCTGCTAAATTTCTCTTCAAAACGCTGTACCAAGTCACATTCCTGTCAATGGTATTTGAGAATAGTCAAATCTACACATTCTTTTTTTTTTAATTATTCATATGTGCATACAAGGCTTGGGTCATTTCTCCCCCCTGTCCCCACTCCCTCCCTTACCACCCACTCCGCCCCCTCCCTCTCCCCCCCAACCCCTTGATACCCAGCATAAACTATTTTGTCCTTATTTCTAATTTTGTTGTAGAGAGAGTATAAGCAATAATAAAAAGGAACAAGGGTTTTTGCTGGTTGAGATAAGGATAGCTATACAGGGAGCTGACTCACATTAATTTCCTGTGCGTGTGTGTTACCTTCTAGGTTAATTCTTTTTGATCTAACCTTTTCTCTAGTATCTGGTTCCCTTTTCCTATTGGCCTCAGTTGCTTTTAAGGTATCTGCTTTAGTTTCTCTGCGTTAAGGGCAACAAATGCTAGCTAATTTTTTTAGGTATCTTACTTATCCTCATCCCTCCCTTGTGTGCTCTCACTTTTATCATGTCTCAAAGTCCAATCCCATTGTTGTGTTTGCCCTTGATCTAATGTCCACATATGAGGGAGAACACACGATTTTTGGTCTTTTGGGCCAGGCTAACCTCACTCAGAATGATGTTCTCCAATTCCATCCATTTACCAGCGAATGATAACATTTCGCTCTTCTTCATGGCTGCATAAAATTCCATTGTGTATAGCTACCACATTTTCTTAATCCATTCGTCCATGGTGGGGCATCTTGGCCGTTTCTATAACTTGGCTATTGTGAATAGTGCCGCAATAAATACGGGTGTGCAGGTGCCTCTGGAGTAACCTGTGTCACAGTCTTTTGGGTATATCCCCAAGAGTGGTATTGCTGGATCAAATGGTAGATCAATGTTTAGCTTTTTGAGTAGCCTCCAAATTTTTTTCCAGAGTGGTTGTATTAGTTTACATTCCCACCAGCAGTGTAAGAGAGTTCCTCCCTCCCCCATCCTCGCCAACACCTGTTGGTGGTGGTGTTGCTAATGATGGCTATTCTAACAGGGGTGAGGTGGAATTGTAACAGGGGTGAGGTGGAATCTTAGTGTGGTTTTAATTTGCATTTCCTTTATTGCTAGAGATGGTGAGCATTTTTTCATGTGTTTTTTGGCCATTTGAATTTCTTCTTTTGAGAAAGTTCTGTTTAGTTCACTTGCCCATTTCTTTATTGGTTCATTAGTTTTGTGAGAATTTAGTTTTTTAAGTTCCCTATATATTCTGGTTATCAGTCCTTTGTCTGATGTGTAGCTGACAAATATTTTCTCCCACTCTGTGGGTGTTCTCTTCAGTTTAGAGACCATTTCTTTTGATGAACAGAAGCTTTTTAGTTTTATGAGGTTCCATTTATCTATGCTATCTCTTAGTTGCTGTGCTGCTGGGGTTCCATTGAGAAAGTTCTTGCCTATACCTACTAACTCCAGAGTATTTCCTACTCTTTCCTGTATCAACTTTAGAGTTTGTGGTCTGATATTTAGATCCTTGATCCATTTTGAGTTGATATTGGTATAGGGTGATATACAAGGATCTAGTTTCAGTTTTTTGCAGACTGCTAAAAATCTACACATTCTTAATGGCAGTATTATAATTCTTTCTGAATTTTAAGATGTTACTTTCTAAGGTATAATTGAACCAGTCAATATAATGAAGTGATGAAGACTGCTGCTGGTGTAGTCAGATAAAATGAGATAAACTCTTGGTTTTGCCACTTGCTAATTAAATCATTTTCATGTTCTATTGTTGTAGTAAGTTTACATTTGGCGTGTATGAAAAACATATTTATGGAAAGAGTTCCTTAGTATTTATAGTTATTATAAAATCGGGAGCAAATAGCTGCTATTAGTTCGTTATGCTTTCCGAACTTGTCATGAGTTGATGCCATTTAGACTTTAACAGGTTCAAATTTTTCAGAAGATAATGTTAAGAGTACAGCAAAGTATTTCAACATGTGCTTTTGGAAAATCCCGAAGTCAGGAGGTGACAACAGACAATAAATTAGGCTGGGTGTTTTCAATGTTTAGATGTGGAGGGTAAGGGCTAAGATGCACAAGTGAGGGGCGCACAGGTTCCTCAGTCTGGGATCACTGCGTAGGTAGGACTGCCATCCTTTTCTGTCAGAAAACTAAGGTTAAAAAGTGACTCCAGAGGCAATCGCCTGTAATCCCAAAACTCGGGAGGCTGAGGCAGGGGGACAGAGCTGGAAGCTAGTCTGGGATACATAGTTTGAGAATTTGTCTCAAAAAGCCAAAAAAGTGATTCTTGTAAGAAACTTAGGCAGGTTTCAAGATGGCTCCCGCCCACCTACAGCACCGCGGGCACCTGCCAGGAGCGAGATGGCGCTTTCCTTTACGGTCTTTTCAGTATTTACATAACGTGAGTAATGCACTGGAAGGGCATCCTTGCCATTATCCAAGATGGCTAAACGTGCAGTCTCAACGTTTCCAGTTTCAATATGGCTCCCTTAACCCACGCCTCGGAAGAGGTTAATCTCAGGAACGGAGCGTGTGCGGAAATGACGCAGAGGAAGTGGTCGTGATCGCAATTCCCTCCCACATGTGCCGCCCCCGGCTCTATGCCCCGCCCCCAGCGGCGCGGAGAGCAGAGCCAAGATGGCGACCGAGTTGGAGTACGAGTCTGTGCTATGTGTAAAGCCAGACGTCAGCGTGTACCGGATTCCGCCCCGGGCCTCCAACCGCGGCTACAGGTACCAACCCCGCTGCACTGCCGCACACGCCCAGCCTGTTGGGATGACGTTTGTTTCCGCTGGTGGCACGCTGGTGGCCGCTTGCCATTGCCGCCTCTGGATTTTCACTTTGCTAGTCTATCCTGGGTTGTTATTGTCCGGTTCTCTCGCTCCACATCTACTCTGGACTATTAGGCTTGTTTCTGCCGTTTTTTTTATTTTTAAAGTCACCATTCTGCATCGTTCCCCCTCTCCTCCTCCATCCCTTTGGGACATCCATCTGTTCCCTTTCTTCCACATCCATTCATGCCTGCTCTGTTGCCAGTCACCTTCGGTTCCCTCTCCCCTGCGTCCTTCGGTTTGTAATCCTCCTCCCTCTCTCTCTCTCTCTCTCTCTCTCTCTCTCTCTCTCTCTCTCTCTCTCTCTCTCTCTCTCTTCTCTCTCTCTCTTTCTTTGTGGGCTGGCCATTGTTTGTATGATCTAATTTATCTTATACTGTTACGAAATATCATCCACTATTCGTTTGGTTTTTTTTTTTTTTTTTTTTGCAATGGGCAGAGGTTATGGGCATGTTTTGAAACGGGTATTTTGTTTGTTTTCGTTATATTTTTCTGCAGCGCTGGGCATCGAACCCAGGACATTGCTCATGCTAAGCAAGCGCTCCACCACTGAGCTACATCCCTTATATGTTCCTGGTTATATAGTATCTTGATTATACAGTGTTACATAGTATCCTGATTATATAGAATTATGTAGTATTTTCTGCCTTCCTTTCGACTCACCCTTCTTAACCTCACCTACAGCGTTTTCTCAGTAGGGCCTGACAGCTGTGTGTAATCCAGGGACTGTAAGGGTCCAAGGTGTTGTAGGATATTGTGAAGCTGAAAGAGAATGTGCTGGGTTACATGTTAAAAACTACTGAGTATGAGCCCTGGAGACATAACAGCTGTATAGTTGGGGGAAAATCTCTTTTTAATGTCTCCCAGCCTTAGTTTTCTCATCTGTAAACAGGAAAAAAAAAATGCTAGTATTTACCTTCCCTTCTTAGGGGAGAGTAAAATGAAATCATATAATGGATGTGAAAGAAGGTAGGGTACACTAAATAATTACAACTACAAGATACTGCTCTTACTCCTTTTTCTGACACATTTCACCATAATGAATTTTCTCTTGTTATTTATCATTATCTTTGCTGAAAAGTTAAATGTTCTCCTTAGGTCCATTTTTGTCTCCTTACTAAGCAGTTTATTTGTCATTAATCATTGTACTATGTCCTTGCAGACCTGTGCATTGGGTTTTGTGAGTTGTACCCATTTGGCAAAGGTAGTTCTTCACTCAAGAAGCTATCAGTCAGACCCCAAAATGACTATGAATAAGACCCAGCATGATGGTAGTCACAGGTACTGCATAATTATGACTCATAGTAGACATCACCTTTGAGAAGCCTGGCCTGACCCTTCCATGATGTTTTGGGTATGCTCTCTGTGGGCTTCCACAGCACCCTAATGCTTTTCTCTATCACGGTATTCTTCATCATCTGTTGTAATGAATTATATATTCTCTTTCTCTAGAGTATACTGAACAGAGTGAAGTCTTTTTAAGCTCCATATCGTTAGGGTTTAGCACAGTGTCTGGCAGGTCGTAGTAGACACTCTGTAAATGTTGATTGAAAGAAGAAGTTAGATTATATAGATCAGCCGAACACATATGTTAACTTTGGCTGAACTGCTGAGTAAGGTAGAGTAGTTCATGACTTCCAACTTTAGGAGATAAGACTTCCTAAAGGATACCATACACTGAAGTGGGGTTCTATTCCTTTTCTTCTATTCTAAGCCTTTAAAAACACCTTCTCACCCTCACCCATTTTCATTCTCTACTTTTACCTCCTAGTTTATCCACAGCCTTTATCCTTTTCTACATTGAGTCATCAAAGCAATTTCTTAATTTTTTTCCTTTTCTCATTATCTTTCTGTGTCTTCTATGCTTATTTTTGACATTTCTTGTCCTCCAAGACGTAGTCACTCTTTTAGTATAGTGGATGAGGAAAGCAGAACTAAGTTTGAATTGTGGCTCTTCATTTGACTTGGCTACTTTTGGCAGATCACTTAACTCTAATTTTATTAATAAATGAATATAACAATACTTACCTTACAAGATCCTCTCACAAGAATGAATATAATGCCTGGCACATAGTAGATACTTGATAAATCTTACTTTTTTTTTTTTTTTCTTGGTAGTGCTAGAGATGGAACCCAAGGCCTGCATGTGCTGGGCAAGCTCTTGGCCACTGAGCTACACCCCACTTTTCTTTTTGTCTGCATACATGTTTTAAATTATGAGTGTGATTTGTTCTCTAGGCATAAAACTGAGCGTTTTAGCAGGCTGGAGAAATCTTTCCTTTGAGTGACTAATAAGATCAAAGAGAATAAATGACTTTGATTCACCTAGAATAAGCTGTTGCTTCCCAGACTTTCACTGACCACACTTGTGGACCACAAGAAGGAAAATTTAGGTTGATGAGAAACTTATAAATGAGTAGAAAATGGTTTTTCAATGTATAAAACTTTTTATTCATCACTGCCCTCCTCATCCAGCTATATTATTATTAAATTCTATAGTATGTTTTAAGGTATGCAGAGAATACTGGACTTGGAAATAGTCATTATTACTTTGATCATTGTCTTTTTCTTCATGGGGACTGGTGGTAGATAGGGTTTTCATGGCTGCTGTAAGGTTTAATACAATGTACTGTGGAATTTCACTGTGAATCATTATAATGATTTATATATAAAGCTTTATTGACACAGTAAATGAAAATTTGTGAGGTTAGTTTATAGTATTGTCAGAAGACTAGCAAAACCAAGAGATCTTCAGGCCTGATTTTTGGAGTGGGAGAGGAGTTCAAGACTGAGGAAAACTGCTGCCATCAATATCCATTCACTTACTGAGAACTTGTTAAATATTAGATCTTAGCTACACAAGATTAAAAAAAAAAACACGGAACCTGTCCAAAGAAACACATGCAATAGGCTTATTCTTACTATTTTTAGTAGCCCATTTAACTGTTGGTGGTAAGGCTAGAAAAAGTAATGGCTCATTTAAAAGATTAATAGATTGGCTCTACTCTGGATCAGATTCCAGTACTTGAGATCTCTGACAGCAGAGCATCAAGAACAAAAAGCATGACAAGGGTTTATTTTACAAATCCTGTTCATAACCTCTGCACTTAACTGGCATGCGCAAGGCCCTGGCTTCCATCCCCAGTACCATAATAAAACAAAACCCCAACTTCTGCAACTTTTCATGTTTACTTTCTTTCAGCCCTTTGCTTACTATCTTATTAAACTTACTCTTGTTCAGCTACACCTTATTACTAATTTTATAGCCTACAAGTATTAGCCTTCAGGTTCTTAAGAAATGAATTATTAATAACTTTTATTTTGTCCTTTTGTATACTCCTGGCAAAATAAATCATAAATGCAGTGTTTGTAAAATTGGTCATAAATAATATCTTAGAATTCATTCAAGTTCATGTAAACACAAATTATAAATATTCAGGGTTTCCTAATGTTTTGTAGGCATTCGTGTCTCCATTCCAGATGTCTTTCCTGAACTCCATTCTCATAGCCAAGTGCCTCTGCCTCGTCCTCTCTTCATTCTGTTAACCATCTCAAAGTCAGCATATCCTAAATGATCCTTGATCTTTTTCCCGGATTTGCTCTGCCTGTAGCCTTCTTCATCTCAGTTACTGGCAACTTGTTTGCTCAGGTTAAAAACCTTAGAGTTATCCTTGACGTCTCTTTTTCTCTTCTGCTTCACATCCAACGCATTAGAAATCCTGCTGTGTTTACCTTAAAAATATACCTAGAATCTTGCCGCTTCTGCTACTGTCTCCTCCAAGCCACCAGCATGACTCACCTAGGTTACTCACTAGTCTCTTCACTAATCCCCCTGCTTCAGCCATCATGTTCCTACATCTCTTCTTCACAGAACAAAATAATCCCTTTAAAATATAAGGAAGATTGTTTCATGGCTGCTTCAAACCTGTAATTGCGCCTCTTTTACTCAGAATAATAAGCTTTTCTTTTGATGGCCTGTGAGGCCCTGTCAACGTCTTCCACTTGATTTCTTACTCTGCTTCCTTGCTGTTCTTCAAACATCCCAAGCATATTCCCATCTTAGCACCTTTACACATGCCTAGAATGCTTTTTCTCTAGGTATCTGCTTGTTCTCACTTGTTCTGTATTTTTGCTCACATTTCAGCATGATGAGGCCTAACTTGACCAACCTCTTTTGTGTGTGCGTGTGTGTGTGCGCGTGTGTATGTGTGTGCGTGTGCGCGCGCGTGTGTGTGTGCGTGTGTGTATGTGCGTGTGTGTGTATGTGCGTGTGTGTATGTGCGTGTGTGTGTATGTGCATGTGCGTGTGTGCGCGTGTGCGCGTGTGCGTGTGAGAGAGAGTTTCTTTGTGGGGATGGAATCCAGAGACTGGCATGTGCTTGGCCAAGCACTCCACCACAGAACTACATCCTCAGTCCCTCACCACTCCCTTGAATAGCCTGTCCATCCCAGACTTCCTCATTTGCCTCTTCATTTCCTTTTTATCTCAGCACTTATAACCTTCTAAGTTACTCATTGTGTTGTTTGTTATGTTTCCCATTATTGCCTCTCTTGTATTGGGATGTAAGCCTCATGAGGGGAAGAATGTTTTCTTTACTCTTCTATCCCAAGCACCTAGAATAGTGCCTGACACTTAATGAGCTCCATAAGTATTAGTTGAATTCGTTGAAAGATAATATGGTTAGTGATTTGGGAAGGCTTCTGTTACCACAGTATATTTTATTTAGTGATAGAATTTGTTGTTACTGCAATAAAGCATTTGCAGGATGAAAATAGCATTATTATGTGAAATTTTATTTTTAATTTTTTTGTCTTTTGAGATAGAGTCTCACTGTGTACAGGCTTGCTTGCCTTGAACTCAATGATCCTCCTGCCCCAGCCTCCTGAGTGCTTGGATTACAGGTGTACACCAGCATGCCTGACTTTTTATTTATTCATTTTTGTATGTGCTGGAGATTATACCCTAGCGTATGTTAGGCAAGTGCTTTATTATTGAGCTAATACCCCCAGTTCCAAGAAATTTTATTTTTTTATTGCTTTTATTTGTACTTTTACATATTTTTCTTGATACTTAATAGATGCTAAGATTGTCTGGCCATAACATTGCTTTTTTATTTGCTTTAGACTATATGTAACATGAGGCATCTATGTAAGGTGATCATGAGGTAGTCTTATTGATTTACAAGGTGGAAAGAATAGGCAGTCTAGGACAGGGAAATTGAAATATGGCAAATGATTTTTGGGTAGGTTTAGTGTATTAAAGAGATTTATCTGAGGCCTGAGGCTTCCCATTTTCCTGTCCTAGGGCATCTGACTGGAAATTAGACCAGCCTGATTGGACTGGTCGCCTGCGAATCACTTCAAAAGGGAAGATTGCCTATATCAAACTTGAAGATAAAGTTTCAGGTAAAGTGCAGGTGACCCTCTTAACACCTTAAGGATATTATTGGTTTGATGTGCATTTTTTTTTAAAAGCAGTACTGGGTTTTAGACTCAGGGCTTTGTGCTTGTTAAGCAGGTGCTTTACCACTTGAGCCACGCCCCCAGCCCTTTTTGCTTTAGTTATTTTTCAGATAGGGTCTCACATTTTTGCCTGGGGTTGGCTTTGAACAATGATGCTCCTTTCTGGGCCTCCCATATAGCTGGGATCTCAGGCACATGCCACCATGCCTGGCTGTGCTTTTATAAGTACCTTCCAATTGTGGGCTGGAATGGAAATACGTATTAATTGGAGTTCTAGCTTTTTGATTTCTTTGCACAAAGAGGTCTTTTTCTTATCTGTAGGGGAGCTTTTTGCCCAAGCACCAGTAGAACAGTATCCTGGTATTGCTGTGGAGACAGTGACAGATTCCAGCCGCTACTTTGTAATCCGGATCCAGGATGGTACTGGTAAGGGATCTGGGATTGTGAATGGGATGAGGTTAGGAAAGTAGTCAATGCACTTCAATGAAATTTTATCCTGATTGCATTTTTCTCTTCCTCTTTCTTGAAAGTTAGTATAGTTGATGAAGGAGAGGATTAACAAGTTATTTGCAATAATAAGAACACAAGTTCAAGATGTGGTAGTTAATAGGTAGGATTACCTATGAACACATTTTGCTTATTTATTGTTTTCAGTGGTTTTTGGTGAGACTCTTGAATCATTTGTTTCTAGGGAAGTAAATCTTAGTCATTTCTTCATAGGTTATACCAGGCTACCAACCAGAGACAAGTAATAATCATTTTAGGTTTCATAGGTCAAATAGTCTTTTTACTTATCTATTTATTTATTTATTTATTTATTTTTTGTGGTTCTGGGTTTGGACTCAGGGCCTACACCCTGAGCCACACCACCAGTCCTTTTTTTGTGAAGGGGTCTTTTGAGATAGGGTCTTGCGAACTATTTTGCTTAGGCTGGCTTTGAACCATGATCCTTCGTGAGCCACTGGTGCCAGTCTCAAATAATCTTTGTTGCAGCTATTATACTTAGTTTTGCTGTTGCAGTATCACAGCAGCCATAGACAATTTGCATCCAAATTGAAGTTTCTTGTTTATAAAAACAAGCTGTGGAAGGATTTTACCTGTGGGCTGTATGTAATTTCTTGACTGCTGGTCTGTCAGCAAATGTATCACGTTCACCACCTTTGTGTAGTTGGGTAAGCAATATGTTTCATTGGGCGGACATTTTCATATAGAATCCAATCTGGGTATTACTGTCTTTCACAGGGCGGAGCGCGTTCATTGGCATTGGATTCACAGACCGGGGAGATGCCTTTGACTTTAATGTCTCTTTGCAAGATCACTTCAAGTAAGTGAAGCTTGTCCTCAGTTATAGCTTAAATGGTTAAGGGAGCACACTTCTCAGTTGAATGGGTGCTGTCTCTTTTGCCTCCTCATTTCTTTGTTTGTTAATCTTGTTCATTATGAATATAAATTGCCCCATTTACTTCTGTTTCCTGAAGTCATCTTTGTGTCTGTTCTGTTTCCTTTCCACATAGACTATAACATATCTTAGATACCTTGTACAATGGTTTGTGATGATGCTTATATGCTTTTTTCTCTTTTAAAGGGTACTGGTGTTTGAACTCAGGGCCTCCTGCTTGCTAGCCAAGCACTCCACCACTTGAGTCACACCTCCAGCCATTTTTGCTGTAGGTTATTTCTCAAACAGGGTCTTGTATTTTTGCCTGTACCACCTTGAACTACATAGCTGGAATCTTTGGCATAGCTGGGATTTCAGATGTGTGCCACCATGCCCAGTTTTGTTGAGATGGGAGTCTCACTAGTTTTTTGCCTGTGCTGACCTTGAACAGTGATCCTCTCTTTCTGCCTTCCAAGTAGCTGGGATTATAGATATGAATTGCTGCACTTGGCCTTATGCTCCAATTCTGTTACCTTATGTAGTTGATGTGTTTTTTGCACCTGCGTTTCTTCAGCCTACCTGATTTTGGTGCAACCATGGTGGATAGTACCATGTATACTGTCAGCTTCCTAGCTCAAGGACAGGCATACCTCTGCCTTTTTGCTTCAGGATGCTCTGAAGTTGTGGAAGGCCACTCAGCACAAGCGTAACCTGCAAGAACTAAGAAACTAAGAAAACCTACTTTGGTGTGGCACTCGGCCATGATGGGAATTAGTGGCTAAATGCTTCTTGGGAGGGACAGGTCTGCGATACATTCTGTGTGGTTCCTCAGAGGGTCCTCAGTGGCCTCTTTCTTGGCTTTTTTTCCTTTCCTTTTTTCTACTCTTCATGGTCCCTCATTTCACTTTCTGGAATTGTGTTTCTTATAAACCAAATATATCCAGATTTATGTGTTAGATTCTATTTTTAACTAAGATAACTTACTGTCTTCCTAAAGGTGGGTAAAGCAGGAATCTGAGATTTCCAAAGAATCTCAGGAAATGGATAATCGTCCCAAGTTGGACCTAGGCTTCAAGGAAGGGCAGACCATTAAGTTGAGTATTGGGGTGAGTGTGTTTCTTTAAAATTTTTATTCTGTTTTTCTATAATTCTGTGACATCCCTCTCGGATTCACTCCCTCTCCCTTTTTTTTTTCCCCCTCTTTTCTCTTTTGTAGAACATTACAACGAAGAAAGGAGGTACTTCCAAGCCCAGAACTGCAGGATCTGGAGGCCTAAGCTTACTACCACCTCCACCTGGAGGCAAAGTCACTATTCCTCCACCATCCTCAGTTGCCATCAGCAATCATGTCACCCCACCACCCATTCCAAAATCTAACCATGGAGGTAGTGATGCAGGTAAATATAGTAGCCTTGACTAAAAAACTGTATTTTAACACTTTAATAAGGTAACACCTATTTGCCAAGGAGAATGTTCCTGTTTTTGCTTGGAAACAGTTGTTGGGAAAAGACAAGGTGATTCTTTCAAGGGAGTAGAGTTTTCTGGTGAACTGAGTCATGGTATCTAGTAGGGTTTTTTGTCAGAAAACAGGCGATTGTTAAACAGGCTTACTTCCTTCATTGTTCATTGGTTAGATGCTACTAGGCATGTGCGTCAGATGAACCAAGATTGTGGGGATTGTGGTCATGGCTCTGCTACCTTACATCTGACTGCAGTCTGCAAATACTGCCTGTGTTCTTTGAGTCTCAGCTCCCTTATATGTAAAATGAAAAGGAAAAACACTCCAGAATGGTAAGGTTAAATGATCTATAGCACCTAGCACAGTTTTAGAACATAGTAGCCATTTAGTAAATTGTTATTTCTTAGTCCATTCCATTTCTTCAGATAGGCAATTGGGAATAAAAAACACATTTAAGTTTGTGTGTATATTTATGTTCTCCCTTACCATATGGTGAAAAAAGGAACAGATGCAGTTATATCTTCCCATTTGGAAAATGAGAACATTAGGGCCAGGCGTGGGTAGTGTATGCCTGTAATCCCAGCTGTATGGAAGGTGGAGATTTGTGAGGATTGTGGTTCAAGGCCAGCCCTGCAAAAAGTTAGTAAAACCCATGAACCAACAAGCTTGGTATTGTGATGTATGTCTGTGATTCCATTATACAGAAGGCACAAATAGGTGGATCATGTTCTGAGGCCAGCCCTGGGCCTTCAGATAAGAACCTATCTGAAAAATAACTAAAGGCAAAAGGATTGGAGGCATGGCTCAAGTGGTAGAGCTCCTGTCTAGTACACATGAGGCCCTGTGTTCAAATACCAGTACTGCCAATTAAAAACAAATGATAAAAATGAGAAAATTAGAACTCAAAGGAATTTTCTTAAGATTAGAGAACCAGCCGGGATCATTGGCTCACTGATCATCCTAGCTGCCTGAGAGGCAGGGATCAGGAGGATTGCTGTTTGAAGTCAGCTTGGGCAAATAGTTTGCAGACCCTGTCTCGAAAAAACCCATCACAAAAAAGGGACTTGTAGAGTGGCTCGAGGTATAGGCCCTGAGTTCAAGTCCCATTACTGAAAAAAAAGAGAACCAGCTGTTAGAATCCAGGAATTTTAATTTAATATATTGGACAGTGCATGCAGATCAGTTTTTGAATTGATTGCTAAGGGTAAGCTTTCTCTTTCTGGAATTTTGGGGGCAAAAATGTAGCCCACTGCTTTTGCTAAGTGTCACCAGAAGGCATGAGGAATTGTATCTAAAATTTTTTTTTAAACTTTTTGTTTTGAGATAATTGTAGATTCACATGTAATTGTAAGAAATAACGCAAAGAAATCTTGTCTGCCCTATGTCTATTGTCCCTCAATGGTAACGTCTTACAAAAACTACCATTGAATATCACAATCAGGAAATTGACATTAAAACTATTAATCTTACTTAGATTTCACTAGCTGTGTGTTTTCCTTTATGTGTACATGTATGTGTCTTTAGCTTCATACGGTTTTGTCATGTAGGTTCATAGAGTAACCGTTACAGGCTACAGAGCAGTTCATCACTATGAGGGTCCTATGTAACCATACCCATCTGCCTCCTAGCCTTCCATTCCCCATCCCTCACCTTTGCCAACCACTAATCTGCTTGCTCTCTATACAAATCTGTCACTTTAAGAATGTGTATAAATGGGATTATACAGTGTGTAGCTTTTTGGAATTGGCTTTTTTTTCACTTAGTGTGATTTTTCTTGAAATTCATCAAAATTATTGTGTATATCAGTAGTTTTTCTCTTTTTATTGCTGAGCAGTATTCTATGAAATAGATGAGCTGTAATATGTTTAACTATCACTCAAGGAAGGATGTCTGGGTTATTTCCAGCATTTGGCTATTACACACAAAAGATGCTCTGACATTTTGTGTTTTCAGCTCCAAGATTGTTATGTTTCTCCTTTTCTTTTTATTCCTTACTGTGTGTTCAGATATCCTTTTAGATTTGGATTCTCCTGTTCCTGTTACAACTCCAGCACCAGCTCCAGTTTCTACAAGCAATGACTTGTGGGGAGACTTCAGCACCGCATCCAGGTAGTGGGCACAGTGTACCCAGCATACTCTCACTCAAGGTGTAGAGGGTATAGATAGTCAGATGCAACTTTGATCTGGAAAGCGGAGGATTTTCAGGTCATAGAGAGTCTTTTATAGGAGTCCTGGGGAAGGAAATGTAGGAATGCTGGTGATTATAGGAGACAAAAGTGGTAGGGTGAGGTTTGAGTGGAATATTTCAGGCCTTGGTAAGTAGAATTTCTTTGAAGTGTGGTTTCAGAAATTTCTTGAAAAAATAGTTTCTTAGAAACTATTAAGTAAAGAATGGCATAGTTACTCTAACATTATGTCTGGCTTTTTCTCTGTTCTCCTGTCTTTCAGCTCTGTTCCGAACCAGGCACCACAGCCATCCAACTGGGTCCAGTTTTGAATAGCAGTGGCAGGACATTACGGACAGACTTGAAGAATATAAATGACCTTGAGGGCACCAATCTATGAGGGAGGTTAGGAACCCCTTCATTCCCCAGACCAAAATTAATGGACAATCTTTTTTATAACTTCTCCATTGCATTGAAGCTGTTTTTTGTTACTCCCCTATGTTGCTACTTGCTGTACAGCCAAGAGAGTATCTGTTATTTTCTGCTTTATTACCAAGGCAGGAGAATAGTGAATCTTACCATACTTCTGGCTGATTATGCAGGGTTGAAAAGGCCAGTCAGTGTCTTTTTGAGAGGGAGTGACCTCTAACATCTGTAAAAATCTTCTTTTAAATTCTTAAACTTATTTCAGAATCATCTCATGACCCTTGCGTTGCTCTTTGTGAAGCCCAATTTAGCAATTTTGGGGGAGACAGAAGCCTTGAAACTTGCTTCTCTATTCACGTAAAACTAACAATGGGCAGGCCACCCTCAGTATTTAAAGATTCAGAGTTTTGATAGGGGTAGGTTTGTAGAAAGATTCGTGTCCTGAGTTTCTTCTATATAGCTTCCTTCAGACTTTTCCTATTCAGAGAACATCCAGTGCTGGGTGCAGCTTCATTGCCCTCTTGTGTGTTTACATGTCTCTCCTGTGATAAGAGGGTTGTTTTGGTGGCACCTTCACTATTCTCTGTTTGTTGAATAGTGCAACATCTTTGACCAGGGGGTGTTTCGGGGATTAAGGAGGTTCAAGGGACTGTGCTTCCCAAGTTATATTGTATAGAAGTGCTTAATTTCTTGCAGCTCCATGTAGTTGCTGAAGCACAGAAGTAATCTGTATTCACTCTTTATTTGACCTAAATTTGGAGAGTTTAGAGTTCTTAATCTTGTCTGTAGAGCAGAGAGGTGGAAGCGCTTAACTTTCTTTCAGTACCCACATTGCCTTGCTGCCTGGGCATCTGACCCTTTTCTATAAACATTGCTTTTTCAGTCCATCTGGCTCTTCAATAGAAAGCTGCTGTTTTATTTATATTGTCATTTATGAAGGAAATTGGAGGGTCACAGCTTTACTTAGGAGAGGTTTTTGCTCCAGGCTTTGATATCCACCAGCTAGGGTATCTTAAGCAGGTTGCTGGTCCACTACTTTCCTTTCCTTTGCCCCATAATTCCTTTTACAATACTGTGAAGAGAGTTCCCCTATCAGATAAGTGGATACTATCTATTTTGCTTGTTAATGGGCAATTTTGAGGATTAATGGGAAGATATAATTTCTTCCCTTAGCAGCTACTTGGAGAGGTACATTCTGGCTGATGGGGGTCCTTACATTTAGTTTCAAAACATACAGTTTCTCCTGTATTTCCTTCTTAACTTTTCTAACTTTGGGTCCAGTTTTTTCATTGTCTCCCCTTCCAGGCAGCTCTATTCTTACAGAGCCATGGCAGGACATTTTAAAATTCCAATAGAAAACACTAAAAGAAAACTCTGTAGAATCACTAGTGACTACTAAGAACCTATTTTCTCAATCTTCCTCCATGTTGTGTTCTTTGTATTCTTGAGATGATAATATATTATGTATTTGAATTGCTGAAAAATTGAAAATGGAGTTTAAGATATATGTATATAAAGCATATGCTGTATTGGTGCAATAATGATAATTAAAAATATGGAAAAAGGTGTTTATTTTTATTTTAATTTATTTAATTACTTTTTAATATAATTGGCAGTACAAATGGGTCAGTAGGTAATAAGAGGACATAAATATTTGTTACTTTTTTTTTTTTTCTTTTAAAGTAGAGCTTTTAGGAAATTGAGAGTAGACAAGCACCAGTGGCTCATTCCTGTAATCCTAGCTACTCAGGAGGTGGAGAGCAAGAGGATCACGGTTCAAAGCCAGCCCAGGCAAATAGTTGGCAAGACCTATCTTGACAAAACTCATCACTAAAAAAGGCTAGTGGAATGACTCAAGTGATAAGAGCACCTGCCTAGCAAGTATGAGGCCCTGAGTTCAAACCCCAGTGCTGCCAAAAAAAAAAAAAAAGCAGGTTGAGACTCATGGTTCTAAACTGACAGAGCACTCATTGTAGTAAATGAATATTTATCATTTACCACTTTAGCTCTTGGTATAGTTAATTTCATTTCCCTTAAATTATCTTTATGACTAAGACCAACTCTCATGTTCCAGAACTGTAATCAGAAATGAAAGGGTTTATTGTAAGAGAACTAGAGTCAGAGTCATAGACTTTGGAAACCAGAAGAGATCTTGAGGTTCTCAGTGATTGTCACAGGAGGTGAATCAGAATAACATGGGTGCAGTAGACCTGCCTTAAAAGAGGTGCTAAAGGCTGGGTATGATGGCTTACATCTGAATCCTACTTACCTGGGAGGCAGAGATTGAGAAGGTTGCAGTTAGAAGCCAGCCCAGGCAAAAAGTTAATGAAATTCCATCTTAGTAAGCCAGGCATGGTGGTACATGTCTGTGGTCCCAGGTATGCAGGAGATGGTAGTAGACTGCTGCCTGCAGCTGGCCCTGGACAAAAATAGGGCACCCTACCTGAAAAACAGCTAAAGTAAAAAAGGGCTTGGGCATGGCTTAAATGGTATAGTGCCTGCCTAGCAAGCTGGAGGCCTCAAACCCCAGTACTACCAAAAAACAAACAACAAAAAAAAAACCCACCAAAACTTTCTAAAAAGGTTCTTCAATCTAAATAAAAAAGCTGCTAATTAATATGAAAACATGAAACTGTAATACTCTGGTAAATGTAAGTAGATTTAGAATAATACTGTGGTGGTATTATAAAAATTACTTACATCTCTAGTAAAAGGTTAAAGGACAAGAATATTAAAAATTTAAACTACAATTATTTGTTTGTTACAAAATATAAAAATACAAATTTATCAAAAAACATGGGAGGGGAAGTGAAAGAGTTTCTGTATGTGATTGAAGTTTTCAGCTTGAAATAGATTCTTAAGTTTTTTATAAGCCTTATGTTAACCACAAAGCAAAAGCTTGTATTAGATGTACAGAAATATATAGGAATCAAAGCACCACAGAAAACCATCAAATCAGAATGGAGAGGAAGAAAGGAATATAAGATCCATAAAACAACTGGAAAGCAACAAAATACTAATGGCGAGTCCTTGCTTACCAATAATTGCTTTGAATGCGAATGGACTAAATTCTCCAATCAAGACACAGAATGGCTGAATGGATTAAAAAAAATGACCCAACCATATGCTAGCTAAAAGATACTCACTTGAATTTTACTTTTACTTTTACTTTTTTCTTATGGTGTTAAGGATTGAACCAGGGCTTTGAGCATGTTAGACATGCCCTCCACCATTGAGCCATATCCCCAGCCCTTAGTTTTTTGAGACAGAATCTCAGGTTGCTTAGGCTGACCTTGAACTCACAATCCTGCCTCAGTCTCCTTAGTGCTGGGATTACAGGTAAGAGCCACCACACCCAGCTCACTTGATTTTTAACGACACAGACTGAAAGTGAGGCGTGGAAAAAGATACTCCATGCAAATGAAACAAAAGAGACAGGGATAGATAGCTATACTTGTCAAAGTAGATGATGTCAAAAACTAATGAGACAAGGTCATTATGTAAGTACAAAGTGGTCAGCTTATCAAGAGGATTATGACAACTGCAAATAGACATACACGTACCAAAGTATGTAAAACAAATTAACATTAGAAGGGAGAAATAGGCAGCAATATAATAATAGCAGGTGACTTCAATCACATTCTCAAGTGCACAGGAAACATTGTTCAAGACAGGACATGTTAGGCCGCAAAACAGATTTCAGATGACTGAAACTGTCTCAAGTTATTTTTTTCTGATTACAAATGGTACGAAGCTAAAAATAACACAAAGCAAAGCGGAAAATTCATAAAAGTGATAATTAGCCATATTCCTGAACAACCAAATGGGTCAAAGAAGGAATCAAAAAGGAAATTAAGGGCCTGGGAGAGTAGTTCAGTGGTAGAGCATTGCCTAGTATGTGTGAGGCTGTAGGCTTGACCCCCAGCATCATTAAAAAAAAAAAAAAAAAACTTTGGGCTGGGTGTGATTGCATACCTGTAATCTTAGCTACTTAAATGGTGGAGATTAGGAGGATTGCAATTTGAGGCCAGCCTGGGCAAAAAGTTAACAAGACCTTATCCAAAAAACTAAAGCAGCATTGGAAGTGTGGCTCAAGTGGTAGAAGAGCTTCTGCTTTGGGAGCTCCTGCAAGTGTGAAGCCCTGAGCTCAAACCCCAGTTGCATACATAACGCACACACAAAAGCCAAAAAGCTGGTGGTGTGGCTTGAGTGATAAGAGTGCTTGTTAAGCAAGTATGAGCCTTGAGTTCAAACCCAGTACCACCACCCCCCCAAAAAAAAAAAAATCTTGAGACGTGAAAATGGAAAGAAACAGCATATTAAACCTACTGGAGATAGCAAATGAAAATTCTAAGCAGGAAATTTATGGTGATAAGTGCCTACATTAGGAAAAAGGGGCTGGAGGTATGATTCAAGTGGTAGAGTGCTTGCCTAGCCAAGCACAAGGCTTGAGTTCAAATCCCAGTACTGCCAAAACAAGAAGAAATAAAAATATCTTGAATGACCTAATGTTCTACTTTAAGGACCTAGAAAAAGAACAAAGAGCCCAAAGTTAGTAGAAGGAAGGAGTAAGAAAAATCACAGTAGAAATAAGTGACTAGTTTTTTTAGAGACTAGAAAACTTCAACACAATCAAGGCCAGATACCATAAGCTCAGAGCTAATATCCTCAAAAGTGAAAAACTGAAAGTTTTTCTCTAATATTAAGTACAGGATGAGGATACCCACTCTCACTACTTCAACAGAGTATTGGCAATTGCAGCTAGAGAATTAGGAAAGATAAATGACTGAAATTGGAAAGGAAGAAGTGAAATTGTCTGTCTGTGGGAGCTACAATGCTATTAGAAAATCTATATATAAAGACTGCCAAAAAACCAGAAATAAGAAATGCAGTGAAGTTGCAGGATCTAAAGTGAACAAAGAAAAATTAGCATTTCTCTACATTATTGATCATCTCTGAAAAACAAAACAAAACCCTATTTAGCCTCAAAAAGGGTAAAATCCTTAGGAATAAGCTTAGCTAAGGAGATAAAAGATGTGTACAATAAAAGCTATAAAATGATTAAAGAAATTGAAGAAGACAAATCTTGTTTATGGACTGGAAGAATTAATATTGTTAAAATATTCATACTACCTACCCAGAGCAATCTACAGAATCAAAGCAATCTCTATCAAAATTCCTTCACAGAAATAAAAATTCTAAACCTTGTATGGAACCATAAAGGACCCTAAATAGCCAAAGTAATCTTGAGCAAAAAGAGCAAACCATTAGACATCACAATTTCCAATTCCAAGCTATGTTATAAAACTACAGTAATCAAAGCACAATTGTGTGCATAAAAATAGGCCCATAAAACAGAATAGAGAGCTCATAAACTCATACACATACAGCCAACTAATTGTTGACGAACCAAGAGTTCACACCGTGGGGTGTGGGGAGGGGAAGGACATAGCTGATTCTTCAGTAAATGGTCTTGGGAGAACTATGTATCTACATGCAAAAAAAAAAAAAAAAAAAGGAAATGGGACCTTTCCCTTACACATACACAAAATTAATTCAAAATAGATTAAAGAGTTACATGTAAGACCTGAAGCCATAAAACTCTTACAAGAAAACAGGAAAGGCTTCTTGATGTTGGTCTTGGCAATGATGTTTTGGATATGTGGAGTACACAGTGAAAAAAAGTTGGCAAACTACATACTAATAAGGGATTAGTACCCCAAATACATAAGGGATTCATACCATTTAAAAGCAAAAATAGTCAAATAACATGCTTAAAAAATGCACAAAGGACCTGTGTTATGTAGCTTTGAAATGATTTCAAATACCTGCTTAAGTATGTGAGCAACATGTTTTGTTGAGTGACATGTTTTGCTTTAATAAGAACTTTTTCCCCTCCTATGAGAATGTTATATTCTACCTTATCAAGCCACACGTGAGTTATTGACCTTAACTACTGGCCCCCAAAACACAAACTTAAGACTTTGACAGACAGTTTGAAAGCTTAGGCTGTGGCATTGGTGGTACTCTATGCCACCCTTCCAGACATTCCCTGAAATCCCCATAAAGCTTGTTAGCTTTAGGGGACCTTGTGTGCTATGGTGGATCTTTACTATGTTGGTCAGAATGTCTCCCAGGAACCTCTAGAAAGCTATGCCTCAAATTTGGGTTAGACTTTACCTCCATAGAGTCCTGCTTCTGATCTTAATTGAGAAACTTAGACTTTAATAATGGGGTTATAATCAAAATTGGAACTCACATATAACCTATGTGGTTAATGTGTTTCCTCTATAAAGTGTATTCCCTCTGAGATACATTCTTGTTATTCCTCTCCACTTTATTGTGAAAAGGAGAAAAAAAAAAAAACCCTCTGGAAAGAAACCATATGATTCACAAAATCAGTAGTATTAAAAAGTCAAAAGATACAAGTGTTGATGAAAATGTGGAAAAAAGGGAGTCCTTTTATACCATTGATAGGAAAGTAAGTGGTACAGCCATTATGAATAACAGTTTGGAGTTTCCTTAAAAAAAAAAAAAAAAGAACTTCCATGTGACCCAGACTGGGTATATATCCCAAGGAAATAAAATCACCACATTAAAGAGACACCTGTACTCCTATGTTCATTGCAGCATTATTCACAATAGTCTCAAGATAATGGAAACAACCTATGAGTTTGCTGACAAATGAATGGATATAGAAAATGTATATATACAATGGAATATTATACACCCTTAAAAAAGAAGGAAATCCTGCTAAACTCATAGAAATTCCATCAAACTCATTGAAACAGTAATGTGGTAATCAAGGGCTAAGTGGTGAGGATAAAAGGAGATAATACGCAAAGGGTACCAACCTTTAGCTATGAGACAGTGAGTATTGGACCGCATGGTAACTATAGTTAATAATAAGGTATTGTGTACTGGAAACTTGCAGAGAGTAGATCTCAAATGCTCTCAACACAAGAAGCCACAAATGTGAGATGATGTTTAATTTCACTTGATTTTGATCGTTTCAGAATATTATGGTCCTGAAATATATGCAATTTTACTAGTCAGACCTCAATATAGGTAAGAAAAAGAGTACATATTTTAAGTAACACACACTGCTCTCTCCTGAGGTTCTGATACAGCTTTCCCCTCCTACAGTGAGTGCTATGGTAGATGTGTTCCTAAGACTCATGAGTTGGAAAATTAATCCCCAGTGCAACAGCGTTGGGAGGTGTAGTCTAAGAACAGATGATTAGTCATGAGGACAGAACCCTCATGGCTGCATTAATGTTGTAATGGGTGTAGGTTAGTTATCAAGAGAGTGGACTTGTTATAAAAGCAAGTTGGCCCTCTGTGGATGTTTCACTCTTGCCCTTTTGCTTTCTGCTGTGGGATGACAAAGGTCCTTGACAGTGGTTGACAGCATGCTCTTGGACTTCCAACCTCCAGGACTTTGAGCCAAATAAACTTAATTGTTTATAAATACCCAGTCTGTGTATTCTGTTATAGCAGCAGAAAGGGACTAAAACATCAGGGCTGTGATTTCCCAAATGGTGACTTTCCTTGTCTTTACTGCAATTCTGAGGCATTGCCTTTGATAGAAGTGTATCATAAACCTTAGGTTTTTGAAAGGGGGAAAATGTGGACACGATCCTAGATGAATTCCCTCAATTGTATTTGATGTGTTCTTTCACTGTTGGAATGTGAACCTGTATCATGCCTCACTTACTGCATTCTAATAACTTTTAGGTAGTCTGCTCGCCTCTAGCTTTCTTACCTGTTACCACCAGAATAATCTTTCTGAAACAAAGCTCTGCTCACATTCCTTACTCCCTTACTCATTGCCTTTAACGATTCTTTGCTTACAGCATAAAGTCTTAAAATATTGTTCTATCCTCAGATCTCAGTTTTCCCCTTCACTTACAACATTGTCCAGCAAACTAGTCATTCTTCAAAATCACGAAGGGAGAGAGCAAGGTGTCTGGCTTTTGGGTAATTCCTTTGTCATGATAGCATCAAAAGAACAAATTCAAGATGGGTGATGTTGAGAAAGGCAAGAAGATTTTTGTTCAGGAGTGTGCCCAGTGCCATACAGTGGAAAAGTGAGGCAAGCACAAGACTGGGCCAAATCTCCGTGGTTTGTTTGGGTGCAAGACAGGTCAGGCCACTGGATTTTCTTACACAGATGCCAACAAGAACAAAGGCATCACCTGGGGAGAGGACACACAGATGGAATCCCAAAAAGTACATCCCTGGAACAAAAATGATCTTCTCTGGCATTAAGAAGAAGGGAGAAAGGGCACACTTGATAGCTTATCTCAAAAAGGCTACCAATGAGTAATAGCCACTGCCTTATTTATTACAAAACAGAATGTCTTGTGGCTTTTTTATGTGTACCATAATTTAATCTCACACCACCATAGTTCAGATTATGAATGACTGACATAATATTTTTGTTGGACAGTCCTAATTTAAGTAAAATAGACTTGTAGTTAAGTGAATGTGGTCTTTTAAAAAAAATTCCATTTAAGTAAATACTATCACTGTTTTCCCTTTCTAAACATATGATTAGACTTAATTAGTAATGTTCAACTTTTCACAGATGGGGAATGCCATCTCAAAACCTAGTAATGATTGGTTTTATATTTGCATTATGTAATTGGTTGTGTGATGTTTAAATGCTGGGAAATTCCCTTCACTATCTCAGAACCAAGCAAGACTCACCTGTGTTTCAATTTGTGATCATTTGTCTGTTAAAGACAGTATTGAAGGTAAGGAAGCGATGTCTGTATTTTTGGTCTTGACTGCTAATTTAAATAGAATTCCCTGTATTTAAAATGCTATCTTTTACTTACTAACAGGCACTTTAGTGTGGTTTATGTATAATATCAAATAAAGAATATTTAACATTTCTCACACAAAAAAATCTTGAATGTTGGGCTTGGGGGCCTGGCCCAAGTGGCAGAGTGCCTGTCTAACAAGTGCAAGGCCCTGAGTTCAAACCCCAATACTGCAAAAACAAAACAAAACAAAAAATCATGAATATTGTGCGTTTGCTAAGATTCTCCGGGCCCCAGATACTTCCCTTCCCTTCTTGTCTGTCATCTTATTGTGTAAGGCTAGCTCAAACACTGTTTAATGAAACATGAGACTGTCCCTCAGTCTAAAAGGAGGCCTCCCTCATTTTGTTCAGACTGTTGTTGAAATTCTCTTCCATATAGGTTTGTAAGCTCTCTGAAGATAAGGGCCATGTTTTCTTCTTTATCTACTTACATTAGTTCCCACACCCTTTTCTGGATGGTAAATGTTCATTAAGTACTTGCTGAATTAGTGATTTCAATGAAGAAGGACTATAAATCAGTAAGGTGAGTTTGCTTTCTTCTTTTATTCATTTTCATGTGAGTTACTCCTAGTGATGTGACATGTATCCTTAAAAAATTTATTAGGATATATTTGATGTACAGGGGGGATTCATTGTGACAATTTCAAATAGGCTTATGTTGTACATTGGTTGGGTCACTTCCACCATCTCTCCCCCTCGACCTCCATACCCCCTTTCAAGCAATTGCAAGAGATTTCATTGTTCTATTTCATAAGGTATATGAAATCCACTAACCATGTTCCTTTACCTTAATCTCCTTCATTTATCCTCCCCCCTCCCACAGGTATGCCCCACTGCACCAATTTTATAGTCCTGTTTTTCATTATTAATTTCTAAGTTAATGTTCAAAGGGATTTCTTGATGTATCCCACTGAGTATGCTTTACTTGGTCCATTCAACCCCTTTATGTGCTTTATCCTTTATATACTTTGTCATAGTTGCAGAAAAACTCATTTCTGTGCTCTCAAGTCTGTCAATACAACAAGGCCAATAAGCAATGATAAAGACAAATTTCACCTTGGTGCATACACTCTTTGTCTTGGGAAAGGAAGACTGGGCAGTGTATAATACAGCTGTGAAAAATCTGGTAGCTTACTATCTCAATTTAACTGTAGTTGGCTAAGATTCATCCCACTTTGCTCTTGGTTTTGTAGACTTTGGAAAACTATCTTCTCTTCCTTCCTTCCTTCCTTCCTTTCACAGCACTGGGGTTTGAACTCAGGGCCTCTTGCTTGCTAGGCGGGTGCTCTTAACACTTGAGACACTCAACCAACCTGAAAACTTTTTATTGTACCTGAAGAAAATATATAGGGGTGTGATTATAGCACTCATACTCAGGATATCCCCATAAATCCCATATTTTATTGAGAAAGAAATGAAAAAGGAAGCACTTTATTTATTTGCAGTTTCTTAAGCCTGGGAATGGGGCCAGGCATGGTGGTTCAATGCCTTAATCTCAGGTACTTGGGAAGTACATATGGGGAGGATGGAGGTTTGAGGCCAGCCTGGATAAAAAGTTAGTGAGATTCTGCCATCTCAGCCAATAATCCAGATGTGATGGCATGCATCTGTAATTCCTGCTATGTGAGAGGCATAGGTAGAAGAGTGGTCCAAGGCCAGCCCTGAGCAAAAAAAAAGACCCTATCCAAAAATAAAGCAAGAAAGGGCTGGGGGCATGGGTGAAGTAGTAGAGTGCTTGCCTATCAAGAGGAAGGGTTTGAGTTCAAACCCCAGTACTGATAAAAAACCAAACCAAAACAAAAAATCGTGGGAATGTATAGGCTTGTGATGGTTTTCACAGCAATTTTATGATTTGACATTTATTTCAAAAATTTTCCTGGATTGTCATTTTTGGTCTTCTGTTGAAAACCATAGGTATGGAGACAGCATATACTTTTAAAAGGTCTAGTATATTTGTATTGTCTACATCTGAGCCAGAAGTAAAACAACTGTCCATTGTGACTCCGTGTTTTTCCCATTAATGTAAGTATAGCAATATTCTCTCAAACAAAATGCATTCAGGTCCACTATTGATTTTTTGGTTTTGTTTTGTTTCTCTTCAATATTTCCTTTATTCTTATGTGAGATTGGAGCACTTTGTGTTTGCTGTATCTGGCTGCATAACAGTATGGCTCCACTAGAGGGCATGATCCCCCTGGCGACTGCAGCACAAGTGTAGGAAATATTAGATTTAGGGATAAAGGGAAGTGTTTAAAAAAGAAAGAAATGAAGACTGGGGGGGAACATTTTATCTATAGAGTCTCAGCCTGTTCCTGATCCAAGGTTTGTCGAGAATGTAGAAAAATAGCTGCATTTTCAGTCATAAAGTGAGGTACAGTATCCCTTTTCAGACTTTTAATACTTAAACATTTGAATGGGGACTATACTTACTAATGACATCTTCTGTGCCCCACCTCCACCCATAATAGATGGTTGGTGGGAAAAGAGAGTAGTGGCCAGCAGTGTGGTTTTGGGAGATGTTGCTTTTGTACAAAATTTTTCTCTGTCACCACTTTTAGATTTTGGGCAAATTACTTGACCTTTGCTTCATATGTTTGCCTGTTTCCTCATATGTAAAATGAGGATAATAGCACTTAGTTCATGGAGTTATTGTGACAATAAAATGAGTTTAAAATTGAATTGCTGCTAGTGGAATGGCTCAAGTGGTAGAGCGCCTGCCTAGCAAGTGTGAGTCCCTGAGTTCAAACCCCAGTACCACAAAAATAAATAAATAAACAAAAATTGAAGTGCTTATGATTTTTTCCTTCAGGTTATTAGCTTTATGATAGGTTTCCTCACTGACTGAAATAATGAAAGAATGTCATTTCAAAAACAAACAAAAAGGAAATAATAAAAGTGGTCAGAACAGGAGCTGGCACAAGGCACATGGTAAATTCCATGTACTATCTGCTTCTACCGCTACTGCTAGTATACCTGCTGCTGCTGGGGTGGTGGTTGTCACCCTGGCTTACTAGCGTGTATGGTATGGTGTTAGGGCAAATGACATTGCATTAGGTCCAAGAAAGCTGCCTCAGTCTTGATCATGAAGTGGGAGGATCACCCAATAGGGGAGAAATGAACAGTAAGGGATGATGGGGGAACATACTATAGAGAACCAGCTTGCATAACCAGACTGAGTCTATAGGGGGACCAAACTCTTCATTTGGTCTTGGCAGTTCTGCTCAGCTCCCTTTGTAGGTTTTATATTATATAGACTTTCATATAATTAAGAAACCCAATACCACCTGCCTCCTGATCATTGGTCCTTTGCTAGGTGAGGTGCTTTATATAGATTGTTCCATTTAATGTATGCAAACCTCCAAGGCAAGCAATATGGTTATCTCTGCCTTACAGATGAGGATACACAGGCATAGAGGTTAAAAAACTTTACTCACTTGTACCTAAAGTGACACTATACTAGTATCAAAGACAATGGTTAATAAATTGATCTCAGCCTACCTCTGCAGCTTGCATAGAAAGAGCATATATGTACATATAAATGTATATATACAAATCTGACTATATTCACCTGATATTCCATCAGCAGTGATTGAATTATAATGCTCTGTTTCATTCTTCAGTGCCTTTGCACCCTGGTCTTTTTGCCCTAAATAACTACATGACTTGATATTATGGTTTAGATGTGAAGTATTCTTAGGCTCATGTGTCCACCATCTCCTGGATCTGTTGTTGAGAGGTAATTGGGTCATGAAGGTCTGACCTAATCAGTGGATTAATCTATTGTTAGATTCATAGTTTGATGGCATTATTGGGAGGAAACTGTTATTGGTGGGGCCTCATTAGCAGATGTAGGTCAACTGGGGGAATGTCCTTGGGTGCGATATCTTGTCCCAGCCCCCTTTCTATATCTTCCTCTGCCTCCTGTTTCCCATGAGATGAGCCACTTTGCTCCACGTCATGCTCCTCACTGTGACTTTCTGCCTCACCCTAAGAGGGCCCAAATGCAACAGAGCCAAGGAACCATGGACTGAAACCTCTGAAACTGTGACCCAAATAAATCTTCCCTCATTTTAGGCTGTTTATATTAGGCATTTGTCACAGCAACCAAAAGCTAACTAACACACTTAAGCATATAAAGCTTTGTCATGGTTGTAAAAAAACTTGTATCTATGCTCCAGAGGTATTTTTATAAATTCCCATTTATCCATGGTACAACTTTTCCTGATAGCTCAAGCAGAAATAGTCCTTCTTTCTTCTTGGTGCTACAATTGCATAGCATACAGCTGGGTATTGTGCCTCTGCTACAGTATTAAAATAATTGATTATATGTTTCTCTATTTTTTTGTAGTAGAAATCATGTTGCTTTCCTCCCCTTCCCACTAATATATTTGGTACTGGGTAAAGACAGAAAATAAAAGGGAATAAGGAAACCTAGGAAACAACTGGTATTACAGAAAGGTGAGTGTGTTAAAGCGCATACCGACAGATAATTGTGTTGAGATTCACTTAAGATAAAAATAAATCTAGATTTCATACCTTCATCTTATTCTCAGTACGCCTTTCATTTCGTCTCCCTCTCCCATTGAGTCGTCCCCCTACCATGTTTGTCTCACACACAAATTCCATTATTATTGCTAATTTTATTGTTTTAGACATATATTCTGCATATGAGTGAAAACGTAAACTATCTGGCTTTTTGAGTTTGACTTATTTCATTCACTCAGTATGATGATCTTTGGTTCCATCCATTTTCCAGCAAACAGCATAATTTCATTCTTTATGGCTAATACTCCACTGTGCATTTTTACTACATTTTCTGCATCCATTCATCTGTTGATGGGCACCCACGTTCATTCCCTGCTTGGCTATTGTGAATAGTGCTGAGATAAATGTGGGTGTGTATGTGTCTCTTGCATGTTGACTTACACTCCTTTGGATATATTCTCAAGGGTGGTACAGCAGCATCATAAGGTAGTTTTATTTTTAGCTTTTTGATGAACCTCCATACTGATTTCCATAGTGGCTGGACTAATTTACATTCCCATCAATAGTGTATGAGGGTTTCTTTTTCCCACCATCATTGCCAGCATTTGTTATTTTTGTTTTCTTGCTGATTGTCATCTGACTAGAGTGTGATGGAATCTCAGCGTAGTTTGGATTTGCATTTCCTTTATGGCTAAGCTTGTTGAATATGTCTTTGTTGTGTTTATTAGCCTTTTGTACTTCTACTGAGAAGTGTTTAATTCATTTGTCCATTTATTAACTGGATTGTATGTTCTTTTGATGTTTAACTTTTTGAGCTGTTTGTGTGTTTTGGCTATTAATCCTTTACTTGGTGAATAGCATGCACAGATTTTCTTCCATTCTGTTAATTGTCTCTTCATTCTGGTAATTGTTTCCTTTGATGTGCAGAAGTTTTAAAATTTGATGTAATTCCATTGTCAATTCTTGTTCTTATTTCCCGTGTGATTGGAGCTCTATTCAGAAAATACTTGTCTATGCCTATATCTTCACGAGTTTTCCCGCAGTATTTCCAAAATTACAGTTTTACATTAACATTTTTGATCCATTTTCAATTGACTTCTGTACCAGATGAAAGATAGGGTCTAGTTTCAGTTTTTGCAGGTAGATAATAATTTTCCCAGTATCATTTGTTGAAGAGTCTGTGTTTTCTCCATTGGGTTCCTTTGTCAAATTTCAGATGGTTGTAGCAATGTGGATTGATTTTTGGCTCTTCCCTTCCATTCCATTAGTCTTTGTGTCTGTTTTTGTGCCAGTACCAACTGTGCTTCCATATGAATTTTAAGAGTGATTTTTATATATCTGTGAAGAATAACATAGGGATTTTGTTAGGGATTACACTGAATTTGTAGATTGCTTTTGATAGTATAGCCATTTTCACAATATTAATTCTGTCAATACATGAGCCTAGGAGAACTTTCCATCTTCTGGTGTCTTCTTTAATTTCTTTCTTCAAGACTTTATAGTTTTCATTGGCTTATTCCTGGATATGTATGTATGTATTTATTTTAAGGCTATTTGTGAATGGAATTGTTTTTCTAATTTCTTTCTCATCCTGTTTATTGTTTTAATATAGAAAAGCTGCTGATTTTTATATGTCAATTTTATATCCTGCTATTTTGCCAAAGGTAGTAATCAGATCTAGGAATTTTTGGTGGAATCTTTAGGGTCTTTTGTTTATCATAGTATTGTGAAATAGGAATAATTTAGCCAGTTCCTTCCCTAGTTGAAACCCTTTTATTTCTTTCTTTTGTATTGCTCTGGCTAGGAATTCCAGTATTATATTGAATAAAAGTGGGCAGAGTGGGCACCCTTGTCTCATTCCTGACTTTGCAGGAAATGATGTAAGTTTTTCTCTATTTAGTACAATGTTGGCTATTGGTTTGTTATACAGAGCCTCTATTATGTTGATATCCATTCCTTCTATTCCTAATTTCTTCAGAGCTTTTATCATGAAAGAATGTTGAATTTTGTCAAAGGCTTTCTATGTGTTTATTGAGAGGATCAAGTGACTTTTGTCCTTGATTCTGTTTATGTGCTGTATTACATTTGTTTTTTTATTTTTATTTTTATTTTTTATTGTTTTACTATTCATATGTGCATACAAGGCTTGGGTCATTTCTCCCCCCTGCCCCCACCCCCTCCCTTACCACCCACTCTGCCCCCTCCCTCTCCCCCCCACCCCCTCAATACCCAGCAGAAACTATTTTGCCCTTATTTCTAATTTTGTTGTAGAGAGAGTATAAGCAATACTAGGAAGGAACAAGGGTTTTTGCTGGTTGAGATAAGGATAGCTATACAGGGCATTGACTCACTTTAATTTCCTGTGCATGTGTGTTACCTTCTAGGTTAATTCTTTTTGATTAACCTTTTCTCTAGTTCCTGGTCCCCTTTTCCTATTGGCCTCAGTTGCTTTTAAGGTATATGCTTTAGCTTCTCTGCGTTCAGGGCAACAAATGCTAGCTAATTTTTTAGGTGTCTTACCTATCCTCACCCCTCCCTTGTGTGCTCTCGCTATTATCATGTGCTCAAAGTCCAATCCCCTTGTTGTGTTTGCCCTTGATCTAATGTCCACATATGAGGGAGAACATATGATTTTTGGTCTTTTGGGCCAGGCTAACCTCACTCAGAATGATGTTCTACAACTCCATCCATTTACCAGCGAATGATAACATTTCGTTCTTCATGGCTGCATAAAATTTCATTGTGTATAGATACCACATTTTCTTTTTTTTTTCTTTTCTTTTTCAATTTTTTTTCTTTTATTATTCATATGTGCATACAAGGCTTGGGTCATTTCTCCCCCCTGCCCCCACCCCCTCCCTTACCACCCACTCCCCCCCTCCCTCTCACCCCAACCCCCTCAATACTCAGCAGAAACTATTTTGCCCTTACTTCTAATTTTGTTGTAGAGAGAGTATAAGCAATAATAGGAAGGAACAAGGGTTTTTGCTGGTTGAAATAAGGATAGCTATACAGGGCATTGACTCAAATTGATTTCCTGTGAGAGTGTGTTACCTTCTAGGTTAATTCTTTTTGATCTAACCTTTTCTCTAGTTCCTAGTCCTCTTCTTCTATTGGCCTCAGTTGCTTTTAAGGTATCTGCTTTAGCTTCTCTGCGTTAAGGGCAACAAATGCTAGCTAATTTTTTAGGTGTCTCACCTATCCTCACCCCTCCCTTGTGTGCTCTCTTATCATGTGCTCAAAGTCCAATCCCATTGTTGTGTTTGCCCTTGATCTAATGTCCACATATGAGGGAGAACATATGATTTTTGGTCTTTTGGGCCAGGCTAACCTCACTCAGAATGATGTTCTCCAATTCCATCCATTTACCAGCGAATGATAACATTTCGTTCTTCTTCATGGCTGCATAAAATTCCATTGTGTATAGATACCACATTTTCTTAATCCATTCGTCAGTGCTGGGACATCTTGGCTGTTTCCATAACTTGGCTATTGTGAATAGTGCCGCAGTAAACATGGGTGTGCAGGTGCCTCTGGAGTAACCTGTGTCACAGTCTTTTGGGTATATCCCCAAGAGTTGTATCGCTGGATCAAATAGTAGATTAATGTCTAGCTTTTTAAGTAGCCTCCAAATTTTTTTCCAGAGTGGTTGTACTAGTTTACATTCCCACCAACAGTGTAAGAGGGTTCCTTTTTCCCCACATCCTCGCCAACACCTGTTGATGGTGGTGTTGCTAGTGATGGCTATTCTAACAGGGGTGAGATGGAATCTTAGTGTGGTTTTAATTTGCATTTCCTTTATTGCTAGAGATGGTGAGCATTTTTTCATGTGTTTTTTGGCCATTTGAATTTCTTCTTTTGAGAAAGTTCTGTTTAGTTCACTTGCCCATTTCTTTATTGGTTCATTAGTTTTGGGAGAATTTAGTTTTTTAAGTTCCCTATATATTCTGGTTATCAGTCCTTTGTCTGATGTGTAGTTGGCAAATATTTTCTCCCAATCTGTGGGTGTTCCCTTCAGTTTAGAGACCATTTCTTTTGATGACCAGAAGCTTTTTAGCTTTATGAGGTCCCATTTATCTATGCTATCTCTTAGTTGCTTGCTGCTGGGGTTTCGTTGAGAAAGTTCTTACCTATACCTACTAACTTCAGAGTAGTTCCTACTCTTTCCTGTATCAACTTTAGAGTTTGTGGTCTGATATTAAGATCCTTGACCATTTTGAGTTAAAATTGGTATAGGGTGATATACATGGATCTAGTTTCAGTTTTTTGCAGACTGCTAACCAGTTTTCCCAGCAGTTTTTGTTGAAGAGGCTGCTATTTCTCCATCGTATATTTTTAGCTCCTTTGTCAAAGACAAGTTGGTTATAGTTGTGTGGCTTCATATCCGGGTCCTCTATTCTGTTCCACTGGTCTTCATGTCTGTTTTTGTGCCAGTACCATGCTGTTTTTATTGTTACTGCTTTGTAATATAGTTTGAAGTCAGGTATTGTGATACCTCCTGCATTGTTCTTTTGACTGAATATTGCCTTGGCTATTCTTGGCCTCTTATGTTTCCATATAAATTTCACAGTAGATTTTTCATCTCTTTAATGAATGTCATTGGAATTTTGATGGGAATTGCATTAAACATGTAGATTACTTTTGGGAGTATTGACATTTTTATTATGTTGATTCTACCAATCCATGAGCATGGGAGATCTCTCCACTTTCTATAGTCTTCCTCAATCTCTTTCTTCAGAAGTTTATAGTTTTCCTTGTAGAGGTCTTTCATATCTTTTGTTAGGTTTACACCTAGGTATTTGATTTTGTTTGAGGCTATTGTAAATGGAATTGTTTTCATACATTCTTTTTCAGTTTGCTCCTTGTTAGTGTATAGAAATGCTAAAGATTTTTCTATGTTGATTTTATATCCTGCTAATGATTTTTCTATGTTGATTTTATATAGCTTTGCTATAGCTATTGATGATGTCTAGAAGCTTCTGAGTAGAGTTTTTTGGGTCTTTAAGGTATAGGATCATGTCATCTGCAAATAGGGATATGTTGACAGTTTTTTTACCTATTTGTATTCCTTTTATTCCTTCTTCTTGCCTAATTGCTCTGGCTAGGAATTCCAGTACTATGTTGAATAGGAGTGGAGATAGTGGGCATCCTTGTCTGATTCCTGATTTTAGAGGGAATGGTTTCAGTTTTTCTCCATTAAGTATAATGCTGGCTGTAGGTTTGTCATATATAGCTTTTATAATGTTGAGGTACTTTCCTTCTATTCCTAGTTTTCTTAGAGCTTTTATCATGAAATAGTGTTGGATCTTATCAAAGGCTTTTTCTGCATCTATTGAGATGATCAAGTGGTTTTTGTCTTTGCTTCTGTTAATGTGGTTTATTACGTTTATTGATTTTCGTATGTTGAACCACCCCTGCATCCCTGGGATGAAGCCTACCTGGTCGTGGTGGATAATCTTTTTGATGTGTTGCTGAATTCGATTTGCCATTATTTTGTTGAGGATTTTTGCATCAATGTTCATTAAGGAGATTGGCCTATAGTTCTCCTTTTTGGAGGTGTCTTTGCCTGGTTTTGGGATAAGTGTAATACTGGCTTCATAAAATGTGTTTGGCAGTTTTCCTTCCCTTTCTATTTCATGGAACAGTTTAAGGAGGGTTGGTATCAGTTCTTCTTTAAAGGTCTGATAGAATTCAGCAGAGAATCCATCAGGTCCTGGACTTTTCTTTTTGGGGAGACTCTTGATTGCTGCTTCAATTTCATTTTGTGTTATAGGTCTATTCAGGTGATTAATTTCCTCTTGGTTCAGTTTTGGATGGTCATATGTATCTAGAAATCTGTCCATTTCTTTTAGATTTTCAAATTTATTTGAATATAGGTTCTCAAAGTAGTCTCTGATGATTTCCTGGACTTCCATGGTGTTTGTTGTTATCTCCCCTTTTGCATTCCTGATTCTACTAATTTGGGTTTCTTCTCTCCTCATTTTATTCAGGTTTGCCAGGGGTCTATCAATCTTGTTTATTTTTTCAAAGAACCAACTTTTTGTTTCATTAATTCTTTGTATGGTTTTTTTGGTTTCTATTTTGTTGATTTCAGCTCTTATTTTTATAATTTCTCTCCTTCTATTTGTTTTGGGATTTGCTTGTTCTTGTTTTTCTAGGAGTTTGAGATGTATCATTAGGTCATTGATTTGGGATCTTTCAGTCTTTTTAATATATACACTCATGGCTATAAACTTTCTTCTCAGGACTGCCTTAGCTGTGTACCATAGGTTCCAGTAGGTTGTGTTTTCATTTTCATTGACTTCCAGGAACTTTTTAATTTCCTCTTTTATTGCATCGATGATCCATTCTTCATTAAGTAATGAGTTATTTAGTTTCCAGCTGTTTGCATGTTTTTTGTCTTTACTTTTGTTGTTGAGTTCTACTTTTACTGCATTGTGTATAATTTCTATTTTCTTATATTTGCTGAGACTTGCTTTGTGCCCTAGGATATGATCTATTTTGGAGAAGGTTCCATGGTCTGCTGAGAAGAATGTATATTGTGTAGAAGTTGGATGAAATGTTCTGTAGACATCAGCTAGGTCCATTTCATCTATTGTATATTTTAGATCTAGGATTTCTTTATTGATTTTTTGTTTGGATGACCTATCTATTGATGATAATAGGGTGTTAAAGTGTCCCACAACCACCGTGTTGGCGTTAATATATGTTTTTAGGTCTTTCAGGGTATGTTTGATGAAATTGGGTGCGTTGACATTGGGTGCATATAGGTTGATGATTATTATTTCCTTTTGGTCTATTTCCCCTTTTATTAGTATGGAATGTCCTTCTTTATCTCATTTGATCAATGTAGGTTTGAAGTCTACTTTGTCAGAGGTAAGTATTGCTACTCCTGCCTGTTTTCGGGGGCCATTGGCTTGGTAAATCTTCTTCCAGCCTTTCATCCTAAGCCTATGCTGATTTCTGTCGGTGAGAAGGGTCTCCTGTAAGCAACAAATTGTTGGATCTTCTTTTTTAATCCATTTTGTCAAACGGTGTCTTTTGATGGGTGAATTAAGTCCGTTAACATTAAGCGTAAGTACTGATAGGTATGTGGTGATTCCTGTCATTTAATTGTCTTAGTTGTGTGAAGGTTTGATTGTGTGTACCTAAGTTGAGGTTACTCTCTACTGTCTTGCTTTTTCTTTTCCTGTGGTTTGGTGCTGCCTGTCTTTTCATGGTTAAGTTGGGTTTCACTTTCTGTGTGCAGAATGCCTTGCAGAATCTTTTGTAGTGGTGGCTTTGTGGTCACATATTGTTTTAGTTTCTGCTTCTCATGGAAGACTTTTATTGCTCCATCTATTTTGAATGATAGTTCTGCTGGGTAGAATATCCTGGGGTTGAAGTTATTTTCATTCAGTGCCTGGAAGATCTCACCCCACACTCTTCTTGCTTTTAATGTTTCTGTTGAGAAGTCTGCTGTGATTTTGATGGGTTTACCTTTGTATGTTACTTGTTCTTTCTCTCTTACAGCCTTCAATATTCTTTCCCTAGTTTCTGAACTTGTTGTTTTAATTATGATATGTCATGGGGTAGTTCTATTTTGATCTGGTCTGTTTGGTGTCCTGGAGGCCTCTTGCATCTGTATGGGAATATCTTTCTCTAGATTTGGGAAATTTTCTTTTATTATTTTATTGAATATATTACGCATTCCTTTCGCTTGCACCTCTTCTCCTTCTTCGATGCCCATGATTCTCAAGTTTGGTCTTTTGATGGAGTCGGTGAATTCTTGCATTTTCTTTTCACAGGTCTTGAGTTGTTTAATTAATAGTTCTTTGGTTTTTCCTTTAATTACTATTTCATCTTCAGGTTCTGAGATTCTGTCTTCTGTTTGTTCTATTCTGCTGGATTGGTCTTCTGTTTTGTTTTGCAGTTCTGTTTCGTTCTTTTTTCTGAGGTTTTCCATATCCTGGCTGGTTTCCTCTTTAATGTTGTCTATTTTTGTCCTGAGTTCATTTATCTGTTTATTCATCCTGTTTTCTGTTTCACTTTGGTGTTTAAATAGTGCTTCTATGGTTTCCTTTATTTCTTCTTTTGCTTTTTCAAATTCTCTATTTTTGTTGTCTTGGAATTTTTTGAGTGTCTACTGTACATTTTGGTTGACCATATCCAGTATTATCTCTATAAAATTCTCATTTAGTACCTGTAGTATGTCTTCTTTAAATTATTCTTGTGGGCTTCATTGGGTCCTTTGCCATAGTTTATCTTCATTTTGTTGGAGTCTGGATATGAGTATCTGGTTTCTTCATTCCCCTCTGGTTCCTGTACTAATTTTTTGCTGTGGGGAAACTGGTTTCCCTATTTTTTCTGTCTTCCCGTCATTGTCTTTGGTGTTATTACTGTCCCTGTACTGTGTGCAAATAGTATTTTCTAGCTTGTAATAATAACAATGGTAATATTTAGAGTGGAAGGGTGAGAGGAGATGGAAAGCAAGAAGTTAAAGAAAAGGGAAAAACAAACAGACAAGGAGGAGAAAACAGAACTAGGAATCACAAAGAAAGTTTCAAATGTATAAACAGGGAGCATTACTGTACTAATCGACAGTAAACTGAATAGGCATTACAGAGACAGAGAGAGGATTGAAAATAAAAAATAATAAAAAAGATAAGAATAAAATAAAAATAAGTAAATGAAAGAAATATATTTATATATATAAATATAAAATAAAAGAAACCGAAAAATAGAAAATTTAAAAAAACCAAAAAAACCAAAAAACCTCCAAGTTCAAATGCAATGAAGTTTCAGTCTTAATAATTTGGGTGTCCGTCTCAGTCTCTAATCCTGGAGATGGTGCCTCAGATGTTGTTCTGTATTTGTCTCATCAAATGGGATGCATAAATTAGAACAAAACTACACACACACACACACACACACACACACACACACAAACCCCACCAAGTGTCCCAAGTTCAAATGCAATACAGTTTCAGTAAGTTTTTCAGCATGCAGGTGTAATTCGGTTGTTCTCTCATCAAAGGTAGGGAAAAAAGGAAAAAAAAAGGGTCTGGAGACAGTTCTTTGAATGGTATCTGCAGCTGTGGCTTGCCTGCCTGCTGCTGTCAGCCTGCTGTTGCTGGCGGCGTTATTTATGCAGATCTCTGGGGTGAGCTTAGCACTCACCTGGCCCTGCAGGCTTTGTTTACTCAGAGTTTTCCTGTGTGCCTCTGCTACAAGCTTTCCCCTTTCCAAGCACTGGGGAAGGTGACACTGCATCCACTTTCTCAGGCCTGTGTGTTTATTTACAGTTCATGTGGAAAGTGGGTCTTCCCCCCTCTCCTGTGCAGTTTTCCTCCCACTGCCCACTTTTACAGGCTTTCCTCCTCCTGATTACTGGGCGGTGCTGCTGCCCCTGCCAGCTGCCATGTTTGTTTACAGTTCACATAGGAAGTGGGTCTTCCCTCCTCTCCTGTGGAGTTTTCCTCCCTGTGCCACTCTCACAAGCTTTTCCACTCCTGGTTGCTGGGCGCGTGCCCCTGTTCCCACCAGAGCCTCTCCAGCCTGCCTGGCTTGTTTATTTACAGTCCTGGGAAGGCTTCCCTTCCCCCAGTCTTTGGCGCTCAGTGCACCCCACCCTCTTTCCCGTGTGTCTTTATTGTTCTTTTTGCTTATTACTCAGTTTCTCTTTTTTTCCCAGGTGGAGGTCAGTCTGTCCAGTGGGCTATGCTGCTCTGGCCCAGGCTTGTCTGTGGGAGTACTGCAGTACTGCAAAGCTCACCTGGTTCATGTCTTCCCAAGCCATCTGGGTGTGGGCGACTGGCGGCCCTGGGGGCCCTCCTTGTTTCTCCGTTTAACATGAAGTGGAGATTCCCTGCGCCGGCTGGAAGTGTGGAGCTGTCAAAGTTTTGCCTCTTCTCTGTGGTTTTCCTGCAAAGTGTTTCTCCAGCGTCTCTCCAAGATTTCACTATAGGAGGCTTGCTTTCTGCTTTGCTCCTCTAGCTGCCATCTTGGAATCTCTTCTACATTTGTTGATTTGTGTATGTTGAACCATCTTTGCATTTCTAGAATGAAGCCAAGTTGATTGTGGTGGATGAAATTATTGGTCTTTTTCCTACCTCAGACCACATAAATTTTTATTTCAAACTTATGGGATTTTCCTCTCAACTTTTTATCATGAGTATTCTTTTTCTGATGGTACCAGGGCTTGAACTCAGGGTCTCAGATGCTCTACCACTCAACGCACTCTGCCAGCCCTATCACGGATCTTTTCAGTCAGGGATTGAATGAATAGTACATCTGGTACCCAACTAACTACAATCTATATTTAATAATTACTAACATTTGACTATATATATTATTTGCTGTATCATTTAGCAGTAAATTTCATATGATGACATTTTATGTATCTTCTAACATTGTCATTCTTCCACAAAATCGTATGATTATCACATTTAAGAAATTTAACAAGTATTTCCTAATATTATGAGCTACATTTTCTGTACTCAAGTAGCTTCAGTTGTCCTTAAGATGTTTATTATGGCTGTTCTGTTCAGTCAAGTCACGTTAAGTTTTATTTTATTCAAATTTATTTATTATTGATTGCAGTGCTACAGTTTGAACTTAGGGCCTCATGCTTGCTAGGCAGGGATTCTAACACTTGATCTATACTTCCAGCCCCCAAATTTTTATTTTTTAATTGGCACATAGTAATTGTGTATTTCTTTTATGGGAAACAGTGTGATATTTTAATTCATGTATGCAATGTGTGATGATCAGAGCAGGGTAATTGGCATATTCATTCCCTTAAACAGTAATCATTTATTTTTGTGTTGGGAACATTCAAAGTCATCTCTACCAGTTACTTGGCAATGATTAATTCCTGTTAATGAATGTTATCCTACTGTACTCTAGGAACCCTGCTGCCACTAGCCATCTCTCTCTATTCTTTCCTTCCACACACCTTTCCCAGGATATGGGAACTATTATAATATTATATTCCCTAATTCTGGGAGATCAGTTTTTTGCTACCACATATAAGTGAGAAGGGACAACATTTGCTGTTCTGTGCCTGATTTATTGTACCTAACATAATGTCCTCTTGTTCCATCCATGTTGCTGCAAATGACAGAATTTTATTCTTTTACATGGCCAAATAATATTCTATTCTGTGTATGTGTGTGTATTTATACACCAAATTTTCTTCATTCATACACTAATTTCTTTTTTTTGGTAGGACTGGGGTTTGAACTCAGGGCTTTGTGCTTGCAAAGCAGACACTCTACTTCTTGAGCCACTAGTCTGTTTTGTCTGGATATTTTGGAGACAGGGTCTCACAAACTATTTGCCGAGGCTAGTCTTGAACTGTGATCTTCCTGATCTCAGCCTCCCAAGTAGATAGGATTACAGGCATGAACCAGTGGTGCTCAGCTCATTTTCCATTACTTTATACATTCAACATTTCAACAATCTTGGCTATTGTTTTTAGTGCATCAGTAAACAAAGGATGCATATATCTCTTCAATATGCTGAGTTCGTTTTCTCTGTATATATACTGAGAAGTGGGGTAGCAGTATCATTAGGCCAATTTAATTTTTTGAGGAAACTTCGTACTGTTTTACATAATGACTGTATTAATTTGCAGTCCCAAGAGAAGTATATATTACTTCCCTTTTCTCTGCATTTTCAGTAGCATTTGTTATGTTTTGCTTTTGTGATAATAGCCATTCTGACTGGGGTGAGATGATGTCTCATTGTGGTTTTGGTTTGCATTTTCCTGATGGTTAGTGATGTTGAAGATTTTTTCATACGTATTATGACCATTTGTGTTCTTTTAAGAAAAGTTTATTTAGATCATTTGCCCAGTTTTCAAATTGGACATTGTAAACTTTTTGTGTTCTTTACATATTGTGGATATTAACACCTTATCAGATGAATAGTTTGCAATTTTTCTACTATTCTTTAGGTTGTTTCTTTACTATATTTACTGTTTCCTTTGCTGTGCAGAACCCCTTTACATGATGCAATCCCATTTATTTTAATCTTTTATTGTCAGTGCTTCTAGGGCATTATCCAAAAGATAAAAGCCTATGCTGATATCTTGAAATCTTTCCCTTGTTTTCTTCCAGTAGTTTAAGTTGTATAGTTAAGTCTTTGATCTATTTTGAGTTTAGTTTTGTATACTGTGAGAGGGGTCAAGTGAAATCAGTTATAAGATTTCAAAAACAGTGTGGATAAGCCACATCCTTACATCATTTTTGGTAGAAGAAACACAGAAAACAACATGAAAACATTTCTAGCAATAGAAAGAAATGTAGTTGCCTTCTCATCTGTTGTTAAAATAGCACCTTTACCTTGAAAACACAGTGTGTGTGTGTGTGTATGTGTACTTGTGTGCTTTATTGTTGCTAATTGGTATACCACTGGAAAACCTTTCAAAGCACTGAAAAAGTAACAATATCTAATAAGTTTCTTGTCTTTTAAGTAACTTGCCAAAGTAAATGAAATGGTCACTGATTATCTTGTTACAAAATGCAAAATAACCTAACAAATATCTTGTTTTTATGGGATTAACAATATTGAGGTATTACAATGACTTCTGACACCAGCTACTTGGAATCAGACCAGTTTCTATAGGTTAAGGGAATGCCTCCTCAAGACTGCCCTTACATCAGATTCCAACCATAAGTCTAGGAATTCCCAGTTTTGATCAACTGACTACAAATGTAGCAGTTCCCATTAGCCCCTCAGGTTCCATGGTTTGCTAGAATATCACTGAACTCAGGATTGTGCCATACTTATATAGGCTTATTATATTCTAAAGGTTAGAAATGACAGCTAAGGGAGAGACAAATAGGGTGAGGTGTAGGAGGGTCTCAAATGTGAAACTTCCATTGAACCAATGTATATGTCACCTTTGTAGCAGAATATTGCCAAGTAGGGGAACTCATCTGAGCTTTGATGTTGAGAGATTTTATTGGGGTTTATTACGTAAGTGTGAGTGATTGAATCATTAATCATGACATTGAACTAATTCTGCAGCATTTCTTCCCTGCCTGGGTTGTTCTCTCATGGGTCAAGACCACAACACTCATCAAATGGTTAGTGTTTCTGGCGTGGCCAGCCCCTGACCTGAATTATCTTGCTAGCATAAACTATTAAGGCCACCCCCTGCTCCATGAATAACCTCTGTATTATAAAGTATCAGTGTCTACCATGAATGATGCAGGTATTCTTATTACTTGGGAAATGTGAAAGGGTTTAGAGGTTACCTCCCAGGAACTGGCACAAAGGCTAGACAAATTTCTTCTTCCACAGGTAAACAGCAACATGATGCAAAGTGCAGAGTAAAGGTACACCATCAATTTCTCACGGACTTTCACACTTCATGATAGATACCTTATCAAACATGGCATGTGGCTAATACTGAATCCATATGGAATTAGCAAAGCCTCTTTTCCTTAAAATCATAAGTAAATATAAATAGAAGTTCTATTTAAGATGTTCACAAATTCTTTATCTACGTGAAGTTTGAACCATATTCATCCATATATGATTTGACTGAATGGATCCAACTTTATTTGCTTCAAAAGCTCCTTCTCTAATTTGAGAAGTGTCAATAAGAAACTCAGACTCTTTCCTTCCAAAATCTCCAACATGCAGTCCTTATTCTGAAAAATTTCCAGGAGCATTTTCTGCATATTGACTTTGTTTTGTTGAAAAAGTTTTGTTAACCATTCTGGACCTTGCAATTCAGCTAATTGATGAAGGCAAAGTAAGAAGAGAGGGAAATGGGTGCCACTCTCCAGTGGTTGAGCTAGTTCTGAAGTGCTCACCAGCTCTGAAATGTGGTACAAGCTGCAAACTGTGCTAAAGATGATTTCACCTAGGTGATGTCAAGCTCCAGATTGGGGCATTGATCTATAATATTCAGGAAAGCCTGCATAAAGTTGTCACTTGTTATTCCTTCCTTTTTGAGTAAAACGAGCAAAGAATTAGCCTTTTTTTTTTTTTAATCTTCATCACTTCTATCCAGTGACAAGATGCTCACTTTGCTTAACATCTCAGGAAGAAATTGTTTAGGAGCTCTCATTTCTCTTATACCTTTACAGCCTTGTTTGCATTTCCATTGTTCAGATATTCAGTCATAATGGTTTCAGTAGGGTTAAGTACTTCTTCCTTCAATGATGGTAGCTTTTTGTTGGTCTTGGAAGACTTTTACTGGATAGGTGTTGTTTTAGTTTTGAGACAAAGGTGAGGTGTCTGTCCCAGAGGTGGTGTTTGAGCACATGGTGGTTGTGCACTAGGAGGAATCATAGTTAGCTGAGGCTGAAGCTTTGGCACTTGATTTTTCTTCGTTAGGAATCACTGAGTAGGCCACAGGCTAATCAGTTTTCTTATAAGCTCCCCTCCCATCTCTCCAAATTGTGACTGTGTGGGAGGCATGGTATGTTCCACACGTCCATTGAAAAGCTGATTTGAACAGTGACATCCCATGGTGGGTGAAAAATCTATCCTTCACAACTCTTGGGACAGTACCAATTCTGCTACCTGGCATCTGTCCAAACATAGCAAGTTCTCCCAGTGGGTCCCTGTCCATTTTCATCTTGGGTGGTATGAATGGTCCCTTCAAAAAGAAATCACTTCTCATCCTTTGAGCCATAGGAACAGCAATAAACATTCTTCAACCTTTTACTGTATCTTGATGGATTTGATTGCTCATCTTTGGTCCATTGTCAGGAAAAGCTTCTCTGGGAACCTTATGCAACTCTATGGTATCCTGCAGCAGGAAATGAGTCCTCCCTGGCAATTCCTTACTTAACATCAAGGAGCAAAGTACTGATCAATTAGGGACTTGGCTCATTCATGGTATAATATAGGTCCCACTGTCCTCATTATCTGACAGAGCCAAGTCCTATCTCATGTCTTTGAGTTGGACCTTCTTCTTTTCCAAAAGCTCTCGTTTTGATGCACTTATGAAGGATTAGGTTCATGAATAAGATCAAGCTTTCCAAGTTCTCCAATGAGTTTGATGTGCCTCAGAATCTTTATCTTTAGGAATAGCTCTTTGTTTCTTCTCCTCAGGGAAGAGGGAATTTTCATAGATGTCAGCATTTCTGGTTCAGTTTTCAAATTTATCTTATAATTTGGGAATTAGGAAGTATCTGAATGTTGTGCTTTGCTTCTGTTCTGGTTGACTCTCTGCTGCTGGGCCATCAAAATTTGGTGCATCTTCTGCCAATTGGAGACATAACTGATCATACAGTGATGGTTCTTGTAGGGCTTTGTCCACAATTAGTAACATGACTCCTTTAAGGATGAGTTTGGACTCTACATCCACATTAAGGAGCTCAAGAAATAGCCTGTCAACCTTTTCAGGAGTAAGCTTATTTACTATGCGTCGTACTTTCCTGAAGAGTTCATCATGTTGCTTTTCTTCATTTGTGGAGTTGTTTGCTGTGGAGCTGTCATCGTGTCTAGTGCTTCGTGCAGGAATCCATTTCTGAGTGTTTTGCCCTGGGGTTTTCCACAGGAACTCACTGTTGTCAGTAGTCTTGGGATAGTTATGACTTCCATAGAGCTCTGACTTGCTCTATTATTGGGAGGAGTGATTATTATTGTGAGGAAGTTGTGTGCACACCTGCCTGTGTGTTAGTGCTTGTTAGGTGAAATAACCAAGTGCAGAAAACTTGTAAGTCCCACATCTTTTTGTCATACCATTTCCCACTAGGTAGTTTACTCCTAGACAAAACACTATATGAGGAAGGGCAAGGTAGGTGTCTGTGGTAGGGTAGGGTAGAGGACAGTAATGGTCTGGCACAGGGGCTCAGAGATTAAGAAAAGTGACTATGCAGAGGGTTGCTTGACAAGGGGTATTGGATCCCAAGCAGAGTGAGGAAAACAACACCCTGGGGTGAGAGTGTGTCTGACTTGGAGAACCAGAGCCTGAGCATGGTAATCAGGTTGTCCACACATGGCATTGGCTTGGGACAGAGTACTGGGGGAAAAAAGGACTGAGGAAGGTGTACACAATAGGAACAGCTTGGTATGGGACATCAGAGTCTGAAAGGTGGAGAAGGCATCAGTGTAGTTGGGTGGTCAGGTGCAGGGAGTCTGAGCAGAAGCAGGGTGAGGAGGATGCCTGTACATAGTATTAGCTCCAATATGGATTGGGGATTCAGAACCTAAAGGGTCTGAGAACATCCTTTAGAGGATAGAATAGGTATGGCTTTCAGATATAGGAAGGGGAAGGAGAATGTGGAGAGCCCAGTGTGGAAACTCAGAGCCTATCAAAATAAGGAAGGCATCCTTGCAGGGAGGTGGAGTACATTGCATGTGGTATCAGAGTCCAGGCTGGATGAAGAAAGTATCTATGCAGAAAGTAGACCTGGTGAGTGTTTTAGATACTGAGTAGTATAAGGTTTTGTCCATGTGGTTTGGTAGCCCAGTACGGTCAGTCAGAACCTTCTAGGTGTGGAGGGCTTCTGCCAATGTGAGTACCCTTGTGTGGGGTGTTAGATCTCAGGGAGATTCACTATCAGGACTCCGAGTACAAGCAGAGAAAAGGAGGCTTCCCTATGGAGGGTGGGTTAGCCCAGGGTGTCAGAACCTCAGTTGGTGAGGAAGGTGTCCTTAGAGGATGTTGGATGTCCATGTGGGAGAACACCCAGGCAGAGGGAGGAGGGTATCTGTGCAAGAGACAGGGGATTGGATTGGGCACTAGAGTCCAACCAGGAGAGAAGGGCATCTTAGCAGGAGATGAATGGCACCAAAGGTGGAAGATTGGTAATATCCAGAAGATTACTCAAGGAAGAGGATAAGTTATAGAAAATGAACACAGGTTTCTTACTGTCACAGAAGGGAATTGGAAATATGGAAGTAGAGAGAACGGAAGGAAAATCCTATGGTATTGGATTGAAATTAAAAGCATTAGCTTGAACTCATGGTTTTTAGTGCATTTAGATATAGAAATATAATGGAAATCAGTGTAAATGTGTGTGTGTGTTCATGTGTATGTTTGTGTTAGCTGAGAAGGGGAATTATCTGAGGGCGATTAAAGAAGGGAATCATTTCAAGAGCTGAAGGCAGAGAGTCTTATTGTGAGCTGGCATCATGTCTGTGGAAAGGTCTGTCATGGAAGATTTAATTTTGGAGTGGTTTCCTCTTGGCTTTTCAGAAAAAAAAATCTTTAGCACTCAATTTAAATTCATCCCCTTCTATATTGTGATTAAATTTTAACTATCCTAACTTAAAAATAGTGTTATGAAACTGTAGAGATGTTTGTTGAGGAGCCGTGAGTATTAAAAGGAGAGAGAAGTGAGGAATAAAAGATGGTCTCAGCCATTGTTGTGCATCACTGGATAAATGGATGAAGAAAATGTGGCATACATATGTACTGGAGTTTTACTCAAGCATAAAGAAGAATGAAATTCTTTTGTTTTCAGGGAAATGGATGGGACTGGAGACCATTGCATTAAGAGAAATAAGCCAGTCTCCCAAAAACAAGTATTGTATATTTTCTCTCATGTGTGAAATATAGGGTATGGGAAGAGCATGAAAATGAAAGGGGGATGTGAAAGGGAGCAAGGAGGGGAGTTAAGAAAGTAATGCGGGGTGAATATAATCAAAGTACATTATATGAATATATGGAAATGTCATGATGAAACAGTTACTTCGTACAATTAATATATGCTTATAAAAGAAAGATGGTCTCCTCCTCCAACATCTAATAATGAGCTGCTCTCAGGAGTTCTTGGGTGACCAGTAGCAAAATGGATGGAGCTTCATGATGGAGTTAGTTAAAAACAACAGGAAACACGGAGCTGAGAGGAATAGCTTCAGAAGGAATAAGATTCACTTTGTCATTCCCACCACACTAGAGCAGCTGACTTGAAAGTGGGGAGGCCCACATCTGAGGTAAGTCTATGGTCCTCTTAGAATGTTGCTAGAATGTACCTAGCAGTTGCTTGATCAGTCAGAAATGTTGGGGCTGATTCAGTATGAACAAGTGTTTGCTCAGATTGCTTGGTTTATAAGTAATTCTGTGGAACATATGAATTTTATTTTTGCTGGTGAGTTTCGAGAACACAGTTCTCAGGAAAGTCTTTAATTGCTTGGTTCCTCTTTTCCTTTCCTTCCTATTTTTTTCTCTTGCTTGTTGAGTTCCCAGACTTGTTATATTTGCATAGCTCTAATGAGTGTGTTTAAAAGCTATAATTCTCACTGTGCTGGTCTTGGGGATGGGACCTCTGTCTGTGGAGGTTCCAAATTGTGGTTTGTATCTCTCATGTGATACCTCTTAGGGGTTCGTGCCTATTTAGTGCCTCTGTTCTTATCTAATTGATTGCTAAGACAATTTACCATCATGTTTGGCTCTCATTTATAAGTGTGTTTTTTTAAAGGAAGAAATGAAACTGATTTTCTGAAGAAAGCGGAAAGTCTCTTTTCAATATGGCTTTGGAAAACATTTATGATGAAGTGAATTTGAAAAATGAATCCAAGTCCTCAGGCACTGACACAGACATTCCTGAAGGTAAAAAAAATTTTTTTCTGGTAATTCAAATTAATGATGAAATAAAGGATGAAGTGAGAGTTATAAGCAAGGCTTGGGTGATGTTAGTTGTTTGTTTCGTAGTGGCTGAGTCAGGGAAACATAGGCATCTCAGCAGATTGAGTTGCCTGTAAATAACCATTAAGGGGATGTAGAGTTTTAGAGCTGGACAGAAAAGATTTGAGATACCATCTTCATGTTGAGCATTTAGAGAAAAACATACTCTCTATATTGTATATTCTTCTACATATAAATATACATAAATCCTACATATTTAAAAAAATGAGATCATATTACATAATACTGTTTTTTGTCCTTCTCCACTTGTTAGTATATTGTAACTTTTTTCCTTTCTTTTTCTTTTATTTTATCATTTTTACATGTTCTTACATGTGTATAAATTGTTTGTAATACCCCCCCACCCCGCCCCGCTCCCTTCGCCTCTTGCTTCTGGGCAGAACCTGTTCCGCCCTCTTGTTTTCTGATTTTGTTGAAGAGAAAACATAGGAGAGAATAAGAAAGACACAGAGTTTTTGCTTGCTTGAGACAAAGATAGCTGTACAGAGAGATTCCTAGCATTGCTTCCATGGACTTGTGTATTGCAACCCACATTGGTTCATCTCTACCAGACTGCTTCTCTACTTCCTGGTCCCCTTCCCATAGTGGCCTCTGCCAGTTTAAGATTACTATTTTCGCTCCTCTGCAGTGAGCACATCAACCACATTCAAGTTTTAGGTTTCCTTTCCTTTCCCTATTCCTCCTATGTGTGTTCTCCCCTTAGTGAGTGACCCATGTCCAATAATACTACTGCATTTATTTTACATTGATAATTGGCATATGAGGGAGAACATGTGATTTTTGGCCTTCTGATTCTGACTAACTTCACTTAAGGTAATGTTCTCCAGTTCTACCCATTTATTTGCGAATGACAAAATTTCATTCTTCTTTGTGGCTGAATAAAATTTCATTGTATATAAATACCACATTTTTAAAATTCATTCATTGGTAGTGGGGCATCTTGGCTGTTTCCATAGCTTGGCTATTGTGAATAGTGCTGCAGTAAACATGGGTGTACAGGTGCCTTTGTAATAACCTGAGTCACATTCCTTTGGGTATATCCCTAGGAGTGCTATTGCTGGATCATATGGCAGGTTTATGTTTAGTTTTTTAAGAAGCCTCCATATTGTTTTCTAAAGTTGTTGTACTAGCTTACATTCCCACTAGTAGTGTATGGGGGTTCCTTTTTCCCTGCATCATTGCCAACATTTGTTGTTGTTGGTGTTCTTGATGATGGCTATTCTAATAGGAGTGAGGTGGAATCTTAGTGTGGTTTTGATTTGCATTTCCTTTATGGCCAGGGATGGTGAGCATTTTTTCATTTGTTTTTTGGTCATTTGGACTTCTTCCTTTGAAACAGTTCTGTTTAGTTCAGTTGCCCACTGAACTAATTAATTCATTAATTTTAAAATTAATTCATTAATTTTTGGGGAGTTTAGTTTTCTGAGCTCCCTATATATTCTGGTTATCAGTCATTTGTGTGATGTATAGCAAGCAAATATTTTCTCTCACTCTGTGTGTGGGCTCTTCAATTTAGAGACAATTTCTTTTGTTGTGTAGATATTTTTTAATTTCATGTAGTCCCATTTGTCCATCATTTCTTGTAGTTGCTGGGCTGCTAGAGTTCTACTGAGGAAGTCCTTGACTATATCTATTGCTTCCAGGGTATTTTGTGTTCTTTCATGTTAACTGCAAGGTTTCAGGTCTGAGATTAAGGTCCTTAATCCACTTTGAGTTGATACTCATGCAGGGTGACAGGCATGGATCTAGTTTCAGTTTTCTACAGGCAGATAGCCCCTTTCCCCAACACCATTAGTTGAAGAGGCTGTCTTTCTCTATTGTATGTTTTTGGTGCCTTTGTCAAAAATGAGGTGGGTGTAGCTGGATGGATTCATATCTGGGTCCTCTATTTTGTTCTTCATATCTGTTTTTGGGCCAGTACCATGCTGTTTTTATTGCTATAGCTCTGTAGTATAGTTTGAAATTGGGTATTGTGGTACCTCCAGTGGTGCTCTTTTTGCTCAGTATTCCCTTGACTATTCGCATCTTTTTGTGTTTCCAAATATACTTCAGGGTAAATTTTTCAGTCTCTGTGATGAATGCTATTGGGATTTTGATGGGAATTGCATTGAACATGTAGATTGATTTTGGTAGAATAGCCATTTTTACTATGTTGATTCTGCCAATCCATGAGCATGGGAGATCTTTCTGCCTTCTGTAATCTTCTTCAACCTCTCTCTTCAGGGGTTTGTAATTCTCCTTGTAGAGGTCATTTACATACTCTGTTAAGTTTATTCCTAGGTATTTGATTTTTTTTGAGGCTATTGTAAATGGAATTGTTTTTCTATATTCTTTCTCAATTTGATCATTTTTATTGTATAGAAAGACTACTGATTTCTGTAAGTTGATTTTGTATCCTGTTATGTTGCTGAAGTTATTTATGCTGTCTAGGGGTTTTTGGGTGTAGTTTTTTGGGCTTTTGAGGCATAGGATCATGTTGTCTGCAAACAGAGATACTTTGACAGTTTCCTTACCTATTTTTATTCCTTTTATTACTTCTTCTTGCCTTATTGTTCTGGCTAGGAATTTCAGGACTATGTTGAATAGGAGTGGAGAGTGGGCATCTTTGTCTCATTCCTGACTTTAGGGGAAATGGTTTCAGTATTTCCCCATTAAGTATGATGTTGGCTATTGGTTTGTCATATATAGCCTTTATAATGTTGAGGTACATTCCTTCTATTCCTAGTTTTCTTAGAGCTTTTATCATGAAGTGGTGGTGAATCTTATCAAAGGCTTTTCTGCTTCTATTGAGATGATCAAGTAGTTTTTGTCTTTGCTTCTAGTAATGTGCTTTATTACATTTATTGATTTACATATGTTGAACCAACCCTGCATTCCTGGGATGAAGCTGACTTGGTTATTGTGAATGATCTTTCTGATCTGTTGTTCAATTTGGTTTGCCATTATTTTATTAAGGATTTTTGCATCAGTGTTCATTAAGGAGATTGGCCTGTAGTTCTCCTTTTTGGATATGTCCTTGTCTGGTTTTGGGATGAGTGCAATGCTTCTTCATAGAATGAAGTTCCCTTTGCATTTCATGGAAAAGTTTAAGGAGTTTTGGCATTAGTTCTTCTTTGAAGGTCTGGTAGAATTCAACTGATAATCCGTTATGTCCTGGATTTTTCTTTTTTGAGAGACTTTTTATTGCTGCTTCAATTTCTTTTTGTGTTATAGATCTACTCAGGTGGTTAATATCCTCTTGGCTCAGTTTTGGATGGTCATATGTGTCTAGAAATTTTTCCATTTCTTCAAGACTTTCAATTTATTGGAATATAGGTTCTCAAAGTAGTCTGGTATGATTCCCTTGGTGTTTGTTATTTTCTCCCCCTTTTATTACTGATTTTACTAATTTGGGTCTTTTCCCTCCTCATTTTAGTCATATTTGCCAGGGGTTTTTCAATCTTGTTTATTTTTTCAAGAACCAGCTTTTTGTTTTGTCGAATCTTTGTATGGTTTTTAAGGTCTCTATTTCATTAATTTTGGCCCTTATTTTTATATTTATCTCCTTCTGCTTGTTTTGCATTTTTCTTGCTCTTGTTTTTCTGGGAGTTTGAGATGTAGTACTAGGTCATTTATTTGAGAGCTTTCTTTCTTTTTATATGTGCACTCATGACTATAAACTTTCCTCTTAGGACTGCTGTGTCTCATAGGTTCTGGGAGGTGGTGTTTTCATTTTCATTAACTTCCAGAAACCTTTTGATTTCCTCTCTTATTTCTTCTATGACCCATTGATTGTTGAGGCATATGTTATTCAGCCTCCAATTATTTACATATTTTCTGCTGTTGTTTTTGAGTTCTAGTTTTAATGCATTGTGATCAGATAGAATGCAGGGGATTATTTCTATTTTCTTATATTTGTTGACGCTTACTTTGTGCCCTAAGATATGATCTATTTTGGAGAACGTTCCATGGATTGCTGAGAAAAATGTATATTGAGCTGTCATTGGATGAAATATTCTGTAGGCATCAGCTAGGTCCATTTATTCTATGGTGTGATTTAGTTCCAGAATTTCTTTGTTGTTTTTTTGTTTGGATGACCTATCTATTGGTGATAGAGGGGTATTAAAGTCTCCCACCACCACTGTGTTGGAGTCTATATATGCTTTTAAGTCCTTTAGTATATGTTTGATGAAATTGTGTGCACTGACATTTACTTTTGATGTCTTGTACCTTTTATTAGTTTGAAGTGTCCTTCTTTATCTTATTTGACTAATGTAAGTTTGAAGTCTAATTTGTCTGACATAAGTATTGCTATTCCTGCCTGTTTTTTGGAGTCATTGGCTTAGTAAATCTTCTTCTAGCCTTTTACCCTAAGCTAGTGTTTATTTCTGTTAATAAGATGGGTCTCTTGTAAACAACAGATTGTCGGATCCTCCTTTTTAATCCAGTTTGCCAAATGGTATCTTTTGATGGGGGAGTTGAGTCCCTTGACAGTCAGTGTTAATGTTGATTGGTATGTGGTGATTCCTGCTATTTAGTTGTTTTTGTTGTTTAAGGGTTTGATTGTGTGCAGCCAAATCAGTGCAACTCTGATTACTTTTTTTTTTCTCCTGTAGTTTGATATTTCCCATCCTCTTGTGGTTTTGTTTGCTTTCATCCTCTCTGTGCAGAATTCCCTGTAGAATCTTCTGTAGCGGTGGCTTGGTGGTCATATATCGTTTTCATTTCTGTTTATTGTGGAAGATTTTTATTGCTCATCAATTTTGAATGATAGTTTTGCTGGGTAGAGTATTCTTAGGCTGAAGTTATTTTCATTCAGTGCTTGAAATACCTCACTCCATGCCCTTCTTGCTTTTAAGGTTTCTGTTGGGAAATCTGCTGTTATTTTGATGAGTTTACCTTTATATGTTATTTATATTTTCTCTCTTATAGCCTTCAATACTCTTTCTCTGTTCTTCATGCTTGTTGTTTTAATGATAATATGCTGTGGGAAGGTTCTATTTTGGTCAAGTGTTTTTGGTGTCCTGGAGGCTTCCTGTATCTGGATGGGCAAAATGTCCTCAAGGTTTAGGAAATTTTCTGTTATTATTTTATTGAATATATTACCTAGCCCTTTGGTGTGCACCTCTTCTCCTTCTTCAATGCCTATGATTCTCAGGTTTGGTCTTTTGATGGAGTCACTGAGTTCTTGCATATTCCTTTCACAGCTTTTGAATTGTTTGACTAAGATTTCTTCTGCTTTTTCTTCAATTTCTATTTTATCCTTGAGCTCTGAGATTCTGTCTTCCACTTGTTCTAGTCTGCTGGAGTGGCCTGTCACTGTGTTTTTTGTTTGACTAAAGATACTTTTCATTTCTAAGATTTCTGTTTCATTCTCTTTTCTGAGGTTTTCCACATTCTTGTTCAATTACTCTTTTATATTTTGTGCTGTCATCTTTAATTTATATATCTCTTTTTATAGTATCCTTTGTTTCACTTTGGCGTTTGTTGAAGTCCTCTCTGAATTCCTTTATTTGTTTCTGTGTCTTCTCATGTTCTTTATTTTTGGTGTCTTGAAATTTCTTGAGTGCGTCTTGTGCATTCTGGTTAACCATGTCTAGTGTCTTCTCCATGAATTTCTCAGTGATATTTTTCCAAGATTTCCTCTTTGAGGGTTTTTATATGGGTGTTCAGACTGCCTAGGGGCTGTGCTGGATTATTTTCTCGGGGTGGGGGGGTTGCTAGGGGAGTTGCGTGTTGTGAGTCATGCTCACCTATTTGTTCTGCAGTTTCACACAAGCAGTTTTGGAGCTGGGTGGTGGAGAGAAATGGCCCCATTTTTTTCAGTGTGGCACGGCATGGGGCTGCTTTCCATGGGCTAAGAGTGCAGGATGTCACAGAATTTGATTTTGATTGATGCCCTGTCTTCTGCTTGTTGGGAGTAAAAAAGAAAGATAGAAAAAAAAAGAAAGGAGAAAAGAAAAATAAAAGAAAGAAGAAGAAAAAAAAGGGAAACTGCTGGGAGTTTTTTTTTTTTCTGCAGGTCAGACATGCTTTGCTGGCTATTCCATGTGGGATTTTTGTGCTGTTAGGTGGAATTAAAGGCTAATTTAAGGGTCAGTCTTTGAGTTTTATCTTCACCTAATGTGATGGTGGTTATTATTTTGGCTAGGAGCAATCAGAATTAGCCAAGTGTAGCTCCGATGTCTTGAGGCAGTTTCTCATGTTGCAGAGTTTAGGATTTCTGATTCCCTACCCTAGCCACCATTTTCAGTATATTGTAACTTTAAGAAAATAGTTTGTACTTATTTGGTAGTTTTATCTTGAAGGAAGGTTTGTCCCCTCCCCCCACATAGTGCTGGGAATTGAACCCGGGTCCTCGCACAAGCTAAGCAAGGGGTCTTCTAGTAAGCCACACCTTCCACCCAGATAATGGATTTTACTCAAGATGTGACTAAAAAAGACTAGCCTTGTTCTAAAAACATGAAGTATGAATATAAAGATTTATCTGCTTTATCATACTATAATATTGGAAACAAATTTAAAGATAATTAAAAAATACAACAAAATACAATACAACCATAATAAAGAATATTAAAGAAGAAAATATGGTGACATGAAAAATGTTCATGTTACAATGAAAAAGAAAAAAGTAGGTCAAAGAGCAGTATCTTTGATGTAAAAACTATGTGGGAAAACATTCATTTATGCTTTAAAACTTGCTGAAAGGATATATTGCAAAAATATTAAATTATCAACAGCTGGAATTTGTGCTTTTATGTATTTTGTAATGTCTCTACAATGAGCATCATTATTTCTTGCTTTTCCTTTTGTACATAATTTCGAATATCTATACTATTAATAATTGTGTGTCAGGGAAGAAAAGGGAGAAGAAGAAGAAGAGGAAGTAAGAAAAGAATTTATTACTCATGAAACTAATTTGGTTTCTCCTTCAGGCCATAAAAAGAAGATTACGTCTCACCAAAGCAATCTGGGTTTTTCCATCCTGCTGCTTGTCTCATTGTTGATATTTTTCCTGCTGTTAGCAGTGTTTTTCTCTGTTTCTTTCATCAGTAAGTATGAGAAGTGAATCAATAAGCAATGTCTACCCCATGCAAAGAGAAGGTGTTTATTAGTAACTGACTCTTATCAATGGATTTTGTAGAAACCCAAAAAAGAAAGTTTCTCTTTTTTTTTTCATTTTTCTTTTATTATTCATATGTGCATACAAGGCTTGGTTCATTTCTCCCCCCTGCCCCCACCCCCTCCCTTACCACTCACTCCGCCCACTCCCTCTCCCCTCCCCAATACCCAGCAGAAACTATTTTGCCCTTATCTCTAATTTTGTTGTAGAGAGAGTATAAGCAATAATAGGAAGGAACAAGGGTTTTTGCTGGTTGAAATAAGGATAGCTATACAGGGCATTGACTCACATTGATTTCCTGTGCGTGGGTGTTACCTTCTAGGTTAATTCTTTTTGATCTAACCTTTTCTCTAGTACCTGTTCCCCTTTTCCAATTGGCCTCAGTTGCTTTAAGGTGTCTGCTTTAGTTTCTCTGCGTTAAGGGCAACAAATGCTAGCTAGTTTTTTAGGTGTCTTACATATCCTCACCCCTTCCTTGTGTGCTCTCGCTTTTATCATGTGCTAATAGTCCAATCCCCTTGTTGTGTTTGCCCTTGATCTAATGTCCACATATGAGGGAGAACATACGATTTTTGGTCTTTTGAGCCAGGCTAACCTCACTCAGAATGATGTTCTCCAATTCCATCCATTTACCAGCGAATGATAACATTTCGTTCTTCTTCATGGCTGCATAGAATTCCATTGTGTATAGATACCACATTTTCTTAATCCATTCATCAGTGCTGGGACATCTTGGCTGTTTCCATAACTTGGCTATTGTGAATAGTGCCGTAATAAACATGGATGTGCAGGTGCCTCTGGAGTAACAGTCTTTTGGGTATATCCCCAAGAGTGGTATTGCTGGATCAAATGGTAGATCGATGTCCATCTTTTTAAGTAGCCTCCAAATTTTTTTCCAGAGTGGTTGTACTAGTCTATATTCCCACCAACAGTGTAAGAGGGTTCCTTTTTTCCCGCATCCTCGCCAACACCTGTTGTTGGTGGTGTTGCTGATGATGGCTATTCTAACAGGGGTGAGGTGGAATCTTAGCGTGGTTTTAATTTGCATTTCCTTTATTGCTAGAGATGGTGAGCATTTTTTCATGTGTTTTCTGGCCATTTGAATTTCTTCTTTTGAGAAAGTTCTGTTTAGTTCACATGCCCATTTCTTTATTGGTTCATTAGTTTTGGGAGAATTTAGTTTTTTAAGTTCCCTGTATATTCTGGTTATCAGTCCTTTGTATGATGTGTAGCTGGCAAATATTTTCTCCCACTCTGTGGGTGTTCTCTTCAGTTTAGAGACCATTTCTTTTGATGATCAGAAGCTTTTTAGTTTTATGAGGTCCCATTTATCTATGCTATCTCTTAGTTGCTGTGCTGCTGGGGTTTCATTGAGAAAGTTCTTACCTATACCTACTAACTCCAGAGTATTTCCTACTCTTTCTTGTATCAACTTAAGAGTTTGGGGTCTGATATTAAGATCCTTGATCCATTTTGAGTTAATCTTGGTATAGGGTGATATACATGGATCTAGTTTCAGTTTTTTGCAGACTGCTAACCAGTTTTCCCAGCAGTTTTTGTTGAAGAGGCTGCTATTTCTCCATCGTATATTTTTAGCTCCTTTGTCAAAGATAAGTTGCTCATAGTTGTGTGGCTTCATATCTGGATCCTCTATTCTGTTCCACTGGTCTTCATGTCTGTTTTTGTGTCAGTACCATGCTGTTTTTATTGTTATTGCTTTGTAATATAGTTTGAAGTCAGGTATTGTGATACCTCCTGCATTGTTCTTTTGACTGAGTATTGCCTTGGCTATTCGTGGCCTCTTGTGTTTCCATATAAATTTAACAGTAGATTTTTCAATCTCTTTAATGAATGTCATTGGAATTTTGATGGGAATTGCATTAAACATGTAGATTACTTTTGGGAGTATTGACATTTTTACTATGTTGATTCTACCAATCCATGAGCATGGGAGATCTCTCCACTTTCTATAGTCTTCCTCAATCTCTTTCTTCAGAGGTGTATAGTTTTCCTTGTAGAGGTCTTTCACATCTTTTGTTAGGTTTACACCTAGGTATTTGATTTTTTTTGAGGCTATTGTAAATGGAATTGTTTTCATATATTCTTTTTCAGTTTGTTCATTATTAGTGTATAGAAATGCTAATGATTTTTCTATGTTGATTTTATATCCTGCTACCTTGCTATAACTATTGATGATGTCTAGAAGCTTCTGAGTAGAGTTTTTTGGGTCTTTAAGGTATAGGATCATGTCGTCTGCAAATAGGGATATTTTGAGAGTTTCTTTACCTATTTGTATTCCTTTTATTCCTTCTTCTTGCCTAATTGCTCTGGCTAGGAATTCCAGTACTATGTTGAATAGGAGTGGAGATAGTGGGCATCCTTGTCTGGTTCCTGATTTTAGAGGGAATGGTTTCAGTTTTTCTCCATTAAGTATAATACTTTAATGTATTTATTGTGTTCTGTCTTTTCATTTGAAAGCTTTCTGTTTGGTTCTATTACCAATTTATTGATTGGATTACTTGTGTTTTGCTGTTTAATTTTTTGAGTTCTTCATAATTCTAGATATTAACATCTGTTGGATGAATACCTGGCAACAATTTTCTCCTTCTGTAAGTTGTTTATTTCCTATGTTGATTGTTTCTTTTGCTATGCAGAAGCCTTTTAATTTGATGTGATTTCATTTGTCATTTGTTGCCCTTATTTTCTGAGCTATTGGAGTCCTCTTCAGAAAGTTATTGCATATGCCTGTATCTCAAAGTGTTTCCCCTATGTTTTCCTAGATAGTTGAAAAGTGTCATATGGTATACTAGGGACTCTGATCCATTTTGAGTCCTTTTCAATACAGGGTGACAGATAGGTATCTAGTTTTCACAGCACAACATGTTAAGGAGGATTTTTTTTGTATGTAAGTTTAAAATGGCACTTTTACCAAGAACAGATAACTATAGCTGCTTGGGATTTTTTTCTAGGTATTCTGCTGTTCTATAACATTGGTCTGTGTGTGCTATTTTTTTTTTTTTTGGTCACTTCTATGCTGGTTTTGTTACTATAGCTGTGTAGTATAATTTGAAGACAGATATTGGGATCCCTTCAGGATTAGCCATTTTCTCAGGATTGCTTTGGCTATTTGGAGTCTTTCACATTTCTATATAAGTTTTAGGATTTTTTTTTAATTAAAAAATTTTTTGTTTACTATTCATTTATTCACATGTGCATACATTGTTTGGGTCATTTCTCCCCCCTGCCCCCCTTGCTTCCAGGCAGAACGTGTTCTGCCTTTATCTCTAATTTTGTTGAAGAGAAAACATAAGCATAATAAAGAAGACAAAGCATTTTTGCTAGTTGAGTTAAGAATAGCTATACAGAGAGATTCCTAGCATTGCTTTCATGTACAAATGTGTTACAACCCAACTTGATTCATCTCTAACTGATCTTTATACTGATTCCTGATCCCCTTCTCATGATAACCTCTGCCACTTTAAGGTTTCTGTATTAGTTCCTCTGGAGTGGGGACATCAAACGCTTTCATGTTTTGGGTTTTCTACCTATTCCTATACCTCCTGTATGTGCTCTCCCCTTGTCATGTGACCTAAGTCCAACAACATTGTTGTATTTGCCCTAGATCTAAAGTCTGCATATGAGGGAGAACATACGATTTTTGGTCTTCTGAGTCTGGCTAACCTCCCTCAGAATGATGTTCTCCAGTTCCATCCATTTACCTGCAAATGATAACATTTCATTCTTCTTCATGGCTGCATAAATTCCATTGTGTACAAATCCCACTTTTTCTTGATCCATTCGTCAGTAGTGGGGCATCTTGATTGTTTCCATAACTTGGCTATTGTGAATAGTGCTGCAATAAACATGGGTGTGCAGGTGCCTCTGGAGTAACCTGTGTTGCATTCCTTTGGGTATATCCCCAGGAGTGGGATTACTGGATCATGTGGCAGATCTATGTTTAGATTTTAAAGAAGCCTCCAAATTTTTTTCCAGAGGGGTTGCACCAGCTTGCATTGTCACCAGCAGTGTATCAGGGCTCCGTTGGTAGTGTTTTTGATGATGGCTATTCTAACAAGGGTGAAGTGGAATCTTAGTGTGGTTTTGATTTGCATTTCCTTTATGGCTAGAGATGGTGAGCATTTTTTCATGTGTTTTCTGGCCATTTGAATTTCTTCTTTTGAGAAAGATCTGTTCAGTTCAGTTGCCCATTTCTTAATTGGTTCATTGATTTTTAGGAGAGTTTAGTTTCTGAAGTTCCTTACATATTCTGGTATCAGTCCTTTGTCTGATGTGTAGCTGGCAAATATTTTCTCCCACTCTGTGGGTGGTCTCCTCAGTTTAGAGATCATTTTTTTTTTGTTGTGCAGAAGCTTTTTAATTTTATGAAGTACGATTTGTCTATCCTTTCTCTTAGTTGCTGAGCTGCTGGGGTTCTATTGAGGAAGTCCTTACCTATACATATTAGTTCCAGAGTGGTTTCTGCTCCTTCCTGTACTACCTTCAGAGTTAGGGGTCTGATATTAAGGTCCTTGATCCATTTTGAGTTGATACTACTACAGGGTGATAGACATGGATGTAGTTTCAGTTTCTTGCAGATGGATAACCACTTTTTACAGCAACATTTGTTGAAGAGGCTGTCTTTTCTCCATCATATATTTTTGGCACCTTTGTCAAAAATGAGGTGGGTATAGTTGTGTGGATTTATATCTGGGTCCTCTATTTTGTTCCACTGGTCTTCATGTCTGTTTTTATTGCTATTGCTTTGTAATATAGTTTGAAGTCAAGTATTGTGATACCTCCAGCATTGCTCTTTTTCCTGAGTATTGCCTTGGCTATTTGCAGTCCCTTGTGTTTCCTCATGAACTTTAGGGTAGATTTTTCAATCTCTGTGATGAATGTCATTGAGATTTTGATGGAAATTGCATTAAACATGTAGATTGCTTTTGGTAGTACAGCCATTTTTACTATGTTGATTCTGCCAATCCATGAGAATGGGAGATCTTTCCATCTTCTATAGTCTTCCTTGATCTCTTTCTTCAGGAGATTGAAATTCTCCTTGCAGAGGTCATTCACATCCTTTGTTAAGTTTAATTCTAGGTATTTGATTTTTTTTTGAGGCTATTGTAAATGGAATTGTTTCCATATATTCCTTCTCAGTTTGTTCGTTGTTAGTGTATAGAAAAGCTAATGATTTTTGTAAGTTGATTTTTGTATCCTGCCACCTTGCTATACCTGTTTATGGTGTCTAAGAGTTTTTGAGTAGAGTTTTTTGGGTCTTTAAGGTATAGGATCATATCATCTGCAAATAGGGATATTTTGACAGTTTCTTTACCTATTTGTATTCCTTTTATTTCTTCTTCTTGCATAATTGATCTGGCTAGAAATTCCAATACTATGTTGAATAGGAGTGGGGATAGTGGGCACTCTTGTCTCCCTCCTGATTTTAGGGGAAATGGTTTCAGTTTTTCACCATTAATTATGATGTTGGCTGTAGGTTTGTCATATGTATCCTTTACAATGTTGAGGTACATTCCTTCTATTCCTAGTTTTCTTAGGGCGTTTATCATGAAATGGTGTTGGATCTTGTCGAAGGCATTTTCTGCATCTATTGAGATGATCAAGTGGTTTTTGTCTTTGCTTCTATTAATGTGCTGTATTACATTTATAGATTTGCATGTGTTGAACCACCCCTGCATCCCTGGGATGAAGCCGGTTTGGTCATGGTGTATGATCTTTCTGATGTATTGTTGGATTCGGTTTGTCATTATTTTATTGAGGATTTTTGCATTGATATTCATTAAGGAAATTGACCTGTTGTTCTCCTTTTTGGAGGTGTCTTTGTCTGATTTTGAGATGAGAGTAATATTGGCTTCATAAAATGAGTTAGGCAGTGTTCCTTCCCTTTTTATTTCATGGAACAATTTAAGGAGGGTTGGTATTAGTTCTTCTTTAAACATCTGATAGAATTCAGCAGTGAATCCATCAGGTCCTGGACTTTTCATTTTTGGGAATCTCTTGATTGCTGCCTCAGTTTTGTTTTGTGTTATAGATCTATTTGGTGATTAATATCCTCTTGGTTCAGTTTTGGATGGTTGTAAGTTTCTAGAAATCTGACGATTTCATCAAAATTTTCAAATTTATAAGAGTATAGGCTTTCAAAGTAGTCTCTGATGATTTCCTGGATTTTCATGGTATTTGTTGTTATCTCCCCTTTTGCATTTCTGATTTTACTGATTTGAGTTTTTTCTTCTTTCATTTTAGTTAGGTTTGCCAGGGGTCTGTCAGTCTTATTTTTTCAAAGAATTAGCTTTTTGTTTCATTAATTCTTTGTATTTTTTTTGTTTCTAGTTCATTGATTTCAGCCCTTATTTTAATTATTTCTCTCTTTCTGCTTATTTTGGGATTTGCTTATTTTTGTTTTTCTAGGAGTTTGAGCTGTAGTATTAGATGATTGATTTGATATCTTTCTGACCTTTTAACATATGTCCTCATGGCTATAAACTTTCCTCTTAGGACAGCCTTTGCTGTGTCCCATAGGTTCTGTTTTCAGAACCTATGTTTTCATTTTCATTAACTTCCAGGAACCTTTTAATTTCTTCTTTTATTTCATCAGTGACCCATTGATCATTGAGCAATGTGTTGTTCAGCTTCCAGTTGTTTGCATGTTTTTTACTATTGTTTTTGTTGTTGATTTCTAGTTTTAATGCATTGTGGTCAGATAGAATGCATGGGAATATTTCTATTTTCTTATATTTGTTGAGGCTTGCTTTGTGCTCTAAGATATGATCAATTTTTGAGAAGGTCCCATGGGCTGCTGAGAAGAATATGTATTGTGCAGAAGTTGGGTGAAATATTCTGTAGACATCAGCTAGCTCCATTTGGTCTATGGTGTAATTTAGTTCTAGAATTTCTTTACTCATTTTTCGTTTGGATGACCGATCTATTGGTGATCAGAGGGGTATTAAGGTCTCCCATTACCACTATGTTGGAGTTTATGTATGTTTTTAGGTCCTTCAGAGTATGTTTGATGAAGTTGGGTCCATATAGGTTGATAATTGCTATTTCCTTTTGGTGTATTTCCCATTTTATTAGTAGGAAGTGTCCTTCTTTGATCAATGTAAGTTTGAAATTTACTTTGTCAGAGATAAGTATTGCTACTCCTGCCTGTTTTCAGGGGCCATTGGCTTGGTAAATCTTTTTCCAGCCTTTCATCGTAAGCCTATGCTTATTTCTATTGATGAGATGGGTCTCCAGTAAACAACAGATTGTTGGATCTTCCTTTTTAATCCAGTTTGTTAAATGGTGCCTTTTGATGGGGGAATTAAGTCCGTTAACATTAAGTGTTAGTATTGATAGGTATGTGGTGATTCCTGTCATTTAGTTGTCTTAGTTGTTTGAGGGTTTGATTGTGTGTAGCTTAATTGATGTTACTGTCTACTTTCTTGCCTTTTCTTTTCCTGTGATTTGGTACTCCAGCCCTTTCATGGTTATGTTGGGTTTCACTTTCTGTGTGCAGAATCCCTTGAAGAATCTTTTGTAGTGATAGCTTTGTGGTCATATATTCTTTTAGTTTCTGCTTCTCATGGAAGACTTTTATTGCTCCATCTATTTTGAATGATAGTTTTGCTGGGTAGAGTATCCTAGGGTTGAAGTTATTTTCATTCAGTGCCCGGAAGACCTCACCCCAAGGTCTTCTTGCTTTTAATGTTTCTGTTGAGAAGTCTGCTGTGATTTTATGGGTTTACCTTTGTATGTTGTTCGCTTTTTCTCTTTTACAGCCTTCAGTACTCTTTCTCTGTTCTCTGTGCTTGTTGTTTTAATGATAATATGTCGTGGGGTTGTTCTATTTTGGTCATGTATTCGGTGTTCTGGAGTCTTCCTGTACCTGAATGGGCATCTAGATTTGGGAAATTTTCTGTCATTATTTTGTTGAATATATTATGTATTCTTTTTGCTTGCACCTCTTCTCCTTCTTTAATACCCATGACTCTCAGATTTGGTCTTTTGGTGGATTCAGTGAGTTCTTGCATATTCTTTTCACAGGTGTTGAGTTGTTTGACTAATAGTTCTTCAGTTTTTCCTTTAATTGCCATTTCATCTCAAGTTCTGAGATTCTGTCTTCTGTTTGTTCTATTCTGCTGGAACGGCCTTCCATTTTGTTTTGTATTTCTGTTTCATTCTCTTTTCTGAGGTTTTCCATATCATGGGTCACTTCTTCTTAGGGTTTTCTTTTCTATCTCTGTGAAGAATTTAATGGGGAACCCATTCAATACATAGATTACTTTTGACATTTCAGCCATTTTTGCAATATTAATTCTACTAACTGTTGAATATGGGAAAATTTTCCATATTCTAGTGCCTTCTACAAGTTTGTTGTACCTATGATTTATAGTTTTCAATGTAGAGGTCTTTAACATTTTGGATAAGATTGTGACTAAGTAATTTATTATTTTTTGAGGATTTTGTGAATGGGATTTTTTTTCATTTTGTAGCAAGTTCATTATTGGTGTATAGAAGAGCTACTGATTTTTATATGTTGAATTTCTATCCTGCTATTCTGCTGAAAGTGTTTATGCAATACAAGAGTTTTTTAGTAAAGTCTTTAGTGTCATTTATGTACAGAATCATATCACCCATGAGCAGGGATAATTTGCCTTCTTTTTCTAATTGTATCCCATTTATTTCTCTTGTGTTAAAGGCTCTGTCCAAGATTTCAAGCACAATTTTGAATACAAGTGGAGATAGTGGACACCCAAGATTCATTCCTGATTTTAGAGGACATGCTTTCAATTCTTCCCTATTCAGTAAAAAGGCTATTGAAAAGCTCCTCAAATCAAATTCAAATGATAACACTCATACTAGAATGTGTGTGACACAGAAGGAAGTTTAGAGCTGTAATGGCTACAATAAAAAATAAGAGACATTTTATCTAAATTCCTATGATGCACCTTGGGTTAAAAAAATACAGAAAAAATCAACATGAAAATTTACAGATGCAAAAATTCAGGGAAGATCACAATAGAAATTAATGAAATATATATTAAAATACCAATGCAAACTGATCAGTAACACAAAGAGTGTTTGTTAAAAGGATAAGCAAGATTGACAAACTCTTAGTCAACAAACAAAAATAAAGAGATAACACAAACTGATAAAATTAGAGACAAAAGTGAGAATATTACAACAGATACATTGAAATCCAGAGGAATGTGAAAGAATGCCATGAAACTTACATTCTAGTAAGTCAGAAAAAACTAGAAAGAAAATGGATAAACTTCCAGACCCAGATGACCTACAAAAGTTGAACCAAGAAGATCCAAAACACCTAAGTAGTTTAATAATGAGCGATGAGACTAAAACAGTAATAAAGCATCTTCCAACAAAGAAAATTCTAGGACCAAATAGATTCTCTACTGAATTCTGCCAGAACATAAAAGAAGACCAAACATCAGTGTTCCTCAAACTGTTCCATAAAATACAAAAGGAAGGATAACTGCAGTCTCATTTTATAAGCCAGTGTTACTGTGATACCAATATCAGATAAAGTCAAACAAAAGAGAAAATTATAGTCAAATTTCTATGATGAAACTAGATGCAAAAATCTTCAATGAAATACATGTAAACCAAATCCAACAGCATGTTAAAAATATCACACAGGATGGTCAAGTTGGATTCATCTCGAGAATATAATAATTGTTCAACATACACAAACTGATAAAGGACAGCAAACACATCATCTCAATCTATGCAGATGAATGTGGTGGCTTGCTCCTGTAATTCCAGCTCCTTGGGAAGCAGAGATCAGGAGGATTGTAGCTTAAGTAGAAAAAATTCATGAGACCCTCTATCAATCAATAACAGTTCAGTATGGTGGAACACCCCTCATTGTAGCTATGGAGAAGCATGAATAGAAGGATCAGCCCAGACATGAACTCCAGACATGAACTTCAGACCCTATCCCCAAAATAAATAAAGCAAAAAGGCTGGGGCATGGTTCAAGAGGTAGAGCACCTGCCTATCAAGCACAAGGCCCTGAGTTCTAACCTCAGTACTCCCCAAAAAAAAAGCCTTTGACAAAATCCCACATTATACTTTATCATAAAGACTCTGAAGAAACTAGGACTAGAAGGATCACATCTCTACATAATAAAGGTTATGTATCTGTCATGTTCTGTATCTCACACATTCTAGTATGTGTGTTATCATTTGCATTTGATTTGGGGAGCTTTTCAATTCTTCCTCCCACCCTCAACCAATTTCTTTGATTACTAACTGATCATTCAAAAGTGTTTTGCATAGTCCACCTGTGTTTTATATTTTCTATAATTTTCCTTGATTTCCAGTTTTATTCCATTGTGATCTAATGAAATACAAGAAGTTATAGTGGTTTTCTTATACACACTAAGGGTTTCTTTATGTCCTGAAATATGATCTAATTTAGAAAGTTCTATGGGATGCCAAGAACAATGTGAATTCTGAGGTTGTTGAACAGAATATTCTACAGATGTATGTTAAATCTACTTCATCTATAGTGTTGTTTAACTCTGGTGTTTCTTGGTTGATATTTTGTCTGAATGACCTTTCTGTTGCTGACAGTGGGATATTGAAGTCTTGCTCTACTACTGTGTTTGGTCTATCTGTGCCTTTATGTCCTGTAGTGTTCACTTTATGAAATTGAATTTTTTGATGTTCAGTGCATACATGTTTACATTTTCTATCTTCTTGATCAATTGTTCCTTTGTCAATATGAAGAGACCTTCTTTGCTTCTTGTGACTAACTTCAGTTAGAATTCTGCTTTGTCACATATGAGTATTCTTGCTCCTTCTTGCCTCCAGGTTCAATTTTTGTGGAAGATCCTTTGCCATTCTTTTAATTTCAGGTTGTATTTGTTTTTGCCACTGAGATGTGTTTCTTTCTTTTCTTTTCTTTTTTTTAAATTTTAACTGTTTTATTTATTGTTGTGCTGGGTGGAGATACAATGTGGCATTTACAAAGGTTCTTACAATATATCAAATATATCATACTTGATATACTCCACAGCTCTCCTTTATCTCCCCACCTCTCATTGCTGGAATAGTTTCAACAGATACAATTTTTCCATTTACATATATGTGTACACAGCATTTGCACCATATTTACCCTCCTACACCCTTTCCCCACCTGCTCCCCTTCCCATTGATACCAACCCTCCCCCCTCAGGTAAGACCCAGTCTGCCTTCCAGTTCTCCAATTTTGAAAAAGAAAAAAAATATGACATTTTTGGTTGTTTAAGATAGCCACACAGGGAGTTTCCTTGTGACACTTCCACGTATATATGTATTATAGCCCAATTTGGTTCATGAAATGTGTTTAAAGTCAACAAAGAATTGGATGTGGCTTTTTATTCAATATACCAGTCTGTTTCTTTTATGTTTCTGCAGTGCTGAGGATCAAATCCAGGGTCTTGTGTTTTACAAGTCGTCTGTCACTGAGCTACATCCTCAGCCATTTATTTTTGAGATTGGATCTCACTATGAATCTCAGGCTTTCCACAAGCTTGCTTTGTAACCCATGCTGGGATAGCGTCATGAGTTTCCTGCCTCAGACTCCTGACTGCTGGGATTACAAGCATGTGCTACCACAAATGGCTACTCTATGTCTTTTTATTGTAGAATACATTACATTAATTTAGAATTACTATTGAAAATTGTATGCCAATTGCTATAATTGTATTTTTGTAATGTTTGATTAATCCCTAATCCTCAATTGCTTATCTACCCATCTAGTGAGATTTATTCTTTCCTGAAGTGTCATGGTTGTTTTTATCTCCTTCTTGCATTTGTAGGATTTCTTTAAGTATCTTATACTGTTCTGCCTTAGCAGTCATGAATTCCTTTAGTTTGTGTTTATTATGAAGGAATTTATTTATGCTTCAGTTGTGAAAGATAGCTTTGGTGGATACAGTAATGTAGGTAGACAGAAATTTTCTTTCAGAATTTTCATTCCATGTCCTTCTTGATTTTAGAATTTCTATTGAGAAAATCTTCTCTTATTCTGATGAGTTTGCATTTATATATGACCTGGCACTACTCTCTTGCAACTTTCTAATGTTTTAAGTATAATATAAAGTAGGGATGTTTTTTCCTGGTGTTATCTGTCTGGCATACTAAGAGTCTCCTGTGCCTTAGGTCCATCTTTTCTCAAGAACTGGGAGATTTTCTGCTATTATTTTATTGAATATGTTTTCATTGCCTTTAGCTTGTATGTCTTTTTCTTTTTTTCTATGCCCATAGATTTGGTTTTTTAATAGTGTTCTGGAGGTCTAATATGTTCTGACCATACTTTCTAATTTTTTCTTTCTTATTGTCTGAATGTTCTAATGCATGTATGTTGTCTTCAAGCACTGTTATTCTGCTTTCCACTTGAGCTGATGTGTTGGCACATGTTTCAACCCAGTGTTAAAATTTGATTTATTATGCTTTTCATTTCCAAAATTTCAATTTGATTTTATTTCAAAATTTCTATCTCTTTGTTGAATTCTTCTTTAATATCCTACATTTCCTTCCTTATTTTATCCAGCTATTTATTAATAGTCTAGTTGAATTCATTCATGTGTTTATTCCTGACTTTTTTGACTTTGCTGATTATTCTTATAATCATTCTTTTGAATTCTTTGGAATCTCACTAACTTCCCTAACATTAGAGTTCATTTTTGTGGGATTTTTAACTTTTGAGGTGTCAGGTTGCCTTGGTTTTAAAAAAATTTTTAAATTTTTTATGTATTTCTGCCTTGGGACTTATGCATCTGGGACAAAGTCATGGGTTTGACCTTTTAATATTCCATATGTTTTCAGTTCCAATGTTTAGGTGGGACTAGTTTTTGGAGGGGTGAGGTGTAGTTTTTCATCACTGAACTGGAGCTGTAGCTCAGTAGGGAGCAAATACTCAGCCAATGTGCTGAAGGTGATAGACCCAAATCCTAGCATCACACAGAGAAAGGAAAACTAACTGTGGAAGCAACCACACCTGATAGAAAAACCCACTAAGAAATACAGTATAACCAATTAAAGGCAACCATAACCTCAACTATAATACCTTTAGAGATAAAAGGGGGTGCACAGACAATACTTCATGAATTAAAAATACATTTGTTAATGAGGGTAGTAATGGTAAGAAAATAAGAAAAGTAATAATAGCAAAAAATGCTAGAAAAATGAGAAGGAGAAGAGGGAAGAGTAAATAGAAGAGGGGAATGAGAAAGAAGGGAATTGATTAGGAAGATCCAGCTTAAGTCAGAGAGGAAAAAAGCCCAGTAAACAAAGAACCAAAGACAATGCAAATAAAGAGAAACTAGAGCAGGTTGAAAGATGAGAAAGAAGAAGTAAGGAGAGAGGGAAAAAATCCAATTGAAGGCAGAAAGAGAATAAAATGTGGGAATGAGGACAGGAGAGGGAGGATTTAAAGTTAAATATTTTAAATATTTAATGTCAAACATGGGGCTGGTGGAGTGGCTGAAGTGATAGAGTGCCTGCCTAGCAAAGCCTAGCAAGCATGAGGCTCTGAGTTTAAGCCCCAATACCACCCCCCCCCCAAAAAAAGCAAAGTCAAACATGGTCTCTCATGCTTATACTTGTAGCCAACTCTGCAAGGTCCCTTTTACCTAGTCCATTTACTGAAGTGCTCTGTGTCACCTCCACCCCCATTATGCACAGTAAAATTTCCAGAGATTGGAAGGATGAAGGTTTGAGGCCATGCTGGGCTAAAAGTTTGTGGGACCCCCTATCTCAACCAATTAATAAAAATGCTGTGTTGGCACATTCCTGTCATCTCAGTTATGTGGGATGCATAAATAGGGGAAAGACTGTGGTCTAGGAGAAGCCTGGGCATAAATGCAAGAGCCTATTAAGAAAAGTAACTAAAGCAGAAAAAAAAAAGGCAGACCATCTCAAGAGGCAGAGGCCTGCCTACATAGTTTATGGCCCTGAGTTTAAACCCTAGTCCCACTGCTCACTCAAATTTAATATTTGGGTGCAGTGACTTAGGTCTACAATCCCAGCCCCTGGAGACTGAGGCAGCTAGACCACATTCCTCAGGCTAGCCTGGGCCCTATGTCTAGTAGTACTCTCAAAAATATAAAAAGAAAAGCCAAACCAAAAACCAAACAAAAAGAACAACCAAACACCTTCCAAAACCCCAAAAGCCAACCCACAAAGAAACAGGATAGTACAAAATAGGTCAAAGAAATTAGATATTGAATGAAGAAATAGTATAAGAGAAATATAAAAGTGAAGAAAACAAGGAATTTGTTTTGAAAATAGAATATAAATTTATATGTAGCTATTTAAACCAATCAGTCTGATTAAAAAACTGTATCAAAAAGCAAACAATTGGAACCAAGATGGCAGCTAGGGTAGGGAGTCAGAAATCCTAAGCTCTGTGACACCAGAAACCTCCTTGTGATATTGAAGCTGTACTTAGGTAATTCTTATTGCTTCTAGCCAAAATAATAACCACCATCACATTAGGTGCAGATGAAATTCAAAGACTGACCCTTATATCAGCCTTTAATTGCACTTAACACTGCCAAAATTCTGCATGGCAAAGCCAGCAAGGCATATCTGGCCCTGGGGACAAAAAGTCCCCCAGCCATTTCTCTTGTGTTTGTTTTCTTTTTTTTTTCCTCTTTCTTTTTTTCTTCTAACAAGCAGAAGTCAGAGCATCAATCAAAATCATACTCTGCAATATCCTGGACCCTAGACTGTGGAAAAGCCTCCCTACATCATGCTGCACTGAAAAAAGTGGTGCTATTTCTCCCTACCAGCTGGCTCCAAGCTGCTTGCATGAAACTGCAGAACAAACAGGTGAGCATCACGCACCACGTGCAACTCCCCTACCCACCCACTGGGAAAATAATCCTGTTCAGCCCTTGGGCACTGAACCCCTTCCCCCAGCAAAACTGAAAAACATAAACAGTGAACTGTGATCTAACACTGACAGTAGAGTTGTTGGTGGAACACAGAACCTGCCCTGGAGAATGGGGGTGAGGCAAGGAGCTGAACTCTCAGTGCCGAAATCTTAGTGAACTAACATGGGAAAAGCAGCAAAGGCTGAGAGCAGAAGTGGGGGAACAAGCCAACTTCTAGAGGAGCAGCCAGCTCCTGCAGAAATGGGAAAGGCATAAAAGCTGAGGGTGGGAGTAGGGTGATAAGCTAACCTCCCAAAAGAGCTGCTAGCATCCAGCAGAGACCAGGAGAAGAACAAAGACTGAGAGCAGGGATGGAGCGATAAGCCAACCTCCCAAAGCAGGGCAGGTGGTAGATCCTGGAGCTGATCTCTGGGACAGAGAGCAGCATCCAAAACTGAATTGCCCCACCTTGCTGGGGGAGGAGCTGACCAAAAAGAGCTGCAGCTGAAGGGCAACGCAGCTGCCACCTGGTGAAAACAACAACAGCTCTGCCCATCCTGCATGAGCTGGCAGTCTTACCTCACCTCACAATTCCAACTAGTCTTGTGGACAGAAGGACCAAATACCACTCACAAGCTAGTCACCTGGTGTGACCACATTAGAGCTTCCACTTGAACACCAATACCAGGATTGGACACCTAGGAATAACTCCAGAACTTTTACCAAAAGAGTGAAATTATTGTGGTCCCTGAACCTAATGTTTTTATTTCGTTTCTGTTTCTTTCTTTTTTCTTTTTTATTCCTGTATTATTAACTTCACCATCACATTCTCTTATCCCTATTCTTACTTGCTTCACTTTCCCTCCTCCTCCTGTGCTACAATCCATTGATCTCCCTCCCAACTACTTTTTGTGCCCCTTCACATCCACTCTATTCCCATGTTCACCTCCTCCTTCTATCCTCTCCCCACTCTTACTCAATATAGTTCTGGAATTCCTCACCAAAGCAATAAGGCAAGAAAAAGGGGCAATACATCAAAAGTAAATAACAATTATCAACCTATATGCACCCAATGTCAGTGCACCCAATTTCATCAAACATACACTAAAGGACTTAAAAGCATGTATAGTCTTCAACAAAGTGGTAGTGGGAGACCTTAATACCCCTTTATCACCAATAGATAGATCATCCAAATAAAAAATCAACAAAGAAATCCTAGAACTAAATGACACCATAAATCAAATGGACCTAACTGATATCTATAGAATATTTCATCCAATGACAGCAAAATATACATTCTTCTCAGCAGCCCATGGAACACTCTCCAAAGTAGATCATATCTTAGGGTACAAAGCAAGCCTCAGCAAATATAAGAAAACAGAAATAAACCCCTGCATTCTATCTGATCACAGTGCATTAAAACTAGAACTCAACAACACAAACAATAGCAGAAAATATGCAAATAATTGGAGGCAGAATAACACATTGCTCTATGATCAGTGAGTCATAGATAGAATAAGAGAGGAAATAAAAAAGTTCCTGGAAGCTAATGAAAATGAAAACATGACCTACCAGAACCTATGGGACACAGCAAAGGCAGCCTAAGAGGAAATAAAAGGAATACAAATAGGTAAAGAAATAGTCAAAATATCTCTATTTGCAGCCAACATGATCCTATATCTCAAAGACCCAAACACTCTACCCAAAAACTCCTAGATACCATAAACAGTTCAGCAATGTAGCAGGATACAAAATCAACTTACAAAAATCAGTAGCCATTCTATACATCAACCATGAACAAGTTGAAAAAGAATATAGGCAAACAATTCCATTTACAATTGCCTAAAAAAAAAAAAAACTAATACCTAGGAGTAAACTTAACCAATGATGTGAATGACCTCTACAAGGAGAACTACAAACCACTGAAGAGATCGAGGAAGACTACAGAAGGTGGAACGATCTCCCATGCTCATGGATTGGCAGAATCAACATAGCAAAAATGACTATACTACTAAAAGCAATCTACATGTTCAATGTAATTCCCATAAAAATCCCAATGGCATTCATCACAGAGATTGAAAAATCCACCCTGAAGTTCATCTGGAAACACAAAAGAATGTCAAGGGAATACTGAGCAAAAAGAGCAATGCTGGAGGTATCACAATACCTGACTTCAAACTATATTACAAAGCAATAGCAATAAAAACAGCATGGTACTGGAACAAAAACAAATATGAAGACCAGTGGAACAGAATAGAGGACACAGATATGAATCCACACAGCTACACCCACCTTATTTTTGACAAAGTCACCAAAAACATATAATAGAGAAATGACAGCCTTTTTAACAAATGTTGCTGGGAAAAGTGGTTATATGCCTGCAGAAAACTGAAACTAGATCCATGCCTGTCACCCTCTACTAGTATCAACTCAAAGTGGACTAGCAATCTTAATATTAGGAATAAAACCTTGCAGTTAGTACATGAAAGAGCAGGGAATACTTTGGAAGCAATAGATATAGGCAAGGACTTCCTCAGTAGAATCCAGCAGCCCTGCAACTAAGAGAAAGGATGGACAAATGGGCTACATAAAATTAAAAAGCTTCTGGACAACAAAAGAAATGGTCTCTAAGTTGAAGAGACTTCCCCCAGAGAGGGAGAAAATACTTGCTAGCTATACATCAGACAAAGAACTAATAACCAGAACATACAGGGAGCTTAAAAAACTAAACCCCCAAATTAATGAACCAATAAAGAAGTAGGCAACTGAACTAAATGGAACTTTTTGAAAGGAAGAAGTCCAAAAAACACATGGCCAAAAAACACGTGAAAAAATGCTCACCATTCTTGGCCATAAAGGAAATGCACATCAAAACTACACTAAGATTCCACCTCACTCCTGCTGGAATAGCTGCCATCAAGAACACCACCAACAACAAATGTTGGTGAGGATGCGGGGGAATGTAAGCTAGTGCAACCACTCTAGAAAACAATATGGAGGCTTCTTAAAAAAATAAACATAGATCTGCCATATGATCCAGCAATACTATTCTTAGGGATATACCTGAAGGAATGTGACTCCGGTTATCCCAAAGGCACCTGCACACCCATGTTTATTACAGCACTATTCACAATAGCCAAGCTATGGAAACAGCCAAGATGCCCCATTACCAATGAATGAATTAAGAAAATGTGGTAAATGACCCAAACATTGTATGCACATATGAATTAAAAAAAAAAGAAAATATGATATTTATACACAATGGAATTTTATTCAGCCACAAAGAAGAGTAAAATTTTGTCATTCTCAAGAAAATGGATGGAACTGGAGAACATCAACTTGAGCAGAGTTAACCAGGCTCAAAAGGCCAAAAATCATATATTCTGTCTCATATGCAGATTACAGACCCCAAAAAATGCAGCAATATTATTGGACATGGGTCACACACTAAGGGGAGAACGTGCATGGGAGGAATAGGGAAAGGGAAGGAAACCTAAAACTTGAATGTGGTTGATGTGCTCACTGTAGAGGAGTGAATAAAGTAATCTTAAACTGGCAGCAGTCACTATGGGAAGGGGATTAGAAAGTAGTGAAGAGGTCTGGCAGAGATAAACCAATGTGGGTTGCAATACACAAGTGCTAGGAGTCTCTCTGTATAGCTATCTTTACTTCAAACTAACAAAAATACTATGTGTTTCTTATGTCTTATGTTTCCTCTTCAACAAAATTGGAGAACAAGAGGTCAGAACAGGTTCTGTCTGGAAGTGGGAGGTATGGGGCAGGCCGGGAGGAGGGGGAGATGGTCCAAACAATATACACACATGTAATTCGATGTAAAAATGATAAAATAAAAGGGGAAAATCAAACAATTAAAAAAGACAAATAAAATAAAAATGATTTTTTGCTGGTGTTGGCTTTAAACTCAGGACCTCCTTCTCCTTCTGCAAGGCTCAACCACTTGAACCACACCACCAGTCTCCAAATAATATTTCTTTTTTTTTTTTTTTTTAAACAAAGAGAATCTGTTTAATTCTATGTATCATTTCTTTTTTTTTTTTTTCATTTTTCTTTTATTATTCATGTGTGCATACAAGGCTTGGTTCATTTCTCCCCCCTGCCCCCACCCCCTCCCTTACCACCCACTCCGCCCCCTCCCGCTCCCCCCCTCAATACCCAGCAGAAACTATTTTGCCCTTATCTCTAATTTTGTTGTAGAGAGAGTAGAAGCAATAATAGGAAGGAACAAGGGGTTTTGCTGGTTGAGATAAGGATAGCTATACAGGGCATTGACTCACATTGATTTCCTGTGTGTGGGTGTTACCTTCTAGGTTAATTCTTTTTGATCTAACCTTTTCTCTAGTTCCTGGTCCCCTTTTCCTATTGGCCTCAGTTGCTTTAAGGTATCTGCTTTAGTTTCTCTGCGTTAAGGGCAACAAATGCTAGCTAGTTTTTTAGGTGTCTTACCTATCCTCACCCCTCCCTTGTGTGCTCTCGCTTTTATCATGTGCTCATAGTCCAATCCCCTTGTTGTGTTTGCCCTTGATCTAATGTCCACATATGAGGTAGAACATACGATTTTTGGTCTTTTGAGCCAGGCTAACCTCACTCAGAATGATGTTCTCCAATTCCATCCATTTACCAGCGAATGATAACATTTCGTTCTTCTTCATGGCTGCATAAAATTCCATTGTGTATAGATACCACATTTTCTTAATCCATTCGTCAGTGCTGGGACATCTTGGCTGTTTCCATAACTTGGCTATTGTGAATAGTGCTGCAATAAACATGGATGTGCAGGTGCCTCTGGAGTAACAGTCTTTTGGGTATATCCCCAAGAGTGGTATTGCTGGATCAAATGGTAGATCGATGTCCATCTTTTTAAGTAGCCTCCAAATTTTTTTCCAGAGTGGTTGTACTAGTCTACATTCCCACCAACAGTGTAAAAGGGTTCCTTTTTCCCCGCATCCTCGCCAACACCTGTTGTTGGTGGTGTTGCTGATGATGGCTATTCTAACAGGGGTGAGGTGGAATCTTAGTGTGGTTTTAATTTGCATTTCCTTTATTGCTAGAGATGGTGAGCATTTTTTCATGTGTTTTCTGGCCATTTGAATTTCTTCTTTTGAGAAAGTTCTGTTTAGTTCACATGCCCATTTCTTTATTGGTTCACTAGTTTTGGGAGAATTTAGTTTTTTAAGTTCCCTGTATATTCTGGTTATCAGTCCTTTGTCTGATGTATAATTGGCAAATATTTTCTCCCACTCTGTTGGTGTTCTCTTCAGTTTAGAGACCATTTCTTTTGATGAACAGAAGCTTTTTAGTTTTATGAGGTCCCATTTATCTATGCTATCTCTTAGTTGCTGTGCTGCTGGGGTTTCATTGAGAAAGTTTTTACCTATACCTACTAACTCCAGAGTATTTCCTACTCTTTCTTGTATCAACTTAAGAGTTTGGGGTCTGATATTAAGATCCTTGATCCATTTTGAGTTAATCTTGGTATAGGGTGATATACATGGATCTAGTTTCAGTTTTTTGCAGACTGCTAACCAGTTTTCCCAGCAGTTTTTGTTGAAGAGGCTGCTATTTCTCCATCGTATATTTTTAGCTCCTTTGTCAAAGATAAGTTGCTCATAGTTGTGTGGCTTCATATCTGGATCCTCTATTCTGTTCCACTGGTCTTCATGTCTGTTTTTGTGCCAGTACCATGCTGTTTTTATTGTTATTGCTTTGTAATATAGTTTGAAGTCAGGTATTGTGATACCTCCTGCATTGTTCTTTTGACTGAGTATTGCCTTGGCTATTCGTGGCCTCTTGTGTTTCCATATAAATTTAACAGTAGATTTTTCAATCTCTTTAATGAATGTCATTGGAATTTTGATGGGAATTGCATTAAACATGTAGATTACTTTGGGGAGTATCGACATTTTTACTATGTTGATTCTACCAATCCATGAGCATGGGAGATCTCTCCACTTTCTATAGTCTTCCTCAATCTCTTTCTTCAGAAGTGTATAGTTTTCCTTGTAGAGGTCTTTCACATCTTTTGTTAGGTTTACACCTAGGTATTTGATTTTTTTTGAGGCTATTGTAAATGGAATTGTTTTCATACATTCTTTTTCCGTTTGCTCATTGTTAGTGTATAGAAATGCTAATGATTTTTCTATGTTGATTTTATATCCTGCTACTTTGCTATAGCTATTGATGATGTCTAGAAGCTTCTGAGTAGAGTTTTTTGGGTCTTTAAGGTATAGGATCATGTCGTCTGCAAATAGGGATATTTTGACAGTTTCTTTACCTATTTGTATTCCTTTTATTCCTTCTTCTTGCCTAATTGCTCTGGCTAGGAATTCCAGTACTATGTTGAATAGGAGTGGAGATAGTGGGCATCCTTGTCTGGTTCCTGATTTTAGAGGGAACGGTTTTAATTTTTCTCCGTTAAGTATAATGCTGGCTGTAGGTTTGTCATATATAGCTTTTATAATGTTGAGGAACTTTCCTTCTATTCCTAGTTTTCCTAGAGCTTTTATCATGAAATGATGTTGGATCTTATCAAAGGCTTTTTCTGCGTCTACCAAATAATATTTCTTTTAAATTAAAGAAAGGGGGCAAGTGTCCATTGCTATGAGGATGTCAATTGCATGGCTAGTGATACAAAATCTTGATCTATGCTGATTGGCTTTTCTTTGTTTGACCACATTGGCAGTTGACCACTTGGTGGAGTGTGTGTGCTAGTTGACTTCTTTTGTTTTCTTTTTTTTTTTTTTTTCATTTTTCTTTTATTATTCATATGTGTATACAAGGCTTGGTTCATTTCTCCCCCCTGCCCCCACCCCCTCCCTTACCACCCACTCGACCCCCTCCCGCTCCCCCCCTCAATACCCAGCAGAAACTATTTTGCCCTTATCTCTAATTTTGTTGTAGAGAGAGTATAAGCAATAATAGGAAGGAACAAGGGGTTTTGCTGGTTGAGATAAGGATAGCTATACAGGGCATTGACTCACATTGATTTCCTGTGCGTGGGTGTTATCTTCTAGGTTAATTCTTTTTGATCTAACCTTTTCTCTAGTTCCTGGTCCCCTTTTCCTATTGGCCTCAGTTGCTTTAAGGTATCTGCTTTAGTTTCTCTGCATTAAGGGCAACAAATGCTAGCTAGTTTTTTAGGTGTCTTACCTATCCTCGCCCCTCCCTTGTGTGCTCTCGCTTTTATCATGTGCTCATAGTCCAATCCCCTTGTTGTGTTTGCCCTTGATCTAATGTCCACATATGAGGGAGAACATACGATTTTTGGTCTTTTGAGCCAGGCTAACCTCACTCAGAATGATGTTCTCCAATTCCATCCATTTACCAGCGAATGATAACATTTCGTTCTTCTTCATGGCTGCATAAAATTCCATTGTGTATAGATACCACATTTTCTTAATCCATTCGTCAGTGCTGGGACATCTTGGCTGTTTCCATAACTTGGCTATTGTGAATAGTGCCGCAATAAACATGGTTGTGCAGGTGCCTCTGGAGTAACAGTCTTTTGGGTATATCCCCAAGAGTGGTATTGCTGGATCAAATGGTAGATCGATGTCCAGCTTTTTAAGTAGCCTCCAAATTTTTTTCCAGAGTGGTTGTACTAGTCTACATTCCCACCAACAGTGTAAAAGGGTTCCTTTTTCCCCGCATACTCGCCAACACCTGTTGTTGGTGGTGTTGCTGATGATGGCTATTCTAACAGGGGTGAGGTGGAATCTTAGTGTGGTTTTAATTTGCATTTCCTTTATTGCTAGAGATGGTGAGCATTTTTTCATGTGTTTTCTGGCCATTTGAATTTCTTCTTTTGAGAAAGTTCTGTTTAGTTCACATGCCCATTTCTTTATTGTTTCATTAGTTTTGGGAGAATTTAGTTTTTGAAGTTCCCTGTATATTCTGGTTATCAGTCCTTTGTCTGATGTATAATTGGCAAATATTTTCTCCCACTCTGTGGGTGTTCTCTTCAGTTTAGAGACCATTTCTTTTGATGAACAGAAGCTTTTTAGTTTTATGAGGTCCCATTTATCTATGCTATCTCTTAGTTGCTGTGCTGCTGGGGTTTCATTGAGAAAGTTCTTACCTATACCTACTAACTCCAGAGTATTTCCTACTCTTTCTTGTATCAACTTAAGAGTTTGGGGTCTGATATTAAGATCCTTGATCCATTTTGAGTTAATCTTGGTATAGGGTGATATACATGGATCTAGTTTCAGTTTTTTGCAGACTGCTAACCAGTTTTCCCAGCAGTTTTTGTTGAAGAGGCTGCTATTTCTCCATCGTATATTTTTAGCTCCTTTGTCAAAGATAAGTTGCTCATAGTTGTGTTGCTTCATATCTGGATCCTCTATTCTGTTCCACTGGTCTTCATGTCTGTTTTTGTGCCAGTACCATGCTGTTTTTATTGTTATTGCTTTGTAATATAGTTTGAAGTCAGGTATTGTGATACCTCCTGCATTGTTCTTTTGACTGAGTATTGCCTTGGCTATTCGTGGCCTCTTGTGTTTCCATATAAATTTAACAGTAGATTTTTCAATCTCTTTAATGAATATCATTGGAATTTTGATGGGAATTGCATTAAACATGTAGATTACTTTGGGGAGTATCGACATTTTTACTATGTTGATTCTACCAATCCATGAGCATGGGAGATCTCTCCACTTTCTATAGTCTTCCTCAATCTCTTTCTTCAGAAGTGTATAGTTTTCCTTGTAGGGGTCTTTCACATCTTTTGTTAGGTTTACACCTAGGTATTTGATTTTTTTTGAGGCTATTGTAAATGGAACTGTTTTCATACATTCTTTTTCCGTTTGCTCATTGTTAGTGTATAGAAATGCTAATGATTTTTCTATGTTGATTTTATATCCTGCTACCTTGCTATAGCTATTGATGATGTCTAGAAGCTTCTGAGTAGAGTTTTTTGGGTCTTTAAGGTATAGGATCATGTCGTCTGCAAATAGGGATATTTTGACAGTTTCTTTACCTATTTGTATTCCTTTTATTCCTTCTTCTTGCCTAATTGCTCTGGCTAGGAATTCCAGTACTATGTTGAATAGGAGTGGAGATAGTGGGCATCCTTGTCTGGTTCCTGATTTTAGAGGGAACGGTTTTAATTTTTCTCCGTTAAGTATAATGCTGGCTGTAGGTTTGTCATATATAGCTTTTATAATGTTGAGGAACTTTCCTTCTATTCCTAGTTTTCCTAGAGCTTTTATCATGAAATGATGTTGGATCTTATCAAAGGCTTTTTCTGCATCTATTGAGATGATCAAGTGGTTTTTGTCTTTGCTTCTGTTAATGTGGTTTATTACGTTTATTGATTTTCGTATGTTGAACCACCCCTGCATCCCTGGGATGAAGCCTACCTGGTCGTGGTGGATAATCTTTTTGATGTGTTGCTGAATTCGATTTGCCATTATTTTGTTGAGGATTTTTGCATCAATGTTCATTAAGGAGATTGGCCTATAGTTCTCCTTTTTGGAGGTGTCTTTGCCTGGTTTTGGGATAAGTGTAATACTGGCTTCATAAAATGTGTTTGGCAGTTTTCCTTCCCTTTCTATTTCATGGAACAGTTTAAGGAGGGTTGGTATCAGTTCTTCTTTAAAGGTCTGATAGAATTCAGCAGAGAATCCATCAGGTCCTGGACTTTTCTTTTTGGGGAGACTCTTGATTGCTGCTTCAATTTCATTTTGTGTTATAGGTCTATTCAGGTGATTAATTTCCTCTTGGTTCAGTTTTGGATGATCATATGTATCTAGAAATCTGTCCATTTCTTTTAGATTTTCTTTTTTTTTTTTTTTTCATTTTTCTTTTATTATTCATATGTGCATACAAGGCTTGGGTCATTTCTCCCCCCTGCCCCCACCCCCTCCCTTACCACCCACTCCACCCCCTCCCGCTTCCCCCCTCAATACCCAGCAGAAACTATTTTGCCCTTATCTCTAATTTTGTTGTAGAGAGAGTATAAGCAATAATAGGAAGGAACAAGGGGTTTTGCTGGTTGAGATAAGGATAGCTATACAGGGCATTGACTCACATTGATTTCCTGTGCATGGGTGTTACCTTCTAGGTTAATTCTTTTTAATCTAACCTTTTCTCTAGTTCCTGGTCCCCTTTTCCTATTGGCCTCAGTTGCTTTAAGGTATCTGCTTTAGTTTCTCTGCATTAAGGGCAACAAATGCTAGCTAGTTTTTTAGGTGTCTTACCTATCCTCGCCCCTCCCTTGTGTGCTCTCGCTTTTATCATGTGCTCATAGTCCAATCCCCTTGTTGTGTTTGCCCTTGATCTAATGTCCACATATGAGGGAGAACATACGATTTTTGGTCTTTTGAGCCAGGCTAACCTCACTCAGAATGATGTTCTCCAATTCCATCCATTTACCAGCGAATGATAACATTTCGTTCTTCTTCATGGCTGCATAAAATTCCATTGTGTATAGATACCACATTTTCTTAATCCATTCGTCAGTGCTGGGGCATCTTGGCTGTTTCCATAACTTGGCTATTGTGAATAGTGCCGCAATAAACATGGATGTGCAGGTGCCTCTGCAGTAACAGTCTTTTGGGTATATCCCCAAGAGTGGTATTGCTGGATCAAATGGTAGATCGATGTCCAGCTTTTTAAGTAGCCTCCAAATTTTTTTCCAGAGTGGTTGTACTAGTCTACATTCCCACCAACAGTGTAAGAGGGTTCCTTTTTCCCCGCATCCTCGCCAACACCTGTTGTTGGTGGTGTTGCTGATGATGGCTATTCTAACAGGGGTGAGGTGGAATCTTAGTGTGGTTTTAATTTGCATTTCCTTTATTGCTAGAGATGGTGAGCATTTTTTCATGTGTTTTCTGGCCATTTGAATTTCTTCTTTTGAGAAAGTTCTGTTTAGTTCACATGCCCATTTCTTTATTGTTTCATTAGTTTTGGGAGAATTTAGTTTTTGAAGTTCCCTGTATATTCTGGTTATCAGTCCTTTGTCTGATGTATAGTTGGCAACTATTTTCTCCCACTCTGTGGGTGTTCTCTTCAGTTTAGAGACCATTTCTTTTGATGAACAGAAGCTTTTTAGTTTTATGAGGTCCCATTTATCTATGCTATCTCTTAGTTGCTGTGCTGCTGGGGTTTCATTGAGAAAGTTCTTACCTATACCTACTAACTCCAGAGTATTTCCTACTCTTTCTTGTATCAACTTAAGAGTTTGGGGTCTGATATTAAGATCCTTGATCCATTTTGAGTTAATCTTGGTATAGGGTGATATACATGGATCTAGTTTCAGTTTTTTGCAGACTGCTAACCAGTTTTCCCAGCAGTTTTTGTTGAAGAGGCTGCTATTTCTCCATCGTATATTTTTAGCTCCTTTGTCAAAGATAAGTTGCTCATAGTTGTGTGGCTTCATATCTGGATCCTCTATTCTGTTCCACTGGTCTTCATGTCTGTTTTTGTGCCAGTACCATGCTGTTTTTATTGTTATTGCTTTGTAATATAGTTTGAAGTCAGGTATTGTGATACCTCCTGCATTGTTCTTTTGACTGAGTATTGCCTTGGCTATTCGTGGCCTCTTGTGTTTCCATATAAATTTAACAGTAGATTTTTCAATCTCTTTAATGAATATCATTGGAATTTTGATGGGAATTGCATTAAACATGTAGATTACTTTGGGGAGTATCGACATTTTTACTATGTTGATTCTACCAATCCATGAGCATGGGAGATCTCTCCACTTTCTATAGTCTTCCTCAATCTCTTTCTTCAGAAGTGTATAGTTTTCCTTGTAGGGGTCTTTCACATCTTTTGTTAGGTTTACACCTAGGTATTTGATTTTTTTTGAGGCTATTGTAAATGGAACTGTTTTCATACATTCTTTTTCCGTTTGCTCATTGTTAGTGTATAGAAATGCTAATGATTTTTCTATGTTGATTTTATATCCTGCTACCTTGCTATAGCTATTGATGATGTCTAGAAGCTTCTGAGTAGAGTTTTTTGGGTCTTTAAGGTATAGGATCATGTCGTCTGCAAATAGGGATATTTTGACAGTTTCTTTACCTATTTGTATTCCTTTTATTCCTTCTTCTTGCCTAATTGCTCTGGCTAGGAATTCCAGTACTATGTTGAATAGGAGTGGAGATAGTGGGCATCCTTGTCTGGTTCCTGATTTTAGAGGGAACGGTTTTAATTTTTCTCCGTTAAGTATAATGCTGGCTGTAGGTTTGTCATATATAGCTTTTATAATGTTGAGGAACTTTCCTTCTATTCCTAGTTTTCCTAGAGCTTTTATCATGAAATGATGTTGGATCTTATCAAAGGCTTTTTCTGCATCTATTGAGATGATCAAGTGGTTTTTGTCTTTGCTTCTGTTAATGTGGTTTATTACGTTTATTGATTTTCGTATGTTGAACCACCCCTGCATCCCTGGGATGAAGCCTACCTGGTCGTGGTGGATAATCTTTTTGATGTGTTGCTGAATTCGATTTGCCATTATTTTGTTGAGGATTTTTGCATCAATGTTCATTAAGGAGATTGGCCTATAGTTCTCCTTTTTGGAGGTGTCTTTGCCTGGTTTTGGGATAAGTGTAATACTGGCTTCATAAAATGTGTTTGGCAGTTTTCCTTCCCTTTCTATTTCATGGAACAGTTTAAGGAGGGTTGGTATCAGTTCTTCTTTAAAGGTCTGATAGAATTCAGCAGAGAATCCATCAGGTCCTGGACTTTTCTTTTTGGGGAGACTCTTGATTGCTGCTTCAATTTCATTTTGTGTTATAGGTCTATTCAGGTGATTAATTTCCTCTTGGTTCAGTTTTGGATGATCATATGTATCTAGAAATCTGTCCATTTCTTTTAGATTTTCTTTTTTTTTTTTTTCATTTTTCTTTTATTATTCATATGTGCATACAAGGCTTGGGTCATTTCTCCCCCCTGCCCCCACCCCCTCCCTTACCACCCACTCCACCCCCTCCCGCTTCCCCCCTCAATACCCAGCAGAAACTATTTTGCCCTTATCTCTAATTTTGTTGTAGAGAGAGTATAAGCAATAATAGGAAGGAACAAGGGGTTTTGCTGGTTGAGATAAGGATAGCTATACAGGGCATTGACTCACATTGATTTCCTGTGCATGGGTGTTACCTTCTAGGTTAATTCTTTTTAATCTAACCTTTTCTCTAGTTCCTGGTCCCCTTTTCCTATTGGCCTCAGTTGCTTTAAGGTATCTGCTTTAGTTTCTCTGCATTAAGGGCAACAAATGCTAGCTAGTTTTTTAGGTGTCTTACCTATCCTCGCCCCTCCCTTGTGTGCTCTCGCTTTTATCATGTGCTCATAGTCCAATCCCCTTGTTGTGTTTGCCCTTGATCTAATGTCCACATATGAGGGAGAACATACGATTTTTGGTCTTTTGAGCCAGGCTAACCTCACTCAGAATGATGTTCTCCAATTCCATCCATTTACCAGCGAATGATAACATTTCGTTCTTCTTCATGGCTGCATAAAATTCCATTGTGTATAGATACCACATTTTCTTAATCCATTCGTCAGTGCTGGGGCATCTTGGCTGTTTCCATAACTTGGCTATTGTGAATAGTGCCGCAATAAACATGGATGTGCAGGTGCCTCTGCAGTAACAGTCTTTTGGGTATATCCCCAAGAGTGGTATTGCTGGATCAAATGGTAGATCGATGTCCAGCTTTTTAAGTAGCCTCCAAATTTTTTTCCAGAGTGGTTGTACTAGTCTACATTCCCACCAACAGTGTAAGAGGGTTCCTTTTTCCCCGCATCCTCGCCAACACCTGTTGTTGGTGGTGTTGCTGATGATGGCTATTCTAACAGGGGTGAGGTGGAATCTTAGTGTGGTTTTAATTTGCATTTCCTTTATTGCTAGAGATGGTGAGCATTTTTTCATGTGTTTTCTGGCCATTTGAATTTCTTCTTTTGAGAAAGTTCTGTTTAGTTCACATGCCCATTTCTTTATTGTTTCATTAGTTTTGGGAGAATTTAGTTTTTGAAGTTCCCTGTATATTCTGGTTATCAGTCCTTTGTCTGATGTATAGTTGGCAACTATTTTCTCCCACTCTGTGGGTGTTCTCTTCAGTTTAGAGACCATTTCTTTTGATGAACAGAAGCTTTTTAGTTTTATGAGGTCCCATTTATCTATGCTATCTCTTAGTTGCTGTGCTGCTGGGGTTTCATTGAGAAAGTTCTTACCTATACCTACTAACTCCAGAGTATTTCCTACTCTTTCTTGTATCAACTTAAGAGTTTGGGGTCTGATATTAAGATCCTTGATCCATTTTGAGTTAATCTTGGTATAGGGTGATATACATGGATCTAGTTTCAGTTTTTTGCAGACTGCTAACCAGTTTTCCCAGCAGTTTTTGTTGAAGAGGCTGCTATTTCTCCATCGTATATTTTTAGCTCCTTTGTCAAAGATAAGTTGCTCATAGTTGTGTGGCTTCATATCTGGATCCTCTATTCTGTTCCACTGGTCTTCATGTCTGTTTTTGTGCCAGTACCATGCTGTTTTTATTGTTATTGCTTTGTAATATAGTTTGAAGTCAGGTATTGTGATACCTCCTGCATTGTTCTTTTGACTGAGTATTGCCTTGGCTATTCGTGGCCTCTTGTGTTTCCATATAAATTTAACAGTAGATTTTTCAATCTCTTTAATGAATATCATTGGAATTTTGATGGGAATTGCATTAAACATGTAGATTACTTTGGGGAGTATCGACATTTTTACTATGTTGATTCTACCAATCCATGAGCATGGGAGATCTCTCCACTTTCTATAGTCTTCCTCAATCTCTTTCTTCAGAAGTGTATAGTTTTCCTTGTAGGGGTCTTTCACATCTTTTGTTAGGTTTACACCTAGGTATTTGATTTTTTTTGAGGCTATTGTAAATGGAACTGTTTTCATACATTCTTTTTCCGTTTGCTCATTGTTAGTGTATAGAAATGCTAATGATTTTTCTATGTTGATTTTATATCCTGCTACCTTGCTATAGCTATTGATGATGTCTAGAAGCTTCTGAGTAGAGTTTTTTGGGTCTTTAAGGTATAGGATCATGTCGTCTGCAAATAGGGATATTTTGACAGTTTCTTTACCTATTTGTATTCCTTTTATTCCTTCTTCTTGCCTAATTGCTCTGGCTAGGAATTCCAGTACTATGTTGAATAGGAGTGGAGATAGTGGGCATCCTTGTCTGGTTCCTGATTTTAGAGGGAACGGTTTTAATTTTTCTCCGTTAAGTATAATGCTGGCTGTAGGTTTGTCATATATAGCTTTTATAATGTTGAGGAACTTTCCTTCTATTCCTAGTTTTCCTAGAGCTTTTATCATGAAATGATGTTGGATCTTATCAAAGGCTTTTTCTGCATCTATTGAGATGATCAAGTGGTTTTTGTCTTTGCTTCTGTTAATGTGGTTTATTACGTTTATTGATTTTCGTATGTTGAACCACCCCTGCATCCCTGGGATGAAGCCTACCTGGTCGTGGTGGATAATCTTTTTGATGTGTTGCTGAATTCGATTTGCCATTATTTTGTTGAGGATTTTTGCATCAATGTTCATTAAGGAGATTGGCCTATAGTTCTCCTTTTTGGAGGTGTCTTTGCCTGGTTTTGGGATAAGTGTAATACTGGCTTCATAAAATGTGTTTGGCAGTTTTCCTTCCCTTTCTATTTCATGGAACAGTTTAAGGAGGGTTGGTATCAGTTCTTCTTTAAAGGTCTGATAGAATTCAGCAGAGAATCCATCAGGTCCTGGACTTTTCTTTTTGGGGAGACTCTTGATTGCTGCTTCAATTTCATTTTGTGTTATAGGTCTATTCAGGTGATTAATTTCCTCTTGGTTCAGTTTTGGATGATCATATGTATCTAGAAATCTGTCCATTTCTTTTAGATTTTCTTTTTTTTTTTTTTTTCATTTTTCTTTTATTATTCATATGTGCATACAAGGCTTGGGTCATTTCTCCCCCCTGCCCCCACCCCCTCCCTTACCACCCACTCCACCCCCTCCCGCTTCCCCCCTCAATACCCAGCAGAAACTATTTTGCCCTTATCTCTAATTTTGTTGTAGAGAGAGTATAAGCAATAATAGGAAGGAACAAGGGGTTTTGCTGGTTGAGATAAGGATAGCTATACAGGGCATTGACTCACATTGATTTCCTGTGCATGGGTGTTACCTTCTAGGTTAATTCTTTTTAATCTAACCTTTTCTCTAGTTCCTGGTCCCCTTTTCCTATTGGCCTCAGTTGCTTTAAGGTATCTGCTTTAGTTTCTCTGCATTAAGGGCAACAAATGCTAGCTAGTTTTTTAGGTGTCTTACCTATCCTCACCCCTCCCTTGTGTGCTCTCGCTTTTATCATGTGCTCATAGTCCAATCCCCTTGTTGTGTTTGCCCTTGATCTAATTTCCACATATGAGGGAGAACATACGATTTTTGGTCTTTTGAGCCAGGCTAACCTCACTCAGAATGATGTTCTCCAATTCCATCCATTTACCAGCGAATGATAACATTTCGTTCTTCTTCATGGCTGCATAAAATTCCATTGTGTATAGATACCACATTTTCTTAATCCATTCGTCAGTGCTGGGGCATCTTGGCTGTTTCCATAACTTGGCTATTGTGAATAGTGCCGCAATAAACATGGATGTGCAGGTGCCTCTGCAGTAACAGTCTTTTGGGTATATCCCCAAGAGTGGTATTGCTGGATCAAATGGTAGATCGATGTCCAGCTTTTTAAGTAGCCTCCAAATTTTTTTCCAGAGTGGTTGTACTAGTCTACATTCCCACCAACAGTGTAAGAGGGTTCCTTTTTCCCCGCATCCTCGCCAACACCTGTTGTTGGTGGTGTTGCTGATGATGGCTATTCTAACAGGGGTGAGGTGGAATCTTAGTGTGGTTTTAATTTGCATTTCCTTTATTGCTAGAGATGGTGAGCATTTTTTCATGTGTTTTCTGGCCATTTGAATTTCTTCTTTTGAGAAAGTTCTGTTTAGTTCACATGCCCATTTCTTTATTGTTTCATTAGTTTTGGGAGAATTTAGTTTTTGAAGTTCCCTGTATATTCTGGTTATCAGTCCTTTGTCTGATGTATAGTTGGCAACTATTTTCTCCCACTCTGTGGGTGTTCTCTTCAGTTTAGAGACCATTTCTTTTGATGAACAGAAGCTTTTTAGTTTTATGAGGTCCCATTTATCTATGCTATCTCTTAGTTGCTGTGCTGCTGGGGTTTCATTGAGAAAGTTCTTACCTATACCTACTAACTCCAGAGTATTTCCTACTCTTTCTTGTATCAACTTAAGAGTTTGGGGTCTGATATTAAGATCCTTGATCCATTTTGAGTTAATCTTGGTATAGGGTGATATACATGGATCTAGTTTCAGTTTTTTGCAGACTGCTAACCAGTTTTCCCAGCAGTTTTTGTTGAAGAGGCTGCTATTTCTCCATCGTATATTTTTAGCTCCTTTGTCAAAGATAAGTTGCTCATAGTTGTGTGGCTTCATATCTGGATCCTCTATTCTGTTCCACTGGTCTTCATGTCTGTTTTTGTGCCAGTACCATGCTGTTTTTATTGTTATTGCTTTGTAATATAGTTTGAAGTCAGGTATTGTGATACCTCCTGCATTGTTCTTTTGACTGAGTATTGCCTTGGCTATTCGTGGCCTCTTGTGTTTCCATATAAATTTAACAGTAGATTTTTCAATCTCTTTAATGAATATCATTGGAATTTTGATGGGAATTGCATTAAACATGTAGATTACTTTGGGGAGTATCGACATTTTTACTATGTTGATTCTACCAATCCATGAGCATGGGAGATCTCTCCACTTTCTATAGTCTTCCTCAATCTCTTTCTTCAGAAGTGTATAGTTTTCCTTGTAGGGGTCTTTCACATCTTTTGTTAGGTTTACACCTAGGTATTTGATTTTTTTTGAGGCTATTGTAAATGGAACTGTTTTCATACATTCTTTTTCCGTTTGCTCATTGTTAGTGTATAGAAATGCTAATGATTTTTCTATGTTGATTTTATATCCTGCTACCTTGCTATAGCTATTGATGATGTCTAGAAGCTTCTGAGTAGAGTTTTTTGGGTCTTTAAGGTATAGGATCATGTCGTCTGCAAATAGGGATATTTTGACAGTTTCTTTACCTATTTGTATTCCTTTTATTCCTTCTTCTTGCCTAATTGCTCTGGCTAGGAATTCCAGTACTATGTTGAATAGGAGTGGAGATAGTGGGCATCCTTGTCTGGTTCCTGATTTTAGAGGGAACGGTTTTAATTTTTCTCCGTTAAGTATAATGCTGGCTGTAGGTTTGTCATATATAGCTTTTATAATGTTGAGGAACTTTCCTTCTATTCCTAGTTTTCCTAGAGCTTTTATCATGAAATGATGTTGGATCTTATCAAAGGCTTTTTCTGCATCTATTGAGATGATCAAGTGGTTTTTGTCTTTGCTTCTGTTAATGTGGTTTATTACGTTTATTGATTTTCGTATGTTGAACCACCCCTGCATCCCTGGGATGAAGCCTACCTGGTCGTGGTGGATAATCTTTTTGATGTGTTGCTGAATTCGATTTGCCATTATTTTGTTGAGGATTTTTGCATCAATGTTCATTAAGGAGATTGGCCTATAGTTCTCCTTTTTGGAGGTGTCTTTGCCTGGTTTTGGGATAAGTGTAATACTGGCTTCATAAAATGTGTTTGGCAGTTTTCCTTCCCTTTCTATTTCATGGAACAGTTTAAGGAGGGTTGGTATCAGTTCTTCTTTAAAGGTCTGATAGAATTCAGCAGAGAATCCATCAGGTCCTGGACTTTTCTTTTTGGGGAGACTCTTGATTGCTGCTTCAATTTCATTTTGTGTTATAGGTCTATTCAGGTGATTAATTTCCTCTTGGTTCAGTTTTGGATGATCATATGTATCTAGAAATCTGTCCATTTCTTTTAGATTTTCTTTTTTTTTTTTTTTCATTTTTCTTTTATTATTCATATGTGCATACAAGGCTTGGGTCATTTCTCCCCCCTGCCCCCACCCCCTCCCTTACCACCCACTCCACCCCCTCCCGCTTCCCCCCTCAATACCCAGCAGAAACTATTTTGCCCTTATCTCTAATTTTGTTGTAGAGAGAGTATAAGCAATAATAGGAAGGAACAAGGGGTTTTGCTGGTTGAGATAAGGATAGCTATACAGGGCATTGACTCACATTGATTTCCTGTGCATGGGTGTTACCTTCTAGGTTAATTCTTTTTAATCTAACCTTTTCTCTAGTTCCTGGTCCCCTTTTCCTATTGGCCTCAGTTGCTTTAAGGTATCTGCTTTAGTTTCTCTGCATTAAGGGCAACAAATGCTAGCTAGTTTTTTAGGTGTCTTACCTATCCTCGCCCCTCCCTTGTGTGCTCTCGCTTTTATCATGTGCTCATAGTCCAATCCCCTTGTTGTGTTTGCCCTTGATCTAATGTCCACATATGAGGGAGAACATACGATTTTTGGTCTTTTGAGCCAGGCTAACCTCACTCAGAATGATGTTCTCCAATTCCATCCATTTACCAGCGAATGATAACATTTCGTTCTTCTTCATGGCTGCATAAAATTCCATTGTGTATAGATACCACATTTTCTTAATCCATTCGTCAGTGCTGGGGCATCTTGGCTGTTTCCATAACTTGGCTATTGTGAATAGTGCCGCAATAAACATGGATGTGCAGGTGCCTCTGCAGTAACAGTCTTTTGGGTATATCCCCAAGAGTGGTATTGCTGGATCAAATGGTAGATCGATGTCCAGCTTTTTAAGTAGCCTCCAAATTTTTTTCCAGAGTGGTTGTACTAGTCTACATTCCCACCAACAGTGTAAGAGGGTTCCTTTTTCCCCGCATCCTCGCCAACACCTGTTGTTGGTGGTGTTGCTGATGATGGCTATTCTAACAGGGGTGAGGTGGAATCTTAGTGTGGTTTTAATTTGCATTTCCTTTATTGCTAGAGATGGTGAGCATTTTTTCATGTGTTTTCTGGCCATTTGAATTTCTTCTTTTGAGAAAGTTCTGTTTAGTTCACATGCCCATTTCTTTATTGTTTCATTAGTTTTGGGAGAATTTAGTTTTTGAAGTTCCCTGTATATTCTGGTTATCAGTCCTTTGTCTGATGTATAGTTGGCAACTATTTTCTCCCACTCTGTGGGTGTTCTCTTCAGTTTAGAGACCATTTCTTTTGATGAACAGAAGCTTTTTAGTTTTATGAGGTCCCATTTATCTATGCTATCTCTTAGTTGCTGTGCTGCTGGGGTTTCATTGAGAAAGTTCTTACCTATACCTACTAACTCCAGAGTATTTCCTACTCTTTCTTGTATCAACTTAAGAGTTTGGGGTCTGATATTAAGATCCTTGATCCATTTTGAGTTAATCTTGGTATAGGGTGATATACATGGATCTAGTTTCAGTTTTTTGCAGACTGCTAACCAGTTTTCCCAGCAGTTTTTGTTGAAGAGGCTGCTATTTCTCCATCGTATATTTTTAGCTCCTTTGTCAAAGATAAGTTGCTCATAGTTGTGTGGCTTCATATCTGGATCCTCTATTCTGTTCCACTGGTCTTCATGTCTGTTTTTGTGCCAGTACCATGCTGTTTTTATTGTTATTGCTTTGTAATATAGTTTGAAGTCAGGTATTGTGATACCTCCTGCATTGTTCTTTTGACTGAGTATTGCCTTGGCTATTCGTGGCCTCTTGTGTTTCCATATAAATTTAACAGTAGATTTTTCAATCTCTTTAATGAATATCATTGGAATTTTGATGGGAATTGCATTAAACATGTAGATTACTTTGGGGAGTATCGACATTTTTACTATGTTGATTCTACCAATCCATGAGCATGGGAGATCTCTCCACTTTCTATAGTCTTCCTCAATCTCTTTCTTCAGAAGTGTATAGTTTTCCTTGTAGGGGTCTTTCACATCTTTTGTTAGGTTTACACCTAGGTATTTGATTTTTTTTGAGGCTATTGTAAATGGAACTGTTTTCATACATTCTTTTTCCGTTTGCTCATTGTTAGTGTATAGAAATGCTAATGATTTTTCTATGTTGATTTTATATCCTGCTACCTTGCTATAGCTATTGATGATGTCTAGAAGCTTCTGAGTAGAGTTTTTTGGGTCTTTAAGGTATAGGATCATGTCGTCTGCAAATAGGGATATTTTGACAGTTTCTTTACCTATTTGTATTCCTTTTATTCCTTCTTCTTGCCTAATTGCTCTGGCTAGGAATTCCAGTACTATGTTGAATAGGAGTGGAGATAGTGGGCATCCTTGTCTGGTTCCTGATTTTAGAGGGAACGGTTTTAATTTTTCTCCGTTAAGTATAATGCTGGCTGTAGGTTTGTCATATATAGCTTTTATAATGTTGAGGAACTTTCCTTCTATTCCTAGTTTTCTTAGAGCTTTTATCATGAAATGATGTTGGATCTTATCAAAGGCTTTTTCTGCATCTATTGAGATGATCAAGTGGTTTTTGTCTTTGCTTCTGTTAATGTGGTTTATTACGTTTATTGAATTTCGTATGTTGAACCACCCCTGCATCCCTGGGATGAAGCCTACCTGGTCGTGGTGGATAATCTTTTTGATGTGTTGCTGAATTCGATTTGCCATTATTTTGTTGAGGATTTTTGCATCAATGTTCATTAAGGAGATTGGCCTATAGTTCTCCTTTTTGGAGGTGTCTTTGCCTGGTTTTGGGATAAGTGTAATACTGGCTTCATAAAATGTGTTTGGCAGTTTTCCTTCCCTTTCTATTTCATGGAACAGTTTAAGGAGGGTTGGTATCAGTTCTTCTTTAAAGGTCTGATAGAATTCAGCAGAGAATCCATCAGGTCCTGGACTTTTCTTTTTGGGGAGACTCTTGATTGCTGCTTCAATTTCATTTTGTGTTATAGGTCTATTCAGGTGATTAATTTCCTCTTGGTTCAGTTTTGGATGATCATATGTATCTAGAAATCTGTCCATTTCTTTTAGATTTTCTTTTTTTTTTTTTTTTCATTTTTCTTTTATTATTCATATGTGCATACAAGGCTTGGGTCATTTCTCCCCCCTGCCCCCACCCCCTCCCTTACCACCCACTCCACCCCCTCCCGCTTCCCCCCTCAATACCCAGCAGAAACTATTTTGCCCTTATCTCTAATTTTGTTGTAGAGAGAGTATAAGCAATAATAGGAAGGAACAAGGGGTTTTGCTGGTTGAGATAAGGATAGCTATACAGGGCATTGACTCACATTGATTTCCTGTGCATGGGTGTTACCTTCTAGGTTAATTCTTTTTAATCTAACCTTTTCTCTAGTTCCTGGTCCCCTTTTCCTATTGGCCTCAGTTGCTTTAAGGTATCTGCTTTAGTTTCTCTGCATTAAGGGCAACAAATGCTAGCTAGTTTTTTAGGTGTCTTACCTATCCTCACCCCTCCCTTGTGTGCTCTCGCTTTTATCATGTGCTCATAGTCCAATCCCCTTGTTGTGTTTGCCCTTGATCTAATGTCCACATATGAGGGAGAACATACGATTTTTGGTCTTTTGAGCCAGGCTAACCTCACTCAGAATGATGTTCTCCAATTCCATCCATTTACCAGCGAATGATAACATTTCGTTCTTCTTCATGGCTGCATAAAATTCCATTGTGTATAGATACCACATTTTCTTAATCCATTCGTCAGTGCTGGGGCATCTTGGCTGTTTCCATAACTTGGCTATTGTGAATAGTGCCGCAATAAACATGGATGTGCAGGTGCCTCTGCAGTAACAGTCTTTTGGGTATATCCCCAAGAGTGGTATTGCTGGATCAAATGGTAGATCGATGTCCAGCTTTTTAAGTAGCCTCCAAATTTTTTTCCAGAGTGGTTGTACTAGTCTACATTCCCACCAACAGTGTAAGAGGGTTCCTTTTTCCCCGCATCCTCGCCAACACCTGTTGTTGGTGGTGTTGCTGATGATGGCTATTCTAACAGGGGTGAGGTGGAATCTTAGTGTGGTTTTAATTTGCATTTCCTTTATTGCTAGAGATGGTGAGCATTTTTTCATGTGTTTTCTGGCCATTTGAATTTCTTCTTTTGAGAAAGTTCTGTTTAGTTCACATGCCCATTTCTTTATTGTTTCATTAGTTTTGGGAGAATTTAGTTTTTGAAGTTCCCTGTATATTCTGGTTATCAGTCCTTTGTCTGATGTATAGTTGGCAACTATTTTCTCCCACTCTGTGGGTGTTCTCTTCAGTTTAGAGACCATTTCTTTTGATGAACAGAAGCTTTTTAGTTTTATGAGGTCCCATTTATCTATGCTATCTCTTAGTTGCTGTGCTGCTGGGGTTTCATTGAGAAAGTTCTTACCTATACCTACTAACTCCAGGGTATTTCCTACTCTTTCTTGTATCAACTTAAGAGTTTGGGGTCTGATATTAAGATCCTTGATCCATTTTGAGTTAATCTTGGTATAGGGTGATATACATGGATCTAGTTTCAGTTTTTTGCAGACTGCTAACCAGTTTTCCCAGCAGTTTTTGTTGAAGAGGCTGCTATTTCTCCATCGTATATTTTTAGCTCCTTTGTCAAAGATAAGTTGCTTATAGTTGTGTGGCTTCATATCTTGATCCTCTATTCTGTTCCACTGGTCTTCATGTCTGTTTTTGTGCCAGTACCATGCTGTTTTTATTATTATTGCTTTGTAATATAGTTTGAAGTCAGGTATTGTGATACCTCCTGCATTGTTCTTTTGACTGAGTATTGCCTTGGCTATTCGTGGCCTCTTGTGTTTCCCTATAAATTTAACAGTAGATTTTTCAATCTCTTTGATGAATGTCATTGGAATTTTGATGGGAATTGCATTAAACATGTAGATTACTTTTTGGAGTATCGACATTTTTACTATGTTGATTCTACCAATCCATGAGCATGGGAGATCTCTCCACTTTCTATAGTCTTCCTCAATCTCTTTCTTCAGAGGTGTATAGTTTTCCTTGTAGAGGTCTTTCACATCTTTTGTTAGGTTTACACCTAGGTATTTGATTTTTTTTGAGGCTATTGTAAACGGAACTGTTTTCATACATTCTTTTTCCGTTTGCTCATTGTTAGTGTATAGAAATGCTAATGATTTTTCTATGTTGATTTTATATCCTGCTACCTTGCTATAGCTATTGATGATGTCTAGAAGCTTCTGAGTAGAGTTTTTTGGGTCTTTAAGGTATAGGATCATGTCGTCTGCAAATAGGGATATTTTGACAGTTTCTTTACCTATTTGTATTCCTTTTATTCCTTCTTCTTGCCTAATTGCTCTGGCTAGGAATTCCAGTACTATGTTGAATAGGAGTGGAGATAGTGGGCATCCTTGTCTGGTTCCTGATTTTAGAGGGAACGGTTTTAATTTTTCTCCGTTAAGTATAATGCTGGCTGTAGGTTTGTCATATATAGCTTTTATAATGTTGAGGAACTTTCCTTCTATTCCTAGTTTTCTTAGAGCTTTTATCATGAAATGATGTTGGATCTTATCAAAGGCTTTTTCTGCATCTATTGAGATGATCAAGTGGTTTTTGTCTTTGCTTCTGTTAATGTGGTTTATTACGTTTATTGATTTTCATATGTTGAACCACCCCTGCATCCCTGGGATGAAGCCTACCTGGTCGTGGTGGATAATCTTTTTGATGTGTTGCTGAATTCGATTTGCCATTATTTTGTTGAGGATTTTTGCATCAATGTTCATTAAGGAGATTGGCCTATAGTTCTCCTTTTTGGAGGTGTCTTTGCCTGGTTTTGGGATAAGTGTAATACTGGCTTCATAAAATGTGTTTGGCAGTTTTCCTTCCCTTTCTATTTCATGGAACAGTTTAAGGAGGGTTGGTATCAGTTCTTCTTTAAAGGTCTGATAGAATTCAGCAGAGAATCCATCAGGTCCTGGACTTTTCTTTTTGGGGAGACTCTTGATTGCTGCTTCAATTTCATTTTGTGTTATAGGTCTATTCAGGTGATTAATTTCCTCTTGGTTCAGTTTTGGATGATCATATGTATCTAGAAATCTGTCCATTTCTTTTAGATTTTCAAATTTATTTGAATATAGGTTCTCAAAGTAGTCTCTGATGATTTCCTGGACTTCCATGGTGTTTGTTGTTATCTCCACTTTTGCATTCCTGATTCTACTAATTTGGGTTTTTTCTCTCCTCATTTTAGTCAGGTTTGCCAGGGGTCTATCGATCTTGTTTATTTTTTCAAAGAACCAACTTTTTGTTTCATTAATTCTTTGTATGGTTTTTTTGGTTTCTATTTCGTTGATTTCAGCTCTTATTTTTATTATGTCTCTCCTTCTATTTGTTTTGGGATTTGCTTGTTCTTGTTTTTCTAGGAGTTTGAGATGTATCATTAGGTCATTGATTTGGGATCTTTCAATCTTTTTAATATATGCACTCATGGCTATAAACTTTCCTCTCAAGACTGCCTTAGCTGTGTCCCATAGGTTACGGTAGGTTGTGTTTTCATTTTCATTGACTTCTAGGAACTTTTTAATTTCCTCTTTTATTGCATCGATGATCCATTCTTCATTAAAATAAACAATTAAAAAAGACAAATAAAATAAAAATAATTTTTTGCTGGTGTTGGCTTTAAACTCTGGACCTCCTTCTCCTTCTGCAAGGCTCAACCACTTGAACCACACCACCAGTCTCCAAATAATATTTCTTTTAAATTAAAGAAAGGGGGCAAGTGTCCATTGCTATGAGGATGTCAATTGCATGGCTAGTGATGCAAAATCTTGATCTATGCTGATTGGCTTTTCTTTGTTTGACCACATTGGCAGTTGACCACTTGGTGGAGTGTGTGTGCTAGTTGACTTCTTTTGTTTTCCTTTGTGTCATTTGCTAGGCATCCAGAGGATGTGGTTTGAGAGCAGAGTGGGTGGGAATTACTCACCCCAGCAGTTCTCCTGCTTCTTAGGACTGGACCAGGCAGATCACAACCTTTCCACCAGCAAGTCCTAGTCTCTATTGTCTTCAAGTGTGTGGTCATGGGGCAGTGAACCCTTATAGGGATGCAGTGAGCTGCCACTGTGGAGGAACACTCATATGCTCTTCCTTCCAAGTCTCCAACTTTCAGAATCTAAGCTCTAGCATAAAGTCTTGCCCCCCACTCCTTTCCCCTTCTGGAGGTGTGTTAGTTAGCTTCCCTACTTGAAGACCAGATGGGAAGCAACTTCCATTTCCGTGTATGACTTGACCAGTTTTTCACTGCATGGAGCACTTTGTGCATCTGATTAAAAAACCTTTCCTCTCTGGCTAGACCAAGTGTCCAGGCCAGAACTCACTGGATAAGTTGCCCAACCCTTATGTTGGTTCCCAGAGTCAGGGTAATGCAGGGAAAATTGACTCTTAAAGCTGCAAAGTTAGGTGGAATCATTTTTAAATGGCTTTCTTCAATTTTACAGTGATACAATCCTGGAAAGAGGAGAGAATTTTCCCAGTGCCTCTATGCTTTGTGGACTCCAGAAACTCTGTCTACAAATCTGCTTGGTATTGAGTCCAGTGTTACTTGTGGTTTCTGAGTCTCTTATTTTTCCTTTCTTTTCTTTGTTGTTTTGCTGGGCAGGGGTACATTGTAGCATTTACAAAAGTTCTTACAATGTATCAAATATATCATACCTGAATTCACACCCTTCATTGCTCTCTTTTATTCCCCCCTCCACTGGATTCCTGGAACAATTTTAACAGGTATCATTTTTGCATTTACATACATGTGTGCACATTATTTGCATCATATTCATCTTCCTACCCCTTTCCCTGCCACCTCTCCCCTCCCCTCCCACTGGTACCACCCCCACCCCCACCCCGGACTTGTTCTGCCCTCTTGTTCTCTGATTTTATAGAAGAAAAAAGATAAAAGATATAGAGAAAAACATGACTTTTTTTTTGCTAGTTTGAGATAAGGAGTTTCCATGTTATATTTCCATTTATATCATATGTATTACAACCCCAACTGGTTATCTCTACCCATCCTCTTCACTCCTCCCTAGTCCACTTCCCATGGTGGCCCTGGCCAGCTTAAGATTTCTATATTCAATCTTGTACAGAAAGCACATCAACAAAATTCAAGTTTTTAGTTTCTTGCCCTTGCCTTATCCTTCCTGTGTGTGACCTCCCCTTAATGTGACCTAAATCCCATAATATTGCTACATTTGTTTTGAGCCTATAATCTGCATATGAGAGAGAACATGTGGCTTTTGGCCTTCTGAGTCCAGCTAATTTCACTTAAGATGATGTTCTTCAGTTCCATCCATTGACTTGCAAATGACACAATTTCATTTTTCTTTGTGGCTGGGTAAAATCCCATTGTGTATAAATACCACATCTTCTTAATCCATTCGTCAGTGGGGTATCTTGGCTGTTTGCATAGCTAACAATAGTGAATAGTGCTGCAATAAACATGTGTGTGCAGATGCCTTTGTTGTAACCTGACCCACATTCCTTCAGGTATATACCTAGGAGTGGTATTGCTGGATGGTATGGCAGATCTATTTTTAGTTTTTTGAGGAGCCTCCATACTGTTTTCTATAGTGGTTGTACTAGCTTGCATTCCCACCAGCAGTGTATGAGAGTTCCTTTCCCCTCCCACATTCTTGCCAACATTTGTTGTTGTTGGTGTTCTTGATGGCAGCTATTCCAGCAGGAGTGAGGTGGAATCTTAGTGTAGTTTTGATTTGCATTTCCTTTATGGCCAGGGATGGTAACCATTTTTTCATGTGTTTTTTTAGCCATTTGGACTTCTTCCTTTGAAAAGGCTCTGTTCAGTTCATTTGCCCATTTCTTTCTTAGGTTATTGATTTTTTGGGAGTTTTCTGAACTCCCTGTATATTCTGGTTATCAGTCCCTTATCTGATATACATCTGGCAAAGGCTTTCTCCCAGTCTGTGCATAGCCTCTTCAATTTAGAGACCATTTCTTCCTATCTTTTCTCTCTGATGGACTCTGTTTCTCCATTCTGCACACTAAATTTTCTGGTTTCATTTTATCTGTCTAACTATCATGTATCTATCTATCTCTCAATTTAAATTAGAGTCTATCTGTTCACAACAAGAACTGCAGTGCATGTTTTCTGAGGCTCATGCCCATCCTCTCCAACTCTTTCTTTTATGTCAGCTTCTGCCCTCTGCAGCTGTTGTGGTCCAGTGGAATTGTTGGGTTTTTACTCTGCCAAAATTTTCTTTTCTTTTCCTTTCTTTTTTTAATGTTCTTTCTTTCTTTTCTTCTTTGCTTTCTTTCATTTTTTTGCAGCACTGAAGATTGAAACCAGGACTTCATTCTATTTAAAGAATATGGTTCTGTTTGCTACTGAAACTTCAGTGTCTTCTGGCAGTCACCCACCTTGAATACTATCAGCCCTCCAGGTGTTCCTGGAGGTACTAGTGAACTGTGGGTGCCACTAGTCTGCCATCTTCAGGAAAATCCCCAAACATTTATTTTTAAGATTTCAAAAAATTATGCAGATAAACCAAATTCTTATACCACTTGAGTAAAAGAAAAAATCACACATGGTGAAAACTTTTCTTTCTAGGATTAGTTTTACAAATGCATTTGCATTGCAGAAGTTTCTTGTGCATAAGTTACTTTTATAGTAGTTGTCTTCTCATTCATTGTTTGAACATCACCTTTTCTGTGAAAGCACAGTGTGTATATGTGTGTGTATTTTTGTGAGTTTGTGTGTGTACTTGTGTATTTCTTCATCTGGTAATGGGAATAGCTCCAGAAGCTTTTTCATAGCACTGAAAAAGTGAGCAAAATTGTAGCACTTGTCTTTTTTGAATAAAAGCATACAACAATGTATAATAAGTATATTTGCCAAAGAAAACAAAAGTTCTCCTATAATCTTGTCACAAAATATAACAAATAATCTAACAAGTATCTTGTGTTCATGAAATTAACAATATTTGGGTATTACAATGATTTCTGACACCAAAAATAGGCCTACAAATAGGCCAAATTACGCAAGTTAAGGGCATGTACACTGTTCTCAGGACAAACTTCTCTAATTGTTTGGTTCCTCTTTTCCTTTCCTTCCTATTTCTTTCCCTTACCTTTTGAGTTCCTACTTTATAATATGTATTTTCAGACCAGGCAGGGTAAGGAGGGTGTCCATAAAGTGAAGAGTGGACGCTGGAGCATGGGAACTCAGTGCCTAACGAAGGTAAAGAGCCATCATTGCTGGGGCAGAGGACCTGGGATGTGGTGTCAGAGCCAACAGAGGAGGAGAAAATGTCTGTGCAGAAGGTAGGCCTGGTGTCTCTCTACAATATCTATATTGAGTATATTCAAAACCTATAATTTTCACTTTGCTGGTCCTGGGAATTGGACCTTGTCTGTGGACAGAGAGCTTCCAAGTAGTGTTTTGAAATTCTCATGAGATACTTTTCAGGGGATTCAACTATTTGGTGCCTCTGCCCTCACTTATTTGAGTGATAGGATCACTTACCCTCGTGCTTGATTCTCAATTATAAAAATTTTAGGGGAACAGATGACACAGATTATCTAAAGGAAGCAAAAGGACTTCTTTGTATGGCTTCAAAATATAATTTTGCTGAAGCAAGTTTCAAAAATGCATCCACAGACTCAGATTCTTCAGCAGTAACAACCCATTTTCTGCTGGTGGGAGTCAGTGATGAGGTGAAGGATGAAGGTAAATGATGTTAATTGTTGGTTCTCTGAGATGTCTGAGCACATTGAGTTGCCTATAGATAGGCATAAAGGAACTAAAGAGTTGTATAGTGGCAAAATGATGATTTAGAATGCTGTCCTTACTCTTACCTTTAGAGAAAACAATAAATGGTGTTAGAGAAGAATATGTGATGATATGAAAAAAATTTATGAAACAATATAAAGGAATTTATAGGTCAGAAATTAGTATTTGTGGTGTGTCAATGATGTAGGAAAATGTGCATATATATATATCAAAATTTGCACAAAGGATATATACCAAAATATTAACACCAGTACTTCTCATAGTATTGTGGTTTTATATATTTAGTAACAAATATACCATGAAAATAATCATTTATTTCCCATTCCACTTTTTAAATAATTTCTAAGGTTGTTTTATTAATAAGTGTTTGTCATGCAAGAAAAAAACAGGAAGAGAAAAGGATATCCTGAGATGAAGACCACTCCTCACAAAAGTTATCACAAATTTCCTAAGATACTGTTTGCCTCATTGCTGACATTTTTATTACTGTTGAAAGTATCATTATCTGCTGTACTTGTCAGTAAGTATGCCTACAGAATCAATAAGTAATGTCTTCCATACACAGATAGAAAGTATCTGTTAGAAACTGATATTAAACAATGGGGGTATTTAGAAATCTAACTGGAATTTTTTTCTTGGGAGTTGCAATTCATGGTAATATGTGGGGAGTTTTGTACTCTATTTGCATTTAGTTATTCTATAAAAACAATGACTTCCATCCTCATTAAAGAAAGTCAAGAGTATTATGTGTGCGTTCATACCAAAAAGTGAAAGCTTCATCTCTACCTTAGACTCTGTCTGAGGACAAATCTATAATCCCTTAGATGCATTTACTAGACAACCCTATTTGAATGTGCAGACACCTATGTTTTGGAATGGTAAGGTGGACAAGAAGTAGATGGAAAGAAATATTCCAGGAAAACCTCTCCAATAAATTTCCTTCTAATTATTTGTGTCCTGCTTAGACTGTGTAAGCTCTAAAAGCCGATTTAGTAAATAGTTGATTTTCTCTTTGGAGAGTGGTTTTTATAATTTTTCCAAATTTTAAGAGGCATAAAATTAGTATATTTTTGGGTAGATGTTTTATTCATTTGTTTGGTGGATTGTTAAGTAGTGTATACCCTTTAATGTATGTATGTCAGACACTATGTCAGTCAGAGAGTTCACAAATAGTCACAGACCATAGTCTCAAGAAATGTAGTCAACAGTCAAATGAAGCAGTGCTTGTAATATTTTATGGGACATGCTTGTACAAGTAAGTAGTAAGCATAAGGCCTGAGACAGACTTCTTGGAGGAGGTGACCTCTAGATCTGTATGTCCCAAGAATGTTGTAGACATTTAAGAACATGTATAAGTTTGGGGAAACATAAGTGTGCATGACTGAAACAAATAGTGCTAAGTGAAGAACTAGAAATGAAGTTGTAGGTGACAGACAAAAGAGGACTGTAATCAAGAAAGGTGTTTTGTACCATAATAAAGGGTTTGAATTTCCCTCCTAAATGTTGTTGTATCAAGTTTCATTTGCTGCTTAATAATCCAGTCTCAATAATTTATGTAATGCTTCTATGGCTTGGTAACTTGGACTGTTCTTAGTTGTGAGTTTGAGAGGCTTCTGTAGTCAGCTGAACTCATTCATGCTTGTGTTGCCAGGTAAAATTTGCAGGCAACATAGCTTTATGTGGCAACTTACAGAGTTCCAAGACAGGGTGTCAACCAGCCAAGTATTTTGAAAAGTCAACATGGATCTGCAGAGAGTTGCTTTTACATATTCTACTGGCCAAAGAAATCTAAAGGCAGTTCAGATTCAGTTGATGGAGAAACAGACCCCATTTCTTAACCACACATGCTGCAAAGTTATAATAAAAAGAGGTGTGGATACAGGGAAGGTTAAAAATTGTGGTCATTTTCAATGTGTCAAAGTCATGGAGTCCCACTGAAGAATTCTGAGCAAGGAATGTATATAATTTGGCTTATAGAATTATCCTTTTACAGACATATGAAAATTAAGGTAAAGAGAGAGATTTAAAGGTTAATCCATAATTTGATTAGAAATATTGAGAGCCTCATCTAAGGATAGTGTTAGTGAAGAAATAGAGGAGGAATTAGCTTTGAATGATAAGGGAGATAGAAGCAAGGGGTAGAGGCCTAATAAATACTGAGATCTGTGTATTAAGGAACCCAAAAGTAAAGTGTTACTCTAATATCTGACATTAAATTCAGCACTCATGAAGTTATTGAGAGGTAGGCAATATAGGATGAGTGGCAGGTTTGGGCTGGAGGATGATGATTTTCATTTTGGGCACATTCAGTTGAACCTCAAATGTGCACTTATTGTGGGAGACACATTAATCTGGATTTCAGCAAAGAGATCTGTGTTTTGGAAGTCAATCACATATGGACAGAAGAAAAAACCCCCACAAGATAATGGAATGTCATCAAGATAGAAGACTTAGAATGAGAATGACAGGTAAGCATGGAACTGTGTGGAATGCACCATTTTAAAGGAGGTAGATGGAGGATGAGGAGCTTCCGAAAGAGCATAAGAAGCAGGACAAGAAAGGTGGGGTAAAACCAGGAAGGAGCAGCATCCCAGTAGTTAAGGAGTAAGGAAATTACAAGACATCCAATAGCAAGATGATAGTAAGTGGCGATAGGCATTCACTGATGGCCTGTTTCAAGGATGGCTTAGTGAACTGATGAGAGGAAAAGACAGAATGTGGTGGGTCAGGGAGTGAATTTGAGCTGAGGAGGGAAGAAAAAATTCAGTTTCTTGTTGGAGATATGGGAGGATTAAATTGAGAGACACAAAAGTGTTGGTGTACTGATCAGTAAAGAGTAAGTTAGCGGCTGGCAGAGTGGCTCAAGTGGTAGAGTGCCTGCCTAGCAAGCATGAAGCCCTGAGTTCAAACACCAGTACCACAAAAAAAAAAAAAAAGAAAAGGAAAAAAATCTAAGTGTCCACTAAAAAAGAATTAGATAATTAAAATATGAATCGTCATACAATTGAGCACTGTTCAGCAGTTAAAATAATATTGAATATATATATAAAAAAGAGTAAGTTAGAATGGAGAGATTTAACAGAAAGAAGAGGAAGAGAACTGTATTCCCTAGATCAATGATGAGTTCTTTTTTAATTTTCACTAGATAGGTAATCCAAAAATACTCAGGATTAGCTCATTCCTCCATTCTGCTAAGTCCCAGGCTGTGTACATCTTCAATTCAAGAATTTATGTGTCCTCCACTCCCCTAGTCAATATTTAGCCTTTGTATGCCTCTTATGTTAATTATGGAAGGAGGATATGGATAAGTGCATTCAGGTCCACTGTGATGGATCTGCCATGTGTTCTTTCATCTATTGATCTTTCAGTCATTTCTTGAAATTTCTATGCTTTCAAAATCAGTAGGATTAGGATTCCATTGACTGGGGGATGATGGGAAGTTCTTCTGGTCAAGGTCCTGCTACTCAGGTTATTGGAAATTTTTAGATACTGTTTTTACAAATCATGCAAGAAAGTGACAGTGTAAAGTTACAATGCACCAGGAAGGTGAACTGGCTTTTTTTCTTTTCCAGGTTTGTCCCTAAGGTTTTCTTATCTTATTGAAGAAAAAAAGACTATAAAAGACCTGAATCACACAGAATTGGAATATATAAAAAATCATTCACCCATTGAAGTAAAACTTACTGTGCTTAGAATTCAGTTGCTGCCTATAGTATGTAAAGATCCCAAATCAATATTTCCAATAGGATTCTTGGCAGGTCATACTAAGAAGTAGAGTTTCTTGATTATTTTATGTGCAATGTACAATTATGTGGGACTTAAACTTGTATGGGTATATCTTGTTTTGTTTATGTAAAGCTTGATTGTGAGAAATGATGTATTGGTTTTGCATTTCTCAGTCTTTTCTTCTTTCTGAACTTTCATTCATACTTGATGTCCTCACATCTCAGTTAAAACTACTTGAGGATTGTGATGATAAGTATTAAGAAGGAAATATTTTAATTTAGAAGTAGATTATTTAAGATTTTTTTTATGTTCAGAAAATTTGAGTAGAGAACATGCAAACATTCTGGTTTAACCTTTCTCACACACACAGTGTTCCCCACTATGAGTATCTTAAAATAGCAAGTGCTTTTTCTACAAACAATTAACAAATATTTATACATTGCCACGAATTAAAGTTCATGATGTCCTCAGTATTCTTAGCTCTCACCTCTTTTTGCCTCAGAATACCATCTAGGACATCACATTACATTTGGTTGTCTTGTATCTTTAGGTTTTCTTGGCTGTGGTAGTTTTCATACTTCTTTGTTTTTGATGACTCAGAGTTCTGAATGATACAGACATGGTACTTCTATTAAAATTTGATTTTTTAAAAATGATTGGATTGGGGTTACTGGTTTCTGTGCAGGAAAATCACAGATGTAAACTGCTATTTTCATCGCTTCACAGAAGGGGACTGTATTACCAAAATGATGTTTGACTATTGAAATTGATGTTGAGCATCTAAGATAGTGTTTGTCAGGTTTCTTCATTGCATAGCTATAGTCTTTTCTGCCCCCTTTCCACAGTGTACTCTTTTGAAGGAAGTTGTTCTGCAGTGCCCACATTTGACATTTGAATTGTTATGCTCCTGTGTACATTAGTGTGGAGGATTGTGCTATTGGAGGCAGAACCAATAGTATATACATATTGGTATATATTTTTTAAGGAATTCACTAATGCAATTGTGGAGGCTGTAGAAATCTAAAATTGGATCTGGGAAACCAGCAGCTAGAAAGTTTGCAAAGTGCAGCATTTTGAGTCCAAGGTGAAGTTTGCAGCAGCACCAGGAGCCAGTGTTTCAGATGAAGTTCTTAGGTGGTCTGCTGTAGCATTCCCTCTTCCTCAGGGGAGGTCATCCTTTTGTTCTGTTCAGACATTTAACTAATTAGATGAGGCTCACCCACATTATAGAGATCAATCTGTTTTCCTCAAAGTCCACCAATTTAAGTTCAAATCTTGTCCCAAAACATCCTTGAAGGAAATATCTAAACTGTTTGACTAAAATGACACACATAATTGACCATCAAAGGACGCATCTATTTAATTTGAAATTCTGCTGCATGTGAGATTTTTGTCTTCTGTCTCATTTATGAATTCATTCAACAGTTTACATCTGCATAGACTCATGAATATTTCAGTATTTTGTATTTATTATTGTAATCCAATACTACTTTATTTATCTTGATGTTTTCGCTTGGCATTGGGAGGACTTTCCAGTGGCTCCTGTGCCCCTGTAACATAACACTGTCAATGTGTTTTTTGTGTTTAGTACATCCTTTCTGTCTTTTTTCTTTCAAAAACTTTTGGAGGTGATAAATGTGTTTATTACCTTGATTGGTGATGGTTTCACGAGTACATGTGTGTGTATTTCCAAGCTCATTAATTGTATACATTAAATGGGTGTTTTTACATACTGATTATACCTCAATGAATTTTAATAATAAAGAAAAAGCGCAATAACATTCCTATTCTGATGGGCACCTGCTTTGAATTGCAAACAAAACATAAACATACAAATAAAATAATATAAAAATAATAAAGGCTCTGTGGACTGAGTTCTATATAGACAAGCATCCATGGCCAGGAGATAGTGTCAATCAGGGCATCTTTCCTGGAGGCCTTAGGTTTTGAGCCAGGTGAGGGAAGAGTTGAGAGTCAGAGATTAGAAGAAGGAAAGGGAGCTGCATCTTACAGAGAGGATCATAGGGCTGGGTAGAGAGGGGGTTGCTTTGTCAAGGGATTTGGACCAGTCACTTCACCTTGGTGCCTCTTACTTTCCTCATCTGGAAAATAGATATAGTAACAGCCACTTTTGTTAAAAAATAAACAACATAAACCAAACAACAGAAAACCTAGTTGTATTTGTCACTGTTTCCTCCTGTGGAAAATGAGTAAAGACGCACCCATTTATATATTTAAAAGCTGTTTTTTATGTTACTAAATATATATAAAAAAAGAACTGAGAAGTGTTTGAGGGGAGGAGTTGTAGAAAAGTGTATTAAGCACAGGTGAATCATCTCCTTGCCTTTTGTGATTCAAGGAAACCTGTCCCAGCAGAGCTGGGTTAAGGGAAAACCACATTCTAACTTTCTCCTACTCCGTTAGGATTTTGTAATCAAGAATGTGCATTCTACTTATGCTTATTATATGAGGCTGTCAGATCCAGAGAGTCAGAATCACTGGCAATGGGTCGATCAGACTCCATACAACCAAAGTGCCACGTGAGTATAGGATTACACAGAGGAGTTCCGGTCCTGCATCTTACAAGGGATGTAGGTGTATCTGTGATCAGAGATGGTTAATGAGATGAATGCAAGAACATTAAGTGATATGGGCTCAGTTTTTAAGGGAAATTTCAGAGATGCAGGAGGTGGAGAAAATGCATGGGAAGTGGGAAAGTCTGATTTGTGCACACCTTACCCTGGCCCCCTCCTATATCTCATTGTTTCAAAGAATTTCTGCTAGAAATATGTTAATTTTCTCCCTTTCAGATTCTGGCACCCAGGTGAGCCCAGTGATACCAAGGAGTGTTGTGTTATGCTAAATTACCGAACATATGGTAGACACTGGGGCTGGGCTGATGTTGTTTGTTATGGAGCTCAGAGATCAGTTTGTGAGATAATGAAGATCTACTTCTGAATCAACCATTGTCTATGTGCATGTGGTTGGACTGGCATCCATCATTATAGAGATATTTCATAAGTCTTTTATGTGTAAGAGAGGTCCTTAGAATATTAGGGAGGCAGTCAACTTTGGTCCCCACATTTACTCATTCATAAAATGAGCTTGTGTTGAGCATATTTCATGTGCCATACACTATATTGAAGATCCCTTTTGTGCTCACATGGAAGGAACATGAGCCTCTCTTCTAATTTCTGTCTGATTGCTGAAGTTTTATTCAGTGATGTCTTATAAGATGTGGTGGCTCCACCTATTTTTCTCTTCCTTTTGAGCTTATTGAGAAATAAAGTTGCATATGTTTAAGTCACAGTGTGATGATTTGATGTACTTATATACTGTGTAGTGATCACTATATTCTGGTTTGCTAGTACATCTATTACCTAAGATGCAGTAAGAACATTTCAGATCTTCCTAAATTAATTTCATATATATAATATAATGTTGTGAACTATGGTCATCATGCTGTTGATTAGATCTCCTGAACTAATTTATCATTCAGTTGAATGATAAATTTAACTAACACCCAGCCCCTCATGTGCACTGTTCTGCATTCTCTTCCTATGAGATTGGATTTTAAGATCCATAGCTAAGTGGGATAATATACTATTTATCATTCTCTGTCTGACTTATTTCACTTAGAATAAGTGTTGTGGAAAATGTCTATTATTGTTATGGAATAATATTCTCGTATGTAATATTAGGATATTATATTTTCTTATCCATCCATCAACAGACACTGTCTGTTGTTTCCATGTCTTCACTATTGTGAATAATACTGTAACAAAACACAGGAGCGAGGATGTCTCTAGATAGTGATTTTATTATTATTATTTTTGATATATTCCCAGAGTGGGATTTCTAGATCATATGGTAAACCTGTTAGTACTTTTGTGAGGGTCTTTCATACAGTTACATGATGACTGGTCTCGTGAACTATTTGCCTGGGCTGACTTTGAGCAAAGGTCCTCCTGATCTCTGCCTCCTGAGTAACCAGGATAATAGGCGTGAGCCGCCAGCATCGGCTACAACTGACTTTTTTATGTTTATTATGTACCCTGAAACTGTACTTAATTCATTTAACAGGACTGAGAGTTTCTTTGTGTGTGTGTGTGTGTATAAAGTCTTTAGGGTTTTTTTTGTGTATAAAATGTTATATCCCATTCAAACAAAATTTTCTGCCTTTCTAATTTGGAGGCCTTTTTTCTTGCCTAATTTCTTGTATAGGACTTCTACTACTTTGTTGAATAGTAGAGGTGAGAATGGGCATCCTTGTTTTCTTTCTAATCTTAGAGAAAATATATTTCACTCCTGAGTCTTATTTTAGATGTGAGCTTATAATATATGGTCCTTTGTTTTTTCTTATTTGTTTTTTTAATATGACTTTTTATGTTGAGGCATAAAGAACATACACCACTACATCTATCTTGTTGAGTGTTTTTATTATGAATGTATGTTAAAGTTTTTCAAGTGTTTTTCTTATATTTTGAACTTTACATATAGTTTTTAAAATTAGTGCAATATTAATTGCAAAAATAATGTTTTTTATATGACATTTTCAAATATGTATATAATGTACTTTGATCACATTTATCCTTATTGTCTTATCTTGTCCCCTCTTCTCAATGTAGTTTATATTTTTATTTCCTGACAGCTAAAATTTTTACCACTTTTATGTATTTATTGGCTATCTATCTCTTCATTTGAATGTTTTCTGTTTAGTTCTATTACCAATTTATTGATTGAATTACTTGCTTTTTACTTTTTAATTTTTTGAGTTCTTCATAAATTCTAGATATTAACCATTTGTTGGATGAATATCTGGTAACAATTTTCTCTCATTCTGTAAGTTGTTTCTTCCCTGCTATGCAGAAACCTTTTAGTTTGATGCAATCCCATTAATCAATTCTCGCTCTTATTTCCTGAGATATTGGAGTCCAATTCAGACAGTCATTGCATATACCTGTATCTTGAAGTGTTTTCCTAGAGTAGCTTAAATGTTACATGTGATAAACTAGGGACTCTGATCCATTTTGAGTCATTTTTAATACAGGGTGAGAGATAGGTATCTAGTTTCAGTATTTTACATGTGCATATCCAGTTTTCACAACACAACTTGTTAAAGAGGCTTTTCTTAAAATTTTTATTTTATTCATATGTGCATACAATGTTTGAGTCATTTCTCCCCCCTTCCCCCACTCCCTCTCTTACCCCCATCCCCTCCCTCTCCCCCCAACCCCTCGCTACCTGGCAGAAACTATTTTGCCCTTATCGCTAATTTTGTTGAAGAGAGAGTATAAGCAATAATAGGAAGGAACAAGGGTTTTTGCTAGTTGAGATAAGGATAGCTATACAGGGAGTTGACTCGCATTGATTTCCTGTGCATCTGTGTTACCTTCTAAGTTAATTCTTCTTTAACTAACCTTTTCTCTAGTTCCTGGTCCCCTTCTCCTATTGGCCTCAATTGCTTTAAAGTATCTGCTTTAGTTTCTCTGCGTTGAGGGCAACAAATGCTATCTAGTTTTTTAGGTGTCTTATTTATCCTCATACCTCCCTTGTGTGCTCTCGCTTTATCATATGATCAAAGTCCAATCCCCTTGTTGTGTTTGCCCTTGATCTAATGTCTGCATTTGAGGGAGAACATACAATTTTTGGTCTTCTGAGCCTGGCTAACCTCTCTCAGGATGATGTTCTCCAGTTCCATCCATTTACTTGTGAAGGATAACATTTCATTCTTCTTCATGGCTGAGTAGAATTCCATTGTGTATAAATACCACATTTTTTTAATCCATTTGTCAGTAGTGGGGCATCTTGGCTGTTTCTATAACTTGGCTGTTGTGAATAGTACTGCAATAAACATAGGTGTGCAGGTGCCTCTGGAGTAACCTGTGTCGCATTCCTTTGGGTATATCCCCAAGAGTGGGATTGATGGATCATATGGCAGGTTTATATTTAGATTTTTAAGAAGCCTCCAATTTTTTTTCCAGAGTGGTTGCACCAGCTTGCATTCCCACCAGAAGTGTATGAGCGTTCCTTTTTCCCAACATCCTTACCAACACATGTTGTTGGTGGTGTTTTTGATGATCGCTATTCTAACAGGGATGAGGTAGAATCTTAGTGTGGTTTTGATTTGCATTTAGTTTATGGCTAGAAATGGTGAGCATTTTTTCATGTATTTTTTGACCATTTGAATTTCTTCTTTTGAGAAAGTTGTATTTAGTTCAGTTGCCCATTTCTTAACTGGTTCATAGGTTTTGGGAGGGTTTAGTTGCTTAAGTTCCCTGTATATTCTGGTTATCAGTCCTTTGTCTGATGTATAGTTGGCAAATATTTTCTCCCACTCTGTGGGTGGTCTCTTCAGTTTAGAGACCATTTCTTTTGTTGTGTAGAAGCTTTTTAATTTTATGAAGTCCCATTTGTCCATTCTTTTTCTTAATTGCTGGGCTGCTGGGGTTCTATTGAGGAAGTCCTTGCCTATACCTATTAGTTCCAGAGTGTTTCCTGCTCCTTCTTGTACTAACTTCAGAGTTTCAGGTCTGATATCAAGGTCCTTGATCCATTTTGAGTTGATACTAGTACAGGGTGATAGGCGTGGATCTAATTGTAGTTTCTTGCTGATGGATAACCACTTTTCCCAGCAGCATTTGTTGAAGAGGCTGTCTTTTCTCCATCATATATTTTTGGCTGCTTTGTCAAAAATATGTTGGGTATAGTTGTGTGGATACGTATGCAGGTCCTCTATTTTGTTCTACTGGTCTTCATGTCTGTTTTTGTGCCAGTACCATGCTGTTTTTATTGCTATTGCTTTGTAATATAGTTTGAAGTCAGGTATTGTGATACCTCCAGCATTGCTCTTTTTGCTGAGTATTGTCTTGACTATTTGTAGTGTCTTGTGTTTCCAAATGAACTTTAGGGTAGATTTTTCAATTTCTGGGATGAAAGTCATTGGGATTTTGATGGGAATTGCATTAAACACGTAGATTGCTTTTGGTAGTATAGCCATTTTTACTATGTTGATTCTGCCAATCCATGAGAATGGGAGATCTTTCCATCTTCTGTAGTCTTCCTCAATCTCTTTCTTCAGGGGCTTGTAATTCTCCTTGTAGAGGTCATTCACATCCTTTTTAAAGTTTAATCCTAGGTATTTGATTTTTTTGAAGCTATTGTAAATGGAATTGTTTCCATATATTCTTTCTCACTTTGTTCATTGTTGGTGTATAGAAAAGCTAATGATTTTTGTGAGTTGATTTTGTATCCTGCCACCTGTTTATGGTGTCTAAGAGTTTTTGAGTAGAGTTTTTTGGGTCTTTAAGGTATAGGATTATATCATCTGCAAATAGGGATATTTTGACAGTTTCTTTACCTATTTGTATTCCTTTTATTCCTTCTTCTTGCCTAATTGCTCTGGCTAGACATTCCAGTACTATGTTGAAAAGGAGTGGAGATAGTGGGCACCCTTGTCTTGTAATTGATTTTAGGGGAAATGGTTTCAGTTTTTTACCATTAAGTATAATGTTGACTGTAGGTTTGTCATATATAGCCTTTATAGTGTTAAGGTACATTCCTTCTATTCCTAATTTTCTTAGAACTTTCATCATGAAGTGGTGTTGGATCTTGTCAAAGGCTTTTTCTGCATCTATTGAGATGATCAAGTGGTTTTTGTCTTTGCTTCTATTAATGTGCTGTATTACATTTATAGGTTTGCATATATTGAAGCACCCCTGCATCCCTGGGATGAAGTCGACTTGGTCATGGTGTATGATCTTTCTGATGTATTGTTGGATTTAGTTTGCCATTATTTTTATTGAGGATTTTTGCATTGATATTCATTAAGGAGATTGGCCTATAGTTCTCCTTTTTGTAGGTATCTTTGTCCGGTTTTAGGATGAGAGTAATGTTGGCTTCATAAATCAAGTTAGGCAGTGTTCCTTCCCTTTCTGTTTCATGGAACTTCACTCCTGATTTTAGAGGACGTGCTTTCAGGTCTTCCCTATTCAGTACAATGTTGACTATTGGTCTGTCACATATAGCCTCTGTTATGTGGAGATTTGATCCTTCTATTCCTAGTTTCTTCAGGGTCTTTATGGTAAAGTATAATGAGGGATTTTATCAGAGGCTTTTTTTTTGAGGCACTGCAGTTGGAACTCAGGTCATTTTCCCTATGTCTTCAGAAAGTAATTATGCTGACATGAGTTTCAAAAAGGTATCGACTAAGAGTAAAAGCACATTTTTTACTGATGAGAGTTGGTGATGAGGTGAAGGATGACAATAGATGATGTTAGTTGCTAGTTCTTTAAGAAGTGTGAACACACCGAGTTGCCAGTAAATAGGCATGAAGGGACTAAGGAGTTGTAGAGTGGGAATACCATGACTCAGGATACTGTCCTTTCGCTTACATTTAGAGAAAACCATAGTTTGCATTTTATTGTATATCTTTCCACATATGAATATGCACAAATACGTATACCTATTTTTCCTCAAACTGAAATTATATTGCATAATAATGAGGTGCTTTTCCTCACCACTCGACAGCATATCCTAACTTTAAAAGAATGGTTTCTATTTATTTGGTAGTTTCACTTTGAAGGAATTTTTGTTTTTCCCAATGCCATCCCAGCCCCAGTTGCAGAACCTAGGTCCTCACACATGATAGTAGAGTGCCTGGCAGGAGGTGTAGAATGAAAACACTGACCTTATCCTAATAGCATGAGATATTAAGAAAGATTTGTTGGCTATAGCACACTTTAAACTTGTAAAACAATCTGGAAATTTAAAAATATATAAGATACTATGCAACCATAATAAACAGTGTTAAAAAAGAATATGTGATGATAAAAAATGAAATAATCTAAAGGAAATTATAGATCAGAAATTGATATTTGTGGTGTCAATGATGTAGGAATGTGTGCATAGATATATATACCTCAAAATTTGCACAAAGGATATATGCCAAAATATTAACACCAGTACTTTTCAATGGTATTATGGTTTTAAGTATTTGGTAATGAATGTACTGAGAACATCATTATTTCTTTCCTGTTCCCTTTTTTATGTCATTTCTAAAGTCATTCTATTAGTGTCATGCAGAAAAAGAATAACAGGAGGAAGAAGAACTATAAAGCTAGAATTTTTTACTCAAGCTCCTTCTTGCTTCATTGCTGATATTTTTTCTGCTGTTGAAAGTATCATTCTCTGTCATTTTTATCAGTACACATGCATATAGAATCAATAAGCAATGTCTTCCTTACACAGAGAGAAAGCATCTGTTAGAAACTGACATTTAGCAATGGGTATATCTAGAAAGCTGACATTTTTTCTTTGGAGATTCAATTCATGGTAATACAAGCGGAATTTTGTACTTTGTGCTTTAGTTGGGTTTAGTTATTCTATAAAAACAATGTTTTCCATTCCCATTAGATAAAGTAAATAGCATTATGTGTGTATATGTTGATACTATAGAGTGAAATCTCTAGGGATCCATCTCTACATTAGACTCTGTCTGAGGACAAATCTGTCATTCCTTAGAAGGAAGCATTTAGAAGGCAGTCCTATTTGAGTGTGCAGACACTTATGCTTTGGAATGAACAAGTGGAAAAGAAGGAGATAGAAATATTCCAGGAAAACCTCCCCAATACATTTTTTTTCTGATTTTTTGTGACCTACTGTAGACTGTGTGAGATTTAAAACTAATTTAGTAAATTGTTGGATTTCTGTGTAGACTGGCTCTCATAATTTATCCATATTTTAAGAGGCATAAAGTTAGTATATTTTTGGGTAGATGTTTTATTCATTCATTTGGTGAGTTGATAGATAATAATAGCCATTTAATGCACGTCAGTCACTGTGTTAGAGAGTGCAGAAACAATCACGGCCCCTCATCTCAAGAAATTTAGACAACAGCCAAATTAGCACTGCTTAATTTGGCACATTTTGTACCAGTAAGAAGTAAGCACAGGGCTTGAGATAAGCTTCTTGGAGGAGGTGACATTTAGATCTGTGTGTCCCAAGAATGTCATATACATATGAGAACATGGAAAAGTTTGGGGAAACATAAATGTGCATGACTGGAATTTACATTGCCAAGTAAAGAACTTGATGTGAAGTAGTAGTTGGGAGATGAAAGAGGACTGTGATAGGAAGGTTGTTGTGTACCATCATAAAGTGTTTGGATTTCTCCCCAAACATTGTTTTAATGAATTTCATTTGCTGCTTAATAAAATAATCTTAATTGCTTATCTTATGTTTCTGTGGATTGGCAACTTGGACTAGTCTTAGTTGAGAGGTTGAGAGGCTCCTATAATTCCACTGAACTCACTCATGCATTGTAGTCAGATACCAGTCATCAGCAATTCAGCTTCACATGGCAACTTGCAGACTTACAAGTGTGAGGTTTAAGTTGATAGAGACCTGAGGAGTAAGAGCCAGTTGGGATGGAGAGAGTTAAAGGAAAAAGAGGATGAGAACAGTGTTCTCTAGATCAATTTTGGGTTCTTTAAAAATTCTCACTAGATAGGTAACCCAGAAATACTCAGAGTTCGCTCATTCCTGCATTCTCCAAAGTCCCAGACTCTGTATATCAATTCAAGAATTTATCTGCCCTTAACTGCTGTGCACCAAGATTTAGCCTTTGTATGCCTCTTACATTAGGTATTGAAAGTGGATGTGGATAAGTTCCTTAAGTCCCATTGTGGTGGATCTGCCATGTCTCCTTTCATCTATTTATTTTTCAGCCATTCCTAGAAATATCTGCAGTTAGAATTCAGTTGCTGCCTATGGTATGTAAGGATCCCAAATCAATATTTCCACTAGAATTCCCAGATAGAACATGTTAAAAAGTAGAGTCTTTTGATCACTTTATGTGCAAGTGTACCATTATATGGGACTTAAATTCATATGGGTAAGCCTTGATTTGTCTATGCAAAGCTTGATTGTGAGAATTGTATTGGTTTTGCATTTTTCAGCCTTTGCTTCTTTCTGAATTTCCATTCACACTTGCTGTTTTCCTCACATCTCAGCTAAAACTATTTGATGATAATGATGATAGCTATTTTATTATGAATGAAATATTTTAATTTTTAAGTAGACCATTTTAAGGATTTTTGTATTTTTCAGAAAAATTGAATAGCTAACATGCAAACATTCTAGTTTAACCTCCTACACAGTGTTCCCCACTATGAACATCTTACACTAGCAAGGGCCTTTTCTACAAATAATTAACAAATATTGATATATTGTCACTAATTAAAGCTCATGATATACTCAGTTTTCTTTATCAGGATCTGATCTATAATACCACATTTTGTTGTCTTGTCTCTTTAGGCTCTCCTTGGGTTGGTAGTTTCTCATATTCGGTTTTGATATTCCTGACAAATTTGAATAATACTGATGTCATACTTCTATTAAAATCTGATGTTTTTCTAATGATGGTTTGAGGTCACTCATTTCTGTTCTGAAGATCATAGATGTAAAGCACTATTACCATCAATTATCTACAGGATATGTATTATCAAAATGATTTTTTTACTGTTGAATTAATCTCAATAAACTAGCTAAATAGTGTTTGTCATGTTTCTTGATTGCATAGCTATACTCTTTTTTGTCCCCTTTCCTCAGTGTGCTCTTTTGAAGGAAGTTGCTCTGCATACTCGACAGTTGACGTTTGAATAGTTATGCTTCCTGTCCATTAGTGTGGAGGATTGTGTTAGTCAAGATTTTCCAGAGAGGCAGAACCAATAGTATACTCATATGGATATATATTTTTTAATGAATTGGCTAATGCAAATGTGGAGGCTTTAGAAATCCAAAATTTGATCTGGACAACCAGCAGCTGGTTACTGTAAATAGTGCTGCAATAAACAGGGGTGTGCAAGTAGTTCTATCATATCCTGGAGTACATTCCTTTAGGAATATGCCTAGGAGTGATATCACTGGATCATATGGTAGTTCTGTTTTTAGTTTTTTTTGAGGGACCTCCATATTCCTTTCCACAATGGTTACACTAATTTACATTCCCATCAACAGGGTACAAGTGTTCCTTTCCCCCCATATTCTCTCCAGCATTTGTTGTTATTGGTAATAGCCATTATGACTGGGGTGATAAGAAATTTCAGTGTAGTTTTGATTTGCATTTCCCTTGTAGCTAAGGATGTTGAGCATTTCTTCATGTGTTTATTGGCCATTTGTACTTCTTTTGAGAGTTGTCTGTTCAGTCATTCACCCATTTATTCATTGGATTGTTTATTCTTTGAGAGGTTAGTTTTTTTGAGCTCCCTGTATATTCTGGTTATTAATCCCTTTTCAGATACATAGCTGGGAAAGATTTTCCTTCCATCCTGTAGGCTGTCTCTTCAGTCTGATGATGGTTTCCTTTGCTGTGCAGAAACTTTTTATTTTCAACCAGTTCCATTTGTCAAAACTTCTCTTAATTGTTGAGCTACTGGAGTTCCATTCACATAGTTATTACCTATGCCAATGTGATCCAATGTGATCCCTTTTTTTCTGGATTAATTTCACTGTTTCAGATCTTTCATTAAGATCTTTAATCCAGCTTGAATTGATGCTCATACAAGCCAAGAAACTGGTATCTAGTTTCAGTCTTCTGCAGGTGGAAATCCATTTTTCCTAACACCATTTGTTGAAGGGGCTGTCTTTTCTCCAGCACATATTTTGGGACCCTTTGTTTAAGATTGGATAGCTGTAGTTGCATGAGTTTGTGTCTGGGTCTTCTATTCTAGTCCATTGGTCTTCATGTCTAATTTTGTGTCAGTACTCTGCTGTTTTTATTACTATAGCTCTGGAGTATAGTTTGAAGTCAGGTATTGTGATACCTCCAAGCATTGCTCTTTTGGCTCAGGATTGCTTTTTCTATTTGAGGTCTTTTGTGCTTCCATAGGAAATTTAGGATGGACTTTTCTATCTCTGTGAAGAGTGTCACTGTAAATTTGATGGGGATATGATTGCTTTTGGTAGTCATTTTTGTATACTGTGTTTTCATTAGCATTTGTTCCTGGGAGTTTTTAAAAATTCTTTCCCTTCCTGATTTTCTTTGTTTCTTTTCAATGTGCAACAGGAACTTGAAGTTTATTTATCATATACACTTGTATATGACATATACAAGTCATATCTTAACAACTGAGAAAATGAAAATGGATATTTACATAAAATAACACAGATTAAAAATACATGCTATATGTATTTTAATACAACAGGGTCCCAGTATTCAAACAAAGAAGTTTGATTCCAGTATTTGCATAATGTAGTTATTTACTCTGCTGTAAAGAACCATAGTGGAGGTAAACATTGACAGTATGTTTCTGAAGAGTCAAATGTTAATTTCATTTATGTGGTTTTGCATCCATAGAGGAAGATAAAGTTTGTCAGCACATGTATCAGTTTTTGAATCTTCCATTTCAGAATCCTCACCAGTATCCTATTCAGAATCAAGTTCTTGACTACCCAGTGATTAAAAGTTATCCAGAGGTTCATTACTCAACCTCTGTATTACATTTGCCATATGCTGTACATATTCTGCTATTTCTGCCAATTCTTTTTTTCTTTCTTTTATTTTATCGCTTTTACATTTACTTACATATATATACATTGTTTGTCCCCTCCCCCTTCTGGGCAGGTTCTGCCCTCTTGTTTTCCAATTTTGCTCAAGACAAAACATAAGAGGATTCCAAGATGGCGGCTAGAGGGAGGAAGCAGAAAGCGAGATTTCTAGATACATATGATCATCCAAAACTGAACCAAGAGGAAATTAATCACTTGATTAATAAGAATAAAAATAAAAAATAAGTAAATGAAAAAAAAATCTATATATAAAAATTAATTAAAATAAAATGAAAAATAGAAAATTAAAAAAAAACAAACCAAAAAACCAAAAAACCTCCAAGTTCAAATGCAATGAAATTTCAGTCTTAATAATTTGGGTGTCTGTCTCAGTCTCCAATCCTGGAGATGGTGCCTCATATGTTGTTCTGTAGTTGTCTCATCAAAGGGGACTCATAAAGTAGAACAAAACTACACACACACACACACACACACACACACACACACAAAACCCACCAAGTGTCCCAAGTTCAAATGCAATACAGTTTCAGTAAGTTTTTCAGCATGCAGGTGTAATTCGGTTGTTCTCTCATCAAGGGTAGGGAGAAAAAGAAAAAAAAGAATCTGGAGACAGTTCTGAGAATGGTTTCTGCGGCTGTGGCTTGCCTGCCTGCTGCTGTCAGCCTGCTGTTGCTGGCGGCGTTATTTATGCAGATCTCTGGGGTGAGCTTAGCACTCACCTGGCCCCGAAGGCTTTGTTTGCTCCAAGTTCTCCTGTGCGGGAGCCTCTGCTACAAGCTTTCTCCTTTCCAAGCACACTGGGAAAGGTGACACTGCACCCACGTTGTCAGGCCTGCATGTTTATTTACAGTTCATGTGGGAGGTGGGTCTTCCCCCTCTCTTGTGGAGTTTTCCTCCCACCGCCACTTTCACAAGCTTACCTGCTCCTGATTACTGGGAGGTGCTACTGCTCCTGCCAGCTGCCATGTTTATTTACAGTTCACGTGGGAAGTGGGTCTTCCCTCCTCTCCTCTGGAGTTTTCCTCCCTCCGCCACTCTCACAAGCTTTCCCGCTCCTGGTTGCTGGGCGTGCACCCCCTCTCCCACTGGAGCCTCTCCTGCCCGCCCGGCTTGTTTATTTACAGTCCCGGGAAGGATTCCCTTCCCCCAATCTTCGGCGCTTAGGGCACCCCACCCTCTTTCCCATGTGTCTTTATTGTTCTTATTGCTTATTACTCAATTTCTCTTTTTTCCCCGGGTGGAGGTCGGTCTGTCCAGGGGGCTATGCTGCTCTGGCCCAGGCTTGTCTGTGGGAGTACCATGGTACCGCAAAGCTCACCTGGTCTGCGTCTTCCCGAGCCATCTGGGCGTGGGCGACTGGCAGCCCGGGGGCCCTCCTCGTTTCTCCGTTTAACGTGAAGTGGAGATTCTCTGCGCCAGCTGGAGGTGTGGAGGGGTCAAAGTTATGCCTCTTCTCAGTGATTATGCCTGCAAAGTGTGTCTCCAGCGTCTCTCCAAGATTTCACTATAGGAGGCTTGCTTTCTGCTTCCTCCCTCTAGCCGCCATCTTGGAATCTCAATACTGCATTTCTTAATCCATTTGTTGGTAGTGGGGCATCTTGGCTGTTTCCATAGCTTGGCTCTTGTAAGTAGTGCTGTAATAAATATGGGTGTGCGGTGTCTTTAGAATAACCTGAGTCACATTCCCTCAGGTATATCCCTAGGAGTGGTATTGATGGATCATATGGCAGATCTATGTTTAGTTTTTGAGAAGCCTCCATATTGTTTTCCAAAGTGGTTGCACTAGCTTACATTCCCATCAGTAGTGTATGAAGGTTCCCTTTCCTTCCACATCCTCACCAACATTTGTTGTTGGTGGTGTTCTTGATGGTAACTATTCTAACAGGAGTGAGGTGAAATCTTAGTGTGGTTTTGATCTGTGTTTACTTTCTGGCCAGGGATGGTGAGAATTTTTTCATGTGTTTTTGGCCATTTGGACTTCTTCCTTTGAAAAAGTTCCATTTAGTTCAGTTGCCCATTTCTTTATTGGCTCATTAATTTTTGGGGAGTTTAGTTTTTTGAGCTCCCTATATATTCTGGTTATCAGTCCTTTTTCTGATGTATAGGTAGCAAATATTTTCTCCCACTCTGTGGTTAGCTTTTTCAATTTAGAGACCATTTCTTTTGTTGTGCAGAAAATTTTAAATTTCATGTAGTCCTGTTTGTCCATTCTTTCTCTTAGTTTCTGGGCTGCTGGAGTATACTGAGGAAGTCCTCTCCTATACCTATTATTTCCAGGGCATTCCCTGCTCTTTTATGTACTAACTGCAAGTTTTTGGGTCTGATATTAAGGTCCTTAATCCACTTTGAGTTGATACTAGTACAGGCATGGATCTAATTTCAGTTTTCTGCAGGCAAATAACTACTTCCTCCAGCAACATTTGTTGAAGAAGCTGTCTTTTTTCCATTGTATATTTTTGCTGCCTTTGTCAAAAATAAGGTGGCATAGCTGTGTGGATTCATATCCAGGTCCTCTATTCTGTTCTACTGATCTTTTTGTCTGTTTTTATGCCAGTACCATGCTGTTTTTGTTGCTATTCTGCCAATTCTTTATTCTCCTTTTTCAGGTGGGAAATTTCACTGTCCTGTTGTTCAATTTCTTTATGAAGTTTCTCATTTTCCTTAAGTGCTTCATAGAGAGCTTTCTTCCATTTTCTGCCACTTCTTTCCAATATTGAGAGGATGGAGTTTCTTTAATCATAAGATCAAATGCTTCTTGGGTGACTCCTCTGGGATTTTTATTTTCACTAGATTCAGGGACAGTAATAAATCCAGAGCTGGAAGTCGTACTTATTAACTGGTTATTCCAATGTTTCCTTTTGGATTAGCCTTTAAATACCTCATTTTCTCTTCCAACAAGAGATCTAGCTGCAGAGAGCTGAGTCATCTTCAGAGTTCTTCTTGGAACTAGACTATTCTTTATATTCTTTTGGATTTCTTCTTGTTTCTGCTTCATATTGAGATTCACTATACATATCTTCCCCCCTGCCCCTTGGCCCCCCTCCACATCCTGCCCCCTCACCTCCCTTGCTTCCAGGCAGAAACTGTTCTGCCCACTTCTCCAATTTTGTTGAAGAGAAACATAACACCCAATCTTCGTAGTGAGTGCAGGTAGCTGTGGCAGTGGCCCCTTGCACAAGGTGCATAGGGAACCTAGGTTGGCCCCCACAGCCACTGGAGTAACCCTAACTGGGGGATAAAGCCTGGCTAACTCCCCTGATTTTCTTGATTACTCATTGATCATTCAAAAGTATTTTGTTTAGTCTACCTGTGTTTTTATATTTTCTACAATTTTCTGGTTGATTTCTAGTTTTATCCATTGTGATCTAATGAAATAGAAGAAGTAGTATTGGTTTTCTTATACATGGTAAGTCTTTCTTTATGTCTTGAAATATGATTTGTTTTGGAAAGTTCTATGGGATGCCTAGAACAATATGTCTTCTGAGGTTGTTGTGTGGAATATTCTATAGATGTCCATTAAATCTATTGTTTTGAGATATTTTTATTTTTGTAGTAGGATTGGGATTTGAACACAGGGCTCCACCCTTGCTAGGCTGGCCCTCTACCATTTGAGTCACTCTGTCAGCCTTTTTTTTGTGATGGGTTTTTTTCAAGTTAAGGTTTTGTGAACTGTTTGCCTGGGCTAGCTTGGAACCAGAGTCCTCCTAATCTTTGCCTCCTGAGTAGTGAGGATTACAGGTGTGAACTACCTGTACTTAGCTATTAAATCTATTTTATTTACAGTGCCATTTAACTCTGGTGTTTCTTACCCAAGATGCCCCACTACCAATGAATGGATTAAGAAAATGTGGTATTTATAAACAACAGAATTTTACTCAGCCACAAAGAAGAATGAAATTTTGTCATTTACAAGTAAATGGATGGAACTGGAGAACATCATAAGCGAAATTAGCCAAGATCAGAAAGCCAAAAATCGTATGTTCTCCCTCATATGCAGATTATAGACCTAAAACAATTGCAGTAATATTATTGGATATGGGTCACACACTAAGGGGAGCACATGCACAGGAGGAATAGGGAAAGGGAAGGAAACTTAAAACTTGAAAGTGTTTGATGTGCCCACTGTAGAGGAGCTAATAAAGTAATCTTAAACCGACAGAGGCTACTATGGGAAGGTGACCAGGAAGTAGTGAAGAGGTCTGGTAGAGATGATCCAATTTAGGTTCAGGTTGTAATACACATGTACATGGAAGCAGTGCTAGGAATCTCTTTATGTAGCTATCTTTGTCTCAAGCTAGAAAAAGTGCTATGTCTTTCTTATTATCGCTTATGTTTCTCTTCAACAAAATTGGAGAAGTGGGCAGGACAGTTTCTGCCTAGAAGCAAGGGAGGTGAGGGGGGAGGGAGTGAGGGGGGGCTGAGGGGTAGGGGGGAATATATGGCCCAAGCAATGTATACACATATGAATAAATGAATAAACAATAAAAAAACCTCTAGTGATTCTTGATGGATATTTTCGTTTGGATGACCTTGCTACTGGTGGGAGTGAGACATTGAAATCATACCTACTACTGTGTCAGGGTCTATCTGTGCCTTCATATCCAGTATTGTTTGTTTTTGAAATTGGTTTCATATCATGGGTTGGAGCTTTTATTCTCCCATATTCTTTCAGTTGCAATGTTCAGGTGGGATGAGTTTTTGGAAGGATTGAGGTGTAATTTTTCACACTGAACTGAAGTTGTAGCACAGTAGCCATACACCTGCTCAATGGGCTTAAGGTGATAGACCCAAACCCTAGCGTCACACAGAGAGAAGAAAGCTAACTGGAGAAGCAATGAGAACTGACAGAAAAACCTACTATGAAATCCAGTAATAACTAATTAAAAGCAGCCATCACCTCAACTCCAATAACATTTGAGTAAAAAGGAGCAAAGACAATACTGTGTGAGCTAAACAGATATTGGTTAATAAAGGTAGTCAAAGGAAGAAAATAAAAATAATAGTAGCAAATAGTACTAGAGAAAAGAGGAGAAGAAGGAAGAATACATAGAAGAAGGGAGTGAGAAAGAAGAAGAGAATAGATTAGAAAGATTCAGCTAAAGGCACAGTCAAAAAAACAAAAAGCCCAGTAAACAAAGAGCTAAAGACAATGTAAATAAAGAGTAACTACAGTAGGGGGGAAGATGAGAAAGAAAAAGTAAGGAGAGAGAGAAGAAAAAAATGATCAAATTGAAGGCAGAAAGAGAATAAAATGTAGGAATGAGGACAGGAGAGAGGATTAAAGTTAAATATTTAAGGCCAAACACAGTGTCTCATGCCTGTAATTCTAACTGCTTCTGCTGGGACTCTTCTACCCAGGCCTCTCACTGAAGTGCCCTATTATGCACAGTACATCTTCTTTCATTTTTCTGTAGGCAGAGATTGGGGGGATGGACATTTGAAGCCATCCTTAGCCAAAAGTTCATGAAACCCCCATCCCGACCAATTAATAAAAAAACTGATGTATTGTCACATGTCTGTCATCCCAATCAATGGAAGTGTAGATAGGAGGAATGTGAGCCAGAAAAACCTGAACATAAAAGCACGAACTTTTAAAAAGATATCTAAAAATAAAAAGGACTGATGATGGGGCTCAAGTCGTACATGACTCTGAGTGATTACTCTCAGTACCGCCCCTCCCAATTATTTTTTTTTAATTTTTAATTTATTTTTTTGTGTTTTTGTATTTTTTAAAATTGTTTTATTATTCATATGTGCATACAAGGCTTGGGTCATTTCTCCCCCCTGCCCCCACCCCCTCCCTTACCACCCACTCTGCCCCCTTCCTCTCCCCCCCACCCCCTCAATACTCAGCAGAAACTATTTTGCCCTTATTTCTAATTTTGTTGTAGAGAGAGTATAAACAATAATAGGAAGGAACAAGGGTTTTTGCTGGTTGAAATAAGGATAGCTATACAGGGCATTGACTCACATTGATTTCCTGTGCGTGTGTGTTACCTTCTAGGTTAATTCTTTTTGATCTAACCTTTTCTCTAGTTCCTAGTCCCCTTCTCCTATTGACCTCAGTTGCTTTTAAGGTATCTGCTTTAGTTTCTCTGCATTGAGGGCAACAAATGCTAGCTAGTTTTTTAGGTGTCTTACCTATCCTCACCCCTCCCTTGTGTGCTCTCGCTTTTATCATGTGCTCAAAGTCCAGTCCCATTGTTGTGTTTGCCCTTGATCTAATGTCCACATATGAGGGAGAACATACGATTTTTGGTCTTTTGGGCCAGGCTAACCTCACTCAGAAAGATGTACTCCAATTCCATCCATTTACCAGCAAATGATAACATTTCATTCTTCTTCATGGCTGCATAAAATTCCATTGTGTATAGATATCACATTTTCTTAATCCATTCATCAGTGGTGGGGCATTTTGGCTGCTTCCATAACTTGGCTATTGTGAATAGTGCTGCAATAAGCATGGGTGTGCAGGTGCCTCTGGAGTAACCTGTGTCACAGTCTTTTGGGTATATCCCCAAGAGTGGTATTGCTGGATCAAATGGTAGATCAATGTCTAGCTTTTTAAGTAGCCTCCAAATTTTTTTCCAGAGTGATTGTACTAGTTTACATTCCCACCAACAGCGTAAGAGGGTTCCTTTTCCCCTGAATCCTTGCCAGCACCTGTTGTTCGTGGTGTTGCTAATGATCCATCCCTCCCAATTAAAAGCTGTGTGTGGAAGTGGCAAGGCCACAATCCCCAGTCCACCATGGGCCCTATGGCTAGCAACACTCTCAAAAAAAAAAAAAAAAAAAAACCAAAAAACAAAACTCTGAAAAGGAGCCTGTGCTGGTGGCTCACACCTGTAATCCTAGCTACCTAGGAGGCAGACATCAGGAGGATTGAAGTTCAAAGCCAGCCTGAGAAATGGTTTGTGAGATCCTATCTTGGAAACACCCAACATAAGACAGGGCTGTTTGAGGTGTAGGCCCTGAGTTCAAGCCCCAGTACTGCAAACCAACCAACCAAACAAAAAAACTCACAAAACAAAATGAGAAATCAAACCAAACCAAAACAGCAACAAAACACCTCCCAAGCCCCAAAAATCCAACCAACCAACCAACAAACAGCATAGTAGGACAGAGATGAAAGAAATTAGATAATGAAAGAAGAAGTAATATAAGGGAAATATAAAAGCAAAGAAAACAAGGAGATTGTTTTAAAAATAGAAAAGAAATTTATAAGTAGATACTTAAGCCAATAAGTCTGACTTTAAAAATTATCAAAGAGCAAACAATTAAAAGGAAAAAATGACCAATAAAATAAGAATAACTGTTTTTGGTGGTGCTGGTGTTTAATCTCAGGACCTTGTTCTTGTTCAGCAAGCTCTCTTGAGCCACACCACCAGCTCTCAAATAATGTTGTTCTTTTTTTTTTAATTAAAGACAGAGGACTGGTGTCCATTGCTGTGAGGATGTCAATTGCATGGATAGTGATACATAATCTTGATCTATGCCCACTAGCTTTTCTTTCTTTGGACATTTTGGTAGTGAACACTTGGTGGAGTCTGAGTGCTATTTGGCTTCTCTTTGTGTCATTCCCTTGGTGACCAAGGTGTGGTTTGAGATGTGGTGGATTACTCTCTGCAGCAGTTCTCCTGCTTCTCAGAGCTGGACCAGGCAGATCACAAGCTTTCTACCAGCAGATTCTAGTCTCTGTTGTTTTCAAGTGTGTGGTCATGGGGCAGGGAAGCCCTATGCAGTGAGCAGCCACCATAGAGGAACACTCATGTACTCTTCCCTCCAGTTCTCTGACTTTGTGAAACTAAGCTCTTGCACATAAAAAACTGTCTCCACTACTTATGAAGGGCTGACTGTGGGAGGGCTACGTGTTCCCAAAAGGGGACAATAAGCCAGGGGGAAAAATGCCCCCTCTCCTTCCCAAGAAACATCTGTTCATGCCAGAGAGACACCTCTCATTCGACAACATCCTTCCATGCCAAAATCTCCACCCCGGGGCAATAAAAAAGGCTATAAAACCTAATTTCCAACCAGCAGACCACTGGTTTCTGGGTCCTGTAGCATAACCCCATGCGGCCTTTCCTTTCTCTTCTCTGTAAGTAAAACCTTTCTGACCTTTGCTGCTCGAGTCTACCTCTTATTTGTATCCAAGTGGACCAAAGGATTCTCGCCACCACCAGAGCTTCCCAGAGCCTCACTTACCCCTTCTGGAGGTGTGGGCTTCCCTTCTTGAAGCCCAGATGGGAAGTGACTTCCACTCCTCTCTGTGACTTGACCAGTTTCTCACTGCATGGAGCTCTCAGTTGATCTGACTCAAAATCTTCCGTCTGTGACTAGACCAAGTCTCCAGGCCAGCACTCACTAGATACATGCGTGACCCTTGTGTGGTTTCCCAGAGTCAGGACAATGCAGAGCACTTTGACTCCTAAAGCTGCAAAATCAGATAAAATCGTTTCAAAATGACTTCCTGCCAATTTGCTGGGACCCAATGCTGGAAAAAAGAGAAGACTTTCCCATTGCCTCTGTTCTATGTGGACTTCAGGACTCCTGTCTGCAAATCTGCTTGGTCTTGAGTCCAATTTTAATTGTGTTTTCTGAGTCTCTTATTCTTCTTTTCTTTTGTCTCTGCCCTTCACCCACTCTTCAGGGTTCCTTTTACTTAGTCCAGTCACAGAGCTGCTCTGTCTCTTGCCCCATTCTGCACATTAAATTTTCTGGGTTTTTTTTTCTTGTTGTTCTCATTTTGATTTTTTAAAATAAGATTCTATCTATTCACAATAGGAACTGCAGGGCCTGTTTTCTGATGATCATGCCTGCCCTCCCCTGCTCTTTCTTTAGCTTCAGCCTCTGTCATCTGTAGCCATGTGTGTGCTCCATGCTAGGTTGTCTGTTCACTAGGATGGTCTTTCTCTCTCTCTCTATTACTGATTTTTCCCTGCCAAAGTTTTGTATTTTTTTTTCTAGTACTTGGCATCGAACCCAGGACTTGATTCTATTTAAAAAATATAGTTCTGCTTGCTACTGAAATTGAAAAAAATATGGTTCTGTTTTTTACTGAAACTTCAGTGGTTCCCTGCTGGAATGCTGTCAGCTCTCCAGGTGTTCCTGGTCTGCTCCCTGGCGATGCTAGTGAACCGTGGGTGCCACCAGTCTGCCTTCTTCAGGAAAATCCCCAAACATCTATGTTTAAGATTTCAAATAATGCAGATAAGCCAAATTCTTTTTCTTTTTGGTTTATTTATTCATTTATTCATATGTGCATACATTGTTTGGGCCATCTCTCCCCCTTGCCCCCCACACCCTCCCTCTCCACCTCAACCCCCTTGCTTCCAAGCAGAACCTGTTCTGCCCTCTTCTCCAATTTTGTTGAAGAAAAGACATAAGCATAATAAGAAAGATATAGCGTTTTTGCTAGTTTGAGATAAGGATAGCTATACAGAGAGATTCTTAGCATTGCTTCCATGCACAAGTGTATTACAACCCGAATTGGTTCAACTCTAACAGACCTTTTCACTACTTCCTATAGTGACCTCTGTCAGTTTAAGATTACTATATTTGCAGTGGGCATATCAAACACTTTCAAGTTTTGGGTTTCCTACCTTTCCCTATTCCTCCTGTATGTGTTCTCCCCTTAGCGTGTGACCTGTGTCCAATAATATTACTGCATTTGTTTTAGGTCTAAAATCTGCATATGAGGGAGAACATACGACTTTTGGCCTTCTGAGCCTGGCTAACTTCACTTAAGATGATGTTCTCCAGTTCCTTCATTTACTTGTGAATGACAAAATTCCATTCTTCTTTGTGAGTAAAATTCCATTTTATATAAATACCACATTTTTATGATCCATTTGTCAGTAGTCAGGAGGCCAAATTCTTATACCACTTTTGTAAAAGAAATGAATCGCACATGGTGAAAACTTTTCTTTCTAAGATTAGTATTACAAATGCATCAGCATCACAGAAGTTTTTTGCGCACGTTTCTTTTATAATAGTTGTGTTCTCATTTATTGCTTGAACATCACCTTTTCCATGAAAGCACAGTGAGTGTGTATAATATACTGTGTATGTTGACATCAGGTAATGGGAATAGCACTAGAAGCCTTTTCATAGTAGTGAAAAAGTGAGCTTGTCTTTTTTGAATAAAAGCATAACAATATCTAATAATATATTTCCCAAAGAAAATGAAAAACTTACAACCTTGTTACAAAATATAATAAATAATCTAACAAGTATCTTGTGTTTATGAAATTAACAATATTTGGGTATTACATTGACTTCTGACACTATCTGGAAATAGGTAAAATTCCTCAGGTAAAAGGCATGTTCTTACTACAGAGTGCATAGTTCTCAAAATAGACTTTTCTAATTGCTTGGTTCTTCTTTTCATTCCTTCCTATTTCTTTTCCTTATATTTTGAGTTTCCACTTCAAATATGTATTTTCAGACCAGGCAGGTTAAGGAGGGTGTCTGTGAGGTGAAGAGTCTTGTATCCAAGGAACTCAGTGCCTAAAAAATGGGTAAGGAGCCATCATTGCTAGGGTGAAGGACTGGGATATGGTGTCAGAGCCCACAGAGGATGAGGAAATGTCTATGCAGAAGGTAGACCTGGTGTCTCTCATTATAATATCTATATTGACTACATTTAAAAACTGTAATTCTCACTGCATTAGTCCTGGGGACTGGACCTTCATCTATGGATGGAGAACTTCCAAGTTGTGTTTTTTAATTCCCATGAGATAGTTCTCAGGGAACTTGCCTATTTAGTGCCTCTGCTCTTATCTATTTGAGTAATAAGATAATTTACCCTCATGTTTGCTTCTCATTTATAAGAATTTTGGGGGAACAAATGACAAAGATTTTCTGAAGAAAGCCAAAGGACTTATCAGTGTGGCTTTAGAAAGTAATTATGCTGAGTCTCAAAAATGAATCCACCTATAGGTAAAAGTCCATTTTCTGCTGGTGGGAGTTAGTGATGAGGTGAAAGGTGAAGATAGATGACATTTGTTGCTGGTTCTTGGCTGTGTCAGGGAAATACAGAAACTCAGCACATTGTGTTACCGAGGACCAAAGAGTTAAGTAGTGGGAAAATGATGATTCAGGATACTACCTTTACTCTTACCTTTAGAAAAGAAGAGTAAAGCCATTGTTTGCATTTTATTGTATATGTTTCCACATATAAATATATACAAACACGTATGTCTATTTTTTCCAAAAATGAAATCATATTATATATTAATGAAGTGCTTTTCCTCTCCACTTGATAGTATATCCAAACTCTAAGAAAATGGTTTCTATTTATTTGGCAGTTTCATCTTGAAGGAATTTTTGTTTTTCTCAACTCTCTCCCAGTGCTGGGAACAGAACCCAGGTCCTTACACATGGCAGAAAAATGCCTGGTAGGAGGTGGACACTCAAAACTTTGACATTATAATGAAAGCATGCGTTATTAACAAAGATTGATTGGCTACAGCATATTTTAAACTTGTAAAACCATCTGGAAGATTTAAATATATGACAAAATATTACACAACCATAATAAACTGTGAAAGAAGAATATGTGAGGATATGAAAAAATTCATGAAACAATATAAAAGAAATTGTAGGTCAGAAATTGGTATTTATGGGGGTGTCAATCATGTGACAAAGTGTGCATATAGGCATGTACACTTTAAAATTTGTGCAAAGGATGTATTCCAAAATATTAACACCAATACTTCTCAATGGTTTTGTGCTTTTACATATTTTGGATTGAATGTACCAAAAGCTTTATTATTTTTTCCCTATTGCAGTTTTTATATAATTTTTTTTTCATTTTTCTTTTATTATTCATATGTGCATACAAGGCTTGGTTCATTTCTCCCCCCTGCCCCCACCCCCTCCCTTACCACCCACTCCACCCCCTCCCGCTCCCCCCCTCAATACCCAGCAGAAACTATTTTGCCCTTATTTCTAATTTTGTTGTAGAGAGAGTATAAGCAATAATAGGAAGGAACAAGGGGTTTTGCTGGTTGAGATAAGGATAGCTATACAGGGCATTGACTCACATTGATTTCCTGTGCGTGGGTGTTACCTTCTAGGTTAATTCTTTTTGATCTAACCTTTTCTCTAGTTCCTGGTCCCCTTTTCCTATTGGCCTCAGTTGCTTTAAGGTATCTGCTTTAGTTTCTCTGCATTAAGGGCAACAAATGCTAGCTAGTTTTTTAGGTGTCTTACCTATCCTCACCCCTCCCTTGTGTGCTCTCGCTTTTATCATGTGCTCATAGTCCAATCCCATTGTTGTGTTTGCCCTTGATCTAATGTCCACATATGAGGGAGAACATACGATTTTGGGTCTTTTGAGCCAGGCTAACCTCACTCAGAATGATGTTCTCCAATTCCATCCATTTACCAGCGAATGATAACATTTCGTTCTTCTTCATGGCTGCATAAAATTCCATTGTGTATAGATACCACATTTTCTTAATCCATTCGTCAGTAGTGGGGCATCTTGGCTGTTTCCATAACTTGGCTATTGTGAATAGTGCTGCAATAAACATGGATGTGCAAGTGCCTCTGGAGTAACAGTCTTTTGGGTATATCCCCAAGAGTGGTATTGCTGGATCAAATGGTAGATCGATGTCCAGCTTTTTAAGTAGCCTCCAAATTTTTTTCCAGAGTGGTTGTACTAGTCTACATTCCCACCAACAGTGTAAGAGGGTTCCTTTTTCCCCGCATCCTCGCCAACACCTGTTGTTGGTGGTGTTGCTGATGATGGCTATTCTAACAGGGGTGAGGTGGAATCTTAGCGTGGTTTTAATTTGCATTTCCTTTATTGCTAGAGATGGTGAGCATTTTTTCATGTGTTTTCTGGCCATTTGAATTTCTTCTTTTGAGAAAGTTCTGTTTAGTTCACATGCCCATTTCTTTATTGGTTCATTAGTTTTGGGAGAATTTAGTTTTTTAAGTTCCCTGTATATTCTGGTTATCAGTCCTTTGTCTGATGTATAATTGGCAAATATTTTCTCCCACTCTGTGGGTGTTCTCTTCAGTTTAGAGACCATTTCTTTTGATGAACAGAAGCTTTTTAGTTTTATGAGGTCCCATTTATCTATGCTATCTCTTAGTTGCTGTGCTGCTGGGGTTTCATTGAGAAAGTTCTTACCTATACCTACTAACTCCAGAGTATTTCCTACTCTTTCTTGTATCAACTTAAGAGTTTGGGGTCTGATATTAAGATCCTTGATCCATTTTGAGTTAATCTTGGTATAGGGTGATATACATGGATCTAGTTTCAGTTTTTTGCAGACTGCTAACCAGTTTTCCCAGCAGTTTTTGTTGAAGAGGCTGCTATTTCTCCATCGTATATTTTTAGCTCCTTTGTCAAAGATAAGTTGCTCATAGTTGTGTGGCTTCATATCTGGATCCTCTATTCTGTTCCACTGGTCTTCATGTCTGTTTTTGTGCCAGTACCATGCTGTTTTTATTGTTATTGCCTTGTAATATAGTTTGAAGTCAGGTATTGTGATACCTCCTGCATTGTTCTTTTGACTGAGTATTGCCTTGGCTATTCGTGGCCTCTTGTGTTTCCATATAAATTTAACAGTAGATTTTTCAATCTCTTTAATGAATGTCATTGGAATTTTGATGGGAATTGCATTAAACATGTAGATTACTTTGGGGAGTATCGACATTTTTACTATGTTGATTCTACCAATCCATGAGCATGGGAGATCTCTCCACTTTCTATAGTCTTCCTCAATCTCTTTCTTCAGAAGTGTATAGTTTTCCTTGTAGAGGTCTTTCACATCTTTTGTTAGGTTTACACCTAGGTATTTGATTTTTTTTGAGGCTATTGTAAATGGAATTGTTTTCATACATTCTTTTTCCGTTTGCTCATTGTTAGTGTATAGAAATGCTAATGATTTTTCTATGTTGATTTTATATCCTGCTACCTTGCTATAGCTATTGATGATGTCTAGGAGCTTCTGAGTAGAGTTTTTTGGGTCTTTAAGGTATAGGATCATGTCGTCTGCAAATAGGGATATTTTGACAGTTTCTTTACCTATTTGTATTCCTTTTATTCCTTCTTCTTGCCTAATTGCTCTGGCTAGGAATTCCAGTACTATGTTGAATAGGAGTGGAGATAGTGGGCATCCTTGTCTGGTTCCTGATTTTAGAGGGAATGGTTTCAATTTTTCTCCGTTAAGTATAATGCTGGCTGTAGGTTTGTCATATATAGCTTTTATAATGTTGAGGAACTTTCCTTCTATTCCTAGTTTTCTTAGAGCTTTTATCATGAAATGATGTTGGATCTTATCAAAGGCTTTTTCTGCATCTATTGAGATGATCAAGTGGTTTTTGTCTTTGCTTCTGTTAATGTGGTTTATTACATTTATTGATTTTCATATGTTGAACCACCCCTGCATCCCTGGGATGAAGCCTACCTGGTCGTGGTGAATAATCTTTTTGATGTGTTGCTGAATTCGATTTGCCATTATTTTGTTGAGGATTTTTGCATCAATGTTCATTAAGGAGATTGGCCTATAGTTCTCCTTTTTGGAGGTGTCTTTGCCTGGTTTTGGGATAAGTGTAATACTGGTTTCATAAAATGTGTTTGGCAGTTTTCCTTCCCTTTCTATTTCATGGAACAGTTTAAGGAGGGTTGGTATCAGTTCTTCTTTAAAGGTCTGATAGAATTCAGCAGAGAATCCATCAGGTCCTGGACTTTTCTTTTTGGGGAGACTCTTGATTGCTGCTTCAATTTCATTTTGTGTTATAGGTCTATTCAGGTGATTAATTTCCTCTTGGTTCAGTTTTGGATGATCATATGTATCTAGAAATCTGTCCATTTCTTTTAGATTTTCAAATTTATTTGAATATAGGTTCTCAAAGTAGTCTCTGATGATTTCCTGGACTTCCATGGTGTTTGTTGTTATCTCCCCTTTTGCATTCCTGATTCTACTAATTTGGGTTTTTTCTCTCCTCATTTTAGTCAGGTTTGCCAGGGGTCTATCGATCTTGTTTATTTTTTCAAAGAACCAACTTTTTGTTTCATTAATTCTTTGTATGGTTTTTTTGGTTTCTATTTCGTTGATTTCAGCTCTTATTTTTATAATTTCTCTCCTTCTATTTGTTTTGGGATTTGCTTGTTCTTGTTTTTCTAGGAGTTTGAGATGTATCATTAGGTCATTGATTTGGGATCTTTCAATCTTTTTAATATATGCACTCATGGCTATAAACTTTCCTCTCAAGACTGCCTTAGGTGTGTCCCATAGGTTCCGCTAGGTTGTGTTTTCATTTTCATTAACTTCTAGGAACTTTTTAATTTCCTCTTTTATTGCATCGATGATCCATTCTTCATTAAGTAATGAGTTATTTAGTTTCCAGCTGTTTGCATGTTTTTTGTCTTTACTTTTGTTGTTGAGTTCTACTTTTACTGCATTGTGGTCAGATAGTATGCATGGTATTATTTCTATTTTCTTATATTTGCTGAGGCTTGCTTTGTGCCCTAGGATATGATCTATTTTGGAGAAGGTTCCATGGGCTGCTGAGAAGAATGTATATCGTGTAGAGGTTGGATGAAATGTTCTGTAGACATCTACTAGGTCCACTTGATCTATTGCATATTTTAGATCTTGGATTTCTTTATTGAGTTTTTGTTTGGATGACCTATCTATTGATGATAATGGAGTGTTAAAGTCTCCCACAACCACTGTGTTGGCGTTTATATATGCTTTTAGGTCTTTCAGGGTATGTTTGATGAAATTGGGTGCGTTGACATTGGGTGCGTACAGATTGATGATTATTATTTCCTTTTGGTCTATTTCCCCTTTTATTAGTATGGAATGTCCTTCTTTATCTCGTTTGATCAATGTAGGTTTGAAGTCTACTTTGTCAGAGATAAGTATTGCTACTCCTGCTTGTTTTCGGGGGCCATTGGCTTGGTAAATCTTCTTCCAGCCTTTCATCCTAAGCATATGCTTATTTCTGTCGGTGAGATGAGTCTCCTGTAAGCAACAAATTGTTGGATCTTCTTTTTTAATCCATTTTGTCAAACGGTGTCTTTTGATGGGTGAATTAAGTCCATTAACATTAAGCGTTAGTACTGATAGGTATGTGGTGATTCCTGCCATTTAGTTATCTTAGTTGTTTGAAGGTTTGTTTGTGTGTTCCTAACTTGATGTTACTCTCTACTGTCTTGCTTTTTCTTATCCTGTGGTTTGGTGCTGCCTGCCTTTTCATGGTTAAATTGGGTGTCACTTTCTGTGTGCAGGATCCCTTGCAGAATCTTTTGTAATGGTGGCTTTGTGGTCACATATTGTTTTAGTTTCTGCTTCTCATGGAAGACTTTTATTGCTCCATCTATTTTGAATGATAGCTTTGCTGGGTAGAGTATCCTGGGGTCGAAGTTATTTTCATTCAGTGCCCGGAAGATCTCACCCCACGCTCTTCTTGCTTTTAATGTTTCTGTTGAGAAGTCTGCTGTGATTTTGATGGGTTTACCTTTGTATGTTACTTGTTTTTTCTCTCTTACAGCCTTCAATATTCTTTCCTTAGTTTCTGAACTTGTTGTTTTAATGATGATATGTCGTGGAGTAGTTCTATTTTGATCTGGTCTGTTTGGTGTCCTGGAGGCCTCTTGCATTTGTATGGGAATATCTTTCTCTAGATTTGGGAAATTTTCCGTTATTATTTTGTTGAATATATTACGCATTCCCTTCGCTTGCACCTCTTCTCCTTCTTCGATGCCCATGATTCTCAAGTTTGGTCTTTTGATGGAGTCAGTGAGTTCTTGCGTTTTCTTTTCACAGGTCTTGAGTTGTTTAATTAATAGTTCTTCGGTTTTTCCTTTAATTACCATTTCATCTTCAAGTTCTGAGATTCTGTCTTCTGTTTGTTCTATTCTGCTGGATTGGCCTTCCGTTTTGTTTTGCAGTTCTGTTTCGTTCTTTTTTCTGAAGTTTTCCATATCCTGGCTCTTCTCTTCTTTATTGTTGTCTATTTTTGTCCTGAGTTCATTTATCCATTTATTCATTGTGTTCTCTCTTTCACTTTGGTGTTTATACAGTGCTTCTATGGTTTCCTTTATTTCTTCTTTTGATTTTTCAAATTCTCTATTTTTATTGTCTTGGAATTTCTTGAGTGTCTCCTGTACATTTTGGTTGACCCTATCCAGTATCATCTCTATAAAATTCTCATTGAGTACTTGTAGTATGTCTTCTTTTAAATTATTCTTGTGGGCTTCATTGGGTCCTTTGGCATAGTTTATCTTCATTTTGTTGGAGTGTGGCTCTGAGTTTCTGTTCTCTTCATTCCCCTCTCGTTCCTGTACTAATTTTTTGCTGTGGGGAAACTGGTTTCCTTGTTTTTTCTGTCTTCCCGTCATTGTCCTTGGTGTTGTTACTGTCCCTGTACTGTGTGTAATTAAGTATTTTCTAGCTTGTAATAATAACAATGGTAATATTTAGAATGGAAGAGTGAGCTGAGATGCAAAGCAAGAAGTTAAAGAAAAGGGGAAAACAAATATACAGACAAGAGGGAGAAAGCAGAACAAGGTATCAGACAAGAGAGTTTCAAAGGTATAAACAGGGAGTGTTAGTGTACTAATCAACAGTAAGCTGAACAGACATTAGAGAGACAGAGAGAGGATTGAAAATCAAAGATAAAAAAATAAAAAATAAGTAAATGAAAGTAATATCTATATATAAAAATGAATTAAAATAAAATGGAAAATAGAAAATTAAAAAAAAACAAAACCCAAAAAACTTCCAAGTTTATATGCAATGCAGTTTCAGTCTTAATAATTTGGATGTCCGTCTCAATCTCCAGTCCTGGAGTTGGTGCCTCAGATGTTGTTCTGTAGTTGTCTCATCAAAGGGTATGCATAAAGTAGAACAAAACTACACACTGACACACACACACACACAAAAAAAAAGAAAGAAAGAAAGCCCCTCCAAGTGTCCCCAGTTCAAATGCAATACAGTTTCAGTAAGTTTTTCTGCTTGCAGGTATAATTCGGTTGTTCTCTCATCAAAGATAGGGAGAAAAAGAAAAAAAAGCGTCTGGAGACAGTTCTGAGAATGGTATCTGCAACTGTGGCTTGCCTGCCTGCTGCTCTCAGCCTGTAGCTGGCAGCGTTATTTATGCAGATCTCTGGGGTGAGCTTAGCACTCACCTGGTCCCACAGGCTTTGTTTGCTCAGAGTTCTCCTGTGCGGGGGGCCTCTGCTACAGGCTTTCCCCTTTCCAAGCACTGGGAAAGGTGACACTGCCCCGCGTTGTCAGGCCTGCGTGTTTATTTACAGTTTATGTGGGAGGTGGGTCTTCCCCCCTCTCCTCTGAAGTCTTCCTCCCACTGCCACTTTCAGCAGCTTTCCTGCTCCTGCTTACTGGACGGTGCTGCTACTCCTGCCTGCCGCCATGTTTATTTACAGTTCACGTGGGAAGTGGGTCTTTCCTCCTCCACTCTCACAAGCTTCCCCGCTCCTGGTTGCTGGGCGCGCGGCCCGCTCCCGCCAGAGCCTCTCCGGCCCGCCCAGCTTGTTTATTTACAGTCCCGGGAAGGATTCCCTTCCCCCAATCTTCAGCGCTCAGGGCGCCCCACCCTCTTTCCAGCGTGTCTTAACTGTTCTTATTGCTTATTACTCAGTTTCTCTTTTTTTCCCTGATGGAGGTCAGTCTGTCCAGGGGGCTATGCTGCTCTGGCCCAGGCTTGTCTGTGGGGCTACTGCGGTACCATGAAGCTCACCTGGTCTGCGTCTTCCCAAGCTGTATGGGCGCCGGCCACTGGCGGCCCCGGGGGCCCTCCTCGTTTCTCCGTTTAACGTGAATTGGAGATTCTCTGCACCAGCTGGAGATGTGGAGAGGTCAAAGTTATGCCTTTTCTCGGTGATTATGCCTGCAAAGTGTGTCTCCAGCGTCTCTCCAAGATTACACTATAGGAGGGTCGCTTTCTGCTTCCTACCTCTAGCCGCCATCTTGTAATTCTCTCCCTTTGCTTCTTTCTAAACTTTCATTCACACTTGCTGTTTTCCTCCTATCTCAGTTAAAACCATTTGGTGATAATAATGGCAACTATTTTATTATAAATGAAATATTTTAATTTTTTTTATATTCAGAAAAAGTGAGTAGAGAACATGCAAACATTCTAGTTTAACCTACACATAGTGCTCCCCACTATGAACATCTTATACTAGTAAGGGCCTTTTCTACAAATAATTAACAAATGCTTAGTCATTGTGAGTAATTAGAGCTCATGATGTACTCAGTATTCTTAGCTCTCACTTAATTCTCTTTTCTTGCACCAGAATCCCATCTAGGACACCACATTACATTTGGTTGTCTTGTATCTTTAGGTTTTCCTGGCTGTGGTATTTTTCATACTTTCCTTGTTTTTGATGACTCTGACAGTTCTGAATAATACTGGTATGATACTTTTATTAATATTTGATGTTTCTCTAATGATTGGATTGATTCTATTGGTGTTTTTGCAGGAAAATTACAGATGTAAACTGCTATTTTCATCACTTCACAGAGGGATATATATTATCAAAATGATGTTTGACTATTGAAATTGACCTTGAGCACTGGTCTATGGTAGTGTTTGTCAAGTTTCTCCTTGCATAGTTATAGTCTTTTCTGTCCCCTTTCCACAGTGTACTCTTTTGAAGGAAGTTGTTCCACATTTGACATTTGAATAGTTATGCTCTGTGTCCATTACTGTGGAGGATTATGCTATTGGAGGCAGAACCAATAGTATATATTTTTAAGAAATTCACTAATGCAATTGTGGAGGCTTTAGAAATCCAAAATTGGATCTGGGAAATCAGCAGCTGGAAAGTTTGCAAAGAGCAGCATTTTGAGTCCAAGGTGAAGTCTGCAGCAGCTCCAGGAGCCAGTGTTTCAGATGAAGTTCTTAGGTGGTCTGCCGTAGCATTCCCTCTTCCTCAGGGGAGGTCATCCTTTTGTTCTATTCAGATGTTTAACTGATTAGAGGAGGCTCACTAACAGTATGGAGATCAATCTGTTTTTCTCAAAGTCCACCAATTTATATTTAATCTCACTCAAAAACATCCTTGAAGGAAATATCCAACCTGTTTGACCAAGATGCCACACACAATTTACCATGAAAAGAAGCCTGTATGGAGTCACTGACTATTCAGTACCATTGTGTACCATAGGGTACCACTGTGCCTTTCCAAGTCTGGAGAACCTTCTGAGCACCCAAATATATCATGGCTGGAGCGTGTAGTGGAGTCTCATGCCCATGGTGATGAACGAAGGCTGAAATCCCTGGTGTGCCTTGATCTGATTTGCACAAAGCCACCAATGAGCCAGCGGAGACCCAGCAACACTTCATGGACCTCCAGTTGTTTGAAAGAAATTAAGTCCTTTGATGCATACCAAAGAAATAATGGTGTCTGTAACCCTGTGCCCAGTCCTTTTTCCTGTGCTGGTACCCATAGGTTTGCTGCTCTGCAGCTAAAGTTCAATTGTCCTCCAACCTGTCACTGTCCTAAAGAAATATAATGTCAGTCACATATGGAAAGCAAGCTTTTCTAGATGCTACTGTAAAAAACAATGTGAAATTAATTTTAACAATATGTTTTGTTTATCCTAGTATGTGTAAAATATTATCTCAACATGTAATCAATATTTTTATTTATTAGTGAAAACTGTAAAGAATATATTTGGCAACATGTATTCTATAACACTAATATCTTATATGATACAGTAATTAAAATCAAGTGGACTTCTGCTAGAACAATAAAGTTGTATCTAGAAGAAGAAAGCCACTGTATAATTTATTTGAAATTCTGCTGCAAGTGAGAATTCTGTCTTCTACCTCACTTGTGAATTCATTCAGCAGTTTACATTTGCATAGACGCATGAGTGTTTGTTTTTATAATACAATGCTACTTCATTTACCTTGGTATATAAAACCCAATCCCCATTCTGACTCATGGGACCACCAGTTTCCAGATCTCCCTGCATGCCCCACCATGCAGTCTTTCTCTTCTCTTCTCTACAAATAAAATCTTTCTGATCTCTGCTGCTGGAGTCCACCTGTGCTTTCATTCTCAGAGCAGGCTCAAGAACTCTGTACACCTGAAATTCCTGTGTGTGTCATTTGTGTATCATATTTGGTGACCACAAGGGACTAGTCTTCACTTGAGGTCAGTATAGGTTGTGCCAAACTGGGAAAGGCTGCCTAGGAACATGACCATGACTGTCTGGCACTCTGATAGAGTCTGTTCTCCAGGAGAACCCCCCATCCCATGGCCTAGCTACAGCGGACCTCTCAGGCTGACCTTTTCTCTCTCTCTCTCTCTCTCTCTCTCTCATTAAGGAGGGTTTTCCCCTTGGGAACCTGAGGAAAAGCTCTAAGCCCATTACAGTTGTAAGGCAGGCAGCCTGAGAGAACTCAGGGGCTGGCTGGAAGCTTATACTGGACTGACCAATGCTACATGGGCAGAGCCAGACTTCAGTGCACTGAGGCTTTTTCCCTCTCAACTCTTTACTCCCTCCCTCCTTAAACTATCTGCCTTTCAAGGTCTGACCCACTTAGGAGGAGGTCCAAAAACAGATGGTGGAAAGGAAAGTTTCTCTTCAAGCTAAAATGATGCTCTGGCTGGTGCACTCCCCGGTGACACCCGAAAGCTGGAGATGCAACTTCCTGACCTGCCCTGAGGCTCCAAAGGTGGCTAAGTCTCAGACCCCTCCAGCTAGGTCTGCAGCAAAAAGACAATCAAATTTCTTACACTTCCTTCATGGTTTCTGTGGCCTGAGAGTGGAGGTCACCCCTTGCTTTCAGTGCTCCAGTACTGCCCTCAGGCAGAATCGACCTGGGCAGCAGTGGTGACCAATAATCCCTCATGCATTGAGCCTGGAAACTCTCTTTTTCCCCAATCCTCAGCCTCTCCTTCCCCTTTCCCAAGTAGTTCAGGATGAGTGTCCCCCTCCCCTACTTTGATCTAAACAACAGTGGGCTTTCTTCTTCAGTGACTTTGGGAAAATCCCTGCAGGCACCAGAAAGTGCTAGACTCTAATTTGGGCTTAACTGCTTTTGCCAAGCATCTGGTTAAACTAGTTAAACAAGTTCTACAGCCTGCCCTCAGGAAAAGAAAAAAAAAAAAAAACAATTAAAAGGCAGAAACCTCATGGTCTTCTCTGTTTTTGTCCCTTACCACAGCAAAAGCCTTCAGATGCTCCCTCTCTTTCATAGAAAATATATGCCTCACAGGAAATATAGGGGGATAAAAGTCTGCTTCATCAGGAGTCCCCATCCACGCTTTTGCAGGGGTCCTCCCTCTGGCCATGCAAGCCCTCTTGGTTACTTTGATAGAGTTATTTATTTTATTTATTTCATTTTTAGAGTTATTTTTAAATTACAAGCCTTCAGCTAGTAGAGGAGAACCAGGTACCTGGGATGCAGGGCAAACAGGCAAATCAAAATTAATAGATAAGAAATCAGTCAGGGGCTTTCCTGAGGGGTAGCTGCACCTGGAAAACCTAAATGTCCTCCATGACCTTAGTCACAGGTGGCAGTGGCAGGACAGCAAGGGAAAGAGGGGCACCTTCTCCCACATAGAATTTCTCCTCATCTGGGGACACCTAGGTAAAAGAAGAAACCTCTGTTAAGGTGAACAATTTTCCCTTGTTTCCATTTTTAGATGAGAATCAAGACTCAAAGATCCAGGAAGGATCCCTTTTGCTTGCTTACTAAACTATTAATTTTAGCGAAAGTGACTCAAGTTTTACTGAACCCAGGCTTGGCTACAGTATCCTCTGGAAGATGAGGAAAGATGGCCAGAAGGAGGGAGCATTAATTATAATACCATTCTTCAATTAGATATGTTCTGTAAAAAGGATGGAAAGTGGACTGAAGTTTCATATGTCCAACTGTTCTTTTTCCTAAGAGACAACCCAGAGTGGCTGGACAAATGCAGGCTAGATACCCAGGCCATGGTGACCCTTTGCAAAAAGCCACCAAACTTCCTTGAGGAACCAAAACCAAAAAACCCAGCTGATGCTCCATCAGCTCCCCTTCTTCCCCTTTACCCAGCTACCTCACACACCAGACATCATCCCACAGGACTCCACTCCCTCCAGTTAATTCCTGGAGGGGATAGGGCTCACATTCCTTTTAGAGTGAGTGAACTTAAAGAAATAAAAAAGGATTTAGGAAATTACACAGAAAACCCAGATCAGTACATCCAGGCAGTTAGAGAAGTCAGCCAAAACTTTGAACTGAGGAGGAAAGTTGTAATTGCTATCTCAGACCCTTACTTCTCTGGAGAAACAGTGGGTACTAGAACAGGCAGTCTAAGCCAGGGAGGATTATCACTTAGATAAAAGTGGCCCTGCAGGCCTATCTCAGACTGGGCCCTCACAGAAGGAGGAGGGGGAGGGAGAAGAAAGACAAAGACACTGGATACCTAAAAGGGAACCTTGATTCCCAATTCCGACAGGAGATCAGGCAGTGCCTAGGTATGACCCTAAGTGGGACCCTGAAAATGACAAGAATGAATGGACCTGTAACCATTTCATCCACTGCATTCTTGAGGGTCTAAGGAGAGCCTAGGTAAAAACTCTTAATTACTTCCAAGTCACAGCTGTATAGCAAGGACCCTTAGAAACTCCAGTCGCTTTCCTACAGAGACTTAAGGATGCTTTACAAAAGCATACCAACATTATACCAGAGTCACAGAAAGAGGAAATCATCCTAAAAGATAAATTTCTAACACAGTCAGCCCCAGATATCCATAAAAAGCTTCAAAAACTGGTGGCTGAAGGGACCAGAGATCTAGATCAATTTGTCCATGTAGCCACATCTGTATACTAAAACAGGGACTTAGAAAAAGAAATGAAGGACAGGGAAAAGGAAAAGAGAAGGGATAAGTGACAGAAGGCTCTGATCTCAGCACTCAGAGAGTCTTCCTCAGGGCAAAGTCCAAACCCGAGAACATGCTTTCAATGTGGACAGGCAGGCCATTTTAAGAGGGAGTGCCCCCAGAGAAAGCTACCTCCAGGACCCTGCTCCATTTGTAGGGGAAAACATTGGAAGGCACACTGTTCCCGGTTCCCAGGGGAACTGAGGTCAGAGCCTCCCACCCAATGATGGGTCCCAGGGCCTCCCATACAGGCTCCTGCAACCACCGTAAAAGCAGGGGAGGCTCGGGTTATACTTACTATCAAAAAGCACACAGGAGGCTTATACATTCAAAAAGCCTCCTATCGATACTGGAGCCAGCATCTCAGCTATTCTTTTCTCTCCCAGACCCAGGTCCTCCAAGAAAATTACTGTTCAGGGAATATCAAGCCAGCCTCTAGAGTGTTATTTCGCTCAGCCTCTAGCCTACTCCTGGGTAGATTTCCACTTCTGTCACTCCTTTTTAATTGTCTCAGAAACCCCTACTCCTCTGCTAGAGAGGGACCTTCTATCTAAGGTGGGGGTACAGCTCCTTTTACCCTCAGGAGACTACTTTTGTTTGCCCTTAGTAGAGGAACAAGTAGACCCCATGGTGTGGACAGATGGACACACCGTGGGGTGGGCACAAACAGTGGTCCCAGTCCTAATTTATCTCAAGGACCCCTCTTGGTTTCCCCATCAAAAACAATATCCTTTAAAGCCAGAAGTTAAGGAGGGGCTAATTCCCACAATCAAAGACTTAAAGACACAGAGACTGCTAATAGAATGCCCCAGCCCATATAATACTCCTATTCTCGGTGTCAGAAAGGGACCTAACAAATGGAGGCTAGTTCAGGATCTCTGCCTGATCAATGAAGCAGTAGTACCTCTCTACTTTGTAGTTCAAAATCCCTATACCCTTTTAGCTCAAATACCTCCAGGTACTGCTTACTACTCTGTCCTGGACTTAAAGGATGCCTTCTTTTGCATTCTCTTGCATCCTAAAAGTCAACCTATCTTTGCCTTTAAGGACCCCACAAGAAAGTCTGGACAGGTCACCTGGACTGACTTCCCCTAAGGATTCAGAGACAGCCCCCATCTCTTTGGGTTGGCTCTAACCTAAGACTTGGCAGAGTGGCAATACCCACAAGCTACTCTGCTACAATATGTAGATGACCTCCTGCTCTGTGGACCAAATGAGCCTGTCATTTCACAAGCCCCTGAATCCTTACTAAACTTAGCAGATAGGGGATATAAATCTCTAAAGAAAAAGCCCAATTGTGTCAGTCTAGGGTTACATATTTAGGTCTTGTCCTGGAAAAAGAAATGAGGGCTCTAGGGAAAGATAGAATCCATCCAATCCTGATGTTTCCTCTACCTAAAACTCTAAAGCAATTGAAGACCTATTTGGGGATAACAGGATACTGTAGAATTTGGATCCTGGGATATGCAGACCTAGCCAGGCCCTTATATCAAATCCTTAAGGAAGCACAGAAGGATCCCAGCCCTTTATTGAATGGGATGACAAGACAGAAAATGCGTTCCACCAGTTAAAAAAGGCCCTATGACAGCTCCAGCACTGGGTCTTTCAGTACAAGACAAGTTTCAATTATATGTCTATGAAAAGGGAGGACTGGCCTTGGGAGTAGTGACTCAGCTCTGGGACATCACTCCCCAGTCAGTAGGCTACTTAAATAAAGAATTAGATCAGATAGACAAGGGATGGCCAGGATTCCTTAGAGCAGTGGCTGCAGTAAGCCTTCTAGTGCCTGAAGCTAAAAAACTTATCCTAAACCTCCCCCTAGTGGTTTATACCCCACACGACCTAAGGGGAATTTTAAACTCAAAAGGAGAGCTTTGGCTATCTGACAGCCATCTACTTAAATACCAGGTCCAGCTTCTGGGAGGGACAGAAATAACTTTAAGGACATGTCAGAGCCTAAATCCTGCATCCCTTCTACTAGAGGCAGAGGGAAATCCTGAACACTCATGTGAGGAGGTATTTATGGAAAATTATGCTGCCCAACTTGACTTAACTGATTGGCCCTTAAAAAACCTAGGTGTAGAATTATACACTGACAGCAGTTCCTTTGTCAAGAATGGTGTCAGACATGCAGGATTTGTGGTTGTAACAGAATTTGGCATCCTCAAATCAGGTCCTCTTCCTCCTAATACAAGTATTCAATTGGCAGAATTAGTGGCCCTAACAGAAGCCCTAAAACTGACAAAAACTCCCCAGAGAGTCAACATCTGTACAGATTCTAAATATGCCTTCATGATCCTACATGCTCATGCAGCCATCTGTAAGGAAAGGGAAATACTAATTGCAACAGAAAAAATTTCCCATAACAATAAAAGAGAGGTTACTCTAATAATTTTAGGGATAACAGCATTAGTTTCAGCCCTTGCTGGAATCAGCTATGGGGTGATTGTCAATCATGTAACTGCAAAAAACCTAACCAAAGTAGCAGAGGACAACTCAGACCAGGTAGGCCTTGCCATTAAAGACATACAAAGGTCTTTGTCATTCCTTGCCTGTATGGTCATGGACCACCTCCTGGCCCTAGATTTTCTTTTGACTAAACAAGGAGGGGTATGTGCCATCGCCAATACCTCCTGTTGCACATATATAAACACTTCAGACATTTTAGAGGAACGTGCAGATTACATTCTCCAATAGGCTAAGTGGCTCCAGGAGCAATCTCTTGAAACTCAGGTGTCTACATAGGTATGGGAGCAAATAAAATCCTGGCTCCCTTCCAGGACTTGGTTCTTACCCTTTCTGGGGCCTATAGTTGCTATTATTCTCTTATTTGTGTTTGGGCCTTGCATTTTAAACTTACTTGTTAAGTTTGTTTCTTCTTGCCTAGAATCCACCCAACTACAAATGTCTCTGGTGGAGATGAAAACGACCTACTATCATGGTCCCCTTGACAACCCCTCTCATGGTCAGCCCTGATGCTGTGGGCCCCTTCATAACCCCTCTCAGCAGGAAGTAGTTACTGAATAGACTTCGTCGTCCCTATCCCTAACAGGAGTTAGGGTGGTCACTGAGAGGAGGGACTTGAAGGACAGACCACAGGAAGTCAAAGAGACACTTCTCCTTCCCAGGAAACACCAGTCTGCATCTGAAAGACATCTCTGCCCTCAGGCAATACACAAAAAAAGGCTAGAAACCCAATCTCCACCCTGACCCACAGGACCACCAGTTTCCAGGTCCCCCTGCATGCCCCACCATGCAGTTTTTCTCTTCTCTTCTCTACAAATAAAATCTTTCTGACCTCTGCTGCTGGAGTCTACCTGTGCTTTCACTCTCAGAATAGTCTCAAGAACCCTGAGTACCTGAAATTACTGTGCGTGTCATCTATGCATCACCGTAATATATCACTGTTAATGAATTTATTGTGTTTAGCACATCCTTTCTTTTCTCTTTTCTTTTTTGTTTAAAAAACTTTAGTACTCCATTTTTTTTGGTGGTACTGAGGTTTGAACTCAGGACTTCATGCTTGCTAGGCAGGTACTCTACTGCATGAGCTAATATGCTAGCCCTTGTTTTGCAAACTTTAGGAGGTGATGGATATGTTTATTACCTTGATTGGTGGTGATGGTTTCATGAATGCACATATATGTCCAAGCTCAATAACTGTAAATAGTAAATGTGGTTTTTGCATATTAATTATATCTCAATGAATATTAATAACAAAGAAGAGGTTCAATAAAGTATCTATATCTATGGGTACCAGCTTTGACTTGAAAGCAAAACATAAACATACAAAGAAAATAATATAAACAAATAATAAAGACTCTAAGGATTGAGTTCTATGTAGAGAAGCATCCACGACCAGAAGAATACTGTCAATGAGGGCATCTTTCCTGGAGGTCTTAGGTTTTGAGCCAGGTGAGGGAAGAGTTGAGAGTCAGAGAGTAGAAGAAGCAAAGAGAGCTGCATCTTACAGAGAGGATCATAGTGCTGGGTAGAGAGGGGGTTGTTTTGTCAAGGGATTTGGACCAGTCACTTCACCTTGGTGCCTCTCACTTTCCTCGTCTGGAAAATAGGTATAATAACAACCACTTTTGTTAAAAAATAAACACAACATAAACCAAACAACAGAAAACCTAGCTTGTATTTGTCACTGTTTCCTCCTGTGGAAAATGAGTAAAGAAGCCCCACTTGTATCTTTACAAGCTGTTTTTTATGTCAGTAAATACATATAAAAAAAAAAGAACTGAGAAGTGTTTGAGGGAAGGAGTTCTGGGAAAGCTTATGTAACACAGATGCTTCTCACCTCTCTGCCTTCTGTGATTCAAGGAAACCTGTCCCAGTAGAACTGAGTGAGGGAAAACCACATTCCACTTTCTTCTTGTCCTTGTAGGCTGAGAAATGGCTGGGGAGGGTATTGTTGTTGTTGATGGCTGTTTTTAGGCCTTCATGATATAGAGATGGTGAGGGGCATTGGGAGAGGAGCCACAACCTTTCTCTTGTTTCTTCATTCTGGAAACCTTGCCCAACCCACCCACAGTTCTTTATATCAAAGGCAGAACTCCACTGAAGCCTGCAAATATGGGCTATGATGTGGAAAGCTGAGACTGTGTCATCAGGGTGTGAGCCTTGGTGCATGTTGAGTGACATCCTGGAGGAAGTGAATTAGAGGAAGGAAGCTAGGCATGAGGGGCCTCCTAGGTGCTCTTCCAGCAAGCCACTGAGCTAGCACATCCTTACTTTCTATGACTGCAAAATATTCTAGTCTCATGTTGTATACTTCCTGTCCCTATCCTTGAATGAACCATTTCTCTCAGGAGTCCTGGTTCTCTGTATTGAAGAATAGCATCCAATAAATTTTGATATATGGCATTTCCATTTTCATTCAATTCAATGCCTTTGTTATAACTTCCTTTGGTGCTGCCTCTTTGACCTGTGGATTGTTTAGAAGTTGTTCTTTAGTTCCAAGTGTCTGGAGATTTTCATATTTTTCTTCCTTTTATTGATTTCTAGTTTCCTTCCATTGTGGCTGAGGGACACTGCGTGGTTTCAATGATTTTAAATTACTTGAGTTTTTTTTTTTATGTATAATTTTGTGCTCTGTATTGACATATGTTCCATGGACACTTGTAAAGAATGGGTATTGGGTTGGTGAGTGGGCTTGTCTAAAAAGTTGATGAGATTCTGTTGGTTGATTCTTGTTCAACTCTTGAACTGACTTCCTTCATTCATTTGAATGCTTATAAGGTCATTGATCATTTTCTCAATTAGACTATTGAATTCTTTATCTGGAATTTCAGCCATTTCAATTTCTTTTGATTGAGATTCTAAGGAGTTGTAAACTTTTAGAGGAGTCATGTTGACATGTTATTTCATTTTTTCTTATTTTTCTATGTTGTATTTTATACATTTGTTAGGGTGAATATTTCTTTCATTTTATATGGGGTTTTTCTCAGTGATCAATCTTCTCTTGAGGGCTCAATGTCAAGTACTTCTCTGAGAGGGGAAAAACAAACTGCTTGAAACAGCAACAACACCAGAACAATCCAGTTATAGAAATATAATAAAAATCATTTGAAGGCAATAAGACCAATAAGCATAGAAAGAAATTTGAAATAAAAATGTGGAACAAAATATTAAGTTAAAAATTAATAAAGTTAAAAGTAACAATAAAAAATAAAATGAAGGGGAAGGGAAGAAACAAAAGAAAAAGAAGTGAGGTTAAATAAAAGAAAGAAGAATAAAGGAAAACAATAAGAGGAAGAGAGGAAAGCAAGAGATTAAATTTTTGATTACAAAATAAAAATATAAATACAATTAGATAAAGGTAAGAAGAGTAATAAAAATAAGAAACAAAAGATTTTAAAAATAAGGTCAAAAAAAATTTGAAAGAGCTTATGTGCACATACACACACACACACACACTAAAAGATGCTTCTTTCTGAGTACTCTAATATTGGGATTGCAGTTCTGGTGAGAGGGTGGACTATAGCTGGAGTCTATTTTGTGTAGTTCCTCTCTTTTCCCACTGTATATGTTGTATTATACTTGGACTGACAGCCCTACCATTCAAGTGTATATTGTCAGCAGCAGGGCATTTAAAAATTAAAGAGATCTCAAGTAAATAACCTAATGATGCACCTCAAGGTCTTAGAAAAAGAACAAGCAGTACCAGAAATCAGTAGCTAGACAAAAATAATAAAGATCAGGGTAGAGAGCAATAAAACTGAGACTTAAAAATATAAAGAATCAATGAAACAAAGACTTGGTTTTTTGAAAAGGTAAGCAAGATTGATAAACCCTTAGCTAAACTAATCTAAAGAAATCAACAAAATTAGAGACAAAAAGCAAACAGCACAAGTGCCAATGAAATTCAGAAGATCACTGGGGATTTTTAGAAAGATTACATTGTAATAAACTAGAAAATCTAGAAGAAATGAATAAATTTAGGGATGCATGTAACATACCTAAATTGAACCAAGAGGATATAAACCACATAAACAGATATATAATGAGCAATCAAACTGAAATAATAACAAAGTCTCCCACTGAAAAAAGCCCAGGACCAGACAGATTTACTCTGAATTTTACTATAATTTTAAAGAATAATATTCCTCAAATGATTCTTTAAACTAGAAAGGGAACAAATGTTATCAAATTTATTCTATGAGGCCAGTATTACTCTGATACCAAAACTGGATAAACATTCAACAAAAAAGAACATTATAGACCAATTTCCTTCATGAACAAGGATGCAAAAGTTCTCAATGCAATATTTGCAAACCAAATTCAACAATACATTAAAAAGATCATACATTATGATCAAGTTGTTTACACTCCAGTGATGCAAGGATAGTTCACCATAGACAAGTCAGTAAATATAATACAGCACATAAGCAGCATAAAGGACAAAATTCATATGATCATCTCAAGTGACAAAATTCAGTACCCTTTCATTACAAAATACTTGAAGAAACTAATAATAGAAGTAATGTACCTCAACAAATAAAGGATGCATATGACAAGGCTATTGACTACATTGCTCTAAGTGTGGAAAAACTTGAACTTCTCCCTCTGCAGTCAGGAACCGGGCTAAGTATCTACTCACTACACTTCTTCAGTAGAGTGCTTGAATTCCTAGCCAGAGAAATAATGCAAGAGAATGAAATGAAAGAGATACAAATAGGAAAGGAAGAAGTCAAAGGATCATGGTCATGATATGATCCTACTTTTAAAAGATCCCAAAGCCTCCACCAAAAAAATCCCCCTTAAATCTGAAAAATACTATGCAAAGTGTCAGGTTACAAAATCAACATAGAAAAATCAGTAGCTTTTCTATATACTAACAATGAACAGGTTGAGAAAGAAATGAAGAAAACAATCCCATTCACAATAGTCTCAAAAACCACCTAGGTTTAAGCTTAACTAAGGATGTGAAACACTTCTACAATAAAATCAATAAAACCTTGAAGAAAGAAATTGAAGACACCAGAATATGGAAAGACCTTCATGTTCATGGATTGGCCCAATCAATTGTGAGAATGGCTATATTAACAAAATCAATCTATAGATTCAATGCAATTCCCATTAAAATCTCAATCACAGATACAGAAAAATCAATCCTAAAATTAATATGCAACCACAAAAGACCTCAAATAGCCAAAGAAATCTTTTTTTTTCTTTTACTATTCCTATGTGCATACAAGGCTTGGGTCATTTCTCCCACTTGCCCCCACCCTCTCCCTTACCACCCATCTGCCCCCTCCCCCTCCCCTCCACCCCCTCAATACCCAGCAGAAACTATTTTGCCCTTATTTCTAATTTTGTTGTAGAGAGAGTATAAGCAATAATAGGAAGGAACAAGGGTTTTTGCTGGTTGAGATAAGGATAGCTATACAGGGCATTGACTCACATTGATTTCCTGTGCGTGTGTGTTTCCTTCTAGGTTAATTCTTTTTGATCTAACCTTTTCTCTAGTTCCTGGTCCCCTTTTCCTTTTGGCCTCAGTTGCTTTTAAGGTATCTGCTTTAGTTTCTCTGCGTTAAGGGCAACAAATGCTAGCTAGTTTTTTAGGTGTCTTACCTATCCTCACCCCTTCCTTGTGTGCTCTCACTTTTATCATGTGCTCAAAGTCCAATCCTATTGTTGTGTTTGCCCTTGATCTAATGTCCACATATAAGGGAGAACATACAATTTTTGGTCTTTTGGGCCAGGCTAACCTCACTCAGAATGATGTTCTCCAATTCCATCCATTTACCAGCGAATGATAACATTTCGTTCTTCTTCATGGCTGCATAAAATTCCATTGTGTATAGATACCACATTTTCTTAATCCATTCATCAGTGGTGGGGCATCTTGGCTGTTTCCATAACTTGGATATTGTGAGTAGTGTTGCAATAAACATGGGTGTGCAGGTGCCTCTGGAGTAACCTGTGTCACAGTCTTTTGGGTATGTCCCCAAGAGTGGTATTGCTGGATCAAATGGTAGATCAATGTCTAGCTTTTTAAGTAGCCTCCAAATTTTTTCCCAGAGTGGTTGTACTAGTTTACATTCCCACCAAAAGTGTAAGAGGGTTCCTTTTTCCCCGCATCCTCACTAACACCTGTTGTTGGTGATGTTGCTGATGATGACTATTCTAACAGGGGTGAGGTGGAATCTTAGTGTGGTTTTAATTTGCATTTCCTTTATTGCTAGAGATGGTGAGCATTTTTTCATGTGTTTTCTGGCCATTTGAATTTCTTCTTTTGAGAAAGTTCTGTTTAATTCACTTGCCCATTTCTTTATTGGTTCATTAGTTTTGGGAGAATTTAGTTTTTTAAGTTCCCTATATATTCTGGTTATCAGTCCTTTGTCTGATGTATAGTTGGCAAATATTTTCTCCATTAAGTATAATGCTGGCTGTAGGTTTGTCATATATAGGTTTTATAATGTTAAGGTACTTTCCTTCTATTCCTAGTTTTCTTAGAGCTTTTATCATGAAATGATGTTGGATCTTTTTCAAAGGCTTTTTCTGCATCTATTGAGATGATCAAGTGGTTTTTGTCTTTGCTTCTGTTAATGTGGTTTATTACATTTATTGATTTTCATATGTTGAACCACCACTGCATCCCTGGGATGAAGCCTACTTGGTCGTGGTGAATAATCTTTTTGATGTGTTGTTGAATTCGGTTTGCCATTATTTTGTTGAGGATTTTTGTATCAATGTTCATTAAGGAGATTGGCCTATAGTTCTCCTTTTTGCAGGTGTCTTTGCCTGGTTTTGGGATAAGTGTAATACTGGCTTCATAAAATGTGTTTGGCAGTTTTCCTTCCACTTCTATTTCATGGAACAGTTTAAGGAGGGTTGGTATCAGTTCTTCTTTAAAGGTCTGATAGAATTCAGCAGAGAATCCATCAGGTCCTGGACTTTTCTTTTTGGGGAGACTCTTGATTGCTGCTTCAATTTCATTTTGTGTTATAGATCTATTCATGTGATTAATTTCCTCTTGGTTCAGTTTTGGATGATCATACGTATCTAGAAATCTGTCCATTTCTTTTAGATTTTCAAATTTATTTGAATTTAGGTTCTCAAAGTAGTCTCTGATGATTTCCTGGACTTCCTTGGTGTTTGTTGTTATCTCCCTTTTGCATTCCTGATTCTACTAATTTGGGTTTTTTCTCTCCTCATTTTAGTCAGGTTTGCCAGGGGTCTATCGATCTTGTTTATTTTTTCAAAGAAACAACTTTTTGTTTCATTAATTCTTTGTATGGTTTTTTTGGTTTCTATTTCATTGATTTCAGCTCTTATTTTTATTATTTCTCTCTTTCTATTTGTTTTGGGATTTGCTTGTTCTTGTTTTTTAGGAGTTTGAGATATATCATTAGGTCATTGATTTGGGATCTTTCAGTCTTTTTAATAAATGCACTCATGGCTATAAACTTTCCTCTCAGGACTGCCTTAGCTGTGTCCCATAGGTTCCAGTAGGTTGTGTTTTCATTTTCATTGACTTCCAGGAACTTTTTAATTTCCTCTTTTATTTCATCGATGATCCATTCTTCATTAAGTAATGAGTTATTTAGTTTCCAGCTGTTTGCATGTTTTTTTGTCTTTACTTTTGTTGTTGAGTTCTACTTTTACTGCATTGTGATTAGATAGTATGCACGGTATAATTTCTATTTTCTTATATTTGCTGAGACTTGCTTTGTGCCCTAGGATATGATCTATTTTGGAGAAGGTTCCATGGTCTGCTGAGAAGAATGTATATTGTGTAGAAGTTGGATGAAATGTTCTGTAGACATCAACTAGGTTCATTTGATCTATTGCATATTTTAGATCTTGGATTTCTTTATTGATTTTTTGTTTGGATGACCTATCTATTGATGATAATGGGGTGTTAAAGTCTCCCACAACCACTGTGTTTGCGTTCATATATGCTTTTAGGTCTTTCAGGGTATGTTTGATGAAATTGGGTGCATTGGCATTGGGTGCATACAGGTTGATAATTATTATTTCCTTTTGGTCTATTTCCTCTTTTATTAGTATGGAATGTCCTTGTTTATCTCATTTGATCAATGTAGGTTTGAAGTCTACTTTGTCAGAGATAAGTTTTGCTACCCCTGCCTGTTTTTGGGTGCCATTGGCTTGGTAAATCTTCTTCCAGCCTTTCATCCTCAGCGTATGCTTATTTCTGTCGGTGAGATGGGTCTCCTGTAAGCAACAAATTTTTGGATCTTCCTTTTTAATCCATTTCGTCAATCAGTGCTGGAAAAGGAAGCTTGTATGCAATTAATGGGAATGTAAATTAATGCAGACATAATGGAAATCAGTATGAACATTCCTCAAAATACTAAAAATAGAACTACTGTATGATCCTGCTATACTACTCTTGGGCATATACCTGAAGGAAATTAGGTCTGTAAACAATAGAGATACCTGCACTCCCATGTTTATTGTAGCACTATTAACAATAGCCAAGTTAGGGAATCAGCCTAGGTACCCATCAACTGATGGATGGATACAGAAATGTTGTATGTATGCCCAATGAAGAATTATTCAGCAATAAAGACAAAGGAAATTATGTCATTTGCAGGAAAATGGGAGTAAGTGGAGATCACCATGTTAAATGCAACAAGGCAGACTTAGGCACATGTTTTCACTTATATGTGGAACTTATATCTGAAAAAAAGGGAGGCCATGAACATAAATGAGACACTATTGGGTGGCAGAACCAGTAGGTGGTGGTAGAGGGAATAAGAATGAAGAGTAATAGAGGATGACTATGAGCAATGTACATTATATGCATGTATGGAGACCTCACAATGGAATCCCTCACTTTGTACAATTAATATATGCCAAAAAGCTCTTATAATTATTATTTTCTTTTTGAGATACATTAATTGAGAATATAGTATGTGTTTCTACTTTCCAGATTTTGTTTTACATGTTTAATTTCTTTTTTTATATGTTGTATACCTACAAATTCATGAATTGAATTTGCTGTTCGTTATTAAACCTTATTGAATTTGCTGTTTAATCTTTTGAGTTTTTCCGGTCTTTTCTGGGGATGGGTACCAGTTGGAGGGGGTAGGTATAAGGAAAGGGTGAGTGAAGGCAAATATGGTGGATGTATTTGTATTCACATATGAAAATAGAAGAATGAAACCTGTTGAAAGTGTTCTAAGAAGGGGAGGGAAAGGAGGGAGAATGAAGAAGGGGTTATGTATAATTAAAATATATTGCAAACACATATGTAACAATCACAATATATTCATCTGTACTAGTATTATATGCTAATAAAAAAGTAAAGTCCTTAAAAATCTTGTGAGTTTTAATTTCAATGACTATTTCTAGAAGTTGGTTGATTCTTTTCATCAACTTGAAAAAGAACAAGTGATTTTTATCTTGGCTTTAGTTTTTTCTTTTCTTTTTTTTTCTGTCTTCGCTCACTTAAACATTGCATACTTTACTGTCATTTTTCTATTTTCTCTTCTTTGCATCCATGGATTACTTTTTGGGATATGTCTTTTGGCACATGCATTTTAAAGTTTTATTTGTGAGGTTTTTTTTTATAGAGCATTTCCTTATAGGAAATCTCATTCTACTTGGATTATCAGAGTATTTTGGGGAGGTATTTTGCATATACTTTCCTAAGACTTCAGGGTTATTATCAAGTTATCATCATTTTTTAATTATATTATTGCTTAGGCATTTTCTTCCCATCATAGCTCATATAAGTTTGCACGCCAAATCAGGTAAACAGAGGCCTAGGATTTCCCCCCTTAGCTACACACACACACACACACACACACACACATACACACACACACACATATACACACAGTTCTAGATGTTGAACCCAGGTAGACTGGCATAGAACTCTACTAGTGAACTACACACTGCCTGTTTTCTGTAGTGGCTATACATTCCCAGTAGTAGTATAAAAAACTTCCATGTTCTCTGCATCATCACCAGCATTTTTTATTTTTTTTTGTTTTCCTATATTCTTTAATTAATTAATTAATTAATTAATTTTTTTATTATTCCTATGGGCATACATGCTTGGGTCATTTCTCCTCCATGCCCCTACCCCCTCCCTACCACCCACCCCACCCCCTCGATACCCGGCGGAAACTATTTTGCCCTTATTTCTAATTTTGTTGTAGAGAGAGTATAAGCCATAATAGGAAGGAACAAGGGTTTTTGCTGGTTGAGATAAGGATAGCTAAACAGGGAGTTGACTCACATTGATTTCCTGTGTGTGTGTGTGCTACCGTCTAGGTTAATTCTTTTTGATCTGAGCTTTTCTCTAGTTCCTGGTCCCCTTTTCCTATTGGCCTCAGTTTCTTTTAAGGTATCTGCTTTAGTTTCTCAGCGTTAAGGGCAACAAATGCTAGCTAATTTTTTAGGTGTCTTACCTATCCTCACCCCTCCCTTGTGTGCTCTCGCTTTTGTCTTGTGCTCAAAGTCCAATCCCCTTGTTGTGTTAGCCCTTGATCTAATGTCCGCATATGAGGGAGAACATATGATTTTTGGTCCTTTGGGCCAGGCTAACCTCACTCAGAATGATGTTCTCCAATTCCATCCATTTACCAGCGAATGATAACATTTCGTTCTTCTTCATGGCTGCATAAAATTCCATTGTGTATAGATACCACATTTTCTTAATCCATTCATCAGTGGTGGGGCATCTTGGCTGTTTCCATAACTTGGATATTGTGAGTAGTGTTGCAATAAACATGGGTGTGCAGGTGCCTCTGGAGTAACCTGTGTCACAGTCTTTTGGGTATGTCCCCAAGAGTGGTATTGCTGGATCAAATGGTAGATCAATGTCTAGCTTTTTAAGTAGCCTCCAAATTTTTTCCCAGAGTGGTTGTACTAGTTTACATTCCCACCAAAAGTGTAAGAGGGTTCCTTTTTCCCCGCATCCTCACTAACACCTGTTGTTGGTGATGTTGCTGATGATGACTATTCTAACAGGGGTGAGGTGGAATCTTAGTGTGGTTTTAATTTGCATTTCCTTTATTGCTAGAGATGGTGAGCATTTTTTCATGTGTTTTCTGGCCATTTGAATTTCTTCTTTTGAGAAAGTTCTGTTTAATTCACTTGCCCATTTCTTTATTGGTTCATTAGTTTTGGGAGAATTTAGTTTTTTAAGTTCCCTATATATTCTGGTTATCAGTCCTTTGTCTGATGTATAGTTGGCAAATATTTTCTCCATTAAGTATAATGCTGGCTGTAGGTTTGTCATATATAGGTTTTATAATGTTAAGGTACTTTCCTTCTATTCCTAGTTTTCTTAGAGCTTTTATCATGAAATGATGTTGGATCTTTTTCAAAGGCTTTTTCTGCATCTATTGAGATGATCAAGTGGTTTTTGTCTTTGCTTCTGTTAATGTGGTTTATTACATTTATTGATTTTCATATGTTGAACCACCACTGCATCCCTGGGATGAAGCCTACTTGGTCGTGGTGAATAATCTTTTTGATGTGTTGTTGAATTCGGTTTGCCATTATTTTGTTGAGGATTTTTGTATCAATGTTCATTAAGGAGATTGGCCTATAGTTCTCCTTTTTGCAGGTGTCTTTGCCTGGTTTTGGGATAAGTGTAATACTGGCTTCATAAAATGTGTTTGGCAGTTTTCCTTCCACTTCTATTTCATGGAACAGTTTAAGGAGGGTTGGTATCAGTTCTTCTTTAAAGGTCTGATAGAATTCAGCAGAGAATCCATCAGGTCCTGGACTTTTCTTTTTGGGGAGACTCTTGATTGCTGCTTCAATTTCATTTTGTGTTATAGATCTATTCATGTGATTAATTTCCTCTTGGTTCAGTTTTGGATGATCATACGTATCTAGAAATCTGTCCATTTCTTTTAGATTTTCAAATTTATTTGAATTTAGGTTCTCAAAGTAGTCTCTGATGATTTCCTGGACTTCCTTGGTGTTTGTTGTTATCTCCCTTTTGCATTCCTGATTCTACTAATTTGGGTTTTTTCTCTCCTCATTTTAGTCAGGTTTGCCAGGGGTCTATCGATCTTGTTTATTTTTTCAAAGAAACAACTTTTTGTTTCATTAATTCTTTGTATGGTTTTTTTGGTTTCTATTTCATTGATTTCAGCTCTTATTTTTATTATTTCTCTCTTTCTATTTGTTTTGGGATTTGCTTGTTCTTGTTTTTTAGGAGTTTGAGATATATCATTAGGTCATTGATTTGGGATCTTTCAGTCTTTTTAATAAATGCACTCATGGCTATAAACTTTCCTCTCAGGACTGCCTTAGCTGTGTCCCATAGGTTCCAGTAGGTTGTGTTTTCATTTTCATTGACTTCCAGGAACTTTTTAATTTCCTCTTTTATTTCATCGATGATCCATTCTTCATTAAGTAATGAGTTATTTAGTTTCCAGCTGTTTGCATGTTTTTTTGTCTTTACTTTTGTTGTTGAGTTCTACTTTTACTGCATTGTGATTAGATAGTATGCACGGTATAATTTCTATTTTCTTATATTTGCTGAGACTTGCTTTGTGCCCTAGGATATGATCTATTTTGGAGAAGGTTCCATGGTCTGCTGAGAAGAATGTATATTGTGTAGAAGTTGGATGAAATGTTCTGTAGACATCAACTAGGTTCATTTGATCTATTGCATATTTTAGATCTTGGATTTCTTTATTGATTTTTTGTTTGGATGACCTATCTATTGATGATAATGGGGTGTTAAAGTCTCCCACAACCACTGTGTTTGCGTTCATATATGCTTTTAGGTCTTTCAGGGTATGTTTGATGAAATTGGGTGCATTGGCATTGGGTGCATACAGGTTGATAATTATTATTTCCTTTTGGTCTATTTCCTCTTTTATTAGTATGGAATGTCCTTGTTTATCTCATTTGATCAATGTAGGTTTGAAGTCTACTTTGTCAGAGATAAGTTTTGCTACCCCTGCCTGTTTTTGGGTGCCATTGGCTTGGTAAATCTTCTTCCAGCCTTTCATCCTCAGCGTATGCTTATTTCTGTCGGTGAGATGGGTCTCCTGTAAGCAACAAATTTTTGGATCTTCCTTTTTAATCCATTTCGTCAATCAGTGCTGGAAAAGGAAGCTTGTATGCAATTAATGGGAATGTAAATTAATGCAGACATAATGGAAATCAGTATGAACATTCCTCAAAATACTAAAAATAGAACTACTGTATGATCCTGCTATACTACTCTTGGGCATATACCTGAAGGAAATTAGGTCTGTAAACAATAGAGATACCTGCACTCCCATGTTTATTGTAGCACTATTAACAATAGCCAAGTTAGGGAATCAGCCTAGGTACCCATCAACTGATGGATGGATACAGAAATGTTGTATGTATGCCCAATGAAGAATTATTCAGCAATAAAGACAAAGGAAATTATGTCATTTGCAGGAAAATGGGAGTAAGTGGAGATCACCATGTTAAATGCAACAAGGCAGACTTAGGCACATGTTTTCACTTATATGTGGAACTTATATCTGAAAAAAAGGGAGGCCATGAACATAAATGAGACACTATTGGGTGGCAGAACCAGTAGGTGGTGGTAGAGGGAATAAGAATGAAGAGTAATAGAGGATGACTATGAGCAATGTACATTATATGCATGTATGGAGACCTCACAATGGAATCCCTCACTTTGTACAATTAATATATGCCAAAAAGCTCTTATAATTATTATTTTCTTTTTGAGATACATTAATTGAGAATATAGTATGTGTTTCTACTTTCCAGATTTTGTTTTACATGTTTAATTTCTTTTTTTATATGTTGTATACCTACAAATTCATGAATTGAATTTGCTGTTCGTTATTAAACCTTATTGAATTTGCTGTTTAATCTTTTGAGTTTTTCCAGTCTTTTCTGGGGATGGGTACCAGTTGGAGGGGGTAGGTATAAGGAAAGGGTGAGTGAAGGCAAATATGGTGGATGTATTTGTATTCACATATGAAAATAGAAGAATGAAACCTGTTGAAAGTGTTCTAAGAAGGGGAGGGAAAGGAGGGAGAATGAAGAAGGGGTTATGTATAATTAAAATATATTGCAAACACATATGTAACAATCACAATATATTCATCTGTACTAGTATTATATGCTAATAAAAAAGTAAAGTCCTTAAAAATCTTGTGAGTTTTAATTTCAATGACTATTTCTAGAAGTTGGTTGATTCTTTTCATCAACTTGAAAAAGAACAAGTGATTTTTATCTTGGCTTTAGTTTTTTCTTTTCTTTTTTTTTCTGTCTTCGCTCACTTAAACATTGCATACTTTACTGTCATTTTTCTATTTTCTCTTCTTTGCATCCATGGATTACTTTTTGGGATATGTCTTTTGGCACATGCATTTTAAAGTTTTATTTGTGAGGTTTTTTTTTATAGAGCATTTCCTTATAGGAAATCTCATTCTACTTGGATTATCAGAGTATTTTGGGGAGGTATTTTGCATATACTTTCCTAAGACTTCAGGGTTATTATCAAGTTATCATCATTTTTTAATTATATTATTGCTTAGGCATTTTCTTCCCATCATAGCTCATATAAGTTTGCACGCCAAATCAGGTAAACAGAGGCCTAGGATTTCCCCCCTTAGCTACACACACACACACACACACACACACACACATACACACACACACACATATACACACAGTTCTAGATGTTGAACCCAGGTAGACTGGCATAGAACTCTACTAGTGAACTACACACTGCCTGTTTTCTGTAGTGGCTATACATTCCCAGTAGTAGTATAAAAAACTTCCATGTTCTCTGCATCATCACCAGCATTTTTTATTTTTTTTTGTTTTCCTATATTCTTTAATTAATTAATTAATTAATTAATTTTTTTATTATTCCTATGGGCATACATGCTTGGGTCATTTCTCCTCCATGCCCCTACCCCCTCCCTACCACCCACCCCACCCCCTCGATACCCGGCGGAAACTATTTTGCCCTTATTTCTAATTTTGTTGTAGAGAGAGTATAAGCCATAATAGGAAGGAACAAGGGTTTTTGCTGGTTGAGATAAGGATAGCTAAACAGGGAGTTGACTCACATTGATTTCCTGTGTGTGTGTGTGCTACCGTCTAGGTTAATTCTTTTTGATCTGAGCTTTTCTCTAGTTCCTGGTCCCCTTTTCCTATTGGCCTCAGTTTCTTTTAAGGTATCTGCTTTAGTTTCTCAGCGTTAAGGGCAACAAATGCTAGCTAATTTTTTAGGTGTCTTACCTATCCTCACCCCTCCCTTGTGTGCTCTCGCTTTTGTCTTGTGCTCAAAGTCCAATCCCCTTGTTGTGTTAGCCCTTGATCTAATGTCCGCATATGAGGGAGAACATATGATTTTTGGTCCTTTGGGCCAGGCTAACCTCACTCAGAATGATGTTCTCCAATTTCATCCATTTACCTGCAAATGATAACATTTCATTCTTCTTCATGGCTGCATAAAATTCCATTGTGTATAGATACCACATTTTCTTGATCCATTCATCAGTGGTGGGGCATCTTGGCTGTTTCCATAACTTGGCTATTGTGAATAGTGTTGCAATAAACATGGGTGTGCAGGTGCCTCTGGAGTAACCTGTGTCACAGTCTTTTGGGTATGTCCCCAAGAGTGGTATTGCTGAAGCATATGGTTTAGCTTTTTAAGTAGCCTCCAAATTTTTTTCCAGAGTGGTTGTACTAGTTTACATCCCCACCAGCAGTGTAAGAGGGCTCCTTTTTCTCCCTGCATTCTTACCAACACCTGTTGTTGGTGGTGTTGCTAATTATGGCTTTTCTAACAGGGGTGAGGTGGAATCTTAATGTGGTTTTAATTTGCATTTCCTTTATTGCTAGGGGTGGTGAGCATTTTTTCATGTGTTTTTTGGCCATTTGAATTTCTTCTTTTGAGAAAGTTCTGTTTAGTTCACTTGCCCATTTCTTTATTGGTTCATTAGTTTTGGGAGAATTTAGTTATTTAAGTTCCCTATATAGTCTGGTTATCAGTCCTTTGTCTGATGTGTAGCTGGCAAATATTTTCTCCCACTCTGTGGGTGTTCTATTCAGTTCAGAGACCATTTCTTTTGTTGAGCAGAAACTTTTTAGTTTTATGAAGTCCCATTTATCTATGCTATCTCTTAGTTGCTGTGCTGCTGGGGTTCGATTGAGAAAGTTCTTACCTATACCTAATAACTCCAGAGTATTTCCTACTCTTTCCTGTATCAACTTTAGAGTTTGGGGTCTGATATTAAGACACTTGATCCATTTTGAGTTAATATTGGTATAGGGTGATATACATGGATCTAGTTTCAGTTTTTTGCAGATTGCTAACCAGTTTTCCCAGAAGTTTTTGTTGAAGAGGCTGCTTTTTCTCCACTGTATATTTTTAGTGCCTTTGTCAAAGACAAGTTGGTTACAGTTGTGTGGCTTCATATTGTTTTCCTATATTCTCATGGTTGTGCTTATCTTTTTCTTATATGTGTAGTATTCTTTCAAGTATCTTCCACAGTGCTGCCTTAGTGGTCATACATCCCTTTAGTTTGTAAATATAATGGATATTTTTAATTTATCTTCACATTTACTAGACAAGTGCTGTACCATTTATGCCATATGCCAGCCCCTTGTACTTTAATTTTTAAGATTTTTCATTTCCAAATTTCAACTTGATCTTTTCTCAGAATTTTTATCACTGCATTGAATTCATCTTTCAAATCATTATTTCATTGTCATCACTATTTCATTCACATGTTTATTTTCATTCTCTTTGAAAATATTTAGGTATTTATTCATGTCTTCTTTGATTTTGTTGATCACTCTTTCCAATTCTTTGTCTGGAATTTTATTGACTTCTTTATCATTAAAATCTGTTACAAAATTGTTGACTTATGGAGGAGAATGTTGCCTAATTTTTTTCTTTTATTATTCATATGTGCATACAAGGCTTGGGTCATTTCTCCCCCCTGCCCCCACCCCTCCCTTACCACCCACTCTGCCCCCTCCCTCTCCCCCCCACCCCCTCAATACCCAGCAGATACTATTTTGCCCTTATTTCTAATTTTGTTGTAGAGAGAGTATAAGCAATAATAGGAAGGAACAAGGGTTTTTGCTGGTTGAGATAAGGATAGCTATTCAGGGCATTGACTCACATTGTTTTCCTGTGTGTGGGTGTTACCTTCTAGGTTAATTCTTTTTGATCTAACCTTTTCTCTAGTTCCTGGTCCCCTTTTCCTTTTGGCCTCAGTTGCTTTTAAGGTATCTGCTTTAGTTTCTCTGTGTTAAGGGCAACAAATGCTAGCTAATTTTTTAGGTGTCTTACCGATCCTCACCCCTCCATTGTGTGCTCTCGCTTTTATCATGTGTTCATAGTCCAATCCCCTTGTGTTTGCCTTTTTTTTTCCTTTTTTTTTTATTATTCATATGTGCATACAAGGCTTGGTTCATTTCTCCCCCCTGCCCCCACCAACTCCCTTACCACCCACTCCGTCCCCTCCCTCTCCCCCCCACCCCCTCAATACCCAGCAGAAACTATTTGCCCTTATTTCTAATTTTGTTGTAGAGAGAGTATAAGCAATAATAGAAAGGAACAAGGGGTTTTTGCTGGTTGAGATAAGGATAGCTATACAGGGAGTTGACTCACATTAATTTCCTGTGCATGTGTGTTACCTTCTAGGTTAATTCTTTTTGATCTACCCTTTTTTCTAATTCCTGGTCCCCTTTTCCTATTGGCCTCAGTTGCTTTTAAGGTATCTGCTTTAGTTTCTCTGCGTTAAGGGCAACAAATACTAGCTAGTTTTTTAGGTGTCTTACCTATCCTCACCCCTTCCTTGTGTGCTCTCGCTTTTGTCATGTGCTCATAGTCCAATCCTATTGTTGTGTTTGCCCTTGATCTAATGTCCACATATGAGGGAGAACATACGATTTTTGGTCTTTTGGGCCAGGCTAACCTCACTCAGAATGATGTACTCCAATTCCATCCATTTACCAGGGAATGATAACATTTCGTTCTTCTTCATGGCTGCATAAAATTCCATTGTGTAAAGATACCACATTTTCTTAATCCATTCATCAGTGGTGGGGCATCTTGGCTGTTTCCATAACTTGGATATTGTGAGTAGTGTTGCAATAAACATGGGTGTGCAGGTGCCTCTGGAGTAACCTGTGTCACAGTCTTTTGGGTATGTCCCCAAGAGTGGTATTGCTGGATCAAATGGTAGATCAATGTCTAGCTTTTTAAGTAGCCTCCAAATTTTTTCCCAGAGTGGTTGTACTAGTTTACATTCCCACCAAAAGTGTAAGAGGGTTCCTTTTTCCCCGCATCCTCACTAACACCTGTTGTTGGTGATGTTGCTGATGATGGCTATTCTAACAGGGGTGAGGTGGAATCTTAGTGTGGTTTTAATTTGCATTTCCTTTATTGCTAGAGATGGTGAGCATTTTTTCATGTGTTTTCTGGCCATTTGAATTTCTTCTTTTGAGAAAGTTCTGTTTAATTCACTTGCCCATTTCTTTATTGGTTCATTAGTTTTGGGAGAATTTAGTTTTTTAAGTTCCCTATATATTCTGGTTATCAGTCCTTTGTCTGATGTATAGTTGGCAAATATTTTCTCCATTAAGTATAATGCTGGCTGTAGGTTTGTCATATATAGGTTTTATAATGTTAAGGTACTTTCCTTCTATTCCTAGTTTTCTTAGAGCTTTTATCATGAAATGATGTTGGATCTTTTTCAAAGGCTTTTTCTGCATCTATTGAGATGATCAAGTGGTTTTTGTCTTTGCTTCTGTTAATGTGGTTTATTACATTTATTGATTTTCATATGTTGAACCACCACTGCATCCCTGGGATGAAGCCTACTTGGTCGTGGTGAATAATCTTTTTGATGTGTTGTTGAATTCGGTTTGCCATTATTTTGTTGAGGATTTTTGTATCAATGTTCATTAAGGAGATTGGCCTATAGTTCTCCTTTTTGCAGGTGTCTTTGCCTGGTTTTGGGATAAGTGTAATACTGGCTTCATAAAATGTGTTTGGCAGTTTTCCTTCCACTTCTATTTCATGGAACAGTTTAAGGAGGGTTGGTATCAGTTCTTCTTTAAAGGTCTGATAGAATTCAGCAGAGAATCCATCAGGTCCTGGACTTTTCTTTTTGGGGAGACTCTTGATTGCTGCTTCAATTTCATTTTGTGTTATAGATCTATTCATGTGATTAATTTCCTCTTGGTTCAGTTTTGGATGATCATACGTATCTAGAAATCTGTCCATTTCTTTTAGATTTTCAAATTTATTTGAATTTAGGTTCTCAAAGTAGTCTCTGATGATTTCCTGGACTTCCTTGGTGTTTGTTGTTATCTCCCTTTTGCATTCCTGATTCTACTAATTTGGGTTTTTTCTCTCCTCATTTTAGTCAGGTTTGCCAGGGGTCTATCGATCTTGTTTATTTTTTCAAAGAAACAACTTTTTGTTTCATTAATTCTTTGTATGGTTTTTTTGGTTTCTATTTCATTGATTTCAGCTCTTATTTTTATTATTTCTCTCTTTCTATTTGTTTTGGGATTTGCTTGTTCTTGTTTTTTAGGAGTTTGAGATATATCATTAGGTCATTGATTTGGGATCTTTCAGTCTTTTTAATAAATGCACTCATGGCTATAAACTTTCCTCTCAGGACTGCCTTAGCTGTGTCCCATAGGTTCCAGTAGGTTGTGTTTTCATTTTCATTGACTTCCAGGAACTTTTTAATTTCCTCTTTTATTTCATCGATGATCCATTCTTCATTAAGTAATGAGTTATTTAGTTTCCAGCTGTTTGCATGTTTTTTTGTCTTTACTTTTGTTGTTGAGTTCTACTTTTACTGCATTGTGATTAGATAGTATGCACGGTATAATTTCTATTTTCTTATATTTGCTGAGACTTGCTTTGTGCCCTAGGATATGATCTATTTTGGAGAAGGTTCCATGGTCTGCTGAGAAGAATGTATATTGTGTAGAAGTTGGATGAAATGTTCTGTAGACATCAACTAGGTTCATTTGATCTATTGCATATTTTAGATCTTGGATTTCTTTATTGATTTTTTGTTTGGATGACCTATCTATTGATGATAATGGGGTGTTAAAGTCTCCCACAACCACTGTGTTTGCGTTCATATATGCTTTTAGGTCTTTCAGGGTATGTTTGATGAAATTGGGTGCATTGGCATTGGGTGCATACAGGTTGATAATTATTATTTCCTTTTGGTCTATTTCCTCTTTTATTAGTATGGAATGTCCTTGTTTATCTCATTTGATCAATGTAGGTTTGAAGTCTACTTTGTCAGAGATAAGTTTTGCTACCCCTGCCTGTTTTTGGGTGCCATTGGCTTGGTAAATCTTCTTCCAGCCTTTCATCCTCAGCGTATGCTTATTTCTGTCGGTGAGATGGGTCTCCTGTAAGCAACAAATTTTTGGATCTTCCTTTTTAATCCATTTCGTCAATCAGTGCTGGAAAAGGAAGCTTGTATGCAATTAATGGGAATGTAAATTAATGCAGACATAATGGAAATCAGTATGAACATTCCTCAAAATACTAAAAATAGAACTACTGTATGATCCTGCTATACTACTCTTGGGCATATACCTGAAGGAAATTAGGTCTGTAAACAATAGAGATACCTGCACTCCCATGTTTATTGTAGCACTATTAACAATAGCCAAGTTAGGGAATCAGCCTAGGTACCCATCAACTGATGGATGGATACAGAAATGTTGTATGTATGCCCAATGAAGAATTATTCAGCAATAAAGACAAAGGAAATTATGTCATTTGCAGGAAAATGGGAGTAAGTGGAGATCACCATGTTAAATGCAACAAGGCAGACTTAGGCACATGTTTTCACTTATATGTGGAACTTATATCTGAAAAAAAGGGAGGCCATGAACATAAATGAGACACTATTGGGTGGCAGAACCAGTAGGTGGTGGTAGAGGGAATAAGAATGAAGAGTAATAGAGGATGACTATGAGCAATGTACATTATATGCATGTATGGAGACCTCACAATGGAATCCCTCACTTTGTACAATTAATATATGCCAAAAAGCTCTTATAATTATTATTTTCTTTTTGAGATACATTAATTGAGAATATAGTATGTGTTTCTACTTTCCAGATTTTGTTTTACATGTTTAATTTCTTTTTTTATATGTTGTATACCTACAAATTCATGAATTGAATTTGCTGTTCGTTATTAAACCTTATTGAATTTGCTGTTTAATCTTTTGAGTTTTTCCGGTCTTTTCTGGGGATGGGTACCAGTTGGAGGGGGTAGGTATAAGGAAAGGGTGAGTGAAGGCAAATATGGTGGATGTATTTGTATTCACATATGAAAATAGAAGAATGAAACCTGTTGAAAGTGTTCTAAGAAGGGGAGGGAAAGGAGGGAGAATGAAGAAGGGGTTATGTATAATTAAAATATATTGCAAACACATATGTAACAATCACAATATATTCATCTGTACTAGTATTATATGCTAATAAAAAAGTAAAGTCCTTAAAAATCTTGTGAGTTTTAATTTCAATGACTATTTCTAGAAGTTGGTTGATTCTTTTCATCAACTTGAAAAAGAACAAGTGATTTTTATCTTGGCTTTAGTTTTTTCTTTTCTTTTTTTTTCTGTCTTCGCTCACTTAAACATTGCATACTTTACTGTCATTTTTCTATTTTCTCTTCTTTGCATCCATGGATTACTTTTTGGGATATGTCTTTTGGCACATGCATTTTAAAGTTTTATTTGTGAGGTTTTTTTTTATAGAGCATTTCCTTATAGGAAATCTCATTCTACTTGGATTATCAGAGTATTTTGGGGAGGTATTTTGCATATACTTTCCTAAGACTTCAGGGTTATTATCAAGTTATCATCATTTTTTAATTATATTATTGCTTAGGCATTTTCTTCCCATCATAGCTCATATAAGTTTGCACGCCAAATCAGGTAAACAGAGGCCTAGGATTTCCCCCCTTAGCTACACACACACACACACACACACACACACATACACACACACACACATATACACACAGTTCTAGATGTTGAACCCAGGTAGACTGGCATAGAACTCTACTAGTGAACTACACACTGCCTGTTTTCTGTAGTGGCTATACATTCCCAGTAGTAGTATAAAAAACTTCCATGTTCTCTGCATCATCACCAGCATTTTTTATTTTTTTTTGTTTTCCTATATTCTTTAATTAATTAATTAATTAATTAATTTTTTTATTATTCCTATGGGCATACATGCTTGGGTCATTTCTCCTCCATGCCCCTACCCCCTCCCTACCACCCACCCCACCCCCTCGATACCCGGCGGAAACTATTTTGCCCTTATTTCTAATTTTGTTGTAGAGAGAGTATAAGCCATAATAGGAAGGAACAAGGGTTTTTGCTGGTTGAGATAAGGATAGCTAAACAGGGAGTTGACTCACATTGATTTCCTGTGTGTGTGTGTGCTACCGTCTAGGTTAATTCTTTTTGATCTGAGCTTTTCTCTAGTTCCTGGTCCCCTTTTCCTATTGGCCTCAGTTTCTTTTAAGGTATCTGCTTTAGTTTCTCAGCGTTAAGGGCAACAAATGCTAGCTAATTTTTTAGGTGTCTTACCTATCCTCACCCCTCCCTTGTGTGCTCTCGCTTTTGTCTTGTGCTCAAAGTCCAATCCCCTTGTTGTGTTAGCCCTTGATCTAATGTCCGCATATGAGGGAGAACATATGATTTTTGGTCCTTTGGGCCAGGCTAACCTCACTCAGAATGATGTTCTCCAATTTCATCCATTTACCTGCAAATGATAACATTTCATTCTTCTTCATGGCTGCATAAAATTCCATTGTGTATAGATACCACATTTTCTTGATCCATTCATCAGTGGTGGGGCATCTTGGCTGTTTCCATAACTTGGCTATTGTGAATAGTGTTGCAATAAACATGGGTGTGCAGGTGCCTCTGGAGTAACCTGTGTCACAGTCTTTTGGGTATGTCCCCAAGAGTGGTATTGCTGAAGCATATGGTTTAGCTTTTTAAGTAGCCTCCAAATTTTTTTCCAGAGTGGTTGTACTAGTTTACATCCCCACCAGCAGTGTAAGAGGGCTCCTTTTTCTCCCTGCATTCTTACCAACACCTGTTGTTGGTGGTGTTGCTAATTATGGCTTTTCTAACAGGGGTGAGGTGGAATCTTAATGTGGTTTTAATTTGCATTTCCTTTATTGCTAGGGGTGGTGAGCATTTTTTCATGTGTTTTTTGGCCATTTGAATTTCTTCTTTTGAGAAAGTTCTGTTTAGTTCACTTGCCCATTTCTTTATTGGTTCATTAGTTTTGGGAGAATTTAGTTATTTAAGTTCCCTATATAGTCTGGTTATCAGTCCTTTGTCTGATGTGTAGCTGGCAAATATTTTCTCCCACTCTGTGGGTGTTCTATTCAGTTCAGAGACCATTTCTTTTGTTGAGCAGAAACTTTTTAGTTTTATGAAGTCCCATTTATCTATGCTATCTCTTAGTTGCTGTGCTGCTGGGGTTCGATTGAGAAAGTTCTTACCTATACCTAATAACTCCAGAGTATTTCCTACTCTTTCCTGTATCAACTTTAGAGTTTGGGGTCTGATATTAAGACACTTGATCCATTTTGAGTTAATATTGGTATAGGGTGATATACATGGATCTAGTTTCAGTTTTTTGCAGATTGCTAACCAGTTTTCCCAGAAGTTTTTGTTGAAGAGGCTGCTTTTTCTCCACTGTATATTTTTAGTGCCTTTGTCAAAGACAAGTTGGTTACAGTTGTGTGGCTTCATATTGTTTTCCTATATTCTCATGGTTGTGCTTATCTTTTTCTTATATGTGTAGTATTCTTTCAAGTATCTTCCACAGTGCTGCCTTAGTGGTCATACATCCCTTTAGTTTGTAAATATAATGGATATTTTTAATTTATCTTCACATTTACTAGACAAGTGCTGTACCATTTATGCCATATGCCAGCCCCTTGTACTTTAATTTTTAAGATTTTTCATTTCCAAATTTCAACTTGATCTTTTCTCAGAATTTTTATCACTGCATTGAATTCATCTTTCAAATCATTATTTCATTGTCATCACTATTTCATTCACATGTTTATTTTCATTCTCTTTGAAAATATTTAGGTATTTATTCATGTCTTCTTTGATTTTGTTGATCACTCTTTCCAATTCTTTGTCTGGAATTTTATTGACTTCTTTATCATTAAAATCTGTTACAAAATTGTTGACTTATGGAGGAGAATGTTGCCTAATTTTTTTCTTTTATTATTCATATGTGCATACAAGGCTTGGGTCATTTCTCCCCCCTGCCCCCACCCCTCCCTTACCACCCACTCTGCCCCCTCCCTCTCCCCCCCACCCCCTCAATACCCAGCAGATACTATTTTGCCCTTATTTCTAATTTTGTTGTAGAGAGAGTATAAGCAATAATAGGAAGGAACAAGGGTTTTTGCTGGTTGAGATAAGGATAGCTATTCAGGGCATTGACTCACATTGTTTTCCTGTGTGTGGGTGTTACCTTCTAGGTTAATTCTTTTTGATCTAACCTTTTCTCTAGTTCCTGGTCCCCTTTTCCTTTTGGCCTCAGTTGCTTTTAAGGTATCTGCTTTAGTTTCTCTGTGTTAAGGGCAACAAATGCTAGCTAATTTTTTAGGTGTCTTACCGATCCTCACCCCTCCATTGTGTGCTCTCGCTTTTATCATGTGTTCATAGTCCAATCCCCTTGTGTTTGCCTTTTTTTTTCCTTTTTTTTTTATTATTCATATGTGCATACAAGGCTTGGTTCATTTCTCCCCCCTGCCCCCACCAACTCCCTTACCACCCACTCCGTCCCCTCCCTCTCCCCCCCACCCCCTCAATACCCAGCAGAAACTATTTGCCCTTATTTCTAATTTTGTTGTAGAGAGAGTATAAGCAATAATAGAAAGGAACAAGGGGTTTTTGCTGGTTGAGATAAGGATAGCTATACAGGGAGTTGACTCACATTAATTTCCTGTGCATGTGTGTTACCTTCTAGGTTAATTCTTTTTGATCTACCCTTTTTTCTAATTCCTGGTCCCCTTTTCCTATTGGCCTCAGTTGCTTTTAAGGTATCTGCTTTAGTTTCTCTGCGTTAAGGGCAACAAATACTAGCTAGTTTTTTAGGTGTCTTACCTATCCTCACCCCTTCCTTGTGTGCTCTCGCTTTTGTCATGTGCTCATAGTCCAATCCTATTGTTGTGTTTGCCCTTGATCTAATGTCCACATATGAGGGAGAACATACGATTTTTGGTCTTTTGGGCCAGGCTAACCTCACTCAGAATGATGTACTCCAATTCCATCCATTTACCAGGGAATGATAACATTTCGTTCTTCTTCATGGCTGCATAAAATTCCATTGTGTAAAGATACCACATTTTCTTAATCCATTCATCAGTGGTGGGGCATCTTGGCTGTTTCCATAACTTGGCTATTGTGAATAGTGCTGCAATAAACATGGATGTGCAGGTGCCTCTGGAGTAACCTGTGTCACAGTCTTTTGGGTGTATCCCCAAGAGTGGTATTACTGGATCAAATGGTAGATCGATGTCTAGCTTCTTAAGTAGCCTCCAAATTTTTTTCCAGAGTGGTTGTACTAATCTACATTCTCACCAACAGTGTAAGAGAGTTCCTTTTTCCCCACATCCTCGCCAACACCTGTTGGTGGTGGTGTTGCTGATGATGGCTATTCTAACAGGGGTGACGTGGAATCTTAACGTGGTTTTAATTTGCATTTACTTTATTGCTAGAGATGGTGAGCATTTTTTCATGTGTTTTTGGCCATTTGAATTTCTTCTTTGAGAAAGTTCTGAGTTCACTTGCCCATTTCTTTATTGGTTCATTAGTTTTGGGAGAATTTAGTTTTTTAAGTTCCCTATATATTCTGGTTATCAGTCCTTTGTCTGATGTATAGTTGGCAAATATTTTCTCCCACTCTGTGGGTATTCTCTTCAGTTTAGAGACCATTTCTTTTGATGAACAGAAGCTTTTTAGCTTTATGAGGTCCCATTTATCTATGCTATCTCTTAGTTGCTGTGCTGCTGGGGTTCCGTTGAGGAAGTTCTTACCTATACCTACTAACTCCAGAGTATTTCCTACTCTTTCCTGTATCAACTTTAGAGTTTGGGGCCTGATGTTAAGATCCTTGATCCATTTTGAGTTAATCTTGGTATAGGGTGATATACATGGATCTAGTTTCAGTTTTTTGCAGACTGCTAAGCAGTTTTCCCAGCAGTTTTTGTTGACGAGGCTGCTATTTCTCCATCGTATATTTTTAGCTTCTTTGTCAAAGACAAGTTGGTTATAGTTGTGTGGCTTCATATCTGGGTCCTCTATTCTGTTCCACTGGTCTTCATGTCTGTTTTTGTGCCAGTACCATGCTGTTTTTATTGTCATTGCTTTGTAATATAGTTTGAAGTCAGGTATTGTGATACCTCCTGCATTGTTCTTTTGACTGAGTGTTGCCTTGGCTATTCGTGGCCTCTTGTGTTTCCATACAAATTTCACAGTAGATTTTTCAATCTCTTTAATGAATGTCATTGGAATTTTGATGGGAATTACATTAAACATGTAGATTACTTTTGGGAGTATCGACATTTTTACTATGTTGATTCTACCAATCCACTTTCTATAGTCTTCCTCAATCTCTTTCTTCAGAAGTGTATAGTTTTCCTTGTAGAGGTCTTTCACATCTTTTGTTAGGTTTACACCTAGGTATTTGATTTTTTTTGAGGCTATTGTAAATGGAATTGTTTTCATACATTCTTTTTCAGTTTGCTCATTGTTAGTGTATAGAAATGCTAATGATTTTTCTATGTTGAGTTTATATCATGCTACCTTGCTATAGCTATTGATGATGTCTAGAAGCTTCTGAGTAGAGTTTTTTGGGTCTTTAAGGTATAGGATCATGTCGTCTGCAAATTGGGATATTTTGACAGTTTCTTTACCTATTTGTATTCTTTTTATTCCTTCTTCTTGCCTAATTGCTCTGGCTAGGAATTCCAGTACTATGTTGAATAGGAGTGGAGATAGTGGGCATCCTTGTCTGGTTCCTGATTTTAGAGGGAATGGTTTCAGTTTTTCTCCATTAAGTATAATGCTGGCTGTAGGTTTGTCATATATAGCTTTTATAATGTTGAGGAACTTTCCTTCTATTCCTAGTTTTCTTAGAGCTTTTATCATGAAATGGTGTTGGATCTTATCAAAGGCTTTTTCTGCATCTATTGAGATGATCAAGTGGTTTTTGTCTTTGCTTCTGTTAATGTGGTTTATTACGTTTATTGATTTTCATATGTTGAACCACCCCTGCATCCCTAGGATGAAGCCTACTTGGTCGTGCTGAATAATCTTTTTGATGTGTTGCTGAATTCGGTTTGCCATTATTTTGTTGAGGATTTTTGCATCAATGTTCATTAAGGAGATTGGCCTATAGTTCTCCTTTTTGCAGGTGTCTTTGCCTGGTTTTGGGATAAGTGTAATACTGGCTTCATAAAATGTGTTTGGCAGTTTTCCTTCCCTTTCTATTTCGTGGAACAGTTTAAGGAGGGTTGGTATCAGTTCTTCTTTAAAGGTCTGATAGAATTCAGCAGAGAATCCGCAGGTCCTGGACTTTTCTTTTTGGGGAGACTCTTGATTGGTGCTTCAATTTCATTTTGTGTTATAGGTCTATTGATGTGATTAATTTCCTCTTGGTTCAGTTTTGGATTATCATACGTATCTAGAAATCTGTCCATTTCTTTAAGATTTTCAAATTTATTTGAATATAGGTTCTCAAAGTAGTCTCTGATGATTTCCTGGACTTCCATGGTGTTTGTTGTTATCTCCTCTTTTGCATTCCTGATTCTCCTAATTTTTTTCATAGTCCTTGTATTTCTGCTTTGGAATTTGTACACGTTGGTCCAACTCATTGGTTTGAGGGTTTAATCTCCCATGTTCTTTCATTTAAATAATTGCGAGGTTCAGTTGGGACTAGGTTGCAACAGGGTTGAGGTGCAGTTTCTCACCAGTAGATTGTACACATAGCTCACTAACCACTTACTCAATGTATTCCAGGCATTGGGCCCAAGGCTAGCATCATATGGAGAGAAGAAAACCAGTTGCAGAAGCAAACAAACTTGGTAGAAAGATAGTAGTAACCAATTAAAAGAAATCACTACTGCAGCTCCAATAATATTAGAAAAGGAAAAAGGTACAATTTTAATACTGCATAAAGTAAGAAGACATTAGTAAGTAAGAGTAGGAATGGAAAGAAAATAAGAAAAACAATACCAGCAAATAGTCCTCAAAGAGAACAGGGAAAAGGAAATTTAAAGAGAGAATGAGAAAGAAGAAAGGAAGAGATAAGGATGATCCAGGTAAAGGTAAAGTGAAAAAGAAAAAAAGTATAGCAAACAAACCCCCCAAATAATGGAAACAAAACAAAACAAAACAAAAAACCATAGAAGGGGAAGGTGAGAAAGAAGCAGAAAGGAGAGATAGAGAGAAAACTGACCTTATTGGAATAAAAGATGGGAGGAGGGAGAAAGGAAAAAGACAGGATTAAAAATTAACATTAAAAGCTGGGTGTGATGGCTTAGGTCTACAATCCCAGCCCCTGGGAGGCTGGGGCAGGAAGATCACAATCCCCAGGCTAACCTGGCCTCTATGGTTAGAGCCTGTCTCAAAATCAAAACAAAACAAAAAACAAATACAAAACCAACACAAAACAGTAAGTATAACCCCCAAACTCAAAATCCAACAAGGAGACAAAAAACAGGACAAAGCATGTAAAACAAATTAGATATTAAATTAAGTAATATAAAGCAAGTATAAAAGTAAAGATTGAAAAAGAAATATAAAAATAGAATAAAAATTTATATGTAGCTATTTAATCAGTCTGATTCAAAAAGTCTGTATAGAAAGGTAAAAAAAATCAAAGGTAAGAAAATATAAGAAAAATAAAAGCAAAAATAAATTTTAAAAAATGGGACAACAGTGCAAAATCTTGATCTATGCTGACTAGCTTTGTTTTCTCAGGCTACTTTGGCAATGGATCATCTGGTGACCACAGAGTCTGTTTGCTAGTTGGCTTTCTCTGTTTTCCTTTGGGGTTTTTAATTTTTTAAAAAATATTTTAACAATCAGAAGGCCTGTTTTGTGGGGCAAGCTGATGGCAATTACTCTTGGCTAGTGACTGGATGGAGGAGACCATAAGCGTCTTGCCTGCAGATTTTAGTCTCTGGTGTCTTCAAATGTAGTTTTGGGGCATGGAAACACTATTGAACGCAGTGGCTAACACCACAGCAGAATGCTTACATGCTATACCTTCCTTGGTCTCCGATTTTCTGAAGCTAAGCTCCTGCACTTAATCACTTGCCACCACTCTTCCCCCTCCCAGAGTTCTGGTAGCTAGCATCCCTACTTAAGCCCAGATGGAAAACTACTTTCACTCCACTCTGTCACCATTCCTTGATACCCCTAACCCCAACTGAAGGAAGCTCTAAAATTTTTTTGACTTAAAATTTTTCCTTTCCAGCTAGACTAACTTTCCAGGCCAGCACTCACTGGATAAGTGCCTGACTATTGCTATGGGTTCCCAGAGACAGGACAATGCATGGAAATTTGACTCTTAAAGCTGCAGATTCAGATAGGATCTTCTTAAAATGGTTTCTTGTCACTGCATTCTTTATTTTATTTTTTAAAATTGAGATATATTTGTTGTACAGGGGGAATTCATTGTGATAATTCCAAATATTGTACATTGGTTAGATCACCCCCACCATCTCTCCTTTTTAACCCCCTTCCCGTCACACTTAAGGCAATTGCAAGAAGTTTCTTTGTTCTTTTTCATATAAGTATACGAAGTCCATCAACCATATACCCTCACCTTAATCTCTTTCATTCACCTGCCCTCCTTCCATGAGTACCCCCTCACTGTACCTATTTTACAGTTCTGTCTCTCATTATTAATATTTAAGTCTCAGTGTATCCCCATTGTGAGTATATTTTACTTTGGTCCTTTCAACTCTTTCCATTACTCTCCCTTACCCCTTTACCTCCCATCCCCCCTATTTTCAGCAACTTTCAATACATATTCTTATATCCTCTACTTTCACAGATGCTATGTTTTATGATATTGTTGATGCTCTATCGTTCTTTTCCTTTTCTTCCTTCCCCAAGTTCCATATAGTAGTTCCACTATTACAAATATGTTCTACATATGAGTTTGTAAATTATCACATTTGTTTTGTGTATATGTTTATCTTTTGAATCTATCTTCCACATATGAGAGAAAACATGGAACCTTTGTCTTTCTGAGCCTGGCTGACTTCACTTAACATGATGTCCTCCAATTGCATCCATTTACCTTCTAACCACATGTCATTATTGCTATGGCTGAGTCAAACTCCATTATATGTATGTACCACATTTTCTTGATCCATTCATCAGTTCTAGGGAATCTGAGTTGTTTCCATAGCTTGGCTATTGTGAATAGTTTTGCGATGAACATCGGTATACAGGTGTCTCTATTTTATCCTGTATTGTATCCTGACTTTGGATATATATATATATTTATATAAATATATATATTTATATAAATATATATATATATATAAATATATATATATATATATATATATATATATATATATATATATATAAATATATATATAAAGGATCATCTTGTGACCACAGAGTCTGTCTGCTATTTGGCTTCCTCTGTTTTCCTTTGGTTTTTAAAATTTTTTTATTTTTTAGCAATCAGAAGGCCTACGAAAGTAGTGTAATGAAACACATCAAACCTGTTAAAAAGGATGGGGAGGAGGAAGATGAATTAAGAAAGAGTAATATAGATGGGATGAATTTTATCAAAATATATTATATGCATGTGTGGCAGTACCATAGTGAAACTCTTTTGTGCAATTAATTTATGGCCATAAAAATTTGAAAAAACTTAAGAAGGTGAATAAATCAAATTCTTACATGATTTTTTTTACAAAGGAAAAAAAATCACAGCATGGTGAAAACATTTCTTCGCAGGACTAGTTTCTCAAATGCATCTGCATTACACATGTTTCCTTTATAATGTAGTTGTCTTCTAACTTATTGTTAGAACATCGCCTTTTCCATGAAAACCCAGGTTGTGTGTATATGCATGTGTGTGTGTTTGTCTATGTGCCCTTGTGTGTTTTAACGTCTGCTAATTGGTATACTACTGGAAGACTTCTCACAGAACTGAAAAAGTGAGCAAAATTGTAGCACTTGTCTTTATGGAGAAAGCAAACAATGTCTAATAGGTATGCCATCTTTTAAGTAATTTACCAAAGAAAAGAAAGTTGTCACTTATAATCTTGTGACAAAATGTAATAAATAATCTAAAAGTGTCTTGTTTTTATGAGACTGATCCTATGTATATATCACACTTTACTGTGTGTCAGTACGCAGCACTTAAATGTGTGGCAGTACACAGAGTAATGCCAAGCAGGATGGGAACTCAGCTTTGATGTTCAGAGATACTGCTGAATTATTTGTCATGAGATTGAACTCAATCTCCAACATTCCTTCCCTGTCTAAACTGATATATCATGGCTCAAAGCCCAAGACTCTTAATTACATGCTTTGTGTTTATGCCACGGACATCCCCATATTGAATCATTTGACTAGCACAACTATCTCAGAGCCTACCATTGGAGACCTCAGTAGCTAAAGTATTGGCCCATCATGAATAGGAAAGACACTCCTATTATTGGGAAATTCCAAAGAGTTAGAGTCTTTTTCCTAGGAACTGAGAAATTCCTTCTTCCACAGGTAAACAGCAACATGATTCAACATGCAGAGTACATGAACAAGTAAAGGTACACCATCAACTTTTCAGGAACTTCTGTACTTCCTTCATGATAGACCCCATACCACATATGACATGCAACAATTGATCAGTCCCTATGACATTAGTAAAGCATATGCTCTTTTAAATAGCAAGTAAATTGTGAAGATAATATTTAGTATTTTGTCTTTGTGTCCCAGTGGTTCTTCCTCAGTTTCATCTAGAAACCAGTGCTCTATTTTGAAGGTCATTGCAAAAGAAATCTCTTGGCTAAATATGTAAAGGGAATAGTGGTAGAATGCATGATTGTTCCTAAGTGTTTACATCCTCTGAAAAAGGATTAAATTTTGACATCATTGACAAATCTTCCTGTTTTTAGACTGTATTTTTCTGCTTAATTCACAGGTTTGTCCTGATGCCCTGAATTGTTCAATAGAATCAGAACAAATATAATGTCCACTGTATCCAAATAGGGGATGGTACTGCATGTTTAGCTCACAAGGAGCTATTCTATGATCCTGGTTCTGGATTAAAAAAACACATAAAGAGGAACCAAACAGAGTTACAGTCAACCCTAAGCAGATCATGACTCACAAGGAATGTGAGTGAGAAAAAAAATTGTTGCTCTAACCTACTGGGATTTTGGGTTTTTTTTTTTGACACAATATAAGCTATTTGTAATGTCATTTATCCTAAGGAGAGAAAGATAACTTCAGAAATATATTTTGCTTAAGGGGCTTAGATGGCATAGCTTCTGAAAATCTGTGTTTATTATTGGGAGGAAATGATGTGTATGTATACTTGTCTATGAGCAAGAACTTGTTAGGTCCAATTAATTATCAAGGACCTATAACTTCTTTATCCTTTGCTGTATCTTGTTTCTTTCCCTAAATAAGTAATTCAGTCCTAGTTAAGGCATTATATAGGACAGAGCAAAGTAGGGGTCTGTACAGGTAGTGGACAGCAGTGGTTTGGCACAAGGGGGTCAGAGCTCAAGTAGGGTGAAGAGGGTGACTATGCAGAGGGTTGGCTTGACAGGGGTATTGGAGCTCAGGCAGAGTGAGGAAAACATCATCCTGGAATGAGAGTGTGTCTGACCTGGAGAACCAGAGCCTGAGCATGGTGATCATGGTATTAATGAATGCACACAGCAGTGGCCTTGGTGTTGAGTGTTAGGGAATAAGAGGATTGAGGAAGGTGTCCACAATAGAGCAGCCTGTTGTGGGACATCAGAGTCTAAGAGGTAGACAAGGCATCTGTATGGTGGGGTGGTGAAGTACAGGGAGTTTGAGTTGAAGCAGGATGAGGACATTAACGCATGAGGCATTTTCTGTGATGAGTCATGGCCCAAAATGGTGAAAAGGGATTCTTCATAGAGGAAAGCCTAGAGTGAAATCTCAGCACCTGGGAGAGGTGAAGAGGGTACCCTTGTAATGTTGGCTCCAGTGTGATTTGGATTCAGGGCATAAGGAAGGTGAAGAGCGCTTCCTCCATAGGTCAGACTTGGTATGGCTTTCAGGAAGTGAGGAGGGGAAGGAGTGTTTCTGTTTTGTGGATATTCCAGTGTGTGAACAGTGCAAGGAAGTCATCCTTGCTGGGAGGTGGAGGACCTGGCATGGGGTGTCAGATTCCAGGCTGGATGAGGAAAGTTTCTATGTAAAAGGTAGACCTGGTAGGAGTTTCAAGGACTCAGTAGGATAAGGTTTTGTCCACATGGTGGGATAGCCACTGTGGGCGGTCAGAGTCTTCCAGGGTGAGGAGAACTTCTGCTTATGCAATACCTTTGTGTGGGGTATTAGAACTTAGTGAGGCTCAGCAGTAGCTAGAGGGTCAGCATGAGGGCTCAGAGAGCAAGCAGAGGAAAAGGGGCTTCCTGTAGAGGTGGCTTAGCCAAGGGCATCAGATCCTCAGCTCAGTGAAGATGATGTCCTGGCAGTGTTAGCTGTCCCTGTGGGAAGAACAAGCAAGCAGAGGGAGGAGGACATCAGTATAGGGCACAGGGGCTTGGATTGCAGTTTAGAGATCAACCAGGAGGTAAGGGCCTCTTAGTGGGGAAAAAACCCTATGGTGAGACATTGATAACATTCCCAAGATTAATCAAGTAAGAGAATAAGTTACAGATAATGAGTGTCAATTTCTTACTATCATAGAAGAGAGTTAGAAATGTGGAAATTGAGAGGACTACAATGAAATTCATGGCATTAAATTGGAAGTACAAGTATTAGTATGAATCCATGCATCTTAGGTATAGAAATAAGCATAGAAATACAAAGAAATCAATATATGGGTAAGCGAATGTGTGTGTGAGTGACTTGCTTGTTATGGAAGAGAAGAAGGAATTATCTTAGAGACATTAAAAGAAAGGGAATCATTTGAAGTGAGCTGATGGCTGAGAATCTTGATGTGAGCTGAGTGTCTGTGTTTATAAAGATCCCACAGGAAGTATTTTTTATTGTGTTTTCCTTTTGCTCTTTGGAAAAAGGAAAAACATCATATTTAGCACCTAATTTAAGTTTTTCCTCTTCTGTACTGTGATTCCACTGTATTATCCTAACTGTTAAAAATATGAACTTGTAGAGTGATGTGTTGAGGCAATATGGAGATTGAAGGGAGAAAGAAGTAAGGAATAAAAGACACCCCCCTTCTTCAACATCTAATACTGAGCTGCTCTCAGGTGTTCTGGGGTGACCAGTAGCAAAGTGAATAGAGCTTCATGATGGAATTAGTTACAAACAACAAGGGAAAACACGGAGATGAGAGGAGCAGCTTCAGAAGGAGTAAGATTCACTTTGTCATTCCCACCACACTAGAGCAGCTGACTTGAAAGTGGGGTGACCCACCTCTGAAGTGAGTCTATGATTCTCTTAGAATGTAGTACCCAGAAGTTGTTTGATTAGCGAAAAACAATGAGGCTGATTAAGTATGAACAAGTGTTTGCTCAGGTTGCTTGGCTTATAAGTAATTCTGTTTTTATGTGGAACACATGAATTTTAATTTTGTTGATGAGTTCAGAGCGCATAGTTCTCAGGAAAGACTTCTCTAATTGATTGCTTCCTCTTTTCCTTTCCTTCCTATTTCTTTCTTTTGCCTTTTGAGTTCCCACTTTATAACATTTGCAAAGCTATACTGCGTATGTTAAAAAGCTGTAATTTTCACTGTGCTGGTCCTGGGGATTGGACCTCTGTCTGTGGACAGACTGGTTCCACATTGTGGTTTTTTCCTCTCATGCGATATTTCTGAGGAGTTTTTGACTATTAAGTGTCTCTGTTCTCATCTAATTGTCTGCTAAGACAATTTACCATGATGTTTGGTTCTCATTATTAATTGTTTTAAGGAAGGGATGAGAAAGATGTACTGAAGAAACCAGATCTCTTTTCTACATGGCTTCAGAAATCACTTACGCTGAAGTGAGGTTCAAAAATGAATCCAAGTCCTCAGACACCAACTCCCCTGCAGGTAACAAAACATTTTCTGGTGATCTGGTTAATGGTGGAGTGATCAAAGAAGTAGGGGTTTATAAACAAGTCTTGGGTGGTGTTAATTGCTGTTTCCCTGGTGGCAGTGTCAGGGAAACACAGGCATCTTGGCAGATTGAGTTGCTCACAGATAATCATTAAGGGGTTATATAATTGTATAATAAGAAAGAAAAGATTCATGACACTGTCTAGTTTTACCACTTACAGGAAAATATATCTTGTGTTTTATATATATCTTTCTACATGTAAATATAAGTAAATGTGTATCTTTCCCAAAATGAAATTATACTGTATAGTAGTGAGGTTCTTTTCTCCATATTTAAGAGGTTATTATAACTTTGAGAAAATGTTTTTTATTTATTTGGAATCTTTAACTTAAAATAAATTTTGTTTTCTTTTTTCTATGCTGGAGCTTAAACCCAAGGCCTCTCATGTAGTCAAAACGCTTTCTACCACTAAGATACACCTGTAGCCCAGGAAATAGTTTCCAACCATGAGATACTGACTAAGAGACTGACATTATCCTGCATGCATGAAATATGATTATGTAGATTTATGTGTTATTGCATCTTTAAAGTAATATTGGAAACAACCTGGAGATTATTTAAATACATAATGAAAAACAATGCAATCATAATAAAGAGTGTTAAAGATGAAAATATGGTGATATGAAAAAATGTTCACACTACAGTGTGAAATAAAAATAGTAGATCAGACAGCAGAATTTATGGTATATGAATAATGGGGAAATGTGCTATGTGCATATACACTTTTAAAATTTGCTGAGTGTACACCAAAATGTTAATACTAGTTATTCTCAATGGTAGGAATTTGTGTTTTTTTTCTTTATTTATTTATTCATATGTGCATACATTGTTTGGACCATTTCTTCCCCTCCACCCCCCTCAGAACAGGTTCTGCCTTCTTCTCCAATTTTGGTGAAGAGAAGACATCAGCAATAATAAGAAAGACATAGCATTTTTGCTAGTTGAGATAAGGATAGCTATGTCGAGAGATTCCTAGCATTGCTTCCATGCAGAAGTGTATTACAACCCAAATTGATTCATCTCTACCTGACCTTTTCACTATTTCCTGGTCACCTTTCCATTTGACCTCTATCATTTTAAGGTTACTGTATTAGCTCTTCTGCAGTGGAGACATCAAACACTTTCAAGTTTTGGGTTTCCTACCTATCCCCATTCCTCCCGTATGTGCTCTCCCCTTAGTGTGTGACGTAAGTCCAACAACATTGCTGCATTTGCCCTAGATCTAAAGTCCACATATGAGAGAGAATATATGATTTTTGGTCTTCTGAACCTGGTTAAGTTTTTGTTTTTTATTGTTTCTAAATGAACACCATTGTTTCTTTCCTCTTCTGATTTCATATCGTTTTCAGTGTCCATATTATTGATAATTGTGTGTCATGGAAGAAAGGTGAGAAGAAGAGGAGAAAGAGGAAACAAGGAAAGACTTTATTACTCATGAAACTTATTTGGTTTTTCTTTTAGCTCCCAAAGAGAAGATCACCCGTCATCAAAGTAATCCGGATTTTCTGATTCTGCTTTTTGTCTCATTGCTGATATTATTCCTGCTGTTGGCAATCTCATTCTGTGTTGCTTTTATCAGTAAGTATGGCAACTGAATCAATAAGCAATGTCTGCCTTATACAAAGAGAAGGTATCCATTAGAAACTGACACTTAACAATGGATTTATTCAGACATCTGAAAAAGAACTTTTAGCTAGGGAGAAACAGTTCATGGAAATCCATGGGGGGAGTTTTGCTCTTTATTTGTAATTAACTGCTATCCTATAAAATAATGAAATCCATTCTCACTATAGAAGTTGGAGAGTCCATGTGTATATATGTGTTGGTGCTGTGGAGTGAAATCTGTGTGATATCATTCCTGTATTAGACTCTGTGCAAGTGAGGACACAACTGACTTTCTCAGTAGCATTTACAAAGCAGCCCTATTTGAGAGTACAGATGCTTTAATTTTGGAATAAACAGGTACACAAGGAAGAGATTGGAAGAAATATTTCAGGAAGTTCTCCAATGAAATTCACTCTAATTATTTCTGTTTTGCCCAAGACTGTGTGATATCTACATTCGCTGGTAAATGGATGGAATTGGAGAACATCATTCTGAGTGAGGTTAGCCTGGCCCAAAAGACCAAAAATTGTATGTTCTCCCTCATATGTGGACATTAGATCAAGGGCAAACACAACAAGGGGATTTTACTTTGAGCACATGATAAAAGCAAGAGCACACAAGGGAGGGGTGAGGATAGGTAAGACACCAAAAACTTAGCTAGCATTTGTTGCCCTCAATGCAGAGAAACTAAAGCAGATACCTTAAAAGCAACTGAGGCCAAAAGGAAAAAGGGACCAGGAACTAGAGAAAAGGTTAGCTCAAAAAGAATTAACCTAGAAGGTAACACACATGCACAGGAAATTAATGTGAGTCAACTTCCTATATAGCTATCCTTATCTCAACTAGCAAAAACCCTTGTTCCTTCCTATTATTGCTTATACTCTCTCTTCAACAAAATTAGAAATAAGGGCAAAATAGTTTCCGCTGGGTAGCGAGCAGGGGGGGGAGAAGGAGGGGGCAGAGTGGGTGGTAAGGGAGGGGGTGGGGGCACAGGGGAGAAATGACCCAAGTATGTATGCACATATGAATAAAAAAAAAGACTGTGTGATATCTAAAAGCCGGTTTACCAAGCAGGTGGATTTATGCATACCTTCTCCTTCAGAATCTATCAAGTTTCTAAAAATGCATACAAATTAGAATATTTAATCAATCAATAAGCAGTAATGGCCATTTACTATGTGTTAGATGCTATGTTAGAGAAAGTCCAGGAAGAGCCAAATGAACCAGTGCTAGCCAGGTACAGTGGCACATGCCTGTAATCTCAGCTACTTGGGATGCTGAGTCAGGGGGATTGCAAGTATGAGGCCAGCTTGGGATACATAGAGAGAACTCCATATCTAAAAAGAAAAATAGACTGGTGCTTACAACATTGTATGGGACATGTTCTACGGGTAATGAGTAAGCACAGGGGACTGAGACAGGCTTCCTGGAATGGAAGAAATCTAGAGCTGTGTGCACTAAGAATGTCAGAGGATATGAGAGTGGTAGACAACATAGGATGAGTAGCAGCTTTGGCTTGAAAGATGACAATTTAAATGTGTTCAGTTGAATCCCAAATGCACATGTGTAGTGGGAGACAAATTATTTACTTGGGAAAATATGTGTGCATGACTGGAACATAGAGTGCTAAGTGAAGAACAAATAAATGCAATAGGTAGCAGACAAAACAGGACTCAGATGATAAGTGATGTGCCATTATAAAATTTGGATTTTTCCTCTAAACATTATTTTTTTTATCAAGCATCATTTGCTGCTTAACAAGCCAGTCTAAAACTTAGTGGGTTAAGACAACTTTTTATTTATCTTATGCTTCTCTGGCTTGGCAACTTAGGCTGGTCTCAGTTGAGAGGTTGCGAGGCTCTTCTGGTCCCAAGCATGTGCTGTCAGGTGCCCATCACAGGCAACTCTGCTCCTGAGGAAGAGGGTGTCAGCAGTTATGATGGGACAATGTGGTCACATTTATTCATCAGGATATCCTGGGTTTGTTGACATGGCCAATTTCAGACTTCTAAGACTGAGGGTGGTAGTAAACCAAGCCACTTGAACTATTAACTTGTAATTAGCACAGAGTGCTTTTGCACAATCTATTGGTCAAAGAAAGTCGTTTTGATTGTTGTGCTGGGTGAAGGTACATTGTGGTATTTATAAATGCTCTTACACGCTATCAAATATATCACACTTGAATTCACCCCCTCCTCCACTGTCCTTCAAAGAAATCTTAAAAGCAGACCATATTCAAGTGATGGGGAAGTAGACCTCATTTTTTATGGAAGAATTTGCAAAATTACATTGCAATGGGGTGTGAATACAGATAGAGTTGAAACTTGTGGCCACATTTCCAATGTGCTATGTGGTTTTTTTTTTTTGTATTGAAGAATTTTAAGCTGGGAATTGGTATAGTTTTACAGAGGTGTGAAATGGTACAGACCTGGAGATAAAGTGAAAAGTTAGAAAGCTAATTCATAAGTCAATTGTGAAATATTGAGAGCCTGATTTAAAGATACTGAAAAAATAGAGGAGGAGGTAGCTTTGAAGACAAAGGAGATAGAATCAAGAAGGAGGGGTAGAGGCTTGATGAATATTGAGATCTGTGGGTTAAAGGGACCCAGAAGTGAAGTGTGATTGCTATATTCTGACTTGATAAGCTAGGAATCATGAAGTTATTAAAAAAGGTAGACAACATAGGATGACCACTGGGTTTGGGTTGGAAGATGATTTAAATTTTGGGTATGTTCAGTTGAACCTCAAATGTATGTAAGTAGTGGGAGGTGTATTAATCTAGATTTGTGGAAAAAAGTCTGAGTTTTGGAAGTCATTCACATATAAATGCCACAGCAATATGGAATGTCACCAAGGAAGAGGACTTGGTATGAGAAGGAAGGACAGGCATGGAACTGTGTGGAATATTCCATTTAAAAAGAGATAGATGGAGGAGTTTATAAGAGAGCATTAAGAAAGGTGAAGTAAAACCAGGAAGGAGCAATGTTCCAACAGTGAAGGAGGAAGGAAATTGGGATCAAATATTGCAAGATAGCCAATATAAGGTGACTAATTAGTACCAATAGAATATCACTGATAATCCACTTCAAGAATGGTGTTAGTGAATTAATTGGAGCAAAAGCCAGAATATGGAAGGTGAGGAAGAGAGAGTATTTGGTTTCTAGTGGGAGAGGAGAGTTGGTTTTAAATTGGGAGAGTCATGAAAATGTTGGTAAACTGAAGAGTAAGAGCCAGTTGGGAAGGAGAGAGTTAAAGAGGAAGAAAATGGTATTCTTTTGATCAATGTTTGGTTCTCTTTTTATTTTCCATTCTATTAGGTAATCCAGAAATACTCAGAATTACCCAATTCTCTTCTCCAAAGTTCCAGGCTGTGTACATTCTCAATTTAAGAATTTATCTGCCTTCCACTCTCCTTCCTTCATGATTTAGCCTTTGTAATGCCTCTTACATTAGGTATTGAAGGAGGATATTGACAGATTCCCTCAGGCCCACTATGATGGATCTGTCATAATTTCTTTCTTTTTTTTTGTGGGACTGGTGTTTGAACTCAGAGCTTTGTGCTTGAAAAGTAGGCACTTTACTGCTTCAGCTACACCTTTAGTTTATTTTGCTCTGGTTATTTTGGAGATGGGGGGTCTCACTATTTGCCTAGGCTGGCCTCAAACCGTGATCATCATGATCTCAGCATCCCAAGTAGCTAGGATTTCAGGTTGAGCTACCAGTACCCAGCTTGCCATGTTTTCTTTTACCATTCTTGGAGATATGCATGGTTTCAAAATCAGTAGAATTAACATTCCGTTGACTGGTGATTGATGGGAAATTTTTTCATGTCAGGCTCTATTTACTCAGGTAGTTGGACATTTGTAGACTTTTCTACAGAGAATGCCTGAAAGTAATAATAAAGAGCAAAGTTATAATGCTACCAAGGAAGTAAATTGTTTTTTATTATCTTTTCCAGTTTTTTTTCAAAAGTATTCTCATCTTCTTGAAGAAAAAAATACTGTTAGACAGCTGAATCACACAGAATTGGAGTGTATAAAAGATCATTCACCCATGGAAGGTAAAACTTAATGTGCCTAGAATTCAGTTGCTGATTATGGTATGTAAGGATCCCAAATCAGCATTTCCAATAGGATTCCCAGGTAGATCTCCTGGAATCTCTTGGTCATTTTAAGCTGCAAATGTACAATTATATGGGACTAAATTCATGTATGTTTACCTTGATTTGTTTATGCAAGGGTTAATCGGAAAAAGGTTATATTGATTTTGGATTTCTTTAGCTTTTCCTTCTTTCCGCACTTTCTCTGCACACTTGGTTGTTTTTCTTACATCTCAGTCAAAACCATTTCATGAAAACAATGACGATGACTATTTTATTGAGTGTTATAGATTATTTCAAAGAAAAATTTCACATTGACAGAAAATTGATGTGATAATATGAAAAGATATCATTTTAACTCCCACTGTGCACAGAATGTTCCTTACTAAGGACATCTTACATAAACAAGAGTATTTGGTACAACAGAAGAATGAATATTAATCTGTCATCACTAACTAAAGTTCATGATGAACTCAGTTTTCTTAATTTTCACCTAATGCTCTTTTCCTGCATCAGAATCCCATACAGGACACCACATTACATTTGGTTGTCACATCTCTTTAGTTTCCTCTTGGCTGTGATAGTTTTTCAGATTATCCTTGTTTTTCGTGACTCTGACAGTTTTGAATAATTCCTGTCTGGCATACTATAGGAAGTCCCTCTTGAAATTTGATGTTTTTCTAAGAATTGGATAGTGGTTATTTGTTTTTATGACGAAGATCACAGATTAAAATTCTATTTATACACATTATATCAAGGGTGTAATTATTTAAATGATTTTTGACTATTGATGTTGACTTTGATCATCTAGTCATGACAGTGTTTGTCAGATTTTTTTCCATTATAAAGTTTCTCATTTTTTCCTCCCCTTTCCAGAGTATACTCTGTGGAAGGACATTGCTATGCACAGCCCACACTTAAGGATTGAGGAGTTATGCTCCCTGTCTGTTAGGGTGGAAGATTGTGTTAGTCAGTGTTCTCCAGAAAGATGGAACCCATAGAATATTGGAATATGTTTATCAATATTTGCAATTTATCCATAACAATGTGTTTTTATTCCTCTATTCACTTATAACAGTTTTTACTTCACTTATTTTGCATCTGTATTTTTTGTACATACAGATTTAGGATCACAATATGAGGCTCTATTTTTTCTATTTATTTTGTCTCCATTGTTCAGTCAGCAATTTCTGTTGTTTTATCTTCCTGTTGACTGCTTTCTCTGTCCTCTTCATACTGCTGTTGTGCCCAACTGCTGCGCTTTTCAAAGATTATTATATTTTCCAAATACTTTGCTGAGGTTTTGTATTTTTTTCAGTTGTTTCAACAATGCTTGGCCTTCTTGTTGAAACAATTTTTTATAATCACACTTGATCTTTGTCAAGGCTGGGTGCCAGTGGCTTACGCCTGTAATCCTAGTTACTTGGGAGGCTGAGATCAGGAGGATTGTGGTTCAAAGCTAACCTAGACAAATATTTCATGTGATCCCATCTCCAAAACAACCAGAGCAAAATGGACTGGAGGTGTGGCTTTGCAAGTGGAAAGCCCTGAGTTCAAACTCCAGTCTCATCAAAAATAAGAAAGTAAGTAAATAAATAAATAAACCCTTTTGTCAGGTAATGCTAGCTTTTTTGTTAGCATTTTTGATTGTTAACATCTATTAATTATATTTTTTGTTAGATATGAGAAAATCCTGGTTCTTGTAATAATGGGTAATATTTTTGAACTCTGGATATTTGTGTATTATGTTCTCAGAGCCTGGATTTTATTTAAACATTTGTTTTACCTGGCTTTTCCTGATACCTCTCCAGTAGGAGAAATGAGCCCTGACTCATTAGTACCTGATGGCTTTCTTGACATCTGAGGGGTAGAGGCTCTTTATGACTTCTGGCAAAAGTGATTTTGTTATCACACTTATTCTTCCCAATAAGGGAAAGTCTGGAGCTGTTGCCCAAAGAACTGGAAGTCGTTTAGTTCCCACTGCTACTTCTTTTCTACTTACTCAAAGTCTTGGAGTAAGAGTGAGGAGGACTGCTCCAGAATGCAGGCTCATCTCCTGGTGATCAACACCAAGGAAGAGCAGGTACTTTCTAAGATACAACGGAGTCTGGGGGCACTTACTGTGTATTGTTCATCTCTCTTTGCTAAGAAGGAAGATTTATTGTTTGGAATATTGGTCTTGTGACAGAAGGTTTTCAATAAAATAGATAGGAAAGGCTGCCCCAGTCTTCACATTCCACACCTTGTTCTGCTTCAGTGAAACTAAGCAGTCCTAAAGGAATTGTAGCATTAGAAACATGGGGATTGAGTGAAGGATGAAAACATTTGTGTCTGAAATGTTAGTTTGTTATTTTAATATGTAAACATTTTATTAATTAAGTGCTTATCAGAGAGGTATAGTAAGTTGAACAGGGAGATAAAGTTAAATCATGAAGTGTTATAATCAACAATTGGGAATGAAATTAAAGAGTCTGTGAAGTTATGAAAGGAAAATGATTAAATATGCAAATTTGTCTCACACACAACTCTGAAGAATGTCACATTAGTGAAGAAAGAGAATTCTGCCCTGAGAATTCACTGGCATGGATTGAAACCTCTTCCATATGTAGTACAAATTGGGCTCACAAGCGATGTTTGTGTTATGTCCTGCTGCTCAGAGAAGACCTGCACTACTATGGAGGCCTTGGGTGGCTACTCCTGGGTCCTCTCCTTTTTTTCTCATTTCTGTGTAGTCGTAAAGAAGTCAGTTGAAATGTCACACTGCATTCATAAAATGTACTATTATTGTGTGTTAATCTAAATTTTTAGAGAATATTTAAGGAGCTGAAACTATTAAATATCCAGATTTGATTATTACATACTGTGTACATGTATCAAATTGTCATCCTGTAACCCATAATTTCATTCAACTAAAGTAATAATTAGACCTGGCATGGTGTCACATTCCTGTATTCTCAGCTACTTGGAAGAACAGTCCAGGCAAAAAATTAGCAAGTCAATATCTCAAAAAAAAAAATCAAGCTAGTCATGGAAGTGTGAGCCTATAATTCTAGCCACTCAGGAGGTGGAGATAGGAGAATCATGACTAAAGGCTTACCTGGGTAAAAAATTAGCCAGATTCTATCTCAAAAAAAGAGAAAGAAAACAAACAAACAAACAAAAAGCCTAAGCTGGGTGTGATGGCACACATCTAAAATTCCAGCTACTGTGGAGGTAAAGGTAGGATCACTATCTAAGGCTGACCAGGGCAAAAGTACAAAACCCAAACTGAAAAAATAAAGCAATAAGGGCTGGGGGCATGGTTATATGTTAGAGCACTGGCCTTGCAAGTGTGAGGTTCTGAGTTCAAATATCAGTATCACCAATAAAAGATAATAGCAATTTAAAAATGTACAAAATTTCTAAAAATATAAAAAAAGAAAAAGAACACCTTAAGCTAAGTGGTCTAAGTCTAGAACTTCTTTCTTTCTTTTTTTATCCCCTTAGGATTTTGTCATCAAGAATGTGCATCCTTCTTATGCTTATTATATTGGACTGTCAGATCCAGAGGGTCAGAATCACTGGCAATGGGCTGATCAGACACCATACAACCAAAGTGCCACGTGGGTATAGGATTAAATAGAGGACTCCTGGTCCTTCATTATGCAGGGGATGTAGGGTGTTCCAGCAATCAGTTATGAAACTAAAATAGGTCACTTTCCTTTTGACTGTTGGGCACAGGTGCCGAATAATTTTATCACCTCATTTAATCCTCACAAGAACCCTATGAGACACACATTACTTTTTTTCCTATCAAGATGAGGAAATAATTGACTTCGGCGGATATAGATCATTCAGCCAAGGGCCCCACAATGGCTCTCAAATCCTGCTGAACTCTACTGGGCTTTTAACCTCTCTATGTATAACTTTATGATAAAAATTTATGTTAAGATCATAAACTATTTTTAAGATTTAATATTTTTCATACAGCAAAATGTTAAATTCTGGCATTTTATAAAAATCTCATATTTATGTAATTCTTTAAAAACTCTTAGAACTTTAGTATGTTACCATCTTTTTTCTTCAGACCTACTGTGTGGAATATATAGTGATATTCTCTAGTGCCCAGTTTTTAGTGAGGAAAACTGAATCTAGGAAATTAAACTGCTTGACTAAGATAGTTAGATGTGGAAGATCCAGAGATTTTAGCTAGTTCTTTGGACTCTAAAATCATTCCATTAAAAAAAATTAAAAAAAAGACTGTACTTATACATGGGGAGTGAAAACCTTTTCATCATATAAGGAAGCCCTTATTGATGGGATTGACACTACCTTGGGAACAGTATCTAAGAAGGAACAAATGGAGGAGAGCCTGTGGAACACCTCTGGAAGGATGTTTAATGTGAGAATATGGAGATGGGCCAGTTTTTAAGGGAAATGCCAGAGATGCAGGTGGAGGAGACAGTGCCTGAGATGTGGGAAAGGTTGATTTGGGCACCTCTGCTTGACTTCCACAAAGTTCAGCCACAGTCCTTGGTTCCCTTGCTGTCTCTCATCTTTTAAACATTACTGCAAGAAATACCTCACTCATTCTCTCTCTTTCAGATTCTGGCACCCAGGTGAGCCCAGTGACATCAAGGAGCGTTGTGTTCTGCTAAATTACAGAGCATATGATATATCCTGGGGCTGGAATGATGTCCTTTGTGATGGAGCTCAGAGATCAGTTTGTGAGATGAAGATCTACTTATGAATCAACCATTGTTCATGCACATGTGGTTAGACTGGCATCCATCATTATAGAGATAGCTCACAAGTCTTTTATGTGTAAGAGATGTCCTTAGAATTTTAAGTAGGCAGTCAACTCTTCTTATGAGAACATTGGCCCTCACATTTGCTTGTTTATTCATTCATTTGCTCATTCATAAAATGAGCTTTTATTGAGCACTTTATGAGCCAGAGACTCTAGAAGATACTTTTTGTGCTCACATGGAAGGCACCTGAGACTCTGTTCTAATTTCTGCCTGATTGCTAAGGGTTTATTTCACTGATATAATTCTATAATGGTGTTCTTCTACCTCTCTGTATTTTCTCTTTTTTCCTCCTTTCACTTTATTGATGAATAATTAACAAATAATATGCATCTATTTAAGCTATAACATGATAATTTGATATACATGTATTGTGAAATGATACCTTAATGAAGTTAGTAAAATCATCCATTACCTAACATAGTTATCAATTTTTTTGTGTTCATTTATTCACATGTGCATATATTGTTTGGGTCATTTATCCACCCTGCCCCCTCCCCCCCTTTACCCCTTCCCCCCCTCAGTTCCAGGCAGGTCCTGTTCTGCCCTTATCACTAATTTTATTGAAGAAAAGACATAAGCATAAACCAATTTTAATATATAGTAAGAACATTTACGATCTCTCTAAGCAAATTTCAGATATACTTTTTTTGAATTTTATAATTTTCTTCTGTGTGGCTTTGTGTTTTTATACCCTTGTGGCCAAAAAGATACTTGGTATGGTGGCAATTTTCTTGAATGTGTTAACATTCTGTTGTGGCCTATATATCATATCTCAAGGATAGTGTGCTGAGAATTATTTGTATTCTGTTGCTGTTGAGTGGAAGGTCCTGTACATGTCTATTCAGTCAGGATATTACCGTTTTGCTCTTTACTTCTTCTTTTAGTCCTGCTGGTATTTGCTCTATGTGTTTAGGTGTTCTGTTATTGGATTCATAACAATTTACATTTGCTATATCTTCTTGCTAGACTGCTCCTTTATCATTGTATGAAGACATTATTTGTGTCTTTTCACAGTTTTTGACTTAAATTCTATTTCTTTCTGAGTACATATAGCCACCCCTGTTATCTTTTTATTGCCATTTGCATAAAATATCTTTTTCATCATTTCAGTTTCATCCTATGTTTATCCTTAAAACTAACCTGACTCTATTGTTGGCAGGAAATATTTGACTCTTGTTTTCTTCCCTTTCCCCCTATAATTCTGCCATTCACTGTTTTGATTGGTGAATTTAATCTATCTATACTTAATGTAATCATTGAGTGCTTCCTGTTTTGAAGTTTCTTTGATCCTCTCTTGCTATCTTCCTTTGTGATTTGATGATATTTTGTGGTTGTAAGCTTTGAATTTTTTTCCAGTGTGGTTAAAATGAGACTTACATAATATCTCATAGCTATAATATCTTATTTTATGTTGAAAATAACTGAAATTCTATCTCATACAAATCTCTATACTTTTAATTCTCCTTCTCACATTTTAGATATTGATGCTATTACTTATTTTCCTTTACATCATATAATTTTTAATATACTTATTTATAGTTATTTTAGTATACTTATTTTTAATATACTTATTTTTAACTTTCACATGGAATTGAAAGTATTTCATGCATCATCATAATGTTACAGAATTCTGGATTTGACTATATATTTACCTTTACCTATGAGTTTAATACATTCATATGTCTTTACATTTTAATTAATATCCTTTTATGAGTATTCTTGGTAAGATAGGAGTAGTGGTGATTAACTTCCTCAACTTTTATTTATTTGGGAAAGTCTTTATCTCTCCATTTGGCAGCACAACTTTCTCAAGTATAGTAATCTTTCTTTTTGTTTGTTTTTACAAAGAATAGAAATTTGTTTTCTCAGAGTTGGAGAGTCTGAGAAATCCAGGTGCAAGTTGCTGGCTTCTGGCAAAAGCCTTCTTTCTGCATCATCTGGAGGTAAGGTAGGCAGTGTCCTCACAGGACAGAAGGTAGAAGGTCAAAGGACAAGAACTAAGAGCCCTGATGGCCTGTTGGGACCACTTACAGCCCCACCTCTTAATACCATCATATTTGCAGCACCTGAATTTTGGATGGGACTCATGGCAACCTCTCACTCAGTTTGTCTTCAGCATATCATCTTAGTATAGGGATCAAAATGAGAAAATAAACATGGATATCCATTTTTATCATCACTACAGAGTGTTAGTATTTTATCATCTCTTAACTGAATTATTGCTATAATTTCACATGTAGTCTGCTCTATTGTTATTCTGTATCTCTACCTCCAATTAAATATGGGTGCACTGGATGTGGGGGTGACCACAACATAGGATTAATCTTTCCCTGAAGTATTTTCCCTGTGTCCTACATGACAAAGCCAATACTCCTCATTCTGGCATTCAAATGCCCCTTCATTTTGATCTCAATTTGAATCTCCAGCATGAGTTTGATGACTGACATTCCCACCATTGCTCCTCTAAAATTTTTTAGGCACTTCTCCTTATCTTCCTCTCCCCTGTAAGGTTTTGCCACGCCATGTAACTTTCAAATAATTACACACATTGTGCTTGCATGCATCCAGTATCACCATCAAGATTGATAAGTTACCATGAAAGTGAGTGTAAATTTACATACATAGACACAAAATGTGCATATATTGTTCCCAGTGTTACACAGGAAGCATTCAGTATATTTTTTCTAACTCTAAATTTTATAAAACTTCTAAATTATTCTGAATAGAAAATCCAATTCCATAGGATTATTGATTGCTCAACAAATATTGTCATTACTTTTGCTGAATAGTAACTGTGATTCAAAACATTTCAAGAAGATTTTGATTGGCAAGATTCTTGAAAGAGATCTTCTCTATTTTCATTCATTATAGAGGTATGCTGCTCAGATAAATCCTTTATCTCCTTCAGTATTAAAACATTCTTCCCCCATGTGCTGGTGGCATTGGACCATTGACAGCTCAAGGCTGATGATTCTTGCCACAACTTTGTAATTGACCTTGAATCAAGAAAGTTGCCTGGCCTAATGCCAGTACTCCATGCTGAGGGGCATCTCATATCCCATAGCTCTTTGATGCTGGATTGAGAAGGCCTGGCCCCATTTCCCCAATGAGCAGACCAGATATAAGGCCCATGAAGCCCATTGCAGCCTTTGTGAAGACTGCATCACAGCCCAAGTGGTCCTTCTGCCCACAGTGGTCCTTTTCTCTTCCACAAGGATAATAATCTACATTAAGAATTCACAACAAATATTTATTTCAGTATCTTTTTTTACAAGTAACTTATTTGTGACTCCTACCTGGCCATTCTTGAGCAAATTGAGATAATTTATTCACTTATCCATTCACTCAATAAAAATATGTTCAATAATTACTATGTGTCAGTTACACCAAGTATGATATTCTTGATTAGCTAGTTTTTCACTTTCAATGTTTTGAATGTGTTACCCTACTCTTTCTTGACCTACAAGATTTCTGCTGAGAGATCTGATTTTAGTTTGATGGATCTACCTTGTATGTTATGAATCACTTTCCTTCTGCTGCCTTTAAACTTTTCTCTGTATTTGACTTTTGCCAATTTAATTGTAATATAGACCTCTCAGATTCCCCAAAGGGACTTTGGGGCCTCATGAATTTGAATTTCTATGTTCCTCTCCAAATACGGGAAGTTTTTAGCCATTATTTTTTTGAATCGTCATTCTGTCCCTTCCTCTTTCTCTTTATGTTTCTGGGTTTCCATTACGTATATATTATTTCACATAATGGTATTGCACAAGTCCTGAAGGCTTTATTCACTCTTTTTTTTCTTTTTGGTTCAATTGATCTGTCATCTAGTTTACAATTCTCTCTCCTGCTTAATCATATCTGCTGTTGAAGCCCTCTTATATTTCTCAGTGCAGTCATTGTATTCTTTAGGGTGTTTCTTCTTATAAGTTGCTCATAGGCAAAGTAATCCCAGCCACCTCTTTCAATTTTTCTGTCAGATTTATTAATTTTAATAAAAATCATGTTAGGTACCAGTAAGAATAAAGTATGCATCCATGAACAGTAAGTTTCAGCTTTGGTCCAGTAATCTCCTTCGGCTTCCTTTCATTCTCTGTTTGGTCCTCTGGTGAAATTTGCCATCAAAGTATATAACAAAAGAAAATTAAAGGTTGCATATTAGACATTTGAATTAGAAAATTAGAATCAGTCACTCTTGGCAAATTTACATAGATACATATCTCTCAGAGAGTCTGATTTTATTCTTTGACTCAGTTTTATGGTGCAACATTTGTATGGTTTATCAGTCAAAATGGTTTGTATTTTTTTTTTACTAGAGTTTTTGCTAGGGGGGCAGAGGCTATGTCTTCTTTGTTCATGGTGCTGCCAGCCCTGTGCGTCTATGTGGTCAGGGTGGCGGTGCCTTGGGGCTTCTTGGAGCCAGCAGGTCCCCTCGCATGAGTGGCTGTGTGCATGTGTGCGGTGGGCACATGGGAAGGCCAGGGAGGCCAAAGGCCTGGATGGCGCACTGAGCCACCTGAAACTGGTGGCCCACCCATGTGCCAAGGGCAGGATGTGAAAGTACTTCAGCTTTGACACCAATGCCGATGGCTGCATCCTGCAATGGAGGAAGATTTACTGTCACATCTGCATGGCACACATGTCCAACCTGTTTTTCATCTGGAGAAGAACCACTCCAACAATTTCTGTGAGTATGTCAACAGCATCACAATGCAGATGCCTGAGGCCTCACCACCACCTTCTCCAAGCTCAAGCCTGAAGTGACCTTGTCCCACAGCCACCACCACCACTGCCACCACCACCCCCTTCTGGTGATGCCCTGGAGTCCCAAGCAACAGTAGGAGCTGGTGGCTGCTGCGTTGGCTTTCATCTGTGGTGGGCTGCTGCCAGCGTCCATGGTGGCCCAGCCCATGTTCCAAGCCCTGCTGATGATGGCCAAGCCCTCTTATGCCTGCCTGGCCACCACTTCTGCTTCAAGGTCTTGCCTGACAGGTCTGTGGGATAGTGTCCTCAAGGAGATGAACAAGGCCTCGTGGTGTGCCATGTCTACTGACATGAGGGCCAGCCTGAACCAGAAGCTGGGCTATGTGACGCTGGCAGTGCAATTCTTGGCCGCTGGCCTGTCAGGTGATCTGTTGCTGGCCTCGTGGTGCCTGAAGATGTTTGAGGTCCCCGAAGACAACATGGCAGTCTGTCACCCTTGTCCTCTAGGAGGCATTCATAAAGTGGAGCCTCCATGCCAAGGTGTTCAGGGCCACCACGGAGGATGGCAGGGACCTGACATAGGCCTGTTCGTTGCTGGACGTCCCCTTGCACATGCAGTGTCTAGGCCATGCGTTCAATGCAACCATTCAGCAAGAACTGTGGCTGCCCAAGCTTGTCGGGCTGCTGTCATGCTGTCACAGGCTGCTGGAGTACTTCCAGCAGTCACCCATAGCCTCCTACAGCATGTAGAACAAGCAGAAGCAGCACCAGGCTGCCCCACCATGCTGCTGAGTGACCGTGTGCCCACTTGGGCCAGCTGCCTGGCCATGCTGCTCAGGCTCTAGGAGAAGCAGGTGGCCATTATCAGTATTCTACTGTAGGACACCAACAGCCACAACCTCATGCTGGAGGCTACCGAGTGGATCACTGTGGAGGGCCTGGTAGAGCTGCTGCAGCCCTTCTGCCAGGTGGCCAACGTGCTGTCTGGGTTGTGCTTCCCCATCATCAGCGTGGTGAAGCTGCTGCTGCACATACTGCTCAATGCTGCACTGAAGGTCAAGGATGCCCAAGGATATCAGCACGGCCAAGGAAGCCATTGCCAAGGAGCTGGGCAGGATGTACCAGGAGCTCCCTGATGTTGACATGTTCCTCAATATGGCCAATTTCCTGGACCCGTGCTACAGTGACTGCCCTTCCTATTGGCCTTTGAGCAGCAGCAGGTGGAGAGCTGCATGGTGGACAAGATCAAGGGCCTGGTGGACAAGGCCTGGCATGATGCCTGTGCTACTGCCACTGCGGTCAAGGACAAGCTGTATTCCGGGCCTGACAAGTTCCCTGCCAAGGAGTCTGTGCTGGCTACCACGGCCACCACTCCACTACCCAGGTCCAGTAGCATCATCCACCACATGCTGGCCAAGATCTTCTGCCAGGAGTGTGGTGCCAATGACAGGAGAAGTGGCACATGCAGATCATGGAGAAGCAGAGCAGTTAAAGTTGCAGGAGGTATGCAGCTTGCATGAGGATGTGTGCAAGTGGTGATGCGACCGCCTGGCTTTTTTCCCTATCACCCTGCAGAAGTTCTGGTGTGTGCCGGCCACCTGCATCAGTCCCCCGTGCCTCTTTGGCTCCACGGCCAGTGTGGTGAGTGCCACCAGCAGGTGTTCTTGTAGGAGAAAGCCAGGAGTGCTACCGAGCCTGAGTTTCCTTAAAACTCAGGAAATGAAACAAGATAGAAAAGATGCGTTAAAAACTTTTGAGATATTAATGACTTTGAACACAGATAAAAAACATTAGAGCAATTATTATAGGAGAATGAAACAGGAGCTTTCTAATCAAATTAGTGAAGAAGAAATAAACTTTGCACTGCCAAACAGATTCAGTATTATGAAATAAACTCACTTTCTAATATGAGTATATCATGAATCATGTCTAATTATACAATTTTAAAATTCTGCTATGAAGAAACAGAGGACTATGACAAAGGCAAGTTGGGCTTAGACTCCAACCATGTGCTGTTCTCCCTGGGGGACAACAGCCACAGAGGCTTCTTCAGAATAAGGGATGGGGGGCTTCCTCTAGGGACATAGGGTTTGAGCCTTAGGGCCCCCAACCAGAGTAGCCTTGAACCCCAAAGAGTGTCCATGATCCTGGACACCAAGAGAAGAAAGAGGAAAAAAAAGACATGGAAAACAGTCCTTTTTCTCTGAGTTCAGAAGACTTGCAAAACATAAAGTCCTTGAATTGGCTCTATGTGGGGTGTGGGATCTCAGGTGCTCAGTGGTCCAGGATGACCAGACCTGGGAGTATGGTTAATGTCACCCATAAGAATAGCATCTTACACTGGCCATGTCCCCCAGGATGGTCTTGAAGCAATCCCAACAGTTTGCAGTCATCTGGTCTGGACAGAAAAAGAACCCAACTGGTCATGAACTTGAGTCTCCTGCCTGTCCAGGAACAACTCCCAAGTTTAATGTTTTAATTTAACTGGGAATCTTGCTTTTGCAAAATGTGGGTGACATTCTCAAGTCATGGTGTCCTTTATAGAAATTGATCCTGGGGGGTCAAGTTTTGCAAATAAGCATAAGTTGCAGGCACTTAAAGCAACAAGCAAAACAAAACAAAACAAAACAAAAAAGAAACATGGTGTTGGGTGCGTTTTCTTCTTGGTCATGTTTTCAGAATTCACTTTGGAAATGAGGCCCTTGCAGGTGGAGTTGCTCAGACATCCTGGGATTTTCTTCCTTTTGATGCCTAAAGTGGCTTCATTTTTTTCTTGGGGAGACAATAAGGCTGCAGATAGAAGTGTTGTGTCCAACCCTAGCTTTCTACCATAAAGATGGGTGTTTTATAGGTTTGATGACAGAAGTGGCAGTGAACTCCAATACCTGGAGAAGGGGAATTAATTTAAAAAAATTATCATAGTGGGGAACATGACCTCTTTGTGGGACTTTTCCAAAGATTCAAGAAATTGGAAATGTTTTCCAACATTTACTACTACTTGTGTTTTGGTTTTGTTTTTGTTTTAGGCTGGGTCTCTTGCCCTGTACCCCCAGCTGACCTTGAACATGGGGTGCTCCTGCTTTAGCCTCCCAAATGCTGGGACCTGGATTAAGACTGCTTTTTCATTTGGGACAGCAATGCTTTTTTGTCTAAGAGGTTGAACACATCTCTTTGATTCCAGCCTTCCATGATGGTGAGTGTAGGAACCAGAAGCCACACTGGGAGGACTTGATGTAAGGCAGAAATGTAGCTTAGAAATGGCCCGTTTCTGGTGTGTCCAAAATTCCGTCCAGATCCCAACATCTGATTAGAAAATCTAAACATTTTAATGGCTCGTAGCTGCACATAGGGCCGAATTGTACCTTTATTTCCAATGTGGCAGAAAGACAGGGAGCAGGAAGAAAGATTATTGAGTGCTACAGTGAAACAAAGGAAAACCGGAGTTAAGGAATGTTACCTGGAGACCAGAGAAAGGTCATCTTGCCACAGAGGTTAAAACAGCCAATAAAATAACATGTGATTATGTATGGAACAAGCTGCATCCCCCACATTTCTGAAGCCTGCTGTAAATGGTATATAAGGAAAGCTCCCTTTGTCTTGGGGCTCAGCCTTTGGACTCAAGTCCTCTGAGCTGCTGCTGGCTTGCTTAATAAACCTGCTTCCCGAAAGCTTTGGTGCCCTCTCAGACTCTGTCTGAGCACTCCTACAATATTTCTGGGGGCTGATCCAAGTTTGGAGGGTAGTGTTTTCACCTCTTTGTTGCCAGCTCAGAGTCCCTGACCTGCTTGGCGGGCACAGCCCTTCCCAGGCACTACCAGACTGTGTTGATCCGGGGAAGGGAGCCTCTCTCCTGGTGAGCTGAGGAGGCAAGTTCTGGTTGCACAAAGGAACCTGGAAAGGTTTGGGAACCAACCTGGGAATCCCGCTCATCCAACTGGTAAGAACTTGGGTTCAAATCCAGGCCTGCCTCAGGAGGTAAAAGGGGAGTATGATTAACTCTCGAAAGGCACCATAGTAACCACTTTTTGGGGGGGTGGATAAGACTGTGTCTTTCAGGTTCAGGGAGTGGGGTGGAAGTACTTTGCTATGTGAGAGTGTGTGAAACTGTGAGCCTGAGAAGGTATCCTGGTCACAAAACAAGTGTGGAGTCCAGATCTGCAGGTCCGTGGTGAACTCATATGGTCTAGGATAAACCCTAACAGGACCTCCGGCCCAGAGTTTATACAGACTCACTACAGCCAACAGATGCCTTAATCCCTGAGAGGGGGGTGGCCAGAGATGGATGAAGTGAGTAGTGTTATTTGTTTTCTCCTGTGTGCTGGAGAATCCGACCCCTTACCTCCTCTCCACAGCCCTCATCCTTCTATCTTTGTCTCTGTCTAGATGTCTGGCAAACGAGAGGAATGGGAGGATGTCAGATTAAGAATATCCCCTCTAGAACTTTAAGAGGGGATTTAATGGAGATTACAGGGTCAAGCTGACTCCTGGCAAGTTTAGAATCTTCTGTGAAATAGACTGGCTTACTTTTGGTGTAGGATGGCCCTCAGAGAGGTCATTAGATAAGGTCATAGTCAACAGAGTTTTAAAAGTGGTTATAGAGGAATTGACTGCTGGCAAGATGCAGTCCTCAGTCAGCCCACGTAGCTAAAGCCCTGCCTAGGAAAAGCATGTAGGGTTATGGTAGCCAGGGTGGCAGCAGCTTCCAAGTACAGGGAAAAATGTAAAAAGCCAGAGAAACCCATATTAGTGGGGGACCCCAAGGATTTCCTACCCTGCTTATGTGCCACTGTACAAATCAGAAAATTTCTAAGAGCTACAGGTTTCTGCCAGATCTGGATCCCCAATTACTCTGTCTTGGCAAAACCCCTTTATAATACCACAAAGTGGGGAGAATGGGAACCCATCTTGTGGAGAGAGAAACAAACAAACAAAAAGGCCTTTAAAAAATTAAGAGGGCACTCACAAACGCCCCTGCTCTGGGCTTGCTAGATATGATGAAGCCCTTCTTCCTATATGTACATGAGAGTCTGGGAGCTGTAGGAGTCTTGACCCAGCTGCCAGGTTCCTGGCACTGCCCTGTGGCCTATTTATCAAAGCAACTTGATACAGTTTCCTGAGGCTGGCCACCCTGCCTGTGTACCCTCATAGTGGCTGAAGTAGACAAGCTTACTTTGAGACAAGAACTCAACAGTCTGCGTTCCCCACTCTGTTTTGATTCTCATAAAATATAAAGAAAATTAATGGTTAACAAACTCCCAAATAGTCAAATATTAAAACATGTTCTATGAAAACCTGTGTGTCTGTCTAGAGGTTGTTAAGACTCTAAACCCAGCCACCCTATGACAGATTAATTTAGGCCCACTGGAGCATGGCTGTTTAGAGATTATTGATGAGGTATTCTCCAGCCAGCCAGGCTTGACCAACCAGCCCATTCATTATCTAGACATTGAATATTTCATGGATGGCAACAGCTTTGTCTGAAAAGACACATGTTTTGCCAGATAGGCAGTAGTGACTTTGGATGCTGTCATTAAAAACACAACCACTGCCAGTCAGGACTTCTAACTTGGGAGAAAAAGTATTAAATATGGACAAAAAATTCTAAAATTACTAAAAGCTGTATGGGTCCCTAAGTGAGTTGTGGTCATGCAGTGCCAAGGGCAACAGAAGGGGAGACAACAGCTGTTTGGGGAAACTGAAAGGCTGCTTAGGAAAGCCAAATAACAGCCCTCACAGGAGGACAAACCTCAGCCTCACTGGCAGCTGCCTTGGTTCCTTGCCCCTTATCTAATTGAGACCCACGGTATACTTCACAAGAACAGGCCTGGTTTAAGACTAAAGTACACCTTCTCAGGATGGATCAAAGCCTTCCCCACTCAGACTGAGAAAGCCCAAGAAGTGACTAGGTGCCTGTTAACTAAAATCATCCCTCGATTTGAAATACCTGTGTCTATTGGGTCATAGAGTGGGCTGGCCTTTGTGACTGAGGTGGTACAGTTAATGGCTAAAAGATTAAAAGTAATTTAAAAGCTACATACAGCCTAATGCTCCAAAGTTCAGGGAAAGTAAAACAAAAACAGGACTCTAAAATTACAATTAAAAAAGTATGCCAGGAGATCCATCTACAATGGGATCAGTTACTGACCATAGCCTTGCTCAGGATTAGGTCAAGTTCCACCAAACCAAATGGATGGGTCTCTCCCCTTTAAAATTTTTTTTTGGTCGTCTACCCCCTTTAGTCAAGGGCCTGCAAGGGGACCTTAAGAAAACAGATGACCTCACCTTGAGACAACAATATAGGCCCTCCATTGACTTTCTCAAAAATCAATGACTGGGTAAGAGAGAGATACTGAGTTAGCCTAACAACTCCCAGGCATCCTTATAAACCAGGAGATGCTGTTTGGGTAAAGAAATGGAATGTTCAACCATAAAGCCGCACTGGAGGGGCCCTTTTGTTGTTGTTTTGTCCACCCCCACTACAGTTAGAGTAACAGAGATTGCTCCCTGGATCTACCACAGCCAAGTGGAGCCAGCGACCCTCAAATGTGAGTGCATCCCTGACCCAGTCTCACCATACAATGCCTGTGCCTTTCCCTGACAGGACCCTGCTTCCCGGGAGATGACAGGAGACCATGGATGATGAGACATCAGCCCTGCTCTAGTCAGTCTGGAAGCTAACTAGTCTACACATGGCAGAAGCTTGAGGAGTTGCCCATCTCACATTTAAGGATGAGTCCATTCCATGTATTCTTCTTGCTAATCTTGGTCAGCTCTCTATCTGGGGACTCCCAGGCTTTGGACTGTGACTCATGTATGTGCACTACCTGAGTGGAAGTGTTGTTTCCAAAACTCTGGTTTTCCATACTTATCATTCTTGTGCAGGCACCTTTGATGGGTCATGCAGCCACAACCATACCACCTACGCAGTGTGCTTTCATAATGGTCAGTATATCTGTTTTAACTCCATCTGTCACCCTCAGGAGCAATGGCTACAAGTCCGAAGTTTCATCAGCACTGGGAAGCTCGTTAACCACATCTGGGTTAATGACCTCAACAAAAACACCAGCCTTTAGGGCAACTGTGAGGGGCTAGTCTGGGAAAGGACCTATAAATAAATGACAAGCACAAATGCCTAGAAAATGACAATGAGACATCTGGTTGTGTACTATAAACAACTCTACTGCCCTTATTGGGGTTGTAAAAGATAACTTGGCTTAAAGGCCAGGTCTGTACCTCACATGGAACTTCTACTCTTTTACAAAAAGGAAACAACCCCTGATTGCACTCTTGGAGCCTGTAACCCTGTAAATTTCATTATTTGCAACCTCAGTGAAACAGGCTGGAAAGTTGGAAAAGTGGTTTGTCATTTTAATCTATAAAAAGGAAACAAAGTCCAGTACTTTGCTGCATTTTCAACTCATCATGATCACTCATGAGAGCTCCTTACGCCAGGACTTTCACACCTTGTATGAGGAGATACAAAGTGAGTTTCCCATTTCAGTTAAAAAAATGTAACTTAGTGTTTTGTTTATGGAGGAACAAATATGAGAGACCATTGGCCAAGGGAGCCAAACAAGCTGAAACCACAAGAGCCCTTTAATCAAACTACTTTCCCTAACCTCAGGGAGAGCTTTTTGCTCTTAAAAACCTCTATTATTGGGAATTACTGAATCTCCTGTCCAAAAGGCCAATTCTTCACCCTTGTAGGGGACTTGGACTACTTGGGACAAAAGTTTAACAATGATGCTATTCAGGAGAGTCAGTGGTGGGGGCTCCCAATCACATGGAGCCCTAACCTCACCTGCTTGCTAACTTCCCTAAATTTACAATAGCCTAAGATAATCTCAATCTGAGTAACTACTGTTTACAGATTAATGACAATACAAAAAAGCTTGCCCATGTCCCTGTGCAGACCTGGAAGAGATGGAGCTCCAGTGATCTATTTGGGGGCTGGTTCTCAACCCTCAGTGGGTTCAAGACCTTAATAGGAACAACGTTCCTTGTCTTAAAAACATGCCTGATATCACCCTGCCTAATCCTATGGTACTGTGGTATTTATCAGGATGATGCTGTTTGACCCAGAAGTGGGTCTGAGCATCAAAGAGGGGAATGTGGCAGGAAGACAGAAGGGGGAAGAGAAATTAATGAGTGCTATAGTGAAACAAAGGAAAACCGGAGTTGGGGAATGTTACCTGGAGGCCAGAGAAAGGTCACCTCGCACAGAGGTTAACACAGCCAATGAAATAACATGTGACTATGTATGGGACAAGATGTACCCCCTCATTTCTGTAATCTGCTCTAAATGGTATATAAGGAAAACCTTTGTTCTTGGGGCTCAGTCTTTGCACTCGAGTCTGCTGAGCTGCTGCCGACTTGCTTAATAAACTTACTTCCCGAAAGCTTTGGTGACCTTTCAGTCTCTGTCTGAGCCCTCCTGCAACACCAAAGCAATGTGTGTTTTTTAAAAATAAAGTATGAAAGGAAGCCATGTTTTAATCCATTCTTTTTTTTTTTTCATGAATTTTGTTCCTTGTACCTGACTCCTGCCTCATGAAAGGCTGGACATAAATGCAAAGCTACCAGTGTCTCTGGGGAGGGCATTTGGTGGCATCGCCACTGTCCTAGTATGCTGTCTTAAGACTTCCTTTCTGTAACTCTTTCTCAAAATATGCATTGCCCAGCCAAGCTGCCTGTGTGTCCCACATTTTTTTTAATCCATCATCACCAACCGTCCTGTTTCTTTTTCTGTTCTTTACTTAATGCTTTAAAATTTGAGTCTTGTCCAATAAAGCAGAGAATCTACTTGCTTCTCCTGAAAAAAAAGTTTTTGCCATTGTTTTAAATAGCAAAGTAAAATACATCATATTTATAATAAAGCCTATAATTCATTGTTTTAGGGTGATAATTATAATCAATAATGATAGCACTCTTAGTATTTATTTATTTATATTGTTGTGCTGGGGGTACATTGTGGCATTTTCAAAAGTTCTTACAATGTACCAAATGTATCATAGCTGAATCACTTCCTCTATTTGTCTCATTTATCCCCCCACCCCCATTCCTAGAATAGTTTCAACAGGTCTCATCTTTCCACTTACATACACAAGCACGTAATGTTTCCTCTGTATTCACACTCCCACACCCTTTCCACACATCCTTCCCCAGACAGGATCTGTTTTGCCATCCAGTTCTCTGATTGTGTAAAAGAAAAAAAAAATGACATTTTTGTTTGTTTAAGATAGCTCTGTAAGAAGTTTCCTTGTGACATTTCCATGTATATAGGCATTATAACCCGAACTGGTTCATCTTCTTTATTTTTCTTCTTTCCACCTTAGTCCCTTCTAATGGTGATTTCAACAGGTTTAAAAATTCATTCTTGTATAGAAGTACATCAACCATATTCACCTTCTTTACTTCCTTCCTTTACCCTCCCTCTCTCCTATGTGACCACTCCTTAGTGTGACCTTTTCTGAATGTGTTTTAGTGCCTTTCTTTGATTTTCCCTAGAGCACCACTAAATCAAGATCTATGTAACAGGTCTGTGTTTTAAGAGCAGTATCAAATTAAGAACCATTCATTTGAGTGCAGTGTTATTAATCTTTCTGAAGGGTGGGACAAACTGACTGATCAGCCTGCCAGTTTGAGAGGGACTTTGCCAAGCATCCCAAAGTCCAGTCCTTGGGAGGGATGTGTTAGGAACTTTTGGTCCCAGACATGCTTAGAAAATACTTGACCTGACTTCCTTGCAGTCCTTCAGCTGTTTCTTGCAGACCAGATCCTGGGACAGCGATTGCACCCCATGGAAAGCGTGCCCCAGCTGTATTACAGGCACCTTGGGCCACTTTTCCAGCTCATCTTTCAGCGAATTGACTTGGACCATTTCTCGTTGGCAGAGGTTGGGTTGGGCGGTGTGCTGGGTGGAAGGAAGGAACAGTGGGGGAGCAGCCTGTAGGACTGGGCCAGCTGGGTTCAAGGGAGGGAGACTCCCAGTAGGGGGCGGCAGGGAGCCCGAGCTCGCTGACCTCTAAGCAGACCTCAGGTGGCTTCTTCGAGGCTCTTTTGGACAGGGAGCTGTGTGCAGTAGGCGCTGGGCCTTAGGGTGAGGGCAAGTGGGTCATCTCAGCGGGTGTTTGTCCCCTCACTGCCTCCTCCACATGTGGCGGTGGGCACTGCCATTCAGTCTTTGGCTGTAGTGTGGACTGGAAGCATAGGAAGGACGCAGCCCAGCTCCATCTACAGGGATGTTTGGAGGATGATGCTCTATATGAGGTTGATGAGCTGGGGACCTGAAGATCCCGAAAGCAGGTATCTTCAACCTTGCACAGCCGTTCAGCTCTGTCGTCGTGCAAAATGGACTTCATGTGGTTTTTTCACGTCGCAACTTTACTCATATGACTTTCCCACAACAATTAAAAAAAAAAAAAACAAGAAAAAGAACCACTCATCTGAGTGCTAATCAACAGGATTGTGAGAAATCATAAATTATTGCTTTAATCCACTGAGCTTTTAGGTGGCTTATTATCAGCACTATACAGCTGAAACCACTTTTTAATTTTATTACAGATTTGACTTAAGCTTCTGCAAAATAATGAAACACAACAAACTTCCATTTGTTTGGTTTTGTTTCTTCATTTTAAAATTTTTGATTTATCATACATTAATAACATGAGGGGATTTCACTGTGGTGATTCCGTACACGTATACAGTGTGCGGCGTGTGTTACCATTCTCAGTCTTCCTCTTCTCCCTCTTTCGAACAGTGTTTGGTGAATTTCATTATGCCCTCTTCAATGTATATATGCAGCATGATTCCATCCTCTTCACCTCTTGGTACCTTTTCCTTTCCTCTACCTCTCCTGTTTATCTCCCCCAGAGAGTCCCCCAAATGTTTTCATGTCCCATCATATTCATTGTTGTCATTTTAGGTCTAGGTTCCACAAACGAGTGAGAAAAAGTGATACTTAGCTTTTTGAGCTTGGCTTATCTCACTCAGCATGATGATCTCCAATTCCATCCATTTTCCTGCTTTTCGGAAAAAAATAATAACTTTTAAAGAGAGCGTAAATACAGCTTTTTAATTTTTTTAAGCAGTACTTGGGGTTGAACTCAGGGCTTTGTGCTTGAGGAGGCAGGCACTGTGCCCCTTCTGCCACACTCCCAATCCTTTTTGCTTTGGTTATTTTTGAGATAGGGTCTTGCTTTATGCCTGGATCAGCCTGGGTCGCAATCCTCTCATTTATGCTTCCCACACAGCTGTGATGACATGTGAGCCACCCCATCCAGCTTCCATTGGTTGAGATGGGGTCTTGTGAACTCTTTGCCCAGGCTGGCTTCTAACCATGATTCTTCTGAGCTCCACCTTTCAAATAGTTAGGATTTTAGGACCAAGCCATTGCATGTCGCAAGCATTTTAAAATGCAATTTATTTTCTATTCATGGGCATAATATGTATTGTTCCTTAAATAAATGTTCAACATAAATGTGCATATACTGATTTTTTTTTTACTCTTAGGTATGTGCAAACAAATACTGTTTTGAATTTACTGTTTTGGAAGATGGGTCTTTAAATGCATGCTTAATATTTAGATAAACGTCTCCTTTAGGGTAAAAGATTAAGATAGGCTACATACAGAACAATGTGAAGAAAGTGTGTTTTTGTGTTGGTGTATTTGGCAGATGTGTATGTCTATATATGAAATATCTGTTAGAATTTTATGCTTCATCGTTGCTTTTAATGGTTGTTATTAAAAATAAAGAAACTATAAGCAAATAAATCTACAAATGGTTCTAATTCTTTAGGCCAGTCTGCCATTTAGTAAATGGAAGAGGAGGAAGAAAGTGTGGAATGTCCATTACTGGGGAAAATATGTTTCCTACCGAAGTAAAAGTATTCAACCTGGATGATTTCTCCAAAGGTGGAAGTCTGCTGACATCTGACAACCCAACCATTTGATGTAGTTCTGAATCATGGATTACATTTCTGTCTCTATGTACAAGGAATCATCAATAGTTTGCACTTGGTTGGAGATGAGCCCTATTACTCAAGGACAGAAGAAATGAGGCGCAATTCAGTTACATCAAGCAACTGTTCAGTATGAAGGTTTTTTTTTTATATTCATATGTGCATACAATGTTTGGGTCATTTCTCCCCCCTTACCCCCTCATCACCTCGCTACCCAGCAGAAACTATTTTGCCCTTATCTCTAATTTTGTTGAAGAGAGAGTATAAGCAATAATAGGAAGGAACAAGGGTTTTTGCTGGTTGAGATAAGGATAGCTATACAGGGAGTTGACTCACATTAATTTCCTGTGCATGTGTGTTACCTTCTAGGTTAATTCTTTTTGATCTCACCTTTTCTCTAGTTCCTGGTCCCCTTCTCCTATTGGCCTCAGTTGCTTTAAAGTATTTGCTTTAGTTTCTCTGCATTGAGGGCAACAAATGCTAGCTAGTTTTTTAGGTGTCTTACCTATCCTCACCCCTCCCTTGTGTGCTCTCGCTTTTATCATGTGCTCAAAGTCCAATCCCCTGTTGTGTTTGCCCTTGATCTAATGTCCACATATGAGGGAGAACATACGATTTTTGGTCTTTTGGGCCAGGCTAACCTCATTCAGAATGATGTTCTCCAATTCCATCCATTTACCAGCAAATGATAACATTTCATTCTTCTCAGTAGGAAGGTTTGATGAAATATTATGCATACACAATGAAGTGCTCCAAGGCAGTTAAAATTGTATGGATGGTATTTTGTAGTGAAGGAACCAGCATTGAGGTTTGAGGTTTATGTTGTATTTACATCTATTTATTTCTTCTTCCTCACAAACAAAGCCAGTGTTGTTTAAAGTCACTTTCTTTCATGAAGCCCAGGTGACGGAGGGTGCCAATCTCATATTCTGCTCTGTGTGGACATACTAATGAATCCGAGGTGACCAAAACAATTACATCAGTGGTAGGTAGGAACAGCATGAATTTCAAGTCATACCAATGCATGTTTTTTCCTGTCCTCAGAGGAATCAGGGAGTCAGTCTCCCTCATCTACTGAACATGGGCAGAGAAATAAAGCAGTCATGTTTGTTACTGAGAGTCATCTGTCACCATGTGGGAAACCAGCCTTAGGATGAGAGAAACACCAGAGATGGAAGAAAAAAGCCACGGAAAGTGATGCTTTGTTAAGTGCATTTGTTGACTTACAGAGTCAACTATTTGTAAAGCACAGGCTACTCTAAACTTTATTGTGAAAACCAATAAATTTTCTAACTATTTGTATGATTGAATCCTGATGGATACAAAAGAATGTGTATCATTTTTAAAATTTTTAATTTTTTTATTTTTGTGCTGGGTAGGGGTACATTGTACCATTTTTATTGATTAGATTTATTGAGGTTTAGTTCATATACAGTAAAAAGCAGACACTTTAGGATACAATTTAATGATTCTGAGAAAAATGTATGCATTTTAACTACCATGCCAATCCATCATAAATTTTTCCAACTTTTTTTGTGGTACTTGGATTTAAACCCAGGGCCCTGTACATGCTAGGCAAATTCTCAACCCTTGAGCCATGTCTCCCATTCTTTTGTTTGCATCTTATTTTTTTGTGTTGATACTGGGATTTGAACTCAGATCTTCATTCTTGCTTGGCAGGTACTTTAGTACTTGAGTCACTTCATCAGCCCCTTGCATCTTCTTTTTTGAAATAAAGTCTCACCAACTTTGCCCAGGCTGGCCTTGAACTCCTGATCTTTCTGCTTCTGGCTCCCACTTAGCTGGGTATACAGTTGTGTGCCGCCACACTTGATTAACAATTCTTTCATTGTATAATGCTCCTTGAGTCTCTACCCATGAAAGCAGTGACTTGATTCTTATACAGTTGTTTTGTCAGTTCTAAAATTCCATCTAAGTGGAATAATACATATATTCTTTCATACTATCTTTGTTTTCTCAGTATGTTTGTTAGATTCACCCAAGAATTTTGCATGTTTTTAGTGACACATTCAATGTTATTGTGGAATTGTATTTCATTGTCACATTGCTTATTCACTGTCCTGTTGGTAACCTTTGAACTCTTTCTAGGTTTTAGCTATGATGAATAAGACTGCTGTCTAAATCCCTTTATATGCTTTTTTTGCGGACATCTGTGTTTACTTTTCTTTAATGTATAACTAGAAGTAGAATGATTCCACCATTACAGCATCATGGAGAATAATTTCAGTCTCTAAAAATCTTCTGTGCACCATCGTCCATCACCTCCCTCTCATAATCTCTGACATCCACAGATCTTTGCTTTTTATGCTTTTCCCAGATTATCATGTAGTTGCAATCACTATAGTACAGAGATTTTCAGATTGTCATTTTTCAATTAGTAATATGCATTTACTTATGATTCTTTTCTCTTTCTATATTTTTTTGTGGTATGTTGGCTTATTTCTTTTCATTGAAGAAAACATTCATTTGGGTAAATACCTAGGAGCACGATTGTTGATTTGTCTGCTGAGACTGCTTAGTTTCGTAGGAAACTGCCAAGCTGTCATCCAAAGTGGCTGTATTCCTTTGCATTCTGACCAACAATGAACGAGTTCCTATAGTTACATATCCTTTTTTTTTAACCATTCACTAGTTGTGCAGTGACATCTTACTTTAATTTGAAATTTCCTAAAGACATATGGTATTGAATATATTTTCATATGCAAATTGGTACTTCACCACTTGGTAAAGTGTTCAGATCTTTTGATTACTTTTTAAATTGGATTGTTTGTTTTTATTATTGTGTTATTTTTATATTTTGGATATAAATTATCAGATAGATGATTTACAGATATTTCCTTTTAGTCTGTGCCTTGTATTTTCATTGTCTTGACAGTGTCTCTTATAAGACAGAGGTTTTTAATTTTAATAAATTCCAGCTTTTCAATTTTTTATGTATCATACTTTCGTTGTACCTAAAAGCTCATTGGCAAACCCAAGGCCATCTAGGTTAATATTCTGGACGTTTTACACCTTTGTGTTTTACTTTTAGGTATATAGTTTACTTTGAATTAAGTTTTTGAAGTTGTGATATTTGTGTCCATTTTGTTTTTAAAATATAGACTTCTAGTTTTCCTAACACCATTTGGTGAAAAATGATTGTTTTTCCCACTGGATTGTCTTTGCGTTTTTGCACAGTTGTCTGTTTTTAGGGTTCTTTTTTCTGTTCCCTTGATATATTGTCTTTTCTTTCAATAATACTATACTGTCTTGTTCTTATGGCTTCATAATAATATTAAACACACATCACATACTGCTGGTTCTCCTGCTTTGTTCTTCTTTTCCAATACTGTGTTCACTTTTTCTGAGTCTTTTACTTTTATAGCTGAACTTTAGATTCACTTTGTCAATATCTAAAAAGTAGTTTGAGAGATTTTGATTGATACTGGGCACTGAATATATAGATCAGGTTGACAAGAATTGTCATCTTAACAATAGTTAGTTCTTTCCTTGAATATGGACTATTGTGAATATAGCTATCTTTATTGACTGATTCCTTTGGGTGCATATCTGGGAGTGTTATTGCAGGATCATGTGATAGTCGTACTTTTAGTTTTTTTGCCTTTTCTTTTTGGTGGGACCAGGGTTTGAACTCAGGGCTTCCCACTTGTAAATCAGGTGCTCTACAACTTGAGTCACACCTCTAGTCCATTTTTCTCAAGTTACCTTGGAGATGGGGGGGTCTCATGAACTATTTGCCAGGGCTGGCCTTGAACCATGATCTTCCCGATCTCAGCCTTCTAAGTAGCTAAGATTACAGAGGTGAGTCACCAGCATCTGACTTGTTTGTTTTCTTGATGATAGCCATTCCAACTGCTGTGAGATAGATTCTCAATTTAGTTTTGATTTGCATTTCCTTTATGGCTAAGGGTGTTGAACATTTTTCAGTGTTTATTACCCATTTATACTTCTTTTGAGAATTGTCTGTTCAATTAATTTGCTCATTTATTATTTATTTTTTGTTGTTTAATTTTTGGAGTTCTTTATATGTTCTGGATGTTTGTCTTTTATCAGATGAATAGTTGGTGAATCTTTTCTTTCATTCTGTAGTCTGTCTCTTCATGCTGTTAATTGTTTCCTTTGCTGTGCAGAAGCTTTTTAATTTGATGTAATCCAATTTGCCAATTCTTACTCTTATTGTTTTTGTTTTTTAAATGTTCAAACTAATTTTATTCTGTTTGCTTTACAAATTGACTTTTCAAATAGTAGAAAACAGATTCACTTCCTTGTACCAATGTGCTTTCACTAATGTGTACACCAAAAGACCACACCAGAACGAACAAGATGCCCAAGTGCAGTGCACGAGATCCCAGTTGAGAGTTGTGACAGTGACAAGTGAAACTATGTCTTGACTGAGCCACCCAAGGCCACATAATGAAGTAGAAAAACATCCTGTCCTTCCTATGGGGTGCTAATCCATGGCTGTCATGGCATGGGTTTGGGTTTGCAGAGAGCCAGACACATGTTCAATGGACCCTGGTATAACAGGTTCAGGCTTCTGACATGAGGAAGATCTCAGCATTGCCGAGCTCAGTGCCCTCAAGACTGAAACCCTTCTCTATGGGAATAAATTGTGAAGTTCACTATTTATACCCAGAAAATGTTTTCTCCCCCAGAAGGAAAGGCTTAGGTCACCTAATCTAGACATTCAAGAAGGCAGGTTTTAAAAATAGTTCTACTTCATTCTTGAACACCCTATAACTGGCATCTAGGACACAGATAATGAATGTCTGATGTTGGTCTTATTTCTGGATCCATCTTGTGATTACAAAGGCAAAACTCCAAGCTGCCTTTACATGGATTTCACAGCTCCATTTTTCTTCCAAGACAGGGATGCCCCCAATCCATGTTTATAGCTGTATTATTCACAATAGTCAAGCTATGAAATCAGCCTTGGTGTCTCTCAACTGACAAGTGGTGTATATACACAATGGAATATTATTCAGCCATAAAGAAGAATGAAATTTTGTCAGTTGCACAAAAATAAATGGAACTGGAAATCATCATGTTAAGTGAAATAAACTAGACTGAGAGAGAGAGAAATATAGTTTATTGTCTTGTGCAGAATCTAGACCTGAAAAGATAAAGAAAGACATGAATGTATCTTGGGGGACTATTTAGGGGTGGGAACTAGTGGGAGGTGGGGAAGGTGAAAGAAGAGGATGAAGAGAGGTGAATATAATTGGAATACTTCATATGCATGCATGAAAATAGAATAACGAAGTCCATTAAATTGTTTTAAAAGGTGTGGAGAGTGAACAAAAAGAGTAATAGAGGGTGAATTTGATTAAAGTAAATTACATGTATGTACAGAAATAACAGAATGAAACTCCTTTGTACAATTATTATATGCTAATAAAAATGGGATAAATATTAAAAAAAGAAGATAGATCCATGCCTATCACCCTGTGCTAGTATTAACTCAAAGTGGATCAAGGACTTTAATATCAGACCCAAGGAATTGAACTTAGTACAGGAAAGAGCAGGGAATACTCTGGAAGCAATAGGTATAGGCAAGGACTTCCTCAATAGAACTCCAGCAGCCCAACATCTAAGAGAAAGGATGGGCAAATGGGACTTCATAAAATTGAAAAGCTTCTGCACAACAAAAGAAATGGTCTCTAAACTGAAGAGACCACCCTCAGAGTAGGAGGAAATATTTGCCAGCTACACATCAAAGGACTGATAACCAGAATATACAAAGAGCTCAAAAAACTAGGCTCCTCCAAAAACTGAAACCAGTCCCTCTAAAATCAGGAACCAGACAAGGATGCCCACTATCTCCACTCCTATTCAACATAGTATTGGAATTCCTAGCCAGAGCAATTAGGCAAGAAGAAGGAATAAAAGGAATACAAATAGGTAAGGAAACTGTCAAAATATCCCTATTTGCAGATGACATGATCCTATACCTTAAAGACCCAACAAATTCTACTCAGAAGCTTCTAGACACCATCAATAGCTATAGCAAGGTAGCAGGATATAAAATCAACATAGAAAAATCATTAGCATTTCTATACACTAACAATGAGCAAACGGAAAAAGAATATATGAAAACAATTCCATTTACAATAGCCTCAAAAAAAATCAAATACCTATGTGTAAACCTAACAAAAGATGTGAAAGACCTCTACAAGGAAAACTATACACTTCTGAAGAAAGAGATTGAGGAAGACTATAGAAAGTGGAGAGATCTCCCATGCTCATGGATTGGTAGAATCAACATAGTAAAAATGTCTATACTCCCAAAAGTAATCTACATGTTTAATGCAATTCCCATCAAAATTCCAATGACATTCATTAAAGAGATTGAAAAATCTACTGTTAAATTTATATGGAAACACAGGAAGCCACGAATAGCCAAGGCAATACTCAGTCAAAAGAACAATGCAGGAGGTATCACAATACCTGACTTCAAACTATATTACAAAGCAATGACAATAAAAACAGCATGGTACTGGCAAAAGAACAAACATGAAGACCAGTGGAACAGAATAGAGGACCCAGATATGAAGCCACAAAACTATAACCAACTTGTCTTTGACAAAGGAGCTAAAAATATATGATGGAGAAATAGCAGCCTCTTCAACAAAAACTGCTGGGAAAACTGGTTAGCAGCCTGAAAAAAACTGAAACTAGATCCATGTATTATCACCCTATACCAAGATTAACTCAAAATGGATCAAGGATCTTAATATCAGACCACAAACTCTAAAGTTGATACAGGAAAGAGTAGGAAATACTGTGGAGTTAGTAGGTATAGGTAAGAACTTTCTCAACGAAACCCCAGCAGCACAGCAACTAAGAGATAGCATAGATAAATGGGACCTCATAAAACTAAAAAGCTTCTGTTCATCAAAAGAAATGGTCTCTGAACTGAAGAGAACACCCACAGAGTGGGAGAAAATATTTGCCAACTATACATCAGACAAAGGACTGATAACCAGAATATATAGGGAACTTAAAAAACTAAATTCTCCCCAAACTAATGAACCAATAAAGAAATGGGCAAGTGAACTAAACAGAAATTTCTCAAAAGAAGAAATTCAAATGGCCAAAAAACACATGAAAAAATGCTCACCATCTCTAGCAATAAAGGAAATGCAAATTAAAACCATGCTATGATTCCACCTCACCCCTGTTAGAATAGCCATCATTAACAACACCACCAACAACAGGTGTTGGCGAGAATTCGGGGAAAAAGGAACCCTCTTACACTGTTGGTGGGAATGTAGACTAGTACAACCACTCTGGAAAAAAATTTGGAGGCTACTTAAAAAGCTAGACATTGATCTACCATTTGATCCAGCAATACCACTCTTGGGGATATACCCAAAAGACTGTGACACAGGTTACTCCAGAGGCACCTGCACACCCATGTTTACTGCGGCACTATTCACAATAGCCAAGTTATGGAAACAGCCAAGATGCCCCACCACTGATGAATGGATTAAGAAAATGTGGTATCTATACACAATGGAATTTTATGCAGCCATGAAGAGGAACGAAATGTTATCATTCGCTGGTAAATGGATGGAATTGGAGAACATCATTCTGAGTGAGGTTAGCCTGGCTCAAAAGACCAAAAATCGTATGTTCTCCCTCATATGTGGACATTAGATCAAGGGCAAACACAACAAGGGGATTGGACTATGAGCACATGATAAAAGCGAGAGCACACAAGGGAGGGGTGAGGATAGGTAAGACACCTAAAAAACTAGTTAGCATTTGTTGCCCTTAACGCAGAGAAACTAAAGCAGATACCTTAAAAGCAACTGAGGCCAATAGGAGAAGGGGACCAGGAACTAGAGAAAAGGTTAGATCAAAAAGAATTAACCTAGAAGGTAACACACATGCACAGGAAATCAATGTGAGTCAATGCCCTGTATAGCTATCCTATCTCAACCAGCAAAAACCCTTGTTCCTTCCTATTATAGCTTATACTATCTCTACAACAAAATTAGAAATAAGGACAAAATAGTTTCTGCTGGGTATTGAGGGGGTGGGGGGGAGAGAGAGGGGACGGAGTGGGTGGTAAGGGAGGGGGTGGGGCCAGGGGGGAGAATTGACCCAAGCCTTGTATCCACATATGAATAATAAAAGAAAAAAAAACTAGGCTCCTCCAAAATCAATGAGCCAATAAAGAAATGGGCAACAGAACTAAGCAGAACTTTTTCAAAGGAAGAAGTCCAAATGGCCAAAAAACCGACCCTGGCCATAAAAGAAATGCAAATCAAAATCACACTAAGATTCCACCTCACTCCTGTTAGAATAGCTGTCATCAAGAACACCACCAACAAGAAATGTTGGTGAGGATTCAGGGACAAAGAAACCCTCATACACTGTTGGTGGGAATGTAAGCTAGTGCAACCACTTTGGAAAACAATATGGAGCCTTCTCAGAAAACTAAACATAGATCTGCTATATGATCCAGCAATTCCACTCCTGGGGATATACCTAAAAGAATGTGACTCAGGTTACTCCTTAGGCACCTGCACACCCATGTTTATTGCAGCACTATTCACAATAGCCAAGTTATGTAAACAGCCAAGATGCCCCACTACTGGTGAATGGATTAAGAAAATGTGGTATTTATACACAATGTAATTTTACTCAGCCACAAAGAGGAATGAAATTTTTTGCAAGTAAATGGATGGAGCTGGAGAATATCATCTTAAGTGAAGTTAGCTAGGCCCAGAAGGCCAAAAAATCATATGTTCTCCCTCATATGCAGATTATAGACCCAAAACAAATGCAATAATATTATTGGACATGGGTCACACACTAAGGGGAGAATGGGCACAGGAGGAATAGGGAAAGGGAAAGAAATGGTTCTACTATGGAAGTCCTTGCCTACATCTATTGCTTCCATGGTATTCCCTGCTCTTTCATGTATTAACTGCATGGTTTCAGGTCTGATATTAAGGTCCTTAATCCACTTTGAGTTGATACTAGTACATGGTGATAGGCATGGATCCAGAATCAGTTTTTTTGTAGGCATATAACCACTTTCCCCAACAACATTTGTTGAAGAGGCTGTCTTTTCTCCATTGTATGTTTTTGGTGACTTTGTCAAAAATAAGGTGGGCATAGCTGTGTGGATTCATATCTGGGTCCTCTATTCTGCTCCACTGGTCTTCATATCTGCTTTTGGGCCAGTACCATGCTGTTTTTATTGTGATGGTTCTGAAGTATAGTTTGAAATAGGGTATTGTGATACCTCCAGTGTTGCTCTTTTTTGCTCAGTATTGCCTTGACTATTTGAGGTCTTTTGATCTGAGATCATTGACTTCCAAATGAACTTCAGGGTAGATTTTTCAATCTCTGTGATGAATGTCATTGGGATTTTGATGGGAATTGTGTTGAACATGTAGATTGCTTTGGGTAGTACAGTCATTTTTAGTATGTTGATTCTGCCAATCCATGAGCATGGATCTTTGCATCTTCTGTAGTCTTCTTTGATCTCTTTCTTCAAGGGTTTGTAGTTCTCCTTGTAAAGGTCATTCACATCCTTTGTTAAGTTTACTCCTAGGTATTTAGATTTTTTGAGGCTACTGTAAACGGAATTGTTTCCATATATTCTTTCTCAATTTGTTCATTGTTGGTGCATAGAAAGGATACTGAGTTTTGTAAGTTGATTTTGTATTTTGCTACATTACTGAAGCTATTTATGGTGTCTACAAGTTTTTGGGTGGAGTTTTTTGAGTCTTTGAGGTATAGGATCATATCTGCAAATAGGGATATTTTGATAGTTTCTTTACCTATTTGTATTCCTTTTATTTCTTCTTCTTGCCTAATTGCTCTGGCTAAGAATTACAGTACTATGTTGCATAGGAGTAGGGAGAGTAGGCATCCTTGTCTCATTCCTGATTTCAGGGGAAATGGTTTCAATATTTCCCCATTAAGTATGATGTTGACTATAGGTTTGTCATATATAAACTTTATAATGTTGAGGTACATTCTTTCTATTCCTAGTTTTCTCAGTGCTTTTATCATTAAGTGGTGTTGGACCTTGTCGCAGGCTTTTTCTTCACCTATTGAGATAACCAAGTAGTTTTTGTCTTTGCTTCTATTAATGTGCTGTATTACATTTATTGATTTGCCTTTGTTGAACCATCCCTGCATCCCTAGGATGAAGCTGACTTGGTCATGGTAAATGATCTTTCTGATATGTTATTGGATTCAGTTTGCCATTATTTTATTGAGGATTTTTGCATTGATATTCATTAAGGTAATTGACCTGTAGTTCTCCTTTTTGGAGGTATCTTTGTCTAGTTTGGTGATGAATATAACACTGGCATCATAGAATGAGTTAGGTGTTGTTCCTCCCTTTCTATTTCATAGAAAAGTTTAAAGAGAGTTGGTATTAGTTCTTCTTTAAAGGTCTGGTAGAATTCAGCAGAGAACCTGGCAGGTCCTGGACTTTTCTTTTCTGGGAGACTCTTCACTACTGCTTCTATTTCATGTTAGAGATCTGTTTAGGTGGTTAATATCCTCTTGGTTCAGCTTTGAATAGTCATAAGTATCTAGAAATTTGTCTTTTCTTTAAGATTTTCCAATTTATTGGAATATAGGTTCGCAAAGTATTCTCTGATGATTCCTTGTATTTCCTTGGTGTTTGTTGTTATCTCTTTTTTGTTTCTACTTTTACTAATTTGGGTCTTTTCTCTCCTTATTTTAGTCAGATTTGCCTGGGGCCTGTCACTCTTGTTTAGTTTTTCAAAGAAACAGTTTTTAAAAATTGTTTATTCATTTATTTATATGTGCATACATTGTTTGAGCCATCTCTCCTCCCATCCCTCTGCCCCCTGACACTCCCTGACTCCCCTCGCTTCCAGGCTGAACCTGTTCTGCCCTCTTCTCCAATTTTGTTGAAGAGAAGACATAAGAGATAATAAGAAAGACACAGCGTTTTTGCTAGTTTAAAATGAAGATAGATAAATAGGGAGATTCCTAGCATTGCTTCCATGCATATGTGTATTAAAACCCGAATTGGTTCATCTTTACCAGATCTCTTCACTACTTCCCTGTCACCTTCCCAAAGTGGTGTCTGTCATTTTAAGATAATTTTGCTCCTCTACGGTGGGCACATCAAACACTTTCAAGTTTTAGGTTTCCTTCCTGTTCTCTATTCCTCCTCTACATGTAGAACCAGCTTTTTGTTTTGTTGATTCTTTGTTTGTTTGTTTGTTTTGGTCTCTGTTTCATTAATTTCAGCCCTTATTTTTGTTATTTTTCTTCTTCATCTTGATTTGGGTTTTGCTTGTTCTTGTTTTTCTAGGAGTTTGAGATGTAGCATTAGGTCACTTTTTTGAGATCTTTCTGTCCTTTTAACATATGCACTCATGGCTATAAACTTTCCTCTTAGGACTGCCTTTTTATGTCCCATAGGTTCTGGTAAGTGCTGCTTTCATTTTCATTAACTTCCAGGAAATTTTTAATTTCCTCTTTTATTTCATCTATGACTCACTGATCGGCCTCCAATTGTTTGCATATTTTCTGCTGTTGTTTTTGTTGTTGAGTTCTAGCTTTAATGAATTGTGGTCAGATCAAATGCAGGAGGTTATTTCTATTTTCTTATATTTGCTGAGACTTGCTTTGTTTCCTAAAATATGATCTATGTTGGAGAAAGTTCCATGGGCTGGGGTGAGAAGAATGTTGTTTTTGGGTGAAATATTATTTAGACATCAGTTAGGTTCATTTGATCTGTAGTGCTATTTAGTTCTAGGATTTCTTTGTTTTTTTTTTTGGATGACCTATCTATTGGTGATAGAGGAGTATTAAATTCTCCCACTTCCACTGTGTTGGAGTCTATATGTGCTTTTAAGTCCTTTAGTGTATGTTTGATGAAATTGGGTGCACTGACATTGGGTGCATGTAGGTCGATAATTGTTATTTCCTTTTAATGTATTGCCCTTTTTATTAGTATGAAGTGTCCTTCTTTGTCTCATTTGACCAATGTAAGTTTGAAGTCTACTTTGTCTGATATAAGTATTGCTACTGCTGCCTGTTTTGGGGAGGCATTGGCTTGGTAAATCTTCTTCTAGCCTTTCACCCTAAGCTAGTGTTTATTTCTGTCAATAAGATGAGTCTCTTGTACACAACAGTTTGTCAAGATCTTCCTATTTAATCCAGTTTACCAAATGGTGTCTTTTGATGGAGGATTTGAGGTCATTGACAGTCAGTGTTAATATTGACAGTTATGTCATGATTCCTGCCATTTAATTGTTTTTGTTGTTTAAGGATTTGATTGTTGCAGCTGAATCAATGGTACTCTTTGATTTCTTGTGTTTTCTTCTTCTTCTGTGGTTTGATACTTCCCGTCCTCTCATGGTTTTGTTTGCTTTCATCTTCTGTGTGCTGAGTTCCTTGTAGAATCTTCTGTAGTGGTGGTTTGGTGGTCATATATTGTTTTAGTTTACCTTTATTGTGGAAGATTTTTATTGCTCTGTAAATTTTGAGAGATAATTTTGCTGGGTAGAGTATCCTAGTGATGAAATTATTTTCATTCAATGCCTGAAATACCTCACTGCATGCCTTTCTTGCTTTAAAAATTTCCGTTGAGAAATCTGATGTTATTTTGATGGGTTTACCTTTACATGTTATTTGTTTTTTCTCTCTTACAGGCTCAAATATTCTTTCTCTGTTCTCTGTGCTTGTTGTTTTAATGATAATATCTCATGGGAGGTTCTATTTTGGTCAAGTCTGTTTGATGACCTTGAGGCTTCCTGTCTTTGATTGGGCAAAACTTCTGGAGATTTAGGAAATTTTCTGTTATTATTTTATTGAATATATTACCTAGCCCTTTGGTGCGCACCTCTTCTCCTTATTCAATGCCCATGATTCTTAGGTTTGGTCTTTTGATGGAGTCACTGAGTTCTTTTCACAGCTCAGGAGTTGTTTGACTAAGAGTTCTGCTTTTTCTTTAATTTCTATTTTATCTTCAAGCTCTGAGATTCTGTCTTCCACTTGTTCTAGTCTGCTGGAGTGGCTTTCTTCTGTGTTTTTTGTTTGACTAAAGGGATTTTTTATTTCCAGGATTTGTTTGATTCTTTTTTCTGAGGTTTTCCATATCTTTGTTAACTCCTCTTTCATATTTTGTGTTGTCATCTTTCATTAATATATCTCTTTTTAAAAAATAGTATCCTTTGTTTTACTTTGGTGTTTGTTGAAGTCCTCTCTAAGTTCATTTATTTATTTCTGTGTCTCTTCATGTTCTTTATTTTTTGTATGCTGAGCTGTCTTGATGCATCTTGTGTATTCTGGTTAGCCATGTCTAGTATCTTCTGCATGAATTTCTCAGAGATTTCTTCCAAGATTTCCCTTTTACAGTTTTTTTTTGTGGGTGTCACTGGGCTCTTTAGTGACATTTATCATTGCTTTGTTGGGGTCAGGAGCTGGGTATTCATTTTCTTCATTTCCCACTGAAACCTGTATTGAATTATTTTTTTCAGAAGAGTTGTTTCCATCCCTTGTTCTTCTTCTCATCACTCCACTTAGTGCTGTGCAACTACGTTCTTGATAGGCTATTTGGTGGCTTTAATTGCTTGTTTTCTTTCCCTTGATTTAATTTTTGAGTTGTGATTGACTTGGTTGTTAGCTAGGTTGATGTGCTCTTTCTGTCCCAGACCTGGAGGAGTAATTGAGCAATAACAAATTCACAGGTTCAATGCCAGACCAGTTGTTTACATGTTGTATAGAAAGCCATTGGTGATACTGTCTATAAACAGTGGGAGTTGGGAGGGAGTAATGGTTATTAGGCTAGATATAGAAATTTGGGTAATTGGTAAAGGTGGAACTAAAATGTGGAGGTGTGTAGGGGAAGAGGTATGGGGGCTGCTGGGTTTTGTGGTCCTTATTTGTGCTTGGGTGTATTTCTGTTGTTGTAGTGGAGGGTGCTTGTGTCAGAGATTTCAGGGGCCTGGATTTATATACAGTTGCTACAGTAGTCTGTTTGTTCTGCAGATTCACACAAGCAGCTTGAACCTCACTGGCAGGGAGAAATGGTGTGGCTTCACATTGCGATATTTACATATGTGCTTACCATATATCTTAGTTGGACTTATCCCCTCTATCATTGTCTCTCTTTCCTCTCCCCCCACTTTAGAACAATTTCAACAGGTTTCATTCTTTTATTTTCATATATGGATACAAAATACATCTACCATATATCCTCATTCCCCCTTTCTTTGTGTTCATCCCTGGACAAGACCTATTTTCCCCTCTTACCCTTTATTTATTTATTTTTTTGTTACATGTGTATTGATTGTCCAAGGGGGTTGCACCTTAGTATTTCAGGTCTGTATATATTGTGCTTTCATCAAATTAACTCCCTTCCCCTCATTACTTACTCACTCTCTATCACCATGCTCCCATAATATTCAATAGCTTACAATGCAGTGTATCATATTATATTCATATATAGATGGTTTGTTTTAATATTTTTCATTCTTTAACATTTTCTTTATCTTTCCTTTCTCCTGTAACTCCTCAGATGGACTCACTAATACAATTTTAAAAATTGAATTCTTCTTAGTTCATTTAAGAAGAATGGGAAGAGAGAGATCCTAGTTTATCCCTTCCAAGGAAGTTTGCTCATGGATTAATGGACCAGAGAATTTGGACTGTAATGGATGTCCCTACCTGAAGTTTCAGAAACAGTGCTGCGAGATGTTGAACAAAGTTCCCTTGAACCCCCCTGCCCAGACTTATGAACCAAGTTTTCAAGATCTAATGGGGAGGACTGGGTCCTGTTCCAGATAGTCAGCACAGGACTCTGGGGACCAACTGAGCTCTGGACATTGGAGCTTTTGTCTTTGGGCAGCAAGAATCACAGCTTAGACAGCATTTCTGCAGCTTCTGGGAATGGGCTGTTGTTATTATCCAGGACCCTTGATCTTAGGGGCAGGGCAGTTGTCTCCTGCTGGGTGTGTGGTGAGAGTTCCATACTGGCCATGCCTTCACTGCTATGATTTTCCTTCTCCCCTGACCAGGGGTTGAGAGCTTCCCCAGGAATGATGGGGCTCTTGAGGCTGTTGCCCACAACATGCTAACTCATCATGAGTACTGCCTTCTTTCTCCTTTCATTTTTGAAGCTTTTGTGATTCAAAGCTTCATTTTTGAGTTTTCCATGTTTTTGCTTTGTAGTCCACTTTCTGTATCTTTTATATAGTTTTGTATACTAAGTATTTTTTTTTATTCTCTCAGTTGCAAGTTTTTTTCTGTATATTTTTTTCAGTAGTGGAGATCCAACCCAGGTCCTCGAGCATGCTAGAAAACAATTTACCACTGAGCTACACCTCGGCTTCAGTTGCAAGTTTCTTTGGACACACATGGTTTAGAGCCACTTGAGTGTTGTGATCTGTGTCACATGTTCTTTGTTGATGGTGGGAAGAATAGCCTTAAAGATATGTGATGTTTTACTTTGTTGTGGCTTCATGCAGCTGAATCAAATGTACAGTTTTGGTTCAAGAAGTGGGACACACATCTGTGGGTTAAAGAGAATATTGTGGATTGTGGTAACTTAAGCAGAGCCAGAAAACTATGAACTATTTGCAGTCTAGCCTTTTCCCAGCCAATCTCCATGATGCCAGGTCCCAGAAGGTGCCCAAGGATGTGCTACTTATAGTCATTAAGGCTAGGACCTGGGAACATGAGGAACTTGACCACCATCTGGGCTCATCCTAGTAGTCCAACCTCCCTCTACCCCCAATCCCAGTGCAGGTCCAAGGCCTTATGCAACATTTATTTCCAAAACAAAGGCTCTTGACTCTACCTGAAATAACTGGGAATCTGTATCTAACTGATGATGCTCAGTTTTATTCCATGGAGCTTGTTGGAAACCCACCAGGAAAAGGACAAAGTGCAGCAGAAGCTGGAGTTCTACTGATGTAGACTGTGACTTTGCAGGCAAGTCCAAGGAGTGTAACTGGGTGAAAGTATCAGCCTACAGGGCAAAGCCAGGGCCAGGGTCTGTGGCTATGGCTTCAAAGTACCTGGCCAGAGCTGACACCTCTGTGCAGCAGTGAGTGCTTCAGGGGTTTGAATGACATTTCCTTCCTGTGGCTGTCCCTTCTACTCACCACAAAGAACATGTGGTTTAGACCATAACATCTCAAGTGGCTCCAAGCTACAAGACTCCAAAAAAAGTTGAAAATTGGACTGGGTCTAGAATTCAAGATGACTGGCCTACGGAAGCAGCATGCAGACTGTCTCTTGCATTTAGTAGTTCCAGCCCCAAATAATATTGTTTTTTCATCCTCTTAAAGTTTTTTTTTTTTTTACAAGTTATGTTCCACAGGCTGCTGTAAAGAGCATGTCCCAGTGACCAGAGGAGAACTTTACTTCTGTGTAATACTAAAATCTCCACTAAAGGAAAAGCTAAAGTCTCATTTCCATAACATGGAAAGTATAAATGATTGTGTTGTCAGAATAACACCTATCACCTTCCAGAAAATATGTTCCCTGCTCAAATAAACTGCCAACACCCAGAGTTATGGCTTTGGAAGCATTTTCCTGTGTTCTCCTTATTTGCTGCAAATAAAATTTCCCCTGTGTGACAAGTATTCTTGGTGTTCTGTTCTGATTGATTCTCACCAAGAGGGGGACCCATTGGATTGGTGACACAGGTGCTTGGCCTGGAAGGTGGAAGAGCTGTGAAGAGGGGCTGGATTGCCACCTAGGTCTTTGTTGTACTGAAAGCACTGCAAAGGACCCCTGCAGATCCTTTGTCTCACTGGAGTAGTTCAAGCTGGCCAGTTCACCCCCAGCATGTCAGCACTTTCACTCACGTGCAATTGGTACAGAAGCCCAGGGGCACTGTATGTGTTGTCATTATCCTAGACCAGGGCCTGCTGCTTTGGCTGCTGCAGAAATGGCCTCATGCAAGATGGGGTGGCTACAAGGAAGACAGTGTTCAGCAGCGATGTTCCAACAGCTCCTCCCTTGTAGGGAGTGCAGCCTCTTCTTCCAAGAAGTGTTGGACTGTTTCTAAACCAACCTTAGAGGCTAGGGACCTCCGATGTGCTGTTGTTGTCCAACCAGTTCCCTCAACTCCCAAAACTCAGAAGATCCCCAGAAGACCCGGGCCTCTGAGAAGTCTGCAGGGCCTGGTACCTCCAAATTTAACAGCTGTGTCTCTGAGGGCTTCACTATGCCTCCAGTTCCTTCACTTATTCTGGTGGCATAGCCTAATTCATTTCAATTAGGTACCCATTGAGTACTTAATTTCAATTACTGCATTCTTCAATGCTAAATTTTCCTTTAAAAATATGTCTTATAAAGGAATACAAATAAGTTAAGAAATAGGAAACAGCCAAGATGCCCTACAATTGATGAATAGATCAAGAAAATGTGGTATTTATACACAATGGAATTTTACTCACCCACAAAGAAGAATGAAATTTTGTCATTTCCAAGTAAATGGATGGAACTGGAGAACATCATCTTAAGTGAAGCTAATTAGGTTCAGAAGGCCAAAAATTATATGTTCTTCCTTATATGTGGATTATAGACCCAAAACAAATGCAGTGATATTGTTGGACATGGGTCACACACTAAGGGAGAACATTCATGGGAGGAATAGGGAAAGGGAAGGAAACCTAAAATTTGAATGTGGTTGATGTGCTCACTGTAGAGGAGTGAATAAAGTAATCTTAAACTGGCAGAGACCACTGTGGGAAGGAGACTAGAAAGTAGAGAAGAGGTCTGGTAGAGGTGAATCAATTCGGATTATAATACACATGTGCATGGAAGCAAAGCTAGGAATCTCTCTGTATAGCTATGTTTATCTCAAACTAGCAAAAATGGTGTGCCTTTCTTATTATCTCTTAGGTTTTCTCTTTAACAAAATCAGAGAACAAGAGGGGAGGTGGCTCAAACAATGTATACACATATGAGTAAATGTAAAAATGATAAGAAAGTTTATCAGCATGTGTTAATTTTAATAAAAATATGTTTTATGTTAAAACATATGAATTGCACATGCAGATAGGATTTACTGTGATATTCACCTACATGCACACAGTGGTCTCGGTTACATCCATCCACCCTTCTTCCATTCTGACCTCCCTCCTCCCACAACACCTCCTCTGTCCCTAGTAATTGCAATTCTACTTTTAGGTTGACTTTTTGTTTCTCCCTCCTAATGAGAGAGAACTTGTGATACTTGTCTTTCTGTGTCTGGCCTATTTTGCTTAACATGATTTCCTCCAATTCTATCCTTTTTTTGGTGCAAATGAGAGAATTTCATCCTTCTTTATGGCAGAAAAATACTCCATGTATATGTATTAACTGTTCATCTCTTGATAGGTATCTATGCTGATTCCATACCTTAGCTATTGTGAATAGTACCACAATAACATGGGGTGGGCATCAAGTCATGCAAGTGTCTCCTTTGTATACTAACTTCATTTCCTTTGGATATATACCCAGAAATGAGATTCCTGTGTCATATAATAAATAGTTTTTTCTTTCTTTATTTTTTGCATTAGTAGGATTCAAACGCATATGATAATAAAGAAAAAAAATGGACAACTATGCTCACAACATTCAAGGACTAGCTACATAGTGCTCTTCCACTTGGGCTATTTGTCCAACCCTTTTGCTTTAGGTTATTTTTCAGATAGGATCTTGTGTTTTTGCCCAACTCAGCCTGGAACCATGATCCTCTTACCTATGCCTCCCATGTAATTGGGATTACAGACATGGAGCAACAGCCCAGACCCTATTTTTAACTTTTTGAGGAGACTTCTTACTGTTTTTCATAGTTGCTGAACTCATTTACACTCCCATCAGCAGTATATAAAAGTAACTTTTCCTCTACATTCTCACAGCATATTATGTTATTATTTTTTGATAATAGCCATCTAACTGGGGTAATATAGTATCTCATTAAAGGTTTGACTTGCATTTCCTTGATGTCTAATGATATTAAACATTCTTCATATAACTGTTGGCCATTTGTATTTCATTTTTAAGAATTGTCAATTAAGATTATTCTGATTTAGTCTTACATCTAGCAAGTAAGACTTCAACTCAACTTTACATAATCCAAATAATAGCAATTAACCATTAAGATGCATTTTTGACCAAGATAATTTTTGTTAATAAATATAGCACTTATTTATTTTATTCTTTAAGAAAGCACCTTAATAAATGTATAAAATTAGAAGAGACTTTTTTATTAAAATACCTTAAATTTTTATATCAATTAAAATATTATATAATTTTTGTGTTGATATATTTATGAAAAAAATCTGCTAAGTCCAAAGCTTTCATCAGAATCTGAAATGGGATATTGGCCCATAATCATAGCTGGGTGTGGTGGCATGTCATCCTAGCTACTCAGGAAGCAGAGATCAGGAGGATTGTGGTTTGAAGCCAGCCTGGGCAAATAGTTCTCGAGATACTATCTTGAAAAAACCCATCACAAAAAAGGGCTGGTGGAGTGGCTTAAGGTGTAGGTCTTGAGTTCAAACCCCAGGACTGCAAAAAAAAATGTTTAATCATTACTTATCTTGATTGAGTTCAACTTTCCAACACCTGAAGTCTACTACTCTAACCCAATGATAAGGGCTAAGGAGAAAGGACATTGTTTAAGGATACACAAAATTAATTTCAATAATCTTAAACAAGATTTTTGTTGATGGATGCTTATATAAAGAATAGGTAGCAGGAAAAATCTGGTTTTAAACATTGGGAGGTATCATGGCATTGAGGACTTGAGGCATGTGCGTAGAGACACAGCCAGTACGGTTCCTAAATAGTAGTTAGATACTTTTTTCTCCTTTAGTTTCTTACACTTTGGTAAATACCAGAATCTTGATATAATCCCAGGAGCAAAGCACAGTTCCAAGAATGGTTTATAAGAAATTTCTTACCATCTTGTAAAATGAAACATGTATCATTTAGAGGAGGTCAAGTCAAACAAAATAATATTCACTTTGTCTCTAAGTATACTGTATGCTCTTATTTTCAATCTCTAGTAGTTATTGTCTTCTTCATTACAGTTTTTACATTATTCCCTGGACGGACTCAAGTAATTTATAACTGTATGAAGATGTCACTTGAGCTTACCCACAATCCTGCTCAAACTCTGGTTTTCCATTCTCCTTATCAATTTGTTCTGCTCATTTTGTATTATATTTCATTTTGGAGTATTTCTTCTATTTTCCTTTGTTCCTACTATCTCAGCACTCTTTATTCAAAGGCATGCCAGCATAATCTGGAAACTTAAGGCAAAAGAATGGAGGAAGTAGGGAAAACGAAGTACAGAATCACTAATGGACAAGACCAGAAAGCAATAGGGGAGCATAATTGCAGATTGGTAAGGAAGCAAGTTTATGTTTAAGTTGCTTAACCTAAATAGAGCTAAGGGGAATTTTTTCTCTTCCTGAACAATCAGGTGACTTGATCCTACAGCTTGTGCTTCTTCATCTTTAAAGGGAACTGGAAACAGATGACAATACCCTATAACCACTTCTGCCTTCTTTCCTTATAACTTAATGCATCTGAAACCACCAAACAGAGAAGCTTTGTGGGTGTTTATCCTATTTCTTAAAGTCAATTTCATCATTTTCTAAAGCCTATAGCCCTCATCCCAAAATTTTCTTGGGGAACATTAACAGTCACCTCTTGAAGAGGACTAATAAAAGAGGGGAGAGGAAAGAAGAGAAGATAATAAGGGGGTGAATATGATAAAAGTACATTGTATACATGTATGAAAATGCCATAATGAAACCTATTATACTGTGCAGTTAATATACACAAACAAAAGTGAATGAAAAAGTAAAAAAGTTACATCTTTAGCATAAACTCAGGTATGTTTGAAAGGGGCTTGTTATGGACATCAAAAGATGCTCCTTTTTTACATTTATTGCTCTGGACCTATTTTAGGAATTGGGTGAGGAGGAACACCCAGAAAGTCCCAAGAGTTTCAGAAGCTCTGTGCAAAAGACCTGAGGATAAGACCAAATATCTATTTCTTATAATATCTCAATATCATAAGTTTGATATACATATATTCCATAGTGGATATTCTTATATTCAAGACTGCTTCTGTTAGAACATGGAGATGATTGTGGTGTTAATAGAGAAAGATCTGCATTCTAGAGACTGTGTATGAGTGAGGAAGGATCACCAACCCCTTGAGTAATAATACAGGACTCATGAGGCCTGCTTCTGATTTTATGCCATTTCATGCTTTCCTTGACCTAATGAGGAAATTATAAATTATTACTGACCTCTTCCCAATATTAGTTTTGATGCAACAAAGGTGGTTTAATCACCCCTTTCCACATTGATCTGATAAGGATCATTTGCTTTCCCAATACTTGGTGATAATTTTAATTTCATCCATTATTATTTCTCCAAGAGGGACATGCTCTTTATTCTCTAATCAAATGACAAGTCAAGTGAAAGAAATGTAATTTTTAAATTTGTTACATTGTACACAAAAGTACAATGAGCAAAAGGAATAATGTGATATTTGACATTCTGAAAGAAGCTATTGTAATAGGATTTCTTTAAGCAAGCATTGGATAAACAACTTCTTTCTCCCACAAGGAGATAAAAATAAGCACAGGCAGGTTTATTGGAGGACTGTAAGATAAGACCCCAAAGGCTCATTTTATTAGAGTTACTTCAGTCTTTATAAAACAAGCCATTACTAGCTGGTCACTGGTGACTCATGCCAGTAATCCTAGCTATTCCAGAGGTAGAGATCAAAAGGATTGAGGTTTGAGGTAAGCCTGGGCAAATAGTTTGAGAGAGACACTATCTTAAATACAACCATCAGAAAAATGGGCCGGCAGAATGGCTCAAGTGGTGGAGTACCTGCCTAGGAAGTGTGAAGCCCTGAGTTCAAACCCTGGTACTGCCAAAAAACCAAAAAAGATAAAGAAACAAAAAAGCAATTAGTGACCTATCATTCTCATGAACATTAGGAAAACTTTGGAATGTATGTTTCACTTGGTTAACTGTCTTTAGCTTGACAAGGAACAGACAGCTGATTTGATCAATTCAATCCAGTTGTCAACATTTCCCACTTTACCTTATCTTACCACCACCAATACATTCACTGAATGTGTTAATTTACACTCTTTAATTTATAAGAGTTGTTACAACTTCTTTTTCTTTGGAACACACATTCAAAGCCATTTGAACCTGTGTTCCTGGATCTAGGTCACTCATGTTTGGCTTAGAATAAACTCTTTTCTTTTTTCCCTTTAAAATAGAGTTGTTATTTTGCATAGATGAAAACATATAAAAATATAGGCAAAAATAGGTAAAAGAAAATTACTCAAGTATGGAATGCCACTAATGAACCAAACATCTTTCATCTTCAGGAGAAATTAATCACATGGTCTGGGAGAACAGCCTTTTCAAGGGTGACAGACAAATGGATCTGGATTACCCTCAAACCATCAGCAATGAAGTAAAGAGCCTCTGATGCTAATGTCAATTCAGAGTAAAGTGACAGTGAGATATGTCTCAATTAACAGTCTGAAGGCAATGGTATTTATAATTCTGGAAGATCTCAGTTCCCAGATGTAGATTCTGGAGATACCAACTGTCTTATTTGCATATTGGCTCACAGTTGTCAATGTGGCTATCAGTCTTGGTGACTATCTGCCAGCCACTTGGCTCAGTTATAGCAGTGTTACAAGAGAAAGCTCAAAATGGAGTTAGTACTGTCAAAGTATAGTTATATTAATCATAATTGAAACACCAATATACTTAGAGTCACAAGAGCTATAATACAGCAAAGCACACATTACAATACCTTTGAAAATAGAGTCCAGAAACTTCCATTTTACAATCATATTCCTGGATAATGTCCATGGGTATTTCTTTCATTTACTATAATAACCAGTAAGCCATAGTCATTCAACTAGTTTTGCTTAGTTCCCAAAACACTATTCAGTACATAGACTAAGCTTTCCATAAAAGAAATAACTAAAGAGAAGGTTAGGAGAACTTAATTTAACTAAGGTCCACAAATCAACTTCTTTTTAGAACATATCTAGCTCTGCCTTTTGCCCACCAGCATGAGTAGGTGTCAAAGGAAGAAACTCCATGTTAGAAAACGAGCAAATGAACTGAATATTTTATGGAAGTTTTCAGGAAGCTTTCAAGTTCCTGTTTCATTTTTCCCGCATCTCTAAATCACTAGAAGGTTTAGTTCTTCTTTGTATGTATAGTATTGGAAATATCTTCATCATATCAGGGTGTGTAGAAGTTTGTCCCTGAGCTCTCTAGGTAACATCTTCAGGAAGAGAGATACAAGAGGGTTCTGGACTTTCTGAACACACAGCTCCCACATAATGGTTCAAGAAGGGCAACCTCAAGGTGGAGGTGAGCATGCCTTTTTTGTTTCAGAGAGGAAGGCTGAAGTGTACGATGAGATGGTAAGAGTTGCCTAAGGAAAAGAGATAGATGATGGACAGGTGGAAGTGATAGAGACTGGATCAAGAGAATAGACACAGGAAATTGAAGGACAGAGACAAACACTTGACAGAGAAAGAAACCAGAGATTAATACAGGGATATGAGAAATGAGAGACAAAAGTGATATTTTGAGAAAGACAGGACACTAATGGAAGAATGTAATATTTAAGAAGAAAGAATAAGGAAGTGGAAATTATAGTTGTATGAGGGTGAGTTTTGCCTAGACTGTTGTGGGCATCAGACCTATGATCTATTACTTGGTCATTTATTCTGAAGGGTTTGTACTGTTTTTTTCTCTTAGTTTTTCATTACTCTGAACTTCTTTGTCAGTTATATTCATTGATCTCAGCTTCTTGGGGATTATGGCTTTTTGGCACTTTGATAACAACATTTGTCTTGCCATCTGACAGAGAAGAGAGTCTGTTGGCCCCTGAGGCTCTGGTCTGTTGCTGTGATTTCCATCCTACTCCTCAGCACTTGTTTCATTGTGAGCTGTGTAGGTAAGTTCTTCACTGGGGAGCCACTTCTATCAGTCCCTTTCCTAAAGCACAAAGATTCCCTGGGGTATATGTCCTCCTTTATTCTATTGATTGGTCAGTCCTTATATGGGATGCCATGCTTGTCTTGATTTCCTCTCCTCTCTTTCCTGCTTTCTCTCCATCATTTGACAATCTAGATTTATTTTACTTGGTTTTGTTAGCATTTCTGAATCATAACTTTACATACGCAGGCATGTTATTCATAGCTATCACCTGAGACACCAACTTCCAGGAATGAGTTCACAGTGATCATGTGTTCTTTAGTCACAAAATACCTGTATTGGGAGTGCAACTCCAACTGCTTTTTAGAATGGCAAAACTTAGATTAGGGTCTTGGATTCATGTGCCTGTCTTTCCCAATATGAAAGAAAAAAGTATTCAAATGAAATAATGGAGATGTAAGGAAATAAAATATTTCTTCCCTGGTTCATTTGCCTTCAAAAACATATCTTAAGTTCATTGTGTGACAAGTCTCAAAGATATTTTTTCTCTCTAATCTACAATATGGTTCTTTACTCACTGATAAAGTGATTAGAATATCTATTTAATAGTTTATGGGAGAGTGAAAGTGACTTTCTGTGTCAAAAGAGTCAGAATTGTAGTTCCCTCTGAGACGTGAATAAATCTCACAGTCTCTAGTAAAACACAAATCATTATCACCAATACTAAAATATACAAGTACAAGAAAGAATGGGGGTTGTTAATCATAGTTATTTCATTAGTTAAGAGGAAATAGAAATTTAGGATGCAAAAACAGGCTAAGATAAAGGTAGAAAGTTTTGACACAATTAAGCTTTAGTAGTAGGGCAAAAAGATTCAACTGTCGAGTCAGGACAATAGAGTAAGCAGGTCTTATTTAATTTTATTTAATGTACACATTCCTGATCAAAATTTTAACTTTTACTTTAGACTTTTAAAGTATCTCTAAATGTTTAAAGTCTCCCTTTGGTTGGGCTGTTATTTTCCCCATGTGTTTATCTATAGCTATATGGAATCAGGAATATTTAGAAAATATCACTATAACCTGTGTTCTTACTTAAAGGTTATTAAAACAAAGGGAACCAGTCATCCACTGAGTCAACAGATATATACTGTTGACTTGATGACAGTCATTGCTCTGTGTGTTTGTGATTAATTGATGTAGAAAACAATCTTTGTTCTGGACTATAGAGCTTAAATTATAGTGGGGAAAGAGACAAAAATAAATAGGTAGACATATAAAACAAATGATATAAGTGAATACAAGTGAGCAATAATTCAGTGTGGTCTTGATTGGGCTCGCATAGAGGAGAATGGTGGGGTTTGAGGTAAGCTGGGTTGGCACAGATAGTTAATATGAGGCTCTAGAAATGACAAAAACATTGTATGCACATATGAATAAAAGAAAAAAAATATGAGGCTCTATAGCAAAAGAATACATAGTGTTCATCTTTTCTCTTCCTTCTCAGTGATTTACCAGTTTACAGGGGACAAATCTGATAAAAGACTGTCTGAACTATACACATATCATTCGGGTCTAACCTGCTTCAGTGAAGGCACAAGGGTGACAGGTAAAAGCTTATATCTACCTAGACTTTCTTTGTTCTTGGAGATACATTAGGGTTGAGTTTAAGATTTGTTGTTGTTGTTGTTGGTGTGTATGTATGTAATATAGTTTCTGCTTGGATACCTTCAGATTTCTCTAAACTTACATGTTCGTATCAGGCTCTAGATATGCTGCCATAGCAATTCCCTCTCCAGAACTGTTGATGTCAATAAATGCTATGAACATAACACATGTAGTTTGCTTAAGAAAACTCTGGATCACTCATAACAATTCTTACAACTTTCACATTATCATCATCTTTTATTGAATATGTAAAATCTCTTTGACACTTCAGCTTCTCAAGTAGTAATAGCTATCTCCATTCCAATAAACAGCATTATTACTGGTCAAAGTGACTCAGGATAAGACTGTCTCTCTCCAAAAAGTACACTGGTAACTTTATACATGGGGAGTTGGGAGAGATGAATTCAGTATCATGATCTGCTTCACTCTATGTGTGGTAGAAAAGGCCAGAGACAGGCAAAGTGCATGTAGCAATCTTTATGAACTTAATCCTCCCTTAAAGAAATGTCACAGAGACAGATGTTGGATCATTGTTATTTCAAGAACTAATCAATTCACTACTCTGCTTTTATGGAGAAGCCTGTGAGAAGTGAAGAAAGAGCAAAAGTTTATTTGTATTTACATGAGATGTTAGAATTTGCTCTTGTTTAGTATTTGGCAAGAATATATTGTATGGAAATGCAAAAAGTTTCTGCTCCTCTGATGTATGGTTTTCTTAATATGTTGTGGTTCTTTGGTAAAACAACTGTGGAGTGGATTTTAATGAGGAAAATATCCTTCTATGAGGATAGTTTTTCTCCCACCTTTTGCAGGCATTCCCATAAGAACAACTGGAGATTTTTGTTTGTTTTTTTTTGAGACATGGTCTCACTATGAAGCTCAGGTTGTCCTTCAATTCTCAGTCTCCCTGCCTTAGCTTTCTCAGTGCTGAGACTACAGGTGGATACCACCACACCTGCTACAACCAAAGTTTTAAAGAATATCTTCCTGAAAAGGAGCAATGGACACTTTGCCTTTGCCTTCAAAAAGCCCTGAAATGGAACAGACATGGATATTAATTAAACTAACTCCACATTCATCCATGAATTTTTTTCCCTAAATATATCCAACCTAAAATTGTGGCTAAGCAGGACATTCAATGCAACTGAGTCCAGTTACAGGTAAGCTTATGTGATGAAATTATTTTAAATAATCCCATGTCAGGAAGTAAAAATGCTCAAAATTTTGACAATGTCTCTTCAAATTATTATTACAATGAAAAATCCAAACACAAAATTTCACTTTGATCAAAGTTAATAAAATAGTTGAAAACCACGTTGTATCTTTTCTAGTTTGTTTCCTTCTCATTCTTAGTGACAGTGTTGAGATATTTGGATGCATGGGTTGAGTCAGAGCTCCTTCAATGGGCCTGTACTCTGTCTGGACCTTAGACTTTGAAATGTTTTGCTTGCCAGCCCCTGAAAAGGACTTTGAAAGACTATGTACTCTCTTATGCAATTTAACTTGACATTTCATCATATTATAGAATCAAAACTTTAATTTCTGAAACATTGTAAACGTTGGCAGTAAAAACTGTTATGTCTCTTTGCAAAATGCATCTACTATTGTCTAAAAACCATAAGGAAGTGCTAACCCCCATTATCCACTGGAAAGAGAATAAATGAATATGGTGTGCTGTTTGCTTTGCTGATAATTAAAGCCAGGGCCTTAGCATGCTGAGCAAGTGCTCTATACTGAGCCACACCCCAGCTTACATCACTCTTCAACCCCCTAACTCTGTTTACCTGATACTTTCCCACCTGCCAAAGCATGTAGATAACTATGTTTAATATTTTCAGGCTTTAAGAGATAAAAACCTTTCTTTCAGATTCAGTTATTATCTGGGCACAACACTCAACACATCAACATTTATTATAAATTTTGATAAATTATTGCTAATGAAGTAAAATTCAATTGGAAGTTTATCTTTCTCTCTCTTTTTTTCTTTTTTTGACACTACTAGAGTTTGAACTCAGGGCTTCAAACTTTCTAGGCAGGCACTCTACTACTTGAGCCATACCTCCTCCTCTTTTTGCTCTGGTTATTTTGGAGATAGGGTCTCACTATTTTTTTTTTGGCCTGGACCACAGTCCTATTTTTAAGCTTCAAGCTGTCACTGAGATGACAGGCATATGCCACCATGCCCAGATATGGTTGAGATGGGATCTTGCTAACTCCCTGGCTGGGTTGGCCTTGAACCACAGGCCTCCTGATCTCAGCTTCTCAAGTACCTGGGATTTTAGGTGTGAGCCACTGTGCTTGGATGGAAGTTTATCTCTTAACAAAATGCATTAGGCTTTTTACATAATGCAATCTTCTGATGTGGCCATAATTGAATAATATCATTTCTAGAATAAGACAGACTTCAACATCCATGGTATTCCCATTTTTCAATTTAGTGACACAAACTGATTAATCTTGCTCATCTAAACACATAGACAGGAAGGGAAAGAATTTTTTTAGACTATCAACCAATTTTTAAAATTTCTCTCACTTATCTGCCTAAGATCACCTAGTACTATTAAATAATTATTTGGCTGGGCATGGTGGCTGACGTCTCTTATCCCAGCCACTCATGAGATGGAAATCAGGAGGATCACAATTTGATGCCACCTTGGGAAAAAAGTTTTGTAGACTCTATCTCAATCAATAAATTCTGGGTGAGATGGTGTGTTCCTGTCGTCCCAGCTGTGAGAAAGCCTACATAGGAGAATCATGATCCAAGCCAGATGGGCATAAATATGAAATCCTGCTTGAAAAATACCTACAAGGCAGAAAGAACTGGGGCAAGGACTCAAATGGGAGAGCACCTGTCTGGCAAGCACAAGGCCCTGAGTTCAAAACCCCACTGCCACCAAAAAAAATTTAATGGTCTGTTAACTGAGAATTTGATTAGGTGATCCTCTAGTGTTGTTGAACGTAAAGAATAGGAAATAGAATAATTTGCAAAAAATTTGTTATTTTTAGTGAGAGGTCATTTGCTTTCTCAGTCTTTGGGGAATATACTAGAAAAGATTAATAAGGCTTATACTTATAAAGCATTCAGGTCCTCATACTGCTAGCAGGCACTGTACTACTTCAGCTGCAGCCCTTTAGCTTTAATTATTTTTCCAATAGGGTCTTGTATTTATGGCCATGCTGGCTTATTTACACTTCTTGCCTAGCTGGAATGAAAGGTCTGTTGTCCCATGCCCAGCTTTTTTATTGGTTGAGATGGGGTCTTGTGAACTTTTTGCTCAGGCTGGCCTCAAACTGTGTTCTCCCTGATCTCTGCCTCCCGAGTAGCTAGGTTTGCAGGCATAAGCCACCATGCCTGGCTTATAAAGCACTTTGATCGGTCCATTATTCTCAGAAAAGATTGAGAAAGTAAAATATTATTATGCATTTTGATGAATATTTTACCAAGAACAGCTTTTACTGTGCATGTGCTGCCAGGGTTTGAATCCAAGGCCTCACGAATGCTAGGTAAGCTTTACCACTGAGCTACACCCTACCCCACACAGGTTTTAACATTTTCGTCATCTTTGTAGCTTCATCTATATAGCTATTGATCTAGGATAATCTTCTGAAGAATGTTTGCCATATGTAGCCTAATTGGCAAAGATAATCTCCACTGTTAAAATAGATAATTAGATTTTCAAAATTGAAATAATGTATTAATATATGCTTTGAGGAATACTATTAAAAGGCATTAATAATGAACAGAATGCACAATTAAAGTGTGTTTCTAAAAGCTGCCAATATTAAAAGATAACTATGTGATCTGTTTTATAATATTATAAAAAGAAGACTAAATCTCTAGATTACTTTCATCACTTAATATGTAATCATGCAGCAACATAAATGATGAAAATTGGTCTATGCATGATAATATGAATATACCTTAGTAATGTGGAATGAAAAAAATAAACTCTGGGAGATCACATATGCTATAAATTTTGATTTCAGTGCTGGTGATCAAACCCAATGCCTCAGGCATGCTATGCAAGTGCTCTACACAGAGTGTTCTGCCTCAGCTCTGTATCATTATACCTTAAAAATTCAAACCCCAACAAATCTAAACTACTCATTATTTAAGCATACATGTGTACTAAAATGATAGCTATAATAAAAATCATGTTGAGAATATGTCAGTAGATTTATACATGGCTCAGGCTAACTATAGATGTTTAATTCTTTAATCAAAGGGAAGTGATATTCTAATATTTCTAAGGAGAAAGGAGAGACAAATGTTAATGAAGATTCTTAAAACACTGACTTTTAAAATAATTTACACATACTATGTGGTCAAATCCTCTGATGAGGTTAGTGCCATTATTATTTCTGTTTCAAAGATGAAATAATAGAAACTCAAGGAGGCTGTGTTGGGCTGGGAAAGTAGCTCAGTTTATCATGTGTATGGCCCCAGGTTTGATCTGCAGTATCCAAACAAACAAGAGTAAATAAAAAAGGGGAAAAGGAAGGTTATAGAACTTGCTCAAAGACAGTGTAAAGAGTGGTACACCCAGAATCTTCATGAGGGATACTTCTAATACTTACATTTTCTACTTTAAAAACTTAAGGTTCCTGGGTGCCAGTGGCTCACATCTGTAATCTCAGCTACTTGTGAGGCTGAGATAGGGAGGTTTGTGGTTCAGGGCTGGTCCAGACAAATAGTTTGCAAAACCTTCTCTCCAAAAGCAAATGGAGTGGAGGTGTAGCTCAAGCAGAAAGTGCTTGTTTTGCAACTGTGAAGCTCTGAGTTCAAACTCCAGTCCCACTGAAACAAACAAACAAAAAATAAAAATCCTGAAAACCTAAGGCAAAGTGCCTTTTTCAAGATTACTGTGAGGAACAGATTTCCCTGTGTTTGTTGCTTAAAACATCAAGAAGACTTGGAGCTTATAACATATAAGATACATGAAACAATGGGTAAAAAAATCCCACAAACACCTCAATAGTGACGTTTTGCCAAAAAAAAAAAAAATCCAGAGGAATTCTGCAGGCTAAGCTTAGTAAATATTGAGGAATTTTATAGCTTTATTCATTTTTCTCATTTTAAATTAATTATACAAAATAATTATTTTTTTTACTATGAATCCTATGAATCTTTCTTTTTATTAGCATGCTTTAGTTGTACAGGGGAGCATCATTGTGACATTTACATATGTGCTTACAATATATCTTAATTAGATATATTGTTCTCCCTCATCTTTCCTTCCCCATAATATTTAGTTTCTTGATGACATTTTCACACTTGCATATTATGTACTTCAATCCCATTCACCCCCACCACTGTCTCTTGTCCTCCTCCCTTCTCTTGGCTTATTCTCCTTCCTTTCCCCCAATAGACCCTTCTACCTTCATGTGTTTTTATTTTTTAAATCTAGATTCTACATATAAAAGATGTGCTATTTGTCTTTCTGACTCTATTTCATTTAACATCTCTACTTCCATTCATTCTTCTGCAAATCATAGAATTTCATTCTTTGTGACTGAACAATACTCCAGTGTGTGTATAAACCACATTTTCTTTATTCAGTCCTCTGCTGATGGGCACTTACACTGTAATATTGAGGAGTTAATGATAAAGAGTGTTTACTTAAAATCAATTCTATGGTACCAAATTATATAATTCAGAAAACAGTAAATATTTGAATTAAGAAATCAGTTCTATGCTGGGTGAGGGTGGCTCATGCCTGTAATCTTAGCTACTTGGGAGGCTGAGATTGGGAGGATGAGGGTTTGAGGCCAGCCTGGGCAAACAGTTTGAGAGATTCCATCTCCAAAATAACCACAGAAAAAATGGTCTAGAGGTATGGCTCAAGCAGTAGATCACCTGCTTCATAAGCACAAAGTCCTGAGTTCAAACTCCAGTCCCACCAAAAAAATCATCTCTGGAAACAACCTCAGATCTTTTGAGTTTTTTGTGTAAATTTTATTTATCTCCTCTTACAATGAAACTTCTTTTTCATGGAACACAGAAAAAATCTGGGGATGTTGCCCAAGTACTTGGAAGTCATTTGGTTCCAGCTGCTACTTCATTTCTATTGAACAGAATTTCTGGACCAGGAGTGAGCAGAACTGTGTTGAGATGGGGGGACATTTGGTGGTGATCAATACAGAAGCAGAACAGGTACTTGCCTTTATTTTTCATTAATTTTTTAATTGTAGGAAAACATAACAAAATTTGCTGTCTCACCATTTAAAAATGTACAGCTCAGTAGTGTTTATTATGTTCACATTGTTGTGCAAAAGAGCTTTTTCATCTTGTAAAACTGAAAGTCTCTACCCATTTGACAACAGCTGCCCACTGCCCAGTCTACAGCAGCCCTGGAAATCCTTCTTCTACTTTATGTGTCTATGAGGTTGACAACTTTATATTGCTGTATAAGTGGAATTATGTGTTTTGTTCTTTTGTGTCTGGTTAATTTAATTTAGCAAGATGTCCTCAAGGTTCATCCATGTTGCAGCATATAACTGGATTCTCTCCTTTTTTAAGGCTGACTAACATTTCATCGTGTATATACTCCACATTTTATTTTATAATACCTAAATTCTTTTTTTATGGCTTGTTATGATGTGATTGATAGAAATATTATATGTATTTCAGGTTTATAATATGATACTTTGATATATGTGTACATTGTGAAATGATGACCATACAGAAGCAAATGATCTTTTCTACTATTAATGTATTATCTTTTTTGCATGTGTAGTGAGAACACATTACTCATTTGTTGATTGTCATTTAGATTGCTTCAACCTCATGGCTATTGTGAATAATGCTGCAATGAACATTCTTGCCAACCCTTGTTATTTTCTGATTTCTTCCCCTTTGTCCCTTCCTTCTCTCCTTCCCTCTCTCTCTCCTTCCTTCCTTCCTTCCTCCTCATCCTCTCCTCTTCTTCCCCCTCCTTTTTCTTCTTCTCCTCCTTCTTCTTTTCTCTCTCTGGAATTCTAGTAAGTGTGAGGTGATATCTCATTGTCGTTTTGATTTGCATTCCTTTAATGATTAGTGATGCCAAGCACTCTCTTATATGCTCATTGGCCATTTGTGTATTTTCTTTTGAGAAGGGTCTATTCAAGTCTTCTTTTGATATTTAGCACTTAATATGGAAAAGATTGGATATTGGGAAACACTATACCACAAAACTATCAAATATATGTAAAGTTATATTAAACAGAAAATATTAAAATCTTGAAAAGTTCTATTCAGCATTAATTAGGGAAGTTACATGAAATATCCCTTAACTTTCAAAATAAAGTCCTGGTGGTTTTACTTTATTTACATCTCAAGACACTTTACACACCTACCATGAAAAAATCCACTGTTTATAACTGAGTTTGTCTTTATTTTATAAAAGCATAGCTTAACACCTGGAATGTGACTTTCTGTAACATATTTGCTATGGGAAAATGCTTCTTGATTTACCAACTTGCATAAGATGTTCTCAGTGTGAATGGTCCACGTCTTCACAATGACACCACCACACTTGTACATTTACTGGTCCTCATTCTTTCAGTCATCCTATTGTGTGCAGAGATTTGTGTGTCTGACTTCTGAAAGCTTGTGCATACTCATTCCAAATAAGAATTGTCTCTTCCATGTGACTTATTTGATGTGAGTCTATTTTTAGGAGCTATGGCTTATAATTCTGCTTAAATTATCCTGAGAGGTCCCTGGAGCACCCCCTTCTGTGAGAGTCTAACCTTCACTTCATCACTTAGACTTCCTTCTTGTGTTTTCTGATGTATATGAAGCCCTGAATCCTGCAGTCCCCAGTCTCCACATTCATAGCATTTCCATATTTTCTCTCGTTTACGGACTCTCTGATGTTTACTGAGAGAGGACTTTGCAATGAAGGCTTTCCCACATTCAATGCACTTAAAAGGCTTCTCTCCTGAATGAGGTTTTGGTGCTTGTGAATGAGTGCCTTCCTGGGATGAGTTTTTTCATACTCGTTGCATGCATAAGGCTTCTCTTGAGTGAGTTCCTCTGGTGTATAATTAGCAGTGATTTTCCCTGGAAAACATCCTCTCCTGTCTGTGTTTTCCTGTGTATAATGTGGTGAGACTTGCTGCTGAAAGCCTCTACACTCACTGCAGTGTCACTTACTATCCACACTCACTCCAGTGTGGACTCACAAGGTGAGCCATGGACTGCTCCTTCCTGCCAAAGGCTGCTCTAGAAAGGGTTGTTTCTGCTGTGAATTTCCTGGTGCACAATGAAGGCTTTCCCATAATCACCGCACTGATAGTGTTTCTCCTCTGTGTGTATTTTGATGTGAACCAGGAGGTAGGACTTACTCATAAAGGCCTTCCCACAGTTACACATTGTGAGTTCTCTGGTATACAAGGAACAGATACTTCAAATTAAAGATTTTCACACATTCACTGCATTCATAGCGTTTAGCTCTGGATGAATTCTCTGGTGTAAAATAAGATGATATTTCTGACTATAGGCTTTGCCAAATTCACTGCAGCCATACGGTTTCCCTCCTTTGTGAATTCCCTGTCAGACAATGGGCTACAGCCTGAAAGAGAAGAATTTCCCACATTCACTATGTAAGTGGGTTTTTCTTCTCATTTCTTTCTTTTAAAATTTTTGATAGTACTGGGGTTTGAACTCAGAGCTTTATGTTTGCTAGGCAGGCACTTTATACCTTGAGCCATGCCCTCAGCCCTTTTCATTTTTAGTTATTTTTCAAGTATGATATTTTCTTTTTTTCCCTGGGAACCTGGACTGCAATCCTTTTACTTATGCTTTCTGTGTAGCTGATTTGACAGGCCACTCCACCACACACAGCTTTTTTGTTGAGATGGGGTCTCTGCTAATTTTTTCCCTGGAGTGGCCTTGAGCTGTGATCCTCCTGATCTCCAACTTCCAGAGTAGCTGGGATTACAGATGTGAGTCACTGCACCTGGCCCATGAATAAGGTTTTCTTCTGTGTGTTAAGGTTTGGCTTGGCACTGAAGGCTCTTTCACATTTATCATATTCATTAGGCCTCTCTTCTTATGGATTCTGAAATGTACAATGAGCTGCGATTCAGAAGGAATAGCTTCCTACATTCATTGCACACAGCTTTTTAAATATGCTCCGAGCTCTTTGATATTTATGAAGATGTGATTCCTCATAAGCATGAGATTTGTCAGGATTCTTTCTTTTGTAATATCTGCTTAAATCCAAGTTGTGCATCAAACATTTCCCATGTGTGTTATACTTTTGGAGTTTCGCCTTGAAGAAATAGGGTTTAGCTCAGATGAAGTTTTCCAAACACATTTACAAGCATGACTTATCTCAATACTTTCAAGCTCATCTTGACTTTTCTAGTACCTTTTTCCCAGCCCACCTGACAGCTCAGAGTGGACATTTTGGCATTTATCAGCTGTGGCTCTTCTCCTTACTTCAACTTGAAGACTAAGTCAAGTTTGGTACCATGACACCCCACTGACAACAGGTTGTTGTAGTTCTTCAGGCTCATCTCCTTGAACATGCGTGTTGTATAGAGTCCAGAAGCTGCTATTCTTCCCAAGACAACTTCATGGACATGTCCTTGAACATAATAGTCACTGATTATGGGAGAATTGTGATTGTTCCTCAAGATCACGGGGCAGAAATGGAATTCAAGGATGATTAGGATGAAGTTCACCTACCACAAAGCTGCATGGAATCTGGTAGCCATCACTGAGGGCTGTGGAAGACAGGAGGCCAGTACAGGACAGGGACCATAAAAGGCTGGGAGGCTTGGGGCTGACCACAGGGAGTCTGTCAATGGGTTTGATGGGTTTGTACTATTAAATGGCAGAGATAGGTGGACCATGCTCCATATGCACCTGGGCCAGCTGTGGGCCTTGGTCAACTGGGTCATCTTTCCAGGTCTTTTCAGGAAGCTCCATGAAGGTAGTTGAGAGCCACCACAAAGCCTGGAATTGGGAGGTTAGGGGCTCAATTCGAGTCTTTTGCCCACTTTTTAATTAGGTTATTTCCTTTGCTGTGCAAAAGCTTTTTGGTTTTATGCATATCTTATACATTGTAATAACCTTTGCAAATGCCACAATGTACCCACACCTAGCACAATAAAGGAAAAAATTAAAAAAATTAGGAAGTGTGAGACTTCCAGCTTTGTTGGAAGAAAGAAGAAAACATAAGGGAAAAACTGCATGACATTGGAATTGCCAATGTTTTATTTTGACTCTTAAGGGGTCCCTTTAGATTTCTTAAGAAATTTAGGATTTTTCCTTATTTCTTCAAAAAATGGCATTTGAATTTTGATAGGGATCACATTTGACTCTGTTGACTGCTTTGGATAGTATGAAACTTTTAACTCTATTAAGCCTATCAATCCATGAAAATGGAATGTCTTTCCATTTATTTGTGTCTTCTTTGATTTCATCAACTTAGAGTTTTCAGAATATACATTTTTTGCCTCCTTAGTTAAATTTATTCCTAAGTGTGTTATTGTTTTTGATGTTATTATCAATGGGTTACTTTTTAAAATTTCCTTTTCAGATTGTTTATTGTTAGTTCAAAGAAATGCTACTGATTTTGATTCTGTATCCTGCAAATTTGCTGAATTGGTAGGAGACCCAGGAAAGCTAGTGGTGCAATTCAGTCCAATTCTGAAAGTCTGAGAACCAGGGGAGCCATGTGTAAATCCTAGTCCTAGAAGACTGATGTTTCAGCTCATGCAGGCAGACAGGAAGCAAAATAAGATGAACTGCTATCTTCTCTCCTTTTTTTCTATTCAAGCCATCAGCAGATTGTTTGAGTCCAACTGACATTGGGGTGGGCAATCTATCTTACTGAGCACATAGACATGATGCTAATCTTATCTCAAAACACCCTTATGGACATCCAGAAGTAACATTTTAATTTAGGTACTTCTTGGATCTAGATAGACATATAGAATTAAGCATTACAACATCAGAACATATAAAATAAAGATTAAAACTAGAAACATGGTTTTAAGGACATTTAAAGACAATTATGTCTCTTGGTAAAGAATGAGTGATGGGAATTCATGGGTTAGGATGTTTTCCCCCATGCAGTGATGTTGGTGTTTTGGCCCATGTTTTTGGTTTCTGTGTTGTCAAGTGACTGTTTTTTGAGTCTCGTATTTTCTCCTTAGGTACAGTTTTAAAGGTTATAAAGAATGCTTATGCTGTTTAATATGGAAATTCCAAATTCTGTAACTCCTTTTATTCATGCAGAATTTCATTGTCCAGCAGCTGAATGAATCATTTTCTTATTTTGTGGGGCTCTCTGATCCACAAGGTGATGGTAGTTGGCAATGGATTGATCATACACCTTTCAAAAAAAATGTCAGGTGAGTGCAGACCTGGATTAATAAATGTTAGTGCCTTATTTACATAAAAATTTAGAGAAATTTTGTTAGCATGACTACTAATAGTAATGGTTACAATAATGCTAACAGAATCTAACAATTGTTAAACACTTACAGAGTCCATGTATCATCTTACTTAATTTCATAAAAATTTCTCTTTTTTAGAATTCATTTTATGAATGAAAAATTATCCAGGATAATTAACTACTAAAATGAGAAACTGAGTTTTAACCCCATGTCTATCTGACTCCAAAAATAGATGGCTCTCTCTGGCAGTATACCTTTTCTGTCTCTAAACAAAAGTAGACATTTAAATTAATTTAAAATAAAAATTTAAAATATCTGGCTCAGAACTATGCACAAATATAGTAGAGTAATTACATGATAATACTATTTTTGTTGTTTTAAAAATAATTTAGTATGTATTATCTTTGTTTGTTCTCATATGATCTTGTGAGTTATTTAGGGACCTTTACTATGATATCCATTTTTTTTTTTTTCATTTTTCTTTTATTATTCATATGTGCATACAAGGCTTGGTTTATTTCTCCCCCCTGCCCCCACCCCCTCCCTTACCACCCACTCCACCCCCTCCCGCTCCCTCCCTCAATACCCAGCAGAAACTATTTTGCCCTTATCTCTAATTTTGTTGTAGAGAGAGTACAAGCAATAATAGGAAGGAACAAGGGGTTTTGCTGGTTGAGATAAGGATAGCTATACAGGGCATTGACTCACATTGATTTCCTGTGCATGGGTGTTACCTTCTAGGTTAATTCTTTTTAATCTAACCTTTTCTCTAGTTCCTGGTCACCTTTTCCTATTGGCCTCAGTTGCTTTAAGGTATCTGCTTTAGTTTCTCTGCATTAAGGGCAACAAATGCTAGCTAGTTTTTTAGGTGTCTTACCTATCCTCACCCCTCCCTTGTGTGCTCTCGCTTTTATCATGTGCTCATAGTCCAATCCCCTTGTTGTGTTTGCCCTTGATCTAATGTCCACATATGAGGGAGAACATACGATTTTTGGTCTTTTGAGCCAGGCTAACCTCACTCAGAATGATGTTCTCCAATTCCATCCATTTACCAGCGAATGATAACATTTCGTTCTTCTTCATGGCTGCATAAAATTCCATTGTGTATAGATACCACATTTTCTTAATCCATTCGTCAGTGCTGGGGCATCTTGGCTGTTTCCATAACTTGGCTATTGTGAATAGTGCCGCAATAAACATGGGTGTGCAGGTGCCTCTGGAGTAACAGTCTTTTGGGTATATCCCCAAGAGTGGTATTGCTGGATCAAATGGTAGATCGATGTCCAGCTTTTTAAGTAGCCTCCAAATTTTTTTCCAGAGTGGTTGTACTAGTCTACATTCCCACCAACAGTGTAAGAGGGTTCCTTTTTCCCCGCATCCTCGCCAACACCTGTTGTTGGTGGTGTTGCTGATGATGGCTATTCTAACAGGGGTGAGGTGGAATATGATATCCATTTTTATAGATGAGGAATCTAACACCTGAAGAGGTTAAATTATTTGACCATAATTAATTAGTAGTAAAACCATCTTTTTATCCAATTCATTTTTTTTTGTTTTGAGGGTAGTACTGGGGCTTGAACTCAGGGCTTCACACTTGCAAAGCAGGCACTCTACCTCTTGAGCCACTCCTCCAAGTCCTAAAACCATCTTTTAATTTCAAAAACAATACACAATTTTCCATTCCCCCATACTGTATTCCTTGGAAGCAAGTCACACTCAAATTCAGGCATACAGACATTCACTCAAGGATGCTTTATGAGAGCAGAAGAACTTAGGGCTGTGAGAGGAAAGCATGCTGTAGGAGGCAGACTCTGTTACATGCCAGAAACAAGTGAAGTTTTCACTAACTCATGTCAGGATGATGGGTCTGTAAAGAGGAGGAAGATCAGATTGCAGGAGAAATGGACATGACTACACAGTGTCAGAAGAAATTTCCAGGAGAATGTGAGAGAACCACATGTAAAAGTGTGTGTCCTTCATTAAATCAAGGGCAAACACAACAAAGGGATTGGACTTTGAGCACATGATAAAAGTGAGAGCACACAAGGGAGGTGTGAGGATAGGTAAGTCACCTAAAAAAATTAGCTAGCATTTGTTGCCCTCAACGCAGAGAAACTAAAGTAGATACCTTAAACGCAACTGAGGCCAATAGGAAAAGGGGACCAGGAACTAGAGAAAAGGTTAGATAAAAAAAAATTAACCTAGAAGGTAACACACACGCACAGGAAATTAATGTGAGTCAACTCCCTGTATAGCTATCCTTATCTCAACCAACAAAAACCCTTGTTCCTTCCTATTATTGCTTATACTCTCTCTACAACAAAATTAGAGATAAGGGCAAAATACTTTCTGCTGGATATCGAGGGGGTGGGGGGAGAGGGAGGGGGCGGAGTGAGTGGTAAGGGAGGGGGTGGGGGCAGGGAGGAGAAATGACCCAAGCGTTGTATGCACATATGAATAATAAAACAATAAAAAAAGTGTGTGTCCTTAGTCAAGGTTCTCTCCCCTTCTTTTTTGGTACTGGGATTTGAACTCAGGGCTTTGCACTTGTTAGGTAGGTGCTGTACCACTTGAGTTATGCTACCAGCCCTTTTTGCTCTATTTACTTTGGAGTTAGGTCTCATTTTTTGCCCTGGCTGGGTTGGACCACAATCTTATTTTATACTTCCCATTGTAGCTGGGATGACAGGTGCTTGCCACTGTGCTCAGCATTTTTTTTCTTGCATACTTTTTTGCTTGAGCTGGCCTCAATCTGTGATCCTCCCAATCCCAGCCTCCCAAGTAGCTAGCACTACAGACATGAGCCACCAGTGCCTGCCTCATATGAATTTCTTGAGGAGGGAAGTAAATAAAGGGGAGCAATTATGGAAATGTCCTCTCACCTCCCACTCTGTTCAACTTTCTAATCAGTCACTATGCATTTGTTGAGGAATTGTTTCTACCTTTTGTTTCTCTTTAGATTCTGGCACCCAAATGAACCCAATTTCTCTGAAGAGCGATGTGCTTCAATAGTTTTCTGGAATCCTGGAAGATGGGGCTGGAATGATGTTTTTTGTGATACGAATCGGAATTCAATATGTGAGATGAAGAAGATTTACCTATGAGTGGAACTTTAGTCATTGGCATCCTTAAAATTCAAACCTATCATAAAATGATAATTTCTTGTAACATACATGAGATTCTTGCTTGTAATTTATGGAAATACTCACATGTCTTTTCTCCTTAAATCATTCCTTAAATTAGTTTCTCCTTTTTAACTAATTTTAAAATGAGTCCTTCCTTCCTCTCTCTGGACTTTCCTTTTTATTCATTTTTTTCCTTCTTTTTTCATACTTCCTTCTACAAATGTTCCTTCTTCCAGAGCACGTACTAATTTTTCTATTAGAAGATTTCTAAGTCAGTATTGTTTAAAATGATGACCTTCCTGTCTCAGGATGCCATGGAGAAATCTCTTTGGTGAAGTTGTGATTAGAATTTTGATGATCTGAGTCCTGAAAAAAGCTGAGGGGGTCTACTTTGTAGGTGGTTCATTCATATTGCTGGCAACATGGGATTGGTATTGCTAGGAAGCCTCAGCTCCTCCCTACATGGAAATCTCGGTTAGGCTGCTTGCTTGTCCTCCAATATGGTAGCCACCTCCCACTACAGCAAGTAAGCCAATGGAACATTTGCTTGTGATATAGTCTCAGGAGTCATATACCCATTAAAAACCCAAAAGGTTCAGAGGGTTTCCAGACAGCTAAATACATGAAGGCTCCTAGAGTATACCTGTACCTCATCTATGAATATCTTCATCTGTATCTTCTGTAGTATTTTTTTATAACAAACTGATAAGTGTTAAATGTTTCCCAGAGTTCTGAGACCTGCCGAAACAAATTAATTGAACCCAAGGAGGAAGTTGTAGAAACCTTGACTTAAAGCCAAAGTTATGTTTGATGTTCTTTTAAAAAATGAATTGATATTCCTGGACCACTACTATGCAGATTTTTTCTATTTCATCAATGGCTGCTTTTGTTATTAATTCTTCCTTTGTATTTATTTGTATCTTTTTAAAGCTTTTCAAAATAAATCACTATAAAATAACCCTTAAGTTTTTCAGTCTTTTTTTTAATAAAAGTCATACCTTTACTTTGGATATCATTTTGACTAAACCTAACGGTTTATAAAATTTGATGATCTAATTCTTTTTACTTTTACATAGTGGCAATTACAATAATGATTTTCTTCTTAGTCTAGAAGTTATTTAGTATATCATTTAAACTTTTTGTGGAAATAGGTAATTTTTGGCTTTTATTTTGAAATCTTTGTGTGAAATACCAAAAAAATGATTTGAACATATTTAAAGAAATACTTAATATTTTTGAAGGTTTTAAATGCTTTTCTTTCCCTCGTTCTTTTGGGCAAATAAAGGAAAATATTTCAATGTCGTGGAAATAGAGATATGAGGTTCCTGGGTGCCTCATTCTGGAGTTGGACATATGATATTTCTAGAAGATGATTTCTAAGTTAAAGTGAGGACTTTTCAGTTCCACATAGGACCATAGAAATAAAACCAGAAATGGAAGATTAGGAATTGATGTAGATTCCAAGAATCATGTTCCACAAAGTAAAAGAAATGTGAAGCTAGATAGTCTTAGTACTGAAATAGAGATTAGAATGTGATAATTGGTTGGGGAATGATGAAATTAGAAAAGTAAGTCAGACTTATGTACAATGGGGAGGATAAGAAAAACATAATTTCAGTGGGTGGAAAATTAGAGAATACAGGAAAGATTGGGGAAAGATAAGTAGGATGCTACTGAAGAAGAAAGATGGCAGGAAGAGGGCAAGTTAGGCTGCTCAATGTTGTTTAAGTTTGTATTTGACCGCTTGTTCAGAGAGTGTCTCTAGAATTCTTCTAGCTCAAAAAGTTCCCATTTTTGCTAATCTTCGGTTTTTAGCCATCCCTTTCTACACTTAGGAGCCCTGAGTCTCCCAAACCTTTTGACCAAAGAGATTATGAGCTTTGTAGTCTTAAAGAGCTGACAGAAGCAGAAGTTGGTGATCACAGAAGCCTCAGAGCATGTCTCCATGGTTTCGTTCACTCTTCAGTGGCTGTTTCACTGGAGTTGATCATATAAATTGTCACTTGAAATGGACCTACCTCTATTACCTCCCACTTTAAAAAACTAAATGTCTCTCAAAAATGTTATTCGTTCCTCTTTCTATGCCAATCTCTATTGTAATTTTTTTACCTTTTTATCAAGTAGAATTCAAATATGGATTGGACATATTTTCTTCCTTGAATTAAAAATTACTAAATTATACACCTTAGCTAATTGACTATCTTTTTTAGTTTTCTTTTCCTGGTTATAACTGTTTTCTCCCAATTTCAGTTCTGAACTCATCTATGCATGTGTTGCAGTAGAACTTACCTCTTGTACTAGCTCCCAATTCTAGGCTTACCATTGCTAAAAAGGATAAAAAAGTTATATTCAAGGTCCTATGATTTGGATATGTTCTGAGTGTCCCACAAGGGTTCATGTATTAAAAGGCTGATTCCTAGGTTGGCACTATTGGGAGGTGGTAGAACCTTTAGGAGATGGTGGAGTCTAGTGTGAAGTCCTTGGGTCATCGAGAGAATGTTATCAAAAGAGATGAAGGTAGTTCCTGTGTGGCTCCTTGCTCATTCCTTCAAGAGGGTTGCTATACCTAAACTGAAGAGAACACCCACAGAGTGGGAGAAAATATTTGCCAGCTACACATCAGACAAAGGACTGATAACCAGAATATATAGGGAACTTAAAAAGCTAAATTCTCCCAAAACTAATGAACCAATAAAGAAATGGGCAAGTGAACTAAACAGAACTTTCTCAAAAGAAGAAATTCAAATGGCCAAAAAACACATGAAAAAATGCTCACCATCTCTAGCAATAAAGGAAATGCAAATTAAAACCACACTAAGATTCCACCTCACCCCTGTTAGAATAGCCATCATTAACAACACCAACAACAACAGGTGTTGGCGAGAATTCGGGGAAAAAGGAATCCTCTTACACTGTTGGTGGGAATGTAGACTAGTACAACCACTCTGGAAAAAAATTTGGAGGCTACTTAAAAAGCTAACCATTGATCTACCATTTGATCCAGCAATACCACTCTTGGGGATATACCCAAAAGACTGTGACACAGGTTACTCCAGAGGCACCTGCACACCCATGTTTATTGCAGCACTATTCACAATAGCCAAGTTATGGAAACAGCCAAGATGCCCCAGCACTGATGAATGGATTAAGAAAATGTGGTATCTATACACAATGGAATTTTATGCAGCCATGAAGAAGAACAAAACGTTATCATTCGCTGGTAAATGTATGGAATTGGAGAACATCATTCTGAGTGAGGTTAGCCTGGCCCAAAAGACCAAAAATCATATGTTCTCCCTCATATGTGGACATTAGATCAAGGGCAAACACAACAATGGGATTGGACTTTGAGCAAATGATAAAAGCGAGAGTACACAAGGGAGGGGTGAGGATAGGTAAGACACCTAAAAAACTAGCTAGCATTTGTTGCCCTTAATGCAGAGAAACTAAAGCAGATACCTTAAAAGCAACTGAGGCCAATAGGAAAAGGGGACCAGGAACTAGAGAAAAGGGTAGATCAAAAAGAATTAACCTAGAAGGTAACACACATGCACAGGAAATTACTGTGAGTCAACTCCCTGTATAGCCATCCTTATCTCAACCAGCAAAAACCCTTGTTCCTTCCTATTATTGCTTATACTCTCTCTACAACAAAATTAGAAATAAGGGCAAAATAGTTTCTGCTGGGTATTGAGGGGGGGGAGAGGGAGGGGGCAGAGTGGGTGGTAAGGGAGGGGGTGGGGGTAGGTGGGAGAAATGACCCAAGCATTGTATGCACATATGAATAGTAAAATAATAAAAAAAAGAGGGTTGCTATAAAAGCTGGAGCCTGGCCTCACACAGCTCTTTGTTTCTTCATTGGAGATGTGACTGCTTTCTCTTCCGTATCTCCTGCCATGAGGTGATAGCATCACCTCAGTATCAACCAATGGACCTGGCTGATCTTGGATTCTAAACCTCCAAAACTATGAGCTAAATAAACCTGTTTTCTTCACCTAGTAGCCTGCCTCAGGTATTTCATTATGGTAATGAAAAGTTTACTGTTGGAGAAAATAATTCCATTTGGAAACATGACTCACACTCAGTTTCTCTTACTATACTCGCAATATAGATTACTCTGACACCAGATGTGTGGGAGATTTTCCCCACATACCCAGTGGGCAATCAGTTCTGTAGCAGAGGACATAAGCTGGTTGTCCTCTAATTTGATTTGATTCTGCCACTTTCTCCAGGGATAGTGACAGATCATACAGGGTGAGGAGTCAGTCTTTAAGAGCTCCTCCCCACTTCAGATGCCAATCACAAGCCCTATTTTTTTTGTCTTTTTTGTCTGTGGTTCTGATGGACTGATAGCAAATTTTTCTTTCAATTCCTGTCTGGGTGCACCTCCTTTGATGAGCATCTTTGGGATCAGCTATCAGAAAGCTCCCTGAACCCTGCCCTTGTGGGTGTTTATGGGCACCTTTTCACATATTCATGATTGATTAAATCTTTGGCCATAGATGATCAACTTAATCTTTATCACCTTTGCCTACCTCGAAGTTGGGGGTGGGGTGGGGTTTCCAGTCATTAATTCAACTTACTAGCACAGACACCATCACTTCAGAGATTATAAGGATTTTAGGATTTATATGCTAAGAAACTGGAGCAGAAACTGAATATATGGGCTATAATATCTCATGGGAGAATTAGCATATCCTATATTATAATTCTTATACTGGTGTTTTAGTCTTAACATGAGTTTTTCTATTAAAAGGAAAATATCTTAAAAGGATTATTAAATCAAGGATCATCCCAAACTATATTATCCCAGCTCGCTGTATCAATGAATAAATATCTAAGATTTTGCTATCATGAGAGACATTAAGGATTTCTCATTCTTATATTATTACTTCTGATTAACATATACTTTTAATGCAATGATAAAAAACCATATGTTAAGAGTCTGTGGGAGAGCAACATAAGTTGCTTCTTATGTGTATTGATTTAGATAACTGAAATTTCCTTGGCTATTAAAAACAAAGCTCTCAGACTTTAGTGTGATAAAAGAAGGAGCACCATCATCAAAGTTAGCTCCATTTTGGTTTTTCAGGATCAAGTGCTAGACTGAATAAAGATAAGTACTTCATTGATCAAGGGGAGGACTAGATTAGGAAGTCCATATTTATTTGTGGCATTGGATTTTAAACTTGGATCATGCACTTGCTAGTCAAGTGCCCTACCACTTGAGCCACACCTGTGGGATAATAGGGCCAAGGTGACCTGTAAGGGGATTGTGTTCAAGGGATTTTAAGAAGAGAGCCTGACAAAGAACATCAGAGAGCTCTGTAGTCACCTTCCTCTTTCCTACCCTCTCATCATTCTACATAATGGAAAACTGGCAAATTTCCATTCTAACCTGCCTTGAAATGCAATCCTACTGAAAAATTACTACTTTACCATGAATAATCACACTTCTCTGAGTCCTTTTTATTTTTGCAGGTGGCACTGGAGATTGAACTCAGGGTCTTGCACTTGCTAAGCAAGTGCCCTACCACTTGAGCTATGCCCTTAGTCATTTTTACTTTAGTTTTTTTTTAAGCTAGGGTCTCTTACTTCTGCCTGAGCCAGCCTTGGATTATGATCCTCCTACCTCTGCCTCCCAAGTATTTGGGATTGCAGGTATGAGCTATCATGCCTGGCTTGTTTTTGAGACAAGGTCTCACTAACTTTTGCCCACTCTGGCCTCTAACTGTGATCCTCCTATTTCTGCCTCCAGAGTAGCAGGGATTATAAGTGCGTGTTAACATGCCAGTGGTCTGTTCTGAGTTCTGAGCAAATTAGAAAATAGACAAAGGAATCAGGCAGGCATTCAATCACCAGCTTTATTACTGGTAAAGTTGTACTAAAAAAATGTGGGTTGGATTTAGAGCCAAGAAGTGTTTCCCATTACTCTATATTCCTAAGTCTAATAGACAGACTCACATAGTGAGAACTATAGGCTGCCTGCAGAAAAAGTTCTTCCTCTCATTTGCCCATAGAGAGCCAGGAGAGAAAGGAAATTGGGAGTGCATGTGCATTTCATTTAAAAGAATTCCACCTTCTTGTGGATGGGAAGAGGTGAGCAAACTTTAAAGGTAGTTTTATTCTTATATATTCACAATATGAATGAGTCATTTTCACAACTTTAACCTGATGGGTAAGTTTGCCTAAATGTATGGATCATTTGATCGATTCAGATGGTAGTAGATTGGCACCTTCCTTTCTTTCTTTTCCTTCCTTCCTTCCTTCCTTCTTTCCTTCCTCCTTCTTTCCTTCCTTCCTTCTTTCCTTCCTTCCTCTTTCCTTCCTTCCTTCTTTCCTTCCTTCCTTCTTTCCTTCCTTCCTTCCTTCCTTCTTTCCTTCCTTCCTCCCTCCCTCCCTCCCTCTCTCTCTCTGTCTTTCTTTCTTTCTCTTCCTCCCTTTCTCCCTCCCTCCCTTCCTTCCTTCCTTTTTCTTTCTTGGTGGTGGTAGTGGTGGTACTGGGATTTGAACCCAGGGCCTCACACTTGACTGTGATGGCTCACTGAAAATCTTGAAGGTACTAACATATGTTAGGAAAAAGTGCTCGCAGCTAAAATTAATTTCACACTACTGTCTCATTAACTTTTTAAGCAGAGTTTTCCTATAGGATTATCAGGACTTTTGTCTATATGAAAACATACATTGTAGATTTCCAAAGTGGTGTATAGTGGGATATGTAGGGGATATCCAACTATTTTTTATGGCACACTGACATCTAAAAATGGTATTCTATATGATATATCTGTTTGTGAGAAACTGCTAAAGAAGTTAGTAGTTTAAGCACATATGCCAGTGCATAATTTAGTGTGTAGTTAATGCAATGAACAAATGTAGTCATAAGAGTCAATTTCTAATTTAATCACTATTTATAATGCATTAAGAAAATATACACTGCAGGTTTATCTTGTACCATGTTTTTACTAAGAAAGAATAAAGAAATGAAAAATGTAGTTTTAATATAGATTTCATCCTAGTGGGAAGAATACACCTGACTGTGGTAGCATACACCTATAATCACAGCACTGTAAATTCAAGGCCAGCCTGTGGTACATAGTGAGACCTTGTCTAAGAAAAGAAAAGGAAAAAAAGAATGCATCATGCATTGTACCAGGGCTTCAAAAAAGCAAGGGGATCATGATGAGGGAATGGTGGTGGTGGGGTACTAGTTTGCATACAGTACTCAGGAAACACCGCTCTGGAAAGTGAGCAGTCAGTCACCTGCATGAAGAGAAGCATTGAATCAAAGAGATACCTGAGCAGAAGCGTTTCCAGGCTGCATTATGAGGACCAAAAGATATGTCTAATGTAAGAGTGTGTTGATTTCAGGGGAAGGAAATTCAGTGAGGCAGGGGGACGGGGTTATGTGGCACTTTGCTGGCCATGATAAGGATTTTTAAGTTTCATTCTGAGCAAGACAGGAGGCCATGGTAGGCTTTGGGAGGAGAATTACCTGGTTTCAATGTACTCTTACCTTTAAAAAATGTGTACGTAGAGAGAAACCTGAAGCATGAGAAAATTGTAACTGGAGAAACCAATGGTGCTGTTTTTGCATATTCCAAGCCTGGGATCTCTGCAAAGTTTCTTTTTTATTTCTTTTATTCATATGTACAAACAATGTTTGGGTCATTTCTCCCCCCTTTCCCCCACCCCCTTTCTCCCCCCCCCATCCCCTCGCTACCCAGCAGAAACTATTTTGCCCTTATCTCTAGTTTTGTTGAAGAGAGAGTATAAGCAATAATAGTAAGGACCAAGGGTTTTTGCTAGCTGAGATAAGGATCGCTATTACAGGGAGTTGACTCGCATAGCTTTCCTGTACATATGTGTTACATTCTAAATTAATTCTTCTCAAATTAACCTTTTCTCTAGTTCCTGGTCCCCTTCTCCTATTGGCCTCAGTTGCTTTAAAGTTTCCGCATTAGTTTCTTTGCACTGAGGACATTAAATGCTATCTTGTTTTTTTTTCTTTTGGGTGTCTTGCCTATCCTCATACCTCCCTTGTGTGTTATCACCTCATCATGTGATCAAAGTCCAATCCCCTTGTTGTGTCTGCCCTTGATCTAAAGTCTGCATATGAAGAGAAACTAAAGCAGATACTTTAAAGTATCTGTTCAATTTTCATACAAATATACCAAGTACATTGTGCATATTCATCCTCTTTCTCCCTCCCCATTTACCTCCCCTCCTCCCATTATTACCCACCCCTGAACAGGCCATGTTTTACCTTCCTGTCCTTCATTATTTTGAGTGTATATTGATTGTTCAATGGTGATTTGCCTTGGTACTTTGTACCAATAACATATTTAATTGGATTAATTCCCTGTGTTATTTACTCTTTCTCTATCGCCCTGTCCCCTATTATTCAACAGTTTTCAATCTATTTAATTATACTGTCTTCATACACAGATGAAATGGATTTCAACATTATTCATTCTTTAACATTGTCTCTTTCCACTCCCATCCCTCCTAGTGCCCTCAGACAGACCCACTATTATGATCATATTATCTTTCTCTTCCTATGTGTGTGTGTGTGTGTGTACAGATGTGTATGTATACAAGATCATGTATGTGTTTATGCATACATTTATCTTTTAATTTAGCTTCCACATGAGGGAAAACAAGTAATGTTTGTCCTTCTGAGCCTGGTTTACTTCACTTAACATGATAAACTCAAGTTCCATCTATTTACCTGCACACAACATAATTTCATTCTTCTTTATGGCTGAGTAATATTCCATTGTATATATATACCACATTTTCTTTTTTAATTTTTTCTTTTATCAGTTTTACATTTACTCACATGTGTGTACATTGTTTGGGCCACCTCCCTTCCCCCTCCCCACTCCTACTTCTAGGCAGAACCTGCTACACCCTCTTGGTCTTTGGTTTTGTTGAAGAGAAAACACAAGAAATAGTAAGAGAGACATAGTGTTTTTGCTAGTTTGAGATATAGATAGCTATACAGAGAGACTCTTAGTGTTGTTGTGCTAGTTGGAGATAAAGATAGCTATACAGAGAGATTTCTAGTGTTGTGCTGGGGGCAGGTACATTGTGGCAGTTACAAAGTTTCTTACAAGTATCAAATATATCATACTTGAATTTGCCCCCTCCATCATTCTCCTTCCCTACCCCCATTCCTGGAGCAGTTTCAACAGGAATCATTTTCCCATTTACATACATGTGTACTGTATTTGTACCATATTCACCCTCCCACACTTTTTCCCTACCTCCTCTTCTCTCCCACTGGTACCAATACCCCAGGCAGGACCTGCTATGTCTTCCTGTTCTCTAATTATGTAAAAGAAAAGAATGACATTTTTGTTTGTTTAAGATAGCTATGCAGGGAGTTTCCTTGTGATATTTCCATGTATATATGTATTATAACCCAAATTGGTTCATCTCCTCTATTTTTCTTCTTTCTACCTTAGTCCCCTTTTTATAGTGGACTCAATAGGTTTAAAAATTCTATATTCATTCTTGTATAGAGAGTACATCAACCATATTCACCTTCTTAACTTCCTTCTTTTACCCTCCCTCTCTCATATGTGACCTCCTCTTAGCATGACCTGTTTTTCTTAGTATTGCTGTATTTGTATTAGGTCTATATTCCACATATGAGAGAAAAATGCAGCGTTTGGCCTTCTGAACCTGGACAACTTCATAAAAGATGATGTTCTCCAGTTCTATCCATTTACCTGCAACAAAATTTCATTCTTTTTTGTGGCTGAATAAAATTCCTTTGTATATAAAAACCACATTTTCTTAATCCATTCATTGGTTGTAAGTATATGGGATGTTTCCAAAGTTTGGTTATTGTGAATAGTGCTGCAATAGACATGGGTGTGCAAGTGGCTCTATCATATTCTGGCTTACATTTCTTCAGGCATATGCTCTTATCAGAGATGCTATTTTTTCTCCAATACATGTTTTGGGCTCCTTTGTCAAAATCGAATGACTGTATCTTTGTGAACTTGTGTATGGGTTTTCTATTCTGTTCCATTGGTCCTCATGTCTTTTTGTTTTAACCAGTACCATGTTGTTTTTTCATTGCTATGGCTCTGTAGTATAGTTTGAAGTCAGGTATTGTGATACCTCCAGCATTGCTCTTTTGGCTCATGATTGCTTTGACTATTGTCTCTTGTGCTCCCATATGAACTTTAGGATTGATTTTTCTTTTTATGAAGAATGTCATTGGAGTTTTGATGGAGATTACATTGAACAAATGGATTGTTTTCAGTAGTACAGCCATTTTCACAATATTAAAGAAAGATGATTTCTTTCTTCAGTGATTCATAGTTTTTCATTATATAGGTCTTTCACTTCCTTTAGTAAATTTATTCTTAGGTATTTTAATTTTTTGATACTATTGTGAATGGTATTGTTTTCCTGATTTCATTCTCGGACTGTTCATTGTGTATAAAAATGTTACTGATTTTCGCATATTGATTTTGTATCCTGCTACTTTACTAAACATTTGTATGCACTCTAAGAGTTTTTTGGGTCTGTCAGGGATAATTTGACTTCTTCCCTCACTATTTGAATACTTTTTATTCCTTTCTTCTGTCTTATTGCTTTGGCATGAATTCCAGTATTATATTAAATAAGAGTGGGGAGAATGGACAACCTTGTATCATTCCTGACTTTAGAGGAAATGGTTTCAGTTTTCCCCTGTTTATTATGATGTTGGCTATAGGTTTGTTCTAGATAGTGTTTGTAATGTTGAGGTATGTTCCTTCCATTCCTAGCTTCTTCAGAGCTTTATCATGAATGGATGTTGAATTTTGTTGAAGGCTTTTTCTACATCTATTGAGATGATGATGTGGATTTTGTCTTTGACTCTGTTTATGTGTTGTATTACATTTGTTTTCCATGTGTTGTATTATCCTTTCATCTCTGAAAAAAAATTACATGATCATGGTGTATGATCTTTTTAATGTATTATTAAGTTCAATTAGCAAGTACTTTATTGAGAACTTTTGTATCTATTTTCATCAGGGATGCTGGACTATAACTTTCATTTTTTTGAGGTATCTTTATCTGGTTTTGGTATTAGGGTAATACTGGCTTCACAGAATGAATTTGGTAGTGTCCTTCCCTTTGTAATAATGTATGGAATAGTTTGAGGAGCATTGGTGTTAGTTCTTCTTTAAAGGTCTGGTAGAATTCAGCAGTGAACCCGTGTATATCTGGACTTTTCTTTGGAGGTTCTTTAAAACTATCTCAATCTCATTTCCTGTTATAGATCGCTATAAGTTGCTTATGTCCGCTTGGTTCATTTTTAGTGAGTCACATGTTTCAAGAAATTTTTCTATTTCTTCTTGATTTTCCAGTTTGCTAGAGTATAGGTTCTCAAAATATACCATATGATCTTTTGAATATCATTGGTGTCTGTCATAATATCTCCCTTTTTATCTCTGATTTTATTAATTTGGGCCTTTCCCTTTTTGCTTTTGGTTAATTGGCTAAAGTTTGTTGATCCTGTTTATTTTTTCAAAGAATAAGCTTTTGTTTCATTGATACTTATGGTCTCCAATTTATTAACTGTTGCCCTGATTTTTATAATTTCTTTCCATCCATTATGGTAATTGGTTTGTTCTTGTCTTCCAAGATTTTGAGGCACATCACCAGACTGTTTATTTGAGATCTCTCTAATTTTCTGATGTGGATTGGCTATAAACTTCTCTCTTAAGACTGTCTTGCTGTGTCCCACATGTTCTGGGAAGTTTTGTTCTCTTTTTCATTTGAATCTAGGAATTTCTTAATTTCTTCCATGACCTATTGATCATTCAAAAATTTGTTGTTCTACCTCCATGGGTTTGAGTGGTTTCTGTGGATTTCTTTTCCATTGGTTTCTAATTTTATTCCATTAAGGTGTGCTATGATACAGGGATCTATTTATCTTTTTTTGTATTTGTTGACATTTGCTTTATGACACAGGATGTGATATATTTTGGAGAATGTTCCATGAGCTACTGAGAAAAATGTGTAATCTGCTGCTGTAGGAAGGAGTACTCTATACATGTGTGTTAAGACCATTTTATCCATAGCATTGTTTAGTTCTAAGATATTTTTGTTAATTTTTTTGTCTGAATGCTCTGTCTGTTGATGAGAGTAAGGTGTTAAGAACCTCCACTGTTATTGTATCTGGACCTATCTGTTCCTTTAAGCTCAGAAGTGTTTGTTTTATGAACTTGGGAGCAACAGTATTTGATGCATATATATTTATAATAGTTATACCTTCTTGCTAGATTGTTCCCATTTTGGTATGTAGTGACTTTTCCCATCTCTTCTGACTCATTTTTGTTTAAAATCTGCTCTGTCTGACATGAGAATACTTATTCTTGTTTCCTTTTGATGTTTGCATGCCTGACATATCTTTTTCCAATCTTTCACTTTTAGTTTGTGTGTGTCTTTGTGAGGTGTATTTCTTATAGATAACAGATTGTTGGATCTTGCTTTTGGATCCAGTCAGACAATCTGTGTCTTATGATTTTGTTTACATTGAGGGTTATGTGCTTCTATTGTTTTTTTTTTCCCAGATTAAGTCTTGTGTTGATTGTTTTTACTTCTGGCTTTGTTCCGTTTTGGGTTTTGCTGGTTTACTGAGTTGATCATACTTGCTACTTTCCTAGCTCTTGTAGGTTTGTCAATTCCCCTTTTGAGTTTTATTTTTTCCTTAGCTTTTCATATTTGTGAATTTTATATTCTCTTCTATGTGAGTTATTCCTTTGAGCAGGCTTTGTAATGCAGGTTTGATGGACATGACTGCTTTTAGCTAGTTAATGGAGCTACTTTTGTTAGATAAGATGGGGTCACTGTCTTCTGGGCCTTTTGATGGTTTTCAGATTGCCCAGGTAGAACCTCTCCCTCTTAGTGTCTGCTTTTTGTGGCAGTCATCCATGTAGGCACTGACCTCTCAGTTGGTGCAGCCTTGGTCCTTTGTTTTTGAAATTGACCTTAGATAATAGAGCAGTTATCCCCAGATAGGGCAGGGTTGTTGACCTCTGGGGTTTTTGCTGCTTTTCAGATCATCCCAGTCACAACCTCTCCCTTTCTATGTCCACTACTGGTGGCAGTCCCCCACATAGACCCTGGGAGTCCCAGAACTTCCTGGGCTGTGGTTTTTCAAATTCCCTAGGTTACTAAATCTCAAAGCTCCTCTGCTTACAGACCACCTGAAAGCAGTTTTGGTACCTGAGCTCTGCCTGTAAGGGCTAGGCACTTTGTTTTAGAAAATTTTCACATGTAGAAAGGGTGGGGACACCAACACTGAACTTTTCCCATCCTGAACTCCCTTTAATTTCCCAGCTCACCCTAAGTCAAGGCCTGTCCCCCTCTATAAGCCTGTTGTGGTAACCCACTTTGATATACTGTGGCAGGTGCCTCAAGGTGTGCTGTGCTGTGATTGCTTCTTGTTTTAACTCCCTCTCTCTCTGCAATTCAGTCTTGATCAGGAGGCTCTCTCTCAAGGTGACTTCTTGCCATCATTCTCTGAGGTATGAGAAATGAAATGTCTTGTCTTATGCTGGCCCATCATGCTGGGAAGTCACTGTCCCATCAAATCCCAACATTGGGGTTAGGGTTTGTGGGTGGTGTAGTTTTTGTTCCACAGCTAGGTCTGCCAATCTGTTGCAGAGGTTGCTTGTCTTACCTTGAGGTGTAGGCTTCAGCTCTACATCCACCTCCTCCCTCAGTGGGGCCAGAGTGGCAAACTGTTTCCTCATTCACTCTGTCACATTTTTATTTGCTGTTTGTAGTGAAAGTGATAGCAAAGTTTATTTGGAAAATAATATACTTTTGTTTTCCTTGTGGGACTGGTGTTTGAAATCATTTTAAAAATTAGATTTTTGAATCTTTGTCTGACATTTCTATCATTTCAGTACCTTTGGGTTCATTTGTGGAAGAGTTATAAACTTTTGAAGGAGTCATATTGTCTTGACTTTTCATATTTTTTGTGTTTGTAAGTTGTGATTTGTTGGGGTGAAAATTCCTTCCTATTTTATGCAGGAGTCTTCTTAGTGAGAGCATTCTCTTGAGGGTTCACTCTCCAGTACCACTTAAACAACAGAAAACAAACAGCAACATAATATAAATGTTATCTAGATAGCAAGAAGTAGGAAAAAAGAATACTCAAGGAAGATAGGAATGGAAAAAAATTATAGTGGTTTTGGGGAATAGCTACAACCTTAAAAAGAAATTCAAATATGCTTTGACTATAAAAAATATGGATGTAAATATCTAAACTCTCTATTTCATTTGCTATATGGTTTCACCTCCTATATATTAAGCCAGTAAGTATCCTGAAAGTATAGACACTGACACATAAGAAAATAATATGATTGCTGTCTTTGTCTACAGTCTGGTCTACAGTATGTATCAATAGCTCTTTGGGGAAGAAAAGTAGATCTTTACCATTAGTCAAGACATACTCACTTGTGAACATTTCTGGGCTACTCTGGCTTTTCTGACCTTTGGTAAGCATATTATGCCACAGCAGTATTCTTTACTTCCTCATCCAAAAGAGGAAGCCGTGAATCACCACCGAGTCAGTCAATTGTTGCTATGGATGCCATCCTGTTTAGCTATGCCAGTTTCCTCACCATGGTAGCCAGTATGCATCTGCTTCTTTCTCAGCTTCTTTGCACAATTCCTTTTCTAGTTAGGATGGTAGGATTTAAAATATTTGATTACTAACGTTTTCCTATTCCTTACTATTCTATTGTTACATGCCAGTTTGAAGTGTTTTGGGCCAGTGTTGAGGGTCCTTGCATTCACAAGCCAGGGAACTGGCTCATGAGACAGCTGATTGGTTTGTGAGCCAAAGCTGGTATACAAAGTAAGATTTATTAGAGAAAAAGGAAAGGCTATAGCTAGAGCAGTGCAGCAGAGCCTGGAAACCAGTAGCTCCCTGCTCAGGTAAAGGTTGGGGTTTTTATGGACATTTTAAACTCTGGGTTAGGTGGGCTCTTTTCATTGCCTGTGGATTCATGGGCTTTCTTATATGAACTGGTTTATTTTGCCTCTTATTAGGGGAGAGGAAAGAATCGAGAGCATTTTCTATCAGCCCTGTGACAGATCTATCAGACCCTGTATCTCCTCTTTAGAATGCAGAAATGCAGATTTACAACTCCTTCTCAGGATGCAGGAATGCAGATCTATAACTCCTCAGGATGCAGGAATGTTACTGCTATCCATGGGGGATGGGATACTCACTCATCTGCCTTAGGTCTCCAGACCCAACAAGTCTCCCCTCTGAGACAAGTACCCAACTGCTATTGGGAAGAGGGGTGATGACTCATCTAGCTGTTTCATGCTAGCAATAGGGTGATGGGGATAGGGGTCATGGTACTTGTCTCAGGTGTTGACCAGTGTAGTCTCCAGGGGCTGCTGATAGAACTGGATGGAGGGCTCATGCATAGGCAGAGGTGAGTATCCCTTGACTAAGTGCTGGAGTTTGATCTGTTGGACCTGTTGAGATATGAATCTGGAGAGAGGATTTATTATGCAGGGCCCAAATAGGAATATTAGAAGGATTATAAAAAGGGGTCTGGCAAGGGCTGCATATCTAGGGATCAAGATTTTGCAAAATCCTGTAACTCCCAAGAAAGTTCTAAGCTGCTTTATGGTCTGGTGGAATGGGAAATGGAGGATTGGGTTGATATGCTCATGACTCAGGGAGCAGTTCTGTCCCTTTAAGATCATACCTGGGTAGGTGACCTGAGGGAAGCATAATTGAGCTTTTTCCTTGGAGACTTTGTATCCCCAGGAGGCCAGAAAGTTTAAAAGGAACCCAGTTGCCCTGGAGATGAGGGGCTCTGTGTCTCCACACAGAAGTAAGTCATCAACATACTGAAGAAGGGTGGCCTCTGGGCAGTGCCAATCTAATAAGTATCTGATTAGGGCCTGGGATGAGGGCTGTCTCTAAACTCTTGTGGCAAAACTGTCCAAGTTAGTTGTTGTGAAGGGTTAGTGGGAATCTTCAAAGGCAAAAAGAGGCTGATTGTCAGGATGCAGAGGAATGCAAAAGAAAGCGTCCTTTAAATTCAGTACAGAGTAATATTGGGATTTTGAGGGTATTTGAACCAATACAGTATAGGGATTGGGAAAAATTAGGTGGAGGGGATTGACTGCTTCATTAATGAGCCAGAGGTCTTGAGTCAACCTCCATTTGTTTGGCCCCTTGTGGACAGTAAAAATAGAGGTATTGTAGGGGCTGGAGAAACTAATTAGTAGCCCTTGATTTTTTAAAGGAATTTATGATAGGTAAGAGGTCTTGTTGTCCCTCAGGCTTGAGGGCATACTGTTTTTGATTTGGAAATTGTGAGGGATCTTTGAGTTTTATTTGAATTTGGAGGGCCACTTTGGCTCATCCTACAGTTATTCCACCAGTCAACACTGTGGGATTTACTTGTTTCTGAAGAAGGGGGCAGCAGAGATAGTCACCTGGGGGAAAGTAGAATTTCAGCCTTTAGTTGAGATAGTAAATCCTGTCCCAGCAGGGGCACTGGAGTTTCAGGGACTATGTGGAAAGAGTGACAGAAGTGGAGGTCTCCCCAAGAGCAGGCCAGAGGTCAAGTAAAATAGTACTCTAGGGGCTGGCCAGATATGCCCCAAATGATAACCTTGTTATTGGACTGGGGACCAGGAGAAAATGGTAAGATAGAGAAACAGGCTCCACTGTCCAGGAGGGAAATGACCTTTCACTTCTGTACTATTATGGCTACCTGAGGTTCCTCAACATTGATGTTAAGAAGTGGAGCCTGGACATGAGGCCCTGGAACCCATCAATCCATAAGGTGTGGCACCCCACTTTCCATCTGGAGATGGAGGCACTTAGACCTCCAGTGGTTACCTTTGCAGAGAGGGCAGGGTCCTGATGGGGGCCAAGGCTGTTCCCCTTTCGGACATTCTCTGCAGAAGTGCCCATCCTGTCCACAATGGTAGCAAGCTCAGTTCCCGTTGGTTGGGGCACTCCCTGACAGGTGTGATGAGGTCATGGTGCTTATCTTTTTCTCTCTTTTTCGTAATGTCCTGGTTATAGTATACAGGCATGGCTAATTGCATTAGTTTGTCCATTGATTTTTCCCATAGACTTTTGGAGTCTTCTACATATATCTGTGGCTGACTGTGTTAGAAATTTATCTTTGAGGAGAACCTCTCCCACCTGTGACTCTGGGTCCACTGTGGTATGTTTTCTGATAGCATCCCTAAGACACTGTAGAAAGGTAAGGGGGTTTTCATCAGGGCCTTGTTGTACTACAGTCACCTGGGAATAGTTTAGAGCTTTCACTTTGGCCCTTTTTAGCCCTTCCACTATAAGATGGATGAAGTGGTATTGACACCGTTCATCCTGCTCACCATTTTGGTCCAAACGTGGATCTGCCAAGGGGACTGCCTGTGCCCCTGTGTGTATAGGCATTTCATATCCTCATTTTCAGGTGCCACAGGTATTGGAGCTCATTGTAGATGGAAATTGTCTCTAACCTGAATGGTTTAGGCTAGGAACCATTGCTTTTCTAATGAGGAAAGAGTCTGGTAGAAGCATAATTTCCCTCCATGCCAATTCAAAGGTTTGGATCACAGAGATAAAGGCTTGGATGTATTGGTCTGGGGCATCAGTATAGCTACCCAGATCTTTTAAGATCTCCCTTAGATTTGATAACTGGAAGGAGACATAGACTTGCCCTCTTCCTACCACTGCCTCTTGAAGGGTAAAAATCCATTAGGAAGTTCTGAATATTGGGGTGGCTTAGAAGGTAGGGCACAGTGTGGAGCAGTAGGGACAGGCTGTGTCATTGGTAAGGGGCTTTTCTGGTCTTCCTTCCCCATGTTTATCCTATGACTTACAAAGAATGGCCAGTGTTTGATTATCTAGACAGCAATTATGGAGCCATTCTGGGTGGTCTTGGAGATAAAAGAAAAGCTGTATATAGTCCACTTTTCCTCCTTTTTACAGAAAAGGTCTAATTAGAGTATGATATTATAATTTAAGGAACCATCTGAAGGCCTTGGTCACCCAGGGGATATTGAGGCCATGTCTCAATACAAAGAAAGATGAGGTTTTTTTTTTCTTGAGATTAATAGGGTCAAGGTCCTGCCAACATTTCAATAGACAGGCTTGGGAACAGAGGTCAGAAGACTGGAAGGGGCAGGTCCCATCTAGAAAAACTTGTCAGACTCCCCTTTTGTCCGTGTCTTGACTGGGGATCAGATCTAACTAACGATAGCAGGTGTCCCTGTCTTGTGACTTCCTTCCACCATCCATGACCAGGACCGAAAGAAGTGACTGGTCGGAATAGGCCACCTTACCAAGGCAGTGAGAGAAAAAAGTCAAGGATCTTACCTTTTAGCCAAAACCAGGCAGCCTCTTCAACAAAGGGATGCGTCACCTGGAGAGGTGCCTGTAGGGTTAGAGAAGGGCACTCAGAGGGATGCCCCAAGGCAATCACAGTGCCACAGGGACAACTAATGTTAATATTTTGAGGAAAAAAAATTTTTATGCTGAGGCCAAAAGTATAGGAAATTTTAGATGAGAAGTTTAGAGACCATCGCAATGCCCATTTTTGCTGTTCCTGGAAGGTTACATTAGTGCTTTTTGGGACCATAACCTTAAGAATTTGCTTAGCTTCCATGGATTATTTAAACTCAACCTTCATTTAAATTTGATTCTTATCTGGACACTGACTTTCTCATACAGTTTTTATTTTTCATGATATTGTAATTGCCTTTCCTTGAATAACCTGTTATACCTTTGATCTTCAGTCCTTCCAACTGTTCTATTCCATGGTCTGCTCAGTGCCCTCTTTCTGCTGCTCCACACTGGACATTATTCTTTAGGTCTTTCTCAGTTGTCATCCAAGCACTTTGCTTCCTGGGTTTTGTGTTTTCAATATGCTGATTTCATGGAACCATGACTTCCTTTTTGTCCTTTTGGGTATAACTCTTTGTCTATAAACGAATGTGCAAGAAATTCCAAAATTTAAATAAAAGTAAATCTGATTCAAAGACCTGGACATGCTATCCTAGTAGGGAATTCAACCTTAGTCATTCTGGGGCTCCTTTCTCCTCATTGTAGTTGCATGAAGATTTAGGAAGTATGTGTATTGCCCAGCCAAAATGAGAAGGGCTCATGACTTTCAGTGTGTCAGAGTCACCAGTGATCGTTCCATGTTCAGCATGGGTTCTGCGTGAGTCTGTTCATTTTGGGGAACCTGACAGGGTGCAGGATTCATGTTCTAAAGCTATGGAAATGCAATGACTTTGTTCCCACCTGAGTCTTTGAAAATCTCCCCTCTGCCTCCTTATTTTCTCTTCATCCCAATCATTTCAAGTACGTCAATTTTCTGACAATCAAAGGGGGAATGCTATGGTTTGTTACAAGTCATTTTTTTGGGGAGGGAGCAGTACTGGGGTGTGAAACTCAGGGCCTTGTGCTTGCTAGGCAAGTGCTCTACCATTTGAGCCATGTCCCCAGCTTCTTTGTTTCAGTAATTTTTAGACAAAGTCTTATGTTTTTGCCTAAGCCAGTCTTGGACCATGATCTTCCTACCCTTATCTTCTCCATAGCCAGGATTATAAGCATGCACCACCACCTGGCTTATTAACTTTTAACTTTAACTTTTTTTGCCCAGACTGGCCTCAGATGGCATTCCTCCCAGTCTCTACCACTAGAGTAACTGAGGTTACAGGCATGGACTATCATGCTTAGCCTCAGATAAATACATTTTAATAGTCATGGTATGACAGGAGTCAGCATCATTCTGACACTGAGCCCCTGAGAAGCTGAGGTCTGTTTCTGTCAAATCATGTTTTCCTCACAGAATCCATGGCTTATTTATCCAGGAATGCTCTAGCTTGTCTTTATAGTTACAGTAGACAGGGGTACATAAGCTAATGTTTTTCTTCTATGACTTGGTCCTCTGAAATTACTGCTAAAATTTGGATTGCCTTTCTCTTCAAATTTCTTATTAATAACTCATCATTTCATTAGAAAGCATTTAAAATTTTTTGTGTAGACATAAAATTAATCATTTGCTTAAAAACTGGCAATTTCTTGTGAAGAGATTCAATTTTTGAAACTAGGGATGGATTTATGCCCAACCTCAATCTGTGACTTGGTCTTCCATTTTAAGTAACAAGTTACAAAGTGCAGAGATGGACTTTAAAGTAGTGAATTCAACTATGATATACTATGAGAACTTTGAAAAAACCCAATGTACCCCCAGTACAACAATAATAAAAAAAGTATAATTCACATAATCTTTTTTTTTTTTAAAGTAGGGTTTGACACATCGTGTCCACAAGAGGGCACTCCCTTCTTATTTAGCATTTACATTGCATTTATTCTTTCTCTAAATTACAAGCCATTCTTTTGCATTTTATTTTCCTTGTTACCCTGGTTGAAATCGTTCTAAAGTAAAACAATCCCTTCCCAATAAAACAAATCAAAGATATTAAGAAAATGAGGACCATCTTCTTAGTTAAAATAACGGACACAAGCCACGTAGAGTTGTGGAGTTCTCCAGGATTTTATAAAATGCATAAAAAGTGTATGTATGTTTATCTTTTGGAGTAACATTGATGAAAGAAGTAATTTTAATAAGGTTTATAAAGAGCTTGCTGTGTATAATTATAAACCACTAACTTAATTAATTAGGAGATGCTAATTGCTGATTGCAAAAGGTAAATGTGGATTCTTTCTGAGGATGATAAGAAGTGACATTAAGGGCTTGACAATAAAGAAAGGAATAAAATTTAAAAGAGAGAGAGAGAGAGAGAAAGAGAGAGAGAGAGAGAGCTAAACTGGGTGCCACTGGTTCACATCTGTAATCCTAGTTACTTAGGAGGCTGAGACTGGGAAGATCATGGTTCTAGGCCAGCCCAGGCAAACACACACACACACACACACACACACACACACACACGTTCAAAAGTTTACTAACCCCATTTCAATGGAAAAAAGTTACAAGTGGTGATAAGCCTATCATCCCAGCTATAGTGGGAAGATCGTGGTCAAGGCCAGCTTGGGCAAAAAACAAGACTCTATCTCCAAATTAACCAGAACAAAAAGGGCTGGCAGAGTGGTTGAAATGGTAGAGTACCCGCCTAGCAAGCATGAAGCCCTGATTTCAAAGCCCCCTACCATCGACAGAGAGAGAGAGAGAGAGAGAGAGAGAGAGAGAGAGAGAGAGAGCGTGAAAGACTTATCTAATGGAAAAGGAATTGGTTGTTACGGAACAAATATCCAGTATTATCACTGACATTCAAGTTGAAGAATGAAATTTAAAGGACCTTCATTAATAAAGATAGTGGTATCTTATTTATATGATTATTCAGTTTTAAAACTATTTTTATGGAATCTTGTCTTCACACAGCAACTGTGATATTAGCAGGCAGGTGTCATTCTATAGAGGCGGACATTTTGTTATACAGAAGTTAAAAAGGTTAAAGTAATTCACTCTGTTTTTTGATTTTTGAAACTGTGTTTAGTGCATTTGAAGTGTTTTTTAGTTAAAGGGGTACTAAATTAAAAGAGCATCTGCTTCAGGTTTTAAAACCAACAGTAAAACAACTCACCCGTACTTCCCAAAAAACCCCCAAACCAAAACAAAGCAAAATACTTTCAATTTAATACTTGATTTCTTTGCAGAGTGGAACAGTGGACCTTTTCTGGTATCTGAGATGGTTTCCTGAGGAGACTTTGTCTGAGTATGTATATTCTCTGTCATAAAGTTTAATCCTTTCCTATTTACATTTTCCACTACACAATTAAGTACATATATAAAGCTTAGAAGTTAGTCACTAGAGTTGTTTCTAACTCACAAAAAAGTATATAGTTTAAGATGAAACTCAGGCATCAAGGTGTGAGACCCAGGGTAGAAAGTAGAGGACAGATACGGAGCTAGAAAGCAAAATTCAATAAACATTGGGTTTCCATACACATTCCTACTGTATGAGGTGGTTGAGGAATACACCGCTATGCATAATGCACTGTACTTAGATGTCAAGGACTTAGCCTCTATTAATGTTGGAAATATAAATTCTGATATAAGTAGAAATAATTGAATAGCATGTGTCTTGGAAGAGGTTAAGAGAAATTGAGATCATTTGTTAATAGAGAGTAAGAAGAAGGAATTAATATTTTAAAATATCTACTAGTGAAATAAAATAGATAATATTGACAGCATATTAATAGACATAATTCAATTCTAAGTTTATTAAGAAATAAACAGAAGTTTAAAATGCCACGTTTCTTGGACTGGAGGTATGGTTCAAGCGATAGGGCACCTGCTTTGCAAGCACAAAGCAGAGTTCAAATCCCAGTTCCACCAAAAAAAAATAGTAAATAAATAAAATGCTATATTTCTTGAGGCTGTGTACATGTGCTACATATTTGAAAATTAATTTCTTTAAAAATTTAAACAGTAATAATAGCTAATTGATGTGGTTGATATTTGAAACACTTCAAAAACATCTATCAGCTGACGTGAATGATTCTAAAAATTGGTGCTGTATTTAAAGGTATTATAAAGTATCAATGCCATAGGTTTAATTAATTTATAATTTATAATTTCAATTAAAATTTCAAATATATGTACTTATTTTTCTACTTATTTAGTAGAGGTGCACCAAAAGTGTATTCATGTATCTATACTTGCCTGGGTGCTAGTCCCAAAAACTGTCAGACAAGCTTCCACTCCTTTTATGCTCTTCTCTCTGAAGTCCACATAACTCACAGCCTCTTTGAGGGCTTGCTTGACCATGACCTTTTCACTGAGGCTTATGCAGACCAATCTATCTAAAATTATACCTGTCCCACCCCTGGCACTCCCATTCCCATTTGTACTACACTGTTTTTTTCCATTGCTCTCATCCTCTTTTACCAAATTGTGGGGTTACTTATTTATACAATTTTCATTAATTGCTTGATCTCGTCCCTCTAGAATGTAATGCCTTTTTGGGCAGTGACTTTTGTCTCTTTTGTTCCCTGTGTTCTCTATAAGAATCTAGATCTGTGTTCTTCAACACTGTAGTCTCTAGTCACTTGTAGCTATTTAGATTTAAATTAACCAAAATTAAATACAATTAAAATTAATTTTCCTATCCTACTAGCTGTATTTCAAGTGGTCTTATGTGGTTAGTGGTGTCTGTCACATAACAGGTGACCAACGTATATTTTAGAACAAGTGAATGCCGAATGATTAAATGTTATAATAAACATTTGGAGAAAGTGAAGGCAAAATAAAATATCAGCTCATGGAATAAATATTTTAGACATGAGAATAAATACAAGTTTATCAAAAATTATTGCAGATAAGTCTGTAGTTATTAAGCCATGGAGCTTGACCATAATGGTGCAGTAATAATTTCATAACTCTCTTAGTTTCTGAATTGAAAAAACATCACTTTTAAAGAGACCTATAGAGGACCAAGATATCTTTTGAGTTTCTCACTTTCTTCTAACACTGAAGGAAAGAAAGGAAGGGAGGAAGGTAGCAGGGAGAAAGGGAGGGAGGGAAGAAAGGCAGTATAGAAGGAAGGGAGAAAGAAAGAACAACAAAGTTCAAGTCTACATCCAGCTACTTGATGATATTCCATAAGATGAAGTCAAACACAGATTTTGGCAATATTCTTAAACAGAAGCAGAACATTCACAGAGGGTACTGCAATGCAAGATTGCAACCATTTCATTACTCAGGCAAGAAAGAGTGATCTGCTTGAAAAATAATTTATTTTTGTACAGAAATTAGACTGATAGTTATTTCTACTCTTAATCATCACTAATGACATCAGACAATCTATTTAGGTTGGCACTTTTCATATGATTTAGTGTTTTTCTCTCTTCCAGCAATATTGTTATCTAACTCATTTGCTTCATCTGATAGCATTCTTCCAAAACCACGTATTTCTTGTATACCAGAGTCAGTAAGGCCATTCTGAGGTCTGATCTTCTAGGATTATAAGGAAGCCTGTGCTAATCTTTTTTATTAACATATTTGACTAATTCCTCATTTTGCAGTACTTTCTGCTCAGTTTCCATGTGTGAACTCTTGGCTTATTTTTTACCTGGTTGTTAAGTTTAACAACTGATGCAAGTAAGTCTTTTAGTCTTTCCTGTTATTGGAACATAACTGACTTCCAGAATTACTTGTCTTATCAGTTCTTGTATCTCTTATTAATAACAGATATTTTATAAATACCTATGGCTGTAAATGTACATACTCTCCATAGAAGAAACTAATACATATTAATACACATAATTGTGATGCCTCTGCCTATTGAAATCCATTAAAATGAATAAAGACTTTAATGTGTATTCATAGTTCATGTCATATAAATTATTTCCTTTGTGAATCATTGTGAATTTTTTGTGGTTCTAGAGTTTGAACTCGGGGCTTCATGCTTGTAAGGCAAGGCACCCTACCACTTGAGCCACACCTCCAGCCCAGAATCATGGATTTTTATATATTTAAGTATTTCCAGTTAATCATCAAAGTGAAAGAAATTATTTTCTACCTAATTATTTAAAGTTGTCCCTGACAAGTTGTCCAGTTTACCTTTTATTTGCAATAAAGATTGTGTCTTTACCACAGAATCTCAACTTCTTGTTTTCTTTCTTTCTTTTCCTTTTTTGCTTTATTAAGCCTATCGTCTAGGAAGACCTTAGAGAACTTTCTAGACTGTAGTTTCTCTCATGTTTTTGCAATCATGCTTGTGTTCTGAAAACAACAGAATATCCCACATCTATCTTATTTCTTGCTCTAAGCAGGATTCGTATATCTTGTAGGAGTCCTAAATCTCTTTAATAAGAATAAATGTTACCTTAGGCAAAAATATGGTTTGAGGTTTGTATATAACAGTTTATGGGAAAGTGCTGTTGAAGCTACTGAAATGCTTTTTTGTGTAGTGATAGTGCTGGAAAAAATATATAGAAAAATTTATTATTTTATCTCCTCTCATTCCCAAATTAACATGTCAAAGTAGTTTTTCACTTAAGATCACTATATATATATGTATATATATATGCACTTATATATAAAGTAATATTGTAGTTTAAGGACAAATGCAGGTAAAAGGCTATATTCTGGAAATGACTTTAAGAAGGCTCTCTAAGCTGCAGGGTACTTGTCTTAGTCATCTTGGACACTATAACAAAGTATCATAGATGGTGAGCAAATAACATTTATTTCTCACGGTTGTGGAGGGTGCAAGTACAAGAAGAGCAGGGTCAGATTCTAGTAAGAGCCCTCCTCCAGGCTTGGAGATGACTGTTTTCTTGGGGTATTCTCACATAGCAGAGAGGAAAAGAGAGAGAGAAAGGGGGAGTGGGAGGAGAGGGAGGAAGATCAAGCAGAAACTTTCTGATCAGTTCTAAGAGTGCTAAATCTATCATAATTTACCTCCCAAAGATACCACCTCCAAATACTATTAGAGACTCAGTTAGGATTTCAAAAAATAAATCTTGGAGACACACATTCCCTCCTCAGCAATACCACAAGTGAAGTCGGGACCCTGATGATATCTTTATTACAGAATCCTATATTTTCTTTGCCTTACAAAATCTGTTTTTCTTACTTGGAAAGATCTTGGGATTTAGTCAACTGTTCCACTCCCTCTCCTTCACATTTAAAACATATGATGAATACACAAGTACATGTTAGAGCTTTTGCTCATTGTCCACATTGTCTTTTGCCATTTTGGGCACATTTCAAAGAACTTTCTAGGGCAGAAACTCTCTTTTTTCTTACCTCAAGTATGTAACTGCCTTTTAAAATATGATACCTAGGAAAAGAGAAAGATGAAGGGATATTTATTAAATTTTTTTTAGGCATACTAGTTTATTTTAGAGCATGGCTAAACGCTTTGTCTAAACAAAAACTGATTGAGAAATTTTACATGACACACCAGGGAATTCAGCATACTTATGGAAGTTCCTAGTCACTGTTTTTTGGGTACTGCTTTCTCAATTTCCTTTTTCTTCTTTGCCCCATCTGTCAGAGTGAATCAAAGGAAACCCCAACTTTTGAAAAGACTTCCTTTTTGGAGTTATCTTTCTTATACAGAGAAGTTTCTAATATAATTCTAATTGATTCTTGTTCAATCTCAAGTATTTCTGAGCAGATATCTCTATTCACAGAAATATACACCTTGGGGAAAAATAGAGGTTTCTGGTTCCTCATAACCACTAGACAACAGGCGAATAAACACATGATGGGTCTGGAAGAACTTCAGAGTAAACGTGAGTACTTCTCCTTTCACTTTTAAAGAAGCAGATGGAATTAGGGATAAGATTTTAAAATATGATTTGACAGCTGCAGTGATGATGGAAGATGGTGGTGATGGGATGAAGGGGTGGAAGAAAATGAGGATGGCCTTGGTAGAAAAGAAGGACATGGATTCAAATAAGTTGAGTAACAGACACTTCCTTATAGAATCTAGATTATTCCAAGTGAGGAAATAAAGTATATAAAAGAGATATAAAGTGGAAAAAATAGAGTAATTTGAGAACATTACTTTCAAGGGCAGAGAGTGAGGAAGATAAAGAAAACATGTTGACTTGGGTTCATGATGTATAGGTTCTATCTGTTTTTATATTTGACTTAAGGAACACCAGTGGATTTGTATCATGAGAAAATTAAAAAAAGCTTTTTGAGAAATATATAGAATGCATGCAGAAATATATAAGATTAGAATTAAAGTTTCACTTCATCTCATCAACCCACCATGGCAAACTTCAATAGGGTTATGTTGCACGTGGTCCTAAAAAAACACCTTTTTATGGAACACTGTGCCTCAAGTGATTTTTTTTAATACTGTTATGTGCTGATATACATGATTGTTTAATTTGCTTTGTAGGTTTTTATTATATAAATTCATCACAATTTAGAATTTCTTCTATTGATAATTATTAAGCTCCAGTGATTTTTCTGTTTCTCAAAGTACTGCAATGAATTTCCTTTCATATAAATAAGCTCTGTGATTTCTGTAGGACAGAATTGAAACTTTTATAGCAAATGTAATGCAGTTAAAGCTGATAAATGCCACTTAGTTGATATTTTTTAAAAGTTTCTCTAATTTACAATCTTAGCAACAGCATTTATTTCTTTACCAGGAGTACTTAGCCCTTTCCAGTACTGTATTTTTCAATTTACTTTCTTTTAGAATCTATGTGAGAAAACATGCCACAGTATTTCAGTTTATAGTTCCCTGATTGAGCATACTTTTATTTCATTAATGGCTTTTGATAATTTCAGCATGTTAAATTTTCAGAAAATTTCCCACTGAAAATTGCTCAGTTTTCTAACTGATGTTTGAAATTCTTTATATGGTCTGGATACTAATATTGTAACAAGAATTTTCTTCCCTGTATTCCCTATTTTTACACTGTGTTAGAGAGAAGCTTTAATTTTTATGTACCCAAGTTACCGATCTTTTATGGCTTTTGGGCTTTGCATCTTGCTTATTGTAACCCTTCTTGTTCCAAAATTATGAAAACAAGTTTACATTTTTCTTTGTTATTATTTACCAGTAAGCTTTAAAGTTGATTTTTTTCAGAGGAATTATTTAAGTTTTCCTCGGGGTCTAAAATACTTAGGGTGCTCTTATATTTTGTTTGCTCCTTGATAGACTTGGTTTTCTTACACCTTTGTGGTAGAAAGGAAAGTAACCTATTCTATCTTTTTTCTTTTCTCCTAACATAAGGAAGCCAGTATTCCCAGTTTATCCCTTGGGCCCTTGCTACTGTTTGCATCTCACTTCTCAGCGCCTGTTTTATTGCAAGTTGTTTGGGTGAGTTATTATCCAAAGTGGAACTCTTCTTGAATTTTTTTCCCTAACAACTTTCATAAAGTTGCCCTACTGCTATCTTGATTTTTCATCTTTTGCTATCTTGGATCAAAGTCTATCAAGGGCCACATTTTTAAAGTAAGGTATATGCAGCAAAAAACCAACTTTTAGATGGACTGGCTTGAATTGGCAAAGGAAAACTAATCTTCCATTTCTCCCTCCCTTCATCCCTCCCTACCTCCCTCTTTCCCTCCTTCCTCCTTTCCCTCCTTCCCTCTCTCCTTTCCTTCTCTTCCTCCTTCCAAAAAAAACCCACTTCATTGAGGTATTATTGGCATATAAAATGTTTTTAACTGTTTAATGTAGGTATCATTAAGATTGGGGATGGATACACACTCATGAAACCATCACCGCATCAAAGCCATAGGAAGACTTGTTCTTTCTGATATCAAGACCTAAGATAAAGTTATTATAATTAAAGTAATGCTGAACAGGTACAAGACAAAGAAACTGAAGGAAAGAATATAGAGCTTTTTTTTTTTTATAGATCCTGCAGATGTAAATTCTTTATATAAAAACAGAGGGGGCTGTTGTAGTTATGGAAAAAAGACAGTTTTATTCAATTAGTGTTGGAGAGCCCATTGATTATCTATGTTTAAGAAATGAAATTTGAGCTCCTGCTCAAAACTTTGTAGAATTATCCCAGTGTTCACCCAAATTCTTTACTCTCAATAGAAATTTTGATAGAAAAATATACTTGAAATCATATGCATTAAGTTTGTAAAATTTCCCGTGTAAAGCACGGGATAAATAAAAATACTACTTTTCAACAAGTTCACCTGGACCTGGAAAAAGGAACTGCATAGGAAGAAAAGAAAATGCAGGGGCTGTATGTACTAGGGCAAGGGAAAGGTCAGGGAGATGGGATCCCAACTTCCCTAACTAAGTGGTTTTGTAGGGAAAGAAAACTAATTTTTTCCCTTCCTTGACAGTGACTCATCACAACTTTATACGTTGTAAGGGACGAATGGAAATCTTCAAGTTCCCAGAGCACCACAGGAAGCTAACATGCATCAGAGAAGAGCCAGAACTGAGACGCACAGGTAGCAGAGAGATAAGAGCATTACTTTCTCATTTCCATTTCCATTCAAATTTGTAATTTAATTTAAAGAGTATCAGTAGTAAACCAGGAGCGAGTAAAGTAACATAAAATGAGACTTGGGTACAACAAGAGTAAACATTAAGTAAATTGGGATAGAATTATTTCTCATGACTGTAGTCAGTTGAATGACTAGAAAATATAATCACACACTTAGGTGCTTTTTGTTTTTAGTGCTGGAGATCAGACCCAGGGTGTTGCGTGTGCCAGGCAAGCGCTCTGCCGCTGAGCTACATCCAAAGCTCTTGGTTTTTTTTTTTCCAATTTTTATTTTATTTTGTTTTATTTTTTAAATGTTTTTTTTTCATTTTTCTTTTATTATTCATATGTGCATACAAGGCTTGGTTCATTTCTCCCCCCTGCCCCCACCCCCTCCCTTACCACCCACTCCACCCCCTCCCGCTCACCCCCCTCAATACCCAGCAGAAACTATTTTGCCCTTATCTCTAATTTTGTTGTAGAGAGAGTATAAGCAATAATAGGAAGGAACAAGGGGTTTTGCTGGTTGAGATAAGGATAGCTATACAGGGCATTGACTCACATTGATTTCCTGTGCGTGGGTGTTACCTTCTAGGTTAATTCTTTTTGATCTAACCTTTTCTCTAGTACCTGGTCCCCTTTTCCTATTGGCCTCAGTTGCTTTTAAGGTATCTGCTTTAGTTTCTCTGCGTTAAGGGCAACAAATGCTAGCTAGTTTTTTAGGTGTCTTACCTATCCTCACCCCTCCCTTGTGTGCTCTCGCTTTTATCATGTGCTCATAGTCCAATCCCCTTGTTGTGTTTGCCCTTGATCTAATGTCCACATATGAGGGAGAACATACGATTTTTGGTCTTTTGGGCCAGGCTAACCTCACTCAGAATGATGTTCTCCAATTCCATCCATTTATCAGCGAATGATAACATTTCGTTCTTCTTCATGGCTGCATAAAATTCCATTGTGTATAGATACCACATTTTCTTAATCCATTCGTCAGTGCTGGGGCATCTTGGCTGTTTCCATAACTTGGCTATTGTGAATAGTGCTGCAATAAACATGGATGTGCAGGTGCCTCTGGAGTAACAGTCTTTTGGGTATATCCCCAAGAAGCTCTTGGTTTTTGGAGACAGGCTTTGTAGCTCAAGCTGGCCTGAAGCTTGCTATATAGCTAGGTTGTCCTTGACTTTGTAATCCTCCTGCCTTTGACACCTGAGTATTGTGATTGCAGAGATTCATCACCACTGTAGATTGTGGGCTGCTTCTAACATCTGAAAACACTAGCATTTTATTCAAATTTTCCTTGATCCAGATGTATCATAAGGACAGTTTCTGCTTGGAATATATGCTTTTTCTAAGATGTCTTTATTTCTTGTTATTCTGGAATTTGTAAAGTCTCATTTGGGAGAATGGAGAAATTCTTCAGATTCAGCAGATTCTTTGTTTCTTTCAGATAAAAAAATCCTTCACAAAACTTTGCTATAGAAACACTTTATTTTTAATTTTTCAAAAAAAATTGTGGTGCTAAAGATCAAACCCAGGGCTTTGCACATATTAGGCAAACACTCTGTCACTGGGCTATATCTTGAGCCCTGAGCCTTTCATTTTAAATATGAAAGTAAAGAGATGAAAAAACGATTAGGTCATCTATGAGACTATAATCCAGTTTTCTCTTGGCCACTCCATCATTTAGATATTTCTATTTAGAAGATATTTAGACTTGGAATTTTCAGAATTCCAAGAGAGGGGATTGGGAGCCAATGATATTAGTAATTCTGGTATTAGTTCCACTAATGTTAATTAGATACTAAGTAGTAAGAGATGAAATACTCCCTTGTAAGCAATTTACATTTTCATTTCCACCTTAGGGGGTACCTGGAATTGTTGTCCTGTTGACTGGAGGGCCTTCCAGTCCAACTGCTATTTTTCTCTTAATGACAACAAGACGTGGGCTGAGAGTCAAAGGAACTGCTCAGGGATGGGAGCTCACCTGGTGACCATCAACACAGAAGCCGAGCAGGTGTGTTGGGAGCTCACACCATTTCTCTGTTTCTTTAAATTTTTGCTGAGAAAGTGTATCTCTGCACTGCCATGCCTCTGTGCCTTTGCTTTACCTATCCATATGCTTAGAAAGCCTTCTTGTCCCTTCCTGTTTTTATTATTCTCCATCCCCCTCACCTCCCCTCTCCTCATCTTTCCTTTCTTCCCCTTTTGTGATTTTTCAACTATGTTTTTCATAATTGCAGTGTCTGATAGACATTGCAGTATAATTTACCAAATAGTTATATGGTAATCATTTGGTTATAATGCTTTCTATAGAAAACAAACACATAGAATTATGTGTTGATATATTCATCTAAGAGAATACACACATAAAATGATATATATTTTATGGGTGAAAACATAAGTACTTTATATTTTGGAAAATTAGCCGTTTTTCTTACATGATCAACTTTTTTTGGACTTCCCCAATTTTGTTTATGTATTGCTTCCCCCAGAAAACTATCCCAACCACCTTCCCTACTCCCCCCCTGCTTATTCTAAGTTGGAGGTACTGTTGTGGCTCTTTGGGCACAGTGAGAGCACAGTGTTTTCTCTGGTGTACTGTTCCACCTCTTCCATTGATTCTTACTTGGTGGAGGGATGGGAGCATACTTGAGTCATCTTTGCATCTCTAATGTCCTGGGAAGAGCCAGGCACACCAGATAGGATTTGATAAATGTTTGGTGAGTATAGGGAATAAATAAGTGGTTAATCAGGACAGAAATAGCTTCTTAGGATAAAGTATAAGAAAATAGTTCAGCTGTAAGATTCAAATTCTAAATAAAAGTAAATCTTAAGGTAAATTCAATTCTTCAAAAGCTGAAATTTGTCTTCTCAGGTCCTATATTTCATATATGTACCATGACTCAGCTTCTACTCTTTTCTTGGTCACCAGAGTTTCTTTGAGGATTCTGTCATTATGTCTTTGCAATCTCTAGACTTGCAGACTCTTCAATAAAATGGAATTTAATGAAATATACAAAAAGGCAGTTTTAAAAACAAGTCTCTTAAAAATCCAATCTTATTAAGTATGTGTTAAGAAGGTTGCAAGTATGATCTCACTTAATCTTCACAGTAACTCTGTGAAGTAGTCAAGTTGTCTTTTTTGGAGATGAGAAAACTGGGGAATTGGTGACATTCAAAAGTACTTATTAACATTATAATCAGGATTTGAAAACAGACCAATCTGATGCCAAAGTTTTTACAACTTATTTGACTTCTTTCCTCTTTCTCAACATAACAGCCATCATCTAAGTGCAAATATATTTATGAAAACTTTTATTTTGTGTGCAGAACTTCACAACAAAGTTTTTGGATAGACGATTTTCATATTTCCTGGGACTTACATATGAGAAAATCGAAGGTCAGTGGCAGTGGGTGGACCAGACACCCCTTGACCCGCACATGGCGTGAGTATACTGATTGGGGCGAAGAACATTTGCAGGGAGGGTAGAAGTGGTGCCAGAATTCATTTTAGAGCGGAACACCCCAACATAAAAGTATTTTCTCAGAGTAGAGCACTGTGGGTTGAGTAACCTCTACAAACTATGTCTCCACCGCAGAATAATGCTATAACTTCAGTGAAATTTGCAGTATTCTTATTTGTACAATGTTGGTGAAACAATGGATGGTATAGGAGTGATATGAAAAAAATGTCCTTGAATTTGACATTTAGATAAATAACCTCATAAGGGTTAAAAATTATTTTTGAAACAATTATAACCTGATGATTTTTGTCTAATACGAATATAATACAAAAACCATATGTGTAATTTAAAATATTCTAGTAGCCACATTAAGCAAGTAAAAAGAAACAGGAGAAATTTATCTTAATAATGTATTAATAATTAATCATTAATAATGATTCAGTCCAGTACATCCAATGCTTATTTCATTATGTAATCAATATAATATTATTACCAACATATTTTGCATGTTTTTTGTATTATCTTTGAAATATAGTGTGCACTTAACACTCAAAATGATCACAACTCTTTTTTTATTATCCATCTTTAAAAAATTTTATTAGCATATTATTGTTGTAATGGAGTTACATTGTAACATTTACAAAAGTGCTTATAGTATATCTTATTTAAATTCACCATCTATATCATTCTCTTTTATCCCCCCTCCTCTATTCTTATAATGGTTTCAATAGGTCTCATTTTTCCATTTACATACATGAGTACATAATATATCCACCATATTCACCCTCCTACACCCTTTCCTTATATCGTCCCCCCCACAACTGGTACCAACCTCCAGACAGGATCTGCGTTACTTTCCTGACCACTGTGTGTTTGTGTGTGTGTGTGTGTGTGTGTGTGTGTGTGTGTGTGTTTTAACATTTATTTACATGTGTATACATTGCCACCTCTCCCCTCCCACCCCACCCCTGCTTCCAGGCAGAACCTGTTCTGCCCTCTCATTCTCCAATTTTGTTGAAGAGAAAACATAAAAGATAATAAGAAAGACATAGCATTTTTGCCAGTTTGAGATAAAGATATGTATGCAGAGAGATTCCTAGCATTGCTTCCATGCACTTGTATATTACAACCCACATTGATTCATCTCTACCAGACCTCTTCACTACTTCCTGATCCCCTTCCCATAATGGCCTCTGCCAGTTTAAGATTACTATATTCACTTGTCTACAGTGGACACATCAACCATATTCAAGTTTTAGGTTTCCTTCCCTTTCCCTATTTCTTCCGTGCGCATTCTCCCATAGTGTGTGATCCATGTCTGATAATGATCACAGCTCTTTTATTGCTCTAAATTATTCCCTAGGGGCATTTTCTCAGGATTGTCACTGGATATCTACACCTCTAAATATCTCTATATAATTTATAGATACATATTTTTTTTTCAGATTCTGGCATGCAAATGAACCCAACAACTTTCAGGAAGAAAATTGTGTTGTCCTTGTTTATCAGCAAAATAAATGGGCCTGGAATGATTTTCCTTGTAACTTGGAATCAAGTAGGATATGTAAGATACCCAGAGCAGTATTCAACTAGAAACCTATGACGCAGTCCCTGTGATGCAGACAGAAAAGATGAATCTATTAGACTATTTATGCATCACTGAAATAGAGAGAATGTGCTGGGCCACAGAGCATTTTCTGTCATGGTGGCCTTATTTATTTTTATTCAGTTTATTCAAGCTTGTTGTGTGTTTAAGATAATGTGGTTTTACAGGATGTTTTGGTGGAAGGAATCATTCTGTGAGAACCAGCTTTGTTTATATTTGCTTTCTTAGTAGTATTTCAAGGTATTTACTTTTCAGTTGGTGTGCACTGATTATGTATGTAACACAGTGGCTTGCATAATGCAATTTCTTTGTCATTTTTCTCTTCCTAATTCTTAGCTGTTAAAATTCAAAAGTAGGATACTCATTTTTTAACCCAAGTATCACAAACAGTTTAAAATTTCCAGCAGTGTTATTGTTTAATGCTTAATTTTCAGATCTTTAAATTAATTCCATAGTCATTATACTGACATTCTGAAGGTGAAAATTTCCAGAACAATGATAATGAATAGTTCTAACTTATGGTATTGTGCAAGTAGATAAAAAGTATGCATATCTTTAAATTTTTCCTTTTAACTCCACTCTACATGTCTTCTCAAAGCAGGCAGTCTCAAGTTGACTTTTTTAGTGGAAAATCCCATTAAAGGATAGTTTAACCAAAATTCTTCACTTCTAAAGCTGAGGAGACAAAAATCTTAGAAAATTAAAGGTCTTAATTTGTTTGGCTTGTTCACTAGAGAGTGCCTGTAATTACAGGAAAATTAACGAGGATAAATTAGCTAACAGCTAAAATTTCTTAAGTTTTTGTAGGTTTATTGTAGTGGCATTTTCTTTTTTAATTTGAATCAGAAAATCACATCTTAAGTCGTTTATATAAATTGTTAAAATGTTTCAGAGCTATGAAGCGGCAGCTCTAGATACCAAGGATGTCACTGCTTTGACAACTTACAAGTACTAAGTATGTGGTATTAGTGGTGAAATAGTCACAGCCAACTTCCGCAAAATATGGTGGTATGGTCTCTTAAAAATTTTAATTTGCTGATGTTTCTTACATCTAGGCTGAAAATTTTAAGCAAGAGTTTTTTCTTTTCATTTTTTGTGGTACTGGGGTTTGAACTCAGGGTCTAGACCTTGAGTCACTCCAATAGTCCTTTTTTAGTAATAGGTTTTCTTGAGATAAGGTCTCATGAACTATTTGCCTGGGCTGGCTTTGAACTGCAATCCTCCTGATCTCTGCCTCCTGAATAGCTAGGATAATAGGTGTGAGCCACTGGTGCCCAGTTGATCAAGAAAGAGATTTTAAAAATAACTTCTCTACCACTATTTTAAAAAAACGGTATGTAATTTTAAACTAATTTATTGATTTTTCTGAGCTTGGAGTATTGATATTTGGTTATGTGTAGTGAAGTATGTGTGGTGTGTGTATGTGAATGTCTGATTCTTTTAACTGAAGTGGGACTAAGTAACTTTAAATTGTGCTCATCATATTCATTGAGTTACATGGCACAAAACCTGTTGAAATAATGTGCAAATGCTAAAGGGCATTGCATAGTTAATATTGTCCATTTCAATTTGTATAGAGCTGTAGATAGGTAGAGAATCATTGTCAATAAAAATGTTATCTCTCTGTGATTTCATTCACCTGTGTCTGCATCTGTACCAAGAACCTGTTTCTCTCAATGTTGACCACCTCTCACCAACTCCAAAGCCATCATCATACCCAAGCTACCCTCTCTCTCAACTGGATGAATGCAGTGGCCTTTGGATTGCTTTCTCTGTTTCCACCCTTCGTCCCTTTCAGGCTCTTTTCAACTCGCATGGCACTTTTATCCTTCATCATTTTTTAACAATAGCTGGCAGTAACTTAATAAAAAAAGACTCTTTGTTATTTTAGAACATTATGGTGGCCTTAAAGCTTGAAATGCTTAAACACTTTAAAATTTAAAGTTTTTATTTGTTGAAAAGTAGTGTATATATGTTTAAAAAAAGCAGAGTCAACATAATAAATGTATAATATAAATCTCTCTTCCATCTTGAACTCCAGACCTCTAGTACCTCTTCACAATAAATATGATTATCAGTTTCTCATTTATATTCTCATATATGATTGTATACTATATGTAATTATATCTAGTACATAGAAAGTGTATGGTATACATGCTATACTATGCACAAATGTATAACTATGTTATGTACTACATATGATACAAATATATCTTATATATGTTTCTATGTTACAAACATATATAGATGCACAATTTTTGCACTCATAGTAACATTATGTACTTCTTTTTTTGCTTAATAGTTTGGAAATTATTATTTACCTTGCTCCTTATAAACGAATATTGTTTTATTTATTGTATCATAATTAAATATGTTAAAGTTAAAAAATAATCTCCTTTATATCATAAAAATCATCAAAATAATGAGTACAAAACAAACCCAAGAAAGAAATCATAGCTCAGATCTGGAATGGAAGACATTGTTCCAAGCAAGACTTTTATTTATTTATTTATTTATTAGTTTTTTAGGAGTCTTATGTACTTCTATCATATTCCCATCCTTTCACCCTCTCCTTTTCCTCTACTAGTCATCTAAACAGTCCCTCTTTTACAATTATATTATATTGTATATGAGCAAAAATGTGATATTTGTCTTTCTGAGCTTGACTTACCTTGCTCAGCATGATGATCTCCAGTTCCATCCATTTTCCTGCAAACAGCATAATTTCATTCTTCTTTTTGATGTACAGTACTCCATTGTATATATTTACCACATTTTCTTTATCCATTCATCAGTTATTGGGTACCTATTCCCAATAGGCTGATTCCATAGCTTGGTTGTTATAAATAGTGCTGCAATAAGCATGGGTGTGCAGATAGCTCTATGTAAGTGCTGACTTACATTCCTCTGGATATATGTCCAAGAGTGGTATAGCAGGATCTTTTGGCAGTTCTATTTTTTAGTTTTTTAAGGAGCCTCCATATACTGATTTCCATAGTAGCTGCACTAATTTATATTCCCATCAACTGTGTGTAAGTGTTCCTTCCCCCCTTCATCTTTGCCAGCATTTGTTGTTATAACCATTAGAGAAGAACTGTATTTGTATACGTACAAAGTTTGCAAATCTAATAATATAATTAATCACATCAATATTACAAACAGATGCTTAAGTGTTGTCTTAGTTCATTTCTGTGGTGTCACACAAGGTAATGTATAAAGAAAAAGGTTTATTTAGCTTACAGCTAAAAGTGAGGCTGAAAGTCCAAGTTCAGGTGGCCCCATGAGTTCAGTCTCTAGTGAGGGCCCTCTGGCTAATCACAATGTAGTGGATGGCACCTTGGTGGGAACACATGTGAGATAGGGAGAATAGTCACGTAGCCAGATGGGAAGTAAGAGGGATTCAGGGCCAGCTCACTCGTGTTATTACAACCCACTCTTTTGGAAACTGACTGAGGTCTCATGAAAACCACATTAGTCCCTTCCAAGGGCAGTTCCCTCAATGACCTAATTAATTCCCATTAGCCTCCTCCCTCTTAAAGGTTCCAAAGCCTCTCACATTGCCACTTTGGAGACCAACCTTCCAGAATATGAAACTTTGAGGGCACCACACCCAAACCATAGTGAGCATCATCTAATGAAATCAGCAAGCCACTTTGTCACATTCAATAAATAAGGAAGAAAATTAAATTTCTGGAGAACATCTCCCCTAAACCTGTAGGAACTGTCATTTTTTAAAATTCGTATGTGCATACAATGTCTGGGACATTTCTCCTCCCTTCCCCCACCCCTCCCTTACCCCCCCCCCCCGCCACCCCCTCCCTTGGAACTGTCATTCTTAATGGTAAACCATTACAAGCATTCTCTTTAAAGCCCAGAACAAAACAAGGTGCACACTGCAGCAGTTATGGTTGTCCTATGAAACAAAAGACTAGAAAGGTAAAAAACAAAACTGTCATTACTTCTAGACCAGAGTTGTCCAAAAGAAGCATAAGGCAAGCCAAATATGTAAGCTGCCTATATTTAAAATTTCAGTAACCATACAAAAAAATAGAAAAGAATAGGTGAAATTACTGTAACAATCTATTTTATTCAAATCAACTAACCCAAAATAGTAACATTTAATCATGTAATCAACATAAAGTCATTAGTGGAACATTTAATTTTTTTCAAATTATATTCTAAAACTCTGATATATATTTTATAGTTCCAGCATTTCTTAACTAAGATAATGCTGAATAGCCCCATCGGTAGTGACAGATAGATTGGACAGCTCAGTTATATAGAGAGTACAATTATTTATGTAGAAAATGTAAGGGGCTGATGCACAAGTGAAAAAAATAGGAGAGTTTAGCAATGTTTCTGGATAAGTTATCAATACATAAAGCTCAATAATATGATGCTCTGAAAAAGGACACTGCACCATGTTTTATTTTTGTTATTATTGTAGTATTTTATCATATGATTGTTATACTGGGGGACATTCTAACATTCACAAAAATGCTTACAATGTATCTTAGTTAAATTCACCCATCACTCTCCTTTATCCCTCCTCCCCCATTCTTAGAATAGTTTGAACAAGTCTCATTTTTCCATTTTCATTCATTATATTTTCACCCTCCTACACCCTTTCCTTATGTTCTACCCCCTCCCATTGGTACTAACCCCCCAAGAGAGGTCCTGTTTTACCTTTCTGAAGGACATGTATTTTAAAATAAAGTATTGTACTAATTGCAGCAATAAAACAATAAGACACCCAAGAAGAAAGTTGAACAAATGTATAAATTTTCTGTAGAAAATTTTAAACTTGGTGCAGGACGCGAAAGCTGGCTTGCACAATCTCTGCCTCCCTACCCTGCACTGTGTAACCTGTGCCAACCCCACCCTATCTTCCCCTGTGCCTGGCTACCCTTCTACCCAGTCCTCCTGCTTGGGTTTTCACACTCACACTCAGCCTCTTCACCTGTAGGTGTTCTCCCCATGTCTCAGATTTTGATACTAGGGCCAGGTGGCTCCTTCACCAGGATGCTCTGCTGAAAGAAAGGAGCAAGAACATTTTATATGAATCTAATTTTTTCCTTACAACAGAGAGACCTTTTAGGAAATAGCTTCATGGGGTAATCTGTAAAGCATATAAAATTCTTGAAGTTCAATCTTTTAATTTCACTTCATTTTTTTCATTTGTTAAATTCATGGAAAATTAAATTTAATATTTTAAAGTATCATGTGTTCTATGATTCATTTCTAATTGTAAGTCAATGTGTGCTTGTGTGTATACGGAAATATTTTTCAAACTCTTGTGGTTCCATCCTTCAATCTAACTCTTCAAGTTGTAGGTAAGAAAAGTACTTTTTCTTCACCAAAGGCAAGGTTCATAGATGAAGCCACTGTTATAGAAGACAGATTAACAGGAGAAAAGCATACAAATTTTATATGTTTTACAGAGAAATCTATGTGTATTTTATGGTAAGCCTGATAAAGAGGTGGATAATTCTGGAAAAATGTGATTTAACAAACAAAGTTTGGTCTACTGGTAATAAACTGAGGAACTTAGCAAGGCCTGTTTGCTCAGATTCTTCCTGGCTTCTTCCCTGCAGATATACCGCAGATACCACTCACATGATGGTCTTCAGCAGAGAAGGGGGGCAGCTCAGAAGGTGGCCTTCCTTGATTTTATGGCCTGCATTAGGGAAGAAAGACCAGGGAAAGGCAAGAGTGAACTTCTTGGAAATTGAAAAAATTTCCTTATTTTGGGCTAGACTGTCCTATACCTCATCAAAATCACAGTTTTCTGGAATGATGCTCAACTGATGTTCATGGTAACAATTTCTATAATCTGGGTTTCAATTTTTTCCATCTTTATATTCTCAAACTCTGTAGGAGTTTTTTGATAATGAAAATGTATAATTTTTTTTGCTAGTATTGAGTTTTGAGCTGAGGGCCTCATGCTTGCTAGGAAAGTGCTCTACCTCTTGAGCCCCATCCTAAGCTCTAAAAATGTATAATTTTTATAAAAAGCAGAAGAGAGATTTTTCTTTTTAAAAAATTAGTGGCCTATATGGTAATATTTAAATCTCAGTAGTGGTTTATTCTGAGAGCATGTTTGAGAATATAAATGGTTAATTAGTGTTTTACTTTTTTTGCCACTTTGTTGGTTTTCTGGTAGCAAAGTGGTTAAATCTTTGTGTAATGTCACCTATGCAACATTATATTTTAAAAGTTTATATTCAGTGATTTACTTCCCCAAAAGACTTCTCTCTCTCTTTCTTTCTGCCTCATACTTGCTACCACTTGAGCCATACCTCCAATGCTTTTTGTATTACTTTGTTTTTGTTTATCAGATAGGGTTACACGCTTTTACCCTGGGGCCAGTCTCAGATAACAGTTTTTCACCTCTGCCTCCCAAGTAGCTGGAATTATAGGTGTAAGCAACCATGCCTGGTCCTTCATGTGTCTTTCAATATAAAAACAAAACTTTTTAGTCACCTGTAGTGAAATACATATGAATAAACAATGTTCATCTGTCTTCCAATATTCCCTCATTGCTAATTATGATTTGTTTATTTTTGTTTTATCATTTTTACATTTACACACAAGTGTATACATTGTTTGGACCACCTCCCCCAACCTCTATCCCTGTACCCCACTTCAAGGCAGAACTTGTTTTGCCCTCTTGTTCTCTGATTTTGGGGAAGAGAAACCATAAGATATAATAAGAAAGACATAGCATTTTGATAGTTTGAGATAAAGACAGATATCCAGAGCCATTCCTACTATTGCTTCCATACACATGTGTATTACAACCCACATTGGCTCATGACTGCTAGACATCTTTACTACTTTCTGGTTCCCTTCCCACAGCAGCCTCTGCCAGTTTAAAATTACTATATTCACTCCTTTACAGTGAGCACATCAACCACATTCAAGTTTTAGGTTTCCTTTCCTTTCCCTATTTCTCTTGTGTGTGTTCTACCCTTAGCGTGTGACCCATGTCCAATAATATTACTGCATTTGTTTTAGGTGTAAAGTCCACATATGAGGGAGAACATACAATTTTTGGCCTTCTGAGCCTGGCTAACTTCGCTTAAGATAATGTTCTCTAGTTCCATCAACTTGCTTGGGAATGACAAAATATCTTTGTGGCTAATAAAATTCCATTGTGTATAAATACCTCTTATCTTAATCCATTTGTTGGTAGTGGGGCATCTTGGCTGTTTCCATAGCTTGGCTATTGTGAGTAGTGCTGCAATAAACATGGGTGTGCAGGTGCCTTTGGAATAACCTGAGTTGCAATCCTTCCAGTATATACCTAGGAGGGGTATTGCTGGATCATATGGCAGACCTATGTTTAGTTTTTTAAGAAGCCTCCATATTGTTTTCCAAAGTGGTTGTGCTAGCTTAAATTCCAACCAGCAGTGTATGAGGGTTCCCTTTTTCCCACATCCTCACCAACGTTTATTCTTGGAGGTGTTCTTGATGCTAGCTATTCTAACAGGAGTGAGGTAGAATCTTAGTGAGGTTTTGATTTGCATTTCCTTTATGGTCAGGGATGGTGAGCATTTTTTCATGAGTTTTTTGGCCATTTGGATGTCTTCCTTTGAAAAAGTTCTGTTTAGTTCAGTTGCCCACTTCTTTATTGGCTCATTGATTTTTTGGGTAGTTTAGATTTTTGAGATCCCTATATATTCCGGTTGTCAGTCCTTTGTCTGATGTATAACCAGCAAATATTTTCTCCCACTTTCTGGGTGGTCTCTTCAATTCAGAGGCATTTTCTTTTGTTGGGAAGAAGCTTTTTAATTTCATGTAGTCCCATACTTTCTCTTAGCTGCTGAGCTGCTGGAGTTCTACTGAGGAAGTCCTTGCCTATACCTATTGCTTCCAGAGAATCTTCTTGCTCTTTTGTGTACGAACTGCAAGGTTTTAGGTCTGATATTATGGTCCTTAATCCACTTTGAGTTGATACTAATACAGGGTGAAAGGCATGGATCTATTTTCAGTTTTCTGCAGACAGATAATCACTTTTCCCAGCAACATTTGTTAAAGAGGCTGTCTTTTCTCCAACATATGTTTTTGGAAATTTTGTCAAAAATAAGGTGGGCATTGCTGGGTGAATTCATATCTGGGTCCTCTGTTCTGTTCCACTGGTATTCATATCTGCTTTTGTGCCAGTACCATGCTGTTTTTATTGCTATGGCTCTGTAGTATAGTTTGAAGTCAGGTAATGTGATACCTCCAGCATTGCTCTTTTTGTTCAGTATTGGTCTTGAATATTTATGTTCTTTTATGTTTCCAAATGAATTTTTGGGTAGATTTTTCAATCTCTGTGATGAATGTCCTTGGGATTTTGATGGGAATTACATTGAATGTGTAGTCTGCTTTTGGTACCATAGCCATTTTTGCTATGTTTTTAAAAATTCATTTATTCATATGTGCATACATTGCTTGGGCCATTTCTCCCAGCCACCCCACTCATCCCCTCCTTCTGCCCCTGTTCTGCCTTTTCTCTAATTTTGTTGAAGAGCAGACATAAGCAATAATAAGAAAGACGTAGCATTTTTGCTTGTTGAGATAAGGGTAGCTATACAGACAGATTCCTAGCATTGCTTCCATGCACAAGTGTATTACAACCTGCACTGATTTCATCTCTACCTGACCTCTTCACTATTTCCCGGTCACCTTCCTATATTGACCTCTGTCGTTTTAAGGTTACTATATTACCTCCTCTGCAGTGGGCACGTCAAACACTTTCAAGTTTGGGTTTCCTGCCTATTCCCATTCCTCCCATATGTGCTCCAAGTCCAACAACATTGCTGCATCTGCCCTAGATCTAAAGTCTGCATAGGAGGGAGAACATACGATTTTTGGTTTTCTGAGCCTGGATAACCTCACTCAGAATGATATTCTCCAGTTCCATCCATTTACTTGCTAATGATAAGATTTCATTCTTCTTCGTGTCTGAGTAAAACTCCATCGTGTATAAATACATTTTCTTAATCAATTCATCAGTAGTGGGGCATCTGGGTTGTTTCCATAACTTGGCTATTGTGAATAGGGCTGCAATAAACATGGGTGTGCAGGTGCCTGAGAGTAACTTTGTTGCACTCCTTTGGGTACATCCCCAGGAGGATTGCTGGATCTTGGCAGATCTATGTTTAGATTTTTAAGAAGCCTCCATACTGTTTTCCAGAGTGATTGCACCAGCTTGCATTCCCACCAGTAGTGTACGAGGGTTCCTTTATCCCCACATCCTCGCCAACACCAGCTGTTGGTGGTGTTTTTGATAATAGCTTGTTTTTGATTCTACCAATCTATGAGCATGGGAGATCTTTCCACCTCTGTAGTCTTCCTTGGTCTCTTTGTTCAGGGGTTTGTAGTTCTCCCTGTGGAGGTCGTTCACATCCTTTGTTAAGTTTACTCCTAGGTATTTGATTTTTTTTGAAGATATTGTAAATGGAATTGTTTCCATATATTCTTTCTCAATTTGTTCATTATTGGTGTATAAAAAAGCTAATGATTTTTGTAAGTTGACTTTTTATTCTACCACTTTGCTGTAGCTGTTTATGATGTGTACGAGTTTTTGGGTAGAGTTTTTTTGGTCTTTAAGGTATAGGTCATGTTGTGTGCAAATAAGGATATTTTGGCAGTTTCTTTACCTATTTGTATTCCTTTTACTTCTTCTTATTGATAATTGCTCTGGCTAGGAATCCCAGTACTACGTTGAATAGAAGTAGGGATAGTGGTCATCCTTGTCTCCTTCCTGTTTTTAAGGGAAATGGTTTCAGTTTTTCCCATTAAGATGTTGGCTATAGGTTTGTCAATATAGCCTTTACAATGTTGAGGTAATTCCTTCCATTCCTAGTTTTCTTAGAACTTTTATCATGAAGTGGTGTTGGATCTTGTTGAAGGATGTTTCTGCATCTATTGAGATGATCAGGTGGTTTTTGTCTTTGCTTCTGTTAATGTGGTTTATTACATTTATTGATTTTCGTATGTTGAACCACCCCTGCATCCCTGGGATGAAGCCTGCTTGGTTGTGGCAAATGATCTTTCTGATGTGTTGTTGGATTTGGTTTGCCATTATTTTATTGAACCAGATCTTTGTTTCAGATTCTTTGTATATTTTTTTCTATTTCATTAATTTCGGCCCTTAATTTTATCATTTCTCTCCTTTTGCTTATTTTGGGTTATGCTTGTTCTTGTTTTTCTAGGAGTTTGAGACATAGTATCAGGTCGTTTATTTGAAAACTTTCTGTCTTTTTTAAAATTTCTTTTATTCATATGTGCATACAATGTTTGGGTCATTTCTCCCTCTTTCTCCCCCACCCCCTCACTACAAGGCAGAAACTATTTTTCTCTTTTCTCTAATTTTGTTGAACAGAGAGTATAAGCAATAATAGGAAGGACCAAGGGTTTTTGCTGGTTGAGATAAGGATAGCTATACAGGACATTGACTCACATTGATTTCCTGTGCGTGGGTGTTACCTTCTAGGTTAATTCTTTTTGATCTAACCTTTTCTCTAGTACCTGTTCCCCTTTTCCTATTGGCCTCAGTTGCTTTAAGGTATCTGCTTTAGTTTCTCTGCGTTAAGGGCAACAAAGATGTCTTACCTATCCTCACCCCTCCCTTGTGTGCTCTCGCTTTTATCATGTGCTCATAGTCCAATCCCCTTGTTGTATTTGCCCTTGATCTAATGGCCACATATGAGGGAGAACATACGATTTTTGGTTTTTTGAGCTGGCTAACCTCACTCAGAATGATGTTCTCCAATTCCATCCATTTACCAGCGAATGATAACATTTCGTTCTGCATAAAATTCCATTGTGTATAGATACCACATTTTCTTAATCCATTCGTCTGTGCTGGGGCATCTTGGCTGTTTCCATAACTTGGCTATTGTGAATAGTGCCGCAATAAACATGGATGTGCAGGTGCCTCGGGAGTAACAGTCTTTTGGGTATACCCCAAGAGTGGTATTGCTGGATCAAATGGTAGATCGATGTCTAGCTTTTTAAGTAGCCTCCAAATTTTTTTCCAGAGTGGTTGTACTAGTCTACATTCCCACCAACAGTGTAAGAGGGTTCCTTTTTCCCCGCATCCTCGCCAACACAGGTTGTTGTTGGTGTTGCTGATGATGGCTATTCTAACAGGGGTGAGGTGGAATCTTAGTGTGGTTTTAATTTGCATTTCCTTTATTGCTAGAGATGGTGAGCATTTTTTCATGTGTTTTCTGGCCATTTGAATTTCTTCTTTTGAGAAAGTTCTGTTTAGTTCACATGCCCATTTCTTTATTGGTTCATTAGTTTTGGGAGAATTTAGTTTTTTCAGTTCCCTGTATATTCTGGTTATCAGTCCTTTGTCTGATGTATAATTGGCAAATATTTTCTCCCACTCTGTGGGTGTTCTCTTCAGTTTAGAGACCATTTCTTTTGATGAACAGAAGCTTTTTAGTTTTATGAGGTCCCATTTATCTATGCTATCTCTTAGTTGCTGTGCTGCTGGGGTTTCGTTGAGAAAGTTCTTACCTATACCTACTAACTCCAGAGTATTTCCTACTCTTTCTTGTATCAACTTAAGAGTTTGGGGTCTGATATTAAGATCCTTGATCCATTTTGAGTTAATCTTGGTATAGGGTGATATACATGGATCTAGTTTCAGTTTTTTGCAGACTGCTAAGCAGTTTTCCCAGCAGTTTTTGTTGAAGAGGCTGCTATTTCTCCATCGTATATTTTTAGCTCCTTTGTCAAAGATAAGTTGCTTATAGTTGTGTGGCTTCATATCTGGATCCTCTATTCTGTTCCACTGGTCTTCATGTCTGTTTTTGTGCCAGTACCATGCTGTTTTTATTGTCATTGCTTTGTAATATAGTTTGAAGTCAGGTATTGTGATACCTCCTGCATTGTTCTTTTGACTGAGTATTGCCTTGGCTATTCGTGGCCTCTTGTGTTTCCATATAAATTTCACAGTAGATTTTTCAATCTCTTTAATGAATGTCATTGGAATTTTGATGGGAATTGCATTAAACATGTAGAGTACTTTGGGGAGTATCGACATTTTTACTATGTTGATTCTACCAATCCATGAGCATGGGAGATCTCTCCAATTTCTATAGTCTTCCTCAATCTCTTTCTTCAGAAGTGTATAGTTTTCCTTGTAGAGGTCTTTCACATCTTTTGTTAGGTTTACACCTAGGTATTTGATTTTTTTTGAGGCTATTGTAAATGGAATTGTTTTCATACATTCTTTTTCCGTTTGCTCATTGTTAGTGTATAGAAATGCTAATGATTTTTCTATGTTGATTTTATATCCTGCTACCTTGCTATAGCTATTGATGATGTCTAGAAGTTTCTGAGTAGAGTTTTTTGGGTCTTTAAGGTATAGGATCATGTCATCTGCAAATAGGGATATTTTGACAGTTTCTTTACCTATTTGTATTCCTTTTATTCCTTCTTCTTGCCTAATTGCTCTGGCTAGGAATTCCAGTACTATGTTGAATAGGAGTGGAGATAGTGGGCATCGTTGTCTGGTTCCTGATTTTAGAGGGAATGGTTTTAGTTTTTCTCCATTAAGTATAATGCTGGCTGTAGGTTTGTCATATATAGCTTTTATAATGTTGAGGAACTTTCCTTCTATTCCTAGTTTTCTTAGAGCTTTTATCATGAAATGATGTTGGATCTTATCAAAGGCTTTTTCTGCATCTATTGAGATGATCAAGTGGTTTTTGTCTTTGCTTCTGTTAATGTGGTTTATTACGTTTATTGATTTTCGTATGTTGAACCACCCCTGCATCCCTGGGATGAAGGCTACCTGGTCGTGGTGAATAATCTTTTTGATGTGTTGCTGAATTCGGTTTGCCATTATTTTGTTGAGGATTTTTGCATCAATGTTCATTAAGGAGATTGGCCTATAGTTCTCCTTTTTGGAGGTGTCTTTGCCTGGTTTTGGGATAAGTGTAATACTGGCTTCATAAAATGTGTTCGGCAGTTTTCCTTCCCTTTCTATTTCATGGAACAGTTTAAGGATGGTTGGTATCAGTTCTTCTTTAAAGGTCTGATAGAATTCAGCAGAGAATCCATCAGGTCCTGGACTTTTCTTTTTTGGGGAGACTCTTGATTGCTGCTTCAATTTCATTTTGTGTTATAGGTCTATTCAGGTGATTAATTTCCTCTTGGTTCAGTTTTGGATTATCATATGTATCTAGAAATCTGTCCATTTCTTTTAGATTTTCAAATTTATTTGAATATAGGTTCTCAAAGTAGTCTCTGATGATTTCCTGGACTTCCATGGTGTTTGTTGTTATCTCCCCTTTTGCATTCCTAATTCTACTAATTTGGGTTTTTTCTCTCCTCATTTTAGTCAGGTTTGCCAGGGGTCTATCGATCTTGTTTATTTTTTCAAAGAACCAACTTTTTGTTTCATTAATTCTTTGTATGGTTTTTTTGGTTTCTATTTCGTTGATTTCAGCTCTTATTTTTATTTTTTCTCTCCTTCTATTTGTTTTGGGATTTGCTTGTTCTTGTTTTTCTAGGAGTTTGAGATGTATCATTAGGTCATTGATTTGGGATCTTTCAATCTTTTTAATATATGCACTCATGGCTATAAACTTTCCTCTCAAGACTGCCTTAGCTGTGTCCCATAGGTTCCGCTAGGTTGTGTTTTCATTTTCATTGACTTCCAGGAACATTTTAATTTCCTCTTTTATTGCATCGATGATCCATTCTTCATTAAGTAATGAGTTATTTAGTTTCCAGCTGTTTGCATGTTTTTTGTCTTTACTTTTGTTGTTGAGTTCTACTTTTACTGCATTGTGGTCAGATAGTATGCACGGTATTATTTCTATTTTCTTATATTTTCTGAGGCTTGCTTTGTGCCCTAGGATATGATCTGTTTTGGAGAAGGTTCCATGGGCTGCTGAGAAGAATGTATATTGTGTAGAGGTTGGATGAAATGTTCTGTAGACATCTACTAGGTCCACTTGATCTATTGCATATTTTAGATCTTGGATTTCTTTATTGAGTTTTTGTTTGTATGACCTATCTATTGATGATAATGGAGTGTTAAAGTCTCCCACAACCACTGTGTTGGCGTTTATATATGCTTTTAGGTCTTTCAGGGTATGTTTGATGAAATTGGGTGCGTTGACATTGGGTGCGTACAGATTGATGATTATTATTTCCTTTTGGTCTATTTCCCCTTTTATTAGTATGGAATGTCCTTTATCTCGTTTGAGCAATGTAGGTTTGAAGTCTACTTTGTCAGAGATAAGTATTGCTACTCCTGCTTGTTTTCGGGGGCCATTGGCTTGGTAAATCTTCTTCCAGCCTTTCATCCTAAGCATATGCTTATTTCTGTCGGTGAGATGAGTCTCCTCTAAGCAACAAATTGTTGGATCTTCTTTTTTAATCCATTTTGTCAAACGGTGTCTTTTGATGGATGAATTAAGTCCATTAACATTAAGCGTTAGTACTGATAGGTATGTGGTGATTCCTGCCATTTAGTTATCTTAGTTGTTTGAAGGTTTGATTGTGTGTACCTAACTTGATGTTACTCTCTACTGTCTTGCTTTTTCTTATCCTGTGGTTTGGTGCTGCCTGCCTTTTCATGGTTAAGTTGGGTGTCACTTTCTGTGTGCAGGATCCCTTGCAGAATCTTTTGTAATGGTGGCTTTGTGGTCACATATTGTTTTAGTTTCTGCTTCTCATGGAAGACTTTTATTGCTCCATCTATTTTGAATGATAGCTTTGCTGGGTAGAGTATCCTGGGGTTGAAGTTATTTTCATTCAGTGCCCGGAAGATCTCACCCCACGCTCTTCTTGCTTTTAATGTTTCTGTTGAGAAGTCTGCTGTGATTTTGATGGGTTTACCTTTGTATGTTACTTGTTTTTTCTCTCTTACAGCCTTCAATATTCTTTCCTTAGTTTCTGAACTTGTTGTTTTAATGATGATATGTCGTGGAGTAGTTCTATTTTGATCTGGTCTGTTTGGTGTCCTGGAGGCCTCTTGCATCTGTATGGGAATATCTTTCTCTAGATTTGGGAAATTTTCCGTTATTATTTTGTTGAATATATTACGCATTCCCTTCGCTTGCACCTCTTCTCCTTCTTCGATGCCCATGATTCTCAAGTTTGGTCTTTTGATGGAGTCAGTGAGTTCTTGCATTTTCAGTTCATGTGGGAGGTGGGTCTTCCCCCCTCTCCTCTGAAGTTCTCCTCCCACTGCCACTTTCACAAGCTTTCCTGCTCCTGCTTACTGGGCAGTGCTGCTGCTCCTGCCGGCCGCCATGTTTGTTTACAGTTCACGTGGGAAGTGGGTCTTCCCTCCTCTCACAAGCTTCCCTGCTCCTGGTTGCTCGGCGCGCGCCCCGCTCCCACCAGAGGCTCTCTGGCCCGCCCGGCTTGTTTGTTTACAGTTCCGGGAAGGATTCCCTTCCCCCAATCTTCATCGCTCAGGGCGCCCCACCCTCTTTCCAGCATGTCTTAACTGTTCTTATTGCTTATTACTCAGTTTCTTTTTTTTTTTTCCCGGGTGGAGGTCAGTCTGTCCAGGGGGCTATGCTGCTCTGGCCCAGGCTTGTCTGTGGGGGAACCGCGCCTTCCCAAGCCATATGGGCGCCGGCTACTGGCGGCCCCGGGGGCCCTCCTCGTTTCTCCGTTTAACGTGAAGTGGAGATTTTCTGCACTGGCTGGAGATGTGGAGGGGTCAAAGTTGTGCCTTTTCTCAGTGATTATGCCTGCAAAGTGTGTCTCCAGCGTCTCTCCAATATTTCACTATAGGAGGGTCGCTTTCTGCTTCCTACCTCTAGCCGCCATCTTGGAATTCTTTCTTCTTTTTTTTTTGTTTCTTTCCTGTCCTCGTACCTCCCTTGTGTGCTTTCACCTCATCATGTGATCAAAGTCCAATCCCCTTGTTGTGTTTGCCCTTGATCTAATGTCTGCATATGAGGGAGAACATATGATTTTTGGTCTTCTGGGCCCGGCTAACCTCACTCAGGATTATGTTCTCCAGTTTCATCCATTTATTTGAGAATAATAAGATTTCATTCTTCTTCATGGCTGAGTAGTATTCCATTGTGTATAAATACCACATTGTCTTCATCCATTCATCAATAGTAGGGCATCTTGGCTATTTCCATAACTTGGCTATTGTGAGTATTGTGCAATAAACATGGATGTGCAAGTGCTTCTGGAGTAACCTGTGTCACATTTCTTTGGGTATATCCCCAAGTGGTATTGCTGGATCATACAGCAGATCTATGTTTAGATTTTTAAGAAGCCTCCAAATTTTTATCCAGAATGGTTGTACTAGTTTGCAACCCATCAGCAGTGTATAAAGCTTCCTTTTTCCCCACATCCTCGCCAACACCTGTTGTTAGTGGTGTTTCTAACGATGGCTATTCTAACAGGGGTGAGGTGGAATCTTAGTGTGGTTTTGATTTGCATTTCCTTAATGGCTAGAGATGGTGAGCATTTTTTCATGTGTGTTTTGGCAATTTGAATTTCTTCTTTTGAGAAAGTTCTGTTTAATTCACTTGCCCATTTCTTTATTGGTTCATTAATTTTGGGTGAATTTAGTTTTTTGAGTTCCCTATATATTCTGTTTATCAGTCCTTTGTCTGATACGTAGCTGGCAAATATTTTCTCTCACTCTATGGGTGGTCTCTACAGTTTGGAGACCATTTCTTTTGTTGAGTAGAAGCTTTTTAGTTTTATGAAGTCCCATTTATCTATGCTATCTCTTAGTTGCTGAGTTGCTGGGGTTCCATTGATGTCCCTTTAATATGCACTCATTGATATAAACTTTCCTCTTAGGACTGCCTTTGCTGTGTTTCATGGGTTCCAGTAGGTTGTTTTTTAATTTTCATTAACTTCCTGGAACCTTTTAATTGCCTCTTTTATTTCATCAATGACCCATTGATCATTGAGATTCCAATTGTTTGCATGTTTTTTACTGTTCTTTTTGTTATTGAGGTTTAGTTTTAAATGCATTATGATCAGATAGAATGCATGGTATTATTTCTATTTTCTTATATTTGCTGAGGCTTGCTTTGTGCCCTAAGATATGATCAATTTTGGAGAAGGTTCCATGGACTGCTGAGAAGAATGTATATTGTGCAGAAGTAGGATGAAATACTCCGTAGACATCAGCTAGGTCCATTTTATCTATGGTGTGATTTAGTTCTAGGATTTCTTTACTGATTTTTTGTTTGGATGACCTATCTATTGGTGATAGGGGTATTAAAATCTCCCACTACCACTGTGTTGGAGTTTATATATGTTTTTAAATCCTTCAGAGTATGTTTGATGAAAGTGGGTGCATTGATGTTGGGTGCATATAGGTTGATAATTGTTATTTCCTTTTGGTGTATTTCCCCCTTTATTAGTATGGAGTGTCTTTCTTTATCTCATTTGATCAATATGAGTTTGAAGCCTATTTTGTCCAAGATAAGTACTGCTATCCCTGCCTGTTTTGGGGGGCCATTGGGTTGGTAAATCTTCCAAGTTTTCAGCCTAAGCCAGTGCTTGTTTCTGTTGATGAGATGGGTCTCTGGTAAGCAACAGATTGTTGGATCTTCCTTTTTAATCCAGTTAGTCAAACAGTGTCTTTTGTTGGGGTAGGTAAGTCTGTTAGCATACAGTGTTAGTATTGATAGGTATGTGGTTATTCCTGTCATTTAGCTGTTTTTGTTGTTTAAGGGTTTGATTGTGTGCACCTGATCAATCTTACTCTCTACTTTCTTGTCTTTTCTTTTCCTTTGGTTTGGTACTGCCTCTCATTTCATAGTTTTGTTTGCTTTCATTTTCTGTGTGCAGAATCTTTTGAAGAATCTTTTGTAGTGGTGGCTTGTTTGTCATATATTGTTTTATTTTCTGCTTATCATGGAAGACTTTTATTGCTCCACCTATTTTGAATGATAGTTTTCTGGGTAGGGTATCCTAGGACTGAAGTTATTTTTATTCAGTGCTTGGAAGACCTCACTCTATGCTCTTTTTGCTTTTAAGGTTTCCGTTGAGAAATCTGCTGTGATTTTGATGGGTTTACCTTTGTATGTTATTTGTGTTTTCTCTCTTACAGCCTTTAATATTCTTTCTCTATTCTCTGTGCTTGTTGTTTTAATGATAACATGTCATGGGTTAGTTCTATTTTGGTCAAGTGTGTTTGGTGTCCTGTAGGCTTCCTGTACCTGAATGGGCATAGTTTTCTCTTGATTTGGGAAATATTCTGTTATTATTTTGTTGAATATATTATGAATTTCTTTTGCTTGCACCTCTTCTCCTTCTTCCATGCCCATGATTCTCAGGTTTGGTCTTTTGATGGAGTTGGTGAATTCTTGTATATTCCTTTCACAGGTCTTGAGTTGTCTGACTAACAGCTCTTAAGTTTTTCATTTACTTTCCATTTTGTCTTCAAGTTCTGAGATTCTGTCTTCTGCTTGTTCTAGTCAGCTGGAGTGGCCTTCCATTGTGTTTTGTATTTCTGTTTCATTCTTTTTTCTGAGGTTTTCCATATCATGGTCACTTCCTCTTTAAAATTGTCAATTTTCTTCTTTAATTTATTTATCTCTCTATTTGTATTGTCCTCTGTTTCACTTTGGCATCTATTTAGGGCTCCTATGAGTTCATTTATTTGTTTTGGTATCTTCTCATATTCTTTATTTTTTTGCCTTGGAAATTTTTTCATACTCTTGTACGGTTTGGTTGACCATGTTTAGTAACATTTCCATGAAGTTCTCAGTGTTTACTTGCAGGATTTCTTCTTTCAGAATGTTCTTGTGGGCTTCATTGTGTTCCTTGGCATAGTTTATCTTTGTTTTGTTTGAGTCTGTAACTGGCTATCTGTTTTCTTCATTTCCCTCTGAATCCTGTATTAATTTATTTTTGGGGGGAGAACGGTTTCCATCCCTTTTTTGTCTTCCCATCACTCCACTTGGTACTGTGTAACTATGTTCTTGATAGGCTACTGGTGGTTTCTGTTACCTGTTTTTTTCCCCTTGGTTTAACTTTGTTTTGTGGTTGTGTTGAGTTTTAAGTTAGTGTATGTATGCTGTTTTTGTCCCTGGTCTGTGTGTAACTTAGTATTAGCTAACTCACAATAGTAAAACTAACAAAACAAAGAAAGAAAGAAAAAATAAAAGAAATCAACAGGGAGATGTGGTGGACACACAAACAGAGAACAAAACAAACAAACCAATAAACATATAAAAAATTCCACATTTGGAAACAATAGAATTTCAGTCTTAGTAGTTCTGGTGTTATTTCCTTCAGCATCCAGTCCTGGTGTTGGTATTTATGCAGAAGCTCTGTCTTAGTCTCACTAGGTAGTTGGGGAGACTCACCAGTTTTTTTCCTGTCATTCAGTGGCAGTTTATTTAGGATTTTTGCTCAGTTTTCATTAAGAGATTGATCTGTAGTTCTTCTTTTTGGATATGTCCTTGTCTGGTTTTGGGATGAGTGTAATACTGGCTTTACAGAATGAGTTAGGCACTGTTCCTTTCCTTTCTATTGCATTGAAAAGTTTAAAAAAAGTGTTGGTATTAGCTCTTTAAAGGTCTGGTAGAATTCAGTGGAGAATCCATCAGGACCTGGGCTTTTTTTTTTTTTTTTTGGGAAACTCTTTATTGCTGCTTCAATTTCATTGCCTGTTACATATATGTTTAGGTGGTTAATATCCTTGGTTCAGTTTTGGATGGTCATAAGTATCTAGAAATTTGTACTTTCTTCCAGATTGTCCAATTTATTGGAATATAGGTTCTCAAAGAAGTCTCTGGTGATTCCCTGGATTTCCTTGGAGTTTGTTATCTCCCCTTTTTCATTTCTGATTTTACTAAGTTGGGTCTTTTCCCTCTTCATTTTAGTCAGATTTTCCAGGGGCTTGTCAGACTTGTTTATTTTTTCAAAAATCAGGGTGGTTTCATTGATTCTTTGTATGGTTTTTTGCTCTCTATTTCATTAATTTTGGCCCTTATTATTATTTTTTTTTATTTGTCTCCCACTTGTTTTGGGTTTTGCTTGTTCTTGTTTTTCTAGGAGTTTGAGATGTAGCATTGGGTCACTTTTTTGAGCTAGCCCCACTATCATAAAAAATATAAAATTTAAAAATCCTGAAGCATAAAGGTAGAATTTGTGGATCTTTACTAGTGACTTCTGAAGTTCACAGTTAGGAAGCTTTCGCTGGGTTATCAATTACATATTGGTGCTTGGTAATCTAGAATCTCCAAGGGGTTGGGCTGTTAAGATGTGGAAGACTGCCAAGTTCTAAGTCACTATTTTAAGAAATCTACCAGCCAAATGGCTCAAGGGTATAAGGGTATAAGGGTTCTTCTTCTTCTACAGAAGAAGAAGAGGTAGCACGGAATACAAAATCAGGGTGCTTTTACAGAATTTTACAGAATTGTATTTCTCTAATGTACCATAAGAAGCTTTTCAATAGCTATTTGGAGGAAGGGCCCATGCTGGGCATTTTTCCCTAGGAAAATTCATCTGATGAGAAATTGCGTTTACAAGAATTTGTTTTTCCTGCAACCTTGAGTAATGCATCTGTAGGTAGACCTATATTCTGCAAGAACTGGTTGAGATAGGTTTGTTTCCTGATTCTTTGGCCAGACTTCCTTTTCCTTCTTTCAAGGCCTCACAGATTTCTGATTTTACACCACCTACCTACGATCTTTCCATCTGACTGCTTGCATTTCCTTCTATCCCTGATCATCTTTTGGAAATATTTCTGGTGACAAACTTAGATCAATTCAGCATATTGATTGAATTTGCTTTTTTTGCCCTGCACTTACAATGTCAAATGATTTGTGCTTTTTTATTCCAAATCTCATCTTCACAGCAAGTTGGGCTCATGACCTTTGCACTCAAGAAAGATTCATTTACTAGTTTTCTAGCTTTTTTTATTCCAAATCTCATCTTCACAGCAAGTTGGGCTCATGACCTTTGCACTCAAGAAAGATTCATTTACTAGTTTTCTAGCTGTATTTGGCAAACCCATAATAAGTAGAAACAACTTTTTCTTTCTGCTCTTGCAGTTGCTCGTGTATTGCAAGATTTTCTAACTAAGTTTTGAAACTACTGTGTCTTATGAGAGGAACTAAGCTATTTGGCATAATGAGCCTAGACTTTACCAGTGGCTCAGTCATTCCCCAGTGCTTTGGTTTTGAGAGTTGGGGAAACTCTGAGAACTTAGAAGAATCAAACTCAGGAATCCAGAGTTGGTTGGTTGGCTGAGGGGCTGAACGTAAGACCTGTCTGCAGCTGGGTGAACTAGATGCCTTTGAGTTGGAGTTTTTGTCACAAACTGAAATGTAAATCAGCCCTAAATAATCAAAACACTTTATTTTATTTTTCTTTTTTAATAGGAACTTTCTGAAGAAAAAGTGGTATGTAAAATATTTGATATTTAAGACAATAAAGTTTTTATCATAAAAAAAACTCTTTCTGGGTGAGCAGTAGATCCAAATTGATATGAGTACCCATTAGAAGAGAATGGAGCCAAAAGGGAGAACAGGAATGAGTGGACTAGATTACAGTCATTTGGAGCATTTCCCTAGTGAGGTGCAGTGAGGGCCACACCAGTCTTCTGAGCAGGAACAAGTTTCATGACTTGCAAAAACTTCTTCATCAGTGTATGGAGGCACAGGGATGATATATGCTTGGTCAGGAGAAAAAACCAATATAAGAAGGGAAGACAGATATTTCAGAATTTAGAAAGAAGAGGATGATCAGGTGATTATTCAAAAGCACTTTCTAACATCCTCTTCTTTGCTGGTCTCTGTACTTGCTCTGTGTTCCTGTCCTTTCAAATAAATACTCACAAATGAGGCAAATGTATTGAAAGTAAGTATCCATTCGTAGAATTTGTTAGTTAATAGCTTTGTAAATTCTGAGGAGGACCTTAGATTAATGTAGAGAATAAAATCATGAATTTTAGCACTGAAAACTACTTATTTTTATTTACATCAGAGTAACAAATACTCGTGAAGTCTTTATGTCAGTGAATATTCTTGCACGTTATTTATAAGTGTGGTCATCCTCTTGTTGGTTTCATTTACACAACATGGGTCATGCTTCTTAATCTAAGAAATTTTTCTTAGTCTGAAATACCTATTGCAGGCATTTCACAAATCCAAAACATATTGAAGAAACAGGATATATCATTCCAATTTTTCTTTGGATTTGAAGAGTCCCTTATGGTGGCACAATCCTCCAGCAGAGCTCTGTTGTTGGGTTCCCCTACATCCCAGAAGCTGAAAAAGAGAAACATGGTGGGTGTTATATCCCAGAAAGAAGAGTTAAACTGACCTAATACAGGAGGCAAGTTACATTTGTGTTATTTAGCTTCAGAACAATTATTATGGTAGTACTGGGGTGTGAAATCAGGGATTGCTAATGAGTGCTCTACCACATATGCCATGCCTCCAGCCCTTTCTGTTCTGGTTATTTTTGAGGTAGGGTCTCACTTTTGAACCAGCCTAGATTGTGATCCTCTTATTTTAGGCTTACTGCTGTCACGGGGCCACCACACCCATCCTTTTATCTGTTGAGACAGGGTCTTGTGAACTTTTTGCCTGAACTGTCTTGGAACCCCAATCTTTCAAATGTGAGTCTTCAAAATAGTTAGGAGTACAAGTGTGAGCCACTGGGGCCCAGCTTTAACTTCACAACAATTTTGTGAGTGAGAAATAATTATCTTCATTTTGTCAATGAAGGAAAGGAATCTCAGAAAAGTTAGGCCAGTTGTCTAAGTAATGGAGTTTGTGTATTTTGAAGTTAACTATATCTTCCTGACTTGCTATTCTGTCATGTGCCTTTGTGGTTTTAACACAGCATGAGAAGTCATGGGAAGGATTGACAAGCTGATGGATTTATTTCCTATCTCACATAACACATGGTTCTCTATTCTGCACAGAGCATGAAATTACCTTAGGTGCATGCTTCACTATTATAGTTCTGTAGTGAAGCAAGTTTCTTGAGAATCTGGACTACGCTCTTAGAACTGCTGCTTATTAGCTGGGAAAGTCATTTAATTCACCTGACCTTTAGTTTCCTCAAATGCTAAATGAAGATTAATAGCATTGACATATCTCAGAAAGGTGTAATTTCCATAAAGTGAAATAATTAATGAGGAAAACCTTCGAAAATCATAATGATTCAAGGTCACTACTAAGAGACTTTATCAAGAGGTTTCCACATTTACAAAATATGAATGTACTGTTTTTCTTAAATTACTATTTTTGATAATACTCAGCACTACTCTTTTAATGTTCTACATTTTTTTGGCACTTTTGAAGTTGAATCAGGGACTTTACCATGTCCTCATCCCTATTCACTTTAGTTTATTTTTCACATAGGGTCTCTTCTTTTTGCCTGGGCCTCAAACTGTGATTTGTTTTTTCCTCCCATCTAGCTGAGAATTGCAGACATGAGCAACCATGCCTGGCTTCTGCTCTTTATTTAAAGTTAACTGTTCTTCAATTCTAATCCCCTTTTCATTTTCATCTATTATTTCTCCTTTATTCTTGTGATAGTCTCAGAAAATGGGAGACATAGGAGCTCATTTCTTTTTTCCTCTCTTCAATACTAGCTATTCCCTTTCTTGTATTAATACTACCAATAGATCTCACATAAGAAAATGAAGTACCTAGAAAGCCCTTGAACAGTGGCCCAACTTTGGGATAGTGTTACAAGTTTCCTGCAAGAAGGTACTTACCTCAGAGACTCTGTGAAAGGAGTACCATCTACCCATTGCCACTGACCCTCAGTCACACGGTCAGTCAGGCCAATATAAAACTCTCTCTTTCTAGGTTTTGTGTGGAAAAGGAATTCCTGTAGAAGATAAAGGAAATCCTTTCAGTTCCAAAGAGATGGTTGAAAGTAATTGTTCTTAACAGAGGTAAACTAGGAACTAGACTAGAAATGATAGAAAAAGGGCTTAAAATTGTAAGAGCATTAAAGATTATTTACTAATTCTTTTCTATGGTAAACTATGCATAAAATTAAACTGAAAATAAATAACTTTCAACATAGGAGATTCACCATAATTCATTCAAAGTTTATCTTGTGCTATTGGTAGTCAAATTTAATGTATCTATCTAGCAGAAAGCATTATTAACCACAATTTAAATAATGGAACAATCACTGCCTTCTTTCATATGATATGTTCATAAGTAAAAGTCATTCTAAAACTAACTCCCAGTCTTCTTTATTCACCCTGCCTAACTAATGATGGAACTTTACATGGATATTGCCTTTTTTGTTAAGTTTCCTAGTAATAAAGATAAAATAAGTAGTGACTTATAGAAATAATAACATGAATTTCAGTTCACTCATTTAACAAATTGTGGGTGAGGGTCAAACAGTGCAAATGTATGGGAAAGGACTGGATCATGTGAAGAACATGAAGCCAACACTAGAGAAACTTGTACTCCAGATACCTGCTCCTCTTGGGTATTGATAACCACCAGATGAGCCCCCATGCCTGAGCAGTTGTTTAAACTTAATGTCCAGGTCATGGTGTTCATAGAAAAGAAGTAACAGCTAGATTGAAAAGGTTCCCAGTTCAATGGACAGCAATTCTTGACTGAACCTAGGAGAAGAGAAGCTTCAATGAGTATCTCTGGTGAACTGAGCCACAAAATATGCTTCTTTTGATCCCATGGAATCCAACATTTATAGTCAGAAGACTTGCAATCCCTTGTTCATGCCACTTACTCTTACCTTCTAAGACTTCAAGTAATTTCAATGTCAGTAAACATAAACTGCAGTTTTCTCGTCTTTTGAACATAGCTTTTATTTTTTAGAAGTCAGTACCAGTGGATACAATGATATATGGAATCTATCTCAGTTATGCAATAGACATGGAACCCAATTTTCTATTTTGAGATTGCCAAGCTCAGAAAACGAATGTTATGAATTACCTCTTGGTGATTTCCAAGCAAACCTCTCTCATATTGCCTAAACAATGTATTCTGAACCAGATCTCTGAATCATGCTGTAAAAATGGGCTAAATTTCTTAAAATTATGAAATCTCAGACTTTGAGGTTTATTAAAAATAAATGGCCTGTTTTTTCATAATTAATGGTGTAGAAATTATAGCTCACAGAAGCAGTACTGGGGTTTGCACTCAGGGCCTCATGCTTGCTAGGCAGGTGGGCTCTACCAGCTAAGCCACTCCTCTGCCAGCCTTATTTTTGTGTGTGTGTGTGTGTGTGTATGTGTGTGTTTGTACATGTTTCTGAGATAGGATTTTGCAAAATATTTGCCCAGGATGGCTTTGAACTTCCATACTCTTGAACTCTGCCTCCTGAATAGCTATGATTATAGGTGTGAGCCCCTGGCACTTAGTCTTATGAAGCATTTTGATAAGATTTGGAACAGGGAAGTATACAAGAGCATTTAGAGTATATTTTTGAGATATTTTCAAATTCTCTATTCTGTAGGTTTTTTTTTTTTGCCTTCACCTTATTTTGGAGCACATTAATGATGAAAAACATACACTCCTAGGAATAATACCTTTCATTTTCAGACTCACTATTCAGACATATATCTCAAATTCATTTCAGCAGTTTCCTATAATATCCTTGAGTTTTCCTGTCCAAATGCTACTTGGATTTCTAAAGCTTGTTCTTCAACTGTAAATACTTCTTCATTATTCTGTACACAGACTGGATTTTACATTTTGCTTTGAAAATTAAGACTTAATCCAATTACACTTTTATTATCCCAAAGTCAATCTAGAATCCAGAAAAATGTTGATATATAAATTTTGATGTTTGACTTTGAGGACTGTATACCTGACTCATCATTGTAGCATGAGAGCTCTTTGAGACTTTCATGTGGTTGAAACTTTTTCTTATCACAAGTTTGAAAGCTGTGATATGTCACTGTAAGAGAGAAGAGGGACTGTTAATGCTCATTATTCTTTTGTTGATAAAAACCTATTTTGTCAGTTTAATGCTCATAACAAAAGTACCAGTAATTACATGATGCTTTCTTGCTATCTACTTTTCCTTCCACAAGCAAGACAATGTGATTCACTTTCTCAAAGAAAGAAGAGGGTATTCACAGTTCATGGTTTTCATGATTTATAAAGATGAATGTACTGTTTCAGACTGAAAGGCTCAGGGAAAACAACTATATTTATATACCCTCATATACCAAGTTTATCTCTCTCTAACCTTCCAAAATAAAGTTTGTTGTATCTCTGGTCCTTAGCAGTGAGTTCAAGCTCCAAGATAATCACTCACAGAGAAGCCTGCATTAGTGATAGGCATATAAAGAGAAGAACTCAAAACCACCAAGGAGATGAAAAATGTCCAACATGAAAAATGTGTCAGAGGTCACTGAAATTTGGTAATGGCTCTGCACTAGTTGGGATTTCTAACTTGAGGAATAGCCTGGAGATTAACAAGAGAAAATGTGGAATAGAAAGACCTTTTGTACGTGAAGAGATGCCAAAGACAGCAAAGAAGAGTTTCAACTAGAGCATTAGATTGAATTTGACCTTCAGAACCCACCAACACATCTGGTGATAAAACAGACACTGAGAAGCAGGGTGGAGGCCCCAGCCACAGTCCACAAGAACCACTGGGAAGAGAAGCATCCTCCCTCTGTAGAAAGAAAGACACAAACACAGTCAGTCTTCCCAAAGTGAGATGCAAAATATATTTAAGAAAATCTTCTAGAATTATTTTTTTTCCACTCACATTGTCTATATTGAGAAACCCCCAATTTTCAGCATGCATCAGAATCACCTGGAGGGCTTGTTGAGACACAGATTGCTGAGTTGGGCCCCAGAGTTAACAAGTTAGTAGCATTTGTGTGGAAGCAACCCATTTCCAGGGGCGACTGATGCTGCTGGTCTGAGGACCACAGTTTAAGAACCACTAATGTGATTCATTGTGATTTTAACTCTGATTCATGACCTCATGCTTTTTCCTTTCTATTTCTCCAATTTAAAAAGGTACTTTCACCTCTTAAGGCTTTTTTCCCCTCCCTCTTTCTTTGTCTTTCATCCCTTTCCCCCTCTCTGCTTTTATGTGTCTCTCTTGACTTCTGTTCAGTGTCTCCCTTTTCAAGCTCTTTGTAAATTAGTCAGGTGAACATTAACAATCATGTAGTAGTTTCTTCCTCCTCCCAGTACACATGTTAACAGAAAAGGAAAGTGAGTTCTTCAGAAGTGAAGTGAAGTGCTTAGAGTGACCCAGCATATCACAGAAAAGTAGAAACAGTAATCTGGTTGCTTTCCCTAAATATGTTTTCTCTCTCTCACTCTTTCTTTTTCTCACCATATTTGTCACCTGTTCCAATAAGAGATCTATGAAAGAAAAAGAACAGTTGCAAATTTTACCTGTACATTGGAATACAGATGATTTAGATGGATTCATTTTTTTTCTTTCTCTCTCTCCCTCTCTCCTTTCTCTTTCTCTTTCTTTTCTCAGGTTCTGAGTCCAGGAGTATATGCTTGGTAAGATTCCAGGAAAAATGAATCTTGAAAGATGAACACTTCATCTGCTTTCAGAAAGTTCAATTCTAACAAGACTAAGAGTGTTAGCTCATTCTGTAGCTGTGCGTTCAAGTCAGGACTTCCCATCTTGCATAGAAGAAGGGGGTGACTGAGCAAACTGCCACTCCTTTCTTACGAAAACAAAGTGAGGAAACGATGAAATGGTAACCACAAACACAAGTAGGCTGACCAGGGGAAAATATGAGAGGCCTATTTTGATGGATGCAATGTCTCACTTTCTCTAAGGTCTAAATCATTCCCACTTTTTCCTCGACGCTGTTGAGCTCATCTCTTTTTACTAATTCCACTTTTGATCTGTATCATGTACACATTTGTTCATTGAAAAGGAGACTGAGATCTAATACCTGACAGCACTTAGCATGGAGCTGGACACAGTGTGCATTTATGACTAAGCAACAAGAATTTCCTTCCATCTTTTATTTTTTCCTTCTTCATTTGCAGCTGTCAAATATGTAATGTCATGGATTTATATCCCTTTATCAAACCACTAGGTTTTTACACAGGTCTGCCTTAGCTGACCATTCTTGATAAACACAGCTGCCTTGAAACCTAGCTCAATTTGTTCCAACATCACACAACTTCTGGAGTTTTAAAGACTCAGCAGTTATTCAGATTTATTTGGGAATTTTTGGTTCTATTATTGCAATGTACAGCAGGAGAAATGGATTTGAATGTTGGAAGAACAAACTTCAATTAGACATTAGAATGCCATGCTTCTCTGGAATATTATTTAGGTCTGTGCCATTTGCTTTCTTAAAGATACTTAAAGAAAAGATCACACTAGTCTCAGCTGTGTTAAGTTCACAAGTGTTAAGAAGCAGAAGTATCATATTCATGACTTTCAATCCCCATAATTTGATGAATCAGACATTTCATGTGTTAGAAAATAAGTTTGGACTCATGGGGACTTTTTACTATTTTAAAAGGTTGGAAAATTTCCTCTACATTCCTCATTTTGTAGTAATATAGATTTATTAAAATGTTTGAAAATCTATATGTGAATTGCTGTGGTTTGGGTTAGTATTTCTCAGAATGTTTCTATAAAGGCTTGTTCCCAGGGTGGAGGTTTTAGGAGGTACTGTGGACCTTTAAGAGGAGGGTTTTGTGGGATGTCCTTGGCTTCATTGGGAGCATGACCTTGAAGATTTTTATGACTTGGTCCATCTTTCTGCTACCTGGTCACTGCCATGGTGTTACCTCATCTAAGGTCGAAGCTGTCGGTTGGATCAGAACCATGAGCAAGAATAAATTTTTCTTTATACTTCATAAGTGACTGTGTTAGGCATTTTATTATAGTGATGGAAAGCTAAATCATGTATGTGAATTCTTCAATATGTAATATGTGTGTTATTAGCAAATGCCTTTTAACCAGTAAAAAGAGAGAAATTATCTAGTAGTTGAGTTACGAATTAGTAAACATGACTCATAATTATCACAGTCCATTATGGTTTTTAATTATAATCAATAATTAACATCAACCAGTAATAATAAATGTTATGTTAACTCATTGTTTGTCAATATGAAGTAGACTAGATATAAATACATGAGTATTTTGCTGGTCAAAATACATATATTTTGTATTATTTGTGTCATCTTTTTAAGTATATAAATTAATGAGATTCACTGTGCTACTTCTATTCATGCATAAAAGTTCATTAAACATATTCACCTACACTTTTTCTACCCTCAACACATCCCCCTGCACCCTTTCCAGTCCCTAGTAATCAACCTTCTACTTTCACTGCTAATATTATTATTTGAACAAACTGTTATCTGTGAGACTAATTAAGAATAATATAATTTAAAAAACTTTGCCTTCAATCATTCCTTCTCCAGGGTGTTTCCTTCATACAATTTCATGTTTCTGACCTGTGTCATTTTTCTCTGTCTAAAGAACTTTTAACATTTCTTATAAGGCAAGTCTACTGGCAAGATATTCCATTCTATATTTGTTTATGTGATTAAAGACTTAATCTTAATCTTAATCTTAAGTCTTTCTCCTTCATTTTTAGAAGATAATTTTTCAGGGTACATAAATCTAAGTTGTGGGCTTTTTCTTTCAATATTCAAAGCTGAATGTCACTCCACTTTTTTCCACCTTGCATGGTTTCTGTGCAAAAGTCAGACATAATTCTTTTATTTGCTTCCTGTAGGTAAGGTTTCCCATACTTCCCAGCTTCTTTTGTAATTTTTTTCTTTGATTTTCTGCAGTTAGAATATGTGTATGTATGTGTACATATGTTTACTCACATTTATATTTGCATTATCCTGTTTGGTGTTCTCTGAACCTTATGTGTCTGTAGTTTGGTGTCTGACATGAATTTGGGGGAAATTCTCAGTTATTGTTGTTTCAAGTATTGTTTCTCTTTCTGGTATTCCCACAATGTGCATTTTGTACTTTTTGTAGTTATCCATCAGGTTAGAATATTCTACGTTTTCAGTGTTTTTTTTTTTTCTGTGTACTTTTCAGTCTTGGAGTTCTCTGTCGAGATTACCTTAAGCTCAGAGTCATGTACTACTAAGCCTATCTGAGGCATTCTTCATTTCTGTTAGTGATTTTTTTTTCAATCTCTAGTATTTTGGTTCTTTACTAGAATGTCTATCTTTCTGGGTTATAGTTCCAATCTGTGCTTTGTGGTGTCTGCTTTAGCCTTAGAGCCCTTATTATACTTGTTCTAAATTTCCTTTCTGATAAGCCATCATCCCTGGCATATCTGACCCTGGTTCTAATGCATGCTGTTTCTTCAAACCATATGCTCTTCCTTTTTATTCCTTATAGCATTTTTGATCATTAGACACAATATTTTGTGTAAAAGGAACTCCTGTACACAGGTCCTTAGTAATATAGTGGCAAGGTGAGGGAAGGGAAGCACTCTATAGTTCTATGATTAGATGTCAGTCTTTTGGTGAATCTGTGCATCTGGTCTGTGAACTTCAGAAACTTTTCTCCGTTTTCTTCCCTAGGTAGGAAAGGAGGCTAGAATGGACTGGAGTTGATATTACCCATCTCCAATGTGGAAGGCAGGAAGGGGCTGTAGGTAGGTATTTCTGCTTGTCCACATGGAAGGCAAGACCTAAATATAATTAGACATTTTCCTTCCCTTGGTCAGTTGGGCTCTGATAAAAGCCAGGGGGGTTGGTGTAGTTAAGTAAGTTCTGTGGAAGCCAGACTTTTTAAGAAAAACAGAATGCTCTGGAAAATTTCAAAATGGCTCTTTTTCTTCTTTTCTTGCCAAAAGCATGAGGGGATTTTCCTTTATATTTGTTGGAAAATATGGTAAGGCTCTTGGAGGTAAAACTTATAAAAGTGGAGGCAGACTCTCTGACTGAGTCTTTCTGTAACTTTTATCTTTCAGGCTTGATTATATTGACCATCCAGCAACTGAGCAACCACAGTTCAGGTTTTCCTATTCTAGCACTTTTTTGTGGTTTTCAGATCCAATTAGATATGATTCTCTGTATTACCTTTCTGTCTTCCAATTTTATTACCAGTGGTTTGCCTTGTGATTCCCTTGGCCTATGGATCTAAACTTTGTTGATTTCTCAGTTTATTCAGCTTTTTACTTGTTGGGACAGAGTGGCAATTTTTGGCTTTTTATGTGCCAGTCAGACACCAGAGCTCTTCACAATACATACTTAGAAAATCATTTGATATTTTAGTATAATGTAAAATAATTAATCATTAGACAAAAGTATCACTTCACACACAGATAAGGAGCTGAAATGATAATAGAGCTAAGAGGTAAGGGGAGATGAAATGAGGTTAAGTATTCCAAATAAGAGTAGAATGCACTTTCAACTAGACATATGGATAGTATGTGTCTCTGTTGTTAGAAGTCATAAGAAAGTAAGAAAAAAATGCTCTTAAGAAGTGAGATGAGCTCCGAACCTAGACACACACAGCACTCTGAACTATTAATGGAACAATGCTCTCTATCAACTCAGATAAAAACTATGTACCTCTTCAGGATCTTTTATCAGGTTGAATTCTACTTTCTTCCTTAGTACTAAATAAAAGAAAGCAATAAAAATAATCTTCAGCTATTTCTGAGGACATTGTGATCCAAAATTTATTATTCTTTAGGAATCAAAGCAAAAAGAAAACAAATTTGTTTGATCTAGAAAGTATGAAAATATATTACTACATTATACATTTGAACAAAGCTAAATTAAGTTAAAATTGAAATAGAATTAAGATCTAAGTCCTTTGAAACACATAATGGAGTTTTCATTATAAAATCAATAGAAGCAATCAGAAAGGAAGTAATATATAAAGTTCAGTTCTTGAGGCTTAACACATCCTTGGCTGTGACATTATTGTTTTATTACACTTATTCACCTGTATGGGAAACCCTCAGTATCCCCAAAGCCTCTTGGAAAAGAGCGGAGTCACTGTAGCTTTTGTGCAACATCTCTAAGAGAGATTGCAACAGTCCAAGAGGACAGTTGCCGAACTCCCCTGTTCTCTCTTTGTGTGGGACCAGGAAGACCCAGTCCCAAGAAAGATGTTCTGCACTTGGGCTCATAGCCATAGCAACGTGACAGCCAATCCTAGTACAGAGGTCAAAGGAAACCTGGGGACTCCCACGTACTCCTTCCTGCTTTTCTGCACTGCTTAAATACACTCTTCAGAAAATAAACTATGCCATTGTTGCTCAGCACAACTCTGAGTTTGTGCCATTATTCACCGCTCAAGCACCCAAGGCCAGAGTCAGAGCCCCTGCTGCAGCTGGACTGCATCAAGTGGTGCTGTGACTGGGATCTGTTCTGAACATCTTGACAGTATAATTTAAGGGGGAAAGGCTCGCTGTGGAGCCCCAACCCAAAGTGTCACAAGCCGCAAGATGGGGGATGGAATGGGGAACTCACTGAGTTCAGAACATAGGCATTTCTTACAGCTACTGCACTGTTTGCTAAAAAGTAAGGGTTTATCTTACACCCAGGGACAAATTGAAGATTTTATAGAGACAATTATCCAATTTAATCCTTGGTTTCCTGAGCATGGAATTTTGGATCCTGATAGCTGGAAGCAGATAGGAGAAAATGTGAAAAGAGCTCACCAAAGAGGGAAAAGTATTTCTATTCATTTTTTTGGCATGTGGTCTTCTATTCATTATTGCTTGGGACCTCTAGCAGATCCTTCTAAAGAGGCTCATGAATCAAGTCTTCTGGAGAACAATAAGGAAGACAATAAGAAAGATAATAAGAAGGACATTAAGGAGGAGGAAAAGCCTCACCCCAAAAAACATGTAAAATTTAAGTTTTCCTCTATGGAGGATTCTGCACCATCTTATGCTGGCCTTTACCCATCATTGGCCCCATTTCAGATTGATCCTCAGACCAGTGCCATACCTAAGGTAAGAACAAAATGGAGAAAGGAAAGTGAAGAAGTTTCCCTAGAAAAAACTTTTAGGCAACTCTTATTGGAGGATGGGAATAATGACCCTTCTCCTCCGCCTTTTGTGCTTTTATCTTCAGAGGACCCTCTGGCCCTTCCAGTCATCCTGGGGCCTCAGGGACAATGAAGGCATGAGCCCATTTCTCCTGAGGTACTTGGAAGATTTAAAGATTCAGTCAGGGAGAATGGAGTTAAACATCCCTACACTCTTACTCTATTGGAAAATCTGAGTCAAGAAATTTGTACACCATGGGACTACAAGCAGTTAGCCTGAACTTGCCTTAACCCTGGTGATTTCCTTATATGGAAAGCAAAATATTATGACAAATGTGATGAACAGGCACAAAGAAATAGGGATACAGGGGTTCCTTTAACTGAGAACCAACTGCAGGGTGTTGGCCCATTTGCTGATACCCTTCAACAGGTGCAAGGCATGCCCCAATATTTTGATCAGGTAAGACTTTGTGCCAAGAGATCTTGGAATAGCTTCCCTGACTCTGGAAGAGAATCAACTGAAAGTTTCTTGTAACTAAAACAAAAGGCCAATGAGCCATGGGCTGAATTCTTGGCTCTTGTAAAACATGCTATCAGCTGCAATATTCAATATGCAGATTCACAAAGGTTTTTGGTTTGCCAAATTGTATATGAGGGGGCTACCAAAGAATGTAAACAAGCTATCAGACCAGTAAAGAATGGAGATCTTTCTACTTGGGTTTCTGCTACCCAGGATATTGTCACCCAAACCTATATGGCCACTGCTCTTGCAGCTGCCCTAACAAAAGGGAGCCCTACTCTTTCCCACACTACATGCTTTGGATGTGGACAAAGAGGCCACTGGAAAAGGGACTGCCATGAGAGCAAAGGTTACCAGGTCCCAAAGTATGTCCCACCAGGAAGAAAACCTTCTAAAATGTGTCCACAATGCAATAAAGGTTATCATTGGGCTAAAGACTGTAAATCCAAATATCATGCTGTTGGGAGACCTTTAAATGGGACTTGGAGCAACCTTCAGCTCCTCCCCAAGAAGGAACAATTTCCTGTATCCAGTGGGAAAACTCCCAGAGTTCAAGATTTAATCTCCTGGTTTTAGAGGTATTAACCATCTCTCCGGGTAATACACCAGTCCCAGTGACATGTCATTTTTATAACTCTGTAAAAGAATTAACAGAAATAATCATGGAGAATGAAAAGTATCTTCTTTAAGAACTAACTGTGCTTCCTTATTATACTATGTTGCAATCCAAGTCTCCAACAATAGTCTATGTTTCTAGCTCTAGGGAATAGTTAGGATTAAAGAAGGATGCCAAGATTGCAATGTTTTTGCCTTTACCATCTGAGACCTCTCCTCAAATATATTGGACTCAACCCATTTTAGATCAAAGGCCCTTAGCTACTATACATATTAGGGGACTAGCTTTTCTAGGTCTTCTAGACACAGGAGCTGATCAGAGTATTATCCCTCAATCAATATGACCTAAACATTGGGGAACAAAAAGAGGAACCACAGTGCAAGTAGGGGGACCACAATTAGCCAAAGTTAGTGCATAGGTACTCCAATGGGAGGATGAAGAAGGCAATTCAGAGACTTTTCAACCTTTCATAATTACAGGACTACAATTGTGCTTATGGGAGAGAGACATAATGCAACAATTGTGCATGACTCTTACCATGCACAAAGGTCAACCTTGGGAGGAGACTCTTTCCCAGACTAAACAAAATAGAACAAAATAGGACAGTCACAAGGCCTTTGGGGGAAGCCCTGTCCCAAGCTCAACAAGATAAGACAATCATAAGACCTTGGGAGGAGCGTTCTTCCTGTTCTCTGTGGCCTTGGTTATACTTGTAACCACCCCCCCCAGGGGCCACTGAGATGAAGTCCAGGCACACAGCTACACCACTTAAATAGTTAATCAATGAGCCTATATGGGTTGATTGGTGGCTACTTTCAGGACATAAATTACAACAGACTCAAATTTTGGTACAACAAGTAAAAGCTGGACATATGGAGCCTTCCAATAAATAGTCCATGGAATAGTCCTATTTTTGTAATAGAAAAAAATAGGCCAAAGGAAAATATAGATTAATACCTGACCTTTGAGCCATTAACAAAGCCATGCAAACCATGGGAACTTTACACCCTGGCCTCCCTTCTCCTGCCATGATTCCTGCGGGATTTACAATTACAATTATAGATTTAAAAGATTGCTTTTTTACATCCCATTACATGACAATGATAAGGAAAAATTTACCTTTACATTGTTATTGATTAATAATGAAAAACCAACTCAGTGATATCAATGGAAAATATTACCTCAAGGCATGAAAAACAGTCCCACCATATGTCAGGCCTGTGTCTATGCCGCTCTAATAAACTTCTTTAAAAAATGGCCACAAATGAAATGTTTTCACTATATGGATGATCTTTTACTTGCTCATTCTTTATTTACACTATTACAACAGGCTCTCAGAGATTTAGAAAGATGCCTAACCAAGGAAGGTTTAAGTATAGCTCCTGACAAACTACAGCTCTGTCTACCATTTAAATATTTGGGACACACTATAGTTGAAAATATAGTCAAACCTCCTAAACTAAAATTGGACATAAAAGAGGTTATGACATTAAATGAATTACAGACACTATTAGGAAACATTAATTGGATTCAGCCTTTTCTTAAGATTCCCTTGGACTCTTTAAAACCTGTATTTGAACTATTAAAAGGCTATTCACAATTAAACTCATTAAGAAAATTAACTCCAGAAGCACAACAAACTATACAACTTATTGAAAACACTCTTCAACATAGTTTCATTAACAGGATAGACCCCAGTCAGCCCCTCCAGCTACTCATTGGGGTACTCCAACTACTCCAACAGGGGCTACTATAGAATGGCCAAATAAAATGATAGAGATGTTCTTTACCCATAACACATCGCCTAGGACTATTACTCCCTATATACAAGAGGCAATATATCTAATTATGAAGGGAAGACAAAGATGCAAACAATTGTCTGGCAATGATCCATTACTCATAGTTACTCCCTTCACCAATATTCAAATAGACTATCTTTATCAATAAAACTATTTATGGCAAATTGCAATTAGTAACCACTCAGGACAATTTGACAATCACTATCTCAAAGACCCTACTATAAAATTTTTTAACTTCTCAGGCTTGGATTCTACATTGCATCACAACCACCAACCCCCTAGCCAATACAATCATGGTATATACTGATAGTACCAGTAAAGAGACAGCCATTTATATCATTTACTCCCCTTTGGGAACATGTACAAAACAAATAAACTTTGCAACTCCAGGAGCAACTGCACAACATGCTGAAATCTTAGTAGTTCTTGCAGCCCTGCAAGCTCTCTCTGGTCCAGTCAATATAGTTTCAGGCTCCCAATATGTAGTTAAAGCCATTAACTCTATTGAAATAGCTAGACTAAAAGGAAATCCTAATTCTATCATTTTTCAGTTATTCACACAGGCTCAGTTGGTCATTCAGGCTTGTACTTCTCCATTTTTTTATTACTCATAACCACTCATATACAGGCCAGCCTGGCCCTATGGCCAAGGGAAATCAAGCAGTAGATCAGCTCATCTCCTTCACTGCTGTTGAGAACACTCAAAATCCTTCTTCTATTTTTCAACAGGCTTTACAAAGCCACTCTTTACTACACCAGTATGCTAACATGTTACACAAACAATTCCCAACCTTGCCTTGAGACTAGTGCAAACATATTATTAGGGCCTGCCCCACTTGCACTACTCTTCTACCTTTGGACCCTAATACTGACATCAACCCCATCAACCCTCATGGTCTGAAAGCCAACCATATCTGGCAGACTGATGTCACTCATATTCCCAGTTTGGCACCTTCAAATATGTTCATGTGACAGTGGACACATACTCTGGTGTCCTCTTTGCCTCAGCCCACACAGGGGAAACTACCAAACATGCCCTTGGTCATCTGCTTGGTGCTTTTGCAACCTTTGAAATTCCAAAGTCCATAAAGATGGACAATGGTCCTGCCTATACAAGTAAAAAATTTCAAGAATTCTGTAAATTATAGGACATCACTCACAATACTGGAATTCCTTACAATCCTCAAGGCGAGGCCACTATAGAATGCCAACATCAAAGGATCAAAAACCAACTTTTTAATATAAAAAAGGGGGAGTTCACCCCCAAGTCTCCATATACCCAATTACATTTCATCCTATTAACTTTAAATTTTTTCTTACTTAATGATCAAGGCATTACACCTATGCAAAAGCACTTCCATGCATGGAATACCTGCCCACCTGTGCATGTTCTTTGGAAGGATTTAGAGACAAACATGGCTGGGTCCTGACCCTTTACTAACTACAGGTTGAAGATATGCTTGTGTCTTTCCAGACTATGAATGACCAAAATGACTGCCTCTCTGATGCATCAAACCAGTCACAGCTGTTGACAGAACCCATGAAAAGACTTTGGCTAGACAAACAATACCAATAATTGGTTTAATTTTAGACTTAAAAGACTAATAGACATAGGTGGACTCATGCTTTTGGGTCTACTTAGTATCATATGGCTAAAATGACTAATCACTTGAGAAACTAACAGCCACAAAAAAGAAAAATTTCTAAACAACCTTTTCATAAAAAAAGGGGGGGGGGAGATGGGGGAAACCCTCAGGACCCTCAAAGCCTCTTGGAAAGGAGCAGAGTCACTGTAGCTTTGGTGCAACAGCCCTAAGAGAGATTGCAACAGTCCAAAAGGATAGTTGTTGAACTCCCCTGTTCTCTCTCTGTGTGGGACTGGGAAAACCCGGTCCTGAGAACATGATGTTCAACACTTGGGCTCATAGCCATAGCAATGTGACAGCCAATCCTAGTACAGAGGTCAAAGGAGACCTGGGGAGTGCCACATACTCCTTCCTGCTTGTCTGCACTGCTTAAATACCCTCTTCAGAAAATAAACTAGGCCATTGATACCCGATACAACCCTGAGTTCATGTCATTATTCGCTGCTAGAGCACCAAAGACCAGAGTCAGGTCCTCTGCTGCAGCTGGACTGTGGCACACCTGTAAGTGAGGAGTAAAGCAAGGCAACCCATAATGCTATCAAACCTTATTTACAAATAGATTGAAATAAAAATAAATGACTCAAACTGCAATAAAATTTTTAAAATGTACTTCAAAAAATTGCTTAGTAGAGATCACAATAGTTTATTTCTGAATAATATGTTGGAGAATAATTATACCATTAGTCCCTGCTTCCATAGAACTTAGAATACAATTTGGCTATTAAGAAAGTTAAAAGAGGAGAATTCCAAGATGGCGGCTAGAGGTAGGAAGCAGAAAGCGACCCTCCTATAGTGAAATCTTGGAGAGACGCTGGAGACACACTTTGCAGGCATAATCACCGAGAAAAGGCATAACTTTGACTCCTCCACATCTCCAGCCGGTGCAGAGAATCTCCACTTCACGTTAAATGGAGAAACGAGGAGGGCCCCCGGGGCCGCCAGTGGCCGGTGCCCATATGGCTTGGGAAGACGTGGACCAGGTGAGCTTCGCGGTACCGCGGTACCCCCACAGACAAGCCTGGGCCAGAGCAGCATAGCCCCCTGGACAGACTGACCTCCACCCGGGAAAAAAAGAGAAACTGAGTACTAAGCAATAAGAACAGTTAAGACATGCAGGAAAGAGGGTGGGGCGCCCTGAGCGCTGAAGATTGGGGGAAGGGAATCCTTCCCAGGACTGTAAATAAACGAGCGGGCAGGTCGGAGAGGCTCTGGCGGGAGCCGGGCGCACCCAGCAACCAGGAGTGGGGAAGCTTGTGAGAGGAGGGAAGACCCACTTCCCACGTGAACTGTAAATAAACACGCAGGCCTGACAACGCGGGGCAGTGGCACCTTTCCCAGTGCTTGGAAAGGGGAAAGGCTGTAGCAGAGGCCCCCCGCACAGGAGAACTCTGAGCAAACAAAGCCTGTGGGACCAGGTGAGTGCTAGCTCACCCCAGAGATCTGCATAAATAACGCCGCCAGCTACAGGCTGAGAGCAGCAGGCAGGCAAGCCACAGTTGCAGATACCACTCTCAGAACTGCCTCCAGACGCTTTTTTTTCTTTTTCTCCCTACCTTTGATGAGAGAACAACCGAATTACACCTGCAAGCCGAAAAACTTACTGAAACTGTATTGCATTTGAACTGGGGACACTTGGTGGGGCTTTTTTTTTTTTTTTATCTTCTGTGTGTGTGTGAGTGTAGTTTTGTTCTACTTTATGCATCCCCTTTGATGAGACAACTACAGAACAACATCTGAGGCACCAACTCCAGGACTGGAGATTGAGACGGACATCCAAATTATTAAGACTGAAATTGCATTGCATATAAACTTGGAAGTTTTTTGTTTTTTTTTTTAATTTTCTATCTTCCATTTTATTTTAATTCATTTTTATATATAGATATTACTTTGATATACTTATTTTTTATTTTTTTATCTTTGATTTTCAATCCTCTCTCTGTCTCTATTGTCTGTTCAGCTTACTATCGATTAGCACACTAACACTCCCTGTTTATACCTTTGAAACTCTCTTGTCTGATACCTTGTTCTGCTTTCTCCCTCTTGTCTGTATATTTGTTTTCCCCTTTTCTTTAACTTCTTGCTTTCCATCTCGGCTCACTCTTCCATTCTCAATATTACCATTGTTATTATTACAAGCTAGAAAATACTTAATTACACACAGTACAGGGACAGTAACAACACCAAGGACAATGACAGGAAGACAGAAAAAAACAAGGAAACCAGTTTCCCCACAGCAAAAAATTAGTACAGAAACCAGAGGGGAATGAAGAGAACAGAAACTCAGATCCAGACTCCAACAAAATGAAGATAAACTATGCCAAAGGACCCAATGAAGCCCACAAGAATAATTTAAAAGAAGACATACTACAAGTACTCAATGAGAATTTTATAGAGATGATACTGGATAGGGTCAACCAAAATGTACAGGAGACACTCAAGAAATTCCAAGACAATAAAAATAGAGAATTTGAAAAAGCAAAAGAAGCAATAAAGGAAACCATAGAAGCACTGTATAAACACCAAAGTGAAAGAGAGAACACAATGAATAAATGGATAAATGAACTCAGGACAAAAATAGACAACAATAAAGAAGAAAACAGCCAGGATATGGAAAACCTCAGAAAAAAGAATGAAACAGAACTGCAAAACAAAACGGAAGGCCAATCCAGCAGAATAGAACAAACAGAAGACAGAATCTCAGAACTTGAAGATGAAATGGTAATTAAAGGAAAAACTGAAGAACTATTAATTAAACAACTCAAGACCTGTGAAAAGAAAATGCAAGAACTCACTGACTCCATCAAAAGACCAAACTTGAGAATCATGGGCATCGAAGAAGGAGAAGAGGTGCAAGCGAAGGGAATGCGTAATATATTCAACAAAATAATAACGGAAAATTTCCCAAATCTAGAGAAAGATATTCCCATACAAATGCAAGAGGCCTCCAGGACACCAAACAGACCAGATCAAAATAGAACTACTCCACGACATATCATCATTAAAACAACAAGTTCAGAAACTAAGGAAAGAGTATTGAAGGCTGTAAGAGAGAAAAAACAAGTAACATACAAAGGTAAACCCATCAAAATCACAGCAGACTTCTCAACAGAAACATTAAAAGCAAGAAGAGCGTGGGGTGAGATCTTCCGGGCACTGAATGAAAATAACTTCAACCCCAGGATACTCTACCCAGCAAAGCTATCATTCAAAATAGATGGAGCAATAAAAGTCTTCCATGAGAAGCAGAAACTAAAACAATATGTGACCACAAAGCCACCATTACAAAAGATTCTGCAAGGGATCCTGCACACAGAAAGTGACACCCAACTTAACCATGAAAAGGCAGGCAGCACCAAACCACAGGATAAGAAAAAGCAAGACAGTAGAGAGTAACATCAAGTTAGGTACACACAATCAAACCTTCAAACAACTAAGATAACTAAATGGCAGGAATCACCACATACCTATCAGTACTAACACTTAATGTTAATGGACTTAATTCACCCATCAAAAGACACCGTTTGACAAAATGGATTAAAAAAGAAGATCCAACAATTTGTTGCTTACAGGAGACTCATCTCACCGACAGAAATAAGCATATGCTTAGGATGAAAGGCTGGAAGAAGATTTACCAAGCCAATGGCCCCCGAAAACAAGCAGGAGTAGCAATACTTATCTCTGACAAAGTAGACTTCAAACCTACATTGCTCAAATGAGATAAAGAAGGACATTCCATACTAATAAAAGGGGAAATAGACCAAAAGGAAATAATAATCATCAATCTGTACTCACCCAATGTCAACGCACCCAATTTCATCAAACATACCCTGAAAGACCTAAAAGCATATATAAACGCCAACACAGTGGTTGTGGGAGACTTTAACACTCCATTATCATCAATAGATAGGTCATCCAAACAAAAACTCAATAAAGAAATCCAAGATCTAAAATATGCAATAGATCAAGTGGACCTAGTAGATGTCTACAGAACATTTCATCCAACCTCTACACAATATACATTCTTCTCAGCAGCCCATGGAACCTTATCCAAAATAGATCATATCCTAGGGAACAAAGCAAGCCTCAGCAAATATAAGAAAATAGAAATAGAGGAATTCCAAGATGGCGGCTAGAGGTAGGAAGCAGAAAGCGAGCCTCCTATAGTGAAATCTTGGAGAGACGCTGGAGACACACTTTGCAGGCATAATCACCGAGAAAAGGCATAACTTTGACCCCTCCACATCTCCAGCCGGCGCAGAGAATCTCCACTTCACGTTAAACGGAGAACCGAGGAGGCCCCCCGGGGCCGCCAGTGGCCGGCGCCCATACGGCTTGGGAAGACGCGGACCAGGTGAGCTTCGCGGTACCGCGGTACCCCCACAGACAAGCCTGGGCCAGAGCAGCATAGCCCCCTGGACAGACTGACCTCCACCCGGGAAAAAAAGAGAAACTGAGTACTAAGCAATAAGAACAGTTAAGACACGCTGGAAAGAGGGTGGGGCGCCCTGAGCGCTGAAGATTGGGGGAAGGGACTCCTTCCCGGGACTGGAAATAAACGAGCCGGGCGGGCCGGAGAGGCTCTGGCGGGAGCGGGGCGCACCAGCAACCAGGAGCGGGGACGCTTGTGAGAGGAGGGAAGACCCACTTCCCACGTGAACTGTAAATAAACACGCAGGCCTGACAACGCGGGGCAGTGGCACCTTTCCCAGTGCTTGGAAAGGGGAAAGGCTGTAGCAGAGGCCCCCCGCACAGGAGAACTCTGAGCAAACAAAGCCTGTGGGAACAGGTGAGTGCTAAGCTCACCCCAGAGATCTACATAAATAACGCCTCCAGCTACAGGCTGAGAGCAGCAGGCAGGCAAGCCACAGTTGCAGATACCACTCTCAGAACTGTCTCCAGACGCTTTTTTTTCTTTTTCTCCCTACCTTTGATGAGAGAACAACCGAATTACACCTGCAAGCCGAAAAACTTACTGAAACTGTATTGCATTTGAACTGGGGACACTTGGTGGGGCTTTTTTTTTTTTTTTTTTCTTCTGTGTGTGTGTGAGTGTAGTTTTGTTCTACTTTATGCATCCCCTTTGATGAGACAACTACAGAACAACATCTGAGGCACCAACTCCAGGACTGGAGATTAAGACAGACATCCAAATTATTAAGACTGAAATTGCATTGCATATAAACTTGGAAGTTTTTTGGTTTTTTTTTTTTTAATTTCCTATTTTCCATTTTATTTTAATTCATTTTTATAAATAGATATTACTTTCATATACTTATTTTTTATTTTTTTTATCTTTGATTTTCAATCCTCTCTCTGTCTCTCTATTGTCTGTTCAGCTTACTGTCGATTAGTACACTAACACTCCCTGTTTATACCTTTGAAACTCTATTGACTGATACCTTGTTCTGCTTTCTCCCTCTTGTCTGTATATTTGTTTTCCCCTTTTCTTTAACTTCTTGCTTTCCATCTCAGCTCACTCTTCCATTCTCAATATTACCATTGTTATTATTACAAGCTAGAAAATACTTAATTACACACAGTACAGGGACAGTAACAACACCAAGGACAATGACAGGAAGACAGAAAAAACAAGGAAACCAGTTTCCCCACAGCAAAAAATTAGTACAGGAACCAGAGGGGAATGAAGAGAACAGAAACTCAGAGCCAGACTCCAACAAAATGAAGATAAACTATGCCAAAGGACCCAATGAAGCCCACAAGAATAATTTAAAAGAAGACATACTACAAGTACTCAATGAGAATTTTATAGAGATGATACTGGATAGGGTCAACCAAAATGTACAGGAGACACTCAAGAAATTCCAAGACAATAAAAATAGAGAATTTGAAAAAGCAAAAGAAGCAATAAAGGAAACCATAGAAGCACTGTATAAACACCAAAGTGAAAGAGAGAACACAATGAATAAATGGATAAATGAACTCAGGACAAAAATAGACAACAATAAAGAAGAAAACAGCCAGGATATGGAAAACCTCAGAAAAAAGAACGAAACAGAACTGCAAAACAAAACGGAAGGCCAATCCAGCAGAATAGAACAAACAGAACACAGAATCTCAGAACTTGAAGATGAAATGGTAATTAAAGGAAAAACCGAAGAACTACTAATTAAACAACTCAAGACCTGTGAAAAGAAAATGCAAGAACTCACCGACTCCATCAAAAGACCAAACTTGAGAATCATGGGCATCGAAGAAGGAGAAGAGGTGCAAGCGAAGGGAATGCGTAATATATTCAACAAAATAATAACGGAAAATTTCCCAAATCTAGAGAAAGATATTCCCATACAAATGCAAGAGGCCTCCAGGACACCAAACAGACCAGATCAAAATAGAACTACTCCACGACATATCATCATTAAAACAACAAGTTCAGAAACTAAGGAAAGAATATTGAAGGCTGTAAGAGAGAAAAAACAAGTAACATACAAAGGTAAACCCATCAAAATCACAGCAGACTTCTCAACAGAAACATTAAAAGCAAGAAGAGCGTGGGGTGAGATCTTCCGGGCACTGAATGAAAATAACTTCAACCCCAGGATACTCTACCCAGCAAAGCTATCATTCAAAATAGATGGAGCAATAAAAGTCTTCCATGAGAAGCAGAAACTAAAACAATATGTGACCACAAAGCCACCATTACAAAAGATTCTGCAAGGGATCCTGCACACAGAAAGTGACACCCAACTTAACCATGAAAAGGCAGGCAGCACCAAACCACAGGATAAGAAAAAGCAAGACAGTAGAGAGTAACATCAAGTTAGGTACACACAATCAAACCTTCAAACAACTAAGATAACTAAATGGCAGGAATCACCACATACCTATCAGTACTAACACTTAATGTTAATGGACTTAATTCACCCATCAAAAGACACCGTTTGACAAAATGGATTAAAAAAGAAGATCCAACAATTTGTTGCTTACAGGAGACTCATCTCACCGACAGAAATAAGCATATGCTTAGGATGAAAGGCTGGAAGAAGATTTACCAAGCCAGTGGCCCCCGAAAACAAGCAGGAGTAGCAATACTTATCTCTGACAAAGTAGACTTCAAACCTACATTGATCAAACAAGACAAAGAAGGACATTCCATACTAATAAAAGGGGAAATAGACCAAAAGGAAATAATAATCATCAATCTGTACGCACCCAATGTCAACGCACCCAATTTCATCAAACATACCCTAAAAGACCTAAAAGCATATATAAACGCCAACACAGTGGTTGTGGGAGACTTTAACACTCCATTATCATCAATAGATAGGTCATCCAAACAAAAACTCAATAAAGAAATCCAAGATCTAAAATATGAAATAGATCAAGTGGACCTAGTAGATGTCTACAGAACATTTCATCCAACCTCTACACAATATACATTCTTCTCAGCAGCCCATGGAACCTTCTCCAAAATAGATCATATCCTAGGGCACAAAGCAAGCCTCAGCAAATATAAGAAAATAGAAATAATACCATGCATACTATCTGACCACAATGCAGTAAAAGTAGAACTCAACAACAAAAGTAAAGACAAAAAACATGCAAACAGCTGGAAACTAAATAACTCATTACTTAATGAAGAATGGATCATCGATGCAATAAAAGAGGAAATTAAAAAGTTCCTAGAAGTCAATGAAAATGAAAACACAACCTACCGGAACCTATGGGACACAGCTAAGGCAGTCTTGAGAGGAAAGTTTATAGCCATGAGTGCATATATTAAAAAGATTGAAAGATCCCAAATCAATGACCTAATGATACATCTCAAACTCCTAGAAAAACAAGAACAAGCAAATCCCAAAACAAATAGAAGGAGAGAAATAATAAAAATAAGAGCTGAAATCAATGAAATAGAAACCAAAAAAACCATACAAAGAATTAATGAAACAAAAAGTTGGTTCTTTGAAAAAATAAACAAGATCGATAGACCCCTGGCAAACCTGACTAAAATGAGGAGAGAAAAAACCCAAATTAGTAGAATCAGGAATGCAAAAGGGGAGATAACAACAAACACCATGGAAGTCCAGGAAATCATCAGAGACTACTTTGAGAACCTATATTCAAATAAATTTGAAAATCTAAAAGAAATGGACAGATTTCTAGACACATATGATCATCCAAAACTGAACCAAGAGGAAATTAATCACCTGAATAGACCTATAACACAAAATGAAATTGAAGCAGCAATCAAGAGTCTCCCCAAAAAGAAAAGTCCAGGACCTGATGGATTCTCTGCTGAATTCTATCAGACCTTTAAAGAAGAACTGATACCAACCCTCTTTAAACTGTTCCATGAAATAGAAAGGGAAGGAAAACTGCCAAACACATTTTATGAAGCCACTATTACACTTATCCCAAAACCAGGCAAAGACACCTCCAAAAAGGAGAACTATAGGCCAATCTCCTTAATGAACATTGATGCAAAAATCCTCAACAAAATAATGGCAAATCGAATTCAGCAACACATCAAAAAGATTATTCACCACGACCAGGTAGGCTTCATCCCAGGGATGCAGGGGTGGTTCAACATACGAAAATCAATAAACGTAATAAACCACATTAACAGAAGCAAAGACAAAAACCACTTGATCATCTCAATAGATGCAGAAAAAGCCTTTGATAAGATCCAACATCATTTCATGATAAAAGCTCTAAGAAAACTAGGAATAGAAGGAAAGTTCCTCAACATTATAAAAGCTATATATGACAAACCTACAGCCAGCATTATACTTAACGGAGAAAAATTAAAACCGTTCCCTCTAAAATCAGGAACCAGACAAGGATGCCCACTATCTCCACTCCTATTCAACATAGTACTGGAATTCCTAGCCAGAGCAATTAGGCAAGAAGAAGGAATAAAAGGAATACAAATAGGTAAAGAAACTGTCAAAATATCCCTATTTGCAGACGACATGATCCTATACCTTAAAGACCCAAAAAACTCTACTCAGAAGCTTCTAGACATCATCAATAGCTATAGCAAAGTAGCAGGATATAAAATCAACATAGAAAAATCATTAGCATTTCTATACACTAACAATGAGCAAACGGAAAAAGAATGCATGAAAACAATTCCATTTACAATAGCCTCAAACAAAATCAAATACCTAGGTGTAAACCTAACAAAAGATGTGAAAGACCTCTACAAGGAAAACTATACACTTCTGAAGAAAGAGATTGAGGAAGACTATAGAAAGTGGAGAGATCTCCCATGCTCATGGATTGGTAGAATCAACATAGTAAAAATGTCGATACTCCCCAAAGTAATCTACATGTTTAATGCAATTCCCATCAAAATTCCAATGACATTCATTAAAGAGATTGAAAAATCTACTGTGAAATTTATATGGAAACACAAGAGGCCACGAATAGCCAAGGCAATACTCAGTCAAAAGAACAATGCAGGAGGTATCACAATACCTGACTTCAAACTATATTACAAAGCAATAACAATAAAAACAGCATGGTACTGGCACAAAAACAGACATGAAGACCAGTGGAACAGAATAGAGGATCCAGATATGAAGCCACACAACTATGAGCAACTTATCTTTGACAAAGGAGCTAAAAATATACGATGGAGAAATAGCAGCCTCTTCAACAAAAACTGCTGGGAAAACTGGTTAGCAGTCTGCAAAAAACTGAAACTAGATCCATGTATATCACCCTATACCAAGATTAACTCAAAATGGATCAAGGATCTGAATATCAGACCCCAAACTCTTAAGTTGATACAAGAAAGAGTAGGAAATACTCTGGAGTTAGTGGGTATAGGTAAGAACTTTCTCAATTAAACCCCAGCAGCACAGCAACTAAGAGATAGCATAGATAAATGGGACCTCATAAAGCTAAAAAGCTTCTGTTCATCAAAAGAAATGGTCTCTAAACTGAAGAGAACACCCACAGAGTGGGAGAAAATATTTGCCAATTATACATCAGACAAAGGACTGATAACCAGAATATACAGGGAGCTTAAAAAACTAAATTCTCCCAAAACTAATGAACCAATAAAGAAATGGGCATGTGAACTAAACAGAACTTTCTCAAAAGAAGAAATTCAAATGGCCAGAAAATACATGAAAAAATGCTCACCATCTCTAGCAATAAAGGAAATGCAAATTAAAACCACACTAAGATTCCACCTCACCCCTGTTAGAATAGCCATCATCAGCAACACCACCAACAACAGGTGTTGGCGAGGATGCGGGGAAAAAGGAACCCTTTTACACTGTTGGTGGGAATGTAGACTAGTACAACCACTCTGGAAAAAAATTTGGAGGCTCCTTAAAAAGCTGGACATCGATCTACCATTTGATCCAGCAATACCACTCTTGGGGATATACCCAAAAGACTGTTACTCCAGAGGCACCTGCACATCCATGTTTATTGCGGCACTATTCACTATAGCCAAGTTATGGAAACAGCCAAGATGTCCCAGCACTGACGAATGGATTAAGAAAATGTGGTATCTATACACAATGGAATTTTATGCAGCCATGAAGAAGAACGAAATGTTATCATTCGCTGGTAAATGGATGGAATTGGAGAACATCATTCTGAGTGAGGTTAGCCTGGCTCAAAAGACCAAAAATCGTATGTTCTCCCTCATATGTGGACATTAGATCAAGGGCAAACACAACAAGGGGATTGGACTATGAGCACATGATAAAAGCGAGAGCACACAAGGGAGGGGTGAGGATAGGTAAGACACCTAAAAAACTAGCTAGCATTTGTTGCCCTTAATGCAGAGAAACTAAAGCAGATACCTTAAAGCAACTGAGGCCAATAGGAAAAGGGGACCAGGAACTAGAGAAAAGGTTAGATCAAAAAGAATTAACCTAGAAGGTAACACCCACGCACAGGAAATCAATGTGAGTCAATGCCCTGTATAGCTATCCTTATCTCAACCAGCAAAACCCCTTGTTCCTTCCTATTATTGCTTATACTCTCTCTACAACAAAATTAGAGATAAGGGCAAAATAGTTTCTGCTGGGTATTGAGGGGGGGAGCGGGAGGGGGTGGAGTGGGTGGTAAGGGAGGGGGTGGGGGCAGGGGGGAGAAATGAACCAAGCCTTGTATGCACATATGAATAATAAAAGGAAAACGAAAAAAAAAAAAAAAAAAAAAAAAAGAAAATAGAAATAATACCATGCATACTATCTGACCACAATGCAGTAAAAGTAGAACTCAACAACAAAAGTAAAGACAAAAAACATGCAAACAGCTGGAAACTAAATAACTCATTACTTAATGAAGAATGGATCATCGATGCAATAAAAGAGGAAATTAAAATGTTCCTGGAAGTCAATGAAAATGAAAACACAACCTAGCGGAACCTATGGGACACAGCTAAGGCAGTCTTGAGAGGAAAGTTTATAGCCATGAGTGCATATATTAAAAAGATTGAAAGATCCCAAATCAATGACCTAATGATACATCTCAAACTCCTAGAAAAACAAGAACAAGCAAATCCCAAAACAAATAGAAGGAGAGAAATAATAAAAATAAGAGCTGAAATCAACGAAATAGAAACCAAAAAAACCATACAAAGAATTAATGAAACAAAAAGTTGGTTCTTTGAAAAAATAAACAAGATCGATAGACCCCTGACAAACCTGACTAAAATGAGGAGAGAAAAAACCCAAATTAGTAGAATTAGGAATGCAAAAGGGGAGATAACAACAAACACCATGGAAGTCCAGGAAATCATCAGAGACTACTTTGAGAACCTATACTCAAATAAATTTGAAAATCTAAAAGAAATGGACAGATTTCTAGATACATATGATCATCCAAAACTGAACCAAGAGGAAATTAATCACCTGAATAGACCTATAACACAAAATGAAATTGAAGCAGCAATCAAGAGTCTCCCCTAAAAGAAAAGTCCAGGACCTGATGGATTCTCTGCTGAATTCTACCAGACCTTTAAAGAAGAACTGATACCAACCCTCCTTAAACTGTTCCACAAAATAGAAAGGGAAGGAAGACTGCCAAACACATTTTATGAAGCCGGTATTACACTTATCCCAAAACCAGGCAAAGACACCTCCAAAAAGGAGAACTATAGGCCAATCTCCTTAATGAACATTGATGCAAAAATCCTCAACAAAATAATGGCAAATCGAATTCAGCAACACATCAAAAAGATTATTCACCACGACCAGGTAGGCTTCATCCCAGGGATGCAGGGGTGGTTCAACATACGAAAATCAATAAACGTAATAAACCACATTAACAGAAGCAAAGACAAAAACCACTTGATCATCTCAATAGATGAAGAAAAAGCCTTTGATAAGATCCAACATCATTTCATGATAAAAGCTCTAAGAAAACTAGGAATAGAAGGAAAGTTCCTCGACATTATAAAAGCTATATATGACAAACCTACAGCCAGCATTATACTTAATGGAGAAAAATTAAAACCATTCCCTCTAAAATCAGGAACCAGACAAGGATGCCCACTATCTCCACTCCTATTCAACATAGTACTGGAATTCCTAGCCAGAGCAATTAGGCAAGAAGAAGGAATAAAAGGAATACAAATAGGTAAAGAAACTGTCAAAATATCCCTATTTGCAGACGACATGATCCTATACCTTAAAGACCCAAAAAACTCTACTCAGAAGCTTCTAGACATCATCAATAGTTATAGCAAGGTAGCAGGATATAAAATCAACATAGAAAAATCACTAGCATTTCTATACACTAACAATGAGCAAACGGAAAAGGAATGTATGAAAACAATTCCATTTACAATAGCCTCAAACAAAATCAAATTCCTAGGTGTAAACCTAACAAAAGATGTGAAAGACCTCTACAAGGAAAACTACACTTCTGAAGAAAGAGATTGAGGAAGACTATAGAAATTGGAGAGATCTCCCATGCTCATGGATTGGTAGAATCAACATAGTAAAAATGTCGATACTCCCCAAAGTACTCTACATGTTTAATGCAATTCCCATCAAAATTCCAATGACATTCATTAAAGACATTGAAAAATCTACAGTTAAATTTATATGGAAACACTAGAGGCCACGAATAGCCAAGGCAATACTCAGTCAAAAGAACAATGCAGGAGGTATCACAATACCTGACTTCAAACTATATTACAAAGCAATAACAGTAAAAACAGCATGGTACTGGCACAAAAACAGACATGAAGACCAGTGGAACAGAATAGAGGATCCAGATATGAAGCCACACAACTATGAGCAACTTATCTTTGACAAAGGAACTAAAAATATACGATGGAGAAATAGCAGCCTCTTCAACAAAAACTGCTGGGAAAACTGCTTAGCAGTCTGCAAAAAACTGAAACTAGATCCATGTATGTCACCCTATACCAAGATTAACTCAAAATGGATCAAGGATCTTAATATCAGACCCCAAACTCTTAAGTTGATACAAGAAAGAGTAGGAAATACTCTGGAGTTAGTAGGTATAGGTAAGAACTTTCTCAACGAAACCCCAGCAGCACAGCAACTAAGAGATAGCATAGATAAATGGGACCTCATAAAACTAAAAAGCTTCTGTTCATCAAAAGAAATGGTCTCTAAACTGAAGAGAACACCCACAGAGTGGGAGAAAATATTTGCCAATTATACATCAGACAAAGGACTGATAACCAGAATATACAGGGAACTGAAAAAACTAAATTCTCCCAAAACTAATGAACCAATAAAGAAATGGGCATGTGAACTAAACAGAACTTTCTCAAAAGAAGAAATTCAAATGGCCAGAAAACACATGAAAAAATGCTCACCATCTCTAGCAATAAAGGAAATGCAAATTAAAACCACACTAAGATTCCACCTCACCCCTGTTAGAATAGCCATCATCAGCAACACCACCAACAACCTGTGTTGGCGAGGATGCGGGGAAAAAGGAACCCTCTTACACTGTTGGTGGGAATGTAGACTAGTACAACCACTCTGGAAAAAAATTTGGAGGCTACTTAAAAAGCTGGACATCGATCTACCATTTGATCCAGCAATACCACTCTTGGGGATATACCCAAAAGACTGTTACTCCAGAGGCACCTGCACATCCATGTTTATTGCGGCACTATTCACAATAGCCAAGTTATGGAAACAGCCAAGATGTCCCAGCACTGACGAATGGATTAAGAAAATGTGGTATCTATACACAATGGAATTTTATGCAGCCATGAAGAAGAACGAAATGTTATCATTCGCTGGTAAATGGATGGAATTGGAGAACATCATTCTGAGTGAGGTTAGCCTGGCTCAAAAGACCAAAAATCGTATGTTCTCCCTCATATGTGGACATTAGATCAAGGGCAAACACAACAAGGGGATTGGACTATGAGCACATGATAAAAGCGAGAGCACACAAGGGAGGGGTGAGGATAGGTAAGACACCTAAAAAACTAGCTAGCATTTGTTGCCCTTAATGCAGAGAAACTAAAGCAGATACCTTAAAGCAACTGAGGCCAATAGGAAAAGGGGACCAGGAACTAGAGAAAAGGTTAGATCAAAAAGAATTAACCTAGAAGGTAACACCCACGCACAGGAAATCAATGTGAGTCAATGCCCTGTATAGCTATCCTTATCTCAACCAGCAAAACCCCTTGTTCCTTCCTATTATTGCTTATACTCTCTCTACAACAAAATTAGAGATAAGGGCAAAATAGTTTCTGCTGGGTATTGAGGGGGGGAGCGGGAGGGGGTGGAGTGGGTGGTAAGGGAGGGGGTGGGGGCAGGGGGGAGAAATGAACCAAGCCTTGTATGCACATATGAATAATAAAAGGAAAATGAAAAAAAAAAAAAAAAAAAAAAGAAAATAGAAATAATACCATGCATACTATCTGACCACAATGCAGTAAAAGTAGAACTCAACAACAAAAGTAAAGACAAAAAACATGCAAACAGCTGGAAACTAAATAACTCATTACTTAATGAAGAATGGATCATCGATGCAATAAAAGAGGAAATTAAAATGTTCCTGGAAGTCAATGAAAATGAAAACACAACCTAGCGGAACCTATGGGACACAGCTAAGGCAGTCTTGAGAGGAAAGTTTATAGCCATGAGTGCATATATTAAAAAGATTGAAAGATCCCAAATCAATGACCTAATGATACATCTCAAACTCCTAGAAAAACAAGAACAAGCAAATCCCAAAACAAATAGAAGGAGAGAAATAATAAAAATAAGAGCTGAAATCAACGAAATAGAAACCAAAAAAACCATACAAAGAATTAATGAAACAAAAAGTTGGTTCTTTGAAAAAATAAACAAGATCGATAGACCCCTGACAAACCTGACTAAAATGAGGAGAGAAAAAACCCAAATTAGTAGAATTAGGAATGCAAAAGGGGAGATAACAACAAACACCATGGAAGTCCAGGAAATCATCAGAGACTACTTTGAGAACCTATACTCAAATAAATTTGAAAATCTAAAAGAAATGGACAGATTTCTAGATACATATGATCATCCAAAACTGAACCAAGAGGAAATTAATCACCTGAATAGACCTATAACACAAAATGAAATTGAAGCAGCAATCAAGAGTCTCCCCTAAAAGAAAAGTCCAGGACCTGATGGATTCTCTGCTGAATTCTACCAGACCTTTAAAGAAGAACTGATACCAACCCTCCTTAAACTGTTCCACAAAATAGAAAGGGAAGGAAGACTGCCAAACACATTTTATGAAGCCGGTATTACACTTATCCCAAAACCAGGCAAAGACACCTCCAAAAAGGAGAACTATAGGCCAATCTCCTTAATGAACATTGATGCAAAAATCCTCAACAAAATAATGGCAAATCGAATTCAGCAACACATCAAAAAGATTATTCACCACGACCAGGTAGGCTTCATCCCAGGGATGCAGGGGTGGTTCAACATACGAAAATCAATAAACGTAATAAACCACATTAACAGAAGCAAAGACAAAAACCACTTGATCATCTCAATAGATGAAGAAAAAGCCTTTGATAAGATCCAACATCATTTCATGATAAAAGCTCTAAGAAAACTAGGAATAGAAGGAAAGTTCCTCGACATTATAAAAGCTATATATGACAAACCTACAGCCAGCATTATACTTAATGGAGAAAAATTAAAACCATTCCCTCTAAAATCAGGAACCAGACAAGGATGCCCACTATCTCCACTCCTATTCAACATAGTACTGGAATTCCTAGCCAGAGCAATTAGGCAAGAAGAAGGAATAAAAGGAATACAAATAGGTAAAGAAACTGTCAAAATATCCCTATTTGCAGACGACATGATCCTATACCTTAAAGACCCAAAAAACTCTACTCAGAAGCTTCTAGACATCATCAATAGTTATAGCAAGGTAGCAGGATATAAAATCAACATAGAAAAATCACTAGCATTTCTATACACTAACAATGAGCAAACGGAAAAGGAATGTATGAAAACAATTCCATTTACAATAGCCTCAAACAAAATCAAATTCCTAGGTGTAAACCTAACAAAAGATGTGAAAGACCTCTACAAGGAAAACTACACGTCTGAAGAAAGAGATTGAGGAAGACTATAGAAATTGGAGAGATCTCCCATGCTCATGGATTGGTAGAATCAACATAGTAAAAATGTCGATACTCCCCAAAGTACTCTACATGTTTAATGCAATTCCCATCAAAATTCCAATGACATTCATTAAAGACATTGAAAAATCTACAGTTAAATTTATATGGAAACACTAGAGGCCACGAATAGCCAAGGCAATACTCAGTCAAAAGAACAATGCAGGAGGTATCACAATACCTGACTTCAAACTATATTACAAAGCAATAACAGTAAAAACAGCATGGTACTGGCACAAAAACAGACATGAAGACCAGTGGAACAGAATAGAGGATCCAGATATGAAGCCACACAACTATGAGCAACTTATCTTTGACAAAGGAACTAAAAATATACGATGGAGAAATAGCAGCCTCTTCAACAAAAACTGCTGGGAAAACTGCTTAGCAGTCTGCAAAAAACTGAAACTAGATCCATGTATGTCACCCTATACCAAGATTAACTCAAAATGGATCAAGGATCTTAATATCAGACCCCAAACTCTTAAGTTGATACAAGAAAGAGTAGGAAATACTCTGGAGTTAGTAGGTATAGGTAAGAACTTTCTCAACGAAACCCCAGCAGCACAGCAACTAAGAGATAGCATAGATAAATGGGACCTCATAAAACTAAAAAGCTTCTGTTCATCAAAAGAAATGGTCTCTAAACTGAAGAGAACACCCACAGAGTGGGAGAAAATATTTGCCAATTATACATCAGACAAAGGACTGATAACCAGAATATACAGGGAACTGAAAAAACTAAATTCTCCCAAAACTAATGAACCAATAAAGAAATGGGCATGTGAACTAAACAGAACTTTCTCAAAAGAAGAAATTCAAATGGCCAGAAAACACATGAAAAAATGCTCACCATCTCTAGCAATAAAGGAAATGCAAATTAAAACCACACTAAGATTCCACCTCACCCCTGTTAGAATAGCCATCATCAGCAACACCACCAACAACCTGTGTTGGCGAGGATGCGGGGAAAAAGGAACCCTCTTACACTGTTGGTGGGAATGTAGACTAGTACAACCACTCTGGAAAAAAATTTGGAGGCTACTTAAAAAGCTGGACATCGATCTACCATTTGATCCAGCAATACCACTCTTGGGGATATACCCAAAAGACTGTTACTCCAGAGGCACCTGCACATCCATGTTTATTGCGGCACTATTCACAATAGCCAAGTTATGGAAACAGCCAAGATGTCCCAGCACTGACGAATGGATTAAGAAAATGTGGTATCTATACACAATGGAATTTTATGCAGCCATGAAGAAGAACGAAATGTTATCATTCGCTGGTAAATGGATGGAATTGGAGAACATCATTCTGAGTGAGGTTAGCCTGGCTCAAAAGACCAAAAATCGTATGTTCTCCCTCATATGTGGACATTAGATCAAGGGCAAACACAACAAGGGGATTGGACTATGAGCACATGATAAAAGCGAGAGCACACAAGGGAGGGGTGAGGATAGGTAAGACACCTAAAAAACTAGCTAGCATTTGTTGCCCTTAATGCAGAGAAACTAAAGCAGATACCTTAAAGCAACTGAGGCCAATAGGAAAAGGGGACCAGGAACTAGAGAAAAGGTTAGATCAAAAAGAATTAACCTAGAAGGTAACACCCACGCACAGGAAATCAATGTGAGTCAATGCCCTGTATAGCTATCCTTATCTCAACCAGCAAAACCCCTTGTTCCTTCCTATTATTGCTTATACTCTCTCTACAACAAAATTAGAGATAAGGGCAAAATAGTTTCTGCTGGGTATTGAGGGGGGGAGCGGGAGGGGGTGGAGTGGGTGGTAAGGGAGGGGGTGGGGGCAGGGGGGAGAAATGAACCAAGCCTTGTATGCACATATGAATAATAAAAGAAAAATGAAAAAAAAAAAAAAAAAAAAAAAAGAAAATAGAAATAATACCATGCATACTATCTGACCACAATGCAGTAAAAGTAGAACTCAACAACAAAAGTAAAGACAAAAAACATGCAAACAGCTGGAAACTAAATAACTCATTACTTAATGAAGAATGGATCATCGATGCAATAAAAGAGGAAATTAAAATGTTCCTGGAAGTCAATGAAAATGAAAACACAACCTACCGGAACCTATGGGACACAGCTAAGGCAGTCTTGAGAGGAAAGTTTATAGCCATGAGTGCATATATTAAAAAGATTGAAAGATCCCAAATCAATGACCTAATGATACATCTCAAACTCCTAGAAAAACAAGAACAAGCAAATCCCAAAACAAATAGAAGGAGAGAAATAATAAAAATAAGAGCTGAAATCAACGAAATAGAAACCAAAAAAACCATACAAAGAATTAATGAAACAAAAAGTTGGTTCTTTGAAAAAATAAACAAGATCGATAGACCCCTGACAAACCTGACTAAAATGAGGAGAGAAAAAACCCAAATTAGTAGAATTAGGAATGCAAAAGGGGAGATAACAACAAACACCATGGAAGTCCAGGAAATCATCAGAGACTACTTTGAGAACCTATACTCAAATAAATTTGAAAATCTAAAAGAAATGGACAGATTTCTAGATACATATGATCATCCAAAACTGAACCAAGAGGAAATTAATCACCTGAATAGACCTATAACACAAAATGAAATTGAAGCAGCAATCAAGAGTCTCCCCTAAAAGAAAAGTCCAGGACCTGATGGATTCTCTGCTGAATTCTACCAGACCTTTAAAGAAGAACTGATACCAACCCTCCTTAAACTGTTCCACAAAATAGAAAGGGAAGGAAGACTGCCAAACACATTTTATGAAGCCGGTATTACACTTATCCCAAAACCAGGCAAAGACACCTCCAAAAAGGAGAACTATAGGCCAATCTCCTTAATGAACATTGATGCAAAAATCCTCAACAAAATAATGGCAAATCGAATTCAGCAACACATCAAAAAGATTATTCACCACGACCAGGTAGGCTTCATCCCAGGGATGCAGGGGTGGTTCAACATACGAAAATCAATAAACGTAATAAACCACATTAACAGAAGCAAAGACAAAAACCACTTGATCATCTCAATAGATGAAGAAAAAGCCTTTGATAAGATCCAACATCATTTCATGATAAAAGCTCTAAGAAAACTAGGAATAGAAGGAAAGTTCCTCGACATTATAAAAGCTATATATGACAAACCTACAGCCAGCATTATACTTAATGGAGAAAAATTAAAACCATTCCCTCTAAAATCAGGAACCAGACAAGGATGCCCACTATCTCCACTCCTATTCAACATAGTACTGGAATTCCTAGCCAGAGCAATTAGGCAAGAAGAAGGAATAAAAGGAATACAAATAGGTAAAGAAACTGTCAAAATATCCCTATTTGCAGACGACATGATCCTATACCTTAAAGACCCAAAAAACTCTACTCAGAAGCTTCTAGACATCATCAATAGTTATAGCAAGGTAGCAGGATATAAAATCAACATAGAAAAATCACTAGCATTTCTATACACTAACAATGAGCAAACGGAAAAGGAATGTATGAAAACAATTCCATTTACAATAGCCTCAAACAAAATCAAATTCCTAGGTGTAAACCTAACAAAAGATGTGAAAGACCTCTACAAGGAAAACTACACTTCTGAAGAAAGAGATTGAGGAAGACTATAGAAATTGGAGAGATCTCCCATGCTCATGGATTGGTAGAATCAACATAGTAAAAATGTCGATACTCCCCAAAGTACTCTACATGTTTAATGCAATTCCCATCAAAATTCCAATGACATTCATTAAAGACATTGAAAAATCTACAGTTAAATTTATATGGAAACACTAGAGGCCACGAATAGCCAAGGCAATACTCAGTCAAAAGAACAATGCAGGAGGTATCACAATACCTGACTTCAAACTATATTACAAAGCAATAACAGTAAAAACAGCATGGTACTGGCACAAAAACAGACATGAAGACCAGTGGAACAGAATAGAGGATCCAGATATGAAGCCACACAACTATGAGCAACTTATCTTTGACAAAGGAACTAAAAATATACGATGGAGAAATAGCAGCCTCTTCAACAAAAACTGCTGGGAAAACTGCTTAGCAGTCTGCAAAAAACTGAAACTAGATCCATGTATGTCACCCTATACCAAGATTAACTCAAAATGGATCAAGGATCTTAATATCAGACCCCAAACTCTTAAGTTGATACAAGAAAGAGTAGGAAATACTCTGGAGTTAGTAGGTATAGGTAAGAACTTTCTCAACGAAACCCCAGCAGCACAGCAACTAAGAGATAGCATAGATAAATGGGACCTCATAAAACTAAAAAGCTTCTGTTCATCAAAAGAAATGGTCTCTAAACTGAAGAGAACACCCACAGAGTGGGAGAAAATATTTGCCAATTATACATCAGACAAAGGACTGATAACCAGAATATACAGGGAACTGAAAAAACTAAATTCTCCCAAAACTAATGAACCAATAAAGAAATGGGCATGTGAACTAAACAGAACTTTCTCAAAAGAAGAAATTCAAATGGCCAGAAAACACATGAAAAAATGCTCACCATCTCTAGCAATAAAGGAAATGCAAATTAAAACCACACTAAGATTCCACCTCACCCCTGTTAGAATAGCCATCATCAGCAACACCACCAACAACCTGTGTTGGCGAGGATGCGGGGAAAAAGGAACCCTCTTACACTGTTGGTGGGAATGTAGACTAGTACAACCACTCTGGAAAAAAATTTGGAGGCTACTTAAAAAGCTGGACATCGATCTACCATTTGATCCAGCAATACCACTCTTGGGGATATACCCAAAAGACTGTTACTCCAGAGGCACCTGCACATCCATGTTTATTGCGGCACTATTCACAATAGCCAAGTTATGGAAACAGCCAAGATGTCCCAGCACTGACGAATGGATTAAGAAAATGTGGTATCTATACACAATGGAATTTTATGCAGCCATGAAGAAGAACGAAATGTTATCATTCGCTGGTAAATGGATGGAATTGGAGAACATCATTCTGAGTGAGGTTAGCCTGGCTCAAAAGACCAAAAATCGTATGTTCTCCCTCATATGTGGACATTAGATCAAGGGCAAACACAACAAGGGGATTGGACTATGAGCACATGATAAAAGCGAGAGCACACAAGGGAGGGGTGAGGATAGGTAAGACACCTAAAAAACTAGCTAGCATTTGTTGCCCTTAATGCAGAGAAACTAAAGCAGATACCTTAAAGCAACTGAGGCCAATAGGAAAAGGGGACCAGGAACTAGAGAAAAGGTTAGATCAAAAAGAATTAACCTAGAAGGTAACACCCACGCACAGGAAATCAATGTGAGTCAATGCCCTGTATAGCTATCCTTATCTCAACCAGCAAAACCCCTTGTTCCTTCCTATTATTGCTTATACTCTCTCTACAACAAAATTAGAGATAAGGGCAAAATAGTTTCTGCTGGGTATTGAGGGGGGGAGCGGGAGGGGGTGGAGTGGGTGGTAAGGGAGGGGGTGGGGGCAGGGGGGAGAAATGAACCAAGCCTTGTATGCACATATGAATAATAAAAGGAAAATGAAAAAAAAAAAAAAAAAAAAAAGAAAATAGAAATAATACCATGCATACTATCTGACCACAATGCAGTAAAAGTAGAACTCAACAACAAAAGTAAAGACAAAAAACATGCAAACAGCTGGAAACTAAATAACTCATTACTTAATGAAGAATGGATCATCGATGCAATAAAAGAGGAAATTAAAATGTTCCTGGAAGTCAATGAAAATGAAAACACAACCTAGCGGAACCTATGGGACACAGCTAAGGCAGTCTTGAGAGGAAAGTTTATAGCCATGAGTGCATATATTAAAAAGATTGAAAGATCCCAAATCAATGACCTAATGATACATCTCAAACTCCTAGAAAAACAAGAACAAGCAAATCCCAAAACAAATAGAAGGAGAGAAATAATAAAAATAAGAGCTGAAATCAACGAAATAGAAACCAAAAAAACCATACAAAGAATTAATGAAACAAAAAGTTGGTTCTTTGAAAAAATAAACAAGATCGATAGACCCCTGACAAACCTGACTAAAATGAGGAGAGAAAAAACCCAAATTAGTAGAATTAGGAATGCAAAAGGGGAGATAACAACAAACACCATGGAAGTCCAGGAAATCATCAGAGACTACTTTGAGAACCTATACTCAAATAAATTTGAAAATCTAAAAGAAATGGACAGATTTCTAGATACATATGATCATCCAAAACTGAACCAAGAGGAAATTAATCACCTGAATAGACCTATAACACAAAATGAAATTGAAGCAGCAATCAAGAGTCTCCCCTAAAAGAAAAGTCCAGGACCTGATGGATTCTCTGCTGAATTCTACCAGACCTTTAAAGAAGAACTGATACCAACCCTCCTTAAACTGTTCCACAAAATAGAAAGGGAAGGAAGACTGCCAAACACATTTTATGAAGCCGGTATTACACTTATCCCAAAACCAGGCAAAGACACCTCCAAAAAGGAGAACTATAGGCCAATCTCCTTAATGAACATTGATGCAAAAATCCTCAACAAAATAATGGCAAATCGAATTCAGCAACACATCAAAAAGATTATTCACCACGACCAGGTAGGCTTCATCCCAGGGATGCAGGGGTGGTTCAACATACGAAAATCAATAAACGTAATAAACCACATTAACAGAAGCAAAGACAAAAACCACTTGATCATCTCAATAGATGAAGAAAAAGCCTTTGATAAGATCCAACATCATTTCATGATAAAAGCTCTAAGAAAACTAGGAATAGAAGGAAAGTTCCTCGACATTATAAAAGCTATATATGACAAACCTACAGCCAGCATTATACTTAATGGAGAAAAATTAAAACCATTCCCTCTAAAATCAGGAACCAGACAAGGATGCCCACTATCTCCACTCCTATTCAACATAGTACTGGAATTCCTAGCCAGAGCAATTAGGCAAGAAGAAGGAATAAAAGGAATACAAATAGGTAAAGAAACTGTCAAAATATCCCTATTTGCAGACGACATGATCCTATACCTTAAAGACCCAAAAAACTCTACTCAGAAGCTTCTAGACATCATCAATAGTTATAGCAAGGTAGCAGGATATAAAATCAACATAGAAAAATCACTAGCATTTCTATACACTAACAATGAGCAAACGGAAAAGGAATGTATGAAAACAATTCCATTTACAATAGCCTCAAACAAAATCAAATTCCTAGGTGTAAACCTAACAAAAGATGTGAAAGACCTCTACAAGGAAAACTACACTTCTGAAGAAAGAGATTGAGGAAGACTATAGAAATTGGAGAGATCTCCCATGCTCATGGATTGGTAGAATCAACATAGTAAAAATGTCGATACTCCCCAAAGTACTCTACATGTTTAATGCAATTCCCATCAAAATTCCAATGACATTCATTAAAGACATTGAAAAATCTACAGTTAAATTTATATGGAAACACTAGAGGCCACGAATAGCCAAGGCAATACTCAGTCAAAAGAACAATGCAGGAGGTATCACAATACCTGACTTCAAACTATATTACAAAGCAATAACAGTAAAAACAGCATGGTACTGGCACAAAAACAGACATGAAGACCAGTGGAACAGAATAGAGGATCCAGATATGAAGCCACACAACTATGAGCAACTTATCTTTGACAAAGGAACTAAAAATATACGATGGAGAAATAGCAGCCTCTTCAACAAAAACTGCTGGGAAAACTGCTTAGCAGTCTGCAAAAAACTGAAACTAGATCCATGTATGTCACCCTATACCAAGATTAACTCAAAATGGATCAAGGATCTTAATATCAGACCCCAAACTCTTAAGTTGATACAAGAAAGAGTAGGAAATACTCTGGAGTTAGTAGGTATAGGTAAGAACTTTCTCAACGAAACCCCAGCAGCACAGCAACTAAGAGATAGCATAGATAAATGGGACCTCATAAAACTAAAAAGCTTCTGTTCATCAAAAGAAATGGTCTCTAAACTGAAGAGAACACCCACAGAGTGGGAGAAAATATTTGCCAATTATACATCAGACAAAGGACTGATAACCAGAATATACAGGGAACTGAAAAAACTAAATTCTCCCAAAACTAATGAACCAATAAAGAAATGGGCATGTGAACTAAACAGAACTTTCTCAAAAGAAGAAATTCAAATGGCCAGAAAACACATGAAAAAATGCTCACCATCTCTAGCAATAAAGGAAATGCAAATTAAAACCACACTAAGATTCCACCTCACCCCTGTTAGAATAGCCATCATCAGCAACACCACCAACGACCTGTGTTGGCGAGGATGCGGGGAAAAAGGAACCCTCTTACACTGTTGGTGGGAATGTAGACTAGTACAACCACTCTGGAAAAAAATTTGGAGGCTACTTAAAAAGCTGGACATCGATCTACCATTTGATCCAGCAATACCACTCTTGGGGATATACCCAAAAGACTGTTACTCCAGAGGCACCTGCACATCCATGTTTATTGCGGCACTATTCACAATAGCCAAGTTATGGAAACAGCCAAGATGTCCCAGCACTGACGAATGGATTAAGAAAATGTGGTATCTATACACAATGGAATTTTATGCAGCCATGAAGAAGAACGAAATGTTATCATTCGCTGGTAAATGGATGGAATTGGAGAACATCATTCTGAGTGAGGTTAGCCTGGCTCAAAAGACCAAAAATCGTATGTTCTCCCTCATATGTGGACATTAGATCAAGGGCAAACACAACAAGGGGATTGGACTATGAGCACATGATAAAAGCGAGAGCACACAAGGGAGGGGTGAGGATAGGTAAGACACCTAAAAAACTAGCTAGCATTTGTTGCCCTTAATGCAGAGAAACTAAAGCAGATACCTTAAAGCAACTGAGGCCAATAGGAAAAGGGGACCAGGAACTAGAGAAAAGGTTAGATCAAAAAGAATTAACCTAGAAGGTAACACCCACGCACAGGAAATCAATGTGAGTCAATGCCCTGTATAGCTATCCTTATCTCAACCAGCAAAACCCCTTGTTCCTTCCTATTATTGCTTATACTCTCTCTACAACAAAATTAGAGATAAGGGCAAAATAGTTTCTGCTGGGTATTGAGGGGGGGAGCGGGAGGGGGTGGAGTGGGTGGTAAGGGAGGGGGTGGGGGCAGGGGGGAGAAATGAACCAAGCCTTGTATGCACATATGAATAATAAAAGGAAAATGAAAAAAAAAAAAAAAAAAAAAAGAAAATAGAAATAATACCATGCATACTATCTGACCACAATGCAGTAAAAGTAGAACTCAACAACAAAAGTAAAGACAAAAAACATGCAAACAGCTGGAAACTAAATAACTCATTACTTAATGAAGAATGGATCATCGATGCAATAAAAGAGGAAATTAAAATGTTCCTGGAAGTCAATGAAAATGAAAACACAACCTAGCGGAACCTATGGGACACAGCTAAGGCAGTCTTGAGAGGAAAGTTTATAGCCATGAGTGCATATATTAAAAAGATTGAAAGATCCCAAATCAATGACCTAATGATACATCTCAAACTCCTAGAAAAACAAGAACAAGCAAATCCCAAAACAAATAGAAGGAGAGAAATAATAAAAATAAGAGCTGAAATCAACGAAATAGAAACCAAAAAAACCATACAAAGAATTAATGAAACAAAAAGTTGGTTCTTTGAAAAAATAAACAAGATCGATAGACCCCTGACAAACCTGACTAAAATGAGGAGAGAAAAAACCCAAATTAGTAGAATTAGGAATGCAAAAGGGGAGATAACAACAAACACCATGGAAGTCCAGGAAATCATCAGAGACTACTTTGAGAACCTATACTCAAATAAATTTGAAAATCTAAAAGAAATGGACAGATTTCTAGATACATATGATCATCCAAAACTGAACCAAGAGGAAATTAATCACCTGAATAGACCTATAACACAAAATGAAATTGAAGCAGCAATCAAGAGTCTCCCCTAAAAGAAAAGTCCAGGACCTGATGGATTCTCTGCTGAATTCTACCAGACCTTTAAAGAAGAACTGATACCAACCCTCCTTAAACTGTTCCACAAAATAGAAAGGGAAGGAAGACTGCCAAACACATTTTATGAAGCCGGTATTACACTTATCCCAAAACCAGGCAAAGACACCTCCAAAAAGGAGAACTATAGGCCAATCTCCTTAATGAACATTGATGCAAAAATCCTCAACAAAATAATGGCAAATCGAATTCAGCAACACATCAAAAAGATTATTCACCACGACCAGGTAGGCTTCATCCCAGGGATGCAGGGGTGGTTCAACATACGAAAATCAATAAACGTAATAAACCACATTAACAGAAGCAAAGACAAAAACCACTTGATCATCTCAATAGATGAAGAAAAAGCCTTTGATAAGATCCAACATCATTTCATGATAAAAGCTCTAAGAAAACTAGGAATAGAAGGAAAGTTCCTCGACATTATAAAAGCTATATATGACAAACCTACAGCCAGCATTATACTTAATGGAGAAAAATTAAAACCATTCCCTCTAAAATCAGGAACCAGACAAGGATGCCCACTATCTCCACTCCTATTCAACATAGTACTGGAATTCCTAGCCAGAGCAATTAGGCAAGAAGAAGGAATAAAAGGAATACAAATAGGTAAAGAAACTGTCAAAATATCCCTATTTGCAGACGACATGATCCTATACCTTAAAGACCCAAAAAACTCTACTCAGAAGCTTCTAGACATCATCAATAGTTATAGCAAGGTAGCAGGATATAAAATCAACATAGAAAAATCACTAGCATTTCTATACACTAACAATGAGCAAACGGAAAAGGAATGTATGAAAACAATTCCATTTACAATAGCCTCAAACAAAATCAAATTCCTAGGTGTAAACCTAACAAAAGATGTGAAAGACCTCTACAAGGAAAACTACACTTCTGAAGAAAGAGATTGAGGAAGACTATAGAAATTGGAGAGATCTCCCATGCTCATGGATTGGTAGAATCAACATAGTAAAAATGTCGATACTCCCCAAAGTACTCTACATGTTTAATGCAATTCCCATCAAAATTCCAATGACATTCATTAAAGACATTGAAAAATCTACAGTTAAATTTATATGGAAACACTAGAGGCCACGAATAGCCAAGGCAATACTCAGTCAAAAGAACAATGCAGGAGGTATCACAATACCTGACTTCAAACTATATTACAAAGCAATAACAGTAAAAACAGCATGGTACTGGCACAAAAACAGACATGAAGACCAGTGGAACAGAATAGAGGATCCAGATATGAAGCCACACAACTATGAGCAACTTATCTTTGACAAAGGAACTAAAAATATACGATGGAGAAATAGCAGCCTCTTCAACAAAAACTGCTGGGAAAACTGCTTAGCAGTCTGCAAAAAACTGAAACTAGATCCATGTATGTCACCCTATACCAAGATTAACTCAAAATGGATCAAGGATCTTAATATCAGACCCCAAACTCTTAAGTTGATACAAGAAAGAGTAGGAAATACTCTGGAGTTAGTAGGTATAGGTAAGAACTTTCTCAACGAAACCCCAGCAGCACAGCAACTAAGAGATAGCATAGATAAATGGGACCTCATAAAACTAAAAAGCTTCTGTTCATCAAAAGAAATGGTCTCTAAACTGAAGAGAACACCCACAGAGTGGGAGAAAATATTTGCCAATTATACATCAGACAAAGGACTGATAACCAGAATATACAGGGAACTGAAAAAACTAAATTCTCCCAAAACTAATGAACCAATAAAGAAATGGGCATGTGAACTAAACAGAACTTTCTCAAAAGAAGAAATTCAAATGGCCAGAAAACACATGAAAAAATGCTCACCATCTCTAGCAATAAAGGAAATGCAAATTAAAACCACACTAAGATTCCACCTCACCCCTGTTAGAATAGCCATCATCAGCAACACCACCAACGACCTGTGTTGGCGAGGATGCGGGGAAAAAGGAACCCTCTTACACTGTTGGTGGGAATGTAGACTAGTACAACCACTCTGGAAAAAAATTTGGAGGCTACTTAAAAAGCTGGACATCGATCTACCATTTGATCCAGCAATACCACTCTTGGGGATATACCCAAAAGACTGTTACTCCAGAGGCACCTGCACATCCATGTTTATTGCGGCACTATTCACAATAGCCAAGTTATGGAAACAGCCAAGATGTCCCAGCACTGACGAATGGATTAAGAAAATGTGGTATCTATACACAATGGAATTTTATGCAGCCATGAAGAAGAACGAAATGTTATCATTCGCTGGTAAATGGATGGAATTGGAGAACATCATTCTGAGTGAGGTTAGCCTGGCTCAAAAGACCAAAAATCGTATGTTCTCCCTCATATGTGGACATTAGATCAAGGGCAAACACAACAAGGGGATTGGACTATGAGCACATGATAAAAGCGAGAGCACACAAGGGAGGGGTGAGGATAGGTAAGACACCTAAAAAACTAGCTAGCATTTGTTGCCCTTAATGCAGAGAAACTAAAGCAGATACCTTAAAGCAACTGAGGCCAATAGGAAAAGGGGACCAGGAACTAGAGAAAAGGTTAGATCAAAAAGAATTAACCTAGAAGGTAACACCCACGCACAGGAAATCAATGTGAGTCAATGCCCTGTATAGCTATCCTTATCTCAACCAGCAAAACCCCTTGTTCCTTCCTATTATTGCTTATACTCTCTCTACAACAAAATTAGAGATAAGGGCAAAATAGTTTCTGCTGGGTATTGAGGGGGGGAGCGGGAGGGGGTGGAGTGGGTGGTAAGGGAGGGGGTGGGGGCAGGGGGGAGAAATGAACCAAGCCTTGTATGCACATATGAATAATAAAAGGAAAATGAAAAAAAAAAAAAAAAAAAAAAGAAAATAGAAATAATACCATGCATACTATCTGACCACAATGCAGTAAAAGTAGAACTCAACAACAAAAGTAAAGACAAAAAACATGCAAACAGCTGGAAACTAAATAACTCATTACTTAATGAAGAATGGATCATCGATGCAATAAAAGAGGAAATTAAAATGTTCCTGGAAGTCAATGAAAATGAAAACACAACCTAGCGGAACCTATGGGACACAGCTAAGGCAGTCTTGAGAGGAAAGTTTATAGCCATGAGTGCATATATTAAAAAGATTGAAAGATCCCAAATCAATGACCTAATGATACATCTCAAACTCCTAGAAAAACAAGAACAAGCAAATCCCAAAACAAATAGAAGGAGAGAAATAATAAAAATAAGAGCTGAAATCAACGAAATAGAAACCAAAAAAACCATACAAAGAATTAATGAAACAAAAAGTTGGTTCTTTGAAAAAATAAACAAGATCGATAGACCCCTGACAAACCTGACTAAAATGAGGAGAGAAAAAACCCAAATTAGTAGAATTAGGAATGCAAAAGGGGAGATAACAACAAACACCATGGAAGTCCAGGAAATCATCAGAGACTACTTTGAGAACCTATACTCAAATAAATTTGAAAATCTAAAAGAAATGGACAGATTTCTAGATACATATGATCATCCAAAACTGAACCAAGAGGAAATTAATCACCTGAATAGACCTATAACACAAAATGAAATTGAAGCAGCAATCAAGAGTCTCCCCTAAAAGAAAAGTCCAGGACCTGATGGATTCTCTGCTGAATTCTACCAGACCTTTAAAGAAGAACTGATACCAACCCTCCTTAAACTGTTCCACAAAATAGAAAGGGAAGGAAGACTGCCAAACACATTTTATGAAGCCGGTATTACACTTATCCCAAAACCAGGCAAAGACACCTCCAAAAAGGAGAACTATAGGCCAATCTCCTTAATGAACATTGATGCAAAAATCCTCAACAAAATAATGGCAAATCGAATTCAGCAACACATCAAAAAGATTATTCACCACGACCAGGTAGGCTTCATCCCAGGGATGCAGGGGTGGTTCAACATACGAAAATCAATAAACGTAATAAACCACATTAACAGAAGCAAAGACAAAAACCACTTGATCATCTCAATAGATGAAGAAAAAGCCTTTGATAAGATCCAACATCATTTCATGATAAAAGCTCTAAGAAAACTAGGAATAGAAGGAAAGTTCCTCGACATTATAAAAGCTATATATGACAAACCTACAGCCAGCATTATACTTAATGGAGAAAAATTAAAACCATTCCCTCTAAAATCAGGAACCAGACAAGGATGCCCACTATCTCCACTCCTATTCAACATAGTACTGGAATTCCTAGCCAGAGCAATTAGGCAAGAAGAAGGAATAAAAGGAATACAAATAGGTAAAGAAACTGTCAAAATATCCCTATTTGCAGACGACATGATCCTATACCTTAAAGACCCAAAAAACTCTACTCAGAAGCTTCTAGACATCATCAATAGTTATAGCAAGGTAGCAGGATATAAAATCAACATAGAAAAATCACTAGCATTTCTATACACTAACAATGAGCAAACGGAAAAGGAATGTATGAAAACAATTCCATTTACAATAGCCTCAAACAAAATCAAATTCCTAGGTGTAAACCTAACAAAAGATGTGAAAGACCTCTACAAGGAAAACTACACTTCTGAAGAAAGAGATTGAGGAAGACTATAGAAATTGGAGAGATCTCCCATGCTCATGGATTGGTAGAATCAACATAGTAAAAATGTCGATACTCCCCAAAGTACTCTACATGTTTAATGCAATTCCCATCAAAATTCCAATGACATTCATTAAAGACATTGAAAAATCTGCAGTTAAATTTATATGGAAACACTAGAGGCCACGAATAGCCAAGGCAATACTCAGTCAAAAGAACAATGCAGGAGGTATCACAATACCTGACTTCAAACTATATTACAAAGCAATAACAGTAAAAACAGCATGGTACTGGCACAAAAACAGACATGAAGACCAGTGGAACAGAATAGAGGATCCAGATATGAAGCCACACAACTATGAGCAACTTATCTTTGACAAAGGAACTAAAAATATACGATGGAGAAATAGCAGCCTCTTCAACAAAAACTGCTGGGAAAACTGCTTAGCAGTCTGCAAAAAACTGAAACTAGATCCATGTATGTCACCCTATACCAAGATTAACTCAAAATGGATCAAGGATCTTAATATCAGACCCCAAACTCTTAAGTTGATACAAGAAAGAGTAGGAAATACTCTGGAGTTAGTAGGTATAGGTAAGAACTTTCTCAACGAAACCCCAGCAGCACAGCAACTAAGAGATAGCATAGATAAATGGGACCTCATAAAACTAAAAAGCTTCTGTTCATCAAAAGAAATGGTCTCTAAACTGAAGAGAACACCCACAGAGTGGGAGAAAATATTTGCCAATTATACATCAGACAAAGGACTGATAACCAGAATATACAGGGAACTGAAAAAACTAAATTCTCCCAAAACTAATGAACCAATAAAGAAATGGGCATGTGAACTAAACAGAACTTTCTCAAAAGAAGAAATTCAAATGGCCAGAAAACACATGAAAAAATGCTCACCATCTCTAGCAATAAAGGAAATGCAAATTAAAACCACACTAAGATTCCACCTCACCCCTGTTAGAATAGCCATCATCAGCAACACCACCAACGACCTGTGTTGGCGAGGATGCGGGGAAAAAGGAACCCTCTTACACTGTTGGTGGGAATGTAGACTAGTACAACCACTCTGGAAAAAAATTTGGAGGCTACTTAAAAAGCTGGACATCGATCTACCATTTGATCCAGCAATACCACTCTTGGGGATATACCCAAAAGACTGTTACTCCAGAGGCACCTGCACATCCATGTTTATTGCGGCACTATTCACAATAGCCAAGTTATGGAAACAGCCAAGATGTCCCAGCACTGACGAATGGATTAAGAAAATGTGGTATCTATACACAATGGAATTTTATGCAGCCATGAAGAAGAACGAAATGTTATCATTCGCTGGTAAATGGATGGAATTGGAGAACATCATTCTGAGTGAGGTTAGCCTGGCTCAAAAGACCAAAAATCGTATGTTCTCCCTCATATGTGGACATTAGATCAAGGGCAAACACAACAAGGGGATTGGACTATGAGCACATGATAAAAGCGAGAGCACACAAGGGAGGGGTGAGGATAGGTAAGACACCTAAAAAACTAGCTAGCATTTGTTGCCCTTAATGCAGAGAAACTAAAGCAGATACCTTAAAGCAACTGAGGCCAATAGGAAAAGGGGACCAGGAACTAGAGAAAAGGTTAGATCAAAAAGAATTAACCTAGAAGGTAACACCCACGCACAGGAAATCAATGTGAGTCAATGCCCTGTATAGCTATCCTTATCTCAACCAGCAAAACCCCTTGTTCCTTCCTATTATTGCTTATACTCTCTCTACAACAAAATTAGAGATAAGGGCAAAATAGTTTCTGCTGGGTATTGAGGGGGGGAGCGGGAGGGGATGGAGTGGGTGGTAAGGGAGGGGGTGGGGGCAGGGGGGAGAAATGAACCAAGCCTTGTATGCACATATGAATAATAAAAGGAAAATGAAAAAAAAAAAAAAAAAAAAAAGAAAATAGAAATAATACCATGCATACTATCTGACCACAATGCAGTAAAAGTAGAACTCAACAACAAAAGTAAAGACAAAAAACATGCAAACAGCTGGAAACTAAATAACTCATTACTTAATGAAGAATGGATCATCGATGCAATAAAAGAGGAAATTAAAATGTTCCTGGAAGTCAATGAAAATGAAAACACAACCTAGCGGAACCTATGGGACACAGCTAAGGCAGTCTTGAGAGGAAAGTTTATAGCCATGAGTGCATATATTAAAAAGATTGAAAGATCCCAAATCAATGACCTAATGATACATCTCAAACTCCTAGAAAAACAAGAACAAGCAAATCCCAAAACAAATAGAAGGAGAGAAATAATAAAAATAAGAGCTGAAATCAACGAAATAGAAACCAAAAAAACCATACAAAGAATTAATGAAACAAAAAGTTGGTTCTTTGAAAAAATAAACAAGATCGATAGACCCCTGACAAACCTGACTAAAATGAGGAGAGAAAAAACCCAAATTAGTAGAATTAGGAATGCAAAAGGGGAGATAACAACAAACACCATGGAAGTCCAGGAAATCATCAGAGACTACTTTGAGAACCTATACTCAAATAAATTTGAAAATCTAAAAGAAATGGACAGATTTCTAGATACATATGATCATCCAAAACTGAACCAAGAGGAAATTAATCACCTGAATAGACCTATAACACAAAATGAAATTGAAGCAGCAATCAAGAGTCTCCCCTAAAAGAAAAGTCCAGGACCTGATGGATTCTCTGCTGAATTCTACCAGACCTTTAAAGAAGAACTGATACCAACCCTCCTTAAACTGTTCCACAAAATAGAAAGGGAAGGAAGACTGCCAAACACATTTTATGAAGCCGGTATTACACTTATCCCAAAACCAGGCAAAGACACCTCCAAAAAGGAGAACTATAGGCCAATCTCCTTAATGAACATTGATGCAAAAATCCTCAACAAAATAATGGCAAATCGAATTCAGCAACACATCAAAAAGATTATTCACCACGACCAGGTAGGCTTCATCCCAGGGATGCAGGGGTGGTTCAACATACGAAAATCAATAAACGTAATAAACCACATTAACAGAAGCAAAGACAAAAACCACTTGATCATCTCAATAGATGAAGAAAAAGCCTTTGATAAGATCCAACATCATTTCATGATAAAAGCTCTAAGAAAACTAGGAATAGAAGGAAAGTTCCTCGACATTATAAAAGCTATATATGACAAACCTACAGCCAGCATTATACTTAATGGAGAAAAATTAAAACCATTCCCTCTAAAATCAGGAACCAGACAAGGATGCCCACTATCTCCACTCCTATTCAACATAGTACTGGAATTCCTAGCCAGAGCAATTAGGCAAGAAGAAGGAATAAAAGGAATACAAATAGGTAAAGAAACTGTCAAAATATCCCTATTTGCAGACGACATGATCCTATACCTTAAAGACCCAAAAAACTCTACTCAGAAGCTTCTAGACATCATCAATAGTTATAGCAAGGTAGCAGGATATAAAATCAACATAGAAAAATCACTAGCATTTCTATACACTAACAATGAGCAAACGGAAAAGGAATGTATGAAAACAATTCCATTTACAATAGCCTCAAACAAAATCAAATTCCTAGGTGTAAACCTAACAAAAGATGTGAAAGACCTCTACAAGGAAAACTACACTTCTGAAGAAAGAGATTGAGGAAGACTATAGAAATTGGAGAGATCTCCCATGCTCATGGATTGGTAGAATCAACATAGTAAAAATGTCGATACTCCCCAAAGTACTCTACATGTTTAATGCAATTCCCATCAAAATTCCAATGACATTCATTAAAGACATTGAAAAATCTACAGTTAAATTTATATGGAAACACTAGAGGCCACGAATAGCCAAGGCAATACTCAGTCAAAAGAACAATGCAGGAGGTATCACAATACCTGACTTCAAACTATATTACAAAGCAATAACAGTAAAAACAGCATGGTACTGGCACAAAAACAGACATGAAGACCAGTGGAACAGAATAGAGGATCCAGATATGAAGCCACACAACTATGAGCAACTTATCTTTGACAAAGGAACTAAAAATATACGATGGAGAAATAGCAGCCTCTTCAACAAAAACTGCTGGGAAAACTGCTTAGCAGTCTGCAAAAAACTGAAACTAGATCCATGTATGTCACCCTATACCAAGATTAACTCAAAATGGATCAAGGATCTTAATATCAGACCCCAAACTCTTAAGTTGATACAAGAAAGAGTAGGAAATACTCTGGAGTTAGTAGGTATAGGTAAGAACTTTCTCAACGAAACCCCAGCAGCACAGCAACTAAGAGATAGCATAGATAAATGGGACCTCATAAAACTAAAAAGCTTCTGTTCATCAAAAGAAATGGTCTCTAAACTGAAGAGAACACCCACAGAGTGGGAGAAAATATTTGCCAATTATACATCAGACAAAGGACTGATAACCAGAATATACAGGGAACTGAAAAAACTAAATTCTCCCAAAACTAATGAACCAATAAAGAAATGGGCATGTGAACTAAACAGAACTTTCTCAAAAGAAGAAATTCAAATGGCCAGAAAACACATGAAAAAATGCTCACCATCTCTAGCAATAAAGGAAATGCAAATTAAAACCACACTAAGATTCCACCTCACCCCTGTTAGAATAGCCATCATCAGCAACACCACCAACGACCTGTGTTGGCGAGGATGCGGGGAAAAAGGAACCCTCTTACACTGTTGGTGGGAATGTAGACTAGTACAACCACTCTGGAAAAAAATTTGGAGGCTACTTAAAAAGCTGGACATCGATCTACCATTTGATCCAGCAATACCACTCTTGGGGATATACCCAAAAGACTGTTACTCCAGAGGCACCTGCACATCCATGTTTATTGCGGCACTATTCACAATAGCCAAGTTATGGAAACAGCCAAGATGTCCCAGCACTGACGAATGGATTAAGAAAATGTGGTATCTATACACAATGGAATTTTATGCAGCCATGAAGAAGAACGAAATGTTATCATTCGCTGGTAAATGGATGGAATTGGAGAACATCATTCTGAGTGAGGTTAGCCTGGCTCAAAAGACCAAAAATCGTATGTTCTCCCTCATATGTGGACATTAGATCAAGGGCAAACACAACAAGGGGATTGGACTATGAGCACATGATAAAAGCGAGAGCACACAAGGGAGGGGTGAGGATAGGTAAGACACCTAAAAAACTAGCTAGCATTTGTTGCCCTTAATGCAGAGAAACTAAAGCAGATACCTTAAAGCAACTGAGGCCAATAGGAAAAGGGGACCAGGAACTAGAGAAAAGGTTAGATCAAAAAGAATTAACCTAGAAGGTAACACCCACGCACAGGAAATCAATGTGAGTCAATGCCCTGTATAGCTATCCTTATCTCAACCAGCAAAACCCCTTGTTCCTTCCTATTATTGCTTATACTCTCTCTACAACAAAATTAGAGATAAGGGCAAAATAGTTTCTGCTGGGTATTGAGGGGGGGAGCGGGAGGGGGTGGAGTGGGTGGTAAGGGAGGGGGTGGGGGCAGGGGGGAGAAATGAACCAAGCCTTGTATGCACATATGAATAATAAAAGGAAAATGAAAAAAAAAAAAAAAAAAAAAGAAAATAGAAATAATACCATGCATACTATCTGACCACAATGCAGTAAAAGTAGAACTCAACAACAAAAGTAAAGACAAAAAACATGCAAACAGCTGGAAACTAAATAACTCATTACTTAATGAAGAATGGATCATCGATGCAATAAAAGAGGAAATTAAAATGTTCCTGGAAGTCAATGAAAATGAAAACACAACCTAGCGGAACCTATGGGACACAGCTAAGGCAGTCTTGAGAGGAAAGTTTATAGCCATGAGTGCATATATTAAAAAGATTGAAAGATCCCAAATCAATGACCTAATGATACATCTCAAACTCCTAGAAAAACAAGAACAAGCAAATCCCAAAACAAATAGAAGGAGAGAAATAATAAAAATAAGAGCTGAAATCAACGAAATAGAAACCAAAAAAACCATACAAAGAATTAATGAAACAAAAAGTTGGTTCTTTGAAAAAATAAACAAGATCGATAGACCCCTGACAAACCTGACTAAAATGAGGAGAGAAAAAACCCAAATTAGTAGAATTAGGAATGCAAAAGGGGAGATAACAACAAACACCATGGAAGTCCAGGAAATCATCAGAGACTACTTTGAGAACCTATACTCAAATAAATTTGAAAATCTAAAAGAAATGGACAGATTTCTAGATACATATGATCATCCAAAACTGAACCAAGAGGAAATTAATCACCTGAATAGACCTATAACACAAAATGAAATTGAAGCAGCAATCAAGAGTCTCCCCTAAAAGAAAAGTCCAGGACCTGATGGATTCTCTGCTGAATTCTACCAGACCTTTAAAGAAGAACTGATACCAACCCTCCTTAAACTGTTCCACAAAATAGAAAGGGAAGGAAGACTGCCAAACACATTTTATGAAGCCGGTATTACACTTATCCCAAAACCAGGCAAAGACACCTCCAAAAAGGAGAACTATAGGCCAATCTCCTTAATGAACATTGATGCAAAAATCCTCAACAAAATAATGGCAAATCGAATTCAGCAACACATCAAAAAGATTATTCACCACGACCAGGTAGGCTTCATCCCAGGGATGCAGGGGTGGTTCAACATACGAAAATCAATAAACGTAATAAACCACATTAACAGAAGCAAAGACAAAAACCACTTGATCATCTCAATAGATGAAGAAAAAGCCTTTGATAAGATCCAACATCATTTCATGATAAAAGCTCTAAGAAAACTAGGAATAGAAGGAAAGTTCCTCGACATTATAAAAGCTATATATGACAAACCTACAGCCAGCATTATACTTAATGGAGAAAAATTAAAACCATTCCCTCTAAAATCAGGAACCAGACAAGGATGCCCACTATCTCCACTCCTATTCAACATAGTACTGGAATTCCTAGCCAGAGCAATTAGGCAAGAAGAAGGAATAAAAGGAATACAAATAGGTAAAGAAACTGTCAAAATATCCCTATTTGCAGACGACATGATCCTATACCTTAAAGACCCAAAAAACTCTACTCAGAAGCTTCTAGACATCATCAATAGTTATAGCAAGGTAGCAGGATATAAAATCAACATAGAAAAATCACTAGCATTTCTATACACTAACAATGAGCAAACGGAAAAGGAATGTATGAAAACAATTCCATTTACAATAGCCTCAAACAAAATCAAATTCCTAGGTGTAAACCTAACAAAAGATGTGAAAGACCTCTACAAGGAAAACTACACTTCTGAAGAAAGAGATTGAGGAAGACTATAGAAATTGGAGAGATCTCCCATGCTCATGGATTGGTAGAATCAACATAGTAAAAATGTCGATACTCCCCAAAGTACTCTACATGTTTAATGCAATTCCCATCAAAATTCCAATGACATTCATTAAAGACATTGAAAAATCTACAGTTAAATTTATATGGAAACACTAGAGGCCACGAATAGCCAAGGCAATACTCAGTCAAAAGAACAATGCAGGAGGTATCACAATACCTGACTTCAAACTATATTACAAAGCAATAACAGTAAAAACAGCATGGTACTGGCACAAAAACAGACATGAAGACCAGTGGAACAGAATAGAGGATCCAGATATGAAGCCACACAACTATGAGCAACTTATCTTTGACAAAGGAACTAAAAATATACGATGGAGAAATAGCAGCCTCTTCAACAAAAACTGCTGGGAAAACTGCTTAGCAGTCTGCAAAAAACTGAAACTAGATCCATGTATGTCACCCTATACCAAGATTAACTCAAAATGGATCAAGGATCTTAATATCAGACCCCAAACTCTTAAGTTGATACAAGAAAGAGTAGGAAATACTCTGGAGTTAGTAGGTATAGGTAAGAACTTTCTCAACGAAACCCCAGCAGCACAGCAACTAAGAGATAGCATAGATAAATGGGACCTCATAAAACTAAAAAGCTTCTGTTCATCAAAAGAAATGGTCTCTAAACTGAAGAGAACACCCACAGAGTGGGAGAAAATATTTGCCAATTATACATCAGACAAAGGACTGATAACCAGAATATACAGGGAACTGAAAAAACTAAATTCTCCCAAAACTAATGAACCAATAAAGAAATGGGCATGTGAACTAAACAGAACTTTCTCAAAAGAAGAAATTCAAATGGCCAGAAAACACATGAAAAAATGCTCACCATCTCTAGCAATAAAGGAAATGCAAATTAAAACCACACTAAGATTCCACCTCACCCCTGTTAGAATAGCCATCATCAGCAACACCACCAACGACCTGTGTTGGCGAGGATGCGGGGAAAAAGGAACCCTCTTACACTGTTGGTGGGAATGTAGACTAGTACAACCACTCTGGAAAAAAATTTGGAGGCTACTTAAAAAGCTGGACATCGATCTACCATTTGATCCAGCAATACCACTCTTGGGGATATACCCAAAAGACTGTTACTCCAGAGGCACCTGCACATCCATGTTTATTGCGGCACTATTCACAATAGCCAAGTTATGGAAACAGCCAAGATGTCCCAGCACTGACGAATGGATTAAGAAAATGTGGTATCTATACACAATGGAATTTTATGCAGCCATGAAGAAGAACGAAATGTTATCATTCGCTGGTAAATGGATGGAATTGGAGAACATCATTCTGAGTGAGGTTAGCCTGGCTCAAAAGACCAAAAATCGTATGTTCTCCCTCATATGTGGACATTAGATCAAGGGCAAACACAACAAGGGGATTGGACTATGAGCACATGATAAAAGCGAGAGCACACAAGGGAGGGGTGAGGATAGGTAAGACACCTAAAAAACTAGCTAGCATTTGTTGCCCTTAATGCAGAGAAACTAAAGCAGATACCTTAAAGCAACTGAGGCCAATAGGAAAAGGGGACCAGGAACTAGAGAAAAGGTTAGATCAAAAAGAATTAACCTAGAAGGTAACACCCACGCACAGGAAATCAATGTGAGTCAATGCCCTGTATAGCTATCCTTATCTCAACCAGCAAAACCCCTTGTTCCTTCCTATTATTGCTTATACTCTCTCTACAACAAAATTAGAGATAAGGGCAAAATAGTTTCTGCTGGGTATTGAGGGGGGGAGCGGGAGGGGGTGGAGTGGGTGGTAAGGGAGGGGGTGGGGGCAGGGGGGAGAAATGAACCAAGCCTTGTATGCACATATGAATAATAAAAGGAAAATGAAAAAAAAAAAAAAAAAAAAAGAAAATAGAAATAATACCATGCATACTATCTGACCACAATGCAGTAAAAGTAGAACTCAACAACAAAAGTAAAGACAAAAAACATGCAAACAGCTGGAAACTAAATAACTCATTACTTAATGAAGAATGGATCATCGATGCAATAAAAGAGGAAATTAAAATGTTCCTGGAAGTCAATGAAAATGAAAACACAACCTAGCGGAACCTATGGGACACAGCTAAGGCAGTCTTGAGAGGAAAGTTTATAGCCATGAGTGCATATATTAAAAAGATTGAAAGATCCCAAATCAATGACCTAATGATACATCTCAAACTCCTAGAAAAACAAGAACAAGCAAATCCCAAAACAAATAGAAGGAGAGAAATAATAAAAATAAGAGCTGAAATCAACGAAATAGAAACCAAAAAAACCATACAAAGAATTAATGAAACAAAAAGTTGGTTCTTTGAAAAAATAAACAAGATCGATAGACCCCTGACAAACCTGACTAAAATGAGGAGAGAAAAAACCCAAATTAGTAGAATTAGGAATGCAAAAGGGGAGATAACAACAAACACCATGGAAGTCCAGGAAATCATCAGAGACTACTTTGAGAACCTATACTCAAATAAATTTGAAAATCTAAAAGAAATGGACAGATTTCTAGATACATATGATCATCCAAAACTGAACCAAGAGGAAATTAATCACCTGAATAGACCTATAACACAAAATGAAATTGAAGCAGCAATCAAGAGTCTCCCCTAAAAGAAAAGTCCAGGACCTGATGGATTCTCTGCTGAATTCTACCAGACCTTTAAAGAAGAACTGATACCAACCCTCCTTAAACTGTTCCACAAAATAGAAAGGGAAGGAAGACTGCCAAACACATTTTATGAAGCCGGTATTACACTTATCCCAAAACCAGGCAAAGACACCTCCAAAAAGGAGAACTATAGGCCAATCTCCTTAATGAACATTGATGCAAAAATCCTCAACAAAATAATGGCAAATCGAATTCAGCAACACATCAAAAAGATTATTCACCACGACCAGGTAGGCTTCATCCCAGGGATGCAGGGGTGGTTCAACATACGAAAATCAATAAACGTAATAAACCACATTAACAGAAGCAAAGACAAAAACCACTTGATCATCTCAATAGATGAAGAAAAAGCCTTTGATAAGATCCAACATCATTTCATGATAAAAGCTCTAAGAAAACTAGGAATAGAAGGAAAGTTCCTCGACATTATAAAAGCTATATATGACAAACCTACAGCCAGCATTATACTTAATGGAGAAAAATTAAAACCATTCCCTCTAAAATCAGGAACCAGACAAGGATGCCCACTATCTCCACTCCTATTCAACATAGTACTGGAATTCCTAGCCAGAGCAATTAGGCAAGAAGAAGGAATAAAAGGAATACAAATAGGTAAAGAAACTGTCAAAATATCCCTATTTGCAGACGACATGATCCTATACCTTAAAGACCCAAAAAACTCTACTCAGAAGCTTCTAGACATCATCAATAGTTATAGCAAGGTAGCAGGATATAAAATCAACATAGAAAAATCACTAGCATTTCTATACACTAACAATGAGCAAACGGAAAAGGAATGTATGAAAACAATTCCATTTACAATAGCCTCAAACAAAATCAAATTCCTAGGTGTAAACCTAACAAAAGATGTGAAAGACCTCTACAAGGAAAACTACACTTCTGAAGAAAGAGATTGAGGAAGACTATAGAAATTGGAGAGATCTCCCATGCTCATGGATTGGTAGAATCAACATAGTAAAAATGTCGATACTCCCCAAAGTACTCTACATGTTTAATGCAATTCCCATCAAAATTCCAATGACATTCATTAAAGACATTGAAAAATCTACAGTTAAATTTATATGGAAACACTAGAGGCCACGAATAGCCAAGGCAATACTCAGTCAAAAGAACAATGCAGGAGGTATCACAATACCTGACTTCAAACTATATTACAAAGCAATAACAGTAAAAACAGCATGGTACTGGCACAAAAACAGACATGAAGACCAGTGGAACAGAATAGAGGATCCAGATATGAAGCCACACAACTATGAGCAACTTATCTTTGACAAAGGAACTAAAAATATACGATGGAGAAATAGCAGCCTCTTCAACAAAAACTGCTGGGAAAACTGCTTAGCAGTCTGCAAAAAACTGAAACTAGATCCATGTATGTCACCCTATACCAAGATTAACTCAAAATGGATCAAGGATCTTAATATCAGACCCCAAACTCTTAAGTTGATACAAGAAAGAGTAGGAAATACTCTGGAGTTAGTAGGTATAGGTAAGAACTTTCTCAACGAAACCCCAGCAGCACAGCAACTAAGAGATAGCATAGATAAATGGGACCTCATAAAACTAAAAAGCTTCTGTTCATCAAAAGAAATGGTCTCTAAACTGAAGAGAACACCCACAGAGTGGGAGAAAATATTTGCCAATTATACATCAGACAAAGGACTGATAACCAGAATATACAGGGAACTGAAAAAACTAAATTCTCCCAAAACTAATGAACCAATAAAGAAATGGGCATGTGAACTAAACAGAACTTTCTCAAAAGAAGAAATTCAAATGGCCAGAAAACACATGAAAAAATGCTCACCATCTCTAGCAATAAAGGAAATGCAAATTAAAACCACACTAAGATTCCACCTCACCCCTGTTAGAATAGCCATCATCAGCAACACCACCAACAACAGGTGTTGGCGAGGATGCGGGGAAAAAGGAACCCTCTTACACTGTTGGTGGGAATGTAGACTAGTACAACCACTCTGGAAAAAAATTTGGAGGCTACTTAAAAAGCTGGACATCGATCTACCATTTGATCCAGCAATACCACTCTTGGGGATATACCCAAAAGACTGTTACTCCAGAGGCACCTGCACATCCATGTTTATTGCGGCACTATTCACAATAGCCAAGTTATGGAAACAGCCAAGATTCCCCTAGCACAGTCGAATGGATTAAGAAAATGTGGTATGTATACACAATGGAATTCTATGCAGCCATGAAGAAGAACGAAATGTTATCATTCGCTGGTAAATGGATGGAATTGGAGAACATCATTCTGAGTGAGGTTAGCCTGGCCCAAAAGACCAAAAATCGTATGTTCTCCCTCATATGTGGACATTAGATCAAGGGCAAACACAACAAGGGGATTGGACTATGAGCACATGATAAAAGCGAGAGCACACAAGGGAGGGGTGAGGATAGGTATGACACCTAAAAAACTAGCTAGCATTTGTTGCCCTTAACGCAGAGAAACTAAAGCAGATACCTTAAAAGCAACTGAGGCCAATAGGAAAAGGGGACCAGGTACTAGAGAAAAGGTTAGATCAAAAAGAATTAACCTAGAAGGTAACACCCACGCACAGGAAATCAATGTGAGTCAATGCTCTGTATAGCTATCCTTATCTGAACCAGCAAAACTCCTTGTTCCTTCCTATTATTGCTTATCCTCTCTCTACAACAAAATTAGAGATAAGGGCAAAATAATTTCTGCTGGGTATTGAGGGGGGGGAGCGGGAGGGGGTGGAGTGGGTGGTAAGGGAGGGGGTTGGGGCAGGGGGGAGAAATGAACCAAGCCTTTTATGCACATATGAATAATAAAAGAAAAATGAAAAAAAAAAAAGAATTAAATGACAACTGCCGTGACTGGCACATATACTCAAAATTGTCAGCTCTTCCTCTACCCTTCCCACATTCCAGTTATAGAACTACTGGATGAACAGGGTAAACTATTATAGCAGTTTCCACATTTGTAAGTCATGAAAAGTAGAATGGGACTGACTCATTTGTTTTAATGACCTAGAAACTAAGATTGATTAAAGTCATGGAGAATCAAAAGGGCATTATCAGAACCACGAGGCAATTAACAAAAGTAAAAACATGGAAAGTACTGCTAAATAGTGAATGTGCTACTTTAAATACCATTACCTCAAATAACAAGTCTGAACGGATAACTCCCAAACCAAAAGGTGTAAAAGCCCAAACTCCCAAACCAAAAGGTGTAAAAGCCCAATATGCTTTAAAAATCATCACTTCTGGGCTAGTAGTATAATTCAGTGGTACTGAGCTTGCCAAACATACACAAGGCCCTGGGCTGAATCCCAGCACTGACATCTCCTTCTCCCCTCAACCCCCCCCAAAAAAAATCCCACAGTCATGCACTTGGTTCTCTCAAAGAGGCAACTCCTACTCCACCACAGTAAAAAGTCAAATAAGGTCTGTAATTGATCAATCTAGAAATGGCAATGTAAAATTAATCACAGGTAAGCAGGAAGAAATAAGCAAGAGTAAGTAACAGTCCGAGGAACAGGGCTGAGGGAGGGCAAAACTTATTTTGGGTAATAAGCCCTATAGTATTTGAATTTTAAATCTCTGTGCACTTATAAAGCAAATATGTTACACAAATTTTAAAGATTGTGGTATATAATTCTGAGGAAAAATTTTCTAATACTCAAGTAAAAAGGTCCTTTTTTTCTTTAAATCAAAACCACCAATAATCTTTATTACAATCTCTAAAAGTCAAATTTAAACCACTGTTGACCACCCATATATACTCTTGTGGCAAGAAATAGTTAATCAGACATAACATGATGCCAGTATTTTTCCAAGTAACAAAATTACACAAGGTATTTCAAGAAAAATTTTAAAACACACATATTTCCCTATGTCAATATGTTTTAAACTATGATAGTACCACAATGCATCTTCTGCTATAAAGTAAAATTTTAAATTATTCAGTAACAAATGTCAAGTAAAATTGTAATGATGAGCTGGCAGAGGCTTGAGTAATAAGAGCACCTGCCTAGCAGGCTTTGATGGTAGATAATGCATCTTTGTATAAATTTAACTGGAAATATAGGCAAAAATGCTCAAGAATGACCAGGTAACAAATATATATTGAGCATTACTTATGAAAAACAAGGTTCTAAATTCTGTAAGGAATATTAAGCCTGAAATATCTGGTCTCTGGATGCAGAAAAATGGAGCTCACTCTGCTCTGTACAGAACAAGATTTTACAGACCCATCAGGTTTTTCATGTGTTAGTCCCAAAGACGGGATTTTCAAAACAATTATAACTCACCCCATCCCCTTATCCATCTTAGTTACTCACTAATGTATGCTCACTATAGAATCTACCTGCCTCAGATCAGCCAACCTGGTTTACCTCTCTTTTCCTAAGTTCTGTATCCAGGATACACTCAGTGTGGTAAGATCAGTAAAAAGGTCACCCACTGCTTGTGACCAGGTTGAGTCCCTAGGGAATGCAACAATATTCTCTCCCTTTGTTGAACTTTATATTATGCAACTTAATTGTGTTTACTGTGGGTTTTTTTTTTTTTGAGACAAGTTCTTGCTATGTAGCCCAGGCTGACCTCAAATTCAAACTCCTCCAGCCTCTGCCTCCTGAGTGCTGGGATTACAGACATGTACTACAATGCCTGTAATCCATATTTTATTATGTTTCCTTTAACTTGATTTTCTAGAAAGACTGCTTCATTCTACTGAGTGACACTAACTTAAGGACAAGTTTTCCTAGGAGAACAGGGTTTTTCCATATTACAAAACTTTAGGAGGGGAAGGTGCCTAAAGACCATCTTCTTTAGACAATGAATATATTGAAATACATTGAATCTGTGTATGAAGACAGTATAATGAAATGCACTGAAAGCTGTTGAATAATAGGGGAGGGATAGAGATAGAGAAAGTAATAGAGGGAGTTAATCTGATTAAAGGACAGTATTACAAGTGTGAAATACGAAGGTGAAACCCTGTTGAACAATCAATGTACACTTAGGAGAATAAAAGACAGGAAGGTAAAATAGGTCCTGTTGGAAGTGGGTGCCAGTGGGTGGGGGAGGGTAAATTGAGGATGAAGGAGGGCTAATCTGACTGATGAACAATAAAACCTGCTGAAACTATCTAAGAGGGGAAAGGGATGAGAAAGAAGGATGAAGTGGATCAACCTAATTAAGATACATTGTATGCACATAGTAAATGTCACAAAGAAAACCCCCTGTACAACTAATAAATGCTAATAAATACGTACTTCTTAAAAAAAAAGAAAGTTAAAAGATATCATGATGTATTGGTAATAACAGTAATTGTATCTACTCTTCATATAAAATTGCATAATACATAAGAAATTCTCACATACATTATAAGTTGCACAATCTATCTGTAAATAGTTAAAAGATGCACAATGGGAGCAAGATAAATTCACATATACCAAGATACAGTAATTGAACTTGTTCTGGAAGAAAATTTGAACTGCCTTTGTGACTGAAGCTCTTAAGTCAATATGGTTATTCAACAAATGGAAAAGTTCAGGAATTTCTGAGGGAACACACAAAACAGGCTTGGGATTTATGTTAATATAAGGTGATCACTATTTCTTTTTTTTTCAAAAATGATTCTTCTGTGAGATTATAATGCATATATTTTATTCACTAACAAATGAATTTCAAAAAAGAAAAATACACCAAATGACTTCTGAAATGGTTTACATTTGATTAAGTCATCTCTTTTAATTATACTCTACCATTACCTTTGAAATAAATTTAAAACCAAGTATCATTAAAGCCTGAAGAGATACACCAGTCTCTTAAATATGAAGCCTTCAAATATTAAGCAATTTGCCTAAGGTCATTTATCTGGTTAAAGGCAGGGGCCAGGACTAAAATCTATGTTATACAGGGCTGAATTTCTATGTATACAAACACTCTAGGAAGTGTTTAGCTCACTGTTGATTAGTACACTATCTCTCCCTGTTTATTTCTTTGGCTCTGTTTTTTGTTTTTGTTTTTTTTCCCTTTTCCTTTATGTTCTTTGCTTTCCCTCTCCTCTCACCCTTCCATTCTAGATATCTCCATCATTACTATTATAAGCTAGACAATACTGAATTACACACAGTACAGGGATATTAACAATAGCAAGGGCAATGATGGGAAGACAGAAAAAAGATGGAAACCATTTTCCACCCAATAATAAATTAGTACAGGAACCAGAGGGAAATGAAGAAAACAGATGCCCAGATCCAGACTCCAACAAAACGAAGATAAACTATGCCAAAGAACCCAATGAAGCCCACAAGAAAACCCCAAAAAGAAATCCTGCAAGTAATCAATGAGAATTTTATAGAGATGATACTGGATATGGTCAACCAAAATATGCAGGAGACACTCAAGAAATTCCAAGACAACAAAAATAGAGAATTTGAGAAAACACAATAACAAATAAAAGAAACTATAGAAGAGCTGTGTGAACACAAAAGTGAAACAAAGAACACAAAAAATAAAGTGATAAATGAACTCAGGATGAATATAGACAATATTAAAGAAGAAGGAACTCAGGATATGGAAAACCTCAGAAAAAAGAATGAAACAGAAATGCAAAACAAAATGGAAGGCCAATCCAGAAGACTAGAACAAATAGAAGAACTATTAGTTAAGGAACACAGACTTGTAAAAAAAAATGCAAGAACTTACTGACTCCATCAAAAGACCAAACCTGAGAATCATGGCATTGAAGAAGAAGAAGAGGTGCAAGCAAAAGGAATGCATAATATATTCAGCAAAATAATAACAGAAAATTTCCCAAAGCTAGAGAAAACTATGCCCATACAGATACATGAAGCTTCCCAAACACCAAACAGACCTGACCAAAATAGAATGACCCCACAGCATATTATCATTAAAACAAGTATAAAGACTAGAGAAAGAGTATTGAAGGCTGTAAGAGAGAAAAAAACAAATAACATACAAAGGTAAATCCATCAAAATCACAGCAGACTTCTCAACAGAAACATTAAAAGCAAGAAGAGCTTGGTGTGAGGTCTTCCAGGCACTGAATGAAAATAACTTCAATCCTAGGATACTCTACCCAGCAAAACTATCATTCAAAATAGATGGAGCAATAAAAGTCTTCCATGATAAGCAGAAACTAAAACAATATATGACACCACAGCAAAAGATTCTTCAATACTACAGAAAGTGAAACCCAACATAACCACAAAAGGGCAGGCAGTACCAAACTACAGGAAAGAAAAAGCAAGAAAGTAGAGAGTAACCTCGACTTAGGTACTCACAATCAAACCCTCAAACAACTAAGACAACTAAAAGACAGGAATCACCACATACCTATCAATACTAACAGTTAATGCTAACAGACTTAACTACCCATCAAAAGGCACCGTTTGATGAAATGGATTAAAAAGGAAGATCCAACAATTCGTTGCTTACAGGAAACCCATCTCATCAATAGAAATAAGCATAGGCTTAGGATGAAAGGCAGGAAGATTTACCAAGCCAATGGCCCCGAAAACAGGCAGGAGTAGCAATACTTATCTCGGACAAAGTAGACTTCAAACCTACATTGACCAAGCAGGATAAAGATGGACATATCATACTAATAAAAGTGGACATAGACCAAAAGGAAATAACAATTATCAACCTATATGCACCCAACATCAACACACCCAATTTCATCAAACATACCCTGAAGGACAAAAAATCATATATTAACTCCATCACAGTGGTTGAGGGAGACTTTAACACCCCACTATCATCAATAGATAGGTCACCCAAACAAAAAATCAATAAAGAAATCCTAGATCTAAAACATACATTAGATCAAATGGACTTAGCTGATGTCTACAGAACATTTCATCCAACTTCTACACAATATACATTTTTCTCAGCAGCCCACGGAACCTCCTCCAAAATAAATCATATCCTAGGGCAAAAAGCAAGCCTCAGCAAATATAAGAAAATAGAAATTATACCACGCATTCTATCATATCACAATGCATTAAAACTAGAACTCAACAACAAAAATAAAGACAAAAAACATGCAAAATGCTGGAAACTGAATAACTCATTGCTTAATGAACAATGGGTCATTGATGAAATAAAAGAGGAAATTAAAAGGTTCCTGGAAGTCAATGAAAATGAAAACACAACCTACTGGAAACTATGGGACACAGCAAAGGCAGTCCTGAGAGGAAAGTTTATACCCATGAGTACATATATTAAAAAGACTGAAAGATCTCAAACCAAGGACCTAATGATACATCTCAACCTCCTAGAAAAACAAGAACAAGCAAATCCCAAAATAAATAGAAGGTGAGAAATAAGAAAAATAAGAGCTGAAATCAATGAAATAGAAACCAAAAAAACCAAAGAATCAATGAAACAAAAAGTTGGTTCTTTAAAAATAAACAAGATCGACAGAACCCTGGCAAACTTGACTAAAATGAGGACAGAAAAAATCCAAATCAGTAAAATCAGGAATGCAAAAGGGGAGATAACAACAAACATCATGAAAGTCCAGGAAATCATCAGAGACTACTTCAAGAAACTATATTCAAATAAATTTGAAAATCTTGAAGAAGTGGACAGATTTCTAGATACAAATAATCATCCAAAACTGAACCAAGAGGATATTAATCACCTGAATAGATCCTTAACACAAAATGGAATTGAAGCAGCAATCAAGAGTCTCCCCAAAAAGAAAAGTCCAGGAGCTGATGGATTCTCTGCTGAATTCTATCAGACCTTTAAAGAACTGATACCAACCCTCCTTAAACTGTTCTATGAAATAGAAAGGGAAGGAAAACTGCCTAAAACCAGGCAAAGACACCTCCAAAAAGGAGAACTATAGGCCAATCTCCTTAATGAATATTGATGCAAAAATCCTGAAAAAAATAATGGCAAATCAAATTCAACAACACATCAAAAAGAGTGTTCACCACGACCAAGTAGCCTTCATCCCAGGAATGCAGGGGTGGTTCAACATATAAAAATCAATAAATGTAATAAATCACTTTAACAGAAACAAAGACAAAAACCACTTGATCATCTCAATAGATGCAGAAAAAGCCTTTGATAAGATCCAACACCATTTCATGATAAAAGCTCTAAGAAAACTAGGAATAGAAGGAAAGTACCTCAACATTATAAAAGCCATATATGACAAACCTACAGCCAGCATTATACTTAATGGAGAAAAACTGAAACCATTCCCTCTAAAATCAGGAATGAGACAAACATGCCCACTATCCCCACTCCTACTCAACATAGTACTGGAATTTCTAACCAGAGCAATTAGGCAAGAAGTGGGAATAAAGGCAATACAAATAGGTAAAGAAACTGTCAAAATATCCTTATTTGCAGATTATATGATCCTATATCTTAAAGACCCAAAAAACTCTACTCAGATGCTCCTAGACACTATCAACATCTATAGCAAAGTAGCAGGATATAAAATCAATGTAGAAAAATCATTAGCATTTCTATACAATAATAATTAATAAACTGAGAAAGAATATATGAAAGCAAATTCATTTACAATAGCCTCAAAAAACCCAAATACCTAGGAGTAAACTTAACAAAGGATGTGAATAACCTCTATAAGTAAAACTATAAACTACTGAAGAAAGAGGTTGAGGAAGTCTATAGAAAGTGGAGAGTTCCTCCATACTCATGGATTGGCAGAATCAACATAGTAAAAATATCTATACTCCCAAAAGTAATCTACATGTTTAATGCAATTCCCATCAAAATCCCAATGACATTCATCAAAGAGATTGAAAAATCTACCATTAACTTTATATGGAAACACAAGAGGCCATGAATAGACAAGGCATTAAAGAACAATGCTGGAGGTATCACAGTACTTGACTTCAAAGTATATTACAAAGCAAAGGCAATAGAACAGCAATGGTACTGGCACAAAAGCAGACATGAAGACCAGTGGAACAGAATAGAGGACCCGGATATGAAGCCACACAACTATAACCAATTTATCTTTGACAATGGCACTAAAAATATACAAAGGAGAAAAGACAGCCTCTTCAACAAAAACTGCTGGGAAATTGGTTAGCAGTCTGTAAAAAACTGAAGCTAGATCCATGTTTATCACCTTGTACCAGTATTAACTCAAAATGGATCCAGGACCTTAATATCACACCCAAACTCTAAAGTTGCTACAGAAAAGAGTAGGAAATACTTTGGAACTAATAGGTATAGGCAAGGACTTTCTCAGTGGAACTCCAGCAACTCAGCAACTAAGAGATAGCATAGACAAATGGGACTTCATAAAACTAAAAAGCTTCTGCTCAACAAAAGAAATGGTCTCTAAACTGAAGAGAACACCCACAGAGTGGGAGAAAATATTTGCCAGCTACACATCAGACAAAGGACTGGTAACCAGAATATACAGGGAACTTAAAAACTAAATTCTCCCAAAACTAATGAACCAATAAAGAAATGGGCAAGTGAACTAAACAGAACTTTCTCAAAAAAAGAAATTCAAATGGCCAAAAAACACATGAAAAAATGCTCACCATCTCTAGCAATAAAGGAAATGCAAATTAAAACCCAACACGAAGATTCCACCTCACCTGTGTTAGAATAGCCATCATTAGCAACAACACCACCAACAGGTGTTGGCGAGGATGTGGGGAAAAAGGAACCCTCTTACACTGTTGGTGGGAATTAAACTAGTACAACCACTGTGGAAAAAAATTTGGAGGCTACTTAAAAAGCTAAACATTGTTCTACCATATGATCCAGCAAAACCACTCTTGGGCACATACCCAAAAGACTGTGACACAGGTTACTCCAGAGGCACCTGCAACCATGTTTATTGCAGCACTATTCACAATAGCCAAGTTATGGAAACAGCCAAGATGCCCCATACTGATGAATGGATCAATAAAATGTGTTATCTATACACAATGGAATTTTATGCAGCCATGAAAAAGATACAACATGAGTGTAAGTAAGTATCAATTCTTTGATGTCATCTTTTACATTTACTAAAATGGAGAAAAAGAAAGCAAGGGAGGAAAAAAAAAGAGGGAAGGAAAGAATCACCTGCACAGGCCAAATAACAATTCATAGTTATTTTTGAAAAGTACACCTTTGGGTTTCATTGAAAAGCATTATTTGACCAACACAATGTGGAGGAGTCTGTGCGTGTGTGTGTGTGTGTGTGTTTGTGTGTAAGGGACACAAATAGAGGGAGAGGGTTTAAAAAGAAAAATACATTTTTACCTATTCCCCCTCAATTTCTTCATACATACAAGTTCCTGTGCTAATCCAGAAAATGGCCAGTAATTAATCTTCACAATGGGATACAGCTTAGAGTTTTGTTGTTTTCTAACAGCAATTTGAGCAGCTCAGTTTTACCTTACAGTTCTAAACAATCACAATGTCATGAACCACTCCTCTTTAGGGATTTCCCACAGTCTTTCTCCCTCTTCCCTCCATGCTGGTGATACTGTGGGCAGTCAGGGAAGAGCAGGCAGGGACTTCAGAGATAAAGATCAAGGGACAGTGAGATGGTAGAAGTGTGATGCTTTTAGGCAACACATTCCTCAACATCTTAGCAAAGGGTAGCTTCTTTATTTCTTAGATTATCATGTGCATTCTTTGTATGACTTATTTTTTTGAGAATTAAAACTCCAGAAAATGATCTTTTCAACTTTGCATTTTAGGGATCTCACTAAGCACTATCAGCACGTGCTGGCCATGGTTTTTGCTGTACAAAAAATCAACAAGGACCTGAATTTGTTATTCAACATGTCTCCGGGATTCTATCTCTTCAGTGTTAACTGTACTGAGACGAAGGCTGTGGAGAGTTCTCTGTCTTTGCTGTCAGGAGAGAGTCCTCCGGTTCCTAACTATAACTGCAGGTCTGAGAAAAGAAACAAGCTGGTGGCTGTGATAGGAGGTATTCAACAGGAATATCAACCACGATTTTCCAAGTATTAAGTCTCTACAATGTCCCACAGGGAAATAAAGATTCTGGGGTTTGAGGTTAAACATAGTAATTTTGTATGTTAAACACAATAATAGAGCAATGAATATCAAGCAAGTCAATTTATGCTCATTGAAAAAGTATGTACTTCTTAACAATATATTGTTTACTCATTCTTTTTCTCTAAAACATAATTAATCATAATATAAAATTGTGTTTGGATAATAAGATTCCCTTTTGGAAGACTTTAAAGTGAAGAAAAACATATAAGGTAAAATAATGTTAACCTATAATTTGGGCCTAATGTACCCATCATGATTCAGTAGTTATCAAAAATAAAAACAAGACATTACTTTGTTTCATTTATGAAAACTGCTTATTTTTGTAAATACTGAGCTTTTCTTCATTCTTTCTTCCTCTTTCCTCCCCTCTCCACCTCCTATAGTTTCTCCTCTATCTCCTCTTTAAACCACCCTTTCATCTATCAGTTAGTTAATAAGCACATCTATGTCCAAAGACCATGCTTTTGGAACTGCTAAGTGTAGATGTGTATTAAACATTGAATTTTAGCTATCTGGTGAGCAGTTGGGTATATGGGTCTAGGGCTTGGGTTAAGTCCTAGAGTGGACATACAAATTTTGGACATCATTTAGAAAATGTGTGTTTGAGAGAAAATAGAAATGACCCTAGTATGAACTGTGAGATATATGAGCTTGGGAAGATGTAGAAAGTACAGTAAAGAAGACTGATTATGTGTATCATATCCCAGAAATGTATTTCTTAATTAAGGAATACTAACAACTGATTGAGGAACATGTTTCAAGGGAAAGCAAATGATCAATTTTTATACCAGTGGTAGATTAAGTAAAATGAGTTATGGTAATTGATCATTTTACTGAACAACTTAAGTAATTAGTTACCCAATTTTCTAAAAATGGAAGGGAGGAGGGAATACTTGATTGAGAAGTTTCTGGTTGGAGCATTTAGAAATGTATAGGAATAACAGCCTAGACAACTCAGCTTTCAGTTTTCTGTGAAGAAGGGTATCAACATGGGGGTAGCTGCAGGGTGTTGGATAATGACATTTTGGGGAAATAATCAGGCTTGTATCTTAAACAATTTCATTTTAGGATAGTTCACGATGTACACTTCATATAGCAGAAGACATAAGGGACTTTTAGTGAAATTCAGACTTCTTTCTCTAGTGAATTTTAAAATGCTTCATACATGCACCTTTCATAGTTCACTTGGTTATATATTTGGGGCTTCAAGAAAAAGTCTAGAGTGTTTATCGAATCTCATTATAGGAAATTCTGAATTTGCAAATAATCTTTTCAGATTTATGTTGCCATAACTCAGGAGATGTAAACTCTTATGACTTTGTTTAAATATATTTTTAAAAGAACAAATAAAAATATATACATAATGTCAAAAGTGAAAATTAAGTGATGAGTGATCTGCACTCATTAAAGTTATTTGTTCAATTATTTCATTTCATCCACAATGCATGTAAGTCATAGGATAAATGAAGCCATTTGTGAATAAACATCATTATTCTGTACAAGCAGCAACTTTGTGTTTTGTTTAAATCAGTTATGATCCATTTGACCCCAGTCTCAGGGGCAGAGTCCAGCTGCAGTCTCTTTACCAGTTTCCTAAGAGCCCTACAGCTCTGTATCAGGGATTCATTCAATTGATGCTGCATTTTTGTTGGGTCTGTATTGGCCTTGTGGTTCCAGATGACATCAGGGGAGACATATTCCTCAGGCACATGACCCAAGAAATGGCCAACCATGGACTGAGTGTTCCATTTGCAGAGAGGATTCCAGAATTTCTTGCTAAGGATACAGTTAACAGGAAATGTTTTGTGGAAAGATTCACATTAATCAATGTCAATGTTGTATTTGGTGACACTTATTCTCTTCTGAGATTTGTATATAACATCTATTATAATACCCCATCTGGCAATATCTGGGTTACAACTTCTGGTTGGGATATAACTACATTAATCTTTGAACAAAGTCAAAGTTATGTATATTTTGGTGGAGGATTATCATTCTCTGCTCATGTAGATGAGATTTCTGGTTTTAAAATTTTCTCAGAAGTGTGCAGCCTGCAAAATATCCTCATGATGAGATTCCAAGGTGGCGGCTAGAAGGAGGACGCAGAAAGCATGCTTCCTAAAGTAAAATCTTGGAGAGACACTGGAGATACACCTTACAGGAAAAAACACTGAGAATAGGCAAAATTTGATTCCTCCACACCCTCAGCCTATGCATAGCATCCCCACTTCACATTAAATGGAGAAACAAGGAGGGATCCCTCACCACCAGACACCAGAGTGAAGATGGCTTGGGAAGATGCAGACCACAGGTGAGCTAAGTGGCATGTGGTACTCCCACAGACAACCCTGGGCCAGATCAGCATAGCCCCCTGGACAGACCAACCCCCACCAAGGGAAAAAAGAGAAACTGAATAATAAACAACAACAAAAAAGACATGTAGCAAAGAAGGCAGAGTGTCCTAGCACCAAAGAGGGGGGAGGAGAAATCCTCACAGAACTGTAAATAAACAAGCCGGCCAGAGAAGGCAGGAGCGGCGGCACATGCCCAGCAACCAGGAGTGGGAAAGCTTGTAAAAGTGACAATTTGAGGAAAACTCCACAGGAGAGGGGAGAAGGCCCACTTTCCACATGAACTGTAAATAAACATGCTGGCCTGAGAAAGTGGGTGTAGTGACACCTCCCCCAGTGTGCTTGGAAAGGAGAAAGCTTGTAGCAGTGGTGGTTGTGCCCAGGAGAACTCTAAGGAAACAAAGCCTGAGGGGCTAGGTGAGTGTTAATTTCACTCCTGAGATCTGCATAAATAACACCTCCAGCAACAGCAGGCTGACAGCAGCAGGCAGGTGAGCCACAGCCTCAGATAGCCATTCACAGAACTGTCTCCAGACTCTTTTTTTTCTCCGTTCCTTTAATGAGACAACAATTGAACTACAACTGCATGCTGAAAAACTTACTGAAACTGTATTGCATTTGAACTTGGGACACTTTGGTGTTTTTTTTTGTTGTTCTATTCTGTTCTGTTTTGTTTTATTTGTATTTTTTCCACCTTTGATGAGACAATGACAGAACTACTTCTGAAACACCATCTCCAGGATTGGAGGCTGAGGGACTAACACCAAAATTATTAAGACTGAAACTTTATTGCATTTGAACTTGGAGATCTCTTTTCAATCCTCTCTCTGTCTCTTTAATGCCTTTTTAGCTTACTGTTGATTAGTTCACTATCCGTCCCTGCTTATATCTCTGAAACTTTTGTTTGTTTGTTTTGTTTTTTACTTGTTTATTTGTTTTTCCCTTTTTCTTTAACTTCTTTGCTTTCAATCTCCTCTCACCCTTCCATTCTAAATATCACCAGTGTGATTATTACAAGCCAGAAAATACTTAATTGCACATAGTACAGGGACAATAACAACAGCAGGGGCAATGATAGGAAGACAGAATAAACAGGGAAACCAGTTTCCCCACAGCAAAAAATTAGTATGGAAATCATAGGGAAATGAAGAAAACAGATACTCAGATCCAGACTCCAACAAAATGAAGATAAACTATGACCAAGAACCCAATGAAGCCCACAAGAACAGTCTAAAAGAAGAAAACTACAGGTAATCAATGAGAATTTTATAGAGATGATACTGGATATGGTCAACCAAATGTATAGGAGACACTCAAGAAATTCCAAGACAAACAAAAATAGAGAATTTGAAAAATCAAAAGAAGAAATAAAAGAAACCATAGAAGCATTGTATAAACACCAAAGTGAAACAAAGAACAAGATAAATAAAGAGATAAATGAACCTAGGATGAAAATAGACAACATTAAGGAGGAAACAACTCAGGATATGGAAAAAAGAATGAAACAGAATTGCAAAAGAAAATGGAAGGCCAATCCAGCAGAATAGAACAAACAGGAGACAGAATCTCAGAACTCAAAGATGAAATGGTAATTAAAGGAAAAACTGAAGAATTATTAGTTAAACAACTCAAGACCTGTGAAAAGAAAATGCAAGAACTCACCGACTCTATCAAAAGACCAAACATGAGAATCATGGGCATTGAAGAGGGAGAAGAGGTGCAAGCAAAGGGAATGCATAATATATTCAACAAAACAATAACAGAAAATTTCCCAAATCTAGAGAAATCTATTCCCATATAGATGCAAGAGTCCTCCAGAACACCAAACAGTGCAGACCAAAATAGAACTACCCCACAGCATATTATCATTAAAACAACAAATACAGAGACCAGAGAAAGAATATTGAAGGCTGTAAGAGAGAAAAAACAAATAACATACAAAGGTAAACCCATCAAAATCACAGCAGACTTCTCAACAGAAACATTAAGAACAAGAAGAGCTTGGGGTGAGATCTTCTGGGCACTGAATGAAAATAACTTCAACCCCAGGATACTCTACCCAGCAAAAGTATCATTCAAAATAGATGGAGCAATAAAAGTCTTCCATGACAAGCAGAAACTAAAACTATATGTCACCACAAAGCTACCACTACAAAAGATTCTTCAAGGGATTCACACATAGAAAGTGAAACCCAAAATAACCATGAAAGGGCAGGCAGCACCAAACTTCAGGAAAAGAAAAAGCCAGACAGTAGAGAGTAACCTCAACTTAGGTACACACAATCAAACCTTCAAACAACTAAGACAACTAAATGACAAAAATCACCACATACCTATCAATACTAACACTTAGTGTTAATGGACTTAATTCTCCCATCAAAAGGCCCCATCAAAAGGCACTGTTTGATGAAATGGATTAAAAAGGAAGATCCAATGATTTGTTGCTTACAGGAGATCCATCTCACTGACAGAAATAAGCATAAGCTTAGGATGAAAGGCTGGAAAAAGATTTACCAAGTCAATGGCCTCTGAAAACAGGCAGAAGTACCAATACTTATCTCGGACAAAGTAGACTTCAAACCTACATTGATCAAATGAGATAAAGAAGGATATTCCATACTAATAAAAGGGGAAATAGACCAAAAGGAAATAACAATTATCAACCTATATGCACCCACTGTCAATGCATCCAATTTCATCAAACATACCCTGAAGGACCTAAAAGCATATATTAACTCCAACACAGTGGTTGTGGGAGACTTTAGCACCCCATTATCATCAATAGATAGGTCACCCAAACAAAAAATCAATAAAGAAATCCTAGATCTAAAATATACTATAGATCAAATTGAACTAGTTGATGTCTACAGAGCAATTCACCCAACTTCTACACAATATACAATCTTCTCAGCAGCCCACAGAACCTTCTCCAAAATAAATCATATCCTAGGGCAAAAAGCAAGCTTCAGCAAATATAAGAAAATAGAAATTATACCGTGCATACTATCTGATCACAATGCAATAAAACTAGAACTCAACAACAAAAATAAAGACAAAAAACATGCAAACAATGGAACCTGAATAACTCATTGCTTAATGAACAATAGGTCATTGATGAAATAAAAGAGGAAATTAAAAAGTTCCTGGAAATCAGTGAAAATGAAAACACAACCTACCGGAACCTATGGAACACAGCAAAGGCAGTTCTGAAAGGAAAGTTTATAGCTACGAGTGCATATATTAAAAAGACTGAAAAATCCCAAATCAATGACCTAATGATACATCTCAAACTGCTAGAAAAACAAGAACAAGCAAATCCCAAAACAAATAGGAGAGAAATAATAAAAATAAGAGCTGAAATCAATGAAGTAGAAACCAAAAACACCATACAAAGAATTCATGAAATAAAAACTTGGTTCTTTGAAAAAATAAACAAGATCGACAGACCCCTGGCAAACCTGACTAATATGAGGAGGGAAAAAACCCAAATTAGTAGAATCAGGAATGCAAAAGGGGAGATAACAACAAACACCATGGAAGTCAGGGAATCATCAGAGACTACTTAAGAACCTATATTCAAATAAGTTCAAAAATCTTAAAGAAATGGACAGATTTCTAGATACATATGATCATCCAAAACTGAACCAAGAAGGTATTAATCACTTGAATAGATCTATAATACAAAATGAAATTGAGACAGCAATCAAGAGTCTCCTAAAAAAGGAAAGTCCAGGACCTGATGGATTCTCTGCTGAATTCTATCAGACCATTAAAGAAGAACTGATACCAACCCTCTTTAAGCTGTTCTATGAAATGGAAAGGGAAGGAAAACTGCCTAACACATTTAATGAAGCCAGTATTACACTTATCCCAAAACCAGGCAAAGACACCTCCAAAAAGGAGAACTATCGGCCAATCTCCTTAATGAACATTGATGCAAAAATCCTTAAGAAAATAATGGCAAACCAAATTCAACAACACATCAAAAAGATCATTCACCATAACCAAGTAGGCTTTATCCCAGGAATGCAGGGGTGGTTCAACATATGAAAATCAATAAACGTAATAAACCACATTAACAGAAGCAAAGACAAAAAGCACTTGATCATCTCAATAGATGCAGAAAAAGCCTTTGATAAGATCCAACACCGTTTCATGATAAAAGCTCTAAGAAAACTAGGAATAGAAGGAAAGTAACTCAACATTATAAAAGCTATATATTACAAACCTACAGTCAGCATTGAACTTAATGGACAAAAACTGAAACCATTCCCTCAAAATCAGGAACTAGACAAGGATGCCCACTATCTCCACTCTTATTGAATATAGTACTGGAATTCCTAGCCAGAGCAATTAGGCATGAAGAAGGAATAAAAGGAATATAAATAGTTAAAGAAACTTTCAAAATATCCCTATTTGCAGATGATATGATCCTATACCTTAAAGACCCAAAAAACTCTACTCAAAATCTCCTTGATACCATCAATAGCTATAGCAAGGTAGCAGGATATAAAATCAACATAGAAAAATCATTAGCATTTCTATACACTAATAATGAACAAACTTAGAAGAATGTATGAAAACAATTCCATTTACAATAGCCTAAAAAAAAATCAAATACCTAGGTGTAAACCTATCAAAGGATGTGAATGATCTCTAAAAGGAAAACTATAAACTTCTGAAGAAAGAGATTTAGGAAGACTATAGAAATTGGAAAGATCTCCCATGCTCATCGATTGGTAGAATCAACATATTAAAAATGTTATATTCCTAAAAGTAATCTACATGTTTAATGCAATTCCTATCAAAATCCCAATGACATTCATCAAAGAGATTGAAAAATATACTGTTAAATTTATATGGAAACACAAGAGGCCATGAATAGCCAAGGCAGTACTCAGTCAACAGAACAATGCTGGAGGTATCACGATACCTGACTTCAAACTATATTGCAAAGCAACAACAATAAAAACAGCATGGTACTGGCACAAAAACAGACATGAAGACAAGTGGAACAGAATAGAGGACCCAGATATGAACCCACACAACTATAACCAACTTGTCTTTGACAAAGGCGCTAAAAATATACGATGGAGAAAAACAAAAACTGCTGGGAAAACTGGTTATCAGTCTGCAAAAAACTGAAACTACATTCATGTATATCACCCTATACCAATATTAACTCAAAATGGATCAAGGATCTTAATATCAGACTCCAAACTCTAAAGTTGATACAGGAATGAGTAGAAAATACTCTGGAATTAGTAGGTATAGGTAAGAAATTTTCAATGGAACCCCAGCACAGCAACTAAGAGGTAGCATAGATAAATGGTACTTCATAAAACTACAAAGCTTCTGCTTATCAAAAGAAATGGTCTGTAAACTTTATAATACACCCACAGAGTGGGAGAAAATATTTTCCAGCTACATATTAGACAAAAGACTGATAACCAGAATATATAGGGAACTCAAAAAACTAAATTCTCCCAAATTAATGAACCAATAAAGAAATGGGCAAGTGAACTAAACAGAAATTTCTCAAAAGAAGAAATTCAAATGGCCAAAAAACACATGAAAAAATGCTCATCTCTAGCAATAAAAGAAACGCAAATTAAAACCACACTAAGATTCCACCTCACCCCTGTTAGAATAGCCATCATCAGCAACACCACCAACAACCTGTGTTGGCAAGGATGTGGGGAAAAAGGAACCCTCTTACACTGCTGGTGAGAATGTAAACTAGTACAAACACTGTGGAAAAAAAATTGGAGGCTACTTAAAAAGCTAAACATTGATCTACCATATGATCCAGCAATACCACTCTTGGGGATATACCCAAAAGAATGTGACACAGGTTACTCCAGAGGCACCTGCACACTCATGTTTATTGCAGCACTATTCACAGTAGCCAAGTTATGGAAACAACCAAGATGCCCCACTACTGACGAATGGATCAAGAAAATGTGGATCTATACACAATGGAATTTTATGCAGCCATGAAGAAGAACAAAATGTTATCATTCGCTGGTAAGTGGATGGAATTGGAGAACATCATTCTGAGTGAGGTTAGCCTGGCCCAAAAGACCAAAAATCGTATGTTCTCCCTCATATGCGGACATTAGATCAAGGGCAAACACAACAAGGTGATTGGACTTTGATCACAAGATAAAAGTGAGAGCACACAAGGGAGATATGAGGATAGGTAAGACACCTAAAAAAAGTCAATGGCATTTGTTGCCTTCAAAGCAGAGAAACTAAAGCAGATATCTTAAAAGGAACTGAGGCCAATATATTAAGGGGACCAGGAACTAGAGAAAAAGTTAGATCAAGAAGAATTAACGTAGAAGGTAACACACATGTACAGGAAATCAATGTGAGTCAACTCCCTGTGTAGCTATGCTTATCTCAACTAGCAAAAACCCTTGGTCCTTCCTATTATTGCTTATATACTCTCTCTACAACAAAATTAGAGATAATGGCAAAATAGTTTCTGTGGGTATCGAGGGGATGGGGGAGAGGGAGGGAGTGAGGTGTGGGATAAGGGAGGGCTTGGGGGGAGTAATGACCCAAACATTGTATGTACATATGAATAAAAAAATTAAAAATTCATAATCTACTTTATACTATATGGTAACTATTATCCCGTATCTGTACATAAAGAGCTTTCATTTAATTGTTTTGTGTTTGCCTTGCAGGAAATACATTATTGTCCAGTAATGTATTTAACCAACCATTCATCCATTTACCAAATACTGAAAATCTTTTCACATTATAATTAGCATATTCTCATACGCTAATTTTTTCAATTGGTGCCAATCTTCTGCCCAGTTTTCTACTTTTATTTGTCTACCTTTTTCATTTAGAAAAGTTTTTAATACATGTATTGAGGATATTTTTCCTCTGTGAGTTGAGTTTTCATTTTTCTGTTTCCATTAACAAATGTTAACTTCAATGTAACCCAATTATTTTCTTCCCTTTATGGTTTATGCTTTTTGCCCCATTGAGAAGTCTTTGCTTTTATCAAGGTAGTGAAGATAATTCTCTAGCCTTCTTCTAAAAAATTTATTGGTTTATATTTCACATTTAGATAGTAATGTATTTGAAATTGAGTGTTCTGTGTGAATAGTTGGGGGATCAAGCTGGATGATGCTGGCTCATGTGTGTAATCCTAGATAATTAGGAGGTTGAGTTCATGAGGATCGCAGTTTGAGGCCAGCCTGGATCCCATTTCCAAAAGAACCAGAACACAATAAACTGGAGGTGTGGCTCAAATGGTAGAGCACCTATTTTGCAAATGTGAAGTCCTAAGTTAACCTCCCTTTCCCTCCCCACCCAAAAAATAGATGGGAGGAATCAAGATAATTTTTTTTCACTCTGAATATTCAATTAGCCCAGGACAATTTATGGAAAAAGATATATCTCCCTGTATTACCCTCTCTGTATTATAATCTTTAAATTAGGGGCCTGCATTTATAATTCTATTTTTGACTTTCTTCTGCTTTATTAGTTGTTCACCTGTAGAAATTTTATGCTGTCATAAGTACTATGAATTTATAATATAAATTTTTATTCAGTTTGCTTGCAGCTGATTTATAAAGATATGATTCATATGTTTGTATTTATTTTATGAATTTATTTTTTACATCCATTTTGCACTCATTTCATATTTATAATCTGTAAATGCTATGTACATAATCATATCACCTGAAAATAAAAATTTTCATTTATTTCTAGTCTTATGATTATATTTCCCTTTTGCCTTACTAAACAAGTTAAGCCCTTTTGTAAAGTTGCATACAAGTAACGCTAGCTGGCGTACATACTTGTTCACAAAGTTAATAAAAACACATCCATATTTTTATTGTTTTATGATTTGTTCTGTAATTTGTGGATGCTGTTTACTAGAAAAACAAACCTTCTTCAAATTTTCTAAGAATTTAAAAATATTAAAGTTCTTCACTTTGACAAATGTTTTTCTACATTCAGTTTGATCGGTTTTATTGAGGTTTTTTGTTCATGTGGAATAGTGGTCTGTGATTTTCTTTTTTTAAAAGATTATTTTTTATTAGCATACACTGAAGATTGAAAGGGATTCCATTGTGACAGTTCCATAGGTATGTATATTGCACTTTGAACAAGTTCATCCCTCCATCCTCCATGATATTTCTTTTTTTTTTTTTTTTTTCATGTGGCAGTTATATTTTAATTTTTTGAGGAACTTCTATGTTGTTTTTACATAATGGCGGTACCAATTTACATTCCCAACAACAGTGTCCCAGGGTTTCCTTTTCTCCACCTCTTCACCAACAATTGTCTGTTGACTTTTTAATAATTACACCTAACAGATGTAATGTGATATTTCACTGTGGCTTTGGTTTGCATTTCCTGATAACTAGTGATGCCGGGTACATTTGTATACACCTGGTGACCATTTGTGAATTTTCTTTGGGTCCATGATATTTCTTTAAGCTCCTTTCTCCCCTTTGAGTGCAGTACTGGATAGGGTTTATTATGCTATCTTCCTATACATATATACATATATATAGTGATTCCATTAGTTTACATTATATATGTTTATGCATGACAGACATTCATCCTCTTCACCCCCCAGGACCCTCCCTTCCTACTCCTCCCAGGATCTTCCCAGAAGTCCTCCTTTAACACACATGTTCCATCATTATTAATATCATCACCATTACCATCACCATCACCATTTTAGGTCTAGATTCCACATATGAGCAAAAACATATTTGGTTTTTTGATCTTGGCTTATCTTGCTCAGCGTGATGTTCTCCAATTCCACCTCTTATCCTGCAAATGACATAGTTTCATTCCTCTTCATGGCTGAATTATACTCCACAATTTCTTTATCCATTCATCAGTTTTGGGGCAACTAGGCTGATTTCACAGCTTGGCTATTGTGAATACTATTGCAATAAACATGGATGTGAAACTCCAGCATGTTGAACTGCACCCTTTCAGATATATGCCCAAGAGTGGTTATGGCGGGGTCATAAGGTAGGTCTACTTTTATTTTTATGATAAGCATCCATACTCATTTCCATAGTCGTTGCACTAGTTTACATTCCCACTGGCCTGTGATTTTCTTACAGTTTCTTTGTCTGTAACAGTGTAATGCTGGCTTGGAAAATGAATTTGGGGATTTTCCCTTCTCTTCTATCCTGTGGAAGAATTTCCAAGTTATTTGTATTAATTATTATTTATAGGTATAAACAGAATCCACTCAAGAATCCATGTGTTCCTTGGTTTTTCTTTGTTGGAAGATTTTTCATTATTGTTTTCATCTCCTTACCTGCAACTGATCTGTTTGGACTTCTATTTTTTTGTAACTCAGTCCTGATAAATTGAATGCATCTAGCCTTTTCCATTTCTCCTAGGTTATTCCATTTTCTGGTGTATAATCGGTCACAGTATTTTTAATGATTGTTTGTATTTCATTTGTGTTAGTTATCCTGTTTCTTCTTTTACTTATGATTTTTAAAATGTGAACTTTTTCTCAGTTTTTTTTAGCAAAAGGCTTATCAATTTTGTTCATATCTTTAAAAAAAATCATCCCATTTTAATTTGTCATTTATATTCTTTATTGTCTACTTCATTTATTTTTGCTGTGATATTCACTTCTTTCCTTCTGCTAACTTCATGCTCAGTTTGTTCTTCTTTTTTGTAGTTTTAGAGGCATAACATTGGTTACTTTTTGAGCTGTTTTTTTGTTCTAAATATAGGCATTTATTGTTGTAAATGTTCCTTCAAGAAATGCTTTTATGCCTTGTAAGTTTGTCATGTTGCCTTTGTATTTTTGTTTGTCTCCTTTCTTTCTGATTTCTCTTTTGATTTATTGGTTATTCAGAAGCATGTTAAGGACCATATGTTTGTGAAATTTACAGTTTCCTTTTTGTTTTTCTAGTTTTATACGATTGTGGTCATATAATATTCTTCATCTTATTTCAGCTTCATAAATCAGTTAAGACTTGTTTTGTGGCCCAACATATGATCAATCCTAGAGAATGTCCCTTGAGCATTTGAGGAGAATGTGTACTCTGTTCCTGTTGGGTAGGATGTTTGTATGTGTCTGTTATATTCATCTGGTCTACAGTATGTTTCGAGGTCAGTGTTTCCTTTTGAATTTCTGTCTGGATGACCTGTCCTTTGAAGTAGGGATGTTGATATTCTATCTGAATATCTTATTGTGGTTAATTTCTCCTTTCTGATCTGTTAATGTTTGCTTCATATGTTTAGGTGCTCTGATTTTGATGCATATATGCATAATTGCTATACCCTCTTGATGGATTGGACTTATTACCATGATGTGATGCTCTTTGTTTTGTGTGACAATGTTTCACTTAAAATCTACTTTGTCCATGGGTATCTACTTATGAGTGTAGCCCTTCTGTTCATTTTTCATTCCCATTTCATGGAGCATTCTTTTCCATCCCTCCATTTTCAGCCTATGTATTCTCTTAAAGCTGAATTGAATCTCTTTAGACAGCATCTTGTTTGACCATCTTTTTTTTTTAAATTTTCTGATAGCCACTATTATTTTGAAGAATTCAGTGCATTTTAAGTATATAGGAACCATATTATGATATTTCAGTCAATAAAGACCCACATATTCAATGGTGTTCCCATAAGGTTATATTTCTTAATAATAATGTAACCACCTTTCTTCATGCAATCCTTTCTATTATGTTTCCACAACAACAAAATTGTCTAATGTCATGTTTTTCAGGATGCAAAACTACAGTTAAGCCACATCTAATTACTTTCCATTTAAAGTAGTCATTGATAGGGAAGGACTTGTTATCATTTTGTTATTTCTTTCTTACTGCTTTATTTTTCCCGTTTTTGTCTTTGTCTTCATTTGTGATTTTCTCAAGTGGTATGGTTTGATTCTTTTCTCTATTTTGTGTATCTACTATAGGTTTTTGCCTTGCAGCCAAACCTTTGCAATAATCCTGAGACATACATAAAATATCTTAAAATTGTAACAGTCTATTTTAAGCTGATAAATACTTAACTTTAATCACATACAAAAACTATAATTTTAGTTCATTCTATATTTTTATGTTGCAATTTGTATCTTTTATATTGAGGCTCCATTAACAAGTTTATTGGTATAGTTACATTTTCTCCATTTTTTAAATCATTTTTTCATTTACTTACATGTGTATACATTGTTTGTGCCACCTTCCCTCTTCTCTCTAAAAACTCCCTTCCCCACTTCCAGGCAGAATCTGTTCCACACTCTTCTCTGATTTTGTTGAAGAGAAAATATAAGAGATAATAAGAAAAACATATAATATCATTTTTGCTAGCTTGAGATAAAGATAGCTATACAGAGAGATTCCTAGCATTGCTTCCATGCACTTGTGTATTGCAACCTACATTGGTTCATCTCTACCAGATCTCTTCTCTACTTCCTTGTCCCCTTCCCATAGTGGCCTCTGCTAGTTTAAGATTACTATATCCACTCCTCTGCAGTGAGCACATCACACACATTCAGGTTTTAGTACTTTTCCCTATTCCTCCCGTGCATGTTCTCCCCTTAATGTGTGACCCATATCCAATAATATTACTGCATTTTTTGAGTCTATAACCCACATATTCATTTTTAATATTTTTGTCTTTTAACCATTACTTTGTAGCTAAGACTGATTTACACATCACAATTACTGCATTCTAGTATACTGAATTTGATTGTAGACTTATCTTTACCAATGGGTTTTACATTTTCATATGTTTCCTTTTAATAACTAGAATCCTTTCATTTCAGTCCAAAGAATTTCCTTTAGCAATTCTCACAAAGTGGGTCTCCTTCAGCTTTTTAAAAATCACAATTTGATATTTATCATTGCTTGTACATATACAGTAGAAAATGATGATGTTAGGATTTATGAATACAATGTGAAACAGTTAAGTCAATGTATTTAAGTAGCCACCATTTCAAATACCTAGCGTTTTTTGTGGAAGAACAAATTTGTTTTCTTAGTCATTTTGAAATGTACAATACATTATCATTTACTGCCCTCACTATCTTGAATAATAGAGCTCTAAAAGAAAAGGTAGTCTTCTTGTATACCACACTTGTACCCTTTGACCATCATCTCCCAATTCTCCCCATCCCTCACCCTTTGGTGGCTATTTTAAAATAGATTTCAATTGTGGGTGAGACTATGTGGTTTTTGTCTTTCTGTGATTGGCTTATTTTATGCAGCATAATGTTCTCCAGTTCCATCCATGTTGTTGCAAATAACGGAATTTCCCTTTGTGAGGCTTTAGTAAATAGTATAGTATATACAGTACAACATATTTACCACATTTTATTTTTCCACTGGCTATAGTCAGACTTTGTGTCACCAGGCCAAAATGCCTGACATAAACAAAAGGAGGAAGGATTTATTTTAGCTGCTTGTTTTACAGTTTCAACTCATCACACCTGGATCCACTGACTCAGAGCCTGTGGCAGGCAGAACATCATGGCAGCAGGAGCATGTCAGAGGTGCTCACCTCATGGTAGACAGGAAGCAGAGAAAAGAAGTATGGGAAGGGACCAGGGCAAGAATATGCCACCAGTGACCTACTTTCCCCATGTAGCCCCACCTCCTGCTTTCTACCACCTCCTGCTTTCTACCACCCCCAATATTGATCACATTATGTAGTCATCCAGGGATTAATTCATTGATTAGATCAGAGCCCTTAGGATCCAATCACTCTTTAAAAACCCATCATCTGGCAACCACAGCCCCAGTACATGAGCCTCTAGAGGACATTTCAAGTTTAATCATGATACTTTGAATGTGTTCTTCAGAGTTCTTGTGTTGGAAGGCTGATCCCCAGTGCAACAGTGTTGAGAGGTGGCAATTCAGGAGGGCTCTGACCACATTTGTGGATTAATGCCTTCACTGTGGGAGTGGATCCATTATCAGGGTAAGGGTGTCATTGTACACTATGAGCTTGGCCCTTTTCCCCTTTCTCACATGTGCTCTATCACATGCAAGGCCTCTGCTGTATTACAAATTAGCAAGAAGACTCTCACCAGTGCACAGCCTTTGATCTTAGACTTCCACCCTGTAGAACTCTGAGCCAAGTAAACTTCTAATGTTTATAAATTACCCAGTGGGTAGTGTTCTGTTATAGCAACAGAAAATGGACCAAGACACCATTCATCTGTGGCTATACACTTAGGATGATTCCATGATGTGGTTACAAAGAGTTGCCATAAACAAGTATCTCCTTAACATACTGATTTCAAATAGCTTGGGTAAATACCCAGATATGGAATTACTGGGTTTAAAAGCCAGTTTTGTTTTTGCTTTTTTGAGGAATGCTCCCTTCTGGCTGGACTCATTTACACTTGCACCAACTGTGTACAGGGGCTGCCTTTTCTATATGTATTTGCTGTACTGTTGCCAATAAAGCCATTATGACGGGCGAGGGGTGGTTTCATTGTATTCCTCATCTTTCATTTCTCCAAGAATGTCCTTATCTGTCTTTTATTTCAAAAAGACAATGTTTTTAAGTATAGTATTCTTATTTAGTCATCTTTTACTTTTAGCACTTCTAACATCCCATCCCACTCATGCTCTGCATGTTTCTGATGAGAAATCTGCTGATGGTCTCATGCAGTATTCTCTAGTGATGACTTGCTTTTCTCTTGCTTTCAAAATTCTTTCTCATTGGCTTTTGACAATTTGATTATAATGCTTCTCAGTGAAGTTCCTTTTGAGAGAAGTGGTTTTGAGAATCTTTTACATTCATGTACCTGGGTGTCCATATTTCTCCTCAGAAAGGAAAGATTTCAGTTATTATCTAATTACTTTTTCTGCCCATTTCTTTCTTCCTTTTTCCTGAATCCCCCATTAACTCATAAATTAGTTCTCATGATGGTTCCCCATGAGTTGTATAGCTTTTTTCATTACTTTTCATTTTTTCCCCTTTTCTTCTCTGGCTGGATAATTTCAAGTGATCTCTCTTTTTGTTCATTGATTATTTTCAAGTCATTTAAGACTATTTATTTTTTTCATTGCATTCATTGTATTCTTAACCTCTAGAATTTCTATGTAGTTAGTTTACGCTTTCCATCTCTTTGTCGAAGCTGTCATTTAGTTCACCTACTGTTTCATTGTTATTACTGAGTTGTCTGTGTTCTCTTACTGCTTGCTGAATTCCCTAAAAGAATTATTTGTTAGTACTGGGGTTTGAACTGAAGGCTTTGTGCTTGCTAGGCATCATTCTTCTACTTGAGCCACAATTCCAGCCCCAAAAGAATTATTTTGAATTCTTTGTCAGGCAATTCATAGATTCCTGTTTCTTTAGGGACAATAAATTGTAATTATAGTGTTCTTTTGGTTGTGTCATATTTCCTTGATTTTTTTTGTGCTCTCAAAGTCTCGCATTACTGTCTATGCATTTGAAGAAGTAGTCACCTTCTCTAGTCTTTACTGACTGTCATTAGAGAGAAATAGTTTCTCTTGTCAGCCTATGTTGAAGTTCTGAGGTTCCTTAGAACTGTTCTATGGATGATCCCTCTCCATGCCTCTGGCTCCCTCTTGCAAGAATTGTAATTCTTCAATAAAATTTATGCCTTTCCTTGGTTCCTTAAAGACAGGGCAAGTGCTGATAGTCTGCTTTCTCTCTCGTAGTTCAATACCATGAAATATTCACAATTGTGTTCCTTCTTAAAATCCACAATATCGCACTGTCTATGTGCTTGTGCTAACAAGCCATCTACAGAGGTTTTGCCTTTCCATATAAACTTTAAAAAGCCATTATTTGGTACCCATATAATTTAATTGAACTACAGCTCAAGTTGAGAAGTGATGTTTTAACAATATTGAGTTTTCTTTTTTATTTATTTAAAAAATTTATTCACATGCGCATACATTGTTTGGGTCATTTCTCATACTCTGCCCTCCTCCCCCACTCCCTCCCTTCTCAGTTCCAGGCAGGTCCCGTTCTGCCCTTATCACTGATTTTGTTGAAGAAAGGACATATGCATAATAAGAAAGACAAAGCGTTTTTGCTAGTTGAGTTAAGGATAGCTATACAGAGAGATTCCTACTATTGTTTTCATGTACTCATGTGTTACGACCCATGTTGATTCAACTCTAACTGATCTTTACCTTGGTTCCTGATCTCCTGCTCATGACAACCTGTTGTTTTAAGGTTTCTGTATTAGTTCCTCTGGAGTGGGGACATCAAACGCTTTCATGTTCTGGGTTTTCTACTTATTCCTATATCTCCCGTATGTACTCTCCCCTTGTCATGTGATCCAAGTCCAACAGCGTTGCTGCATTTGCCCTGGATCTAAAGTCCGCATATGAGGGAGAACATATGATTTTTGGTCTTCTGAGCCTGGCTGACCTCGCTCAGAATGATGTTTTCCAGTTCCATCCATTTACCTGCAAATGATAAGATTTCATTCTTCTTCATGACTGAGTAAAATTCCATTGCGTACAAGTACAACATTTTCTTGATCCATTCATCAGTAGTGGGGCATCTTGATTGTTTCCATAACTTGGCTATTGTGAACAGTGCTGCAATAAGCATGGGTGTGCAGGTGCCTCTGGAGTAACCTGTGTTGCATTCCTTTGGATATATCCCCAGGAGTTGGATTGCTGGATCATATGGCAGGTCTATGTTTAGATTTTTAAGAAATCTCCAATTTTTTTTCCAGAGAGGTTGCACCAGCTTGCATTCCCTCCAGCAGTGGATTACTGTTCCTTTTCTCTATATCCTCATCAGCACTTGTTGTTGTTGGTGTTTTGGATGATGGCTATTCTAACATGGGTGAGGTGGAATCTTAGTGTGGTTTTGATTTACATTTCCTTTATGGCCAGAGATGGTGAGCATGTTTTCATGAGTTTTTTGGACATTTGAATTTCTTTTTTGAAAAAATTCTGTTTAGTTCAGTTGCCCATTTCTTAGTTGGTTCATTGATTTTAGGAGAGTTTAGTTTCTGCATATTCTGGTTATTAGTCCCTTATCTGATGTATAGCTGGCAAATATTTTCTCCCACTCTGTGGGTGGTCTTTTCAGTTTATAGACCATTTCTTTTGTTGTGCAGAAGCTTTTTAATTTTATGAAGTCCCATTTGTCCATCCTTTCTCTTAGCTTCTGTGCTGCTGGGGTTCTATTGAGGAAGTCTTTGCCTATACATATTTGTTCCAGAGTGTTTCCTGCTCCTTCCTGTAGTAACTTCAGAGTTTCAGGTCTGATATTTAGGTCCTTGATCCATTTTGAGTTGATACTAGTACAGGGTGATAGACATGGATCTAGTTTCAGTTTCTTGCAGACGGGTAACCACTTTTCCCAGCAACATTTGTTGAAGAGGTTGTCTTTTCTCCATCGTATATTTTTGGCACCTTTGTCAAAAATGAGGTGGGTATAGTTGTGTGGGTTCATATCTGGGTCCTCTATTCTGTTCCACTGGTCTTCATGTCTGTTTTTGTGCCAGTACCATGCTGTTTTTATTGCTATTGCTTTATAATATAGTTTGGAGTCAGGTATTGTGATACTTCCAGCATTGCTTTTTTTGCTGAGTATTGTCTTGGCTATTTGCAGTCTCTTGTGTTTCCAAATGAACTTTAAGGGTAGATTTTTTAATCTCAGTGATGAAAGTCATTGGGATTTTGATGGGATTGCATTAAACATGTAGATTGCGTTTGGTAGTATAGCCATTTTTACTATGTTGATTCTACTGATCCATGAGCATGGGAGACCTTTCCATCTTCTGTAGTGTTCCTCAATCTCTTTCTAGGAGTTTGTAATTCTCCATGTAGAGGTCATTCACATCCTTTGTTAAATTTACTCCTAGGCATTTGATTTTTTTTGAAGCTATTGTGAATGGAATTGTTTCCATGTATTCCTTCTCAGTTTGTTATTGTTGGTGTACAGAAAAGCTAATGATTTTTGTAGGTTGATTTTGTATCCTGCCACCTTACTGTAGCTGTTTATGGTGTTTAAGAGTTTTTGGGTAGAGTTTTTTGGGTCTTTTAGGTATAGGTTCATATCGTCTGCAAATAAGGATATTTTGACAGTTTCTTTACCTATTCGTATTCCATTTATTTCTTCTTTTTGCCTAATTGCTCTGGCTAGAAATTCTAGTACTATCTTGAATAGGAGTGGAGATATGGGCACCCTTGTCTCATTCCTGATTTTAGGGGGAATGGTTTTAATTTTTCACCATTAAGTATGATGTTGGCTATAGGTTTGTCATATATAGCCTTTACAATGTAGAGGTACATTCCTTCTATTCCTAGTTTTCTTAGAGCTTTTTTCATGAAGTGGTGTTTGATCTTGTCAAAGGCTTTTTCTGCATCTGTTGAGATGATATAATGGTTTTTGTCTTTGCTTCTATTGATGTGCTGTATTACATTTTTAGATTTGCGTATGTTGAAGCACCCCTGCATCCCTGGGATAAAGCCGACCTGTCATGGTGAATGGTCTCTCTGATGTGTTGTTGGATTCGGTTTGGCAGTATTTTATTGAGGATTTTTGCATCAATGTTCATTAGGGAAATTGGCCTGTAGTTCTCCTTTTTTGGTTGTGTCTTTGTCTGGTTTTGGGATGAGAGTAATATTGGCTTCATAAAATGAGTTAGGCAGTGTTCCTTCCCATTCTATTTCATGGAACAGTTTAAGGAAAGTTGGTATTAGTTCTTCTTTAAATGTCTGATGGAAGCCAGCAGTGAATCCATCAAGTTCTGGCTCTTGATGGCAGCTTCAATATCATTTTGTGTTATAGATCTATTCAGGTGATTAATATCCTCTTGGTTCAGTTTTGGGTGGTTGTAAGTTTCTAGATATCTGTCCATTTCTTTGAGATTTTCAAATTTATTAGCGTATAGGCTCTCAAAGTAGTCTCTGATGATTTCCTGGATTTCCATGGTGTTCGTTGTTATCTCTCTTTTTGAATTTCTGATTTTACTGATTTGGGTTTCTTCTCTCCTCATTTTAGTCAGGTTTGCCAGGGGTCTGTCAATCTTATTTATTTTTTCAAAAAACCAGATTTTTGTTTCATTGATTCTTTGTATGTTTTTTTTGTTTCTATTTCATTGATTTCAGCCCTTATCTTAATTATTTCTTTCCTTCTGCTTGTTGGGGTTTGTTCATTTTTGTTTTTCTAGGAGTTTCAGCTGTAGTGTTAAGTCATTGATTTGAGATCTTTCTGTCCTTTTGATTTATGCACTCATGGCTATAAACTTTCCTCTCAGGACTGCCTTTGCTGAGTCCCATAGGTTCCAGTAGGTCGTGTTTTCATTTTCATTAACTTCCAGGAACATTTTAATTTCCTCTTTTATTTCATCATTGAGTAATGTGTTGTTCAGCTTCCAATTGTTTGTGTGTTTTTTACTGCTGTTTTTGTTGTTGATTTGTAGTTTTAATGCATTGTGGTCAGACAGAATGCTTTAGATTATTTCTATTTTCTTATATTTGCTGAGGCTTGCTTTGTGCCCTAAGATATGATCAATTTTGGAAAAGGTTCCATAGGCTGCTGAGAAGAATGTATATTGTGAAAAGTTGGATGAAATATTCTGTAGACATCAGCTAGGACCTCTTGATCTATGGTGTGATTTAGTTCTAGGATTTCTTTGTTGATTTTGTGTTTGGATGACCTATCTATTGGTGATAGGGGGGTATTAAAGTCTCCCATTACCACTATGTTGGAGTTTATATATGTTTTTACATCCTTCAGAGTGTGTTTGATGAAATTTGGTGCATTGACTTTGGGTGCATATAGGTTAGTAATTGTTATTTCCTTTTGATGTATTTTTTCTATTATTAGTATGGAGTGTCTTTCTTCATCTCATTTGATCAAAGTAGGTTTGAATCTACTTTGTCCAAGGTAAGTATTGCTACCCCTGCCTGTTTTCAGGGACCATTGGCTTAGTAATTCTTCCAGCCTTTCATTCTTAGCCAGTGCTTATTTCTGTCAATGAGATGGGTCTCCTGTAGGCAGCAGATTGTGAATCTTCCTTTTTAATCCAGTTTGCCAATAGGTGTCTTTTGATGGGGGAATTTAGTCTATTAACATTCAGTGTTAGTATTGATAAATGCTTGATGATCCCTGTCATGTAATTGTCTTTGTTGATTAAGGTTTGATTGTGTGTAGCTGAATCAGTGTTACTCTTTGCTTTCTTGCCTTTTCTTCTCATGTGGTTTGGTATTGCTTGCCCTTTCATGGTTTTGTTTCCTTTCATTTTCTGTGTGCAGAATTCCTTGGAGAATCTTTTGTAGTGGTGGCTTGGTGGTCACATATATTTTAGTTTCTGCTTATCATGGAAGACATTTATTGTTCCATCTATTTTGAATGATAGTTTTGCTGGGTAGAGTATCCTAGGGTTGAAGTTATTTTCATTCAGTGCTCAGAAGACCTCACTCCATACTCTTCTTGCTTTTAATGTTTCTGTTGAGAAGTTTGCTGTGATTTTGATGGTTTTTGCCTTTGTATGTTATTTGTTTTTTCTCTCTTACAGCCTTCAATATTCTATGTCTAGTTTCTGTACTTGTTGTTTTAATGATAATATGTCATGGGGTAGTTCTATTTTGGTCAAGTCTGTTTGGTATTCTGGTGGCTTCCTGCAGCTGTATGGGCATAGTTTTCTCTAGATTTGGGAAGTTTTCTGTTATTATTTTGTTGAATATGTTACACATTCCTTTTCTTTGCACCTCTTCTCTTTCTTCAGTGTCCTTGATTCTCAGGTTTGGTCTTTTGATGGAGTTCTTGCATTTTCTTTTCACAGGTCTTGAGTTGTTTAACTAACAGTTTTTCAGTTTTTCGTTTAATTGCCATTTCATCTTCAAGTTCTGAGGTTCTGTCTTCTGTTTGTTCTATTCTGCTGGAATTGCCCTCCATTTTGTTTTGTATTTCTGTTTCATTCTTTTTTCTGAGGTTTTCCATATCATAGGTTACTTCCTCTTTCATATTGTCAATTTTTGACCTTAATTCATTTATCTCTATGTTTGTGGTAGTCTCAGTTTCAGTTTGGCATTTATTTAGGACTTCTATGATTTCATTTATTTATTTCTGTGTTTTCTCATATTCTTTATTTTTGTTCTCTTGGAATTTCTTGAGTGCCTCCTGTAAATTTTGATTGACCATGTCTAGTAACATCTCTATGAAATTCTCATTAACTGTAATATTTATTCTTTAAGGGTGTTCTTGTGTGCTTCATTGGGTTCCTTGGTATAGTTTATTTTTGTTTTGTTGGAGTCTGGGTCTGAGTATCCTTTTTCTTCATTTTGCTCTAAATCCTGTAGTACTTTATTTTTTAGGGGGGGGGGAATGGTTTCCTTCCTTTTTTATTCTTCCCAGTTTCCACTAGGTAACATTTATATCCATGGACTATGTGAAATTTAGTATTAGCTGGGTAACAGTATTAATACTAACAAGACCAAGAAAGAAGGATATAAAGGACAGAGAGAGATGGAAAGATAAATGGAATAGAGTAGTGAGGAAAATAAAAAAAAGGTAGAGATGGTGGATGATCAAACAGTAAAACAGGCAGCAAATCTCTGAAGGGAAAAAAATTACAATTAAAATTTAAAAAAAAGGAAATCATCAGTTCTGGGACAGTAGAGTTGCAGTCTTAGTTGTTCTGATGCTAGTTCTTTAGCATCCAGACCTGTCTGTGTGTGTAGGTTTGGAGCCTTCCTGTGGCAAGTCGATGGTGGGTGGGGTCCCACAGGCCTTCGGGTGGAGGCCTTTAGCTGAGGTGAAGTAGCAGCCTTTGGATCGTGGGCTTGGCATGCCTGAAGGGCACAGGCCAGTGGAGTGGAGATCCTGAGTGTCTATAAATCCCTGGCTTGACAGGCTTGGGGGGGGGCGTGGTCCAGCAGAAGGAGGAGGTCTGCTTGTCAGGCCTTAGGGGCACAGGCTTTTGGAATGAATATTGTGCAGGGTTGTGCAGGCCTTGGGGGTGTGTACCGGTGAAGCAGAGATCTTCCAGGGTGGGGGGGCCCACAGCCCAGCAAAACAGAGCTCTTGCAGGGCTGTGCAGGTCTTGGTGGCATGGCCCGGCAGAGACCGTGCAGGGCTGTGCAGGCTGGGGGGACATGGCCTGGCGGAGATCATAAATGTCTGTGGATCCCTGGCCTTAAGGGCTTGTCCCATGGAGATCCTGCTGTTCTGAGGGGTGGGAGTTTGGGTTAGCACAGCCACAGAGGGGCAAAGGAGCAGGGCTGGAGGATCAGAGATCCCACGGTATATGGAGCAGCAGCTTCGCGGGCCTATGGGGCTGGGCTTAGCGTGCAGGGCCAGCTATTCTTTTAGAACAAGGTGGCGTGGAGAGGCCTCCCGCCAGCTAGGGGTTCAGAGTGCTGGTGTTTCAGCTCTCCCTGGTGTTTTACCTCAATAAAGCTCTCCAGCTTCTTATTAAGGTCCCTGAATCACGGATGTCAGAAGGTCTGTGACTGTATTCCGGTCACCATCTTGGATCCACTCTCAATATTGAGTCTTCTTATTCAGGAACTTGGAATGACTCTCTACTTTGGAAGATCTTCTTTCATTTATTCCATCACAAGTTTGTTCTTATCTGGTTTTAATTTAGATAATACTGGCCTCATAGAATGTGGTAGAAGTGGTTTCTCTGCTATTATTTTCTATAATAAATTATAGGAAATTAGTGTCATTTCTTCATTAAATGTTTGGTAAGATTTGCCCTTAAAATTGTCTGGGTCAGGTACTTTCTGGTCTGAAAAGTTTTTATTGATGAAATGTTGACATGTCTTGAAGTTACTGAGTTTTTCTTCAGCCATATCCAGGTGGCTAATGGACCAATCAAAAGTATTTTTCATTTCTAGTATTTCATGTTGATCTAAGAGCCTTAATATCTCTGCTTACATTGGTGGCCTGTTCTTGCATATTGATATTTTTCCTTTAGAGTTCTTGGCTCTAACAGTTTTAAATTTCCTAGTCTGGTAATTCCATATTTTCTACCATATCTGAGTCTGATTTTGTTATTTGCTTTCCTCCTTGGATTGTACTTTTTTTCTTGCATGGTATACAAATCTTTTATAATTTAGGCATGATGTATTTATATGCCCCCCCTTTTGAAAAAAATTCCATCTTTATTTTATTTTATTTTTTAAATTTTTATTTTATTCACATGTGCATACAATAATTGGATCATTTCTCCCCCCTTCCCCTATCCCCTTCCTTACCACCCCCACCCCCTCCTTCTACCCCCCTAACCCCTTGCTACCAGGCAGAAACTATTTTGCCCTTATCTCTAATTTTGTTGAAGAGAGAGTATAAGCAATAAGAGGAAGGAACAAGTGTTTTTGCTGGTTCAGATTGTTTGGCCAGTGGGCAGCCACCCCATGGCGATCAGGGACTCTCTGCTCACTTTCCACTCCATCCCCTCCTTCCCTTCATGATTACCATGGCAACTCCTGCTGGCAGGCAATGGGTCCTGACCTACCCTACAGATCCAAATTACCCCTAGCTCCTCCCCACCAAACCTTGACCTATCCCGATGCCCCATAATACCTTAAGCTCTTAACTTCACTCATGATATAAAAACTGGGCTGCCATTTCTCTGGCGTGACTTCTCTGGCCCTGCTCTTTGGGGACGGTGAACCTTGCCCAAGAGCGCGCTCTCAATAAAGCCTGCTTAAAGCCTGCTTGCTTTATTTGGCTCCAATTTGGCCTTCCCATCAGCGTCTACCTAACATTTGGTGCCGAAACCCTGGAGGAAGCGAGCCTCACCTGACTCCAGGCAGTTGGGGACCTGGGCCAGGCCCTGGCTTGAGGCCCTTCCTCCTCTCCAGATCGACGCTCCGGCTCCAGCTTGGGTGAGTGTCCTCCCCCTTTTTGTTCCTCCTCGGGCCTCTATCCTAGTCACAGCCGCGCCAGGATCAGCCCCTCCACTTCTCCTCGCACCTGGGCATTCGGAGAGATGCCTCCCCTGTCCAGGCTGCCTCCTCCAAACCGGGTCTCCTCTTTTAGTGAGGGACACTTCTCTAAAGGTTGAGATCTCCGACAATTTGGGGGTGGGGTCCTCCCAATCCAAGCAGGACTCAGGGACTCCCTTGTCCTGTCTCCTCTCAAACTTCAAAATTTGGGACTCTCTCCAGACCTCTGCCACAAGCAGCTCATTTTCTACTGCACCATGGCATGGCCACAATACACCTTAAACAACAACTCAAAATGGCCTCCACAGGGCACTTTTGATTTTAATATCCTCACTGATCTTGACAACTTTTGCCGTCAAACCCATAGATGGTCTGAGGTCCCATATGTACAGGCCTTCTGGGAACTGCACTCTCTCCCCTCTCTGTGCCTCCAATGTTCCCCTTCCCAGATCCTTCTAACACCCAATTCTTCTGGGTCCCCTCCCCCATACCCCAACCCTTCTCCTTTATGTGAATCTACTGAATTCCTTGCCCCTCCCCCACCACCGACCACAGCCACCCTCATCGTTACATCCAGCTTTCCCTTACCCTCCCCCTCCCCCACCCACGTAGCCATCTCCTTTGGCCTTGCCTCCCACACCCTCTGCTCCACCTATTCCCTGCCCTCCTACATCCCCAATAGCCTCCTAGCCTCCTACACTCGCTCACACCACCCTTCCCCACCCCCTCTCCTTTGTCCTCTCCAAGAGGTGAGGACATGTCCATGTCCAAGTCCATGTTCCTTTCTCTTCTCCTCAGTGACCTTCTGGAAGCTGTCATTACTGTACTCCATTACCAGGCAGAGGAACAGAGAGGAGATCTGGCAGGACATAAGACCCCTAAGCCAGCTACCTGAAGCAGGTCTGGGTACTGTGCAGGGTCAGTGGCTCCAGGGCCCCTCCACATGGCTGTCATCCTCAGTGATTATGGGAACAGAGAACTACAGGCTAGGGGCTCCTGTCTCTTCTCTACACCCAGGCTCCTCCACGCCAGACTCAGTCCACACCCAACTCATTGGACTTGCCAAAAGCTGCAGTTGCCCTGGCCACTGCACATGTGGACCCCTGTGCTGGGGTAACAGCTCCTCCTACAGGGCTCAGTGGAGTGCACTTCCTTCAGGAGCCTGCCCGGCCAGGTCCCAGCACACCACCAGGGCCCAGCTCTACTCCTGCCATGGGGAGACATCCTCTTTTCTGCCCCCTCCCTGAGAACATCAGGGGGTGCTTGGGAAATATTTGGGATGCACGCAGGAAGGACCACTCTCCGAGGCTTCCTCAGAACCCAGCACTCAGGGAGGGAACATGTATAAGGGGAACCCTCTGCCCCATGCAGCCCTGGGTTGTCAGCCCAGGCGGGGACTCTGACATAGAGATGTGCCAAAGACCTACACAGTGGAGGCCTCACAGCCTCCCTACTCTTTTTCTTAACCGCCTCTAGGAGACCCTCACACAATATACCTGATTAGACCCTACCTCCCCTGCTGGGGCACCAATCCTGGCTGGACATTTTATATCTCAGTCTACACCAGATATTAGAGCTAAACTAAAAAAGGCCAAAAATGGCCCTCAAACCCTTATACAGAATCTGATGAAAATGGCTTTTAAAGTTTTAATGCCTGAAAAGAGGCAGCAAAATCAACCCGCCAAAAAACACCTCCAATAAAAGGTGGCCCTCCAAACCCAAGCCTTGGTGGCAGCCCTGCGGCCGGCTGGATTACAGCCCCTAGTCAAAGGAGGAATCTGAAACCTCCCATCAGCCCCTCTGGGGGCCTGCTTCAAATGTGGCAAGGAAAACCACTGGGCTCGCCAGTAGTCCAACCTGAGACCTCCAACTAAACCCTGCCCAAAATGCAAACAGGTGGGTCACTGGGGATCAGATTGTCCTGGACAGGGCTTACCCCCTACGACTCCTCGTGGAGGGTCAGCCCCACCAGCTATCCAGATCCCTGACTTTCTTGGACTGGCAGAAGATTGACAATGCCTTGACTTGGGGACCCCAATCACCCTCGCCGAGCCCAGGGTCATACTCCAGATAGTGGGTAAGTCCATCTCCTTCCTCTTGGACATGGGGACTACCTATTCTCTGCTGCCTGCCCACTTGGGTTTAACAGTTCCTTCTTCAGTCTCTGTTAATTGACGGATTTTCCTTCTGCCCATACAAAACTCTGCCCCTTCCTTGCTCTGCTAGAGGTATTATATTTCCACACTCTTTCCTTATCATCCCATCCTTCTGTGCCCCAGCTCTAGGTCGAGATATTGTAACAAAGCTTGGGGCCTCCATAACCATCCCTCCCCACCTACCAGAACCTCTAGCTTCCCACTCACTCCTTCTGGCCTCTGCCAGTCACCTAACCCCTTCGCCTCCTGGACCTGCTCTGCCCACCTTTCCTCTTCCGGCCAACCCCATTGTCTGGGACATCTCAGTCCCGGTTGTGGCTACACACCACTTGCCCATCCACATTTCTCTTAAGAACCCTAACCAATATCTCTGTAGACCCCAATTTCCTATTTCAGAAACCCAGTACACTTCTACAATATGTCAATGACCTCCTTCTGTGCTCCCCCTTCCAGCAGGTCTCTGAAATGGGAACAGCCAACCTCCTTAACTTTCTAGCCTCTAAGGGATACTGGGTCTCCCCAGCCAAGGCCCTTCTCTCCTTCCTGGAACCCTTGTTTCACCCCAGGGGCCTCCAATCCACCATCCATCGGGTCCAGGAGGCCTGCTCCATTTGCTGTCAAGCAAACCCCCACGGCAGACTCCATCTCCGCCAATCCCTCCATCAACTCCATGGTAGCCAGCCTGGTAAAGATTGACAGATCGATTTCACTCATATGCCAATTAACTCGGGTAAGGTTCAACCAGATGATGCTCCAGGATTCATGACTTCCAGCTCCTCCCCATGGGGTCCGGCTGTACCGGTCAAGTGGCCCAAGACATCCCTAGCCCCTAACTTCGCCCCCTTTCAGCAGGAAGTAAACAGAACGATTCTGCACCCCTATACCAAAGAGTCTGGGATATTTGGCTGGTGGGCAGCCACTCCATGGCGGTCAGGGACTCTCTGCTCACTTTCCACTCCATCCCTTCCTTCCTTTCATGATTACCATGGCAACTCCTGCTGGCAGGCAATGGGTCCTGACCTACCCTACAGATCCAAATTACCCCTAGCTCCTCCCCACCAAACCTTGACCTATCCCGATGCCCCATAATACCTTAAGCTCTTAACTTCACCCATGATATAAAAACTGGGCTGCCATTTCTCAGCGCGACTTCTCTGGCCCTGCTCTTTGGGGACGGTGAACCTTGCCCGAGAGCGCGCTCTCAATAAAGCCTGCTTAAAGCCTGCTTGCTTTGTTATTTTGCTCCAATTTGGCCTTCACATAAGCATCGACCTAACAGAGATAAGGATAGCTATACAGGGAGTTGACTCACATTAACTTCCTGTGCATGTGTGTTACCTTCTAGGTTAATTCTTTCTTTCTATCTTTATTTATTTATATATTTTTTATTCATATGTGCAAACAATGTTTGGGTCATTTTTCCCCCCTCCCCCCATGCCCCTTCCCTTTTCCCCCCAACCCCCTCACTACCCAGCAGAAACTATTTTGCCCTTATCTCTAATTTTGTTGTAGAGACGGTATAAGCAATAAGAGGAAGGAGCAAGAGTTTTTGCTAGTTGAGATAAGGATAGCTATACAGGGAGTTGACTCACATTGATTTCCTGTGCATTTGTGTTACCTTCTAGGTTAATTCTTCTTGATGTAACCTTTTCTCTAGTTCCTTGTCCCCATCTCCTATTGTCCTCAGTTGCTTTAAAGTGTCTGCTTCAATTTCTCAGCATTGAGGGCAACAAATGCTATCTGGTTTTAAGGTGTCTTACCTATCCTCATACCTCCCATGTGTGCTCTCGCTTTTATCATGTGCTCAAAGTCCAATCCCCTTGTTGTGTTTGCCCTTGATCTAATGTCCGCATATGAGGGAGAACATACGATTTTTGGTCTTTTGGGCCAGGCTAACCTCACTCAGAATGATGTTCTCTAATTCCATCCATTTACCAGTGAATGATAACATTTTGTTTTTCTTCATGGCTGCATAAAATTCCATTGTGTATAGATACCACATTTTCTTAATCCATTCATTAGTCATGGGGCATCTTGGCTGTTTCCATAACTTGGCTGTTATGAATAGTGCTGCAATAAACATGGGTGTGCACGTGCCTCTGGAGTAACCTGAGTCACATTCTATTGGGCATATCCCCAATAGTGGTATTGCTGGATAATATGGTAGATCTATGTTTAGATTTTTAAGTAGCCTCCAATTTTTTTTCCAGAGTGGTTGTGCTAGTTTACATTCCCACTAGCAGTTTAAGAGGGTTTCTTTTTCCCCCACATCCTCGCCAACACCTGGTCGTGGTGGTGTTGCTAATGATGGCTATTCTACAGGGGTGAAGTGGAATGTTAGTTTAGTTTTAATTTGCATTTCCATTATTGCTAGAGATGGTGAGCATTTTTTCATGTGTTTTTTGGCCATTTGAATTTCTTCTTTTGAGAAAGTTCTGTTTAGTTCACTTGCCCATTTCTTTATTGGTTCATTAGTTTTGGGAGAATTTAGTTTTTTAAGTTCCCTATATATTCTGGTTATTAGTCCTTTGTCTGTTGTGTACTTGGCAAGTATTTTCTCCCACTCTGTGGGTATTCTCTTCAGTTTAGAGACAACTTCTTTTGTTGAGCAGAAGCTTTTTAGTTTAATGAAGTCCCTTTTATCTATGCTATCTCTTAGTTGCTGTGCTGTTGGGGTTCCATTGAGAAAGTTCTTACCTATATGTACTAATTCCAGAGTATTTCCTACTCTTTCCTGTATCAACTTTAGAGTTTGTGGTCTGATATTAAAATCCTTGATCCATTTTGAGTTAATATTGGTATAGGGTGATATACATGGATCTAGTTTCAGTTTTTTGCAGACTGCTAACCTGTTTTCCCAGTAGTTTTTGTTGAAGAGGCTGCTATTTCTCCATCATATATTTTTAGCACCTTTGTCAAAGACAAGTTGGTTATAGCTGTGTGGCTTCATATCTGAATACCACATTTTCTTAATCCATTCATCAATACTGGGGCATCTTGGCTGTTTCCATAACTTTGCTATTGTGAATACTACTGCAATGAACATGGGTGTGCAGGTGCCTGTGGAGTAACCTGAGTTGCATTGCTTTAGGTATATGCCCAGTATGAGGAATGCTGGATCACATGGCAGATCTATATTTAGTGTTTAATGAAGCCTCCATATTGTTTTCCAGAGTGGTTGCACTGTCTTTCATTCCCACTAGCAGTGTTTGAGGGTTCATTTTTTCCCACATCCTCACCAAAATTGGTTGTTGGTGGTGTTTTTCATGATAGCTATTCAAACAGGGGTGAGGTGGAATCTTAGTGTGGTTTTGATTTGCAATTCTTTAAGGCCAGAGATGGTGAGCATTTTTCATGTGTTTTTTGGCCATTTGGATTTCTTCTTTTGAAAAAGTTCTGTTTAGTTCAGTTGTCCATTTCATTATTGGTTCACTCATTTTGGGGGAGTTTATTTTTTTGAACTCTCTGTGTATTCTGGTTATCAGTCTTTTGTCTAGTGTATAGCCAGCAAATATTTTCTTCCACTCTGAGGGTGGTCTGTTCTCTTTAGACACCATTTCTTTTGTTGTGCAGAAGATTTTTACTTTCATGTAGTCCCATTTGTTCATCCTTTCTGTTAGTTGCTGAGCTGCTGGGGTCCTATTGAGGAATTCCTTGCTGGTACATATGGCTTCCATTGTATTCCTTGCTCTTTGTTGTACTAGCATCAGAATTTCGGTCTAATATTAAGGTCTTTGATCCATTTTGAGTTGATACTAGTACAGTGTGCTATTCATGGCTCTAGCTTCAGTTTTCTGTAGGCAGATAATCTCTTTTCCCAGCAACATTTGTTGAAGAGGCTGTCAATTTTCCATTGTATGTTTTGGCACATTATTAAAAATAAGGTGGGCATAGCAGTGCGGATTCATGTCCAGGTCCTCTATTCTGTTTCCCTGGTCTTCATATCTGTTTTTATGTTGGTACCATGCTGTTTTTCATTGCTATTGCTTTGTAATATAGTTTGAGGTCGGGTATTATGATACTTCTACCAATGCTCTTTTTGTTGAGTATTGCCTTGGCAAATGAATAAGTGGTTGCCTGTGTTTCCAAATGAAGTTTAAGGCAGATTTTTCAATCTCTGTGATGAATGTCATTGGGATTTTAATGGGAATTGTGTTAAATATGTAGATTGCTTTTGGTAGTATAGCCATTTTCACCATGTTGATTCTACCAATACATGAAAGATCTTTCCACCTTCTGTAGTCTTCCTTGATATCTTTCTTCAGAGGTTTGTAGTTCTCCTTATAGAGGTCATTCACATCCTTTGTTAAGTTTATTCTTAGGTAACTGATTTTTTTTTTGAGGCTGTGGTAAATGGGATTGTTTTCAAATATTCTTTCTCAAATTATTCATTGTTAGTGTATAGAAAAGTTAATGATTTTTGTAAGTTGATTGTGTCTTTGAGGTAGAGGATCATATCATCTGCAAATAGGGATATTTTGAAAGTTTCTTTACCCATTTGTATTCCTTTTACTTCTTCTTGCCTAATTGCCCTGGCTAGGAATTCCAGTACTATATTGAATAGGAGTGGAGATAGTGGGCATCCTTGTCTCGTTCCTGATTTTAGAGGGAATGGTTTCAGTTTTTCTCTGTTAAGTATAATGCTGGCTGTAGGTTTGTTATATATAGCTTTTATAATGTTGAGGTACTTTCCTTCTATTCCTAGTTTTCTTAGAGCTTTTATCATGAAATGGTGTTGGATCTTATCAAAGGCTTTTTCTGCATCTATTGAGATGATCAAGTGGTTTTTGTCTTTGCTTCTGTTAATGTGGTTTATTTCGTTTATTGATTTTCATATGTTGAACCACCCCTGCATCCCTGGGATGAAGCCTACTTGGTCATAATGAATAATGTTTTTGATGTGTTGTTGAATTTGGTTTGCCATTATTTTGTTGAGGATTTTTGCGTCAATGTTCATTAAGGAGATTGGCCTATAGTTCTCCTTTTTGGAGGTGTCTTTGCCTGGTTTTGGGATAAGTGTAATACTGGCTTCATAAAATGTGTTAGGCAGTTTTCCTTCCCTTTCTATTTCATGGAACAGTTTAAGGAGGATTGGTATCAGTTCTTCTTTAAAGGTTTGATAGAATTCAGCAGAGAATCCATCGGGTCCTGGACTTTTCTTTTTGGGGAGACTCTTGATTGCTGCTTCAATTTCATTTTGTATTATAGATCTATTCAGGTGATTAATTTCCTCTTGGTTCAGTTTTGGATGGTTATATGTATCTAGAAATCTGTCCATTTCTTTAAGATTTTCAAATTTATTTGAATATAGGTTCTCCTGATGATTTCCTGGACTTCCATGGTGTTTGTTGTTATCTCCCCTTTTGCATTCCTGATTCTATTAATTTGGGTTTTTTCTCTCCTCACTTTAATCCGATTTGCCAGAGATCTGTCAATCTTGCTTACTTTTTCAAAGAACCAGCTTTTTGTTTCTTTGAGTCTTTGTATGGATTTTTGGTCTCTATTTCATTAATTTTGGTCCCCCTTTTTATTATTTCTCTCCTTCTTCTTGTTTTGGGTTTTCCTTGTTATTGTTTTTCTAGGAATTTGAGATGTAGCATTGGGTCATTGATTTGAGATCTTTCTGTCCTTTTAATATATGTGGTCATGACTATAAACTTTCCTCTTAGGACAGCCTTTGCTGTATCTCAACTCATAGGTTCTGGTAGGTTGTGTTTTCATTTTCATTAACTTCCAGGAACTGTTTAATTTCCCCTTTTATTTCATCAATGACCTATTCATCATTGAGCAATGTGTTGTTCATCTTCCAATTGTTTGCATGTTTTCTCCTATTGTTTTTGCCTTTGAGTTCTACTTTTAATGCATCATGGTCAGATAGAATGCACGGGATTATTTCTATTTTCTTATATTTGCTGAGGCTTGCTTTATGCCCTAAGATATGATCAATTTTGGAGAAAGTTCTGTGGGCTGCTGAGAAGAATGTATATGGTGCAGATGGATGAAATATTCTGTAGACCTCAGCTAGGTCCATTTGATACATGATTTTATTTATTTCTAGAATTTCTTTATTGATTTTTTTTTCAATGACCTCAATGTTGGTGATGGTGGGTATTAAAGTCTCTTACTACACTGCATTGGAACGTATATGTTCCTTAAAGTCCTTTAAAGTATGTTTGATGAAATTGGGTGCACTGCGATTGGGTGCATGTAAGTTGATAATTGTCATTTCCTTTTGGTGTATTTTGCCTTTTCTTTATCTAGTTTGACCAATGTAAGTTTGAAGTCTACTTTGAGATAAGTATTGCTACTCTTACCTTTTTTCAGGGGCCTTTGGCTTGGTAAATCTTCTTCCAGTCTTTCACCCTAAACCAGTGTTTTTTCTGTCAATGAGATGGGTCTCCAGTAAAGAACAGATTGTTGGATCTTCCTTTTTAATCCAGTTTGCCAAAAGGTGTCTTTTGATGCAGGAGTTTAATCTATTGATATTCAGTGTTAATATTGATAGGTATGTTTTGATTCCTGTCATTTAGCTGTTTTTGTTGTTTAAGGATTTTATTGTGTGCAGTTGGATCAATGCTACTCTCTGATTAGTTCTCTTTTTTCCTGTGGTTTGATACTGCCTGTCTTCTCTTGGTTTTGTTTGCTTTCATTTTCTGTGTGCAGAATTCCTTGGAGAATCTCTTGTAGTGGTGGATTGGTGATCATATGTTTTTTAGTTTCTGCTTTTTGTGGAAGATTTTGGTTGCTCCATCTATTTTGAATGATTGCTTTGCTAGGTAGAGTATCATAGTGCTGAAGTTATTTTCAATCAGTGCCCAGAATACATCACTCCATTCCCTTCTTGCTTGTAACATTTCCATTGAGAAATCTGCTGTGATTTTGATGGGTTTACCTTTATTTTTATTTGTTTTTTTATGTCTTATAGCCTTCAATATTCTTTCTCTATTCTCTGTGTTTGTTGCTTTAATGATAATATGTAGTGGGTAGTTCTATTTTGGTCAGGTCTGTTTGGTGTCCTGGAGGCTTCCTGTAACTAAGTGGGCATAACTTTCTCTAGATTTGGGAAATTTTCTGATATAATTTTATTGAATATATTATGAATCCCTTTTGCATGGATCTCTTCTCATTCTTCTGTGCCTATGATTCTCAGGTTTGGTCATTTGACTGAGTCAGTTAGTTCTTGCATCTTCCTTTCACAGGTCTTGTGTTGTCTAACAGTTCTTCAGTTTCTCCTTTAATTTCTATTTTGTCTTTGAGTTCTGAGGTTTTGTCTTCCATTTGTTCTAGACTGCTAGAATGGCCTTCCACTGTGTTTTATGTTTCTGGTTGATTCTTTTTTCTGAGGTTTTCCATATCATGGGTCACTTCCTTGTTAATTCTTTATTTCTCTATTTATTGTGTTCTCCATTTCATTTGGTGTTTATTTAGAGCTCCTATGAGTTCATTTATTTGTTTTTGTGTCTTCTCAAAGTCTTAATTTTTCAGGTATTGAAGTTTCTTCAGTGCATCTTGTACATTTTGGTTAACCGCATCTAGTATCATCTCCTCGCAATTCTCAGTGATACTTGCAGATTTCTTCTTTGAAGGTGTTCTTGTGGGCATTGTTGGGTTCCTTGGTGTCATTTATCTTTGTTTTGTTGGAGTCCAGTAATGAGTATCCATTTTCTTCCTTTCCCTCTGAATCTCGGATTGAATTATTCTTGTGGGGAGAGTGGTTTCCAACTCTTTTTCTTCTTCCCATTGCTCCACTTGGTACTGTCCCACTATGTTCTTGATATGCTAGTTGGTGGTTCTAGTCACCCAGTTTCTTTCCCATGATGTAATTTTTGTTTTGTGGCTGTCTTGGGTTGTTAGCTAGGTTAGTATGCTATTTTGGTCCCTGGTCTGGGTGTAATTTAGTATTAACTAATTCACAGGTTTAATATCCAATGAATAGTTTATATGTTATATAGAAAACCCCTTCACGGTAATATCTATAAACAGTGGGACTTGGAGGGGGGTTAACATTTGTAAGGCTAGCTATAGAAATTTGGGGAATTGGATAGGGTGGCACTAAAGGAGGCAGAAAGTGGGGTGGGTGAGTGGAGGAAGCAGTGTGGGTGCTGCTGCTTTTTGTGTTCCTTGTGTTTCTTGTATTTCTGTTGTTGTAGTAGAGGGTGCTTCTGTCAGGGATTGCAGGTGTTTGGGATTGTGTAAAGTTGGTATAGTAAGTTTGTCAGTGGGTGATGAGTGTGTAGGAGGGAGGTGTAGTCTGGTGACTGGTTGGGGGAGAATGGGAGGGGAAGGTGAGTTCAGGGAGAGACAATGGATGAGTTATTGGGGAGGAATGAAATAGCTTTTATCACAGGAGAAAGAGGAAGAGTGAAGGGGGTGAGAATAGGGATTAGAAGATGATAGTAAAGTTGATAGCATAGAAAGAAAAGAAAGATAACAGGAATAGAAATAAAAATAGAAAATCCACAGTTAAAATACAAGAAAACAAAAAAATCAGTTGGAAAATATGAATGAACAAGTGAACAAACAAAAAACCAAAAACAAACAAAGAAAAAATGGAAAAAAAAGAAAAACAACAGGAACAGGAACAATAGAATTTCAGTCTTAGTTTAAGTTCTGGAGTTACTCCTCCAGCATCCAGTCCTGGTATTGGCATATAAGCAGAAGCTCTGACATGGTCTCACCAAGTGATTGACTTGTGAGTAGTGTTTTGTTCTTCTGTCTACCAGTTAAATTGAAATCGTGAGGTGAGGTAGCTTTGCCAGATCACGCAGGGTAGTCAGAGATATTGATTTCCTCAGCTGATAGCTCTGTTACCTTTCAACTGCAGTTACTTTGTCATCTTCTCCTCCAGTGAGATGGGGCAGTTTCAGTTTGTATGCTGCCCTCAGGTTCAGGAGATCAGTTCTTTAGTCCACTTGTTGCCCTGCTTTGGAGGTCAGTTTTGCTGTGCTCATTTACTGGGATTTCTGTGCTGTAGGCTTATTTCTTTGCCCTACCACTTTTCTCTGGGGCAGTGGCAGTGTTCTGTCAGTCCCCTCTACAGTCAGTGCATTACAACTCTTTGCTGTTTGTTTTTAAATTTTGCTGGTCACTTTGACTTTGTGTGCTGTTCACTGGCTCAGGAGATGAGTTCTGTGATCCACTACCTGCCTTGCTTCAGGCAGTGGCTTATTGCTCAGCTGCTCTCTACCTTTCTGCCTTTCCAGTGTTTGTTTCCTGATAGTTAATTCTGAGATTAACTCCTTGGCCCTTCCCATTTTGGTGCACTTTCAGCTTTTTTGCCCCCTCTGCTGTTGTGCAAGATTACAGTTTATTGTTTGTTATTCAGTGTTTTTTTGGGGGAGGAGGTCAGTCTGCCCAGGGGCTGTGCTGGTTTATTCAGGGAATGGATGGGGAGAATTCCATGTGACATGTAGTGCACACCTTTGTAGTCTATTATCTGTCTCAGAGGCAGGTTTGGACCTGGCAGTGGCAACTGAGTAAGAGGTGGCAGCCCTCATGTTTTCACAGTGTAACATGTTGTGGGAAGCTTTCCACATGCTAGGGATTCAGGGTATTGAGGGTTTGATTCTTTTTGGTGCTATATTTCTGCCAAGTGTGGCTCCAATGTCTCAGGTTGATTTTGGAGTCATGGAACTCATGCTATCTGCTTCTGTATCTTAGTCACCATCTTGGGTTCTCTCCAGGGTTTTTCCTCTTAAAAATTAGAAACTAGGCTTAAAGAATCCTAGTTTTGTCATGACTAGTTACATGACCTTGCAAAATTCAGTTTTCTAACTTGTACCATGAAGTTAATATCAGTAACTAAGTTACAGATTTTACAAAAGTATACAATTCATATATATAAAGTATACAGTACCACTTCTCATAATATTAAACATATGTGTTTCAAGGACAGATGAACCAATAAAATGCTCCATTGGAAAACATAGTTTGAGAAAAAGAGAGTGGTTGAAGTAATAAGATTTATTCCTACTGTTAACAAAAGCTATGGAAATGGTTTTTCACTTTTAGCTCCATCCATTGCTGGAAAAATGCCAACTGAAAAGAAGTGCTGGTAAGGAGGAAATTATGAAGGAGAATAGGTCAATTACCAAGTTTGACCTCTTCAATTATTATTTATTGTCAAATTGTAATAAAGCTCAAGTGAAAGTGGGAGAGTTCATCTTTGAATCACACAATGTTCTGCAGATTTCCTTAAATAGTGAGCTGATAGTCTGGGGTGAGCACCACAATGAAGTAAACATCTTAAAGTCAGTACCATAGTGACTTTCCTCAGAACAAAGTGCACTCAGCATGTAGGACTTAAGGAAGCTTCTGAATTCCATTAGATAGAGACTCACCTTATTTTGTACTTTGTTGTTATGCCAAGTATTTGATATTTCTGGCCTCAGAATCCTTGCTGGAAATCTTTTGCTTTAGCTAGTTGCCAGAGGCTCATGCCTGTAATCCTAGTTACTTGGTAGGTGATGATTGGGAGGATCATGGTTCTAGGGCAGTCCTGGCAAAACAGTTTGCAAGAGCTCATCTCAACAGACAAAGATGGGGTGTGTTGGGACACTTCTGTCAGGAGGCCTGGGTAAAAAGTGAGACCAAAATAAACATAGGTAATAAAGGGCCTGGGTTGGAAACATACTTCAATTGGTAGAGCACCTGTCTAGTAAGTGTGAAGACCTGAATTCAAACTCAAGTACAAACAGAAAAAGACAACTACTGCATTATGTTGGACTAATTGGATAGATGAACAGATCACCTGATCTGATAAAACATGTTAAGAAAAATCAATTCAGACAATTTTCTACGGTAGGAAGATGGTATAAAGGTCAAGGAATGAGAGGATTGAATTGAGTATTTGGGAATAAAAATGGCCTTTGCCATGTAAGTTCAATTTATCACTTGAATTCAACCACTATATACACATTTCATTCCTTTTAAAACATGGAGACACAAAGCATAATGAAGAGTAATACTAATAGCCTTGAGAATATTGGCCCATTAAACATTTTCTAAGCTTCAGTAGTTCTTGGTTATATACTGTATATACTATACTGCACACAAGTTCTGCAACAATTTCCCACCTATGCTCTATCATTGAATCTTGCTTACCTATTAACTTTTTCTCTTCCTTATCTCCTAGACTCCCTCTGCAATTTGTAATCCAAAATATCCTCTTGGGTTCAGGAAAGCAGCTCTTGAAAGAAAATCATTTTGTGGTTTTGATTGTATTCTTTGTCCAGATGGGTGATTGTAAATCAGACAGGTAGGAATTTGTGAAAATTACTCTGAATGTGAAAGTGGTACATAAAGAGAAATGAGTCAATAATGCCAAGAAAACATTTGTATGGCTAACTCCCAATGCATTCTTTTGTATCTTACTAAACTTCTGAGCTCAAGAAATCTTCCTGCCTCATCCTCCTGAGCTGCTGAGACTACAAGCATGGGCCACTGCCCCTGACTCAGGCCTGTCCTTATCATTTTTAGTTTATTTACTTTCCACCCCATATTTTGTCACTAAGTGATCTACTATTGCTGTAATTAATAAGTACATTCCTATTCTCCAAAAACTATGGGGTACACTGTATGAGCATTAGCTTATTTAATGTCTACAATGATATTTTGAGAGAGTCAATAATAATCCAAATTTTTCTTATGAGGGAAGTAAATTTCAGAGAGATTATACAAATTATCAATATCTTATAATGAAGAGACCACTGAGACAAAATTTAGATGTATGTCAATCTGAGTTCCTGTTAAATACATTATAGTATAGTGACACATGTTAGATACAACACTATTCTACTGTTACCCTGCAGTCAAGAGTTTGAGATACTTCAGTGGTACACAGTAGAAACACCATAAAATTGTTTAATGAATGAATAAATGTTTGTGGGATTACTGTGTACTTTTTCATTGCAAAATTATGTTTATTGTAGCAATTTTTATTTTAAAAAGATGCTCTTCATTCAATGATGACATAAGGCAACATTGGGTCTCAATATAATCAAACATTTAATGATCTCAAAAAATGGGTAATGTGTTCAAAGTGCTTCTTACTGATAGCTGATGGTTATACTCAGTTGCTTCCTCTCAAGAATGATTCTCATTCTCACTAAGTATAAAGCAGCACCAGAACACATTAGCTGTCATGATTATCTCTAGTAAGTTAACTACTCCAAATGACTAATGTTTGAATCCACTCTACAGAAATAGTTCTTGCTACTTGCTTGGTTTATATTATTATCTGCTATTCTAAGTTCACTTGCAATCCCTGTATTTAAAATCAGACGTTTTGCAATGTTCTCTTTACTATCCTGAAATGAAAATCATCAGTGATATAATTTGCCTGTCTAAGGAATCTTTAGTCTTAATTGCCATATAATGGTTATACTTTGCTGCTTTTGTTTGCTTATACCTCAATATTTGCATTTTTGTAATCTGTTCTGTAAAGATAAAAATTTTTTTGTGTCATGCCAAGAAAGTTAATTTTAAAAACCAATAAACTGTGGGTCAGAAATGTGAAGTAATTATTTACTGTAAATCAGGAATGCAATTGTGATATAACCGTGTGTTATTAAACAATATCGAGGAAAAGATTCCAATTGTCATTATCAAAAGTATTTTATTACTTGGATTAAATTAAACCAGGTCTGGGTTCTGGTGGCTCATGCCTATAATCTTAGCTACTTAGGAGGCTCAGATCAGGTGGATTGTGATTTGAGGAAAGCCTGGGCAAATAGTTTTGGAGACCCCATCACCAAAATAACAGCAAAATGAAAAATTAGGTACAACAGTACTTTGTGTTTTTATAGAATTCTAATAAAAATTATAATGAAAATTTGCAGAGCAAGCCAAAACAAGTATATTTCATCATAAGAGAAATATTTCCCTCTAAAGTGTATTGTTTTCAGGATTATTCTTCACTATACGTACTAAGATAATGACATACCCCTTTGGAAAAGTGCTAGTAAAGTAAAACTTAAAAGAAAACTTGAAACATAGATACTCAACAAACATTAGAACTATTTGTTTCCTGGGTCTTCCATCATAAAAATTCAGGACCACAGAATGTGTTTTCTCTTTGTTTCATATATAATCAAATATATTTTCACATAGTCTGTGTTTTTCCCTTAACATCATTTCTGTATTCTTGGCTTTTTTCCTTATTGTTCAATTTAACCCAGTTTCTGCATTTTTATGGATTTCAATGTATAATCAAGTACTTTTCTTCCTAGAAGGAAAAAAAATTTATATACTTAGTTTTTCAGTACCATGTCAATGAATATAATTAAGCAGATTCCTTCAGTAATCAAATATGGCTCTGTTCAAGATATAGATACTTTATACACATATTTTGAAAATGACTGATGGAACATAATAAATCCAGGTGTATCTCTTTCAGATATGGATCAATGTATCAAGTGTCCTGAAGACCAATATCCAAATGAACAGAGAACTCAGTGTCTCCCTAAAATTATTACTTTTTTGTGTCATGAAGATACTATAGGCACTGTTTTGATCTCTATGGCTATTAGTTTATCAGTCTTCACTGCTCTGATTTTAGGACTATTTATCAGATACAGAGACACACCCATTGTCAGAGCAAATAACAGAAATCTGTTATATCCTCCTTGTTTCTTTAATGCTCTGTTTCTTTTCACCTTAATATTTATTGGTCAACCTAACTCAGTCACCTGTATCCTGAGACAAGTGTTTTTTGGAGTTGTATTTTCTATAGCTGTGTCTGCTATTTTAGCAAAAACCTTCATTGTGGTTAGAGACTTCAAAGCCGTCAAACCTGGAAACACATTACAAATGTGGATGGTGACTCGATTCTCAAATACCATAGTTTACAGTGGCTCCCTCATTCAAGTGTGTATCTGCACAGCCTGGCTGGGAACTTATCCCCCTTTCCCTGATGCTGACATAAAATCAGAGTTTGGCCAAATCATCCTTCATTGTAACAAGGGCTTGACCACTGCCTTCTACTGTGTTCTGGGATACTTGAGCTTTCTGGCACTTCTGAGTATGACAATAGCTTTTCTGGCTAGGAGGTTACCAGACAGTTTCAATGAGGCAAAACTGATCACATTCAGCATGCTGGTTTTCAGCAGTGTGTGGATTTCTTTCACACCCACCTACTTGAGCACCAGAGGCAAAAGCATGGTTGCTTTGGAAACTTTTTCAATCTTGGCTTCTGGTGCTGGATTACTGGGGTTTATCTTTCTTCCCAAGCGTTATGTGATTCTACTGAGATCAGGTAACAATTCAAGAAAAAAAATGACTTAAGCAAGTTATTTCCAGAAGGCACAGGAATTAATGTCAAGTGTCATGATTTATATGTAATGAACATCAATATGAATTAAAGATTCTAAAGTGTGGCAAAATATGTGCATTCCATTAAAACAATGACAGTTTATCTTTAATCATGCATCTCTGTCATCATTGGAGGCAGCAACTTACTGTAGGCAAAGCTCTGAGCTCAAATAGATGAATATTCATCTTCAACACATGGCTGACTGACTGTGACCTTCATTGTGTCTACTAAACATGTCTGAATTACAGTTTTTTCATTGAACAAAACCATGTCGTAGATCTTACAAAAGATTAGGAGGAGAATTAAATAAAATAATTTGTGTGAAAATGTAATAGTGATCCAAAGTGTGCTCTTTTGAATTAGCCCAAATCTGGCTGTCATTTTCTTCTTATTTAAATAAAAATGACTTTTTAAGGAATTGTAATTTCTGGTGGTAGAAAGCTAATGTTACTTGCTTCTCCCTCATTAAGATGCTCATAAAATTGGATATGGTCAACCAAAATGTACAGTACACACTCAAGAAATTCCAAGACAACAAAAATAGAGAATGTTTGAAAGCACAAGAAAGAATAAAAGAAACTATAGAAGCACTATATAAACACAAAAGTGAAACAAAGAACAAGATAAATAAAGAGATAAATGAACTCAGGACAAAAACAGACAACATTAAAGAGGAAGACATGCAGGATAAGGAAAACCTCAGAAAAAAGAATGAAACAGAAATGCAAAACAAAATGGAAGGCTAATCCAGCAGAATAGAATAAGCAGAAGACAGAATCTCAGAACTTGAAGATGAAATGGCAATTAAAGGAAAAACCAAAGAACTACTAGTTAAACAACTCAAGATCTGTGAAAACAAAATGCAAGAACTCACCAACTCCATCAAAAGACCAAACTTGAGAATCATGGGCATCGAAGAAGGAGAAGAGGTGCAAGCGAAGGGAATATGTAATATATTCAACAAAATAATAACAGAAAATTTCCCAAATCTAGAGAAAGATATTCCCATACAGATGCAAGAGGCCTCCAGGACGCCACACAGACCAGATCAAAATAGAACTACCCCACAACATATCATCATTAAAACAAAAAGTTCAGAAACTAGGGAAAGAATATTGAAGGCTGTAAGAGAGAAAAAAAATAACATACAAAGGTAACCCATCAAAATCACGCAGACTTCTCAACAGAAACATTGAAAGCAAGAACAGCATGGAGTGAGGTCGTTGAAGTACTGAATGAAAATAACTTCAACCCTAGAATACTCTATCCAGCAAAACTATCATTCAAAATAGATGGAGCAATAAAAGTCTTCCATGATAAGCAGAAACTAAAACAATATATGACCACAAGGCCACCAAAACAAAAGATTATTCAAGGGATTCTGCTCACAGAAAGTGAAACCCAACATAACCATGAAAGGGCAGGCAGCACCAAACTACAGGAAGAGAAAAAGCAAGAAAGTAGAGAGTAACCACAACTCAGGTACACACAATCAAAGCTTCAAACAACTAAGACAACTAAATGACAGGAATCACCACATACCTATCAGTACTAACACTTAATGTTAATGGACATAATTCCCCCATCAAAAGACACTGTTTGATGAACTGGATTAAAAAGGAAGATCCAACAATTTGTTGATTTCAGGAGACCCATCTCACTGATGGAAATAACATAGGCTTAGGATGAAAGGCTGGAAGAAGATTTACCAAGCCAATGGCTCCCCAAAATAGGCAGGAGTAGCAATACTTATATCTGACAAAGTAGACTTCATACCTGAATTGATCAAATGAGATAAAGAAGGATATTCCATACTAATAAAAGGGGAAATAGACCAAAATGAAATAACAATTATCAACCTATATGCACCAAATGTCAACACACCCAATTTCATCAAACATACCATGAAGGACCTAAAAGCACATATTAACTCCAACACAGTAGTCGTGGGAAGTTTTATCACCCCATTATCATCAATGGATAGGTCATCCAAACAAAAAATAAAGAAATTCTAGATCAAAAATATACCAAAGAACAAGTGGACCTAGTTGATGTCTATAGAACATTTCATCCAACTTTTACACAGTATACGTTCTTCTCAGCAGCCCATGGAACCCTCTCCAAATTAGATCATATCCTAGGGCACAAAGCAAGCCTCAGAAAATATAAGAAAATAGAAATTACATGATGCATTCTATCTGATCACAATGCAAAAAAACTAGAACTCAACAACAAAAATAAAGACAAAAATCATGCAAACATATGGAAACTGAATAACTCATAGTTTAATGAACAATGGGTCATGATGAAAATAAAGAGGAAATTAAAATGTTCTTGGAAGTCAATGAAAATGAAAACACAACCTACCAGAACTAATGGGACACAGCAAAGGCTGTCCCAAGAGGAAAGTTTATAGCCGTGAGTGCTCATATTAAAAAGTCTGAAAGATTTCAAATCAAGGACCTGATGATACTGCTAGAAAAACAAGAACAAGCAAATCCCAAAACAAATAGAAGGAGAGAAATAATAAAAATAAAAGCTGAAATCAATGAAATAGAAACAAAAAAAAACTGTAAAAAGAATTAATGAAGGAAAAAGTTTGTTCAATGAAAAAGTAAACAAGATAGAAAGACCCCCTGGCAAACCTGACTAAAATGAGGAGAGAAAAAGCCCAAATCAGTAAAATCAGGAATGCAAAGCTGAGATCACAACAAACACCATGGAAGTCCAGGAAATCATCAGAGACTACTTTGAGAAACTATATTCTAAAAAATTTGAAAATCTTAAAGAAATGGACAGATTTCTAGATACTTATGATCATACAAAACTGAACCAAGAGGACATTAAAAACCTGAATAGATCTATAACACAAAATGAAATTGAAGCAGCAATCAAAAGTCTCCCTAAAAAGAAAAGTTCAGGACCTGATGGATTCTCTGCTGAATTCTATCAGACCTTTAAAGAAGAATTGATACCAACCCTCCTTAAATTGTTCTATGAAATGGAAAGGGAAGGAAAACTGCCTAACACCTTTTATGAAGCCAGTATTATACTTATCTCAAAACCAGGCAATGACACCTCCAAAAAGGAGAACTATAGGCCAATCTCCTTAATGAATACTGATGCAGAAATCCTCAACAAAATAATGGCAAACTGAATTCAACAACACATCAAAAAGATTATTCACCATGAGAGATTCCAAGATGGCAGCTAGAGGGAGGAAGCAGAAAGCGTGCCTCCTATAGTGAAATCTTGGAGAGATACTGGAGACACACCTTGCAGGCAAAACCACCAAGAAGAGGCAAAACTTTGACCCCTCCACACCTCCAGCCAGTGCAGAGCATCTCCACTTCATGTTAAATGGAGAAATCAGGAGGGCCCCTGGGATGCCAGTCTCCCGTGCCCAGACGGCTTGGGAAGATGCGGACAAGGTGAGCTTAGTGGTGCCGTGGTACTCCCACAGACAACCCTGGGCCAGAGCAGCATAAGTCCCTGGACAGATCGACCTCCACCTGGGAAAAAAGAGAAACTGAATAATAAGCAATAAGAACAATAAAGACACTCAGGAAAGAGGGTGGGGCACACTGAGCGCCAAAGATTGGGGGAAGGGAATCCTTCCTGGAACTGTAAATAAACAAGCTGGGTGGGCCAGAGAGGCTCTCATGGGAGCAGGGGCGTGCATCCAGCAACCAGGAGTGGGAAAGTTTGTGAGAGTGGTGGAGGGAGGAAAACTCCACAGGAGAGAAGGGAAGACCCACTTCCCGCGTGAGCTGTAAACAAACATGGCAGCTGGCAGGAGCAGCAGCACCACCAGTAATCATGAGTGGGAAAGCTTGTAAAAGTGGCGGTGGGAGGAAAACTCCACAGGAGAGGGAGGAAGACCCACTTCCCATGTGAACTGTAAACAAACACGCAGGCCTGAGAAAGCGGGTGCAATGTCACCTCCCCCAGTGTGCTTGGAAAGGGGAAAGCTTGTAGCAGAGGCTCACACACAGGAGAACTCTGAGTAAACAAAGCCTGTAGGGCCAGGTGAGTGCTAAGCTCACCCCTGAGATCTGCGTAAATAACACCTCCAACAACAGCAGGCTGACAGCAGTGGACAGGCAAGCCACAGCTGCAGCTACCATTCACACAACTGTCTCCAGACTCTTTTTTTTCTCCCTCCCTACCTTTGATGAGAAAACAACCAAACTACACCTGCATGCTGAAAAACTTACTGAAACTGTATTGCATTTGAACTTGGGACACTTTGTGGGGTATTTTTTGTTTTTTGTTTTTTTGTGTGTGTGCAGTTTTGTTCTACTTTATGCATCCCCTTTGATGAGACAACTACAGAACAACATCTGAGGCACCATCTACAGGATTGGAGACTGAGACAGACACCAAAATTATTAAGACTGAACTTCATTGCATTTGAACTTGGAGGATTTTATTATTTTTTTTTATTTTTAATTTTCTATTTTTCATTTTGTTTTATTTTTTATTATGTTTTCATTTACTTATTTTTTATTTTTATTCTTATCTTTATTCTTTTAATTTTTTGTTTTCAATCCTCTCTCTGTCTCTCTAAGGCTTCTTCAGCTTACTGTCTATTAGTACACTAATGCTCCCTGTTTATACCTTTGAAACATTCTTGTTTGATTCCTTGTTTTGTTTTTTCCTACCTGTCTGTTTGTTTTTCCCATTTCTTTAACTTCTTGCTTTCCATCTCCTCTCACCCTTCCATTCTAAATATTACCATTGTTATTATTACAAGCTGGAAAATACTTAATTGCACACAGTACAGGGACAGTAACAACACCAAGGACAATGAAGGGAAGACAAAAAAAAAAGGGAAACCAGTTTCCCCAAGCAAAAAATTAGTACAGGAACCAGAGGGGAATGAAGAAAACAGATACTCAGATCCAGACTCCAACAAAATGAAGATAAATTATGCCAAAGAACCCAATGAAGCCCACAAGAATGATTGAAAAGAAGACATACTACAGGTACTCAATGAGAATTTTATAGAGATGATACTGGATAGGGTCAACCAAAATGTACAGGAGACACTCAAGAAATTCCAAGACAACAAAAATGGAGAATTTGAAACAGCAAAAGAAGAAATAAAGGAAACTATAGAAGCACTGTATAGACACCAACATGAAACAGAGAACACATTAATCAACAGATAAATGAACTCAGGACAAAAATAGACAACATTAAAGAGGAAACCATCCAGGACATGGAAAACCTCAGAAAAAAGAACGAAACAGAACTGCAAAACAAAACGGAAGGCCAATCCAGCAGAATAGAGCAAACAGAAGAAAGAATCTCAGAACGTGAAGATGAAATGTTAATTAAAGGAAAAACCAAAGAACTATTAATTAAACAACTCAAGATCTGTGAAAACAAAATGCAAGAACTCACTGACTCCATCAAAGACCAAACTTAAGAATCATGGGCATCAAAGAAGTAGAAGAGGTGCAAGCGAAGGGAATATGTAATATATTCAACAAAATAATAACAGAAAATTTCCCAAATCTAGAGAAAGATATTCCCATACAGATGCAAGAGGCCTCCAGGACACCACACAGACCAGATCATAATAGAACTACCCCGTGACATAGCATCATTAAAACAAAAAGTTCAGAAACTAGGGAAAGAATATTGAAGGCTGTAAGAGAGAAAAAACAAGTAACATACAAAGGCAAACCCATCAAAATCACAGCAGACTTCTCAACAGAAACATTAAAAGCAAGAAGAGCGTGGGGTGAGATCTTCTGGGCACTGAATGAAAATAACTTCATCCCCAGGATACTCTACCCAGCAAAAGTATCATTCAAAATAGATGGAGCAATAAAAGTCTTCCATGACAAGCAGAAACTAAAACAATATGTGACCACAAAGCCACCACTACAAAAGATTCTTCAAGGTATTCTGCACACAGAAAATGAAACCCAACTTAACCATGAAAGGACAGGCAGCCGCAAACCATAGGAAAAGAAAAGGCAAAAAAAGCACAGAGTAACCTCAACTTAGATACACACAATCAAACCTTCAAACAACTAAACAACTAAATGACAGGAATCACCACATACCTATCAGTACTAACACTTAATGTTAACGGATTTAATTCACCCATCACAAGGCACCATTTGACAAATGGATTAAAAAGGAAGATCCAACAATTTGTTGTTTACAGAAGACCCAAATCACTGACAGAAATAAGCATAGGCTTAGGATGAAAGGCTGGAAGAAGATTTACCAAGCTAATGGCCCCCCAAAACAGGCAGGAGTAGCAATACTTATTTCTGACAAAGGAGACTTCAAACCTACATTGGTCAAATGAGATAAAGAAGGACACTCCATACTAATAAAAAGGGAAATAGACCAAAAGGAAATAATAATCATCAATCTGTATGCACCCAATGTCAATGCACCCAATTTCATCAAAAATACCCTGAAAGACTTAAAAGCATATATTATCGCCAACACAGTGATTGTGGGAGACTTTAACACCCCATTACCATCAATAGATAGGTTTTTCAAACAAAAAATCAATAAAGATATCCAAGATCTAAAATATACAATAGATCAAATGGACCTACTTGATGTCTACAAAACATTTCATACAACTTCTACACAGTATACATTCTTCTCAGCAGCCCATGGAACCTTCTCCAAAATAGGTCATATCCTAGGGCACAAAGCAAGCCTCAGCAAATATAAGAAAATAGAAATTATACTGTGCATACTATCTGATCACAATGCAGTAAAAGTAGAACTCAATAATAAAAGTAAAACAAAAAAATGCAAACAGCTGGAAACTAAATAACTAACTACTTAATGAACAGTGGAGCATTGATGAAATAAAAGAGGAAATTAAAAATTCCTGGAAGTCAATGAAAATGAAAACACAACCTGCCGGAACCTATGGGACACAGCTAAGGCAGTCTTGAGAGGAAAGTTTATAGCCATGAGTGCATATATTAAAAAGACTGAAAGATCTCAAACCAAGGACCTAATGATACATCTCAACCTCCTAGAAAAACAAGAAGCAAATCCCAAAACAAATAGAAGGTGAGAAACAAGAAATATAAGAGCTGAAATCAATGAAATAGAAACCAAAAAAACCAAAGAATCAATGAAACAAAAAGTTGGTACTTTGAAAAATAAACAAGATCAACAGATCCCTGGCAAACCTGACTAAAATGAGGACAGAGAAAACCCAAATCAGTAAAATCAGGAATGCAAAAGGGGAGATAACAACAAACATCATGAAAGTCCAGGAAATCATCAGAGACTACTTCAAGAAACTATACTTAAATAAATTTGAAAATCTTGAAGAAATGACAGAGTTCTAGATACATATAATCATCCAAAACTGAACAAAGAAGAAATTAAACACCTGAATAGATCTATAAGACAAAATGATATTGAACCAGCAATCAAGAGTCTCCCCAAAAAGAAAAGTCCAGGACCTGATGGATTCTCTGCTGAATTCTATCAGACCTTTAAAGAAGAACTGATACCAACCCTCCTTATACTGTTCTATGAAAAAAAAGGGAAGGAAAACTGCCAAACACCTTTTATGAAGCCAGTATTACACTTATCCCAAAACCAGGCAAAGACACCTCCAAAAAAGAGAAATATAGGCCAATCTCCTAAATAAACATTGATGCAAAAATCCTCAACAAAATAATGGCAAACTGAATTCAAGAACACATCAAAAAGATTATTCACCACGACCAAGTAGGCTTCATCCCAGGAATGCAGGGATGGTTCAACATATGAAAATCAATACAAGTAATAAACCACATTAACAGAAGCAAAGACAAAAACCACTTGATCATCTCAATAGATGCAGAAAAAGCCTTTGATAAGATCCAACACCATTTCATGATAAAAGCTCTAAGTAAAGTAGGAATAGAAGGAAAGTACCTCAACATTATAAAAGCTATATATGACAAACCTACAGCCAGCATTACACTTAATGGACAAAAACTGAAACCATTCCCTCTAAAATCAGGAACGAGACAAGGATGCCCACTATCTCCACTCCTATTCAACATAGTACTGGAATTCCTAGCCAGAGCAATTAGGCAAGAAGAAGGAATAAAAGGAATACAAATAGGTAAAGAAACTGTCAAAATATCCCTATTTGCAGATGACATGATCCTATACCTTAAAGACCCAAAAAAACTCTACTCAGAAGCTTCTAGACATCATCAAGAGCTACAGCAAGGTAGCAGGATATAAAATCAACATAGAAAAATCACTAGCATTTCTATACACTAACAATGAGCAAACTGAAAAAGAATGTATGAAAACAATTCCATTTACAATAGCTTCAAAAAAAATCAAATACCTAGGTGTAAACCTAACAAAAGATGTGAATGACCTCTACAAGGAAAACTATACACTTCTGAAGAAAGAGATTGAGAAAGACTATAGAAAGTGGAGAGATCTCCCATGCTCATGGATTGGTAGAATCAACATAGTAAAAATGTCTATACTCCCCAAAGTAATCTACATGTTTAATGCAATTCCCATCAAAATTCCAATGACATTCATTAAAGAGATTGAAAAATCTACTGTGAAATTTGTATGGAAACACAAGAGGCCACGAATAGCCAAGGCAATACTCAGTCAAAAGAACAATGCAGGAGGTATCACAATACCTGACTTCAAACTATATTACAAAGCAATAACGGTAAAAACATCATGGTATTGGCACAAAAACAGACATGAAGCCCAGTGGAACAGCATAGAGGGCCCAGATATGAAGCCAACAAGTATAACCAACTTGTCTTTGACAAAGGAGCTAAAAATATACGATGGAGAAATAGCAGCCTCTTCAACAAAAACTGCTGGGAAAACTGGTTAGCAGTCTGCAAAAAACTGAAACTAGATCCTTGTATATCATCCTATACCAACATTAACTCAAAATGGATCAAGGATCTTAATATCAGACCACAAACTCTAAAGTTGATACAGGAAAGAGTAGGAACTACTCTGGAGTTAGTAGGTATAGGCAAGAACTTTCTCAGTGGAACCCCAGCATCTCAGCAACTAAGAGATAGCATAGATAAATGGGACTACATAAAACTAAAAAGCTTCTTCTTAGCAAAAGGAGCGGTCTCTAAACTGAAGAGACCACCCACAGAATGGGAGAAAATACTTGCCAGCTATACATCAGACAAAGGACTGGTAACCAGAATATAGGGAACTTAAAGAACTAAATTCTCCCAAAACTAATGAAACAATAAAGAAATGGGCAAGTGAACTAAACAGAACTTTCTCAAAAGAAGAAATTCAAATGACCAAAAAACACATGAAAAAATGCTCACCATCTCTAGCAATAAAGGAAATGCAAATTAAAACCACGCTAAGATTCCACCTCACCTCTGTTAGAATAGCCATCATTAGCAACACCACCACCAACAGGTGTTGGTGAGGATACATGGATATAGTAACCCTCTAGCATTGCTGGTGGGAATGCAAACTAGTACAACCACTGTGAAAAAAATTTGGGGCTTCTTAAAAATCTAAACATAGATCTATCATATGATCCAGCAATACCACTCTTGGGGATATACCCAAAGGAATGTGCTCAGGTTACTCCAGAGGCACCTGCACACCTATGTTTATTGCAGCACTATTCACAATAGTCAAGTTATGGAAACAGTCAAGATGCCCCCCTACCAACGAATGGATAAAGAAAATGTGGTATTTATACACAATTGAATTTTATGCAGCCATGAAGAAGAATGAAATATTATTCGCAGGTAAATGGATGGAAATGGAGAACATTATTCTGAGTGAGGTTAACCTGGCCCAAAAGACCAAAAATCATATGTTCTCCCTCATATGCAGACATTAGATCAAAGCCAAACACAAGGGGATTGGACTTTGATCACATGATAAAGCAAGAGCACACAAGGGAGGTATGAGGATAAGTAAGACACCCAAAAAATTAGATAGCATTTGTTGCCCTGAACAGAGAGAAACTAAAGCAGATACTTTAAGGCAACTGAATCCAATAGGAGAAGAGGACCAGGAACTAGAGAAAAGGTTAGTTCAAGAAGAATTAACTTAGAAGGTAACACACATGTACAGGAAATCAATACACGTCAACTCCCTGTATAGTTATTCTTATCTCAACTAGCACAAACCCTTGGTCTTTCCTATTATTGCTTATACTCTCTCTTCAACAAAACTAGATATAAGGGGAGAATATTTTCTGCCTGGTAGCGAGGGGTTGTGGGGGGAAGGGGGAGAGAAAGGTCCCAAACATTGTATGCACATATGAATATAAAAAAGATGCTTGTAAATACAGAGCAACAAAAAATTTAAGTTTTGGATAATCTAAGTAGTATTTTGCAATTCTATATGTCCAAATGAAACATTGCAGAGAAAAGCTTAGGCAATGCCCCAAGAGAAACATAAGCCATCACTGAGGATTTCTAACACACCAAGGGAGAAACTTGGTCTATTGAGAGAAAGGAACCAAACTTTATAGGAGAGTGTTGGTTTCTAATATAGTCAGAATTTTCCTTTTCTCCTTCTTTTCTAACCCTCCTGATACCTGAAGTCACTTATAATGTATTCAGGTATACTATATTTTTCAGCAGTGACGTGTGTCAGAAGGTAGTTGTGGTTCAAAATGTGAGATTTAAATCCCAGCTTGTAGGATGACAGTTATAATTAAAGGAATCAGGAGAAATGTAAACAGTTTTTCTGGAACATGTGGTTTTCTCATGTCTATTATGTACCATTGGCAGCTCACTGCAGGGAAGGACACATGGGCCAACTCTTCAGACTTGACTTCTGGAGCTCAAGTTAGAATTTTCTGTAGTGGGAGAGGTCACTGATGAAGTGTGGTACCCATGGTCAATATAATGGAAGTCATCAGTAATAGATGATTGTCAGAAATGGCTGCTTCAGGAAAATATATATATATTTTGGAATAGGAGTTATTTGTTATTCAGAGTTGGGTAGCTTGAGAGGATTTGTGTTTATACCTAATACTGGACACAGTAAAACTCTAAGATCAAGAAATATTTAATTAAAGATATTCTTAGCCTACCTTAATTTTCAATTATCTACCTTGTACTTTTCCCAAACAAAATAGATTTCTAGCTAAAATTAAGATATAGCTAATCATTTCAATGATATTGGACTGAGTTACTCCTATGTAGCCATAATATCAAGGAACAAGTATTCCAGTGGAGTCTTCTTTGAAATGAATAAAATGAGTGATGTTCAAGTCTTATTACTTGATGCAAATGGAAACAATTGTTTTGGTGAAGTGTAATGCAAAATATCTGCAACTGTGTCATTTTTTATTCATGGTGTCTCACCATTTAAAAAGAGAGAGAAACTTGGTACAGTTTCTAGATGCCAATCTAGATGCCATAGACTTCATTTTTGCCGAAGTCCTTGGCTTGTTCCTAATCTTAGGGGGAACGCATTCAGGTTTCACCATTAAGGCAGCCATTAGTTGTAAGGTTTTGCAAATGAACTTTATCACATTGAAGAATTTCCTTTGTATAATTATATCATGGAGTTTTTCATGTATTTCTTGAGAGTGATGCATAAGACATGTTTTTAAATTGCTAATGCAATCATATTACTTTTATAGGCCTATTTAGATTTTCTACTTCTTGAGTAAGTTTGTGTAATTTATCTTTTCAGGAATTTGTCTATTTTAGTCTGATGTTTAACTTTTTGGTACAGTTATTCATAGAATTCCATTACAATTATACCTATTTCTGCATTGTTGATAATGTGATGATCTCTCTTTCTCTCTCTTTCTCTCTCTGTCTCCTCTCCTCTCTCTCTCTCTCTTTTTTTTTTTTTTCGGTGCTGGGGACCGAACTCAGGGCCTTACACTTGCCAGGCAAGCGCTCTTCCACTGAGCTACATCCCCAACCCCTCCACTCTCTCTCTTAATTTTCAAAATCTTTTCAAATTACTGGCTGCTTTGTTGATTTTTCTTTTTATTACATTTAGTTACATTTTTACCTTTCTTGTTTTCTTCCTTTCCCTTCCTTTGTGTTTAATTTGTTCCTTTCCTTGTTTCTTATAGTGGAAGATTAGGTTGCTGATTTGAGGTCTTTCTTTCTGCAATAAAAGTTTTACAGCCTTAAATTTTCTCCTATTTAACTTTAGCTGCTTCCCATATGTTTTCTTTATCTCAGCTATTTTTCTTTTATTAATGTTTACTTACTGTTGGTCTGTATCTGTTTTGTTTGGTTGGTTTTTAAATCAGAAAATAAAATTGTATTTATTTTTGATATACAGCACAATTCTTTGAAATATATATTGTAGAATGGCTAAATAAAGTGAATTAATATGTTTCTTACTTCACATAATTATCATTTTGTGATGAGAACACTGCAAATCTCTTCTAGGAATTTTCAAGTGTAAGATATGTTGTTATTAACTGTAGTCACTACACACTAAAGCTCTTGAACATACTCCTACATAACTGAAATTTAGTGTCCTTTTACCAACATTCCTCCAATCTTTCACCCCAACTTCTGGTAACTACTATCTTACTCTCTTGTGATGAAGAGTTTTTGTGGATTCAACATAAAAGTGAGATCATAGGTTATATTTCTCTATGTGTCTGACTTACCTCATTTAACACAATGTGCTCCGGGTTCATCTATGTTGTTGCAAATGTTCAGATTTCCTTCTTTTTAAAGGCTGAAACATACTCCATTTTGAATATATACCATGTCTGGGCAAGGGTTTTTTCTGATTCAACCTCAGAAGTACAGGAAAAAAATGCAAAAATAGACTTTACATTTTTGCTAGAGACAAGTAGGGGATAAATCTACTGGCAACATATACTTATAAACAAATTTGCAATGAAAAATAGAGCTATAAGATCCATGAAATGGAAGTGGAAGGGCAAAAATAATAGCTGGAGGAAGAAAGAGGCAAGATGGTGACTGACACTACCCAGCATTCTTCTTCATGGACACCCCTTACTGAGTAGCAATTTTTTGTGCCAGTACCATGCTGTTTTTATTGTTATTGCTTTGTAATATAGTTTGAAGTCAGGTATTGTGATACCTCCAGCATTGTTCTTTTGACTGAGTATTGCCTTGGCTATTCATGGCTTCCTGTGTCTCAGAGGTTGTGTAGTTTGTGTTTTAATTTTCATTCGATTCTGGGAACTTTTTGATTTCCCCTTCATTTCTTCAGTGATCCATTGGTCATTCAACAATATGCTTTTCATTCTCCACATGTCTGAATGTTTTCTATATTTTCTTTTGCTGCTGAGTTGTACGTTTTTTCCGTCATTATTTGATAGAATACAGGGAGTTCTTTTCAACTTTATTACATTTCTAAATACTTGCTTTGTGTGCTAAAATATGATGTATTTTATAGAAAGTTCCATGGGCTACAGAGAAGAAAGTATGTGGTTCAGTAGCTGGATGAAATACTTCATAGATATTTGTTAAGTCCATTGGGTCTATCACGTCCATTACTTTTGATGTTTTTGTTGATCTTTTGTTTGAATGACCTATTATTGGTAAGAGTCAAGTATTAAAGCCTCCCAGTATTATTGGATTGGTGTCCTTCTATGCTCCTAAGTCCAGTAATATTTTTAATGTAGTTAGATGCACCAACATTTGGTGCATATATGTTAAGAACTGTTTTTCCCTCTTAATGGATTTTTGCCTTTATTAATATGAAATGACCTCCATTGTCTCTTCTGATGAATTTTGGTCTGAAGTTTGCTTTATCAAGTAGGAATTTAACTTCTCTTTCCTGCTTTTTGGGTCCATTTACTTGGAAGATCTTTTTCCACCCTTTACTCTAAGCCAATGTTTGTTTTTGTCAGTGAGATGTGTTTCTTACAAACAAAACATGATTGCATCTTGCTTTTTAACCCAACTTGCTATTCTGTGTGTTTTGATTGGAGAACTGAGGCCATTACATTCAGTGTTAATATTGGAAGATATGTAGTATATTAAGCCATTTGTTTGATTCACTGATGTTTACTTTTTCCATATACTTTGTTTGCTAATCTACTTAATGAGTTTTATTCTTTCTTTCATTTTCCTGGCTATGTCTACCTTTCTTTCTCTGTGTGTTGGATTCCTGAAAAAATTTTATGCAGTGCTATTTGGTGATTGTGAATTGTTTTAGTTTTTGTTTATTGTGTAAGGTTTTTATTTCTCCTTCAATTATGAAGGATAGTTTTGCTGGATAGATTAGTCTATGTTAACAGCTGTTTTCTTCCAGGGATTGATATTTATCTTTCCATGTGCTCATTATATTTAGATTTATGTTAAGATATCTGCTGTTATTCTGATGGGTTTTATTTTGTTTGTGACTTGCCACTTCCCTCTCACATCTTTCAATATTCTTTCTTTGTTCTATATATTTAGTGTTTAATTATAATAAGCCCAGGGTTTTTCTTTTCTGATTCTACCTACTTAATGTTCTGAAATCCTCATGTACCTGGATTCCCTTCCTTTCCTATAATTGGAGAAGTTTTCTCCTATTACATTATTGAATAATTTATCTACACCTTTAGTTTGTATCTCTTCTCCTTCTTCTGTACCTATGATTTCTTTTTTTAATGTATTCAAAAGGTCTTTCATGATCCATTCATATTTTCTTATTATTTTTTCATTCTTTGATTGATTGATGTAATTCCTCTACTTTATCTTCAGTCCCTTATTCTCTGTTTTCAACCTGTGCTGCTGTGTCAGCAAGACTTTCATTGAGAGTTTAATTTGGGATATAGGGTTTTTCACTTCCAAGATTCTAATGTGTTTTTTTCAGAATTTCTATATCTTTATTGAATTCACCTTCTATATCCTACATTACCTTCCTTATTTCATTCAGTTGTTAGAATTCTCTTTGAGTAAAAATGACTGTTTAATTTTATACTCTTTGAATTCAGTCAGCTGCTTATCATTCTCATCAATTTTTAAAAAATTAATTGCTTAAAGTTTCTTCATCTTTACTATTTTTTGGGGTACTGAGGCTTGTACTCAGGGCCTACACCTTAAGCCACTCCACCAGTCTTTTTTCTTGTGATAGGTGTTTTCAAGACAGCATCTCACAAACTATTTTCCTGGGCTGGTTTTGAACCACGTTCCTCCTGATCTCTGCCTCCTGAGTAGCTAGGATTATAGGCATGAGTCACCAGCACCCTGATCCTCTTTACTGATGTTTAAGTCCTTTATTATGGAGTTGTTATCTTTTGAAGAACTGTTGTCTTATCGATTTGTGTTTATACACTGGGTTTTATGCATCTAGAGTCAGTTTGGTTGAAGATTGCAATTCTCTGTGTCTCTTTATTTGGGTTTTTTCAAAGAATTATTTTGATCGAATATTGACTGGGTCTTGTTGTATTTTTATGACATTAGACTGGGAGGGTGTCTCAATAGTCAAACATTCAGCTTCAGTTGTCAAGATGCTGGCGTCACTACCTATTCAACCCAGGGAGAAAAAAGCTTAGCTGTTAAAGCTACCACAGTTGTTAAGGCACAACATTGAGACTGAGATTGCAACAATCCCACTGCCTGAGTGGTTCAAGTGGTTGAGTGACTGCCTAGCAAGCATGAGGCCCTGAGTTCAACCCTAGTAAAAAAAAAAAGTACAATGAGATTACAGCAATCTCTGAAGAAGGTCAATCACTGCTACTGCACTAGTATCCTCAGAGTTAAATAGTAACAAAGATGAATTTTTGTTGCCTAGAAAAACACAAAGTAGTAAGGGTAGTATGGGAAGGAGATAGAGTAGATAACTAAAGAATAATTCAAGGTATATAGTTTCATACAGCAGAGTAGAAAGGATCTAGTTATATTGTGTTTAGGAAGAAAGGAGGAAGAGAAATTGAGAAAATTGAGCGGAGAGACAAACATAAACAAAAACAACCAACAACAAAAAAATGATGATGTGGAAATCTGTTTTGAGTTAAATGTAAAAGTAACAAAGGACAATATGAGTCTTTAAATGGAGATAGAAGAAATTGTGAACTAAATAGTAGCTCTAGTTTTAGAAGGAAGGAATGTATAAAGGGGAAAAGGAAGGAGAAGATTTAATATTGAATGTTGAAAGACTGAACACTAAGACTGTTTTCATCTCACATATTTTGACTCTAAAAAATGGAAGGGAGAAACAGAATTAAAGAGAAAAATAATACAAAAAATTATTTAAAAAATCAAAATACCTGAAACTGAACAGCTGCAATAACAAATTAGCCTAAAAACTCAGAATATTCTTGTGTTCTCCTGAATGCATATTTCCCCATGTCAGTGCCTGAGTCTTTCAGTCCACTAGATGGGAGTCTATTCCAAAATTCAACACCGGAATGGTGACTATTCACAGTTGTGCTCCTTTTCCAGCCCTATGGGGAGAATCTGGAGATGTGAATACAATCTCTAGAGAAGGTTTCTGAGTTTGGGCCCTCAACTTTCCAGTCTTACACTGTACCCCCTTTCCCCCACCAGACTTGTAGTAACTTCACCCTCTCCCAAGACCCCAACTCCTTACAATGTGATGTTGTAAACTGGGTGCAGTCCTTTGTCAGATGTCTGCTCTGTTGCATGCCTCTGCAATGGGATGGGAAGCACAGCACAGGAACCCCCAACAAATATGCACACCACTGTGATTTCACAGATGGGGCTGTGCCTGACAGCAGTGCCCCATTGATCCTGAAGGATCCAAATTTTGTCTGGATGTCTGTTGTTTCACCCTGCTTTCTCTGCTATTTTACAATCCATGCACCAGCTGGGCCATGTGGAAACACAATGTGGGAATTTCTGGGGCATGCCAGGCCATGGCCTGGTCTGAGCACCAGGCACACCATGCTAGGGCTTCTGGGTATAGCAGGGGGACTGTGTTGTGGAAGCATTAGGCATGGGCTTTTATGCACTGGGCCAGGGCTTCTGGGTCCATGATCCATTCATCCTCAATGCATTACCTTCCACTGCTGGAGTGTTGATTCTTTGAAGTTCTGCAAAGAAATAGATGTGGAATTGCTACTCAGTAAGGGGTGTCCATGAAGAAGAATGCTGGGTAGTGTCAGTCACCATCTTGCCTCTTTCTTCCTCCAGCTATTATTTTGCCCTTCCACTTCCATTTCATGGACCTTATAGCTCTATTTTTCATTGCAAATTTGTTTATAAGTATATGTTGCCAGTAGATTTATCCCCTACTTGTCTCTAGCAAAAATGTAAAGTCTATTTTTGCATTTTTTCCTGTACTTCTGAGGTTGAATCAGAAAAAACCCTTGCCCAGATTGTCATGAATTGTTTTTCGTTTTATTCAGTAGTTTTAAAGTTCTGGATGTTACACTTAAGTCTTTAAAGCATTTCAACCTGATTTTTCTATAGGGTGAGTCATGTGTCTAATTTTAATCTTCTGCATGTGGATATTTCATTTTCACAACACCATTTAGTATACGGACTGTCTTTCCAAATAATGTGTACATTTAGCAATTTCTTTTGAGCAATCAGTTGGGTGTAAGTACACAAATTTGTTTCAGAGCTTTGTGTTATGATCCATTTGTCTATGTGTCAGTTTGTGTCTCTTTTTCCACTACTATAGCTTTGTAATATCTTTTGAAGTCAGGTAGTCTGATGCTTACAGTTTTGTTCTTTTTGTTCAAGATTTGGTGATTAAGTGTCTTTTGTGATTCCATGCAAGTTTTGGGATTGTTTTCTTTATTCTATGATAATGACATTGTAATTTTGATTGTGTTTGAATTGAACCTACTAATTTAATGGAATAGTATGGCCATTTTGAAGATTTTAATTCTTCCAATCCATTAACATGTGATAGCTTTTCATTTATTGCTGCTCACTTCAACTTTATAGTTTTCATAGTAGAGATCTTTTAACCCATTGGTTAATTTTACTCATACATAATTTATTTTTGTAGTTATTACATAGGGTTTTCTTTTTATTTTATTGTAATTATTAACCCTTCTTAATTGTTCACAGTAGTGGGAATCATTGTTTTCATGCATCTCGTACATCCACACTTCTTCTACACTCTTTCCCCCTTCTCCGCCTCCTGGTTCCCCAAGCCCTCATATCTGTCCCTAATACACCCTTTTTCACCTTCAGGTCATCTATTTTGTTGTTGTTTTTATTGTTTCCTTTTTTTTTTTTTGAAGCTTCATCATTTATTTCATATATGTATATGAAGACTATCAACCATGTTTCCTCACCTTTATCTCCTCCTTTCACCCCCTCCACAATTAACACCCCCACCACTGTACCTATTTTATTTTTTTTTTCATTTTTCTTTTATTATTCATATGTGCATACAAGGCTTGGTTCATTTCTCCCCCCTGCCCCCACCCCCTCCCTTACCACCCACTCCGCCCCCTCCCACTCACCCCCCAATACCCAGCAGAAACTATTTTGCCCTTATCTCTAATTTTGTTGTAGAGAGAGTATAAGCAATAATAGGAAGGAACAAGGGGTTTTGCTGGTTGAGATAAGGATAGCTATACAGGGCATTGACTCACATTGATTTCCTGTGCGTGGGTGTTACCTTCTAGGTTAATTCTTTTTGATCTAACCTTTTCTCTAGTACCTGTTCCCCTTTTCCTATTGGCCTCAGTTGCTTTAAGGTATCTGCTTTAGTTTCTCTGCGTTAAGGACAACAAATGCTAGCTAGTTTTTTAGGTGTCTTACCTATCCTCATCCCTCCCTTGTGTGCTCTCGCTTTTATCATGTGCTCATAGTCCAATCCCCTTGTTGTGTTTGCCCTTGATCTAATGTCCACATATGAGGGAGAACATACGATTTTTGGTTTTTTGAGCCAGGGTAACCTCACTCAGAATGATATTCTCCAATTCCATCCATTTACCAGCGAATGATAAGATTTCGTTCTTCTTCATGGCTGCATAAAATTCCATTGTGTATAGATACCACATTTTCTTAATCCATTCATCAGTGCTGGGGCATCTTGGCTGTTTCCATAACTTGGCTATTGTGAATAGTGCCGCAATAAACATGGATGTGCAGGTGCCTCTGGAGTAACAGTCTTTTGGGTATATCCCCAAGAGTGGTATTGCTGGATCAAATGGTAGATCGATGTCTAGCTTTTTAAGTAGCCTCCAAAATTTTTTCCAGAGTGGTTGTACTAGTCTACATTCCCACCAACAGTGTAAGAGGGTTCCCTTTTCCCCACATCCTCGCCAACACCTGTTGTTGGTGGTGTTGCTGATGATGGCTATTCTAACAGGGGTGAGGTGGAATCTTAGCGTGGTTTAAATTTGCATTTCCTTTATTGCTAGAGATGGTGAGAGTTTTTTCATGTGTTTTCTGGCCATTTGAATTTCTTCTTTTGAGAAAGTTCTGTTTAGTTCACATGCCCATTTCTTTATTGGTTCATTAGTTTTGGGAGAATTTAGTTTTTTAAGTTCCCTATACATTCTGGTTATCAGTCCTTTGTCTGATGTATAATTGGCAAATATTTTCTCCCACTCTGTAGGTGTTCTCTTCAGTTTAGAGACCATTTCTTTTGATGAACAGAAGCTTTTTAGTTTTATGAGGTCCCATTTATCTATGCTATCTCTTAGTTGCTGTGCTGCTGGGGTTTCACTGAGAAAGTTCTTGCCTATACCTACTAACTCCAGAGTATTTCCTACTCTTTCTTGTATCAACTTAAGAGTTTGGGGTCTGATATTAAGATCCTTGATCCATTTTGAGTTAATCTTGGTATAGGGTGATATACATGGATCTAGTTTCAGTTTTTTGCAGACGGCTAACTAGTTTTCCCAGCAGTTTTTGTTGAAGAGGCTGCTATTTCTCCATTGTATATTTTTAGTTCCTTTGTCAAAGATAAGTTGCTCATAGTTGTGTGGCTTATATCTGGATCCTCTATTCTGTTCCACTGGTCTTCATGTCTGTTTTTGTGCCAGTACCATGCTGTTTTTATTGTTATTGCTTTGTAATATAGTTTGAAGTCAGGTATTGTGATACCTCCTACATAGTTCTTTTGACTGAGTATTGCCTTGGCTATTCGTGGCCTCTTGTTTTTCCATATAAATTTAACAGTAGATTTTTCAATGTCTTTAATGAATGTCATTGGAATTTTGATGGGAATTGCATTAAACATGTAGCTTACTTTGGGGAGTGTTGACATTTTTACTATGTTGATTCTACCAATCCATGAGCATGGGAGATCTCTCCACTTTCTATAGTCTTTCTCAATCTCTTTCTTCAGAAGTGTATAGTTTTCCTTGTAGAGGTCTTTCACATCTTTTGTTAGGTTTACACCTAGGTATTTGATTTTGTTTGAGGCTATTGTAAATGGAATTGTTTTCATACATTCTTTTTCCATTTGCTCATTGTTAGTGTATAGAAATGCTAATGATTTTTCTATGTTGATTTTATATCCTGCTACCTTGCTATAGCTATTGATGATGTCTAGAAGCTTCTGAGTAGAATTTTTTGGGTCTTTAAGGTATAGGATCATGTCATCTGCATATAGGGATATTTTGACAGTTTCTTTACCTATTTGTATTCCTTTTATTCCTTCTTCTTGCCTAATTGCTCTGGCTAGGAATTCCAGTACTATGTTGAATAGGAGTGGAGATAGTGGGCATCGTTGTCTGGTTCCTGATTTTAGAGGGAATGGTTTTAATTTTTCTCCATTAAGTATAATGCTGGCTGTAGGTTTGTCGTATATAGCTTTTATAATGTTGAGGTACTTTCCTTCTATTCCTAGTTTTCTTAGAGCTTTTATCATGAAATGATGTTGGATCTTATCAAAGGCTTTTTCTGCATCTATTGAGACGATCAAGTGGTTTTTGTCTTTGCTTCTGTTAATGTGGTTTATTACGTTTATTGATTTTCGTATGTTGAACCACCCCTGCATCCATGGGATGAAGGCTACTTGGTCGTGGTGAATAATCTTTTTGATGTGTTGCTGAATTCGGATTACCATTATTTTGTTGAGGATTTTTGCATCAATGTTCATTAAGGAGATTGGCCTATAGTTCTCCTTTTTGGAGGTGTCTTTGCCTGGTTTTGGGATAAGTGTAATACTGGCTTCATAAAATGTGTTTGGCAGTTTTCCTTCCTTTTCTATTTCATGGAACAGTTTAAGGAGGGTTGGTATCAGTTCTTCTTTAAAGGTCTGATAGAATTCAGCAGAGAATCCATCAGGTCCTGGACTTTTCTTTTTGGGGAGACTCTTGATTGCTGCTTCAATTTCATTTTGTGTTATAGGTCTATTCAGGTGATTAATTTCCTCTTGGTTCAGTTTTGGATGATCATATGTATCTAGAAATCTGTCCATTTCTTTAAGATTTTCAAATTTATTTGAATATAGGTTCTCAAAGTAGTCTCTGATGATTTCCTGGACTTCCATGGTGTTTGTTGTTATCTTCCCTTTTGCATTCCTAATTCTACTAATTTGGGTTTTTTCTCTCCTCATTTTAGTCAGGTTTGCCAGGGGTCTATCGATCTTGTTTATTTTTTCAAAGAACCAACTTTTTGTTTCATTAATTCTTTGTATGGTTTTTTTTGTTTCTATTGCTTTGATTTCAGCTCTTATTTTTATAATTTCTCTCCTTCTATTTGTTTTGGGATTTGCTTGTTCTTGTTTTTCTAGGAGTTTGAGATGTGTCATTAGGTCATTGATTTGGGATCTTTCAATCTTTTTAATATATGCACTCATGGCTATAAACTTTCCTCTCAAGACTGCCTTAGCTGTGTCTCATATGTTCCGGTAGGTTGTGTTTTCATTTTCTTTGACTTCCAGGAACTTTTTAATTTCCTCTTTTATTGCATCGATGATCCATTCTTCATGAAGTAATGAGTTATTTAGTTTCCAGCTGTTTGCATGTTTTTTGTCTTTACTTTTGTTGTTGAGTTCTACTTTTATGCATTGTGGTCAGATAGTATGCACGGTATTATTTCTATTTTCTTATATTTGCTGAGGCTTGCTTTGTGCCCTAGGATATGATCTATTTTGGATAAGGTTCCATGGGCTGCTGAGAAGAATGTATATTGTGTAGAGGTTGGATGAAATGTTCTGTAGACATCTACTAGGTCCACTTGATCTATTGCATATTTTAGATCTTGGATTTCTTTATTGAGTTTTTGCTTGGATGACCTATCTATTGATGATAATGGAGTGTTAAAGTCTCCCACAACCACTGTGTTGGCGTTTATATATGCTTTTAGGTCTTTCAGGGTGTTTGATGAAATTGGGTGCGTTGACATTGGGTGCATACAGATTGATGATTATTATTTCCTTTTGGTCTATTTCCCCTTTTATTAGTATGGAATGTCCTTCTTTATCTCGTTTGAGCAATGTAGGTTTGAAGTCTACTTTGTCAGAGATAAGTATTGCTACTCCTGCTTGTTTTCGGGGGCCATTGGCTTGGTAAATCTTCTTCCAGCCTTTCATCCTAAGCATATGCTTATTTCTGTCGGTGAGATGAGTCTCCTCTAAGCAACAAATTGTTGGATCTTCTTTTTTAATCCATTTTGTCAAACGGTGTCTTTTGATGGGTGAATTAAGTCCATTAATATTAAACATTAGTACTGATAGGTATGTGGTGATTCCTGCCATTTAGTTATCTTAGTTGTTTGAAGGTTTGATTGTGTGTACCTAACTTGATGTTACTCTCTACTGTCTTGCTTTTTCTTATCCTGTGGTTTGGTGCTGCCTGCCTTTTCATGGTTAAGTTGGGTGTCACTTTCTGTGTGCAGGATCCCTTGCAGAATCTTTTGTAATGGTGGCTTTGTGGTCACATATTGTTTTAGTTTCTGCTTCTCATGGAAGACTTTTATTGCTCCATCTAGTTTGAATGATAGCTTTGCTGGGTAGAGTATCCTGGGGTTGAAGTTATTTTCATTCAGTGCCCGGAAGATCTCACCCCACGCTCTTCTTGCTTTTAATGTTTCTGTTGAGAAGTCTGCTGTGATTTTGATGGGTTTACCTTTGTATGTTACTTGTTTTTTCTCTCTCACAGCCTTCAATATTCTTTCCTTAGTTTCTGAACTTGTTGTTTTAATGATGATATGTCGTGGAGTAGTTCTATTTTGATCTGGTCTGTTTGGTGTCCTGGAGGCCTCTTGCATTTGTATGGGAATATCTTTCTCTAGATTTGGGAAATTTTCCATTATTATTTTGTTGAATTTATTATGCATTCCCTTCACTTGCACCTCTTCTCCTTCTTCGATGCCCATGATTCTCAAGTTTGGCCTTTTGATGGAGTCAGTGAGTTCTTGCATTTTCTTTTCACAGGTCTTGAGTTGTTTAATTAATAGTTCTTTGGTTTTTCCTTTAATTACCATTTCATCTTCAAGTTCTGAGATTCTGTCTTCTGTTTGTTCTATTCTGCTGGATTGGCCTTCCGTTTTGTTTTGCAGTTCTGTTTCATTCTTTTTTCTGAGGTTTTCCATATCCTGGCAGTTTTCTTCTTTATTGTTGTCTATTTTTGTCCTGAGTTCATTTATCCATTTATTCATTGTGTTCTCTCTTTCACTTTGGTGTTTATACAGTGCTTCTATGGTTTCCTTTATTGCTTCTTTTGCTTTTTCAAATTCTTTATTTTTATTGTCTTGGAATTTCTTGAGTGTCTCCTGTACATTTTGGTTGACCCTATCCAGTATCATCTCTATAAAATTCTCATTGAGTACTTGTAGTATGTCTTCTTTTAAATTATTCTTGTGGGCTTCATTGGGTCCTTTGGCATAGTTTATCTTCATTTTGTTGGAGTCTGGATCTGAGTTTCTGTTCTCTTCATTCCCTTCTGGTTCCTGTACTAATTTTTTGCTGTGGGGAAACTGGTTTCCCTGTTTTTTCTGTCTTCCCGTCATTGTCCTTGGTGTTGTTACTGTCCCTGTACTGTGTGTAATTAAGTATTTTCTAGCTTGTAATAATAACAATGGTAATATTGAGAATGGAAGAGTGAGCTGAGATGGAAAGCAAGAAGTTAAAGAAAAGGAGAAAACAAATATACAGACAAGAGGGAGAAAGCAGAACAAGGTATCAGTCAATAGAGTTTCAAAGGTATAAACAGGGAGTGTTAGTGTACTAATCGACAGTAAGCTGAACAGACAATAGAGAGACAGAGAGAGGATTGAAAATCAAAGATAAGAAAATAAAAAATAAGTAAATGAAAGTAATATCTATATATAAAAATGAATTAAAATAAAATGGAAAATAGAAAATTAAAAAAAAAACAAAATACCAAAAAACTTCCAAGTTTATATGCAATGCAGTTTCAGTCTTAATAATTTGGATGTCCCTCTCAATCTCCAGTCCTGGAGTTGGTGCCTCAGATGTTGTTCTGTAGTTGTCTCATCAAAGGGGATGCATAAAGTAGAACAAAACTGCACACACACATACACACACATACAAGAAAAAAAAAAAGCCCCACCAGTGTCCCCAGTTCAAATGCAATACAGTTTCAGTAAGTTTTTTGGCTTGCAGGTGTAATTCGGTTGTTCTCTCATCAAAGGTAGGGAGAAAAAGAAAAAAAAAGTGTCTGGAGGCAGTTCTGAGAGTGGTATCTGCAACTGTGGCTTGCCTGCCTGCTGCTTTCAGCCTGTAGCTGGCGGCGTTATTTATGCAGATCTCTGGGGTGAGCTAGCACTCACCTGGTCCCACAGGCTTTGTTTGCTCAGAGTTCTCCTGTGCGGGAGCCTCTGCTACAGGCTTTCCCCTTCCCAAGCACTGGGAAAGGTGACACTGCACCCGCATTGTCAGGCCTGCGTGTTTATTTACAGTTCATGTGGGAGGTGGGTCTTCCCCCCTCTCCTGTGAAGTTTTCCTCCCACTGCCACTTTCACAAGCTTTCCTGCTCCTGCTTACTGGGCAGTGCTGCTGCTCCTGCCGGCCGCCATGTTTGTTTACAGTTCACGTGGGAAGTGGGTCTTTCCTCCTCCACTCTCACAAGCTTCCCCGCTCCTGGTTGCTGGGCACGCGCCCCGCTCCCGCCAGAGCCTCTCTGGCCCACCTGGCTTGTTTATTTACAGTCCCGGGAAGGATTCCCTTCCCCCAATCTTCAGTGCTCAGGGCGCCCCACCCTCTTTCCAGCGTGTCTTAACTGTTCTTACTGCTTATTACTCAGTTTCTCTCTTTTTTTTTCCCCCGGGTGGAGGTCAGTCTGTCCAGGGGGCTATGCTGCTCTGGCCCAGGCTTGTCTGTGGGGCTACCGCGGTACCACGAAGGTCACCTGGTCCGCGTCTTCCCAATCCGTATGGGCGCCGGCCACTGGCGGACCCAGGGGCCCTCCTCGTTTCTCCGTTTAACGTGAAGTGGAGATTCTCTGCACCGGCTGGAGATGTGGAGGGGTCAAAGTTATGCCTTTTCTTGGTGATTTTGCCTGCAAAGTGTGTCTCCAGTGTCTCTCCAAGATTTCACTATAGGAGGGTCACTTTCTGCTTCCTACATCTAGCTGCCATCTTGGAATTCCCTTTATTGTTTCCTTATATGAGTAAAAACATGCAATATTTGTCTTTGTGTGTCTGCCTTATTTTATAAGGTTTCTTGATTTCTTCTTCAGATAGTTCATTATAATTGACATACTAATTACCCTAAATCATTCGCTACATAATGAATATATGTATTAAATAGTATATTGATTTCCAGAAATATGCATACTTTTTAAAAATGTAAAGTCAGATCATATAGTAGCACAAAGGAAGCCTCAGCAAATATAAGATAATAGAAATAATCCAATGCATTCTATCTGGTTACAATGCATTAAAACTAGAACTCAACAGCAAACACAACAGTAGAAAACATGCAAACAATTGGAAACTGAACAACACATTGCTCAGTGATCAGTGGGTCATTGATGAAATAAAAGAGGAATTTAAAGTTTCCTGGATGTTAATGAAAATGAAAACACAACGTGCCAGAACCTATGGGACACAGCAAACACAGTCTTAAGAGGAAAGTTTATACCCATGAGTGCATATATTAAAAGGACACAAAGATGTCAAATCAGTGCACTAATGTTACATCACAAACTCCTCAAAAAACCAAAACAAGCAAAGCCCAAAACAAGCAGAAGACAAATAATAAAAATAAAGGCCGAAACTAATGAAACAGAAACAAACAAAGAAAAAAAAAACATATAAAGAATCAACAAAACAAAAATCTGGTTCTTTGAAAAAGTAAACAAGATTGATGGACCCCTGGAAAACCTGACAAAAATGAGGATGAAGAAAACCCATATCAGTAAAATCAGAAATTTAAAGAGAGAGATAACAACAAACACCACGGAAATCCAGGGACTCATCAGAGACTAAGTTCAGAATCTATATTCCAATAAATTTGAAAATCTTGAAGAAATGGACACATTTCTGGAAAATATTTTTTAATTATTCATTTATTCACATGTGTGTACATTGTTTGGGTCATTTCTCCACCCTGCAACTCCTCCCGCATACTATCCCCCCTCCACTCTTACTTCCAAGAAGAATCTGTTCTGCCCTTATCTCTAATTTTGTTGAAGAAAAGACATAAACTTAATAAGGAAGACAAAGCATTTTTGCTAGTTGAGTTAAGGACAGCTATACAGAGAGATTCCCAGCATTGTGTTCATGTACAAATGTGTTACTACAATCCAATTGATTCATCTCTAACTGATCTTTACACTGGTTCCTGATCCCCTTCTCGTGTTAACTTCTGGCACTTTAAGGTTTCTGCATTAGTTCCTCTGGAGTGGGGACATCTAAAGCTTTCATATTTTGGGTTTTCTTCCTATTCCCATATCATCTGTATGTGCTCTCCCCAACACTTTTTAAAACTTTTCATGCATTAAATTGTTTTGCTGGAGACAGGAGCATCCTTCAACATTTTATTTTTTTCTATATTTGCTTTGTATTCAATAATTTATTTATATTTTTCTTTTAGTCATATGTGCATACAATGTTTGTGTCATTTCTCCCCACTTCCCCCTGCCCCCTGCTTTTCCTTCTGCCCTCTCCCTCTCCCCCCCACCCCCTTGCACCAGGCAGAAACTATTTTGCCCTTATTTCAAGTTTTGTTGAAGAGAGTGTGAGCAGTAATAGGAAGGACCAAGGGTTTTTGCTAGTTGAGATAAGGATAGCTATACAGGGAGTTGACTCACATTGATTTCCTGTACATATGTGTTACATTCTAAATTAGTTCTTCTCAAAGTAACCTTTTCTCTAGTTCCTGGTCCCCTTCTCCTATTGGGCTCTGTCACTGTAAAGTATCTACATTAGTTTCTCTGCATTGAGGCAACAAATGCTATCCAGTTTTTTGGGTGTCTTACCTATCCTCATACCTACCTAATGTGCTCTTGCTTTATCATGTGATCAAAGTCCAATTCCCTTGTTGTGTTTGCCCTTGATCTAATGTCCACATATGAGGGAGAACAAATGATTTTTGGTCTTTTGGGCCAGGCTAACCTCACTCAGAATTGTGTTCTCCTGTTCCATTCATTTACCAGTGAATGATAACATTTCATTCTTCCTCATGGCTGTATAAAATTCCATTGTGTATAAATACCACATTTTCTTAATCTACTTGTCAGTATAGGGCATGTGGGCTGTTTCCATAACTTGGCTATTGTGAACAGTGCTGCAATAAACATGGTGTGCAAGTGCCTCTGGAGTAACCTGTGTCACATTTTTTTGGGTATATCCCAAGAGTGGTAGTGCTGGATCATATTGTAGATCTATGTTTAGATTTTTAAGAAGTCTCCAAATTTTTCTCCAGAGTGGTTGTACTAGTTTACATCCCTACCAGCAGTGTAAGAGGGTTCCTTTTCCTCCACATCCTCACCAGCACCTGTTGTTAGTGGTGTTGCTAATCATGACTATTCTAACAGGGGTGAGGTGGAATCTTAGTGTGGTTTTAGTTTGCATTTCCTTTACGGCTAGAGATGGCGAACATTTTTTCATGTGTTTTTTGGCCATTTGAATTTCTTCTTTTGAGAAAGTTCTGTTTAGTTCACTTGCCCATTTCTTTATTGGTTCATTAATTTTGGGAGAATTTGGTTTTTTGAGTTCCCTATGTATTCTGGTTATCAGTCCTTTGTCTGATGTATAATTGGCAAATATTTTCTCCCACTCTGTGGGTGTTCTCTTCAGTTTAGAGACCATTTCTTTTGTTGAGCAGAAGCTTTTTAGTTTTATGTAGTCCCATTTATCTATGCTATCTCTTAGTTGCTGAACTGCAGGGGTTCCATTCAGAAAGTCTTTGTCTATACCTATTAGTTTCAAAATATTTCCTACTCTTTCCTGTACTTACTTTAGAGTTTGGAGTCTGATATTAAGATCCTTGATCCATTTTGAATTAATATTGGTATAGGGTGATATACATGGATCTAGTTTCAGTTTTTTGCAGACTGCTAACCAGTTTTCCCAGCAGATTTTGTTGAAGAAGCTGTATTTTCTCCATCATACATTTTTAGCACCTTTGTCAAAGACAAGTTTGTTATAGTTGTGTGGCTTCATATCTGGATCCTCTATTCTGTTCCACTGGTCTTCATGTCCATTTTTGTGCCAGTACCATGCTGTTTTTATTGTTATTACTTTGTAATATAGTTTGAAGGAGGGTATCATGATACCTCCAGCATTGTTCTTTTGATTGAGTATTGCCTGGGCTATTCATGGCCTTTTGTGTTTCCATATAAATTTAACAGTAGATTTTCCAATCTCTTTAATGAATGTCATTGGAATTTTGATGGGAAGTGCTTTAAACATGTACATTTCTTTTGGGAGTATAGGCATTTTTACTATGTTGATTCTACCAATCCATGAGCATGGGAGATCTCTCCACTTTCTATAGTTTTTCAATCTTTAGAAGTTTATAGTTTTCCTTGTAGAGGTTGTTCACATCCTTTGTTAGGTTTACACTTAGGTATTTGATTTTTTTGAGGCTATTGTAAATGGAATTGTTTTCATATATTCTTTCTGAGTTTGTTCATTATTAGTGTATACAAATGCTAATGATTTTTCTATGTTGATTTTATATCCTGCTACCTTGCTACAGGTATTGATGGTGTCTCGGAGCTTTTGAGTAGAGTTTTTTGGGTCTTTAAGGTAAAGGATATCATCTGCAAATAAGGATATTTTGACAGTTTCTTTACCTATTTATATTCCTTTTATTCCTTCTTCTTGCTTAATTGCTCTGGCTAGGAATTCCAGTACTATGTTGAATAGGAGTGGAGATAGTGGGCATCCTTGTCTGGTTCCTGATTTTAGAGGGAATGGTTTCAGTTTTTCTCCGTTAAGTATAATGCTGACTGTAGGTTTGTTATATATAACCTTTATAATGTTGAGGTACTTTCCTTCTATTCCTAGTTCTCTTAGAGCTTTTATCATGAAATGGTGTTGGATCTTATCAAAGGCTTTTTCTGCATCTTTTGAGATGATCAAGTGGTTTTTGTCTTTGCTTCTGTTAATGTGGTTTATTATGTTTATTGATTTTTGTACATTGAACCACCCCTGCAATCCTGGGATGAAGCCTACTTGGTCGTGGTAAATAATCTTTTTGATGTGTTGTTGAATTCGGTTTGCCATTATTTTATTGAGGATTTTTGCATCAATGTTCATTAAGGAGATTAGCCTATATTTCTGTTTTTTGGAGGTGTCTTTGTATGATTTTGGGATAAGTGTAATACTGGCTTCATAAAAGGTGTTAGGCAATTTTCCTTCCCTTTCTATTTCATGGAACAGATTAAGCAGGGTTTGTTTCAGTTCTTCTTTAAAGGTCTGATAGAATTCAGCAGAGAATCCATCAGGTCCTGCACTTTTCTTTTTGGGGAGACTCCAAATTGCTGTTTCAATTTCATTTTGTGTTATAAATCTGTTTAGGTGATTAATATCCTCTTGGTTCAGTTTTGGATGATCATATGTATCTAGAAATCAGTCCATTTCTTTAAGTGTTTTGAATTTATTTGAATATAGGTTCTTGAAGAAGTCTCTGATGATTTTCTGGACTTCCATGGTGTTTGTTGTTATCTCCCCTTTTGCATTTCTGATTCTACTAATTTGGGTTTTTTCTCTCTTCATTTTAGTCAGGTTTGCCAGGGGTCTGTCGATCTTGTTTATTTTTTCCAAGAACAACTTTTTGTTTCATTAATTCTTTGTATGGTTTTTTTGGTTTCTATTTCATTGATTTCAGCTCTTATTTTTATTATTTCTCTCCTATTTGTTTTGGGATTTGCTTGTTCTTGTTTTTCTAGGAGTTAGAGATGTATCATTAGGTTCTTGGTTTGAGAACTTTCAGTCTTTTTAATATATGAACTCATGGGTATAAACTTTTCTCTCACTACTGCTTTTGCTGTGTCCCATAGGTTCGGGTATGTTATGTTTTCATTTTCAGTTACTTCCAGGAACTTTTTAATTTTCTCATTTATTTCATCAATGACCCATTGTTCATTAAGCAATGAGTTATTCAGTTTCCAGCTGTTTGCATGTTTTTTGTTTCTACTTTTGTTTTTGACTTCTAGTTTTATTGCATTATGATCAGATAGAATGCAAGGTATAATTTCTATTTTCTTATATTTTCTGAAGCTTGCTTTGTGCCCTAGGATATGATCTATTTTGGAGAAGGTTCCATGGGCTGCTGAGAAGAATGTATATTGTGTAGAAGTTGGATGAAATGTTCTGTAGACATGAAGTAGGTCCATTTTATCTATTGTATATTTTAGATCTTGGATTTCTTTATTGATTTTTTGTTTGGATGACCTATCTATTGATGATAGTGGGGTGCTAATGTCTCCCATGACCACTATGTTGAAGTTAATATATGGTTTAAGTCCTTCATGGTATGTTTGATGAAATTGGGTGCATATAGGTTGATAATTATTATTTCCTTTTGGTCTTTTTCCCTTTTTATTAGTATGGAATGTCCTTCTTTATCTCATTTGATCAATGTAGGTTTGAAGTCTACTTTGTCAGAGATAAGTATTGCTACTCCTGCCTGTTTTCAGGGGCCATTGGCTTGGTAAATCTTCTTCCAACCTTTTATCCTAAGCCTATGCTTATTTCTGTTAGTGAGAAGTGTCTCTTGTAAGAAACAAATTGTTGGATCTTCCTTTTTAATCCATTTCATGAATGGTGACTTTAATGGGGGAATTAAGTCCATTTACATTAAGTGTTAGTACGGATAGGTATGTGGTAATTCTTGTCATTTAGTTCTTTTAGTTGTTTGAAGGTTTGAGTGTGTGTACCTAAGTTGAGGTTACTCTCTACTTTCTTGCTTTTTCTTTTCCTGTAGTTTGGTGCTCCCTGCCCTTTCATGGTTATGTTGGGTTTCACTTTCTGTGTGCAGAATCCCTTGAAGAATCTTTTGTAGTGGTGGCTTTGTGGTCACATATTGTTTTAGTTTCTGCTTATCATGGATGACTTTTATTGCTGCATCTATTTTGAATGATAGTTTGCTGGGTAGAGTATTCTAAGTTTGAAGTTACTTTCATTCTGTTCCCTGAAGACCTCACCCCATGCTCTTTTTGCTTTCAATGTTTCTGTTGAGAAGTCTGACGTGATTTTGATGGATTTACCTTTGTATGTTATTTGTTTTTTTTGTCTTAAAGCCTTCTATATTCTTTCTCTAGTTTCTGCACTTTCTGTTTTAATGATGATATGCTGTGGGGTAGTTCTATTTTGATCTGGTCTGTTTGGTGTTTTGGAGGCCTCTTGCATCTGTATGGGAACAGATTTCTCTGGATTTGGGAAATTTTCTGTTGTTATTTTGTTGAATATGTTACACATTCCTTTTGCTTGCACCCCTTCTCCTTCTTCAATGCCCATGATTCTCAGGTTTGGTCTTTTGATGGAGTTGGTGAGTTCTTGCATTTTGTTTTTGCAGGTCTTGAGTTGTTTAACTAATAGTTCTTTGGTTTTTCCTTTAATTACCATTTCATCTTCAAGTTCTGAGATTCCGTCTTCTGTTTGTTCTATTCTGCTGGATTGGCCTTCTGTTTTGTTTTTCAGTTCTATTTTGTTCTTTTTTCTGAGGTTTTCCATATCCTGTGTGTCTTCCTCTTCAATGTCTATTTTTGTCCTGAGTTCATTTATCTCTCTATTAATCATGTTCTTTGTTTTACTTTGGTGTTTATCCAGTGCTTCTATGGTTTCTTTTATTTCTTCTTGTGCTTTTTTCAAATTCTCTATTTTTGTTGTGTTGGAATTTCTTGAGTGTGTCCTGTACATTTTTGTTGACCATATCCAGTATCATCTCTATAATATTCTCATTGATTACCTGTAGTATTTCTTTTTTTAGGTTGTTCTTGTGGGCTTCATTGGGTTCTTTGTCATAGTTCATCTTCATTTTGTTGGAGTCTGGATCTGAGTATCTGTTTTCTTCATTTCACTCTGGTTCCTGTACTAATTTTTTGCTGTGGTTAAATGGTTTCCCTGTTTTTCTGTCTTCCCCTCATTGCTGTTGGTGTTGTTATTGTCCCTCTAATGTGTGCAGATTAATATTTTCTAGCTTGTAATAATAACACTTGTAATATTTAGAATGGAAGGGTGAGAGGAGATGGAAAGCAAAGAAGTTAAAGAAAAAGGGAAAACCAAATAAACAAACAAGTAGAAAAACAAAACAAACAACAAAAAAGTTTCTAAAATATGAAGAGGGGTAGATAGTGTACTAATCAACAGTAAGATGCACAGACATTAGAGAGACAGAGAGAGGATTGAAAATAAAAAATAAAATAAAAATAAAAAAAATCTCCAAGTTCAAATGCAATAAAGTTTCAGTCTTAATAATTTTGGTGTTTGGCCCTCAGCCTCCAATCCTGGAGATGGCCTCTCAGAAGTAGTTTTTTCGTTGTCTCATAAAAGGGGAACAAAACAAAACAACACAAAACAAAAGAACCCCCACAAAGTGTCCCAAGTTCAAATGCAATACATTTTCAGTAATTTTTTCAACATGCACGTGTAGTTCGGTTGTTGTCTCATCAAAGGTAGGGAGAAAAAAAAAGAGTCTGGAGACAGTTCTGTGAATGACTATCTGAGGCTGTGGCTCTCCTTCCCACTGCTGTCAGCCTGCTGTTGCTGGAGGCTTTATTTATTCAGATCTCAGGAGTGAGCTTAACACTCACCTGGCCCCTCAGGCTTTGTTTACTTAGAGTTCTCCTGGGGGAAACCACCACTGCTACAAGTGTTCCCCTTTCCAAGCTCACTGGGGTAGGTGACACTGCTCCAGCTTTCTCAGGCCTGCGTGTTTATTTACAGTTCATGTGGGAAGTGGGTCTTCCCCCCCTCTCCTGTGGAGTTTTTCTCCCATTGCCACTTTTACAAGCTTTCCTGCTCCTGGTTGCTGGATGTGTGCCACCACTCCTGCCTTCTCCAGCCGGCTTGTTCTGAGGGATTTCCCCTCCCCCACTCTTCGGCACTGAGGGCACCCCGCCCCTTTGCTATGTGTCTTTTTTTGTTGTTATTGCTTATTATTCAGTTTTTTTTCTTTTTTCCCTGGGCAGGGGTCAGTCTGTCCAGGGGGCTATGCTGATCTGGCCCAGGGTTGTCTGTGGGAGTACCTTGTACCACTTAGCTCATCTTGTGGCCACGTCTTCCCAAGCCATCTGGGCACTGGCATGTGGCGGTGGCATGGGAGCCCTCCTGGTTTCTCTGTTTAATGTGAAGTGGAGATGCTATGTGCAGGCTGGAGGTGTGGAGGGGTCACAGTTTTGCCTCTTTTTGGTGGTTTTTCCTGTATGGTGTATCTCCAGTGTCTCTCCAGGATTTTAGTTTAGGAGGCATGCTTTCTGCTCTTGGAATCCTCTCTCAACATATGATATCTTGAAGGACAATCTGGAGATGAGAAGCTGGGGAATGAAAATGAAGCAGCACTGGACACTCTCCAGAAGGAGAAAACTGGAGATGAGAAGCTGGAGATTGAAGCACACTGGACACTTTTCAGGAGGAGGAAAACACGGTTCTGCGTGCCTGGAACCAAGCGGAGTCCATCGGAGCTTCTCCCTTCTCCTGCTGGAGGCCGGAATGCAGAATAGATGCCCACCCTCCACAGCAAGAGAAAAGAAAAAAAATCTTAAACTTTAAATTTGATGTTGTTTTCTTTATAAGGTTTCAGGGTTGCTTGGAATGTTACCCTTTCTTATTTTCCATTTCTCCCTTTTTGTTTGTTTGTTTTTATGTTTGTTTTGACAACACTGGGATTTGAACTCAGGGTCTCACACTTGCTAGGAAAGCAGTCTTACCACTTGAGCCATTCTGCCAGACCCTATTTCTCCATTTTGGAATTGGAATGTTTATGCCTGTCCCACCACTATGTTTGAAAGCACATAATAAATTTGGTCTTACAGGCTTCATGATTGGAGAGCAATTTGCCTAAGTTTGCATCCTACCAAGTCTTATCCATGTCTGATTTAAATAACATTTAGATGAGACTTGGCCCTAAAGACTTTTGAGGTAATGCTAAAAGAATTTAGGACTTTTCTTGCTATTTAATAGAAATGAATAGAGTTTGCATGCAAGAAGGGCAGGAATTAGGAAGGCAAGTGATAGAATGATGTAGACTAAACTGTTATGTTCCCTTTAAATTCATATATTGAAATGATAACTTCCAGGGATAGTATAAGGAGGTTATTAGGAGGTGAGAGGTGATTAAGTTATGAAGTCACAGCCTTCTTGAATGGGATTAGTGTTTTATAAAAGGGGTTACAGGACTGGTGGAGTGGCTCAAACCTTAAAAGCACCTGCCTAACAAGCACGAGGCCCTGAGCTCAAACTCCAATGTGGCCAGAAAAATAAAACCAAAAGAAAAATGGGCTAGAGGTGTAGCTCAAGTAGTACAGCACCTGCTTTGCAAGCATGAAGCCCCTGAGTTCAAATCCCAGACCCACCCAAAAATGGTATATATATAAAAGAGGCTCCAGAGAACTACCTTGACTTTTCCTTCATGTAAAGACACAATGAAAAGACAGCCATCTATATAGCAGAAATCAGACCCTCATCAAATACAAATCTTTTGGTGCCTTGATCTGGGACTTAGCTTCCAGAACTGTAAGAAATAAATTTCTGTTGCTTATAAGCTACTTAGTTTAGGGTATTCTCAAATAGCTGCCCAAGTGGACCAGGACATCTATCCTGGTCAACATTGTGAAAATGTGCAAAGACAGGCTAAATCTAATATGTAATGTACATGCTTTCCTTCAGAGACGAGATAAAGACTCTTTATTCCCAAAAGTCATCTTTACAATTACAATTTTTTTGTTTCATTTTATAATATATTTTGTATGATAGAAAAATCTTAATTATTTTTGAGCTTTTCTCTAGGTTTATCCCTAAATCTTTAAAAAGTATTTAATTGTACAGTTAATCTTCATTAGTTGTGAATTGTACTTTTGCAAATTCTCTCGCTAATATTTGTTGTAAACCCCCAAATCAACTTTTTGTAGTGCTTTTAATGAACATTTCAAAGTGGGAAAAATTGACTCATTGAATGCACATGTTTCCACCTCATCTGATGCTCTGCCTACTTGTTTGAGAAATCTATCCTTCTCACAGTTATTTTGGTACCATGATTTCTGCATTTTTTTTACTTTTAGTTCTTACAATATCACTCCAGTGTCATGATGAGGTGCTTTCTAGAGTTCATAAATGGAAGAAGGCTGTGATGTGCCTTATAGAGAAAGTTAATGAGTCAAATAAATTGAATTTAGGCATGATGTATAACAATACTCTTGGCAATGAGTTAAGAGTCAACAATATAAAGTAAAGATGCCTTTAAACATAAACACACATAGAGCAATTTATATATTGATTCATTGACAATACTCTGAATAGAGGCTCACAGGAACCCAATCTTGTTTTTCTCCTAGGAGGTGTTGTTTGGTATTTGCTAATTTAGTGTTTGCAGTGACTTTATAGAATGAAACTGCCAGAAATAAAAATAATAATTGCAGTTGTTTACTTAGTTTTATGACTGATTTAGTTTTTATTAAAACATAGTACTTGTAGATGTTTACTAGATACATTGTGATCTTTTGATTCCTGTATATATTTTGGTAATGATCAAATCAGGGCAATTAACAGGTCTGTCATCTCAAGGGCTTATCAATATTTATGTTGAGCACATTCAAATTCTATCTTCTCACTATGATGGTTTATTGGTAATTATATTCCCCCTATTGTTCCATAGAGCACCAGATCAATGAAATGAAGAGTTTGTTTTCTGAAAAGATAAACAAAATTAACAAACTTTTAGACTGACTATGAAAAAAGAGAGAGGAAGACAGGACTTAAAAACATAGAAGAAATGGATACATTTTTGGACACGTATCACCTACCTAAGTTGAATTATAAAGAAATGGACAAGCTTTCCATCGATTGTTCCAATCAATGAACAATAAGGTTCAATTAGAATTTTTTTTAAAGTGTGCCATCAAAGAAAAGTCAAGGACTGATGGCTTCACTGTAGAATTCTACTTAGCATTTTAAAATGAACTAATGCTATTCTTCTCAAGTTATTTGAGAAAATTTGAAGAGATAGGAATTCTTTCAAACTCATTCTACAAGGCCAGCATTATCTTGATATCAAAACCAGTTAAGGACACAAAAACAACAACAAAAGCGTAGGTGCATTTATAAATGTTGTTTAAGAAGAATTTAAATGACATGAGAATATATAACATTGTCACTTTTGAAAACATAATATAAAGCTTTATACACAATATACAATGCCTTTGACTACAAAAAGATGAGAATTTTAAAAAGCAATATTTAAATATATCAACATATTTGAATTCTAAACAGGTTTATGGAAATATTGATCCAATAACCCAGCAATTCTTCTTATAAATATCTCCTGTAGTCATATCCACACACATGCCTGTGTTCTGTATGTTTGCTTGACTTTAGGAAGTGGAATGATGTTCTGAGGAGTGACTCTGGGAAAATAAAGGGCATGCTCAGCACAATCCCTTCCTCTTCCTCATGGGTCAGGAGGGGGTCTAACCACAGGGAAGGCAAAATTCTCTTTCTTCTCCCTGGTAATGAACCATCTCTGTTTTGTCTTTTGGTCTTGCCAGATGCAAATGAGAAATATAAATGTTTAGACTCTTCCAGGAGTTCAGCCCTGTGGCAGTCACTGTGGCCTTCTAGATTCTAAATGGGCCCATTTAATGAACTCTGACAATGGAATGTGAATAGAAGTAATACGTGAATTCTGGGATGAGATAGTTAAGTAAGCACCCCTGCCATCACTCTCGCCTTTGGTTGGTTAGAAGCAGACTTCAGGTATGGAAGAGACACAAGAAAAAAAGCATTGTTTCATAAAGAAATATGTTGAAAAAGCTGCCTGTCAGTCATGATCACTTACTTAGACTGTTATGTGAAAAGAGAAACAATTTCTGTTGTATTAAGTACTGAAATTTTGGGTTTTTTTTATAAGAACTAGTATATAAACTTAAATAATACAATCTGTTAGCCCCTAAAATAATTGCAGTCATTTAGATACCACATTGGTATAAACTGGTCTAAAAATTAACCTTAGCTATAGGAGCAGAATATCACAGCATTAATTAGGACAGTGACGGAAATAGTTAAATAGCCTTAGATTGGCATTGCTTGTGATGCATGCTGCAGGGGAACGCACTTATATGACATGACAGAGAACAGCAGAGAGCTCACACTTGAACTACAGCCCATTAGAAAACTTCCAACACGGTGCTGGTATGTTTTCAAAGGGACAGATTGTCTCCTATTCTTACCAACAATGACATCAAAGTCTGAAACCTAAACAGTCATTTTCAGTGACTATGCCAAAACTCTCAGGAAAAGGCATAGTTAAGATTTAAGAATGAAGTTGACTGAGTGCTCAGCTAAGTCACAGCAATGCATAGTATTGATCTTCATTATTACAGTATATTATGTCATGTGAGGGAAGTTTGTATGTGATTTCTAATAACTTTCAACATTTTACACAATTTTTGCTTTCTGGAAATGGAGCATATGACAAAGGAGGTCAGGCTTCAAAGTTATTTCAATTGTGAGTCTAAGCAGGAGGTGAAATGACTAAGAACTTTTTCAAAAAGCAAGAGGTAAAACTTCTAAATCTGCCAGTAACAGTAAAGGGCTTACCTAACCCAAAAATTTTGGATATTCAAGGGAAAACACTCATGTACTGGGATCTCTCAAAGTTCCTTCTTCTAGAATAAATTCCAAGAAAAATGTAAAACTGAAATAAATAACACGTTATTATTTTAGTAGCTGCAAGCAGATGTAGAATTATTATGGCTAGGAAAATACATGCCTTGGTATTACCAAAATAGAGAATCATTGAAGGTATATATACATGGTTACAGTGATAAATGGCAGTTACTAGCAGTGGTGATAACTTCCTACTCCCAGAATCCATTAGTAAGGTACTGGGTATTCCTTCCATAGTTCAAATTTTTTCTTGTTTAATATTGAAAATTTGTATTACAGTGTATTATTGTACTGGGAAACTTTGTGACATTTAAAATAGTGCTTAAAATACACCTTAGTTAAATTCACCCCCTCCATCATTCTTCTTTATCCATGCTCTAAATTCAATTAATGACATTATTATCTGAATTTCACTGAAATAATCACATACATTCACTGTTTGTACAAAGTTCGTTTGGGAAAAACAGAGCAAAGTTGTTCTCAACCTGTGATCCTGGAAACCCTTGGTATTGTGTACATACAAATACTCATGCACACATGAGCTTGTTCTATCAGGGAATAAGATGATGTTATTTTTCTGAACAGAAAAAATAGGTTAATGGCTAAGAAACCCAGAAATCCTATAACCTACTTAATACTGAGATTGAATTTCATGTGAAATTTTCACATTGTTATTAATGTTAACCTAAATTTGTTCAAGGCTTTTCATAAACATCTTGAATGCCAGAATTTAACAAAAGATTTGGCAATAGTCTAGAGCAATGAAAGCACAGTATTATTACATAAACAGGGCTTGCTACTCCAAATGAATTTAAAGGAAAATGTGTTATTAATTTTCTGTCATTTCTATTTTGTTTAATTACAATTAAAACATTGCTTGGACATGAGAATATTCAACAAATATTTATTACCTCAGTGAATAATGCATTGGATTCAAAATACATGGAGCTGAAAATACTGAACTACATTAAGTGCTCCTTTGGTCTATGAAGTTTAGATCCTGGTTCCTGTTTCTGTAGAATGACTGACCCTACAGTGGAGGGGTGGAACTTTCTCCCATCCAAGTACTAACCAAGTCTGACCTTGCTTAGCTTCTGAGTTCAGGGTGGTATGGCCGTAGACAAGGAGAGGAACTTTCTATTCTTGAGGCCCTTGACTTTGTGGGAAATCAGACCTTCACCTCCAGGACAGGGTGCCACAGATGTAATATTTGTCTTCATTGATCCTGTCAAATAGAGCCTGATCATAAAAACACAGCTCCTCACCAAGGCCTTTCTTTACAATTCTAAAGTTTCACCTTGCTAAAAAGTAAAAGTAAGTAAATAAATAAAAAAAATTTAAAAGATTAGGAGGAGGAAAGGGGGGATAAGAGAGTATAAAGGGCATGAGTATTATCAAATTATTATTCATGCATGCGTGAAAATGACACTGTGAAATCCATTACTTTATACAATTATTGCATACTAATGATAAAAAAGTTCAAATCCAAAGACAGAATTTTTTACCCCTTCAAGAATTTCCTATCCTCTTTTCCTCCTCAACTTTTTTCTGCATGTTATTATCTTCCAACCTCCAGCACACTTAAATTTTGTGTTCATTATTTCCTCACTCACTAGAAAATACCTACATTGAAGGCAGGGATTTTTGTCTTCTTTGTCACTTCTACATTTCTAGAATGTAGGATAGCACCTGGACATTTACTAAGTAAATAATTCTCATGTGTGTATTACATGTGTGTATTACAGTGTGTCAGAACCCATTTCACAATTCCTTCCCATGTCCCCAGTGACCTGGTGGTGAGTGGTCAGTTGCCATCTCCTGCTCTTATCAGTAATTGAAAAGTCCTCTTTAACATTTTAAAATATGTGACTGCAGGCCTGTATTCCCAACACTCTGAGTCTGAGATAAAAAGATCAGTAGAGGTCAGGAGTTCAAGGCCAGCCTGGACTATATTGTAAGACTCTACTTTGATTAAAGTATGTGACTTTCCTTCCAAATGTAGTTTTGGACTAGTTTATGACTAGAATTTATTATTATCACCAGAGAGAACTGTTTGGGTTCCATCATTTAGAAATTTAATCAAAATAGATTATGTGAAAACAGATATGAAGTCTTAATTTCCTCTTCAGTTAAATTCAGAAAAAATAGTTTGGGCAGAAAACAATTGTAAAGGAAAGAATTGGGATTTTTTAAAATTTAAAATGAAATACAGCTAATAAAAGCTTTTGTATGAGAAGTTCTGAAAAGTAGTAAAATAAATCTTGAAATAGAAAACAGAAATTCCAATGCCTCACAAATACATGAAAATTCACTCTTGTGCTAGTAGAGAGAGAAATGTAAATTAATTTAGAAAAAAATAGCTTTTTTCTTTTTTTTCAAATTTAAGATTCTTTAATGTAGAATCTTTGTGTTTAATGAGACAATCTTATGATAATTCTTTTCTTTTAAAAAATTTTTTTATATTCATTTATTTACATGTGCATACATTGTTTGGGTCATTTTTCCACCCAGCCTCTCTCCCCCACTCTCACCTCCCCTCCCCCCCTCAGTTCCAGGCCAGTCCTGTTCTGCCCTCATCACTAATTTTGTTGAAGAATAGACATAAGCATAATAAGCAAGACAAAGTGTTTTTGTTAGTTGAGTTAAGGATAGACATATAGAGAGATTCCTAACATTGCTTTCGTGTACCCGTGTATTGCGACCCATGTAGATTTATCTCTAACTGATCTTTACCCTGGTTCCTGATCCCCTTCTCATGTTAACCTCTGTTGCTTTAAGGTTTCTGTATTCTTCATGGCTGAATAAAATTCCATTGTGTACAAATACCACATTTTCTTGATCCATTCATCAATAGTGGAGCATTCTGGTTGTTGCCATAAATGACTATTGTGTATAGCCCTGCATTAAACAAGGATGTGCAGGTGCCTCTGGAGTAGCTTGTGTGCATTCCTTTGGGTATATCCCCAGGAGTGGGATTGCTGGATTATATGGCAGGTCTATGTGTAGAGTTTTTAAGAAGTATCCAAAATTTTTTCCAGAGTGGTTGCACTAGCTTGCATTCCCACCAGCAGTGGACTAGGGTTCCTTTTTCCCCACATCCTCGCTAACACATGTTGTTGGTGGTGTGTTTGATGATGGGTATTCTAACAGGGGCGTGGTGGAATCTTAGGTTTTGATTTGCATTTCCTTTATGACTAGAGAGGATGATCAAGGACCTAAATATCAAACCTGAAATTCTGAAGTTACTACAGGAAGGAGCAGGAAACACTTTGGAACTAATAAGTATAGGCAAAAACTTCCTCAATAGAACCAGCAGCCCAGTAACTAAGAGAAAGGATGAATAAATGGGACTTCATAAAATTAAAAAGCTTCTGCACAACAAAAGAAATGGTCTCTGAACTGCAGAGACCATCGAGTGGGAGAAAATATTTGCCAGCTATACATCAGACAAGGGACTGATAACCAGAATATATGGGGTACTTAGAAACTAAGCTCTCCTAAAATCAATGAACCAATTAAGAAATGGGAAACTGAACTAAACAGAACTTTCTCAAAAGAAGAAATTCAGATGGCCAAAAAACACATGAAAAAGCTTTTTTCTATTAGACTTGATATTTTTAAATGAGCTGGAAGAGATAATGAAGATTGGGTATACTGTTATAGTGTTTGAAAGAATGTAAATTCATACTTCATATTTGAAAATTAAATATGGTGTATATGTCATTTTAACTGATTAATTTTTTATTTTAGAAATTTATCCCCCCAAAATAGAGTACCACTATATAAGGCAAAATTTATAAAAATTCTTATAGTAAAATTATATCCAAGAATAACACCAGCATTGCTCCATTTTTTAATGTCATCAACAACATTATAATGAAACAGAGATGGTGCTTGCCCTAAGAACAGATAGTTTAAAGAAAATATTATAGAACAAAAATCCCCATCATTAAAATCCTCCTCTGATTACAGTTTACTTTGTGCACACACTAGATTCCAGTGATTTTCTCTCATTTTTCCCCACTTATTAAATGCAAAATGGAATGTTATTTTGCACATGTACCTTAATTCTTACAGAATTGTTGTCTCTCCTGAGATATACTTGAAATAAAATGAGTATTATTTAAGAAGACTTAAGATTACCATTAGTGTAGCACTAAATAAGAGTTGGAAATTTTATCTCACAAAAAGCTTATTTGCTATTTAAGCTGTTACCTCTGAAGATGAGGACTACATGACTCATCACCATCAGGGTATCACTGGTGCTCTTCTTTATTCTTAAGAGCTGTTTATGTGAGTTATTTATTATGGTATATTTTTAAATTATTTTTCTCCATTTTCTCATGTGTCCTTTTTTCACTACTTACAGTGGTTATTTTGGTTTTTGTTGTTGTTGCAATGCTGGGGATTGAACCCAGATCTTTGCATGTGCTAGGGTGCTCTGCCACTTGAGCCATGCCCCAGCTCTTGTAGTGTTTTTGTATGTGTTATGTAGTACCTGGAGTTAGAGCTTAGCTGGTCATAAATGAGTCCTCAAACTTTGGTTATCTAAAACTTCACCTGTGGTTTCTTCTTTTACGTGTATGTTTTCATTTTTTACATTTGAACCTCTCACCTATTTACTTTACTCTGGTGTTTAACACATGAATCCACTAGAACTGCTTTTTCTAATGTATAGTAATTATTCCATTTCATTTCTTTAAAACTTTACTTAGAGATAACTTTTTTGTATCTGCATTGATTTTTAAGTTTTTGTTTATTCCACTTGTTTGTGTGTGTATTTTTATGAAGTGCCACAATATTTTTGTGGATTTATTGTGGTATAACTGATAAATGAAAATCATATACATTCAAGTATACAATGTAATATTTTTATATGTGTACACAAGGTAAAGTGATAGCCAAAGTCAGGCTAATTAACTCTCATCTGACACAGCGACATTTTCATTTATCTTATTTTTTAAATTGTTCAGCTGGGGGTCCATTGTGACATTTACAAAAGCTCTTACAATATAGCAATTATATCATACCATTCTCCCTTATCTCCCTACCCCCATTCCTGGAATAATGTCAATTATTATCATTTTTATATTTACATACATATATGCACAATATTTTCACCATAGTCCTAACCTTTTTCACACATTCTCCCCACTCCTACTGGCACCCCCCCACAGGACTTGTCTTGTCTTCCTGTTCTCTGATTTTATAAAATAAAAACAAATGACATTTTTATTTGTTTAAGATAGCTACACAGGGAGGTTCCTTGTGATATTTCCATGTATATATGTGTTACAAACCCAAATTTGTTAACCTCCTCTGTTTTTCTTCTTTCTACCTTAGTCCTTTTCTCATGGTGATTTCCACAGGTTTAAAAATTCTTTACTCACTTGGAATAGAGTGTACATTAACCATATTCACTTTCTTAATATCCTTCTTTTACCCTTACAATAGCCTATGTTATCTCACCTTTGCATGACCTGTTTTCATAATATTGATGTACATGTATTAGGTCTATATTCCACATATAAGAGAGAATATGTTGCTTTTGGTCTTCTGAACCAAACTAACTTCACATAAAATTATATTGTCCATTGCCATCCGTTTTCTTGCAAAAGACAAGAATAAAGTTTCACAATATACATATTTATTTCACATTTTCTTATTCCATTCATCAGTTGTGAGACATCTTGACTTTTTGCGTAGCTTAGCTATCTGGATTAATTTTGCAATAAACATGGTTGTGGCAGGTGCCTTCATTGTAACCTGACTTCAGATATATCTCTAGAGGTGGAGTTGTTCAATTGTATGGCAGTTCTATTTTTAGTTTTCTGTAGAACGTCCATACTGTTTTCCATAGTGGTTGTACTAATTTACATTCCCACTAGCAGTGTATGAGTGTTCTTTCTCCCAACATCCTTGCCAACATTTGTTGTTGTACACATTCTTGGTTAATAGTAATTACTAACAGGAGTGAGGTAGAATCTTAATATGGTTTTGATTAGCATTTCCTTTTTAGGGTTATTTATTCATATGTGCACATATTGTTTGGACCATCTCTCCACCCCTACCCCCTGGTTTCCAGGTAGAATGTTTTCTGCCCCCTTATCCTATTTTGTTGAAGAGAAGACATAAGCAATAATAAGAAAGGCATAGTGTTTTTGCTAGTTTGAGATAAGGCTAGCTATACAGGGAGATTCCTAGCATTGCTTCCATGCACATGTGTATTACAACCTGCATTGATTCACCTCTACAGATCTCTTTACTATTTTAGCTCTTCTACAGTGGGCACATAAAACATCTTCAAATTTTAGGTTTCCTTTCCTTTCCCTATTCCTCTGGTATGTATTCTACCCTTAGCATATGACTCATGTCTAGTAATATTACTACATTCGTTTTAGGTCTAAAGTCTGCATATTTTGGGAGAATATATGATTTTTGGCCTTCTGAGCCTGGCTAACTTTGCTTAAGATGTGTTCCATCCATTTACTTGTGAATGACAAGATTTCATTCTTCTTCATGGCTGAGTAAAATTCCATTGTGTATAAATACCACATTTTTAAATCCATTCATCAGTAGTGGGGCATGTTGGCTGTTTCCATAACTTGGCTACTGCGAATAGTGCTACAATAAACATAGGTGTGCAGATTCCTCTGGAGTAACCTGAGTCACATTCCTTTGGGTATATCCCCAGGAGTGAGATTGCTGGATCATATGGCAGATCTATGTTTAGATTTTTAAGAAGCCTCCATGTTGTTTTTCAGAGTGGTTGCAGCAGCTTGCATTCCCATCAGCAGTGTATGAGAGTTCCTTTTTCCCCACATCCTCAGCAACACCTTTTGTTGGTGGTGTTTTTGATGATGTATAGCTGGCAAATATTTTCTTCCACTCTGTGGTTAGTCAATTCAGTGTAGACACCATTTGTTTTGTTGTGCAGAACATTTTAAATTTTATGTAGTCCCATTGTCCATCTTTTCTCTTAGTTGCTGAGCTGCTGGGATTCTATTGAGGAAGTCCTTGCTTATACCTTTTACTTCCAGGGTACTCCCTGAGGTCTTCTGTACTAACTTCAGAGTTTTGGGTCTGATATTAAAGTCCTTAATCCATTTTGAGTTGATCTAGTACAGGGTGATAAACATGGATCTAGTTTCAGTTTTTTGCAGGAGGATAACTGCTTTTTCCAGCAATATTTTTTGAAGAGGCTGTAGATCCAAATCGATGTGAGGTATCCATTAGAAGAGAATGGAGCCAAAAGGGAGAACAGGAATGAGTGGACTAGGTTACACTCATTCAGAGCATTTTTCCTAGTGACGTGCACTGAGGGCCACACTAGCCTTCTGAGCAGGAATAAATTTAATAACTTGAAGAAACTTCTCCCTTAGCATATGGAGGCACAGGGATGATATATGCTTGGGCAGAAGAAAAACCAATATAAGAAGGGAACACAGATTTTTCAGAATTTAGAAAGAAGAGGATGATCAGGTGATTATTCACAAGCACTTTCTAACATCCTCTTCTTTGTTGGTCCCTGTACTTGCTCTGTGTTCCTGTCATTTCAGATAAATACTCACAAAAATGTGTTGAAAGTAAGGATCCATTCATAGAATTTGCTACTTAATGGCTTTGTAAATTCTGAGAAAAGGAACTTAGATTAATGTAGAGAAAAAAATCATGAATTTTAACACTAAAAACTACTTATTTTTATTTACATCAGTGTAACAAATACTCATGAAATCTTTATGTTAGTGTATTCTTGCGTGTTGGCTTATAAGTGTGGTCACCTTCTTGTTGGTTTCATTTACACACTTGTGTCATGCTTCTTGATCTTAGAGATTTTTCTTAGTCTGAAATACCTATTGCTGGCATTTCACAAATCTGAAACATATTGAGGAAACAGCATACATCATTCCAATTTTTCTTTGGATTTGAAGAGTCCCTTATGGTGGACAATCCTCCAATAAAACTATGTCGTTGGGTTCCCCTACATACCAGAAGCTGAAAAAGAGAAGCATGGTGGGTGTTAAATCCCAGAAAGAGGAGTTAAAGACCTAATACAGGAAGCAAGTTATATTTGCGTTATTTAACTTCAGAACAATTCTTTTTGGTAGTACTGGGGTTTGAACTCAGGGCTTGCTAACAAGTGCCCTGCCACTTACGCCCTGCCTCCAGCCCTTTCTGTTCTGGTTATTTTGGAGGTAGGGTCTCACTTTTCAACCAGCCTGGACTGTGATTCTCTTTTTTTAGGCTTACTGCTGTCACTGGGCCGTCACACCCAGCCTATTATCTGTTGAGACAGTGTCTTGTGAACTTTTTGCCTGAACTGTCTCGGTGCCCCAGTCTTTCATATCTGAGTCTCCCAAATGGTGAGGATTACAGGTGTGAGCCACCGGGACCCAGCTTTAACTTCACACAATTTTGTGAGGGAGGAATTATTATCTTCATTTTGTCAATGAAGGAAAAGAATCTCAGAAAAGTTAGGCCAGTTGTCTAAGTAATGGAGTCTGTGTATATTGAAGCTAACTATATCTTCCTGACTTGCTATTCTGTCATGTGCCTTTGTGGTTTTACACACAGCATGAGAAGTCATGGGAAGGATTGCCAAGATGGTGGATTTGTTTCCAATCTCACTTAACACATGGTTCTCTTTATTATGCAACGAGCATGAAATTACCTTCGGCGGATGGTTTGTTGTTACAGTTCTGTAGTGAAGCAAGTTTTCTTAAGAATCTGGACTACACTCTTAGAACTGCTGCTTAGTAGTTGGGTAAGTCATTTAATTATGTGACCTTTAGTTTTTCAAATGCTAAATGAAGATCAATAGCATTGACATATCTCATAAAGACGTAATTTCTGTAAAGTGAGTGAAATAATGAGTGAGGAAAACCTTTGAAAATTCTAATGATTCAAGGTCATTGCTAAGAGAAAAAACACTTTATCAAGAGGTTTCCACATTTACAATGGATGGATGGTATGACTGTGCTGTTTTTCTTAAATTAGTATTTTTTGATAATACTCAGCTCTACTCTTTCACTGTTCTACATTTTCTTTTGCACTCTTGGTGTTTGAACTCATGGGTGTACAATGCCCCCACCTCTTTTTACTTTAGTTTATTTTTCAGATAGGGTCTCTTGTTTTTGCCTGGGCCTCAAACTGTGATTTGTTTTTTCCTCTCATCTAGCTGAGAATTGCAGACATGAGCCACCATGCCTGGCTTCTGCTCTTTATTTTAAGTGAATTGTTCTTCAGTCCTAATCCTCTCTTCACTTTCATCTATTATTTCTCCTTAATTCTTGTGATAGTTTCAGAAAATGGGAGATATAGGAGCTTGTTTTTCTTTTCTTGTCTTCTATACTAGCTATTCCCTTTCTTGTATTAATACTACCAATAGATCTCACATAAGAAAAGAAAGTACTGAGAATGCCCTTCAACAGTGGTCCAATTTTGGGATAGTGTTACAAGTTTCTTGCAAGAAGGTACTTATCTCAGAGACTCTTTGAAATGTGAACCATCTACCATTGCCACTGACCCTCGGTCACCTGGTCAGTCAGACCAATATAAAACTCTCTCTTTCTAGGTTTTGTGTGGAAAAGGAATTCCTGTAGAAGATAAAGGAACTCCTTTTAGTTCTGAAGAGGTGGTTGAAAGTAATTGTTCTTAACAGAGGTAAACTAGGAACTAGACTAGAAATGATAGAAAAAGGGCTTAAAATTGTAAGAGCATTAAAGATTATTTACTAATTCTTTTCTATGGTAAACTATGCATAAAATTAAACTGAAAATAAATAACTTTCAACATAGGAGATTCACCATAATTCATTCAAAGTTTATCTTGTGCTATTGGTAGTCAAATCTAATGTATCTATCTAGCAGAAAGCATTATTAACCACAATTTAAATAATGGACAATCACTGCCCTCTTTCATATGATATGTTCATAAATAAAAGTCATTCTAAAACTAAATCCCAGTCTTCTTTATTCACCCTGCCTAACTAATAATGGAACTTCACATGGATATTGCCTTTTTTGTTAAGTTTCCTAGTAATAAAGATAAAATAAGTAGTGACTTACAGAAATAATAATATGAATTTCAGTTCATTCATTTAACAAATTGTGGGTGAGCGTCAAACAGTGCAAATGTATGGGAAAGGACTGGACCATGTGAAGAACATGAAGCCAACACCAGAGAAACTTGTACTCCAGATACCTGCTCCTCTTGGGTATTGATAATCACCAGATGAGCCCCCATGCCTGAGCAGTTGTTTAAACTTAATGTCCAGGTCATGGTGTTCATAAAAAAGAAGTAACAGCTAGATTGAAAAGGGTCCCGGTTCAATGGACAGCAATTCTTGATTGAACTTAGGAGGAGAGAAGCTTCAATGAGTATCTCGGGTGAACTGAGCCAGAAAATATGCTTCTTCTGATCCCATGGAATCCGACATTTATAGTCAGAAGCCTTGCAAGCTCTTGTTCATGCCACTTATTCTTACCTTCTAAGACTTTAGTTATTCAAATGTCAGTAAACATAAACTTCAGTTTTCTTGTCTTTTGAACATAGCCTTTATTTTCTAAATGTCAGTGCCAGTGGATACAATGATATACGGAATCTATTCCAGTTATGAAATTGACATGGAACCCAATTTTCTATTCTGAGGTTGCCAAGGTCAGAAAACAAAAGTTATGAATTGCTTTTGGTGACTTCCAAGCAAACCTCTCTCATTTTGCCTAAACAATATATTCCTAACCAGATTTCTGAACCATGCTGTAAAAATGGGCTAAGTTTCTTAAAATTATGGAATCTTAGACTTTGAGGCTTATTAAAAATAAATGGCCCATTCTTTCATAATTAACGTTGAAGAAATTAGAGCTCACAGAAGAGATTTACCTTCTTAGTGCCATGTAGCTTTTTTTTTTTTTTGTCATTTCCAGGGCTTGCACTCAGGTCGTCGTGCTTGCTAGGCAGGTGGGCTCTACCAGCTAAGCCACCCCTCTGCTAGCCCTTTTGTGTGTGTGTGTGTGTGTGTGTGTGTGTGTGTGTGTGTGTGTTTGTGTGTATTTCTGAGATAGGGTCTTGCAAACTATTTGCCTGGGCTGTCTTTGAACTTCCATCCTCTTGATCTCTGCCTCCTGAATAACTATGATTACAGGTGTGAACCCCTGGCACCAGGTCTTATGAAGCATTTTGATAAGACTTGGAACAGACAAGTATATAAGAGCATTTAGAGTATATTTTTGAGATATTTTCAAATTCTGTACTCTGTACATTTTTTTCTCGTTCACCTTATTTGGAGGCACAGGAATGATGAAAAACATACACTCCTAGGAATAATACCTTTCATTTTCAGACTCACTATTCAGACATTTATCTCAAAATCATTTTAGCAATTTCCTATAATATCCTTGAGATTTCCTTCCCCAATTCTACCTGGATTTCTAAAGCTTTGTTCCTCAGCTCCTTCAGTCTCTACACAGACTGGATTTTACACTTTGTTTTGAAAATTAAGACTTAGTCCAATTTTATTTTTATTATCCCAAAGTCAATCTAGAATCCAGAATAATGTTGATATATAAATTTTGATGTTTGACTTGAGGACTGTATACCTTATTCATCATTGTAGCATGAGAGCGTCTTGAGACTTTCATGTGGTTGGAAATTCTTCTCATCACAAGTGTGAAAGCTGTGATATGTCACTGTAAGAGAAAAGAGGCACTGTTAATGCTCATTCTTCTTTTGTTGATAAAAACCAATTTCATCAGTTTTATGATCATAACAAAAATACCAGTAATTACATGATGTTTTCTGGCTATGTACTTTTCCTTCCATGTGCAGAGACACTGAGATTCACTTTCTCAAAGAAAGAAGAGGGTATTCACACTTCATGGTTTTCCTGATTATGAAGATGGATACACTATTTCAGATTAAAGGCCCAGAGAAAACAATGATATTTATATACACTCATCTGTGAAGTTTAACTCTCTGAACTTCTCAAAAAGAAGTTTGTTGTGCCTCTGGTCCTTACCAGTGAGTTCAAGCTCCAAGCTACTCACTCAAAGAGAAGGCTGCATTAATGATAGGCATATAAAGAGAAGAACTCAAAACCACCAAGGAGATGAAAAATGTCCAACATGAAAAATGTGTCAGAGGTCACTGAAATTTGGTAATGGCTCTGCATTAGTTGGGATTTCTAACTGGAGGAATAGCCTGGAAATTAATAAGGGAAAATGTGGAATATAAAGACCCTTTGTATGTGAAGAGATGCCAAAGACAGCAAAGAAGAGTTTCAACTAGAGCATTAGATTGAATTTGATCTTCAACCCACCAACACGTGGTGATAAAACAGACACTGAGAAGCAGGGTGGAGGCCCCAGCCGCAGTCCATAAGAACCTCTGGGAAGAGAAGCATCCTCCCTCTGTAGAAAGAAAGACACAAACACAGTCAGTCTTCCCAAAGTGAGATATAAAAAATATTTAAGATAATCTTCTATCCTCATTTATTTGTTCCACTCGCATTGTCTGTATTGAGAAACCCCCAATTTTCAGCATGCATCAGAATCACCTGGAGGGCTTGTTGAGACACAGATTGCTGAGTTGGGCCCCAGAATTAACAAATTAGTAGCATTTGTGTGGAAACAACCCATTTCCAGGGGTGACTGATGCTGCTGGTTTGAGGACCACAGTTTAAGAACCACTAGTGTGATTCATTGTGATTTTAACTCTGATTCAGGACCTCATGAGTTTTCCTTTCTAAGTCACCAAGCTAAAAAGATGCTTTTTTCCCCCCACTTCTTTCTCTGTCTTTCATCCCTTTCCCCATCTCTGTTTTTGTGTGTCTCTCTTAACTTCTATTCAGTATCTCTCTTTCCAAGCTCTTTGTAAATTAGTCAGGTGAACATTATCAATCATGTAGTAGTTTCTTCCTCCTCCCAGTACACACGTTAACAGAAAAGGAAAGTGAGTTCTTCAGAAGAGAAAGAAGTGCTTAGAGTGACCCAGCATATCACAGAAAAGTAGAAACAGTAATCTGTTGCTTTCCCTGAATATGTTCTCTCTCTTACCGTGTTTGTCACCTGTTGGTCCAGTAAGTGATCTATGGAAGAAAAGGAACAGTTGCAAATTTTACCTGTGCATTGGAATACATATGATTCAGATGGATTCATTTTTTTCTTTCTCTCTCTCCCTCTCTCCTTTTTCTCTCTTCCTCTTTTTTCAGGTTCTGAGTCCAGGACTATTTGCTTGGTAAGATTCCAGGGAAAAAAATGAATCTTGAAAGTTGAACACTTCATCTGCTTTTAGAAAGTTCAAATCTAACCAGGCTAAGAGTCTTAGCTTGTTCTGCAGCTGTGCCTGCAGGATTTCCCTTCTTTGTTAGGAGGATAAGGGAGTGACTGAGCAAACTGCCAGTCCTTACTTATGAAAACAAAGTGAGGAAAAAATGAAATGGTAACCACAAACAGAAGTAGGCTGACCAGGGGAAAACATGAGAGAGCCCTATTTTGATGGATGCAATGTCTCACTTTCTCGAAGGTCTAAATCATTCCCACTTTTTCTTTGGCACTGTGGAGCTCACCTCTTTATTTCTAATTCCACTTTTAATCTATATGATGTACACATTTGTTCACTGAAAAGGGGACTGAGAGCCAAACCCTCACACCACTTAGCATGGAGCTGGACACAGAATGTATAGTAATGACTAAGCCACAAGAATTTTTTCCCATCTTGTATCTTTTCCTTCTTCACTTGTAGCTCTCGAATATTCTAATGTCATGGATTTTTATCCCTTTACAAAACCACTAGGTTTTCACACAGGTGTACCTTAGCTGAGCAATCTCGAGCAATACAGCTACTCTGAAACCCAATTCAAGTTGTTCAACATCACACAACTTCTGGAGCTTCAAGGACTCACCAGTTACTTTAATTCTATTATTCAGATTTATTTGGGAATTTTTGGTTCTATTATTGCAACCTACAATATGAGAAATGGATTTGAATGTTGGAAGAACATATTTTGATTAGATGTTATAGTTCCATGCTTCTCTGGAATATTTGTTCTATCTGTGCCATTTGCTTTCTTAAAGATATTAAAGAAAAGGTAACTCTAGTCTCAGCTGTCTTAAGTTCACAAGTGTTAAGAAGCAGAAGAATCATATTCATGCCTTGCAACCTCAATAATTTGATGAACCAGACATCTCACGTGTTAGAAAATATTTTTGGACTTATGGGGACTTTTTACTGTTTTAAAAGGTTGGAAAATTGCCTCTACATTCCTAATTTTGTAGTAATACATATTTATTAAAATGTTTGCAAATTTATCTGTCAATTGTTGTGGTTTTGATAAGTATTTCTCAGAATGTTTCTATAAAGGCTTAGTTCCCAGCGTGGAGGTTTGGGAGGTGCTGTGGACCTTTAAGAGGTGGGCTTTGTGGAATGTCCTTGGCTTCATTGGGAGCATGACCTTGAAGATTTTTGCACTTGGTCTGTGTCTCTGCTACCTGGCTACTGCCATGATGTTACCTCACCTAAGGTCCAATCCATGGATTGAATCAGAACCATGAGCTGAAATAAATTTTTCTTTATATTTCATAAGTGACCTGTGTTAGGCATTTCATTATAGTGATGGAAAGCTAAATAGTGTATGTGTATTCTTCAATATTTAATATGTGTGTTATTAGCAAATGCCTTTTAACCAGTAAAAAGAGAGAAATTATCTAGTAGTTGAGTTACAAATTACTAAATATGACTCATAATTATCACAGTCAATTATGATATTTAATTATAATCAATTATTAACATCAACCAGTAATCATTAATGTTACCTTAACTCATTTTTTGTCAATATGCAATCAAGCATATATAAATAGATGAATATTCTGCTGGTCAAAATACATATATTTTGTATTATTTGTGTTATCTTTTAATATACTTATTAAGTTTACAAATTAATGGGATTCACTGTGTTACTTCCATCCATGCATAAAAATTCATTGATTATATTCATCTACCCTTTTTCAACTCTCAGAACGTCTCCCTGCACCCTTCCCAATCCCTAGAAATCACCCTTCTACTTTCACTGTTACTATTATTATTTGAACAAATGGTTATCCTGTTATCTGTGAGACTAATTAAGAATAATATAATTTTAAAAACTTTATGTTCGCTCATTCCTTCTCCAGGGTGTTTCCTTTATTCAGATTCATGTTTGTTTCTGACCTGTGTCATTTTTCTCTGTCTAAAGAACTTTCAACATTTCTTATGAGGCAATTCTACTGGCAAGATTTTCCATCCATATTTATTTATGTGATTAAGTCTTTCTTCTTTATTTTTAGAAGTTTTCAGCGTACATAAATCTAAGTTGGTGGCTTTTTTCTTTCAATATTTAAAGCTGAATGTCACTCCACTTTTTTCCACCTTGCATGGTTTCTGTAAAAAAGACAGACATAATTCTTTTATTTGCTTCCTGTAGATAAGGTTTCCCATACTCCCCAGTTTCTTTTGTAATTTTTTTCTTTGATTTTCTGTAGTTAGAATATGCGTATGTATGTGTACATATATTTACACACCCTTACATTTGCATTATTGTGTTTGGTGTTCTTTGAACTTTAGGTATCTGACATGAATTTGGGGGAAATTCTCAGTCATTGTTGTTTCAAGTATTTCTTCTCTTTCTAGTATTCCCACAATATGCATTTTGTACTTTAGGAAATTATCTATCAGTTTAGAATATTCTAAATTTTCATTCTTCTTTTTTCTGTGTACTTTTCAGTTTGGGAATTTTCTGTTGAGATTGGCCTAAGCTCAGAGGATCTTTTTCAATCGTGTACTATTAGTCTATCTGGGACATTCTTCATTTGTGTTAGTGTTTTTTAAAAAATTTCTAGTATTTTGGTTCATTGCTAGAATATTGATCTTTCTGTGTATGTTTATAAGATTCAAAAGTAATGGGCACTTGTTAGTAACTAATATTCCCTGTTTCTTTCTCTGTGGAGTAAATCTATTTAAAATAATGCCACTGCTTGAAAAAAAGACTACCCAAAATGGAAAAGTGAGATGTAATTATTCCATGATAAACACATATTTTAAGCATTGCTTGTACTCCCTAAGTATTTGCAATATCAGATGTTAAAAACCCATAACTTAATAAGTGATTGTGAAATAATCACAAATTATTTGTCTAATGAAAATCTTTTGCTTGTTTTTACAGAGATAAACACTAAATATTTCCTGCTTTGTCTGAGATTATATAAGCATTAAATGATTAAAAGTCAAGTATCTTTACCAGACTATACCTTTGATACTCTCCTTCCTGATCTCCCTGACTTCCTACCTCATGAAATTTTGATAATGATGAGGACACCATTTGGATAAAGCCTCTTGAGTCATGTCAACAGAATTCTGGTACAGTATTCAATACTTAACCTTGGAATGTCTGGTAAACATGAGCCCACTGAGAATACAAAATACCCAGGAGTTATTTTATGATTTATAATTTGTTTTTAATTAGGTGTTTTTCTTAAGAGAATAAGGATTCCCATATGCAAAGTTAGAGACTTGTGGATCCTTGGAGACTTATACTGACTCTGTGAATGGGACATGAATTGAGGGCTGGGCAGGTGCAAAGCAAAATACTCCCCCAAAACAAAGACATGTTTATATATTAATTCATTTGCATCAGGGAAAAGTGAATGCTTTATAAACTTGACCCACATTGATTAGAGAGACATTTGTTTTGAATAAGTTCTGATCAAACACTCTTAGGATTGACTAGTTCATGACAAAATTCTCAGTAAACTATATAATTGAGGTTTTTATCAATTCATTATCAATGTTAATATGAAATTACCTGCTGCTTTTCCTCTTCTGGCTTTTCTACTTCTTGTGTTCCAAGAACAACATTCTAGTCTTTCCATAAATGGACCTGCTTCTCCTGGCTACTATCAAGATGGGGACTTCATTATTGGTGGACTCTTTTCCCTCAGAGTGACTGCTGGTGACACCAGAAGTCGATTTGGCTTTGACAATACATTTTATATAACAGAGTTGGTTTATGCGTAAGTGTGAGGCTTCTCTTAAGAGAATCTTCTCATAAGGTGAAGATTTTAAAAGACCTTTACAGTTGATAGTTATTTTCCTGTGTGTAAAGGCTGAGAACCTTTAAAATTTATTCTGCTTAATTTGCTTATTTGGCACTACTTTTTGTGATGCCAGGGTCAATCTAGCAAAATATTTGCTCCTGAAATGTATCTTATTATCTAAAGAAAGAATACATGATATTCTAAATTTTAATGCTTGCCATTTTAAATGTACTTCATTTCCTGACCTTATCTTCTCAGGCTTAAAAATCTACAATTGTAAATTTCGGTGTAAATCAGGTTGTATATTTTTATTTTGGTCACAGAGAGCTTGAAATAATGAAAAAAAAGGAGAGTTTTATAATCAATCAGTTGTTACCTTCTAAAAATATATAACTAAATATTTTTTATACAAACATATAGAAATTATGAATCTGTACCACATTGTGTATTTAGCCTACTGATCAAGAAGAGAACTCCACATGTCATAAGTATTTTACCCAAATAAGAAGGAAAAAGGAGTCAGTAATAGCACACTCACAAATACAACATGGGTGTAAATAAGCATCAATTCTGTAATGTCATTTTTTCCATTTACTAAAATGGAGAATAAGAAAGCAAGGAAGAAAAAAAGAGGGAAGGAAGAATCTCCTGCACAGGCCAAATCCCAATTCATAGTTATTTTTCAGAAGTACACCTCAGGGTCTCATTGAAAAGCACTATTTGACTATAGTGTGGAGGAGTCTGTGTGTGTGTGTGTGTGTGTGTGTGTGTGTGTGTGTGTAGGAGACATAAATAGAGGGAGAGGGTTTAAAAAGAAAAATACATTTTCACCTATTCCCCTCAATATTCTTCATATATAGAAGCTTCTGTACTAATCCAGAAAATGGCAAGAAATTAATCTTCACAATGTGATACAACTTAGAGTTTTGTTTTTCTAACTGCAATTTGAGCAGCTCACAGTTTTACCTTCCAGTTCAAAACAATCACAATGTCATGAAACACTCCTCTTTAGGGATTTCCCACAGTCTTTCTCCCTCTTCCCTCCATGCTGGCGATACTGTGGGCAGTCAGGGAAGAGCAGGCAGGGACTTCAGGATAAAGATCAAGGGACAGTGAGATGGTAGAAGTGTGATGTTTTTAGGCAACACATTCCTCAACATCTTAGCAAAGGGTGGCTTCTTTATTTCTTAGATTATTATATGCATTCTTTGTATGACTTATCTTTTTTAGAATTAAAACTCCAGAAATGATCTTTTCAACTTTGCATTTTAGGGATCTCACTAAACAATATCAGCACCTGTTGGCCATGGTTTTTGCTGTACAAAATTCAACAAGGACCTGAATTTGTTATTCAACATGTCTCTGGGATTCTATCTCTTCAATGTTGACTTCATTGAGATGAAGGCTGTGGAGAGTTCTCTGTCTTTGCTGTCAGGAGAGAGTCCTCCGGTTCCTAACTATAACTGCAGGTTTGAGAAAAGAAACAAGCTGGTGGCTGTGATAGGAGGTATTTCAACAGGAATATCAACCACGATTTCCCAAGTATTAAGTCTCTACAATGTCCCACAGGTAAATAAAGATTCTAGGGTTTGAGGTTAAACACAGTAATTTTGTATGTTAAACATAATAATATAGCAATGAATATCAAGCAAGTCAACTTATGCTTATTTAAAAAGTATGTACTTCTTAACAATATATTGTTTACAAATTCTTTTTCTCTAAAATATAATTTATTCATAATATAAAATTGTGTTTGTATATAAGATTCCCTTTTGGAAGACTTTAAAGTGAAGAAAAATATATAACATAAAAAAATGTTAACCTATAATTTGGGCCTAATGTACTCATCAGGATTCAGTAGTTATCAGAAATAAAAACAAACATTACTTTGTTTCATTTATGAAAATTGCTTATTTTTGTATACCTATTAAATACTGTTTTTCTTCATTCTTTCTTCCTCTTTTCTCCCCTCCCCACCTCCTATAATTTCTTTTTCTCTCTCCTCTTTAAATCACCCCTTCATCTATCCAGTTAGTTAATAAGCACATCTATGTCCAAAGATCATACTTTTGGAACTGCTAAGTGTAGATGTGTATTAAACATTAAATTTTTGATATCTGGTGAGCAGTTGGGTACATGGGTCTAGGGCTTGGGCTGAGTACTAGAGTTGATATATAAATTTCGGCATCATTTAGAAAATGTGTGTTTGAGAGAAAATGGAAATGATCTAGTATGAGCTGTAGGGTACTTTGATATTATGAGCTTGGGAAGATATAGAAACTTCAGTAAAGAAGACTGATAATGAATGTCATATCGCAGAAATGTATTCCTTAATTAAGGAATACTAAAAACTGATTAGGTACATGTTTCAAGGGAAAGCAAATAATCAATTTTTATACCAGTGGTAGATTAAATAAAATGAGTTATGGTAATTGATCATTTTACTGAACAACTTAAGCAATTAGTGACCTATTTTTTAAAAAAAGGAATGGTGGAGGAAATACATGATTGATAAGTTTATGGTTGGAGCATTTAGAGATGTATAGGAATAACAGCTTAGACAACTCAGCTTTCAGTTTTCTGTGAAGAAGGGTAGCAACAAGGGAGTAGCTGCAGGGTGTTAGATAATGACATTTTGGGGAAATATTCTGGCCTTTATCCTAAACAATTTCATTTATGGATAGTTCACTATGTGTACTTTATATATCAGGAAGACATTAGGGACTTTTAGTGAAATTCAGACTTCTTTCTCTAGTGAATTTTAAAATGCTTAGTACATTCATCTTTCATAGTTCACTTGGTTATGTATTTGTGGCTTCAAGAAAAAGTCTAGAGTGTTAATAGAAGATCATTATAGGACATTCTGAATTTGCAAATAATCTTTGAAGATTCATGTTTTCATAACTCAGGAGATGTAAACTTTTATGACTTTGTTTAAAGATATTTTTTAAAAGAATAAATAAAAGATATATGTAATGTCAACAGTGAAAATTAAGTGATGGGTGATCTGCAACAGATTGATATTTAAATGTTATTTGTTCAATTGTTTTATATCTTCCACAATGCATGTAAGTCATAAGATAAATTAAGCCATTTGTGAATAAGCATCATTATTCTGTACAAGCAGTAACTTTGTGTTTTGTTTAGATCAGTTATGGTCCATTTGACCCCAGTCTCAGGGGCAGAGTCCAGCTGCAGTCTCTTTACCAGTTTCCCATGAGCACTGCAGCTCTGTATCAGGGATTCATTCGATTGATGCTTCATTTTGGTTGGGTCTGGATTGGCCTTGTGGTTCCAGATGACATCAGGGGAGAAATGTTCTTCAGGGACATGACCCAGGAAATGGCCAACCACGGACTCTGTGTTGCATTTACAGAAAGGATTCCAGAATTTCCTGCTAAGGATACAGTTAACAGGAAACGTTTTGTGGAAAGATTCACATTGGCCAATGTCAGTGTTGTATTTGGTGACACTTATTCTCTTCTGAGATTTGTATATAACATCTATTGTAATACCCCATTTGGCAATATCTGGGTTACAACTTCTGATTGGGATATAACTACATTACCCTTTGAACAAAGTCAAAGTTATATATATTTTGGTGGAGGATTATCATTCTTTGCTCATGTGGATGAGATTTCTGGTTTTAAAGATTTCCTCAGAAGTGTGCAGTCTGCAAAATATCCTCATGATGTCTTTATCCAGGATGTGTGGTCAATAATGTTTGGATGTCCATATTTACATCAACATGGTCTCAGGGTATTGAGTCAATGTGAACAAAATGGCACCCTGAACACTCGAACTCTGAATGTTTGGGATATGAATACCTCACTTCAGAGTTACAAAGTCTATGCTGCTGTGTACACTGTTGCCCAGGCCATTCGTGAAGAACTGTTGCTCAAAGCAGAAGAAGAATGAGATGACAAAGGTATACATGAGGCTCCTCCTCCGTGGCTGGTAGTAATAACTTATTCTTGTATTTTCAAACCACTTCACAGTTATCTTCAAATTAGAGAAAAGATGTGTTTCTAAGAGAAAAATGCATTTTAGAAGGACCCTCATTCTCACTCTGAAAACCTAATAATTCTATCATAAAACAATCCGTAACATTTGGGGAAATGTTTATCAGATGCTACTTATATTTAAACAATGATATTTAGGCCATATTATGGTAATACATGTGTTTTCTTTGCAATAGTAAAGAAAGGGAAGAGATTAGAATAGTTAACCCAAAAGATTTTCACAAGCATTAATATGGACTATTTGAAGAGACATTTAGGCATATGTGATACAAATATTTCATTTTACAGTTTTTTGTTTTGTTAAATTTGTCCTACAATGGGTAAATAATTTCTTTAATGCCCAACATGGTGGTATAAAACTAATCTCAGCAAGAGAAGGCTGAGGTGGGAGGATCAAAAGTTCAGGTCATCTTGCGCTATATAGAGACCTTGCCTAAATAATGCAACCAACCAAAGAAGTAAAAATAGCTTTTTAAAAAAAGAAACTGGACTCAGTGGGTAGCATGGACTCAGTTCATGTCATTCAACTTTCTATACGTTCTTTTCACTAAATTCATTTATCTCTTGGTCTCTAATCCTTTTTACTAAGCTGTGCAAAATAGAATCAAATCATGTTAATAACAGGTTTACTTTTTCTCTTCTGACTTTTTCTTCAAAATATATTTGAAGATATCAGCTGTTAAAAAATGAGTTTCTGAAGAATTTGAAAAGGTTAATTCTGAAATTAGTTGAATTATTTTCTATCTTTTCACTGTGGTGATTACAAGGATAATAGAAATATTACAGTGTATAGAAGAGTACTTAAAAAGTTTTCTTTTTTTTTGCATACCCTCAGTAATTTAAATATCCCATGTCTTAGCTTTTGCAGTTAAAAACTAGTAATGCACCACAAACCATCCTCTACCCGGCATCTACATTCTAGTTGTCTTCCCAATAGATGATCAATGAAATGGACTTATCCAGAAATAAGTCATTTCAATAAGTTTATCACTATCCCCATGTCATAATCCATACTTCCAGACAAATGGGCAAGTGTGGATAGGTACCCATTTAATTTTTCTCTTTTAAAACAATCACAATCTACTTTGTACTATATGGTCAATATTATTCCTTTTCAGTGCATACAGAGCTTTTCATTAGTTTTAATTTTGGAGTTGCATTTCCCTTGTAGAAAATATATTATTGTCCAATAATGTATTTAACCAACTATTCATCCATTTACCAAATACAGAACATGATTTCACATGCTAATTAGTAAATTTTCTTATGCTAATTTTTGAATTGGTCCAATCTTATGCCCATTTTTCTACTTTTGTCTTTTCCTTTTTCATTTAGAAAAGTTTTTAATATATGTATTGAGAATATTTTCCTCTGTGAGTTGACGTTTCATTATTCTGTTTCCATTAGCAAATGTTAACTTCTATGTAACCCAATTATTTTCTTTCCTTTATGGTTTATGCTTTTTGTCCCATTGAGAAGTCTTTGCTTTTATCAAGGTAGTGAAGATTATTCTCTAGTCTTCTTCTAAAAACTTTATTCCTTTATATTTCACTTTTTGATAGCCATGTATTTGAAATTGATTGCTCTGTGTGAACAGATGGGGGATCAAGCTGGGAGCTGCTGGCTCGTGTGTGTAATCCTAGCTAATTAGGAGGTTGAGATCAGGAGGATCACAGTTTGAGGCCAGCCTGGATCCCATTTCTAAAAAACCAGAGAACACTGGACTGGAGGTGTGGCTTAAATGGTAGAGCACCTATTTTGCAAAGTGATGTCCTAAGTTAAAACTCCATTTCCCTCCCCACCCAAAAAATAGATGGGAGGAATCAAGATAACTTTTTTCACTATGAATAGTCAATTAGCCCAGGGCATTTTATGGAAAAAGGTATACCTCCCTGTATTACCCGCTCTGTATTATCATTTTAAAATTAGGTGCCTAAATTTATAATTCTGTTCTTTACTCTATTCTGCTTTTTTAGTTGTTAGCCTGTAGAAATTTTATGCTGTCATAAGTACTATAATTTTATAATAGAAAATTTTTATTCAGTTTGCTTGCAGCTGATTTATAAATTAATGTTTTATATGTTTGTATTTATTTTATGACTTTATTTTTATTTTTATTTTTTTTCATTTTTCTTTTATTATTCATATGTGCATACAAGGCTTGGTTTATTTCTCCCCCCTGCCCCCACCCCCTCCCTTACCACCCACTCCACCCCCTCCCGCTCCCCCCCTCAATACCCAGTAGAAACTATTTTGCCCTTATCTCTAATTTTGTTGTAGAGAGAGTATAAGCAATAATAGGAAGGAACAAGGGGTTTTGCTGGTTGAGATAAAGATAGCTATACAGGGCATTGACTCACATTGATTTCCTGTGCATGGGTGTTACCTTCTAGGTTAATTCTTTTTGGTCTAACCTTTTCTCTAGTACCTGGTCCCCTTTTCCTATTGGCCTCAGTTGCTTTAAGGTATCTGCTTTAGTTTCTCTGCATTAAGGGCAACAAATGCTAGCTAGTTTTTTAGGTGTCTTACCTATCCTCACCCCTCCCTTGTGTGCTCTCGCTTTTATCATGTGCTCATAGTCCAATCCCCTTGTTGTGTTTGCCCTTGATCTAATGTCCACATATGAGGGAGAACATACGATTTTTGGTCTTTTGAGCCAGGCTAACCTCACTCAGAATGATGTTCTCCAATTCCATCCATTTACCAGCGAATGATAACATTTCGTTCTTCTTCATGGCTGCATAAAATTCCATTGTGTATAGATACCACATTTTCTTAATCCATTTGTCAGTGGTGGGGCATCTTGGCTGTTTCCATAACTTGGCTATTGTGAATAGTGCCGCAATAAACATGGATGTGCAGGTGCCTCTGGAGTAACAGTCTTTTGGGTATATCCCCAAGAGTGGTATTGCTGGATCAAATGGTAGATCGATGTCCAGCTTTTTAAGTAGCCTCCAAATTTTTTTCCAGAGTGGTTGTACTAGTCTACATTCCCACCAACAGTGTAAGAGGGTTCCTTTTTCCCCGCATCCTCGCCAACACCTGTTGTTGGTGGTGTTGCTGATGATGGCTATTCTAACAGGGGTGAGGTGGAATCTTAGTGTGGTTTTAATTTGCATTTCCTTTATTGCTAGAGATGGTGAGCATTTTTTCATGTGTTTTCTGGCCATTTGAATTTCTTCTTTTGAGAAAGTTCTGTTTAGTTCACATGCCCATTTCTTTATTGGTTCATTAGTTTTGGGAGAATTTAATTTTTTAAGTTCCCTATATATTCTGGTTATCAGTCCTTTGTCTGATGTATAATTGGCAAATATTTTCTCCCACTCTGTGGGTGTTCTCTTCAGTTTAGAGACCATTTCTTTTGATGAACAGAAGCTTTTTAGTTTTATGAGGTCCCATTTATCTATGCTATCTCTTAGTTGCTGTGCTGCTGGGGTTTCATTGAGAAAGTTCTTACCTATACCTACTAACTCCAGAGTATTTCCTACTCTTTCTTGTATCAACTTAAGAGTTTGGGGTCTGATATTAAGATCCTTGATCCATTTTCAGTTAATCTTGGTATAGGGTGATATACATGGATCTAGTTTCAGGTTTTTGCAGACTGCTAACCAGTTTTCCCAGCAGTTTTTGTTAAAGAGGCTGCTATTTCTCCATCGTATATTTTTAGCTCCTTTGTCAAAGATAAGTTGCTCATAGTTGTGTGGCTTCATATCTGGATCCTCTATTCTGTTCCACTGGTCTTCATGTCTGTTTTTGTGCCAGTACCATGCTGTTTTTATTGTTATTGCTTTGTAATATAGTTTGAAGTCAGGTATTGTAATACCTCCTGCATTGTTCTTTTGACTGAGTATTGCCTTGGCTATTCGTGGCCTCTTGTTTTTCCATATAAATTTAACAGTAGATTTTTCAATCTCTTTGATGAATGTCATTGGAATTTTGATGGGAATTGCGTTAAACATGTAGATTACTTTGGGGAGTATCGACATTTTTACTATGTTGATTCTACCAATCCATGAGCATGGGAGATCTCTCCACTTTCTATAGTCTTCCTCAATCTCTTTCTTCAGAAGTGTATAGTTTTCCTTGCAGAGGTCTTTCACATCTTTTGTTAGGTTTACACCTAGGTATTTGATTTTTTTTGAGGCTATTGTAAATGGAATTGTTTTCATACATTCTTTTTCCGTTTGCTCATTGTTAGTGTATAGAAATGCTAATGATTTTTCTATGTTGATTTTATATCCTGCTACTTTGCTATAGCTATTGATAATGTCTAGAAGCTTCTGAGTAGAGTTTTTTGGGTCTTTAAGGTATAGGATCATGTCGTCTGCAAATAGGGATATTTTGACAGTTTCTTTACCTGTTTGTATTCCTTTTATTCCTTCTTCTTGCCTAATTGCTCTGGCTAGGAATTCCAGTACTATGTTGAATAGGAGTGGAGATAGTGGGCATCCTTGTCTGGTTCCTGATTTTAGAGGGAATGGTTTTAATTTTTCTCCGTTAAGTATAATGCTGGCTGTAGGTTTGTCATATATAGCTTTTATAATGTTGAGGAACTTTCCTTCTATTCCTAGTTTTCTTAGAGCTTTTATCATGAAATGATGTTGGATCTTATCAAAGGCTTTTTCTGCATCTATTGAGATGATCAAGTGGTTTTTGTCTTTGCTTCTGTTAATGTGGTTTATTACGTTTATTGATTTTCGTATGTTGAACCACCCCTGCATCCCTGGGATGAAGGCTACCTGGTCGTGGTGAATAATCTTTTTGATGTGTTGCTGAATTCGATTTGCCATTATTTTGTTGAGGATTTTTGCATCAATGTTCATTAAGGAAATTGGCCTATAGTTCTCCTTTTTGGAGGTGTCTTTGCCTGGTTTTGGGATAAGTGTAATACTGGCTTCATAAAATGTGTTTGGCAGTTTTCCTTCCCTTTCTATTTCATGGAACAGTTTAAGGAGGGTTGGTATCAGTTCTTCTTTAAAGGTCTGATAGAATTCAGCAGAGAATCCATCAGGTCCTGGACTTTTCTTTTTGGGGAGACTCTTGATTGCTGCTTCAATTTCATTTTGTGTTATAGGTCTATTCAGGTGATTAATTTCCTCTTGGTTCAGTTTTGGATGATCATATGTATCTAGAAATCTGTCCATTTCTTTTAGATTTTCAAATTTATTTGAATATAGGTTCTCAAAGTAGTCTCTGATGATTTCCTGGACTTCCATGGTGTTTGTTGTTATCTCCCCTTTTGCATTCCTGATTCTACTAATTTGGGTTTTTTCTCTCCTCATTTTAGTCAGGTTTGCCAGGGGTCTATCGATCTTGTTTATTTTTTCAAAGAACCAACTTTTTGTTTCATTAATTCTTTGTATGGTTTTTTTGGTTTCTATTTCGTTGATTTCAGCTCTTATTTTTATTATTTCTCTACTTCTATTTGTTTTGGGATTTGCTTGTTCTTGTTTTTCTAGGAGTTTGAGATGTATCATTAGGTCATTGATTTGGGATCTTTCAATCTTTTTAATATATGCACTCATGGCTATAAACTTTCCTCTCAAGACTGCCTTAGCTGTGTCCCATAGGTTCCGCTAGGTTGTGTTTTCATTTTCATTGACTTCCAGGAACATTTTAATTTCCTCTTTTATTGCATCGATGATCCATTCTTCATTAAGTAATGAGTTATTTAGTTTCCAGCTGTTTGCATGTTTTTTGTCTTTACTTTTGTTGTTGAGTTCTACTTTTACTGCATTGTGGTCAGATAGTATGCATGGTATTATTTCTATTTTCTTATATTTGCTGAGGCTTGCTTTGTGCCCTAGGATATGATCTATTTTGGAGAAGGTTCCATGGGCTGCTGAGAAGAATGTATATTGTGTAGAGGTTGGATGAAATGTTCTGTAGACATCTACTAGGTCCACTTGATCTATTGCATATTTTAGATCTTGGATTTCTTTATTGAGTTTTTGTTTGGATGACCTATCTATTGATGATAATGGAGTGTTAAAGTCTCCCACAACCACTGTGTTGGCGTTTATATATGCTTTTAGGTCTTTCAGGGTATGTTTGATGAAATTGGGTGCGTTGACATTGGGTGCGTACAGATTGATGATTATTATTTCCTTTTGGTCTATTTCCCCTTTTATTAGTATGGAATGTCCTTCTTTGTCTCGTTTGATCAATGTAGGTTTGAAGTCTACTTTGTCAGAGATAAGTATTGCTACTCCTGCTTGTTTTCGGGGGCCATTGGCTTGGTAAATCTTCTTCCAGCCTTTCATCCTAAGCATATGCTTATTTCTGTCAGTGAGATGAGTCTCCTCTAAGCAACAAATTGTTGGATCTTCTTTTTTAATCCATTTTGTCAAACGGTGTCTTTTGATGGGTGAATTAAGTCCATTAACATTAAGTGTTAGTACTGATAGGTATGTGGTGATTCCTGCCATTTAGTTATCTTAGTTGTTTGAAGGTTTGATTGTGTGTACCTAACTTGATGTTACTCTCTACTGTCTTGCTTTTTCTTATCCTGTGGTTTGGTGCTGCCTGCCTTTTCATGGTTAAGTTGGGTGTCACTTTCTGTGTGCAGGATCCCTTGCAGAATCTTTTGTAATGGTGGCTTTGTGGTCACATATTGTTTTAGTTTCTGCTTCTCATGGAAGACTTTTATTGCTCCATCTATTTTGAATGATAGCTTTGCTGGGTAGAGTATCCTGGGGTTGAAGTTATTTTCATTCAGTGCCCGGAAGATCTCACCCCACGCTCTTCTTGCTTTTAATGTTTCTGTTGAGAAGTCTGCTGTGATTTTGATGGGTTTACCTTTGTATGTTACTTGTTTTTTCTCTCTTGCAGCCTTCAATATTCTTTCCTTAGTTTCTGAACTTGTTGTTTTAATGATGATATGTCGTGGAGTAGTTCTATTTTGATCTGGTCTGTTTGGTGTCCTGGAGGCCTCTTGCATTTGTATGGGAATATCTTTCTCTAGATTTGGGAAATTTTCCATTATTATTTTGTTGAATATATTACGCATTCCCTTCGCTTGCACCTCTTCTCCTTCTTCGATGCCCATGATTCTCAAGTTTGGTCTTTTGATGGAGTCAGTGAGTTCTTGCATTTTCTTTTCACAGGTCTTGAGTTGTTTAATTAATAGTTCTTCAGTTTTTCCTTTAATTACCATTTCATCTTCAAGTTCTGAGATTCTGTCTTCTGTTTGTTCTATTCTGCTGGATTGGCCTTCCGTTTTGTTTTGCAGTTCTGTTTCATTCTTTTTTCTGAGGTTTTCCATATCCTGGCTGTTTTCTTCTTTATTGTTGTCTATTTTTGTCCTGAGTTCATTTATCCATTTATTCATTGTGTTCTCTCTTTCACTTTGGTGTTTATACAGTGCTTCTATGGTTTCCTTTATTTCTTCTTTTGCTTTTTCAAATTCTCTATTTTTATTGTCTTGGAATTTCTTGAGTGTCTCCTGTACATTTTGGTTGACCCTATCCAGTATCATCTCTATAAAATTCTCATTGAGTACTTGTAGTATGTCTTCTTTTAAATTATTCTTGTAGACTTCATTGGGTCCTTTGGCATAGTTTATCTTCATTTTGTTGGAGTCTGGCTCTGAGTTTCTGTTCTCTTCATTCCCTTCTGGTTCCTGTACTAATTTTTTGCTGTGGGGAAACTGGTTTCCTTGTTTTTTCTGTCTTCCTGTCATTGTCCTTGGTGTTGTTACTGTCCCTGTACTGTGTGTAATTAAGTATTTTCTAGCTTGTAATAATAACAATGGTAATATTGAGAATGGAAGAGTGAGCTGAGATGGAAAGCAAGAAGTTAAAGAAAAGGGGAAAACAAATATACAGACAAGAGGGAGAAAGCAGAACAAGGTATCAGACAAGAGAGTTTCAAAGGTATAAACAGGGAGTGTTAGTGTACTAATCGACAGTAAACTGAACAGACAATAGAGTGACAGAGAGAGGATTGAAAATCAAAGATAAAAAAAATAAAAAATAAGTATATGAAAGTAATATCTATTTATAAAAATGAATTAAAATAAAATGGAAAATAGAAAATTAAAAAAAAAAAACAAAAAACCAAAAAACTTCCAAGTTTATATGCAATGCAATTTCAGTCTTAATAATTTGGATGTCTGTCTCAATCTCCAGTCCTGGAGTTGGTGCCTCAGATGTTGTTCTGTAGTTGTCTCATCAAAGGGGATGCATAAAGTAGAACAAAACTACACTCACACACACACAGAAGATAAAAAAAAAAAAAAAGTCCCACCAAGTGTCCCCAGTTCAAATGCAATACAGTTTCAGTAAGTTTTTCGGCTTGCAGGTGTAATTCGGTTGTTCTCTCATCAAAGGTAGGGAGAAAAAGAAAAAAAAGCGTCTGGAGGCAGTTCTGAGGGTGGTATCTGCAACTGTGGCTTGCCTGCCTGCTGCTCTCTGCCTGTAGCTGGTGGCGTTATTTATGCAGATCTCTGGGGTGAGCTAGCACTCACCTGGTCCCACAGGCTTTGTTTGCTCAGAGTTCTCCTGTGCGGTGGCCTCTGCTATAGGCTTTCCCCTTTGCAAGCACTGGGAAAGGTGCCACTGCCCCGCGTTGTCAGGCCTGGTCCGCGTCTTCCCAAGCCGTATGGGCGCCGGCCCCGGGCGGCCCCCGGGGTCCTCCTCGGTTCTCCGTTTAACGTGAGGTGGAGATTCTCTGCGCCGGCTGGAGATGTGGAGGGGTCGAAGTTATGCCTTTTCTCGGTGATTATGCCTGCAAAGTGTGTCTCCAGCGTCTCTCCAAGATTTCACTATAGGAGGCTCGCTTTCTGCTTCCTCCCTCTAGCCGCCATCTGGGAGACCTCTTCTGTCACTCTTTCCTCATAGTTTCTGAAAGTCCAGTCATGACTTTATTTTTAACATTCATTTTGTATTTATTTCATATTTATAATCTACAAATGTTATGTATGTAATTATATAACCTGAAAATAAAAGTTTTTATTTATTTCTAGTCTTATGATTATATTTCCTTTTTGCCATACTAAACAAGAAACCCCTTTGATAAATTTGGATAAAAGTAATGCTCGCTGGCATACATACTTGTTCACAAACTTAAGAAAAACAAATTCATACTTTTATTAATTGTATGAATTGTTCTGTAATTTGTGGATGCTGTTTACTAGAGAAACAAAACTCCAAATTTTCTAAGAATTTAAAAATATTAAGGTTCACTTTTGACAAACTTTTTTTACATCAATGAAGACAATCATAATAATGGATGATTTTTATATAAAGTTTTCTAATAATACAGTGAATTACATTAATCAGTTAATTTAAAACATGATACTATGCATGCATTCCTGAATAATCATGAACATGATACACTGATTTTCTTATGTTGTACTTGATTTCCATGTATGTTATTGAGAAAAATTAGTCTGCAATTTTCTCTGTATCCAGCTTTAATGAAGTATAATTGACAAAAATTGTACATAATTCAAGGTATAAAACGTATTTTAATATTTGTATGTATTGTGAAATGGTTACCCAACTATGCTAAATAACATATCCCTCACTTCACAGTTACCTTTGTGTGTGTGTGTGTGTGTGTGTCTGTGTGTGTGTGTGTGTGTGTGTGTGTGTGTGTGTGTGTGTGTGTGGTGAGAGTACTTAAGACTTACTCAGCAACCTCTGGTACATAATATGAAATTACTAACTATAGTCACTGTGTTGTGCAACAGGTCTTTAGTGCTCATTCATCGTATAAATGCAAATGGGTTGCCTATGACCAACATCCCACCACCTCCTGCCCCAGAAATGGCAGGATTTTCTTTTTTGTTTGTTTGTTTATTTAATTTGCAGCCCTAGGGAATGAACTCAGAGCCTTGCATTTTATGAACAAGTGTTCTACCATTTTTTCAGTTTCTAAGGAAATTATCACTGAGGTTTAAACTCATGGCTTTTCCCTTGCTATGCAGGTGTTGTAATACTTGAGCCACACCTTTAGATGAAATTGGAATTTTGATAGGATTTGTATTGAATGTTTGCAGCATTTTGGATAATATGTGCATTTTAGCAATATTAATTCTTCCGATTCATGAATAAGGGATATACTTACTTCTATTGTTTCTTCAATTTCTTTTATCAATATCTTATGGCTTTCACTTGGTTTTAACTCCTTAGTCAAATTTATTTATAAGAATCTTAGTTTTTGATGCTATTATAAAAGGAGATTGCTTTCTTTCTCTATGTTGGATAGTTTGTTGTTAATTCATAGAAGCAAAACTAATTTTTGTATGTTGACTTGGTGTCCTGAAACTTTACTGAACATGTTTATTAGGTCTAACATGCTTTTGCTGGAGTCTAGGGTTTTCTCTATATAAGAGCATTCCCATAACGTTATATTTCTTAGTAATACTGTAACTATTTTTCTTCATGCAAGCCATTCTATTATGTTTCCACAACAACAAAATTGCCTAATGTCATGTTTTTCGGGATGCAAAACTACAGCTAAGCAACATCAAATTACTTTCCATTTATAGTAGTCATTGATAGGGAAGGACTTATCATTTTGTTATTTCTTTCTTACTGCTTTATTTTTTTCCTTTTTTTCTCTTTCAGTCTTCATTTGTGATTTTCTCAAGTGGTATGATTTAATTCCTTTCTCTATTTTGTGTATCTACTATTGGTTTTTGTTTTGCAGCAAAAACCTTTGCAATAATCCTGAGACATACATAAAACATCTTAAAATTATAACAGTCTATTTTAAGCTGATAAATACTTAACTTCAATCATATACAAAAAACTGTTATTTATTTCATTTTATATTTTTATGTTGTAATTTATATCTTTTATGTTGTGGCTCCATTAACAAGTTACTATAAGTATACTTAGTTTTTTCTCCTTTTATTTTACCATTTTTACATTTACTTGCATGTGTATACATTGTTTGTACCACCTCCCCCATCCCCCAAACCCTCCTCCCCCACATCCAGGCAGAACCTGTTCCACCTTCTTCTCTGATTTTCTTGAAGAGAAAACATAAGAGATAATAAGGAAAACATATCATATCATTTTTGCTAGCTTGAGATTCCCCCATCCCCCCAAACCCTCCTCCTCCACATCCAGGCAGAACCTGTTCCACCCTCTTCTCTGATTTTGTTGAAGAGAAAACATGAGAGATAATAAGGAAAACATATCATATCATTTTTGCTAGCTTGAGATAAAGATATTTATGCAGAGAGATTCTTAGCATTCCTTCCATGCATTTGTGTATTGCAATCCATAATGACTCATCTCTACCAGACCTCCTCTACTTCCTGGTCCCCTTTCCATAGTGGCCCCTGCTAGTTTAAGATTGCTATATTCACTCCTCTGGAATGGGCACATCAACCACATTCAAGGTTTAGGTTTCCTTCCCTTTCCCTATTCCTCCCATGTGTGTTCTCCCCTCAATGTGTAATCCAGGTCCAATAATATTACTGCATTTTTGGGTCTATAACCCACATATTTGTTTTAAATATTTTTGTCTTTTAACCATTACTCTGTCACTAAGACTGATTTACTAATCACAAATACTGTATTCTAGTATACTGAATTTGACTATAGACTCATCAATGGGTTTTACATTTTCCTATGTTTCATTTTAATACTTAGCATCCTTTCATTTCAGTGTGAAGAACTCCCTTTAGCAATTCTTGCAAGCTGGGTGGCCTTCCTCTTTACAAATTATAATTTGAAAAATTATCATTGCAGATACTTATAAGATAGACAATGATGTTAGGATTTATGAATACAATGTGAAACAATTAAATCAAGATAATTAAGTTAGCCACCACTTCAAATATCTATCTTTTTTTGTGGTAAGAACAAATTTGTTTTCTTAGTCATTTTGAAATGCACAATACATTATCATTTACTGTCCTACCTTGAGTAATAGAACTCTAAAAGAAATGGTTCTCTCCTTGTCTGCCACACTTTGTACCCTTTGACCACTATCTCCCAATTCTCCCCATCCCTCAACCTTTGATGGCTATCTCCACCTTAAATTTAATCTTTGTAGATTTCAATTGTGGGTGAAACTATGTGGTGTTTATCTTTCTGTGACTGGCTTATTTTATGCAGTGTAATGTTCTCCAGTTCCATCCATGTTGTTGCTAATGACGGAATTTCCCTTTGTGAGGCTTTAGTTAATAGTATAGTGTAGTATACTACAGCATATTTACCACATATTATTTTTCCATTGGCTATAGTCAGACTTTGTGTCACTGTGACAAATTGCCTGACATAAAAAAAGGAGGAAAGATTTATTTTAGCTACTTGTTTTACAGGTTTCAACTCATCACACCTGGATCCACTGACTCAGGGCCTGTGGCAGGCAGAACATCATGGCAGCAGGAGCATGTCAGAGGTGCTCACCTCATGGTAGACAGGAAGCAGAGAATAGAAGTACGGGAAGGGACCAGGGCAAGAATATGCCACCAGTGACCTACTTCCCCCAAGTCGGCCCCACCTCCTGCTTTCTACCACCCCCAATATTGATCACATTGTGCAGTCATCCAGGGATTAATACATTGATTAGATCAGAGCCCTTAGGATCCAATCACTCCTTAAAAGCCCATCATTGGCAACCACGCCCCAGTACATGAGCCTCTAGAGAACATATCAAGTTTAATCATGACACTTTGAATGTGTTCTTCAGAGTTCTTGTGTTGGAAGGCTGATCCCCAGTGCAACAGTGTTGAGAGGTGGCAATTCAGGAGGGCTCTGACCACATTTGTGGATTAATGCCTTCACTGTGGGAGTGGATCCATTATCAGGGTAAGGGCGTCATTGTACACTATGAGCTTGGCCCTTTTCCCTCGTTCTCACTTGTGCTCTATCACATGCAATGCTTCTGCTGTATTACAAATTAGCAAGAAGACCCTTACCAGTGCACTGCCCTTGATCTTAGACTTTCAGCCTGTAGAACTCTGAGCCGAGTAAACTCTTAATGTTTATAAATTACCCAGTGTGTGGTGTTCTGTTATAGCAACAGAAAATGGACCAAGACACCATTGATCTGTGGCTAGACACTTAGGTTGATTAAATGATGTGGTTACAAAGAGTTGCCATAAACATGAGGACACATATATTTCCTTAACATAATGATTTCAAATAGTTTGGATAAATACCCAGATGTGGAATTGCTGGATTAAAAAGCCTTTTTACTTTTGCTTTTTGGAGGAATGCTCACTTCTGGTTGGACTCATTTACACTTCCACCAACTGTGTACAGGGGCTGCCTTTTCTTACATATTTGCTATACTTTTGGCAATGTAGCCATTATGACAGGTGAGGGATGTTTCATTGTATATCTCAGCTTTCATTTGTCTAAGAATGTCCTTATCTGTCTTTTATTTCAAAAATACAGTGTTGTTAAGTATAGTATTCTTTATTAGTCATCTTTTACTTTCAGCACTTCTAACATCCCATCCCACTCATGCCTTGCACGTTTCTGCAAAGAAATCTGCTGATAGTCTTATGCAGCATTCTCTAGTGACTACTTGCTTTTTTCTTGTTGCTTTCAAAATTCTTTCTCATTGGTTTTTGACTATTTGATTATAATGCATCTCAGTGAAGTCCTTTTTGAGATAAGTGGTTTTTAGAATAGTTTGCATTCATGTATCTGGATGTCCATTTTTCTCCTCAGAAAGGAAAGATTTCAGTTATTATCTAATTAAATACTTTTTTGCTCATTTCTTTCTCTCTTTTTCCTGAATTCCCCATTAACTCATAAATTAGTTCTCCTCATGGTTCCATAATTAATTGTGTAGCTTTTCTTCATTGTTTTTCATTTTTTTCTCTTGGCATGGAGAAATCTTCCACGGGCTAGTGGTTCAGTGTGTCAAAGTTTCAACTCTCCCTAGTGCTTTACCTCCGCTAAGCATGTCTCCAGTGTCTCAGCCGGGTCCCTGACTCATGGACCTCACTCAGTCTGCTTCTGTGTCCCAGTCGCCATTTTGGATTCCTGTAAATTCCGTTTTTTTATACAGGTTTTTTGTTTTCTTTTTTTTGCAAAGGGGTGGAGGGGGAATCAGTCTTTCGGGGGGGTTGTGCTTGTTTATCCCGGGGTGGCTGAGGCATACTGCATGATGCTTGGGGCTCACCTGTTTGGTCTGCAGAAGGTCTCCCAAGCATGTTTAGAGCTGGTGGCCAGCAGGTGGTGGGCAGAGGTGGATGGGCCCACCTGTTCTTTCAGTGTATCCTGTCATGGAGAAGCCTTCCATGGGATAGGGGTTCAGGGTCACCAACTTGTTCTTGCATATTGCTATTTTTCCTTTTGAGCTCTTGGCTGTAACAGTTTTAAATTTCCTAGTCTGATAATTTCAAATTTTCTACCTTATCTAAGTCTGATTTTGTTGTTTGCTTTCCTCCTTAGATTGTGCTTTTTTTTTCTTGCCTGGTATATAAATCTTTTATAAATTAGGCAGGACGTATTTACTGTGCCCTTGAAATGAGGGCTTATTTTCATCTGATTGGCAGTTAAACTGTGTGCATTGTTCCCTTTAACTGTAGGAGTCTGAGAGTTGATTTTTCCTCTTGTCTTTGACTTTTGTCTCCCATGTCATCTTTGGATTCCCTAGAAACTCTTTAAATAGTCTGAACCTTACAGATCTTTAGTGTTAATCCTCTCATTTTACATAGGGACCCCATTGGTGTGGAAAAAGTGGATGAGGGGAAGTGTTTCTTGAATTTAAGATTAGGTTTCAGTCTTCCACTTTGCTGGAGCCTCTGGGCTATGACCTTAATAATGCCTCTTAAATTTTTTTCTTCCTATGCCTGAGACTAGAAGGCTGGAAAGAATTTGAGTCTGCTATGTATTTCCCTTCCCTTTCCCCAGGATGAATGGGAACTAGTGACATTGTTTCCCTTCAGTCCTTGTGGAGACAGAATGCTCTGGGCTTGTTCAAAAAGTAACTTTTTCTCCCCTTATGGAAGTAAGAGGGTTTGCTCTCATCTTCCTTCTGAGAACCTGGTAAAACTTACACAAGTAATTTTCTCTCAAAGTAGTGCATGCTCTTTCCAACACTTCACCAACTGTGGGTTAAGCTTTTCTACCAGTTCCCGGCTACTGCATCTTCTACCCCCTGTAAACTGTGTTTTCTGTATTTGTCCATCTCTCTCTTGTCTCCAGGACAGCATTTCTCCTGTGACCTCGTTTTTCCAAAGCTGATTTTAAGTTGTTTAGCTTTTTCCTGTTGTTGGGGTGGAAAGAGAACTGCAAGCTTTACACATATTGGAGAGGAAACTGGAAGTCTACTATTGATTTTTATATTCAAGCTCTGTCATTTTTTGCGTACCCTCATTTTCTTCATTTTTTCCTAAAAATCTTTAATTGTTCTCCTGAGTATCAGTAGTATATGTAATAGATGCAAACAATTTTTAGTTTTTAGCAAGACAAATCATGAATACATCCCCTAAGATATTTCAATATTTATACATCAGCTAAAGTTTACTTTTTAAAAATGTCTGTATCTTCCTGAAATTATATAGATTTTCCCGAATAATCTATAACTCTATTTTTGCCTATCTAATAATATGTAACTTTCAGTATATAATATTTATTTGTATGGATTTTAATTTCAATAGACATTTTTCTTGATAGTTTTAGACTCCTTATTGTGAAATGTGTATGCATGTTTTCACATAAATCCTCTGTAGAATGAGGTATCATAAAATTAAGAATGAAAGAATAACTGTAATAAATAAAGGGGTAATCAAGAAATCTATCTCATGCTACCTTCCAATCTCCTTTCTAAATGAAAATTCTTGACAAATTTGACATGGTATGCAAAAAAATTAATGATCCTCAAAATGATAGGGATAATATTTTATTTTCCTCCCAATACATGTCAAATTTAAAAATGAAAAGAGGCTTCTATGAAAATATCTCCAATTAATTGTATTAAATAGATAAATTGAACAAAAATGCATGTTCAAATGTATTTATGTTATTTAAAAAAATTGTTTATGTTTGAGTTAGCATAAATTAATAATATAAGGGGATTTCCTTGTGATAATTCCATACATGCATACATCCATACAGTGCTCTTTGAACAAGTTCACCTGCTCCTTTGTATTTCCGTCATTCCTCCACAATGATCAGGGGTTTTTGGGTTTAATTATGCTGTCTTTCTCTCTCTCCCTCCCCCTACATATATCTATATATAATATTATATTATATAAAATTTAAAATATTGTTTATTGGCCTTAATATTACTTAAATGATTTTACTTTATGTTTGTGAAAGCACAAACATAAATGCTATTACTCATTGACTTTAAAACCTCTCCAAATTTCCAGACTTTTTAACATTTAATTTAATTTTATTATTCATTTATTCATGTGTGCATTCATTGTTTGTGCCAGTTCTCCCCCCATAACCCCTTCCTTCCCTCTTCATCCCACCCCGCTCGCTTTCAGGCAGAACTTGTTGTGCCCTTTCTCCAATTTTGTTGTAGAGAAGACATAAGCAATAATAAGAAACATAGCGTTTTTGCTACTTTGAGATAAGGACAGTTATACAGAGAGATTCCTAGCATTGCTTCCATGCACAAGACTATTACATCCCAAATTGATTCACTTCTACCAGACCTCTTCATTACTTCCTGGTCACCTTCCCACAGTGACTTCTGTTATTTTAAGGTTACTTTATTAGCTCCTCTAAAGTGGGGACATCAAACACTTTCAAGTTTTTGGTTTCCTACCTTTCCCTATTTTACCTGTGTGACTCTCCTGTTAGCGTGTGACAAATGTCCAATAATATTACTGCATTTGTTTTAGGTCTAAAATTCACACATGAAGGAGAACAAACCATTTTTGGCCTTCTAAGGCTGGCTAACTTTGCTTAAGATCTTGTTCTCCTGTTAGATCCATTTACTTGAGAATGATAAGATTTCATTCTTCTTTATAACTGAGTAGTATTCCATTGTTTGTAAATACCACATTTTCTAAATCCATTCGTCAATAGTGGGGCATCTTGGCTGTTTCCATAACTTGGCTATTTGAATAGTGCTGCAGTAAACATGGGTGTGCAGGTGACTCTGGAGTAACCTGTGTCACATTCTTTGGGTACATCCCCAGGAGTGGGATTGCTGGATCATATGGCAGATCTACGTTTAATTTATTAAGAAGTCTCCAAATTTTTTTCCAGAGTGGTTGCAGCAGTTTGCATTCCCACCAGCAGTGTACGAGGGTTCCTTTTTCCCTATATCCTCACCAACACCTGTTGGTGGTGGTGTTTTTGATGATGGTTATTCTAACAGGGGTGAGGTGGAATTTTACTCTGCTTTTGATTTGTGTTTCCTTTATGGCTAGAGATGGTGAACATTTTTTCATGTGTTTGTTTGTTCATTTGGATTTCTTCTTTTGAAAAAGTTCTGTTTAGTTCAGTGTTCCATTTCTTTATTGGTTCACTCATTTTGGGGGTGTTTAGTTTTTTGAGCTCCCTGTATATTCTGGTTATCAGTCTTTTGTCTAGTGAACAGCTAGCATATATTTCTCCTATTCTGTGGGTGGTCTCTTCAATTTAGATACCATTTCTTTTGTTGTGCAGCTTTTTAATTTCATGTAGTTCTATTCGTCCATCCTTTCTGTTAACTGCTGAGCTGCTGGGGTTCTACTGAGGAAGTCCTTGCTTATATCTATTGATTCCAGAGTATTCCCTGATCTTTTCTACATTAGCTTCAGAGTTTTGAGCCTGATATTAAGGTCCTTGATCCATTTTGAGATGTTACTGGTACAGGTGACAGACATGGATCTGGTTTTAGTTTTCTGCAGTCATATAACCACTTTTCCCAGCAACACTTGTTGAATAGGCTGTGTATTTTCCATTGTATGTTTTGGTACCTTTATCAAAACTAGGGTGGGCATAGCTGTGTGGATACATGTAAGGGTCCTCTATTCTGTTCCATTGGTCTTCATATCTGTTTTTGTGTCTGTACCATTCTGTTTTCATTGCTATTGCTTGGTAATATATTTTGAAGTCAGTTATTGTGATACCTCTAGCATTGTTTTTTTTGCTGGGTATTGCCTTGGCAAATGAATACATGGGCTTTTGTTTTTCCAAATGAAGGTTAGGGTAGATTATTCAATCTCTGTGATGAATGTCCCTAAGATTTTCATGGGAATTACATTTAACATGTAGATTGCTTTTGTTAGTATATCCATTTTTACTATGTTGATTCTACCAATCCATGAGCATGGAAGATCTTTCCACCTTCTGTAGTCTTTTTCAATGTCTTTCTTCAGCGGTTTGTAGTTCTCTTTATAGAGGTCATTCCTAGATATTTGATTTTTCCTAAGCTACTGTAAATTGGATTGCTTTCAAATATTCTTTCTAATTTGTTCGCTGTTGTACATAAAAGCTAATGAATTTTGTAAGTTGATTGGGTTTTTGATGTATAGGATCATGTTGTCTGAAAATAGGGATAATTTGTTGGTTTCAGTTTTTCTCCATTAGGTATGATGTTGGCTAGAGGTTTGCCATATATAACCTTTATAATGTTGAGGTACATTCCTTCTACTTCTAGTTTTCTTACAGTTTTTATCAAGAAGTGGTGTTGCGTCTTATCAAAGGCTTTTTCTACATCTATTAAGATGATCAAGTGTTTTTTGTCTTTGTTTCTATTAATGTGCTGATTACATTTATAGATTTGTGTTTGTTGAACAATCCCTGCATCCCTGGGATGAACTTGACTTGGTCGTGGTGAATGATCTTTCTGATATGCAGTTGGATTCAGTTTGCATTATTTTATTGGGCATTTTTACATCCACGATCATTAGCAGATTGGCCTATAGTTCTTCTTTTAGGAGGTTTCTTTACCTGGATTGGGGCTGAGTGTAACACTGGCTTCATAGAAGAGTTAGGCGGTATTCCTTCCCTTTCTATTTCATGGAGAAGTTTAAGGAAAGTTAGAATGAGTTCTTTAAAGGCCTGACAGAATTCAGCAGCGAATCCATCAGGTCCTGGACTTTTCTTTTTTTGGGAGCTTCTTTTGCTGCATCTATTTCATTTCATGTCATAGATCTATTTAGGTGGTTAATATCCTCTTGGTTCAATTTTAGTCAGTCATAAGTATCTAGAAATTTGTCCATTTCTTCAGATTTTCAAAGTTTTTGGACTATAGGATCTCAAAGTAGTCTCTGATGATTCCCAGGATTTCCATGGTGTTTGTCTTTATCTCCCCTTTTGCATTTCTGAGTTTACTATTTGGATTTTTTTCCCCTCATCATTTTAGTCAGATTTGCCATGGGTCTGTCAATCTTGTTAATTTTTTGAAAGAATCAAATTTTTTTCATAGATTTTTTGTATGGTTCTTTCGGTCTCTATTTCACTAATTTTGGCCATTATTTTTTTCATTTATTCATATGTGCATACGTTATTTGGATCATTTCTCCCACCTACCCCCAGCCCCCTGCCTCTCCATGTACAAATGTGTTATTCTAAATTGATTCTTCTCGAACTTACCTTTTATCTAGTTCCTGATCCCCTTCTCCTATTGGCCTCTGTAGCTTTAAAGTTTCTGCATTAGTTAAATTGCATTTAGGACATCAAATACTGTCATGTATTTGGGGTTTCTTACCTATCCTCATATCTCTCTCATGTACTCTTGCCTTATCATGTGACCAAAGTCCAATCACCTTGCTGTATTTGCACTTGACCTAAAGTATGCATAGGAAGGAGAACATACAATTATTTGCCTTCTGAACCTGGCTAATCTCCCTCAGAATGATGTTCTCTAGTTCCATCCATTTACTTGCAAATGATTAGATTTCATTCTTCTTCATGGCTGAGTAGAATTCCATTGTGTATAAATACCATATTTTCGTAATCCATTCATCAGTAGTGGGGAATCTTGGCTGTTTCCATGACTTGGCTATTGTGAATAGTGCTGCAATAAACATTGGTGTGCAGGTGACTCTGGAGTAACCTGAATTGCATTCCTTTGGGTATATCCCCTGGAGTGGGATTGCTGGATCATATGACAGATCTATGTTTAGATTTTAAAGAAGCCTCCAAATTTTTTTCCAGAGTCATTGTACTAGTTTGCATTCCCACCAGCAGTGTATGAGGGTTCCTTTTTCCACACATCCTCACCAATACCTGTTGGTGGTGGTGCTTCTAATGATGGCTATTCTAACAGGGGTGAGGGGGAATCTTAGTGTGGTTTTAATTTGCATTTCCTTTATGTCTAGAGATGGTGAGCATTTTTTTCATGTGTTTTTTGGCCATTTGAATTTCTTCTTTTGAGAAAGTTCTGTTTAGTTCATTTGCCCATTTCTTTATTGATTCATTAATTTTGGGAGAGTTTAGTTTTCTGAGTTCCCTATATATTCTAGTTATCAGTTCTTTGTCTGATGTGTATCTGGCAAATATTTTCTCCCACTCTGTGGGTGTTCTCTTCAGTTTAGAGACCATTTCTTTTGTTGTGCAGAAGCTTTTTAGTTTTATGAAGTCCCATTTGTCATAGTTTCTCTTAGTTTCTGAGCTCCTGAGGTTCTACTGAGGAAGTCCTTGCCTATACCTATTACTTTCAAAGTGTTTACTACTCTTTCTTGTACCAACTTTAGAGTTTGTGGACTTATATTAAGGTACTTGATCCATTTTGACTTGATACTAGTACAGGGTGATAAACATGGATCTAGTTTCAGCTTTTTGCAGATGGCTAACCACTTTTCCCAACAACTTTTGTTGAAGAGGCTGTCTTTAGGCTCCTGAGAAGAATCTATATTGTGTAGATGTTGGATGAAATATTACTGGTCTAGAGAAAGTTATGCCCATTCAGGTACAGGAAGCCTCCAGGACACAAACAGACTTGACCAAAATAGAACGTTGCCATGACATATTATCATTAAAACAGCAAGCACGAGAATAGAGAAAGAATAGTGAAGGCTATAAGAGAGGAAAAACAAATAAGATATAAAGGTAATCCTATAAAACTCAGTAGATTTGACAATGGAACCCTTAAAAGCAAGAAGGGCATGGAGTGAGGTATACTAGGCACTGAGTGAAAATAATTACAGACCTAGGCAGATTTTCTGATATTATTTTATTGAATATATTATGAAACCCTTTTGCTTGGACCTCTTCTCCTCCTTCAGTGCCCATGTTTCTCAGGTTTGGTCATTTGATGGAGTCAGTGAATTCTTGCATATTCCTTTCTCAAGTTTTGAGTTAACTAACAGTTCTTCAGTTTTTCCTTTAATTTCTATTTTGTCTTTGAGTCCTGAGATTTTGTCTTCCACTCATTCTAGTCTAAAGTATCTCAAACTCTTGACTGGAGGGTAACAGTAGAACAGGGTTGTATCTAATGTGTTTTCACACTATGTAAGAATACATCAGTAAGTAGGGAATTCACCTATGACAGATATTTGGTCTATTTCTATTTTTTACACAATTGCAAACAATATTTCTTGTATTCTTTTACAAATCTGCTAGTATATACACGAACACATTCTTTGGAAGCACAACTTCTAGGCACTTTCTGCATCAAAGGGAATTTATTTGTCAGGAAATGCTAAATTATTTTTTAAATTATATGTACTAATTTTAACTTTCAACACTATGTCTAAAAGTTCTCATTACTCATCCATATTGTGCCAAACACTTGGTTATTGTCAGACTTTCAATTTTGTGTCTTAGAGATTATGAAATGATGTTTCATTTTGTTTTAATTACAATTACATGGATAGTAATGAGACTGCCATTTTATCTTTGAAATTCTGGAATTTCACAATGATATTAACCATAGGTTTCTTTTTTTTCCTGGCTAGGAAATTTTGGTCTTCCAAATATGTAGATTAACTTTTCATTATGTTAGGAAACTTTTCTGGTATCATTTCTCAGAATTTTTTCAATCTCTTCTTTGTGATGCAATAATACATATTATTATTCCATCCTCAAAGTCTCTTAAATTTCATTTTAGGTTTTTCACAGGAGGGAAAACTGTATGATTATCTCCATAAATAACTTCAGCATTGAAGCTCCTTGATAAAATTTGATATACATTCCCTCTATACACCCCTAATCAGAGCACCCGGTAAAATAAGAACTGGTCATCCCTAAAGTCAGCATCTAACTTAATGGGAAACAGGGAAACTTCACCTTAAGGTTCCTAGCCTATGGAAAGCTTCCCCAAAACACATTACACTGAGAAAATTTGGAGGCTGCTACTACCGCAGCAGCCTCCACAACCAGCTCCAAACCTATCTGCAAGAAATATGACAGACCAAATAGTTGAGAGCCACGTGTCACACAGAATTTCCCCAGCCACCCCTGGGATAAACCAGCATAGCCACTGGGCAGACAGACCCCTGCCCTAAAAATCTGAATAACAAACAGCAAACTGTAATTTAGCACAACAGCAGAGGGGGGCTGGAAAGCTGAAAGTGCACCAGAGAGTGGGGGAGGTGCTTGGAGCTAATCTCTGTGCTATCAGTAAACAAACACTGGAAAGGCAGGAAGGCAGAGGGCTGGTGGGTGATAAGTAACTCCCCAAAGCAGAGCAGGTAGTGGATCACAGAGCTCATCTCCTGACGCAGTGAGCAGCACCCAAAGAAACTGCCACACAAAACTGAAAAACAAACAGAAAAACTGTCATAAAATACTGACTGTGGGGGGATCAGTACAACACTGAACTCGCCCCATGGAAATGGAGTGGGGCAAAAAATAAACCTTCATCATGGAATCCCAGTAAACAACCCCAGCAAAAAGCCACCTCCGAAGCAGTACTCACAAGCCAATCACCTGGTGTGACAACATCAGAACTTCTGCTTATATGCCAATACCAGGACTGGATGCTGGAGGAGTAACTCAGAACTTAAACTAAGACTGAAACTCTATTCTTCCTGCACTTGTTGTTTTTCTTTTTTCTTTTCTTTTGTTTGTTTTAGTTTTTTTGTTTGTTCATTTTTTTCACATTGTTTTTTTGTTTGCTTTGTTATTGTGGATTTTCTATTTTTATTTCTATTCCTATTACCTTTTCTCTTTCTACACTGTCAACTTTATCATCATCATCTTCTCATCCCTACTCTCAACCTCTGCAGTTTCCCTCTTTCTCCTGTGCTAAAATCCATTGCTCTCCCCTCCAACAACTTGTTCTGTTCCTTTTCACACATTCTCTCTTCCTGCACCCTCCTTCCCCTCCCATTCTCCCCAAACATGTCACCACACTACCCCTTACTCCTACACACTCATGAACCACGGACCAACCTACTATACCAACTTTACACAACCCCAAACCCCTGCAATACCTGACACAAGCACCCTCTACTACAACAGAAATATACCCAAACACACATAAAGAACATAATAACTAGCAGCCCCCACACTGCTTCCATCACTCACCTTCCCCACTTCCCTCCTTCTTTAGTGCCACCTTAACCAATTCCCCAAATTTCTATAACTAGCCTTACAAACATTAACTGCCCAACTCCCACTGCTTATAGATATTACCACCAAGGGGTCTTCTATATATCATATGAACTACTGGTCAGTTATTAAACCTGAGAATTAGTTATTACTAAATTATATCCAGACCAGGGACAGAAATGGCACATAAACTTAGCTAAAAGCCCAAGACAGTCACAAAACAAAAATTAAATCAAGGGAAAGAAAACAGGTGACTAAAACCGCCAAGCAGCCTATCAAAAACGTAGTTGCACAGTACTAAGTGGAGCAATGGAAAGAAGAAGTAGGGATGGAAACCACTGTCCCCCAACAAAATAATTTAATACAGGTTTCAGTAGGAGATGAAGAAAATGGATACCTAGTTTCTGACTTTGTTGCTGATCAGAGCCAGGAAAGAACAGACCATCAGAAATGAGAGTAGGATAGGAGCCAGAGGACTGGGTTTCTGCAACCACAGCCCTGAGTCCCTGTTTCTCCTCATATTTATTCATCATCAAAAGCACACAGCGTGATAAACATAAAATCAATGATGATGTCTATCTGAATGAACAAAACAAGAAATGACTTTGAAAAACACAACTCTATTTATATGTTACTTATTAAAGCCCTCCCATTAAAGCTTCTGAAAAAGTAGACAAACCAGAACATTATGCTTTCATGTGTGCTCAGTGTGCTGAGAAAATTCTTGGTGTGCCAAGAGTCATATTATTCCAGTCTCATGTTTGCACAATACTGGAAGACATGCAGAAATGTTTTTGATTGTCCCCTTCTTCATCAGCCTGTGGTTTCAGCCTGCAGCATTTCCCCTTTTTCTTTTACTTTACAAATTTTGTAGCATACTGACATTGACTGCATGTTGATGACCTGTGATTATTCTTTGTGTTGTTGTTATTTTCCAGACTATGCATAAATAAACAATATTATTAATATCACAATAATCAACAAGGTTCCTCCTCCCAAATACTTTAACTGATATAACAGATTCAAATTACTGACTCCTAAAGCTATTCTATCTAATAAATCAATCCCTGAAACTAATTTTAACTGTGGTGAGAAAGTTTCAGAAATACTTTGTTGTAATTTCATAATTTCTTCTGTTATGTTGCCATGATTTATAAGGTGCTATCTTACTTTATCCCATGAAAATTCAGACTCATTCCAATGAATAGGAGTTATACAGTATGTAGTAAAATTCTGATCACATTTTAGAGTCATTTGTCATCTTAAACTTTGTAACTGATCTCCTAACATAACTACTGCAGATTCTAAATCAGCTAACTCAGCATGTATTTGACAATCTATTTGTCTCTGACTATTCCATAGTTTTTCAGCATTACTATGCCAATTTTGAACAAATTCCGTGGTTTATATTCCTTGATGTAAAGCAACCCCAGCAAATGCAGCAGTAGTAGTTACTGCTATAATACCCATAATTATGGCTATTAACATTCCAACAAACTGTTTAGCTCTTTTTTTAATTCACTAATTAGAGTATGAATTAACATAGTTGAAGAAGACTCAGCCCAAGTATGAGTCATATGTACAGGTAACCATACTCCTGACCTTGCTTTCAAAATGTTTAATTGTTGATTAGTCCAATTAATGTTAATGGACGAATTTATACAAATATATAAAGAACAATTGGTACAAGGTCCGATGTGTTTCATTCCATTGACTAGGTCCAATCATCAACACATATGGGAGTCTAACCCAAGCTCTCACATGATGTGAACTATTTTTTGTAAACATCAAGGTGAACTTTTCAGTCTCATTTGAAAGACTACCTTTCCAAAAGTGCATTTTTTAAAAATGCAGTGACTAGTTTCCATATATGTTTTTGACAAGGATACCCTGGTATATGAGGAGAGGGTACAGACATCCCTCCACCATGCCACACTAATCCTTCACTTTGATTGGAATGTATCTCAATACTATTGTGAGAATTATTAATGAGATGCCATTTCAACTCTTTTCCTTCTAATTTTGTTCAGGCAGATCACACAGAGCTTTGATCAATGATGCTTCCATCGGAAGTATTAAGCAACTGCCAAACCTCTGGTCCTATACAATCAGTCCAATGGATCCAATCATCCATATTATCAACTATAAGAGTTGTATATGGCTGTCCAATGAATCCTGTCTTATTAATAATATTACCTTCAAAGGAATATCCTGATAGAAAAAACAATCTTCTACTCTTAGATTTTTTACTATTGTTTCTATTTTTTTAAGATAAATTCTTTGCTTTTTTTTGTTGTTGTTGTTCATTTAATCACATGTGCATACATTGGGTCATTTCTCCACCCTGCCCTGCTCCCCCACCCTTCTCCCCTCCCCTCCTCAGTTTCAGGCAGGTCCTGTTCTGCCCTTGTGACTGATTTTGTTGAAGAAAAGACATAAACATAATAAGAAAGACAAAGAGTTTTTGCTAGTTGAGTTAAGGATAGCTATACAGAAAAATTCCTACTATTTCTCTCATGTACCCATGTGTTATGACCCATGTTGATTCAACTCTAACTGATCTTTACATTGGTTCCTGATCCCCTGCAAGTGATAACCTGTCATTTTAAGGTTCCTGTATTAGTTCCTCTGGAGTGGGGACATCAAACGCTTTCATGTTTTGGGTTTTCTACCTATTCCTATATCTCCTGTATGTGCTCTCCCCTTTTCTTGTAATAGATAACCATGTTCCTTGGTTTGGCTTCAGACAATGACTAATGTTATCAATACAAACAGGAGGGCCTTCAGACCCCAACTCATAAGAGACGTTTAGTGTTAGTCCTTCTTCTTCAGGTTTTAATGCTCCTCTTTCATCATAAGGGCCTGGTAACCATCCACAGTCATTTGCATACACAGGAACTGTTGGATCCCACCATGTTATTAATCTATTTAAAGGTGGGTTAGGTATGTATGCCCAAAAAGTATAATTTCCACTGTTATTACCTGAATAGATATTAATGTCAACATAGCAAGAAACAAGGCTTCAGGAGTCATACTTTGTCCTGAACGAGTTACCACATTTTTTGCCTTTCATTTCACACTTATTTGATTTGTCCCCATGTTGGAAATGATGCATTTGCAGTATGAGTAGTGGGTACTCTTCTCTCTGTTCTTCCCAATGTCAAGTTCTCCATTTGTTCAGTGGGTGGTTGAAAATCAAATCAAGGTCTATTACCCATATCTTGCTTTTATCTGTCTTTGTGGGTTTCCAAAGTTCATCTTGTTTTTCCGAAATGACATGAGAAAAACCTCTTCTCCATGATTTTATCCATCCTTTTTCCTATATATCATTATCATTATGACACCATATTGGTTTCAATTACAACAATGGTTTATCCTTATTAATATTGTGGTCCAAATGCCTCTGAGCTGCAATAAGACCATCTTCTGCTATATTCAAAAAATTTAATGTATATAAAGCTCTTAATATTCTTACTCTTGGGGTCTCTATTCCCCGTTTTTGTTTAAGCAACACATCTTTTAATGTTCTATTAGAGCGTCCAATAATTGCCTGTCCTTGTGAATTATATGGAATGCCAGTAATATGTGTAATTTGCCACTGAGAGAAAAAGCTTTTCAGTTTTTGACTTGTATAGGCAGATGCATTATCTGTTTTTATACTGTGTGGAATTCCCATAACAGTAAAAGCTTCTAATAAGTGGAGAATTACAGCGTCAGCCTTTTCTTTAATTAGAGCTGTAGCCCATTGAAATTTAGAATAAGTATCTATGGAATGATGTAGATATTTTTGTTTGCCAAATTCAGAAACATAGGTGACATCTTTCTGCCAGATATAATTTGTTTTACCTCCTTTTGGATTTACTCCTGGTGGAAAAAGAATTCCATGTACTTGCTGACATTGATTACAAGTTGATGTTATTTTTTTATCTTGTTGTTGAGTAATATTAAATCGTTGTTTTAAATGTCTCCAATTTGCATGAGTTTGTTTGTGGTATTGATCAGCCTCTAATAGTAGAGGAGAAATTGATAATTGATCAATATCATTATTCCTTTTGTCATCGGGCCAGGCAATTGAGAATGAGCTCTTATATGAATAATAAAAATTGTAGTATTACATGATAATAAGATGTCTTGTAACTGGTGAAAGAGAAAAACAAATCATTACTGTTATCATGTGGTATATAAGCAGTAACAATATGTTTTATAGTATAATAACAGTATTGTGAATCAGTTGCTATATTAAGAGAAGTAGATATATCTTGCAATAGTAAAATAACAGCAGCTAATTCAGTCTCCTGCACAGACTTATAAGGTGATTGTTGTACTTTATTAATAATGCCATTAGTATAGCCAATATATCCCAATTTATTAACATTAGTATAAAAAGTAAGAGCATCCTTTATGTGTTCCTCTTGTATTATACTATCAATGACAGATGCATGTTTTAAAAATTGAAGCCGTTTATTTTTTTGAAAATTATTATTTTCAATTAATTGGCAATTTGCCAATTAATATTTTCCTGGATAGGTGTTTCAATTTGATCATTAGTTAATTGTAATATAATAGTTGTGAGATCTTGACCACTCAATCATCTAAATCTCTGCCGACCTTTCGAGATTAATTGTGCCATTTTGTCAAGATAAGTAGATAATTGCTAATTTTCTTCATTTGGCAAAAATTTCCATTCAATGATAATATCAGATTTTTGAGCTATGCATCCAGTAGGAGAATGGGGAGTAGGTTTAATGATTAATTAGAAAGAAAAGGAAAAATCTATATGATCAATATAGGCTTATTGAACATATTGTTCTAAGACCTCTAATTCTTTTCTGCCCTGACTACTTAATACTTGCGGGCTGAAAATACCAGAATCTCCTTTTAAAGTGTCAAATAAATGTTGTAAAGCATAGTTAGGAATTCCCAGAGAAGGTCGTAACCAATTTATATCTCCTAATAATTTTCGGAAATTGTTTCAAGTTTTTAATGTATCCCTCTATATGGAAATATTTTGTGGTTTAACATGAGTCCTTTCCAAAATATGTCTTAAATACATATAAGGTTCTTCTTTCTGTATTTTCTCTGGTGCAATCTCTAAACCATATTGTAGTAAAATTTTTTGATCAGATGTAAATAGTTCATTAACTTGTTCTTGTGAAAGAACAAGTGAATAATAATAGCAGTAGGGAACATTGTTCTCAGTTTACTCAAAGGTTGATTAACAAAATGTTGACAGAAGGTGGGGCTATTAAGCATTCCTTGTGGTAATACTGTCCATTGATATTGCTTCATTGGTTCTTGATTATTGATAGAAGGAATGGAAAAGGCAATTTTTTCTCTATCTTTAGGTTGAAGGTCTATAGTAAAGAAACAATCCTTTAAATCTATAATTATAAGTTTCCATGACGATGGAATCATAGTAGGCTGGGGTAAGCCTGGTTGTAAACAGCCCATGGGTTGAATAATCTCACTTATTTTTCATAAATCTGTCAACATTCTCCATTTTCCTGATTTTTTTTTATCACAAATGCAGGAGAATTCCAAGAACTAGTAGAAGGTTCAATATGATTTTTGTTAATTGTTCATATACTAATTCTTCTAATGCTTTTAGTTTTTCTTTTGTTAGTGGCCTCTGCTCAGTCTATATAGGTTTTTCTTGGAGCCAGGTTAAAGGAAGTGTATACTGAGCAGTGGCCCTTTCTATAAATTTGGATACTCAGGGCCTATTTTATCTTGTTTCCCTTTAATTTGTAAAGCTTGTATAACACCTTGTTCATTTTTTCCTAACCCTTTTTAATTATTATATCCCATTTTAGCCATCACATTTTTTACTGAAGAATTTAAAGTAAGGATATTAAGAGAAGCACCCCATTCTGCTAATAGATCTCTTCTCCATAAATTTATTCCTATGTCTGCAATATATGGTTTTATTTTTCCTTTCTGTTCTTTGGGACCAATACATAATTTTACTTCAGTACTTTGCCATATATCTGTAATTTGACCAATGCCAGAAAAGGTTGCTTTAATTTTAGTCATACGCCATTGATTTGGCCACTGATCTAAAGTTATGATGGATACATCTGCAGCAGTATCTAAAAGACCTTGAAAATATATATCATTAATAAGCAACATTATTTGATGATGATTGGAATCTAAAAGCATTTGTAAATAAACTTTTTTCCTGGTACTACCAAATCCTCCATTTCTAGCAGTATTTAATGTCTTCTCCTTAACATAGGGTAAAATTAAAAGCTGAGCAATGCTCTGATCTTTTAAGATTTGCAAAGGTTTGTCTACTCGTGCCATAATTAAAATTTCTCCATTATAATCAGAATCAATAATTCCAGGGAAAACAGTTAATCCTGCCATCACCATGCTACTTGTACCTAAAACTAACCCCATTGTACCTTCCATTAAAGGTCCACAAATACTAGTATGTGATTTATATCTACCTAATGAAAGCTGTAAATATATATTTTGAGAGCTAGGTAAATCTAAGGCTGCACTTCCCCTTTTTGCATGGTAAAGGGTTGCGATAGCCTTGAATGTGCCATCCCATTGCTGACTGGGTAAGTCTGTATTAATTGACCCGTGTTTTTGATGAAGGGGCCCCGGGTCTGGCCCCTCTGCAAGTTTCCCTGAATAGCATTTCCATTAGCATCCCATTTAGATCTACATTCATTAGCTCAATGATAACCTTTTTTGCATACAGGACATAAAGAAGGCGGTTTATGTTTTTTCATCGGATCTATAATTTTTTTTATTTATTTTCCTACATTCTTTTTTCATATGTCCAATTTTTCCACATCCATAGCATTTTGTTTGCCCTTTTTTATTGCATTGTTTAATGTAGCAGCTAACAAATTAGCTTTAAAACTTTCTGATCCAACATCTATACAAGCCTTAATATATTCATCTAAAGGTGCTCCTTGAGCTCTCAAAGGGCATAAAGCCTTTTGACAGTCTGCATTTGCATTTTCAAAAGCCAATGTTTGTAACAATAAATCTTGTACATCAGGCTGAGAGACAGCTTTAGTAATAGCAGTTCTTACTCGAGATAAAAAAATCTGTGTATGGTTCTTTACTAGATTGTAAAATCCTAGTAAAGGATTGTGCATTTTGCCCAGGAGGTTTAACTCTATCCCATGCATGCAAACAACACAATTGAGTTTGAACTATTGCTGCATCATCATATTGTAATTGAGCATTCACTCCAAACCAGGGTCCAGATCCTGTAATTTGCTCACCAGTTATCTGAACATTATTTTGTCTATTTCAACAGGCCATTTGTCGGACTTCATCTTGCCACCAGGTACAAAATTGTAAATATGTACCTGCTTCAAGAACAGTTTTTGTCAATGCTTCCCAGTCATAAGGTATTGATTGAAATTCAGAATCATATCCCTGTAATAATCCTCTGCAATAAGTAGAATACATACCATATGTTACAACTGCTTGTTTAAGATCTTTTAAGTGTTTTTAAGGTACTGAGATGTGATCAAATCTCTGTCCTCCATTTGGAAAATCTGGGCCTGGAGGAACTTGTGTTACTGTTACTGGAAATGCATGATAATCTGGAGGTGCAGTGAGCAAAGGATAAGAGGTCTTAGAAAAATTCTTATGAGATCCAGTGGACAAATCACATTTATCCATATTGTGACCTAATTTTTGTACCTCAGCCATTAATGCATGATATTGACTCTTTTGAACCATTATGGGTGAGTCATCTGAAGAGGACCCTGAACCTGACTCATGCTGAGAGGAATCATGGTCAGAAGATGCTGCTGATTGCCCAGGAGAAGACTCCTTCTTATTTTACCTAGGGTCCTTTCGCTGCTTAAATAATCCTTCATCATCTTTCTATAGATGGCCGGGATGGCAAAGGTTGAAAAATAAACTCATTGGCAGAAGCAGAAGGTCAGGAAATATGTCCCACATCACTCTCTATATCAGTGACCACTTGTCTAGATTCTTCAGAATCTGTGGTCATAGGTTTTTATATGGAAGAAATTAAAGAACATAACAACCAACATGAACAGTTATTATGTTCCCTCTTTGTTGTGATAGAGCTCTCATCACCTTTTTCCACACTTTATAATTCAATATAGTTCTTCCCTCAGGATGAAACCAATAGCAATGCTGATGAACATGATGAAATAATTCCTGAAAAGATTTGTCTTTAACCTTTATCCCTGACCCCTTCAACAGTCCCTTAAGCAATGTCATATATTGAGACTGAATAGAAGGGGAATTGCCCATAACTCTGACTCTGAGAATTCCTAAAGTTTTGCTTACCTCTGAGAGGCCATTTTCCCTTTTGGTTTCTGATGAAGCTGTCTCACTGCCTCTTTGATCCTGCCAACTATGGCAAATGTTGCTGATTTGAGCAGGGAAAGAACAGACCATCAGAAATGAGAGTAGGAAAAGAGCCAGAAGACGGTTTCTGGAACCGCAGCCCCGAGTCCCTGTTTCTCCTCGTATTTATTCATAATCAAAAGCACACAGTGTGATAAAGATAAAATCAATGACGGATGTCTACCCTAATGAGCAAAATAAGAAATGATTTTGAAAAATGCAGCTCTATTTATATGTTACTTATTAAAGCCCTTCCCTTAAAGCTTCTGAAAAAGTAGACAAGCCAGAACATTCTGCTTTCATGTGTGCTCAGTGTGTTGAGAAAATTCTTGGTGTGCCAAGAGTCATATTATTCCAGTCTCATGTTTGCACAATACTGGAAGACATGCAGAAATGTTTTTGATTGTCCCCTTCTTCGTCAGCCTATGGTTTCAGCCTGCAACATGACTCCAAAAAAACAAAGGTAATGACACCAAGGAACGCAGTGAGGACCACAAAAACACATTCAAAGAAGGAATCCTGCAAGTATCATGGAGAATTGCATAGAGATGATACTGGACACAGTTAACCAAAATGTACAGAATGCACTCAAGAAATTTCAAGACACAAAAAATAAAGAACATGAGAAAACACAGAAACAAATAGAGTAGCCGGCACCCAGATGGCTTGGGAAGACGTGGACCAGGTGAGCTTCACAGTACCATGGTATTCCCACAGACAAGCCTGGGCCAGAGCAGCATAGCCCCCTGGACAGACTGACCTCCACCAGGGGAAAAAAGAGAAACTGAGTAATAAGCAATAAGAGCAATAAGACATGCTGGAAAGAGGGTGGGGTGCTCTGAGCGCTGAAGATTAGGGGAAGAGAATCCTTCCCAGGACTGTAAATAAACAAGCCGGGTGGGCTGGAGAGGCTCTGGAGGGAGCAGGGGCGGGGTGCATGCCCAGCAACCAGGAGTGGGAAAGCTGGTGAGAGTGGCAGAGGGAGGAAAACTCCACAGGAGAGGAGGGAAGACCCACTTTCCATGTGAACTGTAAACAAGCATGGCAGCTGGCAGGAGCAGAAGTACCACCCAATAAGCAGGAGCAGGAAAGCTTGTGAAAGTGGCAGTGGGAGGAAAACTTCACAGGAGAGGGGGGAAGACCCACCTCCCACATGAACTGTAAATAAACACGCAGGCCTGACAATGCGGGTGCAGTGTCACCTTTCCCAGTGCTTGGAAAGGGGAAAGCCTGTAGCAGAGGCTCCCACACAGGAGAACACTGAATAAACAAAGCCTGCAGGCCAGGTGAGTGCTAAGCTCACCCCAGAGATCAGCATAAATAATGCTGGCAGCTACAGCAGGCTGACAACAGTGGGCAGGCAAGCCACAGCCGCAGATACCATTCTCAGAACTGTCTCCAGACTCTATTTTTTCTTTTTCTCCCTACCTTTGATGAGAGAACAACCAAATTACACCTGCAAGCGGAAAAACTTAATGAAACTGTATTGCATTTGAACTTGGGACACTTGGTGGGGTTTTGTGTGTGTGTGTGTGTGTGTGTGTGTGTGTGTGTGTGTGTGTGTGTAGTTTTGTTCTACTTTATACGTCCCCTCAGATGAACAACATCTGAGGCACCATCTCCAGGATTGGAGACTGAGATGGACACCCAAATAATTAAGATGGAAACTTCATTGCATTTGAACTTGGAGGATTTTTTGGTTTTTTTTTTAATTTTCTATCTTCCATCTTATTTTAATTCATTATTAATATATAGATATTTCTTTCATTTACTTATTTTTTATTATTATTCCTATCTTAATTTTTTTTCTCTTTGATTTTCAATCCTATCTCTGTCCCTCTAATGTCTGTTCAGCTTACTGTCGATTAGTACACTAACACTCCCTGCTTATACCTTTGAAACTCTCTTGTCTGATACCTTGTTCTGCTTTCTCCCTCTTGTCTGTATATTTGTTTTTCCCTTTTCTTTAACTTCTTGCTTTCCAACTCAGCTCACCCTTCCATTCTAAATATTACCATTGTTATTATTACAAGCTGGAAAATACTTAATTACACACAGTACAGGGACAGTAACAACACCAAGGACAATGACGGGAAGACAGAAAAAACAGGGAAACCAGTTTCCCCACAGCAAAAAATTAGTACAGGAACCAGAAGGGAATGAAGAGAACAGAAACTCAGATCCAGACTCCAACAAAATGAAGATAAACTATGCCAAAGAACCCAATGAAGCCCACAAGAATAATTTAAAAGAAGACATACTACAAGTACTCAATGAGAATTTTATAGAGATGATACTGGATAGGGTCAACCAAAATGTACAGGAGACACTCAAGAAATTCCAAGACAACAAAAATAGAGAATTTGAAAAAGCAAAAGAAGCAATAAAGGAAACCATAGAAGCACTGTATGAACACCAAAGTAAAAGAGAGAACACGAAGATAAACGGATAAATAAACTCAGGACAAAAATAGACAACATTAAAGATGAAACCACCAAGGATATGGAAAACCTCAGAAAAAAGAATGAAACAGAACTGCAAAACAAAATGGAAGACCAATCCAGCAGAATAGAACAAACAGAAGACAGAATCTCAGAACTTGAAGATGAAATGGTAATTAAAGGAAAAACTGAAGAACTATTAATTAAACAACTTAAAACCTGTGAAAAGAAAATGCAAGAACACACCGACTCCATCAAAAGACCAAACTTGAGAATCATGGGCATCAAAGAAGGAGAAGACGTGCAATAAAAGGGAATGCATAATCTATTCAACAAAATAATAACTGAAAATTTCCCAAATCTGGAGAAAGATATTCCCATACAGATGCAAGATGCCTCCAGGACACCAAACAGACCAGATCAAAATACAACTACCCCACAGCATATCATCATTTAAACAACAAGTTCAGAAACTAAGGAAAGAATATTGAAGGCTGTAAGAGAGAAAAAACAAGAAACATACAAAGGTAAACCCATCAAAATCACAGCAGACTTCTCAACAGAAACATTAAAAGCAAGAAGAGCTTGGGGTGAGATCTTCTGGGCACTGAATGAAAATAACTTCAACCCCAGGATACTCTACCCAGCAAAACTATCATTCAAAATAGATGGAGTGATAAAAGTCTTCCACGATAAGCAGAAACTAAAACAATATGTGAACACAAAGCCACCACTACAAAAGATTCTGCAAGGGATTCTGTACACAGAAAGTGAAACCCAACTTAACCATGAAAAGACAGGCAGCACCAAACCACAGGAAAAGAAAAAGCAAGAAAGTAGAGAGTAACCTCAACTTAGGTACACACAATCAAACCTTCAAACAACTAAGACAACTAAATGACAGGAATCACCACATACCTATCAGTACTAATGCTAATGTTAATGGACTTAATTCCCCCATCAAAAGGCACCGCTTGACAAAATGGATTAAAAAGGAAGATCCAACAATTTGTTGCCTACAGGCAACCCATCTCACCGACAGAAAAAAGCATAGGCTTAGGATGAAAGGCTGGAAGAAGATTTACCAAGCCAATGGCCCCCGAAAACAAGCAGGAGTAGCAATACTTATCTCTGACAAAGTAGACTTCAAACCTACATTGATCAAATGAGATAAAGAAGGAAATTCCATACTAATAAAAGGGGAAATAGACAAAAAGGAAATAATAATCATCAATCTATATGCACCCAATGTCAACGCACCCAATTTCATCAAACATACCCTGAAAGACTTAAAAGCATATATAAATGCCTACACAGTGGTTCTGTGAGACCTTAACACCCCATTATCATCAATAGATAGGTCATCCAAACAAAAAATCAATAAAGAAATCCAAGATCTAAAATATGCAATAGATCAAGTGGACCTAGTAGATGTCTACAGAACATTTCATCCAACCTCTACACAATATACATTCTTCTCTGCAGACCATGGAACCTTCTCCAAAATAGATCATATCCTAGGGCACAAAGCAAGCCTCAGCAAATATAAGAAAATAGAAATTATACCATGCATACCATCTGATCACAATGCAGTAAAAGTAGAACTCAACAACAAAAGTAAAGACAAAAAACATGTAAACAGCTGGAAACTAAATAACTCATTACTTAATGAAGAATGGATCATCGATGCAATAAAAGAGGCAATTAAAAAGTTCCTGGAAGTCAATGAAAATGAAAACACAATCTACTGGAACCTATGGGAGACAGCTAAGGCAGTCCTGAGAGGAAAGTTTATAGCCATGAGTGCATATATTAAAAAGCCTGAAAGATCACAAATCAATGACCTAATGATACATCTCAAACTCTTAGAAAAACAAGAACAAGCAAATCCCAAAACAAATAGAAGGAGAGAAATACTAAAAATAAGAGCTGAGATCAACGAAATAGAAACCAAAAAAACCATACAAAGAATTAATGAAACAAAAAGTTGGTTCTTTGAAAAAATAAACAAGATCGATAGACCCCTGGCAAACCTGACTAAAATGAGGAGAGAAAAAACCCAAATTAGTAGAGTCAGGAATGCAAAAAGGTAGATAACAACAAACACCATGGAAGTTCAGGAAATCATCAGAGACTACTTTGAGAACCTATATTCAAATAAATTTGAAAATTTTAAAGAAATGGACAGATTTCTAGATACATATGATCATCCAAAACTGAACCAAGAGGAAATTAATCACCTGAATAGACCTATAACACAAAATGAAATTGAAGCAGCAATCAAGAGTCTCCCCAAAAAGAAAAGTCCAGGACCTGATGGATTCTCTGCTGAATTCTACCAGACCTTTAAAGAAGAACTGATACCAATCCTCCTTAAACTGTTCCACGAAATAGAAAGGGAAGGAAAACTGTCAAACACATTTTATGAAGCCAGTATTACACTTATCCCAAAACCAGGCAAATACACCTCCAAAAAGGAGAACTAGAGGCCAATCTTCTTAATGAACATTGACGCAAAAATCCTCAAGAAAATAATGGCAAACCGAATTCAACAACACATCAAAAAGATTATTCACCACGACCAAGTAGGCTTCATCCCAGGGATGCAGGGGTGGTTCAACATATGAAAATCAATACAAGTAATAAACCACATTAACAGAAGCAAAGACAAAAACCACTTGATCATCTCAATAGATGCAGAAAAAGCCTTTGATAAGAGTCAACATCACTTCATGATAAAAGCTCTAAGAAAACTAGGAATAGAAGGAAAGTACCTGAACATTATAAAAGCTATATATGACAAACCTACAGCCAGCATTATACTTTACAGAGAAAAACTGAAACCATTCCCTCTAAAATCAGGAACCAGACAAGGATGCCCACTATCTCCACTCCTATTCAATATAGTACTGGAATTCCTAGCCAGAGCAATTAGGCAAGAAGAAGGAATAAAAGGAATACAAATAGGTAAAAAATTGTCAAAATATCCCTGTTTGCAGACGACATGATCCTATATCTTAAAGACCCAAAAAACTCTACTCAGAAGCTTCTAGACATCATCAATAGCTATAGCAAGGTAGCAGGATATAAAATCAACATAGAAAAATCATTAGCATTTCTATACACTAACATTGAGCAAACTGAAAAAGAATGTATGAGAACAATTCCATTTACAATAGCCTCAAAAAAATGCAATACCTAGGTGTAAACCTAACAAAAGATGTGAAAGACCTCTACAAGGAAAACTACACACTTCTGAAGAAAGAGATTGAGGAAGACTACAGAAAGTGGAGAGATCTCCCATGCTCATGGATTGGTAGAATCAACATAGTAAAAATGTCGATACTCCCCAAAGTACTCTACATGTTTAATGCAATTCCCATCAAAATTCCAATGACATTCATCAAAGAGATTGAAAAATCTACTATTAAATTCATATGGGAACACAAGAGGCCACAAATAGGCAAGGCAATACTCAGTCAAAAGAACAATGCAGGAGGTATCACAATACTTGACTTCAAACTATATTGCAAAGCAATAACAATAATAACAGCATGGTACTGGCACAAAAACAGACATGAAGACCAGTAGAACAGTATAGAGGACCCAGATATGAAGCCACACAACTATAACCAACTTGTCTTTGACAAAGAAGCTAAAAATATACGATGGAGAAATAGCAGCCTCTTCAACAAAACTGCTGGGAAAACTGGTTAGCAGTCTGCAAAAACCTGAAACTAGATCCATGTATATCACCCTATACCAAGATTAACTCAAAATGGATCAAGGATCTTAATATCAGACCCCAAACTCTAAAGTTGATACAGGAAAGAGTAGGAACTACTCAGGAGTTAGTAGGTATAGGTAAGAACTTTCTCAATGAAACCCCAGCATCACAGCAACTAAGAGATAGCGTAGATAAATGGGATCTCATAAAACTAAAAAGCTTCTGTTCATCAAAAGAAATGGTCTCTAAACTGAAGAGAACACCTACAGAGTGGGAGAAAATATTTGCTAGCTATACATTAGACAAAGGACTGATAACCAGAATATATAGGGAGCTTAAAAAACTAAATTCTCCCAAAACTAATGAACCAATAAAGAAATGGGCAAGTGAACTAAACAGAACTTTCTCAAAAGAAGAAATTCAAATGGCCAAAAACACATGAAAAAACTCTCACCATCTCTATTAATAAAGGAAATGCAAATTAAAACCACACTAAGATTCCAACTCACCCCTGTTAGAATAGCCATCATCAGCAACACCACCGACAACAGGTGTTGGCGAAGATGCGAGGGGAAAAGGAACCCTCTTACACTGTTGGTGGGAATGTAAACTAGTACAACCACTCTGGAAAAAAATTTGGAGGCTACTTAAAAAGCTGGACATTGATCTACCATTTGATCCAGCAATACCACTCTTGGGGATATACCCAAAGGCTGTGACACAGGTTACTCCAGAGGCACCTGCACACCCATGTTTATTGCAGCACTATTCACAATAGCCAAGTTATGGAAACAGCCAAGATGCCCCACCACTGATGAATGGATTAAGAAAATGTGGTATATATACACAATGGAATTTTATGTAGCCATGAAGAAGAACGAAATCTTATCATTCGCTGGTAAATGGATGGAATTGGAGAACATCATTCTGAGTGAGGTTAGCCTGGCCCAAAAGACCAAAAATTGTATGTTCTCCCTCATATGTGGACATTAGATCAAGGGCAAACAATACAATGGGATTGGACTTTGAGTACATGATAAAATCGAGAGCACACAAGGGAGGGGTGAGGATAGGTAAGACACCTAAAAAATTAGCTAACATTTGTTGCCCTTAACGCAGAGAAACTAAAGCAGATACCTTAAAAGCAACTGAGGCCAATAGGGAAAGGGGACCAGGACCTAGAGAAAAGGTTAGATCAAAAAGAATTAACCTAGAAGGTAACACACACGCACAGGAAATCAATGTGAGTCAACTCCCTGTATAGCTATCCTTATCTCAACCAGCAAAAACCCTTGTTCCTTCCTATTATTGCTTATACTCTCTCTACAACAAAATTAGACTAAGGGCAAAATAGTTTCTGCTGGGTATTGAGGTGGTGGGGGGAGAGGGAGGGGGCGGAGTGGGTGGTAAGGGAGAGGGTGGGGGCAGGGGGGAGAAATGACCCAAGCCTTGTATGCACATATGAATAATAAAAGAAAAAAATAAACAAATAAATAAAATTATAGGAACCCTCAATAAACACCAAAGTGGAAGAGAGTACACTAAAACGAGATAAATGAATTAAAGATGACAATAATAAATATTAAAGAGGAAGTGACCCATGATATGGAAAACCTCAGAAGAAAGAATCAAATAGAAACGTAAAGCACATTGGAAAGCCATTCCAGCAGACTAGAACAAGCAGAAGACAGAAACTCAGAACACAAAGATTAAATGGTAATTAAGGGAAAATCTAAAGAACTGTTACTCAATCAACTCAAGACCTGCAAAAAGAATATGCAACAATTGGAGAGTAGCATTGATTCAACTGCACTCAATCAAATCCTTAAACAATAAAAAGAACTAAATGACAGGAATCACCACATACCTATCAATATTAACACTGAATGTCAATGGACTCAACACGCCCATCAAAAGACACTGTTTGGGAAACTGGATTAAAAGAGAACAATCAGTTACTTTTTAATTTAATTAAATAAAACAATCAGTTGTTTACAAGAGACCCAGTTCATTGACAGAAAAAAAACACTGGCAAAGGGTGTAAATCTGGAGGAAGATTCAACAGGCCAACAGTCCCTGAAAACAGGCAGGAGTATGAATAATTACCTCAGAAAAGTAGACTTCAAACTTATATTGATCAAACAGGATAAAGAAGCACTCTCTGTACTAAGAAAAGGAGAAATACACCAAAACAAAATAACAATTATCAATTTATATGCACCCAATCTCAGTGTACCCAATTTCATCAAACATATTTTAAAGGACTTAAAACACATATAGACTCCAATGTAGTGGTAGTAGGAGACTTTAATACCCCCTCTCACCAATAGATGCATCATCCAAACAAAAAATCAACAATGAAATTGTAGAACTAAATCACATCATAGATCAAATGGACCTAGCTGATGTCTACAGAATATTTCATCAAACATCCGCACAATATACATTCTTCTCAGCAGCCCATGGAACTTTCTACAAAACTGATCATATCTTAGGGTACAAAGCAAGCCTCAGCAAATAAAAGAAAATATAAATAACCCCCTGCATTCTATCTGATCACAATGAATTAAAACTAGAACTCAACAACAAAAGCAATAGCAGAAAATAAGCAAACAATTGGAAGCTCAACAACACATTGCTCAATGACCAGTGGGTCATTGATGAAATAAAGAGGAAATTAAAATATTTCTGGAAGTTAATGAAAATGAAAACACTACCTACCAGAACCAATGGGACACAGCAAAGGCAGTCCTGAGAGGAAAGTTTTTAGCCATGAGTGCATATATTAAAAGAACACAAAGATCTCAAATCAATGACCCAATGCTACATCTCAAACTCCTAGAAAAACAAGAACAAGCAAATCCCAAAACAAGCAGAAGGAGATAAACAATAAAAATAAGGGCCAAAATTAATGAAATAGAAATGAAAAAAAGCATACAAAGAACTAATGAAACATAAAGTTGGTTCTTTGAAAAAATAAACAAAATTGACAGACCAATGGAAAATCTGACTAAAATGAGGAGGGAAAAATACCAAATCTGTAAAATCAAAAATGCAAAAGGGGAGACACCAACAAACAACATGGAAATCCAGGAAATCATCAGAGACTATTTTGAGAAGCTATAGTCCAATAAATTTGAAAATCTTGAAGAAATGAACAAATTTCTAGATACTTACAGCCATCTAAAATTGAACCAAAAGGATATTAACCTCCTAAACAGATCTATGATGTGAAAGGAAATTCATGCAGCAATAAAGAGTCTCCCAAAAAAGAAAAGTCCAGGACCTGATGGATTCTCTGCTTAATTCTGTCAGACCTTTAAAGAAGAACTAATACCACTCTCTATAAACTTTTCCATGAAATAGAAAGTGAAGAACTACTGCCTAAATCATTCTATGAAGGCAGTTTTACACTCATCCCCAAACCAGACAAAGAAACCTCCAAAAAGGAGATCTATAGGCCAATCTCCTTAATGAACATCAATGCAAAATCCATAATAAAATAATGGCAAACCGAATCCAACAACATATCAGAAAGATCATTCACCATGATCAAGTTGGCTTCAACACAGGAATGCAGAGATTGTTCAACAAACACAGATCTATAAATGTAATATAGAAAAAAATAATAGAAGCAAAGACAAAAATCACTTGATCATCTCAATAGATGCAGAAAAAGCCTTTGATAAGATTCAACACCACTTCATGATAAAAGCTCTAAGATAACTAGGAATAGAAGGAATGTACCTCAACATTATAAAGGCTATATGTGAAAAACCTATAGCCAACATCATACTTAATGGAGAAAAACTGAAACCATTTCCCCTAAAAACAGGAACAAAACAAGGATGCCCACTATCCCCACTCCTATTCAACATAGTCCTGGAGTTCCTAGCCAGAGTGATAAGGCAAAAAGAAGAAATAAAATGAATACAAATAAGTAAAGAAACTGTCAAAATATCCCTATTTGCAGATGACATGATCCCATACCTCAAAGACCCAAAAAACTTTACCCCAAAACTCTTAGATACCATAAACAGCTCAAGCAAGGTGGCAGTCTACAAAATCAACTTACAAAAATCGTTAGCTTTTCTATACACCAACAATGAACAAATTGAGAAAGAATATTTGAAAATAATCCCATTTACAATAACCCCCCCAAAACAAAATATCTAAGGGTAAACTTAACAAAGGATGGGAATGACCTCTACAAGAACTACAAAGCCCTGAAGAAAGACATTGAGGAAGACTACAGAAGGCAGAAAGATCTTCCATGCTCATGGATTGGTAGAATCAGCCTAGTAAAAATGGCTATATTACCAAAAGCAATCTACATATTTAATGCAATTCCCATCAAAATTCCAATGACATTCATCACAGAGATTGAAAATCTACCTTAGACTTCATTTGGAAACTCAAGATAACATAAATGGACATGACAATACTCAGCAAAAAAAAAAGCAATGCTGGAGGTATTACAATACCTAACTTCAAATTATATTACAGAGAAATAGCAAGGAAAACAACATGGTACTCACACAAAAACAGATAGGAAGACCAGTGAACAGAATAGAGGGCCCAGACATGAATCCACACAACTATGCCCACCATATTTTTGACATAGGCACCAAAAACATACAGTGGATAATAGTCTGCTCTTCAAATTTTGCTGGGAAAGGTGGCTATCTGCCTGAAGAAAAATGAAACTAGAACCATGTCTATCACCCTGTATTAGTATCAATTCAAAATGGATGAAGGACACTAATATCTGACCTGAAACTCTGAAGCTAGTACAGAAAAGAGCAGGGAATACTCTGGAAGCAACAGGTATTGGCAAGGACTTCCTCAGTAGAAGCCCAGCAGTTCAGCAACTAAGAGAAATGATGTACAAATGGGACTAGATGAAATTAAAAACCTGTACAACAAAATACATGGTCTCTAAACTGAAGAGACCACCCATAGACTGGGGGAAAATGTTTGCTAGCTATACATCAGACAAAGGACTGATAACCAGAATATATAGGAGCTCAAAAAACTAAATTCTCCCAAAATCAATGAACCAATAAAGAAATGGGCAACTGAACTAAACAGAACTTTTTCAAAGAAATCCTAATAGCCAAAAAACACAAGAAAGTATGCTTACCAACTCTAGCCATAAAGGAAATGCAAATCAAAACCACACTAAGATTCTACCTCACCCCTGTTAGAATAGCTATCATGAAAAACACCACCACCAACATATGTTGGCAAGGATGTGGGGAAAAAGGAACTCTCATACACTAATGGTGGGAATGCAAGCTAGTGCAACCCCTCTGGAAAACAATATGGAGGCTTCTAAAAACACTAAATATAGATCTGCCATATGATCCAGCAATCCCACTCCTAGGGATATACCCAAAAGAATGCAAGTCAGGTTATTCCACAGACCCCTGCACATCCACGTTTATTGCAGCACTATTCACAATAGCCAAGTTATGGAAACAGCCAAGATGCTCCACTACTGACGAATGGATTAAGAAAATGTGGTATTTATACACAATGGGATTTTCTCTGCCATCAAGAAGAATGAAATCTTGTCATCAGCAAGTAAATGGATGGAAGCATCTTAAGCAAAGTTAGCCTGACTCAGAGGGCCAAAAATCGTATGTTCTCCCTCATATGTGAACTTTAGTCCTAAACAAATGCAGTAATATTATTAGACATGGGTCACATTCTAAGGGGAGAATACATGCAGGAGGAATAAGGAAAGGAAAGGAAACCTAAAACTTGAAAGTGTTTGATGTTCCCACTGTAGAGGAGATAATATAGTAACCTTAAACTGATAGAGGTCACTATGGGAAGATGACCGGGAAGTAGTGAAGAAGTCTGGTAGAGCTGAGTCAATTCAGGTTGTAAAACATGTGCATGGAAGCTATACTAGGAGTCTCTCTGTATTGCTATCCTTATCTTAAACTAGCAAAATCTCTTATTATTTTTATTATTTATTTCTTATTATTCCTTATGTCTTCTCTTCAACAAAATTGGAGGAGACAGAATTCATTCTGCCTGGAAGTAAAGGGAAGTGTGGGGGAGAGATGGCCCAAACAGTATGTGCACATATCAATAAATGAATAAATAAGTCAAAAAAGGAAGTGCTAATCAAAACCACATTAAGATTACACCTCAATCCTTTTAGAAATTACTATTAACCAAGAATGTGAAGAACAACAAATGTTGGCAAGGATGTGGGTAAAAAGAACCCTCATACACTGATAGTGGTAATGTAAATTAGTACAACTACTGTGGAAAACAGTATGGAGGTTCCTCAGAAAACTAAAAATAGAACTGCCATCTGATCCAACAACTCCACCTCTAGGGATATATTTGGAGCCAGGGTTACAATGAAGGCACCTGCCACAACCATGTTTATTGCAGAATTATTCCCAATAGCTAAGCTATGGAAACAGCCAAGATAACTCAAAACTAATGACTGGATTAAGAAAACTGTGAAATTTTATTCAGCCACAAAGAAGAATGAAATTTTGTTATTTGCAGGTAAATTGATAGTACTGGATAACATAATTTTAAGTAAAGTTAGAAGACCCAAAACCGCATGTTCTCTCTCATATGTGGAATATAGACCTAATACAAATACAGCAATAGTATGAAAAACAAGTCATGCTAAGGTGAGGTCATATAAGAGATTGGAAGGCTAAAAGAAAGACGTTAAGAAAGTAAATATGGTTGATGTACACTCTACTCAAGAATGAATAAAGAATTTTTAAAGCTGTTAAAATCACCATAAGAAGGAGACTAAGGTAGAAAGAAGAAAAATAGAGGAGGTGAACAAACTCGGGTTGTAGCACATATATACATGGAAATGTCACAAGGAAACTCCCTGTGTAGCTATCTTAAACAAACAAAAATGTGAGTTGTTTTTATTTTACAAAATCAGAGAACAGGAGGGCAAAACTGGTTTTGTGTTTGTGTGTGGTGCCAGTAGGAGTGGGAAGAATGTGGGAAAAAGGTATAGGAATATGGTGAAAATATTGTGTACACATGTATGTAAATGGAAAAATGATAATTGCTTAAACTATTCCAGAAATAGGAGTAGGGAAGATAAATGAGAATGGTTTGATATATTTGCTATATTTAAGAACTTGTGTAAATGTCACAATGTACCCACAGCACAACAATTAAAAAAATAAGATACATAAAAATGTCACTATGTGGGATGAGAATTAATTAGCCAGATGTGGACATCACTTTAAAATGTGTACATACATAAAAACATTACATTGTATACTTGAATATATATGATTTTTATTTGTCAGTTATACTTCAATAAATGTACAAAAATACTGTGGCACTGCATAAAATATACACACAAAGCAGTGGAATAAACAAAAATTTAAAAATGAATGCAGATACAAAAAAGTATCATCTCAAAGTAAAGTTTTAAAGAAATGAAATGGAACAATTAACTATTCATGAGAAAAAACAGTTCTAGTGGATTCATGTGTTAAACACCAGAGTAAAGTAAATAGGTGAGAAGTTCAAATGTAAAAAATAAAAGCATACACGTAAAAGAAGAAAACACAGGTGAACTTTTAGATAACCAAAGTTTGAGAACTCATTTATGACTTACTACAGCTCTAAATCCAGGTGCTACATAATGCATACAAAAACACTACAAGAGCTGGGGCATGGTTCAAGTGGCACAGCACTTGCCTAGCACATGCAAAGATCTGGGTTCAATCCCCAGCATTGCAACAACAACAACAAAAACCAAAACAACCACTGTAAGTAGTGAAAAAAGGACAAATGAGAAAATGGAGAAAAATAATTAAAAAATATACCATAGATAAATAACTCACATAAACAGCTCTTCAGAATAAAGAAGAGCACCAGTGATACCCTGATGGTGATGAGTCATGTAGTCCTCATCTTCAAAGGTAACAGCTTAAATAGCAAATAAGCTTTTTGTGAGATAAAATTTCCAACTCTTTTTTTTTTACTCTTTTTAGTAAGACTTTTGTTTAAAAAAATTTCAAAATATAAAAATAACCATGGATATTTAACAAACGGAACAACATAATTCAACTATAAATAATAAAAATGTTGACAACCCCACATAAACAGGAAATCACTATAAACATTCTAAGCACACGAGTATTTTCCTAGTTCAAGTTTTGCCTTTTTCAGTTCAAGTTTTATTATCACTTTAAAAAATAAACAAAAAAAGCTGTTACAGCTTAACCAACTACTGTCGCTCCATTCAAAGAGCAGGGAATTTTCCCCCTATGCCATCCAACTCTTATTTAGTGCTACACTAATGGTAATCTTAAATCTTCTTAAATAATTTTATTTATTTAATTAATTTAATTTAAATGAAATTAATTTTATTTATTTATTTAAATTAAATTAAATTTATTTATTTAATTTTATTTCAAGTATATTTCAGGAGAGACAACAATTCTGTAAGAATTAAGGTACATGTGTAAAATAACATTGCATTTTGCATTTAATAAATGGGGGGTAATGAGAGAAAATCAATGGAATCTAGTGTGTTCACAAAATAAACTATAATCAGAGGAGGATTTTAATGATGGCAATTTTTGTTCTATAATATTTTCTTAAAACTATCTGTCCTTAGGGCAAGCACCAGCTCTGTTTCATTATAATGCTGTTGATGACATTAAAAAATGGAACAATGCTGATGTTATTCTTAGACACAATTCTATAATAAGAATTTTTATAAATTTTGCCTTATACAGTTGTACTTTATTTTGGGGGGATAAATTTCTAAAATGAAAAATTAGTTAAAATGATTCATACGCCATGTTTAATTTTCAAACATGAAGTATGAATTTACGTACAGTAAATTATATCTTCTAGCTCATTTAAAATATCAAGCTAATAGAAAAAAGCCATTTTTTTCTAGATTAATTTACATTTCTCTCTTTACAAGCAAAAAGAGTATATTTTCATGTATTTGTGAGGCATTGGAATTTCTAAGTTTTCTATTGAAAGATTTATTTTATTACTTTTAAGAACTGCTCATACAGGAGCTTTGATTAGCTTTAGTTCCTTTAAAATAAAAAAAAAAACAATTTTACAATTGTTTTCTGCCCAAACTGTTTTTTTCTGATTTAAACTGAAAAGATTAAGCCTTCGTATCTGTTTTGACATAATCTATTTTGACTAAATTTTTAAAGAATGGAACCCAAACAGTTCTCTCTGTTGACAATAAATTCTAGTCATAAACAAGTTCAAAGCTACATTTGGAGGGAAAGTCACATACTTTATTTTATTTATTTATTTATTTTTTGGTGATGAATGTATCTTTTTTTATTTTTTATTTATTTACTTATTTAAATTTTTATTTTATTCATATGTGCATACAATGTTTAGGTCATTTCTCCCCTTTTCCTCCCCTACCCCCTCGCTACCTGGCAGAAACTATTTTGCCCTTATCTCTAATTTTGTTGAAGAGAGAGTATAAGCAATAATAGGAAGGACCAAGGGTTTTTGCTGGTTGAGATAAGGATAGCTATACAGGGAGTTGACTCACATTGGTTTTCTGTGCATGTGTGTTACCTTCTAAATTAATTCTTTTTGATCTAACCTTTTCTTTAGTTCTTGGTCCCCTTCTCCTATTGGCCTCAGTTGCTTTAAAGTATCTGCTTTAGTTTCTCTGCATTGAGGGTAACAAATGCTATCTAGTTTTTTAGGTGTCTTACCTATCCTCACACCTCCCTGTGTGCTCTCACTTTATCATGTGATCAAAGTCAAATCCCCTTGTTGTGTTTGCCCTTGATCTAATGTCCGCATATGAGGGAGAACATACGATTTTTGGTCTTTTGGGTCAGGCTAACCTCACTCAGAATGATGTTCTCCAAATTCCATCCATTTACCAGCGAATGATAACATTTCATTCTTCTTCATGGCTGCATAAAATTCCATTGTGTATAAATACCACATTTTCTTAATCCATTCGTCAGTAGTGGGGCATATTGGCTATTTCCGTATCTTAGCTATTGTGAATAGTGCTGCAATAAACATGGGTGTGCAGGTGCCTTTGGAGTAACCTGTGTCACAGTCTTTTGGGTGTATCCCCAAGAGTGGTATTGCTAGATCATATGGTAGATCAATGTTTAGCTTTTTAAGTAGTCTCCAAATTTTTTTCCAGAGTGGGTGTACTAGTTTACATTCCCACCAACAGTGTAAGAGGGTTCCTTTTTCCCCGCATCCTCGCCAACACCTATTGGTGGTGGTGTTGCTGATGATGGCTATTCTAACAGGGGTGAGGTGGAATCTTAGCATGGTTTTAATTTGCATTTCCTTTATTGCTAGAGATGGTGAGCATTTTTTCATGTGTTTTTTGGCCATTTGAATTTCTTCTTTTGAGAAAGTTCTGTTTAGTTCACTTGCCCATTTCTTTATTGGTCCATTAATTTTGGGAGAATTTAGTTTTTTAAGCTCCCTATATATTCTGGTTATCAGTCCTCTGTCTGATGTGTAGCTGGCAAATATTTTCTCCCACTCTGTGGGTGTTCTCTTCAGTTTAGAGACCATTTCTTTTGTTGAGCATAAGCTTTTTAAAAGTTTTATGAAGTCCCATTTAACTATGCCATCTTAGTTGCTAAGCTGCTGGGGTTCCATTGAGAAAGTTCTTGCCTATATCTATTAATTCCAAAGTATTTCCTACTCTTTCCTGTACCAGCTTTAGAGTTTGGGGTCTGATATTAAGATTCTTGATCCATTTTGAGTTAATATTGGTATAGGGTGATATACATGGATCTAGTTTCAGTTTTTTGCAGACTGTTAACCAGTTTTCCCAGCAGTTTTTGTTGAAGGGCTGTCTTTTCTCCATTGTATATTTTTAGCGCCTTTGTCAAAGACAAATTGGTTATAGTTGTGCGGCTTCATATCTGGGTCCTCTATTCTGTTCCACTGGTCTTCATGTCTGTTTTTGTGCCAGTACCATGCTGGGTTTTTTTTTATTGTTTTATTATTCATATGTGCATACAAGGGGTCATTTCTCCCCCCTGCCCCCACCCCTCCCTTACCACCCATTCTACCACTTGCCTTCCATAATTCCTGCCCTTCTTGTATGAGAACTCTATTCATTTCTACTCAATAGCTAGAAAAGTCTTAAGTTCTAGCATTACCTCAAAAGTCTACAGGGCCAAGTCTCATCTAAATGTTATTTAAATCAGATATGAATAAGACTTGGTAGGATGAAACTTGAGGCAAATTGCTCTCCAATTATGAAGCCTGTAAGATCAAATATATTATGTGCTTTCGAAAATTCAGAGGTGGGACAGGCATAAACATTCCAATTCCAAAAGGGAGAAATAAGGTCTAGCAGAATGGTTCAAGTGGTAAGAGTGCATGTCTAGCAAGGGTGAGATCCTGAGTTCAAATCCCAGTGCTGTCAAAACAAATACAACAAACAAACAAAAAGGGAGAAACAGAAAATAAAAAAAGTTAACATTCCAAGCAACCCTGAAACCTTACAAAGAAAACAACATCAAATTTAAAGCTTAAGAATAATCTTTGGCTTGATGTTTTCCCCCTTAGGCCCATGGACTTCTGGACATGCAGGTTTGCAGGATAGAGGTTGGGCTTTCAAGGCTCCAGATGGCTTTTTTCCTGATGGATTTGGGTGGACCCTACCTACCTCAGCTCTGTGCTTGGATCCTGCTCCCTTGATACTTCTCTGCAGAATTCATCTCAGTGTGTCTCTGTGTCTCCACTATGTGCCCTCAACTCTGTCCGGCTGGAATTGTGGTAGGAGCTCTACTGGTCTGGAGTAAGGGTGACTCCAATGCCCATGGCTCCATGGAGCTATATGTGGAACTCTGGTTTTAAAAGATCTTTCAAGTTCTTTCTTGTTGATTAATTCCATTTAAAAATATTTCTCTTTTCTCACTTTGTACTATAAGAAGCCAAAAAAAGCCAAGCCATACCATAAATACTCCTCAGCCAATTATCCATTTTCATCTCTCACACAATCTCCCTTCCATAAAACACTAGGACATGGACACAATCTAGCCAAGTTCTGCCTTTTTATACCAAATACTATGTGTCCAGGATTACGAAGGTGTTTTCTTAAAAGGCTGAATCTGTCCTTACACTTCTCCTCATCCTCCTTTTTTTTCTAGGTTCTCACCAAAATGCCCTTCATGGTCTACTCACAGGATAAAAAGGACATAAGGACAAGTTTAGAAAACAATAAAATGGAAAATAAACCTGCAGTAGAGTACATTGTTAAAGTCAAAGCTTATTCTTTGAAAAGATCAATGAAATTGAAAACCTCTTTCAAGACTGGAAGTGAAAGAAAACACAAATTGTCAATGTCAGAAATGAAAAAGGGAACATCACTACAAATTCTGCAGATATTAAAATAACTAAAGGATAGAATAAATATTGTACCAATTAGGAAAAATAGATAATTTCTCAAAAACACCTGATATGGTTGATGTACTTTGTATACTTGCATGTAAATAGAGCAATGAAACATATTAAAATTGTTACAAGAAGTGTAGAGCAGGGATGAGAGACAGAAAGTGAAGGAGGAGTGAATCTAATTAAGATACCTTGTAAGCAAAGATGGAAATGGTACAAAGCATCCACCTTGTACAACTATTGTATTCTAATAAAATGTTTAAAAAATTAAACCTGATGATGGAGGAAATAGTAATATACAGATTATTTTGCATTTAGTAATATTTCATACATGTATATAGATGTAGATATAGGTATAGGTATAGATATAGATGTAGATATAGATATAGATATCTCAAATATATTACTACTGAAAACTTTCTCACAAGGTTCATGCCTAGGTGACTTCTTCATTAGTAAATTATTCCAAGTAATTAAGATGGAAGTACTATTTTTAAATAAAACTTTCCAAAGTTTAGAACCTGTTTTATGAGGCCAGCATACTTTCACACACAAACTTGGAAAAGACCTTACATCAAAGGAAAACTACCAATTTCTCTTATAAACATAAAATGCCAAGTATAATCCAGTGTAGTATATATAAAGGATAAAATATCATGGCCAAAGTAAATGTATTCCACAAATGCATGATTAATTTGAAAAATCACTCAATGTAATTAATTTTATTGATACACAGAATAACTAAAATTTTATAATAATTTTGACAGATATGAAAAAGCATCTGATAAAGCAATCATGTATTAATGACCAAAATACTGGTAAGAAAAAACTTTCTCAGTCTGATAGACTATCCATAGGAAACCTATAGTGAGATATACATATTGGTCACAAATGAAAGAAGAGTTTCCACTATCACCACAGCAATAAAATAAATAGGGTAAGGGTAAAGACTGAATAAGAATTAAGCAAAATAAGTAAAAATCCAGTATTCAATAAAAGACTAGTTATTATATGTATAAAACCCCAAGAGAAGCTATTACAAGGAAAAGTAAATTTTAAAAGATTCTTGAATACAAAGCAAATATAGAGAAAAATAAAATATTGAATGATGTTCCTGTCCCCAGAAAAACAACAATTTAATGTATGAAATTTTTAAAAAAGTGTTAGGGAGAGTACATACAGGAGATATGGGAATAGGTAGAAACCCAAAACATGAAAGTGTTTGATGTCCCCACTCCAGAGGAACTAATAGAGAAACCTTAAAGCAACTGAGGTCAACATGAGAAGGGGATCAGGAACCAGTGTAAAGATCAGTTAGAGATAAATCAATTGGGTTGTAACACATTTGTACATGAAAGCAATGCTAGGAATATCTCTGTATAGCTATCCTTAACTCAACTAGCAAAAATGCTTTGTCTTCCTTATTATGCTTATGTCTTTTCTTCAACAAAATTAGAGATAAGGGCAGACCAGATTCTTCTTGGAAGTAAGGGTGGAGGGGGAAGAGGAAAGGGGAGGGTTTGCAGGGGGGAGAAATGACCCAAACAATGTACACACATGTGAATAAATGAATAATTTAAAAATATTTTTTAAAAGTGTTTGATGAACATGTCTCAAGAAAACACAGTAAAGTAGGAATGATCATACAAGAAAATCTGTTACTAGGAGCAGAAACAGTGATAGACTGTGGCATTTGAAAAATGACTGACTTAGTTACTACCCACATCCAACTCCATGTCAGGAGAGTGCAATATAGCTGTGTACAGTCAAGGGTATGGGACTGTCCCTCACCCTCACTCCTATTATAAAGCTATATTTCCAAGCTAGAAGGGACAGCTGGTGGAAGTTTTCATTTCCCCTAGCCACATTATTTCATGCACGTGTAGCTGAGTGAGCCAGGTTTCTGTTAATCTATCCGACATTTTGTCATGAAATAGAAAACCAATACTAGGTGCAATAAGAAAATAATAATGGGGTCCTTGTTTCTCCTGCTGTGTTGCCTCAGAAAAAGTGAAAGCCCATTCCCATCTTCAATGCAACAGAGCAAGAGTTCTACCCTGGGGGAAGGCAGAGCATAAGAATGAAGAGCTCTCAGTGCCCACTGAGAAATTGATTTTATTTGGAAGCTATTGGAGAACTACGTTTCTAAGAGCTGCTGAAAATATTTACAATCTTTCCATCTACAGGAGACCCACATTAGTTTCAAAGACACAAATAGGTGAAAAATAAAAAGATGGAAAAATCTATGTCAACAGGAACCACATGAGAGCTAAAGTGGATATACTATCAGACAAAATGGATTTTACACTTTAATTTTTTTACTTTACTTATTTCATTTTTTTCTTTATTCATTAATTCATATGTGCTTACATTTTATGGGCCATTTTTCCCCGCTGCCCACGTCCTCTCCCTCTCCCCCCCATCCCAGCTTCCAGGCAGAACCTGTTCTTCCCTTTTCTCCAATTTTGTTGAAGAAAGGACATAAGCAATAATAAAAAATACATAGCATTTTTGCTAGTTGAGATAAGGATAGCTATACAGAGAGATTCCTAGCATTGCTTCCATGTGCAAGTGTATTACAACCCGAATTGATTCATCTCTACCCTATCTCTTCACTACACCCGGTCACCTTCCCATATTGACCTCTGTCGTTTTAAGGTTACTGTATTAGCTCCTCTGCAGTGAGGACGTTAAACACTTTCAAGTTTTGGGTTTCTTACCTATCCCATTCCTCCTGCATGTGATCTCCCCTTAGCATGTGACCCAAGTCCAACAACATTACTGCATTTGCCCTAGATCTAAAGTCCTAGTAAGAGGGAGAATGTACGATATTTGGTCTTCTGAGCCTGGCTAACTTCACTCAGGATGATGTTCTCCAGTTCCATCCATTTACTTGCGAATGACAAGGTTTCATTCTTCTTCATGGCCAAGTAAAATTCCATTGTGTATAAATACCACATTTTTTTAATCCATTCATCAGTAGTGGGGCATCTTGGTTGTTTCCATAACTTGGCTATTGTGAATAGTGCTGCAATAAGCATGGGTGTGCAAGTGCCTTTGGAGTAACATGAGTCTCATTCCTTTGGGTATATCCATAGGAGTGGGATTGCTGGATCATATGACAGACCTATGTTTAGATTTTTAAGAAGCCTCCATCTTGTTTTCCAGAGTGGTTGCATTAGCTTGCATTCCCACCAGTAGTGAACGAGGGTTCCTTTTTCCCTACATCCTCGTCAACACCTGTTGATGTTGGTGTTTTGATGATAGCTATTCTAACAGCGGTGAGGTGGAATCTTAGTGTGGTTTTGATATGCATTTCCTTTATGGCTAGAAATGGTGAGCATATTTTCATGTGGTTTTTGGCCATTTGATTTTCTTTTTTTGAAATAGTTCTGTTTAGTTCAGTTACCCATTTCTTTATTGGTTCATTGATTTTGGGAGAGTTTAGTTTTTGAACTCCCTGTATATTCTGTTATCAGTCCTTTGTCTGTTGTCTAGCTGGCAAATGTTTTCTCCCACTCTGGTGGTCTCTTCAGTTTAGAGACCATTTCTTTTGTTGTGCAGAAGATTTAATTTTATGTAGTCTCATTTGTCCCTCCTTTGTCTTAGTTACTGAACTGGTAGGGTTCTATTGAGGAAGTCCTTACCTATACCTATTGCTTCCACAGTATTCCCTACTCTTTTCTGTACTAACTTCAGAGTTTTGGGTCTGACATTAAGGTCCTTGATCCATTTTGAGTTGATACTAGTATGGGGACATAAACATGGATCTAATTTCAGTTTTCTGCAGGCAGATTATCTCTTTTCCCAGCAACATTTGTTGAAGATGCTGTCTTTTCTACACTGTATGTCTTTGGCACCTTTGTAAAAAATAAGGTGGGCATAGGTGTGTGGATTCATAGCTGGATCCTCTATTTTGTTCCACTGGTCTTTAGGTCTCTTTTTATGCCAGTACTATGCTGTTTTATTGCTATTGCTTTGTAATATAGTTTGAAGTTGGGCTTTGTATTACCTCCAGCATTGCTCTTTTTGCTGAGTATTGCCTTGGCTATTCATGGTCTCTTGTGTTTCCAAATGAAGTTTAGGATAGATTTTTCAATCTCTGTAGTGAATGTCATTGGGATTTTGATGGAAATTGCATTAAACATGTATATTGCTTTTGGTGGTATAGCCATTTTTACTATGTTGATTCTACCAATCCTTGAGCACCGGAACTCTTTCCACCTTCTGTAGTCTTCCTCGATCTCATTCTTCAGGGGTTTATAATTCTCCTTTTTGAGATCATTCCCATCCTTTGTTAAGTTTACTCCTAGGTAATGGATTTTTTTGAGGCCATTGTAAATGAAATTTTTTCCATATATTCTTTCTCAACTTGTTCATTGTTGGTGTATAGAAAAGCTAATGATTTTTGTAAGTTGATTTTGTATACTGCCACCTTGCTGGAGCTGTTTATGGTGCCTAGGAATTTTGAGGTAGAGTTTTTTGGATCTTTGAGATATGGGATCATGTCATCTACAAATAGGGATATTTTGACAGTTTCTTTACCTATTTCTATTCCTTTAATTTCTTCTTCATGCCTAATTGTTCTGGCTGGGAATTCCAGCACTATGTTGAATAAGAGTGGGGATAGTGGGCACCCTTGTCTCATTCCTAATTTTAGGGGAAATGGTCTCAGTTTTTCTCCATTAAATATGATGTTCATTATAGGTTTGTCATATATAGCCTTTACTATGTTGAGGTACCTTCCTTGTATTCCTAGTTTTCTTAGAGCTTTTATCATGAAGTAGTATTGTACCTTATCAAAGGCTTTTCTGCATCTATTGAGATGATCAATTGGTTTTTCTCTTTGCTTCTATTAATGTGCTGTATTACATTTATAGATTTGTGTATGTTGAACCACCACTGCATTCCTAGGATGAAGCCGACTTGGTCATGGTGAATGATCTTTCTGATATGTTGCTGGGTTCAGTTTGCCATTATTTCATTGAGGGTTTTTCTTTGATGTTCATTAAGGAGATTGGCCTATAGTTCTCCATTTTGGAGGTGTCTTTGTCTGGTTTTGGGATGAGTATAATACTGGCTTCATAAAGTGAGTTAGGCAGTGTTTTTTCCCTTTCTTCATGGAAAAGTTTAAGCTGATTTTCAAATTTATTGGACTATACTTTCTCATAGTATTCTGATGACTCCCTGGATTTCTGTGGTGTTTGTTACTATCTCCCCATTAGCATTTCTGATTTTACTGATTTGGGTTTTTTCTCTCCTCATTTAGTCAGGTTTGTCAGTCTTGTTTATTTTTTCAAAGAACCAACTTTTTGTTTCATTGATTCTTTGTGTTTTTTGTTTGTTTGTTTGTTTCTGTTTCATTAATTTTGGCCCTTGTTTTTATTACTTCCCTCCTTCTGCTTGCTTTGGGATTTGCTTGTTCTTGTTCTCTAGGAGTTTGAGATGTAACATTAGGTCATTGATTTGAGATCTTTGTGTCCTTTATATCCTCATGGATATAAACTTTCCTCTTAGGACTGCCTTTGCTGTGTTCCACAGGTTTTGGTAGGTCATGTTTTCATTTTAATTAACATCCAGGAACTTTTTAATTTCCTCTTTTATTTCATCATCGAGAAATATGTTGTTCAGCTTCCAATTGTTTGCATGTTTCCTACTGTTCTTTTTGTTGTTGATTTCTAGCTTTAATGCACTGTGATCAAACATAATGCCTGGGATTTCTTCTATTTTCTTATGTTTGCTGAGGCTTTCCTTGTACTCTAAGACATGATCAGACTTTACAGTTTTAAAACATATACATATCTCTGGAATACAATATGATACATGTATACATTGTGTAGTGAATGATTTAGGGTAATTAGCATGTCAATTATAGTGAACTATCTGAAGAAGAAATCAAGAAACCATGTAAAATAAGGCAGACACACAAAGACAAGTATTGTGTGTTTTCACTCATATAAGGAAACAGTAAAATAGATGACCTGAAAGTGCAAAACAGTGTATTAGGGACTAGTATGGGGGTTGTGGGGAACAGGGAGGTGGAGAAGAGGGAGAGAATGTAGAAGAAGTGTGGATGTGCCAGATGCGTGAAAACAAAAATCCTATTAATTTGAACAATTAATATTTTTTAATATGAAAAAGAAAAGTTTATTTGCTATGGTTGTTTAATATACTTTTATTATTGTTATTATTATTCATATGTGCATACAAGGCTTGGGTCATTTCTCCCCCCTGCCCCCACCCCCTCTTTTACCACCCACTCCGCCCCCTCCCTCTATCCCCCACCTCCTGGATACCCGGCAGAAACTATTTTGCCCTTTTCTCTAATTTTGTTGAAGAGAGAGTATAAGCAATAATAGGAAGGACCAAGGGTTTTTGCTAGTTGAGATAAGGATAGCTATACAGGGAGTTGACTCACATTAATTTCCTGTGGATGTGTGTTACCTTCTAGGTTAATTCTTTTTGATCTAACCTTCCTGGTCCCCTTCTCTTATTGGCCTCAGTTTCTTTTAAGGTATCTGCTCTAGTTTCTCTGCATTGAGGGCAAAAATGCTAGCTAATATTTTAGGTGTCTTACCTATTCTCATATCTCCCTTCTGTGCTTTTGCTTTTATCTTGTGATCAAAGTCCAATCCCCTTGTTGTGTTTGCCCTTGATTAATGTCCACATATGAGGGAGAACATACGATTTTTGGTCTTTTGGGCCAGGCTAACCTCACTCAGAATGATGTTCTCCAATTCCATCCATTTACCAGCGTGAACAATTAATATTTGTTATAATTACAATAAAATAAAATGAAAACTGTATGTAAAAACTACAAAAATAAAATGCGTATGAATGAACTTAACCAAGGAGATAAAAGATTTCTACAATGAAAACTATAAAGTTGAAGTGAGCAGCAATAAAAGAAAAGCTATCACATGTGCATGGAAATGGAAGAATTAAAATCATGAAAAGGTCCATACTATTCCATGTAATCAATAGATCCAATTCAAACACTATCAAATTCCAATGTCGTTATTTGCAGAATTAAGAAAACAATCCCAAAACTTGCATGGAATCACAAAAGACACTTAATCAACAAACCTTGAACAAAAATAACAAAGCTGTAGGCATCAGATTACCTGACTTCAAAATATATTACAAAGCTGTGCTAGTGGAAAAAGAGGCACAAAATAGACAAATAGACAAATGGATCAGAACAGAGAGCTGAGAATAAATTTGTGTACTTACATCCAATTGATTGCTCAAAACAAATTGCCAAAAGCACACATTATTGGGAAAAACAATCTTCATACTAAATGGTGTTGCAAAAACTAAATATCCACATGAAGAAGATTAAATTAGACACTTATAACTCACCATATAGAAAAATCAGGTTGAAATTGTTTAAAGACTTAAGTGTAACATCCAGAGCTTTAAAACTACTGAATAAAACTAAAAGAAAAGCTTCATGACTTTGATCTGGCCAAGGATTTTCCAGATTCAACCTCAGAAGTACAGAAAACAAAAGCAAAAATAGTTTTTTAATTTTTGCTAGAGACCAATAGGGGGTAAATCTTCTGGAAACACACACGTACAAATAAATTTGCAGTGAAAAATAGAGCTATAAAATTCATGAAATGGAAGTGGAAGAGCAAAAATAATTGCTGGAGCAAGAAAGAGACAAGATGGTGACTGACACCACCCAGCATTCTTCCTCATGGGTACCCCTTACTGAACAGCAATTCCACATCAAAACTGCAAAGAATCAACACTCCAGGAGTGGAAAGTAACGCATTGAGGATGAATGGATCATGGACCCAGAAGCCCCAGCCCAATGCACAAAAGCCCATGCCTAGTGCTCTCAGAGCATAGTTCCCCTGCTATGCCCAGAAGCCCCAGCATGGTGGCCTGGTGCTCAAACAGGCCATGGCCCAGCATGCCCCAGAAATTCCCACACTGTGTTTCCACGTGGCACATCTGGTGCATGGTCTGTAATGTAGCAGAGAAACCAGTGAGAAACAAAAGACAGTAGACTCATTCTCATCGAGACAAAAATTGGATCCTTCAGGATCAGTGGGGGCACTGCTGTCAGGCACAGCCCCATCTGTGAAATCACAGTGGTGTGCATCTTTGTTGGGATTTCCTGTGCTGTGCTTCCCATCCCGTTGCAGAGGCATGCAACAGAGCAGACATCTGACAAAAGACTGCACCCAGTTTACAACATCACATTGTGAGGAGTTGGGGTCTTGGGAGAAGGTGAAGTTGCAAGTCTGGTGGGGGGAGGGGACACAGTATAAGATTGGAAAGTTGAGGGCCCAAACTCCAGAAACCTACTCTAGAGATTGTATTCTCATCTCCAGATTTTCCCCACAGTGCTGGAAAAAGAGCACAACTGTGAACCATTCCAGTGTTGAATTTTGGAATAGACTGTCACCTAGTGGACTGAAAGACTCAGGCACTGATGTGCCTCCCATTCAGGAGAGCATAAGAATATTCTGAGTTTTTATGCTAATTTGTTATTGTAGCTGTTCAGTTTCAGGCATAATGATTTTTTATTTATTTGTTTATATTATTTTTCTCTTTAATTCTGTTTTCCCCTTCCCTTTTTTGAGTCATCATATGTGAGCTATGAAACCAGCCTTTTAATATTCAATCTTTCAATATTCAATATTAAACCTTCTTAAAACTTCTCCTTCCTTTCCCATTTATACTTTCCTTCTATCTACAACTAAAGCTACTATTTAGTTCACATTTTCTTCTATCTCCATTTAAACACTCATATTGTTCCGTTGTCACTTTTACATTTTAATGGGAAAACAGATAGCCAGGTAAGCTTTTTTTTTTGGTTGGTTGGTTTTGTTTATGTTTGTCTGTCTGCTTAATTTTCTCAATTTCTCTTCCTCCTGTCCTCCTCAACACGATATTAACTAGATCCTTTCTACTTTGCACTATAAAACCTTATACCTTGAATTATTCTTTAGTTATCTACCCTATCTCCTTCCCATTACTACCCTTACTACATTGTGTTTTTCTAGGCAACAAAGATTCATATTTGCTTCTATTAACTTTGAAGATACTAGTACAGTAGCAATGACTGCTCTTCTTTTGGGATTGCTATAATCTCATTGTACATTTTTTTGGTAGTAGGGTTTGAACTCAGGGCCTCATGCTTGCTAGGGAGTCACTCAACCACTTGAACCAGTCAGCCAGTGGGATTGCTGCAATCTCAATCTCAAGGTTATGGCTTAACAATTGTGGTAGTTTTAACAGCTAAGCTTTCTTCTCCCTGGGTGGAATAAGGAGTTGCTCCAGCATATTGAGAACTGAAGCTGAATGTCTGACTACTGAGACACTCTCCCAGTCTAGTGACAAAAAAATACACCAAGACCCAGTCACTATTTAATCAAAATAGTCTTTGAAAAATCCCAAACCAAAGGGACACAGAGAAATGGAATCTTCAACCAAAATGACTCTAGATGCATAAAACCCAGTGTAGAAATATGAAGCAATAAGGCAACAGTTCTTCAAAAGCTAACAACTCCATAATAAAGGACTTAAACAACAGTAAAGATGATCAGGGTGCTGGTGGCTCATCCTTGTAATACTAGCTACTCAGGAGGCAGAGATCAGGAGGAACGTGGTTCAAAGCAAGCCCAGGCAAATAGTCTGTGAGACCCTGTCTTGAAAAAACCTATCACAGGAAAAAAAAAAGACTGGTGGAGTGGCTTAAGGTGTAAGCCCTGAGTACAAGCCCTAGTACCAAAAAAATAGTAAAGATGAAAAAACTTCAAGCAATGAATTAAGAAAATGAAAAGAATGATAAGCAGCTAATGAATTCAAAGAGTATACAAATAAGCAGCTAACTGAACTCAAAGAGAATTCTAACAACTGAATGAAATAAGGAAGACAATGTAGGATATAAAAGGTGAATCAATAAAGTTATAGAAATTCTGAAAAAATCACATTGCAATCTAGGAAGTGAAAAAACCTATATCCCAAATAAAACCCTCAATGAAAATCTTTCCAACAGAGCAGCACAAGTTGAAGATAAAGTAGAGGAATTACATCAATCAATCAATCAAAGAATGAAAAAATACTAAGAAATATGAATGGATCATGAAAGACCTTTTGGACACATTAGAAGACCAAATCATAGGTATAGAAGAAGGAGAAGAGATACAAACTACAGGTATAGATAAATTATTCAGTAATGTAATAGCAGAAAACTTCCCCAATTATAGGAAAGGAAGGGAATCAAGGTATATGATTTCAGAACACTAAATAGGCAGAATCAGAAAAGAAAAACCACAGGCATATTATAATTAAAACACTAAATATATAGAACAAAGAAAAAATATTGAAAGATGTGAGAGAGAAGTGACAAGTCAAAAACAAAGGCAAACCCATCAGAATAACAGCAGATATCTTAACACAAATCTAAATGTAATGAGCACATGGAATGATAAATATCAATCCCTGGAAGAAAACAACTGTGAACCTAGACTAATCTATCCAGCAAAACTATCCTTCATATTTGAATGAGAAATAAAAACCTTACACAATAAACAAAAACTAAAGCAATTCACAGTCACCAAACTAGCACTGCAGAAAATACTTTCAGGAGTCCTACACACAGAGAAAGAAAGGTAGACATAGCCAGGAAAATGAAAGAAAGAATAAAACTCATTAAGCAGATTAGCAAACAAAGAATATGGAAAAAGAAAACATCAGAAAATAAAAAAAATGACTTAATATACTACATATCTTCCAATATTAACACTGAATGTTACTGGCCTCAGTTCTCCAATCAAAACAATAGAATGGAAGTTGGATTAAAAAGCAAGATGCCACCATGTTTTGTTCATAAGAAACACATCTCACTGACAAAAACAAACATTGTCTTTGAGTAAGAGGGTGGAAAAAGATCTTCCAAGTAAATGGACACAAAAAGCAAGAAGAAGAAGTTAAATTCATATCTGATAAAGCAAACCACACCAAAATTCGTCAGAAGAAACAATGGAGGTCACTTCATATTAATAAAGGGAACAATCCATTAAGGGGGAAAAACAATTCTTAACATATATGCACCAAATGTTGGTGTATCTAACTACATTAAAAATACTACTGGACTTAGGAGCATAGACAGACTCCAATCCAAAAGTACTGGGAGGCTTTGATACTTGACTCTTATCAATAATAGGTCATTCAGACAAAAGATCAACAAAAACCTCAGAAGTAATGGACATGATAGCCCAAGTGGACTTAACAAATATCTATGGAGTATTTCATCCAGCTACTGAACAATATTCATTCTTCTCTGTAGCCCATGGAACTTTCTCCAAAATACATCATATCTTAGCACACAAAGCAAGTCTTTAGAAATGTAATAAAGTTGAGAACTCCCTGTATTCTATAAGATAATAATGGAAAAAAACTACAACTCAGTAGCAAAAGAAACTATAGAAAACATTCAGGTATGTGGAGACTGAAGAGCACACTGTTGAATGACCGATGGATCACTGAAGACATAAGGGGGAAATCAAAAAGTTCCCAGAATCTAATGAAGATTAAAACACAAAATACAGAACCTCTGAGACACAGCAAAGGCAATGCTGAGAGGAAAGTTTATAGCATTGAGCATGTACATAAAAAACAAAGAGATCACAAATAAACACCCTAGTGATGAACCTTGAGCTCTTAGAAAAACAAGAACAAGCCAAACACAAACTAGAAGATGGAAAGAAATAGTAAAAATTAGGGGAGAAATTAGTGAATAAGAGACCAAACTTACACAAAAATTAATGAAGAAAAAATTGGTTCTTTGTAAAGATAAATAAGATTGACAAGTCTGTAGCCAACATGACTAGAAGGAATAGGAAAAAGACCCAAATTATAAAAATAGAGATGAAAAAGGGAATAGCACAACAAATTCCAATGAAGTCCTGAGGAATCATGAGGGAATACTTTGAAAACCTATATTCAAACAAACTAGAAATTCTATAAGAAATGGATAAATTTTTAGATGCATTTAAACTACCAAAATTAAGCAAGAGTATATAAGCCACATAAATATGTCTATTACAAACTATGAGATTGAAGCAGTAATAGTCTAACAAAGAAAAGACCAGGAACTGACAAATTTACTTCCAAATTCTACCAGACATTTAAGAAGAGCTAACAGTAATACTCCTCAAACTCTTCCATGATATAGAAAATAAGGAAACATTTCCAAACTTATTCTATAAAGTCAATATCACACTCATTCCAAAACCAAACAAGGACAAAACAAAAAAGAGAATTATTGACCATTGTCTTCAATTAACGCAGTACAAAATATTCTCAATAAAACTCTTGCAAACCAAATTAAAAATATATGAAAGAGAAAATAATCATGATCAAGTTGGTTTCATCCCAGGGATACAAAGATGATACGGTACAGGTAAATTGATAATTATAATACAGCATGTAAACAGAATTGATGACAAAATCACATGATTATCTCATTTAATGCAGAAAAAGCATTTGACAAAATTCACCATCCTTTTATAATAAAAGTTCAGAAGAAATTAGATATAGAAGGACTGTACCTCAACATAATAACAAACGTATAGCCAACATCATACTAAATGGGGAGAACTGAAACCTTTTCCTCTTAAAGTCAATGATAAGACATGGATGTCCACTGTCACCACACTTACTCATTACAGTCCTGGAATTTCTAGCCAAAGCTGGAAGACTTAATCTAGATTCCTGTCTCTCACCTTGTAATAATATGTATTCAAAGTCAGTCAAGAATCTTAATGAAAGACCTCAGACTTTGAAACTACTACAGAAAAGAATAGTGAAAACACTGGACTATACAGGTATAGGCAATAACATCCTGAAAAGAACTCCAGCAGCTTAGCAAATAAGAGAATAATTGACAAATAAGATTGCATTAAACTAAAATGTTTCTGCACAGCAAAGGAAACAGTCACTAGACTGAAGAGATAGTGCACAGAATGGGAGAAAATCTTTGCTAGCCATACATCTGAAAGGAATTAATAACTGTAATATACTGGAAACTCAAAAAAACTAAACTCCCAAAGAATCAACAACCCAATGAATAAGTAGGAAAATGAACTGAATAGACAATTTTCAAAATAAGAAGTTCAAATGATCAATAAATACATGAAAAAATGCCCACCATGCCTGGACATAAAGGAAATGCAAATCGAACAACTTCCCCTCACTCTAATCAGAATGGCTAGCATCAAGAACACAAACAATAAATGCTGGTGAGGATGTGGTGAAAAGAAACCCGTATATACTGTTGGTAGGAATGTAAATTACTGCCACCACTATGGAAAGCAGTATGGAGGTTCCTCAAAAAGCTAAAAACAAAACTACCATCTGATCTAGTGATACCACTCCTGGACATATAGCTGAAGGAAATAAGTCAGTATACAATAGAGACACCTGCCACCCATATTTATGGCAGCACTGCCCACAATTGTTAAGCTATGAGAACAGTCCAGATGCACTACAACTGATGAATGGATTAAGAAAATGTCACACACACACACACACACACACACACACACAAACACACACACTCACAAACAAACAAATTTCATTGGGATCCATCATGTGCACAGTCATATTACAACAAGCATTAATAAATCTGAAGTGGTTGAACTCTTGCAAATATTGCTTTCTAATTACAATGTTATTAAAACAGAAATCAACAAAAGAAAATTTGGGAGGTTCACAAGTGTGGAAAAGATATAAAACACTGATAAATCAATGAGTCAAATAGGAAACCAAAATAAATTTAGAAAATATTTTGAATCTCACTACTGGGTACATATATTGCACACATACACACACACATGCAGTCAGTGTATTGTAGCAGTATTCACTGTAACCAAGATACAGAATCAACCTCAGTTCTGATAATGAAAACATGGTATATATTCAAAATGGAGTATGTTTCAGCTTTTAAAAAGAAGGAAATCTTAACATTTGCAGCAACATAGATGAACCTGGAGGACATTGTGTTAAGTGAAATAAGACACGTACAGAAATATAACCCTATGATCACTTACATATGGAATCTAAAAAAAGTCTCTGTCACAAAAATAGAGAGTAAGATAGTAGTTACCAGAGGTTGGGGTGAAAGATTGGAGGAATGTGGGTAAAAGGACACAAAATTTCAGTTATGTAGGAGTAAGTTCAAGAGCTCTATTGTAGTGTGTAGTGACTAAAGTTAATAACAGCATATCTCACACTTGAAAATTGCTAAAAGAGATTTGAAGTGTTCTCATCACAAAATGATAATTATGTGAGGTAAGAAATATATTAATTAGCTTTATTTAGCCTTTCTACAATATATATTTCAAAGAATTATGCTGTACTTTATAAATATATATAATTTTTATTTTCCAATTTAAAAACCAAACAAAACAGATACAGACCAACAGTAAGTAAGACATTAATGAAAGAAAAATAGCTGAGGTAAAAAAAAAAACAAACAGAAAACATATAGGATGCAGCTAAAGTTAAACAGAAGAAATTTTATGGCTGTAAAAGTTTGTATTGAAGAAAGAAAGACCTCAAATTAGCAACCTAACCTTCCACTATAAGAAAGTAGGAAAGGTACAAATTAAACCCAAATGAAGGGAAAGGAAGAAAATAAGAACAATACAAATAGAAATAAATGAATTAAGAAGAGAAATCAACAAAGCAGCCAGTTCTTTGAAAAGATTTTGAAAATTCAGAGAGAGAGGAGAGAAAGAGAGAGAGAGAAAGAAAGAGAGATCATCACTACCAACAATGCAGATATAGATATAATTGTAATGAAATTCTATGAATAACTACCAAAACGTTAGACACCAGATTAAAATAGACAAATTTCTGGAAAGATAAATTATACAAACTTAATCAAGAAGAAATAGAAAATCTAAATTGACCCATAAAAGTAAAATTATTGCAGTAGCAATTTAAAACCTCTTAAGAAATACATAAAACAAGCTCTAATTATAGAAAGGAAGTTCTTCAATGTGATAAAGTTGATTTGCAAAACCTTAAACTAATGTCTGCCTTAATGGTGAAACCTGAATGCGTTCCCCCTAAGATCAGGAACAAGCCAAAGATGTCTGTTCTTGTCACTTCTAATCAACAGTTACAAAAGATTCTAAACACAGAAATTAGGCAAAAATGAATTATGGCATCTGGATTGGGTAATAAGAGATAAAATGATGTTTATTTGCAGATGATACAATTTTATACAGAGAGAGAATCCAAAGGGAACCAATTAAAAACCAACTAGAGCTAATAAAGTCGCTCAGCAGTTTGTAGGTTAAAGATTAAAACACAAAAACTAATTGCATTGCTACAAACCGGCAATGAGCAATCCAAAAGCAAAATTAAAATTAAGGAAATAATTAGGTTCTTATATTTTTAACATTTGAATATCTGAATAAATTTAATGAAAGAACTGCAAAATATATACACTGAAAAATTCAAAAGTATAAATAAATGAAAGAATGTTTAGAGTGTGTAAAGATATTTCATGTTCACACAGTGGAAGACAATATTGTCAAGTGGCCAAGTCTTGCCAAATTGATTTAGAGATTCGGCACAGTATCTATTCAATTCCTAGATGCCTTTTTTAATTTGTTTTAAAAACTTATAAATTGATCCTAAAATACAAAAGAATATTCAATTCAAGTTACCTAGAATAGCCAAAACTATTTTCCAAAAGAACAAAGCTTAGGGTATCACACCTCTAGATTCCAAGACTTATCACAAAGCTATAGTAATCAACACAGTATGGCAATGTGGCACATAAAATTGACACTGGCATCAGAAAGATCAAATACATAGAAAATACAGAAAAAGTTTGTACAAAAACAATTTATTGTTGAAACAGAGAAGACTGAAGTAAACAGAGGTATTTTATATGCTTATGCACTAAACTTCTCAATACTAAAATATCAATTATCTATAAATTTACACAAGTGTGTGCATAAATCTATGTGTGATTGATACATTTTTTTATGGCCACAACTAGACAAATTTGATCTTGGTAAACAAAAGCAAAATGAGACCCATATAGTATAGGTATCAAGTCCTATTATAACATAACAGTAATTTAGAAAGGAGAGTATTGACATAAGTATATATAAACAAAGAAAAAGATAGATTATAGAACCAGAAAAATAGTCACACATTTACCTGATATGAAAGATGACACTGTTATGCATGAGGAGAAGATGAACTTTTCAATATGAGAATTTGATATCGCTATGGAAATACATGAACCCTGGTATCTACACAGACATCAAATTCAGATGTATAAAATATGAAAATTCAGTTATGGTAGACTTAAATGGACAAAGTAAAACAATAAAGCCTCAGTGCCAGCAGCTCATGCCTGTACTCCTAGTTACTCAGGAGGTAGAGATCAGGAGGATTATAATTCAAAGCCAGCCCCGGCAAATAGTTTGTGAGATCCTATCTTGAAAAAAACCTATCACAAAAGGGATGGTTGAGTGGCTCAGGGAGTAGGTCCTGAGTTCAAGCTTTAGTACCACAAAAAAAGTAAATACCTCCACATTTTAAATACCTGCACATAAAAAAAATAAGACATAAAGATCACTTACCATAGACAATAATTTTAATTAATTAAGTTACATTAAAGTTTAAAACTTCTATTATGGGGACTTTCTGAGGAGGATCAGTGGGAGTGGGGAGGGAAAGGATACTGAGGGGTAAAGAGGGTGGAAGTACGCTGCTCATGTGCTTCCATCCTTCATTATTTTCTTCATTATGAAGAAAGCATAATGAAACCCACCGCACACTTCAAAAGAGGGGAAAGAGGGAAAGGTGAATGGGAATATAATGAAAGGTGAACTTGTTCAAGGTACACTATATGCATGTATGGAATTATCGCAATGAAATCACCTCATATTATTATAAATCAAAAAACTCCTATTCATCAAAGATTGCATTAAGGGAGTGAAAACACAAACCACAGAAATGGAAACAATAGTGAAAAGTATATTCAAGAAAGAACTCATATTGAGAATCTAATAACTTCCACAAATCAATAAGTCAACTGACTAGAACACTGGGCAAGGGACTTGAACAAGTATTTCACAAAAGAGAATATTTAATGGTCAACAAGCAAATGAAATGTGTTAAATGTTATTAGCCATCAATGACATGCAAATTGAAACTGTAATAACCCTGTCTAGCCACAAGAATGGCAATAAATACACAAGCAAGTTATCAAACAAAAGCAGACAATGAATGTTGGAAAGATTTTGGGATGACTTCAACTCTTATTTGCTACCAGTGGTACAGCTATTTTGGAAAACCTTTGGTTCCAGCTGCTAAAGCAGAACACAGGAATACCTTTTGGCACAGCTGCTCCACTCTTAGGTACCGGTCCAACAGGAAAGCAGGTAGACACTCACCTCAAGTAATGTATCAAACTCACAGCAGTGTGCATATGATAGGTCCAAACTGGAAACAACCTGATCATCCAACAATAGTAGCAGATTCACAAATGAAGTACTATATAGTGATTAAAATGAATAAATTTCAACTAAAGAAAACAACATGAAGTGCACATCACACTCATATTCAACCAAAGACCATACACAAAACATTATATAAATTTTTGTAATAAATTTCAGAAACAGGAGAAACTAATCTATGTTATAGAATGGCAGAGGGCAGTTGCCTTTAGGAAGTAGGGGCGCCTGAAGGCAGAGTCATGGCTTCTGTGGCAATGGCACTTTTCTGTTCCTACCCACAAGCTGGTTATGCTGGCTTTTAATATTATGAAGATAAATCAGTCTGTACACTTGTGACCTAAACATTTTTGTGTATGCATTAATGATTAAATAAAAATTTTACTTACAAAATAGTGTTCATCACTCTCCAGGTTTTTGGAAACTTACTACTACAAGTTCTCAGAACATTGTTTACCTCAAACTTATTGCTCTCTGTTACTTATTATCATTTGTTGTTATTAACCCTGGCTTACACACTTTCATATTGCTTTAGAATTAATAATTGGCACACATTACTTGTAACTTCAAAAAGCAAAACCGAAACAGAAAAGAGCAAGTATTGGCAAGGATGTAGGTAAATAAGAACCCTGTGTATGAGAATGTGTGTGAAAATGGTACGGCCAACATGGAAAATTGTGCTGTGATTTCTTAAAAGTTAAACACAAAATCATCATGTGAAAAAACTCAATAATTTAGAAATGATTTTAAGTTTATAAATTGATTTCTTGAACAAAAATTTTATCTTTGTCAGAAGAACATAACTTTTCTGGATACATATGTATACATTTCAATGTCATCTTAATTTCTTAAATAATAATGTTATGTTGCAAATGTCTTATAATCCAGAAATTCTGAATCTTAGCCCTCTCACTTGAAAGATAAATTTAATACTATATTTTGTATTTGAGTGGTATGGAATTAAATAAAATAATTTGTGTAAAGGCTTACTATCTATTAATATTATTATTAATGTTGAGATAAGCATTAATGTCATGTTTTTATGGAGCATTTAACTTTCCAAGTGCTTTCAGATATCTTCTCCTAGTCAATGCTCACATCATTTCTATGAGCTGATTATATATAGTTTACAAATATGTAAATCAAATTAAATTTATTTAAGATTTTTCTATAAGCTCAACTGGATCATGGCAGAATTTTAACAAGAAGCTAAATGTCTGGATTTCTTAGTTTAACATAGTCAAAAATCAGGTTTGAAGCCAAAGACTTGGCTTTACAATATTTCTTTTTGTTCTGTTTTCCCCTTATTGTGATAATGCTACTAGCTTTTAATTACTTTTTATGAAAAACAACTTTATAACAGAATATGTTTTCAATAATTTTCCAAAATTTGAGAACATGTTTTAATTTTACAGTATGTGAGAACAATTTCCTTGGATTCTCATAATAAAAGGATCTATCCTTCTTTGTTCACAAGTTGTTTCAAACACTCTGAACAAATTATAAAGGAGTTGAACTTTTTCCATTTTTCTCTTTCAGTTCCTTGTATCTATCTACTTTTTGTGACGTATCCAGTTACTTTCTGATGATCTGGCTTTTTTTTAATGTAATAGAAATGAATGGTCACTATGGCACCTTTCCCAAAGAGATTTGCTCTCTTCATAAAATGTCATTTTCTCATAGTGCAATTTTAGTCTTTTGGCCACTGTGAAAGTATGAATGTGTACTTTAACTCCTCATTTATACCACTGAGGTAAAAATGTATCTAGTCATTAAGACTTCAGCCTCATGCCAACTTATAATACCTAAGTGAGCATTACTCCAAAAATTCTTACTCTTTGGACCTAGTTTTACCTTGAGTGTTTCTGTTAGCTTTAAGTAGCAAATTAACAGTCTCAATCAATAAGTTTTTTTTAATTTATATTCTAAGGAATTGGGAGAAAATGGATTGTTCATATAATAGTTTTGTTTTTGTTTCAAAAAAGGAAGAGAACTGATGTTTATATTAATTTGTGTTTCTAGAAACATTCAACTTAAATAGTGCTTATATATTGCTGTGTTTGGAATAAGTTTGCTAAACAACTGAAGGTGAATAATCTAAAAAGTACTTGCCTAGTTTCGTTTTTGTTTTTATTTTCTGTGACTGAGCACTGATGGACTGAATTTACTGAGTCCATGACTTTGGCTTGGTGATTCAAGGAAAGTTTTCAGCCTTTAACTTTTTGACCTTTTGACTTCACTCAGCATCCACTTCCAAGCGCAATTTGAAACTTAAGCATTGCCCAGACAGGACCTGAAGTTTGTGGAAAGAGGCTGGGATTCCCACTGGAAGCTCTCCCTTGGCCTTCTATTTTCCAAAGGCAGTGTGTTCCTTAGAGGCTTGGAATATCCCAAACATGTTTTTCATTTACCATCTACATTCTACTTGGAGGCAGGTGGAGAGCCACAGGGCAGAAACTTTTGAAGGACTGTAATTTTTGTTTGAAGTTGGAAAGGAGAAAAGGAAGAGAGTAAATATAATAATTAAAAGTTTCCCTCAGTAACAGTGGATGTCACAGATCCCAGGGGAAGGTATTACATCTAGCATCAGTTTTTAGCAAAGTGCTGAAAGAAATTCTCAGGAGCCCTATTCTACAGCACAATTATGAAGTTGCCAAAGTTTGCTTCAGAAGTATACAGCAGACTGCCACCATTCCATTTCTGTATGTTAGAAACTATTCTGTGCATGCCCTGATTTTTAGAGCCATGTAGTCCAGTCCTCCATATCACTGCCTGAACCTTTAGATCAGAAGTTAGTAATTGCATGTCCTGATCCTTTCCAACCTATGTTCACTGACTCAGTATTGTATGTCTTCACTATAGAGACATACAGTGTCACATATGTCCCACTTAGTATAAGATCCCTAAAGGCCAATCCAAACAACTGTAAAAATTTGGGCCACACCAGTTGGTTGAGAAGAAGTTAAAGTTTCTCCAGTGAGACCTGCTTCTCTACACATTAACTCATAGTCCTTTGGTTAAAGTCTGTTCTTATATATAAAGCTTTTCCTCTTCCCACGTACCGTGAACTGGATGTGGTCTGACTCACAGAAGATGATTTTCTATAACCCTGAATACACTTCTACTTGTAAAGAAATTGAATAAATTATAAAGTTAGATAAGTACCAATCATGTTGAATATGTATATCTTCATTTACTGTTTCTTTTCTTTGAAACATCACAGTTATTGAGATTTGTATAGCCCTCCAAAAACCACTGTAACTCTCGGTGCTGGGAAATGACTTCTTAAACTGGGAAGAATTGGCACAGAGAGACATATGCTAGGTTATCAGTTTTTCTCTGGAAAATCCACAAGTTGTTTATTTCAAATACATACATATAAACTTCTTTCTTACCCTTTTCAGTGTTTCACTAAAACATTGACTAAAAGCACATGGTCTAAATGTAGAGAGGACACATCTGGTTAGCATTTTAAGACTGTGTGATAGAATATGAATTTAGTGGAGAAGATGCCCAGAGTAAGAAGGGAAGTAAATTTAAAAATGTAACAGAACATAAAGTTAGCTAAAAAGTTATATTTTTCCCCATAAATTGAGTTGCAAGCAATAATAGATATAGAAAAGTCATAAAACCTAAATTATTTTCTGAGCCTTGCCCATCCAGATGTGCAAGTGACAGACACATGTAACTTAAAATTTGAGTAGATATTTTATGCTAGGAAAGTGTGACTAACCTAAATTTACAGATTAAGAAACTTAAATTATTTGGCTAATGTCACAGAGTTAGTTGGAATTACCCAGATTCAATTCAAATCACTTTGTATTGTCCTCTATTCTAGGCAGTCCCTAGTGATATTTTGGATAAGTGGCTTCATCATTCTGGGAGTTAGTTTTCAAACAGAAAATAAGGGTTGTGATATGCTATTTCAAATTCCTTCTGGTTTTATGTATATATTATTCCTGTATAAATAAACGCATATAAAACTTCCTGCCTTCAAAGTCTCCATACTAAAGAAAGTCGGGTACCAAAATGATATCAGAACTGTGTTCTTTTTTTTTTAAACCACTATTTTTTGTTGTGCTGGGTATACATTGTGGCATTTACAAAAGTTCTTACACTGTATCAAATATATCATACTTGAATTACCTCCCTCCATCATTCTGCTTTATTTCCCCTTCCCCCATTCCTGGAATAGTTTCAGCAGGTCTCATTTTTCCATTTAAATACATATGTACACAGTATTTGCACTATATAAACCTTCTTATACCCTTTCCTCACATCCTCTCCCTCCCACTGGTACCACTCCCCCCAGGACCTGTTCCACCTTCCTGTCAAAACTGTGTTCTTTACTTTATGAACAATACATGTAGAAAGAGCTTGGAAATAGGTGTATAAGCAATGTCTCTTTTCACCCCTGGATTTCCATGACAGCAACCAAAATACTGGTGATTACTATGTAAGAAATGCAGAACCAATGTTGAGGGTAGCTCAATAGTTGACATATAATCAAAGTTAAGACTAGAGAAGATAGGAGACTCTCTCTAGTTTTCCCAGCTAGTATTTGATAGAGGCAGAATTTAAGTTTAAATGTCCTTTTTTCCTCATTCCTAATGTGCTTTTCCCATTATAATATATAAGAAAAACTGCTATGGCTCTGAGAGACCATCTAGGGCATGAGCAGTATACAGGACAGTGGGTAAAGTATTCAGAAGAACACTGCCACAAAGCAGGGACAAACAGCTCTAGAATAAGAGCTGCTCTCCTTCCACCTACCAAAGCTTAAGAAAGAGCCTGAAAAAGTTAAAACTCTTTCCAAGTAACTTAAACTGAATCCCGGAACAAAGGTCAGAATTATTTAAGGGAATACAAAATATTCCACATCCAATAATATAAAATTAAGTGTCTGGCATCCAATAAAAATTTACTAAGCATATAAAGAAGAAGAAACATGGAAACTTGGAAGTCTAAATGACAAATTAATTGATAGAAGACTCAGAAATGTTATCGATTGTAAAAATAGTAGACAAGGACATTACAACAGCAATTTCATATTCTATTTTCAAGAAGATAGAGTGTAAATATGCAAAGGAGATACACAGAAGATAGAAAAACTCAAGCTAAAAATTTTTAGGGATTGGGGGAGGGATAGAGGGTCTTGCTATGTAGCCCAGACTTGCCTTAAACTTCTGGTTCTCCCGTCTCAGTCTCCCAAATGCTGGAATTACAGGTGTGTGCCACTATGCCTGATTCAAATGAAATTCCCAAAGATGAAAAATAAAATGTATGAATCAGGCCAGGTGCCACAAGCCTATAAGCCTAACCATTTGGAGATTGGCAGGATTATGGTTTCAAGCCAGCCTAAGCAAACAGCAAGACTCCATCTTAACCAATTGCTGGGCACAGTGATGTACTAGCTATGTGAGAGCACAAATAGAAGGACTGTGCTCCAGCTTGCCTGGGGAATATACTGAGACCCTATCTCAAAAATAACCAATTCATAACCTAGAAGGTAACACACATGCATAGGAAATTAATGTGAGTCAACTCCCTGTATAGCTATCCTTATCTCAACCAGCAAAAACACTTGTTCCTTCCTATTATTGCTTATACTCTCTCTTCAACAAAATTAGAGATAAGGGCAAAATAGTTTCTGCCAGGTATCGAAGGGGTGGGGGGAGAGGGAGGGGGTGGAGTGGGTGGTAAGGGAGGGGGTGGGGGCAGGGAGGAGAAATGATCCAAGCATTGTATGCACATATGAATAATAAATAAATAAATAAGACTACACTTCAAAAAAATAAATAAACAATTCACAAAGGGCTGGCAGAGTGGCTTAAGAGAGGCCCTGAGTTCAAACCCCAGTACCACCAAAAATCAACCAATCAACCAACCAACCAATAAATAAATAAATAAAATGTGTGAAGATAAAAAATCTACTGGATAAAATTAACAATAGATTAGACACTGCAGAGAAAATATTAGTTGACTTAATTATTTTTTGTCTACATATTCAGAAGTGGGATAATATAATAGTTCTATCTTTAGTTTTTTGAGGTGTCTCCATACTGTTCTCCACAATTGTACTAATTTACATTCCTACCAATGGTGCATGAGTTACCTTTCCTCCCTATTCTTACCAAATTTGGTTATTTATTAATTTATTAGAATAATAATGGCTTTTTAATCTCTAAGAAGAGCCTTATTTTTTCAAATTATTCAAATTCAGTTTTTTTCTTAATAACTTAATGACAAGGTATGTAATTTCTCCACAACCTTAACAACACAACAATCTCTGTGCTACTTGCTTTGACTTTGCAGCTTGTAGAGACACCTATTTATTTTTGGTTATTTCAGGGATAAACTAATCTCCCCTATTCAAGTGATGCCTAAGAGTTGTACCATTTGCTTTGGACTCTGAAATTCAGTTGACTTAATCAGCCTCATAAGATTAACAAACACTGTAATTCAGTTTTAGCTAGGTCTTCAAGTTGAGATATCACTGTTATTGTCATCAGTGTAACTCACAATATTACTTTCCAACTGTTCATGAGAACACAATAAATATATATTGGAGTCCTTCCGTCATACATGCATATTAGCAGTGATTTCTTTCCTAACTATAGAAAAAAGACTTTAAATAAATACATCCCACAATACTATTCTCCTTTAGCTTCTGCGGAGCTTGATTTGTTGATTGGGCACAACTTATGCTATTGGAGTCATAACTTTGTCTTCTACAATACAGAATGAATCTCCAGGATCCATCAGCTCTTCTTAAAGATCATTCTGAAATACTAAATAAGGACTTTGTGAGCCCTAACATGCCTGCATCTAACTGATCTTTTTTTCTTTTGATGCACTGGGGTTTGAACTCAGGGCCTCACAGTTGCTAGGAAGGTGCCTTTACAGCTTGAACCACTTTGCCAGCCCTTTTTTGTATTGGGTTTTTTCGAGATGTGGTCTGGAACTGTTTGGTCGGGTTTGACTTAGAACCGCGGCCCTCCTGAGTAGCTAGAATTATAGATGTGAGCCACTGGCACCAACTTTGTTATGTTTTTTTATTGTGGTACTGGGATTTGAACTCAGGGACTCACACTTGCTAAGCGGGCGCTCTACCACTTGAGTAATCCCACCAGCCCGGATCGTTAAATCTGAAATACCCATTTAACCCCCGACATGTTATTTTAGATGAACTGTATGAATGTGCTACCATCTAGCAGGATAGAGAGAAGATTTGAACAACTCTTACTCAATGGTTTGGGGAAGGATATGACATCCATTCCTGTAATGGCCTCTGGTAGGTCTGAGGCAAAAATGCACATTACTTTCATTCATAAATACCTACTTTTACTTATATCTTCACCTGCAAGTTTTCTTAACTTAATTATCTTGCCCTTGCAATTTCCATTGGCAGGTTTAGTATTATGTTGAGTCACCCAACAAAATTTCTTTGGCAACTCCAGGCCATTTTGCCCCTGCCAATGTCCCTGGTTTCATGTTTTCTGCTGGAGATTGCATCACGCAACCTGGCTCTCCTATCTTGTCCTCTCTTTATAACATTCTCATTTTCTTTGGCTGTTTTAATCTGAACTGAAGCCAAAGAGATTATATACTTCCTTTTTGTGTATAATCATCAAATTTAAAAATCAAGGTTAGGATAAACTTGGCAAATCTGTGCAATTTGTTTTGAGGAGTTAGTGGGGCATCTCAATCTATTCCCTCATAGTGATCCATTAACATTTTAGGAGCCTTTCTGTCTACATCCTCTTCTTTCATGCCATTTAAAAAAATTAGACATAACTTTTAAAATATATTTTTTGTGTTAGAATAGTTTTGGATATACTAAAAGTTTATGAAGTCCTCATATGCTGCACAACCAGTTCCTTATTTATTATCATCTTATCTTAATATAACACATTTTCATAATCAATGAGCCAATATTAGTCTTGTATTTTGTAATGTCATTACTTCATTCAAATGTCCTTAGCTTTTGGCAAATGTTCCTTTCCTGTTCCAGGGTCCCATCTAGGAATATTGGCTATGACAATTGCTTAGACTTTTATTGTTTTTAATGATCTTGACAATTTTGAGGAATACTAGTTGGGTTTGTTATTTTGTAGAATGTCCCTCACTTGAGGTTAGTCTGATGTGCTTCTCATAATTAAACTTGATGTATAGAATTGGGGAGGAAGACCACAAAAACAAAGTGTCATTATTTTTTTCTACTGTCATCAGAACTCTAAATGCCATCATTGTCATAGCCAAGTATATTCTTATCACAAAATATAAATATGACATTGTTGATATTAACCTTGAACACCTGGCTAAGATGTTTGCTAGGTTTCTTCACTGAAAAGTTATTCTTTTAAAAAATCTCTTCTAGTCTGTGGTCTTCAGAAGGAAATTAATATACATGGAATATTAGGTAATAGGGCACTTGGCTCCTTAAAAGTGAGTATCTACACAAATAATTTGGAATTCTTCTGCATGGGAGATGTGTCTGTTCCCTCACATTTAGTCATTTCTTTTATAATTGATTTACATTGATTTAGTCTTACAGATATTTATTTGGTAACTTGGAGTTGTAACCCAATGCTACACTATTTATTTTTGTTATTCAAGTTGTTCTAGCTTTGGACACTGTGAGCTACTTTGGTTCTCTCCTATGTTTCTTGGATACACACCCATGACTGGGCTTGAGCATTTTCTTACTTATTGGAACATAAGATGCTCCAGGCTTATCCTGTATACATCTTGCTGCAGTTTTAGAACCATCCATTTCTCCATGGACCTGTGGGACCTTTTGTTGGAGAATGTTATCAGAAACCTGTTAAGAGATTTCATGCCATTTTTAACCAATCACCTAAATGCTTCTTCTGATATAATCTGTCCTCAGATTTTTCTACTCGTTTCATTCTCATTGTTTCTTTTCTTCTTAATAGTTATTATCTCCCCATTATTACCACATTCCTAGAGCTGGGCAAGGAGATACCTGACAGTACCCCTAACATCAGGGAGTAGCCCCTATAATAAAGTCATATACAATGTCCAAGGATCAAGAGCACTTTGACTAAGCAGTAATAATACTTTAACTGAAAAACCATTCAACATTTACTGGGAGGTGGAATATAGAGATAGGGAAAATATTTGTATTATTATAAAAGAAATTTTAAATTCTCCTCCTCTTCCTTCTGTTACGGGGAGTTGAACTTTGGGTCTTGGGCCTATTAGACAGGCACTGTACCACTTGAGCCATGTCCCAGCCCCTTTTGCATTAGTAATTTTTGGGGTAAGGTCTCATGTCTTTACCCAGGTCAGCCTGGGCTGTAATTCTCCTATTTAAGCTTCCAACATAGCTGGGATTATGGGCAAATGCCACCATGCTAGGCTCGCTAACTTTTTCCTTGCACCTGTCTCAAACTGTGGCCCTCCTGATCTCTGCCTCCAAGTAGCTGGGATCACAGGCAAGAGCCCCTGCACCTGGCCAAGAAATCCTAAATTCTTTACATTCTCATTTTAACAGAGGATCAAAACAACCAGAAGTATGGTCTTTACCTGGGTGGCCAAGTGTCAGGAGGAAGGAGGGAATGGATTTTGGAATATAATCCACAGCTTTCCACAGGAAGCCTGAGGTGAGAAGGTTGGATTACACATAGTGGAAGACTCCCATTTGGAAGGAATGTTTTACTGTGGTAGCCTCAAAATGATTCTACACACAACTTTATTGACTCATTCTCTAATTTTCCCCTCTTTTAGCTCAATTTAGAAATCATGTGGTAAGAATAACAGCTTTGGTGTATTTCAATCCTTATTTTATTTATCTGTTTAGACAAACTTAAAGATTGTACTGATACATTCAAGATGATTGACTCTGAGGCAGTTTCCAGGTGTTTAGTTGCCTCTGTACTCTCTATAGCATTTATCACCATCTAATATTTCCTTTACCAATTGAATTTGATTATTGGTCTTCCAACTAAGTAAAAACTCCATCAAAGCATAGGTTATTTCTGTTGTTACTTAGTACTGTATCTCCAATGCCCAGTTATAACAATAACTAGTGGTTGCATAGGATTTACTAGTAACTTTGTAACTAGGGTGATTATGTAACTCACATTCAAGCTGGGATGCTTCTTAATAGTGAAGAAGGGGTATTGATAATAGTAATAATAGGTTAGTGGGAATAATTGGAGACTGTCTGGATATGTGCTTACTCTGTGAATAACTTTTCTAAATGTTTCACATATTTCCTCATTTAATCTTCATTGCAAAATTTGAGATTGTTGTTATTGTTGTTAGCCTTATTTATAGATGAGGTCAGTACCATTGTTACTTCCATCTTACAAACAAGGAAATGGCAATGACCTTGTTTGTAAGATGCACCTTGACCATGCAAACCAAATTAGAAAAATTAAATGCATATTAGGAATTCAGGATTTGAATCTAGGGGTGTAACCACAATAATCTCAACAAGTCTGATATATTTAATTTAGGAAATGTTTATGGATCAGAATGAATTCACCACACTCTCTCTGACATCCTGTATAGTTTCATGTTCTCTCTATCGTGATATTCTGCAGAGGGATTAAGTCTTTTTCTTCATAAAAACTAGCATAATTCAATGATAGCTCCATTGAAATGAAAGAAAAACCTGGGAATAACATGGAGATGAGTGTAAGACTATGTCCACATAGTGGACTCAGCTAATTAGCTTCCAATGCAAGTAATCTATTCTGAGCATGGGTAAATACAAAAACAGATATAAGCTAATTACAACAACTTTATATTTATTGTGTTAAATGTTTAATTGTTATTGAATACTACGATTCTTTCCAATGGAATCTGAAGTCTATTGAAGTGATACATTTCTCTTTTTATTTTCATTGTGCAGATTCCTGGGGCACAGTATCATAATTTAATGCATACAAGCAGTATGTAATGAGCAAATTGTGGTAGTTAACATTTTCTTCTCCTTAAACATTGAAAGTATTTTGGTTAACATGTAATACTTGCACATATTTATGTGGTACAGTTGTGCTGATCAAATCCATATCACTGTCATTACTTTGTGTTTGGGACTTCAAGCTCTACTCATAGCTTTCATGAATATTCAATATGTTAATTGTGAGCTAAAGACACCCCATTGTGCTGAAAACACTAGAAATTCTTGCACCTGACCGTTCATTGGTATCCTTTATATACAATGCACTTCTAGGACATATACATGATTATCTCAGGCATAGGAACTGATGTGAGGAGAGAAGGAAATGAGAAAGAGCAAGGAAATTTTCTTCTCATTTTTCTGTTTTGAGGCCTAACACATTGTCTCTAAGATTATGAGAGATTTTTCTCTGTGAATTAGAAAATTTATCTATGTGCAGGTATCTCAATGATGCTATTAACATTTACATTGTCTTTTTGCTGCCCAATATCCTAAATTGTATTTGTCTAGGACCTTCAGAAATCTTATTTCTGACTAAGGAGAAAGCACAGGATACTGATGATTAATACAGAACAACATCACAAACTTTAACTTTCTAATATCTACATTTTATATGAATTATACCCACATTTTTTTCTAGAGTTCTGAAAGGATGTATACATAAATAACAGATTACATTTCCACTCCTTTCTCTGCACCTGGGGATCTTAGCAGAGGAAGTAAAAATTGAAAAAGCTGCATCTTTAACATTACTATAGTTGCAAGTAAAGAGGACAACATGTAAATTTTTGGAAAGTTCATGAAGTTTGGAGTCATATCCTATATTTAGACAATGTGATCCACCTTGATTTTCTCACTTAACCTCTCTTTTTTTCATCCATAAAATTATGATAAAAACTATCATAACCTTAGCAAAGTGATCATGGCTAATATTGCCACAGGTATATATATATATATCCACATCAAATATTCTCTGAATAAAAATAATAAATTCTGGGTTTACTAAGGGCAATTTCTTTGTTTTAATAAATATTTTCTGGTTATCTAATATATTAGAATACTGAGCAGCTGAATAAAATGTATATAGTAGCTGTGCTATTTTCAACTCTTTTAGAAGTCTGAAGTTAACTTTGTAGAAGAGCCTATTTTAAAGTCTTTTGGAATAAAACATTCTGAGAAACATGTAGCCTAATTTTTACTTTTACTCCTCTTAAGGGAGCTCAATTTGTTGCATCAGAGAGCCTGCAAGGCATTCATGTTTGCAGAAACGTGTCAGAGATACTTTTCACTTCTTCTAAACTTTTCAAACTTATTCATTCTCTTGGGCCAGACAATAATCTAAACTGCCAAAGGCCATGGTCTTGTTGACAATCCCCAGCCATGAACTAAATATCAGGCATAACAAGGACATCAACTTAGTACTAGAGGCTTGCTTGATTCCAAACATGTTTTCTATCTATTACTCCTGCACTAATTGGAGGCAGGTGCAGAGCCAGAAGCCATTAACTTCTCAAGGACTGTAATTTCTGCCTGAGAGACAAAGGGGAGAGGTGAGAAATGTTAATGAAAGGACTCAAACTTGTCATTATAATAATAAAAGCAATAACCCATTTAGGAAATGCCAACTTTGGCCTCTGTCTATGTGCTATCAGGAGACCAGCTGCTCAGTGCAATCATAAAAGTTGCTAAAGTTTGCTATAGCAGCACCTGATGCTTCTCACTGTTCTCATCCGTGTCTGACTCCCCTCACCCAAGATCCTTGACATACCATGCCCATTTTTTTTGTGAGGCATCCTATAGTATTTCTAACCAATCACTATAGCTTCCTCACTTTCAGATATATTTGTTTCCTATAACATTGTCACATCTAGTTACCTAACTCTGTCTCCATTACTTCATATGAGAAATGATTTTGTTGGGAATGAACAAAGACTTCCTTTTGTAGTTTTGGCTGTTATATTTTAGAGAAACCCTTAAGGTCAAAGGAAGTTAATGGTAGGGTAACATTCACTCCAAGTGGGTTGAGGCAGCAATTTTTTTTCCCCACCCCCTCCCTTACCACCCACTCCTCCCCCTCCCTCTTCCCCCCACCCCCTCCATACCCGGCAGAATCTATTTTGCCCTTATCTCTAATTTTGTTGAAGAAAGAGTATAAGCAATAATAGGAAGGACCAAGGGTTTTTGCTGGTTAAGATAAGGATAGCTATACAGGGAGTTGATTCACATTAATTTCCTGTACGTGTGTGTTACCTTCTAGGTTAATTCTTTTTTTTTTTTTCATTTTTCTTTTATTATTCATATGTGCATTCAAGGCTTAGTTCATTTCTTCCCCCTGCCCCCACCCCCTCCCTTACCACCCACTCCGCCCCCTCCCTCTCCCCCCCTCAATACCCAGCAGAAACTATTTTGCCCTTATATCTAATTTTGTTGTAGAGAGAGGAGGCAGCAATTTTTAATCTGGAAGTGTCAAAAGATATTTCCCATGAATTCAAAAGTTGGGAATATCCTAAATTTATAGTGGTTAACATCAATTATCTGTAGGTTGTCCTGATGGCCTGCCTGCTTAAGGTGCTTTCTAAAATGTTCTGTCTGGTTAACCCCAAGTTAAATAGATTTTGCATAATTTATAATAACTAAGAAATCTAAGGAATTACTTTTACTTGTTCATATTGTCCAGATATTATTAATTTGTATTGTGTTCACTGCTTAAATATGTAGAACCAGATGTTTTAACATAAATAATCTGGTCAATATTCAGGCTACACACAGTTCTTCTGAGAGTTTCTGGCCTTTTCAGACCTTTACAAAACCAAGTGGACTCTACTCAAGAGATTAGCTGTTTTGATAAATTAAATGTGCTTATCAGATTCAATCCTATCATTTTAAAAAGGAAGAAGCAGAGAGAATAATTAATTTACCTAATCACATATTTAATTTGTGTTCTAGATATAGCTGAATCCCAACTTTAGAGGCCAAGTGTTATTTCCACAACAGCTTAATAATTTTTGTGGTTATTGTTTTATTTATTTTTTTTGTTATGTTGTGCTGAGGGTACATTGTGACATTTATAAAAGTTCTTACAATACACCAAATATATTGTAGTTGAATGTTTTAGTCAGGCAGTCATGGCCTGAGGTCCTGGAGTTGAGAAATTGGCTCATCAGTCTGTATAGAAAGAAAGAGAAAAATTTAGAAATTGGATTGATGGCTTGAGGTGTGCCTCAAGTGGTACAGTGTTCACCTAGCCCCGAGTTCAATCTGCAATGCCACAAAAATGAGAAAGAAATTGAATTGAGTGTGAACATCAACACAAATTACAGGACTGATAAACTACTGTCTTTCTTGCCTCAGTGGATACTGTTGAAGGCCATTTGCTCCTGCAATGTAGGGGTCATCATGAAGCCAGAATAAATGTGGCAGGTGCATTGCCTGAAGAGCAGGAGGAATAAAGTCTAGAGCATATCTCCATATATGGGACATAAGTCTCTTCCCAGAAGCACGTTTATTTGTAGCATCATCTCTTGCCATTAAGCTGTGTTCACTTGAGTCTAGAGTCTGTGGGGCAGTGTAGCAATGTGGCTAGCCACACAGGAAGGAGCCCATTAATATTGTTGGATTTGGGAATTTATGTATTAGGGGCTAATTCATTTCATGGTATTGTGCCATGTGACAAGGAAAGAATGTTGTTACAAATAATAGAAATTATTTATTGGGACATATTCTGTGTTAAGGATCCTTCAAAACTGTTGGTGGCTTAAGAGGGAGGCTTTTCATCTTTGTTAGCCTAGTTGTTTTCCAAGATGTAGGCTATAAAGGCCAGAGACTTTCATTTACATAATCCCTGGTAAGTATAAATTACCATGTGACACAGAATATCCTAAGATATAACACTTACATACATTTACTAACTGTTTGGCACTGTTTTAAGGCCTTCGTATACATAAAATGTGATTTAATCCTCATGCTAACTCTTGATATCAATATTATTATTCTGATTTTAGAGGCACCAAGATGTGGAGAGGCTAAGGAACTTGCCCGGTTGCATAGTTGGCCAGCAGCAGAAACAACTCGATCTCATAGTGTGTAGCACTAGAATTCTAGTTCTTAGCTGGCAAAACCCTGCTAGAAAAGAGACAATTCTATTGGCTCTCTGTCTATGGAACCCTGATAACAAAGATGTTGTTGGGAAATGGGGATAGTTTTCCAGTTGGATGTTTTAATAAGTACTTTCTGGAATTAAAAAAAACAAAAGAGAGTGAAAGCTTTCTTTGGTAAAGAAATAGCCGTCAGTCATGTTAGCCAATAGAGGGAAATGTGTAGCCATTTTGAGTCCTTGAACAAGGTTCATGCTGTCATTTTTTTCTTGTGTGCTCACAGTGATGGATGGAGCAATCTTGTCATTGTCTTGCTCCATCATGGTTGCAGAGTGACCAGGTCTGAGATTGTTCTGTGAAATTTTTCTTCTACACAAAAGGTCCATGGCCTTGTGAAAATGTCATGCTAGCTCCCAGATGCCAAGGGATGGTTCCTCCTCCCAATGTTTCTTTTCTTTTCCCTCCCTCTGTCCCTCCCTCCTTCTCTTTTGATCTCTTTTTCTGTTAGGTTCTTGATTTTCTTATATATTCTGGATATTAACTCTCTGTCAGATGAATATTTGGAAATAGTTTCTCCCATTCTGTAGGATGGCTCTCTTCACTCTGCTGGTTTTTGTTTTTATTTCCTGTGCTTTTGGGGTCCTATCCAGAAAATTATTGCCTATACCAAAGTCTTGAAGTATTTACCTGTTTTCTTCCGGAAGTATCAGAGTTTTAGGTCTTACATTTGGTCATTGATCCATTTTGAGTTGATTTTTGCATAGGTTTCCTTTCTTTGTCAGTTTTCAGAAATCGCAGTTTTTAAAGTGAATTTTTGAGATAATTAGAAAGTTTTATTAAAAATTTGTTTTGTTTTGGGATGTTTAATATGTTTGGTATTCATTACAAATCAGAATTATTCTTATTCACTTTCAATCAGAATATACTGAAAGAAATTTGAGATTTTTAAACATTTCATCATTATAAATCTCACAGAAACAGTGAAATGGGCGTTCTATGTATGTATATATATGATGTTTGCTTCTTCATTATTTAATCCCAGACTAAGATAGCATAATCTTTTGATTTCTCAGTATTATTGGCTTTCTTTTAATTGATATAACTTCTCAGGAGTTTTTTCTCCCTTCATTATCTTCAGATTTACTACATCTGATCAACTGTGGACATGAAAGCTATATAATCAACTATAATTAAAATTAACATGATGATTGATTAGAGAATATAGATAAACTTCATGGGGTTTATAAATTTGAAAATGGTTCTATGATTGGAATAGGAAGTTTGAAATACTAGACACACTTTGGAAGATTTCTCTTTAAAGTAAGATTCTGATTAAAACATTGCTGTCATTGTAAGTTTGAGGGTCAAACCAAACCAAAAGAGACATTTATACAAGAAGCCAGAGACTATGTAGATGTAGATAAGACTGAGAACTAGAAGTAATGGGGCAAAGCGTCTGAGGAAAGGAAGGGTACTGCTGAAGAAAGGAGATGAAGCAGTGGTTGAAATGAGATGATGAACAGCAAAGTGGGAAGTTACAAACTAGTCAAACTATATCTATGGATCTGGTGTAGGATATGCCTTCATAGCTACAGCTGTGACTAGCCAGTTGTGACCAATCTCCACTTTCACATACAGTTTGGAACGTACTCTGGATCAGATTTAAAAACTTAAATAAATTATGTTGGTAATGAGATTATAAAACATTGGAAAGGATCCAACTAGTCAGAGTATTATATTGACTTGATAGTTTGAATTTAGTTGAGAGAAGAGTTAGAAAAGTTAAATGAAATACATGAGTGTAGAAGCTTACTGTCTCTGGAGCTTTATTCTTTTGTTGATTTTTCTCAAAATACATTTAATATTTTGTCAAATAACAGCAAAGAAAGACAATATACTTCACTGACTAAAACCTAAACCTACAGCATATGATAGCTTGGATTCAAATTCTGTTTTTAACAATGTATCTATATAAATTTTGCAAATTGCTAAAATTCATTAGTAGTAAAGTAGGAATAATGTTTGTTTGCTTATAATATTGTAAGTATTAAATGATTATATATCATATTGTAGAGTACTTGGAACATGATAACTACCATGCAGGTAGCAGCTACTATTATTCTATGCATTATAAGATCTTCAGCATACATAACTTGAAAGTGGAAGAGTGAGGTTGTAACTCAGACGTAGAGCATATGCTTAGCATGCATGAGACTCTGGATTCAATCCTCAGTACTTAGTAAACCTAAAACATGAAAGCATTTGATGTCCTCACTCCAGAGGAACTAATACAGAAACCTTAAAGCAAAAGAGGTCAACACGAGCAGGGGATCAGGAACCACTGTAATGATCAGTTAGAGATGAATCAACTTGGGTTGTAACACATTTGTGCATGGAAGCAATGCTAGAAATCTTTCTGTATAGCTATCCTTAACTCAACTAGCAAAAATGCTTTGTTTTTTTTTATTATGCTTATATCTTCTCTCAACAAAATTAGAGATAAGGGCAGAACAGTTTCTGCCTGGAAGCAAAGAGGGGAGGGGGGGAGAAAGTAGGGGCACAGGGTGGGGGGAGAAATGACCCAAACAATATATGCACATGTGAATAAACAAATAAAAAAAATCCTCAGTACTAGAAAATAAACAAATAAAAATAAATAACAAATAGACAATTAACATTTTTATAATGTTATTTGGATGTCATTCTATATATATAAAAATTTTGTGGCAAAACACTTAACATGAGATAAGGTATAATTATTTATAAGGAAAATGGAGAGCTTATTTATCTTTGCATAACTAAAATATCATACCCATTGATTAGTAACTTCTCATTTCCTCTTCCCCCAACCCCTGATGATCATAATTCTAGTCTTTGCTTCCATGAGTTTGACTATTCTGATACATTATATAAGTGGAATCACATAGTATTTTTTTCTTTGACTGACTTATTTCACTTGGTTTCATGTTCTTCAGGGTCATCCATATTGCTTCATATTACAGAGTTTCATTTATTTAAAGTTGAATAATATTCACTTATATGTATATAACTTTCCACCTTTTTAATCCATTCTTTTATTGATGGACATTTACATTGTTTTTACAATGTGACTTGGAATAATTCTGCAATGAACATAGCAGTGCTTATATTTCTGTGAGATCCTGATTTCAGTTCCTTTTAATAAATACCCAGGAAGTGAGATTGCTTCATTGTGTGGCTGTTATTTTAATTTTTTGAGGAACTTCTGTTTTCTAAAAGGCTGTTTTATCATGTATTCTCACCAACAGTGTGCAAGATTTCCCATTTCTCCACACCATCTCCAACATTTGTTGTCTTTATATGAATAAAAATAATTTGTGTATAATAAAATATAAATGTATATACATCTCATATATAAAATTCATGATTATTTTACTTATGTAAACATATATGCATACAAACAATAGCCTTCTGTTCAAATGTGAGGTGTTATTTCATTGATTAAAAATTAAACAACTTGTGCAGTATATAAATGTTTATGTTTCTTCAAAATTTCTCATACTTTTGAATACATTTAATAAATATGCTTAAAATATTATTTTTAAAATGTGAGTCAACTATAGCACTACATATTAGAAATAAATAATTCCTTATTGTAAGTGCAACAATACCAAAAATGGCTTGTTCAGTGAGATGAGAAAACTCTCCATGTGATTGCATGCCATCACTAAGTCAAGTTTCTGCATATTTTCTCTCAAAGTCCACTCTCAATTTCTGTTCTTAGTCTGTCATGAATTAGTAAACCCTATTTGTATGAATTGCTAGCCCTTGGGCCCCACTTTGAGTAGCACTGCCCTAGGGAACATGTACGTATTCAGCCATTTAAACAAATAATACTTGTTTTGAATCAGGCATTAATTCACACGCCAGTAAATATATCAAAACCACATTTGCATTCCTAGACCTAACATTCCTGTAGGGATATCAAGCAATAGTAATGAACATTAATAAATGAACCATGCCATGAAGAAGGCAAAGCAAGGTATAAGGCTAGAGAGTGGTGGGAGGAATAGACCTTTCATGCTTTAACAAGAACTCTTTGCTTGCCATGGGAAAATAGACTGGAGTCCATCAAGAGTGGAGTGGAAATATTGTAGATAATTAGGAGATGTAAGATCTGAAATAAAGATCTTTATGTTAACTGAAGTAAAGATAAATGTGGTGGGACAAGGTCAGGGTTGGGATATGTATTTAAGGTTAGCTGACAGAACTTGGTGATGGAGTAAATGCTGTAAACAGAAGTCGTGTTTTGTTTGGTTTGTTGATACTGGGGTTTTGAACTCAGGGCTGGAGTTATGCATCCAGTATGTTTTTTAAGGTTATTTTTCAAATAGGGTCTCATGTTTTTGCCTGAGCTAGCCTCAGACTGTGGTACTCCTACTTATGCCTCTTGTGCAGTTGGGATTATAGATATGCCCAGCTTATTTGTTGATATAAGGTTTTACTAAAACTTTTTGCATGGATTGGCCTTGAATCACTATCCTCCTGATTTCCACCTCTCCAGTAACTGGGATTTTAGGAGTGAGCTATTGTGCCTGGCCCAAGATATGTAACTTTTAAGTTTTTAACAAAAACAACCACATGAATAATAATTGTCAGTTACTGAGATGAGGAATAGAAGGTTTGGAAGTGAACTCAAGAGGTCTACTCAATTATGTTAATTTTTTAGGTGATTATTATACCTATAAGTGAATATTTCAAGTAGACAGATATTAGTGTCTACCTATAGTAGGAAAGGTAAGACATATGTTATCTTAAAGAGATAGAAATAGTGAGTTTACTTAGAGATGTGAAGAGACTGAAAATAAAAAGACTGAAGGGCAATACATGGAATTTACCAACACCCAGAGCCCAAGACAAAGATGAGGAAGCAGCAAAGTTGTCTGGGTAGCACTAGCCAGTATAGTTAAGAGGAATATCAGGAAATTCTTGTCTCAGAAACCAAATAGGAAAATGTTTTAAGAATGAATGTAGGGGAACATTCTAGGCAGATGGCATCAGCAGTATCGTAATTAAAAAATCTATAGCCAGGAGAGCAAAAACACGGACCATGAGCAACATTTACAATAAAACTAGGTGATAAAGTTTTTCCATGAGCCTTGTCATTAAAAAATGGGAAGAAACTACCAATATCTACAAGATCCACAACTATCAGTGTTAGTTTAAGAGGAAGAAGAGGGAAGGAAAGTGGACATCTGATGCCCCTGACAAGATAACCCCAAGGACTTAAAGATATTCACTAGAAAATGAGGCATGCCACTTTGAGAATGGGAGTTGAAACCTGTAGTGAGTTGGCCAGGATTCCATTCACTGGAAAGTCTAATAGGACCACAGTGTAAAAAGAACTAAGGGTGATGGGCAAGTGTGGGCCCTTATAGACTATCAAACTTTATTTCTTTTTTCAGTACTGGGGTTTGAAATCAGGAACTTGTGCTTTCTAGGCAAGTGCTCTACCACTTGAGCCATGCCTCCAGCAGAATATCAAACTTTACAAAAGCATGGCTCAAGTGATGGAGCATATACCAAATGAGTGAGTTTTACTGCATGTTTATTTAAAAAATTAGTAAAACAACTAAAATAAACAATTAAGTCTTACACCTACTCTTTTCCCTGCCATATAATCTAACTTGTCTTCCAAGATCCCAATTAATGTTCTAAATTGGTACATAGAACTTTAACAAAATCCTTTCTATTTTGAACACTTCTCAAGACAATTTGCCAGTAAATTAAAGTTGCATTTGTCATATGAGAGCAGCAGTTGTTTTTTATGTACTATTCACCTAACTAGTTATTCAACAATTGCATTGTGCCATCCTTTGGTATAAATTAAGGAAAAATTCAGCATATTCCTTACTATGAAAAGGTCGCATTTTAGTGGATAGAAAAAGCAAATGAACAGGCAGGCACTTTTGGTAGTCTTCTGGTGAGATAAGAAAGCAGAATAATGTGTCTTAACCAAGATTAACAAGAGCAAAGAATTACTCTAGAAGAAAATGATATCTAAATCAAGAACTAGGTGACTGTAGAAGTTTATAGGTGAGGAGAGTTGGAATAATGGGTGTTCTGAAAATGACCACAATTGTCAAGTGAAATGCATGTGAAGACCCAGAGGTGAAAAAGAACATTACCTGCCTACGGAGAAGACTTGGGTGAAACACGAAGTTTGGAATGGGTTGGGAAGCCATGGTGAAAATGAGACTGGATTGTTAAGTGGGAACTTAACAAAGTAGGAGTTCACAAATTATGTTAAAAGAGTTTAAACTTTTTCTTCAAACAGTGCAGAGGCTAAGTATAGAAGTGGCAAAGTAAGTTTTACAACAGAAAATGGCAACAGTGTGGAGAATGAGAGAGGGCAACTTTAGACACCCATTGTTGAAATTCATGTTAGAAACAATCAAGTAATTTTAAGGAGTGACAGTGATGGTGGAAAATTTTGAACAGATGTTAGGCCCAAGAATTACCTACAAATGGCACATCCATTGCACGATCATGTCTAATATGAAGACATGATCTATATATTTCTGAAATGGACCATGGAGATAATTTTTCTTTTCTCTTATATTGCTATGTAACAAGTAATAGGCATCTGAAACATAATCCATAGTTATTGTGAGAGGAAGAGTTGGGTAGGAGGCAGTGTCAATTGTTAGAGGTTAGTCTTGTCAATTTGCTTTATTGATCCAGAATGGAATTCAAAACAAGAAATGTTGAAAAGGATTCTTAGACTGTCATTCTTGTACTACCTGTCAATGCCTAACTCTATAAATACATATTTCCACACCTACCATCCAATCACAGGTTCTTAGTTGCTGTTTATACTGTAATAAGCCATTCAGACTCACAAGGAGCCAATAACCTTGTTCTTTAAAGCTCCATATGATATCATCTTGGTCCCCAAATGAATAACAGCTGTGGCAACATTAAGACTTTGGTCAAAGTAGAATCTTCAGTTGTTCTATGCAGACTTTGCTTTGCAAATTCTCAAAATCATTTCTACATAAGTTGATTTATTGAAACCAAGCTATAAGTCAGTATTAATGAAATAAAATACCAGGGGGTAATAGATACAGTTCAAGTACTGAAATATATTTGCCTTTTCTATTTTCCTTCTTACCTTTTCCTTAGTACATATCCAAAATCTGACATTGCCTTTGAAACTCTAAGAACACATCCATTCCCTTTTTATTATTCATTTACTTTCCAACATATACAAAATATTTGTTACTAACATTCTTTGAGAAACATCTTGAGAGGTTTTCATAAGCAGGAAATCCTAAAAGATATTAAGAATAGTACTAGTGAAAATATTTGCAATTTTCCACTATGTGCCTCCTTCGAAAAGTTTTTGCCACACAAAATCTTTTGCTCTTAATCTTAAATTAATAAATGGGAAAGAATATTTTTTTTAAATTTAATTGAAGTAGGTTATTAAAACTAGTAGTGGTTCCTTTAAGACTAAAGTTTATTGTTATTGTTGTTGTTGTTTGATGGGACTGGGGTTTGAACTCAAGGCTTTGAACTTGCAAAGCAGGCACTCTAACCCTTGAGCCAGTCCCTCAGTCCATTTTGCTCTGGTTAGTTTGGACATGAAGTCTTGAGAACTATTTGTTGGGGCTGACCTTAAACTTCTATTCTTCTAATTTCAGCCTCCCAAATAGCTAGGAACACAGGCATGAGTCAACACTGGCTAAGAACTAAAGTAATTACTTATAAAAGAAAAAAGCAGGCTTGTCTCATTTCCCAGTTTTATTTTTCCACAGTAAGAAGATCAGGGGACAACAAATAACAATAACATTTATACTGCATTATAAGTGACTAGAGGTCAGTTGTATATCTATTCCACATTTTGTCAGTAATGACCATCAGGAAGACTGCTAGCATTTTATAGATCCTCTGTGTCTATCAGACAGAGTTATACCCACAAGTATGTATGTGTGAATGATGTACAGGAAGAAAATCACACAGAAAGTCATGATAACTGCTGAGAAGGTAGCCAGAATTGTGATAGACATTATCTTCTCCTGTGTCCCCATTAACACACATAAATAATGCCCTTTACACAAGTGTGTACTGCACCAAATGTGTTCTTTAATTAGTGGCCGTTGATAGCAAAAAAGGATGATCAAGAAGACCATCTGTACGGACATCTGCATCAGAAAGTAGCCAAGATACATAGCCAACAGGGGCTTTTTCCTGGACAAGTCAACAATCACTTCTTGTTTTTCATTGTCATCTTCATTATCAGTTATGTCACTGGCCTTTTTTTCTTCTTCCAAGGACTGTTTCTTAAACTTCTTGGTGTGTCTATGTATAGTCTGAGAGACAAGAAACTCCATTGCAAAAAAGATGGAGGAAAAGACAAAGCCAATCATATACCAAACACCTAGAACAGGCATAGTGAAGTGGTTTTCGTAGCACTCAGCTACACATGCTTCAGAGACATTCCCATGACAATGGAAGTCTTCCTTTATACCAAACCAAGAGATTTGCACTATATACACAATGGAAGCATAAAGGAAAGTAACACTGAACCACAGTGCTCGCCCTATGTAGAAGTTTGTAGGATCTCTGGTCATCTGCATTATGGTAGGCACCACACCCCAAAATTTCATTTTGTCAGCCATCTTGGCACCTAGGGAGACAAAAGAAAAGTAGTAATTTCAGAATGACTGATTTTAACAATTTATATTGTCTCCACTGTTCTCATAATACAGTGCTGTCTGTGATGGCACTTGATTATCTTCAGTGAGAGAAGAACTCCCAAGAAAGTTTAGGAGAGTGTCAAAGATGAAGGCATGCATTTCATAATATTTCTTATCATTCTCTCCTTTATTGATTCCTTATAACTTTCTCTTATTAGTCTCTCTTCTCTACCTAGTTCATTTCCCAACCCCTTCCCATAGTTGATTTCTTAAGTCCTCTGCGTAACTATCCATCCTGTTTTCTCTCATCATAAATCCTCAGGGTCTTTTTCTTCTCTCCATGTACCCACCTGTGCCAGTCAGCCCACTCCAGCCAACAGTAAGTTCCAACTGTCATAGAACTTCCATAGGTATCTGAATATAAGAGCTTTAAAGGCATAATCTTCAACACTTCTTTCTGAGAAGTGCTTAACATGTACTAACTGAACTCAATGGTATCATTTTAATCTTTTACTGAAGCCAACATTTCCAAAGCCCATCACCAATTTCAAAATCTGTTTCTGATTAACCAATCAGGATGGATAGACCAATATTAAGTGATTGTTTTCTTATTACAAGAACAGTTTAAATGTCTTATTTGCTTTATCTCTTGCTGCTTATTGGAAATTTTTCATTGATTTGAAGATATTTTGAATATCAATTCATTCTGGGTATTGAGAAATGAATGAGACAGTTCTTGACTTTAATTACAGGAATGGTTGATATGCATTACCACCAATATGTTTATCACAACCTCTCTTTCCGGTGATTCACTTTCCCTTTTAGGAGCTAGAAAGACATTATTGGGACCATTTATTACTAAATTGGCAGTCAGCATTTACTTGCCCCTGCCCTCTCTACTCAGTTGGCTGAAGCTTTGTGAAGCCTTCATTGCAATGTAAATCCTTCCTCTATCTCATTGTGTTTTCTCACCCGTCCCTACTCTGCTCCTTTTAAAAGTATTAATCCACAGGGCATGGTGGTTCATGCCTGTAATCCCAGAATTTAGGGCTGAGGCAGGAGGATTGTGAATTTGCAGCCAACAAACACTGTTTCAGCATCTGCTTCTATGAAACCTAACCAGAATTGCTCTTTAGGTCTGTGGAAACCTGGAAGACAATCTATACTGCAGAGAACTTGGTTCTCCATTTATTCTCTAGAGCATAGTAAGTAAAAATACCAACCTTCTTTAGAATTCACAATGCTTAATCCTTGATCAAAAGTCCTCTGAAAATAAACTTTCATATAGCACAGAAGGGACAGGCCGACAGCAACTATCTCTGTGAAGATTTCCCAAGAACTTGAAGCCTTACATATTTTTCAAGACACCTGCTGGACTGGCAATTTTAGTTGCTGCTTAATTTAAGAGAGGAAACTGTATTCAAATTAAAATCAGAGGACAGAAAGTATGCATTCAGGCTGAAATATTCCTTATTAGGTTATTTAACATCATGTTTCTTGGTTTTTGTGTAGGAATTTTAGTATATTTTGAATTTATTTTTGAAGTATAAATGCATGTAACAAGTACACAAGTCAGTGTACTGTTCGGGTCTATAAATTTCGTAGACTATACACACTCATGGAATTGTCATCCAGATCAATAAAAAAACACTACTGACATTCCCAATCTCCCATTTGTGTATTCATTCAGTTACCATTGTCCTTTGGATAACCCCAAATCGGACATCTAAAAATACATCTTGACTACTTTAGAAATAAACTCTACAGTATCATAAAATATATAATCTTTTGCACCTGAATTTTTAGCTTTTTATATTGTTTGTGAGAGTCATCAGTAATATTGCTGAGTGTATTGGCATTTCTTTTACTCTCCTTACCGGGTGAATGTGCCATATTTATTTATTCATTTTTCTGCTAGTATTTTCCAGTTTGTGGTTGTTATGACATTTTGTACATGTCTTTGGCTTCATCAATTATACTCCCACAAGCAAAACAGAGCTATTTTGTCTGCATCCTTACCAATATTTGGAATTATCAAGTGTCTTTTCATTTTGGCTATGGTGGTGGGTGTACACTTCTGTCACTTGATACATTGAATTTGCATTTCCTTGATGACTAATAAAACTGAGCACTTTTCAAATGTTTGCTGACCATTTGAAAATCATCTTTTGTGAAGTCTTTCACCCATTTGTTTCCTAAGGGAAGCTATTTATACTAAACCTATTGAACTTTACAAGTTCTTTATATATTCTGGTTATAACTAATTCTTAATTATGCAAGCTGCAAATATCTCCCACCATTTTGGTGATGCCTTCTCATTTTCTTAACAGTGCCTTTGCAATAAATAGAAATTCTTGGTATTTTTGAAATTTGTGCTTATTTCCTGTGCTTTTTGCGTATTATTTAAGAAAACGACTTGCTCTGATAACACAAAGATGTTCTGTGCTTTCTTCTGAAAAGTTTGTTGCTTTACTTCTTTTTGTACTTTGTGTAATGTATTATAAGCAAAATCTATTCTTTTTTGTGTATAGTTATGCAAGTGTTGACAAAGACATACAGTGATGTGAACACTGGAAGAATAGATATACAGAACCATTTCATAATAATAAAAATTCCCCAGTACCTCTTTGTACTCAACTTCTCTGCTTTTGTCCGTATGGTTTTGTCTTTTCCATAATGTCATGGATTCAGCCATTATGCTAACATTTTTGTTTTTCTTTTTCACTTGCCATAATGCATTTGAGATTCAACTGTGTTGTGGCATAAATAGGTAGTTGTTCTTTTTTTTTTTTTAACTATGGAGTACTATTTCATTGTATGGATATACTGCACTTTTTATCCATTATCCAGTTGAAGGACATTTGGACTGCCTTCATTTTGGGGTAAATATTCATGTACAAGTTTTTGTGTGAACATTTCATTTGTATAAATATCTACGAGTGGTATCTTTGGGTCATGTATTTATGTTTAATTTTATAACAAACATCCAAATTGTTTTTAAAATGTTGTTACTATTTTACATTAATACTGTATGACATTTCTGGTTGCTCATACTTGCCAGAAGGTGGTGTTGTGAAACCTTTTCATTTATCCATTCTAATTGGTGTGTATTGATATCTCATTATACTTTAAATTTGTATTTCCTTAATAACTATTGATGTTGAATATATTTTCATGTTATTATCCATCCATATATCTTCCCTGGAGAATTATCTATTCAATTTTTTTTGCCTATTTTTAGTTATTACAATTACTTTTGATAGTTTTGTTTTGTTTGACTTAAAACAGCATATATTTATTGTCACACAGTTCTGGAGGCTGGAAATCCAAGGCGAAGGTGTTGGCAGCATTGACCCTTTGTTTTTTTGTCTTTATTCATATATTCATATGTGCACACATTGTTTGGGTCATTTCTCCGCCATGCCCCTGCCCCCTCTCTCTCATCCACTCCCCTCACTTCCAAGCAGAAACTGTTCTGCCCCTTTCTTCAATTATGTTGAGGAATAGACATAACAATAATAAGAAAGACATAGCATTTTTGCTAGTTGAGATAAGGAAAGCTATAAAGAGAGATTTCTAGCATTGCTTCCATGCACAAGTGTATTACAACCCGAATTGATTCATCTCTACCTGACCTCTTCACTACATCCTGGTCACCTTCTCATATTGACATCTGTCATTTTAAGGTTACTGTATTAGTTCCTCTGCAGTGGGCACATAAAACACTTTCATGTTTTGGGTTTCTTATCTATCCCAATTCCTTCTGTATGTGCTCGATCCTTAGTGTGTGACCCAAGTCCAACAACATTACTGCATTTGCCCTAGATCTAAAATCTGCCTATGAGGGAGAATATATGATTTTTGGTCTTCTGAGCCTGGCTGACCTCGCTCAGAATGATGTTCTCCAGTTCCATCCATTTACTAGCAAATGATAAGATTGCATTCTTCTTAATGGCTGAGTAAAATTCCATTGTGCACAAATACCACACTTTCTTAATCCATTTGTCAGTAGTGGGGCATCTTGGCTGTTTCCATAATTTGGTTATTGTGAATAGTGCTGCAATAAACATGGATGTGCAAGTGCCTCTGTAGTAACCTGAGTCACATTCCTTTGAGTATATCCTTAGGAGTGGGATTGTGGATCATATGGCAGATCTATGTGTAGTTTTATAAGAAGCCTCCATATTGTTTTCCAGACTGGTTGCGCTAGCTTGCATTCCCACCAGCAGTGTATAAGGGTTCCTTTAACCCACCCCACCCCCACATCACCAACATCTGTTGTTGGTGATGTTTTTGATGATAGCTATTCTAACAGGGGTGAGGTGGAATCTTAATGTGGTTTTGATTTGCATTTCCTTTATGGCTACAAATGGTGAGCATTTTTTCATGTGCTTTTTGGTCATTAGAATTTTTTCTTTTGAAAAAGTTCTGTTTAGTTCAGTAGCCATTTCTTTATTGGTTCATTGATTTTGGAAGAGTTTAGTTTTTTGAACTCCCTGTATATTCTGATTATCAATACTTTGTCTGATGTATAGCTGGCAAATGTTTTCTTCCATTCTGTAGGAGTCTCTTCAGTTTAGAGACCATTTCTTTTGTTGTGCAGAGGCTTCTTAATTTTATGTACTCTCATTTGTCTATCCTTTCTCTTAGTTGCTGAGCTGCTGGGGATCTATTGAGGAAGTCCTTGCCTATATCTATTACTTCCAGAGTGTGCTCTGCTCTTTCCCGTACTAACTTCAGAGTTTCAGATCTGATATTAAGATCCTTGATCCATTTTAAGTTGATACTAGTACAGGGTGATGAACATGGATCTAGTTTCAGTTTTTTTCAGGCAGAAAACCACTTTTCCCACCAACATTTGTTGAAGAGGCAGTCTTTTCTCCAGTGTATGTCTTTGGTGCCTATATCAAAAATAAGTGGGTATAGCTGTGTGGATTCATATCCAGGTCCTCTATTCTGTTCCACTGGTGTTCATGTCTGTTTTTGTGCCAGTATCATGCAGTTTTTATTGCTATTGCTTTGTAATATAGTTTGAAGTCAGGTACTGTGATACTTCCAGCATTGTTCTTTTTGCTGAGTATTGCCTTGGCTATTTGCAGTCTCTTGTGTTTCCAAATGAACTTTTGGGTATATATTTCAATCTCTGTGATGAAAGTCATTGGGATTTTGATGGGAATTGCATTAAAAATGTATATTGCTTTTGGTAGTATATCCATTTTTACTATCTTGATTCTACCAATCCATGAGCACAGGAGATCTTTCCACCTTCTGTAGTCTTCCTCGATCTCTTTCTTCAGGGGTTTGTAGCTCTCCTTGTAGAGATCATTCATATTCTTTGTTAAGTTTAATCCTAGGTATTTGAATTTTTGAGGCTATTGTAAATGGAATTGTTCCAGGTATTCTTTCTCAATTTGTTCATTGTTGGTGTATAGAAAAGCCAATGATTTTTATAAGTTGATTTTGTATCCTGCCACCTTGCTGGAGCTGTTTATGTATGTTATCTAGGAGTTTTTGGGTAGAGGTTTATTTTGGCCTTTAAGATATAGGATCATGTCATCTGCAAAAAGGTATGTTTTGACAGTTTCTTAACCTATTTGTTTTCCTTTTATTTCTTCTTCTTGCCTAAATGCTGTGGCTAGAAATTCCAGTACTATGTTGAATAAGAGTGGAGATAGTGGTTACCCTTGTCTTATTCCTGATTTTAGGGGAAATGGTTTCAGTTTTTCTCCATTCAGTATGATGTTGGCTATAGGTTTGTCATATATAGCCTTTACAATGTTGAGGTAATTCCTTCTATTCCTAGTTTTTTTAGAGCTTTTATCATGAAGTAGTGTTGGATCTTATTAAAGGTTTTTTCTGTATCTCTTGAGATGATCAAGTGGTTTTTGTCTTTGCTTCTATTAATGTGCTGTATTAGAATTATAGATTTAGTATGTTGAACCACAGCTGCATCCCTGGGATGAAGTCGACTTGATCATGGTGAATGATCTTTCTGATGTGTTGTTGGATTCGTTTGCCATTATTTTCTTGAGGATTTTTGCACTGATGTTCATTAAGAACATTGGCCTATAGTTCTCCTTTTTGGAGGTGTCTTTGTCTGGTTTGGGGATGAGTGTAATGCTGGCTTCATAAAATGAATTAGGCAGTGTTCTTTCTTTTTCTGTTTTTTGGAAAAGTTTAAGGAGGGCTAGTATTAGTTCTTCTTTCAATCTGATAGAACTCCTTCAGAGTATGTTGGATAAAATTGGGAGCACCGATGTTGGGTACACATAGGTTGATAATTGGTATTTCCTTTGGTGTATTTCCCCTTTTATTACTATGGAGTGTCCTTCTTTATCTCGTTTGATCAATGTAAGTTTGAAGTCTACTTTGTCTGAGATAAGTATTGCTACTTCTGCTTGTTTTGGGGGACCATTGGCTTGGTAAAACTTGTTTTAAGCCAGTGCTTGTTTCTGTCAATGACATGTGTCTCCTTTAAACAACAGATTGTTGGGTTTTCCTTTTGATGAGGGAGTTAAGTCCGTTAACATTCAGTGTTAATATTAATAAGTATTGGTGATTCCTGTCATTTATTTGTTTTTTGTTTTTTAAGGGTTTGATTGTGTGCAGCTGAATTAATGTTACTCTCTGATTCCTTGTCATTTCTTCTCTTGTGGTTTGGTGTTGACTGTCCTCTCATGGTTTTGTTTGTTTTCATTTCCTGTGTGCAAAATTCCATGAAGAATCTTTTGTACTGATTGCTTTGTGGTCATATATTGTTTTAGTTTCTGCTTATCATGGAAGATTTTTATTGATCCCTCTCTTTTAAATGATAGTTTTGCTGGGTTGAAGTTGTTTTCATTCAGTGCCTGGAATATCTCACTTCATGCCCTTCTTGCTTTTAAGGTTTCTGTTGAGAAATCTGTTGTGATTGTGATGGATTTACCTTTGTATGTTATTTGTTTTTTCTCTCTTACAATCTTCTATATTCTTTCTCTATTCTCTGTGCTTGTTTTTTTAATGATAATATGTCATGGGATAGTTCTATTTTGGTCAAATCTGTTTGGTGATCTGGAGGCTTCCTGTACCTGGATTGGCATAGCTTTCTCTAGGTTTGGGCAATTTTCTGTTATTATTTTGTCGAACATATTATGATCCCTTTTGCTTGCACCTCTTCTCCTTCTTCAATGCCCATGATTCTCAGGTTTGGTCTTTTGATGGAGTCAGTGAGTTCTTGCATATTCCTTTCATAGGTCTTGAGTTGTTTGACTAATAGCGCTTCAGTTTTTCCTTTAATTTCCATTTTATCTTCAAGTTCTGAGATTCTGTCTTCTGCTTGTTCTAGTCTGCTGGAGTGTCCTTCCATTGTGTTTGTATTTCTGTTTCATTCTTTTTTCTGAAGTTTTTCATATCATGGGTCACTTCCTGTTTTATTATGTTTATTTTCATCTTTAATTCATTTATTTCTTTATTTATAGTGTTCTTTATTTCATGTTTGTGTTTATTTAGGGCTCCTATGAGTTCATTTATTTGTTTCTGTGTCTTCTCATATTCTTTATTTTTGGTGTCTTGAAATTTCTTGAGTGCCTCTTGTACATTTTGGTTAACCATGTCTAGTAACATCTTCATGAAATTCTCAGTGATTACTTGCAGAATTTCTTCTTTGAGGATGTTCTTGTGGGCATCATTGGGTTCCTTGGTGTCATTTATCTTTGTTTTGCTAGAGTCCAGAACTGGGTATCCATTTTCTTCATTTCCCTTTGAATCCTGTATTAAATTATTTGGGGGGAGAATGGGTTCCATCCCTTTTTTGTCTTCCCATCACTCCACTTGGTACTGTACAACTATGTTCTTGATAGGCTAGTTGGTGGTTTCAGTTACCTGTTTTCTTTCCCATGGTTTAATTTTATTTTGTGGCTATAATGGGTTTGTAGCTAAGTGTGTGTGTGTTATTTCTGTCCCTGGTCTGTGTGTAATTTAGTACTTGATAATTCACAGTAGTAAAACTAACAACAACAACAATCCAAAGAAATCAATGTGGAGAGATGAACAAACAAACAAGAAACTGAATAAACAAACAAACAAAAATTCTATGTTCAGGAACAATAGAATTTCAGTGTTAGGTTGAGTTCTGGTGTTTCTCCTCCAGCATCAAATCCTGGTGCTGGTATTTAAGCAGAAGCTCTGTTGTAGTTGTGCCAGTTGGTTTGGTAGTGTTTGTTGTTTTTTTTTCTCCTGTCTTTCAGAGGTAGCTGCTTGGTCAACTCCTTCTTCAGTGGGGTTTGGCAGTTTACATTTGTATGTGGTCCTCATGTTCAGGAATCAGCTCTGTAGTCCACCAGCTATCCTGCCTTGGAGTTGGGTTTTCACTGTGCTTGATTACTGGGGACTTGTTTCTTTGCCTCATCCCCTTTCTCTTGGCCAGGTCAATGCTCTGTCAGCTGTCCCCCTGCTGTCAGCACATTGTGATTGTTGGCTGGTTATTTTTCAATTTTGCATTGTTGTTTGACTTTGGATGTTGCTCACTGGCTCATGAGATGAGCTTTGTGGTCTGCTAGCTGGCCCACTTCAAGCAGTGGCTTATCACCAGCCTGCTGTTGGCCCTTCTGCCTTTCCAGCCTTTGTTAACTAAAAGTTCATGTGGAGACCAGCTCCTTACCCCTTACCTCTTCTCCACTGGGCTTTGGCAAGTCTGTCTCTCTGTTGTGTGTTAGTTTTCATTCTTTGTTTATTGTTCAGGTTTTTTGTGTGTGGGAGGAGTCAGTCTGCCCAGAGGGCCATGCTGGTTTATCCTAGGGGTGGATGGGGGGAAACCACGTGACTCTTGGTGCTCACCTGTTGGTCTCCCAAATGTCTCCCAAGCAGGTTTGGAGCCAGTGTCTGCTGGTGCAGCAGCACTCCTGCTTTCTCAGTTTAATGTGGCATGGAGAAGCTTTCCACAGGCTAGGGGTTCAGGGTGTTGAAGTTTTGATTCTCCTTGCTGCTTTATTTCTGCCACGTGTGGCTTCAGCATCTCTGTGAGGTTTTGGAGTCTTGGGGCTCACACTGTCTGTTTTTGTGCCTTAGTCACCATCTTGTATCTCAGCGTTAATTCCTTATGAAGGCTGTAAGAGAGAATCTGTCCCAACCCTCTTATCTCATTTCATTTGATTCACTTGGTGCTCCTAAGCTTGTAAATGTGTTACTGTAGTCTCTGCCTTCCTCTCCACAAGGTGTTTTCTGTGGGCAGGTTTGTCTCCTAACTTCTCCATTTTATAACAATACCAAGCACATTGGTTTTGGGACCACCTAAAGACCTCACTTTAATTAACTAATGTTAATGACTTTACTTTCATATGACATAATATGCTCAGATTCTAGGGATTAGGGCTTCTATATATGAATTGTGGCACAATTCACCTCATTAATAGGTACTAAGACCTTAGAGCTGAGCTGGGCATTGTAGTAACCACTGGCCACAAATAACTATCAAGAACTTAAGCAGAGATCCAAAATGGTGGCTAAGGATGTGAGGGCGATCTGGCTGCGACATCTGTCACCCCATTGATCGCCAGGGTTGATTCGGCTGATCTGGCTGGCTAGGCGGGTGTCCCCTTCCTCCCTCACCGCTCCATGTGCGTCCCTCCCAAAGCTGCACGCTCGGTCGAAGAGGACGACCATCCCCGATAGAGGAGGACCGTTCTTCGGTCAAGGGTATACGAGTAGCTGTGCTCCCCTGCTAGAACCTCCAAACAAGCTCTCAAAATGGTGGCTAAGGTAGGGAACCAGATCTCCTAAGCTCCATGAACCCAGAAACCTCCTTTGGACGTTGGAGCTACACTTGAGTAATTCTGATTGCTCCTAGCCAAAATAATAACCACCATCACATTAGAGGCAGATAAAATTCAAAGACTAACCCTTAAGTCAGTCTTTAATTGTTCCTAATGGCTACAAAAATCCCACCTGGCACAGCCAGCAAGGTGTTACCAGCCTCCAGCTCTGATTTAAAAAAAGCCCTCAGCCTTTTTCTTTTCTTTTCTTTTCTTTTCTTTTCTTTTCTTTTCTTTTCTTTTCTTTCTTCTCCCAACAAGCAGAAGACAGAGCATCAATCAGAATCAAACTCTGCAACATCTTGGACCCTCAGCCTGTGGAAAGCCTCCCTATGCCATGCAGCACTGAAAACAGCAGCACCATCTCTCCCCATGAGCTGGCTACAAAGCTGCCTGTGTGAAACTGCAGAAGTAACAGGTGAGCATCACACACCATGCTTGGCTCCCCTACTCACTCCCCTAACCCCACCCCTGGGAAAATAATCCAGTGCAGCCCCTGGGCAGACTGAACGCCCCCCCCAGCAAAACTGAAAATCATAAATCGTGAATTGTAATCTAACAATAACATTGGAGGTGGGGGTGGAATGCTTAACCTACCCTGGAGATCAGGGGTGCTGAATGCTCAGGGGTGGGGCAAGGAGCCAAACTCTCAATACCAAACACTCAGTGATGCACCAGAAAGCACAAAAGCTGAGAATAGGGGTGGGTTGGCAAGCCAACTGCCCAGAGGTGCTGGTGGTGCCCAGCAGAGATAGGGAGAGGCATAAAGGCTGAGAGAGGGAGGGGAGCGACAAACTAACCTCCCAGAGGAGCCACCAGCACTCAGCAGATATCAGGAAAAGTGCAAAGACTGAGAGCAGGAGTGGGACAACATATTAATTTCCCAAAGCAGGGCAGGAGGTGGATCCCAGAGATGATCTCTGGAAAAAGGGCAACATTCAAAACTGAATTACCCCACCTTGCTGAGAGGAGCTGACCAAACACAGCTGCAGCTGAAGGGCAACACAGCTGCCACCTGCTGAAAACAAAAGCTCTGAACACCCTGCATGAGCTGGCAGTCTTATCTCACCTCAGAACTCCAACTAATATTGTGGACAGATGGTCCAAATACCACTCAGAAGCCAGTCACCTGGTGAGACCACATCAGAGCTTCCACTTGAATGCCAATACCAGGATTGGACATCTAAGGAATAACTCCAGAACTTTTACCAATAGACTGAACTTTCTGTGGTTCCTGAACCTGGTATTTTATATTATGTTTCTTTTCTTTTTATTTCATATTCCTGTATTATTACCTCCATAATTACTATTCTCTTATCCTTATTCTCACCCTCTTCACTCTCCCTCCTTCTCCTGTACTATAATCCATTGTTCCCCCTCCCAACTACTCTTCCTGCCCCTTTTCATCCACTTTTTCTGCTGTCTTCACTTTCCCCACCCAACCTCCCCCAACATGTCACCACACTACCACTACACATTCATTACCTGCTGACTAGCTTACTGTACCAACTGTACACAACCCCAGCCCCCTGGAATCCCTGACACAAACAGCCTACATGACAACAACAGAAATACAGCCAAACACACACAAGGGCCACAAAACCCAGCAGTCCCCATACCTATCCCCCCATACCCCTTCTTCCCCCCTTTTTAGTGCCACCTGTACCAATTCCTCAAAAATCTATAACTAGCCTAATAACCATTACCACCCCCCCAACTCCAGTGGTTTATGGATATTATCACCAAGGGGTTTTCTATATAATACATAAACAACTGGTGTGACATTGAACCTGTGAATTTGTTATTGCTAAATCACACCTCCAGACCAGGTTCAGATAGAGCACAACAACCTAGCTAACAACCAAGTCAGCCACAATACAAAAATTAAATCAGGAAAAGAAATAGGTAATGAAATACACAAATTAGCCTATTAAAAACATAGTTGCACAGCACCAAGTAGAGTGATGGGAAGAAGAAAAAGGAATGGAAACCACTTTCCTCAAAAGAATAATTCAATATAGGATTCAGTGGGAAATGAAGAAAATGGATACCCAATTCCTGACCTCAACAAAGCAGTGACAAATGTAACTAAAGAACCCAGTGATGCCCACAACAAAACACTCAAAGAAGAAATCTCTGAGAAATTCATGAAGATGATATAGACATGGTTAACCAGAATGTACAATATGGACTCAAGAAATTTCAAGACAGTAAAAATAAAGAACATGAATTGACACAGAAACAAAAAAAGGAAATCAGAGAGGACTTCAACAAACATCAAAGTGAAACAAAAGACACTATAAAAAGAGAGATACTTGAGTTAAAAAGGACAACACAAATTATAAAACAGGAGTTGAGCAAAGATATGGAAAACCTTAGAAAAAAGAATCAAACAAAAATCCTGGAAATAAAAAATCCTTATAGTTAAGCAAAAAATACTGTGGGAGGCCACTTCATCAGACTACAAGTGGGAGACAGAATCTCAGAGCTTGAAGCTACAATAGAAATTTTTTAAAAAATAAAAGAAATCTTAGTCAAACAACTCAAGACCTGTGAAAGGAATATGCAAAAACTCAGCAACTCCATCAAAAAACCAAACCTAAGAATCGGACATGAAGACCAAATGAACAGAATAGAAGACCCAGATACGAGTCCACATAGAAATGCCTATCTGATTTTTGACAAAGTCACCCAAAACATGAAATGAAAAAAAAAAAAAAGCCTCTTCAAGATATGTTGCTGGGAAAAGTGGCTGTCTGCTTGCAGAAAACTGAAACTAGATCCATGCCTGTCACATGTACTAGTATTAACTCAAAGTGGATTAAAGACCTTAAAATCAGACCTGAAAACTTGCAGTTAGTACAGGAAAGAGAAGGGAATACCTTGCAAACAGTAGGTATAGACAAGGACTTCCTCAGTAGAACTCCAGCTGCTCAACAACTAAGGGAAAGGATGGGCTAATGGGACTACATGAAATTAAAATGCTTCTGCACAACAAAGAAATGGTCTCTAAATCAAAGAGACCACTCACAGAGTGAGAAAAAATATTTGCTAGCTTTACATCAGACAAAGGACAGATAACCAGAATATACAGAGAGCTCAAAAAGACTAAACCCAAAAACAATAAACTAATGAGGAAGTGGGCGACTGAACTAAACAAAACTTTTTCTAAGGAAGAACTCCAAATGGCCAAAAAACACATGAAAAAACAGTCACCATCCCTGGCCATAAAGGAACATGACTCAAGTTATTACAAAAGCACCTGCACACCCATGTTTATTGCAGTGCTATTGTAAATAGCTAAGTAAACAGCCAAGATGCCCTACCACTAACAAATGGATTAAGAAAATGTGGTATTTATACACAATGGAATTTTATTCAGCCACAAAGAAGAATTAAATTTTTTCATTTGCAAGTAAATGCATGAAATTAGAGAATATCATCTTAAGCGAAGTTAGCCAGGCTCAGAAGGCCAAAAGTCACATGTTCTCCCTCATTTGTGGATTATAGACTCAAAACAAATGCAGTGATATTATTGGACATGGGTTAACACTAAGGGGAGAATGCGCACAGGAGGAATAGGGAAAGGGAAGGAAACCTAAAATTTAAATGTGGTTGATGTGTTCCCAGTAGAGGAGCAAATATAGTAATCTTACATTGGCAAAGGCCACTATGGGAAGGGGACCAGGAATTACTGAAGAGGTCTAGTAGATATGAACCAATGTGGGTGGCAATGCAGAAGTGCATGGATACAATGCTAGGAATCTCTCTGTATAGCTTTATCTCAAACTAGCAAAAAATGGTATGTCTTTCTTATTATCTCCTATGTTTTCTCTTCAACAAAATTGGAGAACAAGAGGGTGGAACAGGTTCTGCTGGAAGGGGGGTGAAGTACGGGTATGGGAGGGAGGTGACACAAACAATATATACATATGTAAGTATGTAAATGTAAAAATGACAAATTAAAAGAAAGAAAAAGCCCAAATATTTTGGAAGATCCTTTATGTCCCAGGCATTATTCTAGGCCCTTGAGATGTAGCATGTCTCAAACAAATCTCTGTCCCTTAAAATGCTTATATTCTAGTACTGTGGGAGAGATAATACACACTAGAAAAAATAAATAATCCATTTTATAGTATGTTGGTATGATAGTTACTTATGTACCCTGGATACAAGTTTATTACTGGGTATGTAATATGGAATTAGTTTTCCCCAGCCTGTGGCCTTCCTTCCTAATATTTTAAGTGGTTTTTTAAAAAAATTATGATTATTGAGGAAGAGAATAACATTGTTATTAACATCTATCTTAATTTTTAATAAGTTGGTATTTCAAATAACACCACTGTATTTTTAGTAGTGTATTTCAAATAAGTAAAGTTTTCCATTTTGTTAAGGTATAAATTACCAATTTGTTGAATTATGTATTGTACTTTTGATGTCATGTTGAAGAAATTTTTGCCTATCCAAGATTTTTTCCCTAAATTTTCTTCTTGCTAGCATTGGAGTAAGGCCTCAAGAAGGCAATATGATTCTGTTCCATTGAGTAGAATCTGTTTTTCTTCTCTGACAGCTGAGGACTCATGTTTTAGCTAAAGTTTGGAAATTTCTAAGCTATTGTTATAATTATTATTGTATGTCCTCTGTTCTCTTATTCAGTACTTCTGTAGCTCAAGTGAATTTTCTCCAGATTTTTTTATTATTTTATTTTCATTAGCATTTAAATTAATTGTAGAAAGGAGTTTCATTGTGATGTTTTCATACATGCTTATAGTGTACTTTGATTAAATTCACCACACCCCCCCCGTTCTTATCTCCCTTCTGTACCTCCCTTTTAAAACAATTTTGGTGGATTTCAATATACTATTTTCATGTAGTAGATAATGAATTTCAGTCATATTCACCTCTGTTACTCTCTCCAATCCCCTCCCTCTTCTCACTATTCCCCGAGAAAGTCCCCCTTTTACAATCATATCATGTTATTACTGTTACTATTTGTTTAAATTTAGATCCTGCATGTGAGAGAATAGATGGGATATTTGTCTATCTGATTTTGACTCATCTCATTCAACCTGATGATCTCCAGTTCCATCTACTTTCCTGCAAATAATTCTTCTTTATGGCTGAATAACACTCCACTGTGTATATATACAACATTTTCTTTATCCATTTATCTCTCAGTGGGGACCTGGTGTGATTCCATTGCATAGGTATTGTGAATAGCACCACAATAAACATGAGCATGCAAGTGTTCATGTATGTTGACATTGATTTGTTTGAGTATATGCTCAGGAGTGGTATAGCTGGATCATATGGCAGTTCTATTTTTAGTTTTTTGAGGAGTCTCAATACGGATTTCCATAATGACTGGACTAGTTTAGATTGCTGTCAATAGTATATAAGAATTCTTTTCTCCCCTGCATCATTGCCAGCGTTTGTTGTTGTTTGTGTTCTTGATGATAGCCATTCTGACAGGGTAAGATGGAATCTCAATGTCATTTTCATCTCCATTTTTATTTGAGGTACAGGGGTTTAAACTCAGAGCTTCATGCTTGTGAGGCAGACAGTCTACTGCTTTAGCCATGCCTCTTGCTGTTTTTTGCTCTGGTCATTTTGGAGATAGGGTCTTATTTTTTGCCCAGGCTGGCCTGGACCATGATCCTCCTATTTTGTACTTCTTGTCATACTTTGGATAAAAGGCATGCTCCACCACACCTGGCTTTTTTCCAGTAAGATGGAAACTTTTTTAGCCTGGGCTGGTCTGGAATTGCAATCCTCCTGATCTTAGGCTGCCATGGAGGGTGGGATTGCAGGTGCATGCCACTGTATCCAGCTATTGGTCGAGAAGGAGGTATAATGAACTACTTTCCCTGGCTGGCTTTGAACTGTACCCTTCCAAATTTCAGCCTCTCAAGCAGCCAGGATTACAGGTACAAGCCACTGGTACATGGCTTTCATTTCTGTGATAGCTAAGGATGTGTAACAGTTTTTAATGTATTTATTAGCCTTTTGAACTTCTTTTGACAACTGTCTGTGCAATTCATTTGCCCGTTTATTGATTGGATTCTTTGTTCTTTTGATGCCTATTTTTTTGAGCTCTTTATGTATTCTGGATATTAATCTCTTGTCAGGTAAATTAGCTGGCAAAGATTCTCCACATTCTGTAGGTTGTCTCATCATTCTATTCACTGTTTCCTTGCTGTGCAGAAGGTTTTAGTTGGACGCAGTCCTTTTCCCCAATCCTTTCTATTATTCCTGAGCTTTTGGAGTCATATTCAGAAAGTAGTCGCCTGGGCCTAGATCTTGAAGTATCTCCCCCATGCTTTCCACTAGTATTTTGAAAGTTTCAGGTGTTCCATTAAGGTCTTTCATTCATTTTGAATTGATTTTTGTACAGGGTGACAGACAAAGATCTAGTTTCAGTCTTCTGCATATGGATATCAGTTTTACCATTTGGTAAAGAGGCAGTCTTTTCTCCAATGCATGTTTTTGGCAAATTTTTTGAAAATCATATGTTTGTAATGTCTGCAGCTATGTTGGCTTGTTTCTGAGTCCTTTATTCTCTTACATTGGTCTACATGTCTTTTTGTATTAGTACCATGCCATTTTTGTTATTATGGGGATTTTAGTATTATTTGAAGTCAAGTTTAAGATACTCCCAGCATTGCTCTTTTTTTGTTTATTCATATGTGCATACAATGTTAGGTCATTTCTCCCTCCTACCCCCCACCCCCTCCCTTTCTCCCACCCCTCTCCCCCTCCCCCTCCCCCTCTCTGTCACCCCACCCCCCTCTCTTCCAGGCAGAACCTGTTCTGCTCTTATCACTAATTTTGTTGAAGAGAAGACATAAGCATAATAAGAAAGACATAGCGTTTTTACTAATTGAGTTAAGGATAGCTATACAGAGAGATTCCTAGCATTGCTTCCATGTACAAATGTGTTACAACCCCAGTTGATTCAACTCTAACTGATCTTTACACTGGTTCCTGATCCCCTTCTCGTATTGACTTCTGTTGCTTTAAGGTTTCTGTATTAGTTCCTCTGGAGAGAGGACATCAAATGCTTTCATATTTTGGGTTTTCTACCTATCCCCATTCCTCCCATATGTGCTCTCCCCTTGTCATGTGACCCAAGTCCAACCACATTGCTGTATTTGCCCTAGATCTAAAGTCTGCATATGAGGGAGAACATACAATTTTTGGTTTTCTGAGCCTGGCTAACCTTGCTCAGAATGATGTTCTCCAGTTCCATCCATTTGTATTTTTCTAAATCTATTGAGATAATCCTGCGATTTTGCCCCAATTATATTTTTTGTGTTGTGTGTGTTATGACTATTGATTTACACATATTGGACCATCTTTATATCCCTGAAATGAAGCCAACTGGATCTTTTTAATGTGCTGTTGAATATGGTTTGTAAGGAGTTTTTAATTGTGGTGCTGTGTGGGGGTATGTCGTGGCATTTACAAACATTCTTACAATATACTAAATATATAATACTTGCATTCACCCCCCCCACACACACACACCATTCCTTTTTATCTCTCCCCCTGCATTCCTGGAACAGTTTCAACAGGTACCATTTTCCATTTACATACGTGTGTACACAGTGTTTGTACTATGTTCACCCTCCTACATTTTTCTTTGTTTAAAATAGCTACATAGGGAATTTCTTCACAACACTTGCATGTATATATGTATTATAACCCAAATTGGTTCATCTCCTCTATTTTTCTCCTTTTTGCCTTAATTCCCTTTATGGTGGTTTCAACAGGTTTACAAATTCTATACTTATTCTTGTATAGACAGTACATCAAACATATTCACATTGTTGATTTCCTTCTTTTACCGTACCCTCTTATATGTGACCTCTCCTTAGCATGATCTGTTTTTCATAATATTTTATGTTTGTATAAGGTCTATATCCCACATATGAGAGAAAACATGTGGCTTTTGGCCTTCTGAGCATGGCTGACTTCACTTAAGATGGTGCTCTCCAGTTCCATCCGTTTACCTGCAAACAACAAAATTTCATTCTTCTTTGTAGCTGAATAAAATTCCATTGTACATGAATGCCATATTTTCTTAATCCATTCACCAGTAGTGGGGTGTCTTGGCTGTTTCCATAGCTTAACTATTGTGAATAATGCTACAATAAACATGGATGTGCAGGTGCCTTTATTGTAACTGGACTTGGATTCTTTTGGATATATCCCTAGGAGTAGAATGATGGATCATATGGCAGCTCTATTTTTTTTTTAGGAGTCTCCTTACTGGTTCCCATGGTGGTTGTACTAGTTTACATTCCCATCAGCAAAGGGTTCCTCTTTGCATTTCCTTTATGACCTGGTATGTCAGACATTTCTTCATGTGTTTTTTAGACATTTGTACTTCTTCTTCTGAAAGAGCTCTGTTTAGTACATTTGCCCATTTCTTCATTGAGTCATTGATTTTTTTTTTAGGAGTTTAGTTTTTTCTGCTCCCTGTATATTCTGGTTATCAGTCCCTTGTCTGATGTATAGTTCGCAAATATTTTCACCCATTCCGTGGGCAGTCTCTTCAATTTAGAGACAATTTCTTGCATTGTGCAGAAGCTTTTTAACTTCATGTAGTCCCATTTGTCAATCACTTCTCTTAGTTGCTGAACCATTTGAGTTCTATTTAGGAAGTCACTGCATATTAATTCCAATGTATTCCTTGCTTTTTCCTACAGTAGCTTCAAAGTTTCAGGTCTTGTATTAAGGTCCTTAATCCATTTTGAGTTGATACTTGTACAGAGTGAAAGACATGGATCTAGTTTCAGTTTTCTATAGGCAGATAGCCAGTTTTCCCAGCAACATTTGTTGAAGAGGCTGTGTTTTTTTTCATTTTATGTTTTGTGTGACTTTGTCAAAAATCAGATGGGCATTGCTATGTGGGTTCACATCTGGGTGTTCTATTCTGTTCCATTGGTCTTCATGTATAGTTTTGTGCCAGTAACCTTGCTGGGTTTTTTGCTATGGCTCTGTAGTATAGTTTGAAGTCAAGGATTGTGATATCTTTAGTATTGCTCTTTTTGTTTAGTATTGTCTTGGCTATTTGAGGTCTTTTGTGCTTCCATATGAACTTTAGTGTTGAATTTTCAATCTCTGTGATAAGTTTTATTGGAATTTTGGTGGGATTGCATTGAAAATGTAGATCACTTTTGGTAATATAGCCATTTTCACAATATTAATTCTCCCAATTCATGAGCATGGGAGATCTTTCAGTCTTCTGTAGTCTTTTATTTCTTTCTTCAGTGGTATATAGTTTTTATTATAGGGGACATTGACTTCCTTTGTTAAGTTTATTTCCAGGCATTTTTACTTTCTTGGGGCTGTCATTAAACAGAATTGTTTTCCCACATTCTTTCTCAGTCTGTGCATTGTTGGTATATAGAAAGGCTACAGATTTTTGTAAATTGATTTTGTATCCTTCAACTTTGCTGAAGGTGTTTATATGTCTAGTTTTTTGGTGGAGTTTTTCTGGATCTTTTAGGTATAAGATCATGTCATCCACAAATAAGGATAGTTTGACTTTTTCCTTTCTTATCTGAATTCCTTTTTTCCTTGTTCTTGTCTTGTTCTGGTTAGGAATTCCAGGACTATGTTGAAGAAGAGTGGAGAGACTGGACACCCTTGTCTTGTTTAGATGAACTGTTTTTCATTTTCCCCATTTAGTATGATGTTGGCTATAGGCTTATTGTGCATAGACATTATCATGTTGAGACACATTCCTTCTATTTCTAGTTTCATCAGATATTTTATCATAAAAGGATGTTGAATTTTGTTGAAGGATTTTTCTGTGTTTATTAAAATGATAATATGGTTTTGTCTTTGCTTTTGTTAATATGCTGTATTACATTTAATGATTTACTTATGCTAAACCATCCCCAGATCCCTGGGATAAAACCAACTTGATCATGGTATGTGATCTTTTTGATATGTTTTGAATTTAGTTTGCCATTACTTTATCAAGAATTTTTACAGCTAAGCTTATTAAAGAGGCTGGCCTTTAATTCTCTTTTTTTGTTGTTGTGCCCTTGTCCAGTTTTGGGATGAGTATAATACTGACTTCCTAGCAATGACTGGAGCACAGCCCCATCCCTTTCTATTTCATGGAAAAGTTTGAGGATTATTGGTATTAGTTCTTCTTTAAAGGTCTGGTAGAATTCAGCAGAGAATCTGCCATGTCTTGGACTTTTCTTTTTTGAGAGACTATTGCTGCTTCATTTTAATTGCTTGTTATAGAACTATTTAGGTGATTTACATCCTCATTGTTCACTGTTGGTTGATCATATGTGTATAGAAATTTATCCATTTCTTCTAGATTTTCTAGTTTTTTTTAACATGGGTTTTCAAAGTAACCTCTGGTGATTCCCAGATTTCATTGGTGATTGTTGTGATCTTCCCTTTTTCATTTCTAACTTAATTAATTTAGGTCTTTTTCCTCTTCATTTTAGTCAGATTTGCTAGGCATTTATCAATATTGTTTATTTTTTCAAAGAACAAAGTTTTGTTTCATTTATTCTTTGTGTATAAATATTTTGTCTCTATTTCATTGATTTGGGCCCCCTTTTTTAGATTAAAATTTTTTTTCCCTTTATTGTTGTGTTGAGTGGAAGTATATTGTGGCATTTCCACAGGTTCTTACAATGTATCAAATATACCATACATGAATTCACCCCCTCTACCATTCTTCTTTTCCCCCTCCCCTGATTCCTGGAGTAGTTTCAAAAGGTATCATTTTTGCATTTACATATATGTGTACACATTTTTTTGCACCATATTCACTCTTCTACCCCCTTTCTCCATCATCTTCACTCTCCCACTGGTGCCAGCCTTCCCCACTGGGCATGACTTGTTCTGCCCTCCTGTTCTCCAATTTTGTAGAAGGAAAAAAGAACAGATAAAACAAAACCCATGACATTTTAGCTTGTTTGAGATAAAGAGAGCTACAAAGGGAGTTTCCTTATGATATTTCCATGTACATATGTATTATAACCCCAATTGGATTATCACTTCTAATTTTCTTCATTCTTCTATAGTTCCATTCTTACAGTAGTTTCAGTCAGTTTAAGATTCCTGTATTCATTTTTATACAGAAAGTATATCAACTATATTCAAAGTCTTAGTTTCCCTTCTTCTTCCATGCATGACCTCCTGTTAGTTTGACCAGTGTTTCATAATATTGCTGCATTTATATTAAGTCTATATTCCACATATGTGAGAGAACATATGGCTTTTGACCTGAGTCTGGCTAGCTTCACTTAGGATGATGTTCTCCAATTCCATCCATCAGCCCTATTTTTTTTATTTCTCTCTTTCTGCTAGTTTTGGGTTTAGCTTGTTCTTGTTTTTCTAGGAGTTTGAAATGCAACATTAGGTCATATATTTGAGCACTTTGTGTTTTTTAATTTATACAGTCATGGCTATAAACTTTCCTCTTAGGACTGCTTTTGCTTTGTCCCATAGGTTGTGGTAGGTTATGCTTCCATTCTCATTAAATTCCAGGAACTTTTTTATTTCTTCCCTTATTTCTTCAATGACCAACCAATCATTGAGTAATGTGTTATTCACATCTCCTAGTGTTTGAGTATATTTATCTGTTTCTTATGTTTCTGAGTTCTAGTTTTATTGCATTGGGTCAGACAGCATGCAGTGGGTTATTTATCTTACATTTTTAAAGACTTTCTTCATGCCCTAAAGTATGATCTATTTTTTAAAAATATCCATGGGTTGCTGAGAGGAACACATATTGTGGTATTGTAGGATGGAATACTCTGTAGACACCTGTGAGGTCAATTTGATCTATGGTGTCATTCAATTCTAAAATTTCTTTATTGAGTTTGTGGTCTTGTATCTGTTGGTGATAGTGTAGTGTTGGAATCTATCTGTGTTTTTTAGTTCAATAGTGTATGTTTAATTAAGTTGGGTACACCAGCAATGGGTGCATATATATTAACAATTGTTATTTCCTCTTGATAATAATCAAATAGGAAGCAGCTAATAAGTAGGAAGTGATCTTTGTCTCTTCTGACTAATTTAGTTTTGAAGTCTACTTTATCTGATATATGTGGCCTGTTTTCACAGGCTTTTAGCTTGGTAAATCTTTTTCCACCCTTTCACCTAAGCCAATGCTTATTTCTGACTATAAGGTAGATTTCATGTAAACAAAAAATTGTTGTTTGTTCCATTTTAATCCAGTTTGATGGGAAAGTTGAGGCCATTAACATACAGTGTTAATATTGAGAGGTATGTGGTAATTCCTTCCATTTAGTTGTTTTTGTTGTGTAGGGGTGTGTGTGTGTGTGTGTGTGTGTGTGTGTGTGTGTCAATTAATTCCATGGTACTCTGTAATTACTTGTCTGCTCATTTGAAATTTAATAATCCCATTCTTCTATGACTATGTTTATTTTCATCTTCGATATGTAGGATTCCTCTAAGTATCTTCTGGAGTGCTGTTTTTGTGGTCTTGTATTGTTTTAGTTTCTGTTTATCATGGAAAGTTTTTATTTCTCCTTCAATTTTGAATGATAGCATTGCTGGATAGAGTCCTCCTAGGATTGAAATTATTTTCTTCCAGTGCTCAAAATACCTCACTCCATGTCTTCTTGCTTTTAAGCTTTCTATTGAAAATCTGCTGCTATTCTAATGGGTTTACTTTTTGTTATTTAATTTTTCTCTCTTTATGGCCTTCAATATTCTTTCCTTGCTCTCTTTGCTAATTGTTTTAACTGTAATATGCTGTGGAGAGTTTTTATTTTGGTCATGTCTGTTTGGTGTCCTAGAGACTTCCTGTACTTGGATGGACATATCTGTCTTGAGATTTGGGAAGTTTTCTGCTATTATTTTGTTGATTATTTTTCCTATATCTTTAGCTTGCTTCTCTTCTCCTTCAATGCCCAAAATTTGTAGGGTTGGTCTTTATATGGAGCTGTAGAGTTTTTGTGTATTCCTTACACAACTCTTCAGGCTTTTCTCTAAATATTCTTCTGTTCTTTTCTCTTTTTGGAGGCACTGGAGTTTGAACTCAGAGTCTCATGCTTTCTAGGAAGGCACTGTATCACTTAAGCCACTCTGCCAGCTCTGTGTTTTTTCAAGATAGGGTCTTGAGGACTATTTGCCCAGGGCTAGCTTTGAATAATGATCCTCTTTTTCTCTGCCTGCTGAGAAGCTAGGATTATATGCATGAGCCATTGGTATCCAACTTTTCTATTTTTCCTTAATATCATTTTGTCTTCAAGCCCTGAGAGTCTGTTTTCTACTTGTTCAAGTCTGCTAGAGTGGCTTTCAAGTGTATTTTTTATTTGCCTTAAGAAAGTTTTTGTTTCCAAGGCTTCTGTTTCATTCTATGTTTTGAGAGTTTCCATACCTTTGTTAAGCTCCTCTTTCATATCTTGTGCTGCCTTTTTTATTTAATCTATCTCTCTTTTTTATAATTTCCTATGTTTTGTTCCATTGTTTGCTGAAATCCTCATTGAGTTTATTTAGTTGTTTTTGTGTCTTCGTGAGGTTTTTGTCTCTATTCTTTTAGGATTCATTGAGCTGATTTTGTTAGTCTTCTTTAAGCTCCTTGAACATTTTTGTTATCGTTCTTCTGATCTCAGCAAATGAGGATTCATCCTCTTCACAGTTCACCACATTCTCTACTGTGTGTGTGTTAGCCTTTTGAGGAGTTATATTCCCCTGCCTTCTTTTATTCCCCATGTTTATATTTTGAGATTTGTTCATGTGTTTTTGACTAGTTTGTGGGGGTATTAATCACTGTTATCTTTCCTTTGATTAATTTCTATGCTCTGGCTCTCTTAGTTGTTAGCTAGGTTGTCATAATTTTTCTGCTCACTAACCTGGAGTTATAACATAGTAATAGCAAATTCACAGATTAAAGGTCAAACCAGTTATTTACATAACATGTAAAATCCTTGGCAGCATTATCTACGAAAAGCAGGGATTGGGGAAATATCAGTTGTTTGCATAGATATTAATCCTTAGGTAAAAAAATGATGGAGAAAGCAGAGTAGAGTGGGAGGGGAGGATGGGGAGAGGTGGAAAAGAAGTATGAGGTGTCCAGGCCATGGAGTCATAAGGCCCCAATGTGCGTAAAGGTGTACTTCAATCAGAAATTGTAGAAGGATATGAAGGATAGGCGTAATGTGTGAAGTTGGTATGATAGACTACTCATGGAGTGGTTAGTGTGTTAGAGATAGAGAGTATGGAGGAAAAGGAGGGAGAAGAGAGGAAGATAAGGACAAGGAAGGAAGAAAAAGAAGAAAGGAAAAAAAGCAGGGAGGGAAAAAAGTGGAACTTGAAATTAAAATTTCAAGTGAATGGAAAAAGAGATAAGTAAAAAATTTCTTTCTTGTTATGGAGAGGAGTGGGTTTCCTCTGAATTCAATGAGTGCACTGAGTACTTCCCTGTGATTTCTAATACAGGTGCTGTCCTTTTGTACCTTCTTAGGATTGGTATGCTGGTCTGGATGGTGATCATTGGTGCCCCTCCCTAGGGTTTAGGGGGGCCCATTTAAGATGTTTAAGACCAGGCTCTTCTTGGGATGGAGGGATCAGCAGTCAGTGTCAGCTTGTTTTGGTAAGCAAGCTCTCTGAAGTGCTCTCAAGAAGAGCTGATGTGTGAGCAGTGGCCAGCCCCTCCTGCCTACTGAGCAAGCCTGAGAGCTGGAGTTGAGCTGTTTAGTTCAGCCTTCTTCTCTTAGAAGGTTGTTAGTTTCAGCTCACTATCAGTTTCTCCAAGGTGGTTGAATGTGTTACTATTTTTCCCAGGGTGCACAGACTGCCCTTCCCTTGTACAGGCTGGCTCAGCTCAGCACATTGTAAATAGAGTTGTGGGCTGATCTATCCTTCCCCTACCAGGCAGGCATGGAGGTTTCCCTCTGTCTATTAGACAAACATCTTTGTCCCAGAGGTGTGCAGTTGATGTGTAAGCTGTGCTGGGCTATGTGATTTCCTCCAGTGCACATGGTGCTACATGCTCACCTGGGTGGGTAGTAGTTTCTCTCAGTGTTATAAGGGTCAGTGACCCAGGTTTTAGGCAGAAATCAAAGGTTCTGCATCCATGAATCCCTGTACTTTCATAATTTGTTCTGCAGTTCTCTGCATTGAGTTTTTGCTCTTTGGAGAGAGGGGAATAAAAGAAAAAAAAAGGAGAACCTGCTTTCTGGTGGTCCAGTGTGGCAAGCAAAAGCCACAGTGCTTCTGGGGCTGTTTTGTGCTACAAAAAGCAAATTTAAAGGTTAGTCATTGTACATTTGTCTGCCTATGTATTGGTGTTATTTACTTGGTAGAGAAGCAAGGTTCTCCAATACTTGCTACCACAAACCTGAAGTTTTATTTCATATTTGTGAGGGCTCAGAGTTCTGGGGTCATCTTGGTCTCTTCTCTTGGTTTAGTTTGTTCTTGTTTTGCTAACACCTTGAGATGCATCATTAGTTTTTTTATTTCAGATATCTGACTTTTTAATACTAATAACTATAAACTTCTCTCTTAGAACTGCCTTTTCTGCATCTCTCAGATTATGGTAAGTTGTGTTTTCATTTTCATTTGGCACCACCAATTAAAAAAATTTGCTCCCTGATTTCTGTAGTGACCCACTGATCATTCTACAGTGTGTTGATCATTGTCCATGTATTTTTCCAGATTCTTTACTTTCTTTTGCCATTGATATTTTTGAATTAGTATACTTTAATAATATGAGTGGGTTTCACTATGATAGTTACATAGACGCATAAAGTATTCTTTTAACAAGGTATGGGAGTATAATGGAAGAGGTAAATTTGTCATGAGTTCTAATTTTATTTCATTATGATCTCAGAAGATATAAGAAATTACTTCAATTCTTTTTGCATTTTGTTAAGAGTTGCTTAATGACCTAAAATATGATCTGTTTTGGAGAAAGTTCCATGGGCTTCTGAGAAAAAGTGGATTCTGTAGCTATTGTATGAACTATTCTGTAAATATTATTAAGCTTATTTGATCTATGGTACAGCTTATCTTTGAAATTTCTGTGTTGAATTTTTGTCTACATGATCTATCTGTTGGTGAGAGTGAGTTATTGAAGTTACTGTGTCTGTCCCTTTATTGTTCCATAGTGTATCAATATATGGTGTGTATAAGTTTATAGTTATTATATCTTCTGGGTGGATTATTCCTTTTATTAATATGTAATGCTCTTTTACTACATTCTACCTAAATTTGCTTGAAGTCTACATTGTCAAATAGAAGTATAACTACTCCTGTTTGCTTTTGGCTTCCACTTCCTTGGTATATTGTTTCCATTCTTTCACTTTCAGTTTGTGTGTGTCTTTGCCAGTGAGGTGCATTTCATGCAGACAATAATGATTTGGTTCTTATTTTTTAATCCACTCTGCCCCTTGGTGTTATTTATTGGAGCGTTAAGATAATTTACATTTAGGGTTTTTATAGACAAGTAATTGCATATATGTTGCACATTTGTTGGTTTCTTTTTTTTATTATTAATATGTGCATACAAGGCTTGGGTCATTTCTCCCCCCTGCCCCCACCCCCTCCCTTACCACCCACTCTGCCCTCTCCCTCTCCCTCCCAACCCCCTCAATACACAGCAGAAACTATTTTGCCCTTATTTCTAATTTTGTTGTAGAGAGAGTATAAGCAATAATAGGAAGGAACAAGGGTTTCTGCTGGTTGAGATAAGGATGGCTACACAGGGCATTGACTCACATTGATTTCCTGTGCATGTGTGTTAACTTCTAGGTTAATTCTTTTTTTTTTTTTTTTTGCTATAATTTATTTATTTTTTTATTTTTTCATTTTTCTTTTATTATTCATATGTGCATACAAGGCTTGGTTCATTTCTCCCCCCTGCCCCCACCCCCTCCCTTACCACCCACTCCACCCCCTCCCGCTCCCCCCCTCAATACCCAGCAGAAACTATTTTGCCCTTATCTCTAATTTTGTTGTAGAGAGAGTATAAGCAATAATAGGAAGGAACAAGGGGTTTTGCTGCTTGAGATAAGGATAGCTATACAGGGCATTGACTCACATTGATTTCCTGTGCATGGGTGTTACCTTCTAGGTTAATTCTTTTTGATCTAACCTTTTCTCTAGTTCCTGGTCCCCTTCTCCTATTGGCCTCAGTTGCTTTTAAGGTATCTGTTTTAGTTTCTCTGCGTTAAGGGCAACAAATGCTAGCTAATTTTTTAGGTGTCTTACCTATCCTCACCCCTCCCTTGTGTGCTCTCGCTTTTATCATGTGCTCATAGTCCAATCCCCTTCTTGTGTTTGCCCTTGATCTAATGTCCACATATGAGGGAGAACATACGATTTTTGGTCTTTTGGGCCAGGCTAACTTCACTCAGAATGATGTTCTCCAAATTCCATCCATTTACCAGCGAATGATAATATTTCATTCTTCTTCATGGCAGCATAAAATTCCATTGTGTATAGATACCACATTTTCTTAATCCATTCGTCAGTGGTGGGGCATCTTGGCTGTTTCCATAACTTGGCTATTGTGAATAGTGCTGCAATAAACATGGGTGTACAGATGCCTCTGGAGTAACCTGTGTCACAGTCTTTTGGGGATATCCCCAAGAGTGGTATTGCTGGATCAAATGGTAGATCAATGTCTAGCTTTTTAAGTAGCCTCCAAATGTTTTTCCAGAGTGGTTGTACTAGTTTACATTCCCACCAACAGTGTAAGAGGGTTCCTTTTTCCCTGCATCCTCGCCAACACCTGTTGTTGGTGGTGTTGCTGATGATGGCTATTCTATCAGGGGTGAGGTGGAATCTTAGCGTGGTTTTAATTTGCATTTCCTTTATTGCTAGAGATGGTGAGCATTTTTTCATGTGTTTTTTGGCCATTTGAATTTCTTCTTTTGAGAAACTTGTGTTTAGTTCACTTACCCATTTCTTTATTGGTTCATTAGTTTTGGGAGAATTTAGTTTTTTAAGTTCCCTATATATTCTGGTTATCAGTCCTTTGTCTGATGTATAGTTGGCAAATATTTTCTCCCACTCTGTGGGTGTTCTCTTCAGTTTAGAGACCATTTCTTTTGATGAACAGAAGCTTTTTAGTTTTATGAGGTCCCATTTATCTATTCTATCTCTTAGTTGCTGTGCTGCTGGGGTTTCATTGAGAAAGTTCTTACCTATACCTACTAACTCCAGAGTAGTTCCTACTCTTTCCGTATCAACTTTAGAGTTTGGGGTCTGATATTAAGATCCTTGATCCATTTTGACTTAATGTTGGTATAGGGTGATATACATGGATCTAGTTTCAGTTTTTTGCAGACTGCTAACCAGTTTTCCCAGCAGTTTTTGTTGAAGAGGCTGCTATTTCTCCATTGTGTATTTTTAGCTCTTTTGTCAAAGACAAGTTGGTTATAGTTGTGTGGCTTCATATCTGGGTCCTCTATTCTGTTCCACTGGTCTTCATGTCTGTTTTTGTGCCAGTACCATGCTGTTTTTATTGTTATTGCTTTGTAATATAGTTTGAAGTCAGGTATTGTGATACCTCCTGCATTGTTCTTTTGACTGAGTATTGCTTTGGCTATTCGTGGCCTCTTGTGTTTCCATATAAATTTAACAGTACATTTTTCACTCTCTTTAATGAATGTCATTGGAATTGTGATGGGAATTGCATTAAACATGTAGATTACTTTTGGGAGTATAGACATTTTTACTATGTTGATTCTACCAATCCATGAGCATGGGAGATCTCTCCACTTTCTATAGTCTTCCTCAATCTCTTTCTTCAAAAGTGTATAGTTTTCCTTGTAGAAGTATTTCACATCTTTTGTTAGGTTTACACGTAGGTATTGGATTTTTTTTTCAGGCTATTGTAAATGGAATTGTTTTCATACATTCTTTTTCCGTTTGCTCATTGTTAGTGTATAGAAATGCTAATGATTTTTCTATGTTGATTTTATATCCTGCTACCTTACTATAGCTATTCATGATGTCTAGAAATTCTGAGTAGAGTTTTTTGGTTCTTTAAGGTATAGGATCATGTCATCTGCAAATAGGGATATTTTGACAGTTTCTTTACCTATTTGTATTCCTTTTATTCCTTCTTCTTGCCTAATTGCTCTGGCTAGGAATTCCAGTACTATGTTGAATAGGAGTGGAGATAGTGGGCATCCTTGTATGGTTCCTGATTTTAGAGGGAATGGTTTCAGTTTTTCTCCGTTAAGTATAATGCTGGCTGCAGGTTTGTCATATATAGCTTTTATAATGTTGAGGTACTGTCCTTCAATTCCTAGTTTTCTTAGAGCTTTTATCATGAAATGATATTGGATCTTATCAAAAGCTTTTTCTGCATCTATTGAGATGATCAAGTGGTTTTTGTCTTTGCTTCTGTTAATGTGGTTTATTACATTTATTGATTTTCGTATGTTGAACCACCCCTGCATCCCTGTGATGAAGCCTACTTGGTCATGGTGAATAATCTTTTTGATGTGTTGCTGAATTCGGTTGCCATTATTTTGTTGAGAATTTTTGCATCAATGTTCATTAAGGAGATTGGCCTATAGTTCTCCTTTTTGGAGGTGTCTTTGCCTGATTTTAGGATAAGAGTAATACTGGCTTCATAAAATGTGTTTGGCAGTTTTCCTTCCCTTTCTATTGCGTGGAACAGTTTAAGGAGGATTGGTATCAGTTCTTCTTTAAAGGTCTGATAGAATTCAGCAGAGAATCCATCAGGTCCTGGACTTTTCATTTTGGGGAGACTCTTGATTGCTGCTTCAATTTCATTTTGTGTTATAGGTCTATTCAGGTGATTAATTTCCTCTTGGTTCAGTTTTGGATGATCATATGTATCTAGAAATCTGTCCATTTCTTTTAGATTTTCAAATTTATTTGAATATAGGTTCTCAAAGTAGTCTCTGATGATTTCCTGGACTTCCATGGTGTTTGTTATTATCTCCCCTTTTGCATTCCTGGTTCTACTAATTTGGGTTTTTTCTCTCCTCATTTTAGTCAGGTTTGCTAGGGGCCTATCAATCTTGTTTATTTTTTCAAAGAACCAACTTTTTGTTTCATTAATTCTTTGTATGGATTTTTGTTTTCTATTTCATTGATTTCAGCTCTTATTTTTATTATTTCTCTCCTTCTATTTGTTTTGGGATTTGCTTGTTCTTGTTTTTCTAGGAGTTTGAGAAGTATCATTAGGTCATTGATTTGGGATCTTTCAATCTTTTTAATATATGCACCCATGGCTATAAACTTTCCTCTCAAGACTGCCTTAGGTGTGTCCCATAGGTTCTGGTAGGTTGTGTTTTCATTTTCATTGACTTCCAGGAACTTTTTAATTTCCTCTTTTATTTCATCAATGATCCTTTCTTCATTAAGTAATGAGTTCTTTAGTTTCCAGCTGTTTGCATGTTTTTTGTCTTTACTTTTGTTGTTGAGTTCTACTTTTACTGCATTGTGATCAGATAGTATGCATGGTATCATTTCTATTTTCTTATATTTGCTGAGACTTGCTTTGTTCTCTAGGATATGATCTATTTTGGAGAAGGTTCCATGGGCTGCTGAGAAGAATATATATTGTGTAGAGGTTGGATGAAATGTTCTGTAGACATCTACTAGGTCCATTTGATCTATTGCATATTTTAGATCTTGGATTTCTTTATTGATTTTTTGTTTGGATGACCTATCTATTGATGATAATGGGGTGTTAAAGTCTCCCACAACCACTGTGTTGGCGTTTACATATGCTTTTAGGTCTTTCATAGTATGTTTGATGAAATTGGGTGCATTGACATTGGATGCATACAGATTGATGATTATTATTTCCTTTTGGTCTATTTCCCCTTTTATTAGTATGGAATGTCCTTCTTTATCTCGTTTGATCGATGTAGGTTTGAAGTCTACTTTGTCAGAGATATCTGCCTGTTTTCGGGGGCCATTGGCTTGGTAAATCTTCTTCCAGCCTTTCATCCTAAGCATATGCTTATTTCTGTCAGTGAGATGAGTCTCCTGTAAGCAACAAATTGTTGGATCTTCCTTTTTAATCCATTTCGTCAAGTGGTGCCTTTTGACAGGTGAATTAAGTCCGTTAACATTAAGCGTTAGTACTGATAGGTTTGTGGTGATTCCTGCCATTTAGTTGTCTTAGTTGTTTGAAGGTTTGATTGTGTGTACCTAAGTTGAGGTTACTCTCTACTGTCTTGCTTTTTCTTTTCCTGTGGTTTGGTGCTGCCTGCCTTTTCATGGTTAAGTTGGGTTTCACTTTCTGTGTGCAGAATCCCTTGCAGAATCTTTTGTAGTGGTGGCTGTGTGGTCACATATTGTTTTAGTTTCTGCTTATCATGGAAGACTTTTATTGCTCCATCTATTTTGAATGATAGCTTTGCTGGGTAGAGTATCCTGGGGTTGAAGTTATTTTCATTCAGTGCCCAGAAGATCTCACCCCACGCTCTTCTTGCTTTTAATGTTTCTGTTGAGAAGTCTGCTGTGATTTTGATGGGTTTACCTTTGTATGTTACTTGTTTTTTCTCTCTTACAGCCTTCAATATTCTTTCCTTAGTTTCTGAACTTGTTGTTTTAATGATGATATGTTGTGGAGTAGTTCTATTTTGATCTGGTCTGTTTGGTGTCCTGGAGGCATCTTGCGTTTGTATGGGAATATCTTTCTCTAGATTTGGGAAATTTTCTGTTACTATTTTGTTAAATAGATTACACATTCCCTTCACTTGCACCTCTTGTCCTTCTTCGATGCCCATGATTCTCAACTTTGGTCTTTTGATGGAGTCAGTGAGTTCTTGCATTTTCTTTTCACAGGTCTTGAGTTGTTTAATTAATAGTTCTTCGGTTTTTCCTTTAATTACCATTTCATCTTCAAGTTCTGAGATTCTGTCTTCTGTTTGTTCTATTCTGCTGGATTGGCCTTCTGTTTTGTTTTGCAGTTGTTTCGTTCTTTTTTCTGAGGTTTTCCATATCCTGGGTTGTTTCTTCTTTAATGTTTTCTATTTTTGTCCTGAGTTCATTTATCCATTTATTCATTGTGTTCTCTCTTTCACTTTGGTGTTTATACAGTGTTTCTATGGTTTCCTTTATTTTTTCTTTTGCTTTTTCAAATTCTCTATTTTTATTGTCTTGGAATTTCTTGAGTGTCTCCTGTACATTTTGGTTGACCCCATCCAGTATCATCTCTATAAAATTCTCATTGAGTACTGGTAGTATATCTTCTTTTAAATTATTCTTGTGGGCTCCATTGGGTCCTTTGACATAGTTTATCTTCATTTTGTTGGAGTCTGGATCTGAGTTTCTGTTTTCTTCATTCCCCTCTGGTTCCTGTACTAATTTTTTGCTGTGGGGAAACTGGTTTCCCTGTTTTTTCTGTCTTCCCGTCATTGTCTTTGGTGTTGTTACTGTCCCTGTACTGTGTGCAATTAAGTATTTTGTAGCTTGTAATAATAACAATGGTAATTTTTAGAATGGAAGGGTGTGCTGAGATGGAAAGCAAGAAGTTAAAGGAAAGGGGAAAAGAAATACACAGACAAAAGGGAGAAAGCAGAACAAGGTTTCAGACAAGAAAGTTTCAAAGGTATAAACAGGGAGAGTTAGTGTACTAATTGACAGTAAGCTGAACAGACATTAGAGAGACAGAGAGAGGATTGAAAATAAAAAAAAAACATAGAGATAAGAATAAAAATAAAAAATAAGTAAATGAAAGAAATATATATATAAATGAATTAAAATAAAATGGAAAATAGAAAATTAAAAAAAAAAACCAAAAAACAAAAATCCTCCAAGTTCAAATGTAATGAAGTTTCAGTCTTAATAATTTGGGTGTCCGTCTCAGTATCCAATCCTGGAGATGGTGCCTTAGATGTTGTTCTGTAGTTGTCTCATCAAAGGGGATGCATAAAGTAGAACAAAACTACTCACACACACACACAAAAAAAAATGCCCACCAAGTGTCCTAAGTTCAAGTGCAATACAATTTCAGTAAGTTTTTTCAGCTTGCAGGTGTAATTCGGTTGTTCTCTCATCAAAGGTAGGGAGAAAAAGAAAAAAAAGAGTCTGGAGACAGTTCTGAGAATGGTATCTTCTGCTGTGGCTTGCCTACCCACTGCTGTCAGCCTGCTGTTGCTGGAGGCATTGTTTATGCAGATCTCTGGGGTGAGCTTAGCACTCACCTGGCCCTGCAGGCTTTGTTTGTTCAGAGTTCTCCTGTGCAGGAGCCTATGCTACAGGCTTTCCCCTTTCCAAGCACACTGGGAAAGGTGACACTGCACCCGCATTGTCAGGCCTGCATGTTTATTTACAGTTCATGTGGGTGGTGGGTCGTCCCCCCTCTCCTGTGAAGTTTTGCTCCCACTGCCACTTTCACAAGCTTTCTTGCTCCTGATTACTGGGAGGTGCTGCTGCTCCTGCCAGCCGCTGTGTTTGTTTACAGTTCACGTGGGAAGTGGGTCTTCCCTCCTCTCCTGTGGAGTTTTCCTCCCTCCGCCACTCTCACCAGCTTTCCTGCTCCTGGTTGCTGGGCACGCGCCCTGCCCCCACTCCCGCCAGTCTCTCCGGCCTGCCCGGCTTGTTTATTTACATTTCCGGGAGGGATTCCCTTCCCCTAATCTTTGGAGCTCAGTGTGCCCCACCCTCTTTCCTGCGTGTCTTTATTGCTCTTATTGCTTATTACTCAGTTTCTCTTTTTTCTCCTGGTGGAGGTCAGTCTGTCCAGGGGGCTATGCTGCTCTGGCCCAGGCTTGTCTGTGGGAGTACTGTGGTACCGTGAAGCTCACCTGGTCCACGACTTCCCAAGTTGTCTGGGCACTGGCGACTGGCAGTCCAGGGGCCCTCCTTGTTTCTCCATTTAAGGTGAAATGGAGATTCTCTGCACTGGCTGGAGGTGTGGAGGGGTCCAAATTATGCCTCTTCTCAGTGATTATGCCTGCAAAGTGTGTCTCCAGTGTCTCTCCAAGATTTCACTATAGGAGGCTCGCTTTCTGCTTCCTCCCTCTAGCCGCCATCTTCCTCAGCATGTTGGTTTCTTTTCTTTTGATTCAAGTCCTGTTTGATCTTTCCCTCTCCACTATTCATCTTGGGAATTTGCTTGTTTGCTGAGTTGAACATGTTTGATTCTTTACTAGTTCTCATTTGTTCCTCTATTCCTCTTGTAAAAGTTTTTCTTTCCTGAGCTCTGTTGTTTCTAACTGTCTTTCTCTTCATCTGTGTAGGATTGTTTTAAGAATCTTCTACAATGCTCTCTTAGTGGTCATGAATAGAATTAGTTTGTGCTTATCTTGTGAGGACTTTTGTTTCTCCATCCACTTTAGTCTTTTTTTATCTTTTATTTATATGTGCATACAATGTTTGGGTCATTTCTCCACCTTCCCCAACTCCCTCACTTTATCCCCCCTCCCTCCCTCTACCACCCTATCCCTTCACTTCCAAGCAGAAACTGTTTTGCCATTATCTCTAATTTAGTTGAAGAGAGAGTATAAACAGTAATAACAAGGACCAAGGGCTTTTGCTAGTTGAGATAAGGATAGCTACACATGGAGATTCCTCACATTGCTTTCATGTACATACGTGTTACATTCTAAATTGATTCTTCTCGAACTGACCTTTTCTCTAGTTCCTGGTCCCCTTCTCATATTGGCCTCTGTCAGTTTGAAGTTTCTGCATTAGTTCCTTTGCACTGAGGACCTCAAATGTTATCATTTTTTTGGGTTTCTTACCCATCCACATACCTCCCTTGTGTGCTCTCGCCTTATCATGTGACCAAAGTCCAATCCCCTTGCTGTATTTTCCCTTGATCTAAAGTCCACATATGAGGGAAAACATTTGATTATTGGTCTTCTGAGCCTGGCCAACCACGCTCAGGATGATGTTCTCCAGTTCCATCCATTTATTTGCGAATGATAAGATTTCTTCTTCATGGCTGAGTAGAATTCCATTGTGTATAAATACCACACTTTCTTAATCCATTCATCAATAGTGGGGCATCTTGGCTGTTTCCATAACTTGGCTATTGTGAATAGTGCTGCAATAAACATGGGTGTGCAGGTGCCTCTGAAATAACCTGTGTCACATTCCTTTGGGTACATCCCCAGGAGTGGGATTTCTGGATCATATGACAAATCTATATTTAGATTTTTAAGAAGCCTCTAATTTTTTTCCAGAGTGGTTGTACTAGTTTGCATTCCCACCAGCAGTGTATAAGGGTTCCTTTTTCCCCACATCCTCACCAATATACCTGTTCTTGTTGGTGTTTCTAATAATAGCTATTTTAGCAGGGGTGAGGTGGAATCTTAGTGTGGTTTTTTTGTTTTTCTTTTATTTATATGTGCATACAATGTTTGCGTCATTTCTCCACCCTTCCTCCTGCTCCCTCCCTTTCTCCCCCACCCCCTTGCTTCCAGGCAGAAACTGTTTTGCCCTTATCTCTAATTTATTTTAAGAGAGAGTAAAAACAATAATAAGAAGGACCAAGTTCTATCTGCTTCCTCCCTCTAGTCACCATCTTGGAACCTCCTAAGTCACTCTCTCCATCCATTTTACATGATCTCTTTGGTAGATTTAGTATCTTGTTGACAGTTATTTACTCTTAAAGCTTGGAATATATCATTCCATGCTTTCCCTTCTTTCAGGGTTTCTGCTGGGACATATGATGCAATTCTGACATTTACCTTTATAAGTAAGTTGATATTTTTCTGTTGTAATTTTCAAAATTCTTCTTTTGTAAATACAACTAAGTTGTTTAGTTTTCCTGTTTTTGTAATATTTTTCATATAAGCATGTATAAATCATGAAAAAAACCTTATGAAACAATGTTCCACTTAGAGAAGATGGTCCTACTTTCCTACTGCTACCACACTATCCAGGCTTGCACCATCTTCTATGGACTATCACAAGCTCTTGCCTCAGTCAGGAACAGAAGTGGCTCTCAAACGGCTCATGCTTGATGGTAAGAATAATGATCCCCAGAGCATGGCAGGCAGTACCAGTGTCTTTTAACTTTCAAATGCTGGGTTCAATTGGCTTCCAGCTTGTCTTTTCAGACTCCCAGTTCATGTTCAAGACAGGAAGTTGCAATGTATAAGTAGTCTCAGGAGGCAACAAATTAGGAAGTAGCCTAGAATGTACTGTTTGACTGGAGAACAGGTTTTCCAGTTGTATATGAGTCCCATGATAGAATTTCTGGGGACCTTTTGTCCTGGTTGGGAGTCCTCCACACTGAGCTTCCAAGACACCATCTTTAGAAATCTAAACAGTGGCTTTGATCCTGAAGCAAGTTAGCTGGAAAGCAGTACACAGTAAGAGTGGAGGAGGCCAAAAATCTGATGAGAGCCTGAGCATGTGTGAACAGACCTCTAAATAGCAGCAGCAGTGCAGTGTGGTCCAGGTATACATACACCTGTGTACTGAGGAGGGGGCTCCTCTACAGTCTTACTGTCTTTGATCCTTAGCAGTCCAAAGGTAAGGCAGAGCCAAGGGTGGGTGGCCATGTATGTTCAGGTTGCCTAGACAACCAGGATAGCCACAGGTGCAGCAAGTATAAAGTTAGGCAACTGCCTGAGCTCTAGTATTTCAGAAAGCCAACATTCCAGTAGACATCCTGGATACAGCTATATATTAGAGGAAGGTCTCAGGAATCCCACGGTTGCAGATTTTCCTCTGCAATCAGATAATCTTTGTCAAAAGATAACTGAAAGTAGACATCAGTAATGGAGTAGAATGAGCATGGTAGATGAATTGGATGTAGGCATAACACTGAAAGAGGACAAAGGGAATGCAGAGTATGAACACTGAGACACAGAAAGGTCAGCAGTTTAAAGAACTTTCTCAGGGGGCTCAGCACCACAAGAGAAGAGAAAAAGCCTCAGGAGTGGGAATTCAGGAGGAAGCTGACACTGACCAGCCCACTGGAGAACAGTGGAATGGCAAGAGCAAAGGGGAGCCCACTAGTGCAGCCTTGGTTCCTCTCCAGTTGCCCAATGGCACTGAATGTTAGGAGGACAGACAAAGCTTCTGGGTAACCAGCTGCCAGGATAACATTGATAGGGCTGAGGCAGAAGGCAGTGCTACATAAAAGGCTTGGCAAGGACAGAGAAAATCCAGATCCCCTCAAGTCTTGAAGTGTGACTGTGGCCAGCATAGAGAACAAGGAACTGAAATCAGAAGGAAACCCATTGGCTTAGCAGGCCCTGCAAGCCAATTACCACCAGCAAGGCCAAAGGGAAGCCAGGGAAGAAGGCAAAGTTGTGCTTATAGAGATAGCCATGCTCAGCAATACACAGGAAGTATTCAGCATCCCACCAAAAGAGGCCACCCAGAAGACCTTCCACAGAGCTAGTCCACAGAGCCTGAGGGGGCCAGGTAAAGAGGAGAAAAGGTTTCTGCCTGGTAACCTGGGATGATGGCATTAATTAGGGCCTGTAGCACCAGAGTCAGGACATTGCAGCTGACTGTAAACCTCAGTACCTCTTTCTGGAATGGATCCAGGGACCATACCCTCTCACCACCAGGAATTTCAGTGTTTTGTTATCAGAACTGAGCTTCTTCAGGCTTCTCTGCATCTTGACCAGATTTGCATTCTTTCTTTCCTCTTCACAGAGTCAAGTTCTGGCCTCAGTGACCACAGATTTGTAGCCCACACTTGGTTTACAGGCAAACCAAGTAAAAGCAAAATAAATCCACTCAACTCTATCTCTAGCTACTTACCAACCTCACTTCCCATCAAGCTCTTGCAAGTCACAGACCCTTTTAGTTTGTAAGGTTCTTATGGATCAACTACTTTCATTCTTTCATTGTCTCATGAGATTAATAGCTCCAGAGATCTCAATAGACCCTGAGAGGGTAATAAAATTACAATTGCCATTTTATGGATGTGAAAATTGAGGCCCACTGACACACCCAAGGCTACTTAAAGAGTCTCATATTCTTCACTTCTGAAACTTCTTCCCCAGCCAGGATTATAACCCAAGTCTCCAATGCTTAGCCCAGTACTTCCTCCAATGATAATGCATGCTTTTCCTGATATGCTTATGGTGAGAATTTGAGAAAGCATGTTGAACTGAAGCACTAGACCCAGGACTGGCATCCTGGGTGGGATGAAGCCACTCTGACCCAGACAGAGTGAACCTTTGGTTCACAGGACCAAAGGCTGCCTTCTTCCAGCCCCACCATGCTCAGTGCCTGTTCTTCCCTGCTCCTTTTGGGTACAATGACTACTGGGGACAGGGCATCAACCCTCACCCTGAAGGAACAACTACCTAGGCTTAGTCCCAAAGGAGCCAGTGTGGCCCAGACAAGCAATAGGCAAGAAGCAGAGGGCTGAGGCCATAGTGGCCACTGGAAGCTACTGTGGTGGAAGGGCAGGATCCCATGTTTCTTTGCAGCCTCTGCCTCAGTTTGATAGCCTCCTTCTACTCAGAATTCTAGTGCCCCAGAGTCTTGGTATTTTAAATAGAATGTCACATTGAGAGATTCTTTTCTTATCTATTTATTTGGGGTTCTAAATGCCTTCTGTACTTGGATGTTCATATCTTTCCTAAGATTTGGGAATTTTTTTGCTATAATTTCATCATGTAGGTTTCATATGGCTTTACTTTGTATCTAACCTTCTCCTCCTACCCCATGAATTCTTAGGTTTAGTCTCTTGATCTTAGGTTTAGTCTCTTGCTTTTGAAAGTTGAGTTCATGCTCGCTTATTTTGTTTATTCATTATTGTCTGGCAGTATTGGACTTTGAACTCAGGGCCTTGTGCCTGCTAAGCCACTTGAGCCATGCCCCTAGCCCTTTTGTGCTTTAGTGATTTATTTTTGATAGAGTCGTATATTTTTGCCTCAGCCAGCCTCAAACTTATCTTTTCTATCTCTACTTCTTGAGCAGCAAGGATTACAGATGTGCACTGCAACACCTACTTTATTTTTTTCTTTATTGTTGTCTGAATGTAATATTTCATTGAATTTATAGTCAGTCCCTGATAGTCTTTCTTTTGCATCATCCAGTTTATTTGTAATACCTACCTCTCTATTTTTTTATTTGGTTTGAGTTTTTTATTTCTAACATTTCCATTTTTTCTCATAACATCAGTTTCCTTGTTGGATTTCTCATTCATGTTCCAGACTTTCTTGTTCAGGTTTTGAATGACTTCCTCACTTTATTCATTTGTGTACTTGAATCCTCTGAGATCATTGATCATCTTTTAAATTAGACTTTTATATTCTTTGAGATTTCAAATATTTCAGTTTGTTTGGATTTCCTTATTAAGGAATTATGAATTTTTGGAGGAATCATATTGCTTTGATTTATTATATTTCTTGTGTTCCTACATTGTGCTTTGCACCTGTGCTAGGTTTAATATATTTTCAGTTCCTTGTTGTTATTTCAATTTTATGTGGATCTTCCCAGTGGGCAATTTTCTCCTAGAGGTATATGTCAGAGAAGAGAAAGCAGACAGTAGTGACAAAAATTAAGTTAAACACTTGGGGGTGTGGTTCAAGCACCAAAGCACCTACCTCACAAGCTGGAAGCCCTGGTTTCAAATCCCAGTACTGCCAAAAACAGTGTTAAAAAACATATTTAGGCCAAGTGCAGTGGCTCACACCTATAATCCTAACTAGTCAGGAGGTGAAAATTATGGTTCCAAGCCAGACAGGGTAAAAGTGTTCATGATACCCCATCTCAATTAATAAAAAATTGGTGTGGTGTTAGGTCCGTGCATTCTTGCTATGCAGAAAGTGTAAATAGGAAGATAATGGTCCATGCTGGCCTGCACATAAATGTGAGATCCTATTTTAAAATACCTGCTGTAAAAAAGGTTGGGGCCATGACTCGAGGGGTAGAATGCCTGCTTAGCAAGTGGAAGGTCTGAGTTCAAACCCTAGTACTTCCAAAACAAAAACACTCACCTCAAAACTACATGTTTAAATGTAGTAAGGAACAGTTGGAAACATCTCCACCCCCACACCACTCAATAAGGTTAGAAAAGAATGGAACTAGAGTACTTACAGAAAAACTAGTAGTTTAAAAATAATTAGAGCTAAAGTGCTAGCAAAAGAAAGAGGGATGGGGAAAGGGAAAAATGGAGAAACAAAATAGGAAACAGAGAGAAAGTATACAAGGGAAAGGTATAATAAATAAAACTCCAAATAATACCAGTCAATATTTCTTCTTCATTGAGAAGAGGATATATTCCCCACTCTGCAGGCTTTCCTTTTGCTGCTTATTTTGTGTGTGGGCAGTTTTTTGTTCTCTGTGAAATACAAACAAGTTAGAACAGGAAGAATTATTTGGAGGCTGAACCCCATCTGAGCAGTGGATGCTTCACATCAATCTCTCCAGCCCTCTGATGTGTACACAGCAGTCAAATCAAAATAATGTGCCCTGGCTGGGCAAGGTACAAGGCTCTGATAAATTCTGAGTTCCCTGATCTAACTGTTCTCTGTCCCAGCACCACTACTCATATTCACATATGCTGGTCTTTCAACCAAAGTTCAGGTTGGGACTCCAACAATTTTTTGGCTCCCCTTCAGAGCATGGCTCAAGGCTTGCACTTTCCACCCAAGCAAATCTGCATCCATTAATGTACATCCATGTCACAATCTGTTTCCTGAGTCTGCACTGATTCTTGAGGTGGTTGCTTGCTAAGCTTGTGAAGTGAGGGAAGCATTTAGGGTTTGGGGTTATAAAACTGCAGTCTCCTGCTCTCCTCAGCCAAGAGGTTTGACTGTATGACCTCTCCTAGGTGAATCCTCTCCACTACACCAGTGACCAAGCTAGAAAGAGCAGGAAGTCCCTTCTCTAGTGTCTGATTGCTGTGTGGTATGTAGATCTCCTGACTTAAAATTTATTTTTATAGAGTGCCAGCTGGTGCACCTGAGGATCTTTCCAAGGGTTTCTTTTTCTCTTTTGCTTGAAGCCTGACTGGAGGTTGGAATCATCCAATCCCCCACCATTTTTCTTAGCACTGTTAGGGTCTATGGTTTCTTTTATAAATCTAAAGATTAATAATTCCATATTTCATCTGATTTTTGTCTACTGTTTACTGTTGCCCTTCCTTGCCTTTCCACACCACCCATCTCTCCCTGCAGCCACGCTTCTAAGGTTCTCTTCAGATTTGTGGAGACATGGGAAAGGGCTGGGTGTCTTTAATCCACTATCTTCCCTTTCTGAAACACTGATAATATAATTAAAAGAAACATATTCTTATAAATTTATGTCAGATCAGTTAATCGCTGAAAGTTAACAACTGAAGACATTTCACCAAAATTAATCATTCATTTAAACAGTTATTAACCTAACATGTATATACACTTAAGCAAAGATTTAAAAAGTAAAAGTAACTTAGTATACACAGACCCTGCCTGTTTCTTCAAAATATCACCTCTGTCATTTCCAGTACTAGAGATACTGTCTGCCCATTGGCACATGTTTGATAGCTGTTTGCTGGACATTTGATGGTATTTGACCATGCAAAGATAGAACTTGTATGAATGAACATTTGGAGGTTTAGCTGTCTCTTATTTTTGATCAGTAAAATTGATACTCCTATGAAGAGCTAGAAAGACTAAAACACCATGAGAGGCTCCTATTGAGCTTAAATTAATCCATATGAAAATAATTTCATCAAATGAATTAATAATAGAAACTTAAATGGACTAATAATTTTAATTGTAATGACCTCAGAGAACAATGTTCCCTCTGATGAAAACTTAGAACAAAACAGTCAAAACCTTGCAATCATTTATTGACCCAAATAATGTGAACAGAGAAAGTTACCCTAGAGGTTACAGCACAATTCCGTTTTAAGAGTTCAGATTTACGATAAGGTTTTCAGTCTTGGTGTAGGATCAGGACATCCCAACGGTACAATCATTACTAATGGTTTGTTTGATCAATGATTAAAATCTTATCTGATCTCCATTCAGACTACAATAATCCAGGTTGGATCTACTGATTTAATATTTCTCTTAGTATTAAAGATACTTTACAAAAGCACCTTCAATTTAGTAGATGAAAAAATATTTTACCTAATCTGTTGCTACATATCCAAAACAAGACTTCTTAAGAAAATAGATCCTGGTAATTGCTTAAAACTAAAAGTTTACTATCAGAAGTTTAATTCTTCTTCTTCAAATCATGGTCATAGTTAACCTTTTCCTACTAAGTGTACCTAGCTTTACTTGCAGCATTTCTGACTTTAATTGAATGGAAAAATTAGGTTATATACAAGGAGTTTTCAAAGGGTTAAACAGTTTTGGCCTCATGGTTAACTGCAACCCACCACGAGTCCATAAAATCATCATTTCAGGAGCCATTTTATGATCATTAGAATCATCAATACTCTTATTTACTATTATGCCAACTACGTTAACTCTTGCTATAGTATTAACCACATGAATCCCACTACCATACCAAACCAATAGATTTGTTATATTACACCAAAACATCAAATTAAAATGCATATGGTGCACTTATAGCAGTAGCACAGTTTCCCATGATATTAATTTATTTATTACTTTATAATTGGTCTTACTAATAAATGGATCAATTACCTTATCAGCTCTTATTATTACTCAAGAATACATAGGACTAATTTTCCCATCATGACTCCTTGCCATGAGAGGATTTATTTCTATCTTAGCAGAAACCAACCAAACTCCATTAGACTTGACAGTCTACAGCAGACCCATTCACTCTATATTTTCCTAGCAAAAAATATGCTGTATCATTATATTAAATATACTAACACCAATCTTTTCTTTAGGAGCATTTCATAATCTTTATATGTTAACAATTTACACAATCAACTTTATTATCAAAACACTGTACCTATCCACTTATTTTCTTTGAGTCTAAGAATCAAACCTAGAATTCCAACATGACCATCTAATGTATCTTCTGTGAAAAGAATTCCTACCCCCATACTAACTTTATCCCTGTAACACATTAGTAACCACTATACTATCAAGTATACCACCTGAAACATAAGACTTATGCCCCATACAAAAGTTTCTTTGATAAACAATAGAGATTTTTAACACGTAGCTACAGCAAATTTAATTGTGGACATAATTAGCTTTCATACATAAATCATGAATTAGTCTTCATTCCACAAAATTGAATGAAATCTCCCATGAAGAAATAGCAAAACAGCACGGTCTATTGGTAATTATTAAATTTTTACATAAATGAATTACTATTCATATAGAAACACAATTGTACCAATATTTGCAGCTCTCATAGCATTACTTAGTTTATATTTTAATATATGGTTGACTACTCTACATCACTAACATTATTACCAATAGCCAACAACATAAAAACAAAATGACTTTGAGAATAAAAGTGACTTTTTGTCACCAATTTGCAACAATATTTTCAGCATTAGATTAGGAACTGTGATGAGCCAAACAAGAGCCTTCAAAGATCTAAGCAAGTATGCATGCTTTATTCCTGGAAATAAGTATTTTAAGACTTTATTTTACATCAACTGAGTGCAAATCAAACACTTTATTAAGCTAAACACTTACAAGATTGGTAGGTTCCAACCTCATAAATTTTTACTTAATAGCTAAAGACCTTAACCAACTGACTTCAGTCTCTTTTTTTCCTCCTTTTGAGGAAATAAAGGCAGGAGATAACCCCACACTCCTCAAGAATTAAAACTGCTCCTTTGAGTTTGCAGTTCAATGTGAAATTTCACCTAAGGATATGATTTAAAAAGGTTTCAACCTATCTTTAGATTTATAGACTAATGCTTACCCTGCCACTTTGCCTTACTTCTACCTCATTTACTAATTCATTGATTATTCTCAACAAACTGTAGACATTGGCACATTATAATTGGTATTTGGTATAGACTGAACTAAGTCACCTCATCCACCTAGAATTAGGTCAACCAGGAAAATATAGTAGGAGACAATCTAATCTACAATGTTCACATTACTGCCCATGAATATGTAATAATCTTTTTATAAATATACTTATTCTAATAGATGGATCTGCTAATTGATTAATTTCATTAATAGTTTGGGGACAATGTTATCACATTTACACAAATAGATAATATATAAGTTTCTGAATTGTACTGCCATCTTTCCTACTCCTGCAATAGTAGAAGCTGATGATAGAACAGAGTGAATGTTCTACCCATGCTATTTTATGTGGTTAAAATAAGGAGATAATCAAAATATGGTTTCATAAATCACATGGTTTACCATCAAACAGAGAAACATTTTTTTCTCAGGATCACAACATTTAAAGAGGGCGAGAATACTGAAAACAAATCTAATAGTGATTTGCACTCAATAGACAAGGTATATTAGTCACATACTGGTTTTGGGTGAATTCCAGTTTCACAAGAATTTAATTATTAAGGTTAAGGTCTAGTTGCTCAATTAGGATTGTTATCCAAAGAGTTTCAAATGATCTGTGAAGCAATAAAGGAATTAATTTGAGGTCTTAGAATTGCAAGGAGCACAGATTCTAACAGAAACCAGAATGTGTACTATTACATATGAACTTAAAGGATCCTTAAAGAGACAGTGTACGTGGGTTACATAGGTGGTTTATCAGGAATTGACTAGAGAATAATTTTTCTTCTACAGTTCAGTGGTCAAGCACAGACCAGCTCAGACCACATCATTGTTATCAGGGATGAGTTTAGTTTATATAATCCTCATGATGTTCCCAAAGTAATAATTTCTTTTGATACCTCAGCAAATTCATAGAGCAATCACTATAGCATAAGACAGTTGCAAAATTGAATCACTGGTGTTAACTTTTGAAGGATGGTAGCAAGCCTTTATGGAAAGCAAAATCAAGGTAAATTTAAGGTATACCTTTATATAAAAATTTGAGATGTAGGTGTTTTAGAATATAGTAGTTGAGGTTGATAACTCACATATGTGATTTCATAAAGTGTAATGTAATACTCTGGTGGGAAGGAGGGTGAACTCAATGTTCATATCACATAAAAAACCATAATCTATGTAAGTGTTTGGAACCCTTTTGAAGCTTTGCAAAACCACCTTTAGTCTGAAATTTAGTACATGCAAAACCTACTAAAGACCTAACCATTTTCTCTTTACACTGAGCAGATATTTTATAAGTTTAAGGTACTATTAATTTTATTACTACAATTGTTAATCTAAAACTTTAAACCATGCCCAAACATACCACACCACTACTTAATAGATCTGTATTGACTATAGCTGTGCTCTTACTGCTTCCTCTTCTAGATTTTCCAGTTGCTCCCACTGTACTCTTAGCAGACTATATAACCTCAACAGCACCTGCTTTGATCCCACAGGAAGAGAACATCCAATTTTATGTCAACACTTCTTCTGATTTCTTGTTCATTCAGAATTGTATATTCTTATCTTGCCCATATTCAGGTATAAAAGAACTATAAGGCTGTGTAGGAATAGTATGAATCACAATATGTATTGATGTCTTAGGATTCATTGTGTAAACTCTTCCTGTATTTTCAGTGCAAAAGAATATTGCATACTTTATAATAGCCATTATAATTATTACCATTCCTACTGGAGCACAGTTGATTAGTAACTCTTCACCAATGAAATATCAAATATCACCAGCTAGCTAATGAGTTTTAGACATTGGTTTGTCACTTACAGTTGGAGATGTCACAGGAAATGTATAGGCTAATGTTGCAGCACATTTTCATTATGTTTGGTTAACAAGAGTCATCTTTGCTGCGATAGGAGTGTTTGTTCACTGATTTCTACTATTCTTAGGCTACATGCCCAACTGAATTTGAGCAAAATTCATTTTACAATTGTATTTGTAGGCATTCTCATTCATTCCACCATATTTCCTTGGTCTTTCAGGTATACATCAATGGTCCTCAAATTACCACATTTTTTATCCATTCATTTGTCAATAAGCACCTAGGCTGATCTTCTGTCTTAGCTATTGTGAATAGTGTTACAATAAATATGGGTGAACAGGTATTTATTTTATATGCTGACTTAATTTCCTATGGATATGAACCCAGGTGTGGGATAGGTAGACCATATGGTAGTTTTATTTTTAGTTTATACTGATTATTTTCCTATTTAAAAATTGGATTACATTTTTGTTGTCAAGTTTTTTGAGTTCTTTGTGTATTCTGGATATTAATCCTCTGTCTCAGGTGCAGGTGCCAAAAAGTTTTCTCCCTTTCTGTAGGTTGTCTTCTCACTTTATTATTTTGTTTTCAAAAGCTACCTAGTTTGATGTAATCCCATTTTTAACTTTTTCTTTTGTTTCTTATTCTTTTGGAGTTTTTTTCAGAAAACTACTTCCAATACCAATATTCATGTTTTTCTCTAGTAGTTTTAGATTTAGATTATCAGGTCTTTCATTAAGGTCTTTGATCCATTTTGAGTTGAGTTTTGTACAAAGTGAGAGATAAGGTGAAGGTTTTAATCTTCTGTATGATGATATCCAGTTTTTCATCACTATTTGCTAAAGATGTTGTCCTTTCTCCAGTATAGGCTTAGGGTGAAAGGCTGGAAGAGGATTTACCAAGCCAATGGTCCCCCAAAACAGGCAGGAGTAGCAATACTCATCTCGGACAAAGTAGACTCAAACCTACATTGATCAAAAGAGATAAAGGATATTCCATACTAATAAAAAGGGAAATACACCAAAAGGAAATAACAATTATCAACTTATATGCACCCAACGTCAACACATGTAACTTCATCAAACAAACTCTGAAGGACCTAAAAACATATATAAACTCCAACACAGTGGTGGTGGGAAACTTTAATACCCCCCATCACCAATAGATAGGTCATCCACACAAAAAATCAATAAAGAAATCCTATATCTAAATCATACCATAGAGCAAATGGTATCTACAGAACACTTCATCCAACTTCTACACAATATACATTCTTCTCAGCAGCCCATGGAACCTTCTCCAAAATTGATCATATCCTAGGGCACAAAGCAATCCTCAGCAAATATAAGAAAATTGAAATAATACCATGCATTCTATCTGATCACAATGCATTAAAACTCGAACTCAGCAACAAAAATAATAGCAAAAAACATGCAAACATTTGGGAACTGAAAAACACATTGTTCAATGATCAATGGATCATTGATAAAATAAAGGAGGAAATTAAAAGGATCCTGGAAGTTAATGAAAATGAAAACACAACCTATTGGAACCTATGGGACACAGCAAAGGCAGTCCTGAGAGGAAAATTTATAGCCATGAGTGCATATATTAAAAAGACAGAAAGATCTCAAATCAATGACCTTGTTACATCTAAAACTCCTAGAAAAACAAGAACAAGCAAATCCCAAAACAAATAGGAGAGAAATAATAAAAATAAGAGCTGAAATCAATGAAATAGAAACAAAAAACCATACAAAGAATTAATGAAACAAAAATTGGTTCTTTCAAAAAAAATAAACAATATTGACAGACCCCTGGCAAAGTTGACTAAAATGAGGAGAGAAAAAAACCCAAATCAGTAAAATCAGGAATACAAAAGTGGAGACAACAACAAACACCATGGAAACACAGGAAATCATCAGAGACTACTATGAGAACCTGTATTCTAATGAGTTTGAAAATCTTGAAGAAATGGACAGATTTCTAGATACATATGATCATCCAAAACTGAACCAAGAAGACATTAATCACCTGAATAGATCTATAACACAAAATGAAATTGAAGCAGCAATAAAGACTGTCCCATAAAAGGAAATTCCAGGACCTGATGGATTATCTGCTGAATTTTCTCAGACATTTAAAGAAGAACTAATACCAACTTTCCTTAAACTGTTCCATGAAATAGAAAGGGAAGGAAAACTGCTTAACTCATTTTATGAAGCCAGTATTACACTCACCCCAAAACCAGGCAAAGACACCTCCAAAAAGGAGAACTATAAGCCAATCTCCTTAATGAACATTAATGTGAAAATACTCAATAAAATAATTGCAAACTGAATTCAACAAGGAATCAGAAAGATAATTCACCATGACCAAGTTGGCTTCATCCCAGGAATGCAAGGGTGGTTCAACATATGCAAATCTATGAATGTAATACAGCACATCAATAGAAGCAAAGACAAAAACCACTTGATCATCTCAATAGATGTAGAAAAAGCCTTTGACAATATCCAACACCAATTCATGATAAAAGCTTTAAGAAAACTAAGAATAGAAGGATAGTACCTCAACATTTAAAAGCTATATATGACAAACCTACAGTCAACATTATTCTTAATGCTGAAACCATTCCCTCTAAAATCAGGAACGAGACAAGGATGCCCACTATCCCCACTCCTATTCAACATAGTACTGGAATTTCTAGCCAGAGCAATTAGGCAAGAAGAAGAAATAAAAGGAATACCAATAGGTAAAGAAACTGTCATAATATCCCTATTTGCAGACAACATGATCCTATACCTTAATGACCCAAAAAACTACCCAAAAACTACTAGACACTATCAACAGCTATAGCTAGGTGGCAGAATATAAAGTAAACATACAAAAATCATTAGCTTTTCTATACACTAATAATGAACAAACTGAGAAAGAATATATGAAAACAATTCCATTTACAGTTGCCTCAAAAAAATCAAATACCTAGGAGTTAACAAAGGATGTGCATGACCTCTACAAGGAAAACTGTAAACCCCTGAGGAAAGAGATTGAGGAAGGCTACAGAAGGCAGAGAGATCTCCAATGCTCATGGATTAGTACAATCAACATAGTAAAAGTGGCTATACTACCAAAAGCAATCTACATGTTTAATGCAATTCCCATCAAAATTCCAATGACATTCATGAAAGAGATTGAAAAATCTACCCAAAAATTCATTTGGAAACACAATTGACTGCAAATAGCCAAGGCAATATTCAGCAAAAAGAACAATGCTGGAGGTATCACAAAACCCGATTTCAAACTATATTACAAAGCAATAGCAATAAAAACAGCATGGTACTGGCACAAAAACAGACATGAAGACCCGTGGAACAGAATAGAGGAAGCAGATATGAATCCACACAAGTATACCCAACAATTTGCCAATTTTGACAAAGGCATTAAAAATAAATGATGGAGAAAAGACAACCTTTTCAACAAAAGCTGTTGTTAAAGCTGGTTAGCATTCTGCAAAAAAAGAAACTAGATCCATATTTATCACCCTGTACTAGTATCAACTCAAAATGGATCCAGGACCTTAATATCTGATCCCAAACTCTAAAGTTGGTACAGGAAAAAGTAGGAAACACTTTGGAACTAATAGTATAAAAAAGGATTTCCTCAATTGAATCCCAGAAGCTCAGCAACTAAGAGAAAGTATAGACAAATGGGAATTCATAAAACTAAAAAGCTTGTGCTTAACAAAAGAAATGGTCTCTAAACTGAAGAGATCACCCACAGAGTGGGAGAAAATATTTGCCAGCTACACATCAGACAATAACAAGAATATACAGGGAACTCAAAAAACTAAACTCTCCCAAAGTGAATGAACCAATAAAGAAATGGGCAAGTGAACTAAACACAACTTTCTCAAAAGAAGAAATTCAAATGGCCAAAAAACAGAAGAAAAAATGCTCACCATCTCTAACCATAAAGAATTGCAAATTAAAACCACACTAAGATTCCACCTCACCCCTGCTAAAATAGCTATCATTAGAAACACCACCAACAACAGGTGTTGGTAAGGATGTGGGGGGAAAGAACCCTTGTACACTGCTGGTGGGAATGCAAATTAGTACAACCACTCTGGAAAAAAATTTGGAAGCTTCTTAAAAATCTAAACATAGACCTGCCATATCATCCAACAATACCACTCCTGGGGATATACCCAAAGGAATGCAACACAGGTTACTCCAGAGGCACCTGCACACCCATGTTTATTGCAGCACTATTCACAATAGCCAAGTTATGGAAACAGCCAAGATGCCCCACTACTGATGAATGGATTAAGAAAGTGTGGTATTTATACACAATGCAATTTTATGCAGCCATGAAGAAGAAATCTTATCATTCGCAAGTAAATGGATGGAACTGGAGAACATCATCCTGAGCGTGGTTAGCCAGGCTCAGAAGACCAATAATCAAATGTTTTCCCTCATATGTGGACTTTAGATCAAGGGAAAATACAGCAAGGGAATTGGACTTTGGTCACATGATAAGGCGAGAGCACACAAGGGAGGTATGAGGATGGGTAAGAAACCCAAAAAATGATAGCATTTGAGGTCCTCAGTGCAAAGGAACTAATGCAAAAACTTCAAACTGACAGAGGCCAATATGAGAAGGGAACCAGGAACTAGAGAAAAGGTCAGTTCGAGAAGAATCAACTTAGAATGTAACACACATGTACATGAAAGCAATGTGAGGAATCTCCATGTGTAGCTATCCTTATCTCAACTAGCAAAAACCCTTGGTCCTTCTTATTACTGTTTATACTCTCTCTTCAACTAAATTAGAGATAAGGGCAAAACAGTTTCTGCCTGGTAGCGAGGGGTTGGGAGAGAAAGGGAAGGAGTGGGTGGAAAGGGGGAGTAATGACCCAAGCATTGTATGCACATATGAATAAAAGATATATTTTTTAAAAGGCTATAGATGATAAGCTTGCAGCAAAAATTATACTGTATGGGGAAATACTGAATACATTTCCTCTAAAGTCAGGAGCAAGACAATATTATCCATTCTCATTATTTATATTAAATATAGTTCTTATATTCTTAGCCAGAACAATAAGACAAGAAAATGAAATAAAAGTGATTCAAATAGGGGAAGGAAAAGTCAAAATATTCCTATTTGCCGATGATATGATCCTGTGCTTAAGAGACCCTAATGACTCACCAGAAATCTCTTAGATCCAATAGACAATTTCAGCAAAGTAGCAGGACACAAAATCAACATACAAAAATCAATAGTGTTCTATATAACAGTAATGAAAATCTCAGGAAAGAACTTAGGGAAATAATAGCATTCACAATGCCCCCAAAACTGAAACAAAATACCTACAAATAAATATAACCAAGGATGTGAAAGATCCCCTACAACAAAAACTATATAACTCTGAAGATAGAAATTGATGAAGACACTAGGAAACAGAATGATCTCTCATGCTCATGGATCACCAGATTTAATATTATGAAAATAGCTATATTATTGAAAGCAATCTATAGATTCAATGCAGTTCTCATCAAATTTCCAGCTAGTCTTCACAGAAGTAGAAAAAGCAATCCTAAAATTCATATGCAACCAAAAAAGACCCCAAGTAATCAAAACAATCCTGAATGAAAAAGAATAATGCTGGAGATAACATAATACTTGATTTCAAATTGTATTATAGAGCTATAGTAACAAAATCCACACAAAATGGTATGGACAAAGAAATAGACATGTAAGTCAGAAGCATACAATAGTGGACCCTGAAATGAATTTACACAGACACAGTTATCAGCTTCTCAACAATGGTGCCAAATTCACATGTTGGAGAAAAGATAGCCTTTTTAATAAATGGTGTAGGACAAACTAGATATCCATATGGAGAAGACTGACACAAGATCCCTCTCTCACTCTACAAAAATCAACTCAAATTAAAGACTTTAACACAAGACCTGAAACTCTTAGAAGAAAACAAAGAAGAAACCCTTCAATATCTAGCATTGGCAATGTCTTTCTGTAAAGGACTCTAACAACTAAGGAAGTATTAGCAAGTATTAAAAATGATATTGTATCAAAGTAAAAGCTTCTGGAAAGCAAAGGAAACAATTAAGATAGTGAGGAGAATGCCTATGGAATGGGAGAAAAATCTTTGCCACCCAACAGAGGATATAGAGAATATAAAAAAATTCAAAAGGATTAAACACCAATAAAACCCAGTAATCTAATAAATTGGCAAATGAACTAAATAGACACTTTTCAAAAGAAGTATAAGTGGCCAATAAGTGCATGAAGAAATGTTCAATATCATTAGCCATCAAGGAAATTCAAATCAAAACTACATTGAGATTCCATCTCATATCAGTCAGAATGGCAGTCATGGAAGATAGATCCAAAAGATAAACATACAAAAAACAAGTATGATCATATACAAACTCATGTAGAACATGTTTGTAATATTGGAAATACTGTATGGAACTCAGGGAAAGAGGGAAAGGAAAAGAGAATGACAGAACATCAGTAATGTCATAAAACATAACATCTGTGAAAGCAGAGGATATAAGCATATGTTTTGAAAGATGTTGAAAAATGGGAGGTGGGAGGCAAAGGTGTAAGGGAGAGTAATGGAAGGGGTTGAACAGACTAAAGCATAATATACTCACAGCAGGGATACATTAAGAAACCCCTTTGTACATCAACTTAAATATTAATAACAAAAGACAGGACTGTAAAATAGGTATTATGGGCCCTCCTTCCCTCCTAGTGGGAAGGAGGAGGGTGAATGAAGGAGATTAAGGTGAGGGTCTGTGGTTGATGGACTTCATATACCTATATGAAATAGAACAAAGAAACCTCTTGCAATGGCTTTAAGTGGGGTGCAGAGGGGGTTGAAGAAGAAAGACAATGGAAGAGATATAACCAACGTACAATGTAAGCTTAACCAGAATTGCCAATACGAATTTCCCCTGTATATTGAATATATCCTAATAAAAATTATAAAAAACAGAAAACAAAGAATGACAAATGCTAGCAAGGATGTGGGAAACAAGCGACCCTTAAACACTGTTGGTGGGAATAGGAATTAGTGCAGCCATTAGAAACAGAACTACCATATCATCCAGCTTGATGTGTATACACCCAAAGGAATCAGAGTCAGCATATAACAGAGACATCTGCATATCTTTGTAGAACTATTAACAATTGCCAAGTTATGGAAATAGATTAGGGGCCTGTCAATGGATAAATGGACAAATAAAATGTTGCGTGTGTGTGTGTGTGTGTGTGTGTGTGTGTGTGTGTGTGTGTGTGTGTGATTCAGCCATAAAAAAACGAAGTTGTGTCATTTAAGGAAAATGGATGGAACTACAGATCATCATGTTAAGCAAAATGAGCCAGATTTGTAGAGACTGACAGAAAAGTATCACGTGAATTTTCTCATATGTGGAAGTTAGAAAAAAGTCAAGAAAGTGGATGGGGAAATCTTGGGAGACTGAAAGGAGATTGGGAAAGAGAAGTTGGGTACAAGAGAGGTAATGGCTGTGTGTGGTGGGATTAAAGTCAGTTATATGCACTTTGAAGATGTCACTAAGAAACCCACCATTTTGTGCAAGTAAGATATGCTTTTACTAAGGTTGTAAAACATCATGAATATAATAAACAATCTTAGAAAGATAAACAGAAAACATAAAAGAAAATTGGTGATTATTATTATAAACATAATGATAATTTAATTCTAAAATACATAGTTTAGAATCCAAAATTGTCTATTGTGGGGTAATGAGAAAGGAAGTAAAACAGACAAGGTTTTAAATTTTCATGATGTATATTTTTTAAATTATTGATGCTGAGAGGTTAGCTTTGAATTTTTTCTCCAGCGAATCTGCATTAGTCTTTTTATAGTTTGACTGTAGACCTTGTTTTAAGCACAATGTGTTTTATATGTATAAATCAAAACTGGCAATATTAACAGCTTATAACACTCATTCAACTCAATCTCTCCTCTGATTCTATGACCCAAAACCCCATAACTGCATTGTAATGCTTATGTATTATATCTCTAAGACTTTGCTAATTATTTTATGATCATTGCCTCATTTGACCTTAACATCATTCTTACTGTGCAGTAATGGTCTGGTAGAACACCAATATAGGATAAGGCCAACTTATTTCCTTCTCTCATTGAGACATTAAGGGAAAGATTACAGAAAATAACTCCCTTCTCTTATAAGTCAAATTTTTGTAGATCTAAGAGTGGGAAGTTAAGAGGCAAAATAGGACATTCAAGATATGAAATAAAATAACAGGAATATGACTTATTTGAGAAAGAGTAATAGTGAGTGATGCAAAAAAGTACAGAATGGCTCATAGGGAAGGACAGGAAAAAGAACAAGAAATCTGGAGATCAGGAAGTTCTGAAGCAGCAATGGTTGTTAAATAAGGATGTGTAAGTTCATTTGTAAGAATCAAGGTAGAGCTGCACAGATATATACACACTCCTCATGAACATAAACAAGCACACACTCACTCAGTTATATAGAATAGGCCAGACCCAAAGGATTACAACCTCAGTGAAGGCTTATCTAAGAGAAAGAACAAGCATGTTCTTGGAGTACCACCAAATTATGTGTTCAAATGCATTTGGGCGGAAAGTTTCATTTTTAAAATAAAAACTAGTCACTAAAGGAGCAACTATTAAGAAGTGATCTAGAATCTTGTTGGCTCCCTTACTCATATTTGAAGGTTCAGTACATATTTTTGCATTATGTATATGAAATATCTTAGAAACTTGAGGATTTGAATTGAATTTGATTTGGATTTATCTCCCACACAACTCTATCATTGCTTTTCTATCATTTCCAAGTGAAGAGTAGCAATAGTCAAGTAAGGTCAAACAAATATTCCACAGAATGGTCTCAAAATCAGAAAAAATGAATAGTTCAGAAAATGAGTAATCATCAACCCAAAGTCATAGCTTTCTGAATCACAGGAGCCCTTCCAAACACACTAAATTCCTTATTTTTATTGCTGTAAATCAGAGTTTTACTGTCTTACTTTCTTGACCTGGTTAGGAGAAGGTCATAGCCCTTACACACATCCCATTTCCTCATTCCTCCAAAAGTTACTTCCTCTTCAAGCTAACTTTCTCCTCCCCTTGCCAACCCTAGAGACAGTAGTCAAGGAAGGAGGACTGGGGAAGGAAAAAGCATGACAAGAGGTACAAAATTCAACCACAAATCACCCTAAATTATAACTCAGCATTTCCTCTCATGCTTAGCTTTGCTGATTTCAAAAGGACTTGCCTCATAGTCCTGCTGAACATGCTTCATTTTATGTCCCTACCTTTCACCCCTGTTCTGATTTCCCATTTATTTCTTAATTATTCATTTATGATTCTTCTCTATGGAATAACTTTGGGGATTGTGTGTGGATGTATATTTCTAAAACATAACGTCTAGAATGTTTTACCATTCTTGGACATGACAGAAAGCAGTCTTTAGTTGAGTACTCAATACAACTATTGAGTTCTAAACATTTTCTTTGAACAATCTACCACTCTATTCATTGTCACCTGCTGAAGAAAATAAGTGTGAGTTCATTGTAATTGTTTTCCTTTACAGATTACCTATTTTTTAAAACCTAAGGCTTTTTTTCTTAGAATTTTTCTCTTGTAATGAAAACATTTCCAAATACTATGTGTGAGTACTTTCATAATTTCCCCAAATGCAATGATCCTTTTAAACCTTCATACCTAGTTTTCTCTACTTAGAAAATTTCCGTTATTCCAATGCATATTCAATTCGTTGTTTTATCCAATTTCCTGTAACATATCTAGGGAAGAACTCTATTTCTTAGTTTGTATTGTTAATATATGCCTCCTATAGACATTTTTATCCTTCCACAATAGTCTAACAGAGGCTCTCAGATTTACCTTCTTTTTTTAACCTTGTTTTTTTCTGCTGTCAGTTATCTTCTCTATTGTCTGGAATTCATATTCTGACTATATTATTAACCTTTAATGTTTTATAAGCCTTTCTAACTTCACAAAGCTCCTATTCCAGCCCTTACTATTTTATCAAATTGCTCTCTTCCTATATTTGTTCATGTCTCCTTAAAGGTCACAAAATCTGGAAACCTGCTGAGAATGACAAAACATCTGAAAAATTTTTCTTTCCCACACTTACCCTAAGGAGATGTTTGTCCTTTATGATGACATTCCTTGCCTTAGGTATTAACTCTTTGCAGGTATCATGCTGACTTTTTGTAGGACGTTTGTGTGTGTGTGTGTGTGTGTGTGTGTGTGTGTGTGTGTGTATTTGTGTGTGTTTTGCTCATGTTTACTTTCTCATATATATGTGGATATGAGGACAGTTTGATGGGTACTACTTCCTCTGAAATACCACTTTCTAGAAGGTATCCCCCCTTTTAAACCATAGCCATATTTAAGTAGAATGCCATTCTGTGCTTGGTCTCTGGGTTTTGACATGTTCAATTTATGGAATATTTGGAGAATTATAGATTGCGTCCATTCTCCATACAAGATGTGGTCACATTTCAGTTCATTTTCTACCCCTGACCAGTCTTTTTTTATGTCATGATCATCAAAGGCTAGTTGAAAAATCAGAGACTATAAAATGGTGGTTGTCCAGGCTTCTCTAGTAATTATAGGTACAGACCTTCTATTTCTGAGGTAGTAGTAGAGACTACTCTTAAAAAGACACCGTAAGTACTTTAAAGGATGCCTTATAAAATAATTGTTATCATAATTGTTATGAAAGAATTATAAACATAGAGACAAAATAGAATATTGTATCAGACATGACACCACCTACTTTATAGCAGAACAAAAATTGATACAGACAACCCACAACATTTTAGGTAATTTTATTTTCCTTTGGATGGTAACTAGCATCATTTGAGCTGCAGGACAGGTCTGAGCAGTATGTCTTGAGAAAAGTTCTTATAAATAAACCATTTATTTCAGTATTCATATTTTTCATTACTCTTTCTAATTCTCTCTTCACTTCATATCTTGTTACCATCACCAATAATAGAAACAATATTTGTAGTAAAGGGAGGGAGCTGATAATGTCACTTTTGTACAAACGCTTGCTCTTAGACATAGTATTTCTTTCTAGTGTGTTCTTGATGACTTGAGGGGCAATAAATGTACCTAGAAAATGTACTTAGAAGAACTGGGTAGACTTGGAAAGTCCTAATAACTTAAAAAAATTTTTACGTACTTTGAATATAAAAGAATGATATTTTGACACACAATGAAATGATTACTAAAGTTATGCAAGTTAATACAGCTATCATATTGCATCTTTTTCCTTGTGGTAAAATTATCTGAAATATACTCTCTGCACTGTATATGTGCTGTATACACAATAGTATACAGTTAACTTATAGTATATATTTTATATAACTGAATCTTCATACCCTTTGACCTCCATATCTCCATTTTCCTGCTCTATCCTCACCTCTAATAACTACCTTTCTGCTATTTATCTATTTCAGTTTTGTATTTTTTGAGATTGCATATGTAATTGCAATCAAACAGTAGTTTTCTTTCTTGTCTGGTTAATTTCACATATCATGATATCTTCTAGGTTCACCCGTATTATCGCAAATGAAAAAATATCGTTTTTAAGTGTATACTGGAATGTTATACACCATATCCTCGCCAACACTTGCTATATTGCCTTTTTGATAATAGCCATTCTAAAAGGTGTAAAGTGATAGCTCATTGTAACTTGGTTTGTATTTTTCTAATTATTCATGATACTGAGAAGCTTTTAATCTATTGGTCATTTCTATTTCTTCTTTGGAGAAAGGCTTAATCACATTTTTTGCTATTGAATTATGTAGTTTTTAAAATGTATTTTGCATGTTAATCTCTTGTCTATTGGCAACCTTTTTGTATTGTTGATTATTTACTTTGTAAAAACTTCTTAGTTTGATATAGTCCAACTTGTTTATTTTTGCCTTTGTTGCCTGTGCTTTTGGTGAAATATAAAAAAAATCTAATGCCAACATTAAGGAGCTTTCCTTTTTTGCTTGTTCCTGGAGTTTTTTGAGTTTAGATCTGACATTTAGGACTTTAATTCATATTGAGCTGATTTTTGTGCATGATGTAAGGTAAGACTCTAGTCTCATTCTTTTCCATAGGAGTACCCAGTTTTTCCCAGCACTATTTATTGAAGAGACTATTCTTTCTCCACTGTGTCTTCTTGGTGGCCTTGCCAAAAACTAGTTGATCATATACGCTTAGATTTATTTTGGGACTCTGCATTCCCTTCCATTGTTCTACATATCTGTTTTATGTCAGTACTATACTATTTTATTTCTATTGCTTTGAGATATAGTTTGCAATCAGGAAATATGACACCTATAAGTTTGATTTTTTTTCTTCCTCAAGATTATTGTTATCATGTGAGTATGGAATGTTTCCTACAAACTCATGGTTGACGCCTTGGTCCCCAGCTGGTGGTGCTTTTTGAGAGCTGCTCAAAAGAGTAAGAGGTGGAGGTGAAGGAAGAAGGTCACTAGGAACATGCCCTGGAAAGCTATTCCTTATCCCTAGCTCTTTTCTGTCAAGCTTTCCACTTTCTGTCTACTATGAGGTGAGCTGCTTTGCTCTACCACATTCTCCTCTGCCATGATGATATGCCTCACCACAGGCTCAGAAACAATGGAGCCAAAGGACCATGGTCTTAAACCTCTATAAAAATGAACCAAAACAAATCTCTCTTCCTTTATGTTGTCTCTCAGGTATTTAGTTACAGTGAAGAAAAACTAACACAAAAATTGGTATCAGAGGTGGTCAGTGCTATGACTATTCCTGATGAGGTGATTCAGAAGTCTTTGGAATTTGTTTGCAGGAGAAGCTTGGAAAACTTTGGAGAAGCAAACTAGAGAAGTGCTAGAGTGTTACACACAAAGCTTAATGGGCAATTCTGATGGGAGTTCAGAAGAACAGAATGCTGATAAGAATGTGGAGAGTAAATATGATGTTCATGAGATTTCAGATGGGAATGAAGACTCCACTGACTATTGAACTAGAGACTATTCATGGTACATTCTGACAAAGAACTTGTCTACATTTTGTCTGTGCCCTGAGCCTTTGTGGAATGCTGAGCTTAAAAGTGATGGACTAATTTATCTGGTGAAGATTCAAGGCAGCCCATCATCCAGATTGTCAAATAGGTATTGCTGCCTGCTTTTAGCCAGGCTTATAATGAGAGTTGGGAGAAAAAATATAGCAGGAAGGTTTTGAAGTACTTGCAGTTTGCCAAGAAAAGGAGCACATGTAAGGTTGGGGCAAAGGAACATGTGGCTATTAAAGAGATTATGGCCATTAATGAGAGATCATGTACTTTGCATCAAAGGAAAGATCCCTTGAAGTCATCTCAGGAATTAGCTAGACTCTACCCTTCAAAGTCTCAAGAGTGTAAAGGTTTTAAACCTTTGTATGACTTTGGTTTGAGAAGAGAGTTCTAGGGTGCCCTGGTTACACAGGACCACCTAGGAAGTGTTTATCCATATTCAGCCATCCAGGAACTCAGAGGCCACTGCAGCCATGGTCACAGGGAGCCCAGCTACTGTTTCAGCTGATAGCAGACCTTGCTGTTGTCCATGCAATTCTATTTTTTTCAGGCATATAGAATGCAAGAATTTCAGGGTCATGGAGTTTTCCACCAAAGTTTCAAAGAAAAGCCTAGAAGTCCAGGAAAGTTTACTCTGTGACATTGTACAATGTAGTTTTTCTTCTTGATTTGCAAAGATCACAGCTAAGATTTCTGTTTTGACTTTGGGCTTCAACTTTTGAGCAATATTGTAAGTGTGAAGACTGTGGGGGCTCTTGGAAATTGACTAGGTGAGTTTTTCACCATTTAATGGCCATGAGGCCTTTGAGGTTATGGTCTGAATACAAAACGTTCCTTACAAGTTCATGTGTTGGAGCCTTGGTCTGCAGCTAGTGGCACTGACTCCCACCTGACATGCCTGTCATTCCTGTCCGATGTGGGATCAAATCAGACCAAATGGGACATTTCACCCTGTGAAGAGAGACAATTCAGGGACAGTTTGAGAAATGTTCAGACAACAGGGGAAAGCGTCAAATTCCAAATAGAGTCACTGTGCTCTTCCTATGTCAAGAGCAATTAAAGCCAAGAGGTTAAAAAGAAGTAGTTCATAAACATGATTACCTGATGCCCATTCTTGTCTACTATCTACCTTCCAAATGGACACAAGCTTGCACCCCTGCCTTTCTATCACCTACTAGTTCTATATTCCAGGAGAATTCCAGATGCTCTTTATAAAAACTTACATTAATGTTTTAACCAAGTTTGTTTCTTCTCATTTCCTGGCTAAAGCAACAAATGATATAGCTCAAGAGCTAAGTCTACTAAACTCTGAACATGTCTCCTCCTCCTTGAGCACAACTATTGCTGATAACAATATCCAAAGGACCCCAGAGATCCCCATTGACAGAGAACAAGGACAAGAGACTCCTGACCTAGGACTATGCTGCACACTGGCAGGAAGTAGCCAAGGACTGACTTCTATTTCCCATTTCCTAAAATCTTATATGGTCTCTACAGGAATGTTAGGTAGCAGTTAGCCACCAGTGATGGAGATATGCAAAGGGAACTTAAAGTGTGTGACTCTTCTAGATCTTTGAAGAAAAAATATTATAATCAAACTTTTTAACTACTAACAGCCTCTCTTAAGATCAAAATAGTACACCAAAGTCATGGGATGTCAAAAGATGTTTTGAGTCTTCCACCCACCTCCAAAGTGAATGGACATCAAACAGTTCCTGGAACAAAAGATCTTTAACCTAACAAAACAAAGACCAAGGTGTAAACCTTACCCACAAGGTCAGGTGGATCCAATAATAAATTTATATACTTACCCTAGCCTCATCAACCAGTCTCATGGGGCAAATTCCAAGATGGCGGCTAGAGGTAGGAAGCAGAAAGCGACCCTCCTATAGTGAAATCTTGGAGAGATGCTGGAGACATACTTTGCAGGCATAATAACCGAGAAAAGGCATAACTTTGACCCTTCCACATCTCCAGCCGGTGCAGAGAATCTCCACTTCACGTTAAACGGAGAAACGAGGAGGGCCCCCGAGGCCGCCAGTGGCCGGTGCCCAGACAGCTTGGGAAGACATGGACCAGGTGAGCTTCGCGGTACCACGCTACCCCCACAGACAAGCCTGGGCCAGAGCAGCATAGCCCCCTGGACAGACTGACCTCCACCCGGGAAAAAAAAAAAGAGAAACTGAGAAATAAGCAATAAGAACAGTTAAGACATGCTGGAAAGAGGGTGGGGCGCCCTGAGCACTGAAGATTGGGGGAAGGGAATCCTTCCCGGGACTGTAAATAAACAAGTCAGGCGGGCCGGAGAGCCTCTGGCATGAGCGGGGCACGTGCCCAGCAACCAGGAGCGGTGAAGCTTGTGAGAGGAGGGAAGACCCACTTCCCACGTGAACTGTAAACAAACATGGCAGCCAGCAGGAGCAGCAGCACCGCCCAGTAAGCAGGAGCAGGAATGCTTCTGAAAGTGGCAGTGGGAGGAAAACTTCAGAGGAGAGGGGGGAAGACCCACCTCCCACATGAACTGTAAATAAACACGCAGGCCTGACAATGGGCGACAGTGTCACCTTTCCCAGTGCTTGGAAAGGGGAAAGCCTGTAGCAGAGGCTCCCGCACAGGAGAACTCTGAGCAAACAAAGCCTGTGGGACCAGGTGAGTGCTAGCTCACCCCAGAGATCTGCATAAATAACGCCGCCAGCTACAGGCTGAGAGCAGCGGGCAGGCAAGCCACAGTTGCAGATACCACTCTCGGAACTGTCTCCAGACGCTTTTTTTTCTTTTTCTCCCTACCTTTGATGAGAGAACAACCGAATTACACCTGCAAGCCGAAAAACTTACTGAAACTGTATTGCATTTGAACTTGGGACACTTGGTGGGGCTTTGTGTGTGTGTGTGTGTGTGTGTGTGTGTGTGTGTGTCTCTGTGTGTGTGAGTGTGTAGTTTTGTTCTACTTTATGCATCCCCTTTGATGAGACAACTACAGAACAACATCTGAGGCACCAACTCCAGGACTGGAGATTGAGACAGACACCCAAATTATTAAGACTGAAACTGTATTGCATATAAACTTGGAAGTTTTTTGGTTTTTTTTTTTAATTTTCTATTTTCCATTTTATTTTAATTCGTTTTTATATATAGATATTACTTTCATTTACTTATTTTTTATTTTTTTTTCTTTGATTTTCAATCTTCTCTCTGTCTCTCTAATGTCTGTTCAGCTTACTGTCGATTAGTACACTAACTCTCCCTGTTTATACCTTTGAAACTCTCTTTTCTGATACCTTGTTCTGCTTTCTCCCTCTTGTCTGTATATTTGTTTCCCCTTTTCTTTAACTTCTTGCTTTGCATCTCAGCTCACTCTTCCATTCTCAATATTACCATTGTTATTATTACAAGCTAGAAAATACTTAATTACACACAGTACAGGGACAGTAACAACACCAAGGACAATGACAGGAAGACAGAAAAAACAAGGAAACCAGTTTCCCCACAGCAAAAAATTAGTACAGGAACCAGAGGGGAATGAAGAGAACAGAAACTCAGAGCCAGACTCCAACAAAATGAAGATAAACTATGCCAAAGGACCCAATGAAGCCTACAAGAATAATTTAAAAGAAGACATACTACAAGTACTCAATGAGAATTTTATAGAGATGATACTGGATAGGGTCAACCAAAATGTACAGGAGACACTCAAGAAATTCCAAGACAATAAAAATAGAGAATTTGAAAAAGCAAAAGAAGAAATAAAGGAAACCATAGAAGCACTGTATAAACACCAAAGTGAAAGAGAGAACACAATGAATAAATGGATAAATGAACTCAGGACAAAAATAGACAACAATAAAGAAGAAAACAGCCAGGATATGGAAAACCTCAGAAAAAAGAACGAAACAGAACTGCAAAACAAAACGGAAGGCCAATCCAGCAGAACAGAACAAACAGAAGACAGAATCTCAGAACTTGAAGATGAAATGGTAATTAAAGGAAAAACTGAAGAACTATTAATTAAACAACTCAAGACCTGTGAAAAGAAAATGCAAGAACTCACTGACTCCATCAAAAGACCAAACTTGAGAATCACGGGCATCGAAGAAGAAGAGGTGCAAGCAAAGGGAATGCGTAATATATTCAACGAAATAATAACGGAAAATTTCCCAAATCTACAGAAAGATATTCCCATACAGATGCAAGAGGCCTCCAGGACACCAAACAGACCAGATCAAAATAGAACTACTCCACGACATATCATCATCAAAACAACAAGTTCAGAAACTAAGGAAAGAATATTGAAGGCTGTAAGAGAGAAAGAACAAGTAACATACAAAGGTAAACCCATCAAAATCACAGCAGACTTCTCAACAGAAACATTAAAAGCAAGAAGAGCGTGGGGTGAGATCTTCTGGGCACTGAATGAAAATAACTTCAACCCCAGGATACTCTACTCAGCAAAGCTATCATTCAAAATAGATGGAGCAATAAAAGTCTTCCATGAGAAGCAGAAACTAAAACAATATGTGACCACAAAGCCACCATTACAAAAGATTCTGTAAGGGATCCTGCACACAGAAAGTGACACCCAACTTAACCATGAAAAGGCAGGCAGCACCAAACCACAGGATAAGAAAAAGCAAGACAGTAGAGAGTAACATCAAGTTAGGTACACACAATCAAACCTTCAAACAACTAAGACAACTAAATGGCAGGAATCACCACATACCTATCAGTACTAACGCTTAATGTTAATGGACTTAATTCACCCATCAAAAGACACCATTTGACAAAATGGATTTAAAAAGAAGATCCAACAATTTGTTGCTTACAGGAGACTCATCTCACCGACAGAAATAAGCATATGCTTAGGATGAAAGGCTGGAAGAAGATTTACCAAGCCAATGGCCCCCGAAAACAAGCAGGAGTAGCAATACTTATCTCTGACAAAGTAGACTTCAAACCTACATTGATCAAATGAGATAAAGGACATTCCATACTAATAAAAGGGGAAATAGACCAAAAGGAAATAATAATCATCAATCTGTACACACCCAATGTCAACGCACCCAATTTCATCAAACATACCCTGAAAGACCTAAAAGCATATATAAACGCCAACACAGTGGTTGTGGGAGACTTGAACACCCCATTATCATCAATAGATAGGTCATCCAAACAAAAAATCAATAAAGAAATCCAAGATCTAAAATATGCAATAGATCAAATGAACCTACTTGATGTCTACAGAACATTTCATCCAACCTCTACACAACATACATTCTTCTCAGCAGCCCATGGAACCTTCTCCAAAATAGATCATATCCTAGGGCACAAAGCAAGTCTCAGCAAATATAAGAAAATAGAAATTATACTGTGCATACTCTCTGATCACAATGCAATAAAAGTAGAACTCAACAACAAAAGTAAAGACAAAAAACATGCAAACAGCTGGAAACTAAATAACTCATTACTTAATGAAGAGTGGATAATCGATGCAATAAAAGATTAAATTAAAAAGTTCCTGGAAGTCAATGAAAATGAAAACACCACCTACCGGAACCTATGGGATACAGCTAAAGCAGTCCTGAGAGGAAAGTTTATAGCCATGAGTGCATATATTAAAAAAGATTGAAAGATCCCATATCAATGACCTAATGATACATCTCAAACTCCTAGAAAAGCAAGAACAAGCAAATCCCAAAACAAATAGAAGGAGAGAAATAATAAAAATAAGAGCTGAAATCAATGAAATAGAAAACAAAAAACCACACAAAGAATTAATGAAACAAAAAGTTGGTTCTTTGAAAAAATAAACAAGATCAATAGACCCCTGGCAAACCTGACTAAAATGAGGAGAGAAAAAACCCAAATTAGTAGAATTAGGAATGCAAAAGGGGAGATAACAACAAACACCATGGAAGTCCAGGAAATCATCAGAGACTACTTTGAGAAACTATATTCAAATAAATTTGAAAATCTAAAAGAAATGGACAGATTTCTAGATACATATGATCATCCAAAACTGAACCAAGAGGAAATTAATCACCTGAATAGACCTATAACACAAAATGAAATTGAAGCAGCAATCAAGAGTCTCCCCAAAAAAGAAAAGTCCAGGACCTGATGGATTCTCTGCTGAATTCTATCAGACCTTTAAAGAAGAACTGATAGCAATCCTCCTTAAACTGTTCCACGAAATAGAAAGGGAAGGAAAACTGCCAAACACATTTTATGAAGCCAGTATTACACTTATCCCAAAACCAGGCAAAGACACCTCCAAAAAGGAGAACTATAGGCCAATCTCCTTAATGCACATTGATGCAAAAATCCTCAACAAAATAATGGCAAACAGAATTCAGCAACACATCAAAAAGATTATTCACCACGACCAAGTAGGCTTCATCCCAGTGATGCAGGGGTGGTTCAACATACGAAAATCAATAAACGTAATAAACCACATTAACAGAAGCAAAGACAAAAACCACTTGATCATCTCAATAGATGCAGAAAAAGCCTTTGATAAGATCCAACATCATTTCATGATAAAAGCTCTAAGAAAACTAGGAATAGAAGGAAAGTTCCTCAACATTATAAAAGCTATATATGACAAACCTACAGCCAGCATTATACTTAATGGAGAAAAATTAAAACCATTCTCTCTAAAATCAGGAACCAGACAAGGATGCCCACGATCTCCACTCCTATTCAACATAGTACTGGAATTCCTAGCCAGAGCAATTAGGCAAGAAGAAGGAATAAAAGGAATACAAATAGGTAAAGAAACTGTCAAAATATCCCTATTTGCAGACGACATGATCCTATACCTTAAAGAACCAAAAAACTCTACTCAGAAGCTTCTAGACATCATCAATAGCTATAGCAAGGTAGCAGGATATAAAATCAACATAGAAAAATCATTAGCATTTCTATACACTAACAATGAGCAAACGGAAAAAGAATGTATGAAAACAATTCCATTTACAATAGCCTCAAACAAAATCAAATACCTAGGTGTAAACCTAACAAAAGATGTGAAAGACCTCTACAAGGAAAACTATACACTTTTGAAGAAAAAGATTGAGGAAGACTATAGAAAGTGGAGAGATCTCCCATGCTCATGGATTGGTAGAATCAACATAGTAAAAATGTCGATACTCCCCAAAGTACTCTACATGTTTAATGCAATAGCCATCAAAATTCCAATGACATTCATTAAAGAGAGTGAAAAATCTACTGTGAAATTTGTATGGAAACACAAGAGGCCACGAATAGCCAAGGCAATACTCAGCCAAAAGAACAATGCAGGAGGTATCACAATACCTGACTTCAAACTATATTACAAAGCAATAACAATAAAAACAGCATGGTACTGGCACAAAAACAGACATGAAGACCAGTGGAACAGAATAGAGGACCCAGATATGAAGCCACACAACCATAAGCAACTTATCTTTGACAAAAGAGCTAAAAATATACGATGGAGAAATAGCAGCCTCTTCAACAAAACTGCTGGGAAAACTGGTTAGCAGTCTGCAAAAAACTGAAACTAGATCCATGTATATCACCCTATACCAAGATTAACTCAAAATGGATCAAGGATCTTAATATCAGACCCCAAACTCTTAAGTTGATACAAGAAAGAGTAGGAAATACTCTGGAGTTAGTAGGTATAGGTAAGAACTTTCTCAATGAAACCCCAGCAGCACAGCAACTAAGAGATAGCATAGATAAATGGGACCTCATAAAACTAAAAAGCTTCTGTTCGTCAAAAGAAATGGTCTCTAAACTGAAGAGAACACCCACAGAGTGGGAGAAAATATTTGCCAACTATACATCAGACAAAGGACTGATAACCAGAATATACAGGGAACTTAAAAAATTAAATTCTCCCAAAACTAATGAACCAATAAAGAAATGGGTAAGTGAACTAAACAGAACTTTCTCAAAAGAAGAAATTCAAATGGCGAGAAAACACATGAAAAAAATGCTCACCATCTCTAGCAATAAAGGAAATGCAAATTAAAACCACGCTAAGATTCCATCTCACCCCTGTTAGAATAGCCATCTTCAGCAACACCACCACCAACAGGTGTTGGCGAGGATGCAGGGAAAAAGGAACCCTCTTACACTGTTGATGGGAATGTAGACTAGTACAACCACTCTGGAAAAAAATTTGGAGGCTACTTAAAAAGCTGGACATCGATCTAACATTTGATCCAGCAATACCACTCTTGGGGATATACCCAAAAGACTGTTACTCCAGAGGCACCTGCACATCCATGTTTATTGCAGCACTATTCACAATAGCCAAGTTATGGAAACAGCCAAGATGCCCCAGCACTGATGAATGGATTAAGAAAATGTGGTATCTATATACAATGGAATTTTATGCAGCCATGAAGAAGAACGAAATGTTATCATTCGCTAGTAAATGGATGGAATTGGAGAACATCATTCTGAGTGAGGTTAGCCTGGCTCAAAAAACCAAAAATCGTATGTTCTCCCTCATATGTGGACATTAGATCAAGGGCAAACACAACAAGGGGATTGGACTATGAGCACATGATAAAAGCGAGAGCACACAAGGGAGGGGTGAGGATAGGTAAGACACCTAAAAAATTAGCTAGCATTTGTTGCCCTTAACGCAGAGAAACTAAAGCAGATACCTTAAAGCAACTGAGGCCAATAGGAAAAGGGGAACAGGTACTAGAGAAAAGGTTAGATCAAAAAGAATTAACCTAGAAGGTAACACCCACGCACAGGAAATCAATGTGAGTCAATGCCCTGTATAGCTATCCTTATCTCAACCAGCAAAAACCCTTGTTCCTTCCTATTATTGCTTATACTCTCTCTACAACAAAATTAGAAATAAGGGCAAAATAGTTTCTGCTGGGTATTGAGGGGGGGAGCGGGAGAGGGTGGAGTGGGTGGTAAGGGAGGGGGTGGGGGCAGGGGGGAGAAATGAACCAAGCCTTGTATGCACATATGAATAATAAAAGAAAAATGAAAAAAAAAAAACCAGTCTCATGGGCTTGTCCTAGGGAAGAACTTAAGACTCCAAGCTCCTTCCACTTCAACAAAAACTTGTCACAGGGAAAAAATTTAAAAATAAAGGAGAAATAGACGTTAAATCATTTTTCAAGCAATCTAATATAAAATTTGTTCAGAAGTTTTAGCATTTTTGATATTTTTCGACTGTCTTAATCACATTTTATGAAGTAACAATTTTTAAATAACTCACTTACCCAAAGTACTTACTTCTCTGCAAAACCACAGAATATGGACTCAAATTCTAGGCTTCAAACTATTACAAGGAACATTTGTTAGACATCTCTAGATGTCTAGAGATTTTGTGACCAGTTGGGATGTATACTTTCTTTTCAATATGTTTTTTTTTAGTATGAGTTTTCTGTTTCAAATACAAACTTGTTCTCCTTTATTCAATCTTCCACCCAAAGTCAAGATGCCTTGCTTATCTTTCTTCTAGCTTAACCTCAAAATACATCCTTCCATGTCCTTAGTTTATTTTTTATTCAAAAGCATCCAAGTTCCCAAATGTGTTGTATGTTCACACGCCTTAAAACCTTTGCCCTATTTTATCTGTGACTGACTTTCCCTCATCATCTGCATAACATTATTGACACAGTTTCAGACTTAGCCCAAGATAGTTTTTTTGACCTCCTTCATGTCAAGTTGGAGCTGCTTATCTGTGCCTTAAGGTATCCACATGCAGTGTCATCAAAACTTACCTCACATTCGGAGGAAATTGTTTATTTTCTTGGTGGTAGCCTCCTGTTCATGTGTAAATTCATGCCATCTGTCTGGGAGACTAAGAATGTTCAGAAAATATTGCTAACTAAATAAACAAATCACTGCAGCCAAGGAGTCACATGCTATTTTAAGAAGACACTCCTTTACTTTTAGCATAAAAAATATACAGTATAATTTACTCATAAAGTACAATTCAATTTCTGTTTTAGCATTTAAGAATTCTTAATACATGCATACATAAATGTGTACAATTTTGCAGTACTTTGTAAAATGTGATTATATTACAATATTTTGTAGCCTGCTTTTCTTAATTATAAAATAACTTGGATTTTGTAATCAGTACATAGAATGACACTATCTGGTTTTTGGGTTTTTTCTTTTCTTTCTTTTTTTTTTTTGGTTCTGCAAATTAAATACAGGGTCTTGCACATGTGAGGGAAGACCTCTACCACTAAACTACATTCCCAGACCTAACATTGTCATTTTTAATAGCTTCACAGTATTTCATTGAATGAATGCCCTAAATTTTATTGAAAAACTTTCCTTTTATATATATATATATGTATATACACACATACACACACACACATATATATATGTATATTTATTTCACCATTATAAATAACTCCTTTTTCTCTGCATATTGGTCCACATTTTGGTCCACATTTTCCTTAGAATCATCAGTATATTTGACTTACGGACTTAATAGTAAACACATGAAGTTAAGTCTATGCTCTGTACATTTTGTGCTTGCTTTTTATTCTGGTTATGAAAAGCTGAGGTTTTCAGCAAGTAACTGGATGTGATGTTCTTGATTTTTGCAAACTTCAGCTGCTTCTTTAAAAGAGGAAGAACATAATATTCCTTCAAAAATCCATCTATGAAAGCACTATGTATGCTGACAAAATATAAAGTAATTTTATAAGAACATGCATAATGTTACCACTTTTGGAACTCAATATGAAGAATAAGTTTGATTGCTACTTAATTTACTGATCCTTTTTTTTCCTATAGAGGATAAGATAAAAGGTTCTTATTGCCATTAATAAGTGGCAACATTCTTACACATAGAATGTTGACAATAATGAAAAGATACAAATAGCTCTAAGCCCCACAAAATTATCTTGGTCATTTGCAATGTTACTTGAAAGATTTAAGTTTTGCTCAGAGTTCAGGTTTTTCTTTCTTCCCAACTTCTTCATCCTAAACAAGTTTCTGTTCTCTGAGACTGTACTTCATGATGGAAATTCATTGTGTGATTTGCTTTGCCTTAATTGTTTTGGTCATTTTGTTTTATCAGTATTGGGGTTTGAAGGTGCTCTACCATTTGAGCCATTCTGGCAGTCCTTATTCTGGTTATCTTTTTATGCACTTATCTAACTCTGACATAGGATATGTTTAAATGGAAATGAAGATGGACATGCAGCCAAAATGTCACTCTTTCAATCCTTGTTTTTATATATAACATACAATGTTGGGGAAGCCATTTAACTTATTGTAGCCTCAAAATTCTTATGTGCAAGAGGCAGAAATTATTAATGATCGCACAAGGTAGCTGGCAAGATTAAATAAGATAGCATACCTGAAAATGTACATCACACCACACAAGTAAAGACTGGATCTTTTGTAGTTATTCATGGGCAAGATTGACTCAAAGAAAAGGTCTAATCCTTTTCAGTTTTTATAGTCCTTGTCCAGATTTTATGATTTCAAAGAAGTACAATGACTTCTGCCATATCTGCTTTTTCTTTTGTATATTCTGCTTATATTGATAAACTGCTTTTTGTTTTGGCAGTGTTAGGGATTGAATTCAGGGCCTTTTGCTTGCTAGGTATGTGCTTTGCACTTGAGCCACAACCCCTGTCCTTTTGCTTGTAGTTCATTTTTGAGATAGGGTACTGCTAACTAATGAATAGTCTTAGAAGTTTTTCATTTCTTATAATCTGTATGAATGGATTCTGTTCTGTTCAAATCTGCATCCAAATAAATAAAGCAGAAAGATGAATACACACCTACCTTCCTGTCCTAAGAGAAAGCATTCAATCATTCAAGACAGGTACATTTAATATACACTGAACAAAAAATTCTGATTTCCTATGCCTTGGAGGTAATGAAAAAGGCAGACAAATGCCAAAACAATTAGTAGCCAAGCCACTTTTAGCTAATAAGATTCACCATACCATTTGATTCACAACAATATACCAAAGTTAGAATAAGAATCAATACCCAATATTGAGGGGGGGGAGAGGGAGGGGGCGGAGTGGGTAGTAAGGGAGGGGGTGGGGGCAGGGGGGAGAAATGAACCAAGCCTTGTATGCACATATGAATAATAAAAGAAAAAGGAAAAAAAAGACAGTGGTATTTAAAACTGAGGAAAAAAAAAAGAATCAATACCCAAGTGTATTTTTTCACTAAAATTTATCTTCAGGCTACTATCTGAAGATCTAATACTTTCAATTAAATATTCCCCCTGCCCTTTAAAAAGTTATTTTAAAAAATTTGAGAAATTCTTTATCTGGTGCTTATGTAATGTTTCACTTTATGAAGACTACCTAGAAAGGTAGAAAAGAATATACAGTTTTGAAAGGGTCATCATCAAAATAACCAAATATATTTGAAATTTACTTTTGTACATTTTGTACCAAAAAGCACTTAAAGATGAAGGAATGGCAACTCTGACATCATATGTAAACCATGTTCATACTTCCAGATACATAGTAGCTTAAGTTCTTCAAAACACTACATTTTTGGTTCTAGGTCTAAAACTTTCTTTAAATTTCAAAGCTAATTTAAAATTACAGGCTAAGTACATTTAAAATTTTTCATGGATAAAGATAATTAAACTATGACATTAATTTCCTAGCTGACAAGTCACAACTCTCAAAACATATGAATAAATGCCTGGCAAGCCCAGGCATGATCAGGAATCCAATGACAATCACAAGGTTTGGGATTCAGTGATTTTTTTTTTCATTTTTTTTTTGTGGTGCTGGGGTTTAAACTCAGGGACTTGTGCTTGCTAGGCAAGTTCTCTACCACTTGAGCCATTCCACCAGCCCAGGATTTAAATATATAAATTAACCTCTTTATAGTATAAGACAGTGTTTCATGATGGATACAGATTATGTTCACTTCTCTCAAGACATATACATTATCACTATTGCTGCAGTCATACTCCATGATAATTTGGAGATTCAAAATGAACACCAATGAACATATGAATCTGGAGTATGAATCTGAAGACAGGCAGTACAAAAAGTAGTTGAGAGAAATTTGCCTGCAACAATATATTTTTTCTTTTAAAGCTACAGAAAATCTGTACATAGGCAAGACAATTAATTCTCAGAACAAAAATACCAAACCCCTACAAATAATCAATGTGTCCAATCAGATTCCACGGTGAGTATATGTTGTATCACATAAATTTACTCAATGGATGTACTGTTCTTATGAGTCTGTAGGATCAGGATCAATTCTTTTTGATTTATTAGCTTCTCACAAACTGCCTCCTTTCTTGATGAATTTTGTAACATCTCAGTAGGTTACATGAAGAGGGCAGTTGGAAAATGCATTGAATTAGCAATTTTTCTCTCTGCTGATGCATATTCTCATAGCACATCGGTCTTTCCAGCATCTTGGTAAATCTTTGTATGATTCATTCTGACAAAAATCCCATTTGTTCTCAAGAAAAACCACAACTGTAGAAAAAAGCTAGAAGGCATTTTTCTAATTTTCACACTCAGGTTTGAAACTACATGATCGTGCCATTCATCTTCAAACAGAAGAACTTCTTCAAAAAAATTAATATGTTGTCTGGCTTTCAGTTTTTCTGTATCTATATGATCCACTGTAGGTAAAATCTTTAACTAAGAGATTCCCCAAGTAATGTTCCATTATAATCTGCTGTTTAGGTCCAGTCTATAGTTTAATAACCTCATACTGTCCACCACATCTGTTTTTCTGTCACTCTTCAGCACACAATACCTTGAGCATTACTTGGTAGTTTTTTACACCTCTGTAGCATTGAACTCAATCCCAAAGTCAGAGTCATGCTTAATTCTTAAAACACCAAATGTTTCAGGAAGAGATGACTTACACAATTTTTAGGGTAACTTCACATCCCCTGACTTCATGATGTGAGCCTTGGATTCCAGAGGCTGTGGTGACAGGTTTTTCATTCCCCTTTTGACTCTCCCCTTCTGAACCCGGCTCCCTTGGGGCTCACCCTCTCTAGCACTGCTCCTGTAGCAGCATGTTTGGGTAAATCAAGGCATGTGTCATCTTATCTCACATTTTTGACCACTAATGTAGGGTTCCTCTTCTGCCAATATCCTGCTTCTGTTTTAAAAACTTAGGGGAGCAGTCTCTGTCCAAGTTCTAAACCGTGTCCATTTTCTCATCAGCCTGCTCTTTTCACCTACTTCAGCCATTTTAATTCCTTCACTATTTACTGGACCTACTTTTATATCCATCTTCTTTGGCTCTTTGAACTTTTAATCCTACATTCCTGAATAAAAACTGGATTGAAAATTGAACTTCTTGTGTGCAAAAGCCAAAGAATTTAGCTCAAAAAAATTTTTAAAACACATTTGGAAATGTAACGAAACATTGAAATGCATGTGGGCAAGGTTCTGGGGGCAACTTGAAATACACAAAATATCTTCGGGTTAAATGTTTTCAGATTTGCTTACTGTAGCATTTATTTATTCATGAAAATATTTAACATAGGGTTATCTGACATTATTGAACTAGAATTTGTTTTAGCCCTGAAGTAGAGTAGCAAGAGTAAATAATTTCTCCTTTTCTTATGATATTGTTTACAATAGTCTAAGCTCAAATAACACACTACATTCTCCAGGGAAGGGTCCTACACACTTGATTCCTTGAATTTATCACAGCTTCTAGTGTGAATTCACTAAGTTGCATTGAACAACTTGAAGAATGACTGGACTAATAGATTTATGACAGGAAAATTTTTACTCAGACATTATCATAAAGTAAGACTCAAAAAAGTGTATGTGTATGAAATACCTGAACAAAACATTTTGGAAGTGTATTCATATACTCAGTAAATAAATTTTTACTCAGAGCTTAATATTATGTGCCAGCCTCAAAATAACAAAACCACCGATTTAATGAATAGTTGTTAGTTTTTTGTTTGCTTGTTTGTTTGTTTTCTTTTTGCTGTACTGGGATCTGAACTCAGGGCCTACACCTTGGGCCACTCCACCAGCCCTTTTTTGTAATGGGTTTTTCTAAGGTTGTGTCTCGGCCTGGTTTCTAACCATGATCCTCCTGATCTCTGCCTCCTGAGTAGCTAGGATTGCAGGCATGAGCCACCAGTGCCCTGCAATAGTTGTTAGTTTTATCTGCATTTTTTAATAAAATTAAATTTTGTTTTTGATAATTTTATTCTGGGGTTCTCATTCTAGATGTCTATTGGTATATCATATCCCTTTGCAGTTCTTCTTAGGGACCTATCTTCACTTTGTTTTACACCTAAATTCCTATTTTTTATAAGATTAAATGCTTTAATTTGAGCCAATTATAAACTATACAATATAAGAGCTTTATCCTACAAATAGAAGAACACAGAAGGAGTCTCACTTCTGTGTATACTTTTGTCATGGAATAGACTGAATATCTCATCCAAAGTTAAAAAACTATCTTGAGATTGGAACGCATGCAAAGATAGAACTCAGGGAGGTTAAATATCACACAAAGCAAGTTATTCATTCTGGAAGAGTACAACATAAAAGAGTACAACCTTAAAGCAACTGAGGCCAATAGGAAAAGGGGAACAGGTACTAGAGAAAAGGTTAGATCAAAAAGAATTAACCTAGAAGGTAACACACACTCACAGGAAATCAATGTGAGTCAACTCCCTGTATAGCTATCCTTATCTCAACCAGCAAAACCCCTTGTTCCTTCCTATTATTGCTTATACTCTCTCTACAACAAAATTAGAGATAAGGGCAAAATAGTTTCTGCTGGGTATTGAGGGGGGGGAGCGGGAGGGGGTGGAGTGGGTGGTAAGGGAGGGGGTGGGGGCAGGGGGGAGAAATGAACCAAGCCTTCTATGCACATATGAATAATAAAAGAAAAATGAAAAAAAAATTAAAAAAAAGGGAGGTTAAATATCACACAAAGCAAGTTATTCATTCTGGAAGAGTACAACATACTCTTGGTATGTTTTGGTTCCATACTGGAACCAAAGTTATTGGATATGTGAAGAAATAAGAAACTGTGATCATTCTCAAAGAGAAATATAATAAACATAAACATATCTTGATGTGAACCAAATACTGAAATAAGCAGAGAAAGAAACTATTTTTCTTATAAATTCTTATTTTTAATTATGCTTTTTTTGACACCCCTGAGAGTTTCATCTGCTTTTAGTTAACTTTGTAAAGAAATATCTGTTAAGTTATTAACACATTTTAATAAGCTCATATTATTATTCATCAAATAATATTTATATTTGTATCTTAGAATTGGCATATTGTTTTTTTTTTCACTGTAAGATTTCCTAATTCAAAAAATGAGACCTGTTGAAACTATTCCAGGAATGGGGAGAGGGGGAATAAAGGAGAATGGTGGAAAGGGTGAATTCAAGTATGATATATCAGTATATTATATCCCCAGCACAACAATAAAAATAAGATTTCTTGATTCAGGTATAGTTTTTTCTAGCTCAAATTACTTTTTTTACTTTTATGTGTGAAAAAGTAATGTTTGACATAGTAAAATAATGAGCTAATGCATATATTTAAATATTAATATTTAATGTCTTTATTTAAAAATTTAAATGTTTTCTCATCCAAAGGTAATGTTTTCAATAACTGAAGGTAATTCTAGTCAAAACCATTAAAATTTTATGTTTACTTAGAAATAAAGTAAGTCATAGTAAATGCTTTTATAAAAATAATGACTACAAGGTAAAAGTCGTACTTGATTTGGCAACTTTTGAAAAAGGGATGAAATGAAAAAAAAAAGCACATAAAAATCAGTTGAACCATTTTTTCGGAATTATAAATAAAATTTATTAGATGGAAGATTCTGAAATATAATGTTTCTTACTTACTGAAAACTAAAACTTGGAGTGTGCTGTAGTTAAGTAAATTTAAAAAGTGTTTTCTCTAAGGCAAATAATTTCAATGCTCTTTCAAGTACTGCCACAGAACAGCAAGACTTTATTCTGTTTCTCCCTACTTTAACCCAGCAGGTTAAGGATTCAAAATCATGTCCACAGTGAATCCATTTACTTGTCAGAGAGGAGTGTTGGGTAAATTGATGGGTCATCTTTGTTTCTTAATGGTTCATTGGAGCTCTGACACATGTGCTCTGACTATAGAGGACTGAAGCCACCCTCCCAATGTGGGGACTTTAATATATTTTGTCTAATGATGGGTTAAGTTAAATTATCTTCCTTGTCTTTAATTTCATATTTGAAACATGGTAATGCTTTTATCACTGCTTTAAGAAACATGCATTTTCTCTTCCTGGAAAAAAAAAACTCACTGATACCTGACTTTCTTTTTCGTCAAACTCTTACTATCTCTTCCTGTAATTTTCTTTCTACTTTTTCCTCTTTTTCTATTATGACAGTAATTTATGACCATTATCCCTGAATGAGTATTTGAAACATATAGTAAAATACAAAAATAATAAAATTTAAGCATAAATTCACATGCAACTTACTAAAATGTTCTTACATATAGTGCAAATACAAATGAAGAACATAAAACAATTTTGCCAACAATATGGCATGGCAGGATTTCTGGTCCCTTACATATCTCCAGACCCCAGCCACCTCCCATCAAGAGGCAGGATCTATTCAACCTCTCCTTGAGCCTGGCTGGGAATTATGACTGCCTAAACCAAGAGCACATGGTAAGAGGGATGCTGTGTGCCTTCTGAAGTGGTCGTACATGGTGAGGTGGTGCTCCCTTGCTCCTTCTCTGAATAGTCACCCTTGCTTTCAGCCTCCATGCTGAGGTGAAACTCTGGGAAAGCACAGGAGGATGCCACTTTTGGAGGCCTTCATGGAGAAAAACTAAAACTACATGATGTCCTCACCTAGCAGAAGTCACCAGAGATCTGGGAAAATGAGCCCCCAAATGATGACAACCCCAGCCTTCTCATCAGCTGTCTGAAGTCTAGACGTTACAGAAGAGAGATAATTGCTAATTTGCAGAAATCAAGAGTGATTTTTTAAATCAAGTGATTTATAATGAACATTACATAACTTTTAGAGATATGTACAGTATCAGACCAATTTCAGCATCTCTATTTTTTTTGGTGGTTCTGGGGTTTAACTTAGGGCCTCACACTTGCTAAACAGACACTCTACTACTTGAGCTGCATCCCCGACCTTTCTGTATTGGTATTTCTGACCCAGGGTCCCCTTTATGCACAAGCTGATCTGGACCACAATCCTTCTATTTGTACTTTGTGGTGTAGCTGGGATGATAGGTGTGTGACATGCACCCATCTGTCAGGGGACTAGTGGGAGGGGAGAGGGTGAATGAAGGAGATTAAGGTGAGGGTATATGGTTGATGGACTTCATATACTTACATGAAACTCAACAAAAAATTCTTTTTAAGTTTGGGTGGGGAACAAAATAATCTGCTTTAAGTTGGGTAGGAATGGGGCTCAAGGGGAGAGACAATGGAAGACATGTAACGAATGGATAATATAATAATGTACAATATAAGCCTAATCAGAATGGTCATTGTGAATCCCCCCTGTATAACAAATATATCCTAATAAAATTTTATAAAAAATAAATAAATGAAACATTCCAAAAAATCTTCCTATAAATTAAAGTGGCCAGCTAACAGTTCAAGAACAATTTGCCATCCATAGCATTTCTGTTAAAACATTTCTCAAGGGATAGAATTCCTTCAAAAACTTGTCTGGTTAAAAACAATAATGGTGGATGGTCAGGATGGAAAGTAGTCATTTCTCAGCAGGATTGCAGCATAATTGCTTGTGGAATTAGTATGCTTGATGAATTGTTACACAATGATGGGGGAGTTTTGAGGGATGACAAAGAGAGATATTGTCACTGAATTTCACTCTGCTCTTGTTTCTGTCATGGGTTGTGATCACTGCTAGAGAAAATGTCATGACTGATCAGAAAGAAACCATCTTAAATCATGATCTGAGTCTTCACCTGGGCTCTCAAACTGCCATTCAGCTTTCTCTCCCACAGTCTGCATTGTTACTTACTCACATTTCACAGAACATACAAATACAATTTACCTCTAGAATTCTTCTTACCAAATCCATGAATCCAAGAGACTTTTCTGCCTCATTTTATTAGATATGTCAAAATTATTCAACGTATGGGCTATTGTTTTTTATTGTTTGAATTTTTTTTTCATGGCTGTGAGACCTCACCCTCCAGGGTTTTCTGATCTATCTGTTCATTTATTTTCTGTCCCCTCTGAAAACTTTTCTCCATTTAACCAGTCCATACTCGAGTTTCTCTGATGTCCATCATTACTCAGGCTCTCTTGGTAACTGATACTTTTGTCTTCAATTGTCTCATACATTGAATTGTGTTGTGATTTTCCTCCAAGATGGTTTCAATTCCTCTCTTAAAAGAGTGTCTGTAAAGTCTAGTCCTGCCACAATGAGGCTCCAGCAGAGGAGGCCTTGAATTTCACAGTGTACCTTCCACTGACTACTTCTTTATCCTGGCAGAGGGACTAATGCCTAAGTATCTGACCCATAATCGAGTGTCCCTTTCACAGGAAACTTGTTTATAACACAGATGCCCTTGTAGCTCTGGTCTGACTTGTGTCTAGTTTCTTCCTACCAAAATGGCTACTCTGTAGGAGAACTCTGACCAGATGGAGAGTTGAGTTCAGGTATGTTGGTCAGGAGAGACACAGAAGTTAGTATGGCATAATGTATGAAATAACAGAAACATTGTATTTCTTACAGATGTGAGAGAAAGAGAGAGACAGAGAGACAGAGACAGAGACAGAGAAGCATGCCTCCCAGAAACAACAGGAATAGAGAGCTGTCTGAGATACTCTCATTCAATCAGTGTGGGAGCAAGTATGGCCCATGCCTGTAATCCCAGCTATTTGGGAGGTAGAAGTTGGACGATAGTGGTTTGAAGCTAGTCTGGGTGCAAAACTAGTGAGACCCCATATCAACAAGAACAGCAAAAAATAGCTCAGTGTGGTGGTATGTGCCAGCTGTTTGGGCAGCATAAATAGGACGATTTCATTGTGATCATTCCATAAGGCATACAGAGTACTTTGATTAAGTTCAATCCTTCTGTTATATTTCCATCCCCCTCCCTTCTGCCAACTTTTTCAAACAGTGTTTGGTGGGTTTCAATATGCTCTCTTCATGTGTAAATATGTAGGGTACTTCAATACTTTTCACCCTTTAGTATCAATTTCTTTCCCCCTTCACCCTTCTCCTGATCCCCCTAGACAGTTCTCTATTACATTCATGTTCATTATTATTATTAACAATATCATTATTATCAGCATTGTTTTAGGTCTATGTAGATTCCACAAATGAGCAAGAAAGTGTGATATTTGGCTTTTTGAGCTTGGTTTATCTTACTCGGCATATCTCTAGCTCGATCCATTTTCTTGCAAATGACATAATTTAATTTTTTTCTTATGGCTGAGTAATATTCCATACTCACTAATATATTCACATATGTGTATATACATATATATACTCACACACCATGGACTGTGGTATATGTATATATATGTATAATATATATACATGCATATCATGGAATATTAATACATATGATATTTTCATGAGCCATTCATTTTGTTGTTGGGCACCTCAGCAATTTGTAGTTCAGCTATTGTGAAGAGACTGCAAAAAGCATGGGTATGCAGCTATCTCCCTTATATATTGATTTAAACTCCTTCGGATAAATGCAAAGAAGTGGTAGGGCAAGATCATAAGGTAAGTCTATTTTTCAGGAATGTCCATAATTTTTTTCATAGCAGTTGTACAAGTTTATATTCCCACCAACAGTGTCTGCAGGTTCCTTTTTCCTTGTGTGCTCTCTAGTGTTTGTTGCTTTTTCTCTTGGTGCTTGCTGATTAGACTAGGGTGAGCTGTGCCCTTTCTGCAGTTTTGATTTGCATTTCCTTTATAACTAAGGATGTTGAACATTTCCTCATGTATTCTGTCTGCCATTTGTATTTTTCCTTCTGAGAATTGCATGTTCAATTTGTTAGCCCATTTATTAATTAAATTATTTGTTCTTTTGCTGGTTAGCTTTTTAAGGTCTTTGTATATTCTGGACATTAATACCACATTTGTTGAAAAGTTGGCAAAGATTTTCCCTCATTGTGTGAGTTGCCTTCCGATTCTTGTGGAAACTTAAATGTGATTCAATTCCATTTGTTAATTCTTGCTCATATTCTTGGCAATTGAAGTCCCATTCAGAAAATAATTACTTATGTATATATCTTTCAGAGTTTTCCTTGTTTTTCTGTACTAGTTTCAGAGTTTCAGGTCTTATCTTAAGCATTATTTGTTAAGAAGCTGTTTTTCTCCAGTGTATGTTTTTGGCTCCTTTGTCAAAGATTGGATAGTTTTAGTTGTGTTATTTTGTTTCTGGGTCTTCTATTCTGTTCCATTGGTCTTCATGTTTGTTTTTTCCCAGTACCATGTTGTTTTTGTTACTGTGGTTCTATAGTATAATTTGAAGCTTTGTTTTGTGATATCCCAATATTGCTCTTTTTGCTCAGGATGACTTTTGCTATTTGGGGTCTTTAATTCTTCCATGAATGTTAGGATTGATTTTTCTTTCTTCAAATAATTACATTGGGAATTTGATAGACATTGCATTGAATCTCTAGACTGCTTTCAGTAGTATAGCCATTTTCATGACACTAAGTCTGCCAATCCACGAACATGAGAGGTCTCTCCGTATTCTGGTGTCTTCTTCAATTTTTTTCTTCAAGGTTTTACCAATTTTATTATAGAGATCTTTTACCTCCTTGGTTAAGTTTATACCAAGCTATTTCTTTTTCTTTGAGGCTATCATGAATGGGATTATTTTCCTGATTCCTTTCTCAGCCAATTCATAGTTAGCATACAGAAAAACTGATTTTTGTATGTTGATTTCATATCCTATGTTGTTGAATGTCTTTATCAGATCTAGAACTTTTATAGTGGAATCTCTGGGATCTTTCATGTGTAGAGTCATATCAGCTGCAAATAGGGATAATGTGACTTCTTTCTTACTTTTGAATCCATTTTATTTCTTTCTCTTGTCCTATTGTTCTGCCCAGGAATTCAAGTACTATATTGAATAAGAATGAAAATAGTGGACACCCTTGTCTTGTTCTTGACTTTAAAAGAAATGATTTCAGTTTTTCAACATTTAATATGTTGTTTACGAGTTTGCTACATACAGACTTTATTATGCTGGGGTACATTCCTTGTATTCCTAGTTTCTTCAGAGTTTTTGTTATGGTAAAGGGATGTTGAACTTTGTCAATTGCTTTTACTCCATGAATTGAAATGACCATGTGATTTTTGTCCTTGATTCAGTTTAGTTGCCATATGACATTTATTCATTTATGTTCTCTGTCATGTTATATAAGTGCCTGCAGCATGTATTGCAAGCAATGCCAATCCAAGCTGTTTAACTATTTCCGTCACTGTACTAACTAGTGCTGTGATATTCTGCTTATATAACCAAGGTTAATTTTTAGACCAGTTTATGCTGATATGGTATATAAATGATTGCAATTATTTTAGGGACTAACAGATTGTATTATTTAAGGCAACACACTAGTCCTTATAAGGTAGATTTCAGTATTTAATATAAAAATTGTTTCTCTTTTCACATAACAGTCTAAGTAAGTGATCTTGACTGACAGCAAGCCTTTTTCAACATATTGCTTTTCAACAATGCTTTTTTCATATGTTTTTGCCATGTATGAAGTCTGCTTATAACCTACCAAAGGAGAGAGTGGTGAGAGAGGTACCTATTTAACCATCTCATCCCCAAATTGACATGTTATGTCTATTCACATTTCATTGTCACAGGTGGTCAGATGGCCCCATTTAGAATCTAGAAGGCCACAGTAACTGCCACAAGGGCTGAGCTCTTGGAAGGGTCTGAGAATTTATATTTTTTAAGGCAGTTCATTTTTAAGAGGACTCTGGCAAGAGTAAATGATAAAAAAAGAGATGGTTCTTTACCAGGGAGAGCAAGTAGCATTTTAGATACCCTGTGATTAGACTCCTACCCTCATGAAGAAGCAGGAAGAATTCTGCTGAGCATGCCCAGTTGTTTTCCCAATAAAAACATTTATTAAGACAGTAGAATGAAAAATCAATATTCAAAATCAATGTGCATTCACATAGTAACCAATTAGAAGATGTAATAGAAAAGAATTCCATGTACAATAGCAACAAAGATATAATTTCTAGGATTAAGCATAACAATACATGCTTATAACAATATAAGAAAACTTCAGCATACTCCTGGAAGTAGTTACTAACAGAAAGATATCTCGTTTGCAGATGTTATTTCTCTCCAAGTTAACATAGAAATTTAGCACAGCTGCAACACCAATTGCATGATTTTCTTTTTCTTTTTTAAGATTTTCTTTAATTATTATTATTTTGTTTATTTTGTTGTTGTTGTTTATTTATTCACATGTGCATACATTGTTTGGGTCATTTCTCTCCCCTGCCTCCCTCCCCGACCCTTTCCTCCCACCCCTTTGTTCCAGGCAGGTCCCATTGTGCCCTTATCACTGATTTTGTTGAAGAAAAGATATAAGCATAGTAAGGAAGACAGAGCATTTTTCCTAGTTGAGTTAAGGATAGCTATACAGAGAGATTCCTACTATTGCTTTTGTGTACCTATGTGTTATGACCCATGTTGACTCAACTCTAACTTATCTTTACATTGGTTGCTGATCCCCTGCTCATGATAACCTGTCATTTTAAAGTTTCTGTATTAGTTCCTCTGGAGTGGGGACATCAAACACTTTCATGTTTTGGGTTTTCTACCTATTCTTATATCTCCCGTATGTGCTCTCCCCTTGGCTTGTGATCCAAGTTCAACAACATTGCTGCATTTGCCCTGTATCTAAAGTCTGCATATGAGGGAGAACATACAGATTTTGGTCTTCTGAGACTGGCTGACCTCACTCAGAATGATGTCCTCCAGTTCCATCCATTTACCTGCAAATGATAAATTTTCATTTTTCTTCATGGCTGAGTAAAATTCCATTGTGTACAAGTACCACATTTTCTTGATCCATTCATCAGTAGTGGGGCATCTTGGTTGTTTCTATAACTTGGCTATTGTGAATAGTGCTGCAATAAACATGGGTGTGCAGGTGCCTCTGGAGTAACCTGTGTTGCATTCCTTTGGGTATATCCCCAGGAGTGGGATTGCTGGATCATATGGCAGGTCTATATTTAGATTTTTAAGAAGCCTCCAAAATTTTTTCCAGAGTGTTTGCACCAGCTTGCATTCCCACCAGCAGCGGATTAGGGTTCCTTTTTCCCCACATCCTCGCCAACATTTGTCGTTGGTGTTTTGGATGATGGCTATTCTAACAGGGGTGAGGTGGAATCTTAGTGTGGTTTTGACTTGCATTTCCTTTATGGATAGAGATGGTGAGCATTTTTTCATGTGTTTTTTGGCCATTTGAATTCCTTTTTTGAAAAAGTTCTGTTTAATTCAGTTGCCCATTTCTTAATTGGTTCATTGATTTTAGGAGAGTTTAGTTTCCTAAGTTCCCTGTATATTCTGGTTATCAGTCCCTTGTCTGATGTACAGCTGGCAAACATTTTCTCCCACTGTTTGTTGTCTTCTTAGTTTAGAGACTATTTCTTTTGTTGTGCAGAAGCTTTTTAATTTTATGAAGACCCATTTATTCATCCCTTTTCTTAGCTGCTGGGCTGCTGGGATTCTATTGAGGAAGTCTTTGCCTATACCTATTTGTTCCAGAGTGTTTTCTGCTCCTTCCTGTAGTAACTTCAGAGTTTCAAGTCTGATATTTAGCTACTTGATCCATTTTGACTTGATACTAGTACAAGGTGATAAACATGAATCTAGTGTCAGTTTCTTGCAAACGAGTAACCATTTTTCCCAGCAACATTTGTTGAAGAGGCTTTCTTTTCTCCATCATATATTTTTGGCACCTTTGTCAAAAATGAGGTGGGTATAGTACTGTGGACTCATATCTGGGTCTTCTATTCTGTTCCACTAGTCTTTGTGTCTGTTTTTGTGCCAGTACCATGCTGTTTTTATTGCTATTGCTTTGTAATATAGTTTGAAGTCAGGTATTGTGATATCGCCAGCATTGTTCTTTTTGCTGAGCATTACCTTGGCTATTTGCGGTCTCTTGTGTTTACAAAAGAACTTTAGGGTAGATTTTTCAATCTCTGTGATGGAAGTCATTGGGATTTTGATGAGAATTGCATTAAACATGTAGATTGCTTTTGGTAGTATAGCCATTTTTACTATGTTCGTTCTACTGATCCATGAGCACCAGAGATCTTTCCATCTTCTGTAGTCTTCCTCTATCTCTTTCTTCATGGGTTTGTAACTCTCCTTGTAGAGGTCATTCACATCCTTTGTTAAATTTTTTTTCCTGGACCAAAGAAAGTTGATTCTAAAGTTGTTATTGCACAAAACATACTGATATACGTATAAACACCTTGAAAGATAAAGTAACATGAATAGGAAATAACCCTTCCAGTATGAAGGCACATTGCAAAGCCTGTGTATTGAAACCATTGTGGAGAAAAATAAATGCTGTATGATCTCACATGCAAAATCTAAGTGTCAAACTCAGAAACAGAGTAAAAGGATGGTTGTCAGGGGTTTAGGGCAATGGGTAGTTTTAGGAGAAAAGTTTTAAATTTAGTCCCAGGCATGGTAGGGCATACCTGTAATCCCAGCATTTGGAACACTGAGGCAGAGGAGTGAGAGTTTCAGGTCAACTTGGAATGCATAGAAAGACCCTGACTAAAAAAAATGTAAATTTCTGGTCATAAGATGAATGGATTTAGGAGACCTAAGGACCATAGTTATAAGACAGTGACTGTAGTTAATAATAATGCACAGTACAGTTGATGTTTGTTATGAAAATAGATCTTTATTCTCACCATAAAAATGTAGTTATGTGGGATGAGAGTTAATTAGCTTGATTATGGCAATCACTTCATATTGTGTGTATATAAAAATATCACATAAAACTAAACATGCAAGCAAGTGGAATAAAAAAATTTTTAAGTGAATGCAAATACATAAAAATACCATCTCAAGCTAGAGTTTTAAAGAAATGAAAAGGAACAATTAACTATACATTTGGAAAAGCAGTTCTAACAGATTCGTGTGATAAATATCAGAGTAAGTGAGAAGTTCAAATGCAAAAAATAAAACCGTACAAGTAAAAGAAGAAAACACAGGTGACTTTTTATATAACCCTAGTGTGAGAAGTTAATTATGACTAGCTACAGCTCTAAATCCAGGTGCTACATAACACATGCAAAAACACTACAAGAGCTGGGGCATGGCTCAAGTGGCAGAGCACTTGCCTAGCACATGCAAAGATCTGGGTTCAATCCCCAGCACTGCAACAACAACAAAAAACAAAACAACCACTGTAAGTAGTGAAAAAAGGACAAATGAGAAAATGGGAGAAAAATAACTGCTGAGATATACCCCCAGTCCTTGAACTTTATTTTGGACTAATATACTAGACACATAAAAAGCAGTAGTAGTTATATAGTTAAAGAAAACACCTAAAGTAAAACAGACAAAACATAAATAATTGATTTTTTATTATTATATACATTTTAAATTTTAGTTCCATAACTGGATATGTCTACTGAATACTTAGATACTGAATCATTGTCCAGTGGATCATTGGAAGGGTCCCTGGGTGGCTAGCACTGCCATAGTCCATGGATAAAGGACTGGATCTGAGTCATAGAACTGCTTCAGGGTCTTCAAAAAAGACCAAAATCTTTAGGCATAATTCTGTTAGTTAAAGATAAACCTATGGTTTGTTAATTTTGTTTCACAACTAGTAGAATCATTAAATAGTCATAGCTAATTCTGTTGATGCACTCCATCCATTAGAAAAGAAGTATGGGGCGAAGATATAAGGAAAGGGTCTTTGAGGGTGAATATGGTGGAAATATTATGTACTCATGTATAAAAAGGGAAAAAATGAGACTTGTAGAAACTATTCCAGGAATGGGGATTGGTGGGGGATAAAGGAGAATAGTGGAGAAGGTGGAATCAGCTATGACATAGTGTAAGAACTTTTGTAAATGTCACAATGTACCCCCAGTTCAAAAATAACATAAAAAGCAAAATGCAAAAAAACAAAAGAAGTGTAAATGCTGTCTAGACACAAACTGCACAAACTATGAAAAGTGTATACACTGATAAAACATTGTTTTGCCTCTTTTACTTCAGTTTTTTGTTCATATAATTTACCTATGTAACCATAGCTACTGCTTTGTGCATCTAATACATCAGTCCACAACAAAGTTAAAGGTTCAGTAGTAGAGCACTTGACTAGCATGCCAGAGGCTCCAGGTTAGATCCCTAACCATGGCAAAAAAAGAATAAGATAAAGTCCAAAAAATAAAAAAATTCAACCCCAACAACAATATATGAGTTAATGTTTCTTCCTAATTTTTTGGAAATCTGTGAGAAGTATTTCTCAACTTCCTTTAGTTGTTTCATGTTGTATACTGAAAAACACAAGAGTATATGGAACGAACACCAACTGGAACAATGACTTCCTTTTTTGAGTCGACTCCACCTCTATTCTGTAGGCTTTCCATTTTTGTGAGAGAGATGATTCTTTTCAGATTATTTGAGGTCCACATTTTTAGGGGAATGTTTATATGGACAAATACGAGATTGAGGAATGAATGAAATCACAAAACTTGGACAGAAAAATCTCAGAATGGTGCTTCTTGAAGATTGTGGATTTGCTGGTAAAATCTTTCATTTATCTTGCCTTTACTCTTTAGTGGAGTTTAGAATTTATTCTGATGGTCAATGGATATGACTGGAAACAGGAGAGTAAAGAATGATAAAAGAATATTAGGTTTATATAGCAATACTTCTATATGCCATAGATTTAAAACTTAGATGTGGGAAAGGGACTAGAGTTGGCAAAATAAATTTTATAAAATTGTTGAGATGAAATTAATTCAGGAACTGAAGTTGAATGAACTATATGTAGTATAAAAACAGTAATTGTTTTTAAAAAGATAGAATATGTAGGAATTGAATACTGATTGAAAGTTCATTTCCTAGAGAAAATTTAGAGTAACAACTGTGAGTGCTGAGGTCTAATTCATGATTTTTTCATAAAAAATCATGTTAAAATCATTTAGTAGTTTGCTTTTAAATTAGTGTTGCGTTAGAAGAATGGGGAAGTGAAAATGATAGCAAAACTAAACACCTTTTTAAGATAAATCTAGAGATGACAAGATCCAATGGTTGGATTTTGCAAGTATGAATATTGACAATTTATCCCATTATTCAGCTGCTATTTTGCAAACACTATCCTAGGCACTCTTGAAACATGGTAGATACAATCCATTCCCTCATGGAACTTACCATCTAACATCATGGATCAGGTTGACATGGGGGTAACAGCATCACTAATTGAGTATTGAGGAGGTAAAGAAATATAGAAATCTCAGGAAACTTATCCTGTCCTACAGGGGAACTATCCACTTTTGTGTTTCATTGATCCCTTTTTCAATTGTGCAAGCTTTAAGACCTGCCTTTGCAATTCTTGTTTCTACTGCCTTACCCCTGGTTGCCTATAAGTGAGAACATTTTCAAAGCTAACTCCCTGAGACAGACTATAGGACCCTGGATCTGAGTTTTTCATGTCTGTCTTCCATTTAGAAGGATTTTCTTTATTGGTTTGATCTTCTTTGTGAATCCCAAAACACTGAAGCCATCTGTCTTTTCAAAAGTCTCTTTTTGGGAAGATTGTATGTGACTCTCTTTCTTTCACAGGTTTTAGATGTCATTTTGTCCACTTGAGCCTCTTTATTGTGGCTGTGGTCTCATTTCTCAGTGCCCCTGTCATCACTACTTCTCTCGGTGAGTACATAGTCAAATTTACTTACAACTTTAACTCACTCTAACAAGAAGAGTTAAAGATTCTCCTGGATGTTGAGTAGCATATAAAAACTGTGCTCTGCAAAATCAAAGGATCAGATATTAAAAGCATTCAATAACCTAATATCCTAACCACATAGCGCAAAATGTTAACATGGTTCCCTCTCACAACAAAATAAACTCACAAGAAAAATCCATGATAATTAAAGTCTGGAAATAATGTCTGGTTGGAAAAAGGGAAAGATGCAGAGGAGAGGAAACCTCAGAATTATTGGAGCAAAATGGAATTTTGGGAACAAATTTCTGGAATTCAAATGCCAGGAATGTATTGAAAGAAATATATTGAAAGAAGTCAGGCTGGTGGACCACCAGCTACCAAAATTAAGCTAAAAGAGAGCCAAAGAGGCAGCTGAAATCATTTGGGGGAAAGGGAATAGAGAGGGGTTTATCTCAATGTAGAAGAATGAGAATGAGAATAGGAAAATACCTCCATTTCAATGTGCACTTAAATAGATTAGTGATTTAGTCACATTTCAACTCTTGTTTTAAAAATCCATGGTATTGAATTCTTGCCATCTGGTCTTTTTATCCCCATAAATCTGCTATCAGTCTTCTTTCTTATTGCTCTTAGGATTTGAAAGAAACATATGTGGCTTATCCCTATAAAAATTCTATTTAGCTAGTAAACTTTCCAGAAAGATTATGTAAATTAAGACTACCCAGGCATAATACAAAACTATCATATAGTGTTGTGTTTCTTAGCTTTTTACCAGTTTTAAATCATTGCTTCATTTGAAGCTTGTGATACTGATGGGTATATTTGAATGTCTATAAAATAGCATTACTCTATCATGTCATGGAAGGGAACAATATAGTTCTGAACCCTGAAGGATAAATAAGTCATCTAAAAAATGATAGTTCTTTGCTGGTTCTCTGTGTTCTTGACCACTTGCTCTCTTAAATTCTTGTTGCAGGAGAAGCTAAAAAGGAGTTGAGGCTAGCAGCTGGTGAAAACAGGTGTAGTGGAAGAGTGGAAGTAAAAATCCAGGAGGAGTGGGGAACAGTGTGCAATCATGGTTGGAGTATGAAAGAGGTCTCCGTGATTTGTAGTCAGCTAGGATGTCCAACTGCTATCAAAACCACTGGATGGGCTAATTCCAGTGCAGGTTCTGGACTCATATGGATGAATAATGTTTCTTGTCAAGGGAATGAATCAGCAATTTGGGACTGCAAACATGATGGATGGAAAAATCATAGCTGTACTCACCAGCAAGATGCTGGAGTGACCTGCTCAGGTAAGACTTGCATAAGTCAAAGGAAATCCCAAGACCAGTCTATATTCTTGAGGTCTTCATTTCTCCTTATTCATTTCATATGAAATACAAAATTCTTGGTGGGGAAAATATCTACATATTTTTGGCTTACAAAGTAAAATGAGCCACTTTTATGTAAGTAATCTAGTCCATGCATAAAATTACCAAATTGATTGTTAGAGGTCTATAAAAATACATGACAAAGCCCATGTTTAAGAGCCTTCAGCTCTAGTTTTCTAGTTTTGTATAACTAAGAATAGACTTGAGCATACTTTTTGACATTCATATACCTCAAGCTGCAACTGGACCCTATAATAAAGAACCTATAGCCATTCAAGGACTCACATGTTTCATGGGGTTTCTGAGATTCTCTGCTCTAGTTAATGCTCAATTTTCAGAACTCCTACCTGTCATGAGATTTTATTATTATCATAGGCACTGAGGCCATATAGCACAATAATCAAGAGAACATATTCTGGTACTAGCCTGCTTTCTCCTCCCCGATATCTTAGCTCTACTGTTTTCTAGATGTTTGATTCTGTGCCAAATATTTAAACTTAGTTTGCTGATCCATGAATTGGAGCTAATAGAACACAATGCTTAAAATTGTAAGTACTAAAGAAGATGGTATATGTGATGCACTTAGAAGAGAATATGCAGATTTTAATTGTGAGCTCTTATTATTACTAATTATTATTAATAATTGTCCACAATAAAAATAAACCTTGTCAGGTGGGGGTGTTTGCTTACAGTTCACAACTTTTAAAATAGAGTTAATTTTGCAGGAAAGAGATTTTAAGTATTTCATTCAACCATTAACAGTCTTTGTCTTTCAAGTGTTCCAAATTTCAACCCAAATCTCCTTTTCTCTGGTATTTTAGTCTTCATAGAAAATCTAGTGGGCAATGTACAGAGAAAAATTAACTTATATAAAAGCTGTTGCTAAAACTGGTGCCAGATTCTTTGGGGGAGAAAAACTTTTATTCAAATAGGCATTTGAGAAGGAATTGTTTGATTGATTTTTCCCCTCAATTTTTAAGAACTTGCCATTCCATAGCATGACTTTGCAAACTTTTATTCATGCTTATGCATTTTTATCTTTGCTTTTCCTTACATTCTTCTTGAAAATTCAGCTTTAATTAATTATGCTCTGAGCTGTTTATAATGAAGAAAAATTAAAGGATAAGAATGTTAAACCTTTAACAAATTACCAAATTGTCATTTACTACTTCATCATATGGTAAAATTCTGGTTTTTAAAATAAAAATTGATTCAAGTTTATCCATTTCTATATAGAAGAGTACTTGCTTCTTTCCTCATCAAGGACAAGAACAAAACACAGAAAATTGAAAAACATTAACATGTGAAACATTTTTTTGGTAAGAAGATGTAGATGAAAGTCCTAATTGTTAGTTGGATTTTAACAGTTAAAATTCTCCAATATGTGGAGCTGGATAGTGCCCAGAAGCAGACACTATTTTAAGGACAACGTTGAATTCTGAGTTCAGAGAAACCTTATTTTCTAGCATCACTTAAGTATGAATATTACTTCTTCGCTGGTCTTTGCTGTAGATGGATCCAATTTGGAGATGAGACTGGTGAATGGGGGAAACCGTTGTTCAGGAAGAATAGAAGTCAAATTCCAAGGACAGTGGGGCACAGTATGTGATGATAATTTCAATATGAATCAAGCTTCTGTGGTTTGCCAACAACTTGAATGTGGAAGTGCTATCAGTTTCTCTGGTTCAGCTAATTTTGGAGAAGGTTCTGGACCTATCTGGTTTGATGATCTTATGTGCAATGGAAATGAGTCAGCTCTCTGGGACTGCAATCACCAAGGATGGGGAAAGCATAACTGTGGTCATAGTGAGGATGCTGGAGTGATTTGCTTAGGTAAGTACTGATGTGAGCTATCTTTTGTTCTGCAAGAAAGGACAAAAGAAAGGGGTAGTATAAAAAGCTTGAGTCTTTTGAAAGTGTAATAAAGCCTGCTGCCTTTCGCACCTCATTATTGCTTCATTTGTGGTTCCAATTCTGATACTTGTGGTTTTTACTCTAACTGAAATTAGCAGAAATAGTTGCAGGAAAGATTATGAATAGTGAAATTGAGTTCCAAGTCATAAAACAAAAGAAGTGTTTAGGAAAAGTCCAATAAGAAAGAAAGGAATGAATGAAGGGAAGGGAGGGAGTAGAGGAGGGAAAGAAAGAAAAGGAGAGAAGGAGAGTGGAAGGGGTGGGAAAAGAAGAAGAAGGGAGAAGAAAGGAGAGAGGCTTAAGTTGGAAATTTTGCTCTCTGAATTTTAAAGTAAAACACCCTCCTTATCATCCTCCAGCTGACAAGTCTCAGCTTTAGCCACATTAACCCACCCCTTCAGAAATCATTAGTTCAAATTCACAGAATCCAATGATAAAAGTAAAAACAAAAAAGCCAACAGTTTAGTTTCCTACTGAAGCCTCATGGCTGGTAGTACTGTGGTGTGAGCATGCATTCCATCTTTCTGGAGACTTGTGTTCTGTACCTAGATCAGGATGAACTATAGGCTGGTGTGTGGGAGGACCATTCTCCTTTGACACTTGACTTCTTAGTTTCAAAGAGACTTAGTGTGTTTTGAATCCAAAGCAACACTAAGGAAAATATAGAGTTACAAAGTTCTCTTTTTTTCACCAGGATCCTCTCCTCTCTTCTGTCCTCTCCTCTCTTCTCTCCTCCCCTCTCCTGTCTTCTCTTCTCCTCTCTTCTCCCTTTGCAAAAGAAGGAAATTGAATTTAAATCAATTTTAAAATGAGAGAATACTAACTCACAAAACGGAAATCTAGTGGGTATAATTGACTTCATGCATAGCTGAATTCAGGTGCTTAAACAATGTCTTCTGGCTTTTTCTCTACTTCTTGAATTTGCTTTTTTCTTATTGAACAACATGGCCATCTATATCCAGAAGCACAAAGATTAGGATTCTGCAGAAAATGAATTTTGTCAGCTGAAGAAAATGAAACAGAGTTATATACCTTCTGTTCTTTCAACCCTCGGAATCTCTTTAGTTTCCAATATACTCACTTCTTCTCAGTGTGTTTTACATGTGATGAAGTATCACATAAATAGGATTGTGAATGCCTCCCCTTCCCCAAAAAAACTCTAGAGAGTGAAGGCTGTTTATTTTATCACACATATTTTTCAGAATCTAGGTCTGTTTTTTAAGGAATATTGATTTCAGAAGATTAAAAGAGTAATGTTTGCCTTTTCCCAACTCTGCTCTACCTTTAAACTAAGGGTTTGCTCACAAAGAGTCCAGGTTTACAGTACAAACCAGGTATATAGATGGGCAATGCAGTCAGTGACAAAATGTGGTGTTGATTATTGATACGAACTGGAATGAAGGTAAAACCTAAGCACATGCAAATGTATTTTAACAAGAAAAGTAAGCAATTCTACAAAAATTGTGGTGGTCTAACAAGCAGTTCTCCACATAAAATTCAGATTCTATATCACCTCTGGAATGCTTTCTGAAGTATGTTCTCTCTTACTGAAAAGTCCTCCTTCCATCTTTAATGAGTCTCAGTGGTAGTGTATCATGATTGTCGTCTCTTCTCTCTGTAACCATCTCAAGCAGAGTTATTTATAGTCACCCTTATTCTGATTTCCTGATCACTGACTTGCTGTGTGTCCCTGTTACAGAGGGTGCAAATCTGACCCTGAGAGTAGTAGATGGACTCAGTGAATGTTCAGGAAGATTGGAAGTGAAATTCCAAGAAGAATGGGGGACTGTGTGTGATGATGGCTGGGACAGTAATGATGCTGCTGTGGCATGTAAGCAACTGGGATGCCCAACTACTGTCACCACCATTGGTCGAGTTAATGCCAGTGAGGGATCTGGACACATCTGGCTTGACAGTGTTTCCTGCCAAGGGCACGAATCTGCAATCTGGCAGTGCAATCACCATGAGTGGGGAAAGCATTACTGCAATCATCATGAAGATGCTGGCGTGACATGTTCCGGTAAGAAAAAGAAACAAGATCCAAGAGTGTGAAGAATGAAGAACACATGATCTTTAAGAGTAAAAATAGGTGTGAGATGTGAGTAGTAGAAACACCTGATAAACTTATTGCTGAGAATTCCTTCACAGTTGTGAAGAATCTTTGACACATTCTTAATTCAACTAGTGTAGAGGGCTATCTGACTCTGTTCTGTGTCATTATTATTCAGACTATTGTCAGGGACTAAACTTTGGATTTTAAATCTACTCGGACCTCAGAGTTTTAATTTTATAGGTCTCTCTCACTACCCCCTCCCCATCTTCCTCCCCCCCGTCTTTTTTTGGTGGTGATACTCAAGTTTGAACTCAGGGCCTCACTTGCCAGGCAGGAGCTCTACCACTTAAGCCATACTCCCAGCCCTTTTTGCTTTAGTCATTTTTAAAATAAGATTTTCCATTTTTCCCCCAGTTGATCTGGACTGCCATTCTCCTACTTATGTGCCCCCTGCATAGGTGGGATGACAGGTTTGTGCTAGTTTGCCCCACCTTTTTTGTTTAGATTGGGCCCAGTTAACTTTATTTTTTGCCAGGGATAGCCTTCAACTGTAATCCTCTTGATCTGTGCCTCCTGAGTAGCTGGGATTAAAAACAGAAGTGATCAATTCTTTGTAGCAGAATTGCTCATATTTCTCTTCCATTGACAGTTTTTAATAATTCTCAGAACTACATTACCATTTCTAATGAAATTCATGGTCTATACTTGTTGCTTCTTAAAATGCCAAAAACAAGGTTAGCCATAATTTCCAGTGTTTCAGTCTGTGGGAATGAGGAAGACTAAAAATATTCTTTGGGAACAAACCTCCATAGGTGTTTATAGCTTAGACTTATATATATATTTTTTGCAGATGGAACTGATCTGGAGCTGAGACTTGTAGGTGGAGACAGCCGCTGTGCTGGGGCAGTGGAAGTGGAAATTCAGAAACTGGTAGGGATGGTGTGTAACAGAGGCTGGACACTAAAAGAAGCTGATGTGGTTTGCAGACAGCTGGGATGTGGATCTGCCCTTCAAGTATCTGCTAAAATGTATTCCAAAGTTAAGGAAACAAACACATGGCTGTTTATAAACAGCTGTAGTGGAAATGAAACTTCTATCTGGGACTGCAAGAATTGGCAATGGGGTGGACTTTCTTGTGATCACTATACAGAAGCTCAAGTTACCTGCTCAGGTAAGACTTTCAATCTACTTGGTAAGAATAATGCTTCCAAAAGTGTAAATGTCCACTAATACCCTCAAAGAAAAAGAAACATTGATTAGATTGCTCTCATGAAACCAGAAAATATCTATACAAATTACATTGTGAGAGTGTCAGAAAAATTCACAGTTCATCTTTTACCTTGGAGAGATGTGTTCACTTTTTTGCTCATTTCGATTTTTGAGTACTTTTTAAATCAGTGGATGTGTGAAAGGTTATGGGGATTAAAATTTTTATGTCTTTCATAGGAATGTTACCAATTGATTAAAAAAACAAATATTCTGGGGCTGGGAATGGAGGCTCATGCCTGCAATTCCAGCTATTTGGGAGATAAAGATTGGGAGGATCACAGTTCTAGGCCAGCCTGGGAAAAAAAGTTACAAAGACCTCCATTTCAAAAAAACTGGGCATCGTGGCTCGCATCTTTCATCTCTGTGGCTTGTGTCTGTCTATCCCAGCTAAGTGGAAGGCATAAATAGGAAGATAGAGGACTATGCTGCCCCAGGAAAAAAATATAAGACCCTCTTTGAAAACTAAATAAAACAAAAAGGAGTGGGGGTTGTAGCTCAAGTGGTAGAGTGCCTGCCTATCCACTGTGAGTCCCTGAGTCCAAAACTCCAATAATGGCACACACACACAAAAATCTATCCCACAAAATATACAAACAAAAACCTATGTTGAATAAACCAATTATACTTACCTTTGGGATCCTTTAGGCTCCCTTTTATTTTACTGTGAAAGAATTTTCTTCCGATTGAACATTTATGTTTATTTTTTATAAAAGTTCAGAAATAAGATTTTTTGTAAGTTCAGAAATAAGCTGTTAGTTGACCAAGCTTGTGGATAATGTTTAGTATATTATGTGAATCATACTTTTACAAATACTAACTTTATTAAAAGTTGATGTCCTTTTAATAACTCTAAGGTGATATATAGGCATAACTGATATATAGGTGATATATAGGCAAAAAGACACTAGAGAAAACAGTGTGAGAAAAAACAAAACATTGTAAGATTCAGTCACATTTTATACACTCTCATGTTCTGCAGGTCCAATAACCAGTGGTTTTCCCCCAGACACCCCTTAGCCTGTGTTTTCTTCGAGATGCCTTCCTCTTCCCCTGATGTTACAAACTGTGCTTACCTCTGGTTACATCGATATTGTTTGCTGATTGAGAAAAGGTACTCTTTTAAGATAGAAATTTGAATCACCATATTACTTTTAAATAACTACATGACTAGGAAATATATCCATGTATTCCTAGCTATTCCATTTTATTCCTCACAACTTATGTAGTTAAGGAATTTGCATATTATTTAAGATATACACAAGAAAACTCACACATATCCAGATATAGGTATCACTGCTTTTGTTATATTGCCTGCTATTTGGATGTTCATGTGGTAAAATATCTCTACCATAACTTCCTATCAGTACTTATAGAATACTTATACTTTATGACCTCTTTTCTTCTTATTATTTATTAGCATAGACATTTATTTTTGCTTTTGATCTCCCTTATTTGTGAGATTATATAAAGGTTTATCTTAATTTGTTTTTAAAGAACTAGCATTTTAATTTTTACAAAATTAATACTGCCTTCATTTTCTAATTCATTAAAATTTGTTCATCTTCCTAGTAATTAATTTCAGACTTACTAAAATTCAGTTTCTTTTTTGATCCTAACTTCTTGAGTTGGATTTGTACCTTTGATTCTTTCTTATTTATTAATATAAATACTGGAGGTTGCAGGTTTTCCACTGAGTCCACAGGAGCTGTAACCTATAACTCATAAATTGGTGTGTTAATCTGGGGCATAGACTTTCCTATGATTGTTCTATAGTAAATTGTTCATTTTAACATTATGAACCATCCTTCTTTCTATGGTTGAATGGTTTTTGTCCTGAATCAAATGTGTCTAATACTATCATTATTACTGTTTTATTTGCTTTTTATTGTCTTATCTTCAACATCTATGAATCATTGTTTAGGTGCATCACTTTTATTCATCATAGAATTGGGATTTATTTTTAAAAGGAATATGATTGGATTTCATTTTTGAGATGAGAGATACATTTGACATTTATGCACTGCTATGCTATCACAGTGTTATTATATATATGTATATATATATACACATACATATGTATTGTCAGACTACATATTATGCTAAAACTAAAGTTGTGTTTCACTCTATGACATTTTTAAGGGGTTGTGTGTCTCTGTGGGTATATGTGAGCATACTGTGTGCCTGATAATTTCCTTTTGAATTTAGAAAGGTTTGCATGTTTTTCAATTAATTATACTAAAATTAATTAGCATTGGGCTCAACTGCATCCAAAAGAAAGCCAAAGGACACTGGTTAAAAGAGAGCTTAATTTTTCTCTTTTAAAATAAGTTAAATAAAAAAATAAATAAGTTAAATAGTCAGTTTTAGACTATTTTGGTAGCTATGGCCACCAAGAAGCACATATAATTATTTTTATTATCGGAACTATCAAATCCTACTAGAAGTGAGTGATAAACTATTTGCAAAGACAGTCTATAGTCCAAGTTCTGCCATTGAGTAGGTTCCTTTTCCTGCTGTCTTTGATAGGTTGAGGTGCAGTCCTCAGGGCAGTTCTTCCTGCTATATTATTTTTCATAGTCATATCTGAGTGAATATCTGAAAGCTTCACATCGTTCACAATCCAGTTTCTGCTGAAATGGGTTTAGATGTCCCAAGCTTGCTTCGAAAATTGAGTAATCATTGGCTAATGTCAGCTATTTTCAAAGTCAGCAGAACAGTTCTCTCCAAACTTCATAGGCTCCTAGTTTAGTTACCTTAACCCAGTCTATTTATCAAAACTGTGTGAAAGTAATTATAGTCAAAGGGCATATTTGCAGAGTTTGATATATACTGAGACCAGCCCCTTCTTTTTAAGTGTTGGCAAGTGCCTTAAGGTTATCTGAACTTCAGGGTTGAGAGAAAAAACCTAAATCTGTTTTTTACTGGAGACTCATTATTTTTATATGTGGAGTATTATTTTTATCTTCTGATATGGCTGCATTTTATCACCACCTCAGTTTGAGGGAAACGACACTTAAGGTCTCTTTTCAATCCTGCAAGCTCCAAGTTATAACTCCCAAATGATGAAAATGTATTTATACTTGTTAAAATCATATTGTATATTTTATCTATTACTGAACAAAAGGAAATTATTCTAATTAATTATTTCTTACATTTGTCCTTTATTTTATAGAGAAAGAAGTAAATATAGACTTAGTTATTTTGCTGGGGGAAAGTTAACTTGTTAATCAAAGGAGCACAAATCCAGGCACAAAATTTATTTAATGACTTATGTACAAATGAATGCAGTCACAAATATTTTCAGGGAAAACAATTCCTTAAGAGCTTAATATCTAACATTTCCAACATGTATAAAGGAAAAGTGACATAAGGAAGTCAACTCATGGATGGTATGGATGTTATGTTTCAGCAGATTCATTAAATAAAGACTGAAAAATGGAGTATCCAAGTTATGTTTTGGGTAGACAAATTTATCTTCTGATCCAGATCATCATCATGGGAGGGAAAAATTTTTGTTTCTCCTGTGTTTTTAACTGGTTGCATTTTATTTCACCTGAAATGGCTTCAAATGAGTGAGACAGAAGTTAGAAGAAACCTTATTCGGACTGATCTATCAAAGTGACTTTATTTAAAGATTTAGGGCTGCCCAACATGAACCAACAGAAACATGTGCATACTAGTCAATGCATATGTTAGGGGAATTTCATGCTCAGATAACTCAGCAAGAAGTTACGGACTTTCTAACTCAAAAGTTATTGGATACTTGCGTTGTAGAAGCATTATTTGCTTTAAACTCTGAGTTATGTTTAGAAAGAAAAGTGTTCTACTTCTTATATTTAGATAGGGATTTTGTGCAGAATTAATGGATAATTGGTGAACTTTTGACATGCTGAGGTATTCAATGTCACTAAAATACAGAATATAGGCATATCCGGAATGATTTCAAAGACATTTTGGTATAAGATAAAAGATTAATATGATTTGAAGAGAAACTAGAGTATACAAATTGACAGGGCTGATGTTATGTCATAGTGATAGCAACCTGTAAGGATCGCAAGAATTAGTGATGACTGTCAGAAGACATCTGTAAAGGACTTAGACTCTTTAGAAGATCCAACATCTAATGTACTTCTTTTCTTCAAGAAATCAATAAGAAGAAATTGTTTGTATTTTCCAAGTTACTCAAGTTTGTTAAAAGAAACCCTTACTTTTCTTGGTGATTGTGTCCCTTTAATGACAAAGAACATTTTCATAATCTGAATTCCATTTCTTATATCTGGTGTTTCTTTTCTTTATATTTTAAATTCCAGCTGTACTAAATGACTTAACAATTCCTAATTCCATCACACAACTTCATGATTGAATTCTTTAAGCGCTACTTCACACACTGTTTATTTGGGAAAACTCCCCATCTTAGCGAGAAATTGAAATGTTTCAAAAAAATCAATGTGAGTCAGTGCCCTGTATAGCTATCCTTATCTCAACCAGCAAAAACCCTTGTTCCTTCCTATTATTGCTTATACTCTCTCTACAACAAAATTAGAAATAAGGGCAAAATAGTTTCTGCTGGGTATTGAAGGGGGGGAGAGGGAGGGGGCGGAGTGGGTGGTAAGGGAGGGGGTGGGGACAGGGGGGAGAAATGAACCAAGCCTTGTATGCACATATGAATAATAAAAGAAAAATGAAAAAAAAAAAGAAATGTTTCAAAAAAAAGCAGCCTTTTCCCTGGTATGTAAGGTAGAGAAATGCACTATATGTAGAGAGAAAAGTTTAAGCAGGGACACAGAAGCATGAAAAATCATCACATGACCAAGAATGTTTGGGCCGGGCATTGGAATGAGTGATAGATGCTAATGCATTCAAGGTACTCGCATATAGTATTTCAAGTCTGTCACTGGATTCGTATTTATTGTGTGGCCTTAACTTTAATAACTGGCTGACACTGGGTATCTAAAGCTTTTTGTGCTGCCATTTCCCCAAAATTAAAATGGGGATAACAATGACTATGTCATAGGAATCACACAGCAAATGATAAGCAAGTGTGAGCTATCATGATATGGTTAATATTAGTAATATTACTATTATCTGTCTTCATATGACAACTGTTTAGTCTGTAAAATACCTAAAACAGAGTCAGAATACATTATCTGTGCTTAATAGCAATTGTTGGGAAAAAATATATAGTGTCAATGGTGAGGAAACATCGAAAAGACAAAACAGTGTAGAAACATTTGAAATTCATAATATATTTATATTCATGGCATAGATTACTTGAAAGGAGGGTTCAGAAGCAAGGAGGCTCCTTTGGAAGCTACTACAATGATCTAAAAGGCAGACTATTAAATCAATAGTAATCAATATGGAGAAGAAGAAAAGTGGTAGAAGACAGACATTGGTAATTTTCTATATGTTCATGGTACTATGAGCTTCAGAGTTCTAAGTCTGGAATACATTGCCTGGCTTCAAATTCTGTCCTTTTATTAACTCTCTGTGTAACCTCAGACAATTAGTGCACCTCTCTATGCTTCAGTTTTCCTGTCTGTAGAATTGGAATAATATTAATAATTATTTCCTAAGGTAATTATAAAGTTTAAATAAAATTCTTTGTTAAATTTTTATTAAAATGTTCCACATGTAATAATGCTTAATATTGTCTATTATCAATATTACTGCCATTATTTGTGGTGATAAAAATTAGCTCAGGCCAGGCACAGCAACTCAAACCTGTAATCCTAGCCACTTGGGAGACAGGGATCAGGAGGATCACAGATAAAAGTCAGCCCAGGCAAAAATTTCACACCACCCCATTCGAACTAATGACTGGGTAGGCTGGTGTGTGCCTGTCATCCTATCTACACGAGGAAGCAAAAATAGGAGGATCACAGTCCAGGCCAGTCAGCCATAAAACCAGACTCTACCAAAAAATAACCCATGCAAAATGGGCTGGCAGAGTGGCTCAAGTGTAGAGCACCTGTGTAGTAAGCCCTGAGTTCAAATCCTAGTACTGCCAAAAAAGTTCAATTTTATGTGACTCTGGTTGGTCTCTATATCATCAACTGAGTCAAGAATGTAGTGAGGTTTATCATCCAGTAATTCTTTCAGTTTTTAGTACCTTAAGTTTCAGATGTCCAAGTAGGTATATTTATTATTATAAAATTAAAGAGAAAAGTATGACAAAATGCATTTATTGGTAGTTGAGAGGTCTCCATTGGACATATAAGAAGGTTGAGGACAGAACCATGGCTAAAGGAATATGTGAAGGGTTTTGCTAAGACACAATCAGAAAGGAAGGCAAGAACAGGAGAAAGGAAAGTCATCTATATCAAGTATAGCAGATATTAAAGAGAAATCTGATGTTCACTTTGGAAACTGAGGTGCAGTAGAACACCACATAGAATCATCAAAAAACTTTAGGAGACCCCAGATTGCTGTGAATTGAGGCTCGAGTACAGGTAAGAGCTAGAGGCGGTGTTGCTCCAAATGTTATGAATAATGTAAATGGAATGACTGAAGGAAAAAGTAATTGCTTCTGGGAATTGCTAGCTGAAAAACTGAAGTTCCAGAATTTTCTCAGAAGGATGGGCCCAGTGAGGAACAGGAGGTCTAGAACTTACTATGGTCAACACTAGGCAGAAAATCTAAGAGGAACAGTGTAGAAAATGGAAGTGCACTGACTTACTATTCCCATTCTTTATTCCCTTTCTCATTCCTTCATGAAGTAAATCTGAAAATTGTATTACATATCACTGAAATACTATTATTTTCAGCCCACAGAGAACCCAGACTGGTTGGAGGGGACATTCCCTGCTCTGGTCGTGTTGAAGTAAAACATGGCGACACTTGGGGCACGGTCTGTGATTCTGACTTCTCTCTGGAAGCTGCCAATGTGCTGTGCAGAGACTTACAATGTGGCACAGTCATCTCTATCCTAGGAGGGGCACACTTTGGAGAAGGAACTGGGCAGAACTGGGCTGAAGAATTCCAATGTGAAGGGCATGAGTCCCATCTTTCACTCTGCCCAACAGCAATCCGCCCAGATGGGACTTGCAGCCACAACAGAGATGTTGGTGTAGTCTGCTCAAGTAAGAGTCAGAGAATGTCTTCAATTAGTTGCAATGTTGTGAAGGGCATAAGGTTAGATGGTCACAGACATCTTTTTTCAAGCCCTGTCTCCTTCTAGGATACACAGAAATCCGCCTGATGAATGGCAAGTCTTTGTGTGAAGGAAGAGTGGAACTCAAAGTGCTTGGAGTCTGGGGATCCCTCTGCAGCTCTCACTGGGACATAGAAGATGCCCATGTTTTATGCCAACAGCTTAAATGTGGAGTTGCTCTTTCTACCCCAGGAGGAGCACGTTTCGGGAAAGGAAATGGTCAGGTCTGGAGGCACATGTTCCATTGCACTGGGACTGAGCAGCACATGGGAGATTGCCTCGTAACTGCTCTAGGTTCACCACTATGTTCTGCAGGGCAAGTAGCTTCTGTAATCTGCTCAGGTAAGAGGATGGAGGGCAGCCAATAGTGAACCTCTTCCATGATGGTGGTGTGCTTTAGGACCAGATGTATGCATAGCGATGAAGAAGCAAAGCAAAAGAAAATGGTCCATTTTGAGGATCATGAGAAATGTGTTAGAATACTTTTCTCATTTGCCTCTTTAGAGGACAAATGAACTTAAATTTCATGAACCTCATTATCTAGTGCTCACTATGTGCCAAGCCTTCTCAAAGCACCCAGTTCATTCCTAGCCTGGTTGACCCATACACCATCCTCTCTCACTTAAGCTGTGTCTGTCCTCAGTTCATCTGTGTAACTCTCCATCTGACTTCCATTCTTTACCCTAATCTTTTGTATGTTATAAGACTGAGCAGTTTGGTGTTTGCAGGAAACATGTCCCAGACCTTGTCCCCCTGTAATTCATCATCTTCAGACCCAACAATCTCTGCCATTTCCGAAGAAAGGGCTGTTCCCTGCATAGGTGAGAATCAGTGATCAATCTATAAAAATGGCCTTAATCTTGATCTTAAGAATGCATTTTATTAATATTTCATTTCACTTTCCAGCAAGTGGTCAGCTTCGACTGGAGAATGGAGGAGGTCGCTGCTCTGGGAGAGTGGAGGTCTATCATGAGGGTTCGTGGGGCACCGTCTGTGATGACAGCTGGGATCTGAAGGATGCCCACGTGGTATGCAGACAGCTGGGCTGTGGAGTGGCCATTAATGCCACTAGTTCTGCTCATTTTGGGGAAGGAACAGGGCCTATTTGGCTGGACGAGCTGAACTGCAATGGAAAAGAATCTTATATTTGGCAGTGCCATTCACATGGCTGGGGAAGGCACAATTGCAGGCATAAGGAGGATGCAGGAGTCATCTGTTCAGGTAAGTTCTGCACATACTCCTGGCCAAAGTTACATTAAAAAGGACTGAGAAGGGCCAAAGGGTACTGAAGAAAATTAATCTGAAATATTTCCCTGAAAAGCATGTTCAAGGGAAACTATTGCCAGAGTAAAAAGCCCAGAAGTATGAGTTTGATGAGTTAGTGCTTCCTCATCACAAGATAGCATAGTATTATAAAGATCAAAATGCAGAAACAAGACTGGATATCATGAATATATATATATAGATATATAAAGAGTATATATATTCTCTCTCTCTCTCTCTCTCTCTCTCTCTCTCTCTCTATATATATATATATATATATATATATATATACACACACATATATCTATATATATTCATGGGCCATTCAATATTATATTAATATGGTGATGCTAATCAAAATAGATTAATAAAATAGAGTAAAAGGAATAAAAATACATTCTATGCATCATTAAGATAGTCATGGACAAAGATAATTACCATGCCCAAGTATTGCTTCCAAGCAGATAAATGATACTTGCTTGTCATAGGATCAAAATTTACCATAACATGCTACTCCTTTTGTTTTGTATATATGATGAGTTTCAGAGACTATTATGAAATAGAAAATTGTCCTCTGTTGTAATATACTTGAGAACACAATACTATCACTCAGTAATTAGGGAAGTGAAATATTCTATATGCTAGAAGTGATTGATTCCTATTTAATGATATAATTATATAAATCTAGTAGAGAACATCCACAGCAAAATTGTGAAATGTCCAAAAAAGGAAATATTTCAAGATAATGTATAAGGTAATGTATATAAAATATTAATTTTAGTACTTGCATCTCATTTATCTATCAAAGACAGTTGCCAAAAAGAATACACAAAGAAATGATAAATATTTGAGGTGATGGATATACTAAATACCCTTATTTGATCATAACACAATGTATACATGTATTGAAACATCTCAGTGATCCAAAGAATTTTATGTGCACAATTCTGAGTGTTAATTAACAACAAACTAAACAGAATAAGATTCTTGAGGCTAACACTACAGTAACTAGAGAGAAAATCCAAACTATGTCATGGAAAGAAGGCTTGAGGCTTAGATTGAATCTGGAAAGCATCTCAGAATAACTAACAACTTTCTAACGCGGTCCCAGAGTACAAAACCCAAGAGTAGAAAACCTAAAGTTGTATATAGAATAAACACTGTGTTTTCTAAAGTATACTAATTCATCTAGAAGTTACTAAAGAATTACAATTAACTTACAAATTGTACCTATTTCTAAAGCCATTCTCACATCAGAGAAGAGGGAGGGAGTCTTCTGAGTGTTCAGAGAAGATATGAAACTACTAATTCTGTATTTCTCCACAGAGTTCATGTCTTTGAGACTGTCCAGTGAAAGTGACAGAGAGACCTGTACAGGGCGCTTGGAAGTTTTTTACAATGGAGCTTGGGGCAGTGTTGGCAGAAGTAACATGTCTACAACCACCATGGAGGTGGTATGCAGGCAGCTTGGCTGTGCTGACAAGGGAAACATTAAACCTGCATCTTCGGACAAAACACAGTTCATGTGGGTAGACAATGTTCAGTGCCCTAAAGGACCTGACACATTGTGGCAGTGCCCATCATCTCCATGGAAACAAAAGCTGGCCAGCCCATCTGAGGAGACCTGGATTATGTGTGACAGTAAGTATCCATTGGTCAATGTGAAATTTTCATTCCACACCTCCACTGTCACCTTCTGAGAAAAGATACATTATTTTTCTGTTCTCACACCATCTTGCTAATTCCCATTAAGCAGGGATAGGTAGCCTCCAGGTAAGTAAGACCGATTCTATCTACACAGTTTGATTGATTTTATTTAATTTAGCACGTGTGTGTGTGTGTGTGTGTGTGTGCATGTGTGTGTATTCCAGATCAGTGATCATTATTCCAAAGACTATCATACTCCATTTGCTCTGCTTGAAAGTTTTATTTGATTACTTTTTCTGAGAACAGATGAGGAGCAGAAAATGTGATTCAGTGTGCAACTATTCAATGATCTTCCGTAGTTTTCCCATTTTCTTTTCAAATATTATTTCTCTGCATTGATATAAGGAAAATTACCGCAAAAATATCAATCCTGAAGTATTTCCCCATTCTATATCTTCTTATGCTATGAGATGATTTCTGTCCACCTGGCAATTTCCCAGGCTCTCGTCTCTTTGAGAGAACTTAGTGTTCCACAATTACATGGATTGCCTGGGTCACACTATGATTTTTATGTACTGGATGAAATAGACACAGTTTGCTGAAAGAACGCATACTTTCATAAAAGAGAAATGTTATAAACAATATAAATTCCTAAAATACACATTAAATAAATTAGGTTTTTAGACAGATTTTTATAACCTAGAGTATCTAATCTCTCTTTTCTGCTATAACCTTTCAGAAGCTTTTATATTCTCTGAAATAACCAAGGTATGTCTGATTTTTCAGACAAGATACGACTTCAGGAAGGACACACGGATTGTTCTGGACGTGTGGAGGTCTGGCATGAAGGGTCCTGGGGGACAGTGTGTGATGACTCCTGGGATCTTAACGATGCTCAGGTGGTGTGTCGACAGCTGGGCTGTGGCAAAGCTATGACGGCACTAAAAGAAGCAGCATTTGGTCAGGGGACTGGACCCATATGGCTCAATGAAGTAAACTGCACAGGGGACGAGTCTTCCTTGTGGGAATGTCCTGCAAGACCATGGAGCCAGAGCAACTGTGGGCACAAGGAAGATGCTGCTGTAGAGTGCCTCCCAAGTAAGTGCAAAGAATCTGGATTAAGCCTGGACTGTCTAGCAGCGAAGAAGGGGCAGACATTGAAGTATGTTGTATGAAGGCTGCACCTGTCAGCATAGGGATCTGGTGGAAACACAATTGTGATGTTTCTATCCCCAGCAATGGTGAAAACATCTGTTATACAGTGGCCTTCTTTGAAGACAAGCTCATTACCTGTATGTCTCCACACAAGGGAAAACAGACCAGGAAACCCTAACTTTAGGGCAGGAAAGAGTAATTTGAGAAGCATAAAAGGCAAGACAAGGATGTGGAGATAGTTCTTATTTATTACTCCCAGAATTAAGATTCTTTCTCTTTTCTCCTCCAGGAACGTCTTCAGAATCATCACATCCCACAGGTATATCGTGGGGTTGGTGAGGATAGGACTTAATCAGAAGGCATTCTCAGGACTTGAGAATTGCTTCAGGGATCCTGTACCCAACCAAAGGGAGAGTCAATAACTAGTGTGCTAGATCTTTTATCCAAGATATTATCGTCTCTCTTG